>NC_137081.1:47420859-50343455 GCF_951640355.1 Cnephaeus nilssonii | reverse complement strand
AGTTGCCTCCCATATTTATTTGCCCCAATTGGGGATCGAACCAGCAACCTAGGTATGTGGCCTGACTGGGAATCGAACCTATAACCTTTTGGTGTACAGGACAATGCTCTAACCAACTGAGCCGCCCAGCCAGGGCCCATGTATTTTTACCCAGATCCCCAAATGTTAAATTTTACCATCTTTGCTTTAGCTCTCATGTTTTCCTCCTATATCATTTGAGTGTAAGTTTCAGAAATGACGCCCCTTTACGACTATATTCTCCAATGTTCCACAGTGATTTGGTCCCGTGTTGTGTGAGTCTCCAAACCCTCTGAAGCTCACAGGCTGGGGTGTTACAACGCCTCTCCCGCTGGGCTCTCAGATCAGCATTAGACTCAAGCTGCTATTGACTGGAACATCTTGGGAATTTTGAGCCGCTTCTGGAGTTCCCTGACAAAAAGAGGGCAGGACCTACTGTCCTCCCTGTCAGGGCCTTTGCTTTCTAATGCTTTTCGACATCCGAAGCTGCTGCAATATTAATAAAACTGCAGTTCCCCTCCCACCTTAGCTGCTGACCTAATTTAGCTGAACACATCCTATTAAATATTTATTAAACATCAGTTCGTGGAAGCTCTATATCAAATGGGTGCACAAGGGCAATGCTCACTGGGCAGGTTTCCAGCAACCAGAAAGCACAGCTCTGAATTAGGAGGGTGGCTAATGCTCTGAAAAGAGTAAGTGTAACATGAACTTGACTCTGAAAAAATGGTTCCACATGGTAGCAGGAAATATAAAAATATGGGTTAAAAAGCAGAACCCGAAACATTGTAAAAACAGCATAAACGAAGCTGCATTTCACCTTCTCATGTGGCTATGAGGATAAGCGCCTTCACTTATAGTTCACTGTTCACATTTGCAGTTGTTCATTTTTCTGAGCTCTGAGGGCGGAGCCAAGTGTTGTGGAGGCTGAAGCTTTTACAACTTGGAGGTTTCTTGTGATGAAAGTAAAACATAAAATTATATACATAGAGCACAAAGGTAAATGTTATATTGAGAATTTTAATCTCGAAAGATAAATTTTGAAAAGTTAAAAAATATCACAAACGTCACAAAATCAAAATTAACATCATTGACTAGCATGCCTCTATAATACCTTTCCTCTATATTTTTTAGCTCCATGCATTGTTCCTCTGATGATGTTGTAATATCATTTTCTACATAGAAAATATAAAAAGAATTCTATTTTACTTCTACTCTGATTAGATACAATTTGTATGAAAAATAAACTGACTTCCGTTTTTGGGCCAATTTAAGCAACTGTTTAAACTGCTCCTTATAATTATGTCCATCATCTAGATGGTGCAGGTCCCAGTTTCCTGGGATGGGCATCAGGGTGGGTGTGATTACGATGTCAGGTCTTCTCCTGGAGGGACTCATCAGTCTTTCCCAATGTGGAGCCTTTTGCTAGAGTGAGTTTAGAAGAACAAGAGGACTTTGGGATCTGGGGGACGAGAAGGACAATGAAAAGGAACAAGAGCATGGGGGGAGGGACATCTATAATACTTGCAACATAAAGATAGATAGATAGATAGATAGATAGATAGATAGATAGATAGATAAGTAAATAAATAGAAATCAACAAGCTGATCCTAATATTCATGTGGAAACGGAAGAGGCCTCCCACCCCAAAGGAAGCAGAAACCAGGCGAGAGGATGCTGTAATTGTTAGGCCTTTGGTAACTCTCTTCTCCCTTCACAAAGTGAGTTTGAATACCAAGGGGCAGGCACACTTCCATTGTTGAGAAAAACAGACTAAAAGTATGTAACAAGCAGACAAGAATGGGGATAAACATGATAAGCATGAGGGCGTCCACCTTCCGGTTAGCCATAGAAAGATGTATGCATGGAGGGAGGAGGTTAGTTTATCTTTACTGCTACACTCGAAAAATAAAGACCAGAAGTAAAAATGCCATCAAAAGCTTCACTCTTCTCAAACTGAAAATTTGGGTTCCGTATTTAAAGCTCTGCCCATTTAGAAGGAAAACACATTCATTTGGGTTTTGTGGTTTGGGAGAAGGACTGCCAGAGAGGAGGTGGAAGCCACAGTGGAGCATTCCTGAACAGTCCACCGCGAGCCTGGGAGATCACCATTCGGGCAGCTCCTGCTCCATAGCCGACGAAATAGCAACAGGACCACGAATCCTTCAAATCCTGAACCATTTTCTTCCCCCAGTTCAACCTCTCCTGCTTCTATCAAATGGCTCCAGCAATCCTGCCTCCTCCACAAAGCCCCTCCTCACTGAAACAGTGGCAACTCCCTTCGAACTTTCTATAAACAGAGAATTCCCATGGTTCCCTTATAACTCCCATTAAATGCATTTGCTCTCTGGTTGGAACACAATGCAAAACCTTTTATGCTGCATTGTTCAATGCTGCTAGCTTGGGCTCTACAGCTTCCATATCCTGTAGGCCCTTCTAACGGATTGTAAATTCCACTTCCAATTCACAAAGCACTTTGCTTAGCAAAGCCTCTTATAAGGTTAAACAAACATCTGTCATTAATTCTTTATAACAAATTGGAGACAACAGGGCTATTGTAGAGAATATAGAGTAAAGTAATGGTAGACAAAGCAAACCATCTTTGTGACATAGCCCCACCTCCACATATCCTTATTACTTCATCATCCTCATGCTCCTGCCTCTTCACATCTTCTTTTAAAAAATATTACCCATACATACAGGGATATTGAAATATAAATATATATAAAATGAAAATATTCATTTTTAAAAATAATAAAATGAACACCTGAGCATCCACCTTAATAAAATGTACCATAGAGAGTCCTTGTGTGTCCCCTCCCATTACATTTCTGTTCTCCCACATTCTGAGATAACCGTTATCCCAACATTTGTGCTAATAATTGAATTTTGTGTTAATCCAGATTTTTGCTCTTCTTTATTTTTACTCCCTACGATTTATCTCTAACACTACATCATTTAGTTGTTTACAATTCGGTAGCTATCATAAGCCTGTCTGTGTAAGAAATCAATATCACCATTGATAGAGGACATCTTCCAGAAGGTTTTCCATCACAGCATGCTCCCATTTCCTAGGAAGTTTACAAAAGTCATTAGTAGGGAAGGAGAAGGTAATAGAGCGGAAAGCTAGGGCATCTGGGATATGCATCTGGAGCTGCAGGTCTGGCCTTGGATCAGGATCAGGAGAGGGGTCAGCTCAGCCTGCTCTGCTTCTAAGTCCACCATGGCCCATCTCCTGCCCTCAGGAGTAGGTAAAAGACCACCCTCTTTACCCTACCCGAAGAATAAACTCCAGATTACTCGTGGAAAGCTAAAGGACAGTCAACCTGACTAGCGTTAAGTTGTCCTCCAAAGTACAGAGCACAGTCATGTCTGCCAGTAAAACATCCCTGACGCTCATCTACATGCCCACTGATGTGTTCAGGGTCATCCCTTTAACTCCCTTGGCATTCTGCCCTAGCCAGTTTGGCTCAATAGAGCTTCAGCCTGCAGACTGAAGGGTCCTGGGTTCAACTCCGGTCAAGGGCACATAACGTACCTCGGTTGTAGGCTCCTCCCAGGCCCGGGCGCTGGTCGGGGCTCTGTGCAGGAGGCAACCAATTGATGTGTTTCTCTCACATCTGTTTCTTTCTGTCTTTCCCTCTCTCTTCCACTCTCTCTAAAAATCACTGGAAAAATATCATCCGGTGAGAATTTAAAAAAAAAGAAGAAAAAAAAAAGATGTCAACATTTTTGTATGTAGTCTTATATCCTGGTAGATAGAATTATGGCCTCCCCAAAATGTTCACATCCTTGTCCCAAGAACCTCTGAATATGTTATTTCACATGCAAATTAAAATTAAGGTTGCTAATCAACTGACCTTAAAATAGGGAGATGGCCCTGGATTACCCAGTGGACTCAACATAATTATAGGGATTCTTAGAAGTGGAAAAGCGAGACAGGGGAGGGATCAGACTCAGAGGGAGATTTGAAGGTGCTACACTGCTGATTTTAGTGATGGAGAAATGGAGCCACAAACCAAAGAATGTGGGTGCCTCTCCAGGCTGGAAAGGGCAAGGAAATAGTTTCCAGAAGGAACTCGGTGCTGCTAAATGCTTGATATTTGACCAGAGAGACCCATTTAGGACTTCTGACCTCTGGAACTGCAAGGTAATAAATTTGTGTTGTTTAAAGTCACCAAGTTTGTGGTGATTTGTTATAGTAGCACTAGAAAACAGATATACATGTTGCAAATGTTATTCCAACTTTTCAATATATAGAACCTTTACAAAGTTATCAAAATGCCCCTTATGATTTGTCCTTTTTAAAATTTGTTCACTACATTTCTTCTAGTCTCAACTACAGTAAAATACATGAAATTTGGTCAAACCCATTAGTTTCAAATATTTTTTTTTCTGTTTCAAGAAGTGTTTATAAAAAATAAAAAAATTATTTCCTCTTTTTTCTCCTCTTGTCTCCTCTCCTCTTTCTTTCCCTTCTCTTGGAGGTAGCTGGGCTGCGGAGGTTAGAAAGATGGAGGAAATGGATGAGGAAGTGATGAGACCAGAGGCCAAGAAGTCCGATGGCATGGTCAGATTACTTACATTGGGGGGAGCGGGGAGGTAAATAATTAAATAGAATGAAGATAATGAGAACCAGTGTTCTCATAGTTAGAGAGGTTTATGGAAATAGAGGTTACAGTATGGGATTGCAACTGAGAGAGATCCAGGAATAGATAAAGATGTGTGTACAAATATATAATTAGGTAACATGTAGATATAGATATATATAAAATACTAGAGGCCCAGTGCACCAAATTCATGCACGGCCCGCACCCTTTCCAATCCAGGACCCCTCGGAAGATGTCCGACTGCCAGTTTAGGCCCGATCCCGCAGGACAGCCCTCTCACAATCCCGGACTGCTGGTTCCTAACTGCTTGCCTGCCTGCCTGCCTGATCGCCCCTAACCACCTCTGCCTGCCTGCCTGATTGTCCCTAACTGCTCCCCTGCTGGCCTGATCACCCCTAATTGCTCCCCTGCCAGCCTGATCACCCCTAACTGCTCCCCTGTTGGCCTGATCACCCCTAACTTCTTCTGCCTTGGCCCCCGCACCTGGGACCCAGGCTTTCCTCCCTCTAGCCAGCCACAGGCATCTGGGAACCGGGCCAGCTTCACCTGTGGCTGGCCCAGGACTATGGGCAGCTTTTCCCGGGCTGGCCGCGGGCACCTGGGACCCCAGGAGGCTTCGCCCAGGCCTGGCTTTGTCAGGAAGGACATCTGGAAGGTTGTCCAGAAGACATCCAGTCTAATTAGCATATTACCCTTTTATTGGTATAGATATGTGTCTGCCACCCCTCCCTCCCCTTCCCTTGGCCTTCACCGAACTATTGTCCGAGTCCATGGGGTATGCAAATGTGTTCTTTAGCTAATCCCTTCACTGTCTTTATCCAGTCACCGCCCAAGCCCTCCTCCCCTTGAGTACTGGCAAGTGTAAAAAAAAAAAAAAAGAATTATATATTTGCATAGTCTTGGAGTATCTCTTAATAAATACCACCTACAAAGTGGGAAAAGGTGGCCTTATGGTTCAGGAATCTGGCAGGCACCAACTTGAACAGGTTATCAAGGTTAACATCTCTAGTGGTAGGAAGAAATAACACTGAAGGACTCTTGATGAATACTACAATATTGTTTCTGTGCTATTCCTGATAAGAATGAATGGTTTAAGTCTGGACATAAGAAAATATCACATGGCCCTAGGTTGGTTGACATTCTTTACACTCTAAAACTGTAAGCTACATGAAAGTCAGGGAAAGACTTTGAAGCTGCTCCAGATTAAAAGAAACCAAAAAAAAAATATGAGAATTAAATGTGAGGCATGATCCTAGAGTAGGTCCTGGACCAGGAAGGAAAAAGAGACATTGAGAAAGTTAGGGATATTTGAATGAGGTGTTTGGAATGAATTGGATGGTAGTATTGTATCAATATTGATTATCTGGTTTTGGTTGGTTTGTATTAGTATTCTGTAGGAAAGTGTCTTTATGTGAATAAACTAAGGAAACAAATACTATCGCAGCTAATGTTCAAGAAAGTATTCCGTTGTGACCGATGTAGTACTCAAGAGATAAGTCTGGCTCTAGCTGGTTTAGCTCAGTGGATAGAGCATTGGCCTGTGGACTGAACGGTCCCAGGTTCGATTCTGGTCAAGAGCATGTACCTAGATTGCAGGCTCAATCCCTGGCCCTATCAGGGTGAATGCAGGAAGCAGTCAATCGATGTCTCTCCCGCTCCCTTCCACTCTCTCTAAAAATCAATGGAAAAATATCCTCAGGTGAGGAGTAACAAAAAAAAATTAAATAAAATAGCATCATTATGATACTTCATTGATAACTACATTACTATACTCTAAAATTCTTGAAGATAGGGATTGCTTTGTGCATCATTAGCTCCTAAGGCCTACTGCAATCACTGAAACAAAAAAAAAAATATTTCCTAAATATTGTTGAAAACTAGAGTTGTTGAAGACTGGAGAACAGTAGTGTCTATATATGTATGGAGGAGAAAAACTCAACACAATTGGGATGATAGATGAATGATGATTTGAAAAGGGAATTTAAAATTGAAAGCCATAAAAATTAAGATACATATCAAATATTTTAACTTAAAATACACACACACTATGTATATTAATTCCTTCACAAATATTCCATTGTAAGGCCAAGCCCTTTTATTTAAGTATGAATTGGTTTATGAGAATTGGGCAACATCTTTCCTGCACAAATCCTTTAAAGCCTATTATGAAGCAATTTGAGCACAGAATCTTCCTAGATTTTTGTTTCACCTATCTTTTATAATTCTTATCCACATATAACTTAGCCAAATTTTTAAAAATATTAAGTTTTTGCAAAGCATTCAATCCTGTTTTCTCAGAAACAGCAGCTCCCTACCTTTTACTCTGATATTTTTATGGTTTACATAGTATTTAAATTGTCAACAGCAAGGCCAATTATCTGGTAACAGAGCAACGTAAACTTTATCATGATTGGTTGTAGTAATAGGCAATTTTAGTGTATTGCTGACTTTCTCCTATGGTTGTGTGGCCATATCCCAGTTTTCAGGGAACCCACCCATCAGGTTGACCCTAGAAGGTTTGGCAGTATAGCCTCCCAATCTAGAGTCCCTGGGACTTGGTCCTCGGGAAAAAAGGCAACATGTCAGGTCTTCTGCAGAATTTGCCATGGTAGCTTCAAATTGAGCAAGAGTTCCACAGTTTCACACTTGAATACATTTAAATGTCTCAAATGGATGTCAACCAGGCTGCATAAATAACTTCTATGAGCAATGCTTCAAAATTCAGACTTTTAAAAGTTACTGCCTGACCAGAAAGGATAAATCCCTAGTGAAATGAGTTAAATGTCACTTGAGCAACAGCCTGGGGCTCCCAAATCAGGTAAGAAGAATTCTCCCTTTGAATGCATTTAACACAGCCATAAAACAATCAACCTAATTAAACAGATTTTGGTTGGCTCTTGACATGGCAGCATGTGACTAATACACTGAGAGCACTCATATTTGTATTGTTTTTAAAATATGTTTTACTTAAGTTCATTTATAAAATATCTTTGAGAATTTGTTCTGTTTAATTTTATTTCATACTAGAGGCCTGGTGCATGAAATAGTGCACTTGGGGGGGTGTCCCTCAGCCTGGCCTGCACCCTCTTTGCAGTCCGGGAGCCCTCAGGGGATGTCCAACTGCCAGCTTAGGGGGAGTGGGCCTAAGCCAGCAGTCAGACATCCTTAGCGCTGCCGTGGAGGCAGGAGAGGCTCCTGCCACCGCTGCTGCGCTCGCCAGCCATGAGCCCGGCTTCTGGCTGAGCGGCACTCCCCCTGTGAAATCAGGCCAAAACCGGCTCTCCACCATCCCCTGAGGGGTCCCGGTGCGAGACGGTGCAGGCCAGGCCGAGGGACCCCACCTGTGCACAATCAGGGCTGGGGAGAGACATGGAAGGTTGGCCAGCCAGGGAGGGACCACAGGAGGGCTCCAGGGTGTGTCCAGCCTGTCTCACTCAGTCCTGATCAGCTGGACTGGTAGCAAGCTAACCTACCAGTCGGAGCGTCTGCCCCTGGTGGTCAGTGCACATCATAGTGACTGGTCGACCGGTTAACTGTCTGCCCCCTGGTGGTCAGTGCATATCATAGCGGTTGAGTGGCCTTAGTATATCATTATGTTTTGATTGGTTGAATGGCTGACCAGACGACCAGACACTTAGCATATTAGGCTTTTATTATATAGGACTAGAAACCCGTTGCACGAAGTTTCGTGCAATAGACTTTCACCTGGCTGCTGGCACCACTTATCCGCCAGCAGCAGTTTTCCTCTGACCACCCGCTGATCAGAGCGCCTCCCGCCAGTGCGATCCACTACCCTGAGAGGAACTCCGATCGGGAGGCGCTCCGATCGGCGGGTGGCCAGAGGAAAACTGGTGCTGGCGGAAAACTGCTGCCAGCAGCCATGCAATCGGCCACCCTGAGTTCCGAGTTCCGCCACCAGCGTCTTCCGCCGGCCCCATGGGTCCTTCCACAGCGTCGCTGTTTAGGCCGGCGGGAGGAGCGGGGATCGGAGACTCATGAGTCCCCGCCCCCCGCTCCTACCGCCAGCCAATCGGCCACCCTGAGTCCCGCCCCCCGCGCCTCCAGCCGGCCCAATTGTGGGCGTAGCGGAGTGATGCAATTTGCATATTACCTTTTTATTATGTAGGATTAGGAGATATAAAAAAAATTTAAGAGCAATATTTGCTCCTGAATGTTAACTTAGAGTAGCAATTTTCAACCTCTTTCATCTCATGGCATAAATAAATTGCTAAAATTCTGCAGCACACCAAAAAATACATTTTTTGCCAATCTGACAAAAAATAGGTATAATTTTGATCCATTCACACTAAACTGCTATTGTGTTGGCTATTGTCATTTTTTTATTTGACAATCTAAGGGAAAAGATGTCAGTGCCCCTGATTAAATAGTCAGGTATTGCATGTTTTAAAATTCTTGTAGCACACTAGTTGCAAATCGCTGCTCTAGAGTAACAAACTGAGAAACAGAAGTTGTACATGTAAGTGGGCATTAGTGTATATTTCACAATACATATTAGTATGTTACAGTGATAAAGAAATAACTTTATGTATTAAAAATATCAAATATGAATAATGACCTGTCATCTCATCATAAAATAAAACATCATAAAGTCGCTCATGATACTTCTTCAAAATTATGTCTTTCTTTCTGCTCCATAAGACCTAAGCTCAAAGTTATGTCTTTCTTTCTGCTCCATAAGACCTAAGCTCAAAGGCAATGTAAGTCTTACTCTGCCTACCATAACTTGTCACAAAGTTAGACACACAATAAATGGTACTTTAATTGAAATAAGAGTTGGAATTATAACAAATTAAAGAATGCAGGTTTTTTAAAATGCAATTTCAAGGTTACAAATAATGAGAAGGTGGAACCAATATTTAAAATTTTTCTTTTGTACAAGTAAGGCTCTGCAATTCTACTTCACCTCTTAAATAAGAATACAAGAAATTTATATATAAAATGGCAAAAAAAAAGTGCTAAATCTCCTAAATAAGCATCACATTAAAAAAAAATTACTCTATCAGATGCTCAAGGAAAATTATCAGGAATTAGTACAAAATTTTCTAAACATCTAACATGGAATCTTCTCCATTACCCATTCTTTATGCCATGATTATCAAATGTTTCAGTTTTCCTTAAGAAATATCTGATGGCTCTATAATCAGTTCTTAGAAATTCAGAATACAAAATTCATGTGTCCCCTATTTATTATCAATGATACATTTTATCCAAAAGAGAAAAATACATAAATACAATGTTACAACAGTAAGGATTTGTTTTATTGTGTTTTCCACATAGAGAGAAAGAAGGTTTTTTTAATGAAAAATATTCATCACAAAGACAATCTACTAATTGAACAGTAACAAATTGAATTAAGTCAGTAACAAATAAAATTTCACTTTAAATGAGTCAAGTATTCTGCATTTAAAATTTAATTTCACAAACATTCAAGATTAGTGAATTTTGGTAAGAAAAAAAGACTAGAAGGAAAAAGACACCTTTTCAACAGATAGTAAGTTATAAAAGTTTTTTTAATTGCTTTGGGAAAACACAGTATTGTTACTTTAAAAAAGTCTTTTAAGAAAGACTTAAGTGCTTCAAATCAAGTGGGCTTCAGACTAAAAAATATTTTAAAATTCGCCAAGAAATTAAAGTTTTAAAAATAGTTTACTGCTTATTCATTTAATTCCATGTTTAAGGAAACATTTGACAGATAAGTAAACAAAAGGAAAAATAAAAAGTTTACCTACATTTTCATGTAATAAATTCTAGATCTATAAAAATTTCCTGGTTTGTATATAAAGACCAATGTTTGACCTTCATTGATCCATTTGTATGTAGTTAAAAAAATACAGTATCAAATCTTTCTCCCTTCCCCCCAAAAACTAGAAGAAATATTTTAAGTGTGAGTGTGTGAATGTAGCTGTGCATATCCTTGAGTGTACAAATCACACAAACATCACTTTACTTGGAAAATTATTTTCATCACACTGTAAACATATCTTCTCCTACATACGGACATTTCAAAAGAGTCTTTGGTATTATTAATTATTGTGCTTTGAAATGGAAACAAGGGATTTCTGTAGCAATGCTACAGAGACATTGTAAGATATAAATAAGAAAAATGCACTTGGAATAAGTTACAATTAGCTGCTTTTGCATAATTTTCAAAAACTACAGTGTATGCCTAGTCACAGTTTTATGAGAAAAAATATCTCCTTTTCAACTCCTTAATTTTAAGGAACACTTAATCATTTTGGCTAAAAATCCATTTTTGGAGTGGATCTGATGGATTGCAAGACACTAAGCTTGGATGCTCTCCATTTGCTGAAAGGCACATCTTTAAGAATGGATTATATAGAAGTAGGTCCTAGAATAAAAGGAAACACAACAGACATTAAGTTTTAAGACTCAAAGTTAACTCATAAATACAAAAACTACTTTTGGTCTTGTAAGGACAGAAAAAAAAAAAAAAGGCCTTTCTTTTTCTTTGCTATAGCCTTCCACAATTTATGAGAAGCACCTAAGATGTTAGCTCCTCTGATTCAAACAGCTCCTCTGTTAAACTACAAGACAAATACAAGATAGTCTCAAGGCTACATTTTTGCATACCCCTCCTCCCTCGGAACCAAGGGATAATTCGCACCAAGGATTCTCTAGTTAATAGAAAACTCCCTTCCCCTGCAACCCCCCCCTTCGAACAGGCCTCTTCTGAACTCTTCATAACTTTTGCTCTAAGCATGTTTTACAGGCTTGGGAAAAATATTGATAAGACACCTCCCTAAGGCATCTGCTGGTACAGTCTCCTGAAAAACAAACTCCACTTCAGCCTCAAATCCCCCTCACCTAGCAACAGCAGCCATTACCCTTTAAAAGGTGAAGCCAGGTTTTTGTTTCTTGCCCCTGTATTGATTAGCAATGCATGGGCTGGGCCCTCTCCCTTAGGGGAAAGTGAAATAAACTTCCTCTCTACATTTCTTCTTTTAGTTGTGAATTCTTTCTCAGCCCAAGTCACAGGCCCAAACCCTAACAGGTCTCATCAAAGCTAACGGAAGACCTGCACAACAAATATACACCATTCTTAACTTGTTATTTTCTAAGATCAATTATGTCTGATAAAATCTTGTTGGTTTCTGGAGTAAACACCACCATTATGCCACTACAGAAGGTAGTATATAAATGAAGAGAGGTATACAGAGCAAGGTCTCAATCAAGTTTTCAAACAAGAAACATTCCAGATATATATACCCATAAGTGACAAACTCTTTTAAAAAATGTAAGTCATAAAAGTCAGTGTTCTTGCATTTCACAAAACAATTTTCAAATAAGAGCTACTAGATTCCAGCTAATCCCTAAAATATGTTTTTAAAAAACAGAAAAGAACTTGAGTGTATTCTCTCCGTTCTAGATTCACAAAAAGGTACTCAAACAGGGGAGGAAAGAATTGAGCACTTCAGGTAAGAAAAATAATGATTTTCTTTTCTCTCTGCCAAGGAAAAAAGTATGTCTATTACAAGAAGCATTATAAGAAATTTTAAAAGATAAATATGGGCAACAATTATTAATAATTCACAGAAGTGTTGATCTGCATAAACCATGCTTTAACTAAGCTTTCCAATTATTTTGTTCCTAAGAGTATTTAACTCATATATTCTCTTTTATCACATTGGTAAACAAACAATAACAAAGTTAAGAAAAGCTCAGAATTTCTGATGGATAACATTAATACAATATGTTTCATGTATGTTTCCAGATAAGCAATTAGAGCTATTCAAAACAGTAATTACATAAAGGAGTGAATTAGCTGCACTGAGGTACCTTTTGGATCTCCCATATCTGTTCTCCAGTGGCAACTGTTTTGTGACCTTTGTAGGTACATGTCTTCAGCTGAACAGGACCTGGAGCAGCATGGAGACATAACTCCTTCTGGATGTTATGCCGAATTTCATGTTGAGCAGAGTATTCAAAGTACTGTGAAAGAAAGACTGCTGTTACTGACAAAGCACCCTATATGCTCAGGTGCAAGGTAACGGTCCAATAAAAAAAATCAGCAACTTACCGAATAATGAAGTCATGTCTACTTCAACAAGATAATACAGGAAGAATTGGTATCAAGAACATAAGCTGAGTTTTTATGATAGAAGATACTGTAACCTTTCTCCAGCCTATTACCAGCAGGAAGTTACCTAATTAAGATGTTATTGTCTTCCTCCCCATATCAGAAACTGGAAGGTATCTGGTAGGATGGAGGCTAGGTCAGGTACTCCATAGGAAAGGGCCTGGCAAGCTCTCGCAAGCACCTTAACTGCTGCTTCCTCTCTACAAATGTCCCTTCTCTCTTATTCATTTCAATTCTTGGCATTTTTATTTAAACTAGCAACAATTAAATGGGGGTAACCTCCTTGCCTCAGTGTCCTTGCCTGAAAGGTGGGTAAATTAATAGCTCCTACCCATCTTACCTAATAATAGACAAACATGTAAATTGACTATAACTCCGCTACACCACCAGCCAATCAGGAGTGATATGCAAATTAACCCAACAAAGATGGCAGTTAATTTGCATACACAGGCACCGAGTGACAGGGGAGGGACACTTGCGTCATCACCATGGCGACGATGCAGGCATTCTGCCCCACCTCCGGTCTCTCAGGGCCTCTGGGCAGCGTGGGAAGGCAGGGCCAGAGTGGAAAGAAGTGGCTCCAGGGCCTGAGCAGAAAGGGGCTGGGCCGGAGTGGAAAGGCAGTGCCAGCAGCCAGGGAAAGGAAAGCCCATTCTAGCATGAATCTTTGTGCATCGGGCTTCTAGTTAGAATTATAAAGAAAAATGGGTTAATATATGCAAACAATGATAATAACTGGCTTGTGGTGGGCATTCAATACATTTTAGCTATTGTTACTATATTGATGCTTCTTTCTCCCCATACGTCCAATTAATTACTAGTAGTCCCTTCGTCCTACTGAATTGTTCTCTCAGATGTTACCATCCCACCCATCCTTACTTCCATATCCTCACTTCTCTTGTTCAGGCACTCAAAATCTCTACTGTAACACCTCCAGTCATCTGCAGTTTCTGCTCCTATACTTCAATTCACTCTGCTACCCCAGTAAGTGGAAACTCACTCTGCTTCAGTTCACTTAGTCTTCTATAACATTTATTTGATCCCCTACCTCCCCTGCTAAAGTGAGTCACTGCTGTTACTAAGATAAAGTCCACACTCCTCAATTGGTACATGAAACTTCCATTTTCAATCTTTTATTATCTATTGTCCCAATTATATACTACTAGAGGCCCGGTGCATGAATTCGTGCATGTGTGGGGTCCCTCTGCCTGGCCAGCGATCGGGGCTAATCAGGGGGAGGGAGGAAGCTGGCTGGTGGGGGAGAGGGACCGCAGGAGGTTGGCCAGCCTGGGAAAGGGACCGTGGGAGTTTGGCTGGGCGGCCCCCCCAATTTGGGCCAATGGGGGAGGGCAGGCTGGCTGGGGGAAGGGACCACGGGAGGTTGGCCAGTGTGGGGGAGGAACCGCAGGAGGTTGGCCGCTTGGGGCCAATAAGGGGGATTTTGTCTTCACAACTATAGCAGTACATTATAAGCTCTAAACAAATATTCGTTGAAAGAATATGTGAATAATTTCTCCAGAGACAAAACTATAAAAACATCTTTATGGCAATGATAAGAGAAAAACTGATAAAACAATGTTATAAAATATATCTTCAACTTTTTTTAAATAAATCTTTATTGTTCAGATTATTACAATTGTTTCTCCTTTTTCCCCCCCATATCTCCCCACCACCTGGTTCCCACCCCCCCTCTGCCCTTACTTCCCCCCCTGCTGACCTTATCCATAGGTGTATGATTTTTGTCCAGTCTCTTTCCGTACCCCCCACACAGACACCCCTTTCCCCCTGAGAATTATCAATCCACTCTCATTCTATGCCTCTGATTCTATTATGTTCACCAGTTTATTCTGTTCCTCAGATTTTTAATTCACTTGACTTTTAGATTCACTTGTTGATAGATATGTATTTGTACTTTTTATCTTTACTTTCTTCTTCTTTTTCCTCTTTTTAAAGAATACCTTTCAGCATTTCATATAATACTGGTTTGGTGGTGATGAACTCCTTTAGCTTTTTCTTATCTGTGAAGCTCTTTATCTGCCCTTCAATTCTGAATGATAACTTTGCTGGGTAGAGTAGTCTTGGTTGTAGGTTCTTGCTATTCATCACTTTGAATATTTCTTGCCACTCCCGTCTGGTCTGCATAGTTTCTGTTGAGAAATCAGCTGATAATCGTATGGGTGCTCCCTTGTAGGTAACTAACTGTTTTTCTCTTGCTGCTTGTAAGATTCTCTCTTTGTCTTTTGCGCTTGGCATTTTAATTATGATGTGTCTTGGTGTGGTCCTCTTTGGATTCCTTTTGTTTGGGGTTCTGTGCGCTTCCTGGACTTGTAAGTCTATTTCTTTTACCAGGTGGGGGAAGTTTTCGGTCATTATTTCTTCAAATAGGTTTTCAGTGTCTTGCTCTCTCTCTTCTTCTGGCACCCCAAAAATTCGGATGCTGGTACGCTTGAAGTTGTCCCAGAGGCTTCTTACACTATCTTCAACTTTCTGAATTCTCTTCTCTTCTTGCTTCTCTGAAGGAGTGTCCTTTGCCTCTTTGTATTCCAAATCTTTGACTTGATTCTTGCGTTCCTCTAGACTGCTGTTGGGTCTCTGTATAATATTTTTTATTTCAGTCAGTGTATGTTTAATTTCTAGTTGGTCCCTTTTCATATCCTCGAGGGTCTCATTAAATTTATCGGCCTTTTCCATGAAATTCTTGAAAAACCTTATAACTGTGATTTTGAACTCTATGTCCATTCGTTTGTTCTCCTCCATTTCTTTCATTTGGGATCTGTTTCCTTGCCTCCTCATTTTCGCTGCTTCCCTCAGTTGGTTGGGTAGCTTTGTGTACTAGGTGTCCTATTGGTTCAACGGGTCAGCCTCCCAGTTACCTGAGGTGGACACTCTTGGTGCACCCCTTTGTGGACTGTGTGTACAGCCTTGTTGTAGTTAACCTTTTGCACTCGGATGTCGAGTGTGACTCGACACGGTTAGCATTAGAATAAAGGAATCAAGAAAAAAGCGAGTGCAAAGGGTTAAGTCTTTTTAATTTCTTTATTGATTAAGGTGTCACATATTTGTCCTCATCCCCCCATTCCCATCCCCCACCCCTCCCCACGGATGCCCCCACACCCCTGTTGTCCTTAACCATTGGTTAGGCTTGTATGCATGCACACAAGTCCTTTGGTTGATCTCTCCCCCCTACCCGCACCCTCCCCTACCCTCCCTCTGAGGCCCGACAGTCCGATCGATGCCTCCTTGTTTCTGGGTCTGTTCTTGTTCATCAGTCTATGTTGTTCATCATTTCCCCTAGATGAGTGAGATCATGTGTTACTAGAAATATACTTATAAGAACTGAATGTGAGACGAGCAATAATAGTTATGCTGACAGGCAAATGAATCAGTCTGTAGTAAGTTTCTTTCTGGACCAACAGTTCTTTTGAGACCCAATTTCAATGTCCACCAGTTCCTTATGTGTACATGTTGGCACTGACTTTTCAGCTCTGGATGGTCTTGATTGTTGTTGGTGTCACTGGGAGGAATTGACCTCCAGGCCAATTGGCTGTGAGGACCTGCTGTGTCTATAACGGAAGAATTGCTGTGCTGGAGACACGTTTATGGGGCAGGACTTGTTCTAGTAGGGCTTTGGTGCTCAGAGTCTGCCTCTTGAATGTGTCCCTTATGAGAGTGGTTGAAATCTGGTGTCGTCTCACACCGACCACTAGATACACTAGTGTCTGGATCTCCAATGGGGTGCAGGTCAGCTACTGTCTGAGACCCCCCAGCAGGAGCTACAGCAAGAACTACAGTTTTCTCCTCTTTGCTTGGGTGGTTTTGGAGCAGTCTGACTGGAGCTGCAGTTTATTTGGTTAAGCTGCCACAAAACAGGCCATTTATATGCAAAAGCCGCTGTGTGGAGCCTGGGCGGGTTTGTAGAATGTGCGGGGCAGGGTCTCAGGGCGGGGCGGGGTCTCAGGGCGTCACTAGGCTAGGGCGTGGCAAACGGCAATGGCTGCCGTCAGCCGTCTCTGCCTTTCTGCGTTTCCAAGTCCCTGCATCCCGCGCTCCAGAGCAGTAAACAATGATTCCTGGGTGCACCTCTGCAAAAAAGTCACTCTCACTTTCCAAACTGATGGCCGAGAGTCCAGCTTCTCCCCGTAGGCGTCTGGGTCCTCCGCGTGTCCCCAGAAACTGGATTTCAGAGTGATCGGGAGCTTGTCTCCCTTCCGGTTGAAGAAAAGCCGCATGCCCAGTCGCCCGCCACCAGCCCGATTCGCACGCCTCCGTACCTCAGCTTTTCAGCGTTTGTGCTCCTTTCTCTCCTTAGTTGTAAATCTTCCACTCAGCCAGCTTTCCCGTGGTTCTGGGTGGTAGACGTTTTGTCTTTTAGTTGTATTTTTGAAATTGTTGTGCAAGGCGGCAGTTTAGTTGTTTAACTTTGCCGCCATCTTGGTTCCTCCCTCTATCTTCAACTTTTATGATAAAAACAAATATAATGCCATACCCAGAGGTGTGGCTCAGTGGTTGAGCATTGACCTATGAATCAGGAGGTCACTCACCATTCAATTCCCAGTCAGGGCACATGCCCGGGTTGTGGGCTCAATCTCCAGTGTGGGGCATGCAGGAGGCAGCCAATTGATGATTCTCTCTCATCATTGATGTTTCTATCTCTCTCTCCCTCTCTCTCTTCCTCTCTGAAATCAATAAAATACATATTTTTAAAAAAGAAATATTAACCATGCTCTGTTAAGCATGATTTTTCTGACTAGAGAAAGCATATTCTAACCTGGCTGAGTGTTGTATGCCTTGGGACATGGGCATTAACATCAGAATGCAGTCCATCCTCATTTCTCAAGAAACTGTCTACCATTATGTAAAAATTCACAACCTCTTGGCTGAAACCATCTAATCCCAGAGGCCCTCGCCCTTTGAAACCCCCAGCCCTTATTGCCTATAACCTGGTCCTGGAGGCACCTGCCCTCTGCAACCCTTCTCAGCCCACATTGCCTGTAACCTGTAACCATTATACCTTGCCTACTTTCTGAAATATAGATTTCCTGAAGGCGTTAGAATCTAAATTGCTTGAGCCCAGCAGTGTACCTGACATGCAGGAGTCACTCCATGAATTTGGTGAATTAATAAATGAAAGAAAAAGTCTAATCATTCCAGGAGTTCACTTGTAAAGGCAAGGAAAGAAAGGTAAAAACTCAAAATAATATTTTAATATGTTCTCTGCCAATAGTAGGCCAAATAGTGATATTTGACATTTGAGTCTAAATTGGAAAAACAGTCAAAAAGTGGTAACAAGCAGAAATGTCATCAATCAAAGAGAATCAAGAACATACCTTATTTTTAGAACATTTATTATGGCTATGAAAATTACTTATAACACTGCTTTTTTTGGTATTAACATGATTTATAATTCAGTATTGAGTCCAGTTAAATATAACCTTTATGTATAATTTTGCAAAATCACCATGCCAATAGTCACACAATATAAAAATTCCATATAAAAGATCCCATTTCTTATTTTAAAAGGCATTATTCCATTATTTTCTCATTTCTTTCTATTGAATAGGTAAGCAACTTCAAATTGTTTTCAGAGCCAGAGTGAAAATCAAAATAAAGCACTCTACAACTTCAATGTAAATTTCCAAACTTAATTTAGAAACATTTCACACACCAGTTATGTGAATATAAAACTGATGTAGGACTTCTGAAAAATATGCGATAACTTGTGTTTGTAAGGACTAATAAAAAGGGAGGATTTTTAATGCAGGGCTCACCTGGTTTCCCCCAAGTCCATGACACGTATATAGAATTAATGGTTTGCTGCCTTGATTATTTTCTCCAACATCCAGACATAAAGGCTGACCGACGCTTTTAATCTAAAGGAAAATTTTCAAGTTATAAAAAAATTTAAAATCCATGTGGTTTATATATTTCTTCAACTGATTTTATCAAGTAGTGTAAATAATAATAGTGTAAAACTCTCAAAAGCAAACAACCTGAAAGTATTTCAGCAATTTCCCCTGAACCACATAAATGTTGGTGGCAAGGAGTATACCAAGTAAAAAGGAACAGGAAAATACTCACATATCCAGATATAACAGGATTAAGGTCTGGCACATAGACTTCTGGATAAATATTGTTCAGGTACCATGTAAAATTTTTACATTGAAGGCGGTGCTTTATTTCTAATCTTTTTGAAAGATCACCAAATGATTTCTGGAGAAAGATGACAAGTGAAGAGAAAGCTTCATCAAAAGAGCACTGGTAAAATCCTTCAAATGCTACTATTAGTATTTATCTTTAGGTCTTAAAAAAATTCTGGGTTAAATGCAAGATGAAATTTAACTGCATTCATAATTCATTCAGGCAACAAGTATTCCTGCCTGCTCATTTTTGGCTTCAAAGAGAATCAGGGAACACCATGGTACTGGTCAAGCATAATTTTACTCTTCCTATGTACCACAAACCTCCCCCATGGGACAAAGATCTCTAGCAAAATGCTATGAACAAAGAAATTGTAGTGGGAGCATTCAAAATTGATCCCCAAAATGATCTGTATAGTGAGGTGTGAGAAAACAGGTATAGAGAAAGTGCCAAACATTATGTAATTTATATCTTTGCTCTAATCAAGATCACACACAAAAAAAATTTTCTAGCTTTATAGGTGTAGCTTATTCCTAACAATAGCCCTCATAATATTCTAGCAATAACAGTATGTTGGTAGAAAAAGGCAATGGCATTTTATTTTCCTTTATTTTAAGGGACTAACAAACAACTTTTTTAAAAAGCACTATTAAACTGAAAAGGAATTTAGTCTGTAGGGAAAATTTTAAAGAAAATTATATTATCTTTGGTACCTAAATATATGAAAAGGTAAATTCTCAAGCTAGTCAGTGCAACTACAGAAAATATTTTCCTTACCAGCTTCAAAGTCTTGAACCCAGGTGTTTTAGCAAAAAGTATAAAATTCTACAAAGGACTTCTGGCTAGCTTATGCATTTTACAAGCAGATCTATTTGCCCCGTGTTAAAAAGGGGGTTTGTTTGTTGGCTGACACTCCTCTTTGTGGGTGAGCATAGCTGTATTTAGCACCTACTTGCCTGCTTAGCCAAGTACCCTTGTGCAGTATACAATCTGCCCAATTTGTCTTGGTGGCCTTGGGTAAAAAGATAGCAATCTAACCCAGCAGGGCTCTGACTATGCATCCTTCTGACATGTTACATGGAGACACTAGAGGCCAAAGAAAAGGTGGAAAAGAGGTAACCATATCTTTATGACAGTCAACAGTGGTTGATGCCCTTTAAGCCCAATATACAACCCCTTCCCCACAAATCAGCACTGTTTCTTATAAAGAATTGGGTGCCCCTTAGCCAATGTGGCTCCGTGGTTGAGCATCGACCCATGCACCAGGAGGTCACCGGTTCGAATCCGGGTCAGGCACATGCCCAGGTTGCTGATTCAATCCCCAGGAGGCAGCGATCAATGATTCTCTCTCCTCATTGATGTTTCTATCCCTTTCTCCCTCTCCCTTCTTCTCTCTGAAATCAATTAAAACATTAAAAAAAAAAAAAAGAAAGAATTGGGTGCCATTCACTGAAGCATGTTCTTAAATTGTCCAGTTCATTTACCACATCCAATATGAAAACTATTGGAACTCAGTTTTCATGTATTGGAGACCATGATTCTGCAGAGCTTTTATGTATGGCAGGTCAATAACAGTACCATTTGTTAGCACTTATTTCTTTATTTCACAACTACTCTGGGAGATGGCAAGTATTTCCTCTCTTAAAACACAGAAGGACAGAGAAGAGAACTGGTTGAGCATACATCCCACATCCAGCCAAGCTCTTAACCAACTTAAGAAGTGCCATCCCTAATTAAAGTTTCAAAGGGGCTTTGCCAAGGTGTTCCCTCCATTGTATAGTGGAACCAGAACTTGGGAAAAAAGGAAAAAAAGCTATGATACTCCTGGCTTATTCTCTGGCCACATTCTCTCACTGTCTCTATCTCCAGTTCAAAAACCCACTTAGCACATTGATTTAGGTGTTAATCACATCACCTAAGACCAGTTAAAAACAATTCCACTTAATCTTATTTTCTTTAAGAAACATTTTGAACCAAAGCAGTTACAAAATTAAATGGCTTCCAATATTAAAAAGGATATGCTCGCCCAGATGGTGTGGCTCAGTGGTTGAGCATCAGCCTATGAACCAGGAGGTCACAGTTCAATTCCAGTCAGGGCAACATGCCCAGGTTGCAGGCTTGATCCCCAGTAGGGGATGTGCAGGAGGCTGCTGATCAATGATTCTTTCTCATCATTGATGTTAATCTCTCTCTCTCTCTTCTTCTCCCTTCCTCTCTGAAATCAATATTTTTTTCCCCAAAAGGATAGAATCAATGAGAATGACTAAATTTTTAAAAAGCAGTTTACTCAATTTTCCTTAAAAAAAAATTGAACTGGCATCATAAATTATATATTTTAAATGTTAAAAAAAAACCCAGCTTCAAAAACAGCCTTTTAAAATATTCTGTATTTGAATTGACTCAAGTAAATAAAAAAATATGGGAACTGGGGAGTGGATTTTTATTGTAATTTAATTACTTTAGCTCTAACTTACTTGTTTAACAATTTTTGCTGCATCTGTGTTTCTCCTATAAAATATTTCCTTGTATTCATCCATCCAGACTTCTGCAAGGCGAACTTGGTTGCGAGCAATCACCTGAGTGCCTTTTGGAAAGGTATGAGGGCTTTTGCTGCGAAAAACATGTCCAACAACAGAGCAAGGCATAATCTCCAACTGCCCACCACATTGCCATACCTGATAATTAATGATATTTGTTTAAATTTACAGTATTTTAGGAAAATCAAAGTGTTGCTTTTAAGTTCACCTTTAAGATATTATTAAAAGCAAAATATAGAAGAGTTTTAGCACAACTTCACAGATAGTCTCTGCCCCCCATCAGTTCAGCTTAAGTTCTTAAGTATAAGAGCAATTTTATTAAATGGTATACTAAAGTCAACAAAAGCATATTTTCAGAAATTTAACATAATAATTATTTCAGATCTCTCATAAAAATGAATCCAGGAATTTATTTTTTTGCAAACAATTATGCAAGCTCTAATATACACAGAAGACCAAAGCCTCTTCTGCATTTGACTTCTGTCTTCTTATCCGATTTATATGGTTACTCTCTTCTAGCGGCCTTGGAGTAAGTGAACCCACACTCCATTATCCCTTACATATCCAATTTTTAGTGAAGACAATAATTCTGAATAGTCATTATTACCAAAGTAAAATCTATTAAACTTATGAAGTAATTGGTCATTTATAAAAAACTCATACGTATGTAGAGATAGTAAAAAAAAATGTCCTTGCATTAACTCTAAATGAAATGATAAAGCATTAAAATCAATACCTATCCACTTAAATATCTTGACAGTTAGTTCTGCCATATATAATTACTAAGCAAAAAAATCTAAAATAATGTTTAATAGTATGTGCTAGTATCAGGGCAAGAGATCAAATTCTCTTTTTTTTCTCTCTTTTAAACAAATGAGAAAACTCAGTGATATGTTCAATTCAACAGACTGTGCTTGAGATCGAACATGTGTGAAGGGTTGGGAATACTGAAATGAATAAAACAAGACCCCTGCCCTTAAGCAGTTCATACTTGGCTAAGATCATCACTGCCATTATGTGATGGATGGAGTCAGAGCCAAAACTTAAATCTTCTAATCCTAGTTCAGTTATTTTTCCACTACATTCCAGCACAGGGGATAAAAATGAATGACAAAGTCATTGCAGAAAATGAATTCATGAAATCAAATAAGTACATATGGAGACCATCCGAAGCCTTTGTTTTGTTTCTTATATTAACTTTTCATATGTTTAGGGATGGGGGATCTCATTTAATACAAAGAGTTAAGTTCTATATCCTTTAAAATTATACATAAATGTTTCTCCATTCTGACTCCCTTGAGAATCAACTTATTTCCTGAAGCACTAGATTTAATTATATTTATCTTGGCTGGAATTCAGTAGCTGCAAGTGCATTAATTGGTGTTATTGCCTGGACACAGGCATTTAACTGATTCCTCTTGTTACATTGGCAGCAATGAATAAATATATTAAGTTACATTTTTTAAAAATCTTTTTGCACAGTTTATTTTACTTATTTTTTATTGATTTCAGAGAGGAAGGGAGAGGGAGAGATAGATAGAAACATCAATGATGAGAGAGAATCATTGATGGCTGCCTCCTGCACACCCCACACTGGGGATCAAGCCCGAAACCCAGGCATGTGCCTTTGGCCAGAATTGAACCCGGGACCCTTCAATCCACAGGTCAACCCTCTATCCACTGAGCCAAACAGGCTAGGGCTTAAGTTACATTTTTAAAGGAAATATCCTATTCTAAAATTTCTAGCAATTAAATTTTAGAAAGCACAAAAAGTAAAGACTGCATACATCCATGGTAATCAGCCAATTAGAACAAACTATAAATTTCATTGTTTTATAGGTATGCTATGTTTATAAACTTACTCTGAAAGACATTTCTATATTTTCACCTCCCCAGATTTCCATTTCTTCATCATAAGTTCCAATATATTCAAAGTATTCTTTTGATATAGAAAAAAGACCTCCTGCAAAAGTGGGTGTTCTGAAAAATAATCCATTGTCAAACTGTATTATAAAAGTCAAATAAGAAAAAAGAACATCTTTAAAGAACAACTGAATCAAATCCACAAACATATTAAAGAGAGATTCTAATTCCAAAGCTCTTACATAGATGAATAAAAACTGGAAATGCTATCCTCAAAGTCAAGTTGGGGAGGGGGTATTTTTAAGTATCCTTTCTCAAAGGAGTAAAATTATTAAGTATCTTCTAACCAAGCTTAAAGATTCTTAAGTAATAATTATAAAGAAGGCATACGAGCTCACCTAATGCTAATTCTTACTAACATCATGGGTAAGTATATAAATAAATGAATTCTCTATTCCCTACATATAGAATGGGTGTGCTCTTTATTTTGTTAGGGTGAATTATCTTGGGGGCAATTATGATAAAAAGCAAAGCCTACATACATATTGAAATAACTGAAATAGACATGTATACATTTATATAAATTATGACTTTGTCTACCATCAACTTACTTAATTGGGTAGGTTTCATCTTTCCTTCTTTGTCTCTCATGATCAGGAAGTGCTTCCCAGCCAAATGAAAGGCTCCAGTCAAAATTCCCACGGTTATGGTTACTTCCATAAGGAGAAGGTTTGTTGAATTCAAATGTGTTCATATCTATGGATGCAATATCTGGACTCACAACCGCAGTGTAGTTCTCAGCTATTCTGGCCAACAAAGGTTCTAACCAACCATAAAAGCACTCACCTGAAAGGAACACAATTTTAATTAATTCAATGAAAACTGGGTTTTTCCCCTTTTGTTTTTGGGAAGAGGGTGTACAGAGAAATGAAAACAAAGTCATTTGTATTTGGAATATCTTTATAGGGGGAGGTTTCTTAAAGGTTTCTTGTGAAGAGATCAAGGTAGGATTTAGAAAGTAAACAAGATTCAGCATTGTTGGGAAAATTTTCCTACAGATGACGATCCATTTTATACCTCAGAAAGGGAGCAAAATGATACCAATGTATTTAAATTTCAGATGAGGTATTTCTCTTTCTAATGGACCATGAATCTAAGAAAGTTTTTTGCCGATCCATACCATCTAGCCCCGTGTATTCTGACTTACTTAAACTGGTCTTCCCTGAGTAAAAGAGAGTAATCAAAATTTTCATTCCTCTAACTGGATCTTAGAAGAAAGTAAGTCAAGGAATCAGGATATTATGATTTTCGCAGTTGGAGAAGAAGGAACATTCAAGCCTGTCCCAGCCTTAATGGAAGGTGGGGCAAAGTAATGCTATGAAAGGTCTGGGCCCTGGTCATAAGCCAGGTTGTCTCACAAACCACACAGAGTTCAGGAGATGCTGGCATGTACAGTCCTACTCAGAGCTCCCAGCAAGTGCAGTTGGACAGTCATGGTCTAGGAGGAACTTCAAACACATTCGCACGGAAGGGAAGAAGTCCAGTCTGACATTATTATAATTTTGGACCAAGAGAGGGAAGACTGGAGGATGGACCATTTCCTTTTAAAATCACCTCTCTTGGATTACCCTAGATCTCTCTTCATTTTTAAGTGGCTGGAATTAAGAGACTGCTGGATGTGTTAGCTCTAAAGAGACTCCCAACAAATCCAAAAGCCCTTCTGTGACCATTAGTGTAAGCTCACTACCTAATTTGCTGGGTCAAACACAACCAAGGACTAGCAAATTCAGAGCTAAACACTCATACAAAAAGTAACACCCACTACAGTAAACTTAGAGCTAAAGGGATGAAGTGACATTTCAGTAATACCTAATGTGTATATTAAACACTGACTCTAAAAATATTTTGCAAATTTATTTAAAACTAGAGGCCCAGTGCACAAATGCGTGCACAGGTGGGGTCCCTCGACCTGGCTGGCAATCAGGCCGATTGGGGCCGTCTCACCCAGTCCCGATTGGGGCCAATGGGGGCCAGCTGGCGGGCCAGGAAGGGACTGTGGGAGGTTGGTTGGCCAGCCAGAGAGGGACCACAGGAAGGCTCCAGAGTGTGTCTGGCCCTCTCACCCAGTCCCAATTGGCTGGACCCCAGCAGCAAGTTAACCTACCAATCAGAGCATCTGCCCCCTGGCGGTCAGTGCATGTCATAGCAACTGGTCGAGCGGTCAACCAAACGGTCGACCATTCGTTCGGCACTTAGCATATTACGCTTTTATTATATAGGATCATTGGCACTAAAAAAAAAAATAAAAAAAACACCAAACCACACACACACACACATTAAAATAAAAAAGGAAAAAAAAAACCAGCAGCAACAACTAACAATGTTCATGGAAGAGATACCAGAAATTGGAAGGGGAACCTGTAACTTGGTACAAGAAGGAGTGTGTGAAACCTTGGGGGAGGAAGAGGAGGGGAAGAATTGAAATATACAACTTAAAAGTGTTAGTACAGAAACAAAGTTTATGATAGGGTTGACTACATATAAACAAACAAAACTTTCACTCATTTAAAATTATAGGAATCATCTGGCATCCAGCCAGTGTGGCACATGATGTTTTGATTCCCAGTCAGGGCACACACCTGGGTTGTAGGCTTGATCCCCAGTAGGGGGCATGCAGGAGACAGCCGATCAGATCAATGATTTTCTCTCACTATTGATGTGTTCCTCTCTCTTCTCTCTTCTCTCTCTCTCTCTCTCTCTCTCTCCCTCCCTCCCTCCCTCCCTCCCTCCCTCCCTCCCTCTCCCTTCCTCTCTAAAATCAATAAAAATATTTTTTAATTATAGGAATCAAGAATAATAAGGATAAAAACACTTTAAAAAAATAGAATGAGCATCAGAAAAAGATCCCAAGCAGGGATAACTTGCTGGGAACTGGCCACTGTAAGACATTGAAGTTGAAGAGCTTTAATCGCAAAGAAGGCAAGAAATTTGCATAAGTGAAAGGAAGTCCCTGTGTACTAAAGCTATAATCTCCTTGGGCTGTCAATGCTATAATCACCAGTTGAAAATGATGTTAAAGAAAATGCAATTAGGCATTAAAGGAAAGGCTTCCTTACCTTTTAAATTAGGGGGTAGGGGAAGGAAAAATGTTACAACCATGTCTACACATATATACTTACAGTGAGCATCTAAAAATGTGAGCGTTTCAGCTGTTGCTACTGTTGCTCCTAGCAACCGTGCAGTGATCAGACCTTTTCTCTCTCTTTGTCTGACTATTTTTACTATAGGAAATTGTTTTATATATTCCTCTAGTTTATCATGTAAGTACTCTGTAAAAAAAATAAAACCAGGATTAACTCTTAAGTTTATTTTCATATATGACACATGAAAGCTAATAAAGAAACCACAGGGCAATCATACCTCCACATTCATAATCTTAACATTTACACACATTTTTTCATTAAGATGAAAATTATATCTTTAACCCTTCATTGAAAAAAAACTACACATGAAAATCTTAATTTCTGGACTATTGTAACATATAACATTATAACGTATTCTATATATGCCATGTTAATACTTTGAGGCAAAATGAAAGACTTCACATGGAGTGGATTCAGGAGTCAAGAAAATGCATTTGGAGATCTGAGAAAATTAACTAAGAAAGTAAAGAAACTAAATTTGGGCAACAAAATATTTGATGCTTTTAAAAATTATTATTTAATTTGGAAATTTGAAGAAAAATGCCAAGTATCAAAAGGATTCTCTGATACTTAGGCAGTGATCAAAATATTTTAAGACCAAAATGTTGAGCAAAAGTAAGAAAGTCCAGCCCGGCCACTGTGGCTCCATGGATTGAGTGTCCTACCACACACCAAAAAGTTGCTGGTTCAATTCCTGGTCAGGGCATACACCTGGGTTGTGGGCTCGATTCCCAGTAGAGGGCTTGCAGGAGGCAGCCATTAATGTTTCTATCTTCTCTCCCTCTCCCTTCCTCTCTCTAAAAAAAAAAAATCAATAAAAGCATAGTTTTTTAAAAAGTAAGAAAGTTCAAGGCTACAGCAGTTTGGGGATATTTCTGCAGAGTCAGCAGAAAATTTTCAAAAGTTTTGGAGTCTCCTGACAGAATTTTTTCCAATTAAAATATGGAAGAATAAGGGAACATGTGAATCAGGAATGAAGCTAAAAACAAGCAAAATTTTAGTAATAGATGTATCATTTAAGATATTAAGTATTCCAATTTGGATGAGAATGAGACACATTATAAGCGAGATTTAAGACAGTAGGTAAAAGAAAACACATTAATCAGGTCAGTCAAGTATTCATATTTTTAAACAATTTCTTAAGCCTGCTTTTCATCACTAAGTTTTGATTTCTTGTTGACTACACAATGCAGTTCTTCCAGTGGGCTTCCTGGGCCCAGAGGATAGCCTCAAAAAGATTGGGGAATCCTGGCTGGCGTGGATCACTGGCTAAGAGTCGACCTATGAACCAGGAGGCTACGGTTCGATTCACATTCGGGGCATATGCCCAGGTTTCGGACTCTATCCCCAGTGTGGGGCATACAGGAAACAGCTGATCAATTATTCTCTCTCATCATTGATGTTTCTATCTCTCTCTCCCTCTCCCTTCCTCTCTGAAGTCAATAAAAATAAAAAAAGATTAGGGAATATTGAGAACATAAATAAATGTCCTATTGTAGATGTTTGCTTTTGCCAGATTTCAGAAACAAATGTAGATGGTTTCATCTGTGATTTTTTTTTTTCAGTGCTTCAGTGGTGAAGATAGGAGAGTTGCTTATTGAAAACGTAAACACTCATAAAGAAGTGAGAGTCTAGAAAAAATTTTAGTAGAAAAACAAATCTAAACATTGTTGTCTCAGAGTAATAGATTAACTTTTAAACACCTTCTAAGTTCCTCAGAATTAATTTTCTGAAAGACAAGCAAAATTGCAATTTTTCTTAGAAATATAATTATAGATATTTCTGCTTTAATCATAGACTTGTAAAATAGAAACATTTCAAAGGTATTAATGTGGGTTTTTAAAAAACTGGAGTCACTGTAGATTCCATAAAATAAGAAGTCCTAATATTGTTTGAATTTTAAAAAAAATTATTTACCCACACCTTCCAAACTTCCTGTAAATTCTTATCTGCCCCCTAAATTTAGTCCCCATTTATACCCCACTTTTTGTGAGGTTAAGAGCACAAAGCTATGAAATCAGATCTCCTGGGTTCAATTTATAGCACCATTACTTTTAGCTGTGTGACTGTGAGCAAGTTATTTCACCTCTTTGTAACTTAGTTTCTTTATCTCTAAGATGGAGATGATAGGATTTATCCGGACAGAAGATTGTTGGGAGGATAAAATGAGAGGTTACTGTACAACTAAAACATTTAAGAGAGGGCCTAGCACAGGGCCTATACTCTGTAAATGTTGATTATCTTTTGTTTTGCTATCACTGATAGTTAACTACATCTGTTATTTGATTATCCACATACTTCTGCTGCTTTTCCCTAAGCCAGTTAAAAACAGGGACTGTGGTTTCTACTTCACAAGCTATTTACAGCAAGTAGGGACACATTTTTCCACAGTGGATATTCACTAGACAGCTCTTTGACTCAATAAGACACATTATATTAATACGCAAAGATAGCCTTTGCCAAGAAAACCCAAATCTATTCTTAATTGCTATAGAGAATTATAAAAATATTCAGACCCTTTTGATCAAGCAATTCTACTTCTAACTTATCTGAAGATATAATTCAAAAGAAGAAAAACAGAAGTGCAAGTATATTCATTGCAGTGTAATACAGAATAACAATGAGGTGAATAAAGGTAAATGGTTACATAAAATGCATCTAGTCCATAACTGTCATTAAAAATAAAGTTTTGAAGGGAAAATAAATGAGCTAATAATGTTCTGTGACATGTCTGATTTCAAAACTGGATTTATGACATCGGTATAATTAAACGTTCTATATTTAGATAATGATTAAAAGAGGAAAAGATTAAAATAATTGAAACAGGAAGATTATGAATAGATGTCACTTTTCATTTTGGTTTCCTTTAATTCTATTAATTTTCTTTGTGCAATTAAATAATAAAGTTTCCTTCAACTGGAGACTTTTCAGAAGTAGCCTTACTGTTCCCCTATTGCCTCACTACTTGAAAAATCAAGCAAAATAAAAATTATCTGTGAATCAAGTTCAAGAAACCAAAGAGGGAAAGATTTCTAAAATAAAGTGATAGTTGTTTTTTAAAGCTAAAACATATGAAGTATGCAGAAGTTAATCAGATGTCACTTTAAACTCTATGGGCTGCAGTCCAAACTGTAAGGATAAAAAGAAATTCAGAACAGATCAAGCAGTAAGTAAATTAGTTGATTACAATTGAGTGGTAAAGTAGCCTGGGTAAGAGGATTAAGGATTCAAATCAGAGATCTGCATAAAGTGCTTAACTATATGTAGGGGACTTGAATTATAAAACTTCCCCATTTGGCCTGACCAGTATGTCTCAGTGGTTGAGCATCAACCTATGAACCAGGAGGTCATGGTTCAATTCCCAGTCAGAACCCATGCCTGGGGTTGTGGGCTCGATCCCCAGTAGGGGACATGCAAGAGGCAGCTGTTTGATGTTTCAATCTCTCCCTTCTCCCTCTCCTTTCCTCTCTCTCTAAAAATCAATAAAAACATATTTTATAAAAACTTCCCCAATTGGTAAATATGTCTCACATCCAAGCAAAAACTCCCCAGGTGATAAGCAACCTTATTCCACATAGATGTTAATGAAACTTGAGAACATAACTTCAATCCACTGAGATTTTGTTTTGAAACCATAGGAGTGCTTAGAACAGTGGTTCCTAACGTGGGGCACACACCCCACAGTGGGGCAATTTGATTTTTAAGGGAGGCAATTCTAGAATGAGTTATTAACAGTCAATTTTTTGCATTTCTTATGGTTCTAGGGGCCTCATCTACAGTATATAAATATATATTGTGATTATTTATGCATTTCAGTTCTCTATTATGTTTTGAAACTTTATTTGCTATTTTTTCATATCACTTCATATTATTTTTTAACAATTTCTTAGTGATTTCTTCCTCAGTACTTCAACTGTCCTTTCGCTCTTTTATTTTTCTCTTTCATGGATGCCATGTTCTTTGGCAGCTTGTTTAAACCAAGTTAATGGCCTTTAAGGCTTTTTCCACCTGAATAGGAGTTCATTTTTTGAATAATGTATAATAATAAAAGTGCAATATGCTAATTAGACCGGATGTCCTTCTGGATGAAGCTGCAGCAGCGGGGGCTGAGACAGAGGCAGCCGCCGCTGCCAAGCCCCTTGCACGAATTTTGTGCATCAGGCCTCTAGTAAGAATTATATGTCATGGGGGGGGGGGGCATCAGGATTTTATAGATGCTTAGGTGGGGCATGGTGGAAAAAAGATTGGGAACCACTGGTTTAGAATTATATGTAGAAATTATTAAATAAGTAAGTAATTGTATATAAGAAATAAATAGATTAGTAATTTATGCTTTATTCACTTATTACCATTTCTAAAGTCTTGGTACAGCTTATAATTGATGACATATCACTTAATCTGCAGTATCTTTTTTTTTTTTTCTTCTCATGATACAGAAAGGAATGGTTTATCTTACCACAGATGTTGCTTTGGATTTGATGAAAGAATACCAACCCCATTTTACAGATGAGTAAACAGCTAATTAGTGTTGGAGCTGGAAGCTGTCCTTAAAGAATCTGGCTCCAAACTATGATTCATTCAGGAATAAATGTTGTAATCATTGAAACAATCTATATCTGTTTGGTATTTAAAATGCTTGTAATGTTTGAAAATTTAGCAAATTAGAGTATTTGTCGAATTAGCCTTGTGATTTCAATTTAAAATGTGTAATTTAGTAAGTACCTCTTGACTTTAATTTTAAGTAGCTATGTATTAAAGAATGTGGCTAACTTTGCAAACAATATTGGAAAATTTAAGAGCCAAACTAAAACAGGATGTGATGACTCAGTGATTTTTAACTACTTATTTATATTAATTACATTTATTTATATTAACTCATCTAATTTTCAAAACAACCCTAAGAATTATGTACTATTTATGTATTTCCTCAATTATAAACCACACAATTGAATACTTCTTATAATCAATAGCAACTTAGTTTAATTGGCTATGAGAGCTTCTTAAACTAGTAGTATATAAACTAATTATGTATCATACAATAAACTTGATGAAATATGGTATTTTTTCCACTTTACAGATAATGAAACTAAAGCATTGGGGGGTAAGAGGGAAGAGGGTTAAATAACTTGCCCAAGTTACATAGCTGGTTAGGACCAGAGCTGGGATTCACACCAAGGAAGCCGGCCTCCAGGCTCAAGCCTGTGCTCTTAATGACAATTCCTTATAAGAAGTGTTACATTTAAGACTACAAAGTTATGAATAATGGTATTTTATACATTTCTGAACTGCAAAATATTTGAATATCAACACCCTTGGATTCTACTTTCATCCACTATATATACCATCCAAGCTATTATACTCAAGCTCTGAAATGGCATCTGAGAGTACAATATAACTCAATAAACATTGGACAACACAATATGGATTTACTTGGGAAACAATCTAATTTGCATATGCTTTCTTACCATCTACACTAGCATCATCCACCAAAATGATTTCCTTCAGCAGTATGGCAGGCGTAGAATAGAGCACACTGTGGACAGTTCTAAGCAGCGTGGACCATGCTTCATTATGAAAAACTATTATGACACTGGTGGTAGGCAGGGGAGGACAGCGTTTAAATTTCTGTTCGATACATCTAGAAAAAGTCAAAGTAGAAGAATAATTATGAATTTTATTACTTTATTTCATAGCTATGCCATTACCAAAATTATTATTTAACCTTTCTCACTACAGAAATGATAGTGAATAGTTTTTTGTTGTGATTTTTTACTATGTAAGATGATCTTAATGCTGTGTAAATGTAAGTAGAGCAAAACAGAATGCTTTACAAGACCTAGATCATAGCCACTGATATGTATTGCATGTCAAAGATGAGAACATGCTATTGTAAACTTTTTCAACAGTATAACTTTACATACAAATAACATTTTCAATAAGGAAAATAACTGACAAGTGAGACCACCTGTAAAAATGACAAATACTTCTAATTGGTCAAATAAAAATCAAGTTTTTCTCCTTCCTTGTGGAAATCATACATTTTTCTTATTTGTAATTTTTAAAACTGCAATATAATTAAATATTTGTATATGTACAGATTATCTTAAATTAGATACTTTCCTAAGTATATAACATTTTCCAAGTTTATTTAATCAATTTACTTAATCTATATTTGAACCAATAGGGGGAAAATAGCATTCTATAAAGCTATGCATGATTTTTATTATTCAGCAAAGATTTTGCTCCAATTATCCAATCTATTGTTTAATTAAATGAGACTAGGCACTTTAAGTATTTTAAAAAATATATTTATAAATTTAAAATAAAAGTCCTAAATCCATGTTATTAGTCCTGTGCTCTGTTGCCACATGAAATATCGATAGGCACAAGGAGAGCAATGCTAGTAATTTTTGACTGGCTAATGGCACTGTGCTACCCATTAGCTATGAACATTAGTTATAAATTGATTCATTTTTATAACAATGTCTTTGCCTGTGGGAATTGTCTCATATGAAGCATGGGGGTGTGGGAGGACCTGTACAGCCTCCAGTCCCCTGACCTATTGCGTTGAGGTGAAGATCAAATGAAATAACATACTGGAGAGGGCTTCAGAACATTGTAAAATCAACAGAGTGAACCTGGAACATATGGAAAAGATAAGTAAGTTTATCTTTAAGTTCACTTAAAAACCATAAATGGTTGTATAATTTCAGACAACAGAGTACAAAAATCTCCCACACAGTCAAAAGGCACTGTAAGTACAGTGTGTGAACAAGTGCTGGTCAAACACAAAGAAAAGGAAGTAAATCATTCACTCATGGAGATAAGGGCCCAGAACACCTTAGTCACTCTGCCAGGGCCAATGGGGAAACCAGAGCCTCCCGTATGGTACGAGAGGCCTGGGACTGCCACCCTGGAAAAAGATATCCTACGAACTCTCATTAACCACTTTTATATCCAGACCTCAATACGTATGTGTCTTAGATTCTTTTCTGAGAGGAGGTCTTTAGGGTGGAATATTTGTAGTTATAAAAAAAAAAAAATTAGTCTGGGAATAAAGTATTGAGAGGGTATCAATACCACCAGATAGAAAAAATAGAGGAATTGACTGAAAGTGATTTTACTCTAGTGCGTTTGTTATTTCCAAGTGTAATATACATATACACTGAGTGGCCAGATTATTATGATCTTTAAATGCATAATAATCTGGCCACTCAGTGTATGTGTGTGTGTGTGTGTGTGTGTATATATATATATATATATATATATATATATATATATTTATATATATATATATATATTTATATTAGAGGCCCGGTACATGAATTCGTGCATGGGTGGGGTCCGGCCAACCTGGCCAGGGGGAGGGGACATGGGCGGTTGGCCGGCCTGCCTGCTGGTCGAAGGGACAATTTGCATATTAGTCTTTTATTATATAGGATATACACTGAGTGGCCACATTATTATGCGTTCAGAGATCTTAATAATCTGGCCACTCAGTGTACAAGTCAGAGCAAATAATCACATTCATCCTCATTGATAGATGTAACCAAGTTATTTATTCTAAATTGAATTTTGGATAAACTACCAATTAAAAATAATGTCCAAACATAAACTACCTCTTCCTATATAGTACTCTTAATTACACAGAAAGAAATAACTAAATATAAGCTTGTATCTTCAGACATAAAGGCTTATAAGCTAACATAAACTATAAGTAAAAATTATGGAAAACTCCATAATATTTTCTTTTTTTTAACAAAAAAAGAAACCTTATGATTTCCTGTCTTATAAGAATTTTGGGGAGAGATTTTCCAGATTTAAAAAAAAAAATGTTTCCCTACATTTATTTGCCATGTGACTAACTAATGTAATATTAATCAAGAATTACAAAAAGGTCTTGAAGATTTAAAGTATAAATCTTTACAAAAACTCACACTAATAAAATGTTATCATTTTAATCTTACAATGCTTTCCCTTGGTTTAATTGAGACTTTATTTGCTTAACTGATAGTCACTAATATCAAAAGTGTCATGTCATATCATTAATGCAAGTGGTAATGAAATTTTACAATATTACTTCATAAACCTTATTTATTTGGAAACAATTAGCATGTTAAACTTATGCTTTAAAAACTGTTTCACATGTCATTTAAAGTTGTGAAATTAAAATAACTTGCCAAAGTGACTACATATTTCTAGTCATGCCATTTGAAAGATTTGGCATATAGAAAAATGCTTAATCAGTCACATCTGGTGTTGGGAGAAACTAGACCTATATTTCTAATGAGTAAAGAAAAGATTGGGAATTCTTCAGAAAATGTGTTCCTTGCAGATATAGGTTAATTTAAAGTAGCAAAATATTAAGTCTTCACCAACTCTTCACAGTCACAGGTACCCATTCCTATCCAAAAAAGAAAAAAAAAAAAGGTTCTTTACATGCTTAGTTATTTCCCACTTACTTAATGATTAACATTATTGAATATTACTGTAGTTTTTAAATGTTATATTGGGGGAAAAAGTTTATCTTGAGATGGCATTGATTATCATGTTAAAGAATAAAAAGCATGTTTCTTCATTTGTGATGTGAACTGATTTTCAGTCAAGACCTTTCCCCAAATCAGTGAAGTGCAATACTACATTTTAACTTAACATAAAAAAAACTGCCCTGTTATAACAGCTAAAATATTTGTTAGACATTCATTTATTTCTTTACACATTTATTTAATATTGATGAGCAACCCAACTTTGAATCACACAGATTATAATACAGTGACAGCCCTGAATGGTGTGGCTTAGTTAGTTGGGCATCATCCCATGCACCAAAAGATGACTGGTTTGATTCCCAGTCAAGGCACAAACCCAGGCTGTGGGTTTGATCCCCAGTGAGGATGAGTTCAGGAGGCAATTGATTGATGTTTCTCATGCATCTCTCTCTCTCTCTCTCTCTCTCTCTCTCTCTCTCTCTCTCTCTCTCTCGCTCTCTCTCTCTCTCTCTCTCTCTCTCCCTCCCTCCCTCCCTCCCTCCCTCCAATAAAAACATATCCTTGGGTGAGGATTTTAAAAATTAAAATAAAAATAATATAGCAACAGAAATTTAATCTACACAACTTCAACATTAAGAAACTCATAGTTGGAGCAGGTATTTATGATCAGATCATAAATCTGGAAAAATACGAATGAAGCAATAGACTTAAGTCCTTTTCTTCAGGTTCACTTCCAAATATATTTTTATTATAACCAGAAAGCAAAATATATAGGCACTGCTTGCTTACAGTTTTTCTGCTTACAATTTTAACAAATCTACAGATGGTTTGAAAGTGCTAGAAATTCATTTTAGCTATTTCAGTTCAAGTAGAGCATTTGACCACTACCTTAAAGATAACAAAATGGTTCATTAACTAAGGACAAACAGTATAAAGGAAGCTGGAGGAAAACTTAAAATACTATATACTTGAAATAAACATGTAAGCAAAGTGACAATAAAAAGCAATCTTGACTTCTCAGAAGCTAAAGGGAAACAACTCTATAATACTGGGACTTATTCAACAAAACTCTAGAGAAAGAATCATAGTTGAATTACTAATTATAACAATATTGTCCGTTAAAAGACAGGTTATAAAACACAGGGCATTCTGAAATATAATGAAATATAATTATAGTACAGAGAGTAACCACAAAGTCTGTGACTTAATTCATAAAATATTGTTATCTAACAGCTCCAAAGTCTTGGCATATTTTTTAATAATTTCTATTCTACAGTAATACATAGAGGAATGGAGACAACTCCCACATTTCCCATAAAAACTGTCCCATATTTATTCCTTAATTGATGAGGAAAACTAAAGTGTTTCAAATAAAGAATTTGTGATTCTATAGATGTCAAATCTAGAATTCAATGTTCTAATTTCTAAGACAGTAACTTTTCACATCTTCAATGTCTCACCAGGAATAGATACGACTATCTGGCCTCAATAATAAAAAATAAAAAAGTAATTAAAACTGATTAAGTAAATGATAATTGGTGATTTCTTTTCCCCTTAAAGTGGCTAAAGAACAAGCAAATTCCTTAGTAACAGCCCTCCCCTGCAAGCCCTGATGATAAACAGAAGACAATTAATATTCTTCAACATACTCAGGAGGTCGAGTGTCTGGTCCAAGGTCTCGGTGTAAAGAAATCCTGTCACTTGCAAAAGCATTAAAGCAGTGTTTTGCTTCTCCACGGTCTTTTTCCTTCTGCTCTTCAACACTTAGGCTGATTATCTTGAATGCTCTACCAGAAGCACCAGGTGCATTAGAATCCTGAGGTGGGCGGTCAAGAACTGGCTTCAGTTCTGCTGCTGTGTAATATCCTTGCAAACAAGGTCTCTCACCAGCATCAATGCTTTGCCTGACAGGTGCTCCTATTTGCATTTTTGGCATTGCATCTTTAATATTGTGTACAGCTTCTAGCATTAAATCAAGCATCTTGTTTTTGTTTTTCATGTTCCTTTCCACCCTTGATTCCTCTTTGGAATGTTGAACACTTACTTCTCTTTGCATTAAAATCAAAAATATTATAAAGAAAAAAATTACTGCACCAAACTTCCAGAACTTTTTATAATAATGTCTTTTAAGATGTAATTTCACTAGTCGCTTTAGTTGAGTCATTCTGACATTAAAAGCTTGTCACTTGACAAATAACAGTTATAGTTTCCGCTTTTACTTGTATTTTTTATCATGGATTTGCTGGCAAGCAGGTTTCATTAAATGGTAATACCTATAAACAGAAATGATAAATGACATTAGTAGCTATTCATTCCTATCAGCATGGTTCAATTCACTCATTCAACCAACAACTCAACATGAGCTACAAACAATATACTCCTATCCTATATAATAAAAGGGTAATATGCAAATTGACTGAACAGTGGAACGACCTGTCGCTATGATGCACACTGACCACCAGGGGGCAAACGCTCAATGCAGGAGCTGACCCCTGGTGGTCAGTGCATTCCCACAGGGGGAGCGCTGCTCAGCCACAAGCCGGGCTGACAGCTGGCGAGCACAGTGGCGGTGGCGGGAGCCTCTCCCACCTTCACGGCAGCGCTAAGGAGCAGCGAGCCAAGTGGTAAGAAGCAGCAAGCAGGCAGGCAGTAAAGAGCTAGGGATCCCGGACTGTGAGAGGGATGTCCGCCAAGGGCTCCTGGACTGCAAGAGGATGCAGGCTGGGCTGAGGGACCCCTGCCCCAGAGCATGAATTTTGTGCACTGGGCCTCTAGTGGGCCTTTGTAAGAATACAAAGCTATCTTGCCCCCAGGGAAATTATACTTTTGGAAGAACACAACTATAATTAATCACAATCTATTAGGACTATAAAATATTAGGGTCCTAGCCGGTTTAGCTCAGTGGATAGAGCACCAGCCTGCGGACTGAAGGGTCCCAAGTTCAATTCTGGTCAAGGACACAAGCCCGGGTTGTGGGCTCGGTCCCCAGTAGGGGGAGTGCAGGAGGCAGCCAATCAATGATTCTCTCTCATCATTGATATTTCTTTCTCCCTCTCCCTTCCTCTCTGAAATCAATAAAAATATGTTAACAATAAATAATAAATAAAATATTAGGGATTTTTCTCCAGTAAAAAATACATTGTTAACTCTGGCAAATAGCTATTATATAATATGCATAAAATTACTTTTAAAAATATATTTTGAGTCTAAAATAACAGGTATCTTAACTTAATAATCAAGGGGGCAAAGGATTTCATTAAACTGGTTATAAAGAAAGGGAGAATCCATAAGAAAGCAAAGGTATACTGACAGGTACTGTCAGCCATTCATTCAAAATATTGCTTTTTTTTTTTTATGAAGTTTGCCCATAACCTATGAACCTTTACTCCAACTAAACTAATTAATATTAAAAAGCAGCATCACAGGCATGGAGGCCACGGGGGCATAGGCTACCAAGGAGACAAAACTGAACCTCACGTCACCCTGCTTGGCCCCGGAGGATGGTTGGTTAGCCAGAGACGGGTAAGATTCCTCAAGGAAGGAACAACCTAAGACAGGCACAGTCGCAGAGGGGCCATCAGGAGAGAATTTGGGGATCAACAGAGGTGGGGCACAGACCCTCACACCCCCAACATTGCAGGGGCCTGAACCCTAGCCCCTTCTGAGGGAGGTCTCCTGCCCCCATGGCTGCTTCGTGCTTCCCATGCCCAGCTCAGATCAGGACCCAGGTGACCGACAGAGACTTGGCCGACAGCAGCTGCCCTCTCACTCCAACAAGAATTGTTTGAGTTGTCTTGTACCCATGGTTTGGGGAAGTGGGTTTACGATATCTAAATCCAGCCTACCACCAGGAATGCTCAGGACCTACTCAAGAAGGCAAATAATCCCTTCCACCAATATTTACAGGGTAAAATAAGATTGTTGTTAGAGTAATAAATTTGACAGTAAAATAGTAGTCAAGTTTTCAGGCAAATTTAAATTGGCTAGTTGAAACAAGCGAATATTCTAGAAAAATTAATTGTACTGGACAAAAAGGTGTTCCTAAAGTGTTAACTAAAATTTTTATTGGTACTTCATCTCATGATAAAATTGTGCACCATGTAATGAACCTAAAACAGTAACATTATAGTGCAAAAAATTAAAATTTAAAAGCCATCAAGACTACATTATAAAATTTTTAAAAGCCTCCTAACATTTAAATCAAAAAAGGAGGGGATAGTAGAGGAATATCATGTAAGGAAAAATATCCTGTAAGTAAATTACATCTAGAAAATTAATACTTTAGAAAATTAATTGTAAGGCTAAAAGCAAGACACCCATGAAAAACACACAAGGTGTCAAATCAAGCCAGAGGAAAATCATTTGGGCAAAAAATGAAATAGGATCCCAAGTCAAATTTATAGAAAATATTCCTTTATTAACTTTTGGTTGAGAATATGTTTGTATATTTTCAGAAAACAACTCCGAGACCATGTGGATTCCAGCAACAGAGAGGAATCTACAGGGCTACTCCAGCCATGAAGACAGAAGAGACGCAGTCCAGAGATGGAAGACGCCGACGTCGCCTTGCCATACCAACAGTGCATCACTGCAGGTTGCCCAGGACCAAACCAGAGAGAGTCGGACCTGCATTACCACCATTTGTCCACCATCCAGAACTGTAATGTCAGTGCTGACATGTACACATAAGGAACTGGTGGACATTGAAATTGGGTCTCAAAAGAACCGTTGGCCCAGAAAGAAACTCACTACAGACTGATTCATTTGCCTGTCACCATAACCATTATTGCTTGTCTCATTTTCGGTTCTTATAAGTGTATTTCTAATAGCACATGATCTCACTCATCTAGGGGAAATAATGAACAACATAGACTGATGAACAAGAACAGACCCAGAAACAAGGAGGCATGGATCAGACTGTCGGGCCTCAGAGGGAGGGTAGGGGAGGGTGGGGGTAAATGGGAGAGATCAACCAAAGGACTTGTGTGCACGCATATGAGCCTAACCAGCGGTTAAGGACAACAGGGGGGTGGGGGCATGTGTGGGGAGGGGTGTGGGATGGGAATGGGGGGATGAGGACAAATATGTGATACCTTAATCAATAAAGAAATTTTAAAAAAAAAGCAGCATCACCAACAAGTAAATGCATTCTCACAGATTTGCTGACCTGACAGTACTTTGAATTCTGACAAAACCAATTAAGACTAGAACATTAAGAGCATCTGTTGTTATAAAATAGCCATTTTCAAATACAAAAATACATCACACAAGATACAAAACCCAGTAGCAAAAAAAAAAAAAAATGCATTAAGCTTTACTTGTATATTTCTAAAGAGGCAACAGAGATAATCAAATTATAAAAGCAGCATTTGGCCTGATAAAATACTGCTTGCTGTTGACCCTAAAAACAGAACAACATGTTTACTAAACCCTAATATAGGCCACCGGGAGCAAAAGAAAGGAGGGGGAGAAAAAGGGCATCCAGGACAGGCTGAATCACAGTGAGGGTTTATTTTCTTCATGGTGCTTTAAAAAAAAAAAAAAAAAAAAGTAATGTGAAAGGGTTTTAGTACACAATTACATACCATGCACCATTATAATTATTCAAGTAATTTGTAGGGGTAAGACCTGTCCTCCCTAAACATATTTTAAGGAAAATATCATTTATAGAAGTGAAAACTAACTTTGACATTTTATTCCCTTTATCTTCCAAAGTTATCATTAAATTTAAAATAAGAAAACTAAGTTCAAAGATGGAGTCTCTGGCCTTTAGCAAGAAATTTCAAGCTGAATAAACAAAAATGCCAGAACTTGCATACTTAATTGTATATACTATTTCTAATTGGACTGCTCTAAATTTTTTTTTAGTATGAAATGGATACTAGTTCCAGAAAATACCTCAACTAATGATGTATATGCCCATAAAAATGAGATGCCAATATTTCTAAGCTTTGGTTACTGTAAGAGCCTCAAGTAGAGTCAAATGCCCTCCTAAGCTTTATACATTGCTTGAAGACACAATATAAGGCGTTTGAGAGCCACACAATTGTTGTGTAATGTCTTATGTCAACTGTTTTGCTAAGATGAGACTATAAAATTAAAGATACCTCTTACCTTTAAGGAGCAAAGACATGGCATGTCAATAGGCAACCAGAAAGCAGCATGACATGTGCTATCACGAGAGACTAAAAGCAACGTGGAGGGTAGGGAGAAGTGATGACGGAAATTTTCCAGAGATGACACTGCTGAGCAGGATCTTGAAAATAAGCAAATTTTAGGCAGGTGGACAAGAGAAAGGAGAAAGAGGGAATGGCAGATACAAAGGCATGAAAAGCCATGGTCAGTCTTGAGTACAGCAAAAGGGAAGGCACAGGTATGAAATGGTAGGAGGTGAGGCTAGGGAGTCAGTTAAAGGCAAGTTAACAAAGATAATTTGGAATCTACCAATTTTGTCCTGAATAAAATGAATAGAAAGAACTGGATATTTTAAGGAAGGATTATAATCACATGTATGCTTTAGACCAACCAGTTTCCTAAGTGCCAATAAAATCGATAGATAACAAAAAAAATTTAAGAGATCAGGAGGGATGGAAAAGACTGATTCAAAAGAGTTCAGTAACTCTAGCCAGTGTGGCTCAGTTGGTTAGGCATCATCCCATGCATTGAAAGGTGGTCAGTTCAATTCCCGGTCAGGCCACATACTCATGGTTTTGGGTTCGATTCCCAGTCAGGGCGCATACGGGAGGCAACCAATCAATACTTTTCTTTCCCTCTCTCTCTCTCTCCCTCTCCCTTCCTCTTTCTCTAAAATCAATAAAAACATATATATTAAAAAAAAAAAAGAGTCCAGTACTAGTAAGTGGTATTAAGTAGGACTTGGTAAGAGAGAGAGAAGAATGGGAGGTATGTGAGTCAAGGATGATATTAACAAAGAAAGGATAGATTTGGGATGGGAATTAGGGATATAATTTGTTTAATTTTGGACATGACAAATTTGATATGCTGGTAGGACTTCCCAGTGAGTTCCCATAAGCAAAAAAGATATATGGGACTGAAAATCAGGTAAAAGCTCTGTGCTAGAGATGAAAATTTGAGAGTCAGTGTCAGACTACAGAAGAGTTCACCTATAGGATATAGAGAGGCCAGAGAAATAGCTATATTTAAGGGGTTGAAGGGGAAAAAAAAAAACAGAAAAATAAGGAAAACAAATGGAGATTCAGGGAAATAAGGAAAACAAATGACAGATTAGCAGATAAAGTGTCCATGTCAGGTAAATTTAGATTTTTTACAATCTGCATCTTATCCTTGAGAGATGGTAATTGTTTGATAGCTAGTTGGCCTTTAAAAATAAATTTCACTAGACCTGGTCCAACAAGCTTTAGTGCAAACCCAGGAATGAACCTTGGAAGAGAATACAATAGACTAGTTGTAGTTATGTCCCCAAGATTCTAAGGCTTAGAATCCAGATGCTTTCAGACTAACAGGGCAATAACCTGACCTAGGAGTTTCCAGAAAGATAAAGATGAGAAAAATATTTGGGATAAGCAAAATGTTATTTCATGGTCCCCAACCTATGAAATACAACCTGATCACCTTTCTCTAACCACAGCTTGACAATAGACATGGATATAAATCAACCTACGTTCATCCTCCTTTCTGTTTCTGAGAGAAGCACTAAAAATCCCCTTTTGGAGTGCTATTTAGTGATATCAGATTTCAGTAGCCAAGGGTAGGCTAGGTTTAAAAATCTGAAAGGGAATAAGATAGTCTCCTAAGAATGTTTTAACACACTAGAGAATCAAGGAGAGTCCAGAGAAATCACAGAGAAGAGGGAGATGACAAAACTAGATTCTTCTACAGTAGTGATACTTTTCCTAAAACATTTTATGCCAGAAATCATATTTGTGGCTAGGGTGGGGAATTAGTAAGAATAGAATTAATGAAGTAATTGGAAGAGTTATTTTTTTAGGAATAAATTATAAATTAAAGGAGTTCTTCATCGATAGGACAATAATCCTATCACTGTGTGAATATGTTTATCTAAGGGAGTCACTCAAATAGTAGGTTTTCGTTTAGGATGTCTCTAATGCGGGAGTGAAGGAAAGCTCATGAAGGACGTGAAGAGTGTCTCCCTTACTCATGGTTATTTTTCTCTGTTGGTGACATAGTGGGCACCCAATTAATGTTTGTTGATTGGAGAAGAGAAGAAGGAGGACCAAGATTTAATTATGAGAAATAATTTTAAAAATAGTTAACTTTTGTTAAATGTTAAGTCCCTGATACTTAACATTTACTAAATAAATCCTAATATAGTCTTCCAATGGTTCTGTAAAATTTATGTTATGTTATGTTTTACTGACAAAAAATAACAGTCAAATAGATTAAGCAGCTTGGCCAAGGTAATTTTAAGTGGAAGAGTAGCTTTTTTCCCAACCATGTCCAAACTCAGGTCTGATGTAAAATCCTGAACTTTTAACTAAAGTTATCTGAAAAAAGGTCTTTAAGAGTCAAGAACTGATACCCTAGATGTCAGGAAATTAGGGAATAACCTAGGTAAAAAAAAAAAAAAAAAAAAGTACAAATAGCCTCATATCACCTCAGATAAGTTTTTCAGAGCATATGAGTTTTGTGGTTTTCTTTCTTTTCTTTTTCTATTTTTTTTTTTTTACTGTTTTAAGAGCATGTCTGGGGAAAGAAAGATTAAGGATGAGGATGAGGTTGTAGATCTTGAAAAAGGGGTATTAAGATACTGAGACCTTTTAGTTGTTCTACTAAAGTAGAACATGATGCTTTGTTCTTTTCAGATTATTTCTGTAAAGAACAGTCTTCTTTTATCAATTGCTGATCACGTAAAGATTTCAACATTGGTTCTCCAGGGATTTTATATGACTTTTCTGTCCTTTGCTACTAATGTGCAATATCCAGGCTTCCATTAATGAAAACTACACTCAACATTAAGCATCTCCATCAATAGTCCTCAGCTCTGAATAAACATTAGTGGAAAGGTCTTTAAATAGGCAGTACCTTAGGCCAGTGGTCAGCAAACTGCGGCTCGAGAGCCACATGCGGCTCTTTGGCCCCTTGAGTGTTCTAACGCCACTTCTTCAAAATAGACTCGCCCAGGCCGAAAACCGACTTCTGCGCATGGGCCACAAAGTTTCAATCGCACTGTACGTGCACGCCCGCACGTGGTATTTTGTGGAAGAGCCACACTCAAGGGGCCAAAGAGCCGCATGTGGCTCGAGAGCCGTGGTTTGCCGACCACTGCCTTAGGCCTTACTTTAGAGAGTTTCACTTAATTGGTTCTAGAAGCAGGGCCTGTTATTGTAGGCTCTCCAGCTAATTCCAAAGAGCAGCCAGGCTTAAAAATTACTGTTCTAGGTCACAAGAATTTGGGCAAATCAAAATTAGCACCTGATACAGAAAGGAATGTATCCATCCAAAGATAACCTCATTATTAATTCCTAATACTTCAAAATCAGGTTTTTCAAAATGAATGCTTGATATAAATTGAGTAAAAGTTATTTTGACATGGGGAGAAAATTTAAAATCCAAAGCAAAAATGACCCAAAGTTTCTGAAAGAGTTTCGGGAATTAATGGCTGGTATAATTGAGGCATTAAAGTTTTATTGCAAATTACGAGGCTGTAAAGTCATTTTTAAAAATATTTTGTTCCAATCACAAAGATAGAAAACCTGAGGCTTTGAACAATAAAACAAACAATCCAAAAAACACACAATAAATTCATAAGTAAAACAAAACCAGAACTCTTAATTCCTATTCCTGGGAATAATGCCATGTTCCTAAACCATGCTTCTTGACAATTTGAAGACCTATGTTTAAATAGCCATTACAACAAAACAAATATCACCTAGAATCAAATTTCAATTGGACTCAGAAGTTTGAGGCTTGAAAATAAAATCAGCATAACGACAAACTCAAATATAATAAGTTATATTTACATATTAGAAGTGATTAGCAGATGAAGGGTTTGTCATCGTTGTATTCTAAACCCTTTACACATACCAATCCAAAATGGCCATTTGCTAATTATAAAAGATTCAACTCACAGAAAAAGAGAAAGGAATATCATGAAATAGTTTTTTAAACCTAGAAAAAAATAAATTTTCTAAATTAGAAATCCGTATAAAACTCTAAAATGTAGAAAAAAAAATTGACTTTAGGTGGTGGGCACAAAGTGCAATATACAGATCTTGAAACACAGAACCACACCTGAAACCTGTATGATCATATTAAACAATGTCACCCCAATAAATTTAATTAAAAAAAACTCAGAGACCTTCTGGTCTCAAAAAATATTAATCTATATATCCTACTATACATGTAGGCCTTACAAAAAGGCATTAATAATCAATAAAAATGTCCACAAAAGGATACTTTGAAAGGCTAAAACAATATGCATGACTTTATGTCTATGAGACTGGGTTAAAATCAATGGATTATTCTTAGGGGTAAAATATGCTTCCATCTTGCCCTGGCCAATGTGGCTCAGTTGGTTGAGCATTGTCCTGTCCACAGAAAGGTTGCTGTTTCCATTCCCTATCAGGGCACATGTCCAGTTTTGGCACATGTCCAGTTTTGGCTCAGTCCCCAGTAGGGGGCATGCAGCAGACAGCTAGCCATGTTGATGTTTCTCTCTCTCTCTTCCCCTCTTCCTTCCGCTCTCTTTAAAATAATAAAAACATATTTTTAAAAAGAAAGAAAAAAAATATGCTTTCATCTCAACCGAAAAAAAACTGAAATCTCACAAATTAAAATAATCTAACTACAAAGCTGTGGCTTCCAGTTATTCTAGACTATAGCTTCTCAAACTTTAATGTGACAATGAAGCACCTGGGGATGCTGTTTAAGTACAAACAGGTGGGGAAATATCAAGATAAGATCCATCTTCATAGTCGTGGTTGTCCCTCCAGGTGGAAAAGCACACATTGCAAGAATGTTAGTTTAAAATTCCAACTGAAGCAATCTTCTAATGCAGTGAAAAGCAGAACACTTCATAACTGCATGTGAAGGTACCATTTAATAAAATAAGAGGATAGTGATTCTTTCCATTTCTTGTTTCTGTATTTGTGACAATAAAACTTTACAGCTCCAGGGACTTAAGGTCTGGTTCCAATTGATTTTAATTGGCACAATGCCTAATTGGTGTATGAAACTTGCTTGATACTGAGTTAAAGCATGCTGTAAAAAGTTAAAGGTAACCATACAGAGCAAGAAATTACAAAATTACATCCCCAAACCCTAGCATAGCTGGTAAATTTTTAAAAGAACACTACTGTAAATTAATACTCATTAAATCTTTGCCACAGATTATCATGTGGATTCACTAACTGAACAAGGAATATCATGGAAGTTTTTTAAACCTAGAAAAAATTAAATTTGAAAACAAAACAAAAAACAAGAACTGGCCCTGATAATAAACCCTTAAATGCTTGGACAGATATTTTATCTGCTGGTGAAATGTTGGGAATGGAGAAGTGGCAGGAAGTGATTTCTGCTTATATTTTTTGGTGGAGCCCATTTTCATGGTGATTTGCTACTGCGGTTTGTTAGTTTTGATTATGTTTAAATCCATGTTCATTCACGTTCTTGCCAGCAATTCTTCTGAGCATGAAGTGATCTATGGATGTACGACAAGGGACAAACAATGATGCAAAGCAAACTGTGTTGAGGTAGCCACTTGCTATCTCACAGGAGGCAGCGGCAGACATACCTCAAAGATCCCCTGCTAAAGACAAAGCAGAGTTGCTCCAGGTGGCTGGAAAATGCCACCAGCAGACAACTAAGGTACATACTTGTCATAAAATAGGATGATTTTTTGAACAAAGGTTTCTTCAGATTATGAGACAAAAAGCCTAGTCACAGAGTTTGACCTCCATCAATTATGAGGCACGGGTTTTATTAAACAGAAGGGCATGGTGAGACATCCACTGCTACACCTGGTCAGATAAACATCTTTGAAGGTGAAAGGTCGAAGACAGATCTTGATTTGCGGACCAGTCAATTCTACAGTTTGGTGCAAGAAAGGAATTATGGAGTTACACTAACCATGGAGGGTGGGGCTAGGGGTTAGAAGGGGAGCTCACATACTCTCTCTCCTGCTACCTCTGTACCTGTGAATGAATTTCACATAACATAGGAAATATATATATTGATTACTTATGACATATTAGAGAGTAGAGGAATTTTGAGGTGTGATTGGAGTGGTTCCACAGACTATTCACTTAATTAATATTTCCCCCAGGCAGAAGCACTGCATTTTAAAAAAGATTTGTCCATCTAACTAGTTATATTGCAAGCATAGTTGATGGCTTTTAGATTAGTAAGGACACAGAAATTGCATAGTGATTTGAGCAAGGAAAGTTTAATATATTATTAATTAAGGGTTAGAGGAATGGAATTGGCTATGAGAGTTAAAGAAATTCTAAAGAATACAGGAGTACTGGATGTAAGGGTCAACCACTACCCCTAAGGCAGAGATGAGGGCCCAAGGAAGAGCTTTCCCCTCTCCAGGGCGGAGATCTAGCGATCTCTACAGAGAAGGCATGGTGTTGGTTCCCTGACAGTGGAAAAGTCACTGAGGTGCCTCACTTGGTGAGACTTGCAAGTCTTGGAAGGAGCCCTTCACAGGGAGTTGTCAAATCCTAGGACTTGCTAGGTGGTGCTGAGGAAAACTGCTAGCTACTGGTGGAACCTGGAGTTGAGAAGCTGTCCTCTGCGAGTCTAGTGCACTTGCATATGCATCTTGGGCCAACATAGCTCCAGGCTGGCACCTGGGATAAAAGCTGAGCAGCCAGCTCCCTAGACACCAATATGGGGGCCCTACTGAGAGGATAGAGCAGTGGTCGGCAAACTCATTAGTCAACAGAGCCAAATATCAACAGTACAATGATTGAAATTTCTTTTGAGAGCCAAATTTTTTAAACTTAAACTTCTTCTAATGCCACTTCTTCAAAATAGACTCACCCAGGCCGTGGTATTTTGTGGAAGAGCCACACTCAAGGGGCCAAAGAGCCGCATGTGGCTCGTGAGCCGCAGTTTGCCGACCACTGGGATAGAGCATCGCCCTTCAGACTGAAGGGTCCTGAATTCGATTCCAGTCAAGGGCACATGCCTGGGTTGTGGGCTCAGTCCCCAGTAGGGGGAGTGCAGGAGGCAGCCAATCAATGATTCTCTCTCATCACTGATGTTTCTATCTCTCTCTCCTTCTCCCTTCCTCTTTGAAATCAATAACAAAATATATTTTAAAAAGAGAGAGAGAGAAAGAGTATGGGGAACAGTGACCTGGCTAGAGAATAGGTCCATGGTGTCTCTGGCCCCAGGATATAACATCACTGCTGCCCAAGTCAAGCTCTGGAGAAAGTGCAGAAGCAGGCAGATGTCGACTCTAGAGAACGCAATTACTTAGACTGGAGAACACTGGTGGCTGAATAGTAGAGAAGAAGATATGCCAGCAAGAGTCTCACCAGTGAGCCACTCTGAAACCAAGAAGAAAAGCCCCCTCCCACCACTGTGGCAGACAGCTCCGTTAGTACAAAGTGGCAACTAGAATAAATTTGGAGTTCAGAAACAATAAACTGAACAGCATTGTTCACCCTTGTGACTACTCAGCCTCCATATGCACACTTCCCCAAATACTTGAACTCCTGTACAATAACAAAACAGTTCTACATTCCACCAAATAAGATGAAGCGTCCTTCTTACAGTGAAGAGGATACCTCAAAATGAAAAGACGCAGAGTGCTTACTGCCAATGTAGCCATTGCTGTGACTATGTGAATTACTTCTCAAATTCTATGACAGTCCCACTGCATATTCTGTTACCTAAAGGCTAAGTTGAAAATTTAATCTCTAACACCTATGTAATATATTTTTAAAAGAAAAGGGGAAGGAGTTAAGAAAATTGTTAGCATGTAAAAAGAAACACACACACACACACACACACACATAAAGCAAAGGGAAAATGTGCAAAGCTACTACAATTCTCATTTATCTAATTGGCCATGAAACCATAATTGGTATCTATGGCTTCCTTCTTCCACTACCCATTCTGTATTTACCCTGGCCTCAGGCATTCTATGAGTCCTTAGATGTTGAAGCTGGCAGAAAGGGCAAATCCATATCCGGAATATTTACTTATTCTAATGAGGACAAATCTCTGCTTGCTCAATGATGTAAGAAATCAAATATAACCAACCTGCCCCAGTGGCTGGCTGGTACCCCTAGGCACTCAGTGTTGGTGTCTGCAGATTAGGAACTTGGCAGTAGTGCTAGCCAGGTCACCTGTAGAAAGAGGAAGTCCATATAGCTTAGCCTATGTATACATAGCCTCCCCTCCCACCACCATGGCCATGTTTATGGGCCCACTGCACAAGCTCTGGAGTAGCTGGGGAAAGAGGCTGACTGACATCCACAGTGTGTCATTTTGTCCACTACATGTCTTATGGTGGGCATTCAGATGGGACCAATTTCTCCTCTTATTTTTAAATATATTTCTTTATTGATTTCAGAGAGGAAGGAAGAGGGAGAGATAGAAGTATCAATGATGAGCCCTAACCGGTTTGGCTCAGCGGATAGAGCGTCGGCCTGCAGACTGAAGGGTCCCAGGTTCGATTCCGGTCAAGGGCATGTACCTTGGTTGTGGGCACATCCCCAGTAGGGGGTGTGCAGGAAGCAACTGATCGATGTTTCTCTCTCATCGATGTTTCTAGCTCTCTATCCCTCTCCCTTCCTCTCTGTAAAAAAATCAATAAAATATATTTAAAAAAAAAAAAGAAGTATCAATGATGAGAGAGAATCATTGATCAGCTGCCTCCTACACACCCCGTACTGGGGATTGAGCCCACAACCCGGGCATGTGCCCTTGGCCAGAATCGAATCTGAAACCCTTCAGTCCACAGGCCAATGCTCTATCCACTGAGCCAAACTGGCTAGGGCTTCTCCCCCTTTTTGAAAGGTCAATCCTCAAACCTCTTCCTCAAATTTCCTTGTTATCAATCTTCTACTCCTCCTTCCAAATCCCTGATCATACAGTCAAACCATTAGCAACTGCCCATGGACCATTACTTCTGTACTTTTAGCCATCTCTCATTTCAGACATAGTGTACAACCATATCTACTGTTCAAAATTCTGCCTACTGGGAGGATTTTCCTTCTCCACTCTTTCACACTCAGGGTGGGGCTGTAGTGCTGTAGCTGGGGTGGTACAAGCCTGACTATAAACCAGAATTGAGGTTTTTCTTCTTCCATCAACTAAACTAAGGATATCCCCAAGAGGCCAAAGGCATGGGTTAAAGGAGAGGTCACACAACAGGAGTTGTTATTAAAGATGTCTGAGACACTGGTCATGCAAGTTGTACTTCACAGAACTGCCCAAGCTCTCTCCCTTACATAACCATTTCCACTCGATGATAGATTGCTGCTATGCATGCCCAGCCTTATGGCTAGGTACGTCAGACAACACCCAGTTAATGATGGGCAGCCCAGGTGAATAGTCATCTGAAGGAGTCATAGTTTTATTTCAAAATCCCAGAGATCTGCACTGTGATTCTGCTCTTTGTTCTTGCCAGAGGTTCTATGCAGCATCCCTATTTGCTACAGACATTTAGAGAATCATTGGATCTGCTTAGTTATAAAGCAAAGTGGTAGCACAGTGTGCACTGTATCCTGGACTTCCTCTATAGCCTTTTCTTGCACTCATCATCATTAAATTCTAGCAGTCTTGCCCTAGCTGGTGTTCCCAATGGTTAGAACATCGGCCCACACACCGAAGGGTTGCAGGTTCAATTCCTGGTCAACAGCATGTACCTGGGTTGCAGGTTCACTTCCCACTCCCCCCACCCCCATCCGGGTATATCCAGATGTGTCTCTCTCACATTGATGTTTCCCTCTCTCTCCTCTTCCCTCCCTCCCTTTCACTGTCTCTGAAAAAGCTATGGGAAAAACATCCTCAGGTGGAAGATTAACAACAACAACAACAAAAAGAATAGAAAAAAGTAGCAGTCTTAAGGGTTACTCTGTAGACAGGTTAAGATAGCATGTTAAAATGTGTATATGTTGCCTCCAAAATACAAAAAGGCTTATTCAGCACAGTAACCAATGAATGCCCAGAAATGTTACTGAAGTGCCCCTGAATTATTGTGAGAATAAATTATTGCCCTATGATTCTCATAGACTTGATTAAAACATCTGAAGTATTTGCTTCTTTCTGCTCCTCAGATATAATCAACATAATAATGTCACCAATATAGTGGACCAATGTGATGTTTTGTGGAATGTCGCAAAGATAAATATTTCTAATACAGGAGAACTGGCCTGGCCATGGGGCAAGACTGTGAAGATACACTTTGGCCCTGCTAGATAAAAGCAAATTGCTTTCGGTGGTCTTTGTAAATTGGTATGAAGAAAAAGCAATTAACCAAGTCAATAGCTGCAGAGCAAATGCCAGGGTCTGTGTTGATTTGATCAAGTAAAGATACTATATCTGACTCAGCTCACTTGGAATCAGCCAATGTTTAAGTTTACAACAGTCTAGTCACTCTCTAAGATCTGTCTTCTGCACAGGCCAAATAAGTGAGTTAAATGGAGATATGATAGATATCACAAGTCTTATTTCAAATCTTTGATGGTGGCATTAATCTCAACCATTCCCTCAGGGATATGGCATTATCCCTTTTTAAAAAATATATATATTTTTTATTGATTTTAGAGAGGAAGGGAGAGGGAAAGAGAGATAGAAACATCAATGATGAGAAAGAATCACTGATCGGCCACCTCCTGCAGGCCCCCTACTGGGGATTGAGCCTGCAACCTGGGCATGGGCCCTTGACCAGAATCAAACCTGGGACCCTTCAGTCCACAGGCCAACACTCTATCTACTGAGCCAAACCAGCTAGGGTGAGATATGGTATTCTGAGAAGTTCTAACGTCTTAGCTCCCCTATCACAATGGTCCTGAATCCATGATTTAGACACAAAACAAAGATTCACCTGGACCCACTGAGAGTCAGGCTTGAGCTAAGACTCCAATCTGACCACTGTAACCTCCCATTTTTACTGATAGAACACAATGGTATTTTGTGTCCCCAGGAAATAGTATGAAAAGTTTGAGTATTTCCTTTTTCCCAAAGCACAATCTCTCTCATAAATGGCTACAGGTTCCTTTGGGGAAGACTTGGAGGAAGACTGGTGGTGTATGCTTGGGGCAGTGGTGCAGCACTCTTCCTCAAGGGGAACAGGACCCCAGCTCAGAGAAAGGGATCTGGGCCTGTGAATTGACTTAGGTTTGGCAACTGGGGGAGAGGTTGTGACTCTCAACTGCATCAACTAAAATCAACATTTTTGCTAGCAGACCTAGAGTTTTCCTGTTCTATACACAAAGTGATACTGTAATTCTGCCCATCTATTTCATTCATTAGTTATCACTAGAAGTCTGCCAAAGACATTACCTTATCTACCAAAACCATTTGTGAGCCAATGCCTTGATTACATCTATGTCTCTGCTTTCCATCCTATATAATAAAGAGGTAATGTGCAAATTGACCATCACTCCAAGACACAAGATGGCCACCCCCATGTGGTCAAAGATGACCACCCCATGTGGACACAAGATGGCCACCACAAGATGGCCAGCAGGGGGCAGTTGTGGGTGATCAGGCCAGCAGGGGAGGGCAGTTGGGAGGGACCAGGCCAGCAAGGGAGGGCAGTTGGGGAGACCAGGACTGCAGGGGAGGGCAGTTGGGGGTGACCAGGCCTGCAGGAGAGGGCAGTTGGGGGTGACCAGGCAGGCAGGGGAGGGCAGTTGGGGGGGAGGGTGACCAGGCCTGAAGGGGAGGGCAGTTGGGAGGGACCAGGTCTGCAGGGGAGGGAAGTTGGGAATGACCAGGCCTGCAGGGGAGGGAAGTTGGGGTGACCAGGCTGGCAGGGGAGGGCAGTTAGGGGCAACCAGGCTGGCAAGGGAGGGGAATTCGGGGTGACCAGGCAAGCAGAGGAGGGCAGTTGGGGCAGGGGAGTGGTTAAGGGTGATCAGGCTGGGAGATAGAAGTGGTTAGGGGCAACCGGGCAGGCAGGCAAGCGAGCAGTTGGGAGCCAGCAGTCCTGGATTGTGAGAGGGATGTCTGACTGCCCTCAAGGGGTTCCAGATTGGAGAGGGTGCAGGCTAGGCTGAGGGACACCTTCCCCGCATTCCTCCCCATGCACAAATTTCGTGCACCGGGCTTCTAGTTATTGCATATGTACCTACTTTGTCCCTGGTGCTTAAGTGCTGTCACTTGGTTCCTGCTCCCATGGGATCCCATCATCTCCGCTGAAATCAGGGAGCCAATCTCAATGGCCTACAAAGGAGAGCAATCACAGATTTCTTTTGCACCAATGCGGGGGCTCCCCTCACTGCTTTTCTCAATACCTTAGTGAAGGGAGTGTCTACTAGGTGTTGTCATGGAATATAGTTGGAAGTGGGTGTGCACACAATAAATCTAGTCAGATGTTTATGAAGGAGTCCAAGCACTCCCAAGTAGTAAAATAATTTCTGACCCTTCATTCTTCCTTTGAGGTCCCAAAATACTAAGGATAGGTGAGTGGGGAAGCAAGAGAGTTAAGACTGCTTGATCAATAGCTATCACTTTCCTCTCACCTACCTACAGGTTTATCCACAACTCATTTATCCTCCACCTCTCAACTTCCATTTCCTCCAGAACAGGTGTCCCCAAACTTTCTGTAAAGGGCTAAATAGTGGAGTTTTTTTCTTTGTGGGCCCTTTTGCAACTACTCAGGTCAATTTTTCTGATGCCAAAGTTGCCATAGACAATACATAAATGAATGGACATAGCTGGTTCCAATAAAATTGTGTTTGTGTTTACAAAACCAGGGGCCCAAGGGTGCAGTTTGCCAACCCCCAGTCTAGAAATTCAAAAAGACTTCAACATCAACATTGATATAGTTACCTATACTTACCCCTTCCTTTCTCTGTTAGCTGCTACATCCTCAGATGTGAAAGAAAAAAATTAATTCTCCACAAACACTGTTCGTAAAAGCAATGTCTGTCTTTACAATTAGGCTATATATGTGCCTAATGTGAAGCACACAATATCACTCCACTTATACAATTACCATCTCAAATAACCCACTCCTGATGGTGAAAGTATGAAAATACCCTTTTAATATATGTTTCAGTTGGAAATAAAACAGTGTTAGCCTAAACTTACATTCTTCTTCCAAAAGCTGACCGTAAGTAATTTTCCTCAGGACCATACATAGACAATTAACACAAAGTGAGATCTATGAGACATATGCTTAATGCCAGGCTCCACATAAAAAAAAGGGGAGGGGGTAAAACACTAAAGTATAGGGAAACCTACTTTAGTTGTTTAGTTGTTTTCACCAATATGTATTACAACTCTATTATAAGACAGGAATTGTAGTAGGTACAAAAGAAAAAAAGGCGGGGTACCTAATTGTATGGGATTTGTACCTAATTCTTTAGGCAAAGGGGAGAGGCCTAGATGGAGTTTAAGTAGAGTAATGACCTAATAAGAACAGAAATTTGGAAAGATTATTCTTGAAGCTTTGCTGAATATGGATTAGGGGGATGGGGGAAGAGAAAGGAGTCTAGAGGCAGTTAGGAGACTATTAAGAATAATCCAGGCAAGAGATGACTGGAAGGGGTGTGGGAGCTTGGGAAGAGATTTAGGGGGTAGAGTTAGCTGAACTCAGCAAATGAATCAATTGGAGGCTGAGAAGGTGGTTAAACTGCAAAATGTGTTAAGAATGGGTTTTTGACTTGTCGAAAAGACCAGATAATGGAATGCTCTCTGTTCTGGATTATTTGCAGAGGAAGACCCAGAGGTAAAATGATGGACAGGAGGCCATGAACAGTAAAGAAGGTGATGATAGAGGGCAAAGACTATAAGAAGGAAACTGAAGTTAACAATAGAAACAAGCGTTATCCAGTTCAAAAAGATGAGCCATATCTGAAAAAACAAAGGTCATGGCCAAAAAGCTCAATGAAAACAATTTGCATTAGAAACCCTCTCTGCGCTATTACTTGTCCTCCAGAAGGGCCCACTGCGCCATCAGGTATTGACTATTGGGTGTGTGTTTTTTATTCTTTTACCCTTATCCCATTTGACTAGAAATCATCAATTTGAAAGGTCTCAATTCCCCATCAATGTATCAGGTGTGAGAATAACTTCTAGAGATTTACCCCACCAATATGCTTGTACACAAGTGAAATGACGACCTGTAAACTTACACATTAAAACATTGTTTTAATAACAAAAGGTTGAAACAACCTACCACTCTAACAATATGGAACTTAATAAATAAGTTATGATATGGTGGAATATTATCCTATATAATAGCATAGGTGGTGTCACGCCCCCACACAACATCATAAGATGGCCATCACAAGATGGCTGCCCTCACGTAGTCACAAAATGGCCACCACAAGATGGCTGGCATGGGAGGGCAGTTAGGGGTGACCAGGCCGGCAGGGGAGGGAGGTTGGGTGCAACCAGGCCAGCAGGGGAGGGCAGTTGGGGGCAACCAGGCCTATAGGGGAGGCCAGCTGGAACGACCTGGCCTACAGGAGAGGGCAGTTAGGGGCGACCAGGCCAGCAGGGGAGGGCAGTTGGGAGTGACCAGGCTGGCAGGGGAGGGCAGTTGGGGGCAATTGGGCTGTCAGGGGAGCAGTTAGGCGTCAATCAGGCAGGCAGGGTAGAAGTTAGGAGCCAGCAGTCCTGGATTATGAGAGGGATGTCCCAAGGGGTCCCAGATTGGAGAGGGTGCAGGCCAGGCTGATGGACATCCCCCCCTCCCATGCATGAATTTCATGCACTGGGCCTCTTGTGCTAAGATAAAAACCAAGAAGCTATTTTTATATGCTGATAAGTTATCTCCAAAATAAGTTAAATTAGGAAAAAAGCAAAATTTATTTGCTTTTTAAAAAGAGAGAAAATATATGCATATTGTTTTTATATTTTAAAAGATAGCATTGGTTGCCTCCAGAGAGAGAATGGGTATACGAGGGCAGTTGGAAAGAAATATACCCTTCCTTACTTTTTAAAAAAACTTTGAATCAGGTGACCAGAGTAACTACTTTAAAAAATAGTAATAAATTAATCAATCAGAAAAGAAAATGTAAAGGTAACATGAAGATTTTTTGACAGGCACTATCTCAAATTTATTAATTCCATTCAGCATTTCTCAGAAAGCTACTGGGGAATATGTTCCATCCAAACGAGGGAGTAAATAAACAACAAAAGCCATAGTATCTAAGAAACAGAGACTCCAAAGGAAGTGTCAGCAAAGAGAAATCCCAAACGACAGCTATAGAATAAGCCTAGGAAGCAACAGTACAATCGGAACAAGAGGACAGACGGCTCCAGCAAGAGACCAACATACCTGATAGATTCAACTTTGTGGAAAAATCATACTGAGATGTTGGAGTATAGAAATAAAAATTGACATATGGAAAACCAAAGCATTCATTTTTCTTAAATTAGCTAATTATTAATTCCAGGATAAAAATAATATCTACAAGAAAGGAACCATACTCCTAATACACCTGCATAGCTCAGCAGTGAACAATATTTATACCATAATAAATATAAAATGCATACTAAAAGAAAGAATGTGAGAATCATATTGGCAGGGGGTATGTGTGTGAAAGAGCTAAATATTTATCTACAAAAATGACGTTATCTACTATAATGTCAAATATTGATAAGTTAAGAAATAGTAGTATGAGCATATTATTTCAAAAGGTAAATACTGTAAGAAACCCATCTCAAAGTGTCAAAGTGGTTGCCTTTAGTCAGCAAGACTAGGGAAGATGAGCATTGACGGGATTTTTGTTGCTGTGGGTATTATAAGCCTTTTAATAATCCTATTTAATTTTATTTACATATCAGTAGGATACAAGTACAGAATCAGATTGCTTAGATTTTAATATTGGCTCTGACATTTGACCAACTTTGTAATAGAAGCAAATTATTTCATTTCTCTATTTTCCTCTCTCTAAAATAGGGAAATAGTATGTGCCTTATAGGGTTGCTCTGAAGACTAAGTGATTAATTCATGTAAGTTGCTTAAAATATACCTGGCATATAAGTGCTCAACAGTAAATAAGGACTGTTACTTACTGTGACAATAAATATTAGTGTTAATTGATAAAAATATAAAGATATTAGTAACTAAATCTAATTTTTAAAATATGAGCCACATATTAAAGTCTGCTTCCTTTGTGAAGAGATTTTAATTTTTTTTTAGACTTAATACTCCCAGTTACTAAGTAGGACTTTATTTCTTTAGGGTATAGTCTTCATTCTAACCCAGTGATTTTCCACCTTTTTCATCTCATGGCACAAATAAACTAATCACTAAAATTCTGCAGCACAGCACAAAATATATTTTTTGCTAATCTGACAAAAAAAAAAGTACAATTTTTATTCATTCACACCAGTCACCTATTGTTGTGTTGGCTGTTGTCATTTTTTCATTTGACAATCAGGGAAAATAGTCAGATACTGCATACTTTAAAAAAAATCCTTGCAGCTGAAAATCACTATTCTAACCCATAGTTGGGGTGGGGGGCGCGCTAGTGAAAAACTGCAGTTACAGTTAGTGCTGAAAGATGGGTTTTAGCTATAGGGCAAAAGAGGAGGGAAGAGAATTCAAGGCAGGGGGGATGGCACTTGCAAAGACCTAGAGGCAAGAGGACCATGGGAATAAAAAAAAGGTTAGCAGAGCCTGAGCAAAGAACTATCATGAGAGAAGTGTGTGGTGGGCAGGAGCTATTTCATGTCAGGCCCTTAGGCCATGCTATTGCATTCTCCTAAGACCTAAGGCAATGAAGGGCTTTTTGGCAGAGACCAAATGTTCTGAAAAGATCACGATGGGTGCAGTGTGGGACCCAACCAGAAAACATCCAGACAGTCTAGTAGGAAGGCCATTGCAAACCTTCAGGCAAGAGATGATAGTAGTGATAGGAATGGAGGAAAGTAGATGAATTTGAGAAATACTTATTCAATAGATAAAACTGACAGAATTTGGAGACGGAAGACTCCTAGGAATCTTATGCCTTTCTTGTTTTATTCTAGTCTAATTACATTATATTCCTTAAGTAAAAGCGGCCCACCCCCCCACAAACTCGTCACAATTAGTAATGTACTCAGTTGTAGAATATTGATAAACAAAAGCTGCAAGACAGTTCGATCACAAAGTTAATTTTTCATTTCTAAATGGTAAAACCCAGATCTTGGAACAGAACCAAAAGGCACAAAAATAACATGGAATTCAAATAAATGAGATGGAAATAACAGCAACCCAAATTAAATAGTCTAATTAAGTATGGTGCAACAAGTTCCCTACTCCCCAGTTCCTGTGGTCTCTGCCATATAAAGAGCAATATCCTGCCTCCTTGGGCTACTTTTACTCCAACGTTTTACTCCACAGCAGGATTAGAGGAAAGAAAGATTTTAAATGCTTTTTAAATAAACCAAAAGGGGGTTTGGGTAGGTGGTGGGTGGGTGTGTAAACACAGACAGGTGCAAAAGCAGACTATATGATATCACATATGTAAAGCACATTTTATGGTAGTATCCATAGGACATATCACCTGGCTCAGATGTGTATGGAGGTATGGGTGGGTGCAGTTTCCTAAATAAGGCAAGACCTCAGTTGAGCCTTAAGAACCAGTAAGTTATAGAGGTAGGTCATATGGAAGACATTCTCAGCAGTGGGGAGTAACAAACAAAAGCACAAATGTGAAATCTGTTGGTGGAATGCAAAAGTTGGTTTGCAGAGTAAACAATGGTCAGATCCTGGGTGGGACCATTTTAGGGGCTGCAGGTTCTATCCTGGAAGCTACAGAAAGTGTTCCAGTTTCCATCTTTCAAGAGATCATCATCTTAGGGGTTCTGCTGAGGATGGATTTGAACATCCTTTGTGATATCAGGTAGCTCTGAGATATCAGGTGGTTTTGGTACTTCAGTCAAGCGTTAGTGAGACCCTCAACTAGGGCAGTAGAAGTGGAAGAGGATTCTAAGGGGCAGGGGGGAGCGGGGAGCACGGAGCCAAATGTGTTTTAAAATTGAGAATATTTTGGGTGTTAGAAGGATGATATGGTTCACATACCCAATATAACAGTGTATCCCCAGCAGGGCCTGGGACAGTACCATGTAATCAAAATTCAGTACTATTTCAGCAGCGAGACACTTCCCGCCAAGCAGGAGGGACCATAAATAGCTTCCTAACAGTTCACTTAGGTTTTACAGCAAATGAGTTCAGGTTCTGCTGACAAACAGTTACCAAAAAAATATCTGGGTTTCAGAGACATGTTGGTTTTAGAATTGCAGAGAAATGGTAAATGTACTAATACTTATAAATAGAATACATGAAGTGAAACAGGTTGTCGTTGTGTGGTTTTTAAAATGTGTTTGTTTTGTTATATGGGATGAAGGTTCTGATTTTCACATGTGTAATCTCAGGTCATTATGAAATATTAAAGATGTCCAGCAGGCAACGGGATACACGAGCAAACTAGTTCAAACAGTTCGAAACTGAAACAATTATAGGGAAAATGTGTACTTGGGGAAAAACTCTCTGTTTTAGTGCCAAAAATATGAGTCCGACTCAGAGAATGACTCAAAGACAATCTAATTGTCAATAGTCACCAATGACCTAGAATTCAGAGTCCTACTTGTCTTTGCTTTGACATAAGTTAATGCTCTTTGGCCTCTTGCCATGGCTGGCACTGATTTGGATTCAATGTTGCTATTGGCAGTACATTAACTGTGTTAAAATTATATAAAACTAATTATTCTTATATGAAATAGATGCATAATTAGATAAGAAACTGAAAATATTTCCTTCTCAATCACATTTTATACCCATACAAGATCTGTCACACCAAATTCATTTTTACACTATGGACCAGAGAACTGAATGTGTCTGGAGATGATTTGGGCACTGATCATTTCCAAAATATTAAATACACTAATAATTTCTTTAGAGGAACTATTCCTTCTATCCGGAATGTGAAGGCAGGTTAAAATTAAAAGCTTCTATCTGAACTTCCAAGCCTGTATCCTTACAGGTCATTAAGGGATCTAATCTAATCTCTCACTCTCTCATCTTTTTTAGAAGAAAGGATTATAGACCCTACAAATTGTCTCATAACTGTTTTATAGTACAAGAAAAATATTAAAAGATTAGCTGTCCTATGTTTACTCTAATAATTTTTTTCAGACTCCACCCAGAACTATAACTTGGCCATAAAATTTAGAATGGAACTGGACACAATTATTTGTATCTCTCAATTTTTCAGTTGATAACTATTACCATCAAAGTCCCACTAGGGTGGCTCTGGACAGGTAGCTCAACTGGTTAGAGCATTATCCTGATATGCCAAAGTTGCAGGTTTGATCCCTGGTCAGGTCACATATAAGAATCACCTAATGAATACATAATTAAGTGGAGCCATAAGTCTCTCTATCCCTTCCTCTCTCTCAAAACAATAAATAATTTTTTAAATCCTATCAAAGTAATCCATTTAAAATACAATAATGTACAATGAGGTTTTATGCAGTTCTCAATGTTTGATTTAGTCTAGCTCCAGGTTTTAGAATCTCAAACCTTTCAATGAATATTTAATAAAGATTACATTATAATTTTCTATATTAAAAAGAACAGTTTGAGCCCAGCCAGTGTGGCTCATGGTTCAGGAGGTCATGGTTCAATTCCTAGACAGGGCACATACCTGGGTTACAGGCTCTATCCCCAGTAGGGTGCATGCAGGAGGCTGATGAATGATTCTCTCTCATCATTGATGTTTCTATCTCCCTCTCTGAAATATACATATATATACACATATACATATATATATATATATATATATATATATATATATATATATATATCTCCTACCTAATAATAGAGTAACATGTAAATTACCATCACTCCACTACACCCACGATTGGGCGGTGGGAGGCTGGGGGGTGGGACTCAGGGTGGCCTATCCGGCCATTGAGAGGCACGGATCAGCTGCCACTGAGGGGGGCTACCCTGCTGTTGAGAGGCGCAGGGGGCGGGACTCCCGCCCCCTGCGCCTCTCAACAGCCAGATCCGCGGCCGCTGAGGGGGCCTGCCGCGGACACCCAGTTGCGCCTCTCAACGGCAGGGTAGCCAGGTGTCCGCGGCAGCCCCCCTCAGCGGCCGTTGAGAGGCGTAGGGGGCGGGAGTCTCAACAGCAGGGTAGCCCCCCTCAGCGGCCGCGAACCATCAAAAGTGGGGGAACTGGATGCCTGTCTGCTCTGGCACCAGCGGACAGGCACCCAGCTCCACCGCGAAAAGCAAAAGCGTGTAGGGGACCCTACATGTGCATGATTCAATCATGCACTGGGCCTCTAGTATATATATATAGTACAGTTTGATTTTTTTTTCTTGCAAGTATGTAGGGGAGAGGGAGAGAAATAAGGAGGGAGGGGGAGACAGAGATAGAGACAGAGTCAGTAAGCTGGTAGAAAAATCAGCCTTAAAAAATTTAAATTCAATATGGGATACCATCATTTTCATTATTGGTTCCAGCCATTTGTGGTCATAAAATCAATCCAGTGTGTTGAGACCAACATCTTAAAAATAAAATAAGAGAACATCCATGTTGTAAGGTTAAGTATTGTTTTGAGAATCTTGTTTCATTTACAGTATATACACACACACAATCAAGTGTAGTGCATTGAGGCACAGAATGTGACTCTTACTGAGGATCACAGTCCAAAAAACGTTTAAAAAATATTGGTGTTGAGGAAGTAGACTCGCCAACCAAAAATCTTGAGTGTTGCAAGTAGAGGAAAGACCCTGGGTAGCTGCCTCAAAAAATATATCCTAAGCCAATACAATAAAAGATCAGAGGACTGAAGTTTGTTGTCCATGTTGACTCAAAAAATTAACTGTGGCTCTGAAAAACCAAGAAAGGGTTTAAAATCTCAATCCACATGGCATCTTTGATACACATGTGATTCACAGTAAGAGGGAAAGAATGATGGCCTCAGTCTCCCTGCAGTCAAATGTCACCTGGACAAGTAGAAATTTGGGTAAACCAGAGCTGGACATAGAGCAATGGACTACTCTGTCAGTTACAAAGACCTTACAAACCATCTGAGAGACAAAAGGACAAACATCTAATGATAAGTGAGAGCCTGGGCCCTTTCCAGCTCAGGACTGTCTGGGGTCCGACTGAGAAAGCTGCCTGGCCAAGTCATGCCCTTCTGAATCCCGGGCTTGGCCACCTCAGGAGTGTGTGTGCGGGCAGAGACTGGCAACCTGTTAGCCCGAGTGGAAACTCAGCCTCCTCGCACCCGGCCCAGCCCCTTCGTAAAAAGCGAAGATAACGTGAGCTTTGAGTCAAGCCACTGGAATAACAACACCATGCCTACCACTAACTTGCGGGTAGAACGGAAATTAAACTACCGCTCTAGGCTTCAGTTTTCCATAAACTGGATGGATTGACTGGATCTCCAAATGAGAAAGAGATCCTGAGAATGTTAAGACTAGAGGATATTCCTGATTTGTTTTATGGCTTCATTATCTCAATCTAAGGAAGCATTATTTTTCCAATTTTACAAATAGTTGAACTGAGGCACACTGTTACCATAGCTAATGCAAACATGTTGCATTTCTCCCTGGAGTTAAAAGTAAAGATTCTCTAATAGCATCTGGCCCAATAATCAATGAGGATTAAATTAATGCTCTACTAGTAAATTCAGGGAGCAACATCTACCTCTAATTTTTAAACAGTATTTAGCACATTTATTTCTCTGTATGAAGACAAGATTAAGCGGGCAGGCAAGGCTCTTTTGAGAAAAGCAAAAAGTAATGGTTGAAAAATATCCAGTTATGTCCTTTCATGCTGTGTTGTTTTAGCTTTTAATTGCACTGCTTTTTTTTTTTTTAACACTATGTGTTGCCTAGGGGAGTTTATGTTAAATGTGCAATTTAAATATATATATATATATGTATATTTAATTAGCAAAGATAGAACTAAAACAAACATAGGTAGTGGAATTGCCATTTATTATTAGAAATTTCTATGTAAAAATGCTGTTTAAAGCAATATAAAAAGAAAGATGCTTGCTACTCAACTGTACAGAAAGTTTAATACATATGTACACTAAACTTCAAATATTAAAAGTTAAATTTAAAGAAATCTAATTGTAGGTTATGACTTAAACCTCATGCATTTCAGCCACAAACTCGAAGAAAAATTTGTACAGTAAAAGCAGTAACAGATTTCCCCCAAACCAGAAATTCTCAAATTAAAGTACAGCACCTTCTGATTTTTTTTACAATAGGATTTGACTTTAATATTCCCATTATGTAGTATAACTTCTCTCTCAACTTATGCTAGCTTCACATTGTCTAGAAATCAGAAAAACTGGTAACTCAATAGGGTTCCTAAAAACAGAAATAGTTATTTGATGAGTTTGAAGTGAAGTGTTTCTGGTGAGTTTTAAGAGAAGGAAGTGCTTTGATGAGTCTGAGGGAGAAGGAAATAAAAGTCTAATGTGAGCACCAGTTTCACCCTCAATTCTTAGGCTTCAGAAAAGCCTAATTAACCCAGGAAAGGAATTTGGGCCTGGCACACCCAGGTTCAGACGTGGCAGGATCCTGAAACAAAGTTTTTTTTTTGAACCTTTGAGTCATATGCCACAGGCAAACCATAGCTGCGATAGACAGGTCGTTAAGTCAACAGGTCCTTTAACGAGAGGGTGTGCGGTTGGTGACTGGCAGCTGGGTTTCCTCCTGCCACGAAGGAAATAACTCTTTTTTGATCAAACCGGAAAGTGGGCGCAGCTCTGGCTTAGGGAGCGCACCCGGAAAAGTGTAGAGACGAAACAGAGAGAGAGAGAAAGAGAGAGAGTGAGAGAGAGAGAGGAGGAGGGGGGGCGGGGGGATGTCCGCGTCCCGACCACAGCGCGCTTTCCAAACCACTCGGAAACCATTTCAATGGCTCGGGCGGCCGCGGTTTGCAGCCCCGGACTGTCTGGGGTCCGGCGGGGAAGGCTGCCTGGCCAAGTCATGCCCTTCCGCGTCCCGGGCTTGGCCACCTCGGGCCCGGGGGCGGGCGGAGGCTGGCAACCTGTTAGCCCGAGTGGAAACTCGGCCTCGGCGCGCCCGGCCCGGCCCCTCCGGCTCCCCACTCGGCGACCCTCCCAGGCACCGGCGCGGGCCACCAGGACTTCAGCCCGGGTCCGGCTCTCCTGGAGCCTCCCCACCGGAGACTGACAGGGGCCAGCGCGGGTGACAGGGCCACCCCGGGGCGCCACCTACCCCCGGCCTCGGGCGCCCCTTCCGGCCTCTTCCAAGGGGGCAACTGAAAGCTGCCCTCGAGACCATCTCCAACCGGCCACGGGGACCGGACCCCTGTCCCCATCCCTGACCCCCCGCAGCCGTCCACCACCCCATTCTCCGGCTCTGCCTAGGAGCCCCGACCCCCCCCCCCCCCGCGACCCCCCGGGCCGGGCGCCGGCTCCCCGGCTTACCTGCAGGGTGGGCAGGACCGGGCGGCGGGAAGCGGCGGCCGGCGGGCGCTGGACGTGGGCCGGGCGCCAGGTGCAGGTGGCGGCGGCGGCGGCTCCGGTGGCTGTCGCTACAGTTGCCTCTCAGCCCGGCTCCTCCTCCGCCACCGCCTCCTGCCTTCCCGCTGGGCCTCCAGCGTTGCCAGGAGAGGCCGAACCGCGGCTCCGCTCCCTTCGGAGTCTCCCAGGTGAGCTCCAGCCGGCGACGTCGGCAGGGGCGAGGCCCCCGCCCCGCGCCTGCGCGCCGGCCTCCCGCCCCGCCCCGGCCCTACCTGGGCGCCAGGTGAGGACCCGAGCGCGCGCGGGGCGGGGGCGAGGCCCCGGCGGAGCGGCCGCCGGACGGTCCCGGCCCCGCGGCGGGCGAGGCTGGGTCTCCGCGAGAGGCGTGCTCGGCCCGTCTGTGTTGGAGGAGCCCCGCACTGACCTGGGGGCAGTGGGCACCTCGGAACCGGCACCGCGCCGTCTGGGTCCTCGGGGAAACAGCGGGTCTAGATCTCTCCTCCGCGCTTCGCTCCTTCCTCTTCGGTTCGCCAAAACGAAGGGGTTCGCTGCCCAGCGGCTGGGGGGGCCAGGGCCTCGGGGGGCCACCTCATGACTGGGCAGCCACTGCGGGCCGGGCCGGTGCCCTCGAGCAGGGTTCGGCAGCTCTGTCACCAGGGAGGCCGGCGAGCTGTGGGCGCTTCCTCCCCAAGTGGTCCTGATTTCATCACTGGACTCACTTCAGCGCAGCTAGTGGTTTCCGCTTCTGCAAGAGCGCGCTCTGGCAGGGGCGCCTCACGTCCAAAGGAGGAGCCTTCCCCTGCCCGGGAAGAGCCTCTGGTAGGTGGCGGGGCCTCGCTAATTGGGGACGCACCACCCTGCCCCGGATTGCTACCCAAACACACACCAGTTCCCAGAGGCGAGGGAAAGCGGCGACCCAGAGAGGGAAGCACGCCTTCCTGGTTGGGAAGGAGACTGTGGTTTCCTGGAGAGGGCTGGCTTCTGCTGCAGGTTTGCTTAAAAGCTCCACATCTATTGGGAAGGTGAGAGCGCAGGCTCTGGGTTTTGCTGTTGTTTTGAAGCAAAAAAATAATTGTCAACGGTATTTTTTTTTTCTTGTATGGTTTTTACAACTTTCTGTTTCAGCCTCCCTGATGCTGTTATGACAAACATTGACATGCCCGAAACCGGGACTTAACATGACCTTTACACCATCCTATGAGCTCATCATTTATTTGACTGTATCTTCAATACATATAGGAATAGAAATAGAAAAAAATAGCGGTAAATGTTTTAGTGACATGCTTAGATATAAGGTGACAAGTTTTTCTATAAAGTTTAGCTGTGGCCTTCCCCCTGGTATTTTGACACATACTTTTATGGTTCTTATTTATTGGTATATTAGTGTTATGCATGACCTAAGAATAAGGTTTTGAAATACCAGTTAGTACAGTATCAACAGGTATAGCTTTATTTTATTTTATTTAAATATATTTTATTGATTTTTTACAGAGAGGAAGAGAGAGGGATAGAGAGTTAGAAACATCGATGAGAGAGAAACATCGATCAGCTGCCTCTTGCACACCCCCTACTGGGGATGTGCCCGCAACCAAGGTACATGCCCTTGACCAGAATCGAACCTGGGACCCTTGAGTCCGCAGACCGACGCTCTAGCCACTGAGCCAAACCAGTTTCGGCAACAGGTATAGCTTTAGAACTTGCCTAATCTGACATTGATTTTTGCATCCATGGTGCTATGTTATACCACACCTATGAATTAGATTTAAAACTTTAGTTGTTTGTTTTGTATATTATGGTTACTTTGTAACCATCAAGGAAACTTTGTGTTGTGACCTTTTAATAGCAGTACCTACAAGCAATTTTTAAGCTCTCTCTCTCTTCCCCCCAAAAAAGTTCAGTTCAGGAACTACTTATGTATATATGGTCATACTAACTTGATAATATTTGTCTTTAGGTCCACAGCTAGTCACACTGACTACCCAAGTCCCTCCCTCCCCTCCCCACCTCCCACACACGCATGCATCATTTTTTTTTTTTTAGGTTCTGAATCTTGATTTGCTCTTTGCCTCAAAATGGAGTTGAGAGTGTTAGTCTTTGGGAAATTTGAGAAAAATCCTAAATGTATATCCAAAAATTGTGTATCTCTTATCTTGGACCACCCATCCCTGAATGAGGCAGGAACCAAAGATGATCAGAGTGGTGATGTCCCACCAGGCAAAGATAAACAATTTTTACAGACAGCAGATGGATATAGAACAGCAATCTGGAATCCAAGGACAGAGATGCAGTGACAGCAAGACTAGTCAAGTCAAATAATAATGGAAAAGAGAAGCTAGGACAGCGCTATAAAAAGAGAGAGCAAAATGCTGCATGAAGAGTGAAAAAGAACAGAAATAAACTATGAAAACCAGAAGTGACTAAACATTGACTGTCAGTTTTACAATGGAGACAGATAATTTAAACAAGGAAGCAATATTTTCTGAGTCTGGCATATCTACCAACAATACATGTACTATTTCATTTCATTCTGAAAGTAGTCTTAAAATTAATGAAAGATTTTTTTTTTTACTTAACAATAAAATGAAAATGCTGCAGGCCGGGGGCAGGGGGAAGGGGGGCGTTATTATGCTGAAATGTTTATCCCCTAAATCTAATCAAAGGAAGAGTTTTTAAAAGTATCATACTATTCAAATTAAAAAATAATTTGTTTTATAAAGGGAAATTAGCATTTCATAAAATAAAATCTAAGAGCCTTAGTGTAGCCATGTTTCTCAGACAAACTTATCTTAATACTACATGTTTGGCACACAATGGCAATTAAAACTGAAAATTGAGCAGATTTTAGGAAAGAAGAGAGACAAATCTCTCTCTTTCTCTCTCTCTCACACACACACACACACACACACACACACACCAAGATTAGATAAAATAATGCTCATTTATATGGATTTGAAATAATATTCACTGTTTAATAATGTCTATTAACATTTAAATTAATGCCAAAGCCAGTATCTGGCCCTTAGTAGACGCTCAATAAATATTTAACTGGATAAATTGATTCATTAAATCCCATGAAAAAGTTAACATGCATAATTTCTTGAGCAGAGTACAAGTCCAAAGAATGGTTTAACCAAACATTATGGAAAGATAATCTGGGGCAAGTAAGGATAATGGACTAGGAATCTGAGGGACAAGCTTCTCATTACAATAACTACCAATTATGTATTTCATAAGGCTCTATGCAAAGCAACTTACACTACTACAAGTTACTTCACTTCTGGGCTTACATTTTTTTCTTCCACAAAACAAAATAGTGGTACCAGGTGATCTATCTTTCTGTTCCTTTACACTCTAATTCATGTAAACTCAATGATAAGAGAATGTTCAGGCAAAACAAAACAAAAACCTCTTCTGGATATGTAGGAACAATATGTAATTGAAAACAAAGATGAAGACATATAGTATTTAATTGAGATAGAAATTTCAATTCCTAAAAAAAATTGTAACATACATGTAACAAGTAAAATTGTTCAGATTCACTAAGTCCAACTTTAAACATTCTTAGCGTGTTAATTGTCTAATTGTTAGTTACACAGTGATGGCGAACCTATGACACGCGTGTCAGCACTGACACGCGTAGCCATTTCTGATGACACGCGGCCGCATGCCGAGGATGAAACATTTGCTTCTCCTGAGGATGAAACATTTGCGACTAGAGTCTTGGAGTTAGTTTTTTCCTCAAAGTGACACACTACTTGAGTTATGCTCAGTTTTTTGGTGAAGTTTGACACACCAAGCTCAAAAGTTTGCCCATCACTGGCTTAGCAACTTTAGTTTGAAACATATTGCCTTATTTAACCTTTAAAAACAATTTTACTTCCTGTGGGAACTGGAGTCTCCATTCAGTACCTCAAAGTCAAACTGAGAGATTTGGCTCTAAGACTAAACAGACTGAAATAATTTCTACTAAAAGAGTTGAATGGCTATTGATTCAAAAGGCGAATAGTGCTGGTATCATAGTGAAGAGCCACAAATATGTGGGGTTTTTTTTATTAAGACTCAGCATAATTGTACATTTAGTTTAAAATATTAGAAAAGTGAAAACATGAATAGTTTATTTTTAGTATGAACTGTCTTGGCCAATGTTTTGTATGAGGACTGCTTAGGTTTTGTTTTTTGTTGTTGTTTTTTCCCCCTATAAAAAATATCAGAACAACCGTCTGGAACTTTCAAAGAAGTACAGATTTCTATGAGGGCACTTATTGACTTAAATTGCAGCAGAACTATGTTTTGTTAATCTTGCATCCTAAATGCTTGGCACGTAGTAGGTGCTTAATAAATATTTGATGAAATGGATTGAAGAGAGTGCAGAGTTTCAAGCTTTTAAGCATTAGCATAAGAGCAGAAAGAAATGCTCTGCTGAGTCAGGCTAATATGCAATGTAGCTAGCACTAAATTCTGACAGTGGCTCCAAAGTATATTTTGTGGGAACACGGTGACAGTACTGTGTGATGTTGACCTCAGAGGTGTTCTCCAGGTATCCTTGACTCAATCTTTTTTAAATTGATCTCTCTTTTTTCCTGTAAAATTATGTTTTAATTTGTAAAGCAATTCATGTTCATTATAGGAAAATTGGGAAATACAGATAAGCTAAAAGAAACCAATTTTGAAATATATAAAATTCCTTATATGAGGATGAATTAGTGCTACCAGACCCTTTCCTATTGTATATCTTTCCAGATACTTTTATATTGAAAAGTTGGGGAAGTAGAATGTGTGATATGGAGGGAGACAGGGACATGTTTAAAAATAAAAAGCTAGATCACATTTGGGTCTTGTTTTTTTAGCCAGAATTTTCTAATTAACATATTTTTCCATGCCAATAAATCCATTTTTAACAGCATTATTTTTAATTACTGCATAGTTTCTTTTTGTATGAAAAATCAGTCACTTATTATTGGACAAGAAGATTGTTTCCAAATTGTGCTATTGCAAACAGTGTTCTAATGATCACACTCTTCATCTACTGATCACCATTTCATCTACTGAAACATTTATGATTTTCTTCTGACTTTTATAAACCAGTTTGTATTAGTCATCCAATATCATAAACAATGTTGATATTATTAGAGGCATCATATCACAAAGACTAACCATAGAAAATATATTAGCAATTTAGCATTTTCTCTTTGAAAGAATATTAATACTAGTTTTCAAATCTTTATATGAAGGATGATCATTATAAGGAAAACCTTATCACTTAAGAAATATGGAAGTACAGTGTCCCACTTATTTCAGAAAAGTCAGATTTCTTACCTGATCATAACATACTATTTCCCTCTTCTGAAAATCTGTATATCTTTTGATACAATATTCTTTCTTCGCCTCTCTAAAACCCCTCCAGCCCAGCCAAAAGCCCTAGAATCCTGTGAAGCCTCCTGGATCAGCCCAAATCACCTTGATATTTCTTCATTTCGGTGCAGTGACATAAACTTCCCTTCTCCTTTGGACCTCACTCTCCACTCCCCACTCTCTTATCCAATACCATAAAGGGAAAATTGTGGAGAGACACTACCTGAGTTTGGTATCATTTACAGACAGATAACTTACAATGTTTTTAAAAATAAAGCCAAAGCCCAGCCAGTGTGGCTCAGTGGTTGAGCATGGACCCATGAACCAAGAGGTCAAAGTTTGATTCCCAGCCAGGGCACATGCCAGGTTTGCAGGCTCCATCCCCGATGGGGGGCGTGCAGGCGGCAGGCAATCAATGATTCACTTTCATCATTGATGTTTCTATCTCTCTCTCTTCCTCTGAAATCAATAAAAAAAAAATTAAAAAAATAAAATCCTAGAGGATAGGGATGCTATTTTACTGTAATAGGTCTAAGGTATTAAACCAAAAGAAATAGCATCAAGTTAAAGAGAGAAATATGGATTTTTTTTCATGCATACCAGAAAGGGAATTTTGAAGGAAATTATAATTTTCCAGTGTCTTTGATTTTTAATTTATTAACAGAAGAATGATTTATTGCCCAAGATAGAATATCATCATCGAACCTCCTCCCCCACAGCTAATCACAGTATCAGAATGCACCTGTTCTCTACTCCCAAGGGAGTCAGCAGACGCTAAGACCACAACCCACTCTTCTGCTCTGCCAAGCTTCAGAGACAGGACAAGCAGCTGGCATTTAGGCACACACACACACACACACACACACACACACACACACATCACTGCCAGAGAAGGAAATTTATTTCTATTGGAATGATTGGTGGATAGCAGAGAGAAAGGTGAGGAAGAAGCTATTGTAGAAAGGGGTTTAGAAGGTTTAGGAAATGATAAAGAAGAATAAAGGACGAAAGAATCATTCATGTGGCACATCCTCTGAAGGCTTAAGGAGAAGCTTTGGGCACAGACACCCCCCTATTCCAAGGCCTGGTAAAGCAGCTTTACTCCTGGGAGTGAAATGGAAGCAGTTTAGCTAAACCTGGAACAACCTCCAATTTCTGGCCCTCTTCCCTTCTCCCCCCACGGCAAACTCCATACAACTTTAGAATAACTACCTAAATTCTGTGGTAAAGATCTTAGCCTTCATCACGATCCAGTGTGTATTTGATTCGCAGTAAGCTGTCATCCAGCAGGGCCTTGACTACCCTAAACAGTGCTTTGTGTGAATTAGCAAATTTCACCACTCAGCAGAGAGAGTCCACCGTACAGGGCCGGGCAAGTGGATGACCCCTACCTCGTGCTAGATGCAAATCCACTCTAAGGCATCCCACTGAATGGAACCAGGCAGCATTCCAGCCCTGCTTACCCTTCGGCAGGATACCTTTATTCAGGGCACAACATACACAGCCTGGCGTCTCATCCAGTGAAATCTGTCTCCTTTCCGTTGGAACCTAGAGTGCCTGTGGTACTCACACCGGCCAATAGAATATGGTAGCAGGGACATTATGCGACTTCCCAGGCGAGGCCTTGAGAGATTTCTCACCTTCTGCTTTGATTCTCTTGGAGTGTTGCCAAGCCACAAAGGAGACTGGAATGGGTCATGGAGAGAGAGGGGTCCAGCTGCCCCAGATGTACCAGCTGAGCTCAGACTCCAGCCAGCCACTAGCTGAATGCAATATTGTGTGGGAGCCTAGGCAAATACTGGCAGAAGAACCACCTGGTCAGCCCACGACATTTTGATACATTATTAATTTGTTGTTATTTTAAGCCACTAAGTTTGGGTGTTTTTTTTTTGTTTGTTTTTTGTTTTTTTTTAATTTATTTAACTATTTTATCTAAATTTGGTCTCTCGATAAGAACATAAGCATCGTTTCCATTTAGGCACCCTTTGTACTCTACCTGTTCATACAGAGAAAGCTTTGGGAATTTTTAAAGTCTAAGCCTTAAATGACTCTACACAAAACATATGCCATAAACCGTGTGTGTTGAAGAATATGTGCTCAGTCTGAGTGGGTTTTCTATTCCCAGCCCAAATTTTGATAGCGTGTGTTCAGAATGGGGAAAGAGAAGAGAATCGGGGGCAGGCGGGGTCCGGGTAGGAGCACGGGCAGCATGCTGAGAAGAAGCCCTGTAGTCTCGCCATACTGCACAGCTCCATGGGCCACCATGCACATCGAATGAAATGTGCAGTGATGCAACAGGGACCCTAGACCCAGACTGGTGAGGGGACCCTGAGAGCAAAGGAGAAGCTGGGCTCATAGGCTGTACTTTGGAGAGCAGTAAGACCCCAGGGTCATTTCTTGCCCAATGTTGGGTGATAACAGAAAACATTTCTAAATGGGGTCTTTAGTCAGGCAGGCCTTGGATAGCCCCACAGCCTTCTTGTGCCCCAGAAAGATTCAGAGAACCCCCAAAATGTTGTCCACTGCAGGTGTTTTTGCAAATTAAATTTTATTGGAAGAGAGACATGCGCATTCCTTTACCAATTACTACCAAGTGTAGAGTTGAATAGTTGTGAGAGAAACTGTATGGTCTGTGATGCGTAAGATATTTACTATCTACCCTTTATAGAAGACAGTTTGCCAATCCTTAGATGAAGCACAAAGAACTTAAAAAACCTAAATCTTGTGTGATGACACATATCAAAAATAAACTGTGTAGACCATGACCAAAAGATGCATTGGAACCAGGATATAGTATCAGTGCATGACGGCCTGGATACCTGTGATGGCCTAATGCTGATATTTCCCCTCTCTCATCCCATACCTTGCACTAGAGAACACCTATGGAAGAGAGCTGATTCCCTCATGAAACAGGGCATATCCCTGATTTTACTGAGATTTAGTTATTACCACCTGCTGTAAAAAGAATTTGAGGGAGAAATCAACCTTATAGACATAGAAAAATAACTTTAAGTTTCTTATATATCTGATTCTGTATTCAGAAACTAGCACTCTACAAGGACTTTCATAGTGATAAGCACAAAATTGATGCAAAAGAAATCTATGTTGAGTGGTCAGCCTCAGTGGGTTTTCCTTTGGTCTCTTGCTTTACAAAAAGCATTGCCATATCTGATGATAATGATAATGATGATGCACAATTCCTTATTCCACTCCCTCAACTGTAAGCTTTTCCATTCCCTGAGAAAACTATTTCTCTCTCTTGTCTCAAACCCCCCAAAAATATTGGTAATGCTTTGGATAAGGAAGTTGCTTATGATCCACTCAATGACTGATGTTGTTGTACTGAAAAAATTTTACTTCCTACTTTGAGCTGGAATGCTGGGCAGAGAGAACATTTACTGAGGACTAACTTTGTGCCTGGAATTATTCCTACATATCTCAGTTAGTGAGGAGACCTCAATGAGAAGCTCAAAGATACATGGCTAATAGAGTTGGAATGTGAAAGCAGGTCAAACCCCAAATCCTTTGTTCTACTAACCACATATCATAGAAGGTATCAAATAATTTTGCCTTGAATCCAAGGGTGAATGATTTGTCATCTTTTGCTTATCTTTAGGCATTCATTAACAATTTCTATTTTCACAGTTTAAATCTACTCATATACTGATAACATATGGAAAAGTTAAGCAACATAAGGTTTTATTCACATATACATTTTACAGTATCTTCAAGTATATTAAAACCAAAATGGTTAATTTGTTTTATGTAAAGATATCTTTAAATATAAGATGCTATGAAATAATGTCATACCAAAAAGCAAACACACTGATTTCTACAATCAAAACATTGAGGATCACAGGAACCTCTAGCTAACTCAAGAGAATAAAGGAGAGTACAAAACCATTTCAATACAGAGCTCCATTTCACAATAAGGTACACAAGTTGTTCATTTGGGTACTTTAAGTATAATTATAAGTACGATGAGAATTCAAAATTGTGGTTGTTAAAATTTTGGTATAATTGTACAGTAACTGAGTATATGATATTTAAAAACATAAAACAAAATCCTCCAAAGTAATGCTTTATAATATTTAATAACATAATTTTATCCATCTATATATATAAAAGCCTAAGTGACTGTTATGACCAAAAGACCAGAACGACTGACTGGTCGACCAGTTGCTATAATGCTCACTGACCACCAGGGGGCAGACTCTCAGTGCGCTGGTAGTCAGTGCGCTCCCACAGCCAACCTCCCACGGCCCCTCCCCATGGTCGGCCCCCCAATCGACCCCAATGGGGGGAGGGGCTGTCTGGCCAACCTCCTTCAGCCTCTCCCCCTGGCCGGCCAACTTCCCGTGGTCCCTCCCTGCTGCTGGCCGGCCCCCCAATAGGCCTTGATCGCTGAGGGACCCCACCCATGCACAAATAACAAATGTAAATAAAATACCTCCAAATGGATATTTTAACATAAATATAAGAGTCTCTCTTACTTCTAAGTACTATATAACTTTAGTTGAAAGTGAAATGCTTATAAAGACTATTGGACCAATGATTTGTAACTAAATCAATCTCTCGTCAGAAGCAAAAATGTGAATGAGAAGATACAATAAAAGTGCATTTATATAAAAAATGGAATTGTGAACTTTGAAATTTAATGTTACTGGAGCACATACACACATACTAGATATATGAAGTTGCAGTGTTTGGGTTGTATTTAAGGATCCATTCTAGCAGTATATAATATAAAACTATTCAATGAAAAGGTACACCAAAATAAGAATACTCATGTATAATATATTTTACAGTATCTCAGTAAGAGTTTTCAAAATAACTTTTCATTTCTAAAGATTATCAAACACAAGAGACCTGGGGCAGCCTGTCAATTTGTTTTATGGAAATTGTAGCATCACAGACCATACCGAACTGAACACAAGTAGATGCGTTTTAAAGGACTAAATGATTATATTACCTTTAAATATTTGCTTAGATATAATAATAACAATGATTGGGTAGCAATATTTGATTTTTATTTATTTATTTTACCAAATAGAGAGCAGTTTCAAAAGAACATTTATTAAATGCATGGAGTATATAGAGAATCATAACAATTATGTACCTACCACCAACTTAAAGAGAAAAAATATTACTGTGATATCCCCTGTGGGACTCAAGTCCTACCACTTCACAACTTTGAATTTTGTGTTAATCATTTCCTTGCTCTTCTTTAGAGTTTTGCCACATATGTTTGCATGCCTAAACAAAATGCTAATTAATTTTGTACACTTTTGAATTTTATATATTATGAAAATGTATGCGTTATAGTCTGCTACTTGAATTTTTGCTCACTATGTACCCAAGATTTATACTTTTTTTTTTGCAGGTAGCTGTAATTAATTAATACTCACACTGTATTGGGTTTATCCATTCTACACCTGATGAACACTTGAGAAATCTCCAGGCGTATGTATGAGAGAAAGAGATTACAAACAGTGCTGCTCAGAACATTATACTTGCCTTCTGGTGCATGTAAAAGAACTCTTGGATACCAAGAAGTGAAATTGCTGGGTTAGAGCAAATTTACCAGATAATGACCAATTGTTTTCCAAAGTGGTTATATAACATCCTTGTGGTTTGATGGCATGTTCCTTTACTGAGTTATATGTTGTCTCTATCTATCTACCTGTAATTATATGTTACTCTTTTTAACATATATTGCTTTTCTGAAACTATTTCTTATACTAGAAATCTAAATAACAGTATTAGTACTGCTTTTTCAAAGACCCAAGAATTATGAAAGATGTGGTTGATTGGGAATTTTTGTTATTTGTTGCCAGGAAACAAAATATTAAGGAAAAATTAGAAGAATGTTTTAGTTATGTCTTAACAGATGGAAAAACAAACGTATTTATCTTTTACTTGCCTTCTATTACACTACTGATGTCTTCATTTCCAGGACTGAAATAGGCATTGACTCCATTCTCAATCTTGGTCTTTGATTGTCTAAAGAAGTCCAAGGGTTGATTGTTAACATTCAAAATAATGTGTTATGCAAAGAAACCAATTTCAGGGATGGAGGGAAAGCTGCACTTCCTTAGCTATAACATAAACATTATCAAAATGGAAATATTGGAAAATATTTCAATATATTTTTGTCTCCTCCATAACTGTTTTTGTACATTTTTTTTCTCTTGTAACAATTCTCCACTTTAAGCTGAAGAGGGTTCATTAACGGGCCCATTGGGTATATTGCAAATATTCTAAAAGTTTAGGCTTTACTTAACTAAAACTCTCTGGGTACAATACCACCAGAAGCACATGCTTCTCATTTATATCTAATAAGTTCTTTTTAATCAGTGCAAACCCACAAAAACGTGTTGTTCTTTAGAAGGAACATTTTGTAAAATGCCAAAAAAACGTTGTTTTTATTCCCTTTGTGTGTACACATCCTACTTTTCAAAGCTTTCTAATGTTATGGGAACTACACATTATTTAAATTAGAATAAATCAAAGATATTATCTTAAAAATTCCTTGGGTGGTTGGTACCCACTCAGCTCTCATGCTCAACTGATTAATGTGTGTGTCCTTAGGACTAATAGGATCAGAAAGTGACAAAACCTTATCTTGCAGTTAAGGTGCAGTGGCTTAGAGTTTCCCCAATGTGTTCATTTCAGTAGGCCAGTGTACTAAATGAGTAACCAAAATTATTTATAAAGAATCCTTACCATTAACCTAATGAGGAATTATTGGACACTAAGTACTATGATAAGCCGGGATGTTGGGCGTCATTTAATGCCGGTGATCTTGATCCGGCATCTAGAAGTGTTCTGGAATCTGGAGAAGGGCTGTGCATAGATTAAATAAGAGTCCAGAGATGAAATATAATTTTGAAAGGCATATTGGGGGAGGCAGAGGAGCCTGGCTGAAGAAACCAAGTTCTCCTTGTCTCAGGACACCTTGCTTTTTATTAACACAATTTGTCCTAAGGCAAGGTAGAGATATACACTTCAAAGGGTAGGGTTTCATACAGAATCCATTGTACGATTAAGGAATAGCCTACGGCTGTTCAGGTATTTGGCCAAAAGGAGGCAATAACATGTAGATTGAGATGCCCTGAGCTTTCTGGCAGTAAACCATCAATTTAATGCATCCTTTTCAGGTTTGGGGAAATGCCTTCAGCTATTCCCAACAGGTGACAACATATGTGACTCAGCCCTTGTTGAGTCCCCAAGTTCCATCAACCTTTTGATGAAACTCTTGCAATTATGACATGCTGGAACTGGCTTCTGGCACTATGATAAGAAACATATCATAGGTTCCTACTAAAATTTAAATGGAGAATGGCAGAAAGTTTCTGAGCTTTTTAAGCAAAATATATATGAACTTTAAGTTACATGGTCATTGTTAATGCTTTGTTCATGGAGGGCTAGTCAGTACAGAGATACTTTCTAATCTACCATCCAATATTGCAAAGCAAGCATATCAGCCATTAAAAAAATCAAGCATCTTGAGCTAAAATAATAATGATATTGAGTGAATGTTAATGAATGATAATTATGTATACTAAGCATTTTACATATCTTATTTCAGTTAATTTGCACAAGGCTCTTTGAGGTAGGTAATAGTATTACCATGTTACAGATGACGAAACAGAGGCTAGAAGATTATATAAATTATCCAAGCTTACAAAGCTACTGAGCATCAGAGTAAGGACTCAGTCCATGCAAGCTGATACAAAAGCTTGTGTTCTTAATCACACTGTTTAATTCTAAATACCATAATAATAAATGTTTTCCATTAGTACTTTCCTTCTCACATATAAGAAGACTGATGGTCCAAACACTGTCTGAATAGCATGCTTATTGTGTACACCAAGCATGTCAAACTCTCGGCCCACAGGCTGCATGCAGCCCACAACAAATATTTTTGCAGCTCAGTCAATATAATGGAATGTAAGAAACGTTTTAATAAAAATTTCATTACTTAATTTTCACAATATCCTGTTATACTTAACTAGAGGCCCAGTGCACAGATTCGTGAACATTGAAAGTAAATTAATTAGGAGGTGGCCAGTGGGGCGCTACTGGGCAAAATGGGCTGGACACACTCTGGAGACAACCTCTTTCAGTCCTTCCCTGGCTAGCCACACCTGGGGCAACACCGAGGCTCAAAGGGTGTCTGCGGAGTGAGTGGGGTCCCTCCGGCAGGTGAGGTCCATAGGCCTGGCCTGCAGGGATCAAGCCGAAAACAGCAGTCCGACATCCCCCAAGGGGTCCTAGAGTTGAGAGGGCACTATGCAAAGTTGCTGTTGCTTGGCAGCTTCTGTGTTGAGCTCTGCCCCCTGGTGGTCAGTGCACATCATAGCTACCTGCCAGTCAGCAGGTCAGCTGGTCATTTAGGCTTTTATATATATAGATTATTAATAACAAACTAACTACAACGTTTGCTAATGACTGATTACTATAATCGTGTTGCATTCATTTCCCTTATGCGCAGGCACACCATTTCTCTCCACTAATACTAGCAGCGAATATTTTAGCAGCTGATTGCCACGTAATTAGTTTTGTACTGACTTGTTTGGTATGTGCAACAAGAAATATTTCACTTTTGGAGAACAAAAAAAATAGGTTTATTTGCATTACGCTTATTAATTTGTTCAGTTATTCCGTGTCTGGTAAGATAATATTCAAGAAAAAAATATTAATTTTTATTGAAATGTTCTATTATTTTATGTTAACGATTACTCATTTATTTCAGCCCTTTGTATTCAGCAAGTCTCTATAGAAATAAACCTACATTTCTATGAAAGTTGAAGCTTTTCTCTTTTTGCGGCCCACATAAACTTAAACCTTGTTTATTTGGCCCGTGTTAGCCTTTGAGTTTGACATGCTTGGTGTACACTATGCTGTGGAGAATAATACAAAAATTTATTCACTATCCTTCTTCTCCCAAAGAGCTTACAATGTAGATGTGAGTGGGATCGTTAAACATGAACACAAATACATATAATAAAAATCTAGGGCCCTCGCTGGTTTGGCTCAGTGGATAGAGCATCAGCCTGTGGACTGAAGGGTCCCAGGTTCAATTCCAGTCAAGGGCACATGACGGGGTTGTGGACTTGATCCAGATCAATCAATGATTCTCCCTCATCATCGATGTTTCTCTCTCTCTCTCCTTCTCTCTTCCTCTCTGAAATCAATAAAAATATATTTTTTAAAAATCAGTTTGCAACAAAATATTTTTTTAATTTAAATGGAATGTACTGATGCTTAGTTTCCTTTAAACATCTCAACACATGATACTGACAAATGTGGAGACAGCTGGTAAAACTGTATGTGTTAATTGCCAACATAACTAATATTTACTATAAAAAATGTTTCTCAAAATAATTTTTTCATTATCGTATAGCCGTATACATCTAGCATTCTTTGTTAATGTTTTGAAAAGTATATATTATCTTTTTCTTTTTCCTTTCAGGATTAAAATATAAAGTTTTACGTTTCCTACTACGTCTACTTTACGAATATTCTTAATACTGAAAATTAATCTTTTCCTATAAAATGCCATGGACAGCTATTCTCTGATTATCATGTCTTAGCACTATGAGGATTTTATTTGTTCAAATAAATTGTATTCTTTTGAAGAAAGAGCTCCTCAGAATAACCTTTCCTTTTTCATTGTTTCCATACCAATGATATTTCACCCCACTGTTTACTTGTCCTGAAATTTGACAGCAGCAAAAGTCCTACTATACATTATACTTTTCTCTGGTCTTCAACCACAATTTACAAAGAAAGAGAATCTAATTGTGACTTAACAGATAAAGGTGTGTTTTTTTTTTCATGTAAAAAGTCTAGAAGTAGGTGGTTGCTGCCCCCTTTGGATTAGTTACTCAGCAGTATAACCAATAACTTGCTTCTATTTTTCTGGTCCATTGTCTTCAAGGTGTTGGTTTCCTTCCCCAAGGTTGTCAACATGGCTGCCACTGGCCAACAACACCTGCCCACGCCAGGACAGGATGGTGGGAGGGGCTGCCAGCTACTTATGTCTCTTTTTGTCAGAAAGGCAAAAGCTTTCCTAGAAGTCTCCTAGAAGTCCCCTTAGTGACTTCTCTTTACATCCCAAGGCCAACATGAATTTTAAAGGAGGCTATGAAAGCAGGAAACAAGTCTCATCATTGAAACATTGCCCCGGGATGTGTACGTTGATGGTTCAAACAAAATTATAAATTCTGTCAACAAAAAAGATGGAATGGATATTTGGTAGGGAGCAAAAAGATTCTGTCTAAATGTTTCAGGTCATGTGAAATGTAAAGTTGTTGTGCCTATTCTCTTTCTTATGTATAGGTCTAGGTCAGTGGTTAGCAAACTGCGGCTCGCGAGCCGCGGTTTGCCGCTCTGTTGACTAATGAGTTTGCCGACCACTGGTCCAGGTCATAAAAATTGCTGACACTATAAATCCTCTATTATAGATGTAGATCGACTATATCCTATATACTAAGGCAATATCCCCTCACTCAGTTGCACTAGTAGAAGAGGTACTAAACAAAACTAGAGGGTAATATCTGTATAGTCTTAGGCAGCTCAGGTTGGCCAGCAACACCAGAACTATATGAAATACTATGGACTGAGTGGCTTAAGCAACAGACATTTATTTCTCGTGGTTCTGGAGATGGGAAGTCCAAGATCAAGGTGCCACCAAGATGAAATCCCTGTTGCGAGCACATTTCCTGGGTTGCAGACAGCCTCTGCCTTCTCACTATGTCCTCATGTGATGAAGAGAAATCACTCTTCTTTTTCTTATAAGGATACTAATCCAACACGAGGGCCCCATTTCATGACCTCACCTAAACCTAATTACCTCCCAAAGTCTCTACTTCCAAATACCATCACATTAAGGGGTTAGGACGTGCCCTGGCTGGTTGGAATGTTGGTTGGAACATTGTCCTATACACCAACATTGCTTGTTTGATTCATGGTCAGGGTGATAACTGGAATGGTGAGCTGAGGGTTTTTCCCCGGGTGGTGTCTCGCAATGCTGAAGAATGAGCTCCTCGGACCAGAAGATTTAAGCAAAAGCATGGAAAATTTATTACAAGCAGACTCCCCAAGGGGGAGGGGGCCCTAATAATGGGTTGCCAGCAAAGCAAGTCATTTTAGGAGTATATATGTGCTACAAGCCTGCTCCATATCTACCTATGTCACCACTGGATTGATTCCCTCATTGTTCTTGCCCAGCAATGTACCTGAACTTTCTCTGTGTCTAACTGTACATACACCTTGTTGCTGCAGGCCCTTCCTTGGTTTCCCATGCCTCACTCGCTGTGTCCAAAAACATTTTATTTTATTTTTTTCAGCATGGTTGGTTTCGGTGATTAGGCTGGCTCAAACTGCGATGTCTGCCCCTGCCTATGTTCCACCTGCCTTTGTTTCCCACTGGTCCTGTTTGCCTGCATTTCAAGCTAACTTCTCTCTAGGGCACATACCTAGGTTTTGGGTTTGATTCCCGGTTCCAGACGCACACAGGAGGCAACCAATCATATTTCTCTTTCACAAGGATGTTTCTCTCTCTCTCTCTCTCTCTCTCTCTCTCTCTCTCTCTCTCTTTCTTCTTCTTCTTCTTCTTCTTCTTCTTCTTCTTCTTCTTCTTCTTCTTCTTCTTCTTCTTCTTCTTCTCTGTCTAACAAAATAATAAAACATATCCTCAGTGAGGGTAAAAAAAGGGGGGGGTGATAGGACTCAACATATGCATTTGGGAGGAAACAGTCATTTCATAACATACATTACACACTATATATTACATATATAATTGGGGTGTCCCAAGTCTTTGAGTGCCTATACATTTCTGTGACCAATAAAATTGTAGACACTAAAAAATATGGAAAAAAAATTCCAGCCTTTAAAGCATTTAAACAGAGGGAAAAAAAGCTAATAATGCAAATTCAAACTGAACTAAAATGTTACATAATCGATATAATAATACCAACCTTTTACCTGTGGTCTATTATACAGTATATTAGCAATATAACATATAATCATGCCAGCAAACATGCTAGGTAGTTACTGACCTCATATTAAGGATGAGAAAACTGAGAACACTGAGACTTTAAGTAACTAGTTCAAAGTCACCCAAATCTTAAGCAATGAAGCTGAAGTTAGAGTAGGTCATTTTCCCCCCAAAGCCATGCTTGCACATAGTACGCATGTCACCACATGCTGCTTGCTTCATTTTGTGAATGAAAGCTTCCCTCATTTTATAATGTTGCCTTGTTTTACTCTTCTTTATTCCTAGCTCTCTCATTGGTGGCTTAGATAAATGGGTAGATGGAAACAAGATCAGATTATTGAGAGATGATAAAGTGATGAGAGATCAGATTATTAGGAGGCAGTATTAAGAGTAAGAGGTGAATGAAAGAGTGGAAAAAGAGTAAAGAGAAAAATGTGGGATTATGCAGGGAACAAACAGGAAAGGGGAGAGAAGAAAGGAGTGATTACTGTCTGGGTATTTCTCTGGGATGTGGATTGAGGGAATGGCAGTATCCCACTCCATGTCCCTGCTTTCTCTGATCTCCGGCCAGAGTGTGGTTTGGCACGGTACATCTAACATTTAGCAGGGTTCTGGGAGAGGCTCATGGTAGTGACTGAATTACGCTTTCTCTAGCTATTCTTGTGTTCTAATCCTCCCCTGAAGGTCTTTTATGGTTAATCTCAAACCACATAAATATTTAACTCTCCTTTTAGTTACATTCCAGAAGCCTGTTCTCAAATAAGCATAAGTTAATACTCTAAATATCAGTAACCACAAACTGAGATTAATCTACCCTAATGTCACTGTGTTCCTCCTCTTCAATTGAGTTAAAAGCATGGATGTACAGAAGGCCTTGCCCATCAGTTACGTGGCACAGAATCTCAGATATGGAAAGGAGCTGAAGGTCCTAACTACTCAGACAATATCTGAATCTACCTCTCCCTGCCCACCACTGAATCTACCTCTCCCTGCCTACCACCACCAACAACTTTTTTTTTAACCATCTACAAAGTGGTATTTTAGCTATATTTAATACTCCCAAACTCACTGCTTCTGCAGTGGTCCTTTCCATCTTTGGACATCTCTGCACTTTTAAATAGTGCTTTCTTATTTTACCAGTCAGTATAACTGACATTCTGCGGTAACAAAAAAAAGCTTTATTTCTTTTTTAAAAAAATAAATCTTTATTGTTCAGATTATTACAGATGTTCCTCTTCCCCCCGCCCCCATAGCTCCCCTCTATCTGATTCCCGCCCCCATGCCTTTCCCTCCCGCCACTGTCCTCATCCATAGGTGTAAGATTTTTGTCCAGTCTTTTCCCACACCCCTCATGCCCCCTTCCCCCTGAGAATTGTCAGTCCACTCCCTTTCTATGCCCCTGATTCTATTATATTCACCAGTTTATTCTGTTCATTAGATTTTTTTTTATTGACTTGATTTTTAGATTCACTTGTTGATAGATATGTATTTATTGTCACTTTGTTGTTCATAATTTTTATCTTTACCTTTTTCTTCTTCTTCCTCTTCTTAAAGAATACCCTTCAGCATTTCATGTAATCCTGGTTTGGTGGTGATGAACTCCTTTAGCTTTTTCTTGTCTGTGAAGCTCTTTATCTCACCTTCAATTCTGAATGATAGCTTTGCTGGGTAGAGTAATCTTGGTTGTAGGTTCTTGCTGTTCATCACTTTGAATATTTCTTGCCACTCCCTTCTGGCCTGTATAGTTTCTGTTGAGAAATCAGCTGACAGTCATATGGGTACTCCCTTGTAGGTAACTAACTGTTTTTCTCTTGCTGCTTTCAAGATTCTCTCTTTGTCTTTTGCCCTTGGCATTTTAATTATGATGTGTCTTGGTGTGGTCCTCTTTGGATTCCTTTTGTTTGGGGTTCTCTGTGCTTCCTGGACTTTTGAGTCTATTTCTTTCACCAGATAGGGAAAGTTTTCTGTCATTATTTCTTCAAATAGGTTTTCAATATCTTGTTCTCTCTCTTCTTCTGGCACCCCCATAATTTGGATGTTGGTACGTTTGAGGTTGTCCCAGAGGCTCCTTACACTATCTTCGTATTTTTTTTATTCTTTTTTCTTTTTGTTTTTCTGGTTGGGTGTTTTTTGCTTCCTCGTATTTTAAATCTTTGGTTTGATTCTTGGAGTCCTCTAGTCTACTGTTGGATTTCTGTATATTATTCTTTATTTCAGACAGTGTATACTTAATTTCTGACTGGTCCTTTTCCATTTTTTTGGCATTTTCATTAAGTTCCTTGAAGGTCTCACTAAGTTCCTCGGAGGTCTCACTAAGTTTCTTGGCGGTTTCTAGAAAATTCTTGAGTAACCTTATAACTGTGGTTTTGAACTCTATATACAGTAGTTTGCTTTCCTCTATTTCTTTCATTCATGACATGTTTCTTTGTCTCCACATTTTGGCTGCTTCCCTGTGTTGGTAGAGTGGCTTTGTGTGGTAGGTGACCTATAGGGCCCAGAGGCTCAGCCTCCCCAATCACCTGAGGTGGACACTCTTGGTGCACCCCTTTGTGGGCTGGGTGCACAGTCTTGTTGTGGTTAAACCTTGATTGCTGTTGGTACAATGGGAGGAATTGATCTTCAGGCCAATTGGCTGTGAGGACCCGCTGTGTCTATAATGGAAGAATTGCTGTGCTGGAGACACCCTTATGGGGCAGGACTTGCTTCAGTGGAGCTTTGGTGCTCACTGAGTCTGCCTTTTGAGTGTGTCGCTTATGGATGTCAAGAGTTGAAATCTGGTGTTGTGTCCACTGACCACTAGGTACACTGGCTCCTGGATCTTCAAGGAGGTGCCAGTCAGCTCCTGTCTGAGGCCACCCAGCAGGAGTTACAGCAAGATCTGCAGATTTCTCCCCTTTGCTTGGGGTTTGGAAGTTTTGGAGCTGACCCAGCTGCAGTTTGTTAGGTTAAGCTGCGATAGGGCAGGCCATTCATATACAAAAGCTGCTGAGCACAGTTTGGGTGGGTTTGTAAATTTTGCGGGGCGGGGTCTCAGGGAATCACTAGGGCATGGAAAACAGCGATGGCTGCCAGTCAGCCGTCTCTGTGTCTCTGTGTTTCCACGTCCCTGCGTCCCACGCCCCAGCGCAGTAAACAATGATTCCTGCGTGCACCTGTGCGAGAAAGCCACCCTCACTTTCCGACCCGATGCCAGACAGTCCAGTTTCTCCCCATAGGCATCTGGGTCCCCAGAGTCTCACCGGAAATTGGAGTTCAGAGCAGTCGGAAGCTTGTGTCTCCCTCCCGCTTGAAAAAGACAACCGTGTCCTCAGATGCCAGCCCTCTTGGTGCACGTGCCTCCGTACCTCTGATTTTCTGTGACTCTGCAGCTCCTACACAGTCTCAATGCACTTTTTTCTTTCTTTCTAGTTGTAGAACTTCCACTCAGCCAGCTTTCCCGTGGTTCTGGGTGATAGTCATTTTGTCTTTTAGTTATAGTTTTGGTGTGGTTGTGTGAGGCAGCACGTACAGGTATATACCTTATGCTGCCATCTTGGTTTTCAAAAAGCTTTATTTCTTGCTTACAATATGTGTCGATCACAAGTCAGCTTGGTTCTGCCCCACGTAGATTGCCCTCTGGGACACTGACTGATGGAGGAGCTCCTCTCTAGGTCACTGCAAGTCTCATGGCAGAGGAGAAGAGATGGTGGTGAATGATATGCTGTCCCCTACAGTTTTCACTTTTCATTAGCAACACAAGTCACATGGAATCCTACCCCAGGGAGAGAGACATCCCAGAGATAGGCAGCAAATATTTTGAATAGTAGCGGAACCTACCACATATTTTTTGTATGTTTTTATTGATTTGAGAGAGAAACATTGATGAGAGAGAAACATCGATTGGCTGCCTCCCACAAGCACCCTGAGGAATTGAACTGGAGACCTTTTGATGCATGGGATGAGGCTTAACCAACTGAGCCACACTGGCCAGGACAACCACATATTTCTTGAGTCAAGATCTTTTTCCTATTAACAGCCAACCTGTGCTCTTTGGTCATTGCCTTTTATCTCAACCAGTTCAACAAATGTTAGAGCACTGCGGCTATGATTTCTTTGAGCTGTCTCCTTTCTATCCAAATTGGCTCCAATTTCTTCATCTACCTCTTCCCTATATTTATTTAATGGTCTCACTTACTGTCCCAATTATGCCCCAATTAATTGATTATCTGTCTAGACTTAGTGGGACAAACGCAGGTGACCAGGAGTCAGCAATAACGGCCTATCCCCTGGTGCTTCAATGTCTAGACAGCTGAGCCGAACCGGAACACATGACACAAAAGACAGAATTAGTATGCAATCACACAGGGTTTGTTTACCTATTCCTAGTGGGTCCTAGGCTCCAGCAAAGGCCACCCGGCGATGCACACTGAAGGACGGATGACAAAAACAGAGACAGGCAGGCGGCCACAGTTGGTTCAGGCTCACACAGCAGAGCAATAAGGGGCTTGTCACTCGGAGCGACGTGGAGTCCTCCTCTTATCGGGTAGGAGACGTCAACTGAAGATGGTCACCAGCTTATATAGACCGAAGTAAACAACTTGTGTCCTTATCAGTGTGGGCCAGACGGTATGCCTTATGCTAGGAGCAGGGCGTTTACACTTTAAGGGCTCAGGGCTTTTACATCAAGATAGTGGGGTGTTCATTAACCTTTTACACTCGGATGTCGAGTGTGACTTGATATGGTTAGCATTAGAATAAAGGAATCGAGAAAAAAGCAAGTGAGTGCAAAGGGTTAATTTTGGAAGTTACAGAGTAGTGGGGTTTCCACACAGCAAACATTTCACACAATAATTATTTCATACATTAGAGGGGTTTCCTTATGACCATAACATTATTATAACACTTACCTTCCTCTTCAGAGCTTATTCAGCTGTGTGAGAAAGTTATTAGTTGATCCTCCAAAGGAGGATATCCCCTGACACACTGCCCTTTGGGATGATGGGTTTGGCTGGCGCTGAGCAATACTGTCTCTAATAGCTCTTCATGTTTTTCATCAGCTCACACCCTTAAGCTTTTAACAAACTTTCATGTCATTTGGCTAGTATACCTCAGAATGTGAAGATCTTTGAGCACTTCTACACAACAGATGTCAAATCCCTGACTGTACTTTAGTTAAGTTAGCAATTTAAAGAAGGCTGTGAATAGAAAAAAAAAAAAAGTTATATTGGCAACATTGCCAAAACCTCCTATTGTTGCATAGGGCTGGTTCGGAATGTGGACTTTGGAAACAATAGGTCTTAGATCAAACCTGACTCCACTAAATACTACCTATGTGACCTTGGGCAAGTTACTTAACCCTGAGCTTTTATTTCCTCATCTAATGAGATGGAGATAATAACAGTTATCTTCTTCTTGTGGTTGTTGAGAGGATTAAATGACACAATAGAGAGGCTCAATGAATGTCTTCTCTGGTTACCATATCGGGCTCCCAGGATCTAGACTTATCTCTGCTGTCACTCAAGGACCAGGTCCTTTATCTTCAAGGCTCACTACAGCTATGCATGCATGCTCCCTCCTCTCCCTAGGATGTTCTCCTGGCCTCCTGAAATCTCTCACTCCCAGGTTAGCATTATCCAAGCTCAACCAGTGTTTCTCAAAGTACTGTATAAAAACAGGCTGCACTAGAATCACCCAGAGGATCACGGAATCCTATTTCAGACTTACTGACAGAATATAAAACTAGTAAGACTGTATTTTAACAAGCTCCAGTGGGGTTGCTAGATAAAATACAGGATTTCCATATAAATTTGAATTTCAGATAAACAACAAATAATTTTTTGTATAATTATGTTCCATGCAATATTTAGGACATACTTACATTAAAAATTATTCATTATTTATCTGAAATTTAAAACTAACTGCATGTCCTATATACTTTTTAATATATTTTATTGATTTTTTACAGAGAGGAAGGGAGAGGGATAGAGAGCTAGAAACATTGATGAGAGAGAAACATCGATCAGCCGCCTCCTGCACACTCCCCACCGGGTTTGTGCCCGCAACCAAGGTACATGCCCTTGACCGGAATCGAACCCAGGACCCTTGAGTCTGCAGGCCGACACTCTATCCTCTGAGCCAAACTGGTTAGGGCTCCTATATTTTTAATTGATAAATCTGGTACACCTATCCCAAGGATTCTGATGCTCACTAAATTTGAGAATCACTGGTTTAGGAGATTTGGCAAAAATGTCAAATTCAATTTTGTGAGTTCTCCACCCAAGGAAAAAAAATAGGAAAAAAACCAAGCCCACAGAAATAAACTATATATGGCCTGAGTCCCCAAAACAAATATACAGAAGATTAAGGGTACAATTTCTCATCTTCAGTGTGGACGAAAGGGGCCGAATGCTAACTGAGCCTATCTGTCTTTTTGCATCTATGATAACATACCCTTGAAGTGTCTGGGTAACTTGTAACTTCCCTTTTTCTGGACCGCCTGGGGCACAACCAAATGTGCTGGGCGCCTGGACAGATACCACAAATTCCTTCATTTTCATGTTAACTGTTCCTGCACCCACCTAAGTATGTGTCCATCATTTTACTTTTTATCCAATCCCAGGGGTCCTCCCCCCCACACTTTGCTTTCTCCCGCCTCTCTAATCTATCAAATCTATCACCAATGGATTTCATGTAACCCACCTATGTCCCTTCCTTTGATTGCTATGTATAAATACAGATGTAACCCGCCATTCTCCGGAGCATTATCTCAATTCATTGAGGTTCTGCTTCCTGGCATATGTCGACGTTTGGCTCAAATAAACTCACAAAAATTCTTTACAGGTTTCAGTGGTTTTTTTATGTTAACATCAGAATAGATGAGCTTTTGTTAGCAGCTATAGTGGCAAAAGTAGACAATCTAGTAGCAGGAAAGGAATCCACATCCTGTTCTCTCCCAGAATGCTTCTTGGTTGCATCCTCCTCTGTCTGCCCAACTTCCCAAGTATCAGAATACTTCACCATGTAGCCATGTTTCTTCTGACATTCAGGCTGGTCTCCTTCAATTTCAGTCTTCTGATGGAGATTTCCTGACTTATGGGTAATATGGTAATGCATAGTGTTTGCTTAGTTTTTGTGCAAGTACAGAGATCTTAGAGAAACCATTATCTTAGTTGATTTTCACAATGACCCATAACCTCAGCAGATGAAATACTGACACTCAGAAAAGTTAAGGAAACTGAGGCATCAGTGTGGGGTGTTTTATTCCTCGACCAAGCCCCTTTGACTCATCTCAGGGTATTACACTTAAATGCTGTTCATTCGTCACTTTAGGATAGTGATTGAAGCACAGTTGTGTGACCCTGACCAAGTATTTTTTAACCTTTATAAGCCTTCGTTTCCTCATTTGTGAGCTTAGGTTAATGAAAGTACCTAGGTTTTGGAGTACTGAAATTAATAAAATGATCCAAGTTTTAGCACAGTGACTGCATGTTGTAAGCATTTAGGAAATACTAGCCATTATTAAAACTATCCTCGGGGCTACTTCCTCTCCAGGCTCCACTCTTCTCAGTGTTGTATTTCAGTAAATAGAGCCAGAAAATGAGAAATTTAGATCCAAAACTAGCAAAAAGAGAAGTAGCAATGGCTGTTCAAGGAAGTAATAATCTACACCATTCTTCCTCTTTCCTACATCCCCATCCCTGAATTCACAAGATTTTACATCTATGTACAGTAAAAAAATTAGCCCTCCAAACTAGACTGAGAAGACCAGAGAGTAACTGGTTGAAATATTAGGGTCTTTAGTCAAAAGCAGGGACTAGAGTGAAGTACCAAGAAGATTAATTATTTGCATCTTGTTTAACTTCCCCATTTATACTAGCCTCCATAGTAATTATGGTATCCCAATGATAGCTGTTTAGGGCCACAATATTACCTACATTTATCTTCTTTTCCCATCTGGATCTTTAGATGATAATAGGTAATATAATATCTTGATAACACCAGTGGATGAGACATGGGGGACCTCAATGTACTTTTTTGCATTGCAACTATTAGGACTATTTTCTTCAGAACATACTTGGGGCAATACTGCTGTGGGTAATGGGAAATAAATAGTGGATCTTTCACAAGGAAAACAGAAGCTGTCTAGACCAGGTTAGGGTCACTGTACAGTACCAGAGGAGATATAAACAGAGAAGTTACCTTTTCACGACTGTGTCAGCACTTGCATAGCTGTTGCCTTTTTTCTTAGAGGTAGCACACAGCTATTCGAAAGAAAAATGAAGGACATGCTTGGCACATAGTAGAGCAAGCTGCTCCAAAATTTTTTTTGAAAAAATTTTATGTTTCATCCTTTGGGAAAAGCCTAAAAGTGATCATCAGTGGGAAAAAAATGAATTTTACAACTTTGTCATATCTTTGTGTTTGGTTTAGAGTTTGTGGGGATTTTGTTTGTTTGTTTGTTTGTTTGTTTGTTTTTGGAACTATAGTTTTGGAAAGCTGGAGGATGGGTGGATATCATAATCTTTTTACTTTTTTTTTTTAAACTCTAAATGTCTTAATCAAATTTAGACAAATAGTACATAGGTATTACTTGCTTTTTGCTATTGACATATAATAGCCTTCATCTGGAGAAGGTTGACTTTTTTCCCTCTAAGATGTAGAATTTGTCAGCATGCTCCTTTATATCTAACAGGTTGGATTATAAAGCAAATAATCATAAGCCCTATCATTATTTGCTATTATTACCAAATGTTTCATGATGCAGTATAAGCCATTAAATTAACATACTTCCTGGATAGCAGATGTCTAGTAAATTTTTTTTAAATACAGTGCATTGTGCTAAACACAATGAGAAATATAAACCTGTATTTTTAAGGAGAAAAATGAAATAAATTATAGCATAGTTGTAAGTAATATTTAGAAACAACTGTAATAAAGATAGCATGTGATAAATAGGCAAGAAAGAACAGATATGTCCTATTGATGGTGACCTTTCTCTGCCTACTGAGATTCTAACACTTTGGGAAGGCCCATTTTATTTGTTCTTATTCTACAAACAGTTCATCCTCACAAATATTGAGTGAGCAAGCCCCATGTGTGAACATTCATTCAACAAATATATTCAACTTCACCTATGTATGATGTATGAGAGATTCATTACAAGAAAAAGAAGAAGATATGACAAAAAAAAAGGGGGGGGGAGGAGGAAGAGGGGGAAGAAGAAGGAACTATCCCTTCTCCCAAGGAACTTTAAATGTTCTTGGGAAGTAGACAGGTAAACATAATGGCAATAAAATTTATAGGTTTTCTCCATGGACCTAGAGTGTGAGGGAGTAGATCCTGGAAGAAATAACAGCATCCTGTTAGAAAAGGGGGAAATGGAGCCTGAGCAGGCAAACACTACGGCTGAAAAATATAAATGGAGACTTGAGTCATGCCCTGGGGAAAAGTAGGACTTTTATTTAACTTGAAGCATAGGCATTGGAAAATATATGGGATTTGGGTTAAACATAATTTTGAACCTGCCTTTACCAATAATCTGTGTGACCTTGAACAAGTTATTTTGCCTTTCTGAGCCCTGTCTCTAAATAGAAATTGTGATGCCTATATTTAAGTATTAATGTAAACATCTGCTCAAACCTGTTGTCAGTCTGACATAATGAATCTCACCAGTGTCTGGTGCCAACATTTAGCTATTAAACTCTGGCAAGTTACTGAACCTATTGGTGCCTCAGTCTCCACATCTGAAAATGAAAATGATAATAATAGCAAACCTACCTCCCATGGTTGTTGTGAGAATTAAATAAGTTAATTATGTAAAGTTACTTAAAAGTGCCTACACCTGGTAAGCCCTATAATTATTTGCTGTTATTACCAAATGTTTCATGATGCAGTATAAGCGATTAAATTAGCATACTGCCTGAATAGCAGATGTCCAGTAAATTTTCTTATTAAATACAGTGTTAAACACAGTGAGAAATATAAGCCTGTATTTTTAAGGAGAAAAATTAAATAAATGATAGCATAGTTGTAAGTGATATTTAGAAACAACCACAATAAAGATAACGTGATAAATAGGCAAGAAAGAACAGATATGTCCTATTGATAGTTCAGAAGGACAAGTGGTCAGGAAGAAAAAAATAAAAAGTGTAATGAAGACATGCCCTACAGACATGGGAGTCGAGGGGAAGGAGTGGGTGTATCCTTCTGAGTGGCAGGAGAAATAATGATCCCTGAGTCACCAATGCAAAGATAAGTAGGCTGTTGCTGGGTGGACTAATATAAGACATTCCTGGCAAAACCAACAATGTGATGTTTTCAAGGGCATAGAAACTTGAGAAGGCTATGTGTGTTGCAGAAGAAAGCAAATTATTTAAGGTAGATGGGCTATAAGGTGTGAACTTGGAGTCATCATGTGACTGATGAAGATACAAGGATGAATAAGACATGTAAAAAATCTTTTTTGGGGGGGTACATGCTGGAGATTGTTTTTGTTCAAGTGTTTACATCCTGCCTTCCTCCCATCAGATTACTTCTCACATGACATAACGATATAAAGATTTTTCCAAGTTATAATGAGGCTTCAAATAGGGCTCTCATTAAATACCTTGTTTGTCAGCTGTCTGCTCTCACTACCATGTCCCTGTGGACATGGACAGTATAGAATTATTTGCAGAGTCCATGTGGGTTTGATGAGGAGCAGGCAGTCAATAAATAATTGCAGAATTGAACTGAATTGCTTTGAGACCTTAAATGCTCTAGAAGAGCTTCTTCACAATTTGTTGGCAAATTCTTTCAGGAACTGAATGTTGGGTGTGTGTGTGTGTGTGTGTGTGTGTGTGTGTGTGTGTGTGTTTAGGGAGAATAAGCTTGTGAAGATTCCTTTTCTTTGGTTTAACAGCATCTCCATGCTAATTTTTGTAGTCATTGAACATTTAAAAATGAGTGTGGTGCTTTTTTTTTTTTACCTTAAATCAATGTCCATCACTGTTTCTGTTTTATACAGTGAATTCCTTGATTTTTCATACTTTCACTGTGGAATTATAAAGTGAAAAAAATTGTCAAATCTACTAAACAGAGAGATTTTAAAATGAGACTTTGACCTTAGCAATTCTACTTCTAGAGCTTTATCCAACATATACATACTTACACATGTGTTCAAAGGCATATATATCAATGTTTATTGTTTAGTGAGCATTGTAGTAAAAAAAGGAGCCGGTAATGATCCAGCTATCCTTCAATAGAGAACTGATTAAATAAATTATGATATATCCATATAATTAAGTATTACCTAGTCATTTGAAAGAATAATGTAGATATATATGGGCTTATTTGAAATGATTTCCAGGACCTATTTTGAAATTAAAAAAAAAGAAAGAAAGAAGTAAAAAAAAAAAAGTAAACCACAGAATAATTATAAAAAAGAAATTCCCACTGATGATACACACAAATATTTACCCAGTGTGTGCATTTTATGTACTTAGTAATTACAAATGAATGCTGCTGAAGGGGTTCAGAACAGGCCTCCCCAAAATGTGCCACTTTGGCATGATGATTATTTTGAGCTGAAGGCCATCAAGGCCTAGCAGACTCAAGAAAAACTTTTACCTCTCCCTTAATTACCTAAAAGAATTTAGTTAGCAGGCATGGCCCACAAAAAGAGCTATTACCAGAAATAACTTTTTATCTGAATGACCTATCTGAAAGGCAGGACCAACATCTAATTACTAAACATCTGCTCTTCTTATTGTCCCGTGAATTACCCTCCTCCTCTTTGAAGCCTCAGGCCCTTATCCCTTTCCTCAGCTCAGGATAGCATATGAGCCTAAACTGCTAACGTATCCTTGTGTTTTATTGTCTCTGTGGGGCCTCCTTGTATATGCAATTAAATTTGTTTTCTCCTGCTAATCTGTCTTATGTTAAATTGATTATTACACCAGCCAAAGAACCTAGAAGGGTAGAAGTAAAATTTTTCCTTCCCTACACTGTATTATGCACAAAATCTTCTGAAAAAATAAGCAAGAAAGTACAAATAGTGATTTGTTCTGGATGGGCTAAGAATACTTTCCATTGCGTATCTTTTGTAATCTGCATTTTTATTATGCTAATGTATTTTTATTACAAATTTTTTAATTAAAGAAAGAACCATAATAAAGAGGAGCCATTTTGGGTCAATTCTATAGTGGCTTCTTGGAGACTAAGTAATATACAGTCTGGACATAAATGCCCATATTAATAAACTAATAGTTCTCAGCCCTGACTTTATTAGAAGGGCATTTTCAAAGAGTTCAAGTATGTATAGGATTGTTTTAAACATCTCAAAGAAAAAAATGGTAATTTACTTTAGTTTAAAAAGGAAATGTATTTTACACATTTTAGAAAAGAGAGAGTTGTTTTCAAAAAGGAAGCAGTGCCCTAATGAACGATCCATTGCATTCCTAAGTATATTTCAACTGCGTGCAAACTAAGAAAAATTGTTCTTAGTGGGCTACACCGAAAAATTGCCTTAATTTTCCTATATCCAAAGGTCAAAAACACCAGAGAGCCTGCCGCTCATCTCTTTAGCTCATTTGAGTAATATTTTTCTGTGCTCTGGAACACAGTTAGCTCCTAGGGAAAGAGGCCAACTTTTCAGTTTCTGCTTTTCATGGTTTTTTGTCTTCCCCTGGGCTCCACTGCAGGTCAGGCACACAGATAAGCATTATGCCCAGAATAAAACTGGCTTTGTTTATCTGAACTAATAAATGAATGGAACCAGTTATTTTCATTGGTTTGGTCTGGAAGGAAACCAAACTAACTTCCACAGACCTTAAATTGGACCTATACCAAGCTCCTTGTCCTCGTTAGTAATAAGAGCAATGATGATGAACCCAAGTATAAAAGTAAAAATTTTTACAAAAGTAATCCATATTACTGCTCGGAAAGGAAATTTGGTGAAAACTAGAAATTGGCATTGGGGGCCCTGAGAGCTCTGAGAAGATCTGCTTCATTTCCATTTCAATTGGATTGAGGTTTGCAGTTCAAAGGAACCTTTCTTTATGTTCTAGAGGCTCCAGTTTCTCTGTAGTCAATTATTCCAATCAAGTTATTCTGCTTTAAGCCGATGAGCAGAATATTTATGTGGTATCATAGAAACTTTTGCACAAATCTCTGTTTTACCCTGGAAACTTTTACAACTCAAATTGTACTTCTAGGGTTCCTGACAAGTTAGGATATTTTATTTCACAATTTATTAATGAAGCAGTGAAATTTTGACTTTCATTAACCACATGTAATAGATGTGTTTATCAGTGAACTTCACTCAGTTTATGAAAGCATTTACTCCCTCTGTTCAAACGGCATTGCTGTCCCTATTTAAGATTCATGGTTAGCCTTTTCATTATACACCCAACACTGACCCTAAATACATTCCCAGGGAAAATAGATAAACGCATTTAAATAAAATTTTAGCAAGATAGTACAAATAGATTGCATATTTTGCTCAAAGATAAGGACAATGTTTGGAGTTGCTTCCATGATTATAGTTTTATGATTGAAAATAGTTTAGCTATAGTTAATTTGGATATATTTTGAGAATGGAATAAACTCTTTATTGGAAGGAGAAAGGATTTGATAAGAACTTAAATCAAAGAGTACTTTTTCATAGTATGTATTTGTAAATGAAAATCATTTATTTTTCTGTGATTAAAAGTAATGCCCATTTGTGGAAGAACAAAATCAGACAAACCACTAAAATATAAAAACAAAAGGAAGGAAGGAAGGAAGGAAGGAAGGAAGGAAGGAAGGAAGGAAGGAAGGAAGGAAGGAAGGAAGGAAGGAAAGAAGGAACCCACCCACATTTCTAAGCACCTAAAGAAAAACCACTATGTTAATATTTTCAAGTATGCCCTTTTATACATTTATGTGGATAGACATCAGGTACACAAACATTTTCTAAGACAAAAATGGGGTCATACCATACTCTTGGAGTTAACAATATACCCCTGAGCCCTTTAAAATATGTAAAGATAAATAATTCGATAGGTATGTAGATAGATGGATCTATTTCCACCTTCCTGTTTATAATGCTGCACATTTTTATTGTAGGTATTTCACCAGTCTATTCTTAATGAATATTAAAGCAATTTCAATAATTTTATATAATGCAAATATCCATGTGAGTTTGTTTGATTATCTCTTTTGGTTTTATTCCTAAATCTTACTCACTATAGATATTTACAATGTTTGAAATTCATTCGTAACTTATCTTCCAAAATGTTAAAACCCACAGTATAGTTTTATTATCTTCTTACGTCACAGGAAAGTTATTTAGAAAGAGCCTTTGGGTGAAAAGAAGTGGTGAGGAGGTATGAAGGACTAAGAGATGAAGACAATACTAGATGTATTTCTTTAAAAAAATATATATATATATATATATATATATTATTGATTTCAGAGAGGAAGAGAGAGAAACATCAATGATGAGAGAGAATCATTGATCGGCTGCCACCTGCACATTCCATATTAGGGACTGAGCCCGCAGCCCGGGCGTATGCTCTAACTGGGAATAACACTGTGACCTCCTGGTGCATATAGGTCCATGCTCAACCACTGAGCCACGCTGGCTGAGCTGGATGTATTTCTTAAAGTAAGATAAATAATCTGTGGAAGGTAGAAAAATGAGTACAGCTCAGAGATTTAAAAAAATAATAATGAAAAAGGTATGTGTTACATGAAGTCAGGCACCAATTCAACAACGTTGCTGAGAGAACACTCTTGTGAGCCAATGAGTAACCCAGAAGTTTTAGCTTGAATGAGCTGGAATGTTACTGCTTTGCTTCAGAGAGAAAGACAGCAAGAGATCTTGCCTAAATCTATTTTCAAATATAAGGTTCCCAGTTTTTCAATGGGCTGTTAAAAACACGCCCACCTTTTCCTACTACACTTAATAAAATCGACTGTCTTCTTTTCCCTCATCCTCAGTTTTGACCAGAATCTACTGGGTTAGATCTAGTTAACAAACGTCCTCCAGGACGAAATACATTTAGAAATAAAAGTTACTATTTTGAGAGTTTTCCAAAGTGAACTAAGATACTTCTTACTCTTCTACAAATATATATCCAGGTGTGTTTATTAAATAGTTAAAACCACAGAGGTTGTTTTGCAGAACAAGCTTTGGCAAACCTTTTAAATAGGAAAACGTATCCTGTTGGTTACTATTGTTCAACCTTGCCACCTTTTCTCAGGTGCCCAACCTCACCAATTGACACCACTTCCCCCCTGCAAGCATTCCCTTCTCCAGTCCAGCTCTGTCCCTTCAAGACAGTACATTCAGGTAGGGCCCGATGATCATTCTTTACCTCTGTCTCAGACTCATGAGCACACTTTAGTTTTTTACTTCACTTATTTCCTCGGGGCACTCCTAAATGGCGCTCCCTTATCTGATGCACTCCTGTGAAAAGTAATGACTAGTGGTAGTTCAGTGTGTTACTACTCCAGGTAAGAAAGCAATTTAAAAGTGGCCTTTAATGCCTCAGTGGAAAGAAATCTATTATGTAACAGGACTTTAAGCTTCTTAGAACAGGTTGTTTTCAGAGAAACCCACAATCACACCAAGTAAGGCAACAGCTCGTGTTTGTAGTCACAGTCATAGATATAGTAAAGAGATACTGACAGATATTATCAGTGGAGCTTTAATTTTGCTTATCTTTTAATTTTATCAAAGTAATACATAGATGCATTCTTTTAAAAAGTAAAATAACACTTTAAAGCTTTTAACAAAAATAGTTTGCTCCTGCTCCATTGCCTCACCTCAAAAACAAGACTTTCTACTCTATAATTATTTATAGTATCCATCCCCAAATTTCTCAAGTACCTGCTCAATCTATTGAATTTTTCCCCCCATTAGTAGTCAACATGTATTATTCATTTTCAACATTTTTACAGGTGAAAAGTTTACAATTGATTGTAGTAAAGTAATTTTTTAAAAATTAGTGTAAAAACCAAGAGGACAGTTGTTTTTATTTTATTTTTTAAAAATATATTTTATTGATTTTTTTACAGAGAGGAAGGGAGAGGGATAGAGAGTTAGAAACATCGATGAAAGAGAAACATCGATCAGCTGCCTCCTGCACACCTCCTACTGGGGATGTGCCCGCAACCAAGGTACATGCCCTTGACCGAAATCGAACCTGGGACCTCTTGTCCGCAGGTTGATACTCTATCCACTGAGCCAAACCAGTTAGGACAGGGGACAGTTGTTTTTAGATCATATTATTACTAGTGAAAATTTTAACTTAGAATTGTTGTGAATATCAGTAAATACTCTAAACCAAAAGTATTCAAAGGTTAAAGTTGACAGGCCTTCACCACCCTATTGGCTATGTCCATGGGTTATGCATATATGCACACAAGTTCTTTGGTTGATTTTTCAATATGAAGTATCATTATTGATTGACTTCTCTGTATGAAAAGTGGAAATTAAGAGATCTCACACATACCTTCCACCACACACACAAGTACATGTCTTTCTACCTATCTTCCCACTGTATTTTGTGGCATACTTTGGGGTTAAATCAGTGTTTAATAGTTATATTACTAACTGTGCATATCACTCATAGCTGAATCACACCATGTTTTGTAACTTACACATCTTTCCTCGCATTATTTTTGTTTTTTTCCTGGCTTTAAAGTAGTCCTGTGCTGTTTTGCTTCCTTTGTCTCTGCTGTGAAAGTCTTCATAAATAAGATGCATTAAGAGAGCCATTAGTACTATTTGTTTCATGGAGACACTCTTCCTCATGCTGTCTGAAGTCCTTCCCACTCCAGGCCTGCTACACGGCGGAAATCCTGGACATTTCTTCTGCCCTTAGCCTGAGTATTCCCATTCTTTCTCATTTGAAATTTACCCCATTCTCATGCTTTTCTTTTTTATTTTTATTTACTCTCATTTTGAAGAAACAAATGATTCAGTGGCCTATTAAGAAAGAGGACTTAGTAGGGGACTTAGGGGCGATGGATAGGTGAAAAAGGTAAGAGGGATTAAAAAGTACAAATTGCCAGTTATTAAAATAGTCGTGGAGTGTTTATCAAATACAGCTTAGGGAATACAGTCAACAATATTGTAATAACTATATATAGTAGCGGGGGTACTAGATTTATCAGCAGGATCACTTTGTAAGGTATATAAATGCCCAATCACTATGTTGTACATCTGAAACTAATATAATATTGTATGTCAACTGTAATTGGGAAGTAAATTAATTTTTAAAAATAATAAAGAATCTTCCACACACACACAACATAAAATTAAAATGGGGACGAGAGGTAAATGTACTGAGGTATCACAAGTCAGAAAATATCTCTGCTGCATCCTCCAGTTTGACTGTGGTTTTGGCACAGCACAGAAGTCAAGGCTGGAAGTCTTTTTCCCTCAGAATGTTGAAGGCAGTGCTCCAGCTGGAACAGGGCCCAGATTGCTGTTGAGAAGTTCAATGAAATCTGCTCTCGGCTCTAAATCCTTGTCACGAGAAATGATTGTTCTCTCTGGAAAACTTTTAAGGTGTCTTCTTGATCTCTGGCTTTCTGATGATGAACCTTGATGTGGATCTTTCTTCATTCATTGTGAAATGAATGACAGGTCCCTTTAATCTGAAAATGTGTCCTTCAACTGCAAACATATTTATTTTAGTATTTCTTTGATAATCTTGTCTTCTCTATTTTTATCTCTTCCTTGTTTGTGGAACTCATTAATTGGATATGAAGCTCTGCTTTTCTTGTCCTTTCTATTCTATTTTCTATCTCTTTGTTTTTTATTAGACTTTCTGAATTATTATTTTTTTAATTTGTTTTTATCCCACTGATTTTATTTGTACGGTTATAATCTTTTTACATTTAAATAACTCTTTTTAAAATATTCCTTTTAAATAATATTCTTTTCTTGTTTTATGGTTGCAAATCTACTTTTGTCTTTGAAAATATTCCCCCAGCTCCAGTATGGTTTCTAATGTATGGTATAGCAGGAGTTTACACTCTGCAGTCAATTCAAATGCCAGTACTGACATTGACTCTAACCAATGACCTTGGGCAAGTTACTGCACTTCTGTTTACCAGTTTTCTCAGTAAAATAGACATAATAAGGCTACCCAGGCATAGGATTGTTGAGAGATACAAAGAGATTCATTTGTACCAAGCACTTAGAACATAAGTACTGGAAAATAGTAAGCCTATGTAATGTTATTACATCCATTTCCTCTGGGCTCCTTTTTTTCTATTTTGCTTTGTTTTAGCCTTACTCTGTAGTGTTGGACACTTTTCCAATGCTTGGTGATCCTTGGCTGTGTGTTCATATTTTAAGAATGAGGAACTACAGAGCTGATTGGAAGCTATGTGTATGCCTTTGGACCCCTGAATGCCACGTTGGAAATCTAATTCCCTTGTGTTGGAGAGACCACATAATGATAGAGAGCAGTCGGCGCTTAAGGACCGTCCGCTGTTGGAATCACTTGCAACCACGTGAGACACCCCAAGTGACAACCACCTCTAAAACCATGAAGAGCCATCATAATAATAAATGATTTCTGTTGATTTCTGCCACCCAGTTATGCACCAATAGATAAATAACACAGAGGAAAACAGGCTCCAGAATGAGCAGAGGCCCCACCAGGCTCAGATCTTGTGACTTGTAAGTTTCAATGAAGTTGTCCAGAAACAGCCTCCCAATCTCTATTTCTTTAGAGTCTCCTAGGCAACACCCTTGTTTGAACATTAAAAATGTTTCTCTTTTCATTTCAAAATATATCAGAGAATCATAGCTGGGGGTGATGCCCTTCTAAGGCACTGTAATCACTTGTTTTCTAAGTATGAAAATAAGGCATAATGATAAGCCACCTAGAACAAACAGTGTAATTGTTACCTGGGTTAATAACACTGTTTTTCTCTTTGCTTCTCATCATGTCTCTCACTCATCTAAATTCATTCCTATGCCAGAAACAGAATTCAGGAAAGAGATTCCTCTGCAAACTCAAGAGTGCTTCAAATTAAGGGGAAAAGAAAGTGAGATGAAATGCCAGAGGAACCTTCTCAGAAGCTAATGTAATCTTTTGGAAAGAGATGCCCAGAAACATTGAAGCTTGACTCTTGAGGCAGATAATTCAGCATTAAATGATGTGCAACATAATTGCTAGGAGTATATTTGTTTAAACTGTGGAGCAGCTATTACACTGTGAAGAGGGATTTTGGATTTGGAACATCTTGACAGAGACCTTGAGTCTAAAACATATTTATTTCAAGTCCATAGACATTGCTTACACTTCGCTGTTCATTTCATCTCCACCACTGAGAATGAGATTAGACTTCCCCTAAAGAAGTCATTGCTTCTTTTAAAGCAGAAAGTAGTCAAGAAGATCTCACAGGGGAGAAGGTAAACTAAGCATACAAATTGAAATACTTAAATCGAAGCAGCTGTAAACCATGAATTCAGCCATTTAAAATGTAACTGTCAAACTCAGCCACACTTATTGAAAATTTTACTCTCTGTGTTTGTTTGAAATGTTTTGAAACTCTAAGATGAATATCATATTAAGTTAGCACTGGAAATTTTACCTATTCTAATTTTATTCAATTACGGTGAACTACGGAGAGCTGGTGTAAGTTGCCTGGGAGATATTTACTGAAACTAGGGTCATTCGCATTCACAGACTGAACCTTCACCCTCAGCAGTTAAGTGTTGTGTGTAAGAACATGCAGAGGACAAAAATCTATCCTATACCTGATTTATGTTCAGAGAAGAAAAGATGTATATCTTTCAAAATCTTACCAGTCCCAGAAATAATTCAGCCACTGTTTTAATAGAGCACCTCTTTCTGAAGTTGGCCTTGGGCACAGTGGTGGCCTAGTCAGTTGTGAACATGGAACAGAACAGTGATTTCAAACTTGAACATGCATTAGAATCAGCCCCAGGGCTGGATGCGCTGCATATCTCCTGGCCCCATTCCCACAGCTTTTGATTCAGTAAGTCTGGATTGTAGCCTAAGAATTTACATTTCAAACAAGTTCCCAAGTGACGCTGATGTTGCTGGTCCAGCAACCAACTGCAGTTTGAGAACCACTGAAATAGAGCAATCAAAATCATTGTGGAGAAACCAAGATGGCGGCATAAGGTAAACACCTAATTGTTGCCTACCACAACAATTTTGAAACTACAACTGGAAAACAGAGCGCACACCGTCCAGAACCACTGGAAAGCTGGCAGAGTGGAAAACCTACAACTAGAGAAAAAAAGAGAGGGGGACGCTGAGCCTCAGGAGCTGTGGAGGTGCGGAGATCCGTGAGCGCGGAAAGGGCAGGCGGCTGAATACATGGCAGGCTTGCTCGCAGCGCGCGGAGAGGGAGGCCAGCAGACGCTGTGTGGCTAGCTTTCTCCTTTGGGAGAAAAACAAAACCTCCCGACTGCACTGAAATCCAGCTGCGGTCGGGGAGAAACTGGTCTGTTTGGCAGCAGGTGAGGCTCAAAAGCTGCCTTCTCTCAGAGGCACGCAGCCATTGATTAGGGCACAGAGAAACCGGCCCTCTTAGGGCGGCATGGACGGAAACCAAGTTTGTCTGCGCCATTCTGAGACTCCGCCCTATCCAAGCTGAGCACAGCCCTCCCAGTGACTGGATTTCTCATTTGGGAGAAAAACAAAACCTCCGGTCTGCACTGAAATCCAGCCCCAGCTGGGGAGAAACTGGTCTCTTAGGCAGCAGGAGAGGCTCGAAAGCTGCTTTCTCTCAGAGGCGCGCAGCCATTAATTCAGGCACGGAGAAACCGCCCCTCTTAGGGCGGAGCAGACGGGAAACCAAAGCTTGTCTGCGCCACCCTGAGACTCCGCCGCATCCAAGCTGAGCACAGAAGCTCTCCCAGCGGAGACACTGCTGATCCTCACAGCCAGCTGGCTTGGAGATCAACTCCCGCCAGTGATACCAACAATCCCAACCACTCTGAACTCCAGTTTCTGGGGACACGCGGGGGACCCAGACGCCTACGGGACTCTCGGCCATTGGTCGGAGAGTGAGAGTGACTTTTCTGTCAGTGTGGACGACACCAGATTTCAACCACTCTCATAAGGGACACATTCAAGAGGCAGACTCAGTGAGCACCAAAGCCCTACTGTGTCTCCACCACAGCAATTCTTCCGTTATAGACACAGCAGGTCCTCACAACCAATTAGACCGGAGGTCAATTCCTCCCAGTGTACCAACAGCAATCAGGGCTTTTAACTACACCAAGACTTTCCACTCAGCCCACAAAGGGGAGTACCAAGAGCGACCACCTAGGATGATTGGGGAAGCTGAGCTACCAGCCCCTATAGGTCACCGACCACACAAAGCCACTCTATCAATACAGGGAGGCAGCCAAAATGTGGAGACATCAAAGTATGTCACAAGTAGGAGAGATAGATGAAAGCAAACTAATGGACGACACAGTGTTCAGAACCATATTTATAAGGTTACTCAAGAATCTTCTAAAAACCGCTGAGAAACTTGAAGAGACCTTCAAAGACCTAAATGAGAATACCAAAAACATGGAAAAGGACCAGTCAGAAATTATGCATACACTGTCTGAAATAAAGAATATACAGAGTAGACCACCACACCTGAAGAGTCAAACCAAAGATCTAGAATATGAGGAAGAAAAAATCACCCAACCAGAGGTGGAAAGAAAGAAGAATCCAAAAGTGTGAGGATAGCGTAAGGAGCCTCTGGGATGGCTTTAAGCGTACCAATATCCGAATTTTTGGGGTGCCAGAAGAGAGAGAGCAAGATACTGAAAACCTATTTGAAGAAATAATGACAGAAAACTTCCCCCACCTGGTGAAAGAAATAGACTTAAAAGTTCAGGAAGCACACAGAACCCCAAAGAAGAGGAATCCAAAGAGGACCACACCAAGACACATCATAATTAAAATGCCAAGGGCAAAAGACAAAGAGGGAATCTTACAAGCAGCAAGAGAAAAACAGTTAGTTACCTACAAAGGAGCACCCATACGACTGTCAGCTGATTTCTCAACAGAAACTATGCAAGCCAGACGGGAATGGCAAGAAATATTCAAAGTGATGAATAGCAAGAACCTACAACCAAGACTACTCTACCCAGCAGTTATCATTCGGAATTGAAGGGCAGATAAAGAGCTTCACAGATAAGAAAAAGCTAAAGGAGTTCATCACCACCAAACCAGTATTATATGAAATGCTGAAAGGTATTCTTTAAAAAGAGGAAAAAGAAGAAAAAAGTAAAGATAAAAATTATGAACAACAAATACATATCTATCAACAAGTGATCCTGAAAATCAAGTGAATTAAAAATCTGAGGAACAGAATAAACTGGTGAACATAATAGAATCAGAGGCATAGAATGGGAGTGGATTGATAATTCTCAGGGGGAAAGGGGTGACTGTGTGGGGGGTATGGGAAGAGACTGGACAAAAATCATACACCTATGGATAAGGACAACGGGTGGGGGAGGGAACCGGGTGATGGGGAAATATGGGGTGGAAAAAGGAGAAACAATTGTAATAATCTGAACAATAAAGATTTATTTAAAAAAATCATTGTGATGAGGACCCTTAAATGCTATGTGTTTGTGTATTATCAAACACCACACACACACACACACACACACACACACACACACACACACACACACAGCAGAATCAGAAATTTTAGGAGGAACCACTTGCATTCTGGTCATTATGATATTCTGGTCGCTGACTTTTTATATATTTAGATTTTTAAATTTTTCTTTATTGATTAAGGTATTACATATGTGTCCTTATCCCCCCAATTGTTCCCCCCATCCCCCACTCATGCCCTCACCCCCCTGGTGTCTGTATCCATTGGTTATGCTTATATGCATGCACACAAGTCCTTTGGTTGATCTCTTCCCCTTACCCCCACCCTCCCCTGCCTTCTCTCTGAGGTTTGATGGTCTGATCGATGCTTCTCTGTCTCTGGATCTGTTTTTGTTCATCAGTTTATGTTGTTCATTATATTCCACAAATGAGTGAGATTATGTGATATTTATCTTTCTCCAACTGACTTATTTCACTTAGCATAATGCTCTCCAGGTTACAGAGTGGTGTTTTTTGAGTTCCAACTTAGATTGCTACCATCCTTAGACTTGAGAGATGCTCATTCTATATGATCTGCTAAACCATCAAAATTTGAACATGATTTCATGTCCCCATGAGGTTTAAAGGGCAACATTCACATGTTTAATATCCTAATTTTATTATAGAGGAAACTGAAGCTCAGAGAGGATAAATTGCTTGACCACGGTTCCATTAACTTGACTTTTATAAATCACCTTGAAAGTAAAAAGAATAGATTGTTTATCTTCTAAATTAGAAATGCTTAATACTTGAACTAGGTTCAAAGAGTAAACTGTCAAGAACAGGTTTCTTCAGAGAAGAAAGAAATAAAATTTAAACTTGATGGTATTAAATGAAAAAATACATAATCTGTAATATATGTTTTCTATCTTGTTTCATAAGAGGTAATTAGGTTGTAGAAGTCAAGAAAATAAGGGGATAGGTGAAACTGAGAAGATGGATAAGGCATAGATTAAGTAAATAGTAACCTGTGAGACACATTCAATGTAGGTAGGATAAGTGGAGCACATATGTGTATGAATATAGCTAGAAAGGGATGAAAGGGTGACATTAACTATTTATCACAAACGAGTCGTATGAGGCACCAAATAATTGTGCTACAAAAAGTGTACAATGTAATGTGGTAAGCACTACAAGAGGAGCTCTTAAACCAGATGTAAAAGGGAGGGTTTCTAGCAGGGGTGACATCTAAACTGAATTCTAAAGGCTCAGAGCAGGTAAAGGTGAGGTGGAGAGGGACATTCAGAGACAGACAACCAGTAGGTGTGGGGTATATAGACCCAGGGCAAGGAATCACTTTTAGTTGATTTTGTGGAAATGGTCAATGTCAAGAAGAAAGCACAAACCAGACAAGTACCCAGGGTGGAACTCAAGGGGCTCACACAGACTTACTGAGAAAATAAATAAAACATAGGGTGTCCCCAAAAATGTGTATACACACTTTGAATAATTATAAAGGCAGTGTTTATTAACATACATTTCATTTTCAAAATTGAGCGATTAGCTGTTAAAGTGGGTATACATTTATTTAGGACACCCTGTATGTAATCTATCACTTACTTATATTAAAAAGAATTAAAAACATGTATGAATATGATCAGTAATATTACATCCAGGTTGGGCCTTGTGAACATGTATAGATTTGGACTTATCAAATCAAGTTAAAAGAAATTAAAGTTCAAAAATTTCATTAACATGACAACATAGATGTCTTTACTGAGGGACCTAAGGGTTTTTTTTTTGTTTGTTTTTGTTTTTTACTACAAATAAAGGGACTGAAAATGGTAAAATCTTGACTAGTATTTCTCAAATAGAAAAATATTATCATAGTCACTGTCATTGCAGTCATTAGCAACACTATATTATTTAAATGAATCTGCAGTGTGCTAAATAATTGGCATACATTATCTTACTTAATATGCAACACTGTAGAATAGTTACAGTTAAATCCATTTTAGCTGAAAATAAGGTTCTGAGAGTTGAGGTTTATACAGCTAATGAGTGGCAAAGTTGGTATATGAACCTTTGTGTTTCTGATTCTCAAACCTTACTGTGAAGTGCCTTCTGATAATGGATGTTTAAACAATTGGACTTTAATTCACATTATTCAAATCAGTAAAAATTCAACCAAGTTTGATGGTACCAGGTGTTATTCCAAGTGATTTTCATGATAATATAACACTTTATTTTCCTCACTAGCCATATGTAAGAGGTAAAATATAAAGTCTTAGTGCCAATGCTTCCCACAATATTCAGTAGGCGAAGGCTTTTCTTGATACTCCAAATTGCCTATTACAGCCTATCTACCACCAATACCACATAAAGATTTATTTTAGCCTCTTCATGGTCTTTGCATTCTTCCCTATCAAAATAAAGGCTAAGATGATTACTCTGCAACTTCTCTCCAGAGTAATCTATTTATCATTAAGAGATAACACATCACATCAAAGGAATATATGTTTCTAATGGTGGAATTTTAAACATTGACAAGTATCCTTAGGAGAGCTTTTGTGTTTTTCTCCCTTTCAGAGCAGGGAAAGGAGCCAGGAATAGGATAGCAGATGTGTGGTAGAGAGAAGCTTGGAGAAAGGAAAATCCTCTCTTGCTATATGCCCCCACTTTATTTTTAATGACTCTACTTCTGGATCAAGAGTATTGTGGAAAATTATTAATGAGTATGGATTTTTGTTAGTGATAAAATATGAAGTTATTAATCTTAGTCTTTATGCATCTACCACATTTAGGTCTATGTGTGTTATAAAATTACCACTGTAAACATTGTGTATGTGTGCGTGTGTGCGTGCGTGTGTGTGTGTGTGTGTGTGTGTGTGTGTGTGTGTTATAAATTTACCACTAAAACATTAAGCATCAGTGAAGGCAGTTATCTGTATCACTAGGTAAGATGGATCTGTCAAGGCAAAGGGCCTGGAGTGGGGTGGTTCCATGACACACCAGAAGGTGGGAACTCACATGATTGATGAAGGATTTTAAGCTGAGTCACTTCCCATCACACAACCACATTTTTGTTGTTAATCCTCACCCAAGGATATTTTTTCCATTGATTTTTAGAGAGTGGAAGGGAGTCAGGGAGATGGAGAGAGAGAGAGAGAGAGAAAGAGAGAGAGAGAGAGAGAGAGAGAGAGAGAGAGAGAGAGAGAGAGAGAGAGAGAGATGAGAGAGACAGAGTGGTTGGTTGCCTCCCAAACTCACCCCCCACCCCCCGCCAAGTACGGGCCCTTAGACTGGCAATGGAACCTGCAACCCTTTGGTGTGTGGTTCAATGCTCTAACCACTGATACACACTGTCCAGGGCCACACAACCACATTTAATTTAAAGGTTGAAGCCTTCAAATATGCCACCAAAAATTGATCAGCTTCAAGGGTCAGTTCCACTTGGAATGTCAATGTTCGCGCACCTGTGTGGAGCCCACGGAGCTGCTCTAAGTCAAGAGAAACACCTTCCTTTCCAACCTGAAGGGAGCCAGCCAAGGGCACGCCAGGCATCCTCACTACTCTTTATTTTCTCTCTCATTTCCAGGTCAAAAGCAGTGGGGGAATTGAGAAGCACTGAAGACATTTTGTTTTCTCCTACTCTTGGTTGTAAAATTATGTGCTATGGAGGAATGGTCATGAAACTTAGGAGGGGCTTTAGAATGAAACTAAATAGTGAAACCATTTGAGCACCCCTGTATCACACCAGCTGGTTATTCTTTCTGATATTGTCCAGAAATTAAGACAATCCTTGAAGATAAAACTTTAATGCAATCTCGAGGATGAGAAATTCTGTGCTCATCTATGCATTGATTCTTTTAACAAATATTTACTGACTGACTTAGCACTTTTATGGATTGTTGAATGTTAAAGCAGAAAATGAGAGCCCAACTCTGACAATCCAATGAGAAAATTAGAAAACTGAAATGGAAGTTGAGATTGGTTTTTATTTTTTCCTAATTTTTTTAGAAGCCCCTGTCCCTGATGAAAGTATAAAAAGTTTACTGTGCAATAACCAGGGAATTCCTGAGTTCTTGGACATCATTTAGAAGGGATCAAAGCCATGGTCACTGTGGTTCTCAAATCCTTGTAGTAAGGAGCTTGAACTGAAAGGTTAAGGAGCCATTCACTCTCTGAGCTCCACTTTTCTCAGGTTTCAAATGGGCATTAAAACAAAACAAAACCTATTTCACAAGGAGTTAGAGAAAACTTCCACAAAGAATCCGATCAACGCATGTGAGATAACACCTTCACAATCGCTAAGTCAGGAACCTGAACCAAGGTCTGTCAAATTCAATTTGCAAGGGATCTAAAGTGCCATGTGAGTGCGCCAGAAAAAAATGCTTCACCAGATCAAAGGAGGGAACACTTTGTTTCTCTCTGGAATCCCCCACCGTTCAGGGCTGTGGGACCCGTTTTGAGAAAGGGTGTCATGGATGTAAAATCAGGTGGCATTGGGCCCGGCTTGGGCTTCTTCCTGGAGTCATGACCTAGAAGCTCCTTTGTGTTTTTGCTGGGCAGAAAGAAAAACAGAAGTTCATTGGAGAATTAAAGCCTTACTCCCCTTGTTTGATAAAGAATCACTGTATAGTTTCACAAACATTAGTCACTGAGGGATCTAGATCAACAGGAAAACCTGTTGATACAAGTTTCTCATCAGGATGACTTGGACTGACCAGGGTGGCTCTGCCATCCAATGGATTATGAAAGATGTAAACTTTTAGAGGTGTTTAGGTTATGGGTAGCTTTATGTATATTGAAAAGACCTACCATTTTGATAAAATTGAGGACATGATTTGTGTGCATTTGCCTACTTTATCTAATATAGACAGCAAGCTTCATGAGAGTAAGAATTGTGTTGTTCCTGGCACATTGTAGGTGCTCAATAAATGGATAAATAAATGAATGTCAGCAAAAATCACATGATTATATTAGGAAAATGTTTAATAATGAAGAATATGGGAATAATTAAACAGAATAATAAGAAGAAATAAAGCCACTAATTTGTTATTAATGAACTATTTGAAGATAAAGCCAACACACCTAGGAAGGCAGAGTCTGAGAAACCTTAAGAAAAATGGAGCAGAAGCCTGCACCCACCTTCTCTCTGGCCTTACTGTTAAAACAATATTTCCTTATTGCTCAAACCAGTTTTTCTATTATTTGCAGTTAAAAGCATCATATTGATTCAACATCAATGCCTTTACTTTCACTGAAGCATATTTTTCCAATATCCAGAAATGCATTTATCTCCTACTCTAGATACTATATGTTGGAATATCTAGAAATCCAGATTAATTATCAGGAGTTTCTCTCTCTCTCTCTCTCTCTCTTTCTCTCTCTCTCTCTCTTTCTCTCTCTCATAGTTAGGGGGCAGTTTTCAGGAGGATTTTAACTGTTTTTAAAAATCCTGTCAAAATTTTGCTACACAGAAACAGTACCCCTCTCTAATCACTAGGAAATGCAATGCACTACTACAGAGGAAGAGCTTTTCCCCTCTTGGACAGTGGTAGAGATCGTCTGCCATTGTCTTCTTTGCTTCTGTTTGAATAAACCATCACTGTCTAAAAGAATGATGAGCCTCAAGTGCAAGCAGTGAAATTTTATAGTAGCCATATTTTTAAAATTAAAAACAAACCTGGAATTGAATTAATGATATATTTCATTTAATCCAAATACCTAACATATCTTTTCAACATCTAGTCAATATAAAATTATTAATGAGTTATTTTACACTCTTATGTTTGTACTAAGCCTTCAAAAGTCTGTGTGTATTTTACTCTCGCAGCACTTCTTGATTTAGACTGGCCACATTTCAAGTGCCCAGTAGACAGTGTCGTTATGGCTGCACACAAATCTCCTTTACTTCTGCTGCAGCCTAAGGCATGCAGGGGAGGGCAAAACTAGGTGTACAGTTACTCGTATGGAAAAAGACATGCAGGTTATGATTATTGTAATAGCTTTATTAACTCTGTGTTTTGCCCACTGCTGTAAAGACACATAACATTTGATTAGGTAACTTGATTACCTTGTTATTACAATCATCATTAAACTCATGTCATTTCATCCCTTTATCTGATTTAATGCAATCTCTTATATGTCACAGTTGATAATATTGAGGTGTAAACCAGTCTTCTTGATATAGGTGTAGGGGAGGCCATTTCTCTTTATCCAAGGATTTCCTTATTTACCAAATGCCACTTTTACAGCTATTGGATGGAAATACTGTAATTCATCCTAGGAACTCTTTTAAACTAGGCATTGACCAAGAGTAAACATGCATGGAGTGTCTGTTTATTCCTGGTAAGCAGAATAACTAATGCAGCAAATAGATACTCAGGCAAAAGCAAAACTTTGCTAGTTGGTCTTTTGGTTAAAAAGGTGTTTTTATATGATTAGTTGAATTCTATCTTGAAAACTAGATTAACTGGGTACAGGAGACAGTGCACCATGGTGGAAAAGAGCATGGGCATCAGACTCAACTTGACTCTATTGCTTACTAGCTGTAACATTGGGCATCTTTATTAACTTCTCCGTCCTTCAGTTTCCTCGCTTGTAGAATGACAATAACATACTATGACAGAGACTGTTAGTTTTGCCCCAATACCCATTTTTCCCCTTCCTTATCATTAATGGTTCTCCACAAGTGAGCTAGACACCAGGATGCCTAAAATAAAGTCCATGTTTCCAGTCTCCCTTGCAACTGAGTGTGCTTATGTCATTAATTTCTGGCCAAAGGATTAAGTTAAAGAAGTTTCCTTAAAAGAAGAGGAAGGATGTTCCTTCCCCCTTTTTCTTTCCTGCAGGCTGGAATTCAGGCATCTCTTGAACCATGAGACGCAATCTGTGCATTGAGGATAGTACAAGAGCAAGAGCCGAGGATCCTTGTGATCATGGAATCCCCACAAACGCCCTAGATCATTTAAGTAGGCATTTAGGGAAGAAAGAAAAGCACTTTTATTTTGTTTGAGCTATTGTTCTTATTTACTTTCTGGAGCATGTTGCTGAACCTAATACATGCCTAATTCCTAGGGTTGTTTTGAGGATTAAATGGAATAGTATGTGCCAAGTAGTGTGTGCCTGGCACAGGGGAATGCTAGTAGTACTCAATACATGACTGCTATAATTATTAGGGTAAAATAGCTCCATAAAAAGTCAATCTAGGGATCAAGTGAAAAATAAGTGAACAATTAAAATGCGTTATAATCTACAAACCTAAAATTCACTGTATAAATGTTGGCCATAATTATCATTGTCATTATTAAATTACTACAAGAAACTACCAAACTGCCAGCAAACTCTCCTTGAATCAATCTATTAAAGCCAGCTAAAAAGTAGATACAGACTTCTTTACTTTTGTTCGGTTTACTTAGCATTTGTCAATTGTGAATGTCTATAGGCTTGACGTTATATCAAAGCTTTAACACTCAAATGAAATACTCATTTGGGTAGTTTAAAGAAAATGCTTAGAATCTATTTAGATAGTAACATCACTTATTCATTTACTTTTACCTTTATTTTAAAAGTTCAATATTACAAAAATTAAGGTAGTGTTTATAGTTAAAATAAATTACAATGATAAAGACTTAAGTAAAATAAAAGAGTCCACCCTTTACTTTTTCTTCCCCATCCCATTTTTTACAATTAACTACATTAATTAACAATTCCTTGGGAGTAAATGATTTTCTTCTAGGAAGTCATTTAAACATTTTTGCTAATTAATTATTATAAAATTGTAAAACGAAAGAGACTGCCCTTAAAATAATGATAGGTAGCAACTTCTTTGAATTGTAAAGATTTCATTAGATAATTCAGGAAAGTGCTTAGCAAAAAGTCTGGCACATAGTGAGTGACTAATAAATAGAAATGCTAGCTATGAAGACATTGATAATAATAATAATTAAAGTTAACCATTTCTTTGAGCTTAGTCTCAATAAATTGCTAATGTCAGAGTATAATATCCCTCATCTTATACTTCCATTTTAAAGACCCTCCTTGGACTCTGTTGTGTAGTGGAGGTGGTGTTGAAAGGGTTAGCTAGCTAGCTTAATTAGGCAGGATTAGGTTAGGAATAAAAAGGGGTCTATGGGGGAAGGAATACATAATGGAGACTTGAAGACGCCAGGGTGTTTATCTTACTTGTACAGAGTGTAGAGAAATGGAATAGGCAAATAGAAATATATCTGGCCTGTGCAATTAAAGACAGCCATAAACCAAAAGATATCTTGAGCCTGAGCCATTAAAGTGACCATAAGTTAGGCCAATAGTAGCTCTGACCTGAATAGCTGGGAGAGCCATAAGACAGGGCTTTCTCTGCCAACACAACTGGAAGAGCTATAAGATAAATCAAAAGTGACTCCAACCAGCAAGATAAGGGGAGAGAAAATGGGGGACACCACGTGGGCTTTGAGCTTTGAAAACTAACTCTATGTAGCAAAATGATCAATAAGAAGGGATCAGGTTCAGACAAAGAACTGCAGCCTATTTAATGCCTCAAGACAAAGAGAGCAGCGGTCACCTTCTCAGGGGCCCCTCTGTCTGTCCAGGAGTGACGGTCTTAGGCTTAGAATTTAGATTTAGGTTTTAGAGGCAGTGTCTGCTTGCAATAAAGTTTCTGTACTTTTCACCTATCATCTTTTGTCCGTGGCTTCATTCTTCGAAACCATCGAAATAAGAACCCGAGAATTCAGGGCGTTCCAGTTTAATTTTTGCGTTTCAGTGTCACATTCTGGGAGGACGCTCAGATTCAGGTTAGTTCTCTTCAGGAGGTCCCCACCTGTGCCTACCCAGTTCAGTTCCAAAACTGAGCCAAAAATCCAGTCCATCCACCTGCCAGCTAGTGATGAGGCCAAGACGGCCTTTCAAGGGCCTAAATGAACCCTTGTTGGAAGGAGAGATACCTGCTGGGTGGAGCTCACTGGCCTTTGAGAGAAGTATGGATTTAAAAGGACCTAATGACTCGTGGATAGCTACCAGGCAAACAGTGAGGCAGCCTGTCCCGGGGAAATGAACCACAAGACGCACAGAGTTCCTGTGAGGTCAATGGGGGTGTCAGAGGAACCAGGAAGGGGACTGACTGATGCTGACTGATGGCTCTGGGACAAAGGAAGGGCTGTAACAGGAGCTGTCTCCCAGAAGGGGGCAAATGGTAAATCTACCTTGATCGATGGTGGCCTTCACCTTGTAAATCTGATCATTTTGCCATTCCCCAAGTGTTTTAAGTGTAATTAAACCAGAGCCTGATAACACCTGGATAAGGGAAAAGATGAAATGGTTTTTTAAGTGTCCAAACACATACTCCTGCCTTCAAAAATGTCTGGTGTCTAGGTAAATAATGTTAAAAATAAATCCAAGAACACCTCCTAAACTGGAGTGTTCAGAAAGTTACAAGTAACTGAGGTTGGTAATTACAGTGGATAAATCACCATCCAATTCTCTTCCCGAACATTTCTGATTTTTGGTGAAGCTGGAGCCTTAAATGGTCATAACTGGATAAGAAATAACACTGGACTTAGTACCAGCATATATTTTTTGCTTTGTACAAGGCCCTGAAATTCATCCCTCACTGCTCTTGCAAAGCTCTGTGCCTTAAACCAGGATTATATTTCTATAAAGTCTCTACCAGAAGGGGGAGCCTTGCCATAATTCACACAAAGGCTTGGGTAGTGGACATCTTGCCTGGACTGGCTGAGGGACCTGTTTGGATCTTAGCTGAAGGGTCTTTCAGCACCATCATTCCTGTATACATTCTCAATCCTGCAGACTCATAGAATCATGGAATTTAGAGCCAATTAAATACCTCAGAAATTACCAATTTCAACTCATTTTGTAGTTGAGAGAACTGAGCCATAGAGAAATAGTTTTGCCTAAGTTTATAATATTTAAATAGCTAATGATAATATTTATTCAACAATATTATAAGCTTTTATGAGTTTGTTCATAGACCCATTTTTACTAACACAGCACTGAAATGTTCTCTGTTATGTACTTATTGAGGTTTAAGCTATAAAAGCAATTGTGCTTAATGTTTAGATTATTAAAAATATTTGGTCCTCAGTACAAACTTTCCCATTCTAGTATTTTGCTATTGTTCTAGGTTTATAACTAAAATGCGGTGGTCACTTCCTCTGAGAAATCTTTTCTTTTTTCCCCAGAATGGGTTGGGTAGCCCTCCCATGTGCCTGTCTATCACCTGGGGCTTTATCTTTGACATTTGTGACACTAGATTGTAGTTGTCATTTATCATTTTAGTTCCCTATAACAACTAAGCTCTATGAAAATAAAGATGTATTGGGTATTTCCTTACACTATTGTATCCCCAGTACTTGAAATAGTGTTTGAACTATAAAAGTGGGTAAATATGCATTTGCAGAAGAGAAGACGAAAAACAGAAACAGAGAAAGGGACTCATGTAGAAATAGGGATGAAAAATAAAATAAAAAATGTGTTAAGAAGTACAAGTTAGAGGTAGAAATAAATGTAAAGAATTAAATAGTTCCCTAATTTACAAAGTTTTAAGATTTCTAAATATGTAGGTATGACAGAGTATAACCCGTGTCAACAGCATTCTTTGTGTTTGCCTTTATGTTGTCTATTTACACGTGGGGGTGTTGGAGGTGTGTGGCAGACATATTCCACAGTGCCCCCCTATGGTTTCTGACCCTGAGGGTACATACCTTCGTGTAATTCCCTACCCTTGCCATGTGGCCAGGAACTGCTTCTAACCAATGAGTATACCAACGCAGTGAAGTGTCACTCTTGTGATCATGTTACCTTTACATAAGACTCTGTCTTGCTAGCAGGCTACTTTATTTGTTTTTTAAATTTCTCTATTGATTAAGGTGTTACATATGTGTCCTTATTCCCCCATTACCTTCCCTATTTCCCCCCTCATGCCCTCACTCCCCTGTTGTCTGTGTCCATTGGTTAGGCTTATATGCATGCCTACAAGTCCTTTAGTTGATCTCTCCCTCTTACCCCCACCCTCCCTCATCTTCCCTCTGAGGTTTCATGGTCTGATCTATGTTTCTCTGTCTCTGGATCTATTCTTGTTCATCAGTTATGTTGTTCATTATATTCTACAAATGAGTGAGATCATGTGATATTATCTTTCTCTGACTGGCTTATTTCACTTAGCATAATGCTCTCCAGTTCCATCCATGCTGTTGCAAATGGTAAGAACTCCTTCTTTTTTACCGCAGCATAGTATTCCATTGTGTAGATGTACCACAGTTTTTTAATCCACTCATCCTAGCAGACTACTTTAGAGAATCCCCTTGCTGGCTTGGTAAAGTAAGCCCAGGGAAAGCCCACGTGGCAGGGAGCTGTAGGTGCCCTGTAGGAACTAGGGGTGGCCACTAGGAGTGGAGGGCAACCCCTAACTGAGACCAAAAAAGAAACCAGGGCCCTTCATCCTATGACTGCAAGGAAGTGAATTCTGCCAACAACATGAACGAACCCAGAAGCAGATCGTTCCCTAGTTTACCCTCCAGATGAGAGCACAGCTTCGCTGACACCTTGCTTACAGACTTGTGAGACCCTAAGCAAAGGACCCAACTAAGCTAGACCCAAACTCTAGACTCACAGGAACTGTGAGAAAACAAGTGTGCGTTGTTTTAAGGCACTATGTTTGTAGAAATTCGTTACACAACAAGAGATAATTTATATAAGGTGTTAGGTTATAATGAAGCTATAAAAGTAATTAGCCTTCCACTGAAGAAAGGAAGAAAGAAAGAAAGAAAGAAAGAAAGAAAGAAAGAAAGAAAGAAAGAAAGAAAGAAAGAAAGAAAGAGAGAGAGAAAGAAAGGCAGCCTATTTTTAGGCTTAATTTGATTATTTAAAAATCAGTATAGAAAACACCCAAATAACTTAGAATATTTCCAAAAAGCAAATATTAAAAATTTATCTGATCTGGGAGGGAATGTAAGAATTTTAGGCAAATTTATATGGTTGAATTCTATGAACACATAAGATTGGAAAAGTTCGTAAGAGGATAGTGATGTATATTCATCTTCAAGCAAGGCTTTTTCTAAACCCTCCCAAACATACAATGACAATGATCATAATGGCATGAATATTCTGAGCTTCTACTTACTGAGTTCCTCATATATGTCAGACAGAATTGAAAGAAACTGATATCTATGAAGCACCTACAATTGTCCTTATGTAGTACTGCAAACTATATAAATAATCTTGCATTAAATAACAATAAGCCTTTCACAACCCGCCTTTTATTGGTTTCTGTCACTTCTTTCTGCCTTAATTTTTTTTATTTGTTCCACCCTTCCTTGACCATCTCCAGGCCTACCACAATCACAAGTATCTACTATGAACAGGGCACTGTATTTGGCAATTGTTCGAGTTGAGGGAAGATTGGGTGGTCTGGGCTTTGCTCTGGGGCCAATTCAATCAAATGACCATCAGAACAGCCTGAGGATAACTGAATGCCTACTGAGAAATTCTCAATATGTACCACAGACAGAGGTACACAAGGAGAGAAACACTTATAAGTTCAAAAAAGCATAAACTGCAGCATGCTGGACTCTGACAATCACACTCTAATTCAGTAATGTTTTAAACCGGTATTAATAGAAGTTCCCTTTTCAAGGACTCACGGGTTATTTTCCTGAAAAATGTGAAAATGCTAGATTTTCTTCTAATCTCTATCTTAATTTATTTAATAGCATTAAATAATAATGTACAGTCAACCTTGATGTCATACTGAGACAACATTTCTGTATAAAATCTAATATAATTATACTATCAAGCCATAAATATGATCATATCACAAATTTACATGTAATGGTTAAACCCCATTCCTTAAAAAGTACCAAAGCACCCAGGCAGTGTGGCTCAGTGGTTGAGCATCAACCTATGAACCAGGAGATCATCGTTCTATTCCCTGTCAGGGCAAATGCCCAGGTTGCAGGCTTAATCCCCAGTGGGGGGCGTGCAGGAGGCAGCTTATCAATGATTCTCTCTCATCATGAATGTTTCTATCTCCCTCTCCCTCTCCCTACCTCTCTGAAATAATTATTTTTTAAGTGCCAAAGCATTTAAGTATATTTCTGAGCAGTAACATTCAGGCCAGGTTCACCAACAAATGATAGGTGACAATTTTCAACAAAGAAAACCATCAAACTGACCTAATCAGTCCACCATTTGTGTCAGAAATAAAATAATCCAGCCCTAGCATGTTTGGCTAAGTGGATAGAGCATTGGCCTGTGGACTGAAGGGTCCCAGATTGATTCTGGTCAAGAGCACATAGTGGGTTGCTAGCTCTATCCCCAGTAGGAGGCATGCAGCAGGTAGCCGATAAGTGATTCTCTCTCATTGTTGATATTTCTATCTCTCTCTTCCTCTCTGAAATCAATAAAAAAATCAATAAAAATATATTCTAAACGTTCAAAAAATAAAATAATCCATACTTGAAGCATTCTATGATATCATAAAAACTGCAGCGTGGCCAGTATGGCTCAGTGGTTGAGCATTGACCCAGGAACCAAGAGGTTAACATTTCCATTCCCCGTCAGGGCACTTACCCAGTTTAGGGCTCCATCCCCAGTAGTGGGCATGAAGGAGGCAGCTGGTCAATGATTCTCTTTCATTATTGATGTTTCTCTCTCTCTCTTCTTCTCCCTTCCTCTCTGAAATAAGTAAAAATATTTTAAGATAAATAAATAAAAACATTAAAAAACTTTGCAATATGGCAAATGCAAAAAGAAATGTGTGCATATCTAAATTTTTATTCTGATATACATGTACATATAAATTAGAAGACATATGATCGCAATTAAAATTTATTGTAAATTTTAAATTTGATTTAAATGTCCAATAGAAAGCCAATGTTCAAGCATGATACAACAATAAAGAAAATATATGCACTTCATTAAATTCAAGATCATCCTTACATTTTCCACCTTAAAGGTCAACACTTAATCTATACTATCATAATTCATTTGGTAACTTATCTCAATTTTAAGATTAACTTGTCTGCAACTTCCCTTTAATATTCTAGGATTCAAAGTTCTTCCCAGGTTTCTGAAAATATTGGTATTTCCCCCCCCTTGATGGATAGGAGGAATTGCTTTTAAAAATAAATACATGTGAAACCTGAGTGGGCATTCAATTATACACTATGTTGGTTTAAATTGGGAAGGAATGGAGGGTAAAATACTCACAAAAAGGTGATTCTCCAATTAGTTCATTTAATATATTGTTTTTCTCCTTAATGAACAGGAGGAAAATAAATCTTTGTCATTCCAAGGAAGCGATTCTGAAGGGTAACCTCCATGAGATCATCTAGATGAAGAAGTGTCCGACAACACTATAATAAAGGCAGTAATTAAGATTGTTCCCAAGACCAGCTGAAAGCCTGAGTTTCCATCAGTGGCCATGACTGAAGCTCATCGTAATTTGGACACTGCAGCTGAAACCTCAAAGATGTATGCACTGAGTAACAATGAAGATGCTGTATAATCAACTAGGATTACAGGAAAAACAAACAAACACACACACACACACACACACACACACACACACAACACAACAAAAACCTACACATAAAGTGCTTTCAGATCATAAAAGAAATGATTATCACGAGGAAAGGGAAGTGACTTTGGTTGGATCTAAAAGGCAATCAGAGAAAAATAAAGGAAGTAAATTTAGCATATCATCACCCTAACCCCCCAAAATGTAAAAATCACAAAGAAAAATTTCCAAAGGAACTATAATAAGCTCACTGAAGGAAAAGCATTTACACAATCCATTTTAGGATGTACACTTTGCTAAATGGTCTGCAAAATTGGAAAAACAAATTGAATCATTGTAGAGGTGCATTATTGAAGAGTACACAATGTCCAGAAATTCTGTTGCTTCTTTCATCAGAATCAATGTGAGGTTTGCATTAGTAAGGATGATGAAGTTATTTAAAAAAAGAAAAAAAGAAGAAGGAGGAGTGGGGAGAGAAGGGGAAGGAGGAGGAAGCTAGAGAACTAGTATCAAGCCAAGAAGCAAAAGGGAGTATACAACAATGTTCATTTCCTGATGTTTATTGGGAGAGGGTTTATTGAAATATAATAAAGTGCCTTCTTTTTCCTTCAGCTAATATATAAAGTAAAAAATCTCCAGCGCTCCTGGAAAAAGATTGTTTCAACAAATGATGCACTCTTTAAATACCATTCAATAGCAGTTGTTGAAATTTGACTCATGTAAAAGCTGCAGTGATATTTTCATGTGGCAAAAATGCCACTATGTATTTTAGTTAGTTGTGCAAGGCCTTGCCACTGTTTTGTGTCATGTGTATGTGTGTCCATAATTTAAGAACAGTGGTTGTTGTCCTTTTATGTCTCAATACAACTGATGTAAATTTTTTTGTTATTGCTGTTAATCCTCACCCGAGGATATTTTTTCCATTGATTTTTAGAGAGAGTGGAAGGGAGGGAGGGAGGGGGAAGAGAGAAATATCGATGTGTGAGAGAGAGAGACATCGATTGGTTGCCTCTCATATACACCCTGACCGGGGTCAGGGATCAAACCTGCAATGCAGGTACGTGCCGTTGACCAGGAATCAAACCTACAACTCTTTGGTGAGTGGGCCAACGCTCTAACCGCTGAGCCACTCCAGCCAGGGCCAGATGATGTAAATTTTATTTTCCCATCAGTAACAGTGATTCCTACACTCCTTCAGTAATTATGGGGAGACTATGTCAAGTGTTAGAACCTCGCTCCAGTGGGAAGTTGAGAAGTGACTGCAGAGTTAAACACCTTCTGATATGACTTTGAGAGGTTGTAAACCTTTCCCTTTTGAGAATCAATAGTCCTCCTAATGGTTACAAACACTGTCTGTTTTTGAGAATCACTGATCTTTGAATGAAGTTAAAGAATTGATATTTTTTCTTCTATGCCAGGTTTTAGAACATGGAGTATATATGCTAGGTTCACCAAGGGCATCCCCTAACCCACATTTGGTAGATCTTGCACTTTGAGATATATATATAAATATATAATTTCTTATAGCAATGCAATATTTGGGCCTACCCACTACTTGGTTGTGATCACTAGCATAAGAAGTTTGGGGTTAAGGGTCTAGACAAGCCATGGAATAGAGTGAAGTTTCACTTTGGCTTATGTATTTGCTCAGCAATTCTCACCAAAGCTAATAAACCATAGATCAAAGCCGTATGTTGACAGTAATATTAATGGCAGTCTCAGGTCAAAGTAAATGATCTGGGCCTTTTGGTCAGATGGTTGGCTGTCAGGAAGACTAAAGGGGGAGGTCAGGCCATTGCTTGGCTGTGACTACATTCACCTGCAACAATTATCCTCACAAGTCTTAAAGTGCTTCATGACTATCTTGTTATCCCAATGAGTGAAAAACTCTATGGCAAAATAATTTCCTTATAAATAGGCACTGTCTTCCTGCCAGTGGATGCTAGGCTCAGCCCTAGCCCCCTATTCAGGATCGAGATGTTTCTTCCCCAAGACACCATGTGTGTTGGCTGCTGATGGCTCACAGCTAAGCCCTCTCCAAGAATTATCCTCGGCTTAAGATTATATCCCTTTCTGGGGGAGAGGGAAGGGGAAACCCACATACAGTGGTGCAGGTGAGGCAGGTGTGGAATTGGCCTTGGCACTAAATTTAAAGAGGTGCCAAAAATAGATGTAATGAAGCTAAATAATATTTTATGGCTCTTTTTTTAAAAAAAAATTAAAAATGCAAAGAATCTATGATGAGCAACATATCACCCTTTAGATAAAGATAGCATCAGTAATTACCAATTCCTCCTCTTCCTGAAGCTCCAATATGGCTCTGAACAGCATGGCACTCTAACTGATCCCATCTTTATTTAAAATGTTCACTATTTTGTTCATGGTGGATTTTTGCATTAATTTAGATTTTTAGAATAGCACATTAAAGTATTTATCTTGGTTACTGAGTTTATTGGCACCCCTAAATTGTGTCCTTGAGGTGGGTGCTCACCCTAGTCCTAGCCCAAGCAGGTGGTACCCGGGCCTGGACATTGGCCCTACAGGGGGACAATACTGAAGAGTCATCACAGCTGCAGGGCCCCTGTAAGCTCACCTGAAGCCTTTCTTGTGACTTCATCACACTTCAATCCTACTTCCGTCGCTCCCTCACCACATTATTCTCAAAAGCACCCTTGCAGTCAAGTCTCTGTCTTGGAGTCCATTTCCTCTAAAACGTCCCCCTAAAAGAGAGGTGAAAATGGAAGCTTAGAGAGGTTGAATGATTTGCCCAAGTTCTCAGAGTTCCTAAGTGGCAGAGATGAGAACCCAGGTTAGTCTAATTCAAAGCCAGTGCCTCTCATTATGACACCCTGTAGAGTAGTGCCAGAATCGGGGACTACAGTCAAGTAAGCCAAAGGTCAAACCCAGGTATCAACAGTCCCCATGCACTCTTCTGATTGAAATTCTTAATCATTGATTGGAAATCAGGCTCTCTGATTTCCAGGAAGTAAGCTTCTGATTATGTCAGACCCTGTGGCAGACAGAATAATAGCTCACCCCCCAAAGCTATCTACATCCTGACCCCCAGAATTTATAAATATTTTAACTTTCATAGCAAAAAGGACTTTGCATATGTGATTAGATTAGGGATCTTAAGATGGGACCATTTCCAGGTGGGCCCAATATAATCACAGGGGTCCTTATGTTAGGGAAAGAGGAAGGCAGGAAAGTCTGAGATGTGATGATGAAAGTAGAGGTTAAAGTCATGTGACCATGAACCAGAGTGTAGGCAGCCTCTAGAAAGTGGAAAAGTTAAGGAATAGATGTGCCCAAGAGACCCCAGAAGGAATACAGCTCTGCTGCCACCTTGGTTTGAGCCCTGTGAGACCTGTGTAGGACTTCTGACCTCTAGAAGTATAAGAAAACAAATTTGGAGAATAAAGTCAATAATGTTGAATGACAGGGTATTGGGCCAGGTGGGTGCTTGGAGCAGTGGGAGAACCACTCTGTGGAGTGCATGGTTTTTCAGTCATTTTGCTGTATATCTGAAACTGGTGCAGAATGGTATTGAGTGTAAACTGTGCTTGAAAATAAATGAATAAATTAACTAATATATATATAAATTTGTGTTGTTTTAAGACACATTGGTTACCTAGGAAACTAATGCAGACCTCTAAGGCACAGTTTTTGCCCTGACCTCATGGCACCAATCACAACACTCTGAGTTGTAATGGATCCCTAATGAAAATCAGACAGAACCACCAGAGGAATTTAACAATGATTTTTCTCAGTTGTTATATATATATATATATATATATATATATATATATATATATATATATATATATATATATATATATACTAGAGGCCCGGTGCATGAAATTTGTGCACAGGGGTGTGTGTCCCTTCAGGGAGGATCGGGCCTAAATGGGCAGTTGGACATCCCTTTCACAATCCAGGACTGCTGGCTCCCAACTGCTTGCCTGCCTGCCTTCCTAATTGCCCCTAACCGCTTTTGCCTGCCAGCCTGATCACCCCCTAACCACTCCCCTGACAGCCTGATTGATGCCTAACTGCTCCCCTGCCAGCCTGATTGCCCCTAACTGCCCTCCCCTGCAGGCCTGGTTCCCCCCCAACTGCTCTCCTCTGCAGGCCTGGGTCCCCCGCAACTGCCCTCCCCTGCAGGCCTGGTCGCCCCCAACTTCCCTCCTTTGCCGGCCTGGTCACCCATAACTGACCTCCTCTGTAGGCTTGATCGCCCCCAACTGCCCTCCCTTGCAGGCCTGGTCCCTCCCAACTGCCCGCCCCTGCTGGCCTGACCCCTCCCAACTGCCCTCCTCTGCTGGCCATCTTGTGTCCATATGAGGGCAGCCATCTTTGACACATGGGGGCAGCCATCTTGTGTGTTGGAGTGATGGTCAATTTGCATATTACTCTTTTATTATATAGGATAGAGGCCTGGTGCATGGGTGGGGGTTCCCTTGGGCCATGGGGCAGCCTGGGCGAGGGGCCTGTGGTGGTTTGCAGGCCAGCCAGGCCCCCCGGCGACCCAAGTGGAGGCCCTGGTATCTGGGACTTATTTATCTTCTATAATTGAAACTTTGTAGCCTTGAGTTGAGGCCAGGGCAGGCCAGAAACTTGGTTTCCTCCATTACGGGAGAAACCCAAGCTTCCTGCTTACTCCGTGGCCACAGCCATTTTTGTTGGGATTTATTTATCTTCTATAATTGAAACTTTGTAGCCTTGAGTGGAGTCCACAGCAGGCCAGAGTGTGTGGGAAGCTTGGCTTCCTCTATTGCTGGGGAAACCCAAGCCTCCTGTTCGCTCTGTGGCTGCAGCCATCTTGATTGGGTTAATTTGCATACTCGCTCCTGATAGGCTGGTGGGCATGGCTTGTGGGTGTAGTGGAGGTACGTTCAATTTGCATACTATTCTTTTATTAGATAGGGATATACACACACACACACACACACACACACACACACACACACATATATATATATATATATATATATATATATATATATATATATGTTTTATTTATTTATTTATTTATTTTTACAAATTTAAAAGATCTTGGATCTGTGGAAGGATTGATGATCTGTTCTAAGTCCAGATGGTTGTGTTCTGCTGATGACAGATGGAAGTCCAAGAGAGGTGGGGCCCAGCTACATGAAAAAGAAGAGAAATGATTGATACAGAAAGGCCAGCAAGATTCAGTAACTCTTCAAAGCCCACTTTTTACTTTTCTCATTCTTTAGTAATAGCCTTTGAATTATGGATATTACATTGCTATTAATATGGAACCAAGTGTTCTGTTTTTCTTCTCTTTCCTTGCTGCACTTGAAGAGTTTGGAGCTTAAATTCCTCCTGCATTTGAGCAAAAATAGACATTTTTTTTTTCCTTAATGTTGATTAGACATTTGGCTCTGATAGGCTCTCAAGGTTTAGTACTAAAAATAAAACCCTGAATATTTTAGTGTGTGGTTTTTTTTTTAAAGATTAGTTATAAGAAAGAGGAAAAGATACTTTAGCTAGAACCCAGAACAAGAGAATTTGGGGCTTTAATATATTGAATAGAAACAGGAGAGAGTAGGGCTTCACTCCAGGTGAGTAAGGGCTTCTGACATGGAGACAGATAAGAAGAGAGAGGAATGAGCAAGGGAGCACCCATGAAAAGAGTCACACACATTGGTGTCTTTCCACAATGCCAGGCTCATTAGGGGAAACCTCCCCTGTAAGCCAATAGAATCACAGGCAGGTTACATACAGAGAGAGGGAGCTTATGCGATAGAAGTCAGCAGAGTGAGTGTCTGGCATGAAGTCCTAGTCTCTGGTGGTGGTGTCAGCAGGTGTAGAGGCAGATGTGGGTCTCAAACCAGGCAGCTACAGTGGTGGTACGCTTTTGGTGTAGGGGAAAGGGATTCAAGTGTGGCCCATGGTACAGCCAGGCTTGAGCATTGGCTAGTCCGAGTTCTCAGTTCTTTTGTTCCAGCAGGGGTGGAGGTCCCACTTGTATTGATGTCCAGATGGAGTCCTTATCCAAGTGTGCAGACTTGAGGTTTTGGATATTTCTGGCCCCTCCTAAGGGTGTTCCCCTTACACCCATAATCTCCATTTTGACATAGCACTTGATATAACTGTCATGGCTGTCAGTGACTCCATGTTGAATTGTCGATGGTGTCCAAAAAACCCTCTCTGCTCTTGCTCTGTTCAGTACCATGTGTATGAGTAGGTGGGGAAGGGGAGGGGGGCAAGAGGAGGTGGTTATAGCTAAGCAAATGAAACCATCAGCACATTTGCAATGCTATTCTTGCCCCAAGCATGTAACAGAAATATTTAGTTCTACAGCCATTGACCTCATAGGAATGGAGTCATCACTGGGAAGCTTTAGCTTTTATCTGAATGAGCATCTCCTGCCCCTGGGGCCTCAACTGTCATTGCTTCTGATTCTTCTGAAGATTCTACTCCCATCAGCTAGCATCTTGTTTGGGGCCTCCCTGAAGAAATAATGCTTCAGCTCTTCCTTAAATTTTGTTTGTCAGAGTTATTCTCACCTCACGATGCCCCAGGACATATGTGAGCTCAAAAAAGGGGGGTGGAGTCCTGGACACTTAATGGGGTGGCATAACAGGGAATCCTTTGAAGCTGGATGGAACTGGCATGATTTGTTCCCCTCCCAGGATCTCCCAGTCTGTCACATGAGCTGAGATAGTGATTTATGACTTTCTTTTACATGACAACAAAATAATGTGTAAAAATAAAAGCCATCTTGCACAGAGGAAGGAATATGGAGGCCAAAGGTCTTGTCAACTGTCAACACACTCTTTGAAATAGCTTACTAATCAACATGGAGAATCCCTGGTCTTTATGGAGAAGTGCAGGCCTGGGCAGCAATCAGGTTGTTGAGACTCTAAGCAATACAGGCCCCACTAAACTCTTAATTAACACTGAAGTAGTGTAGCCCTTGATATGTTCTGGTTTGGGTTGCTTAGACATCTAGTAGAAAGAAAACAGAAGAATTATAATTTTGAACAAATAATTTACCATGTTGAGTATCTTTCTCCAGTATTTAACTGAAATTTGTGTTTTTAATGTAGTTGTTCAGCTATGCCAGTGCCTTGAGTGCGTTTATTTATTTATTTTTTACAATGCTGGATTAAGTATTAAGGTATTAAAGAGAGAGAAGTGCAAAGAATCAGACAGCATGCTTGTAGGAACGTTTGGGACTGTCTGCTCAGCAACATTCTGATCCACAGAGTTAGACCTGGGTAACCTGTTTCACTGGGTGGCCTCCCTCCCCGCCAGAGTTGGAGGGGAATTGGAACTAAGGGGCTGCACATAGTTTTCTGCATGTGGCTAACCCTGTAACAGAGGAGCCGTGAAATGTCTGTGAGAACTGGAGGCGAGCATGTCTGCCCAGTGTGAGGGTTCTCCTCTCGCCTGGCACAGAATAGGCCTTCAGTGAGTATTTGTTGAATGACTTGAACTAGTGAGTGGGTGGATAGATGAGTATAGCCATGCAGAGAGCAGCAGAGGAAAGGAGTCCTGTCTATATTCCAGTCCCTGGTTCCAGTTGCTTTCTGCCTCTTATCTCCAGTGCCGACCTTAGTAAGCTCCACGAGATCCTTGGAACCTGCATATAACCCAGGCCATCCTATGTTGGTTTCTGTTACTTGCAAATTGGAACCACTAATAATAATGGGAACTTGAGACTTGAGATAAACATGAAAAAAATCTGTAGAATGTATTCCATTTTTATATGCGTATACTACATGAGTGTCTATTTGTGCATGGGTATGTGTATGTAGTATCATATATGTATAAGTGAAAATATCTAAATGAACTGGGTAAATTAATCAGCATCCCTGAACTCCTTTCCTTACACTATATCTAAAATGAAGGGGTTAGACAAAATGATCTGAATGTTTAAGAGGTAATGTTTTTTAGGAATTCTGTCAATGATTTGTTAGTAAATCACCAGAAGGTATACCCTTGACAGAAAAGAGAGCCCAACACAGGCACTTTGGGAATTCATATACTTTCCATGTTGTCCCATCGAGGAAAACAGTTTGGCAGCTCTGTAGCGAAGTGCATTCAGAGGTGGTAGCACATTATTTTAACTCCACCAGTGGGGGCAGCTTTCCAGTCTGAGGAATAGAGTGACTAAGGTTGCTGGTAACACAAGTTTGCAAAGAAAAGCAAAACGTAGCTATGAAATAGCGGTGAGGCTTCCCCCCCATGAATTGGCCCTGAGGGCAGAGCCACAACGAGGGCCTTGTAGGTATGGATGGAATGTTGGTGAGAATAACATACCAAACTGAAGTGTCTAAAAGGTAACTCACCTGCAGGACGCATCCCCAAAAGGCATCCCCAAACTTGGCTGCCCTCTTTGTGGGTGGGACCTCAATATCCCGCCCACATCAATCAAGCACAATGCTGGGTATGTCCCAGGCATTCATAAGCACTGGGTGGGTGATTAAGCCCAATTCATCATAACAGCTTCAGTGTTTGCACTCTTTATTAGTGCCGTGGGCTTTTCCTATATTTCTCACCGTCAACTCCTCTTTTTAGTTCCATTTTAAATGTTAAGAAACTGGGACTTAGAGAGCTTAAGGAACTTGCCCCAATCACACTGCTAATAAGTGGCAGAGGATGCCAAAGCCAGGTTGTCTGACCCCGAGGCCTGGTATACTATACTGCCTCTCTCTTCTCAGCCACAAATGGAGGCCAGTGAGAATGGCACAAAGCATTTTACCCTCTACTCGATTTAACTACCAATGATAAAGACTCTCCATAAATTAATATTGATCTGAATCATAATGCTCTCCTGAATAGCATCAGCTGCCTAGAAAACAAGGTTAGGAGGTCATGAATAGTTCAAAAAATTACACGTAAGTGCTTTTACCATGTGAAAATACATGGATTTCTGGTTGTTGGTTTCACTTTGTGTTTTCAGAGGGTCTGAAAGGGCAGCATATCTTCTACAGCCTTCTTCTCTCCAGCGCTCAGCTGCTCCTGTGGGTTTTATTGGCATGTATCATTGTTCTCCCTGCTCATATATGCCCCAAGGGAGGGCACTCCGGCCTCCCACTGAAGTTCACTACTAAAAAGCTAATAGCTTCGGGGGACGATCACAAGGATTCCTTATGTTTTCAAGTTAGAGTGGAGAAAAAGACATAGATCAGGTTCTCCCCAGATGTCTGATTTCTCGTTGGCATGCTGCTTGCGTCCCTGGTGGAATACATTTCATCCATTCTGTGCCTAAGGAGAAAAACACCACTCCTGCCTCACGTCGCTATGGTAACTAGTGCTCAGCAGGCAGTTGCAGTTTCATAAAAGCACATAACTGGCTTTTAGAACTCGAGGGGATTGTAAGTGCCTTATGACCCAGCAATTCCACTTCTGGGAACATATCTGAAGAAACCTGAAACACTAATTTGAAAGAATATATTCACCCCTATGTTCACTGCAGTGTTATTTACAATAGCCAAGATCTGGAAGCAGCCCAAGTGCCCAAATGAGTGGATAAGAGAGCTGTGGTACATTTACACAATGGAATACTACTCAGTCATAAAAAAGAAGAAAATCTTACCTTTTGCAACAGCATGGATAGACCTGGGGAGCATTATGCTAACTGAAATAAGTCAGGCAGAGAAAGACGAGCACCATATGATTTCACTTATATGTGGAATCTAATGAACAAAAGAAACTAAAAACAAAATAGAAACAGACTCATAGATACATTAAATAGACTGACAGCTACCAAAGGGGGGAGATTTTAGGGGGCTGGGTTAAAAAGCAATAATTAAGAAAAAAAGAACAGACACAGACAATAGTATAGTGACTGCCAGAGGAAAAGAGGGTGGAGGAGGTGGAAGAGGGCAAAAGGGGGTATAAATGGTGGTGGAAAAAGACTTGACTTGGGGTGGTGATTGCACGACGCAGTTTGCAGATGTATGTTATAGAATTGTACACTTGAAACCTGTATGCTTTTATGAACCAATGTTACCCCAATAAATTCAATAAAAGAAGAACTTGAGGGGAAAGTATGCTTTCATGTAAGAGAAAGAGAAACACGAGTAGTTTAATTCATGTGTCAGAATTTAACACAGGGATACAGGTCACTTCCAATGTTTGACCATAGCGTGTGTAGTTCCGTTTTCTATCTGTGTCAGATCTAAGGCCTGAAGGGATGAAATATTTCTCTCATCATGTGTGGAGTGCACAAAGTTAGCAGAAAAGGAGAGACAGGGGTCGTGTTGGACCCTTTGCGAAAGGTTTTTCACTTTATAAAACCATCTCGGCTTGAGAATTTATAGAAGAATTGCCTCCTCGCATCCACAAAAGAGGCCTGAGAGATGGGTTGCTAGGCAACCTCACACCGAAGGCTGGGGTGCTTTGAAATTAACATAGCTGACCTTCCCATCTTCTGGGCAGCTCTGCTATTCAAAACCATTTTGTGAGGCCGTAGGACGCAAGAAAATAGATATAAAATATAAATACAAAAGTAAAGAATAGGGGAAATAAACCTAACCTTCCAAACAAGACCAGGATTCATGCAATAAAGAAAAGGCAGCAGTTTGAAAAATCAGGTTGAGGGGAAAATGGTGTTGGTTGCTACAAACCAGAAACTTGTATTTTAAATAATCTAGGAAAGAAGAAAAATTTCCTATGCTTTTAAGAAATGTTTATAACTGCCATGTAAATTCAGGCAAGGGTCTGAAAATACTTAAGGGCAAACATAAAAATAAATCTGTTTATGAACATATAGATCTCCCGCATATTTTTAACAAGAAGCTCAACCGTGAATCCTCAGCACATGATGTTTTCTTCCGTGCCAGTCTCCTCCTCTCTTTCCTGCCACTACATCATGAATATGACTGGTTGGTGTGGGAAGGGATGGCATTTATTTTGCAAGGAGATGGATATTTGGGCGGAAACTGCAAAGCTGGCCTCTGAAGCAGTGTGCGTTCCTGTCAGCAATACATTATTTAGTTTGATCTTTATAATACTTCATACCACTGGAAAATGCTTTCAGTAACATTTCAAGATATGTTCAATTTATCAACATTATAGTCAATCAAAATTGGTGCTGCTAGGATGGGGGACAGCAAACAAATCCTGAGCTCACTTGAGTAGGTGTGTTTTTGTTATGGGTATTTGGATGAAGCGATTCTGAAACGATTTTACATGGATTCCAGGATTGAAGAATTGAACAATACAGTACGCTGAGGTTGTTGGGACTCAGGGTATTGCTGTAGAAGAGGAGACAAGTGAGAACTGGGGGAAAACAAGAAAGAACCCCATGGTGATAAATTAGAATCAGTGTAATCCTGTGATTTCTAAAATGCGTCATCATGTATTTATACGTGTGTGTCATGTATCTGTGCACACATATATGTGCATAAGTGTGTATGTAAGTCTGTATGTGCATGCATGTTTTCTATTTGCTGAAAGGATTTAGAAGCAATAACCCTAGTAGCAATGAGCACACTTGGCATTAAGCTTCTAACACCATTTCCGTACTAAAGGGAACCAGGGATCATGGGAGAAATGGCTGATTCCAGGGCTGGGGCAGGTTATGTCGAAGTTGAACCTAGAGCACTTTGTTATGCTAGAAAGTAGAAAGTGCTACAAAATAAAATGATGGGGGCAGTCATAAGGGACAGCAGGAGCCAGCTTGAGGCAGGCAGCTCCTGTTGGCCAAATCTGAAACAATTTAAGCACCAAAATAATTAAGGACATTAATGAATTATGAGCCATTGAAAAAAAGGAATTCATGAACCCCTGTGATATTAAATGTTAAAGAGTAAATAAATGGAGTATATAGAAAGTAAATAATAGTAAATAAGCAAGGGAAGGCTCTTGCTTACAGTAAAATGCTAAGGGGCTGGCTGGTGGTACATGTGGGTAAAATGTTGATGTTAAAATATCCTTTATAACCATCCTGATTAGATCAGGCAAGAATCATGCTAAGCTAGTGGCTACTTTTGAAGAGAAACAGAATATTTGTATGATCTAAAAGTGTCTCCCTAGAGATTGGTTATTACTTGCCAGGGAGAAAATAGCAACTGTATAGTGAACAAACTGACAGAGTAATCAAAATTAATATCACCAGTGAGGGCAGATGGACACTGTGCTTCCAGATGTGATAGCGCGAGGATGCAGCCTCACTTACATAATATTATGACCAAAGATTGCTCAACACAAATTGAATCATGAGGAAATAGCAGACAAACCCCAAACAGAGAAACACTCTACTAAAAATAAAAACGTGGGGCTGGAAAACTGTATTCTTCAAAAATAGCTATGTCATAAAAGACAGAGAAAGGCTGTGGAAACGCTCCAGATTAAACAAGACGGAAGAGACATGACAGGGAAATGCAATACCTGCTCCCAGGGTGGAACCTGGCTGGAGGAACAGATGCTACAAAGGACATTTATTGGCTCAATCAGCAGTAAAGAGTGATAGATTAAAAGTATTGCATCTATGGTAAATTTCCTGAAGTTCCGAACTGAACTGTGATTATACTATAGAATATCCCTATTCTTGGGAACTACACACTGAAGTGCTCAGGTGTACAGAGACACGCAACTCACTCTCAAAATGCTCAGAGAAAATACTTTACATGTAGGTGTGTGTATATACATGTGTGAGTGCACAAATATATATACACCAAAATTTGTATATTTATACACAGAGAAGGCACAAATGAGGTAAAGTATTAGCAAAACTTTACTGTGTGTCTGGGTAAATGGCATGTGGGTGCTCTTTGGACTTTTCCTGTTCATGCAACTTCTGTTAAGTGTGCAATGATTTCCAAATGAAACTTTAAAAAAATCAACCAGAAAAGAATTGCTTGTTTTTGTAGGGGGAAAAAGGTTTTATTTTTAAAGGTTTTAAAGAATAAGCAATGTTTGCATTTTACAAAAAGCTATTACACTTCCTAAGGGACAGCAGTAGAGCTATGTGTTTCGCAGAGTGAGGTGATGTCAGGATCTAGATTCGGCTCTGTCCTGTTTTCTTCCCCGTGCCTCTTGGTGTGGTATGTTTTCAATCATTTTAACTGTGCTCTTGGGTGTTCTCAATATCCTGAATTTTCCTGATTTTCCACATCCCCTCAAACCATCCTCTGCAGTTTGTGACTGAAGCCATTGTGAAAAATTGGCCAGGAATTTTTCAAGAAATTATATATCAGGGAGAAGCTTTCATTCATTGACTAGAGCCCCTTCAAGTATTTAACTTCAACTGTTTGACAAGAGCATTCATAGTAACTACTTAGCATTTTAGCATATCCCCCCCCCCCCCCCCCCCCCCCCCCCCCCCCCCCCGCTTTCACTGTTCCTAAGCTTCATGATTCTTTTCAAAGAAAGTATAAACTCTATCTGGGAAAAAAGACCTGTTACCCCCGGCCCATTATAAGTGAGAATACTACACAATACTTCACAGTGCAGCTCTTCCTGCCTCGTGTATTACTTTTAAGGTTCTTACATCATTTGCCTATTGAAAATAAAACTAGCCCGCCTTTGGCAGAAACTGAAATAGTAATTACCTTCTTAAAATACCCTTCTGTTTGTTTAAAACAGAGTTTCTTTTACATTGCCAAAAGAATTTGTTTGAAGAAAGATAAAAATAACATACACAGTATTTGAAAACAGCCTGGTTTAAAGATTGCCATGGAGTCTAAGGTTATGCCACTCGGAAGGAAGACATTTAGAACCTGCTCATTACTCAGCTTTCCTCATTTATGGGATCAAATTGCTTTTTTGGGCACCGTGCCAGATTCATTTATGTGCACTGTAAGGCAGGCTGTAGAGCGAAGCATTTGTCTAGAAAACATCTGGTTCTTAAGAAGAGTATTAAAAGTGGGTAGCACTTTTTTTTTTTTTTTTTGGTCATAACTAAGATTTATTATGTTACAGTAACCCCCCTTGTAATCTGGCAGGCCGACTTCCAGCAACCACAACCAGGAACCTGGAAGGTAAGTAAAAAACGCCTCAGGGACCAAGGCAAATACAGGCCCCCAAATTCCATGCATACGAAGGAGCAGTACTGCCCTCAGGTCAGAGTCCGTTTTATTGATTATAAAACTACCGGAGCCTATTAGCATAAGGGCCCCTGAGGTTACCTTCATATATATGACCTTCTTCTGCAGTTTTATTCCTTGGCTCCCTTAACAAAACTCACACAGCCCTCTGAACTCTAGTTCTCCTAAATACCGCCGGATCCCACCCCTTTCCTACCCAGGTTTTCCTCTCTCCTATTTCTTATACTTTCAGTTTCTTTCCTTTTCTTTTAAAACTTTTTTTTAAAAAATTGATTTCAGAGAGGAAAGGAGAGGGAGAGAGAGAAACATCAATGATGAGAGAGAATTACCGATCACCTGCCTCCTGCACACCCCCTACTGGTGATTGGGCCCTGACAGAGAATCCAACCATGACCTCCTGGTTCATAGGTCGATGCTCAACCACTGAGCCATGCCGGCTGGGCTATACTGTCAGTTTCTTTTGGCTTTCCCCATACATATTACAAGGTGCTCAAGTAGCCTCTATCTTAATAAAACAAAGAAACTTCTTAAATCTCTCTGTAACCATCACTCTATTGCTCCCTACCCTCAGCCCTGAATCTAATAAACATTTTTCCACACCTTCCATTCACGGGGCTCTCACTAACCTACAAGGAAACTTCAAATTAGAAGAGGGGGTCCCCTTCTTCTCGGGGAAGGCAGTTGCAGGTGCAATACTTGAAGTGTTGGAATTCAGCCTCCCTCTCCTCGGTCACTGTCCAAGACACACACTGCACAACCACACATTGTGGTCCTGTGTGATTTATTTCCTCTGGCTTCTTATTAACTTGGGTAGGATCATCATTAAAATCGTTGCTACAATAATGAACTAAACGTGGAGAGAAGAACCGGTTTTGCTCACTCTTCACTCATTTTGACAAGGGGCCCAGTATCTCTCCTTCGCAATCTTATGTTCTCATGTTATGAGGGCTATTACCACTCCTATTACCATTTTCTGGCAGACTCTATCATCTACTTTCTGAATCTTTATCTCTGACAATTGAAATAAATGAGATTACATTTTGTTTAAATAATAAGTGTGGGGTTTAGGAGTTGAAAGAATGCTACCTTTTATTTTTCTTCTATTCATTTTTGCTCAGCAAAAAAGCTTTAAAAAGTTAGCAAAAAGCAAGTTTGAGAAGCCCTATTATGTAAATAAAAATGGAAAAATAACTTGTTCTTAGTGTATATTTTCATTGCAGTTAACTTACAAAATGGCAAAGAAATAAAAAGATAGTTCATCACTCAGATATAACTACTATTAAAAATTAGGTCGCCCAGCCAGGGTGGCTCAGTGGTTGAGCATTGACCCATGAACCAAGAGGTCATTGGTTTGATTCCCAGTCAGGGCACATGCCTGGGTTGCAAGCTCAAAAACTAGTAAGGGGGAATGTTGTAGAAGGCAACTGATATGGATGTTTCTCCCTCATCAATGTTTCTTTCTATCTCTCTCCCTTCCTCTCTCCAAAATCAATAAACTATATTCAAACTAACAAACCCCAATAGTGCTGTGAAGACCTGGGGAGGGGGTGGGAGCAGGGTGGAGAGGGTCAATGGGGGGGGGGGGGGAAGGGGGACATCTGTAATGCTTTCAACAATAAAGATAAAATTTAAAAAGTAAAATAGAAAAAAAAAAAACCAAAAATCTGCTACTTTATTATGTCAACTGATGGTGGTTGGCACCAATTCAATGCCAACAGGAACCCCCAATTTGGGGTGTGGTGAAGAAGGAAACTATTCAGTGCAAACAGCTTAACAGTGCTACAGCACACGGCTGTGAACAGCATGGCCATGGAACAGCTCTGGGGCCGGCAGTCCTGGGGCCAGGCCCTCTGGCTAGGCAGCTCAGCTCTGCTTCACTCCCTGATGGATGGTCTGCTCTCACCTGACCTGGAGAGACATCTTTGGCATTTCATTCAGCTCTAGCCAGGGAAATGCAGTCTCTGGTCTTCTGGAAAGTGTGTTCCCCAAGCTGGCTCATTTTCACAGACGTCCTTGCCCCAGTCCCTAGTTTGTCCGTTCTCATGCACATGAGCTCTGCAAATCTTGCTTAATTGGTCCAAAGGTTCTTCTCAGTTGCAATTACTACTTGGTCCTGTTCCATTTATAATAATAAATAAGTAGAGCTACTATTTATTAAGTGCTTAAGTGAATCAGATTCATTAGAGGTTTTACTTATGTTCTCTCAGTTAATCCTTACAACAACCTGAGGCAGGTTATTATCCTTACATGCTTCTCTATGGGTGAGAGAGCCTAGGTAACTAGAGAAAGATGAAACATCTAGTGGTGGTAGAGCCAATGTTCAAACCTAGGCTTGTCTGACTTCATATCACGTTTTCCACAGCTCCTCTGCTCTGCTGTGCACTTCGACTTCTCCTTGACAGTTTCTACGTTAGTAACACTCCATTCAGTTCATCTGGTTCCTCATTTCTTACCTATCCCTGTGACAGAACACTTAGTTTCATCTGCTAGCCAGATGTAGACATGAGAATTTTTCTCACAGACACAGTCTCTCTTACTTAGGAAAAGTATCTTAATATAGGAACTAGAGCATAGGCTTTGAAATTGTGTGCACCAGTATGGAATCCAGGTTCTGACACTTTCTCTGTGACCTTGGGCAAATCGTTTAGTTTGAGTCTCATCTTTCCCATCTGAAATCTAAGAATATTATTTCTCTGGAGAGTTGAGTGAGAATTAAGAGAGAATGTAAGGCAAGTTCCTAGAATGGTATGTAACAATGGCAGGTGCAAAGTAAAGGGCTGCTTAAGAAACAAAAAAACAAACTCTTCATTTTACAGATAGGGAAGCTGATTTGGAAATGTCTTGCTGGGAGAACAGATGTTCTACTTTCTCTATCCAATTTCCACGATTCTAGTATTCCATAATGCAAGTTCACTGGAACTGCTAAAGCTATTCTGTTATATGAGGTCCTAAACAATGTCTATTCAGACAGAAAGATATTTTTTCCCTGAATTACAGAGAAAGAGATAATCTACCTCAATTCTAGAACTGCAAACAGGAATGATAATACCTGTATTATAGGGCTGTGAGGATCAAATGTAATAAGACATGTGAAAGTGTTTTAACAGATACAAAATGCTTCATTTTTTTTTTGTGAATTTTAAAAAATTGAATTTATTGGGTTGATATTGGTTAATAAAATTATATAGTTTTTAGGTATACAAATCTATAAGACATCATCTACATATTGTACTGTGTGTTTACCACCCCAAGTCAAGTCTCCTCTTATTATTAAACTAGAGGCCCAATAATAAGAGGAAATTCTTGGGATGAAATTCGTGCACAGGTAGGGTCTATAGGCCTGGCTGGCGATCAGGGCCAATCTGTGGGGCAACCAGTGGGGTGATGGGGGGGGGGGAGGGGGGCCGCTGGCACCCGCCTTGGCTGGCCTGGGGCCTGCGGGCTGGGGACAGCTCCTGCATTGAGCATCTGACCCCTGGTGGTCAGTGCATGTCATAGTGACTGGTCATTCTGATGTTCGGTCGATTTGCATATTAAGTTTTTATTATATAGGTCATTTTCATGAAATGTCATAAACGAAATGTAGGTGGAATAGAATGATTAGAACTTTATAAGATATAACTGGAATTAAAAGGACTTTGGAAAATTGAAGAATAGCTAAGATACAAGAGAATTTAACTCAAAAGAAATAAACGTAGGACATTTATAAAAGAGCAGCAAGTGACTTAAAAATAATATGTTTACTAAAAATGCAAATGAAATTGAAGGCTGCTTATTATATTTTTATACAACTGGAAAAGATGTAGACAATCTTTTTTTTTAATGCTAAGAATTGCATTTTCTAGGATCAGGTTAAATTTATCATCAAGGGTGAGAACTGCTCTGCCCGAGTGGTGTTGGGATAGTGGCTGAAATAACACTAGGAGGCCTAGTCTTTGGACAAAGGTTAAATACTGCTATAAAGGTTTACCACTTAAACTGATTTCAGGTACTTAAGATCACACTGGCAGTGAGAGCAGAAAGAATGAGCTTAATAAAGGGAAAGGGAACTAACACTCTTTATATTTTACCAAAATGATTTTTTGCTTAGGAAAGCCACATTTTCTGCAACGGTACTCATAACATTCCAGACTGCAGGGGAAGCTCACCCTAATGTAGCAAAACTTACCGTGTCTTTTGAGTGTCAAGAGGAATACAAACCATACATTTCTAAAATATTTATTAAAATATATATTTTTTTTCATAAGTTATTTACAAGAAAATTTGTTCAGATCTTTGAAACAAACAATGTTATAAAAAATTTAATGGAGAATAGTTGCATTTTAAATATATTTCCTAGAATAAAGAACCCATATTCCTTAGAAAAGACATAGGATACTTAATTACCTAGCTGTTAATAAAATATTCTTTATATAAATGGGTTATAATCTTTACCACAAAGACACCAAATCGGCATCTACTCATTCACCTTCTCCCTCAGAAAACACCCATTTGCTATAGCATTTCTCTATATGGAATAGCAGCCTCTGCTGGAGAAAGAAAAGAACGCTTGTATTACAAAAAATTAGCTCAAACCTATTTTGAACTGGAAGAACCTCAAATCTGTTTCCCACGGAACCACCAATCTGAATTAAAATAATTTTCAAGGTCTTAAAGATGTGCGAGCCTTATCAAGTATATCCTTCCTGATTTTTGGATAAGTTGGATGTGCTTCAAGAACCTGTAAAAACAGAGAGCAAAAAACAAGACAAAAAGCACAAGAACTTGTAATTATCCAGAACTGGAGAACTACAAAACTTACATGTAATGAACATTACAATTAAGATTTCATTATATTAATACAGCAAATATAACTGCAATTTAAAAAATGATGTGATGAGATGTGACATGAAGATTCATTCATATTACTAGTAATTAGATGAAAACAGTAGTATATGAATACTACATGTGGAAAAATAACAAATACAATTACTTCCTTAACAGGCCAGTTGCAAAAAACAACTACATATCAATAAATTAAGATATTTTAAAAATTTAACTATTATACATAATATTTAATTAACCTTTAGAGAATTATTTTTTAAAATATGTTTTATTGATTTCAGAGAGGAAGGGAGAGGGAGAGAGAGATAGAAACATCAATGATGAGAGAGCATCATTGATTGGCTGCCTCCTGCACTCAACCCCTACCAGGGACCAAGCCTGCAAACTGGGCATGTGCACTTGACCGGAATTGAACCTGGGACCCTTCATACCACAAGCCAACACTTTATCCACTGAGCCAAACCAGCTAGAGAATTATTTTTAACCAGGAGTACACATCAGATTTACCTGGAGTGATTTTGAAACATACAAAATTCCAGAACTACTGAGTCTAGAAGTGGGGAGATACTCATTAAAAAAAGACCAAACTCCACAAATGATTTTAATGTATAACCTTATATTAATGTACAACCTTAACCTTAATGTGAAATACTGGTTACAGAGAGAGTCAATAATCAATTGCAATCGCTGAGACCAGTATTGACTCTAAGGATGCTGACATAGCACCTGAGATAAGACACATTACGCAGCTCTTTTCTAGGGAGCTTTCCTGGGAGCTTCTAATAATGCGTAATGTAATGTTTTATATGGAATATCAACAGGACAATGTTTATATAAAGAAACTGCAAATTCTAATACTGCAACTTATTTGTCATTTCAGTAAGGGATCACTTAATAGGGGATCAATCACAGAAAAGTAATCAAATGACTCCTACATCACAGAAATATCTCTTATATCTAACTTAAAAGTCTGAATTCTCTATTAACCAGACTTAGACACAGTCACAGAACTTCTATTCAGAACAATGAAATGACCTGGAGAATCTATAACAATGTTTAAATATATTCTAACTTAAAGACTATGTTTTATTTCACTTGCTTCTTGTCTGGCCTCTGTCTTTAAAATGGAAATAAACATTGTATAATTTTTCTAAACTTTGAAAACTGATAACTGTCCAGAATGTATTTGATAAGTCACTTAACTAAAATACTACACTATATATATAGCTTGAAATTAATTAAAAGTAGGAAATTGTGAATCTGAAAAATTTTAAGAAATCTAAATTTAAGTGTTACCTGGTGACATACGTCAATTGCATCCACATATCTTTTCGCTTTTAAGTAATTAAATGCCAGTTTGTACCCTGTTAAGACAAAAACAACAATCCATAATGATACAGTACTATTTATAGAGCACACTGCTAGTATTACCGCTTTTTAAAAAAGTATATATATTTTATTGATTTTTTACAGAGAGGAAGGAAGAGGGATAGAGAGTTAGAAACATCGATCAGCTGCCTCCTGCACACCTCCTACTGGGGATGTGCCTGCAACCAAGGTATATGCCCTTGACTGGAATCGAACCTGGGACCTTTCAGTCTGCAGGCCAACGCTCTATCCAAACGGTTCTCAACCTGTGGGTCGTGACCCCTTTGGGGGTCGAGCGACCCTTTCACAGGGGTCGCCTAAGACATCCTGCATATCAGATATTTACATTACGATTCATAACAGTAGCAAAATAACAGTTATGAAGTAGCAATGAAAATAATTTGAGAACCACTGCAGAGTCTATCCACTAAGCCAAACCGGTTAGGACTAGTATTACCCTTTTTTGCCTCCTCCTTCATGTGCTTACTTATTAGCGAACCTAGAGGCTGGTGCCTGCCCTGTGACAGACATGATGAGGTAGCAGAAGGTGGAGTGACATGAAAGGAGAAGAGGTAGGAAAGAAAATGAAGTTGGAAAAAGGACCACAGCGAATACACTTTTGGGTTAGGAGACTGCCATCCCACAGTGTGACTCTGTAACTTACAGACTACAGTAAAAACTCATCCTAGGGCAGAAAATGGTAACAGCTATTCGTTATACAATACAGATTTACTCAGCACTAAAACACCAGGCAGACTGGTTCCGACAGTCATGAAGTTTACATCCTATGTGGAAAGAAAGCACATTATTAAAATAATTGTGTAAGTGAATGAATAATTTCAAAACTGAGATAAATGCCATGAAATAAAGGTACAGGCCAAATGAGCTATAATGAGAAACCTGGTAGCAGAGAGGGTGGTGTCAGGCAACTTTTGAAATCTGAGGGAGGCATAAACTGAGCCAAGAGGGCGTGAAGCGAGACCACTTTCAGGCCGAGGGAACTGTGCATAGAAAGAACACACAGGAACCAAAGGGACCTAGAGGACATGGTGAGAGGGCAGAGCAGGTGCGAGAGTGGCCCAGAACAGAGATTAGTCAGCAGATATTCCACATTATTGATGAGTAACAATGATCACAATTACTGATACCGAAATGTCATGTTTCAAATGGCGACAATTTAGAAAAAAGGGTTATTTTTTAAAAAACATTATTTTTTAAATTTATTTTTACTCCTGAAAGTATTACAAATATCCCCCCCCCCCTTTTTCCTATTGACCCCCTCCACCCGCCCCACCCCCAGGCCTAAACCATACTACACTACTCTCTGTGTCTAAGCGTTATAAGTTCTTTGGTTAATCTCTCCACACCCACCCAAGCCTTTCCTCAGAGATTTATCAGTCTGCTCTTGGGCTCTAGTCAAAGTACCAAAACACATTTTTAGAATTTCAAAATATGTTTGAAAAAAATAACTGGCTAATGCAGCCATATAAAAGTGCGCACACGCACACATGCAGGCACACACATTACTGTCCTAGATGCAAACAGTAAGCTTCAAGAGGTAAACTTGGTATCCTTATAAAGAAATTCTAAAATGGACTAATAAAGAGAGTTTGTGACACTTAAAATGAAAAACAATTTAAGATGCCATGCCAAACACACTTTACATGGAAACTAGAGCCAAAAACACCTAGATTTAACTTTTGACTTCCTGACTAGGATTGAAACCTTAGCCAAGTCACCTGAGCTGTCAATTTCAAGCTTCCTTATCTAAAAAATAGGATAATAATTTTTCACTCTTAGGATAATTTTAAAGACAATATACTTGTGAAAAGCTTAAAAAATTTTTAAAGCACCACAGAAATACTTGCAAAAATCATTTTTTCTTTGAAAACACTAAATTAGAAGTACAAAGTTTTAATGTTGAAAGAAACTTGATAGGAGACTGCCATCCCACCAGTGTGACTCTGTAACTTACAGACTACAATAAAAACTCATCCTAGGGCAGTAAATGGTAACAGCTAAATTTTTAAAAATTTTTAGAAAAACAACAAAGGACTAAAAATGGTACACACACACACACAAAAAAATGGAAGCTGCATTATACCTGCTAAGCTTATAAGAATTCAACCTTCTGTAATTAGGGGGAAAACGGGAGAGGGAGAGAGAGAAAGGGGAAGAAAAGAAGGGAGGGAGGGTAACACGAATGACATGAACAGCCTAGTGACTGTCAGATAACCTGAGAAAAACATCAATGTGTTCTTCTCTTGTAGGATCTCTGTTCCGGGTGCCCTTCCTGGTGACAACAATGAAGCGTGAATCCCATGGAAAGAATACGACCACATTAAGGATATCCTGACAAATGGAAAGGTGGCATGCATTATTAAGATGGCAGGCAGGTTGGGGGAGTTGGATGCAGTGACAATGCTAAGGAAGAAACTGAAGAATTAATTGAGAGCCTCTGATGAATGTTTATTCAAGAAGTCTAAAAAATACAAAGATGGCACAATGAAAGAACTAGGGAGTTGAAATATCTATAGTTGCTGAAGTCTTCCAAGGAAGAGTGTATTTACATAATTTAGCTTCTAAATGCACTCCTTTTGTGGAATAAAGTATCAAAATTTCATATATTTTAAGGATTTTATGGAATTTTCATTTTGCTAGTTGATTTTATTCTGTAAGATGTAGAATACCTAAAAAGGAAAAATACCACTGGCAAATGTTAGTTCCTGTGCTCTATATGAGTCTAGTAACATAACAGACCCCAGAAAGATATCAGGTGGGTGTCCTGAACGGATAGCCTTTAGTGTTAAAGATGACCTGACTACAGAAGAGAAACAGTCCAGAGATGGAAGACGCTGACCATGCCTTGCCATACTAGCAGTCAGCAGATGTGCGTCACTGCAGATTGCCCAGGACCGAACCAGAGAGGGTCGGACCTGCATTACCACCATTTGTCCACCATCCAGAACTGAAATATCATTGCTGTTATGTACACATAAACAACTGCTGGACATAGAAATCGGGACTCAAAAGAACTGTTGGCCCAGAAAGAAACTCACTATAGACTGATTCATTTGCCTCTCAGCATAACCATTATTGCTTGTCTCATTTTTGGTTCCTATAAGTGTATTCCTAGTATCACATGAGCTCACTCATCTAGGGGAAATGATGAACAACATAGACTGAAGAACAAGAACAGCATTGATCAGACTGTCAGACCTCAGAGGGAAGGTAGGGGAGGGTGGGGACAAGGGAGATAGATCAACCAAAGGACTTGTGTGCTTGCATATGAGCCTAACCAGTGATCACAGACAACAGGGGGATGGGGGCATGAGTGTGGGGGGGTTTGGGATGGGAATGGGGGGGTTTGATGACAAATATGTGATACCTTAATCAATAAAGTAATTAAAAAAAAAAGAAAGAGGAGAGAGAGAGAGAGAGAGAGAGAGAGAGAGAGAGATAACTATAAAGGACAACAAAAGGCAGGCAGGCTTAGAACAGTGCTTGGAATCTAGAAATTTCAATAAATGTCAGCCATTGATTTAAAAAATAAAAAAATAAAAAAAATAAAGATGACCTGACTGCAAATGCAATGAATCCATACTGTGATATGGCTGCTAAAAAGACAGATGTCATCTAAGGCTGAATTAACAACTGCTAAATGCCTAATTTATAAAACAGCTTCATTATAAATACAATTCGATCTTAAATCATACTTAAGAACTGGTTCATTTCTGGTACAACAGGTCAGGAGGGATGTGGCAAATAAAACACCCTTTCCCAAACTTTATTTGCCATGGAATCTAATCTCTTCATACTCATCTCTCTCTTTTATTTAAAAAAAATTTTTTAAATATATTTTTAATGATTTCCTTAAGGAAAGGAGAGAGAGAGAGAAACATCAATGAGAGAATCACTGATAGGTTGCCTCCTGCACACCCCACACTGGGGCATGTGCCCTGACTGGGAATCGAATCTTGACCTCCTGATTCATAGGTTAATGCTCATCTACTAAGCCACATCGGCTGGGCTCTCTTTCTTTTAATAATTATCTCACCAAGTATTCCAAAGCACAGCTGGGAAAACACTAATATGGAGTTTCCAGGGTTCAGCAACAAGAAGGGTGAAAGACTTGGACACAAGTTTCAGGAGGAATGGACCAATAGGTGAGGATGGCTTGAAGAGAAACCTTAGGGGAGACGTGGCAGAAATCTGGAACCAGAGTGCCGGAAGCCAGTTCCAGCATGTCATAATTGCAAGGGTTTCATCGAAAGGTTGATGGAACTTGGGGACTCAACAAGGGCTGAGTCACATATGTTATCACCTGTTGGGAATGGCTGAAGGCATTTCCCCAAACCTGAAAAGGATGCATTAAATTGATTGTTTGCTGCCAGACAGCTCAGGACATCTCAATCTACATGTTATTGCCTCCGACTGGCCAAACACCTGGACAGCCATAGGCTATTCCCCAATCTGACAATGCTTCTGTACAAAACCCTACCCTTTGAAGTGTATATCTCCACCTTGCCTTAGGACAAATTGTGCTAATAAAAAATAAGGGGTCCTGAAACTAGGAGAACTTGGTTTCTTCAGCCAGGCTCCTCTGCCTCCCCCAATATGCCTTTCAAAATTATGTTAAGTCTCTGGACTCTTATTTAATCTATTCTCCAGATTCCAGAACCCTTCTAGATGCCGGATCAAGACCACCGGTATTAAATGACGCCCAACGTCTGGCATTACCAGAGGGCCATTGTGTGTAGGGGAAAAGGGCTCTGGACTACTCCAGAACACAGGCTGGGCAGGTTCAATGAGGCAGGTGTCAGCTCTGTGTAAATATGGAGCAGATCCTGGGGAAGAGCTACCTCACAGTGTGGGGAGACAGAGCCACTAAGTGTACTTCAGATGCCACTCATCTGTCAGGGTGGCTGGAGACTAGCAGTCCTCAAACTAACAGCCTACTATTGGAATAAGATGATGTTTCTAGATGCTCAGGGAGAAAAAATATGTTTCATGGTCAAATTATTGCAGGAAGCATGTCCCTTCCATGATAGCTGTCACAATACACAGTAGGGTTGAAAGGCTTTGAGAAGTTCTACAGTCAAGATATCTGCAGAACGTGATTTAATGCAATGTTTTTCTAATGTTCTTGACAATGGAACACTTCTTCTCCCCACAGGATTTCCATTTTGGAAATAACAGAGGGAGAAGGGAGAGAAAGGGCAGAATTACACTAGATGTTCTTAAGGTGACTAACGACAAGTTTGAATATTAGGAAATGATACTTAATAACTATTAGTAGCTAATAATTTATTGTGAATATAAAACTTATTCTTCAGAAGGACTGGCAAAAGAAGTGAGCTCTTAATGTGCATTTTGTTCTTAAAAAGAAAGTCTAATGCATTTAAATGAATATATATATATATATATATATATATATATATATATATATATATATATATATAAAAGCCTAAGCGACCACATGACCGAATAACTGGTCAACTGGTTGCTATGACACACACTGACCACCAAGGGGCAGATGCTCAATGCAGGAGCTTCTCCCGGTGGTCAGTGTGCTCCCACAGCCAACCTCCTGTGGCCAGCCAACCTCCCACGGTCCCTTCCCCCAGCTGGCCGGCTCCGATCGGCCCTGATCACTGGCCAGGCTGAGGGATCCCACCCGTGCACTAATTTATGCACCAGGCATCTAATCTACACTAATAAAAGAGAAACATGAAATTATCATCACTCCACTACCTTACCAGCCAATCAGAGTGAATATGCAAATTAACCTGAAACCATGGCAGCCCCACCCCCTGTCGCTCCGGGCCTGTGGGGGTCGGAGAAGTCGGGCACCAGCGCCTGAGGCTGGCTGCAGCCCGAGAGACGAAGAAGCCGCCTGTCCTGTGATCCCAGGCCGCAGACAGCAGCAGAAGCCTCACGTCCGCCTGCCCCACGTCCTGGGGGAGACGGAGAAACCGAGCCCTAGTGCCTGAGGCTGGGTGCTGCCCAGAGATGAAGAAGCCACCTGCCCCATGATCCCAGGTCACAGACAGCCGGAGAAGTCGCCCACACTGCATCCCAGGGAAGACGGAGAAGCTGCCCGCCTGCGGTCTAGGCGCCAGCACCTGCAGCTGGCTACAGCCTGGTAGACGGAGAAGCCGCCCACCCCGCAGTCGAGGGCACCAGTACCTGCGGCTGGCTGTGGCCCAGGAGACGGAGAAGCCGCCCACCCCACGGTCCCACACTTGTGGCTGCAGCCGGCCTGGGCACCTATGGCTGACTAGAGGGAGGGAAGCCCGGAATCCAGGTGCCTGTGGTCGGCTGGAGGAGGGAATCCTGGGTCCCGGATGTGGGGCTGAGGCAGAGGTGATTAGGGGCAATCAAGCCAGCAGGAGAGCAGTTAGGGACAATCAGGCTGGCAGGCAGAAGAAGTTAGGGGCAATCAGGCAGGCAGGCGAGCGGTTAGGAGCCAACAGTTCTGGATTGTGAGAGGGATGTCTGACTGCCAGTTATCCCCTGAGGGGTCCCAGATTGGAGAGGATGCAGGCCGGGCTGAGGGACACCCCCCCCAATGCACGAATTTCGTGCACCGGGCCACTAGTTTACAAATAAAACCCAGGTTTCCTGTAAAAACCTAGTGTCTAATTTGTTAAACTCACCTATTGCTGGATTTGTCTGATTGCCGTGTTTCCATGCCATCTCATAGTTTAAGGCAGCATCTGTATACGTTTGCTCTTTTTCCATAATGTAGCCCATATATTCATAAGCTTTGCAGCAAGACTAAAGAAAAATGAAAGTTGTATCAATAAACTAAGCTCCATACCACTAAGATTTTGAGGTGCTTATGACCACAGAGGTCACCCATATTAACTAATTTATATGGCACATAAAACAATGGTTTTCAACCTCGGCTACACAAGCAAATGATCTAAAGGATTTAATAAAAGATTCTGAAGCCAAGCCTCCACCTCAAACCTGGAATCAGAATTTTTGGGTGAGAAGGAAATTTGTATTTTATTCATATACATGAATATAATTTATTGTGAATAATTTCAACACACAAATATAGAAATGACAGTGTAATGAATCCACATCTTTCAACAATGAACTCATAGCTAATACTGTTTCACCTCTATCCCCCACACTTGTCCTTCTGTATTATCAGATAAAAACTCAGATATTGTCATTTCATCCATAAATATTTTATTACGCTTCTTTAAAAATAAGAACTTTCTTTAAACAAAACCACGAACCACAACTTGTCACACCTAAATGTAACAACTTGACATCACCAAGTATCCAGTCACTATTGAAATATCAATGGCCTCAATATAATTTTATTTTTGTTTGTTTGTTTGTTAGGATGAGAATCAAAATAAGGTTCACTCATTGCCATCTGACATGACAGGATGGCCTAGTGTCATTTTGTACATTTCCTGTCCTAGATTTGGATGATCTCCATTTTTAAATTACATAATTCAAGATTTCTAAGCTCTATCTCCTGAATCTTAAGTTTCCAATACTGACAAGCCTAACCAGCAGGGCTGAGCCTCTACAGCAGCCAACACGTACAAACATGCAATGTATTGCTGTCAGTGTTCTGGCAAACTGAAACTCTTGGCATGAAATCAGCCATTTGATAGTTTTACTTTTTCAAAGCCTCTTAATGAACACTCTGTTGTTTTTCAAGGCAATATAACTTGAATTAGATGTATAAACTATAAGTTGATAAATGGCTTGATATTTTAGGTTTTTAAAGTTCCTAAGAAAATAACTGAATAGTATCAGATGATCTCTTTAAAAAACAAATGATCCATTTTGTAATCTAATTTGCTTGAAGAGAATAAAACATTGATTTTATGTGATTAAAGATTTGAAATAACTGATATGAACGTATAAAGATAAATATCTTCAGGTTTCTAAGATGAATACAAGTATGTCTTAACAAATAGTTAAAAAATGTTTTACTGAATAAGACATTCTTTTTGTGTATGTGTGATTAAACACCAAAATGCACTGTTAAGTAAAGAGCCTTAAATTCTAAGGATTTTAAGATTTTCAATTTCATACCTAAAGATAAAGAGTTATTAAACAAATTGTATTAAATGCTGAAAAGACTTTTCTCCACAAAGTATGTTATACACAGTGGATTATGATACTGTGGAAAGTCATGCAGCTGCAGCAAAGTCATCGAGTATTTCTTAACAGGAAGGATGGATGCCCGCAATTAATGCTCTTCTGCAATTTTCATTAGTTCTGAGATGGCATGGGTAATCACAGGCAAATACTTGACATTCCAAAACACTTTCTATAAGAAGGGCATACCACAGCTGAAAGTTAAAACTGTATAAATCTGTGTTTTTTATATTTATTTTCAAGGGCAAATGGATTCTTTCTTATTATTAACTAGAGGCCCAATGCACACAATTCGTGCAAGAGTAGGCCTTCCTTCCCCCAGCTGCCGGCACCAGCTTCCCTCTGGTACCCAGAACCCGGGCTTCCCTCGCAGCCCGGGCTTCATCCGGAAGGACATCTGGTCTAATTAGCATATTATGTTTTTATTATTATAGATGCTGGTTTCCTGATTATGGTAAGAATAAACATTGAATTTTCAAAACACACACACAGGAATCCTTAGAAATGGACCAACACTCTGTAATAGCCTATTATAGAAGGCTTGTACAATAAAGGTTAACAATCATTGTTTTACCCCTCAATCGATTACCTTATTATGATGCAGACATCGCTTTAACAGTTCTTCTGCCATGTCGTATTTGGCCGACTGAATATAAATATCAGCAAGTAGCAGCCAGCTCCTCTCGAAGTCCTCAGCATCAACAGGATTCCAGTTCATTTTCGCAATCCGCTTCAGCTGGTTTCTGGCTCGTGGAGTCTGTTTCAGGATCATATAAGCTGTTGCCATTCCCAAAAGTGCTGGAATATGATCCTTCTGTAAGAAAACCAAACTTTAGACCCTCAGACACACAAACATAAGTAAGTGTCCTATGTTTAAAAGGAAAACACATGGAAAGTAGCAAGTGCCACATAATATGGATTCTATTTCAGGCTCCACACAGCTAACTGTGATAGGGTCATTAATTAACACATCAAGTAAGCTCACCCTACCATGTAGAAGTTGGGTGAGGCGCTGCGTGGTTAAGATAATTCAATAAATTTGCAGATACCACAACCTCACAATCTCAGACAATTCAGGTGACTCAGTCTTTAATGGAATTGACTGGCTGTTTTGGTTTTGCACAGATAAAAAAAAATAAACAAAATTCTATTTCAGTGGAATCCTGACTGAACATTTGCATTTTGACTCCTTCATTCTTTCATCTGTAAAAAGGAATAACAATGATTTACCCACAATGATAGTCCTTATCTATATTGACTTACCCTATTACTCCTTTTCTTCCCCTTCTCATTTTCACTTTATTCAACAGCCTCTTCTCCCAATAAAGATCAATGAAATGTTATAAATAAGGCATGCAATTAGTTAGTCATGTGGAAATTATAGAAAATAAACTCGGTTTAAAACATTCTTTTATAGAGTTTTGATATTTTGCATGGGTTCAAAAGGAAAAACAATGTAGTTAATCTGGCCTCCCATTCCTTGTAATAGAATTTGCAGAATTTAGAAATTTCTTCTGTTTTGTGTGGTAAAATTCTACATGATTGCTATTATAGTGAGGTGTTAGTGTACTAGTATAGTAGATGATAAAATACAGATGCACTGAAAGACATCAGGTTTAGGTAAGCCATAAGAAACAGGGTAGCAGAATAGTAAAACGTTCAATGCCCAACACCACAATGGTTGGAAGTTGGAAATAACCTGGATTAGAGGTGACTCATCAGAGCTTGATGAACACAGCTTTTTAAGAACATAAAATATTCCTGGCTCTAATTTTATATCTTTCAATAAACTTCCAATATGTAATTTGTTCTCATTAAAGAGTGGCAAAAGGTTTTATTTGAGTGTCAAATCCACCCAACTGGCAGTAAATTCTGAAGCTGTGTGTGGATGTTATCAGTTACTGAGCCTCATCCTCACCCTCACCCTATGTGGGCTAGAGGGGAAAGAAAATGGAGGTCTGCTATGAATTTGTCAGTCAGATCCCAGGACAGCCCACAAAGAGAAGGACCCTGTAAGAATGTCCAGATCTTTTCACATACTAAAAATATCCCACACTACACATTTAAAAATAAACCCTCTGATTTTAAAATCACACACCTCAAGTTTGATTAGAATGAATCAATTCCCCACAGCTTGATCATGGCTGAGTGAACCCAAGAATAGTTTCTAAAACTGCAAATCTGCCCTGGCCGGTGTTGCTAATGGTTAGAGCATCGGCCCTTGCACCAAAGGGTCCCAGGTTTGATTCCCGGTCAAGGGCATGTTCCTGGGTTGCGGGTTCACTCCCCACCCCCGGTTGGGGCGACCAGGCAATGTGTCTCTCTCACACTGTTGTTTCTCTGTCTCTCTCTCCTTCTCTCTCCCTCCCTTCCACTCTCTCTGAAAAGCAATGGAAAAAATATCTTCAGGTGAAGATTAACAAAAATAAAACTGCAAATCGGAATTCTCACCCCGGCCTCAGACCCAAGATGTCTCTCTGGTGCAGACATCCTAAGGCATTCGGCCAGCTTCCCTCTCTCATGCTCAGTCCATGCTCAGCTGCAACACTTTGGATCACAAAGGACAATACAGCTATGTTATAAACAACATGCTTTTATGGTTCAAGGTGATGGAATGAAAGCCAGTGGAAGCACTGCTGTGCTTAATGTATTTTCCACTATTTCCTCCCAGGATTCCTGTCGCATACCTCTTTTTCAATCAATCTGAATGTCGCATAGTGCTGTGAACATGCCATTTCCCTGCCCCCCTGTCTTTGTTCCTACTTCCCCTTACCCTGCAATGCACTTTCTCCGTCTCTGCCTGTAAAAATGCAAGTTATGCTGGTTCTTCTTAAATCATACCTTCTCCACAAAAGGGCCTCCCAACTCTCCTTATATTGTTTCCTACAGCACTTTTATTTGCATCTCTAGGATAGAATATCATAAATTTTGTGTTGTACCACAGTCAGTATGCTTACCTCATGGCTCCTAGATTATAAGAAACTTGAAGAAAAGGAGCTATACTTTGTTTAACTTTGTGACTCCCATTGTGCTTAGTACTGTCCTCACTGGCTGCTTAATCAATATTTATTATAGTTAACTAGAGGCCTGGTGCGTCCCTTGGCCTGGCCTGTGGGATTGGGCCAAAACTGGCTCTCCAACATCCTCCGAGGGGTCCCGATTGTGAGAGGGTGCAGAGCAGGCCGAGGGACCCCAAGGGTGCACGATCCGGGCTGGAGAGGGATGCCAGAGGTTGGCCAGCCAGGGAGGGACTGTGGGAGGGCTTCAGGGCATGTCCGGCGCGTCTCACTCAGTCCCAATTGGCTGGACCACAGCAGCAAGCTAACCTACTGGTCAGAGTATAGGCAGACATTCAACTCATGAGCTGCCCCCTGGTGGTCAGTGCACATCATAGCAAACGGTTGAGTGGCCTTAGCATATCATTAACATATTACTCTTTAATTGGTTGAATGGCCGACCAGACACTTAGCATATTAGGCTTTTATTATATAGGACTAGTAGCCCATTTGCAGGAAGAATCCTGCAAGCTGCCACTGCGGCCGAGTGCGCTGCCGCTGCCGCCCGCCCTGCTCTGCTCTGCTCCGCCCCGCCCGGGCTTTCCCTCTGGCAGCCACCTTGCTTTCCGCTTTTCCTCCCTCTTCCTTCTAAGTTGTCTTCAGTTTTCACTCCTCCCTCCCTCAGCGTATGCAAATTAACCATCTTTGTTGGGTAATTTGCATACTCACCCTGATTGGCTGGTGGGCATGGCTTTGGCTGGTGGGCGTGGCGAATGTGCGGTCAATTTGCGTATTACTATTTTATTAGGTAGGATACTAGAGGCCCAGTGCACGGCATTCATGCACTCAGGGTTGGAGGGGGGTACCTCAGCCCGGCCTGCACCCTCTCACAGTCTAGGAGCCCTTGGGGGATGCCTAACTGACGGCTTAGGCCCGCTTCCCAAGGGGAGCGGGCCTAAGCTGCAGTCGGACATCCTTAGCGCTACAGCGGAGGCAGGCTGCTGCGTTTGCCAGCTGTCAGCCCGGCTTATGGCTGAGTGGTGCTCCCCCTGTGGGAGCACAATGACCACCAGGGGGCAGTTCCTGAGTCGAGCGTCTGCCCCCTGGTCGTCAATGTGCATCATAGCAGCTGGTCATTCCGCTGTCCGGTCAATTTGCATATTACCCTTTTATTATATAGGATACGCAGCCTATGAGTTAAAAGAAAAAAGTGCAAGATAAAATTTGTTGCTTATGAAACTTCAGATCACACAACAGTCTTTGGACAGTTCAGTCAATAAACAGATTTGAGGAGAGTATATTACTAATCACATATGTAAGAATAAAAAAAAATAATGTAGTGTCACCAACACAAAAACTGACCGTCTTTCTACGAAATAGCTGTGATGTCACTAGATGCTTTTGTGTTCTCTCTCAGATCCTACAGTTTAAACTCTCATTACATTCAGGGGTGGGGAACCATTTTTTTTGCCAAGGCCCATTTGGATATTTATAACATCATTCACAGACCATACAAAATTATCAGCTTAAAAATTAGCCTACTATATTTGGTCAAACATTTAATTAACTCACCCCTAATGCCTTGGTAGGGCCAGACCAAATGATTTTGTGGGCCTTATATGGCCCGTGGGCCAGACATTCCCCACCCTTGCATTACATGCTAGGATGCTCCTTCACATTTGGTGGCTGTGATACCTTACTTGAAATGGTGCTTCATTGTGTTCTTACACATTTTCTTGGTCTGACATGACAGTCCTATTTCTGGTCTCGTTCAGTCAGCCACTGTCATCACCTGCTGCTTCACAGCCAATTCCAATGAGCACAACCCCAGGGAACATTATTTCAATGTCAGCAGAAGGCTCTGCTCCAGATAGGGCTGCTGCTGATGCTATCTTGATGTCTGTTCTAAGGGTGGCTTAGATGGTAATACAGTGCCATCTAGGACACTTGGAACCAAACAGCAAATGGGGCTGTGGGTTTCCCCAAATCCCTTCAGAGTCTGGAAGGCAGGGGGGAAGGGTCACAGTAGGAGTCCTTGGTGGTTTATTGTTACCACTGTGACTTCTGAACCACAAGAAAAAAAGCAAAACTCTGTAAATCTTATGACAGACACAAACTTATGAGTTTCCAGTGGCCTACAACATTGTTGAGTGAAAAAACATGAAACCTAATGAGTATGCTTAGAACTAGTTATTACCAACTGCTAATGGGGTGGGTGCCTAGAGTTCCTTCCTTAATATCAAGTAATTGAAGAAATACAGTACCATTTGAGGAAAGGAAAAAAGAACACCAGAGAATGAGAAGGAAGGTGGGTCTAATGGGTGAAAAGAGGAAGCCTTTAATATAATAATAATAATAATAATAATAATAATAATAATAATAATGATAGGATTATTTCAGTGTTGCTAGAGATCAATGTCATTATTTGCATGATATAGGTTGTCAGTATTGATCTCACTTAGCGTTAGAGTTGGAAAATTTTCAAATTCACGTAAGTGAAAAGGTGAGCAATGCAGGCAGCCAGGTGTTTATTTTCCCTTAGTAAGTTATCCTAGGCTACATCTATAACGCAGGACTTCTCCAGGGATAAAGCTGTTCCCTTGAGAATTACTTTATGCCCTTTTGAAGAATTTCCTTTCTCCAGAATTCACCATCCTAACAGTGATAAATACATCAACCACACATAAAACCAGTGAAGTGTCTCTCTGGAGACAAAGGTACACTGTGTAAAATTATGCCAAACTATATACGTAATTTTTAAAAAAATATATATTTCTTTATTGATTTCAGAGAGTAAGGGAAGAGAGAGAGATAGAAACGTCAATGATGAGAGAGAATCATTGATCGGATGCCTCCTGCACACCTCCTACTGGGGATCAGGCCTCAATACAGGCATGTGCCCTTGGCTGGAATCAAACCTGGGACCCCTCAGTCCGCAGGCCGACGCTCCATCCACTGAGCCAAGCCAGCTAGGGCGATATATACCTAATTTTTAAAAAAAATATTTTTTATTGAATTTTATAAAGAGAAAGGAAGGGAGAGGGAGAGAAACATTGATGTGAGCGGAACATTGATCAGCTGTCTCCCTGAATGCCCCTTTCCAGGGATTGAGCATGCAACTCGGGTATATGACCTGACTGGGAATCAAACCATGACCCCTCAGTGCATTGGATGATGCCCAATTAACCAAACCGGTGGGCCAGGGCTATATGCCTAATTTTTAATACTAGTAAGTAATTAATTCAATTTTCAGAAAACAAACTAATCAAAACACATATTTCTATACCATCATCTATATATATAAAAGCCAGGTGACTGGAACGACCAGAATGACCAGAAGGACCGGGAGACCAGCCAACCTCCCGTGGCCCCTCCTCCCGGCTGGCCTGGACCCCTGATTGCCCCCCCACCCCAACTGGGGGTGGGGCTGGCCGACCTCCCATGGTCCCCCCCACCTCCTTCTGGGCGGGCCAGACCCCACCTGTGCACGAATTTGTGCACCAGGCCTCTAGTAGAAACATAACATATGAAGTTGAAAAAGAAGATCTACGAACCTCAGATGTTGCTATTTCGGTGAACGTACTCAATGCTTGCTCAACATTAGATTTCTGCTTGGTAGCCATCAGGCAATAGTTCTCCAGTACTCGAAGCTGTACATGACCCTCAGCAGTCTGAGGTTTCAGTTCTTTAAGGAGTTTTTCTGCTGTTCTCACTGCTAATTGCATAGACTCTTGCTTCTCAGTTGAATTACTGTATTCAATGAAAAATAAATCTCTTATATCTGCTACACATGAAGTCAAAGTCATTGAGAATGGAATGAGATCTATGGTACACATGGTTTCTTTTTTGTCACCAATTTAAAAGTAATCCTTTTGAAGAATGTCACTCATTCTCTTCTAGCACAAAGCGCAGTTATAATGTATTTTTTAAACAAAATTAATATAGCTTCAATAAAATAGCATTAAACATGTATTCACTCTAATGTGAAGACAAAATTTGGACAATATCTACATGTGGTGTTTTCATTTCAGCTAATATAAAACTAGAATTAAGAATAAGTAGAATCATCCTATCATCAGTGGTATACCTATTCAGAAAAAAAGTAAAGAGGCAGCAAAAAGTAACTAACATCACTGAAGCACCTACTATGTGCTAAGCACTGGATTATGTCATTCAATCTACGTTGAATCCATTTTATATGTTAGAAAACTAAGGCCCAAACAGGTGAAATAATTTGTCAAAGGTCACACAGCTAATAAATGGTAAACCTGGGATTTGAATCAAAGTTTGTCAGACATATAAAAAGTCTATTTTACTTTCCTCACTCAGTTGCTTATCAGATGCTCAGAAACTATATATCTGTCAAAAGGTTGTAAATTGTAAGTGCAATACAGTTTAAATATGTACTAGCATTTTTCTTATTTTTTAAACACACATCCACACCCAGCTATCTCTCTCTCTCTCTCTCTCTCTCTCTCTCTCTCTCTCTCTCTCTCTCTCTGTGTGTGTATATATATATATATACACACACACACACATATACATCTATCTATCTATATCTATATCTATATCTATATCTATATCTATATATATATATATATATATATATATATATATAAATTAATAAAAGAAAATTAAATTCTCAAAGCCCATTCAAAAAAAAGTCATTGGTCATTTTCTCAGGGCTTACGTTTTATCTTCTCTAAAACATGTCACACTGTTGGCTACCTTCTTCAAAGTTCCCCTCCCTTCGCTCTGTAACATCACATGTTTTTTGGTTCTCTTTCTACCACACTGATTGGCCTTTTCTGACTTCCCTTTCTCATCCAGTCCCCTTAAATGTTAGCATGCCCCAAATTTAGTTCTCAGACTTCTCTTACTACATTCTATTTGCAAAGAGGCCATTCATGGGGTTCCAACCATCCACTCTGTACACATGTCCTCCAAATCTGTATCTCTAGCTATGGCCTCCTTTCTGAGTTCTAGTTTTATATTTTCAACTACTTGCTGAAGAATAGCCTACAGACACCTAACAGTAGTTTACCTTAGCCTTTTCAAAACAAACATAAGACAAGCATGTCTCTCCCTACTCTAAAACTTGCCATGGTCTCTAGAATCCAAGCCTTCAAATCTGTCATTGAAATGTCTCAGCAGTCTGGTTCTAATTTACTCCCGTTGCCTTATGCATCTCCCCTTGATTGCTTTGCACTGCTATGAGTTCTATGAATTCCTGCAACACTTCAGATCTGTTTCGTCGGAGATTGAATGCTTTCAGATACATTCCTGTCTCCTAGGTAAATTACATGTTTCTGAAGGCAGAAACTACCCCTATACCTTAGTATATATTTACATACTTATGCATCCCCCACCATACCTTGCTCAATTTGAGGAGAGGACAAGCAATAAATACAGGTTCATAGAAATATAACCACTTATCAGCAGTGCACACAGTGGCTTTGAAGTCAGGTAGAACTCAGCCCAAATCTTGCCTCCACCACTTACTAATCTATCACATTAGACAAGTTAACTCTGAGCTAATTTCACAATACTGCTGTAGGGAATAAATAAGACAATGCAATATACAGCAACAAGGGTATGGCATATAACCACCATCTCTTAAAGAGTTACTATTATTGGGTGAAAAATTTTGTGAAAGTAATCAAATTCTATAATGTACCTGTTTTTTATAGAGTAGGGGAGTGTCTTTGTAAGTTCCTTCTGATTTAGGAAACCTACTAAAAGTAATACATGCTTGCTACAGAGAACAGTTATTCTAGCTATGATTTTTTTTTTTTTAATCTAACCCTTCATTAGTGCTATCCTAGAATTTAGTTCTCTTTTGTAAGGTATCCTTGTTTATTATCCTCAATGTGTTTCTTAAAAAAGAGTAATTTGTCAAACACTACTCACCCCAGGTCTCTATCTAGATTTTCAAACACTTCACCTCCAACAGTTTCATTATCTGGATTCAAACAGATCTCTATCATATTATAAAGGGCATTTTGGCCCCATTCACTATCTTTCCGAGCTTTATTAAAATGTCGAAGGGCATCGTTTGGTTCTCCAGTATACCTGGTTAAATATTAAAAAAAAACAAAAACTTATTTCAATCACTGACTACAAACTTTAAGTCATTTATAGTTTGTTTGGTAAATAAACATATTCTAAAATGTAGATATTTTTCAAAACAAAGAAATGCATATTCTACTTTATTCACAATGAGGAAAAAAATTATTATGTTGGATTTATTTGCCAATAGATTTACCAAAGATACAGTCCTTTACAGTACTGATATCCTGGCTCCAATTTTGCTCTGGAGTTACGTTTCTCAGCCATTAAGAAAAATCTTGGAACATCCTCAAGTTTTCCACATCTTCTTAGGAAATCAATTAAACGAGATAATGTCATGTAATTATCTACAAACAAAGAATATTTCAGATATATACACATTTTATATCTTTTGTTTTAATGGTTATAATCCTACTTTATTAAAGTATAATTTACTTTAAATGAAATACAATTTAAACAAAGGAATGCCTTTGGGGTTATAATCCCTAAAGAGACTGTGTGGATAACTTGATGATCAATCAAATGATAAAGGGTGGGTTGGTCTGATCACAGTGAGAGAGGTTCTAAATACATAGGCAAATAGACAAAAATGCACATTTGCTGTAACTTACTTTTCAATCATTCCTAGGACCAAAATATTCTAGAAACAGTCTCTGTGCAGATAACCTAAACTCCCACTGTAAAATTTAGGAGGATTGATGTGATTGCGCAGGGCAAGTCTGTCTATGAGACAACCTTTTCCACTTACTGCAGCACGCAAGGGAGTAAGAACAGTACATTCTGATGACAATGTTTGGGGTGAGCAATTAGAAATTTACTCCAGCCTTTCCTTCATATGTGTATGTTCATGCATATTAGACACTAGCTCACCATACTATAACTTTAGGATATCAGTCCCAGTGTTTTAATCCTATTTTACCTTCTTCTAAGGAAAAATAATTAATTTAGTTATTTGGTCTCAGGTATAATTTTCTGGCACACTCCTAGAAAGCCTTCTTCTCTCAATTCTATCCAGTTTTGAGACTAATTTAATAAATATTTTATAAGATTTTAAAAATAATGTATGGAAACTTTAGAAAATTTGGAAAAATACAAAAAATATAAAGAAGAAAAAACATTCATATTCCCACAAGCTAGAGATGACCACATTTTGGTTTCCTTTTATATATTTACTAGAGGCCCGGTGCACGAAATTCGTGCACTGGGGGAGGGTGTCCCTCAGCCCAACCTGCACAGTCTCCAATCTGGGACCCCTCGGGGGATGTCTGACTGCCTCTTTAGGCCCGACAGGGATCGGGCCTAAAGAGGCAGTCAGACATCCCTTTCACAATCTGGGACTGCTGGCTCCCAACTGCTCGCCTGCCTGCCTGATTGCCCTTAACCACTTCTGCCTGCCAGCCTGATCACCCCCTAACCCAGTGATGGGCAACCTTTTGAGCTTGGTGTGTCAAACTTCGCCAAAAAGCTGAGCATAACTCGGGTAGTGTGTCACTTTGAGGAAAAAACTAACTCCAAGACTCTAGTCGCAAATGTTTCATCCTCAGGAGCAGCAAATGTTTCATCCTCGGCATGCTGCCGCGTGTCATCAGAAATGGCTACGCGTGTCAGTGCTGACACGCGTGTCATAGGTTCGCCATCACTGCCCTAACCACTCCCCTGCCAGCCTGATCGACGCCTAACTGCTCCCCTGCCAGCCAGATCATCTCCAACTGGTCTCCCCTGACAGCCCGGTCACCCCCAAATGCCCTCCCCTGCATATTCTCTCTTTATTAGATAGGGTTTTTTCTTTAACATATTGGACAGCTCTAACTGGTTTGGCTCAGTGGATGGAGTGTTGGCCTGCAGACTCAGGGTCCCGGGTTCGATTCCAGTCAAGGGCATGTACCTTGGTTGGGGGCACATACTGCAGGAGGCAGCTGATCGATGTTTCTCTCTCATAGATGTTTCTAGCCTCTATCCTTTTCCCTTCCTCTCTGTAAAAAAATCAATAAAATTTATTTAAAAAAAACATATTGGACAGTGTACCTGCTGTGGTCTTGACAAAACAGTAAAAATGTAAACCCAAACTAAAAGAGTCATAAAATAAACTCCTTAAACAGGAATTTCATGAGACTTGGAAAGGTGATATCCTGTGGTTGTTTCTTCCTTTTTTTCTTCTCTTTCTTTTTCTTGATGTTTCATCTTTTGTCCTTTCTTACTTTTCTCCTTCTATTCCTTTTCTATCGTCTCTTTCTCTAAACTTTACCTTTGGTAGAATCATCAGTACTTGACTCGCTCCCTGGGGGCGCGGGTGCCTCCCAGCCAGACACCTAGGGCTGCCTCTGGGAGGGGTTGGCGGCATGGGGTCTCAGGCGCCTCCCATCCAGACACCCCCGGCCGCCTCTCGGAGGGGATGGCAGCGTGGGGTTGAGGGTGCCTCCCATCCAGACACCCCAGGCTGCCTCTGGGAGGGGATGGCAGCGTGGGGTTGAGGGCGCCTCCCATCCAGACACCCCAGGCTGCCTCTGGGGGTTGGCGGCATGGGGTCACGGGGGCCTCCCAGCCGGACACCCCGGGCTGCCTCTGGGAGGGGATGGCAGTGTGGGGTCCTGGGCGCCTCCTATCCAGACACCCCGGGCTGCCTCTGGGAGGGGTTGGCGGCGTGGGGTCCTGGGCGCCTCCTATCCAGACACCCCGGGCTGCCTCTGGGAGGGGATGGCGGCTTGGGGTCCTGGGCGCCTCCTATCCAGACACCCCGGGCTGCCTCTGGGAGGGGATGGCGGCGTGGGGTCCTGTGCGCCTCCTGTCCAGACACCCCGGGCTGCCTCTGGGAGGGGATGGCAGTGTGGGGTCCTGGGCGCCTCCTATCCAGACACCCCGGGCTGCCTCTGGGAGCGGTTGGCAGTGTGGGGTCGCGGATGCCTCCCAGCCGGACACCCCGGGCTGCCTCTGGGAGGGGTTGGCGGTGTGGGTTCACGGGCGCCTCCCAGCTGGACACCCCGGGCTGCCTCTGGGAGGGGTTGGCGGCGTGGGGTCACGGGGGCCTCCCAGCCAGACACCCCGGGCTGCCTCTGGGAGGGGATGGCAGTGTGGGGTCCTGGGCGCCTCCCAGCCAGACACCTAGGGCTGCCTCTGGGAGGGGTTGGCGGCGTGGGGTCTCGGGCGCCTCCTATCCAGACACCCCGGGCTGCCTCTGGGAGGGGATGGCGGCGTGGGGGCGCGGATGCCTCCCATCCAGACACCCCGGGCTGCCTCTGGGAGGGGTTGGCGGCGTGGGGTCACGGGGGCCTCCCAGCCAGACACCCCGGGCTGCCTCTGGGAGAGGATGGCGGTGTGGGTTCACGGGCGCCTCCCAGCTGGACACCCCGGGCTGCCTCTGGGAGGGGATGGCGGTGTGGGGGACAGACACCTCCCAGCCTGACACCGGGGGCTGCTTCTGGGAGGGGATGGTAGCATGGGGTCCCCAGCACCTCCCAGCCCGGTCACGCCCCCCCCCCCCCCCCGTGCCGATCGCCCCAGGCACCCCGGGGAGCTGCGGCATGGGCCCGGCCACGCCCCCCCCGGGGTGCCGATCGCCCCAGGCACCCCGGGGAGCGGCGGCATGGGCCCGGCCACGCCCCCCGGGGTGCCGATCGCCCCAGGCACCCCGGGGAGCGGCGCCATGGGCCCGGCCACGCCCCCCGGGGTGCCGATCGCCCCAGGCACCCCGGGGAGCGGCGCCATGGGCCCGGCCACGCCCCCCGGGGTGGCGATCGCCCCAGGCACCCCGGGGAGCGGCGCCATGGGCCCGGCCACGCCCCCCGGGGTGGCGATCGCCCCAGGCACCCCGGGGAGCGGCGCCATGGGCCCGGCCACGCCCCCCCCGGGGTGCCGATCGCCCCAGGCACCCCGGGGAGTGGCGGCATGATCGCCCCAGGCACCCCGGGGAGTGGCGGAATGGGCCCGGCCACGCCCCCCGGGGTGCCGATCGCCCCAGGCACCCCGGGGAGTGGCGCCATGGGCCCGGCCACGCCCCCCGGGGTGCCGATCGCCCCAGGCACCCCGGGGAGCGGCGCCATGGGCCCGGCCACGCCCCCCCGGGGTGCCGATCGCCCCAGGCACCCCGGGGAGCGGCGGCATGGGCCCGGCCACGCCCCCCCCGGGGTGCCGATCGCCCCAGGCACCCCGGGGAGCGGCGCCATGGGCCCGGCCACGCCCCCCCGGGGTGCCGATCGCCCCAGGCACCCCGGGGAGCGGCGCCATGGGCCCGGCCACGCCCCCCCGGGGTGCCGATCGCCCCAGGCACCCCGGGGAGCAGCGGCATGGGCGCGGCCACTGGGCACCGCCATCTTAATTTTATCAACGGTTGACAGGCCATCCGGAGTCCCGCCCTCAGCCTCCGCTGGCCCAATCGGGGGCATAGCGGAGGTGCGGTCAATTTGCATGTTTCTCTATTATAAGGTAAGATGAGTGAAAAACAATCTATAAATACTTAAACATAAGCAAATGAATATTTTTTTTGCTTACATATATACAAAATTGAAGTCACACTTGGGTTTTTAAAAAATATATGTATTGTTATTGATTTCAGAGAGGAAGGAAGAGGGAGAGAGAGATAGAAACATCAATGATGAGAGAATCATTGATTGGCTGTCTCCTGCACACCTCCTACTAGGGATCAAACCTGCAACTGAGCATATGCCCTGACCAGAAATTGAACCATGATCTTCTGGTTTATATGTCAACACTCAACCACTGAGCCACCCCAGCCAGGCCACACTTGGGGTTTTGATTCAACATTATACAGTGAACATTTCTCAATTGTCATTAAATGTTCTTCCAAAACATAATTTTAATATGGATGCATAATTATTGATGGCTCACATTTTATTTCTCTGTAGTTGTGTTTTTAGGTGTTTGGACTCTCAAGTTTCAGTTAGCACAGGACTCATAGTAGGGGATTTGTAAAAATTCCTTGCACTGGCTGGTTTGACTCAGTGGATAGAGAGTCAGTCTGCAGACAATACTACTAAAAGGTATTCATTATTAGTTCAAGTTATAATTACCAGTGATAGATTAAATTGCATTAACTTGTTTTTTTTTAGTTAAACATGAAATTTGACAGAAGGCAAATTTCTGCACTTTAAGGAACCTACTGAAAACTGAAATGTGTTGCACTCTGACAAAACATAGTCCATATTTATTGCTGGATAGTGAGGCGATATCTGTGATGTGACAAGGCATGAATGAAGTGTTATGGAATTACAATGTACAGAATTCCTAACTTTGCTTTGGGGAAGCTGGAGACATTTCATCTAGGACTGGACGTTTGAGCAACCTGAAGGAGAGGAGGATTTTGCTAGACAAAGGCATTCCGAGAGGTAGACAGCATGTGCAAAGACAGAGCAGAGACCATGAGTGCTGCTAAGTTTGATGTTACTAGCCATACATTGGAGGAAGGATAAGAAATATGAATGGAAGGATCATCTGGGCCACATTATCAAAATAATGCTATATTAGACTTTACCCTAGACAGCCATCCTTACTTTTAAGCAGAGGGATGGTTTTTGATTTTTAGAATTAACATAGCAGTCCTACCATAACATAGAGCTACAAGAACCTAGAGGCTGGAAGATCAGTAGGGAAATTGCACTAATGTGGGTGAGAAGTGACACAGGCCTTAATTAGAGCCATGGGCTAGGAGAAGATAGACTGGATGTGACACTTAGCTATTAAACAGACACAACTGATGGGACTTCTTAATCAATTGCTGTGAGGACAGGGGAGAACTCGGGAAGATTCAGAGATTTTAAGAGTGAAAAGGTGTAATCTGTCAAGAGAGCAATAATTAGATCTATAAGGAGAATTTTTAACCAGCTAGGTTAAGTCAAATTGGACAGTACATTTCTCAAGTAAGCTAAAACGCAGCCTTACTTTAAAGTATTAAATGTGCTGAGGGTGAGCAATAATGCACACATAAAATAAGTAGATCATAGGTTTTAGAATAATTCTTACAAAGCAGATCAGTGGATGAGTTTGTAAAGTCCTATTAGAAATCAAATAGAACACAAGATTCAAAACATAAAATATCACATAGGCAGTAAAAACTTACTTATTTTGCATTTTTAAATGACTTGGTACTGCACAGCCATTCACCAATCCATTCAACCAATAAACGTTTACTTTGTACCATCTGTGTGCCTTACACCACAATGTGTGGATGGTGGGGATATCAGATGGATGTGAGATGATCCCTGCAAACTTGGAGTTTGCAGTTTAATGGAGATGACAAATCCTATCTAATAAAGCAGTAATATGCAAATTAACCATCACTCCGCTATACCCACCAGCCATGCCCACCAGCCACGCCCACCAGCCAATCAAGAGTGATATGCAAATTAACCCAGCCAAGATGGCAGTTAACTTGCATATCCAGGCGCAGAACGAAGACTGAAGACAGTGGAGAAGGAAGCCAAGCACTGCAGAAGGGAGCAAAGCTGCAGAGAAGCAAGCGGGGCGGTGGAGAAAAGAGGGAAGCAGGCAGGGTGGGGGAGAAGAGAGTGAGCGAGGCAGCGGAGACGGGAGGGAGCGAGGCAGAGGAGACGGGTGGGAGCGAGGCAGCGGAGAAGGGAGGGAGCGAGGCAGCGGAGAAGGGAGGGAGCGAGGCAGAGGAGATGGGTGGGAGCGAGGCAGTGGAGAAGGGAGGGAGCGAGGCAGCAGAGAAGGGAGGGAGCGAGGCAGCGGAGACGGGTGGGAGCTTCGCTCAGGCTGCAGGAAGCCCTATTCTTGCAGGAGTATTCCTGCAATGGGCGGCTAGTATATGCATAAATACTTTTAGCAAAATAACAGAATTCTGTGATAAAGAGGCCTGAGTGAAGTGATTTATTATTAGTGTGACCAACTCATCCTGATTTGCTGAGACTTTTTTAGTTTTTGCATTGAAAGCCCTGTCTTCCCGGAGACCCTTCAGTCTTAGGTAAATCAAGGTAGGTGGTCACCCTACTCAGCTTCACATGAGATATTTTATAATGTAGGTGGTGGCAGTGGGTTGGGATTTTTATTTAGTGAAGGGTGTATATTTTGGATTACGTGTAGGGAAAGACATAGCAGAAGAATGAGGAAGGCAAAATTCATTATGGGCAAAAGGAAAAAACCATGCATAGGCTTGGAGGTGTGGTTGTGTGTCACTTGGTACTTCTACAGTACAAGGTTGTTATACTGAACTTACAAATAATTCATTTTATATGTGCTTATGAACAGTCCAAAGTAGCCAGTCTACTAAGCCAATTATGTTATTGCCATTTTGGAGAGATGCTGGGTGAGACAAAATTCATCTCCAAATGAGCACTTCTTCAAATCTTTCACATGAGGGCAAAATTGTCATCAATGGCTTAAAAATGGCTTAAAAATATTAACAAGGGGCCCAAGCCGGGTGGATCAGTTGGTTGGAGCATCATCCCATACACTGAAATTGTTGTGGGTTCAATCCCTAGTTAGCGCGTACAGGAGGCAACCGATTGATGTTTTTCACATTGATGTTTCTCTCTCTCTTTAAAATCAATAAAAACGTATCACACACATACACACATGAGGGGAGAGGTCTGCTTTTTACACACATATGTACTCACAAGGGGACAAGTCAGGTTGGATTATTGGCTTGAAGAGAAATATTGCAATATGGGAACAGCTTAAGATAAAATGAAAATATTATGTACACTACCTTAAACGGTCTTTCAGAAAAGAAGAAAGGGACAAAACAGAATCTAGAACCAAGGCAGAAATGGCATAACAGCCAAGAGGAGAAAAGGAGTTGAGTGCATTAGCCAATACAATCAATGAATATTTACCTGGCTTGCGTTCTAAAAGCTGTTGTAAATGAAACACTGCTTGTTCATAGTCCTGCTTCCTGAACATGAGATCTGCCATCATCTATAAAAATAAAAGTTGGTTCTAAAAATATTGCCATATATTTGACAAAGCATATTCCTCCTATCAAGATTTAGCACTAGGAAGACACATTTGAAGAAGAGGAGGGAAGTTTTACAGAAAGGAGCCCCTTACACATATTAGCCCTGAGATCAGTGTAACAGAAGGTTATCGGGACGTGAACAGAATGCTCTGTTCCCAAACTGTATTTTAGCAGAAAATATGTTTCAAGAGGTTATTTTAAAAGCAGAGATTTTAGGAAACTGCACACTCTATGTGTGCCATTATAGAAAGATGCCTCATTGGGCTTGCTAAAATGACAAGATTAAAAAAAATAACAACGCTCTTAAATTCTTAATATTTCAAAGGAATTTCAAATAAGCAAGACTTACTGAGATTTTCTTTTTTTTTTTTTTTTAATATATTTTATTGATTTTTCACAGAGAGGAAGGGAGAGGGATAGAGAGCCAGAAACATCGATGAGAGAGAGACATCGACCAGCTGCCTCCTGCACCCCCCCCACCGGGGGACGTGCCCGCAACCAATGTATATGCCCTTGACCGGAATCGAACCTGGGACCTTCCAGTCCGCAGACCGACGCTCTATCCACTGAGCCAAACCGGTTTCGGCTGAGATTTTCTTATCATATGTTTTAAAGGGAGAGTTCTTACATTTCTAGTTACATTTGTAGTAACTTTGAATAAACCTCACAAACTGTCATCTATATAGCTGTTTGAAAAACTAACAAATACCTCAGTCCCAGTAAAAATGAAAAAGAAAAAAAAATTTCTGTTTAAAACTCACCATCTTAAAACAATAAAGGAAGTTTTTTATGTAACTCCAAAAGTCCCACTGCAACTTATAAATTAGTCCGGCATGTCTGAGTAAGTACTTAAAAGTCAGTCTTTAGCAAATTTTTATGACTTACCACATGACTGACCATGCATCCTCTTACGCATAAAGAAAATTTAACTAGGCCCAAGACAGCAAATCAGGCCTTATTTAGAAAAACAGGTTTACCGTTTTTATAAAATAAAAAAAGAATCTTAGTCTTCTTTGGTAAAATGTACCAATAATGTTAAAAATGTCACTTTTTCCAAAAGCCAACACGAGACAGGCCTCTCAGCTAGCATTAGTTTTGTGTGGAACCTAAAACACAGCCGCCTTTACAGCACTGAAGTCTCTAGGACTAACCATGGTGGCAGCCTCATTGTCCTGGTCATTCTGGAGAAGTAGAGCACAATGCCGCAGGCAGGCCTCAGGGTCATCGTGTGCCAGGTATAATCGTGCCAGCTCCAACATTATCTATGGACAAACAGGGCAAGATTAGTGAGAGACTGGAATAAACAGTGACTGAGGAAATTGTCTGGATACACATTAAACTTTAGTTGATCAAAGTTATCGGAATAAAAATGCCAAGCATGATAGACAGGAAAACTATAGGCACACTCACCTTTCTTTTCTCTTATAACTGAGGAAAAAAAAGGAAAAACGGTGGTAACCCACTTGAAAAGTAGAGAGTCACAAAATGTGTAAAGAACACTTGCTTAAATCGGGAAATTAGATTCTGGTCCAAGCTTTTCCATGATGGGGCCAAGTCTCTCTTACCTCTCGGAACCTGTTTTCTCATCCTATATAATAAAGAGGTAATATGAGAATTGACCATCATGCCCTCATAAGATGGCTGCCTGCGACCAGGCTGGCAGGGGGGTGAGTGAGGGATGACCAAACGATTGAACAAGCAGGCTGTGTGGGGTAACCAGGACGGCAGAGGGGTTAGTGAGGGACGACCAAACGACTGAACAAGCAGGCTGCGTGGGGTGACCAGGCTGGTAGGGGGGTTAGTGAGGGATGACCAAATGACTGAACAAGCAGGCTGCGTGGGGCGACCAGGCCGGCAGGGGGGTGAGGGATGACCAGGCTGGCAGGGGGGGGGGCAGTTAGGGGAGACCAGGCCGGCGGGGGGTGCAGTTGGGGGCAATTAGGCTGGCAGGGGGGGCAGTGAGGGGCGACTAGGCCAGCAGGGTGGGGGGCAGTTGGGGCGACCAGGCCGGGAGGGGGGACAGTAAGGGTGACCAGGCCAGCAGGGGGGGCAATTAGGGATGACCAAGCCAGCAGGGGGGGCAGTTAGGGGTGATCTGGCTGGTAGCAGGGGCGGGCAGTTAGGGCGATCAGGCCAGCGGGGGGACAGTTAGGGGTGATCAGGCAGGCAGGTGGGGCAGTTAGGGGCAACCAGGCAGACAGGCAGGTGAGCTATTAGGAGCCAGCGGCCCAGGATTGTGAGAGGGATGTCCGACTGCTGGTTTAGGCCTGATCCCAGGGATCATCCCCTAAGGGGTCCCGGATTGGAGAGGGTGCAGGCTGGGCTGAGGGGACCGCCCAACCCCATACACGAATTTCGTGCACTGGGCCTCTGGTTCAGTGCTGTAAAATAAAAAGCTTGAAGCAGACAATTCCCAAGATATACTTTACACTGAAACTAGAATTATAGCTCCTTCAGCCATCACAAAACCAAGTGACTATTTGGTAATGCTTTAATAAAGGTTATTTTTGCCTTACATCTGAAAGAATTGTATTAACTTCAAAATGCTCAATCCTAAACTTTAAATTCTAGAATAAAATTGCCTTTTGTTCTATATCACTTATTTAAGTTTTAGCTATTTTTAGAGATTTCTAAGAAAAATATCTAATCATCTATCAACATCTGAAAAATTACACTTTTAGTTCATATGTTTTCTACATCAATATTATCTTTACATTTACTCCCAAACTGTGCCATTTGAGGTAAGAGATTCAATCTAGTCATTTCTGCATGTCCCGTAATTGAAAAAGAGGTGTACAAGGGCTGTTTAGTAAGATGAATTGAGTCATCTAGAGCCAGATAATTGAGATTGAGAAATTGTTTTAAAGTAATTATTAAAACACAAATGAATATTGAACATCAAAGAGCTTACAGATTTACTTTATATCACTTATTCCATCATGATTTTTAGATTCTAGTATTATTAAAGGCATAAGTATTTTGAAGGATTTCTAGACACAGTATTAATTTTTAACTTGTATTTTTGTTATATTTCTTTTCAAATCTTTAATAAGCTGATAAGAATTTTACATTTGGAGAAATTAGATGACATCTGGAATAAAAGGTGCTTAAACTTTTATGAAGGTTCTGACCTTATTATCTGTTTCACAATGAACAAGCGCTTCTCTATAAAACTTAATTGCTTTTTCATAGTCTCGCTGAGCAACAGAATGTTTTGCAATCTCTGCACAAATTTCAGCTGCTAAATGTTTCTGTGCAGGAACTGCATCTGGTTGTTCCATCTGAACGCGTTTTAGTACCCGAGCTTGTAATTCTCGAGCCTAGGAAAAAATAAGGATAAAAAAGATTTAAAAAAAAATAAGTAGAAACTAACAATTCTCAATAGTGAACACATAGCATAAACTTTACAGAAGATTTATTAAAGCATTTTTGGCCCCCGAGCTAACAAAGCCTGACCCAAAGAAAATATCTCAGTTGAGGTCTTAAACATGCACTTGTTTGCAAATGAGCCAGCATGCCTATACTTTCCAACTGAAGACTAAAAATTACTGAGTCTTTCCCACTGTTATAAGGATATGTACAGGAAGCTCACTAGGGAACAATGCAATCATAAAACCAATATTTGGAAAAAATCTTCCACTTGTCGAAAGGTATTGAAGAAATGACTTAAAGCATGTTATTTGTTATAAAGAAAAAAAAACACATTTTGTTATTTGTTGTAAAAACGAAGAAACAGGAAAAGCAAAACAAAAACAAACGAAAAAATATCTGAAATAGCCCAATGTCTAAGAATGGAAAATGGCTAATCAATTTTTGGTGTATACATACATATGGTCCTACATTGTGCACAGACAACCGGGAGGAAGGCAGGGGTCTTCCTCAGGGTAAGAATGTAGAGCAGGTTGCTAAATTAGAAGAACATTAGCCTTTCCACCCACAGATATGTTTTCTGACACATTGAGACCTTCCTTTAATAAGTGAAAGAGAACTCCTGTGCTTTAAGCCTGCACAATAAAATTTAACTTTGAGCTAATCATTCACTAATGCATTCATGCGTTCATGTAACAAACAGTGAATATTCACCATCTGCCACACATTATGCTACACACAGGGAGCCCTTTTCGAGACCCCTGTCAAAATGTTGGTTGACAACTGGTGTTTAATGAAGATGGTCTAAAGCTGAGTGTGTTTGGGAATCACAAGTCCTAACATTAATTTAGGACATTATAATAAGCATTCTTCTGGAAATGGAAGAGAATGGATTAGAGAATATTATTAGATACAGCATATGGTGAAGGTTAAGACTGTTTCATGAAATTTTACTTTTATATGATTAAGATGTAGCTACATAGACATGCTGGTAAAATGAATATTAAGTGAAAAGAGCATAACCAAATATAAGTCTGTACAGAAATGAATATTAAGTGAAAAGAGCATAACCAAATATAAGTCTGTACTTATCAATTATAATTTTATAAAATTATAAAATTGTTAAGTGCTTTATGGCATATAGATTCTTTATTTCTGGTTTATTTAGATATTTTTTCACAGAAAAGATAATTTGCTAAAAAGTGATTTCCCTAGAATTTTCCTGCAATTAAAGAATTAGAACTTTTGTTAGCTAAAGCTCAAAACCAAAACATTTGATAAATGAGTTGCACAGAATGCAGAACTCTTCTGGGTACATGAAAATGAGGTCAAAAGAGTGGTAGTCTAGAAAGCAAAAATAGTGAGATGCTCTACTTCAAGCTCAGCGAAGATGTGGGGCAAATCAATTAACAAATGACCCAGTCAACAACATCATTTAAATCCACATGGAAACTTTACCAAAATTGATTACAATGTAGGGCATAAAGCAAGCTTTAACAAATTTCAAAGGGCTGAATCATTCAAACTATGTCTGACCACAGTGAAATTAAACTATAAATAATTATAAAAAAGATAACAAAAAATGGAACTGCCCGGAAATTGAACACTATTACTTTTATTTTTTACTAGAGGCCTAGTGCACGAAATTCGTGCATGGGGGTGGGGGGTGTCCCTCAGCCCAGCCTGCACCCTCTCCAATCTGGGATCCCTCGAGGGATGTCCGAATGTCTGTTTAGGCCCGATCCTGGTAGGGCAGTCGGATATCCCTCTCACAATCCAGGACTGCTTGCTCCCAACTGCTCACCTGCCTGCCTTCCTGATTGCCCCTAACTGCTTCTGCCTGCCAGCCTGATCATGCTCTAACCACTACCCTGCCAGCCTGATTGATGCCTAACTGCTCCCCTGCCAGCCTGATTGCCCCTAACTGCCCTCCCCTGCAGGCCTGGTCACCCCTAACTGCCCTCCCCTGCAGGCCTGGTCCCCCACCAACTGCTCTCCCATGAAGGCCTGGGTCCCCCCCAACTGCCCTTCCCTGCAGGCCCGGTCACCCCCAACTTCCCTCCTCTGCCTGCCTGGTCACCCCTAACGCTCTCCCCTGCAGGCTTGATCGCCCCCAACTGCCCTCCCTTGTAGGCCTGGTCCCTCCCAACTGCCCTCCCCTGCTGGCCTGATTGCCCACAACTGCCCTCCGCTGCTGGCCTGATCCCTCCCAACTGCCCTCCTCTGCTGGCCATCTTGTGGCGGCCATCTTGTGTTCACATGGGGGCAGCCATCTTGTGTGTTGGAGTGACAGTCAATTTGCACTTTACTCTTTTATTAGATAGGATAGAGGCCTGGTGCACAGGTGGGGGCCAGCTGGTTTGCCCTGAAGGGTGTCCTGGATCAGGGTGGTGGTTCCCTTGGGGCGTGGAGTGGCCTGGGTGAGGGGCCTGTGGTGGTTTGCAAGCCAGCCACGCCCCCTGGCGACCCAAGCAGAGGCCCTGGTATCTGGGATTTATTTATCTTCTATAATTGAAACTTTGTAGCCTTGAGCGGAGGCCTGGGCCGACCAGGGTGTGCAGGAATCTTGGATTCCTCCATTGCCAGGGAAACCCAAGCCTCCTGTTCGCTCCATGGCCACAGCCATCTTGGTTGGGTTAATTTGCATACTTGCTCCTGACTGGCTGGTGGGCATGGCTTGTGGTGTGGCGGAAGTACGGTCAATTTGCATATTACTCTTTTATTAGATAGGATACATAAACAGATTTTACTTCAAACCATATTTATAACTATAGGTTGTGAAAAATAACTGCCATATATTAAGTGCTTACTATGTTATTTCCATATGCAATAGTTGCCACTTTAAATTATTTAAAATTTATCTTTATGGTTGGAAGTATTACAGATGTTTCCTTCATCCCTCCCCCATTGATCCCCTCCTTCTCATTCCTATCCCCTCCTCAGACCTCCACCCCACTTTTGTCTGTGTCCATGGATTACACATATCTTATATAATAAAAGGGTAATATGCAAATCAATTGAATGGTGGAACAACTCGTCACTATGATGCGCACTGACCACCAGGGGGCAGATGCTCACCGCAGGAGCTGCCCCCTGGTGGTCAGTGTGCTCCTACATGGGGAGCGCCGCTCAGCCACAAGCTGGGCTAATGGCTGGCGAGCGCAATGGCCTGCCTCCGAGGCAGTGCTAAGGTTGTCTGACTGAGAATTAGGCCATCAGTTGGACATCCCCTGAGGGCTCCTGGACTGTGAAAGGGCACAGACCAGGCTGAGGTACCCCCATTCCCCCCCTACCCCCAACCCCCCGCCGAGTGCACGAATGTTGTGCACCGGGCCTCTAGTATGCATATAAGATCCTTGGTTAATCTCTTTCCACCCACCCTACCCCCCTTCCCTCTTATAATCTTCAGTCTGTTGCATGCTTCCATGTCTGTGGATCTATTTTATTCATCAGTTTATTTTGTTCATTGGATTCCACATATAAGTGAGATCATGTGAGACTTGTCTTTCTCTGACTGGCTTGTTTTGCTTAGCATAATATTCTCCAGGTCCTTCCATGTTGTCTCAAAGAGTAAGAGATTCTGCTTTTTTTACTACTGCATACTATTCCATTGTGTAAATGTATCACAGCTTTTTTTATCCACACATTTACTGATGGGCACTTGGGCTGTTCCCACATCTTAGTTATTGTAAATAATGCTGCTATGAGCACAGGGGTGCATATATTCTTTCTGATTGGTGTTTCAGTCTTCTTAGGATATGTTCCTAGAAGTGAGATCCCTGGATAAACACTATACTTATAAATAACCCAAAGTGATCAAAGTAGAAGTGAGGAAATATTATAAACTGAACAATAATAAACTTGTGGGGTGTATCTAAAGCAATGCTTAGAGATAAATTTATTACCTTAAATGAATAAGAAAAGAACAAAGGCAAACCCAGCCTATGTTACTACCTAATGGACTATTTCAATAGTCTAGAAAAAGATTAGTAAACCAAATCCAAAAAAAGTAGAGAAAACTAATTAGTGAGGTAAAAAAGCAAACATTTAATGAAGCCAGAAAAGGAAAAAGTTGGTTCTCTGAAAATATTATTATAATAAACCCCTGGCATAACTGATCATTAATAACAGAAGGAAAATGACCAATATCAGTAGTATAAAAGAAGATATTTCTACAGCATTTCCAGACTTTCAACGGGTAAGATATTATGAAAAAATATGTCAATTAATTTGACGATTTAATGAAATAAAAAACTGTTTAAAAATATATCCATCCAAACTATCATAAGATGAAATTTTAAAATGATCACTCCAAGATCCATTATAGATGTTGAATCCATTAATAAAAATCTTCCATCAAGAAGCTTTGAAGTCCCAATGGTTTTAATATCAAATTGTTCCAAATGCTAAAAAAATAGCATCAGTTTATAGATCAATCTCTCTCATGAACATGGATGTACAGATCTTGAACAAAATACTAGCTAATATCTTTAAATTCCAGTTGTTGTTTTAAAAAATTATAAAAAAATGACATATTTCAGGGCTATCACGGGGATTTAACATCTGAAAATCAATTTACAGAAAAAAATAAGAGAAAAGTCACATGAGTAATCTGATAGATGCAGAAAGTGAATTATGATAAAATTTAATTTAAAAAAATTGTTAGCACACTAGAAATTTAAAAATCATTAAAAATATTAGCTACTTAGGGAATAGTTCAAAGGAAAAGTGTGCAAAACCCCTACAGTGAAAACAACAAAATATTAAAAGGAATTAAAGAAGATATAAATAAAGGAAGAAAAAAAAAATGATGTCAAATCCCACCTATAAAATAAGTCATATGACTGTACAAAAGCTTTAAACCAAACTTTATCAGCTGTAAGAATTAAAAAATCAAATTCCCTATTTGTTATAATAATTAGCAATAATATATTTAAGCCGTACAATCCACAGGCATTCAATCATTTCCGTTTTGACTTATTTTCTGTGAATGAGGTTGGTTTACTCTTACATGTGGCATATTTCCTTCTGCATCCATCCTCCACCCACAACCACCCTCACAAACAAATGCATTTACCTGTTGTAATGAAGTTATTGCATCACCAGGTCTTTCCATTTTACTGTAAACTTTTGCTAGAAGAATTTGCAAACGTCCATCTTCCATGACAGCTGACAGTTCATTTACTAAGAAAGAATTGAATACATTGGGGGAAAATATTAATTTTAAACAAATGCTTACATTTTTCAACCAGTTTAAAAAATGGTCTTTGGAAAGAATGGTTTTGAAAAATAGTGAACAAAGTTAAAAAATTTTCAGTCAGTTAACTGAGGAATGGCCATGTTTGTTTTTTTAAAAAAAGATACAAACAGGTTGGAAGAAAAAATAAAGAACTGGGTAAAAACTGGAGGTTTTTCTTAAGACATATATTTAGAAATAACAATGTAATAACTTAGTTAATAATTTCAATTTTCATTCTTAAGTATATAAAATTTCTGCTTATTGAAGTCATTAAAAGATAAGATAGAATATCTGCTACACTGTAATGAAGAAGTGCTGTTTTTTAAAATAACGTATTATTTTATTTGATAGGCTATGAATCGTAGTCAGTAAGAACATCGCTTGTGATGCCAACCAGTCTGGTTTCAAATTTAGGCTTCATCACTTATTAGCTATTTAACCTTGAACAAGTACTTAACCATTCTGTGCCTCCCTTCCATGTGTAAGAGAGGGGAAATAATAGTACCTATTTCATAGGGTTGTTGTAAAATATTTAAAGTTAATAAGTACAAAGCAAGTTAACATATGCAAAGCAATTAAAATAAAGTGTGGCATGTGGTTGAGAGTGATTTAAATATTTAGTATTATTACTTTGTGATCTAAGAGCAGTAAAAGAACCCTAAATACTAATTAACAGAAATATGTTTCTTCCACCATTTAAGAAGTACATGGTCTTTGCCAGTCTGTTTGAAGTGGTTTATTTAAATTATTTCTTTAATTTTACATTATTGATGTTTCTGTCTTTCTCTCTGAAATCAATAAAAATATATTTTTAAAAAACTTATAATAAAAATGTTTACTTGTTTAAACATCAGACATAATTGCAATTTAAAAGAACTTTACATCATTTTGGGAAGTATTTTTCTATAACACAATTAACTGTTTCATAAATCTGTTATAGATTTTTCAAATGTCTTATTTTAATAGAGTGATATTCTGATCAATGAAATAAGCAACTTCACATATAAAATACTGGGAATACAAATACACATTTATATAATACAAAAATGAAAAGATAAGATATATCAGGTATACTTTTTTTCAAATCATGAATATTTTCATACCAAGTTCATGAGCTAGAGCGTGTTGAAGAACTTTTTCTGCTTTGTCATACCATTTCAATTTTAATAAAAGCTCTGCCAAGTCGTAGCAAAGATAATTTTGTCCATTTTTCAGTGCAGCTTCATAGTAAGTGATTGCCTAAACAAAATCCATTTTAGTTAGGAAGAAAGAGGCGATGAGAATGGAATTCAAGCATAGGTAATTTACACACAGATTTAAAACATATACATAACTGAAAATAACCAAGAAGAAGCTTAGGCATGTATCTGCACTACCAGTTAAGTATGCCATTTTCCTTAGAGAATCAAAAATCACACAAGGCAACTAGCATTTCTTGTATAAGTAGCTTATTAATAGAGTGAGTGCTTGGTGAAAAAAAATTTTTTTTAATGGTTTTATTCCAGAAGCCAGTGAACTTTATCAAATGCAATACTCTGCTAGCTGTTGTATAAATGTTCAAGTTACCAGGAGTAGAGCAAAAATATAGCAACTAAAGAATACTCATTTACTCTAAGAGGCAAAAAAACAAGATAAAAAACAAAAACCCAAACCCAACCCTCAAAGCACATAGCTTCCCAAAATTCATTTCAGAGAAAGGACATCTATTATGCTTTGTCATATAATGACAGAGATGTTAATAGCAACTGGTTTAGTGATAAGAATTTAGGTGTAAGATGAGGCCTGAAGTAAACTTTAGTCCAAATAGTCTTAGCAAAATGCAGTGAATAAGAATGTGAGACAAGAGAAAGACTTTAGCACAAATTCCAGCTTGTGGACACAATTTGGAGTTTTAAAACCATCAAGATATAAACGGTGCTTGCTGAAGGCCTCTCATAGAGCAGACTTTGAAAAAATTGACCCAATAAATATATTTTAAACTATAAAGTACTTGCCTTTGAATAGTTATGAGTTTTCACAAGCGCTTTCCCAACTTTGCTTGCAAGTGTTCCATCTTTTGGGTTTTGATTTAATGCTTGCTCATATGCTACTATGGCTTCTTCAGGCTAATGTTGACAGACACAAAAAATAAGCAATAGATAAAGAGCTTGGCTGGATCCCACTAATGGCAACATTTATATAATTATGGGCTTCATTTGGAATATTTAATAAGATTAATAAAGCATGTATTTAAGTCCAGAAACCTTAATAATTTCAGAAAGGTGACAGTCACTAGCATAGGTATAACTTATCAGTATACTCCCACCCATGTTAATTGTTCTCTTGCCTTCATAAATAATAATATGAGCAGTAAGAGAAAAGTTGTTGACTTTTCATTTCTGGCAGTCATCACGAAAGCCAGATAGAGTCAGAGGACTGCTTCCCTGTGAAGAAAACACCACACAGCCAACAGTTCTCTTCATCTTCTGTTCAAAGGAGCCTCTTCACTTGCGTCTGACACCGTCTCTATTTTAAATAATGATCGTGCTGAATTACTGGATCTCAATTTGAAAAGAAAAGCGTTCTTTTATTGTAATGGTTGTCCCCTTTCACTGTGATGACTGAATCTTGAATATTAAGTAAACATTATTTAGAAAACCAAATTCCTTTTCATTTGGGATGTTATACTAATCACAAAGATTTTTTAAAAGCCTAAGTTCAGTAGCAGCAGACATTTACCTCTTGAATATTCATGTATGCATCTCCAAGGAGAAGAAAAGAATGAGGACTGGGCATTATTTCAGCAATTTCTCTGGAAATCAGACCAACACTATTTAGTATATTGAATACAAATATTTTCTTCTAAAAGGTAAGCACATTTATTTCAATTAACCAATAACCTTCAGAGTACCTTCTACATATCCAAGTGTAACACTGTGAAAAACACTAACAAAAAACAAAACAAAACCACCATACCCATAACCAGACTGTTTATGTTTTTCATTAAGTCTTTGCATTTTCTGAAATGCAGTAAACAGAGTACAGGTGTTGTATATCCCAATAACTCCTAAGGGCATCAGAACATAACTTTTAATTAATTTATCTTTATTGATTTTAGAGAGAGACGAAGGGAGAGAGAAACATCAATGTGAGAGAGAAACATTGATTGTTTGCCTCCCACACATGCCCTGACTAGGGAATTGAACCCAAGACCTGAGTATGTGCCCTGACTGGTAATCGAACCTGTCACCTTTTGGTGTATGGGATGACGCTCAACAATCTGAGCTACACTGGCCAGGGCCACATATAACTTTTAAAGTCCCTGTCCTTTCACCAAGGAACATTTGTAATTCATACCTTAGTGTAATACATACTAAACCATAATTCTTTTTCTGTATCTATAATAATAAAAGCATAATATGCTAATTAGACCGGACAGCCAAACGACCTCCAGATGTCCTCTGGACAACCTTCTGGATGAAGCCGGGGCTGCGAGGGCCGAGGCAAGCCACCGCGGCTGCAAGGGCCAAGCCCCTTGCACGAATTTCGTGCATTGGGCCTTTAGTCTATTATATTAGGAATTAAACATGACCATCTAGCCCCTGAATTGATGTTACATTACATAATTGACTTAAATTATTAATACATATAACTGTTCTTTCCCTTCCCCAAAAGAAAGATGTCTAAAAGTAACATCTGATGAGGGAGGAGAACTGAGAAACCAGAATGAGCCACAGGCTGAAGTAATCCTAAGTATTATGCTTTATGTTTTTGAGAGAGTAGCTTGGCTAGAGTGACTGTGGTTGATGGTAGGAGAAGGAAGTGAGAACATGAAGGCAAGGATATATACAGTATCTACAAAACACTTAAAAGAGAAGTAAAACAAAATTGGGAATTAATTTTAGGAAGTAAATGCATTAAAATAAACCATTTACCTATAGCAAGTGATATACAACATTTTCTCTTTTCTATGCTTCAGGTATATATCTGCCATTTTTTCTTTGACCTCTATGAAATAAGGCTGTTCGGATGTAACGTTCTGAAGCATGCTTAAAGCCCGCTCAACATCTCCTTGGGCCAGAGCTAGGTCTGCATTAGCAATGGTAACACGCAATTCTTCATATGTCCCAGAAAATTCATGGATAGCATCTTGTAACACTTTTGCTGCCTCATGCTGTAAGGATGAAATAAAAATAACATTCAAAATATTCAACTAATTATATTAGAAATGAGGATTTTCTATGAAAACAGAATGAACAATAAATGCTAGCACAATTAGGATATTCATGAAATACTGATGGATTTTTTAAAAAGCACAGATATTTAAAACTAAACGCAGAAACCAAATTCAGATAACATTATAAATACTGGTTAGCTGAGAAGTGTTTAAATAACTGAGACAACAGCAGTTGCTACACAAGAGACACCACTACTATAATTTAACTAGAGGCCCGGTGCACGAAATTTATGCATGGAAGGGGGGGTCCCTCAGCCCGGTCTGCACCCTTTCACAATCCGGGACCCCTCGGGGGATGTCTGACTACTGGTTTAGGACATTCTTCTCGAAATCTGGGGCCGCTGGCTCCTAACCACTTGCCTGCCTGCCTACCTGGTTGCCCCTAACTGCTTGCCTGCCTGCCTGATCACCCCTAGCTGCTCACCTGCCTGCCTGATCTCCCCTAACCACTCGCCTGCCGGTCTGATCGCCCCTAACCGCTAGCCTGCCTGCCTGATAGTCCCTAACCGCCTCTGCCTTGGCCCCTGCCATGGCAGCTTTCATCCAGAAGGACGTCAGGAATGACGTCTGGAAGGTAGTTCAGCTGTCCGGTCTAATTAGCATATTATGCTTTTATTATTATAGATAAGCATTTACTTTGCACTCAGCATTGTATTAACCCAACCAGACCGCTGTACCGATTTTTCGGTAATTTCCGAATCTGCCGCTATACCTCTGTACCTAGTTTTTGGTACTTTGCTTAGTACGTGAAAAAAATGCGTCACAAACTAAAAATAACCAACTAATCGTGGTCAAACCTCATGGTTAGCCATTGCAAATGTCTGCCCCCATGTGTTTGAATTGACTTTGTGTGGTTTAAGGGGACAGTTAGGTTCAGGGCCTCAGGTCTGGTAGGGTTAACCTAATTCTTACAAAACAACCTGTAAGGTAATTACTATTATTACCCCTACCCTGCAGTAAGGAAATTGAGATTTAGAGAGTTAAGAAGTTAACAAATGATAGACCAGAATTCAAGGTCAGGCAGCCTGACTCCAAAGCCTAAATTCTTAGCCACACTACCTCGATGATGGGATCTAGTCCGGTCACTCACTGCACCCAATGGCTCCTCATTAAGTTGTGTACTACTTTATTCCCTATTTCAGGACATCATTTTTCTTATACCTCACGTGAACATATTAATTCATTTCCAAATTTGTACCTCAATGAATCTAAAATGTTATTTAAGATTCATCTCAAATGTCATTTAAGATCCATTTCAACTTTAAATATTATAGAACATTCAGATTTCAGAAGTGAAAAAACTAGCACATCTTAGAATCAACTATTTATGCATGGCAGCTGGTTCTTCTTATTTAAATGCATTTTATGTTCATTTATTAGTGAAACAGAAATTGAGACTTGGCAATTATCTAGACACTAGAGGCCTGGTGCATGGATTCGTGTACTTGTGGAGTCCCTCAGCCTGGCCTGCGCCCTCTCATAATCCAGGAACCCTCAGGGGATGTCAGAGGCCCGGTGCATTGATTCAACCTGATCCCCACAGACCAGGCCGAGGGACCCCACTGGTGCACGAATCCGTGCACCAGGCCTCTATTATGCATATAAGATCTTTGGTTAATCTCTTCCCACCCCCGTTCCCCTCCCCTCTGAGATTCATCAGTCTGTTCCACGTTTCCATGCCTGTGAGCTGAGCGTCTGCCTCCTTGTGGTCAGTGTGTGTCATAGCTACCGGTCTAATGGTTGGACACTTAGCATATTAGACTTATATATATATAGATTAGAGGCCCAGTGCACAAATTCGTGCATGGGTGGGGGTCAGCTGGCCCGCCCCAATTGAGGCCGATCGGGCCAGGCTGGCCGGGGGGAGAGGCTGCGGGCAGTTGGTGGAACGGCCCTGCCCCCGATCGGGGTGGGGGTGCCAACTGGGAGCAGGGCCAGCTGGGAGGAGGGGCTGCAGGCGGTTGGCCATCTGGCCGGCTCTGCCCCCTGGTCAAACTTCCGGTCCAGGGGACAATTTGCATATTAGCCTTTTATTATATAGGATATACACTGAGTGGCCAGATTATTATTATTATTATTATTATTATTAACTTCCACTGAAATATAAAAATAAATTAGCAACTGCTGCAATCTAAAAACCAGGTATCGATGACATTAAGTTCTTCATTTTCTTGAATTTTCTCAGAATTACCTGCTATTTTCCATCCATCCATCCATCCATCCATCCATCCATCCATCCATCTATCCATCTATATTATTATTTTTTAAAGCATTTGATTTTATGGCTGTCCTATGAATTTATCAAAGTTGTTATTCATCCACTGGTTCTTTTGTTTCCTCAAGCACTAGAATTTCAGGTTGGTATTTTCATTTTATTTCAGTAGTACTTGTGTGTACATGTATGCTTATGTGTGTGAAGCCTTTAGGAATTCACAGAATTATAACTATATCATATTGCTACTTTTCATGGTAGCTGGGGTAATCATACATTATAATGCTATTATACTTATTAATACATTTCATAATATGTCATATTACATTGCATTGTTATTCACATTATGTTATATTATGCTATATTATGTTATGCTATGTTATAACATTTTATGGTAGCCAATCTAAGTACATTGATCTGAGTCAATGAATTAAAATTTGACCTACCTGTTCTCCATTTAAGCAGTAAACCTCTACCAACTCAAGAAAGATTGACAAACGATGGCTTGCATCAACTTCAGTATTTTTGTATTTTGATTTTGAGGAGGCTCCAATTTTCCTCACTCCTGGTAAACTCATTGCCATATGTAGAGTTTTAATGGCCTCTCCTATTTCTCCCATTTTCTTTTGTGACTGGGCTTTTATCAAATGATATAAAGGATATTCTCTCACCTGAAAAAAATAATATTCAGAAATACTTCCTTGGAGTGCTTACAACATCAACACATAATTTACAGTCCATCAAACATTAAAATGATAGGATATTTGAGGACAGCCTGTGATTATATACATAAGGTCTATTTCTGTCCTTTTATTAACTTTCTGATCCAATATTGTATTAAATCAAATTCAGGAAACCTGCCACTACCTAGCATCCCTCTGGATGAACAACTGGTAATTAAGTGCTTCTACTATGACCAAGGAGAAAATGCAAACAAAGTACGTAAGGCTAGAAAATATATTCTAAAATAATTTGAGTTTTCAGGAAAGGATTTTCTTTATCTGGGACTGCTGGTACTGATATAAAGTCATTAGATTTCTAGAAACAAAGTTTTCCCCCTTTTCTTTATTTTTAAGATTAAGCATTTTAGGATACGTTAATCAAACATTGGTCTTACCATTTGGTACTACCCAGAAACATGAAACAAAGCTTCTGTCTTTATTGTGGCTAGCAACAGTGTATACAGAAAAACAAAATGACAAAAATGAGTGAGGAATGAGTCAAAGAAGATAATCCAGAATGAGGTGAAGTAGCAGCCATTTAATGTCTGGGACAGCTACACTCCTCTGTAAGGCTTTGGTTCTGTCTTAGTCACCTATGAACTCTGTGTGAACACTCCTCTTATCTCTTCTCTTGGAGATTCTTAATGACTGGGGTAGAGTACCTACATGGGGTTCCAAGGCCCCATCGGACTTGAGAACTACTATCCTAGGAAGCAGGTGCTATCGTCTGCAAACCTTGCTTGGGACTTTAATTCTCCAGTCCATCAATGGGTTCTCATATAACAGGGCTTAAGACGCTGTGAACCCAAGTGAAAATTTGAGGAGGTCCTCCATGACTCCAGGTAGCTCAGGAAGCACCTGAACCTGGATTTCCCCTAATGCTGAGGGATATGATATGTATCACAGAATACCTTGGGTAGAAATCTAGTGTGTTTATATCCTCAAACCACATACTAAGTTTCAAAATGACTCAGCATCTTTGATGATAAATCTAGAGAAAAGTTATTAAAAATCCATGTCCAAGGCCCTGTATACCAAAAGATTGTGGGTTTGATTCCCCATCAGGGCACATACCTAGGTTGCAGTTCAACCTCTGGTTAATGAGCATAAGGAAGGCAACCGATAGATGTTGCTCTCTCACTCTCTAAAAATCAGTAAAAACATATCCTCAGGTGAGGATTTAAAAAAACAAACAAAACAAAACAAAACAAGGTCCAAGAAGGAAACAGGCAATAAAATAAATCCTAATACATAAAAATATTTATAGTTTACAATTATTTTTGATACTTTCATTATTGCATTTAATACTCACTATAACTGTAGGGTATTATGAGATGTATAGAAAAGAAAACTGAGGTTCAGAGAGATAAGTGGAAACACCAGACACTAACCCCAGATCTTTGTTGCCCAGTCCCTATAATTTTTTAACTATACACAGTTGCTCCATTTCTTCCCCTACTGCTTATGAATCCAAAATCGTTTTAATTTAAAAAATGCATTTATTAGCAAAATATTAAAGGCTAAATTTTTTTTTAAAAGTTGATATATAAACATTTGCTAAAGATTCCAGGAGGTTGATACTTACCTTAAAGTTATAGCTCAGACAAAGTTCAAGAGACTGAGAACATAATTTAAATTTATCCTGAGACAAATAAACTTGAGCCATCAGGAGGTAGGCATCTGCATAAGAAGAATTGTGTTCCAGGCAATGCTGCAGGTTATTATAAGCTGCTTCAATGTCACCTAATGAGGGACACAAAGCACCATTTAATTCAAATGATTAAGAACTGGAGATCTTAGAAGAGGGAGAAAAGTAGTTAGTCTATGGATAGTTTCAGTGTTTGAAGTCCTCTGTTCGTAAGGCCATGATTTAATCTCTTCTTTGTAGTCGGCTTGAAAGAATTTACATGTAAATCAGAGTACTCTACATCTGTAAGACCACACCTTGGTCATAAGAAGCAAACCAGAGAAAGTGTGAAAAAATCAGAATCAATCACCACTGTTACTGAGAGACCTATGCATGTATCTTTATTCATTTTCCTTGTCAATTTATTTTATTTACAATTTCATTAAAATAAGTTATGTAAAACATAGAAATTTAAATAGGTAGAATGCTATAGTAACAAAGAGGATTTAGTCTAGTTATCATTCTAGACTAAAAGTTTTAAAAAATCTAGAAATTTTATTACCATCCATAAAATTACAAAAAGACATGATATACCCTAGAGATTTAGAAACATGAGTTTTAGATTTAAAATGCCTTTAAATACCAACTGAAATATTAAAGGTATTGGAAACATATCTACTGTACATCTGGGAGTCTTAAAATAAAAGCAAATGATCAAGATTAAAGTGATGGGAAGAGTGGAGCCTAGTCTGGGTTGGCGGTACAAAGAGGCTCTTCCTCTAAACAGTAGTCTCTGGGTGCTAGTGGTCTGATGTGAGATAACATGTGCTCATCTGCATTAGCCATCTCATAAATTGGCCTTAGGTAAGTATAGCTAGGCCAACTCCCCATTCAGCTTTGCTAGGAGAATGGGGAAAGAAGAAAAGATCCTCAACTGTTTTTGGTTCAATTACTCTCCTTAACATTACCTGACACCTCAAAAGACAAGGCTATAGCCAGGGCTCCAGTATTCCTACTTATAATACAAATCCATTTAAACAGAAAACATTTTTTCTTAGAGACAGAGAATTAATGAACAAAAATCTGGCTGAGGCAGCACAAAACTTATTAAATATAGTGTCAAAATTTGTCCATTAACCATCAAGCATAATTGTGATGCAATCCGACACTCAGAACAGATAAAAAAGGAAATGTGAAGGTTAAGCAAATGAATTTTCATGGGAATTACCATTCCTCTGTTCTTTTAGGAAGGAGGAGGATTAAGGAAGTAACTTGAAATAAGAGGTTATTACCAAGGGAAGAAAGTACTATATGGAAAAGAATCAGGATTTGCAAAAAAGTGACTGAAGAAAATGAGGAATGCATGAATAACTGAGATAAGAATCTTGTTTCTTCTAAAGCAAGGGGAAGAATGTGCCACTTATTTCAGAAGTATTTAAAAATAGAGAAATTGGTCATCACTGTTGGGGAAAAAACACAAGACCATATAAACAAAGATCACATCAACATCACATTCTTATGTAAGAGCAGTCCGATTTCTTTTGAAGGAACAATGAAAGCCTTTGCTGTCTGATGATCTGTTTTTGTCAGGGTCCTGCACAATAAAGAATATACCAGTAGCTGGCCTTTTTCCAAGGTTCCTGAGAGGGAGACTCTAAATCTTGGAATTCCACAAATTCCATGGAATGTCTTTGTTATCTGTGGTGGGCTCTGATAGTTTATGATAACAGTATGACTCAGGATGGGGGCTGCCCACCTCATGAAGACCCACCACATGATTAGAGGGTTGGGGCTTTGAACCTTGTGATATCAACCTGACTGGCAGAAGGGGAACTGAGATTGAATTCAATCACGAGGCCAGCCAATGATTTGATCCATCCCTAAGTAATGAAACCCTATGAAGATTAGACCTTTAGTGAGCTTCCATGGCTGCTGATGTACCGCAGGTACTGTCACACATCACTGTGGCAGAAGGTTGATGTGTCCCAACTCCACAGGAAGAGGACAATGGCAGCATCACATTTGGGACCCACCCAGACCTCACCCTGTGCATCTCTTCCTTTTGCTGGTTCAGATTAATGGCCTTTGTTATAATAACACTGTAATTCAAAGTATAGTGCCTCCCTGAGTTCTAGGAGTCATTCTGGTAAATTCTCCAACCTGAAGGGGCACTAGGGAGCCTGAAGTTTGGACCCAGCTGGTCAGAGTGCAGAGGGCCCTGAGCTGCAGAGGGCTCCTTTGGTCTCGAGTGAGGGCATTCTGATGGAGGGTTGTGGCCTTCACTTGTCAAGTTTGGTCCAGATCCAGGTAGTTGGTGCAGCTGGCAAATTAGCAAGAACACTGCTATTTAGACACATGCCAGTATAGTCAGACCCCAACTGCTCTGCCTGCCCAGCACCCCTTGTTCTCACAATATAATTATAAGTTGCTGATGTACTGTTTCTTTGTCAAGCAGGAGACAAATCCATGGTCACAAGGAGAATTTATGAGTCTGTTCTGCAGAAGGAATGAATGCCTCTAAGAAAGTTGTGACCACCTCCTGCTGCCCAAAAGTCTGGTTACACTAGGTGTCACAGGAGAGGGAGACTGAAGAAACACAGATGTCTCCCTCGGTTCCCTGAAACACCCCCTCTCTCTAACTCCCTTGCTGCAAAAAAAGTCGCCAGTTTTGCTTTTTGGGAAAGACATATTTGAGAGGTCTTACCCTCCTGTCCTCTCACTCTGGCCAAATCAATGAACCTTTCTCTATCTCTGAGCACCAGTGTCTCAGTGTTTGGCTTATCTGTGCATCAGACACACAAATCTGAATTTAGACAATTTTAGCAACATCAGCACCATTTCAAATGATTTCAGGCTGCTCCTTTTTAAAATGGGTTAATATCTGAGACTTTTATTCCTAGAGACTTTGACAATTAAGTATTACAATGATGAGACTTATTTATATCAAATTTCAAAATAAATAATAAATGTTTAATAAATTAATCTGAACTCAAAGTTCCAGTTTGATTAACTAGTATGTGATACCCATTGTAATTGGGAAGAAAAAAAACAGAAACATCATGTGATGGGGGGAGGTAGGAGAAGGGAAAGCAGGGATAAATGGTAATGGAAGGAGACTTGAGTTGGGGTGGAAAACACACAATACAATATACAGGTGATGTACTGTAGAATTGTATACCTGAAACCTCTAATTTTATTAACCAGTGCCACCCCAATAAATTCAATTAAAAAAAAAAAGAAATATCATGTGGCTCAATAGAAGTCAACCAGAAGAAGGTCACTTCTCACAACTAGAGAACTTTAGAGGTGAAACAAGCTTTTGAGATTATCTAGGTCTATTATTTTTTTTTAACAGTTAAAACTGTCATTCAAAAAATTTGTGAAGTCAATCTCTTAATTCTTTCCATTATATATAAGATGTAACTGTTAATGAGAATAAACAGTTGGTTTCTGCCCATTAGAACTTTGTAAACTTAATTTACTTAGCACAGTATTCAACCAGCAAAGGTACATATATAGGCACCATGTGATCATCTATATTTATGTATATATCGTACATATGTCTGTGTCCTAAAAAGCTAAGGCTATAATGGAGGTTGTTTGTTTGGCTATCTATGTATCTATCTATTAATTATTATTATTTTTTAAAATCTTGATTGTTGAGAATATTACAGATGCCCCCTCCCCCCTAATCCCCGCCCCCCCCCCCCCCCCCCCCCCGTTTTTTTGGCTGTATGTAACCAGTTACAGAAACTAAACAGGAATTAAGAAATTCCATTAGGATCTGAAACCTGGTTAACATCACACATTTTGTTATGCTGATGAGTCAACTATGGATTAATGACAGTAAATTACCATTGAGAGGCCCCAGTACTATGTGATGGACTTTTGTAAAGTGTTAAAACTGTATTTTCCCAACTATTCACTTGAGTCACAAAAGATTTATAAGAATTAAACAGTAACACAAGTTATACAATTTTATTTTGGATAAAACTTAGTTATTTGTGCACATGAAAAATGTGCATTTTATATTACAATTCTCCATATATGTGAAATTCTTAGTTTGCTTATGTTGTTTTTAATAAACATCAGAATATAAAGCTTCTTTTAAGCTTTTAAGGTATACCTTACCTGACAAATATTTCACTTTTGCTATTAGGAAGACAGCTTGCAGGAGACCTGGTACAGTTCTTACAATAGCCTCCAGGACTGAGGTGCACCGTCTAAGAAGTGGAGAAAGAGGCTGGCCAGGACTTGCAGGCTGAATAAAACAAATTAGCAGGTCATTTTATAAGTTTATAATGGAATTTAGCTAAAAACAAACTTTTTTTTAAAATATATTTTATTGATTTTTTTACAGAGAGGAAGAGAGAGTGATAGTCAGAAACATCGATGAGAGAGAATCATCGATCAGCTGCCTCCTGCACACACCCCCTACTGGGGATGTGCCCGCAACCAAGGTACATGCCCTTGACCAGAATCGAACCTGGGACCCTTGAGTCCACAGGCCGACGCTCTATCCACTGAGCCAAACCAGTCAGGGCTAAAAACAAACTTATTAATTATAATGTGAATATCGAAAATATTGTATTTTCTACAATTTTTCTTATTCTATTTATTGTCCAAAATCTTTGCTGTTAGTTGAATACCAATTTATTTTCCTGAGACCTATGAAGAGACTACATAAATAATAACTTTGTTCAGGCAAATAATTATTAATTATACAATTACTCATTCAATAACATATGAAAGGTACATATCTTGTTCAAAGGAAAAATAACCAAGAGTTAAGTGTTTCTTGTTGTAATTAAGAGTCAAGGCCATGTGAGTTCTAATTTTAAACCTTCCCTGTGATTTACTCAATTCAATAATTCACACTACCCCAAGAGTACTGTATGGTCAGTTTTTAGAGGATTCAGCTTTTGTTTTTTAGTAGAATCAGAAAGTAGAACACACTCATGGTACTCCACCAAATGAATATTTTCATATTCCCTCTTTTCTGCCTAGCAAGTTATAGGTCCTCAATCTTTTTTTTAAATTTTTATTAATAATGAATATTGTAACTAAAGAAGTACTAAGCCATTTGCTAATTCTTCCCATGGTTGCCTACTCAACCAATCTTTATTCAGTGGTTATCCACTCACAACTTAGAATGTGATCTCAGAATTTAAATATCAAATGTTCTCCCTGCTTTGCCCCATTAATGTTGTTTCCTTTACTTAAAGGATGGCCCTCCACATCCCCCCTTATATCCCACACATATACATTCTTAACTGGAGAATGGCCTCTTAACTGACCATCACTCCTACAACAAGCGATTATTACTGGCAAAAAAAAAGTGTCTTATTATCTCACTATGTTGAAGCACACAAAAATGTGTGTTCAAAAACATTTTTAGAATATGACCACAGGTGGCTAAAATACTTCAACTTCTTGAAATTCCTATAGCACTTATACTCTATGAAATAAAATTTAGCATTTTATATCTTACTAGAGGCCCGGTGCACAAAATTCATGCTCGGGAGGGAGGGGTCCCCTCAGCCCAGCCTGCACCCTCTCCAATCCCGGGCCCCTTGGGGGATGTCCGACTGCAGGTTTAGGCCCGATCCCTAACTGCCCCCCCTTCCAACCTGGTAGCCCCTAACTGCCCCCTCTGCTGGCCTGGTCACCCCTCAGGCCCCCCCATTGGCCTGGTCACCCCATGCAGCCTGCTGTTGAGTCGTTTGGTCATCCCTCACTAATCGCCCTGCCAGTCTGGTTGTAGGCAGCCATCTTGTGAGGGTGTAAGGGTTAATTGGCATATTAACTCTTTATTATATAGGATAACATTTCTATAGTAGTTCCATATTTAGTTTTGCCTCTTTTATAGGATGAAGGGTCTTTATGTCTTGAATATCAGAATTTTACACTTCTTCACACAGTAATGGATAAAGAATAAATTTCTTAAAGCATATTTTTTTAGCACAAATGGAAATAATGAAAATATAGGTGACATGGTGCGGTTCTCATAATGTTATTTGCCACTTGCTAAGAATTAGTTATTGAGAATAAGCATTGTTTTCACTATAGTTTCAGAATGAATCAGAATAAATCAAACAGGATTTGTGGATAATCTCTATTTGATTAAAAAAAAAAAAAGTATATATAAAAGGGCCAAAGAAGTAGGGACAGAGCTAGAGAGACAAGTCTGCCTTTCTGATATTTCCCCATGAAAACAGCATTATAAATGCTAATTAGGTTCTATCATGCTGATAGAAGTTATTACGAAAAAATAGGATGTCTGTGGACTGGAGAGCCAACTACCACTTAATTATTTCTTGCTCTACCTACAGTTTACTCTCAGCACAGCTGCTAGAAAAATCCTTTAAAAATGTTGAATATGGTCATGCCAGAAACCTTCTCATGGCTTCCCACTGTACTCAGAACTGAACCCAAAGAAGTTACAAACAGAATTGAAGTCAGAGTTGTTACAGCTGGTCTCCTGTGCTATGACCTCTTTCTGACAACTCCTCTCCTCCTCATCCATCCCAGCCATACTCGCCTCCTTGTGTCCCTTTGGGCCACTGAACAACTATTCCGTTTGTCAGAAACACTCTCCACCAAGTTTCCACATGACCCTTTCAAGTTTTTGTTCAAATTTTAACATCTTAATAAGGCCTATCCAGGTCATGTTATCTAAAATCACTCCTCCCTACCCTGTTAGTTTCTTCTGTGATCTTTAAAATACTATATAACCTATTGATTATATTAGCTGTCTCCTCCTGATAGTATACATGCTTCAAGAGATCAAGGGTTGTAGTTTGCTTTTAAACCACTATTTCCCTAGCTCTGAACAGAGTGCTGGATGCTCTGCAAGCATTTGTTGAATGAATTCTGAATATTGCATGAGTACTGAGAAGTGCATTCGACTTCTAAGATCATGACTGGGGAGACTGAGATCAATCCCATGTGTGATTCTAGAGGGAATACTTAAAAAAATAGATTATGAAAGTGTGGAAAAGAAAATGACAATCAACAAAAAGCAGCATGGGTTCCCCAAGGAAAGTTCATTATTCTCATTTCCTTGTTAAACAACCCTGGTTGTTTAACAAGCTGTAGATCAGGGAAAATGCTAAGAACTATGCTTTTAGCAATGAAGATAGTGCCCATCATGACATCCCTGTGTTGCATTGTGAGTTGAGTATAATTAAGTCATCCACTTACTATCTATAACAAATAAGTGATGACTAATGGATCCATGTCAATTTGTAATAAACTCTCTGGTAATAAATCAGAGGGTTCCATCCTCAGTTCTACTCAGAGCTATTGAAGTCAGATGATGGGTGACAATAAAATCCATACAAAATAGATGATAATCAGAATCTAGAGGGATATGTCATCTTGAATTATGGAATGAATCATGGAGATAAAATTTCATAGGGATAAATGTAGAGTCCTATACTGGGGTGCAAAGTTACAGTGAGTAGAGGATCTAATGACTGTTACATGATTCACAAAAAGAAACCTGGATGGAAATCCAGAATTGGGAGTAAAAGGATCTAATTGAGGTCTTGCAGTCCAAATCCATATGTGGAATAGTTAGCATAATGAGAGGCACTGACAAAATAAAGGCTATCCTCTAACTCACAAACAGGGTTCTCAAACTTGTCATAAAAAAATAAATGACTGGCACCAACCGCGAAGAACAACATTTTGAGGACAGGCTTAATTTGCATTCAAAACCAAGGTTCCCAGCTTCGGGTTCAAGGTGATAGAGTAGGAAGATCCTAAGCTCACCTCTTCTCATTGACATCAAAACTACAACTATGTACAGAACAGCTATCTCTGAGAACGACCTACAGACTAGCAGAGGAGATTTTCTACAACTACAGATACAAAGAAAAAGCCACACTGAGACAGACGGTGGGGGCAGACTCAGTCTAGTCAGGACCCACTCTACCCCCTACACCCTATGCAGTGACCCACGAGCGGGAGGGATATCCCTCTGAAGAACAAAGGGTCTGAGCACCTTCACCAAGAAGAGGAGCCCCCATAACTCTGGCTTTAAAAATCAACAGGGCTTACATTTGGGAAAGCCAAAGGGCTGTAGGAAACTCAGGTGGCACACTTTCCGAGTCCACGTGCAGGGGCAACAGTTTGAAAAGCATCTGAGTCATACATGAAGGTGATATACTGACTAATTTTAAGGTGTGTGCTGAACAGACAGAGAGCTGTTGGAACTTTTTCCAGGGACTGATGAGCTGTTGGAACTTTTTCCAGGGACAGAAAATGGTGGGCATCATTTTTTTCCCTTTCTTATTTTCCTTCCACCTAGCTGGTCTGACACTGGCAGGCACCAATTCTGGCATTCTCTATTAACCTTATTAACACTTCATTCCACCCTGGTATTTCTCTAAGGACCCACCACTGGCATCTCTCCAAAGTGGCTCTTACTCTGCCACACCCAGTGGGCAGCCTCAGTTGGCACCAGCACACAGCAGTGTGCCTGCAACAGCTGAGGCTGGGCCTCACAGCCAGCTGGGCCAGAGGCCAGTCTCGCCTGCCAGTGTGACCTTAGCAGCTGTAGCCCAACCACAACAAGAAGCCACAGTAGTCCAGACAGGGAACACCTCTGGAGCACCTGGTTCTAGTGACTAGGGGGGATTCCACCACTAGGCCCCACAGAACACCTTCCAAAAAAGGCCACTTTTATAAAACCAGGGGACATAGCTGATCTACCGAATACATAGAAACAAACAGGCAAACTGAGGAGACAAAAGAATATGTTACAAACAAACAAACAAACAAACAAAAACACAAAACCCCAGAAAAAGAACAAAACAAAAGCAAACTGTCTACGAAATAAAGAGTTCAAAGTACTAGTCATAAAAATGCTCAGCAAACTCTGCAGACAAGTGGAGAACTTCTATAAAGATATAAAACTGTAAAAAAGAACTAATAAAAACTGAATAATATAACAACTGAAATAAAAAACACACTAGAGGAAAGCAGCATATTAGATGACACAGAAGAATAGATCAGCAATCCGAAAGACAGGGTAGTGAAAATCACCCAATTGGAAGATATTTTAAAAAGTTAAAAGAATGAGGATAGCATAAAGCATAAGAGAGCTCTGGGACAACATCAAGTATACTAACATTCCCATCATAGGGGTTCCAGAAGGAAAAGAGAGAGAGAGAAAGGGACAGAAAACCTATTTGAAAAAATAATGGCTGAAAAGTTCCCTAACCTGGTGAAGGAAATAGACATCCAATTCCAGGAAGCACAGTAATGAACTCAAAGAGATCCGCACCAAAACATATCATAATTAAAACGTTAAAATTTAAGAGAGAATCTTAAAACAGCAAGAGAAAACTAGTTATGTATAAAGGAATACCCATAAGACTATCAGCTGATTTTTCAACAGAAACTTTACAGGCCAGAAGGGAGTAGCGTGATACCTTAATACGATGAAAGGGAAAACCTACAACCAAGAATACTCTACCCTGGCAAGGTTATCATTCAGAATTGTGAAAGAGCTAAAGAATTTCCAGACAAGTAAAAGCTAAAGGAATTTATTATCACTAAACTGGCATTATAAGAAATGTTAAAGGGAACTCTTTAAATGGAAAAGAAAAAGCCAAAAATGCACACACACACACACACAAAAAAAAAAGTCTCACTAGTAAAGGCAAACATATAGTAAAGGTGGTTCTTAATAGTAATAGGGAACTTCCATCAATGGATAGATCATTTAGATAATATCAAAAAGGAAATACTGGCCTTAGGTGACAGAGATTAATAGGTGTGCACAGAACATTCTATCCCCAAACAGTAGAATAGTTCTTTCTTTCTTTCTTCCTTTCTTTCTTTCTTTCTTTCTTTCTTTCTTTCTTTCTTTCTTTCTTTCTTTCTTTCTTTCTTTTTTAGAGAGAGTAGAAGGGAGGAGGAGAGACAGAGAGAGAGAAACATTGATGTGAGAGAGACACATCAATTAGTTGTCTCCCACTCAAGGCCTGATCACCGTCTGGGATCAAGCCTGCACCTGAAGTACATGCCCTGGAGCAGAATCAAACGTGGGGTCAGTCTGCGGGCCGATGCTCTATCCACTGAGCCAAACTGGCTAGACAGAATGTGTATTCTTTTTAAGTGCACATGAACATTCTCCATGATAGAACACATATTAGGTCACAAAGCTTAAGGACACTGAAATCATGTCAGGTACCTTTTCCAACCACAACAGAATAAAAATAAAAACGAATTATAAGAGAAAAACTGGAAAGAACACAGCCCAAAGTTAGTAGAAGGAAGAAAAAATAATAAAGACCACAGCAGAAGTAAATGAAATTGAAGTTGGATACCGCACTCTCCCTTATTTCAAATTATACTACAAAGCTGTTATGATAAAAACATGTATGATACTGGCACAAAAAGAGAAACATAGGCCAATGGAACAGAATAAAGAGACTAGAAATAAACCCACACCTATATAATCAATTAAACTTACAACAAAGGAGGCAAGAATATACAATGGGGACATGTCTTCAATAAGAACGAGGAGATATATCAGAAAAGATATTGCTACGTGAAATGGATGATGTTTTACTGCCTGTTTTCTTCTAGGGTTTTTATAGTTTCAAGCCTTACATTTAAGTCTTTCATCCATTTTCAGTTTATGCTTGTATATGGAGAAGGTGGTCATTTTATTTTCACATATCTGTCCAATTTTCCCAATACCATTTATTGAATAGATGGTGTTTTGCAGACTGGTGCAGCCCCTATGGAAAACAGTACAGAGCTTCCTCAAAAAATTAAAAATGGAACTGCCTTATGACCCAGTGATTCTACTTCTGAGACTATAACAGAACCCAAAACTCTGATTTGAAAGAACATATGCTCCCTATGTTCATTGCAGCACTATTTACAATAGCCAAGATTTGGAAGCAGCCCAAGTGCCCATCAGTAGATAAGTAGGTAAAAAAAAAGCTGTGTTACATTTACAAAATGGAATACTATTCAGTCATGAAAAAGAGGAGGAAACCTTACCCCTTGCAACAGCATGGATGGACCTGGAATAAGCCAGTCAGAGAAAGACAAATAGCATATGATTTCACTTATCCAGACTCACAGATACAGAGAACAAACTGACAGCTTCCAGAGGCGGTATTAGAGTGCCAGGTGAAATAGATGAAGGGATTAAGCAAAAAAAACACAAACAAAACTCATAGACACAGACATTGGCATTGTGATTACCAGAAGGAAAGGGGGTTGAGGGAGGCAGAAGAGGGGAAGGGGGGCTCAACATGACAGACTTGACTTTGGGCAGTGAACACACAATACAATATTCAGATGATGTGTCAATTGTACACCTGAAACCTAGATAATTTTATTAACCAATGTGATCGCAATAAATTTAATAGTTACCCCCATCCCTCCCAAAAGTCCCCAAATTACTTACTTGCAATGGACAGAAATTCAGATATTCTGTAATGATTTCTAGCAAGAAATCAGGATTTAACTTCTCAAAATACTGTATGCCAAAAGGTAAATCTTGTAATTGTGAAAAATGAGTGTCCAAGGCATCATTTAACAAGTTAATAACTTCTTCTTGTCGTTTATTTTTCTTTATAGCAAGAATTGCTTGTAAATATGTTAATTCCTGAAAAAACAGTAGTTTTTATAAATTACTCCATTCAGTTATAAAGGCATTTCTTTCTATTTAGATTTCAAATGTATAAGAAGTGCTCTTGATGTTAAATATTTGTTCATACTTAAGTTTTAGCTTAGATTTTTAGAATTTTATGGGAGAATATTTAAAGCCTAATTTTTCATGGAGTTAAATTAATAAATGAAGTTACATATTAAAATAGTGTATATTACTCCCTTTAAAGCTATTACTAAATAAGACAATTTAAATTTCATATTTTATAAACAGTAGCTGGGACCTAGTATCTAATAAAATAAAATACCGTACCGCATATTTTCCAAAAGACTGCTGAATTTCACTAAGGAATTCTAGCTGCTGATCTGCTTCCTGTAATTGCCCTTCTATTAATTGACATCGGATACATCCTAAAACCAAACAGAACAAAAAGAAAGTTTGCATATCTGGTTTTAGGCATGCAAACTTTAAGCTAACACCAACAACATTAATAAAACATGGATTTCCCCACCAATAAACCTATGAAAATTTTGCATTAAAAAAAAGAAAGAAAAGGTGAAAGGAAAGAAAATGGGTGGCTTGGTACTCATATAAAATCTATTATGATGGAATTCATAATATACTAGTATAGGAACTATCTCATAAAAACCTACTCTCTCAAGATATTAATTATGAAATAAAAACTTTATTTTTAAAGATATATGGTTTTTTTTCTGTTGGGGATAGTGGAGAATTGTTTAATTTTAGAAAATCACAAAACATTTTTAATGGCAGATATGAAAAGCAATTATGACTTGCATCTATATGAAGAACATTTATAGAAATAGAGGTCATACCAATCACTGCAGTGATACTAGTTTCTTCAAGATTTATGGCAATCTGATACCACTTCCATGCTTCCTTAACTTTTTCTTGTAAAAGCATTTGGTATCCAAGTTCTGTAGCATATTCTGATTGCTGAGGGTTTAAACTGAAAGCTCTTTCTAGTAATGTTTGAATTTTTTCAAGAATGAGTTGATTACGTCCACACTAAAAAGAAGAAAAGATTAAGTTGGACTAGAACACTTCTATTCAGTCAAAAGGATTGTTTCTCTAAATATACATATATGTTATTAATATTCTGCAGGAGAAAAATGCAAAGAAACAATATGATTTAATAACCAAGAAAAATAAAACTTCTCTATTTACTATCTAGGCAGAACAGCAAGAGTTTATATCCTCTGAGAACTTATATATCCTGAGTCGTGTTTTTAAAAACAGCTACCTTGAAAAGTAAACTCCTAATGATGTTGCCATACAAGGATATTATAGACCTCTTTTCAAAGTGCCCTATGGTTGTTTTACAAAGTAGACAATAAAGTTATTGCTTTAAGTTTGTATATATATTTTTAGTGGGGAAAAAAAAGTAGGGCTTTCCCCCTAAAGACAAGGGTGGCACCACTGAGACTATTTTAAAAGATTATGCCTTAGAATCTTCTTCTTTAAAAGCTCCAAAAATATTTCAAGAAATGGCAATGTTGCTAGAGTAAGTATGTAACACTTGAAGACAATAACTTTTACGAGTAAAATACTAAACTGCTTGAATTTTTGTAAACTAATCAGGTATCTGGCAAGAGGCAAACAAAAAGGGTAAATATACCCTCCTTAACTTAAACTTTTGTAATAGCAGAATTTGTTTTTCTCTAAACTTCACACAATCTGACAATCTTTGTTTGTAAATGAGAAAATTCAGTTTATTTATGTCATTTAACAACATCCTTGATTTTTCCTTTCAACTTTATATTTACTAATTATTTTACTTAACTCATGTGTGCCTTTTTCCTAGCCTAATTAACTTTTTAATCCACTCATTTCAGGTACTGATTTCAAGATTCTGCTGATTTTTTAAATCTGTTCCTGATTAACTTTTAAAAATTGGGTACTTGTAATGCAAACATTTCTTTAATATTATAAAAAAAGTAAGATACCAACCATTTCCCCTACCAAAATAGTCTATTACCCACATTAAAATTTTTTTCAGATAGTTTAAAAATACAAAACAAAGAACATTCCTACTCATAAATCCTAAGCACTTATTTCCGTTGCTGGAAGGCACTTCCCTCTCTTTAAAGGTTCAACAAGTGCCACTTCCTCCAAGAAGCCTTCATGGTGGCTTCTTACAGTTGGAACCCATATCTCCTCTGGACTGCCCTTCTTAGGAATATATCACATATTTATATACATATCATATTTTCACTCTAGGCCATATACTCTTTGGTGCCTCAACCTTGGTGACTTATTTTCTATTTCCAGCTGTAGATAACAGAGCTATGGTACATAGTGGACTCTCTTACAGTTCTGCTGAAGGCTATGGTGATCTTATAAAAAAGTTGAGCATTCTGTGGTTCCATAGCATCCAATGCATTTTCCAAGTTTTCCAGCGTGGTTGCAGCCTAAAAGAAAAGTACCCAGTATAATTTTAAAATAAACTAAGAAATAAAGAATATAATATATGACATAGACTAATAAATACTATTATTGTTTAAAAGATATTTGCTTTTACTAATTCCTCCCTCTTCCAATAAAATCTTATATGTTGCAAGATGTATTAAAACTTCTTTAAAAAAGCTCAATAATTATCAATAAAGAACAGAGTTTTAGAATGTATTTTTTTAATATTTGTTATTGAATAGGAACCTTTGGATAAATAAAGATACCTATAATACTCAATTAACTGTACATGCCAAGCTCCCTCTAAAATAATGAATCCATGACACAAATGAGATATGAATAATAACATATTTACAAATACCAATATTATATAACATCAGCCCTTGGATTACATATATAGCCTGGTTTATATTTAAAATTATCCCGAATAGAAAAACCACTAAGATACTTAGTATAAATAATTTCAATGCCTGGAATATTTACTGAATAGTTGCCTCTACTAAATTCTTTTAATATTTACTAAAGTACCTATTAGGCACTGTTATATTAACTAATTTAACCAAATTCAACACAATCCAAATCTACTACTTTTTATAATACTATTTACTTAAGACTGGATGATGATTTTCTGTAATCTAGTATATAGTGAGTATGTTCGCTACTAGAGAAATATGTTACCTTACTGTAAGGTCCAATGGGATTTTATCCTAAGCCCATGTAACCTATCCAAACTAAAATAAAATTAAGAAATATTATAAATTGTATTTTTTCTATGTACTCTTCCATACCCAGTATATTAATCAAACATATTACCGCGTGGGAGATTTATACAGAAATACCACATATACCGTAATTCATGATCAAAGGAATTTTCATAATGTTTTTACTTTATTAGCTGAATTAAGAAGCTCACCTCTTTGTTAAGGTGTATTTTCAAGAATCAACTAAAAACTACCGTGACATACATTCTAAAAGAGTACTTCCTGTATTATGAATATAGGAAACTTAATTAGCACAATGCAACTTACCTTCTCTATATCCCCTTCCCTACACAAATAGTAAAGAGCCAGCATTCTTAGTGCTTCTACATTTTGTTTGTCTTGAAGCATTAACCTGCGGAAAAACATTTTGTCGAAATAAATTTATATATGTTCACAACCTGGCACCCTGCTCCCTCCGACCTTTCTGCTGGGACTTCACTCCTAGTCATGTTACTCCTTCCCATTCCTTAAACATAGGACACATACTCTGGCCTCAAGGTGTTCGCACTTGCTTTTCCTTTCTGCAAAGTTTTTCCCGGATATCTGCATTGCTTATTTCCTTTGCTCAAATGCCATCTTCTCAGTGAGGCCTTCCCTGACCATTCTCATAAAATCTACTCCCTCACCCCACTCCCCATTTCACCTTCCAGCTTTGGCTTTATCTTTTCCCCATAGCACTTACAACTTTCGAACATACTACATAATTTCTTATTTGTTCTGTTTATCATATGGTTCCTCTCATTTGAATATAAGCTTCATGAGGACAGGGTTATTTGCTTGCAAAAAAAAAAAGTCTGCCTTAGAACAGCTAGTCAGATATTTATGTAAACCAATAAATTCAGTTTTAAATAATGCAGTATTAAACTTTTCAATTCCGTATTTTTGGAAAAATCAAATTTAAAAAGTCCTACGATGAAAAATTATGTGCAGATTTATTTTTCCTCAAAATTAAAACCAGATCCAAAGGTTTGGGTGTCACCTTTTTGTACTTTACCTCTGCACAATCTCAATCGTCTGGTCCCAATCTTGCAAGGCCAGTTGTAGTTTCATTTTCTGTACAAAAGCAGGGAGGAAACTTGGAAAGTTCACAATTATTTGGTTCACAGTCTCCAAAGCACCTAAATAATTCTGGCGCATCTCAAGGCATTGTGCCTAATGGGAGAAAAAAGCAGTGGTATAAAAAATGTGATCATATATACCAAGGTTCTCACAACAGTTATCCTGAAGTAGATAGAAAACTAGTATTTAGCATTTTCTATATTTTTGTTCTCTGACTTTTCCTTAAGGAAGTGATCATTTTTATAATAAGAAAAAAAATAGTTTTTATCAAAACAAAAGTTTAAAACATCTCAGAACAATAAAAGTTTTAAATTCCACTTTTAAATACCTGAGAAATATAATTAATGTTAAAAATGTTTTTAGAAACACCATAAAATAATGTTTCCTTTTAGAATAAAATATTTCCTGTGTATTCACAAGCAGCATCTAAAACTAAGAGATTTTGTACCTTTTAAAAAATTATTTTTAAGCTAAAGAAGATAAGATTTTAAAGAATAAGCAAAATAAGAGCAAAGGAAATCATCAACAAAATGAAAAGACAACCTACTGAATGGGAGAACATATTTGCCAATAAAACATTTGATAAGGGGTTAATAGCCAAAATTTATAAAGAACCCATACAACTAAACACCAAAAAAGCAATCAAATAAAAAAATGGGCAGAGGACCTAAATAGACACTTTTCCAAAGAGGACAAAGAGATGGCCAATAGACGGATGAAAAGATGCTCAACTTTATTAATCATCAGAGAAATGCAAACTAAAACTACAATGAGATATCACCTCACACCTGTCAGAATGGTTATCATCAATAAATCAAAAAACTAGTGTTGGGGAAGATGTAGAGAAAAGCAAACCCTCCTGCACTGTTGGTGGGAATGCAGATTGGTGCAACCACTGTGGAAAATCGTATGGAAGTTTCTCAAAAAATTAAATATGGAACTGCCTTATGAGGCAGCAATTTCATTTCTGGGTATATATATCTGAAAAACCCCAAAACACTAGAGTGGACCCTCAGTTCTAGAACTTAATTTGTTCTGGAAGGCTGTTTGAGAAGCAATTTAGTAAAAAAAAAAAAAAAAAAAACGAATCATTTTTTTCCCACTAGAAATAGTCACAGCGTAATTTCCTGAGATATTAACATGAGGTATAGCAGTAAACTGACTCATACTCACACATTCTCTCCTTTGTTTATCGCCTGAGAGATGCATGACTAATTGTACAGGGATCAGCATGAAAGAGTTTTTGGGTCAAGAACCAAATTGTGGGAAAATGGTAGTCATTTGAGAACCAAGGTTTGACTATAATTCAAAAGAATATATGCACTTGTATGTTCACTGCAGAGTTACTTATCTAGAGCCTAGTTATTGAAGTAATCCAACTGCCCATCAATAGACCAGTGGATAAAAAAGTTGTGGTATATACATACAATGGAATACTCAGCCATAAAAAGAATGAAATCTGCCCAGACTGGTTTGGCTCAGTGGATAGAGTGTCCGTCTACAGACTGAAGTGTCCTGGGTATCCCCAATATCTAAAGTGATACCTCACATATATTAGACAGGCTGTAAATGTTTGGTGAATAAATAACATAGGAACCACAACCACCAACACCAATAACAACAAAACCAATTAAAATTGATCTAGGATTGAAGAATTTGGTAGGGAATACATTTCTCTAGTTTACTGTTCATTGTCCTATCTATAATAATAAAAGCATAATATGCTAATTAGACCAGACAACCAAACAACCTTCCAGATGTCATTACGGACATCCTTCCGGACAAAACCGCAGCGGCAGGGGCTGAGGCAGAGGCGGTTAGGGGCGATCAGGCAGGCAGGCGAGCAGTTAGGGGCGATCAGGCAGGCAGGCGAGTGATTTGGGGTGATCAGGCAGGCAGGCAGAGTGGTTAGGGGCAATCAGGCAGGCAGGTGAGCAGTTAGGGGTGATCAGATAGGCAGGCAGAGGTGTTAGGGGTGAACAGGCAGGCAGGCAAGCAGTTAGGGGTGGGCAGGCGAGTGGTTAGGGGAAATGAGGCAGGCAGACGAGCAGTTAGAGGCAATGAGGCAGGCAGGCGAGCGGTTTGGGGTGATGAAGCAGGCAGGCAGGCGAGTGGTTAGGGGCGATGAGGCAGGCAGGCAGGCAGGCAGGCAGGCAAGCAGTTAGGAGACAGCGGTCCCGGATTACAAGAGGGATGTTTGACTGCCAGTTTAGGCCCAATCCCAGCAGTTGGACATCCTCTGAGGGGTCCCGGATTGCGAGAGGGTACAGGCCAGGCTGAGAGACCCCCCACCCCCATTCACAAATTTCGTGCACTGGGCCTCTAGTATAAACATTTGTCCCTCCTACAATTGAGAGTTGATAAAAGTAACATGAAAATTATTTTTGATCCACTTAGTTTTGTTGGGTTTCAACTATATTATGAATAAATTTTGAAACATGATTTGTTTACCTAACTCCAACTTACCTTACCCAGCAGAGCAAAAATATCATTTCCATTTTGTAATCCCTCTTCAAAAGATCTTAGTGCTCTTTTAGTATAAGGTTCTTTTCCTCTTGTAATATCAAGCCATGCTCTCAAGACCTGTCCCTGTAAAATAAAAAATTCTAATCATACTTCCAATTCTTTGGGGGAGAAATGGGTAAAAGAAGTAAACCTAATGTCTTTTCATTGTTGTAATTAATAACAAAAATCACTCTATCAAATAATATTATGAAAAATAAAACTGTGCAGTAAAAATGCTTTCCAAATCTTGCCAGCCTAGAGTGTGGAAAAGTATATAGAATTTCAGCCTTACTACTCTGCTCAATATTAATATGAAGAAGCTTATCAAAAAGTCCATTAACGCTAAATAATCAATATTCTTATTTGGGACTTTGCCAGCAAATTGTTATTAATAATAGTTAAAAATGTAATTTGAGACATAAATAAGAATTTGTGACCTCTTTTGGAGCAATCAGACTAAATGAACCAAGATGGAAAACAGGAGTGCCTTGCTGCATATATATTAAAAATTAAGATAATGTGGCAATGTTCTCTTTAATCTATGACTAGTCCAGTGAGTTTCAAATGCAAGCATATATGGCCCAAGAAATTAAAAACTGAAGAAGTCATGGATGTTTACCTTCAGAAATGTTAGTGAGCCAATGGGTTGCAAGATTTATAGCACTGAAAAGAAGATGGACATAAGTCGAATACTTTTCTTTTTAATTTCAAATAAAAATTATGAAATCTGCTCTTCTATCAAATTTATAGTCCCTGGCTGGTGTGGCTAAATGGTTAAGTTGGAGCTGGGATAGCAAACCCTTTCTCTGCCAAGGGTCATTTGAATATTTATAGCATCATTCGCGGGACATACAACATTACCAACTTAAACATTAGCCAAAGACTTAATTAACTCACTCCTAATGCCTTGGCAGGGCCAGGCCATATACAGCCCAAGGGCTGGACGTTCCCCACCACTGGGTTAGAGCATCAGCCCGTGCACTAAAGGGTCTCAGGCTGGATTCCTGGTCAAGGGCATGTATCTGGGTTGCAGGTTCGATCCCTGGCCGTGGTCAGGGCACATGAGTGAGGTAACCAATCGATGTCTCTCTCACATAAGTGTTTCTCTGTCTCTGTCTCTCTCTCCTCCTCTTTCCCCCTTCCCATCCTTCCACTCTTTCTAAAAATCAATGGAAAAATATCCCTGGGTGAGGATTAACACAAAAAATTATAGGTTAATTCATAAACTTATAAATATTTAACTGAGATTATATTTAGCTCTCTGTATTTCATCTGAAAAGACAGCTAATACTACTCAAACAGTGCTATTTCTACTCACTAGATCAGTGTGCTTGTTTGAATTGTTTCAACTACTATCTCTGGATAGATAATTCCCCCAAGCTTTACTTGCAGTCCAGTACCTCTTTTAATTTTTTCTTTTTCCAACAGCTCATCTACTATCTATTTCACTGTTCTCCAGAGCCTGGAATATAGCATGTCTTCAGCTAAACACAGCTGTCTTTAAGATTACCTTCTTAATTCAATGTAGTTTCCATTCATGTTAACTGGTCTCTGAATTGTCCAGGCTTAAAACCTGAGATATCCTCAGTATCTTCCCCCCATTATTTACAAGCATCGTGGATATTTAACAATTCTCAAATTTGTACCCCTCTACAGTATTTTAGTATCAGCCCTCAAAGTCTTCTGCCAGAAAGCAGTACCCTTTTGGCTGCATTCTAGTTCCCCCCCAGGTCAGTCCACCCTATACAGCATTGTTAAATTAATCAGCTGAATCTGTACTTTAATAACATCACTGCAGAGATTAAGAACCTTTGATGGTCTTTCAATGCCTATCAAATTAGATACAAATACTGTACCTTGCTGTCAAGATCCTTCAATTTGCCCCAACCCACATCTCCACATTTTTCTTCCATCCTCTTCATCTATGTACCCCATGTTCCCATCAAATATGAAGAGTCTCACTGTACCCAGAACCGATATGTCTCCTTGTTTTTCTGATTTCCATCTATTACTTCCCTCCTTGGGAGTATCTACTTCCCTTTTCCATAATCTTTGCCTATGGAAACTATCCATCTTTCAGGTTTTAGTTCAAATGCTACTTCAAGAAATTCTTTCTCATTCTAATACTTACAGATCTTATCTTTCCTTAAGTACCTAAAATAGTGCCTAGCACAAAGCAAGCAAGCAATAAATGTCAACTATTATTTTCCTGCACACTTTAATCACACCTCTCTCAACATATTGGCTGGGTATATGACCTATAACAACTGCTACATGATCCATTCAGGATAGTAAAGCTTATGCACTCCTTATCTTTGTATTACTAACAGGTCAAATAATGGTGCCTTGTACCTACAGAAGCTCAATAAGGAGAGTGGGAGGGAAGGAAGGAAGGAAATAAGGAAGGAAGGGGAAGGAAGAAAGAAAGGGAACAGGAAAAGATTATTTCCAGAGTTAATAAACAGCATAAAAATAAACAGCCTTTGAGAACCACAACTTTACAAAATAATAAAATATTAAAATAAAGCTATTATTTATAAAGTGAGAATAGAGTGAGCAATAACAAAGAATTAAACAGCAGTTACCTCTGAATATATAAATAACATGTTTCCTTTAATGTCACTATTTCACAATAAGAAAACCAGCTACCTCTTTACTACCATCTGACATTTTGATCATTCTGTCAATGTACTCTCTCGCTTTCTCGTGACGACCAATGTGCCATAAAAATAAGCCTGCGTGGTACAAAGCTTTCGGTTCTGCTCCTTTACGCAGCTCCTTCACTTTGGCATCTGATTCCAGAATAGCTTCTCTATCTGGAACGGAAAAAGAAGACATGAATGAAAATTAAATTCTAGATCACGTATTTATAATAGGTCAGATGATTAACAGGGGAGAGAATTAAGTTCTTCCCTCATAGCAGAACTGTCAAATAGAAATACAATGCAAGCCACATATGTAACTTAAAATTTTCTAGTAGCCACATTAAAGAGGCAAAAAGAAACAAGTAAAATTAGTTTGTCCTGTATATCCAAATTATTTCACCTGTAATTTGATAAGAAAACCATTGAGTCTTTGTTTTCTTCTTACTAAATCTTTAAAATGTGGTATATATTTTATACACATATCTCATTAAGTTACTAAATTTTCTCCAGAAATACTTAATTTGTACTTCTATTTCATAAAATTTATGAAAAAGTATATTCATTTACTCATTGTTCTAAACATAACTTCTAATAGCTGAATCAAGTATCAGTTTAAAATGTAAAAGTAATTAGAATTCAATTAAAAATTTGGTTCCTCAAACTAAGCCCCATTGCTCAATAGCCACATGTGGTTAAAGATCACTGTAATATACAGTTCTAAATATACAGATTATATAAAATATAAAGTTTATAGCCTTTATATCTTGTCATCCCCAAGATATAAAGGCTATAAATGCAACTTTTAAAATAATACTTGAAAAAATTAGCAATGGTTCTAAAATGATGTAATTATTAGAGGCAAACCAGGACTAGTATTTAAATTACCCAATTCCCTAATCCATTTCTAAAATATATCAACATGGGAGGCTACTGTAACAGACCAGTGAAAGGTAGTATAATGGTTGTTCCTTACATAGTTTAATAACTGCCTGATTGCTCCCTTAAATAGTCTACTTCCAACAACTCTAATCATTATTACCAAATCTATCATATGAGAGTATGTCTTAGGACACAAATGTCAATTAGATCCAAACCCTGGATCAAAGCGGAGCAGGGTCAGTTAAACAGTAAGGAAGAAGAAATGTCCAAGTTGAGGGTGGTGATTGTAACAGACTCTACCTTTCTGGAAATGGCTACCAAGGAAAGGTAAGTGACCCTTCCTTTTAGCTCCAATGAGACAAATTTAAATTTAAATGTGGAATTACCAAGGTATCACTTCATGACTTTAGGAAATAGAATCATCTTTGGTGGACTACAGCTTGCTTGGCAAGAAGACTGCTTCTGCCTGCCGCCCACCTCCCTTCAGAAATGTTTGTTAAAGAACCACGATACGGAGACAGAAAAGAACTCATCCGGGCAGGAGCAGGCACTGTAGTCTTCTGCCCGGATTTCCATCAGGTCCCTATTGAGGCATCAGTTAGCTGGGACACCACCTGCACAAAGTTAGCTCTTGTCACTTCGCAGCTCAAGTTCTTACTGCATCACAGCCCTTTTATATTCAGGACTTATGTCAGAACGCTGGAAGAATGTACATGAACAATCCAGGCCTTTTCTAGGCACTACTGACACACCTCTGGGCCCCTCCTAGACTCAAGACTACTCAGCATCATATGTGGTGAAAAGCGGAGTCAGTACTCAAGTGTCCCTCGGCAATATTTCTGCCTCCATGTTTTTAGTGTCCCAGAAATCACATTTCCCAACAGAATCAATACTGTTGGGAATAATCAATTAAATGAAAACCTGATTCTAGGAAGAAAATATTTTGTACTAATTTTTTTAAAGGCTTATTGACTACAGCTCTCCTATGAAACTTCTCTGCTCCAGCTTAAAACTCCTGCCTGGGCACAGAGAGAGGGGATCCACAGAAGAGTCGAATCCTGAACCAATTCCATGAGTTTGCCCATGGATTTCTCCCGTCTGCCAAATATGCTTTATACTGAAATCCTGCCTGTCTTTCAAAGATCAGATTAAGTTCCTATCTTTCACGAAGCTTTCCCAGGCTACTCCTATGGATTAATAGTACATACTATTTTCCATTAATTAGGGACTCATTTGTTTTATTTATCATTTTATTTAATAGTAACATTAGAATTTAATCTTGGTGTTTTTAAAAAAATCCTTATTGTTGAAAGTATTACATATGTCCCCTTTTTCCCCCCATTAACCCCCTGCAGCCCACCCCTGCCCCTAATCTTGGTGGTTTTTACATTTATTTTTTCAACTAGATCATATAAGATGTTATGGATCACATATTATATGTTTAATATTAAATAAATGAATATTTATATAAAGACAGTTCACACAATTTTAATTGCTGGTTTTGCATAAAGTTTTTCTATAATATTTTCCAAACTATTACTTGATAAAAATTTACTGAATATCTTCCAAGGATTAGCCCTCTTGGGGACATAAAGGCCTTTAAGAAGCTTAAGATATAGTAGAAGAAAGACACTGCTTATAGCTATATATTTGAACATGACTGGTTATAAAGTTGGCTGTTGCAGAGCAATTTACTTACATACCTGTTTGGGGCTATTTTTTTTGTTTGTTTGCTTAACAATTGCTAATATACGTTCACCTTTATGATAACTCAAACAACTCCTACGTACAAATGAAAATTCTCCCGAAGGATATAAGGAATATGAAAGTAAGATACATATTTATTCTGCTTTATGAACTTACAATCTCGTCGGGATGATAAAACATACGTGATATAACAGTACTTACAGATAATAGGTAATACAGTATGATCAGACTAAATGCTATGGTAATTGAGAAAAAACAAAATAAAAAAAAATTGTCCTACTATACCTGGATTAGGACTCATTTTATGGGCGTATATCAGTGCAAGCAGAGAACAAAGTGAGACATCTGGTTTATTTTCAAGAGTCTCAAATTCTCGAAGAGCTTCTTGAGTTTTGCCTGAAAGTCAAAATTATGTGAAAAATTATTCTTTGTGCAAAACAAGAATTCAAAATGTATGCAGCACGGTTAATAATTTGCACATACCTTCCATTAATGTACCATAAGCATGATAAAACCTGAAGACGGGGTCATTACCATACTTCTTAATTCCTTCACTGGCAACAAGTAACACGTGATGGAAATACCTCTCTTGACAATAGTAATTAATCAAAGTCTAAAGGGAAATAAGAATTAAATGTTACAAGGAGATTCTGATGTTCTGAAATATCTAAGCAGATATTAATCTAAAATCTTGAATAATCTAAAACTTGTTAAAGCACAGCACTCAATACTAAGGAATACAGAACACAATGAACACAAAATTATTTAAATATCTCGGTGTTTTTTAATACTAAGGAATACAGAACACAATGAACACAAAATTATTTAAATATCTCGGTGTTTTCTAATAATTTCAATCCTTTCTTCTAAATTGTTAAGCGAATGTTCTCTGGAACTTTTACTTTGCCTTCTCCTGCTCTCTAGTCTCTTCCTTGGCTATATTTTTTGCAAGTGTGATCCATACTCCATCTCCAAGCCCCCCACAGCACATCTCAATAAAATGCAGTTGTCCTCCAGTGCCCCCTTCCTAGGGTAGCAAATGAGCTTAGTTTCCCAACACTAAGGACACTTTTTTTAAAAAAACATATTTTATTGATTTTTTTTTACAGAGAGGAAGGGAGAGGGATAGAGGGTTAGAAACATCGATGAGAGAGAAACATCGATCAGCTGCCTCCTGCATACCTCCTACTTGGGATGTGCCCACAACCAAGGTACATGCCCTTGACTGGAATCGAACTTGGGACCCTTCAGTCTGCAAGCCGACGCTCTATCCACTGAGCCAAACCAGTCAGGGCACTAAGGACACTTTTAATATCATTTTACTTGACTTCTGTCCAGCAGTTAGTATCACTAAGAATCTAACTCTCTGAAAAGGCAGTGGCATGCCTGCCCCGGCCTGGCCTGTGTGGCTCAGCAGTTGAGCATCCACCCAGGAACCAATAGGCCTCTGGTTCAGTTCCCCATCAGGACACACATGCCCAAGCTGCGAGGTCGATCCCCAGTAGAGGGCATGCAGGAGGCAGACAACTGATAATGTTCCACTCTCATTAATGTTTTTCTCTCTATATCCTTTCTTCCTTCTCTCTCTCTAAAAATCAATAAATTGGGGGGGGGGGGGGGTGGGGAGGACATGGCTTAAAGACAAAAAGACCTGGTTTCAAATTTCTGATCTATCTTATAGTTCCTGAGTTTGCTCACTTGTAAAATGCTGTTAGTTGTTTACAGGTCACTGTGAAGATTAAGATATCATACTGTAAGAATCCTATTTGGAAAAAAAAAAGTTCCTCCTAACCCTATATGCTGATGAAATAAAACACCACGTGTCCAGCCAAGATCTCTCATGGAAGTTCCAGATTCATCCTTCCATTTGCCCCACTGCCCAAGCCAGACATGAAGTCATGGAATCCTCCCTTCCCTTTTGCCCAGTCCCCTAAGTAAGCAGTCAGTAGGTTCTTCTGTTTCTGTAGCCTAATCCCCACCCTCCATACTACCACTACCTACCAGGTTAGGTTGTCCGGTCAAACATTTACTGACCACCTACTAGTGTCAGGACCTGGGCGAGTATGAAGATGAGTAAGACATGGCAACTCCTGCCCAGAAATACTTAACGTTTTTCAAATGAGACCAGAATCTAAGAAAACTGAAATACGATGTACTAAATACAAGCAAAGTTGCTTTGAGGATATAGGAGAATGAGGATTGGGTGTGGGGAGCAGAGGAAAGTAAAACTAAGAGAAAGATTCTTGGAGAGGACTTCAGAACTGATTCTTGATTTGCAAACTCCTACTCCCCCTCCACACATAAACACGCTCTTCCTATGTCCCTCTCATGAGTTGTGAGGAAGGTACAGGAACACGGCGAGGCAGAGGCACTGTGACAGCACAGTAATGAAACGTAGGGATGGGTGGGATGCAGACGACTAAAAGTCATTCCATGATTTAGAGAAAGGATTGGCAAACTATGGCACATGGCCATATCTAGCCTATGCCTGTTTTCTATGGCCGGCAAGGTAAGAATGGTTTGTACGCTTTCAAATTGTTAAGAAAAGGAAAAAAGAAGAAAAATACTTCATAGCATATATGAAATTCAAATGTCAGGATTCACAAATAAGAATTTATTGGAACAAAGCCATGGTTTGCGATTCCCTGTTCTAGAACCTTAAGACAGGGATTACTGGGTGACTAAATTGGAGAGGCAAGTAGGGTCAAGAAGTGTCTTATATTAAGTTGATTCTCTAGTCCAGTGGTCGGCAAACTGCGGCTTGCGAGCCACATGCGGGCGGCTCTTTGGTCCCTTGAGTGTGGCTCTTCCACAAAATACCACGGCCTGGGCGAGTCTATTTTGAAGAAGTGGCGTTAGAAGAAGTTTAAGTTTAAAAAATTTGGCTCTCAAAAAAAATTCCAACCTTGTACTGTTGATATTTGGCTCTGTTGACTAATGAGTTTGCCGACCACTGCTCTAGTCTAAGTGATGAGGAACCACATAATAGTTTTTAGCATGAAAAGTGTTTTTATTATAACAATTCCTTTGGGTGGTAGTACAAAGGTTACATTTCAAGTGATGACCAAAATTTAAGGGGTCGGGAGTCGGCTTCACAGGAAGATACAATAATGTAAAAATTTAGGCAAAATATCGACACTGCAGCATTCCCTACCACTGCCCAACTGCCCTCCATCCACCTAGCACCATCTAACGTGGCACCCATTTTATTTCCTTGTTTAGGGTCTAACGTCTCCTAGTCAAATGTAAAATCCGAGATTGAGAGGCCTTTATCTAATTTTATTATCGCAGGGCTTATAGCGAATAATGCCAGACACACAAGGCATTCAGTGTATATAATGCATTAATTTAATTAAGGTTTTTCTCCGGCACTGGCCAAACCACGTGTGAAGACAGGGACTGCCCATCACCATCTCCAGCGTCCAGTGGACACACTGTGTGCGCGCCCTGCAGCACTGTCTGCTGCTGGACGGGTGATGTAGGGCACAAATGTACAGAGAGCACCGTCATCCTAAAAGCAACTTACTTTCAAGTCTCATGTCTTTGTTTTCACACCATTTCTTAAGCGGATTGTCAGTAAATGCTGAACCGATGAACCGGTGATTAGCAGAGAAAACCATCCCCCTAACGTAGAGACGCCTCCATTTTCCCGCCTGTGCCTGTCACTGTTCCCATTTCACCTTTCCGCGCCCCTTTTCGGGGAGCGGGGAGCGGACACTAGTTGGCGGGCAGTTGCTGAACATCCCACCGGGAGGCGCAGGAGGAGTGCTGTGTTGACCACGGTTTCCGAGCAAACCGGGCACCAAAGTAAAAGGACACACAGCGCACGGGGCGGGCCAGGCAGTTCGGAAAGCAGCGCTGGGGACGCTGCCCCGACCTCAAGCTCCCAAAGCAGCGCCTGGGCGGTGACCAGGCGACCGAGCGCCGGGCCGCCCGCCGGGCTGGGCGCGGGGCCCCGCAGGTACCAACGCCCGGCGCAGGCGGCCGCGCTCTCCCCACGCCCCCGGCTCCCGGTGCACCCCAGAAGCGCCCCACGTCCAGGGCCCGCCCGCTCACCTTCAGCCCCGGCGAGTCCATGGCTGTCCCGAGGCTGGGCCGCGAGCCGCCCGGGAGAAGCAGGGGTCCCGGCGCCGCCGCGAGGCCCAAACCCCGCTGGCGCTCCCGGGCCCGGTGGGCGGGGCGAGAGGGGCGGGGCGGGGCGGGGCCACGCCGCCATTGGCTGCCGCGGGGAGGGCGGTCCTCGCTGCAGGGATTGCAGGGAGGAGGCGGGGACCGGGAGCCGCGACCCGCGGGGCGGGGTGCGGGTGGAGAAGGGGCGCCACGGCTGGTGGGAAAGACAAAGGAGGACGAGCCAAGAGGCGGCCCGAGGAGGACAGTGGGTGGCGGGCCCGAGGGTATGAAATTAAGGAATAAAGAAAATAGGGAGGCCGAAGCCGGTTTGGCTCAGTGGATGGGCATCGGCCTGCGGACTGAAGGGTCCCAGGTTCGATTCCGGCCAAGGGCATGTACCTTGGTTGTGGGCACATCCCCAGTGGGGGGTGTGCAGGAGGCAGCTGATCGATGTTTCTAACTCTCTATCCCTCTCCCTTCCTCTCTGTAAAAAATCAATAAAATATATTAAAAAAGAAAAAAAGAAAGAAAATAGGGAGGATGCCCAACCAACGGACCTCTAAACATCCATAAAAAATCTTTTTTAAAAAAGAAAGAAAATAGGGAGGAAGAAGGGAAACGGGCAATCTGTGTCTCATCTGTGGTGACAGGATAGGACACCATTTTCGGCCAGTTTGTGCTGAGGCCGGATCCAGCAATGCGGCTATTTGAAGGCCTGGCCAGCTTAGGGGAAAAACCCTGTAAGTGTCACTTGTGGTTGTATTATGGCCACAAGGTGGCGCGGAAATAAATCACAAATTTGTATGGGGGATGCGCTTCTGGGGCTCATCATCTTCACAGGCATTGCTGCAATCCCGTGATTGTTGTTAGAATGAATATTAAATTTTTTTTACAGCCCTGATAATGAGAGGAACAATTTATTTTGTTTTTTTAAAAAAATGATACAACTGATTTTAAGTTGGCAATAAAATTAATCTTTAGGCAGACTTTTATGTCTGTACCCATCAGGCAACTCTGTTAACTGCTCATAGGTTTCTTCACTTTTTCAGAACATTAAATTAAAATATAATGGACTAAGAGATTTTTCTATTTTTTTCCTTAAAGACATTTTCTAAATAGCAGTTAAGATTTGAGGTGTCAGTGATCTTTGAGGTCATTTACATGAATTCCAAATTTCGATCCTAGTGTTACCTAATTTAGTCGGTGTGATTGATAGTTGCATGAGTCTGGTTGTAAGTTTGTTGTGGAGTCCATGAACATTGGCTTTTCCTTGGTGCCAGTAGACTGGGTAGTGACAACCTGAGGGAAGGGGGTGGCTACTCTCCCAGGCTTCAAGGCTAGGCAATATCTCTCATTGGCTTCCTTTTGAAAGATATTCCACCCAAGGAAGCACATATTATTTTCATAAGGATTGTTCTTTTTGTTTCCAACATTTATAGTCAAGCTAAATGTCTGTGGTAATAGCTGCTGGTCTGATATTGAGAGCAGTGGATTAATCTGCACTTGGTATGCAGAAGAGAATATTGCAAACCAACATGCTCATCAAAGAATGCAATCTTTAACTTGATGCTTTTGCTTCCAAGTGAAAAGTTCATCTGGAAGAAAATGTCTCAGGAGCATGGTTAAAGGCACAAAATGATCAAGGTACTCACTGAGATATTTATTTATTTATTTATCTATTTATTTATTTTTTGTTAATCCTCACCCAAGGATCTTTTCTCCATTGATATTCATACAGGCATGCACCCCTGACCTGGAATCAAACCCAAGACCCTTTGGTGCTCAGACCACACTCCAACCACTGAGCCACACCAGCCAAGGTATCAACACTAATAATATGCTGCTGAAACCGGTTTGGCTCAGTGGATAGAGCGTCGGCCTGCGGACTCAAGGGTCCCAGGTTCGATTCCGGTCAAGGGCATGTACCTTGGTTGCGGGCACATCCCCAGTAGGGGGTGTGCAAGAGGCAGCTGATCGATGTTTCTCTCTCATCGATGTTTCTAACTCTCTATCCCTCTCTCTTCCTCTCTGTAAAAAATCAATAAAATATATTTTTTTAAAAAGGGTAATATGCTAATTAGACCAGGTCGACCAGACATCTTCCCGTCATCTGGTCCTCCTTCTGGACAAAGCCAGGGTGGTGGGGGCAGAGGCAGAGGCGGTTAGGGGAAATCAGGCCGCAGGGGAGAGCAGTTAAGGGAGATCAGGCCAGCAGGGAAGGGCGATTAGAGGCGATCAGGGAGGCAGGCAGAGTGGTTAGGGGCGATCAGGCAGGCAGGCAGGCAGGTGAGCAGTTAGGAGCCAGTGGTCCCAGATTGCGAGAGGGATGTCCTGGATTGGAGAGGGTGCAGGCTGGGCTGAAGCACCCCCCACCACCATGCACGAATTTCATGCACTGGGCCTTTAGTGTTTGTATATATGTATTTGTAGGGATTCTGATTTAATTTCAGGTGATACTTAGAACTGTATTTTTAGATATTGCCCTGGGAGGTTTTTTAAATTAGATGAGTTTTTTTTTTTTTTAATTGTTCTAAGATTGTTGAAAGAGGTTATATAATAGGTCCAGAGACTTGGGGCCCACCATACTGAGATCATGGTTGGATTGATTTGGATGTTTAAAGGAAGGCCAGGAGAATGCCATGGAAATAGCTAGGTTTTGGTTGGGAAAGCAGAATATCATAAAGTCCTAAGACATACCTGCCTAGTTTCATACTATATTTAATGCTATTAACTGCCAAATGAGTTTTATTTCAGCGAACATTATATATGACAAATAGAATGACCTCTGCCTATTTGAATGAAGTCCTTCCTCACTCTCCTTTTTCCTGAGCAAAATATTTCTAGGTATTCTGACCATTCTCCATAAATCCTATTATTTAGCTTCTTACATATTTGTAAGTTCACAATCTTCTGGTTACTATATTTTGCCTGAGCATTGCACCTGTTTCAGGTTATCAGTCAGTATAACTCAATAGATATTTTCCCTAAGGTAAGGCAAAAGGCTGCACTTACCACTGCGGTTGAACAAAGGTGCAATCTGCTTGCCTTTAGAAATTTGTGTTTTCAATGACTTCCAGAGATACTGCTGAACAAGACATTTCTTCACCATCCTCGATGAAAAATGAACATTAATAATGCAGATAAGAACCAGGCCAAGCGATGCTGAGGAGAAAACAAGGTCCAGAAGCCCTAATTCCTTTTAGAGAAATAAATTTAAAATGATAAGTTCAGTAGTTCCACATAACAAAGAATGAGGTGAGTATTGTATAACCCTTAAGTTCCAAAAAGTTAAATATCAATATATGGACTCCTATACCTTGGAAATATTTATGTATATATTGGTGTATACCTATATCTACACTTATACTATGTTTATTTCTTATATAATAGAGAGGAAGTATATGTGTTCTTATGGATGTCATATATGTTTATTTAAATGTTTATTATATGTACTAGAGGCCCAATGCATGAAATTCATGCAAGAGTAGGCCTTCCTTCCCCTGGCTGCTGGCACCAGCTTCCCTCTGGCACCCGGGACCCGGGCTTCCCTCGCAGCCCTGGCTTCGTCTGGAAGGTCATCTGGAAGGACATCTGGTCTAATTAGCATTTATGCTTTTATTATTATAGATACCCATTATTACTATAGTATACCAAAGCTGAGTTTCATTGGTAACTTTTGTGATGTTATTACTTTATATATTTTACATATAATGACAGGCCTCTAAAATTGTATACGAGAGGAAAAGATCTTAGAGAGGTAAATAACTTAAGAGACAAAAAATTTAAAGCAATGCTAACAATTAATTAACTAATTTGCTCATTTACAAACTATCTACTGAGCACCTCCTGTGCACAAAATACTGTAAAGGATACAAAGTACTTAAGGCCAGTTTCTGATTATCAGACATTATCTGGTGTGTGTGTTCTCATGGCAGAAGTGGAGGAGAAGAGCGGTGAGAGGAAAAAGTCCACATTCCAACCACTGTAAGGAGGCAGTTTACATACAAATGGCATATGGGAGGTCCTGTTTTGCCTAGAAGGGTCTGCACTTATGCCTGCTGTTTTAGTGTAATTATTAACAGTCCTCTCCTTCATTCTCAAAAGTGTCTGGGGTTGGACATGTACATCAAAATCCCATGGAGTTCATAGGAGATAAAATTATCTTCCAGTAATAAGAAACAAGGAAGCTGTCGCCGAATCCTAAAAGGTGGTTTTGTTTGTGGAGGTAGAAACAGAGATGAGGAGGGTGGTCAAGGCTTATATCTCATCATTGCTTTCTTGTTTCCCCAGTAGCTGCTTAAATTATGTCCCTGCTTTCTATTTCCTTTTCCTAAAAGTAAAAATCTGCTCTCACTAGCACCCTCAAATTTGTTTATTTATTTATTTATTTATTTATTTATTTATTTATTTACAAATGCCTTAATGATTCTTCATCACCATAAGTTAAAGCCAAACCCCAACCTGCATTTGGGGTCTTCATTATCTGACCCCTGCTTGCCTCCCAGGCACTCTCAATGCTCGCTTTTCACTTCAGCAGAATTGAACGTTTGTGGATGTTCTGAACATGCCGTCCTGCTTCTCATTCTCATATATGTCCTTGGTCATCATCATCAGGGCAAACACATACTACAGTAATTAGTATATGCGTGGAGCTGTTGATCTGAAAGCTTCACTTGTATGAACTCATTCCACGCTCTCAAGAATTAATATTACCATTTCTGATGAAAATTTGGGGCAAAGAGGGATTAAGAAACTGTTTAAGGTTGTTCAGCTGGTAATTAGTTTAACCAATATTTGAACCCAGATAATCTAGCTTCAGAGACTATGCTTTTGACTGCTATTGTAGAAAATTTCAGATGTTTTCGGGTTGCCCTACACCTCTGATTCTTCTAACCTAGATCAGAACTTACCCTGTTATAACTATCCCTGTATTCTCCCATACAGAAAATTTGTACTTACTTCTTTGCTGAGCTACAAGAATAATCCAAACCATAACAGATGTTGGGAAAGCAGTTTAGTGCTATTGGTGGTTGAGAAGAATAGAATTTCATCAGATCAGTTTTACACATATTTAATTGGCGGTGATAGCTGAGTATTCAAGTATAAATGACCAATCTTTGGAATTGCAACATAGGCTTGGCAAAAAAGCGAATGCTGCAGTATAAAACTAAAAGAAGAGGAAAAGTTAACAAGCAGTAAAGGCAAAGAATCTAAAATACAAGAGGCCTAGAATAGTTTATTTAGTTTTATTGACAGCAAAGGAAGATACAATTTTTAAACAAATATATATATATATAGTTGATTTCAGAGAGGAATGGAGAGGGGGAGAGAGAGAAACATCAATGATGATAAAGAATCATTGATCAGCTGTCTTCTGCATGCCCCACACTGGGGATCAAGCCTGAAACCCGGGCATGTGCCCCAACTGGGAATTGAACCCTGACCTCCTGGTTCATAGGTTGATGCTCAATCACTGAGACATGCCAGCTAGGCAGAAGATACAATTTAATGAAGGAGGTGGTGATGATCATTAACATCAAATTCTGAAAATCCACGAAATATGATGACAACAGAATAAAGGTGATTGAATTAGGCTAATTGTAGACTGGTAGAAGTAAGAGGTGGATTTGAGAGCATTACAGAGAGGAAGAAGGTGCTTTGGAAGAATAAAATTCAGCATCTGTTTAATATTTGAATCTGTCAGTCACAAGTTCTTTCACACAGCTTGAAAAAAGGAGAAAAACCTGTGTCTTAATGTTTGCCCATTTCCCATGAAATATATACACTGAGTGGCCAGATTACTATGATCTCTGAATGCATAATAATCTGGTCACTCTGTGTGTGTGTGTGTGTGTGTGTGTGTGTGTATTAGAGGCTTGGTGCATGAATTCGTGCATGGGTGGGGTCCAGCCAGCCTGGCCAGGGGGAGGGGACATGGGTGGTTGGCCGGCCTGCTTGCTGGTCGAACTCCTGGTCGAGGGGACAATTTGCATATTGGCCTTTTATTATATAGGATATACACTGAGTGGCCACATTATTATGCGTTCAGAGATCATAATAATCTGACCACTCAGTGTACATATTGTGGCAAGTTTAACACAGGATAGTGAAGTCATTAATAGTTTAGTGAGAAAATTAAATTTTCTATCACAATATATTTTTCATGAATAATTTAGACAAAATATAGTTACCTATAGATTTATTTTAAGAAATTTTTGGTCCCTAGACCTTCATTAAAAAAAGGTTACATTCCTGGAAAACAAACAACAACGACGAAAAAAAATTTTTTAAAATGCTGCAGTTAAGATTGAATAGCTCTATGAACATACTGCCTTTCTAAGTAAGCATTAAACAGGGGAGACATAATTCACGATAACCAGTAACAGAGTACGTACAGCTTTGCTTCACATGGGTAACAATCTTTGTTCATATATGCACCTTTTGTATTTTCTAGTCCTTTCCTCCTAATGTTATTGAGAAGGATAATAGCCAGAATTTCATTTTGAAAACTCAAAGTGCTATGTTAATAAGATTATTCACAGCCAATTTTTCACATAAATATCATTGGGACCTATATTTCATTGAATTTTAACTGAGATAGAAGGTGATTAGTGTAGAACCCTGATTTTAGAAGGTAATTTTTAAAAGGAATGAGATAATGGGACTGTGGGTCAAAATGCATCAGACTTGAGCAATTATTTTGCAAGAATAAAATTAAAACAGTTTTGAAAATGCAAATCAAGACAAAAAGGATTAATCAAGAGTCAGAGAGAGAATAGATACAAGGGTATGAAGAAATGAATGGGGGAAAATGATCTCTGGAAAGATATGAAGGAAAGAAAAGGGGGGCAGAAGAAGAGAGGGAAAGAAAGGACAGCAAAGAGAGGGTCAAGGAAGGGAAGGGAATAGAAAGGAAAGGAAGAGAAGGAAGACATTTTTCATTGGAGAGGAAGGAAGTTGAAGAAGTTGTTGACAATGTCCTCAGGTTTCTTGGTGAAGTAAAAGCCAGTTATCTGAAAATATGAGACTTCTGGAGGCATGATGAGGAACTTGAGCAACATTAAATTGACATTGCAGATTATCCATTTGTGATGTTAAGAATTTCTTGGTGATGCAACTTCCCTAGCAATACTTGGTTGCCTGGAATATTTTCCTCTGCAAGTGCCTTTGCTGCCACACTGGTTGAATAAATATTGACAACCTCATAGATTATTCCCATGTACCAGGAAGAAATGTATTATCAGCTGCACCTGATTGAAGTAATATTTTTGATTATGAACCTTTTAATAAATTCACAGTGATTCAGAAACATTTATTTTCTTACATAATTACATGAAATTTCTGTGCACATTGATATGAATCGCAATTACAGGACATATTTTTCTGTCTTTAATGTAGTTTATACAGTTCTAATGTCTGAACTATCTGGTACACACATACAAACCTCTAACTTAAAAGGATGAGTGGTTGTGTAACCCAGTGGTGTCTAGATTCCATGTACCAGTAAAACACAAATAGTTAATTTGGCTAAATAAAATATTAAACAAACAACCCCTACAAATTATTCTAACCATAATTTCTAAAAGAGCTTTATAACATAAAAATAATTTTAGTCTTTTTTTTATAAATTTACTAGAGGCCCAGTGCATGAATGAATCATGCACGTGTAGGGTCCCCTACACGCTTTTCGCTTTTGATCACGAGGAGCTGGGTGCCTGTCCACTGGTGCACCAGGCGCCAGAGGCTTCTGAAAGGCCTGCTGCCTGAGCGGACAGGCACCCAGCTCCCCCGCTTTTGATGGTCCGCGCAGCGGGACGTGAGCTCGCTGCCCCAGAGGCCCCTTCTGTGCCGCAGCACAGCCATGGCGCAGATGCTGAGCTCGCGCCGCCGCTGGCGACGCAGCTCAGCGTCCCGCCTGCCCAATCAGCCCCCCCGGCCACCCCGAGTCCCGCCCCCCCGCGCCTCCTGGCCAATCGTGGGCATAGCGAAGGTACGGTCAATTTGCGTATTTGTCTATTATTAGGTAGGATTTTTTAAAATTATTTTTATAGAGCTCTCTTGTGAGTATTCTGAGAACAGCACCCTCTTGTGGAAATTTAGAAAACAGCACCCTAGTGAGAAATTCTGTAAGGCTGAAAAAATTCCTTGCCTCACAGCTCTCTTAAGCTGTACTCCTATTTTTTCTTTGATTTTTCTTTTTGCTTCTTTGATTGAGTGATTTTTTACCACCCTGTAATCTAATTCACTGATCCAATCCTCAGCTTTTCCTAATTTGCTGTGTACTCCTGCCAAATGTGTTCTTTATTAGTGCTATGTCAGCCTTTATTTCTGATTGTTCTTTTTCATAGTTACTATAAATTTTCTCATGCTGTTGAGCATCTTTACCACCATTATTCTGAACTCTATATCAGGTAAATTTCTTATCTCCATGTCATTTATCTCTTCTTCTGGACAATTCTCTTGTTCTTTCACTTGGGGGTTGATTTTGTCTCCCCATTTTGGCTGCCTCTTTGGATTTGTGAATATGTATTAGGTAGATCTGCTACGCCTCTCAATCTGTAGTGCAGGACAGTGTCCAACAGTGTTTATGACTAATTAGATCAGGCAAAGACTCAAAGCCTCTAGAGACCTGCCTCTGCCTGCAGACTGATTGGATTAACTCTTGAGTAAACTTCACCCAATGGTCCACAGGTTTGGAGAGAGGTTTCCAACAGGTTGGGGCAATTGCTTCTCCCTGGAGGCTAATTGTCATTCTCAGTCTCCTACTGGGCCTTAGAAACTCCACAACATGGGGCAAGGTGTTTTCCAATAGGGTGGGGCAACTGTCTTCCCCCCAGGCAAAAGCTGCCTTGATAGCAAAAGTCTTCCCGAGAAAGATGACCTCTCCAGCATGAGGGAATGACTCAGCAAGAAACCGTGGTGCCTGCCTTCTGAGCTTTAACCCCAGAGCCCTCAACCCTGGCTTCTGCATACACAGCTCCAGTCCATTATGACCTTCCTCTGCCGCAGCACAAGGTGAGCGTTTGCCCATGAACTTTTGTGTGTTGGCCCTTTAAGAGGGTGCCTGCATTTCCAGCCATCTCTCCCTCACAGACAGCAACCCTGCTACTTTTCAGTCAGATGTTATGTGGGCACCTTTCTCAGTTCTAGTGCTCTCTGCCCAGGGATGATGACCCAGAGTTCTCAGTGGGAACCCTCCACACCTGAGATATCTTTCCAAAACTTCAGCTGCTGTCTTTGGGAGCCTGGCCAGCACTTTTGCAATTGTGCCCTTTCTTCCAGAGTCTACATGAGCATTAAGTTACTTTTTGGTACAAAAATATTATGCAAAATAATACAAAAATGAATATGTTGATCTTTTGAATTATGTTCACCAGTTCTTTTTGTATTTAGTACTGGTATGAATGTGGAATATAAAAAATCAGCAAGAATTTTTCTATAATTCTTATTTATATTGATTGGAAATAGGAAATTCTTTTCAGCCATTGATAAATCAGTATTTTTGTTGTGGTATTTTAGGGCTACGATGTGAAAAGACAAGCCTGTAGAAGGATGAGAGAAGCACTGTACGTTACTGCTCCTTTTCTTGTCAAGGTCATATTCTCCCTTCTGGCTTCATAACTGAGATTGTCAAATGCGGCCACTGCCAGCCCAGAGCAGCTCAACAAAGGAACCGGGGATAAATACTCAATTCACTCTTCTCCCATCGGTGCTTTCCTGATGCTGCTGCCCATTGGCCAAAGCAGTTGTGAGCTGTAGAGTAAGAGATTGATTGATGAGACTGATGCAATGCATACAATTACCCTCACACAGAGCAGCGTGGAGAAGCTTGGAGAAGTGTGGCTCTGGGTGTACAAACAAAATATCCAACTCACATACAACAACTTTTACTTTTTTAAAATACAAATTTAAGGGATTCTTTTTGTGCTTTAAGTCGCCATCCGCCAATATTTGGGTTTCCTTACGTTTCCTCCTGAGGACATTAGTTCTTTCTCCTAACAGAGACACACCTTACCGTCAGCCCAGGTAGAACCAGTTGTGTGTGTATGTGTGTGTGTTTAGCTCCCCTTTTCCCCCAGTTTGTTGAATAAAAATAGCTTCATTTTGTTATAAAATACTTTTAACAAAAAGTACCCGGGCAAACAATAAAATAGAAAATGTAATTTTTATTAGTTTTGCACATTTTTAATGTTGGTTAGCATCATTTAGGGTAACAGTAGCATTTTCCAGCATGCATTTCACGAATACAGTTTATCTAAGTAGTTTTAAGAAAAAGAGGAGCCTACGGTTTGCTTCTTCTGTAAGAAACACAAAATATCCTGATGTAATTGCCTAGATAAGTTCACTACTCTATTTTTGTGGGGGGGAGAATGTGAAACCCACATCATATTTACCACAATCTAAAGCAGCATGAGTCCAAAGAAATAAAAAAAGTTAGGAAAAAGGACAAAAGTGAAAAATAAACACTACCTTCAATCAGCCACCAAAAATATGTAAATAAAATTTTATACCCTTTTCCAATTACAAAGCATAATTTGGATGTGAATTGTGAACCCATTTTGGCTCTTAAAATTATGAAATAATCTAAAATTAGCAAATGTAATAAAAAGCAGAAATACACAACTACCCAGTCTTGTTTTCATTTCTTTTTTTTAGCAAATTTCTTCCATTAAAAAGTACTATGGACAGAAAGTAAGAAAAGTGATTGTGATCTCAACCTGAAGGTAATTAATTTCCTCTTCATATTTATGTACATAATGCTGAAAAATAAAATAAAATGACTTTTTTTTACAGTATTTATATTTGCTTATAAAATTCTAAACACATTTTTAACAGGTTAAGCAAGGTGTTTTTTTTGTTTGTTTGTTTATTTTTAAACATGTCTGTACAGTCTGGCTATACACCATATGTTATCCACTTAAAATTTAAAAATAACCAAAAGGCTATTAAAGTGCTGCAAACTATTGCTTAATGACATAAAGAAATGAAGTCGGTTGAACAATTACCACTGACATACGGTTTCTCATAAATGAGATTCTGAGCCGTGGGAGAAACCAGATATAGCAGCATGGTAATAAAAACATGCATTTATAGCATCCAAACTATTTATAATGGTACAGAATACTTTATATTACCTGTGTAAAGCTTGCACTCTACATTTGTTGTGGTACATATTTGATGCAATAAATACTGTGCTTAGGTCATTATTTTTTTGCTCAAACGTGCACCACAGGGTAAAATGACTATTTACATAATAAATAGCATTACAGTAACATATACAGCGTTGATCTTGCTGAGCTGAAGATGGCTAAACAAAGTGCAGGATTAAGCAGAAATTTATAAAGGGTTCTTTTGGTCAATTCAGTCTTCAGGGGAGAAGCAATGCTCATTATTTATTTTTTTTAATACAATAAACAAAAACATAACATTATGATTCCAGACATTTGAATGAAGTTTGCACCTACTAACATTTAATGGCCTACCACCCCCAAAATGATGTACTTGGTCTAGGGGCTGGATTTGAAAACAAAAACACAAAAGAAGATGAGCAAAGCACCTCCAATGATCACCTAATTACCCCTCCGGAAACATGGATGGAATTTAAGAACTCAATGTTTTCCTCGTGACCTTTTTTCATGCATGATCTCTAAGTGTTGCATGCCCCCCATGCAAACCACGTCTTTGTTCAGTTAGGAGGGCGATGTGATTGCCATCACTCCCGGTGGCATACCTGGTAAAGAGGTCCTTTAATCTATTTCCCAACAGAAACCCCGTTTACAAAAATAGTCACATATAATAAACAACATATGGATTAACAAAAAAAAGATGAACCCACTAACAGATTTCATAAAAATGTGACAAATGTGGCAGTTGAAATGCAAAGAGTGGATACAATTACTACACTAAAGTGTTTCATGTTAAACAACCCAAATCATAGGTTTGCACCCCTTGGAACTGGTCCTCACATTCTGAGTAGCCGTTTTGTCTCTTGTCTTCAGCAGTGTCAGCTGGTAGTGAGAACAGTAACCTCCTGTCATCTCCCCTTTACACAGAGTTGCAGTTTTCTGACAAGGGGTCACTGTCTTATTGTAGGCACTGACCTTAAGTAGATTTGTGTAAAAACAGTCAGTTTGGCATTGACCTCCTAAAGGAGTCCTATTGACAAAAATACATCACCTTCACAGGCTGTAAACAAATAGTAACCCGATTATTTTTATCTGTTTTTGTTTATTTCCCTTTGGCTTTTTTATCTTTGCCTTCTTGCTCGTGTTTTTCCACGATTGGCTTTGTTACCCGATCATAGGAGGGTGGACAAGCTGCTGTGGACATGGTCAGATCAGTTTTTTCTGTAATAGAATTTTCATTTATTCTGTCAATGATCATGTCTTCTTTTACAAGAAGATTAACCCCACCTTTGATTTTATTTTTGTTATACATAAATGAAGCTTGTTTTACAGTTCGCCTTAAAAGGTAGCGCCTATAAGCACGCTGAATAATAACAGCGGACACCTCCTCTTGTTTTCGTTTTAAAGTTGTAGTAATTGGCTGGTAGGAGGCCTTTGATGGGTTAGAAGCCATGAACCGTTCTTCCATCTGTATTCGGAGAGCGTCCATCTCTCCACTCTCCCCCAGAACCCTCTTAGTAAAAGCAAATAGAATGTCAAGACAGTGGATCCGGTCGCCACTGACCATGGGCAAGTCCATGGCAATGAGCTGGAGTTTGTTTGGTTGTGGCAAATTGAGAGGGGGTTCGAGAGCAGCTGCAAACTGCGATAATTTTTCAAATTCCATGAACTGGGTGGCATCGGGGTCAAACTTCTCCCAGACCTCGTAGAACATCTCAAAGTCATCCTCACTCAGGGGCTCTGCACTTTCTTCAGTAGCGACACTGAAGTTCTCCAGGATGACAGCGATGTACATGTTCACCACAACCAGAAATGATATGATGATGTAACTGACGAAAAAGAAAATCCCAACAGATGGGTTCCCACAGTCTCCCTTAACTTGGCTTCCAGGGTTTACTTTATCAGGATCACAGTCTGGAGGCCCACTATTAAGAATAGGTGCTAGCAACCCGTCCCAGCCAGCAGAGGTGGTAATCTGGAACAGGCAGATCATGCTGTTGCCAAAGGTTTCAAAGTTGAACATGTCATCAATTCCAACTTCCCTCTTGACATAGGCAAAGTTGGACATTCCAAAGATGGCGTAGATGAACATGACCAGGAAGAGCAGGAGGCCGATGTTGAACAACGCAGGGAGGGACATCATCAGAGCAAAGAGCAGCGTGCGGATCCCCTTTGCCCCTTTGATCAGACGTAGGATCCGGCCAATCCTGGCAAGACGGATCACTCGGAACAGGGTAGGGGACACAAAATATTTTTCTATCAGCTCAGCCAGAAACATGCCTGTAGATAAAAAAAATGAGAATGTCAACCAATGAAGAAGTTATCTATTAAAATAACACTTAAGTTTCTGTCAAGGCCCTAGGGTAAAGTTCAGAGTATTGATATTCAGTTACGTAATAATAAATTTGATGGACACACACACACACCCATATATAATTGTATATAATACAATAGAATATAAATAAACCAAAATGATATCCAGTATTAAGTTAACTCAATATTTGCAACAGATGGAATATTTTCAGCCCCAAATCCATATGTTAAAGCCCTAACCATCCTCCCTGTGATGGTATTTAGAGACAAGGCCTTTGAGAAATAATTAGGTTTACAACAGATCCTGAGGCTGGGCCTTCATGGTGGATTAGTTCCCTTATAAGAAGAGACACCGGAGAGCTTTCTGTCCCTCTTCAAACCCCCCTCCCCACAGCCATGTGAGGATTCAGTGAGAAGGTGGCTGTCTACAAGCTAAGAAGGGAGCTCTCATCAGAAACCCACCATGCTGGCACCTTGATCTTGGATTTTTAACCTTCAGAACTTTGAGAAAATATATTTCAGTTGTTCAAGCCACCTGTTCTGTTATGGCAGTCTGAGTTAAAACAACATTCAGTTCAATAAAAATTTTACAGTACCTTTTGACTTTATAAACTATTTATTAGCTTACTTAAAATTTCCAGACTGAATCTTAAAAAATAAGTTAAAATTCTCAATTCTGGCTGAATAACATTGGCCAACAGTATAAGAACAAATTTACATGAATATACTTTTTTTTCTGAAATTGGCAAACCACATATCCTCTTTTCAGTCCTTAACCATCTAAAAGCATCTGCAGTATTTGATGCTATGTTCATCTCTCCATGAACTTAATACTTTCCTGCGTCTCCTCTATAATATTCTTATATATTTATTTACAGATGCTCTGGTGCATGTACAAAGGAATCTAAGGCTGATGATCTTTTTGGTCTCCTGTAGCTGATACTGGTCTCAGCCCTCTTCTTTTAAGCTTCTTTCTCCTCTTACCATTTAAATAATGAAATAATAGTTGTACTGAAGAGGAGCCCAAGAAACCAAGTGCCTTGTAGTTATACTGTCTCATTCTTTACAGGGTAAGTAAGCCTACATAATTGTGTGTTTGGGTGTGTGTATGTGTATGTGCATGTGTGTGTGTGTGTGTGTGTGTGTGTGTGTGTGTGTGTGTGTGAGAGAGAGAGAGAGAGAGAGAGAGAGAGAGAGAGAGAGAAATAATAAAAAGAGAGTCACATACAACTTTAGTACCCTATGCACAAAGGATTACATGAGGGATTAGTGTAGGAATCAAAGGCTACATACAAATGTGAATTGGATATCAATCAACTTCTTCAGAGAGGGGAATGACATAAAAATCTGCCCAATAGAGGTGCCCCATATTGGATGGTTAAATATTGACCTAATCATATTATCTGGTTTAGGAAAGAGTGAATGCTTCAGTCCCACAGACAGACTTTTTTGTTTCACTGGAGCTGGAGTTGTATCTTTAACAAGATGAGCTATTGCTCATGTGACCTGTTGAAGGATTTTGAACAAACATCAAATAATGTCCCGTGCCACCTGCACTTTCCCTTGTACATCATTACTATAGACCCTTTCAGGGCAATCTAGAAAATCTCTACCTGATACCCTTAAAGAAGTTGTGATATGAATTTGGTAACATTTTGTTCTTATTTTTATTTTCTTCTCACTCTAGGCTTTACCTTCTCTTGTCATCAACTTCCACTCCTATCTACTTGCTGATGGCTCTATGTCCATATCTCTGATGCAATGTATTTCCTAAATACCAGACTAAATTTCTAGTCCTCTTCTTAATAGAGCCATCTAGATATTGTATAGGCTATTCAATCTCAACATCTCAAAACATTTTGATCTTAGTTAATAGTACATTTCTAATTCAAATGAATGAAAGTTTATTATGTTGACAAATAATACACCTAGTATCTAAAATGGACAGAATAGGATACAATCCTGTATGTACAGCAGGAGCCTCGTTTTGTAAGAAAAACAAACACACCTGGATGAAATACATTAACATTTTCTTAATGGTTATCTCCGAGTGGGGGGATGACCTCTAATTTAAACGTGATTGTTCCCACTTTTACTTTTACTGAGCTGAACTTAAGAGACTTTAAATACTTCTTACCTACAATGGAGAGAATGACAACCACAAAATCAAAAATATTCCAGCCTATGGTAAAATAATAATGGCGGAGGGAGATGAGCTTCAGAACACACTCTCCGGTGAACAGCACAATGAACACCAGGTTGATACGTGCCAAAACGCTAGTGACATATTCACTTTGGTCATCTGTTTCTACCATCATTGTGACCATGTTGAGACAGATGAGGATCATAATGCTTATGTCAAACACTTGTCTGGTTACAAAGTCAAAGACCATTCCTTGATACTTGTTCTGTAGAGAAATAGAAATGCTTTTAGCAACAGAATAGTTTTCCTGAACATATTAACATCTATGTAATATGTAATAAAAGTTTATATTACGCACTTTCTCCATTTACTCTCTAGAATTGTACAGAGTAATCATTGGCCCTGAATTTTATAAAAGGTGGTTTATAATGCATTACTTTTTAAAAATATATTTTTATTGATTTCAGAGAGAAAGGGAGAGGGAGAGATAGAAACATCAATGATGAGAGAATCATTGATTGGCTGCCTCCTGCACACCCCACACTGGGATCAAGCCCACAACCCAGGCATACGCCCTGACCAGGAATCGAACCATGACCTCCTGATTCATAGGTCAATGCTCAACCACTGAGCCATGCTGACTGGGCAATACATTAATTTTTTGAATTCAGTTATCTAAATTGCTGTTTACCAATGTGTATTCCACAGAATAACAATCTCTTCTCAAAAGGAGACTTCTGATAAGAAACATTGCATAGTAATACAAATGCACATTAATGTATTAAGTTTATGAGAAGGTAAGAAATCTGCTTTATTTTGTTTTACCAAAATGTCCCATTATCAGTTGAACCATGCATCCATTTCAAAATTCAGTATCTAATAACATAATCATTTGTCTTATTTTCAAAGAACTGTTCAAGGGAACTTGGGATTTCTAGGACATTTTGTATTTAAAGTTCATGTATGGCAGTATTGATGTTCTTCCACCACACAGTCTTTGCTGACATTGTCAGACACAGAATTCTGATTGAGTCTACACAGAGATAACCAGACCAGAAAAGCACTCCCTTATTCTTTGATGTAAAAAATTCACATCCTCAGCCCTGGCTGGTGCTCAGGTGGGCATCCTACCATGCACCAAAAGGTTGCTGGTTCTATTTCCTGTCAAGGCACATGCCTGGGTTGCGGGCTCCATCCTTGGTAGGGGGTGTAGAGGAGGCAGCTGATTGATGTTCCATTCTCACATCGATGTTTCCCTTTCTCTCTCCCTCTCTTTTCCCCTCTCTAAAAATCAATAAAGATATTTTTTAAAATTCACATCCCTTGTCACTGATCCATGGTTCTGCTCCCCAGTTCTGCCACTGTCAGTCACTGCCAGCCATTGTCTGGCTCATTTCCCTAGGTCACTGAGGACTCTGATGACATCTTCTATCTTACATTTTTCCTAGACACAGTTGACCCATTTCTACTTCCACTGTTGAGGCTTATCAAGGGAAAGTTTATATTACTCATCATTCTCAAGAATGCAACTGCTGGCTAGCATATTATGAAAGTTCACCAGTATTTTGTGTCCTTTGCCATTTAGTTTGGATGCTAACTGTATAATTCTAAATCCCTTGAAATTTAGAGCACATTTTCTATTTCTTCTTCTTTTTATTTTTGGTTTCTCTCTTTTTAAAAATATTTTTTACCATTACCATAAAAGATATGAATTAATGATGTTTTAAAAAATTAAAGAAATCTTTGAGGCTAGAAATGTTAGCTGCTATCAGTCTTGTACGAAAACCCATGCAAGTTTTTGTTTTTGGTATATTTTTTCCCCATGTCATTTGGTATTTCTTACTCCTGGTCGAGGTATAGGCTTTTGTGGCTTTTTCGATCCTAATTTTTTCATTGCATTATAATATTTCTTCTGTTCTTCTGTCATAAAGATGTCTTGACCTCCAAAGTATAGAAAAGAAAAAACAAAACTGGTTAAAACTATGTCCCTTTGCACACAATATTTTAATGATATACTTAAAATAGGAAAGGGGTAGTTAAAAAAGGAAATGCAAACTTCAACCAGTTAGGATAATTATGCCTGGGACTTAAAATTTAAAAAATTAAAAATACACTTTAGGTAATATAATCCTATTTAATTCTCACAATCATCCAATATTGACTTTATTTTTTTCATTATCCTATATAATAAAAGGCTAATATGCAAATCAACTGAACAGTGGAACGACTGGTCACTATGATGCACATTGACCACCAGGGGCAGATGCTCAATGCAGGAGCTTCCCCCTGGTGGTCAGTGCGCTCCCACAGGGGGAGCGCTGCTCAGCCAGAAGCCGGGCTCATGGCTGGCAAGTGCAGCAGCGGTGGCAGGAGCCTCTCCCACCTCCTGGGTAGCACTAAGGATGTCCGACTGCCAGCTTAGGTCTGCTGCCTATGGGGAGTGAGCCTAAGCCATCAGTTGAACATCCCCTGAGGGCTCCCGGACTGTGAGAGGGCGCAGGCCGGGCTGAGGGACCCCCCCCCCCCCCACGAGTGCATGAATTTCATGCACCGGGCCTCTAGTTACTTTCTGAAGGAAAAAATTCCAGAAACTGGGAGGCTAACTTATTCCAGACCAAATACTAAGTGAGAGGTAAAATTTGATTCTTAGAAACAAAATACTTGGTTCATTACACTATACACACTGCCTTCCTGAAGTTAAAGACAATATTTTAAAATTCAAATGTAGTAAAGAGTGAACATATTTATATTGCAAGATGGTTTAGAGTACTCATAGAAAGGCACTTTCACTCTGCCAAGAATTTGTGCAAAAGTATGGAAAGAAAAGTGGATGAGTTGGTAGAAGAGTTAAGGGATAAGTCAGAGATCATAAGTATGGCAGGTATGTGATAGACCAGTAGATAGGATTTGGAACTCAGTCCTGATATTGACTACAACATAATATTAGTAATAATAAAAGGGGATGGACCTGGCCAGTGTGGCTCAGCGGTTGAATGTCCACCCAGGAACCAGGTTCGATTCCTGGTCAGGGCACATGCCTAGGTTGTGGGCTCGATCCACAATGTGGGGCATGCAGGAGACAGCTGATGGATGATGTTCCTGTCTTATTGATGTTTCTCTCTCTCCCTTTCCCTTCCTCTCTCTCTCTCTCTAATATATATATATATATATATATATATATATATATATATATAATATTTTTATTGATTTCAGAGAGGAAGGGAGAGGGAGAAAGAGAGAAACAACATCAATGATGAGAGAGAATCATTGATCAGCTGCCTCCTGCATGTCCCCTACTGGGGATTGAGTCTGCAACCCAGGCATGTGCCCTTGACCAGAATCAAACCCGGGACCCTTCAGTCCATAGGCAGATGCTCTATCCACTGAGCCAAACCAGCTAAGGCAATACAAAATATTAAAATAATAAAAAAATAAAAGGGGATGGATGGGGCAGGAATGTTCTAAGAGTGAGACTCTCATATAACAAAAGGAATCATCCTATATAATAAAAGGCTAATATGCAAATTGACCAAACAGTGGAACAACCAGTCCTATGATGTGCACTGACCACCAGGAGGCAGACGCTTAACACAGGGGCTGCCCCCTGGTATTCAGTGTGCTCCCACAGGAGGAGTGCAGCAGCAGCGCGGCAGCGTTAAGGATGTCCAACTGCTGGCTTAGGCCCGCTCCCTAGAGGGGAGTCGTAAGTGGGACATCCCCTGAGGGCCTCTGGACTCTGAGAGGGCACAGGCTGGGCTGAGTGACCCCCGAGAGTGCATGAATCTCATGCATTTGGCCTAGTTATATAATAAGAAAACATACTGAGCAGATGAAATGAAAGAGCAATACACAAAGAAAGAAAAATAAATGGCAAAAAAGCACTTGAAAACACATTCAAACCTACCAATAAAAGACAAAAGTAAAATAAGCCCTAGCTGGTGTGACTTGATGGATAGAGTATCGGCCCATGGACTGAAGGGTCCTGGGTTTGACCAAGAAGAAAAAAAAACAGAAGGGAGAGAGGATTTGTAAGTCTATTCCCAGGAATGTGAGCAGTGTATGGCAAGGGAGAGGATACAAAAAAAGACTTTCTTATACACATCCATTTGGTCTCTGAATTAAAGTATACTTTGGTGGTGACAATACCTCAAATAATTTTACTATCTTTAGTGAGAGAGAAAATATTAGAAATACTTATCTTCTTTTTTTGCTGGTTGAAATTATCTATGATGACACCAATAAACAGGTTCAAGGTGAAGAAGGACCCAAAGATGATGAAAATAACAAAGTAAAGATACATGTATAGACTTTCTTCATACTTAGGCTGCAATTCCACCTACCAAAGAAAAATATTTTGTAAAATATCACAATACATATTGATACTAGAAGTCATTGGTACTTTTTCATGAGAATAGAAAAGAAAATTCCTAGTAATACTCAATCAGTACTTCTTTTCTCTCTAAATCAACTACCTCTAAAAAAATCTCTGAAAGTGGGCTTTAAGGATATATTCATGTAAAAAATATGGTTATCAGGACACTTACGGATTTATTTTTATAAGTGTAAATACAACTATCATCTTGATATTTGGACAGTAGTATGCAAAATTTGGAAAAAAATTTAAGGTACTGAATTTTAACAATTTAAAAAGTAGTGAAAAAGTTTTACTTGAGTTAATATGTATACAATGTTTAGAAGCAACCATTTGTGCATACATGAATTTATTCAGCAAACAATAATTGAGTTATTCATTTAGATTTTCAGCATCATATCTTTAACATTACAACATTCACTGAATTTTTCAGATTTAATAGATATAACTAGAACTCCATCTTATAAATCTTCAATTGATAATTTGATATCTAGATTGTGCTTATTGTAAATTAGCATTGAACTGTTATCTATCACTTAGTAAAGGAGTAAAGAAGTCATTATGGAACTTATTTTTGTAAGTTCACTCATAGGTTTATGTCCTTCTAAAGACAATAGAGTTAAAAGCCAACCAAACACACAAAACAAAATAATAAGTAACCAAGTGAAATAACACAACTCTGGAGCATATCAGGATGGCATTTAATATAAAACTAAAGCCACTTAAGGAAAGTGCATACCAAGAAAGATAAAAGTGAGCTCTATCAGGTCAGTTTAAAGATTATCGGGACAGTCTTTAATGAGAGACTAAACAGATTGGGCTTCAGAATAAAAAATCAAGGCTTTTAGAAAACCTTGATTTTGCAAAGTTTGAGTTGAAATGAGCATGGATATTAGTTCTTTTCTTGAGGCTGGAAAGAGGTTGTGGTAGGAGAAATCAAATAAGTAGGTCTTTACTTTGGTGATATACAGTCTTAAAGGTATCTGTTGGCCATAGAAGTGATAACAGCATTAGTAAAGTATGGATACTAAAATCATATAAAAGAATCAATTTGAAAGGAACTGTTATAGAAATTTAGGGTTGCCTGGACAACAACATCTCAAACTTTCATACCATTCAATATGGGGAGTAACTATATATTTCAACCTCTTGATATTTAGACAGTAGTTGGCAATCACATATATTTTCACATTTGCTCCTGCACAGCAAAATTATTACTGATTATATAACTAGTAGATAAGAGGAGAAAAATAGGAAATATTTAATAGAAAAATATTTGTTAGTTATTAACTATATGAATATGCTAATTTAGTTTGCCTTTCAAAATAGTTTTGATTTATCTTTGTAAGATCTTTTTTTATAAACATTGGTATACTTGAATATTAATTTGAGTCAGACTTTTTTCTTTATTTTTTTAATCATTGTAGAATCATTCCATTTGGCTGCAATACTCTGCTGATTTAATTTTAGCACCTAACAAATATTATAAAAAGACAGTATATACAAAATACTTACATTTCTGGAATCAACTGCTGCATACATTATATCCATCCATCCTTTAAATGTGGCCTATAAAAAAGGACACACATGCTTTACTTTGGCATAAAAATAATTGAGATCTAACTTATAATAAATATTCTTACTCATGTATTTTTTACAAAGGAACATTTTCAAAAGACTTTCAAAACAAGTTTGACATGGGTTTTGGACCAACACAATATCTTAGTAAGTCTTTTCACTTCTAGAACACATAATGAACAAAATGGTCATTAGATATCAAATACTTGTGATATTTGTGAATATTTCTCAATTCTTTAGAGTTAATGAAATCATACAATTTAAAGTGCTATCAAAATTTGGTAGACTGCTTTTAGAAAGCTTTACAAATACCACCACATTTGGCAATGTCTGTAGCAGCAAAACAATTACAATGATCTGATCATCTACTGAAATCTATCTGTAAGGTGAACAAAGTATCCAAAAGTTTAAGATTTCTCTTTTTTTTTGTAACACTAAAGATCACGCAGATATACAGGAGTAGGCAAAAGTAGGTTTACAGTTGTGATTATATGAGTTTTTCTTGTATTAATTATTGTATTATTTATTTGTATTACAACTCTAAGCCTACTTTTGCCCATCCCTGTGTATAAAGTCAGAGTTGCAACTATCCTTTTAAGAATTTTGGAATATAACATCCAGAAATAATACATTCTTCTCTATATTTTTTTTAGGAGAGTGAGTTAATATGGGTAAGAAAGGTGAAAAAAGGTACAGTAGACACTTGGCTTTCATAAATTCAAGAAGGATCCTGAGTCTAATAACTTATAGCAATTTGTTATTTTTCCCAGGAAATAAATTTTGAGCCTATGAGCCTGAGAGGATTGTTAGCTAGTAATTTTAACTAAGCTTTCAGCATCTGTATTGCAACACAATACACATATTTTCATAACACTAACACTTTTGAAGTGGTGGCTATTGTAGGAAGAAAGCCACATATGGGTATGATGGCTGTGAAGATCATGAAATGACTTTTAGCTAGAAAATAGAAGTTATTTGTATATCAAAGAGGGAAATGATGAATGTATCAATGGCTGTGGTCAATGATAGAACATGTCCATTACACCCTGGGAACATAAACAGAGAAAGGTGGTTCAAGGAACCACTTCAGTGAATTACTAAACAACAGAGAGGCAATTCTGTTTAAAGCTAAGTATAAAACTTAGTTTATTAAAGAGCAGAATTTATTTTATAGTTTTGTGCAGGATCATTATCCTATATTTTCAGAATTGTTTAGTATTTTAAGGAATTACGTGAAGTTTTAAAATTCTATTTTCTCAATTTTATGAAGCGAGACACTTTTACAAGTGTGGCCATTAGTTAACGGTTAGGCTAAATGCCCAAGTAAATATAATGTGTCTACTATAATATTTAAATAAATCATACACGCCATATTTTTTAAATCCCTATTTTAATTTATTTTAATTGCATGAGCATTCAGAATAAGTCAGCAACATCCACAAGAGAAATAAGAATTCTAACAAGAAGGTGGGAAGAATGTGTAAAAAAAATAGTAGTACAGACACCTCTGAAAGAGATGCAAGAGACCAGTGTAGATTTGTTTGCTTGTCTGGTCTTCAGGCTGAACAACTGAAATCATAATCTTGATGAAAAGAAATAGACTTCTGCCCTAAGAACTCTGTAAAATCACAAGGGGAGAACTTATACAACTTTTAAAAACTTTCAGTGGCATTTCCATGGCCTTTATCCGCTGCTTTGTTGATGTGCAGCTGCAGCTAAAAGCAGCATCATGTGAAAATATTTAAAGGGCCACCATCTTTTGCATTTTCATAAATTATATTTTTATTTTGTATGAATCAGTCTTAGAGACCCAGGAGTGGAAACATTACTATTAAGATAAAATAGGCTTAAGTAATTGTATTGAAAGGTCATTTGAGGTGTAACAACAGCTGCTTATGTTGCTTTTCTGTATCCAGGCATTATCCGGTATTATTTCCATTTCATTGTGAGAATCTGATCCTAAAACCGAAATATCATTCTCCAACCTTCAATTCAAATGATACAACTCAGTAGCAGTTAATGCCCACCAGAGTCAGTCTAATCAGGTGTATTGAGTCTGTGTGCTTTCGTGTGTGTGTGTGTGTGTGTGTGTGTGTGTGTGTGTGTGTGTAGAGGGGTGGGGGGTGGGGAGGTGGGGAGGTGATCCCTCAGTGAAACAAGCTTTTCAATTGCAATAGAAAAAAATAATAAACTTATTGATGTATTAATCAACCTTTTCACTTGGGAAGAGAAAGCAATATGAGAAGAAAAAGACCTTTGGAATGAACTGAAATACCTGGCCACCATCAACTATGTCTGTATTGCTTAAATATATAGAGTTTCCACCCACTTGGGCTCATAAACTGGTACTAATAAAACAAAATTAGAAAAAATAAATGTTATAAACTTCCTTCTTTAGTAGCGAAATAATGGATATATATAATTACTTTGTTATTATTCTAAACAATAAACAAATTTCAGAGAAAAAGAGTGTTCACTTACAACTTGAAGCAAAGAGAGATACCCAAATCCTACATTATCAAAGTTCACTTTCACATTTTTCCATCTTGCAGTTTCATTTCTTTCTATTAGCTTTTGGCAGTCAGAATGATTGTTCACTTCGCTGATATCAAATATTTCACCAGTTGTGGTGTTGATACAGTGGTAGAATTTGCCGGCAAACAAATTTACACCCATGATGCTGAAAATTAGCCAGAATATAAGACAAACCAGAAGAACATTCATGATGGATGGAATTGCTCCTAAAAGGGCATTCACAACCACCTAATACACAAATGGAAAAAAAGAAAAGTCAGAATTCTTGTTGTTTAAAAAAATAAGACACCCCCCTACCAGTCTTTAATTTTTCACTATTGAGTCTATACTGGAAAAGTAAAGTAAAACAATCTTACAATAAAATCTATTATTTCTTAAGCAATACATTTAGGGAAACAAATATAGATAATATGACAAAGAAACAAAAAGTTTAAAAATAGAGAAGGGTAAGTACTCAAAAGTTAAAGAAAAAGCAAAATTAGAGGATTTGCTGCCAGAGAAAGTCAGAATATGTGCCGTTTATTAGGGGAAAAAAAAATCATAAAAAAAAGTAGGGAATCCTAATACAGACTAACTCACTTAAAAAAAGGCAATATATTAAAAAACAAAACTAAAATATTTGGATGAATATATGAATATACTCTAATTGATTAAAAATTAAGATATATAAGTATAAAAATATTAAATACCTAACATAATTTTGTCCTTAATTATTCATGCATTGCTATGACTAATAATTTTTGCAGAAGAAGCAAGACACTTTAGCATTATGTATTTCATTAGATCATCACATCTTTATTTCAAGCTCCAGTCATGTCAGTTGTTTCATTTACTGAGTTTAATTCAATAAACTTATTTTAAATGAAACATAATAGAAATCAGTTTCTTAGGAAAATAAGAAAAGAAGGGATGCCATATATAGTTCTCAAATCTGATGTGATTACATCAGGTTCTGTGCTAATTATCTACTCTTTCCTACTCAAACATGTTTTCTCCCCTTGTCTTTATTTCTTTATCGTAAATTCAAAATCTGAGTTTTCGTATTTGGCAGCATTGTAGAGGTGACTGTCCTTGCTTTCTCCTCCACAGTTCCCATTGGAACGGTATATGAGTAGCTAAGAGGGAAAAATAAAGCAGCCCCTAAAATGCTCCTCAGTGGCAGATGGCACCTCAGACTTGAACATTAATAGCTAAGTTCATTCTACCTATGAATCTCAACTATTCTTGTCAATCTGGTCCAAAGCAAACAACAGGCTTCTAAATATCCTCTATCTGCCATATGATGTCAGCGTATTTTTAGAACAAAGTTTCTGAAAAAAACAGTGAATTCCAGATGCTTCTGAACCTTGCTATTTAGTTACTTATTAAAGTCTCTAAATAACTGTAGGCCTTCAAAATAGTGTAGTAAGTGGGCCAAAGGATATGATAAAACCACAAATGACAAAGGTGGAGACATGAGCATGAAAAAGTAAATCAGTTGCGTTATCCAGGCAGATCCGAATGATGTCATCTATGCAGCCTACTCTCATTGACACATGGCACCTTGCCTTATCTCATTTGGCTCTCCACATTAATATAATTCATTGAAAAATATTTATTTTATACTTCATTTTAAATATGGATACACTTCGATTTCTCTTGGATTCAAAATTTGAAAGCTGAAGTCAAGTTATTATTTATTTGCCTCTTTTTTCTAAATATTTTGCCTACCATCCAGATAAAAAAGCTATTTCTATTGTGTACACCGGAGAGTACATGTTAAAATGTGTACTTTTTACCAACAGCCAATTTAGAGCATGACCAGAGCACTGGTTACCTATACCTATTTCTTTCCATATCAATCTATAGGTGTCACACTTCTTCAAAACCGTTATCACCTCTGTCACTTCTTTTCCATTTTTCCCTCCACCATCCTAGTTCTGGCCTCTAAGAGCTTATACTTGGACTATCGTTAGAGCCTTCTAATTTCTCCTTCTTTTGATCCATGTAAGATGAATTAATCTTCTCCAAGTCTCACTTTAAAATTATTTAATGGCTTCCCACTCATTATCAAAAATTTCCCTACCTTGATATTAAAAATACTCTACAATCTACATTTCTACTTTTAAATTCGCTAGCCACCTACTCTTCATGGCAAGCCAACTAATATAATTACCCTAGAATTGAGTTGCCATTTCTTGTCCAAAATCCTCTTTACTTAAATACTCTTTCTTCTCCCAAGCTTTATTTCAAGCAGAACTTTTTTTTTTTTTTAAATGGAACCTAACTTTACCCCCTCAGTTTAGCTTCCAAAATAAAGGTGAATGTTTCCTCTTTTGACATCAAGAATTAGAATTCCAGTGCTGGTCAGGGCCATAGAAATAATTTAGTATTGTGTTCTCATTTGGTAAATGAGAAGAATGAGGCTAAGGTAGGTCAAGTTCAGAAAGGAGACTAGAAGGAAGTACCATCTAGTGCTCTTTGCACTCAACTTCACTAATTCTCCTTAGAGTTCTTGCACTTATCTGGTACTCATATTGCTCTTCATTAGAGTTAATTACATTCTAATAACCCTCAACAATGATATGCTTTTTATTTTTAAAAATTTAAGATGGAAAAATGTATTTGTGAATTTTCCAAGGCCTTGAGTGCCATGAAAATAGGAATATAACAGAGTGCTTTGAATAAAGGAATACAAAAATGGTTCATTGAATGAATGAATGAAGTTTAGCTTAGCATTTATTGATCAAAGCATAATTGTTAAGTGCTCATTGTGGATATGGAATGAGAAAAAAGAGCTGGGCACAACAAAAAATTGAGGGTTAGTTAATATGTCTGAGAGATTTATTTGAAAAAGGGGACTTGTTTGGCATTGAAATTAACCCAATGGAATTTACGGTACAAGTGTTCCGCAGCAGTGCCTTTCAGACATGATTACAATATTGGCATACATTGGGCCCAGAGAAAAGGTTTATTTTTATGAAGGTAAAATAAGTATATGTAAGAAAATATTCCACTAGTATTAGGGGATTTACTAGACAAAGGTCCATTCATATTCCAAATTTTATTAAATTAGGCAATAAAGAAATAGGGAGGGAAAGGACTGTCTTTTCCCAAGAGCCCCTAGACAGCTCTTGGTTCAGCACCGAAGGGGGTGCATTAACTCTTTTCAGCCTCCAGGGAACTGCAGTAATTGTTTCCCATTTGGTAAAGGCGCTAGGCAGCACTAGCCTGAATAAATTGGGAAGAATGGATTGAGGTTTCAGGCTGTGTAAAATGAGATATCTAAGAAAGGAATTATTTTAATGGATTAACATTAGAGGTTGCTTCTTCTCACAAATGTTTTGTAAAACATCACCAAATGCAATTTCACTATTCTGGCACAACCCATTCTTACAAAAACTCTATTTTTGGTTCCTTATCTGCAGTTTTGATTAAATCAATATGAAATGAGGAATTGACAATTAAATATACAAATTAATATTAGGAATTTTGATACATGAAGAAATGTCCTCTTATCTGAACCAATTGCCTTTGAACTTGAAATCAATACTACTCATGGATTCTAATGTTTCTCTAATCCAAATACAAAATAACTATGTGAATAAAAAATAAAAGTAGGTAAAGTAGAAATCACATTATTAAGTATGAAGAAGAGTCAGATAATCTTTTTAAAATCTAATGCCTATATTTGTTGTGGAATTTAATTAAGGTTATTATTTTTGAAAGATATGATATATCAATTATCCATGCAAATATTCCAACCTTTTTCTGCCTCAAAAATAAAAACTCTCCTCCTTGTACATTATTTCTAAACTTTAGGAATACATAAAATGTAGATTTATTTTCATTTATGTTTTTACTGTGATGTCTTCTAAGATCCTAAGCAGTTAGTTGTATCTTAGAAGATATCAAAGTGATTTATTCTAAGAGTGAGTTCATGCATTAAATTCATTTAATTAATACATCTAAATTTAATAAATATTTAATTTAAATTTATTAATTTAAACATCTTCTCTTACTTCACAGGCTAAGATGTTTTTGTTTTATTTCTAGGTGGGTGTGTTAGTTTACGTAATTTAAAAAAAGCCCTTGTATGTTAAGTTTCATTTAAAATATAAATCACATGTGCTTACTCAACTCTTTCATAATATATATTTGCCTTGTTACATTTTTAAAGTAACCCTATAAGCTTACACTTAATAAAAGAGTGAGAATGGTCACACAGTCAATACCAAACTTAAGAAACCAGAAATATTGTACCCTCACATCTGCTCATGTAAGTCAACAAGGCAAGGAATCAACTGCTGGCAATTTTCAGGACCCAGACCAATGCAAAAAAATGCCAAGGGTTTTATGTCTCAAAGAGCATCATGAACTTGACAAGTTAAAATATTCACCCAATCCTTTTAAACCAAGGTCCCCCACCATCACCAATCCGTCAATCTCCCCATCAACAGATAGCTCAATATATACATAACTAAACTATATTCAATGAAACTTAATAAAAATATCAACAATTGGGGTTCAAATCCACAGAGGGTAAATAAATACTCAAAGCTACTTTTCTCAAAAGAAAATTCAAGACAGTTGAAAACTGGGAATTAGAATGTAAGTACTATATTTTCCCTACTGTGGCACCCTTCCCAATCCCTCCCTCATCCCACTACACAGTCACAGTGAAAGGATGAAAGGTAGCAAAAGGGGTAATACAGTACCCATAATAAAGGGCTGAGGGGAGGAACCAGCGCTCCACCCCATCCAAGTTGGAGCAAGATTATCCTATATAAAATAGAAATATATAGTTTGTTATTAGTTAGAAATCTGATATGACAGAACATTTGGTGTTACTTTTTTTATGATGCTCTCTGTCTGTTTCCCTATCAATCAAGACTTGAGTTATTTGAACAAGGTCTTTACCATTTCCTAGATTAGGAAATTAAAAACACAAATTTAAGTACAAATTTTATTTTACTCTAGATAGTCACGACATCAATTCACTCAGTTCAATTTTACAAGTTGAAAAATTTGGACTGGAAATTTGAAATACAATAAATGTTGAAAAGCTCTCAGCCAGAATGTGCATAAAACATGCAAAACATAAAGTGCAACGTGATGATAATTTGTTTATTACTTTCTAACTTCCTATCAAGCATTGTGCAACATGCTTTACTTGGTAATGTCGCATAAAAGCACATGCTTTGGAAATGTGACAAGACAACAAAAAGAAAATGAATGGCTGATTTACGCTTTTACACAGCTTATTGTGATTTTATGCTAGTAGGAAAAATAATAAAATGAGAGTTTCTACGTATATTCAAATCTCACTTCCCAATTATAATTATCATTATTATCTCCATCCTCACCACCATCCATGATTACATTTTATAAAAAGTCAAAAGATCCAAACACTTAGAAACACACAAAAAAACACCAGAATCTGTAATCAGATTATTTTGTCTCTACAATGCCAAATACACACTGAAATGATCAGCCATTTTAGAGTTGTGTGTATGCTGTCATTATGAGGCAAGGAACCATATTCATAAATCTGTTAATTTAAATGATTAGTTCATCTTCTATCAGTATTTATAAGGAGTTTACGCTTTTGAAACTCCAAGATTAAAAAACGAATCTCTTCTTATATTATAAAAAGCCTCATTGATAAAAAAGTATAGGTAAGGTTATTCCTGTAAAAATTGCAAGTAGACGCACAAGACCAACATTGTTACAAAAATAACATGTTAAATACGGGAGTATCTGGCCATTTGATTTATGGTCAATTTCCATTTGATTCATGGTCCCTTCTTAACTGGGAGGTATGCATTCTAAGACCCCTAGTGGATGCCTGAAACTATGGGTAGTACCAAACCTTATATACACTATGTTTTTTTCCTATACATACAAACCTAGAATAAAGATTAAATTACAAATTAGGCACAATAGGATATTAACAACAATAACTAATAATAAAATAGAACAATTATAACAACATACTATAATAAAAGTTATGTGAATGTGGTCTCTCTCTTCAAAATATCTTACTGTATTGTACTGCCCTTTTCACTGAAAGGAAACATGCCCTGTAAAGCATCACTACTCTTGAGTTTCGGGGCCATATTAAGCAAAATAAGGGTTAGTTGAACACACGCACAGTCAGTCTGATACCCAAGAAGGCTACTAAGTGACTATCTCACTATTCAAAGAGATGAGTCATGCTTTGGGTGGGACATAGCTGGAGGTGTGTGCCTTCTCAGAATGGCACACAATTAAAAATGTATGAGTTGTTTATTTCTGGAATTTTTCATTCAATATTTTCAGACCATGGATAACTGAAACCATGGAGTGAAACCTCGAATAAAAGGGAGCTGCTATACTTTGATTCAGGTGACAAGTTTTCAAGTAGAATGTATTAAAGTAATATTTTTCTCCAGAACTGACACTGGCAGGATTAAACAATAGAAAGTGACATTTAATTGGAAAATAAATTTCATTTTCACATACCCTGGAGAGAATTTAATGTTTTGGTAAAAACATAAGAATCTCTGTGAGAAATAAAATAAGACTATTTATATTGTGTTAAATTGTTTCTAATGAGGGAGTTATTTATATATGTTAGGAAAACTGAAGACAAGTCTTATGTTCTTAAAAGTGACATTTAAAATAAATTTTATTTTAGAAGAACATAGTATAAGGCTATCAACAACCTAGAAAATGCAAATGGAAATAGACAAGTCTGCTTAAATTCTACAAACATAACTAAATCTTAGTCAATAAAAGAGCAATATTTTTCTATTTAAATCATACTTAATTAAAAATCTTTGTTCTGGTTAAAAAATTTGATTTCTTAATAAATAACTACTTTCTATGCTATATATCATATATAAATGCTTCATGCTTTTTAAAAAGGTTTGGAAAATTAACAAGTAAATAACAGCAAAATTTCTAATCTGTTATGAACCATAGGGAATGGTTTAGTATTTCCTTAGAGGAAGTAATATAAAGTTTTGTGTAATTCTGATAAATGATATTTAAGTTATGGTTAATTTATAAATCATCTATGTATTGAGTCAAAATTACATTTTCTGTTCATTATGCTGTAAATGTTTTACCACATTGTCATGAAAATTGTGTGGATTTACATGTAAAATCTTTAAGTTACTATTACTATTTGTAAAAATTAAGAATATTAATACAATTATAAATTGAGGCTATATTAAACATAACTTTTTAAAAAAGTTTAAAATTTAGTCAATATTTAATATCTACCATTGAATATATTACAATAATGCAAGCTTTGGCATTATACAGACAAAACTCTGTCAATTTTTTATTTTTTCCTTTATGTTTATTCTTAGGCACATGTGTGATTCATATTATTTTCAATAAAACTCAAAGTACAGTTTAGATCATCACAATGAGAAGCACATGATGTCAAATTCACTTTAGTTGATTATTATCGTATCATTACACACAGTACTTTTAATAGTGCATTTTCATTTTTGCATACAGGTTTGTAAGGAAACTCCCAAGATAGATTAGGAAATAAAGTCATTTTAATAAGCACAGCAGATAAATGATATTGAATCATTTCAAGGGTGGCCTAAATTCTCTTGCATATCACCTAGAAGTAAATATGCAACAGATAAAAAGATAAAGTAGCAATTTTGCAAGGATTTGCCATTCCTTTGCATGCATGGTTGTTTTTTCGTTTTTAAAATTCAGTATAATTTAATTTTGGCTATAGGCAATACTTCTGGTTCTTTCAGTTTCCTTACCCTCATCCCTTCAAATCGTGATAAAGCTCTTAGGGGTCTCAAAGCTCTTAGTGTCCTGAGAGATTTGATGGCACCAAGTTCGGAGTAACCCAAGGCATTCGCTGTTAAACTGACCAATGAAACCTGCACCAATAAACAAACAAACACAAAGGTAACTGTTATTCAATTTTTAGTTACTATGTCATTCAACAAATATGGTCTTGCTTATAATTACTCAGAAGATAAATGGTTGCATATTTTCAGTAAACCTTTAAAAATTTTAAGGAAATATTTTCAGTTTAATGAAAAAAAAAGTACCTTTGAAGATGTTAATTAAAAGCTAGTTGAATAAAAATACCTCAAATGTCATGTAATTTATTAATTGCTCAATTAATTTGTTAGTAGACCAATTCGTTTTAAAAAACTAAATAAAAATTAATTTAACAAAGAAAGACATCTAAGTGTAAGAAAATGCCATTGGCTATCCTTCCTTTATTTTATTAAGTCACTGCTGAATATAGGGTTTTGCCTATGGCTAAATAAAATACAAAAACTGCTATTGTATCAGAAACAGCAAGAAATCTCTATCCTCCATTCATATGTTCACCTAACTATAATTGATATGCTCCTAAATTAAGGTGCTAAATCACATTGATTTTGCAGTTTATTTTTGGAAGGGGATGCTTTGTCTTGCTAATACGTTGTGTTTTCACTTGTTTAAAGTTCATTCTTATGTAAGTAAATATAACTTAAAATATTATTTCACTATGAAACTCTCAGCTTTTTTCTATACTAATTTACAGCTTCTGCTATAGTACCTGGTCCAAAATGGCCAATCAATATTTATCAAATAAATAAATAAATAAATTTATATACCAAGACTAAGAAATAAAAATGTTAGGTGTATAATTCTCTAAATAAAGAGTTTACCAAAACTCCATGTCCAAACAGAGTTTTCATTCATTTGAAAATGGCTAGTATTGGACAGTTCCAAATACACTGGACACTGTTTTTGTAAAATTTTCTATTTTTAAGTGAATTAAGTTGCCTTATATTTATTGTAATTTTTATAATACTTTAGATTTACTATAATTCCTTTTGTTTTTTTAGACTGATTTGCTAATCCTTATGAAATAATGAAAATAGAACCATTGGAAAATAAAAGTATTATTATTGCAAAACTACAAAATGCTCTATAGAATTATTTTCCTAAAATATATCATAAATGATGATTAAAACTCAACTTGTAATAATTGTAAGAGTTGAAATATAACTTCTAATGTTTGAAACCTCAATATTAGAAACTATTTCTCTCTATGATATGATGAAGCAATTATTTTGAGCTTTTCTCTCAATTTACTAATTTCATAGTAACATTATTAAGCTTTTCAAATAGCTCTGGCTTTGCCTTTGTTTAGAATTAAGAAGATTTAATATATGCAGGACTCTTAGCCTAGAAATACTTTCCACAAGAAGCCTGCATCTTTCTGCTGGATTATCTTTTTGGGATAAAACCATTACCTATAAAATCTGTGATATTTTGGATATACTTTTCTAAAGCTGAAATTATGCCAAATTGATAATATGAAACATGATGTTTAATTTTAACAAATTTTAGGACAGTAATATCTTTTAGGGCAAATGAAATATTATTAATCGTTATGTGTAGAAATCTGTGAAGGTCTGGTACATTGCTAGTTTATAGTCTAGGCTCTAGGGGAACTCTCTTTACTGCATGAAATAGATTTTCCCTATACTCTGTACCTTACCTCCTATAATGAAGTTATAAGCCATATTATATACTTTTTAAGCCTACCCTTTAAAAACTTTGAGTAGATCAAAGAGAATTTAAAAAATTGACAGGAGCTCCCACCATCATGACTATTTATCGAGAGCCTTTAAGACTGTATGTACTAATATCATCCTTTACAGAGTTAGGAGCCAAGTACATTTCTCACTGGCATACAACCAAGTAGAAGTGGGGCCGGTATTCAAGCCCAACTGCCTGATTCACAACATAAGAAATTTAAACAACATGCCCAGTTTTACCACTGTCCCTACAAAGTGCTGCTTTTTATATTCAGCTTTTTCCTAGATAATCACCATAAATCCCATCCTTCCAATGCTAAATCATTACTGAATTAGCCTATTCTTACAAAAACAACAGTTACACTCAAGGGATTATTTTAGGGACTGTTATGTAGCACATCCCGTCAACCCAACATAGTGGTCAGAGACTCCCTATTTTAGAATTAGCATATACATAAGACAAACTACCTTAAATGGCAGACAAAGATATGGAGAATACCTACATCAACAATTAAGAAGTCCAGCCAACACCAGGCATTGGTGAAATATGTTTGATAGCCATAAGCCACCCATTTTAGAAGCATTTCCAGAATGAAGATGTAAGTGAAAACCTTATCAGCATATTCCAACATTGTCTTGATTGTCTTTCGCTGGTCAATATATATATCTTCAAATGCCTATAAGAAAAAGTTATACATTTTAGATTTCTAAAGCCATTGTACTCTATAAGCTATTTTTTTCTGATCTTATATATATATGTATATACATATCTATACTTATAATAGGATAATATGCCAATTGGTCAGGACACCGTCACATAATGACTGATCAGCAGGCTGCATCCCCACCCCCTTCGCTGGCCCGGAGACATGAGGCTCGCGTCCTCGATCCCGGTAATGGGCCCCGGGATGTGAGGCTTGTGTCCCCACCCCCGGTGCCGTCCTGGGGACATGAGGCTCGCATCCCCAACCCTAGCAACAGGCCTGGGGACGTGAGGCTCATGTCCCCACCTCCCTGTGCCAGCCCCGAGATGTGAGGCTCACGTCCCTGCCCCCTGCGCTGGCCCGGAGACATGAGGCTCAAGACCCCACCCCAGCAGCAGGCCCGGATGTGTGAGGCTCGTGTCCCCGCCCCCTCTAACTAATTCCCTTTTAACGTGCATGAATTTTGTGCACCGGGCCACGAGTATATATATGATATTTAATTGGAATAGGAGGACAGAGGAACAATAGCTATTGCTTTTTTTTCTTTTAAATATCTTTTAATGAATCAAGGGGAAAGTTATTGTCTCTCTTTATACTATAGCTGAAAGAAAAAAGTAAATTTTTATGAATTAATTTGACCTAATAGAAAATAGTTCTTGATGTCATATCCTGATAGTACTACCCCAGCTTGAAGTTATTTATTCCTTCTGTTTGATTTCTTTTGCTTCCCCTTGTTGGCTTTTTGCCATTGAAAGGAGGTTGAAGAAGTAAAAAGTAAAACTTATATTTTACATAAAGTAGAATTGTAACTGATAATCACATTATCCAATTTTACTTCATGGTTTGGTTATTTGTCCCTTCCCCCCTTCATTTTGTTTATAGTTTATATTTCTCAGCAGAGACAAAGTCTATGATACATTTCTAGTCTACATTACTTCTCATTTAGATAAAATTACTTCTTATTGAGACCACAATATATTCTTCTAATATGAACCTCTCTTGATATTTTACATATGTCTCACATTTATTTTAATGGTAAAATATTATTTCTTGTCTTAGTAGCATATAGAGAAATTCATTTTATCAGAGAAATATTCAGAAAATATAGGCCTACATTCTAATTATAAACTTAAGTGAAAGAAATGTTAAGATCCATCCATCTATCTACCTATTTATCTATCATCAATCTATCATCTATCATCTATCTAATGGCTTAAGTATTCCATTTGTGTTAGTGTTTTTCTAAAATGATATCTATATGTTACAGTTTATATAATTTAAAGAGAAACCAATCCTTAAATGAATCATATAAAGAGAAACCAATCCTTAAATTAATCACTTAGACACACTGACCAATATTTGTTACCAATATTCATTGTTTCCTAAATAGCATAAGAATAGTTACACAATTCAAAAGGGTCAAAGAAGTGGTTCCTAAGGACTTACTGACTGTCCATAAAGAGATAATAATAATAATACCATTCAGAAAAACAATTCACCAGGATTTAGAAGTTATAAATTCCCAATCACAGGATTATCATTAACTTCACTGCAGCTGCCATGCTTACTTTCTTATTAAAATATAAGTAATTAAATATTCATATTATTTGGTTATAATAAATAAGCTGGAGGGAGAAATTTTTGGGTTACTGAATAAGCAAAAATTAAATAACTTATTAGAAAAATATATATATAGTAAAAGTAAATTCAGAAATAAATAGTTATACATTTAGTCTATAGTCTGGAAGATATGAAATGGGGGTAATTACAAATGCCTTGGAAATGGGTTCAAGGGTAGGATGGTCGATATAGAAATGTATTTATGTTTCAGGAAGAAGTCAGAAGCAGAGATAATAGTTAGGGATTAATTAAATGGCTGATGCTGTGGAAATGAAAATGGATGTACAATGAAGGTTGAGGGGGAAATGTGCATTTACTAAAACAATGCAGCAGAAAGGGTTAATAAGTCATCGGTATTAGATTATTCTAAAAATTAGTATTATACCACTTTTGCTCAATATTCACTCACCAGAGCACCACTACTAAGGAGAATCATGAAAACAATGAAGGTTTCAAACCAGTTATGTTCAACTATTCGGAAACATGTTCTTCTCAGGTTCCACCACTGTTTTCCTCTCCCTTCTTCCACACTGACTTGACAACATTTGAATCTTTGTACACAGCCTGCAAGTATAATGTTCAAATAGATAAAATAATTCTGCTGCTTCCATAATAACTTCTGCCATGTCCCAGATCCATCTTTTCTTCCCTATTGCCAGTTCTACCTTGCTAGGATAACTCTCTAAGCCTGAGTAGTAAGAGCACATTTATTAGCTGAAGTTATAAAATCATTCAGGCTCTTCAAATGGTTCCCTGGCTAATAAGACCTGCTTTTTCTGACTCAACTGTTATTCTCCAAGAAAGAACTTTGTAAAGTGAAAATCAATGTCAAGGAGCTTTGCCTTTTCCTCTATCATAACATTGCGCTCTGTTAAAGTCTCTAGCAGGAATGGGGAACATTATTTTTCTGCCAATGGCCATTTGGATATTTATAACATCATTCCAGGGCCATACAAAATTATCAACTTAAAAATTAGCCTGCTATATTTGGTCAAATATTTAATTGACTCACTCCTAATGCCTTGGCAGGGCCAAACCAAAGTATTTCGTGGGTCTTATAGGGCCCACTCTTACTAGAAAAGGACTTCAAAATGCAAATTAATAATAAACAGAAATCTTCTCTTTTAAAGATGATATACATCTCTCCCAACAATGCTGGGTTTGTTACTGTTCAGGTTTTCTTGTGGTGCTCCTAGAAGAGTTTACATAATTTTCAAAATTAATTTTGTTCACTAAAATGTGATTTGCATGGCCCTGCTTTATTTGTCATTTTTTTCCTTCCACTGCTTCCACTCACTCTAACATAAGAATTAAATCAACAGGAAACTGTAAAAGACTTTGTAAGCACCAGGGAGGACACACACACAAACACACACACACACACACACACACACACACACACACACACACAAGGAAGGAAGGAAGGAAGGAAGGAAGGAAGGAAGGAAGGAAGGAAGGAAGGAAGGAAAGAAGGAAGGAAAGAAGGAAGGAAAGAAGGAAGGAAGGAAGGAAGGAAGGAAGGAAGGAAGGAAGGAAGGAAAGAAGGAAGGAAAGAAGGAAGGAAAGAAGGAAGGAAGGAAGGAAGGAAGGAAGGAAGGAAGGAAGGAAGGAAGGAAGGAGAGAAGGAAGGAGAGAAGGAAAGAAGGAAGGGGAAAGAAAAGAAGATGGACCTTGCTCCCAATAATATTACATCCTGGTTTTCAAGAAAAGATATAAACACAGGAACCCTGCCTCAAGTGGGGAAAAAAAAAGTCAGGTATGCTGAAAAAAAGGGGGAAAAGAAAAGAAAGGGAAGGAAGGGAGAGAGGGATTGAGGGGGAGAGAAAAAAAGACAGAGAAGAGACATATTACAGTTCAAAAGAGAGAAGAGCTCTCATAAAAGAATATATGACTAGTTATCAGGAGAATTAAACGGACATATTGATTATAGCTGCTGAGCTCTTTTCCACATGGTCAGATGAAGGTAGTTTGAGAAAGACTTTGAGTGATGTGTATAATTTATATAGGAATTAGAGGGAGATATTAGATATCAGGCCTTTGAAGAAGGGAGAATATTCAAATAGATTCATCTCTTCAAAGCTCAAATTCTCCAGAAAATCTGACCATGGGAATTACTACTCAGGGAAAACAAAGATGCCAACTTGTGAAATCATTTTATTTTAAAAATGATACATTACTTACTAATTTTGATTATATTAAAATATTTTTCTCCATATTCATGATCCCTACCACATAATGGGCAGAGATAACTGAAACATGACAGACTGAAAATTCATTAGCATATTAGAGGTCATTGATATAGATCCACTACAAAGTTCTATCCTGTTATGAGTGGTCTATTTTGGGTGATCAAGAGCTAAAAACACACAGACACACAAAACAAAACTTCACTCTACAAATGGAAGATTAGCATGGGGGTCATTTCCTTCACCTTCTGTGAAACAGGCTTCAGGCTCCAGGGTTTCCTCAGGCTCCACCACAGGCTGTTCCTCTGCGGGTGCGCCAATGTCTACAGTGCTGCCTTCAGACGAGCTGCTGCTTTCATTAAGTTTCTGTGCGTGAGATGGACATAATTAGTAAATCACTTTAATTCTGGTAACTAATAAGTAGCCCACCAAGAAAGGATTAGTACTATAAACTGATTTTGAATTCTCTTTGAAATGAACAGATTTTGTTTAGAACCAAAGTGGGATTGAATAGGAAGACGAAATAGGGAAATTGCCTATATGAACTCCTGTGCCATAATTCACAATGTAGATGTGAAATCAGATTGCTATGTGATGAAGTCACAAATAGCCACCAGAAACATGTACTAAGCAATCCACTGTTCTACGGATTAGAGAAGCTCCGATATTTGTTTAGGAGCAAATCTTTTAATTTTCAAGTGGTTAGAATTCTTTTCTGTCCTTTCACTATTACTTTCTAGTTTAGCTGCATTGTGATTAGATAATAACCTACATGATGTCTTCTATTTTGAATTTATGGAGACAATAACACTATACAGTATATGCTATTCTGAATTTATTGAGGTTTACTTTGAGATCCAATATATTGTTAATTTACATAAATGTAACATGGGCACTTGAAAGTAAGAATTCTCTCTACATATAACTTTTGAGATAATAAACACTTATAGCATATTTACTTTTATTATTTACTAGAGGCCCAGTGCACAAAATTTGTGCACTGGTAGGGTCCCTAGTGGCCAGCAGCTGGGGCCTCCCTTTCTCCCTCTGGCATTCTGCTGCTGCCACCACCACCACTGGCCAGGGCCTCCCACCTTACCACTGCTGCTGGCCAGGGCCTCTCTCCCCTCGGCCAGCCCCACCCCCTGGCTGAACTCCCAGATGAACTCACGGTCAAGGGGACAATTTGCATACTACGCTTTTATTATATAGGATAATATTCAAGTTATTAGTGTCCTTTTAAAATTTTTCTTTGTTTTATCAAAGGTTAAAAGAATATTATTAAAACCCTCACAATCTTACCTAATAAAAGAGTAATATGCAAATCGACCCTAACTCCGCTACACCCACAAGCCACGTCCACAAGCCACATCCACCAGCCAATCAGGAGCAGATATGCAAATAAACCCAACCAAGATGACTACAGCCACAGAGAGCAAGGTTTCCCAGGCAACGGAGGAAGCCAAGCTTTCCGCCTGCCCTTGCAGGCCTAAGCCTCCACTCAAGCTACAAAGTTTCAATTATAAAAGGTAAACAAATCCAAACAGAAATGGCGGCAGCCACGGAGCTGGAGAGAGCGGGAGGCAAGGGTTGCCCCCAGCAATGGAGGAAGCAAAGCTTTCCGCACACCCTGGCCAGCCAAGGCCTCCACTTAAGGCTACAAAGTTTCAATTACAGAAGGTGAATTAACCCCAACAGAAATGGCTACCGGCCACAGAGAGAGCAGGAGGCTTGGCTCTGCTCCAGGCTACAAAGTTTCAATTGTAGAAGGTAAATAAATTCCAGATACCAGGGCCTCCGCTTGGGTCGCCAGGGGGTGTGGCTGGCCTGCAAACCACCACAGGCCCCTTGCTCAGGCCGCCCCACGCCCCAAGGGAACCCCCATCTTGATCCGGGACACCCTTCAGGGCAAACCAGCTGGCGCCCACCCCTGCACCAGGCCTCTATCCTATCTAATAAAAGAGTAATATGCAGATTGACCATCACTCCAACACACAATATGGCTGCCCCCATGTGGTCAAAGATCCTGCCCCCATGTGGACACAAGATGGCCACCACAAGATGACCAGCAGGGGAGGGCAGTTGCGAGGCACCCGGCCTGCAGGGGAGGGCAGTTAGGGGTGACCAGGCCGGCAGAGGAGGGAAGTTGGGGGCAAACAGGATAGCAGGGGAGCAGTTAGGCATCAATCAGGCTGGCAGCGGAGTGGTTATGGGGTGATCAGGCTGGCAGGCAGAAGCAGTTAGGGGCAATCAGGAAGGCAGGCAGGCGAGCAGTTGGGAGCCAGAAGTCCTGGATTGTGAGAGGGATGTCCGACTGCCCGTTTAGGCCCGATCCCAAGGATCGGGCCTAAACGGGCAGTCGGACATCCCTGGAGGGGTCCCAGATTGGAGAGGGTACAGGCTGGGCTGAGGGACACCCCCCCTCCATGCATGAATTTAGTGCACCGGGCCTCTAGTCAGTATACATTACTTTTATCAATATATTCGTATAGTTCTCATTATTGAAATAAAAGATGAAGTTGCTCTGAGTAGTTTATTTGATTGGAGTAATAACACTATTATACAAAAAGAGAAGGGAAAGATTTGTGGAAAGAATCTGTTTCTACATTAGTACATTAGATATACATTCAAATAAAATGCTAAATAAATTGAATAACAGCAAAATAAAACATCCTCAAAAAAGTGTTTTATTGATTTAAAAACCAATAAGGTCAATTAACTTTTCATTTTTTGTTCTTAAATTAAAATTTTATTTTGAAATTCACCTAATAAAGCCTCTGGTTCTCATAGTATTTAGATTAATAGACTATTTTAAAAATGCATGTTAATGTTTACTAAACCATTAATCAGCCTTTAATTTACTAACTTCCAAATGAGCTAGTTTATTTGAAAACAGGTATATTTCCACACATGACTCTCAGTAACTAAACTACAGTCTACACTGACTTGTATTCTCCATGGGTTTTTGGCAGGCTGACTTAACAAGGGAACACATGGTGCCTGAGGCATCCATTTTGCCTCGTACAATAAGCATTTAATAACTACAACCCTGATAGTAAGAACATTTTTCTTCTCAGTGGCTTTATGCAACATTTTTCCCTTTTAAAAATGTTTGCTATGGAAGCAAATGATTTTGACCCTGAGTGTGAAAACAAAGTAAAGCAAATAAAATACTCCATGATATTATTTTAAGAGTACATGATTAAATAGTATTTTCTTGTTCTCTGGCTTGATCTTAGGATGTTTTTGCTCTTATTTTAGACTTGGTTTGTTAGAGGGAGCTTATCTATAGGGTTTAATAGAAGTTTAATTGATAATACGTGCTAAAATATATTAAAAATAAAGTGGGCCCAGCTGGTTGAGCTTTGACCTATAAACCAAGAGGTCACAGTTCAATTCCAGGTCAGGGCACATGCCTGAGCTCAATCCTCAGTGGGGGGCATGCAGGAGGCAGCCAATCAATGATTCTTTCTCATCATTGATGTTTCTGTCTCTCTCGCTCCCTTTCTGAAATCAATAAAAACATATTTTAAAAAATAAATCTGAAATTTTGGGGTTCTAAAGGGTACAGAATATGTATGTGTTTACATATATTGTTTTTGAAAAAAATACTTAATTTTAAAGCTAGGCATGTACTATTTTAAAGGTGAATTTTTCACTATTGTTATATATTTAAGATATATATATATATATATATATATATATATATATATATATATAATCGTAAGTCATACATAAATGAGATGTTCTACAACCTCAACAATATTAATATTTCATTGTGTATATTGTGCATTAGTAAATATTTCCAATGTACACTAAGCATATTAAAATTTAAAATAGCCTCTATAAAAGACTCTCAACAAAACACCCATATAATATCAAAGGAAAAAATACTGTACAGAGATTTAGTATTTTCACAGAGCAGCTAGAAAGATTAAATATTGTCATTAATTTCCACATCATTCCTAAAACACAGGTGATTTCTTCATCAATCTGTGTATTAGAATGACAATCTTCAGTAGATCATTCACAATTACTAAATATTGAATTGTTCTTATTGTGAAATCTAGTGATAGTCAAACACTTGCCCAGAGCAGAGGTGATGGTGGAGGAATAAAATTCTAATATATTCTAAATTCTGCTTTTTAACATGAATTTTTGTATCAATGATTAGCTTTAAAGTAACAAAAGAAACATAACATTCCATCATATATTAGACCAACAGGAAATTATTGTAACGCAAATAAGTTAGACACACACACACACACAAAAAAAATCTGCAAAATTCATTAATAATCCCCAGGCTAGAAAACAAAATTGTAAACCAAATGAGTAATTTCCATTGTTAAATTCATTTTGCTGAATTGAGCAAAGTCACTAGTGTTTTGACATTAATTTTTAAAGTTAAATAACATAATCTATATTAATAAAAGTGTAATATGCTAATTAGTCCAGACCACCTTCCTGACGACCTTCCTGATGACCTTCCGAATGACCTTCTGGACGAAGCTGCGGTGGCAGGGGCTGAGGCAGAGGCAGCTGCCGCCATGGCGGAGGCCAAGCCCCTTGCACCAATTTCATGCATTGGGCCTCTAGTACTATATAATAAAAGGCTAATATGCAAATTGTCCCCTCTGGAGTTCAACTGGGACACTGGGAGTTTGATCACTTGCTATGACATGCACTGGCCACCAGGGGACGGCGTGGAACATGGCGGGTGACCAGCGGCTATGGCTGGGTGCTGAGGAAGTGAGGGAAGGAGGAGGTTGGGAGGCTTGGAGGCAGGGAATATGATCGGCCCTGATCACCGGCCAGGCCTAGGGACCCTACCTGTGTCAGGCCTCTAGTTAACAAATATTTAATGTGCCTACTGAAAGCGTTTAGTTCTCTTTTTAGTCAGACAAGCTTGGGTTTGAGTCACAATAACTGTTTTATAGACCTTAGGCAATTAACTTGATTCCTTAAGCTTTAGTTTCTAATTTATAAAATTATCCTTACTTCACATAGTTGCTATAGGGATCAAACCAGATAACACATGAGGAATGCTTGGCATGTGCTTACTGAATAAATGGTAATAATTTTCATAACAGTATTATATAGTTTTTAATATACGTATCACCTCACAGAATGGCTACTATCAATAAATCAACAAACAACAAGTGCTGGCAAGGATATATCGAAAAGGGACCCCAATGCACTATTGGTGGGAATGCAAACTGATGCAATCACTGTAGAAAACAGTATGAGTTCCCTCAAAAAATGAAAAATGAAACTGCCTTTTGACCCAGTGATCCCACTTCTTAGGAATATATCCTAAGAATCCTGAAACATCAATCAGAAAATATTTGCAACCCTATGTTCATAGCAGCATTATTTACAATGGCTAAGATCTGGAAATAACCCAAGTGCGGATCAGCAGGTGAGTGGATTAAAAAAGCTGTGGTACATTTACACAATGGAATATAACATGGCTGTAAAAAAGAAGGAACTCTTATCCTTTGCTATTAGCATGGATGGAACTAGAGAGTATTATACTAAGTGAAATAAGCCAATCAGAGAAAGACAAATAACAGATGATTTCACTAATATGTGGAACCTAATGAACAAAATAAACTGATGAATAAAGTGGAACCAGAATAATGGATACATGAAACAGCCTGGTGAGTGCCTGAGGGGAGAGGGGTGATGGTGATTGGATAAAGAAGGTGAAGAGATTAGTTAAAAAAACACTTATGCAAACCCCATGGACATGAGTGTGGTGAAGGCCAAGGGAGGGGAAGGAGAAAGTGGATTGAGATAGGCAAAGGAAGGGAAAAAGGAAGATACTTGGAATAAAGTCAACATTAAAATTTTTAATTAGCCTGGCTGGCATGGCTCAGTGGTTGAGCGTCAACTTATGAACCAGGAGGCCAGAGTTTGATTCCTGGTCAGGGCACATGTCTGGGTTTCAGGCTCGATCCCCAGTGTGGGGTGTGCTGGAGGCAGCCAATCAATGATTTTCTCTCATCATTGATGTTTCTATTTCTCTCTCTCTTCCTTCCTCTCTGAAATCAATAAAAGAATATATTTTAATTATAAAAGAAAATAATTTAGACAATGTACACTAAAGAGCATTCTTCTGTTTTTGAGATTTCCTCACAATAAATGGGAAGTGAAGGTGCTTTATTCTAGACTTCCTTTGAATTATCTTTCATATCCATTAGAGTTTTATCTTAATATTTCTAATTAAGTTGCTATGGATTAAATTGTGTGCCCCCACGATTTATTTCTTGTAGCTCTAACTCCCAGCATGACTGTATTTGGAGATAGGGCCTGTGAGGTATTGATAAAGGTTAAAGGAGACCCTAAGGGTGGGGTCCTAATCCAACAGGGCTGTTGCTCTTACAAGAAGAGGAAAAGACACCAGAGCTCTTTCTCTCTCCACACATACATATCAAGGAAAGGCCAGGTGAGCACACAGTGAGAAGGCAGCCATCTGCAACCCCAGGAGAGCACTCTCACCAGACACTGACCCTGCTATCACCTTGATCTTGAACTTTACAGTCTCCAGAAATGTGAGAGAATATATTTTGGTTGCTTAACCCTTTGCACTTGCTTGCTTTTTTCTCAATTCCTTTATTCTAATGCTAACCGTGTCGAGTCACACTCGACATCCGAGTGCAAAAGGTTTTAAGCCATGCAGTGTACGACATATTCTATGGCATCCTGGAAGATTAACACATAGATCACTATAATTTTAATTGGAGGATCTATATAGGATATTTCTTCTTGTTAAGTTCTCTTCCATGTATATGAGACAATGTGATGCAATGGAAGATACACAGACCCTGTAAACAAAGACTATAAGTTCAATTCTCATCTATACCCCTCATTAGTTATATGACTTTAAGCTATATAAGCTAATTTTCTTATCTGAAAAGTTAGAATAATAACACATTTCTTTCAAAGTTATCATATGTATTAAACCAGATGACCCTTATTCATTTCTGGGATCATTCACTTATTCACCATCTAACAAATATTCATTAATAAAAATGAGAAAATTCACACAAAAACTATATTATTCTTCAATTTATCAATCATTTTCCTGGTCTTAAATCTTTGATTTCTCAGTGAAATAAAACTTTATATGATGGCAAAAAAATATAGATGGAAAATATCCTATCTAATAATAGACAAATATGCAAATTGACCATACCTCTGACACACCCACAAGCCACACCCACAAGCCACGCCCACCATCCGATCAGAGCGAGTATGCAAATTAACCCAAACCAAGATGGCTACAGCCACAGAGAGCAAGGTTTCCTAGGTAACAGAGAAAGCCAACCTTTCCACCTGCCCTTGCTAGGCCTAAGCCTCCACTCAAGCTACAAAGTTTCAATTATAGAAGGTAAACAAATTCAAACAAATGGTGGCAGAATGGAGCTTGAGAGAGCAGGCCAGGGTTGCCGCCTGCAACAGGGGAAGCAAAGCTTTCCGCACACCCTGGCGGGGCCCACCCGCTTAAGGCAACAAAGTTTCAATTATAACCCCAACACAAATGGCTGCCGGCCTCAGAGGGAGCCCCAGGCTTGGCTCTGCTCCAGGCTACAAAGTTTCAATTGTAGAAGGAAAATAAGTTCCAGATACCAGGGCCTCCGCTTGGATTGCCAGGGGGCGTGGCCGGGCTGCAAACCACCACAGGCCCCTCACTCAGGCCGCCCCACGCCCCAAGGGAACCCCCACATGATCTGGGACGCCCTTCTGGGCAAACCAGCTGGCCCCCACCCCTGTACCAGGCCTCTATCCTATCTAATAAAAGAGTAATATGCAGATTGATCATCACTGCAACACACAATATAGCTGCCCCCATGTGGTCAAAGATCCTGCCCCCATGTGTACACAAGATGGCCACCACAAGATGGCCAGCAGGAGAGGGCAATTGGGAGGCACCTGGCCTGCAAGGGAGGGCAGTTGAGAAGGACCAGGCCTGCAAGAGAGGGCAGTTGGAGGTGATCAACCCTGCAGGAGAGGGCAGTTAGGGGTGACCAGGCCGGCAGAGGAGGGAAGTTGGGGGCAAACAGGCTGGCAGCAGAGTGGTTAGGGGGTGATCAGGCTGGCAGGCAGAAGCGGTTAGGGGCAATCAGGAAGGCAGGCAGGCAAGCAGTTGGGAGCCAGCAGTCCTGGATTGTGAGAGGGATCCCATCGGGCCTAAACGGGCAGTTGGAGATCCCTTAAGGGGTCCCATATTGGAGAGGGTACAGGCTGGGCTGAGGGAAAACCCTCCTCCGTGCACGAATTTCGTGCACTGGGCCTCTAGTATAATTATAAATACACATACATATTCATATCTACCCACAACTACAAAATCTTACCTCTTTGCTTTCTTCCAGATCTGATTCACTACTGAAGTCCTCTGTGTTTAAATTTTCGAAGTCAGACTCTCCTACAGCAATTGGTACAGTCACAGTAAGACTGGGATTGTTTATGAATGACATGTAATCACTTTCATCAATAATGTATTTTTCAACACTGCTGCCAGTTGCTATTCCACTTGTGGTTCCATTTACATCTTTAAGATAACGAAGCTCTTTCCCAATTTCTGTATGATTGGACATACAGCTTTCTTTTTTATTGTGTAGATCATCAAGTGGTTTAATTTCATCTAAAATCTTTTGCTTTCTAACGAAGGATTGTTGAATAAATTCATATATTTTTCTCTTCACATAAGCGATTCCTTTATGCATCCTCTCCACAGCAATTTGGAGATTGTTCATTTCATTATCGTCATCAGTGGCTGCAAGGTTGTCTGCACTAAATGAACTCAGAAGCAAGGCCAGAAAGAGGTTCAGGACCTTAAAAATAATATAAACATGATTGTGATTTCACCCCAATATAAAGAATAGCAGATGGACATCACTTATTCCTCTAAGTGTACAGGAAACTATAAGTTCTAACAACTAGACAAGAAAGGAACACCACAGTACAGTGATTAGAGATTGGGCGATTTGAATTTTTGATCCTGCTCAATAGCTATTTCCCTACACATATATCGTTGGGCAAAGAGATGATTTCTGTTGGTCTCAAGTTCTCTCACTTATAGAATGAGAAGTTGAATGAGATGCCCTAAGGTTTAGCTAAGTTTAAAACTGTGTGATTATAAGAAAACAGATTGATGTGTATACTTATACAAGAGCCCTGAACTTAAAAATCACTAATGCTTGCAATTATTAATTTAAATACATTATATGGTTTCTTTATTGATAAAAAGTGATATTGCATTGGACATTAATTGAATTATGACCATTATGACCCAGAATGAGAATTAGGGGTTTAACATAGGCATTGACACTTATTTTCTTAATCTATTACATTTTTCATACCTCACTAGTTGAACTAATTGACTAATTAGGAGAACTGTTTATTAATTAGAAGAACTATTTATCCCTAATATTTCCATAAGACTGACACACTAATGTATATGTCCTTTGGAATATATTATCTATTTCTATACTATAAAAAGTAATTAATATTCCAAGTTTAAAGAGAGAGAAGAGTTGATCAGTTACTCAATTCAGGTAACCTCAGGACTTATTAGCCAACCCTTGTTTTGATTGTGAGCCACTAGAGAATTGGCTAATCCAGAGAGTGACTGTTACTATTGCCATGAAGGGACAAGAAAATGGTAAAATCAGTAGGAACACTTAAAGGCTTTACTTTTTAGTTCTAAACTAGCAAGTAAGAGTGGGTTTTCTCTAAATTGTTTCCAGACTTTTCCTTCTCTTGTCTCTGAATGTTCCCAACATATCCTATTAGGCCTGTCTTCAATATGATACTATATAGGAATTCACATAATAAATGTGATGACATGATTGACAAAGTGGTGTTGAGTATTACTGTAGAGTCCCTGCTATATTGCTGTGTTGTCAAAATGAGACTATAAGCATATGCAAGGTAAGAGACTTTCAAAATTATTAATCATAGTTTTTGTTTTGGATAAAATGTCACCATTCTATTGTGCTCTTAATCTATTTCTGAAACACATATCTTAAATGGGTGCATACCACCAGGTTTCCAATGACCATGACCATCATGAAGACAGTAAGGCACATGGCTTGACCAGCGACCTCCATGCAGTCCCACATGGTCTCTATCCACTCTCCACACAGCACACGGAACACAATCAGAAAGGAGTGGAAGAAGTCATTCATGTGCCAACGTGGGAGTATACAGTCTTCATTGATTTTGCAGACACAATCTTTGTAGCTTTTACCAAAGAGCTGCATGCCAACCACAGCAAAAATGAAGACAATGATGGCCAACACCAAGGTGAGGTTACCCAGAGCTCCCACTGAGTTGCCGATGATCTTTATTAGCATGTTTAATGTTGGCCAAGATTTTGCCAACTTGAAAACTCGAAGCTGGAAAATAAAAATAAAAAATTATCATGACCTTTAAGAGGGTTATATATATATTATGGTTTACCAAGAAATTATGATTAATATTGAATCTGTTATAACATCTGCCCTGTCTTTGAACCTTCTCAGGCTCATGGTAATTTTGGACCCTCTAACAAGAATCTGGTTCTTACATATTTTAACCATGTAGATCATTTTACCTAAGTGTAGATGTTTAATGCATATGTGGGGTTCAAATGTGCTTAATTTGTTTAGTGAAGGTGGTTATAAGCCAAACTAGGCCTGACACTAATATTAACATAGAAATTGCAATGATTTCTGCTGATACTTATTTGTTAACAGCATGCAAAGTAACATCATATTGAGTTCTACTATAAGTGGAGAAAAGTATTATTTATTAATGCTCCTTTGAGGCACTGCCATAGCTAGATGTGCCTGCATTTTAAAATTTGGAATATTTCCCATGATTACAATTCTTTCCCTGATGTGTAAGAACATATATGTGAATCAATGGGCATGTTAAGTAACCCTACAGCTTTCTTTCCTGTGATTTTTGTGAAGAAGCTCATTTTCCAGAGGTAGAATTAGAAAAAGTTTCTGCCTGCACATCTTGTATCTGATCATCATCCATTGTTACAAAGGGGTGTTTATATTTTAAGTTACTACTAAAATGAGATAGATTTTCATTATAAATATTTTTTAGATCCAGAAATATTGACTGTAGTTATCTCTAGAAACAATAATTAGAATGGTAACTGAGAAATATATTAAACTTTACATGACTATACTTTTTGCAATAAACACTTTTTGAAATAAGTGAGGAAATTTTTATCCATTTAAGAACAGTTTCTGACAATGCAAATGTTACATAAAAAAATGAAAATGTTAGTGGTTGTGTGTTTAAATCTATAATAGTGTTATGCGAAAACCCTGGTTATTGGAAAGATTTTGTTGTTGATGTTTTTGTTTGTTTGTTTGTTTTTACCAATCGAAATGAACGGAGAACTGATAATCCTTCCACATTGGCGAGGCCAAGTTCTACCAGGCTAAGGGTCACAATAAAGCCATCAAAGATATTCCATCCTTCTTGGAAATAATAGTAAGGATCCATGGCAATAATTTTCAGAAACATTTCTGCTGTAAAGATCCCAGTGAAAACCTAAGATCAAAACAAAATTACTGTAATTCCATCAAATAATGATAAAGTAGAATGACACAATATTTGCTCTTAGAACAAAATGCTTATGCTACTTTCCCCATAATGATTCTATTGCTAGCTTACACAATTATAATTGATAAAAGGCTTTCATAGACATTAATTCATTTTATTCTCACAGAAGTTTTTAAAAAAATATTTTTATTGATTTCAGAGAGGAAGGGAGAGGGAGAGAGAGATAGAAACATCAATGATGAGAATCATTGATCGGCTGCCTCCTGCTGGCCCTACATTGGGGATCAAGCTCGCACCCTGGACATGTGCCTTGACCAGGAATTGAACCGTGACCTTCTGGTTCATGGGTTGATGCTCAACCACTGAGCCATGCTGGCCGGGCCTCACAGAAGTTTATTAAATGGCTAAGACAAGTATTATAATTACCTAGTGTTGAGGAAAGTGGACTTTAGATGGGGTCAATGACTTGCCTGGTAACATACAATTGGAAAATGGGTGAACTAGGATTTGAGTGAAAATCTATTTTTAAACAATGTTCTACTCATTAAATCAACCTGCCTTTTCTCCAGACTTTATACAGCACAAGTACTGACAAGATTTTGCCCAGGAACAATTTTATTTATCTATAAGTTTATTCTCATTTCCCTCAAATCAGATAGTTATTAAAATCAGATAGATATGCATATCTATTATAATAATATAATAATAACATAATATCATTATAATAATATAATATTACTATTATCAATTTGTTAAGCACATGAAAAAATAAATTTACTTCCATAGTCTAAACCCTAGTGCTTTGAAAATGTAAATACTACAATGCAGTACATTTTACATGTTCTGCTTTTACCATCATATAATACACAAAATGTACTGGACAATTTCAATATTTTATAGTTTTGATATAGAATAGATGGATAAAACAATATATGTCCTACCTAGATCCTGGAAGTGGAAAAGCTGGAGATGTTTTGACTGGTTAAATTCTTGCGTATAATGATGATGGCCAGGCAAGATAAAAGGATCTACAATTTTATTTTAGTCTTCTACCGGTAGGGGAACTATGATAATATTATTTCAAAAAGTGTGTTCTTAAACTGTTTCTGCATCTTAAAAATATTATAAGTACTGTATCAATATTGACTTTTTAAATAGTCCTATGCCTATTACATTTCTCAGTTTTTTGCTCTGACATCAAGGGCTATTATTGTTGGCAAAATGTATAGTGTAGCCAGCTAGATATATTTCCTATCTTTTGGGAGCCAGGAGTAGGAAGTGTGGTGGAAAGACTGCTATAAGCTATTAAATGTAAACAATTTCTCAAACAAAAAAAAATCAAAGACAGAACACATTTACCTTCTAATATGCTTACCAAGTTTCCTACTGTAAGCACATGATTGAACTGCTCTGTCATGGGGTAGTGTTCCATGGCCATGAAAAGAGTATTTAAGACAATACAGATGGTGATGGTCAGGTCAACAAATGGGTCCATCACAACCAGGTTGACAATATGTTTCACTTTTAACCAATATGGTGAACAGTCCCAGATTAAGAATATGTTGGCAAATTTGTACCAACAGGGCGGGCATTTCTGCCTGGATTCTTCAAGTTCTAGAATGGAAAAAAAAAATAAGAACAACCACCAAAAGATTTATTTTATACACACATTTCAGATCCACTAGACTTTTGTTCAGTAATCAACACGTTTCCCATTGCTACAGAGTCAACCCCTTTTGTACTTATAACGAAACAAAAACCTAAAGTATTTAGACTCCTGAAGATATTTCTTTAGACATAACATAGAACAGATGTAGCAAAGAATAGTGTTTTTTTTCTTGTATGTATTGATAATGTGGCTCAGCCTTTAACTTAAACGAATCATCTTTTAAATGAAGTCTCAATAGAAACATGGATTGGGGAAGTGTCATTCTGTGTTAATATCTGGCTAAGCTATTATCCTCTGGCTGTAAGAGAAAGGGTAGGGATCAACATGAGCCAAGAATAGTTTTTTAAATTTGTTTTTACTTTGCAAAAATGACCTACTTCTCTCTTGCAATCTTGAGAGTATTGAGGTTGATGTTGGAAGTCTTAAACTAAGTAGAACAGAAGAGAGGATCACTATGACTAATGGGATTAGAAACCCCTAATATAGAAATGCTTATTCACATGATCTCACTCATATGTGGAATCTAATGAACCAAATAAACTGATAATCAAAAATAGACCTAGAGTCATAGAAGCATGAACAGACTGTTGAACCTCAGAGAGAAGGCAGGGGAAGGCAGGTGGGAAGAGATCAACCAAGAACTTGTATGCATATATGCATAATTCTTGGACACAGATAATGGGGCGGTGGGGGCCTGGGCAGAGAGGACGGGAGTGGGCTGGAGGAGGTTAATGGAGGGAAAAGGAGGACCTATGTAACACTTTCAACAATAAAGATTGAAAATACAATAAACTAAACTTATATTAACTCTTTTTAAAAAAGAAATGCTTATTTTGCATTTTCAAGGATTTTCCACACACAGGAAAACATTTGTTAGAGGTCCAATATCACTGAGTTTAAAGAATTTTTTTTAAAGCTCCTAGGACTTCTTAGTAGGTATAACAAATAATAACTCTTGAATAAGACCTACTATCTTCTCCCCAGAATATACTGCTTCCAATGCACAAATAAAGATACTTGTTTCAAAAGAGACTACAAGTTTAGTAAAATGAATTGAATGGAATTTGTTACAAACCTTCTACTGTATTTGTTAAAATGCTGGCTATACTCATCGCTCTTTGCCTTTGGGAAGGATCTTCTAGAAAATCCAGGGACACATGGAAAGAACTTGACCGTCTTTTTCTCATTTCAGTTTCAGTAGTTGTTCCCTGTAAAGAAAATGCTGATGTATTAAATAATTAACTTGAACAATATGATGAGTAAACAACTAACGTGACACAGTGAATTGCATGAAACACATGCATCATGCACTTTCATATTTAGTTGGTGATGGCAGATATTGCTGACTTATTGTATAATTAACCTGGAGTGTCCAAACTGTCAACTGTTTAGCCATACAGCAAAAACTGAGTTTTTTTTAACCTTCTCATTTCTTAATTTTATGAGACATGATGCAATTTAGATATAGTTGATAATCTCTTGAGAGACATATTTAACAGTTCCCTTTATTTTAGAACTAATAGTGAAAAACCAACAACTTGAAAAATTCATATAAATGATTAGGGCATTTTCTTTTGAGAAAGGAAGCCATTTATTTTTAAAGAAATACAAATGATCATAACACATGTAATTGCCATCTCAGTTTCTGGGCACAAGACATAGATGGTCATTGACAACACAAAATGTATGTTTAAAGAACACACACACACACACATGCTGCATGGACAACAGTTTCATCCAGGGTACCAAAGCAATAAGTCATCTGATACTGACTTAGTCATGCCTCATCATGCTGATATATTTCCAAGTGAGTTAACAGTCTAATGAGGCAGCATGTGTTTAGAAATTCCTCATCAGCAGGGTATGCATCACAAACATATAACATACCTTTGAACACAATTATTTTACCTGTCTGTATTAATCATTTATTTGTTTCTTTTCACTAAGATGTTTTGAGAAAGCCTATATCAGCATTTTTTTTTAGTAAGACAAATATGAGTACTAGAAATTTTAAGAGGACAATGAAGCTATGTATTTAGGCACAGTGTTCTTAAAAATCTTCTAAACTAAAGCAGGGCTATATTGAAGACTCTGATGGAAAGATTTATTATACACCCTTTACACTTAAACATGGACATCATCCATTCACTTTTATACCAGGCTTTAGAAGATGCCCTACTATCTAAGTTTAGCATGGGTATATAGCAAATCCTCCAACTGGAGCCAATAACTTAGGATTGTGTCTAATTTATCCTTAGCGTGTTTAATAAGTAAGTGCATTCACGTGTTATGCAAGAGAGTGTTGAGGCTTTAAGTTTTAGTCGGTTAGTCTATAAAGATATTACAAGATGCAGGTGCATTCACAGCTTGACCAACCAGGAATCATTCTCAAGGGGTTCCATTCTGTAGAAACACTGGCTGGTGCAGCAGTAATAGGCCAGCCATGCCTGAACTGTTTAAAACTTCCTTACATTGTCATCAGTAGCTGGCTTATCTATTATCACCTCTGGCAGAAGCTGTCCAACAGGCGATGTAGGAACCGAGGGTCCACCAACCAAGGAAACCACACCATTGCAATCCACAGTGCTGTGCATCTTCCCACTCGCTGGAAACACTGCCAGCACCCGGGATGACCGGCTGGTCTGACTTAGGTTACTGTTGCGCCGTTCTCCATGTCGTCGGGGCACAAACAAGGAGTCCCTCCGGCTCTCATTATCCTCAAAGGTGCTGTGCTCATCATCAGCAAAGTCATTCTCTGATCCCACATCCTTCGCTCGCCCTCTAAAGCTGAAAAGGCTTGTTCTGCTATTGCGCCTTGGAGAAAAGATGGAGCCCCGGATGCTCAACAAAGACTGAAGTTGGAAACCAAATAGAAAAAAATAAGTAAAATCATATTAATATAGCCATTTGAAATGAAATGTGTTTTTAATTTGCAAGATTAAGTTGAAGGAGATTTTAGCATTCATGACATAACATGATTCATTCCTTTTGATTAATAACATTTTCATTTTATAACATTTTCATTTTATGTGCATTTTCAGATTAAGTTAAATTTGTTTTATAAGAGAAGGTTTCGAGTCCTGGAGATTAATGAATGGGGAGACAGATTGCAACTTAAAGATATTGAAAAACAGAACCCTGAGCTACCGTTTTTTAAAATTGAAAAGGAAACATCATTGGAATATCACTATGGACATTGTAAACTATCGATAAATATCAGTAGCATGGCCGTAATAAGGCTACCTTTGTTTTCATTGCTCTTTCCTTCCAAGGAATTTCATCACCTTTCACAAATTGCTTTAGTACATCTTTCTAAAATCACTTTAAATTAATCATAATGTCTGCTTCATCTATAAGGCTCAGTATCTTGGAACTAGAAGTCAAAATTTCTGAAATCAGACTGATGAACTTTTCGATAAAGTATACCATGACTCATATTTTCAGAAGCACACATGATGTTTTATAAAGAAATTTGGGGGAGGGGGACCAGTATAAAATGACCAAAAAGACTGATTAGCTAGTCCAAAATCCACTTTTTTTTTCATTAAAAAAGCTGAGGAGCCCTGGCTGCTGTTGCTAAGTGGTTGGAGTATTGGCCCTCACACTAATGGGTCATGGGTTTGATTCCCGGTCAAGGGCATGTACCTGGGTTGTAGGTTTGATCCCCTGCCCCAGTCTGGTTACGTGTGTCAGGCAACCAATCGATGTGTCTCTTTTACATATATGTTTCTCTTTCCCTTTTTCTCTCTCCCCCTCCCTCCCTTTCACTCTCTCTAAAAATCAATGTTGATTAACAACAACAACAACAGCAACAAAAAGCCGAGGAAAGGGGGCATAAATGGTAATGGAAGGAGACTTGACTTGGGGTAGAGAACACCAATATAATTTACTGATGCATTACAGAATTGTACTCCTGAAACCTATATAATTTCATTACCCATTGTCACCCCAATAAATTTAATTTTGAAAAGTTGCTGATCAGGACTATTAAATGCCATTAGTTACAAATAGCAGCAGACAGTATTAGGATGAGAATCCAGGTCTCCTCACTTTCAACTCAGTGTTGTCTCAACTACACCAGGCTGTAAGACTTCCATATAGATGGAGTATAATTTTCTCATAGCTATGTGAAGAAAGGATGGGTTTAAGTATAATAAACATAGCAGTCAATTCAGTTGATGGAGATTCATAAGTCTGATTTGATTCTCCCCCTGTTTCAGCATTCTCATTTTCATCCGGGCATCATTGAACTCAGTAGTGCCGTACCTGGTGTGGGGAGGAGTACCTCTTTTCATAGGTCAAGCGATTCCCTTCAATGGAGAAGCGAAACCCTTTCCTCCTGATGCTGTCTTCAGATTCAGATTTTTGGAATTCATCCTCATCTTTCTCTTCCCCACCGGACTGTTCTTTCTGTTTTCTCTTCTTTCTCCGGTTTCTTCTCTCCTTAGCACTCTTGGAACTCAACTTGGAGGCTTCAGATGAGCTGTCTGAGAGCCTGCCTGCTGCACTGGGTTCTCTGGAATGCTCTGAGGCGGTTACAGTGGCTGCCTGCTACATTGAGGAGAAATGGTTTTAGCATGGCGCTAGAGAAGACTTTATCGTTTTTAAAAAAGTGTCCCAACTATTTGCATGACATTTAAAAAATACATTTGGCTGACTCAAGCTCATCTTACATAGAAGCAGCTCTGCAATTATTAGAGGGAATTATTTTTTCTTTCCACCCAATGAACGCTTGCAGAGTTAACTTGGTGTTCTCTGGGCTAACATTTATTGTGTTTGTGTTGTGCTTCACAGGCCACATATTCAAAAGGATCAATCAGGCATCAACAAGAACAGATATTTATTGTACTTTTGGGGATCTCATGTACTCTAAAAATTGGTATTTACTTAGCACTGTCTTCTTTTCTCTGAAAAAGAAACTGGCACTTGTGAGAAAAGCTGATGAGTTAGTTGAGGTCATATCCAAAGGCAGGAAAAATGTGATAAGAGCTGAGGTCCTCTCTCCAGTTATTGAAACTGTGCTGTCCAATATCCTCAAAATATTGTCAGTAAAATCCATGGAAGGTAGTAAAATCCCTTCCTCAGCCCTGCATAATGCTCTATCAGAAGACTAGAGAGGGGAGGGTCAATAGTTTCTGCCAAGCAAGACAAAACATTCAATTCCCCAGTACAGTCCCCAGCTTCAGCTCACACTGGTTCTTGCTGGCCATGTGAGCATGGGACCGAAACAAAGTTTTGTATTGCAGCTTGTACTGGTATGAAGCTGGCAGTGTTTGATTACTATTATTGTCTCCAGAGAGCACTCAATACAGGGATTCCTTCAAGTAAATTAATGTTACCCAGTCAACTTGGGTAAAGACACTGAGTGTGTATGCTAAACTAAAGAGTGAGGAAAGATGGAAGTGATAGAAAAGGAATTTTATTGAACTATGAATAGGGACACCTCCCTATAAGAACAAGTAAACCTTAGGTTACCTGATCACCACAGAATTGATAACTTCCATATCGCTATTGGATATTGCTATATCAGAGAACATTATATTATTTGATGAGTTCCTTATTTACATAAGAAAGGCAATTAAGAACCACATTAAAAACAATATAATTTTGGTTATTGAAAGAATGGACTATCTTCTAAGAAAGAGGTAAACATTTTTAATTTGCAATACATTTTTTAAATAACCAATAAAGTTTTTTCTAAGAAAAGATGATTTCTTAGGATTTTTTCCAAATGCCAGTCTACCCATTCAGTAAGTGTCTCTCATTTGAGAAGACCCAAAAATCATATTTCCCTTTTATTCTAAAAATATTCAGCTGATTAAAATAGCATGAGAGTGTTCTATTGAGGTTAATATTTTAAACAATGTAGAATGACTAAAGGATCTATATAGATGCTCAAAATGTAGAAATGTTTACTAATCTCCTCTACTACCAGCTTCTCTTAAATACAATCAAATTATCTGTCTCTCACTTTCTTTCCAGTATTTTTGTAACAACCATAACAATAAAAAAATATCATACCATGAGACAGGACATATTTCATTTAATGAATTTACCTGAGCTGCCTCTTGCTGCTTTTTAAGCTGTTCGAGCATCTGCTGAAATTCAGCCTCTTTCTGCTCTGCCTCTTCCATGGTGGCCTGATTCTGTTCCTCATAGGCCATGGCCACCACAGCCAGGATCAAATTTATCAGATAGAATGAGCCCAAGAAGATGACCAGCACAAAAAAGATCATGTATGTTTTCCCAGCAGCACGTAATGTCTGGAAACAACAACATCAGCATTAGTTTTCAATATTATTTCATTAACTGGTGGCCTCATCTTTTAACTTACTTGTGTATTTTGAAGGATTCTGACCTAAACAACAATAATGATAGTCACACCCCCTCCCACTTCTTTGTTTGTCTTTTTAACCTTAACCTCTTCTTCCCTAACTCATGCATTCACATTTTGAACTCCAAGAGGGAATTCTTAGAATTACCAAGAATAAAACAGAATTGAGTAAAATACCATGGAGAGCTTCATCAAGGAGCTGAATCTTAAATGAAAGTCAAGGAAGAAACCGAAATCATCTTTCTACATCTGCCTATGAGTTTTCATCCCCTGCCACCTGAGGGATGTAGATAATAACTGAGGGTGTAGATGGAGCCAAGGAGAAGGTGTGCCTTCTGTTGGGGAAGCTGTGTCTCGGAAGGGTGGTTAGTAAGTTTTGAGTCCAGGGGAAATTAGAGAGAATCACTGTCCCCAGCATCACTATGCTTAATAAATGTTATAATCAATAGGATAAAGGAACTCAAATCTCCTGATTTCAAGTTGTGCCCTTTCTATTATATTATGCTGCGGTTTGAATTTCATAATTAACTTGGTTTTCTTATATATTTCTACTTAAATGCAATATGTGTTGCTTCAGGTTCTCACCAATTGGTAAAGGTTTTCCCAGAAGTCCTGAGTCATCAGTCGAAACAGGGACAAAAAAGCCCAACTGAAAGTATCAAAGCTTGTATAGCCATAGTTGGGATTTCTACCAGCTTTCATACATATGTATCCTTCTGGACATTGGCTGTAATGGGGAAAAAGGAAGTTTTACAAGAAATTCTGTTTTTCTTTTTTTTTTTTTTATTCTGGTAGCATGTTATAACATCGATTATTTCAAGGAATAGAAGTATGATAAATAAGTAACGAATACTTTTCTCAATTTTTTACAACATAATTTTACTAGCCACTGATATCATCATTAACATATTGCATAGAATTTCTGATAATATTTTACAAAATTGTTTTCTGTCAATAATTAGCATTTTATCTCTTTTTCATTGTCTCTACTATGGAAGCCTCCAGAGTTGAGTCTTGGCTCATAAATGCTCATCTAAGAAAAAAAGCATTAGAACCTGGCTGGAGTGGCTCACTGGTTGAGCATCGACCTATGAACCAGGAGGTCATGGTTCAATTCCTGGTCAGGCACATGCCCGGGTTGCGGGCTTGATCCCCAGTGTGGGGTGTGCAGGAGGCAGCCAATCAATGATTCTCTCTCATCATTGATGTTTCTCTCTCTCTCCCTTCCTTTCTGAAATCAATAAAAGCTTATTTTTAAAAACAGCATTAGAGCATTAAAGTTATAAAACGTAAGTACTTGTCTAATATTTAGATAAGTTGTCACCTTATAAGTAACCATAATTGTACTAAATTAGTATAAATAAAGTTAGTTGGCTGTTATCTGTCAGTTTCCACAAAAAAAAGAGACAAAATAAGTGTGTATATATACATGCACATATACAGGAACACACACATATTATTGGCTTACCCTGCATCAGAGCTATTTCCACATAGTAATGCATCTAAAAAACCTTCCAGAAAATAATGATATCCTATTTAGAAAAAAGAAAGTCATGTGATGAACATTTGCATTACATTGAAAAATGAGAACAAGAAGATCAGGCACTACTTTTAGAGTTCATTGAGTAATTTAAAATACACTATATAATTCAAAGACACAGATATTTGCCCCTTCTCCCTACAAATGTTAGATATTACATTAAGGGGATTAAATACTTACTAGTACAAAGCATTTGTTCTTTGTAAATGTAAAATTAGTGGTAACTATAGGTATTAACATAATATTTTAAGAGGTATCAGTGTTTTTCCACAACCCTCATAAAAAATAAAAATTGCATTCTGTAAAAGTAGATAAAAATAAAATGGATTCCTTTGCCTTCTCCAAATAGTCACATGTTTCAAAATAAAGGTATTATATTTTTTCTGGTCTTCTATATTTTTAAACACAACTTTTAAAAGTTTAATAATAAATTATAATTTACATTACACCAACTTCCAGACTATATCATAGGTGGCTTTTATTTTATTTTTTATAGGTGTCTTTATGTAAAGGATACATACTAGTAAGTCATGTCAAGTTATGTAAAACAAATGAAATAAAAATAATCTTAAATACTAAAGCTTAAATAATTATTATAGATGAATACTACATTATCTCAAAGCTTTCTATCTCTGGAAATTCCTTAGATTCTTTTGCTATTCAGTTGAAGAGTCACTTCTGTGAATTATTCTTTGATATTCTCTAATTCTTTCCCACTAAAGATTGGCAAAATTGAGAACTTCCACTGTGCTGCCAATAACATGTACATATTTCAATTATTATTATACTCATTATCCTATAGTGTAATTAGTTGTTTACAAATATTGTTTCTCCTTGAAAGAAAGCCTGATAGTTAATTATTTCCACATTGTAGTATTTATAATGTAGTAGTCTTTCAATAAAGTTTACTGAATGAATAAGTAAAGGGATAACAAGAAGAGAAACACAAAATTAAATAATCATTTTGTGAGAAGAATTTTTCAGAAGAAAAATTTTAGATGTTCCCAGAAGAAATATTTTCTAGATCTTAAACTTTCAGAGAAATTTATCCTATGCATAGTTCTGTAAGGGATACAAAATACATAATGCAAAATATAATTTTCATTTTTAACAACTTTATTTCTTTGAACATAGAAAAATTATGATAGAATTTTTAACTTTTATTAAAAATTAAACAAAGTGAAAGGAATATGTAGTTTCTGGAGGAATTTTTTATATCAGGTATTTATGTGAAGTTTTATAAGCTTAATCTGAAGAAATTTTTAAAAATTTTAATAAATTTAATTTTCTAATACTTTCAAAGAGAAACTACTTAGTTTATATTTCTATTTGCTTTAAAATAAATGTTTTCAACAAATGGAATATTATTAGGAAACAAATTTTAGAGCTGAAAATGGTCTTAGATATCCTTGACTTTGAATATATGAAAAATGGCACCCAATAAATTTTCACTACAGAAAATAAATCCTAAATGACATCTCTAGTCAGCTCTTTGTTATTGCATTAAAAAAATTCAGAGTTGATGACATCAGTGGACTTATTGGCATAGGAAGTCAATAAGGGACATTTCATGGACTGCTCTGACATGTATTTTTCTTAATCAAGGTATTTTCTTAATCTAGATATTTACAACTTTGTAAATTATTTGTTGGCATATCATTAATATCATGGAAGAGTTCATCTGTAGCAACCAAGGTATTTTCTAGATCTGCAACTATAAAAAGACACTGATTCATTTTTAAGATTATATTATCATTACCATAAAAATTATCAAACCACCAGTAACCCTTTATAAAAAGTCACTAATGTTTCTGCCCTTCTTTGATTTTTCCTTATCATCTTAAAATAATAAATTTTTCCATAAGCATCACCTCAAAATAATAAAGATATAGCTAAATTTAAGTACATCTAAAGTTTAAGTTTCATATATTTAATATTTTTCTCTGAAAGAACATTCCTGTTACCCATGAATCATGTTCTAACTCTCTCTGCCTTTGAAATATTGCTACTGGCAGATATTAAAATTAAATAAAAGAGAAAATTTGACTTACATTTCTTGTCACTTTTAAAAGAGAAAGGATATTAGGCCAATTATTTTTTCCATCCTTTAAAGTAGACTATTTAAACATTTGACTATTCGGTCTGAACTCTTGAAATAAAAATAAACTGAATTCCCATAAATCCACTGACTTATTTGACATTTTTTATTACTCTTTTTTAAAGTTTAATTGACTCCAATTCCCTTCTACTTTATGTAATGCTACTTTTAATTCTTAATCTACAAATACAGTAAAAGAGTAATGTTTGCCTTTAGGTCTCACTTGATTTCCATAAAATGACAATAAAAATAACTTACTAAAACATAAGCACCCTGAAGCCATGTGTAATCACCATTAATTTCCCAGCATCCTATACAGTTTCTAGTACATGAAAGGCATTCTATAATTAATGTTTTATGGGTTACATTTGGATAGTACTTTACAGTTCAAAAAGGGCTTTAGAAATTCTTATGTTATTTAATTGTCTCAATCAGCACAAGGAGAATGTACAGCAACCAAAGATTCCAAGAAAATTTCTAACTGAATTCTTCAGCCTCCCTTATGATGATACAACAGAAAATGCCATTTAGGAGTCAACATTAGAATAGTTATGAATAAAGTAATTAAATGTATGTGCAAAACATTGATATGGTGATTAAGAGATTACAAACTGTGATGCAACCATTTAAAAAAATATATCTATGCCTAAATGGAAGGCAGATCAACAATGAAAAATAAATCTACATAATAGTAATTCTTACTTGAATCTTGAATATATGATTTCCAGTCAAACTCAATGACAGTTTCATTTACAAGTGTGCCATTGTAATTCACAGTTATATTCTTCTCTATACTATGCTCCTCCAGGGAAGAATTGGTGGGAGGCCATTGTACACATTTATTCCGCAGGTTGCCCATGAAGAGCTGCAGGCCGATCAGCGCAAACACGCTCAGACAGAACACCGTCAGGATCATGACGTCTGAGAGCTTCTTCACAGACTGGATCAGGGCCCCCACGATGGTCTTCAGGCCTGAAAGAACGAAAGAAGGCCATTACCTCGAAGACATAAAAGGTCTGAAAAAATAAAAGCCTTACAATTGTCTTGAAAACATAGATTCCATGCACAAGTCTGAAAATGATGCCAATGCTAGTGAAAAAGCAACACGTGATGGTAGGCTGGTGCTTCTGGAGATGACCTCCAGAAAGAAACAATGAAATGAAGATCCATATCCCAATATGTTGGAGAGAAAATAAGGGAAGATTCCTGGTCATCATAAAGCCTATATTGGGAAAGGCTCTTGTATTTCTCTTTTTGCTAATGAAACTTGCCCCATAATTTCATTAGAGTCAGTTTTATACCAAATTACCTGAATAAATATTTTTGAATTTCTACTTATAAGTAAGAAATATTTTGATATAAAACTGGGGGTAATTTGGAATATAAATACACCTTAAGATAATACATTTTCCATGCAGACTTATGCTAGTCTGTATTATCTTATTCCCTTGCCTTTGAAATATGTATATATTTTTTATTGATTTCAGAGAGAAATGGAGAGGGATAGAGAGATAGAAACATCACTGATGAGAAAGAATCATTGGTCGGCTGCCTTCTGCATGCCCCACCCTGGAGATTGAACTCACAACCCAGGCACGTGTCCTGACAGAGAATGGAACCGTGACCTCCTGGTTCATAAGCTGATGCTCAACCACTGAGCAATACTGGCCAGGCTTCCCTTGTCTTTTTAAACAATATTAAGATTACATTGTATTGGCATAGATATCAATGACTACAATAAATAAGAAATTACAGATCGGTACCTTCAATAGGGACCAAACCCTTACAACTGATATAGAGAAAAAATTGACATCTCTAAGCACAAATCATACAGATTCTATATTTCAGTGTCTCAGGAAAGAACTTGTTAAACTCCAAGGCTGATAAAAAATGTGAGATCAGTCCAACCGGTGTGGCTCAGTGGTTGAGTGTTGACCTGTGAGCCCAGAGGTCACTGATTCCATTCCCGGTCAGGGCACATGCCTGGGTTCGGGCTCGCCCCCCACCAAGGGTTGTGTAGGAAGCAGCAAATGGATGTTTCTCTCTCATCGATGATGTTTCTATCTCTCTATCCCTCTACCTGCCTCTCTAAAAAAAAAATCAATAAAAAATGTGAGACCATAAAAACTTTTGTCCCAATAATAAGAATAATTTTCTTTAAAACACCCTACTACGATTACTATGATTTTGATTATTATGGTTCTGATTTTCTGAAATGCCGCATATCAAGTAAAGAAGCTGTTGCTGAAAAACACATGATGGCTTTTAACCCAGCTCTCACCTGGAATGACTGAAATTGTTTTCAGTGCTCGGAGAACTCTGAATGTTCTCAACGCTGAGACATTGCCCAGGTCCACAAATTCTGTCACATATCTGTAATAGGGAGTTCACACACAAACACAATAACAGGATACAAAGAAAGAGCTGTAGATACAAGGAGCCTTATGCTTTACACTAACTACTTCTTACCTGGGATTACAGAAATAGTTTTCAAAGCTCTCTGAAAGTTGGAAGAGCTGAAAAATTGCCTAGGCTTACAAATTCTGTTACATACCTGTAGAATTAAATCAGAGTTATTAAAAATTTAAGCAGGATTTTATATATTTGCTTGGGTCTTTTATAAAGACATTCTTGGTGATTTTAAATGATAATTGTGTCAATAGCAATTTAAATATTAGAGTCTATTGCTGTAGGTTTCTTTATTCACATAATTTAAGGCCATCAACTAGATGTAAACTTCATAAAGTGCACAATCCTGTTGCCATTTTGAAAAGCAAATGCAATCAACATCATGTGTGTAACTTAGGAGAATTAAGTTAAAAGAAAGCTTAATTGTAGTTTCCAGGTTGCAGTTAGAAAAAAAATGCATACAATCATGCAAGTGAAATTTATGCATGAAAAGGCAGATTGCCTGACTAGTTGTACATGACAAAGTTTTTCTAGTGTAACCTTTAAGTGAAAGTTAGGCAAATTAAGGACAATATTTTATGGGGACCAATGATGCTCTTGCCACTACTGCTATTTTGTTCTAAAAATCAGTAGTCTCAACATGCCTTCTTTTAAATCATGGCCAGAGGGAATGGCGAAGAATTGGCACTTCTAATTAGATTATGGAATGAAGAGGAGAGAGGCAGCGTTTGGATCCCTGAGTATATCAGCTCTGCGTCTCTTCCCATCTACCCAGTACACCTGTAAAGGCTAAAAACGTTCGCTCCGGAGAGAATGATGAGGGCAAGTGGTGCAGGTCCACTTTCCTCCACATTCTAATTTCACCTACTCCTGAATGACCTTCTATTACTTTTCTGAGTTTCTTCTCTCTTGGGGAAATTTACCACTTGAAATAAAAAAAAGGTGGGGGTGTGGAGGTAGACAGGGATGCTGATATTGTGCACATACTGAGTGTATCTGGAAGGGAGGTATGGATAAAAGGTTTATGTTGAGGGTGAAGAGAGAGATGACAAAAGTCATAAAGGGAAATAAGAAAGAACGAAAAGAAATCAGTTTAGAAGTAGGAAGTGACAGAGAGAGAGTATGTCCATTTATAAGACTTAAAATTATTTGCTGATGAAATAAAAATTTAATATATTAAATACCTTATCTCCTCCACCCCCCACCCCGCACCTCAGTTTGATTTGGAAAGTTTTGATGCTAATAGATATTTATTTTCTATTATTTTACCAAGCTAATAGAGGATGGAAAAGTCAATGGGTAAGGTCAATGAAAATTGGTGCGGCCAGCAGAGTTGTTTGTGCCTGTATTTTTTAAAAGTCATTTTCACAGATGTAAAATGAATAAACTTTTGCTTTCTTATTAGTGTGTGTGTGTGTGTGTGTGTGTGTGTGTGTGTGTGTGTTGAAAAAGCAGCATGTATGAAATTTGCTAGGTGTTTGTTACATGTGAAAATTGTCATTTCAACCAATGCAAAGACTTTATGCCAAAGTGAAATGTCACTTTGACCTCTGTTATACTAAATTAAAATCCGAAGCTTAATTGTATAAATCACACCAAAATATTCTACAGTTACAGCAAGCTTATTCTTTCAAAGCATGAACAGTCATATAAAGCCAAACCATACTCTTTTGAAGTTTCAAAAAAGGCACTTACGCAAATGTAATGACTGTAAAGTCGAGCCAGTTCCATGGGTCCCGAAGGAAAGTGAAATCCTCTAAACAGAAGCCCCTGGCAATAATTTTTATAAGTGATTCAAAAGTATATATTCCAGTGAAGGTGTACCTGGAGGTAAGTATCCAGAAAGAATTGATAAAGTAATATATTTTTCATAATATGTCAATTTCTTATCACCCTATCAGTGGAATAGGTGAATATTATAAAAGGAATCTAAGTAGGTTGATATTACTTTCATGTAAATCAAACATAGCCCTTACTTTAAGTTCAATTCCCTAACACATGAAGAGTGTTCTGAGAGCAGAGTGAGAAATACATGCTGTATAAAGTCTAGCTAGGTACTGTCTGAAGTGTCTTAGTATTGACATTAATGCATAAAGCACCCTGAGAATTATCTAGTACATTCATGTGATGGAGTGGCCAATCCATAATATTGCAGAAGCATAAAGTGATTTTTCTTCCGAAAGTAAAAAACTCAGTTTCAATCATGTTTTATGAATGAAAATCATTGACAAATTAGCAAGTCTTTATTTCTCCCTTTCCATAAGACAGGTTAACTTACTTGCAAAAAGAATTTTGTTAACAACAAAGTAGATAATTCCAGCGTCATAATTTAGAATGAAATATGAGGCTAACTCAGAAACTTGGATGATTCCAAGGTTTAAATCTTTTACTCAGAAGTTGAAGAATAAAATCACAAAAACTAGGATGACTAAAGACCTGTGGACCTCACATGTCAATGTCAATACTTCAGGCATTCTTTGTATATAATGTTTTTCCTTCATAATCTTGTCCCTTTTCTGATTGGCTCCAATCTGGAACTGTCTAAGAACTGAAGAAGATCTTGGGAATAGCTCTGGGCTGTTGTTTTAAGGGTCAACATCCATGGAGTAATAGTGGTCACAACATGGGTAGAATGAGCACCTATCACAGATCTGGACCCTCTGCTCTCAAACGTATTCCAGAACAGAGCCCACAAATGTAGTTAGTAATGTTTCTGTTTTCTGAAAATGCTATTCTTTCACCTCAGTTAGTTTAGTCCTCAGTCTATTGAATTTTCAAGTTTTAAAATCCCAACGGTTGGGGTATTTTGTCTGCAAATTTTTTGGTGAAACTAATACAGGCCTGACCTGAATAGGATGTGCCTGATGGAAGGGAAAACTTTGTGAGACTCAACAATGTCTTCTGATGGCATGTGTAACCTGCCCCTATAAATTTGTAACTCACCGAATTCATCTGAAATTTACCTGGGAACAAGTCCTACTATATTGGCTCTTTTTTGCAATTGTTTTCACCACACTTGCTTTGACCACTCTAGATCCTAAAGGAAAAGTGGTAAGTGTCCAAGGATGATGGGCTCCTGGTATCCACCAAGTACACATGAAGGAGAGATATTAGCCCAATCCTAGCAAGTCTATGGGTCAATGAGTATCGTCTTCCTGCTTTGTAATTGTGCCTAGAAATGCCTTTAATAAACATTCTCTTTGGTTTTATTTAGAAGGTACATTAAGACATAGTTTCAAAATCCTATCTATACATATGTATATCTATGTCTATATGTCTATATGTATATATTTATATATATCTACCTAACATACATATGTAGTCACATAGCAGGTAGTTTAAAATATAAGTTGAACTTACTCTACATTCTTTGTCCATTCAGGAGGGTTACTCATTGTCATAAACACACAGTTGGTCAAAATAGTGCACATAATTAGCATGCTGAATAATGTGGGTTATTGTTAAGGAACACACACAAAAAACTACAAATCCATGTATTATATAAAACTAACATTGTAAAGCTTAAACTGAATTTTAGCCAGGGCTCATGAAAAATACACCATGGACAAGTTATCTAATCTCTTTAAACTTCAGTTTTGTCATTGGTAAAATGTAGTAATAATATCACCCTCACAGAGTAATGATATAGATTAAATGAGATAATGTACAAGAAAGCTTTATATAAGGACAACATGTTGCTTTTGCTATTATTACTAAATGAAATTATTTATCCCCCAGAGAACTTTAAAGGGAAAACTATGTGCAATCTGGAGTCATATAGTTTTTGAGCAGAGAGATTGACTTAAACTATTTCAGGTGATTAAAATAGTAAGTTGTTGAAGAGGGCACATATCTGCAATATTGTAATTTCTGAAATAAATGTTACTTAATAGAGTTCAACACATTTAAAAATTTATGTACAAAGTGCAGCATGGTGCTAGGTATTGGGTTGCTCTGTTTTGACTGAATTAACTATAGCAGCCATGAATATGATTAAAAGTGAATATTCTTGAAGGCCAGGACTTAACATGTTGTGAATATAATTAAAATTTAGCCTAAAAGTGGTCTTGGGCAAGTCACTCAGTCTCAGTTTGAGGTACAGATTAAATGAGTTAATGTGTGTGATATGATAAGTATTAGCTAAAACAAATGACTAAAAGGGACCTAGAAAAACAAACATTGTAATCACTCTATTTTAGACATCAGGAAAATAAGGCCTAAAACATAGAGAAATTAGATAACTCAGCCGAGGACTAGAATACAAATTTTCTGCCTTCATATTCAATATCCTTTCTACTACAGTTTATTGCCAAAACAAAAATTTTCCATTAAGTAAAAAAAAGAAAGTTTTCATCAAATGACCACATGATGGCACTAGAAACAAAAACTAAGATATGGAAACCATACCCATAAAAATGCTGAACATATGATTTTCATATTTCAAATCTTTTAATTTTAACAATAACATATTGATATCACTGAGGATTTTCTTGTTATCAGTTTAAAAATAGAATGGTCTTTTAAGTTTTATACTTTTTTTTTAAAAGAACCAGGTTGTATGAGTTTATGATCATTATATAAGTATTTCTATTTTTCTTATTGCCAAAGCCATCAAATGAGACATAATCAGAAATTAAGTTTTTGCCAATGAATATGAACATTTGAAGTTATTTGTAAAGTCCTTCTTTTTCTTTAACACCATGGGAATCACATTGCCACATCCCTAAAGACCATTTGGAAATATAATCTAAGCTTCTTTTATTAACTTCTGTAGCTTTACTAAGCAATCAGTTTTGCTTGGTAGTAATAATTCAGTGACTTAAAATGGAAATTCAGCCAGTATTTCTGTATTCAAGAATTAGCTAAGTATTAGTCAAGCCCTCTGACCCTCTTTCATAGAAAATATGCTTAAAGGTTTATTTTAAGGTAAACTAAAATGCTCTTTAATATAGATATGTCTAAACTTGGCTATGGAATTAGATTTCTTTAATATCATTCTTTGCTGCATATTCCTGATCATTACAAACTGTGTACAAATATAGTAAAGAGTAGTATAGCTATCTTACACTAGATTTGTAGTACTTAACACATACAAGTATTATTAGAAAGATATATGTACATATATAATGTTAAGACTGTAAGTTTCAGTGACATCTATGTGACTAATACACTTCAAGAATAAAGCTTATAAAAGAAGAATAAGGCTTATATGACAAAAGTAGATACAAAATTAAAGTGACAAAAGCCATAAAATATATATGTGTCCTAACTTAATTTTATATTTAGCTATAAAGCACTTATAGATTATGTAAAAATAGTTAATATTGATTACTTGAAAAGGATATGAATGTACCAAAATCTTAATAGCTATTTTCCTAAGAGGATTGAAGGGAGTTAAAATGTACAGGGCAGAGGTGGCACTGAACCGGAAGATGGCCTTCCCTTTATTCAATACTATAAAAGTCTGTAAGATAGGAACACAACATAGAAGTATAAAAGTATAAACCATTTAAACTCTATTGTCTACTTTCTATTATCTGTCACAATGAATCTTCCAATGTTACAACTTTTTATGTGCACCATGTAGACACCTGGATTTCTTCTTAACAGAGAGGGCATCCAAAGGCATCACTTACCTTTTACCCCATGCTTCCCTGCAATTTCATCACACAAGACATTTGCCAAGGGAATTTATTTTCTTAATATTTTAAACATCTGAGTTAAATGAATGTCTTAAATGGGTGGATATTTCATTTTATTCTGAAAATTGTAAGACACTACATTCCTTTATAGCAATTTCAGCTTTTCCAATTCAAATATCTTGAAAAGTAACTGTAGAATGCAACATCACTCAACAAAACTAATATTTAAAAAATAACTTTTTTATCATTTATGCTTATAAAATGAATATAAATCTATTGGTAATAGGAAATAAAAACAGTCACCATCAAACCCACTCTTGGGTTAGATGGATATAATCCAATAATTGATTTTTGGAGGCCAAGTTCCCTGGAGAGTATCTGTTGACCAAGAGTGCAAAATTCTGTACTGGGATTTCTGAATTAGCTGACACATTGAATTCTAATCCCAATTGACTGCCTATCTCCTGTAGTGCTTTCTTAGCACAGAGGAGTAGCTCAGAGCCTCTGTAGAACCTATAATCCATAAATGTGAAAGAAACTGCATTCCAAAAATTAGGTCTAGAAAGCAATTAGCAGTGTACAGGGAAAAAAAGCAGCAACCTACAATAGCATATGAAAGATTCTGATTCAGTGTTTCTTAAGATGTTTACTTACAATCAGACAGAGTTGGGGGTGGGGGAAGCCATTTTCTCTGTGAAGAATATTTCATAGGAAGAAGACTTCATACCTTTTGAATTAAAATTCACCAATTCTTTAAAAGTTGTGGGTTTTTGCCTTGATCACATTATGACATAGCAAGCATTTACTGTTTACTTTCTACTAAGAATCTTTGATAAGTGTTTACATGCTTCATTTAGTCTTCAGGTCATTCATTGATAGATTTTTTCATTTCTTTTTCCCTCTAAATTCAAGTAGAGCAATCATTCCAAAACGTTCACTGAGTTTCTGTTTGAAAGTAGCATTCCTGTCTGGTATGAGTGGAATGCCCTGAATCAGGGCTGTGAAAGTGTAGTCTCCCTACTGGTGCTGGTGTCCAAGTCATTGCTGGACTGGGACAACATAGTGACAGTGAGTGTTTAGAAACTTGTAAGTCAATATGACACACTAATTTCATCAGTTGAATGCAATAATAAAAAGGGGGTATATTTCATGGGTTTGTTTTTCAATTTTCTAGTACTTAATTTTATTGTATTTTATAGAAGAACTAGAGGCCTGATGAACAAAGATTCATGCAAGAATGGGTCTTCCTTCCCCTGGTTGCCGGCATTGCCTTCGCTCTGGCCGGAGCTGCCTTTCTGCCTTCCCATGCTTCCCAGAGGCCCAGAGCAGCTGGGGTGGGTTAATTTGCATACTCACTCCTGATTGGCTGGTGGGCATCGTGATGGTACGGTCAATTAGCATGTTACTCTTTTATTAGTGTAGATGGTGACCTCACCTCTACAACAGAGTTTGAGAAGCATTGCTCTAACTTTAACTTCAACCCTCTAGTTCCTTTTTCATCTTTGAAGGTCTCTGGTTCAGAATACAAAGAAAACTGTATACCAAGTCCATTGTAGGAGGGGAAAGTTTCACCTGTACTTACTGGAGGAGCAATCACCATGTCTACAATACTTAGTCCCCTTTTTTTCTGATTCATTCAATGCTCCTGTCCCTAAATGACATACTGAGTTCATAAAATGTGAATAGACTTGTAAAATGCAAATGCCTTTGCCCTAAGGAGTATATGCTTACAAAGACACAAAAAGGCCCACAGTGAGCTAATCAGGACTGAGTATGGCCCACCTTGCAAACCTACAGCATATGTTTACTTTTCTCAAAAACATGTTAAGAAATATTGGGGGCTAGGAATGGGAGAGCCAACAAAAATATAACCTAGCATATATATTTTAAAACTAAGAATCTCCTGCCTGGCCTGCATGGCTCAGTGGTTGAGCATCGACCTATGAACCAGATCATGGTTGGATTCCTGGTCAGGGCACATGCCTGGGTTGCAGGCTTGATCCCTGGTATGGGGCATGCAGGAGGCAGTTGGTCAATGATTTTCTCATCATTGATGTTTCTCTCTCTCCCTCTCCCTTTGTCTCTGAAATCAATAAAAATATTTTTTTAAAAAGATTCTCCTTACATCAAATAATATTATAAACTAATTTTGAAATAGATACTAGTGATTCAAAGATATAATGAAGTTACAATTCATAAGTAGCCTAAACCATGGGCTTGAGAGTAAGAGGGATGATGATGGTACTGGATGTAGCTCAGTGGACAGGGAAAATCACCTGGCTCATTCTAAGGAGACCGGACCATGCACATAAGAGGTCACCTGTGATTTTGGCTATGTGTACCTTCCAGCCCGAAGGAAGAAGGAAGTAGATAGTGAAAGGGGTGGTAAAGCAATCAGTGAAGTTGTAGAGGCCAAAAGAGGGGGTAGAGGAGAGAAAGAAAAATTCTGCCTTCAGAACTAAAACGTAAAGGAGCAAAACTCAGAAACTAAGCAGAGAGGAGCCCCCAAAGGCTGTAAAAATGGCTGGAACCATTAACATGAATAGAACGAAGGCCACTGCACCCCTGATGCTGATAAGTAATGCTAAAGCTAAAAGTGCTTTCACATGGAGGAGTCCATACTTTGTCACAAAAAAAGGCTAAAGGACATAACTCTCAATTGTTCCAGCCTTAGTTGGAAACTTTCACTGATTTTAGGTTGTATTCCCTTTATCCTATATAATAAAAGCCTAATATGCTAAGTGTCCGGTTGTCTGGTCCGCCGTTCAACCAATCAAAGTGTACTATGTTAATGATATGCTAACGCCCCTCAACCGCTCGCTATGACGTGCACTGACCAACAGGGGGCAGACGCTCTGACCGGTAGGTTAGCTTGCTGCTGGGGTCTGAGCGAGATGGGTTGGACATGCCCTGGAGCTCTCCCACGGTCCCTCCCCGGCTGGCCAACCTCCCGCATCCCTCCCTGGCCCCAATTGTGCACTGGTGGGGTCCCTCGGCCTGGCCTGCACCCTCTCACAATCCGGGTCGAGGGACACCCCCCCCAAGTGCATGAATTTCATGCACTGGGCCTCTAGTTTATTTATAAAATTCAAATAATGTGTGGAAGATAATTATTTTTAACAACATTTACAAAAAAATATATGTACATTGTGTAAGTGCTTGCAATTTGAATTTATAATGATATTAATGAAGTTTACTGTACAATAATGTTTATTCTGTTTTAATTTTTCACAAGACATAGAGATGGCCAAGGCATCCTTGCTAGGACTCCTCTGCTTTTCTCAGATTGAAACATATACTTACCAAAAAACTTCATAAATGTCGCTTTAAACGGTTTATGGGTTTATTTTAAACAGCCTCCAATAAAGCAGACCTATAGAGCAATCCAATATATAGAATCTTACATGTGTTACCATTTCTATGCCAGTAAGTTGCATTTAGACCTGTAAATTTACTGTTTGCAACTGATTTGATTTCTATTACCTCATCTCTGTATCTATCCTCCTTATAGTTGTTTGCATAGCCAAAAAGCTAAACATTTCATTTACAAGTTTCAAGAATTAATGGGACTTAGATACATGGTTCTCCACATAATGGTATTGATAGTATTGAAGGGAGAATAGAGTCAGAAGGAAACATTTTATTTACAAGTAAAGTAAATCTAGAATTTTCAAACATATAGATAGGTAATTGCCCTCCCCATTTAACAAATAAGAAAAGGCTCAAAATGGGAAGAATTCAAAGACCAGCCAAGATGTTATGTACCTCAAGTTGTATAAACAAATACAGGGTGGGGGCAAAAGTAGGTTTACATTGTAAGTACTCAAAACAGTTTATTCTTGTGTTATTACTTACTAAGTATTGTGCTATTTTCCATATGAATAACTGCAAAACTACTTTTGCCCCACCCTGAATTTTACGTTTAAGCAAATCAAGATTTACCAACTTTTCAATTGAGTGTGATTTTTTACACTTTCCCCTCAAATTTTTATTGTGGTAAACTACATAACATAAAATTTACCATCTTAACCATTTCTAAACATACAGCTCAGTGTTGACTTTTTTTTTAACACATTGTATTGGATGGCTTATTACAGTGAAGTATCTTGACATCCTTTAAATTTAAATTAGTCCTATAAAAATTTAATTAAAACAACTCAAGATACATTCTTTTTGCCTGAAGTCACTTCAATACAAAAGGAAAAGTTCAAAATTGGTGGGGGAAGAGAAAAGCCTGATCCAATAGCATCTACCTTGAAACGGGCTTTAGAGAATTCATGAAATCAGTTTAATGTGAAAAAATTTGTGCTTGGAAACAAATTTCAAAACATGGCAGTTTGATTGAATTAGAAAAATGAATTCTATATATAAAATACCACTGTAAAGATATATTTGTAGGAACTCTTTATATCCTATACTAGAGGCCCGATGCATGAAATTCATGCAAGGGCCTTGGCCCGGGCCCCCGCCCGCTGCCGCAGCAGCCAGGGGCCTCTGCCAGCTCTGCCGCTGTCCGGAAGGAAGGATGTCCAAAAGGACGCTGGTCTAATTAGCACATTATGCTTTTATTATTATAGGTAATAAAAGCCTAATATGTTAAGTGTTCGACTGTTAACACTAATACGTTAAGTGTTAAACCAGTTGCTGTGATGCACACTGACCACGAGAGGGCAGATACTCCGACCAGTAGGTTAGCTTCCTGCTGGGGTCCAGCTGATCGGGACTGGGTGAGACGGGGCCGGACATGCCCTGGCGCCCTCCCCTGGCCCCTCCCTGGCCTGATGATGCACCGGTGGGGTCCCTTGGCCTGGCCTGTGTCCTCTTGCAATTCGGGACCCCTCGGGTGATGTCAGGAGAGCCAGTTTCAGTCCGATCCCTGCAGGCCAGCCTGAGGGACCCCACCGGTGCACAAATCCATGCATCAGGCTTCTAGTATTAGATATTGGTCAAGTTTTTCCACTTATCTCTTCATATAGTTACTAAAGTAACATGTATTGAGCCCCTGTATAATAAGCTATTAATAAGTGTGAGCATTGCAGATACCTGGAAAGTAGCATGAAACTAGTTTTAGGTACAACTTTTGATTTAACTGATTTCATTGTAAAAAAATGTATTTTGTTTAGCACAATACATAAAAGCTCTGTGTTATGGCTTACAGAGGAAGCAAAGATACATAAATCATTACCTCAGGAAGCATATAAACTAGTGAATGCTCAACTGTCTCTACTAATAGAATAAAATCCAAAAGGATAAGTGAAGGTTTTCCTAGACTAGAGCTGCCCAATAGAAACATTATGTGAACTATAAATCTGAACCACATATGTGATTTTAAAAAATATATTTTATTGATTTTTTTTACAGAGAGGAAGAGAGGGATAGAGAGTTAGAAACATCAGTGAGAGAGAATCATTGATCAGCTGCCTCCTGCACGCCCCCTACCGGGGATTGAGCCCACAACCCAGGCATGTGCCCTTGACCAGAATTGAATCTGGGACCCTTCACTCCCCAGGCCAACGCTCTATCCACTGAGCCAAATCAGCCAGGGTAATAATGTTTTCTCTAATCCACTATTTCCAATACGTTACCATTTAGGAATGAAATCAATATTTAAACTATTGGGATATTTTACATCCTTTTTCATACAATCCTGTCTTCCAAGTCTGGACTTGCCACACTTTCCGTACAATAATCACATGTGGCTAATGTCTACTCTGTTGGGCAGCACAGACCTAGACACAAACCATTCATTGTACTGCGAGGTTCTCTTCAGCAAGACTGCCAGGTACAATATCATTTCTGACTTAAAGACAAACCAAGAAAAATAGGTAAACACCCCCAGTCAAATCAGTCATCAGCAGCTTAATAATCTATAAAGAAACATTAGAAAAATATAAGTAGGATTCCTTGGAACTTAAGTGGTTTTTAAGAGTGCAGACTCTGGAGTTGGGTGCCAGGTTCCAAATCTGGCTCTGGTGCCTTCCAGCAGGGAGATCCTAAACAACTGACTTGACTTTCCCGTGACTCACTTGCCTGTTTTGAAAAATGTGAATAAAAGTATGTCGCTTATAAAGGTGTTGTGATTTCAATTCAGGAGAGATTCTCATGCCTAGTATTCTGAATTTTTTTAAAAAAATAACTCAGGCCCTAGCTGTTTTGGCTCAGTAGAAGGGTCCTGGGTTTGATTCCAGTAAAGGGCATGTACCTTAGTTGCAGGTCCTGGTCGGGCCACGTGCGGGAGGCAACCAATCAATGTGTCTCTCTCTCTCTGTTTCTCCCCCTCCCTTCCACTCTCTAAGAATCAATGGGAAAATATCCTTAGGTAAGGGTTAACAAAATAATAATAATAATATTAATAATAACTCAGGTGATTGTGCGATAGCAGGGCTGTGAATCTGTTTTGGTTAACTAGTGATCTTTTAAATTGCTCAAATTATCAATAATTATGTTGTACACATGTATTAATTAGCAAAAGCTATAAGTAACAGAGAAAGCTTAGCAATGATCATGAAGAACAGAAAATGCAGAATACACTATTGGTTATTAAGTTCATGCCTCCGCTTCAACATTTAAAACAAGCAACTTTCAACTTTTAACATACATTGTGTTCCAAAAATGTGTTTGGAAGTCAATTGTTTAGGACTTTGAACATCTTTTCCCACAACAGAGTACTAGGTTGGGCTGCAGGGTACACCTCTCTTCCCTTGATGATGCCCTGGCATTGGCACTAGGATAATTCCCTTGCTCTATCTTCTGCCAGAAGTGGGATCAAACTTTTTCCAGCTCCAGGCTGCTGGCTTAAGAAGAGGTTCCAGCAGGGAGGGGTAGAATGAGTCCTGGCAGGAGGAGAGATGCTTCAGAGGCTTGGGGGTAGAGAACTGCATGGAGAAGTCAAGAGATTCCTATGATTGCACATCTCCGGGGACATTTCTCATCCTGAGGAAATGCCATGGCATCTAATCCTGTTTTCCTTCCTGTGGGCACTCTAAACGGTCTCACCTACTTCCCTGCCTATTTGTTGTAACCTGCGGATTCAGGCCAAGATTTCCCTCCTTTTCTGGCTCCCGGAGGGACGGGAAGCTCTCTCACAGGTTCTCTACCTGACCCTGAAGTGAGCATGTGATAATATAATAACTGTTTCTTCCCTAGTCTCATTCTGCTTTTCCCTTTAGTCGAGGGATAATCAACCTACAGAACAACCTGTGGCACTTGCCTGCTGGGGCCCTCCAAGCTTTAATACACAACCTTTACCTAATTACTCATTGGCCTTTAAGCCAGCAATTACAATCACAGTGTTCATGGAGGCTAGGTAGCAAGGGGGGTCTGCCAATTTTTGGTATGCAAATCAGAAATCCTAAACATGCATGAGTATGTGTGTGTGTCTGTGGTGTGTCTGTGAGTGTGTGTGTGTAGGAATGGGCATGTGTATAATCTCCAGATTTATATATCTCTGAAACTATTTCAAAATTTTAAGCAATATTTCATGAGTCAACAAAACATATCTCTGAGCTCAATGCTTCACAGACAGTTATTTTTTTTTTTTCTGTAAGCTCCTGCAAAGGAGAATAATTTGTATGTAGAGAAGAGTCTATAAAATTGCTGTCCCTGGCCTGTAACTGGGGGAAACAAGGTGGGTGGGGAGGTAGAGCCAGTGCAGGAGATGACCCATCGGAGGTGCCAGCTGGGCGCTCATCAGCCAGGGGTGGGGACGCCTCTGTCTCTACCACAGACAGAGAGAAAAACTATAACCACAAGTGAAATGGTAAAATCGGGGATCAAACCTTTCTTAGCTCTGTATCTTATCCTATACGGTGGGTGTGGTATACTTTTACTTGTGCAGTTACCTTTTCATTGACTGGAAAAAAAAACACAATTTGAGGCCCAGTTTTAGTGCAGACTTGGTGAGAACTTTATGTCAATTTCTACATCTGGATGGAGAAAATTATAGTAGTACTAACCTCAGACTTCTTTTGAGTATGAATGAAATACAACTTGTGAATGCCCTTAAGTTCTAAAGTACCATAAAAGAATAAGGATTAAAAGATTCAAAGTGTGTGTCTGTCTGGCTTTCAAGTATATGCACATATGGACACATGTTTCTGAAAGCAATGCCACTTTTCACATTGGAACTTTTTTGTTCAATAACTTTCCTCCCAAATTCCATATTTAGGAAACAATGCCATTAGCTTGTTCCCTCTGATACTTAAAAGTTACACTTCCAAAATAGATTCTGATCCTACCCATTATTCTCCATCTTCATTGTCAAAAATCTAGACCAAGTGTCCGGACGACTCCTAACTTGATCTTTTAAAATGTAAAGTGGCCCAGCTTGCGTGGCTCAGCGGTGGAGTGTTAATCTATGCACCCTCCCACAGCTCTAGGCTGTCAATGTAAGAACTTATAATAATTTTGTTTGAGCCCAGCTGGCCTGGCTCAGTAGTTGAGTGTCAACCTATGAACCAGGAGGTCATGGTTTGATTCCCAGTCCAAGCATATGCCCAGGTTTCCAGCTCAGTCCCCAGTGGGGGGCGTGCAGGCGGCAGCCAATCAATGATTTTCTCTCATCACTGATGTTTCTATCTCTTTCTTCCTCTCCCTTTCTCTCTGAAATCAATAAAAATATATTTAAAATGTAAAGTGGACCATGTTACTCCTCTATCCAAAGGTTTCTGATAATTCATTTTGCCCTTAAACTTCAAACTCTTTCGGATGAACTAAAAGGGGCCTTTTGCCTGACCCCAGGCCCACATCCCAACCTCATCCTATTCTCTTCTTAGTACAGTCCATCCCCATTACACATCCTCTGATAGACTGTTCTCTTTCTCTAGAAGATGCTTCTTTCTCTTCTCCTTTCTATCCTTCAGATCCCAATTTGAATGCCATTTCTTTACAGAGACACACAATTGAAGTGTCCCGAATCTGTCCTCTTTGAAAAATAAGGTGCTTATCAGACAACTAGAATCTGGTGGGAAGTGTAATTATCTACTTATTTTAGAAGCCGATGCAGACCCAATGAGTCTCTAAGATTTTAGTTTTTGCAAAGGCAGGGGATGCTCCTGATGGAGGAAAAATAGTGAGTGACAAGTCAGCTTTGGGAAATACTGCCAGCCTGGGAGAAAAGGGGTACAACTAGCAAAGCGGCATGGACAGAGGGTCAGGAAAAGCAGTAATGGGCTTATTTAGATTCTATCACTGGTTTATCTTTTCCACTGGTATCATGACTACAAGTGCAGACCCAAAGTGGCATGGCAATGGCCTATGGAAGCGGAGAGATCAGGTTTAAATCTAGTCTCTCTTACTTAATATCTTTGCGATCTGAGGAAATTACCTCACCTCAGTTTCATTATTTTTAAATACAGACAAAAGCTATCTTGGAAGGACATGTGTTTTAAATAAGAACTGTATGTACCCTGATACATTTTGTATAGAATACAGAGCTCTAGTTTTTGCCTGCCTCACATACCTTCTTTAATGGTCCTCATCTCTTCCTTTCAGAAAAACCACTGCCCCATGTCTGCCCTTGTGGCTTCTGATGAGCTGACTCACCCCTTGGCAACACAGGTGAACATGTGACACTGCTCTGGCTAATGAGACCATCACAAACCCTTGGCCATGTGACCTAATTAGAACCAATTCCAGGGCTTTTGTTAGAGCTTTTGAAGAGAGTGTTCTTTTTCTTGGAGTTACTAAGCTGTAGAGTTAGGTTAGTGCTACTGGTGGCTATTTTTGCCATCGTGTGGGAAGGGCCAGCCTACCAGTGCAGCTAGCTTGGGTGAAAATAGATCCCAAAATGGAAAAGGACTGTATCCTGATGATGATGTTGTAGGTACTAAATCCTTCAATGTTAAAACCAGATTTTCTCTCTTCCTTCCTTCCTTCCTTCCTCCGTCCCTCCCTCCGTCCCTCCGTCCCTCCCTCCCTCCCTCCCTCCCTTCCTTCCTTCCTTCCTCCCTCCCTCCCTCCCTCCCTCCCTCCCTCCCTCCCTCCCTCCCTCCCTTCCTCCTCCTCTCTCTTTCTTTCTTTCTTTCTTTCTTTCTTTCTTTCTTTCTTTCTTTCTTTCTTTCTTTCTTTCTTTCTTTCTTTCTTTCTTTCTTTCTTTCTTTCGTCTTTCTTTCTTTTTCTTTCTAACTAGTTTCTGATGCATTTTGGTCATTTTGACTTGAAGGGCCTCTTACTAACATAGCAGGTACTCAATAAAGGCTAGCCATTATTTAATTACCAATATCATCATCTTGTTTCTGAGGCTTAGAGGTGACAAAAAAGGAGCTTAAGGAAAAAATCATGGGTGGGGATGAGAAAGAGTTGAAAGTCAATTATACTGTGTTAGATGTAAGGGAGATGCTGGGTGACTGGTAATTCAAGAGGAGTTAGTAATATGCAAAAAATTTTGTAAATCGGGAACTGTCCATATAATATTTTATGGAATCATAATCTTTTAATTACTATATACTTTTCTGATTTACTATTAAATTATTTTTTCAAGAAAAAATGCCCTAAACCCAATTAAAAACAAAGTAAACAATTTTCTCTACCCAATATAATAGCTAAAAATTTCTGTAGCCATAACAGACCAGGCATGAATTTAAAATAGCAAATTCATGTATGAATCTTCATGCAGGCCCAATAAAGAAGGAGTATGCACCTTTTTAATTTTTTTTAAATTATTTTTATTTTTGTAATATATTTTTATTGATTTCAGAGAGGAAGGAAGAGGGGGAGAGAGAGAGATAAACATCAATGATGAGAGAGAATCATTGATTGGGTGCCTCCTGCATGTCCCCCACTGGGGATCAAGCCCACAACCCAGGCATGTGCCCTTGACCAGAATTGAACCTGGGACCCGTCAGTCTGCAGGCCAACACTCTATCCACAGAGCCAAACTGGCTAGGGCTATGCACCTTTTTAAAAAGAGCTGATAAAAAGAGAGAATAAGTTGATTTTATATGGTCCATTAGACACTTTTAAAGGATAAATTTCTACATTCCATAATTAACAAACTTATCCATTCTCACTACAGATCTAAAATACCTCATTTTATTGTCACTACACTGTCACACTGTCAAAAGGATATTTCCTCCCATGGTGCTAGTGAGTCATCTGTAATTTTAAGAACATGAGGAGGGAGAAGTTTTCTGTAATAAAGAGTGGGTGAAGAATTTGAATGCATAGCCAAATGGTACAAAATCAACCCAAGCTATGAAAAGTAACTTGAGAAAAAAAAAATCCCATAACGGGGGGAAGGGGCGGGGGAGAAAGGTGAGTTCACAAGCTCAAATGTGCCTTGCCACACAACTACAGTAAATAAGCAAATAAGAGAAATCGAACCTTGAATGGTGTTCTGAAGAACACTGGACCAGAGCTCACCTGGTATGGGGAATTCTATGACAGCATTCTGATAGCACTCTTTTTTCTTTAGTTCTTACCTTGGACTTCTGAAGGCTTACAACATCTGAGGGTCTGGAAAGTTCCTAATGCTTCTATGCACCAGGAATACTCATGAGATGGTTGCTACGATTTCTTCAGTTGCTACTACAATGTCACTGATCATGGATTAAACTACTTTAACAATTTTAGTAAAATTTTTAACATTATGTAATTTGCACACTTTAAACTGGAGCAAAGAAGATAAAAATATGTGGGCATATGCCATCTGGAAATACACCATCAGCAGTGACAATTCCATAAGCTCACTGAAATTGTCTTTGTAGAAGATGATAGAGAGCTTAGCATCATTTCTATTTCTTACACAATACATTCCATATATGCTGCATATATGTAATTTAATCAAAAGTATAAAAGAAAGAAGAGATTCTGCAAGCGTTTTTATAGTAGTATTGCTTTGTTTATTCTATCTATTATTAAGAAAGAAACTAGAAACTGTATATAGATAAGAATGATACCTTAATTATTGTACTTGAGAAAAATCTTAGGAAAGTCACTGGCCTAACTGAGATTTGCATATTCCAACTCACTCAGGCAATACAATCCACATCCTCCATATCAGTAACAGTGGGAAATCTCATTCTAAGAAGCATTTTCTCTAGTGACATTTCCACAATTAGACTCTATAGCTATGCCAGTGTATTGCATTGTTTTAATGATGATCACTCTCCAAATCTCAGGTATTCAAGTCACTAAAATAAAATTAGTCATCAAATATCAAAAGAAAAATTTATTATGTTTAAAAGGTTATTATTTTGCTAAGCATTCAAACCTTAATCATAGCAAACAAATTCAGAATTTAAGTTTATTCCTTCATATGAAATAATACAATTATGAAAGAAAACATAAGACTAGAAAACTGTATAGGCAACTAGAGAAAGTTTTAAAATATGAAAATGCAAAATAGTGAAATTTCAAACACATAACTCAATCAGGTATCCTCAATATACCATATTGGTTTTAAAGGACTTGTAAGAAGTTTCATTTGCATTGCTTTGAATGACTTACATTTGAAGACTCATTTGATGTCAGCTCAATGTGAAAGCAATGGAAGTGTCTTACCTTGGAGAAAACTCCTTCCTGATAACAATATTTTTCTTATCAGGTTGTTCTACTTGCTCACTGTGATTTGTCCCAAAATGCCAAAATATTTTTCCTTCCTCACACAATGTGCATTTGAAGATAAGGATAGAAGATGTTAATGGCAAGTCTGAATGTAAACCTAACAAAGTTTATAAGGGTTACATCAGCACAAGAATCTGGCTGACTAGTCATTTCATCAGAGTTGGTCTTTCACACCTAGTTTTAAGACAGTTCTTTTCAGTATTAATAAGGGTTTGCATAATTTTGTTTTCCATATGCCTTTATATCCTTTACTAGAGGCCCAGTGCATGAAAATTTGTGCTTGGGGGGTTCCCTCAACCCGGCCTGCACCCTCATGCAGTCCGGGACTCCTCAGGGGATGTCCACCTGTAGGCTTAGGCCCGCTCCCCAGGGGAACAGGCAGCTTGGGAGCCCTTGGGGAATGTCCGACTAACGGCTTAGGCTGACTCCCCCCACCTCAGCCATTAGTCGGACATCCTTAGCGCTGCCAAGGAGGCGTGAGAGGCTCCTGCTACCGCTGCTGTGCTTACAGCCTTCAGCCTGGCTTGTGGCTGAGTGGAACTCCCCCTGTGGGAGTGCACTGACCACCAGGGGGCAGCTCCTGCATTGAGCGTCTGCCCCTGGTGGTCAGTGCACATCATAGCGACTGGTAGTTCCTGGTCATTCTGCTGTTAGGGTCAATTTGCATATTACCCTTTTATTATATAGGATTATATATCACTCATTATGAACCAATAATTTTATTTTGGGGACATCCTCTCAAAAGAACAAATGTTATCAGTGTGAAAACTTTAATTTAGGCAGGAGTGGGGAACTGCCATTTGGATATTTTTAAACATCATTTGCATCATACAAAATTATCAACTTAAAAATTAGCCTGCTACCTTTGGTCAAATATTTAATTAACTCACCCCCTCATGCCTTGGCAGGGCCAGACCAAATGGTTTCTCGGGCCTTACACAGCCCACAGGCTGAGCATTCCCCACCCCTGATTTAAACGGAAATATTATTAGATTATCTGATTTTCACATGAAGAATCTTTGCTTTTGTCAAACTGCATTAGTTTGGTCTTTATCAAAACATTCATTTGAAAAAGGAAAAAAAAAGTTCATTTGTTGTTTCACAAGTAAGGATACAGCATACGAGCTGCGATGCTAGATTCCAGCCCTGTTTTGTGAAGACCCTGTGCAGCTTTAACAATTTTTTGAAGGTGTTTACTACTGGAGATATGGGGGCTGGGTGTCTTAGAATAGAAAAAGCCTTCTGGGAATTGATCCCCTTAAACCATAATAAGAGCAGTCTTTGAACAGACTGAATATATCCAATGTCTACAAATAAACTAACACACTCTAAGGGGTGAATAAATTTCTGTCTAGAACACAGCAGAGTTATTACCTAAACAACAAAATACTTTTCAATAAGTTAAAATGTTTAAATAATTTGATTATCTGCATTTTTACTTTCCTCATACAAATAAACCCCTCCTAGTTTGTTTAATTTGGGCTTTAGCATTTCAGGTGAAATATTAAATTATATTCCAAAGGACTGATTTAATGATAAAGTGCAACTTTTTTTATAATTTGAAAGGCAGTTATGAAATGGATAACCTCTTACCTATTAAGATTTGGCAATATTCTAAGTAATGTTAAATAGAGAAAAAATAAAATCTTTGGAAAATGATTATCTTTTCCTTTAATGTAAAATGGGCAAATGCTTGTTAAAAAGTGTGTTACACTTAAACCAGCTATATCCTGAAACTTAAAAGAAAAAAACACACACAAACACAGTGCTAGTCACCCTTTTGTGAGGGTTGTTTTTTTTTGTTTTTGTGTTTTTTTATCTCTGAAACTATAGCAATGAGAAGTGATTTACATGACTGTCTCAAATCCACATATTAAAATTGCCAAACTTATGCATTTGACAAAGGCTAATTTCATGTTATTAAGAACTGTGTTAGCAACAAACAGAGCCTAATGTATTTTAAGGTCCATGTCCAACTAAAATATTTCATTTGCTTAATTACAATCTTTGTGCTTTACCCTTCCACCAAGAGTTCAAAAATATATTGTGTCAGATGAAAAAGATAAAAATATATTGCAATCCGAAATCAATACAATAATCATTTTTTATTTTGTCTTTTCCTGTAGGCTCTTCTTGGTTTGGTGAAATCAGCCTATCTAATAAAAGAGTAATATGCAAATTGACTGTCACTCCAACACACAAGATGGCAACCCCCATGTGGTCAAAGATGGCTGCCCCCATGTAGACACAAGATGGCTGCCACAAGATGGCTGGCAGGGGAGGACAGTTGTGGGCAATCAGGCCAGCAGGGGAGGGCAGTTGGGGGTGATCAGGCCTGCAAGGGAGGGCAGTTAGGGGTGACTGGGCCAGCAGGGAGGACAGTTGAGGGGGACCAGGTCTGCAGGGGAGGGCAGTTGGGGGGGACCAAATCTGCAGGGGAAGACAGTTGCAGGGGGGACCAGACCTGCAGGGGAGGGTAGTTGGGGGAGATCAGGCCTACAGGGGAGGGTAGTTGGGGGCAACCAGGCTGGCTGGGGAGGGCAGCTGGGGGGGACCAGGCCAGCAAGGAAGGACAGATGGGGACGACCAGGCCAGCAGGGGAGAGCAGTTAGGGGTTACCAAGACAACAGGGGAAGGCAGTTGAGGGTGACCAGGCCTGCAGGGGAGGGCAGTCAGGGGCGACCAGGCCTAGAGGGAGAGACATTGGGGGTTGGGGGGACCAGGCCTGCAGGGGAGGACAGTTAGGGGCAACCAGGCTGGCAAGGAGGGAATTTAGGGGTAACCAGGCCTGCAGGGGAGGGCAGTTAGGGGTGACTAGGCTGGCAGGGGAAGGCATTTCGGGGCAATCGGGCCAGGAGGGGAGCAGTTAGGTGTCGATCAGGCTGGCAGGGGAGTGGTTAGGGGATGATCAGGCTGGCAGGCAGAAGCAGTTAGGGGCAATCAGGCAGGCAGGCAGGCGAGTGGTTGGGAGCCAGGAGTCCTGGATTGTGAGAGGGATCGGGCCTAAACGGGCAGTCAGACATCCCCCAGATTGGAGAGGGTGCAGGCTGGGCTGAGAGACACCCCCCCCCCTGCACGAATTTCATGCACCGGGCCTCTAGTGGTCTTAATAAAAGATTGGGTGCTTAATACAAGGTACTTATTTCAAGCATGGATACAAAAAATGGAGGCACTAAAATATCATTACACGTTCTTCAGAATACTATATTTTTGTTAATTCTTATCAATATAAATATATTTTTACAAAAAGTTGAATAATTTTTTAATTGGAGTTTATATAGCAATGTTCCAGAAATTAACTGATTTACTTATAACATATTTAGAAATTGAAAACACTTGTGGCATCAAATTTTGTTCCATAAGAAATTAATAATAATATTTTTGAAGTCTTTATAATGTGATAATTCCAGGATTTTCAAGTACAGAAAACATAAAATTTTATAGTAAATATGATCTTGGGGTAGGAATTTTTAGTTCATTAAATTAGCTGCCTATAACTTAAATTTGTTATTAGGTATGTGTGGTGGTGCATTTGGGACAGCTCCGTCAGTTATGATATATGTATTTCTCACGTTTGTGCATAAACACATGCAAACATGTTTTACTTCTTAAACAGAAGGGTACTTCAGACTGTGCTAATTCAGCCTGTGTTGGTGCTACAACCATCCAGGGTATGCAGTAGGCAATTCGCAGCAAAACATGCCTGATTAAAAAACACTCACTTTTTTATTGATGTAGTATGGGTCCAGGTCCTCCAAAGGTTCTGACACCATCCCTGGAGGAATGTCTCCATAAATAAAAGGAAGGTTCCTTCCAGCTTCCAAGTCACTATTTGGCTTTGGGCCATTTTCATCATCATCTTTCTTGTCTGGTTTGGGATTCTTAGCTTTTTCTTCTGCAATGCGCCTTTCAATAGCCGCAAGAGATTCTCTGGTGAAGAAGTTGAAGCTGTCAGGTCCTGGTGGTACAAGCACTGTTTGCTCCATCTTGTCATCCTGCACATTTTAATTACCATTTACTCCACATATGAAAGTCCTAAAAAAAAAAAAAAAGAATGCTGATATTTTAAGGAGATTAAGAGAAGACTTAATATCTATAAACTCTTGCATTAAACACTAGAGTATTGAAATTGTTTCCAATTAAATTGAAATGTAATTATTAAATGTGAATCTTTTTTGTAGTAAGAACATTTAATGTTAGATCTACCATTTTAACAAAATTTTTAAGTAAGATAGTATTGTTAACTATAGGCATGAAATTGTACAGCAGACTTTTAGCACTTATTTCAGTTACTTCAGGAGTGAAAAAAAAAATCACTAATTGGTCTTAAATGAGAGCTTTCTCTTCAGTAAACTCTAATATACTAGAGTCTTTGATATAAAACTGGAACAGATGTAGACCTGAATAGAAACTCGCCATTTTTCTCTCCCACAGGTCCTGGTAACTGCCGTTCTACTCTCTGCTTCTATGACCATGGCTTAACAGACATGGTTTCTATCTAGGGTTTTATTAATTTTACCAACCTTGTTTATTCAGTCTTATGCTTTGCAGATATAGGAACTGTGCCATAAGTTAAGAAAGTCATTCAAGTCTAGCCTTAATTGAAGTACATTTGGCTAAATACCACCATGTCCCTAATGGGCTGTTCACTCCGTAAGATGCAGAAATGAGGATGTCCCATAGAGACAATGGTTAGTTCATCAACAGGATGAAGTGGAAAGGGAGTTGTCTCTGAGAGGATATAAAACCCAACCCTCTAGTGCAGTGGTTCTCAACCTTTCTAATGCCGCGACCCTTTAATACAGTTCAGGTTGTGGTGACCCCCAACCATAAAATTATTTTCGTTGCTACTTCATAACTGTAATTTTGCTACTGTTATGAATCATAATGTAAATATCTGTGTTTTCCGATGGTCTTAGGCGACCCTGCTAGCGGTTCTCAACCTGTGGGGCCACCCACAGGTTGAGAACCGCTGCTGTAGAGCCTAAGACCATAGGAAAGGTGGTCAGAACAGTTTGCTGCAGCCAGCCTTAATGACCAATCAGGCTGTTCTGATTGGGTCTTCATCTATTCTGAGATTTGAGACAACTAAAACTATGATCTGGTCATGTCATTAGCCATGTTGAGGTTGTCATACTTGAACACATACAGAAAGAGACAATTAAAGACTGGACAAATGCCACTGATATGACTAAGAATGACAGAAAGACTAAATAGAAAGAAAGTACTAGAATGGGTCATGGTGGAAGATAGCTGAAGTTGCTGGAGACAGCAGGGTTCTCCTATTTCAGGGAAAAAAATGACCAGAAAACAGACAGGATACCACGAGCTCAATAGGAACTACACTATTTTTCTTCACGAAAGCAATAATAATATTCTTGCTGATACTATAGTCCTATAGTGCTATAGTCCTATTATGAGAACCTGAGGCAAAACTCTCAACTCCAGATAGCAGAGTCAGACCTGATCTGATGCCAGAGGCCAAATCCCAAATGTATTATTTTCAGGCATATTTAATATGAGCTCAAATTTCACAGGTATTACTAGCCAAAACTTCCCAGAGCCTATGCTACTGCTTGGCCACAAAGTTTATTTGGATACTGCATTAACTCTTTAAGGTCAGCAAGCTATGATATGGTTAATTGCGTCTTTTGTATATAGGAATTGCAATGAGATTGTAGCTGTAACTGATCTTTGACAAAGGGGCAAAGGCAATATAAAAGAGCAAACATAGTCTTCTCCAAAAAATAGTGCTGGACAAACTGGACCTCCACATGATTTTATATATATACTAGAGGCCCGGTGCACAAAATTCATGCAAGGGCCTTGGCCCTGGCTCCTGCCTACCTCTGCCACAGCCACACAGCCAAGGGCCGCTGCCTCCTCTGCCGTGGCCCCCGCCCGCTGCGGCTTTGTCCAGAAGGAAGGACATCCAGAAGGACATCCGCTCTAATTAGCATATTATGCTTTTATTATTATAGAATACACACACACACACACACACACACACACACACACACACACACCTAGACACAGTTCCTATCACTTTACAAAAATTAACTCAAAACTGATCACAGATCTAAAGGTAAATCTTAAAACTATGAAACTCCTACAAAATAAATTAGGATAAAATTCAGATGATCTTTGGTTTGGCAATGACTTTCTAATGAACACTGAAAGCACAATCTATTAAAGGAATAATTGATAAGCTAGACTTAATTAAAACTAAAAACATCTGCTCTGTGAAAGACAATATCAACTACATAAAAAAGACAATCCACAGAAAATATTTGCAAAACCAAAGCTGATAAAGGACTCCTATCCAAAATATACAAAGAACTCTTTTTTAAAAAATATATATTTTATTGATTTTTTTTTTACAGAGAGGAAGAAGAGAGATAGAGAGTTAGAAACATCAATCAGCTGCCTCCTACACACACCCTACTGGGGATGTGCTGGCAACCAAGGTACCTGCCTTTGACTGGAATTGAACCTGGGACCCTTCAGTCCGCAGGCCGACGCTCTACCCACTGAGCCACACCGGTTAGGGCCAAAATATACAAAGAACTCTTAAAGCACAACAATAAGAAAACAAAGAAATTAATTTAAAAATCAGGCCAAAGCCCTTAAAAAATACCTCATCAAAGAAGACATACAGATGTTAAGTAAATATATGAAAAGATGCTCCACATCATATGTCATCAGGGAAAAGCAAATTAAAACAACAACGAGATACCACTACATACCTAATAGAATGGCCAAAATCCAGAACACTGACACCACCACATGCTGACAGGGATGTGGCTCATTCACTGTTATTGGGAATGCAATACAGACACTGAATGTTACAGCCACTATTGAAGACAGTGTGGTATTTTCTTACAAATGAAAACTTACTCTTACCATACAATCCAGCAATTGCCCTCCTTGGTATTTACCCAAATGAGCCGAAGACTTATGTCCTGAAAGACCTGCACATGGATGTTTATAGCAACTGTATTCAAAATTGCCATAATTAGAAGCAACCAAGATGTCCTTCAGTAGGTAAATGGATACAGGCAAGGGAATATTATTTAGTGCTAAAAAGGAATGAGCTATCAAGCTATGAAACCACATGGAGGAAAACAAATGCATATTCCTAAGTGGAAGAAGTCAATCCATCTGGAAAGGCTGCATACTGTCTGGTTCCAACTCTATGACATTCTGAAAAAGGCAAAACTATGAAGACAGTAAAAAGATCAGTGGTTGCCAGCGATTGGGGGAGGGAAGGATGAATAGCTAAGGCACAGAGGATTTTTAGAGCAGTGAAATTTTTTCTGTATGATACTGTAATGGTGGATACAGGCCATTATATATTTCTCCAAACCCATAGAACATTCAATTCAATTCCAAGAGTGAACTCTAATGTAAATTATGAACTTTGAGTGATAATGATGTGTCATTGTAGGTTCATTGATATAACAAATGTGACATTCTGGTGTGCACTGTGGATGGTGGATGGTTTACACTAGCTTTTGTGGGGCTGGGCGTATATAGGAACTCTAATTCCTACTCAGTTTTGCTATGAACCAAAAAAAGTCTATTTAAAAGGGGAAAATACATTTGATGAAAATTTTATGAATAAAAAGAGTTTTTTTAAGTTTTGAATAAACTGAAAAGAAATATAAATGGATGAAAAGGCACATCTTATTCTTGGATAGAAATACAATATAATAAAGATGTGAAACTTCCCTAAATTGATGAATGATTTAAATGTGGCCTCTACAAAAATAACAAAAAATTTAGAACTATGCAAATTTATTTGAAACTTCATATGGAAAATCAACCAAACAAAAATAACCAGAAAATTATTAAAATAAACTCTGACTTAAAATTCCTCTTTATTGTAGAAGCCATGGTAAATTAAAGTGTTTAAAATTTCCAAATAATAGAATAATATATTTTTTCCAATGATTTATTTAAGTTTAGTTTTATCACATTATAATCTAATAATATAGTTTAGATACCATTTCTGTTTGTAGAATTTATTGATATTTTCTTTTTGTCCTAATTGAGGTTGTTTTTTAAATGATTTCCCAGAACACAGAAAATAAGATCATTATTGGCTTTAAAAATATAGAGTTCAGTATGTTTCAATTCAATTTATCTTTTTTTTTTTTTTGACTTGGATAATTTTTTTTTTATTTTTTTTAAAGACTATATAACTCTTCCTATTTATTTATTTATTTATTTATTTATTTTTAGATTCTTTATTGTTTAAAGTATTACATACAGTACTACATATGTCTCCTTTTTTGCCCATTGACCTCTCCCCAGCCACCCCCACCTCCCAACATATGCCCTCACCCGCCTCGTGTCTGTGTCCATTAATTTATCCTTTTTCTTATCTTACTCAGAGCTTCTATACCTGTACATATTTTTATTCTAATTGATTTATTATGAGTTAAAATAGGTGAATTAAAGTCTACTTTTAATGTGTCCCTATTTATTTTCATAGTTTCTATACTTTTTGTTTTATAAATTTTAATGCTATGTTATCTGAAATGTAGATATTGCTTATGATTCAATCTTTGGAATAAACTAAACCTTTTACTACCTTATGTAGTCCTTGTATCACTTTTTGTAATTTCTTTCCTCTAAAGACAACTCTGTCTATTACCATAAAATGACTTCTACTTTCTTCTCTTTGCATTTTCCTGGTATGTTTTGTCCATTTATTTGGTTTCATCTTTTCTATTTCACTGCTTTAGTGCTTGCATTCACATATATATGTTTAGATTTTATAACCAATCTGTGCCTTTAAAGGGAGTGATCAATCTGTGCCTTCAAAGGGAATGCCACATTGGAGATCAGCCTATCTAATAATAGAGTACCATGTAAATTACCATCACTCTGCTACGCCCATGATTGGGCGGCGGGAGGCTGGGGGCGGGACTCGGGGTGGCCTGTCTGGCCATTGAGAGGCACGGATCCACTGCCACTGAGGGGGGCTACCCTGCTGTTGAGAGGCACAGGGGGCGGGACTCCCGCCCCCTGTGCCTCTCAACGGCCAGATCCCCAGCCGCTGAGGGGGCCTGCCGCGGACACCCAGCTGTGCCTCTCAACGGCAGGGTAGCCAGGTGTCCACGGCAGCCCCCCCTCAGACCGGGAATCAAACCAGGACTCCCACCCCCTGTGCCTCTCAACAGCAGGGTAGCCCCCCTCAGTGGCCGCGGACCATCAAAAGTGGGGGAGCTGGGTGCCTGTCTGCTCCGGCACCAGGTCTTTCAGAAGCCTCCGCCGAGCCGGAGGCTTCTGAAAGGCCTGGTGCACCAGCGGACAGGCACCCAGCTCCACCGCGAAAAGCGAAAGTGTGTAGGGAACCCTACACGTGCATGATTCAATCATGCACTGGGCCTCTAGTTGTCCATAAAGTTGTGTAGATGGAACAGAAACATTTTACTAAAAGCCTAGTTATTGTCCAGAAATAGTCCAATTGTGAAAGCCTTCTATGCAAATCTTCCTAATCACTGGCTATCAAGTGCCAACTAGAGAAGTAAATAACAAGGAAGCTAGAAGAAAAGAATTTTACACTAGCAAATATGATCACTTCAAATATAGTATATAAAATTATAAACTAATTCAAATACTGGAATAACATTTATATGTGAGCAATTTAACCTATATTATAATGATATCATATCGAGGTTAATGAAAGTGTTTCTTCAACTCTAAGTATACCTTATATTCAAATAGTTTCAAAAATAAACCCTATATTATGGTAATTACAATAATAAAATTTTTTAAAATAGGTTTCATATGGAATATTTAAAAACTGTTAAATGTAATGAATATTAACACTTTGTCAGTAACATTATAGAAAAAATTCTGAATTATATTTAGGATCTGTACATACTTTGCTAAAAAATACAGAAATAAATCATGAGTTTTCTATCTATATTATACCTCTCTCTTTTTAAAAAATATATTTTTATTGATTTCAGAGAGCAAGGGAGAGGGAGAAACAAATAGAAATATCAATGACGGGAGAGAATCATTGTGGCTTCCTCCTGCAACGTGGTCATGTGCCCTGACCGGGAATCAAACCAGGACCTCTTTGTTCCTAGGTAGACTCTCAACCACTGAGCCATACTGGCCGGGCATACCTCACTCTTAGTGTAAACTTTTTTACTGAATACTTTAAATGGACCTAATTTCTGAAATTATACCTCATTAGATATGGGAGAGAGAAACCTCACAGAATCTGTAGTTTTGGCTTTCACCTTTCTCTGTACATGAGAACAAGCACTGAAATATGTGTTTGGATTGACAGAGGAGCCCTTTCAAAAGAGGAAAGCAACATAACTCTCTTGGTGAGAAAATACTTCGAAGAGATGGCATATTTCCCTTATGAATAATGACAGGCACTTAGACAAAATAAAAAAGAGAACAGAGAGAGAAAGAGAGAGATTAACTACTAGTAACAATAGCTAGAAACAAAAAAATAAAAGGAAGTATATGTTAACAGACAGCAAATCTGAAAGAACGACAAAAGGATACTGGGAATAAGGAGTGTAGTGGGCAACAGAAAAATGATGATTTTTTTAAAAAGAAAGACAAACAAAACTAAAGTAGAAACCAATTAGAAAAGAACTCCTAAAGAAGAAAAAATAATCCAAAAGAAAATAAATGGAAGCCAGAGGCTGTGGGGAAAAATTTTTTATAAATAAGCAAAGTAGAATTTGCGAGTGGAAAGAAATAGTAAAGTAAAGCAATACTATGACCAATATTACTTAATATGGGTGAAAGAATAATAAGAGGAGGAAATTTATTAGAATGTACAAATAATAAATAAAAGCAACAATACATTCTGGTGATGTAAAACTGATGTAAAAGAGGAGGAGCTAAGTCAGTAGCATTAGGATTATATTTTAGTAATACTACACCTTTGCAGGGGGTTTGTCAGATCTAAAAGTTACTAATGATAATGTCCTGCATGACTTCTAAGACTTACCTATTTCATTCCATATATTATTATAATAAATATTTTAGTCTGGATGAGGTTTTTGCTTCTGGATATTTCATATCTCTCTTTCGCAGAGATTATACATGTATTACATGTTGGACTTGAATAAGCATCTATCACAGACAAAATACTTTGTTCTTAGGTGGCTTGGTGAGCAATATGGTTTTGGTTACCTTCATAGCATAGATGGAGAAGCTTCATTTAACGTAAGCATAACTAGTGAGGTCTCACAGTTCCAACTGCTTTGGGCATCTGTATTTTTCCACCCACAAATATATCTATAATAGCTCAGAATGGAGTATTTCATTTGCATTGTGGCATTTCACACAAAGGTCTTAATCTTATAAATGCTTTTGTACTTGAAGAAATATGACCATTTATACATTAACTAGAGGCCCGGTGCACGAAATTTGTGCACGGGAGGGGGGTTGTCCCTCAGCCCAGCCTGTACCCTCTCCAATCTGGGAACCCTCAAGGGATGTCCGACTGCCCGTTTAGGCCCGATCCTCGTGGGATCGGGCCTAAACGGGCAGTCGGACATCCCTCTCATAATCCAGGACTGCTGGCTCCCAACTGCTCACCTGCCTGCCTTCCTGATTGCCCCTAACCGCTTCTGCCTGCCAGCCTGATCACCCCCTAACCACTCCCCTGCCAGCCTGATTGATGCCTAACTGCTCACCTGCCAGCCTGTTTGCCCCTAACTGCCCTCCCCTGCAGGCCTGGTCACCCCTAACTACGCTCCCCTGCAGACTTGATCACCCCCAACTGCCCTCCCTTGCAGCCCTGGTCCCTCCAAACTGCCATCCCCTACTGGCCATCTTGTGGTTGCCATATTGTGTCCACATGGGGGCAGGATCTTTGACCACATGGGGGCAGCCATCTTGTGTGTTGGAGTGATGGTCAATCTGCATATTACTCTTTTATTAGATAGGATAGAGGCCTGGTGCATGGGTGGGGGCCGGCTGGTTTGTCCTGAAGGATGTCCCGGATCAGGGTGGGGGTTCCCTTGGGGCATGGGGTGGCCTGGGCGAGGGGCCTGTGGTGGTTTGCAGGCCGGCTACGCCTGCTGGCGACCTAAGCAGAGGCCCTGGTATCTGGGATTTATTTATCTTCTACAATTGAAACTTTGTAGCCTAGAGCAGAGGCCTGGGCCGGCCAGGGTGTGTGGAAAGCTTGGCTTCCTCCATTACCGGGGGCAACCCTAGCCTCCTGCTCTTTCCAGCTCCGTGGCTGCTGCCATTTCTGTTTGGATTTATGTATCTTCTATCATTGAAACTTTGTAGCCTTGAGTGGAGGCCTAAGCTGTCAAGGGCAGGCAGAAAGCTTGGTTTCCTCCATTGCCGGTGAAACCCAAGCCTCCCTCATGCCCTCTGTGGCCGTAGCCATCTTGGTTGGGTTAATTTGCATATTTGCTCCTGATTGGCTGTTGGGCGTGGCTGTTGGGCGTGGCTGGTGGGTATAGTGGAGTGATGGTTAATTTGCATATTACTCTTTTATTAGATAGCATTACTATTCGACTTCTTTTGGGGAGCACCTCTGGCCATGACTATTCAGGCCTGGATGGGTAGGTCTGCCTAACTCTGGAGTTTGGTTAACAGTCCCTTTGGGTTTTTACACAAAGCTGCACTCTCCAAACACACCTCTATGAGGTTATAAGGTGATACTCTGCTACATAGCTGTCTTAGTCTTCAGTTTAATTTTTGTCTTTGTTCAGAATCCATGTGAGAAAGAGGGATGGTCTTTACATGTTGCCCTTAAGAGATTTTCAACATCCACAACTTTGCATTCTGATGCTATTGTGGATTTAGTAACATAATCCAGTAACTTTTCATGGGAATTGTTTCTGTTTGTTTGTTCGTTTAACAATGTCCTTAAATTCCATGCTGTTTTTAAAACCTAAAAGTAATTCCCTCTCTCCATTCCTCTCCCCCAACAATGCTGAGACAATTATTTCATCTTTTCATCCAAGCTTCTACTGCTGCTATTGTAATCTATTAGAATATTGCTATTATTTAATGCCTTATATGACCCCGCAAAAAATTTACAAGGAAAAAAATTGACTAGTTGATGAGTCTCAGAATGTCATGGGTTATAGCTTTTAAGTGTTTCCTTTCTGACAAGAGTATATATGTAACCTGTAATGTACTGTAATCATATTTTGATTTTGATGTGGAGTAGGTCATTAGAGTTTACAACACGGGCTTTTCGAAGAGAAGATTTAGTTTGCCTCAACCTTTGAACTTCTGAAATGTTAAATAAATTAGTTTAAGAAAATCAGACAAATATAAGTAAATCATAAAATCAAGAAATAGCAAACATTGAAAGCAAAGTTAGAGATCATCTAATCCAGCCCTCTCACTTAACAGAGAACAAAGTGACATTTCTTTGTTTAGAATTTGTGTGCTTCCTACCTCCAAAATAAATATGTGATTTGTCCAGGGTCACACAGCTTATTAATGATAGAATTGGAATCAGAACTTTTATTTCCTGATTCCCAAACCAGTGCCTGCCAGTTTCTAATAATCCATAATAATAAAGTATAATATGCTAATTAGACTGGACAGCTGAATGACATTCCGGACGTCATTCTGGATGTCCTTCTGGATGAAGCCGCTGTGGCAGGGGCCAAGACACAGGCGGTTAGGGGCAATCAGGCAGGCAGGTAGGCGAGCAGTTAGGGGTGATCAGGCAGGCAGGCAAGCACTTGGTGACATCAGGCAGGCAGGCAGAGTGCTTAGGGGTGATCAGGCAGGCAGGCAAGCAGTTAGGGGTGATCAAGCAGGCAGGCAAGTGGTTAGGGGTGATCAGGCAGGCAGGCAAGTGGTTCAGGGCAATCAGGCAGGCAGGTGGGTGAGCAGTTAGGAGCCAGTGGTCCCGGATTGAGAGAGGGATGTCCGACTGTGGGATCAGGCCTACCCTGGCAGTTGGACATCCCCCGAAGGGTCCCGGATTGCGAGAGGGTGCAGGCCAGGCTGAGGAACAATCCCCCCCCCCCACCAGTGTACAAATTTTGTGCACCGGACCTCTAGTTCTGAGATAATTTTCAAGTACTAAAATGACTGTAAACTTAAATAAAATGTATGCAAATATAACACAGTAGCCATATTAAACTAGTATTCACTCAATGAATTGTATTCCTTGGAGAAACACAAAACAAATCTAGTAAATGAAGTATTTTGGCAGAAATAGAAACAATCTTTAAAAATCTGAAAAAACAAGAGACCAAAAAAGAAAATGCTCATAATATTTGAATTTAGAAATTGTATTATACAGGTTTGAAACCTAATGACCTAACTATATTACCACAGTCAATTTATATTTTACTTCTAAAACTTTAAAATATTTTGGTAAACCTGATTATTTTTAGTTATCAATTGAGCAAATCACTTTATGTAATTCACCTGTCCCACTTAATCTCCCCAAAGGTTTCCTAACACCAAAGTTATAACATAATCATACAATATTTATGGATCTTTACCACCTTCTACTATATCATTTGAGGCAGGGAAAAGTCATATATCTGCAATTCTATCTTTAAAAGGGCTTGATTTTCACACTGAGGAGAAAATAGACTCCTGCCAAAATGACTGCCAGCTCCTTGTAGAGTCCCTCTACTATTCTGGGACATACACCATCTGGGCATGACAAATCGTGGAGAAGTATTTGAGATGCTTATGTGGTGTTTCTGCTACCCACTTTACAAAAGACTGTTACTGCCACTAATAACAGAAATGACCAGGTGCAATGTTATTCTTACAGTTGAGATCTCACATAACTCCTTTTTTAACACCCAAGGAAGAAATTGCTGTCCATAAAATTTCACAAGCCTAGGAAATATTGCTTTATAAATTTATTTTTTAGAAATAATTTATTTTACTATGTTTATGATATGTATTTCATTTGGTTTATAATAATATTCATATTTAGTATTACAATTGGGATTAACTAAACAACATATTTCATACATATGTTTAAAACATTTACATTCTTTAATAACTTTATTATCCAACCTTAAGTTTTCATGGTACATGCAGATTACATTTAAAATAAGGTCACATAACTAACATATGTCTACCTCTTTATTTGTGTTGTTTTTTTTTTAAAATATATTTTATTGATTTTTTTACAGAGAGGAAGGGAGAGGGATAGAGAGTTAGAAACATCGATGAGAGAGAAACATCGATCAGCTGCCTCCTGCACACCTCCTACTGGGGATGTGTCCGCAACCAAGGTACGTGCCCTTGACCGGAATTGAACCTGGGACCTTTCAGTCCGCAAGCTGACGCTCTATCCACTGAGCCAAACCAGTTTTGGCTCATTTGTGTTTTTTAAGAGTATTTTTCAGAAGATTCTAATAATAAACTACAAACTACAAAATTCACTCAATGCACGACTGCCTTTGCCAATCCAATATCTATATAAAATGCATTGTTCAAATTGACTACACAATTAATTACTCTGTTGAATAGATGGTCTATATTAACTTCAGATACTAATGCAAAGTTAACATAAATAGCATGATAAAAAGTGCTGTGTGGTAAACTAAAATAAAACACTGCATTCTAGGCATGTTTGGAATCAAGAAATATATAACACATCACTTTTATTAATAAAATTGTGCAACCTGGGGCATTGTATAACTATTGAATTAAATGTTTAGAAAAGCATAATAGGATCTAACATTCCAGTCACATCAGTTGAAGTTAACTTTGAATGTAATCCTAGTTTAGGAATATGTTTGAGGCAGTATTTAATTAATTTAAAAAGATACACAAGCCCACCTGATTGGTATGGCTCAGTGGTTGAGCGTTGACCTATGAACCAGGAGGTCATGGTTTGATTCCTGGTCAGGGCACATGCCTGGGTTGCAGGCTAGATCCCCAGTGTGGAGAGTGCAGGAAAGAGCCAATCAATGATTCTCTCATGGTTGATGTTTCTATCGCTCTTTCCCTCTCCACTCCTCTCTGAAATGAATAATAAAAATATATTTTAAAAAATACCTAGGCCCACTCAAATCAGTTCCCATATCGTGCTTGACTATGTACTGTATATGTACATAGTGGCTTGTACTCTTGTACAATATTGGCTTGTACTCTTGCTCTACACAGAAATTTCTTATGCAAATTTAGTTCTAATAGATATTATCCTGTCTTTAATTCTATTTTTCTTTGCCATATGATAAATTTCATTTGCAAAATAATTCATTGGGTCCAGTTTTATGTGCAATTACTATTTTCAGATTATGCCTTCAACTATACCATTGGATTGTTTCCTGAACTCCGGAAACCACTCAACCCAGTAAGACATAACTTGCACTTAAGTAAAATGATGCTTTGACAGTATGAGGTACTGAAATATATGTGTCCTACATTTAGACTGAGAGCCTTAGCCATTAGAAAATCATTATGTGGTGGCATAGTTTACTGAAATATAAATTTGTGTGTGCTGTGCTTATAATTTTTCCTTTATCACTTCAAGCAAATTGAATTATGAGGTCTCTAATACCTCATTTTTTTGAAGGTATATATGAAGGAAAAGAAAAATGAAATCACAGGGCAAATCAAATTAACTAATTTCATATGGCTTCAATATGTGTAAATAATGATGTTTATACTAATGACTTTGGCTTCCATTTTTAACAGAAATCTGACATAGACAATTTTGAAAATCCAGTTCCTGGCATGGATCATATGTTTGCTCATGTGTTAATTGGTTAGGTTTATTTTATTACTAGAGGCCTGGTGCAAGAAATTTGTGCACAGGGGTTGGGGAGTGTCCCTCAGCCCAACCTGCACCCTCTCCAATCTGGGACATCCCTCTCACAATCCAGGACTGTTGGCTCCCAACCGCTCGCCTGCCTGCCTGCCTGCCTGATCATCCCCTAACCACTCCCCTGCCAGCCTGATTGACGTCTAACTGCTCCCCTGCCAGCCCAATTGCCCTAACTGCCCTCTCCTGCAGGCCTGGTCTCCCCCAACTGCCCTCCCCTGCAGGCCTGGTCCCCCACCAACTGCCCTCCCCTGCAGGCCTGGGCCGCACAACTGCCCTCCCCTGCAGGCCTGGGCCGCACAACTGCCCTCCCCTGCAGACCTGGGCCCCCCCAACTGCCCTCCCCTGCTGGCCCAGTCACCCCTAACTGCCCTCCCCTGCAGGCCTGGTCACTCCCAACTGCCCTTCCCTGCAGGCCTGGTCTCCCCCAAACTGCCCTCCCCTTTAGGCCTGGGCCCCCCAACTGCCCTCCCCTGCAGGCCTGGTCCCCCCAACTGCCCTCACTTGCAGGCCTGGGTCCCCCCGCCCCAGATGCCCTCCCCTGCTGGCCATCTTGTGGCAGCCATCTTGTTTCCACATGGGGGCCGCCATCTTGTGTGTTGGAGTGAGGGTTAATTTGCATATTACCTCTTTATTATATAGGATAAAATTTATCAATGTGAGATTATCCTCAAAGGTTTGAGTAGTGCATCTTTCTACATCAGTGACTTTTCTCCTTTGTTGATGTTATCACTTCACTCTTGCCTCAATAGGTCTGATACATGCATATTTCACAAGGAAAGAGTGAGAAGGTAATTTCAGGTGACTATGGATAAAACTTCTAAACCTAAACAGCCATATAACAAGAAGAAAAATACTCTTAAATATCTGTGTGTATCATAAACCTATATATATTTTTTGAGAGATAAGGCAAATTATATTTCCCCTTCAATCTTAGAGGTGATGCAATAAATTCCTATCAAAAGCATAAGGACAAGTAGGAATTGGCAACACTTAGCTCTCTTTATATACAGTCAGGCCATAAAGTCTTCCCTAGTCACACAGTTGACAGCTTACACAGTTGACTCTTGGACAATACAGGTTTGAACTGCTCAGGGCCACTTATACATGATTTTTTTCAATATAACATAGTATATAATAGATATAACATATAAAACCTGTGTTAATCAACTGTTTATTGTAAGGCTTCCTATTAATAGAAAGTTATTAATAGTTAAGTTTTGGGGGAGTCAAAAGCTATACATGGATTTCTGACTGCATGGAGGGTTAGTACACCTAACCCCATGTTATTCAAGGGCTAATTGTATTGTCTCTACCACTCACTGTGCAGAGACAGATATTTTCTTATAAAATGTAACTATATTGTACACTGAATATAGCTACAAATTTTTTTTACCTCCCCTATCACCCAGAAGAGTAATATGTACCAAATATTTTGGTTAATTGGACAATTATTCATTAAAATTCATCTTTTAAGCAAAATTCTCCAAACATATTCTATATTTCAAAACCTAATATTTTATATTATCTATTGGTTCATTCATACTTCTATTTGCCATTCCTAATCAAATAATCCAAGTTTAAAATTTCATGTTCTTAAGATTTGTGCTTAAGATAACACAATTTACCAAAATTAACTCAAACTACATTTACATTCTATTTTAGCTATTAGCACTTTATTGCACCACAGGCTGCATGAAACAGATGTCAGGACATAATGAGCTAACCTCCATTATATTTTTGTTTTTTACCCCCTCCTGAACGATGATTTTAATGGGAAAGAGAACGAAACAGCTGACTAACTGAAGGGGCAAGTTATACAATGCAGAGTTCTGAAGCTACGGACCAATGCGGTAGAGAGAGGCTGCAGCGAGGCTACAAATAAAACCATTTCTGGAGTAGCACTGCTTGTTTTCAACTGAGAAAAAAAAAAGACATGTTCTTTTCCTTTCTTTTTTTTTTTTTTTAAACTCACATAACTAATCTAACATTACTGGCTATAAGGGAAGGTATTTACCTTAGGAAATTGTTTAGAAGGTTTTTGAAATTAGAGACATAGAACTTTTAAATATTTTAATTTATTAACCAAAGCAGAGGGGCCTTACAGGAGAGACTTTGATGCCACTGATTTGAATAAAGAAATGAGTGCTACACTTATTGTGGGTTTAATTTAGTTTGAGGCTCATTTTAGAAACAGGGCTATAGAAACTCCGGGATTGAACAGCGCTGGTAGCGGCATTAACTGAGCTGCAGAGAAGGGGCTGACTGGCCTGTTACATTTGCAGGCATTACTCAGCACTTTGGACATTTTCACAAACTGATAAATCTTGCCAGCTGCACAAGCAAGTTGAGACCGTTTTTTACTGCTGCTCCATTGTTTGTTTTTCCACCAAAGAGAAAGGAAGAAAAGACAAGCATTAAGGAAAAAGGCAAATTGTGCAACTATTCAATAAGAACTAAATCAACTCAATCTCTTGTGTCCTATATTCTCCTCCAACTCCCCTAGAAATAAACCTATAATCATTCTATCTGACACATTAGAGAACCAAAATGTGTGCCGCACTATGTTCGGTAAATGTTTTTTTTTGAATGAATGAATGAATGAATGAATGAATTAATAATCAATGGCTTATCCTAGGCCATCTGCTCAGTACACAGGTCATAAGACAGCAACATCACTATCCTAGTCTCCTATCTCATTCTGACACACATGTTATCACTAAACTAAGAGAACTAAAACATATGGCCACAATGAAAAGTTTTAGAGCTTCATTCAGATAAAAATTCTCCTTTCTTTGAAATCCAAGACTGTAACATAAAAATTTAATTAAGGGAATATTTTTATATTTGTGAACCAAAATCATATGGCATATTGATTATTGTTTTTCTAATACATACTGAACTTTGAGGATATACAAAATCACCTGGAGAGCTCTTTGAAAATACATAGTCTAAGGTCCCATCCCAAGGTTTTGTTTTAGAGCTCTGAAGTTGGGTCCAGAATCTGTCCTCAAAACACTTGTCCAGGTGATTAGGATATAGGGCTTGTACTTTATCATAGGCAAATATTGAGAGACGCTAGTATAGAATAATGGACTGGGTGAACATCTTTAACAAATATCAAAAACAAGCTTTTGATATGTAAGGAATTAAGTTAATTTATGAAAGTATTATTTTGTTGATTAATGATAAATTCATGATTCAATTAATTAAAATGTTGGAAGGAATCATTTTTGACCTAGAGTGGTCATGTGCCCTGACCAGGAATGGAACCGTGACCTCCTGGTTCATAGGTTGATGCTCAACCACTGAGCAACACTGGCCAGGCCAGAGGTTTATTTTTCTTAACCATGAAAGTTCAGTGGTACAAGCAAAGGATTTAGAATGAGAATATCTTGGTTCACATTTCGGTTCTAATTCTTAAAAAAAAATGTGACATTAAAATAATCTCTTGACTTCCCTCAGCTTCAATGCCACCATTTATAAAACGTGAATGATTGTTATAATAACTTTAGGTGCTTCTTAGCCTTCACACATTTTTGGAAATTGTGCCCCATGTGTAACTCATGCTGAAAGATGAAACTAGACAACCATGTTTGTACCACCTCATGTTCCCATCCCATTCCCAGAACCAGAGTCTGGTAGATTAAATGAGGACACAGATCACAGGGAAACCAATCCATAAGCTTAACTGAGACAATAGGATTCTCTTTCCAGAGAATGTTTAAATTGGAGTAAGACTGAATGAGTCAGAATGTTGTTGGAACATGAACTGAGTGATCTAAAGTTGAGTGTGGGGAAGTGATATCTGGCCATGAGCAAGCAGAGGACACCAGCCAAAACAGCAAAAGAGAGATAAGCAGAAACAAGAAGCCAGCATGAAACCACTGAGAAAAAATGGGCTATTTTGATTTGGTTCCTGACTTCTCAATTCCAGTTCAGGCTCTTTATGGCTTAGCTGTGTTTTGGTCAAAGCACTTTCCAATTGTATTCTTACAATAAATAGCCCGTTGTACTTATACTAGCTTGAATGTGCTTTTATTCCTTGAAATTTGGTCAGTGTTCCCTGACCAAAACTTTAAAAATGTAAAATGGCTTTGCTTATAAAGATTCTTAAATTTTAACTGCCTACCTCACAGAGGAAAAAAAAAAAAAAGAAGTTTCAAGAGTGGTAAGTTATCACAGATGAAAGATAATTTGTAGGAAGTTTGATATTTGATTTTGGGTCTACTGGTTCACAGTTCAATACATTTTAAAAACAAACAAACAAACAAAAAACACAGGAATCCAGGCAGCAGGGCTGATATTTTATTTGAAACATTTATTGTTCCAACATGCTTTCTTACTGAGAAATTGAGCCATCTACTTTTTCATAAAAGTAGACTAAAAGAATCCTTCCAGGATAAATCTTTTTCAAAAGTGGCCTTTAACATAATTGCAAACATTTGGACAAATTTCTAGTTGGGCTGTCAGAGCTTTATGTTTTAAAGGATGGAGAGGAATTGTTATGGGAGAGGTGAGGGGAAGGCAGCCATTATTATTGCACCTTAAACATTAAAGAAGAAGAAGAATTACATTTGGAGACTGATTTTGAGAATGGTATACTGATAGGTCTGTCAGAATGGATGACCTGCAAATGGAAGCTCTGAACCACTTAATGAGTTGAGTGATTGAAAGTGTTCTTTTAAATGATCATTTTAGATCTTGTATAACATCTGCCAGAAAGAACAAGTTTTAGTGCAGTCGACACTAAGTTATGCCCATAATATTGAGCCAAATTTATTTTCCACATAAAGTCACAGTTTTATATGTTATATAATCTTTTGGCAGAAATAAGGAATAACATTCAAAATTCAAAGAATCTTGGTATAAAAATACCTAGTATTTTAGATGTTTCAGAGTAAGGCCAGAAAATAAGTTGGATATGATAAAAATACCAAAAATTTCTATTCAGTTGGCATAGGCAGGCAGTTACTAGGCATACATGTAGTAGAATGGAATTCAACAAGAAATTAAAAATGATCACTAAATACCAATCAGCCAATCAATCAAGCACCAAAGAAACTATTAAACCACAACTATGCTAAGTTAGATGCTGGAGGAAGTAGGGCCATCAGAGATTTGCAATGTGCTCCCCTTTAATTAATAACTTTTCTGTGTAGATAAGAGAGTCTATCTATATAATCTCCCATGATCCCTTTAGCTGTTATAAGCACAAAGCTAAACTCAAGATCAAACAAAAAACACATTATACTTCTGCATTTGGCAACAACTTCATCACTCTCTTTGGCTTTTTGGTCTTTATTATTCTGATTTAAACTGTATTTGATGTTATAATTCAGATCAAATCATTTTTGGAAGTAAAAAAGAAATAAACCAAATGAAGCTTTCCCTTGCTATAGCTTATGCCCATTTCCAGTGACCTTTCCAGCGATAAAAGATCCGATCGCATGCTCTCGAGACACACCTGCATATACCTGAAGACAGTTATACTGTCTTCCTTTATGAATACTGTATAATTATTTGCATTGTTCATTTGCTCCTTTCCAATTTATTCCCAATTTCACTGATCTGCTTAGACACTCTAACAGAGAAATGGTAATAAAATAGCATAAAGATGATGCCTGATATTTGCATACATTTTCCTTAATACACATTATTGTCACCTTCTAGTAATAGTATTTTTTTTAAAATTCTCACCTGAAGATATTTTCCCCATTGATTTTAAGAGAGAGTAGGAGAGGAAAGACAGAGAGAAATATCCATGTGAGAGAAACATTGATTGGTTGCCCTAACCAGGATCCTGGCCAGGGAGGAGCTTGCAACCGAGGTAATGCCCTTGACCAGAATCAAACCCAGGACCCTTTGGTCCACAGGCCGACGCTCTATCCACTGAGCCAAACTGGCTAGGGCAGGATATCTTTTTAAATTTAGCCTGTATCTTTGTGCTAATCAATTTGACATTAAAAAAAAAAAAGGATTGAAACAATAAAATTGATCTGTACATGTAAAAATGTCCTATAATCCTCCTAGTCTTCCTGTGACTAATCAGAAACAACAAATATATATTGAGTTCCTGTTAAACACAAGTCACATATTTTGTTTATGTGGGGTAAGATTATTGATATTTACTGTATTAAAAATTAAAATAGAGAAATCATAAAAATGTATTAATTCATTTATAAATAACAAACCAGTAACATGTTAATAAAATAATATATTAGATGAAAAATAATTATAGCCCTAAAAATATCTGAGTGGCATTATTTTATAAATTTTCAAATCTTTTTAATATATGCCTTAATGTCTAGATTCTTAAATCTGCTTTTAATTCAATGTTATAATTTACATTTGATGAAGAAAATCTGATCACGTGTAGATATGTAGCTGGAAAGTTTTAATAGCCTTTTCACATAAGTGTGAATAGTCTTCTTTGATAGCCTAGCAAAACTAGACAGGTGGAACCCCAAACCGTATCAATAAACTTCTTGTTTCTGCTACACTAAAATCTATTTGTTTATCTTGCACTTTGAATGGATCCATTATCCATGCATGATTTTATATCATTATCCATTTCTCATTTGTAAAATATCTCTTAAGTCATGCAGATCTTTGAAATATTGAAATACTTCATTATCCTTCTGCTAACATCAGCACTAATCACATCCAAAAATCCTGTAAATTTTGAGAAGTTGTTGAGCTCATGATGACAAATACAAGTTTTCCAAAATTCTAATTATTCTTTTGAAAGTTCAAATGTTGTCATTGGTAACAAATATTATCAGTTATTTTTTTTAAATGATAGGCTCACTTCATTTTTTGAAAATCATCTGTTGAATAACCACTATTTTTCTGTCAGTCATTCTTTCAAGTAAAAATGATGTCCCATAGAAAAGCAGCTATGGCCAGCTGGCGTGGCTCAGTGGTTGAGTGTTGACCTATAAACCAGGAGGTCATAGTTTGATTCCAGTCAGGGCATATACCTGGGTTATGGCTCGATCCCCAGTGTGGGGTATGCAGGAGGCAGTTGATCAATGATTCTCTTCCATTATTGATGTTTCTATCTCTCTCTCCCTCTCCCTTCCTCTCTAAAATTATCAATAAAAATATATTTTAAAAAAGAAAAGCAGTTTGTTCTGCTTGCAACTCAAACATTGCATAAGATTTTTGTGGTTTTTTTAGGCAACTATTGTCATACTTTACCATGTGGCAGATGTTCTTTATGTGTACTTCTATTTCAGCACACAGAATATTTAAAATATTTGCATGTCTAGACGAAATAGAGTTAATATTTTTTAGTGCTTCATCAAAGACATTTCTTTAGTAAAACTGGCTTTTAATGTTATTTATTTATTTACTTACTTATTTTTATTGGGAGTGTATGGCAGTGACTAATAGAATGACTACTACTACAGATTGGTGCCACTGTCTTGACAAGTGTTAAGGCCAGGAGTTTTAATTGTTCTTGCATAATAAGTGCAAATGTCAATAGAGTTAAAACGGCAAAAAATGTTTTTGTATTATTATGAAGATAGTTTGATGTGATGGACTCCCTAAAATGTTTCAAGGGAATTCTAGAGGGTCTGTGGACTACGCTTTGAGAGTAGCTGCTGAAATCATGCTAATAATTTTCTTATTTCTTGAATTATATTCTACATGAATCAGAGACTATGAACGTGCAGAGAACACAACTGTGGAATATTTTTACATAACTCAATGAGTGGAGGGAGGGTTAGAAGTGAAATGCATAAACAAGAGGGTAAAACAAAACTGCCTAGAAATGAAAAAAAAAAAAGAGTAAAGAAAAGCAGTAAAATAAGGTTTGGTCCCAGGAAGAGGCAGTTGAGATTCCATTCTTTGTTATTCCGTAGAGAATTTTATGAAGAAGATCACCCTCTTATTTTCTTTTTCTTTGCTTGCTTCTCTTTAACTTCTTCACTATGTTCAAACTTCCATTTTGGAATTTCTACAAAAAGTACTCTTGTCTTCATGCATATAGGTTGATCTATAAACCTCTAAATGCCTTTAAAAAAAATGGTGTGCAATCTTCCAGACTTCTCAAATCACCCAAAACCTGAAACGCCAAGGCCCAGGCCCAGGTAGTACATAAATTATGGTGTTCTAGACCTAAAACCAGTCTGTTGTCTCTTTGGTTTTGTCCCAACACACTAACATACATAGCCCAAAATACCACTGGCCTTTTAAAATGGCATATCACATTCCAGGGTAATATCAAAACTACTGTCTGGTAGCATTTGTCAAGTTTCAAAGTAACTCTTTCCAGGATTTTCAAATTCACTGAACTTCTTAGATTGAAATATTTTATGTAACAGAACTCTTAGTTTTCCCTTCTCGCTGGGTATATTATTAGAAACCCCGAAATCTGGTTTCTTTTAATTTTTATTCAATATTTCTCTTTAATTTTTAAATTATTAATAATAGCTTAAAAGAAGTCATATTATAATCTAAGACTTGTCATTAACCATTTATTACCCTTCACACAGATTCCTCCCACTACACACTCAACACAAATAATCTCACATCTCCAAATGCAATATATTCTAGTAATTATCCTCATTGCTCCACTCTGCCAATTCTGGCTCAGTACCGTACATTGTTAATTTACTCTTGTTGTCATTACATTTGCTAATGATGGTAATTTTATAACTTCGTTTTGCCAATTTGATGAGTTCTATTCTATATATTTAAAATTTTTATGTACATATTGTGATAGTATTTACAGGTTGGTTGGTTGTTTTTTTTAATGTTCTCAATCTGAAGACAATTTTTATGAAAACTATTCATTGGAAATAGTAGATTCTCCATGAGTATATAATGACTTTCCTAAAATTCTGCTAAATTCTAAAGAGAAAAAAACAACAAACCTGCCCACATCTTGATCTTGGACTTCCAGCCTCCAGACCTGTGAGAAATAAATTTCTGTTGCTTAAGCTATACATTCTGTGGTATTTTGTTACGGCAGCCCCAGCAGCTACAGCAACAGCCAATCCAATATGAATGGAATTCTTCTATCTCTAGTTCAATGATTTCCCTCTAACGGTATTTATGGAACAAAAGCAGACTAGCACCCTGGCCCATTTAGCTCAGTGGTTAGATCATCAGCCCTGGGATGGAAGGGTCGCGGGTTCAATTCCAGGTCAAGGGCACATACCTCGGTTGCAGGTTCCCCAGCCCTGGTAGGGGTGTGTTTGGGAGGCAGCCAATGGATGTGTCTCTCTCACGTCTATATTTCTCTTTCTCCCCCTCCTCCCTCCCTTCCACTCTCTCTAGAAATCAATGGCAAAAAAATCCTCAATTGAGGATTAAGGGAAAAAAGCAGACTAGCATCGAATATCATAAAAGACATGGATAATGTTGTGTAAGTTTGGTAAAGCATGTGCAATACATTAGAGATGTTTCTTAGAAATAACTAGTAATTTTTCTCCTAAAATATTAGGTCCTTACTGAACTATACATCATTATCTCCTTGAATTTCCAGTAGAGTAAAAAATGAATATATTTTAAATTAGAAAATTTTGACATGAAGTTAGGTCAAAAAAGTGTTTAACAGTTAAGGTCATATGGGTCAATTTTCTCTTTAAAGTTATGTGAATTCTCAAGAAAGAAGAATATCACTGCTTTTTTCTTAAACAAAAAAGTTGTCCCTAGCCCCCAGTGTATAAAAGTGTTGTTAATGGTAATTTGCTAAAACATAGATGCATGTATATATGGCACAGCCAACAAGATTAACAACACAATTCAAGGGGGAAAGAATCGTTTTTTAAACAAACAGTGCTGGGACAGCTGGATAGCAACATGTAAAAGAATGAAGTTAGACCCCTACCTCACATTATATACAAAAATTGGCTCAAAATGGAGTGTAGACTTAAATGTAAGAGCTAAAACTATAAAACTTGTAGAAAAAAATATAAAAGTAAAGTTTCGTGACTTTGGATTTGGCAATGATTTCATGCATATAACTGTTAGGGGCAGAAATAGAATATTGGGGGACTAGTTATAGTTATAAGAAATATTAATCATGCTAAATTAACCATGTCTGTTCTGCTCTGATTAAAGAAAGCCCGTTCTAATATCTGGCTGAGAGTTGTACTCCCCAGGACATGGGAGTTAACCTCGGAATGCAATCCATTTTCCTTTTCTGAGAACTGTCTATCATCATGGAAAGATTAACAACCTTGTTGACAAAATAATCTGGTCCCGTAATTCCTACTTTCCCATGTAATCTTTGTCCTTCTACCCAATATAAGCAGCTGGCTTATGGGGAGGGATAGAGCAGATTTTTGTGGATGACCTGCTGCTCTCCCATACTGCTGGCATTATTGGAATTAACACCCACACATGATTCAACCCTATCTCTGCTTAATTGGCTCCAGTAGTGACAGGCAGCCCATTTGTTGCCCAATTTCATAACATCAAAAACACAAGTGACAAAAGAAAAAATTAAAGCCAAAGATTATTCATATTTCATCAAAATTAAAGCCAAGGTTGTATATGGAGCACCAAAGGAGGAAGAGGCCATATGAGAGGGCAAGAAGTTCTTTACCACTTAGAGGAATAAAACAAGTACCGAGTTAGAATAGAAACTCCCATTTGCCAGAGAGGAACTACAAGGTTGGTAGGTAACTGAGAAGGAGTGGGAGCAAAGAGTCAGAAACTATCCTATCTAATAAAAGAGTAATATGCAAATTAACCATCACTCCACTACAGCCACCAGCCACGCCCACCAGCCAATCGGAGTGAGTATGCAAATTAACCCCAACCAAGATGGCTGTGGTAACAGAGAGCAGGAGGGAGGCTTGGGTTTCCCTGGCAATGGAGGAAGCCAAGCTTTCCACACACACTGGCAGGCCCAGGCCTCCACTCAAGGCTACAAAGTTTCAATTATAGAAGGTAAATAAATTCCAACAGAAATGGCAACAGCCATGGAGCTGGAAGAGCAGGAGGCTAGAGGCTAGGGTTTCCCTGGGCGATGGAGGAAGCCAAGCTTTCCGCACACCCTGGCCAGCCCAGGCCTCCGCTTAAGGCTACAAAGTTTCAATTGTAGAAGATAAATGAATTCCAGATACCAGGGCCTCCGCTTGGGTCGCTAGGGGGCATGGCTGGCCTGCAAACCACCACAGGCCCCTCGCCCAGGCTGCCCCATGCCCCAAGGGAACCCCCACCCTGATCTGGGACACCCTTCAGGGCAATCCAGCTGGCCCCCACCCATACACTAGGCCTCTATCCTATCTAATAAAAGAATAATATGCAGATTGACCATTACTCCAACATACAAGATGGCTGCCCCCATGTGGTCAAAGATCCTGCCCCCATGTGGACACAAGATGGCCACCACAAGATGGCCAGCAGGGGAGGGCAGTTGGGAGGGACCAGAGCTGCAAGGGAGGGCAGTTGCGGGTGATCAGGCAAGCAGGGAGGGCAGTTGGGAGGCACCAGGCCTGCAAGGGAGGGCAGTTGGGGGCAATCAACCCTGCAGGGTAGGACAGTTAGGGGTGACCAGGCCGGCAGAGGAGGGAAGTTGGGGGCAAACAGGCTGGCAGGGAAGCAGTTAGACATCAATCAGGCTGGCATGGGAGTGTTTAGGGGGCAATCAGGCAGGCAGGCAGGCAAGCAGTTGAGAGCCAGCAGTCCTGGATTGTGAGAGGGATGTCCGACTGCCCGTTTAGTGGGATCGGGCCTAAAGGGGCAGTAGGACATCCCTGGAGGGGTCCCAGATTGGAGAGGGTACAGGCTGGGCTGAGGGACACCCCCACCCCCCTCACAAATTTCATGCACTGGGCCTTTAATAAAAACATAAACCATTAGAATGTAAAGTTTGAAGAGACAGAAATATAACAACAAAAGGTTCAATTCAGGGGAAACACTAAAGCTTATATTTACATGTCATCATATTACTTTGACATCACATTAATATTAATTAATTTTTAGAAAATGATTTGAGCCCCTGCAGTGCCCTGACCACTCCAGGGAATGTACCGATGGTTTCCATCCTCAGTGTCTGCCGTGGCTGCACCTTCTCAGTCCAGTCATCTCAGGGTAAGGCCTTAAGTGCAAACAAGACCGACTGGGTCACGGGCTATTTTTATTTTAACAGATAATTTGCAGACATCTGACCAATAATTTCAATTCAAACAGATTTTTTTTTAATCAATAGTGCCTTTTAAACACCTTTCAATTTTACTGTATTCTAGGAACCATTAGCATTTTTCAAAGAACTTTACAAAACTTGTTAAAACTTGTTTTGTGTGTGAAAATGACTTTGTGTGTGTGTGTGTGTGTGTGTGTGTGTGTGTGTGTGTGGTTTTGTTTTGTTTTGTTTTTTAACTTAGTAACTTGTCACCATTAAATTGCTCCTTGATTTGATTTTTGTCAAAGCCAGGGACAATGAGAGCACACTCACCCACTCCGCAGGTCGCCCCATGGCCCATTTCCTCCCATTTCTTCTCTCAGGATCACAAAGCAGGTGCCATTCCTTATACCCCTGAGGCACTGTGCCCTCTGGGACCTCTGTGTTTCTCCCTTTTCTCTGCCCTGAACACTCTTCCTTCACCTCATTCAAATAAAAATCACTTCCTGCTCCTCCTTAATAGCATTTTTGTAACAGTGTAGGAATTTCATTCCTTTAGTATAACTGTTTCTCCTTTCTTTCCTGTTGATTTAAACTGGCCTCACCCAGCACCCTGACTCACCTATCTCCTTCTCTGTGGCAGGATCACTCACTTATTCCTTAAGCCCTCAGGACAATGAGGTTCTGATTCAAATAAAATAATCTTAGGAACAAAGCCTGGGTCTGTTTACCCCAGGGACAGAGTTTTGATCAAACCAGAGGAGATAACATCTACGCCTCAGTTGTGTTTCAGCGCCACGCCCAGAAAAAAAATGGCAAAACCAGAGGAAGGAATGCCAAGCTGACATCAGGACCAGATGCACTGACCAACTACCCCCATCCTGCACCAACCCATCAGTAGAGAACGCAACCCTGACCACAACCCTTACTCCTGTATTAATGACTTAACCCATCCCCAGAGGCCACTGGGGAGCCAGGTCTGACTTAGAGCATTGGCTAACCTGTCTTTGGGTCATTTTCTAAAAATAAACCTTGTTTTATTTGCTGCAAACTCCTGTTCCTGTCTTACTGGACTTTGAGGCTCACAGGCAAACAGGCCCCTTTAGTCCTAGAACATTCTCTTCCTTCATGCTGATCTTGCCTTCGCCATCGCCTTACCCTGCTATATTCTTTGTCAGAGAAAGTATCTTCACTGGTATTTCATTACACGTTGATTTGTCTACTTCCTACCTCCATCACTAGACTGAAAACACCATGTGGGCAGGAATTTTGTTTTTTTCCCCATATTCCAGCACCTGGAATAGGGAATGACCTATGCTATAGGAGAGCACATTTGGGTTTTGTTGTTGTTGTTGTTTTTAATGAATTAATGCAGATTTAGGGGATCTGTATTCATTCCAAGAAAGTATTTTGAACTTTTGGTGTGTCAGAAAGCAGATGAATTACAGCTGCCATGTACAGACTGCACCAACCTCAGTCCTGACTATCAGGGCCAAGCCGTAGCTCCACCATCACTCAGGTGATAGGGCGGCAAGAGCACAGACACTCCAGCCAGACTCCCTGGTTCAAGTTTGGGCTCTGCCACTTACAGACTGTCTGACCAAAGGCAAGTTAACCTCACTGTGCCTTGGTTTCCTATAATAAATCGATAATTAATAATAGCACTTACCTCATGGAATTAAATGGGAAAATATTTGTAAAGTAGTGGCTGGCACCAAATAAATGTTATACATCTTTGTTAAGTAAAATAATTAATAGCTGGAAACTTCGAAACATGACCAAAAGAAAAAGCTGGAAAGGCACAGTTTTGGGGAAATTTGGCTTATTTTACTGACCAGAGTTGCTCTCAGAATAACTCTCTTTCCCACCTCTGCCCTCTCCCAGCATCATCTAAAGTGAGCTGTGAAACATGCTTAATTGACTAATCAGGATTTCAAAGGGAAGTGATTACTTCACAGTCACAGCATCCGGGACCCTGCGTGGAAGATTGTGAGAGCTTCAGTTGCTGATTCCCACTCTTTCTTCCACCCCCTTCTTCCTCCTCCTTTCCCCTCCCAAGTAGCTGAGAGAACAGGTCTTTCTTTTGCTCTTGGAACTTACAGGGAAGAAGTGATGGGATAGGCCTCTTCAACTACCCCAGAGGAAAATACCAGGTATGGGCCCACAGGCTAAATTGCGGAAGGGTGCTTTTATGTGTCAAGCACATACCAATTAAACTCGTGAGGACTGCCTGGTCTGTACGTGTTATGGATAACTCCAAACAAGCCCCAGGCTCTCCCCTCCACCCCCAGAGAAGATGCTCTTATGTTTCCCTCTCTGAATCTCTGGGTTCCCTGACAGTGCCCTCTACATAAGGAGCTAGACTGTTTCTTACTGGACTCCTCTGGGAGATCCAGAGTTTTCCTGGGTTGGTGGCCAAGAGTTTATTTCTGGGTCTCTAGTCCATCCCTTCACCCTGCTATCTCTGGTTAATAAAGCAGAATCCTGTCTGAAATCCCCAGTGCCTTCTTGGATACTGTATAATTAATTAGGCCTCCAATTGTGCCTTCCCCTCCCCTCCCATACATGGAGAAACCCTCTGGACCATGCCTTAAAGGGAAACTGCCCTAATAAACGAGTCTCTATCACAGGAACTAAATGAAGACTATTAATATTGGCTGCAAAATCCAACGCGTTATTTTTACCAGTATGAGCATTCTGGATGCACTGGCCACCTAAAGAGATGTTTGGAAAAAAACAGACCAACCATGTTAAGAGGGAAGAAAAAAGAAAAAGTCATCAAATGAGTTGCAGTGAGTTCAATGAATCTAATTCTATTGCCGGGTTCATGTGATCTATAACCAGCCACTGGGCTCTGTTCTAGTGGTTTATAATGTTACTTCGCCCTCTCCACGAAATTGTTTTCCCGTAAATCTCTGAGGCCATCCATTCCTGTCTACACATTATGTTCCTAAAATAGACACATCTAAAAATCTCTTCAAGGAGCTTTGTGGAGGAAGGCCTTAAATTGCAACACTGCTCCTAGAAGAAGGGTGCAATGGCTCGATAGCAATTACAAAAGCAGCAACCACAGAGGGAGGGTCACAGGAGTGTTTCACCGTAGCTGTTCTGCTTCCCAAATGCACAGAGGAGGGGAAGAAAGTGTCAGACGCCCGGGGACGTGCAGCACCCTGGCCCTGCCAGGTATTGCAGCCAATAGGAGCAGCAAGGTACCCACTGCTCCTCAAGCAGAATCCACCAACCTCAGCATGGAAATTTCCTATTTCTGTTTGGCATCACCCTCTTGGGATGATTTAAAGGGCTTTATGGAGAAATCTGCCCTGTTACTACACTAACGCATCAGAAACCTGCCTGCACCACGTGAACCTGTCAGTCCATAGAAAAGGAAGCCACCTTTGATAAGTGTAATAGCAACAGCGTTTGGCAATTTGCAAGTTTGCTACGGCACCTCAGAAATATTTAGTCACATGCACGTATGGACAGAACGTTGCCCTGCTTTGGCTTTAATCATTTCATCAGACACCTACAAAGCACCTGCCACCACTCTATCCGGACTCATTTGTTAAAGAGGAGTGACAGCTGTCAGGGAGTAACGGAAAGGAACAAAAAGAAACACGAGACGTAAACGTGGGGTGGGGGTGTCTTTACACACATGCCTCAGACAGGTAGGAGAGAGGGAATCCATGACAATGAAGACGGTCGGGAAAGCCTCCCATCCACCCAGAGACATTTCTTGTGCCATTTGGAAAAGCAAGACGTTCACCCTGGGAACGGAACAGCATCTGCAGTATCATTGCTGACGGTGACCTCTGTCTAATTAAAAGTAACTCAGGATTTCCCATCTGGTTCCACAGAAAGGATCTGTGCCCACTGCCCTCCAGCTCCTTTGTTAGCACAGTTCCATCGGAGTGTGGGGGGAGAGATCATTGTCCCCTTCTCGCCCAAGCCATGAGGCATTTCCCCTCCAAAGCCCAGCCTCTGCCTGGGGGGGCTGAGCACCCCTGCAATGCTAGGCTCCAGCAGCCGTCCGTCCGCTGCCTTCCCTTCCTGGGCTTTGAACACTGAGATCTAATGTTTGCTCCCTCCTTAAGAACACCATGACCTCTATTCCCAGCTAGTGCAGTTCTAAAGCCCCAGTGAAGGAGGGGGCTTCAAGGGAGACCTTGAATAGGATCGAAGCAAGCAAAGGCAAGAACTGGCCAGGTTCCAAGCTATTTCAGGCCAAAGAATCCCATCTTGTATCAAAATGCTGAGCTGCAAAACAAACCTGAATTCAGTTCATGGAAGGTTGAGAGGGGAGGGGGAGGGGAAAAGGAGGAGAAGGGGAGGAGAAGAGAGGGAGGAGGGGGACAGTTAGTCCGAATTCACAGACAAAAATGGACTTCCTGCTCAGCCCAAACTGTATTTCCAAGGGCTTTTTTTTTCCAGAGGAATAACTGGAATGAATATGTCTAACATCGCAACGAAACAACCAGATGGCTTACCTGATTTAAAGGAAAATTACCCATCTGCAATGAGGAACTGCATCTCCCAGAGACCAGATAACAACGTGCCTTCAGTTGCAATCGTTCAGATTCCTTCTTGTAAAAGGTGACCAAGGATTTACAAGGGCTGCAGTCTCACTGGGGCAGAACACACATACACAAACACACACACGCACACATACACACATGCACCAGAGACCTCTGCAGCATCCTCTCGGCTTCATCCCGGCCTCACTCTATGGTACCTAATACAAATCAGCAAATAGCTTGTTTAAAAAAAAAAAAAAAAAAAAGTCGAGGAAGCACCTTACATTATATCGCCATCTAGTGGTCCAACATTAAATATGTTCTTATTAGCCGGATTTACATGTTCTTTCTCAACCTCTTTTCTCTCAGCCTCTTTCTTTCCCTTTTGATTCTCTCATTATTTCTCCCTCTTGTTTCTCCTTCATTTCCAATACTTCTATCATACTAAACATCTAATGACTCAAATATGAGTTTAAAACTAAGTATAGCTATCTTCAAATATAGCAAGTAGCTTTATTGTTTTTGCATTTTATTTTTGTTTAAAAGAATTACTTTATTCCCACTATGAATCATTATAGTCTTTACAAATTACAAAATTTGTGAATAAAACTTTGTGTTTTTATTCCACCTGAAGAAAATTGGGTGGTCCTTATTACAGATCTGCAGTTTTCCATTGGGGATCTACTTAAAATTTTCCTCATTTTTAATAACGTGCTTAAATAATAGGTTTTATGTGATAGTGAACAGCTCAGAGTGAGAAGATATGAGTTTTACTTCAGGTGTACCTTTGCGAAAGTCACTGAACTCTTCTATGAAAACTTACATTTTTCCTCATCTTCATCTGTAATGGGAAGTTAAACAAGATTATCTCCCCACTTTAAATGTCTATGATTTTATTTTCTTTTACCACAATATGTTTCCCTATCTTGTGGACATAACCTAAAGCTTAATTATATGACCATATTTTAGTAAGCCAATTTTGAATCCAATTAAGTATCACCTCTTGATAGAATTATGTAAGCCATATACATCAGGTTTTCCTGACATTGGGGAATCTATGTGAAACTATTCATAATTCCAGAAACTGGTTTTAGAGCTTCCTATGTTATATACTGTCCTTTAAAACTCAAACAGCCTTTAACATTTGGTGGTGTATAAGCTCACAATTAACTAAGTGTAGATAGTTATTTGCAGTCATTTGTACAAAATATTTCATCCTGGTTGTTTTCCTCCTAACATGCTTGTTGTTGATAACTATCATGGCATGTGCTTTACCATTTATTAAATGGCATCACCTTCAACATTTTATTTTTTACTAAAGGACGGTACAATATTTATTAATATTATTATAGTTATTTTCCTTGTACATTTGAGAGTACATCTGAGGCTTTCTGAACCTTATAAGTACAGCTCAAGGCCACACATATAACTAGCAAAGCAATAACACTAAGGCTCTTGGGCCCAAAATCCATTGTTCTTTAGAACATACTAAAAGTCCGCCTTTCTTTCTTTGTTCTAGAATCACAAGAATGTAATTTTCATTTCTATGCTTGCAAAATTTACTAGCCCTTAATTATAAATTACTCATGGACACATCTTCTCATCTATAAAAGAAAGAAATTGAGTAATCATTTCCTGTTCCAGCTTAAAAATCCTCCAAAGGGTAATCAAGGTGGCATGAATACATTAAATAAAGTTAGTCATTGTCTGGAAGTGGTGTTGCTCAGTTTTTGGTAGAGTCAGGACAATGCTGAAAGGAGCTGGAGAGTCAGACGACCAATATTTGGTAAATAAGTATTAGGATGTAGAAATAAAGAAGTGGAAAATATGTCAACTAACAGGTATTTTTTAAAATCTTAGGCTAACATATTCCATATTAAGAGTACTTATGGTTTAGATATATAGGCATAAAAATAAGAACACCCTGGCCACATGTTTTAATGCCTTCTAATTGCTTATTATAGGGTGCAAGTTTTCGAGTGTCTGCTCATAACAGTGCTCTCTATAGCTTTGCCTCGTTAATCTCCAGAGGTGAGCCTGTGCTCCAAGTTACAGAGAACCAGAGCAGGGGAGGGAGCCTGACCCTCTGATCCTAGCAGCTGCAGGGTCCAGCTTTCGCTCCCCATGCAGACTCAGGACCAGGTGGGCCAGGGAGCTGAGACAAAGGAGTCCTGCAGGGATGGAAGAAGTAGTGGCAAAAGGGGCCAGACTGACTTCCTGTTTCTGGCTCCAGTCCTTCCCAAGATCCAGATACTTTCCTGATTTGGGATTCCATGATAGATACACATAAACTCCACGTTTGCTCAGTTGCACTTAGTTTCTGTTACTCAGTGGAGTCCTAACCAGTTAACTCACTGCAGGAATCCAATGGCCCTCGCCCTTGAAAGCTATTAATGCTGCTCATATTCTAGCACGTCATTTACTCACATCCTCAAGCTCCTGTTGTATGCCAGTCACTCTTCCCGAGGTTACATCAGTGAACAACCTGGATCAACAACTCTCCATTAGCTGAGTTTACTCTGACACTTTAGAGGAATGGAAAGCCATGCTGCTTAAACACCCCACCCCCTTCCACCTCTGTATCTTTGCTCACAACCTTCACTTTTCTTGAAAGACCTTCCCCCTGTCTGTATATGGAAAAATTCTACCAATTTTTTAGGCCACATATTCTTTTTTTTTTTCAAATGTCTTTCTTTCTTTTCTCCATAGGTAGAATTTTTTTTCGTTTAATTACAGAACAACTTCACATTTTATTTTGTGAAATATGGTTGTTTGTTAAGTTGAAAGCATTAGACATAAGAGAATAAACAGACTGAAAAAAAAGGCCAACATCTCACCCATTGCACAATGAGTATGTTCAATGAATGAATAGCTCTCCAGTCCATACAGAGGACATTTTATTCGTCAGAGTTGAAGCAATTTAACAACATCGGTAACTTTAAATATTCCTCATATAAGGCCTGGCATAAAAGTAAAATATGAGATTTTTATTAAATTAGTGTAATATACACTTAAATCACTTATTCATAAAATATGGCAAAAGATAACTTTAAAAGAAACTTTATGTGTGCTACCCTATAACACTTGTTCCTTTTGACCTTGTGCTGAGAGTTTTATGTATATACTATTCACCTTCAAAATTATAAACTCCCTGTGGAACCAGCTGTGCATTTTTTTAATCTTTGTGAATCAAGTTGATTTATTGAGATATAATTTTCTCTTTCTCACTGTTCTGTTTCTGGTTTCAAAGAATGAAATGGTAACTTCCCCTCTTCCCTGCCTTCTGAATGTTAGCCAATCCAAAAGATTCTCTGTAATCTTGTCTCAGAAGGAGGAAAGAATATACATGCCTATACAATCCTTTAACCTGTGTCTGCATGGACTTGCTAAACTGGCTAAGAGGCTTGGGCTGTGCCTTTCCTGTGATGGAATGTCTACAAGGCAAAGAGGATGAAAGCATAAGATGTCCTTTAGTCCTCAAATAGTTCTTCCGTCATGCGAATTGGATCGTTACTTTGGTACAGCTCTGTTAGGGGCCAGTGGCAGCAGTTCACTATTCAATGTCCAAAAGAGTCAGGGAATACGGCAGTGGCACGTAATCACCATCTGTGAGTCTTGGGTATTAAAGAGGAAGAGAGGTGGCTCAGATGGAAAAAGCTGCACCAGTTACTTTTATCGCTCGGTTCTAAGACAGGAGTATCACCTGTTACAATTAGAACTTTGAAAGAAAGCTCGACGTCAGAAGGCTGAAGTATCTGTGTGATTAATATCAGAATATTATTTAATATTTTATTGTATAGAAAATAAAGGAATGTGCCGAAACCAGTTTGGCTCAGTGTATAGAGCGTCCGTCTGCGGACTGAAGGGTCCCGGGTTCGATTCCGATCAAGGGCATGTACATTGGTTGCAGGCACATCCCCGGTGGGGGTTGTGCGAGAGGCAGCTGGTCCATGTTTCTCTCTCATCGATGTTTCTAGCTCTCTGTCCCTCTCCTTTCCTCTCTGTAAAAAGTCAATAAAATATATATATTTTTTTAAAAAAGAAAGAAAATAAAGGAATGTGTTATCAAAACATTCTGTCTGATTTCCATCTCTTGGGGTTCTGAAAATTTTACCCACTTGCCTTATAAAATGAGTTAACTAATTTGGGCCCGGAAGGCAGATGGGGGGCGGGGGTCACACTTGATCTTTGGCCAAAAATTTCCCAGAGTAATGGCCAAATCATTGTTTTGAATTTTGGATTTTTTCCCCCTCAGAATTATAAATTACATTTGAGTTTTAAGGCAGAAAATGTTTCCAGATCCTTCAGTAATTTGGGAATTTGGCTCACCAATGACATGAAGCTAACTCCTCCCTTAAGGAAAGGGATAAGGATGTTGGTACCCAGAGTTGACCTTGGGATGGTGTCCCAGAGGGTTTAATGGGGATGCCGTAGGGGCTGGGGGTGGTAGAGGGTCTTCTGATAGAGTGGTGAGTGATTCCAACATGGATAGCAAGTGCCAGGGCCAGAATTTGAACCCAGACTTTATGACTCTAAATCCATAGGGCCACTGTATCATCACCTCACTTCACATCCTGGCTTTGCCCCTTTGTGATCAGAAGATGGAACTCAGCTAAAGCACAGAACTGATGTGATCCCACAGTAAACATAATTTACACTGAGAATTTTGCTTTTGTAGATGGGAATTTCCCAGTACTTTTTCTTATAATGCAGCATTCTGCGAAGACTTAATACCAATGCCTTGCTCTCCCCCAAGCATTTACTAACACAGGGCCTTTAGCAGCCACTATTTCAGAAATAAAGCCCATTTCCTAGCAGAAAATAATGAACTCTTACCTTTACTTTCCATGTTAATTTGTCTTTTTGAAAATGAGCCAGAAGTGAATGTGGAATTTACCTGTTACTAGATAAATAAATGCAGAAACTGCAATTAAGAACCCTCTTTTAGGACGACAGCCAACTAGTTTTCTAGCAAGTTTAAAGTTACAGTGTCTTTTTTAAAAAAAAATATATTTTTTATTGATTTCAGAGAGAAAAAGAGATAGAAACATCAATGATGAGAGAGAATCATTGATTGGCTGCCTCCTGCATGGCCCACAGTGGGGATCGAGCCCACAACCTGCGCATATGCCCTGAGCAAGAATCGAACCGTGACCTCCTGGCTCATAGTTCGAAGTTCAACCACTGAGCGACAAGGGCCGGGCTAAAGTTACAATTTCTTAATAGAACAAAATTGGCCTATTAGTTTCAGAACACCAGTATTAGAAGGTAGACATTTGAGACTGTGGTAAAGTCCATATACCCTCCCCTAAGCACACAAATCAGCTAATTTATCAAGCATGATATAAAAATAGTTCATGTCCCTCCCCCTTGCATGCACTGAATCAAATCTATTATAGGGTTGTGATTTTTTTTCACTCGTCGACTACCATTTTTAAGATCACCTACAATGTATTGAGTCTAATAACTGGAATTGCTGTTTTATTTTATATTAAAATGTTTCTCATGTCTGTAGAGTCAGTATGTTGTGGGCACACAGAAAAATATTTAAAGTTTTACAAAAAATTTCAAAAAGTCATTAAAATGACTCCCAGGTCTCTCTCTAGTCATAGAGGAGAAGAAAAGGAAGGGTTTTTCTGACCTCACCACAATGCTGTATTTTAAAGTGGGAGGGAGGCTGCGGGATCATTGATGAACATCAGGGCCTTCAGCCTCCCCTTCCATTCCATCCAAAGCAATGAAAGCCATAATTTCATTATAAATCCATAGGCAAGCATTTCCAGGGATGCAATGTCTCCTTGTTGGAAGATGCATTGCAATTTCCTTTTCCATTGGTATCGGAGAAAGAAATAATGGTCATCCTAAACCAAATAAATCAGTTTTATGGTCAAGACACAGTAAGATACAAACCTTATTTCTCAAAGGGGAATTAAATATAAGAATGTAAAACATCCAATGAGGTCAGCATTGCAATATTGGCTCAAAATGGGCACTAAATTATCAAACTACTTTTTATAACTTTATAAGTATTATTCATCCTCTATTTTACAACCAAGCAACATATTTAAAAAATCACTTTATAATTTCTCAGTATGTACATATATCAGGTCATTGTGTTATACACCTAAAACTTAATCCAATGTTATGTTAATTATATCTCCACTTAAAAAATCACTTTAGTGTTCTGTATGAATTTTTCGTTTTAAATTCTTTCTTATTTGGGAGCTTGGTTTATTTATCTATTTTTTTCTTCAGCTCAGGTGTAAGAGTCCACTATCAGTATCTACTGAGGATGCCATCGACGGCATTTTTCATAACAACAAACTCTCTGCCTTTCCCAAAATCGGTCAGGAGCATCACACCTTTGACAGCTTGCTTCCTTCGTTTCCTCTGCTTAGAGACCTTCTCTTTTCTGGCTATATCCCCTCTGCCCTTTATCTGTGTACCCCTCCACCACCTGACTCCACCCCCAATCTCTTTGAGAGCAAGAACAATGTCTTATTTTTACTTCCCAAACATATGCCAGTGTCTGTGGTTGAATTAAGGTATTTTCTGAACTGATGACATCTGCTGACTATCGATGAATAAAAATTCCAGAAGAAAACCACACAAACATTTATATGTAGGATAAAATAACTTTTTTAAACCTTATAAAACACAATGTCAACTGACCTCAAAAAATGTTCACTACTGCTTTAGAGAGATGATAATCACTGAGGACCTGTGGCGCTCCAAAGTTCGCAGAGACCCTCCAGACAAGGATTCTTATTTTGGATCTGAGAAGTGATGTCAAGAGCAGCGATGTGACTTGTCCAAGGTCACACAGCTAGTTTTATGCCACAAAAGTCCATTCAAATTTTTCCACATGAAGGAAATTAATATTGAGTAGGTGCATCAGCACATAAGGAGCAAAATGGAAGTGAGTGGAATATTTCTAGAAATGCCACAATTGATTTTCACTCATGTTTGACAGAGAGATGGATGCGATGGAGGATCTGATTGCAGTTACTGTTTAAGAAGGTGATGCACTAACCAACATTGGTTTTAGCAAAGGTTAAAGAAAGTGACCGTCCTTCGGTCTAGCTCCATGTACTAATCTTAAATATTAATTAACTACCAAGGGTTCAAGCTCAAGGGCATGAGCACCAGCTACTCAGAGTGCAACCCTGACAGATTTCAGGAATGCAGGCCCAAAGACAGTCCCAGGAAATATCCAGGAAACAAAGGGTCATGAAGTTCTCAAATTTATTTGAAAAGCCAAAATGTAATCTAAAAATTTATTTTGTTTCTTTAGAATCAGAAATCATATTTATATGGCAGTTATCTTTCATATATGGAAATAAAACTTGTCTCACATGGTTGAGTTTTATCCTTTTCTTTAAATATATAAAAGCTCCATAAAACTCTTGAGACAAGATAAAATATATCATAATATATAAAGCATTGTGTCCAAAGGAACTGCCACAGAAGGATAAAGAGAGGAAAGAAAGATAAATCTCAATTGTTAAAAATGCATGAACAATCATACAAAACTGAGTGACTGTGCTGGGTTCTGCTCTGTGCTTACATGCGCTTTTTTCCATCCTCTTAAGTCAATTAAATATTATGCTTGTGTTTTTGCATGATCCAATTAATGTAGCAATTTCCCCGCTTTGCAAAGAAGTCAGTTAAAGCTAGTGTTGGGTTGATCACTGACTGGAACCTAAATACCAGTTTGCTATTTTAATATATCTTTAAATCAACCACATCACTTGTCTACATATTGAGGAGGTCTAATTAGATTTTATAATGAAGAGGACTGTCTTTGCAGTAAAGCAAATAACTGATATTTATGAAGACATCTCTTTACAGAATAAAAGTGAACTTTGCTATAACTTAGCATAAGCAAACATGTAGTGCCTGTTCCCTTAGAGCAGGGATGGGGAACGTCAGGCCCACGAAATCATTTGGTCTGGCCCTGCCACGGCATTAGGAGTGCGATCGTTAACTGTTTGACCAACTAGAGCAGGCTAATTTTCAAGCTGATAATTTTGTATGGCCCTCAAATAATGTCAAAATACCCAAATGGCCCTTGGCAGACAGAAGGTTCCCCACCCCTGCCTTAAAGGACTCTTTCTAGCATCCTTTTCTTTTCATGTGCAAAGGCAGAAAGCCATTGACTTCACCAAGAGCACAGCAAAGCTCTCCGTCATGTGTGCACGTGTCATTAGAATTAGGTGCTGCCGCGTTTCTCCCAGAGAGCAACACCGCTTACACATCCCTAAGCAGTTTCTATCTTCAGAAATCTATTCACAAATTTACACAAATCACATATGATTATATGTCTTCTTCTCTCTCCCCTTAGAAAAAGCAAGAATTCCACTACGGGCCAAAAAATGGACAGAGGTCATTCAGGGCCCCCTTCAGGGCTTCCAATTCTTTTTTTAAAAAAAAAACATATTTTATTGATTTTTTTACAGAGAGGAAGAGAGAGGGATAGAGAGTTAGAAACATCGATGAGAGAGAAACATCAATCAGCTGCCTCTTGCACACCCCCTGCTGGGGATGTGCCCGCAACCAAGGTACATGCCCTTGACTGGAATCGAACCTGGGACCCTTGAGTCCGCAGGCTGACATTCTATCCACTGAGCCAAACCGGTTTCGGCAGGGCTTCCAATTCTTTAGAGCAGATTAACAAACGGGGAGAAGTCCTCAAGGAGAGCCAGACGATAATTACATTTAGCCCAGTCTTCCCAGAATGCCTTGGAAACTTTGTGGCCCATGAACTGAGTTGCTGTTTCTGGGATTGTCCCTATTCATATTGGATAGTAGAGCACTAGAATGTCTTCTTACCCAAAGCTGGGATCACTGGGGGTTTAGGGGTAGGAGAGAAGTGCTGGGCAGCCGTACTCCCAGACCTGTGGGCAGTCTCCTATATCTGGTGTTCTGTAGTCAGATGAAAACAAACAGATTCCCCTACTCATCAGGGGATGTTGTCATGACAAAACTTGCCTTAACATTCTCCATGGCACTTGATACATGAGGAAGCTCAGAGACTGACATATTTGTTTCCACGCCCCACTCTGTCCCTTTGAAAGTCTTTACATTCTGGTTATTATCATGACGTTAAAGCAACCTGTATTCCTGCTCTCTGTGGGGAAGAGCAGGCTGGGGAGCAGGAGAGGGCTCCTTCTGCGTCTGCACCTCTTTAATTCACACACGTGCAGTGTGACCATTTACATTTCTGCTCCCTTACTCTTTCTGCAACTAAGAAAATACAAAATGGGGAAATTTACATGACTTCAGCAACGGTGAAACGCAGAATTTACTTATTTCCCCTTCTTCACGTGATTGTGGCTTCTAAGCTGTTTGTTAATGTCCTAACTCCCCTTTTCTGCTTGCCTGTTCCTCTCTCCTCTGCTCCCCAAGACAGCAGTACCTTTATTCATGTTCTCATCTGCCCAGTCTCCTCTCTAGGGCGTCACAACAGAGCTACCTTCCATGAAACATCAAAATCTTTCAATTGCACCTCGGCTTCAGTCAGGAAATAGATGGTACACATTTAACCAAAAGGGGTCAAATTAAGTGAAAATAATTTACCAGAGAAACTATTTACACACTAGGCTAAGATGGTTGATGAAGCATCCAGGAAGCAGCCATGAGAAGAGCCAATGTCGCCCCTTGGTCTTAACAGGTGAGAGGGGGAGCAATGGCCCCAGGGTCCAGCAGCACCGGAGCTTGGGAAGACCCGGCAGGAGGGGGCCCACAGGAGAATGCAGCCTCTTCCTTAGCTGGAAGGTGGGGTGTGATGGGAAAGAGCCCCAGTTTTCTCCTAAGGCCTGCCTTGGGCACAACTCTAAAGAAGCAAGAAGACACGGGGCTCCTAGAGTCTGTCTACCCAAGGCAAGCCCTCTGGGGACTAAGGGTCTTTCCATCCCCTGGCCCCACTTCTCCCTGACATTTCACTCCCACCACTCCCCTCCCTGGACGTGCACTCAGCAGCTTCTGCTGGGGTGGCCCCTCTTCCACGGCCGCGCTCGCACTGGGCTCTGAACTCTGTCCCTCCCATGTGCACATTTAGTCCTCCCAAGTTTGCACGTCGCTTGGTACCTCATCATCTTGTTTTAGCGCCATTACACCTTCTCTGTGTATAGCCCCTTCATCCACACTGTCCTTCTTCACACTTCCATTGCTTTACAAGCACAGGGAGGAAAACTTGCAAGTTCTACCAAACGCGAAGGGCTGGGGAGAAGTGGGGAGAAGAACTGTGCCCCATCTTATCTCTAAAAGCACTCCCCTTTTTCTTAGCTTTAAAAAGCAAACACATGAATGTAAAATATTTTGCAGAGATAAACAACATCTTTATGAGATTAATACCTTAACTCAGCACAGAGCCTACTATCCAGTAGGTACTCAGAAATAAATATATTGATATATCAACATCACTACTTTCAAATAATCCTCTCTAATAAAATGGTAATATGCAAATTAACCATCACTCCACTACATAAGCCACGCCCACCAGCCAAGCCACACCCACCAGCCAATCAGGGCGAGTATGCAAATTAACCCCAATCCAAGATGGCTACAGCCACAGAGAGAAAGGTTTCCCAGGTAACAGAGGAAACCAAGCTTTCCATAGCCATTGCAGGCCTAAGCCTCCACTCAAGCTACAAAGTTTCAATTATAGAAGGTAAACAAATTCAAACAAATGGCGGCAGAATGGAGCTTGAGAGAGCAGGCCAGCGTTGCCGGCGGCAACAGGGGAAGCAAAGCTTTCCGCACACCCTGGCTGGGCTCACCCGCTTAAGGCTACAAAGTTTCAATTGTAGAAGGTGAATTAACTGCCACAGAAATGGCTGCCGCCCCAGAAATGGCTGCTGCCCCAGGCTACAAAGTTTCAATTGTAGAAGGAAAATAAATTCCAGATACCAGGGCCTCCCCTTGGGTTGCCAGGAGGCGTGGCCGGCCTGCAAACCACCACAGGCCCCTCGCTCAGGCCGCCCCACGCCCCAAGAGAACCCCCACCCTTATCTGTGACACCCTTCAGGGCAAACCAGCTGGCCCCCACCCGTGCACCAGGCCTCTATCCTATTTAATAAAAGAGTAATATACAGATTGATCATCACTGCAACAAACAATATAGCTGCCCCCATGTGGTCAAAGATCCTGCCCCCATATGGACACAAGATGGCCACTACAAGATGGCCAGCAGGAGAGGGCAGTTGTGAGGGACCAGGCCTGCAAGGGAGGGCAGTTGAGAGGGACCAGGTTTGCAAGGGAGGGCAGTTGGAGGTGATCAACCCTGCAGGAGAGGGCAGTTAGGGGTGACCAGGCTGGCAGAGGAGGGAAGTTGGGGGCAAACAGGCTGGCAGGGGAACAGTTAAGCATCAACCAGGCTGGCAGCGGAGTGGTTAGGGGGTGATCAGGCTTGCAGGCAGAAGCGGTTAGGGGCAATCAGGAAGGCAGGCAGTCAAGCAGTTGGGAGCCAGCAGTCCTGGATTGTGAGAGGGATGTCCGACTGCCCGTTTAGGCCCGGCCTAAACGGGCAGTCGGACATCCCTCCAGTAGTCCCAGATTGGAGAGGGTACAGGCTGGGCTGAGGGACAACCCCCCGCTGTGCACGAATTTCGTGCACCGGGCTTCTAGTTTCTAATAATGATCTAAGAGAAATAATAATTGATAACTGCTGAAACCCCGCAGCAATCTCATGAAATGGATTCTGAAATCATTATCGCAATTTTGTAGATAAGGAAACTGAGACTCAGAATAGTTTAGTAACTTGGCCAAGGTCACACAGTAAGGAGATGATTAAGTGTGGTCTTGAAACCAACAATCTGTCTCCAGAGTACCCAATCTTACCACAAGTTCCTACTGTCTTGTTTTATATAAACCTCTGCAATATCACATTATTAAGCTCATTGTGGTAAGTCTCTGGGATCCAACTGTAAAGGCAATCAAGTGGGAGATGACAGAGCTGCTCCCCGCTGGGCTGGATCACATCACATTGCACTCACTCAGGATGCAATGGAGGAAGGCATTTCTCCGGGTGGCCAAACCAAGAGAGTTGGTAGGTGTGCAGTAGATTTACAGCCTGATTTCTGCCAAACATGTTGGGGGCGCTGCGGTCTGGGGCAGGCTGGGAGGGTAGCAGATGGCAGTTCTTCCTTTTCATTTGTTTCGGATTCTTCAATCTTCCACATAATGTAACTATGTCAACACCAAGTCAACAAATAAACTCCACAGGAGGAGTGGAGGGGAGAAGCTTGCCTCGGTCTGGCACTGCTTTAGTTTCCAGAGTCCACATTTGTTAAAAATGCGGAGGCTCTACAAGCAGAATTGCTGATCATGAACACTTCACAACAAGGCTGCTCTGGCAAAGCTTCGTGTTGCAGGCATCATCCTCAATGAGCTGCTTTTGCTCAGCTCATTTTCAAAAAACAAAAGTGAAGTGCTTTCTGGCTCTGCTTGATATTTGTAAAGACGAAAGACACAAAAAGCCGAAACCGGTTTGGCTCAGTGGATAGAGCGTCGGCCTGCGGACTCAAGGGTCCCGGGTTCGATTCCGGTCAGGGGCATGTACCTTGGTTGCGGGCACATCCCCAGTGGGGGGTGTGCAAGAGGCAGCTGATCGATGTCTCTCTCTCATCGATGTTTCTAGCTCTCTATCCCTCTCTCTTTCCTCTCTGTAAAAAATCAATAAAATATATTAAAAAAAAAAAAGAAGACACACAAAAACACCAGACTTTCTAAATTTAAAGACTTGCTTCTCAAAGCATGGCAGTGGACTCCCAGCATGAGCATCTCCTGGGAATCTTGGGTTCCACTCTTTCCTGCTAAAGCAGGATTTGCAATACCTGTGCACATTAAAGTTTGAAAAGTACTACTGTCGGCAATGACCTTCAGAGCCGCCTCAGATCCTTAAGACTACCCACATCTCTCTGCACCCAGAACATGTAAATCAGCCACTGTCCTCACCATTCCCTAACACTTCCCTCCACCTCTGGAAGGTGGGCTTGGAAGTCTGAGTCAGGCACTTCCCTTCTCCCACCGAGAAAACGCCTAACCTACCCTTCATTTGAATGTCAATTGTCCTTTATGGACCTTAACTTTTCAGTTTTTCTCTTCCCCAGGCCCATTCTGCAAAGGCAGTCACTGTCAACAACCTTGTTGCAACTTTTCTGAAATTTCTTATAGCTATCCAACCATCTGAAATATATGTTTTGTTTTTTCCCAGAATTGACAAAGCACTATATATATATAGATGTATGCCTTGTTTAATGCACATAATTTACCTTGAATCTCTTACCTTGTTATTATTTAGAATACTTTAATTTCAAAAAATTAAATTTATTTAATCAGTCCTCAAATGATAAACACTTATTTTTAGGGTTTTTTTTTTTTAGTTTGTTTTTGCTTTTTGGGTGTTTTTTTTTTTTGCTATTTCAAACAATGCTGGTATAAAACATCACTTTATAAGCTCTTTTCCCACTTGTGTAAGTTTTTCTGTAGGCTTCATTCTCAGGAAATGGCTCTGCTGAGTGGAAGGGTAAGTGTCTTTAACTTTGGTAGATATATTAGACTTTCCTCCAAAATTTTGACACCATTTTGTACTCCAGCAGCAATAGCATTAAGATCCCTGTTTCCTATACCTTTGCCATGTAGACCCTGAGAAAGAAGATACTTAATAAGAAGGGCTCCTGTTGGCTAACTGGGATCAAATTTAAATAATAATAATAGTAATAATAATAATAGCCAGAGCCTAGCATCCATTTCTACGCAGATGCTTCTCACGTGAACTGCACTCTAGAGAGAAGCCTGCACTGAACTGTGTGCCTCTGCACTGGACTGCCTCCTTGTGCTGTATTTCTGCCATCTGAGCCAGACCTTATAAAGGAGTCCCTGGAATCCTATTTCAGCCAGTAGGACTGAGGCTTACCCCATCCAACTGGAGCAGTGTAGCTATACCCCCATCAACCTACCAGAGTGATTCCACTCTGTCCAATCAGGACAGTGCCTTTGGACCAATCAAACTGGGAGGATTTGGAGTCCTCATTTACATGAGGATGAACCAATCAGGGACCAGGAGTGGAGACTTCTGTCTATATCAGCCAGCTTCCCTCTGGTTCTGAGAGTGTACTTCCCTTTCCACCAAAGACTGAAGACTGCCTCTCCCTTGCTGAGCTGAAACACTGAAGATGTCTCCCCGGAGCAAAGCAGACCAAGAGGAGCAGAACAGAGCTATCTAGCCAGAGAGGGGCCTGACCTCAGGACTGCCTCAGAGCCCTGCTCTATTATAATTGAACTGCTTTACAATGAATAAAGTTTTCTTCTTCACTGCACTCCAAATTGGGGATTTCTATTGGTGTTGACAACCATCCATAGGTTGACAGCTATCAGTAAGAATTATCAATTTTTTTTTCTTTGTTAACTGGGAAATAAAACGTATTGACTTTACACAGGAGTTTCCCATAGGAGTTTACTAAGATATGTGGAGGAGAAAGGGAAAGTGCATTCTAAGAAGAGGAATACTGGTTACAGACAGATGTGAGGTTGGATCTGTGGAAGTGGCTAGAGTTTGGATAGGTGGGCAGTTGGCCAGATCACACAGGGCCTGGCACACCTGCTGCAGAAAGGTGGGACTCTGTTCACAAGGAAACCAGGCGAACATGGTGCTGAGAAGCTAAAACCAAATATTTTGTTTTTTATTTCCACCAGTTTGAAGGAGCCATCTATTCTTGTCAGGGCGCTGACTAATACTAGCAGTATCCTTATAATTGGCTTATTTGTTCCTAAAATGCTCTTTAGACAAGGTGGGTGTGCATATGGGAGGGGTGGTTTATGTCAGGGGGAAATGTTTAGTAAATCTATAGATCAAAACATTTCTTTCTGATGTCCCGACTGTGCTAATACACAAATTTCTACAATGGTTTCACTAGAAACTGTACAATTGAAACCAACACTCTCTTACTATTACTGCCACTTTCCCTTCCCCCAATATTAGGTGATAACAGTATTTTTAGGAAATTTCATAGGGAAGATGGCACCTGTTCTATTTTCCTTGTATCCGCAAATGAGACAATCATAACAGAACATTGACAAGTCTTTTAGGTATCTTATTTCACTGCTTCACTTTTCTGGACATAAAAATAAGTATAATGCCACTTTACCAGAGAACTATAATGTCATTTTAAAAAAAAAGCAATGACTTTTCACAAATGAGCATATTTATCAAATAAAGTCTAGATCATGAGACATATGTAACTAATGATGCACTTTAGGATAATGATAAAATGTCAATATCAAGAGTCACTTACTTATAATTAATTATCAATGCATAAACTCAATGGGCCTATTAAATGTGATCACCTTGGATTTGGTTGTTATTTGTATGATCATATTCCAGAGTTAAATTTATTTACACAGAACATTAAGATTAGAAAAAAAAATCAGAGGAATTATTTAATTCAGGCTTTGTTGTCAAACAGTTCACATTAGCTTGGTAGAAATTTGTTTGGTTTTATCTTTAGGTCCAAATTATTTTGTTGGTTTTTTTCAAAATAAATAAAATCTGTAATTAAAATTTTCTTTTTTCGGTAAAACTTGTTTGTCCTCCTAATAACTGTAGAGAAAAAATTCTACATTTCCTAGGCTTTTCAAATATCTCAAAGGATTATTTATCCTGATGATCTGATTTTTTAAGAGTAGGGGCTGACATTTTAGAATAAAAGGTGGACACCTGGCTGACTAGTTATCTTAGGGTATTGCATTTTGAAAAGTATCTTTAGGGACAGTGTGAAGGAATCCAGGGATTCATCCGTCATTAGTTTGCGTTGCCCTGCCTAATCACTACTTCCTGACTCATCAGTTCTTTGAACCTCAATCCTTGAATCTAGCATTTTTAAGTCCCAATCCTGATATTGATATCAATGTTCTAGTTGCTCAGAAAAGACTAGGGGGACTCCCTATGACAGCCTGATATACTGGGGAGTATGTGATGCCAAATATTACTATAAACTATTATTTTCTTAGTACTTTTAATATTGTGAACAGCACTGTAATAAACCACTTAGATACATTATATCTTTTAAATTCTGACAGGGAGATAGTCTGGTTCTTGCTTGGCAGCTGAAGAAACAGATTTTCAGAGAGGTTAAATAAATTGTCTGTGGTCATGGAGTTAACTAGTGGAAAGGAAGGGAACTGTTTGACAACAAACTCACATCCCTAACTCTACAGGGATGGGATGTAGGTTGACAACTTCCACTCTGAACAGAAGACTCTACTACTGAGTTGAGTGACAGCTTCAGAAAAATGGAATTTGCATATATAATCAGTTAGTTTGGATTTCACTCATTGAATATGTGTTTAATTTAGCTTCTATTATTAACAAAATTTTCTGTGTTAATATTCTAAGATGGAATAATAGATCTTTCAAGTTCTCAGGTATTTACTTTAAGATCAAATTAAGTTGCAAGTGGCAGTGTGATCTGGTTTGGGGAAACTAGTACTTTAAAGGAAGAATTTATACTTGATGTTGAAAATAATTTTTCAGGTTGCAAATCTGAGAAAGTCTCCATATCAAACCCAAACAATATTTTTTCTCAAGTTAAATGAAAGTAGCATGAATGATTGAGAGTCATATATATGGCAGCCATAAATGAATCCATTTATTTATTTTAGAATTTGATTGTTCCTTTTAGATCTCATTTGTAAATTGGTATTTAAATGGCTTAGTGAATAACGTTATGTAAAGTCCAAAATATAATGGAATTAGATAGCAATGACAATTATGCAACATTCATTCAGTAAACATTTACTGAGACTCAGTATCTGCCCAACATTGTGCCATGCACTGGGGTGTAGCAGTGAAAAAAGAGGGTCTGTTGCTATGGCTCTATTGTCTCATGAAGACTGAGCAGGTGGATGGGTCAGTGCAGCAACTCTGCTAAAACTCGTTTACGTTAAATTAAATTTAATCTCATCCTTTAGGAGGGGGAATTTTCTCATTCTCATGGTTATTTTGAGATATTAAGTGATATAATACATGTGATTACTAGTATAATAAGTGATATGTTGAAGTCATAGTATAATAAGTAATATGTTGAAGTCATAGTACGTTAGTAACATGCAGAAAGAACAATCTATTATAATAAAAGCATAACATGGTAATTAGACCGGATGACCTTCCGGACAAAGCCGCGGTGGCGGGGGCTGAGGCAGAGACAGTAGCGGCGGTGACGGCGGGGGTCTGAGCCCGTTGCACGAATTTTGTACATCGGGCCTCTAGTTAAGTATATTATACAAATAAATGTAGGATAAGTCAGGGGAAATATATTAATTGTAGCAACTAAAGCAAAGACTTGGTAACACATATCAGCCCTTAGGTATCTGAATGATTTTGGAGCATGACGATTCTTAAATAGGTATTTATAAAAAAAACAGAAAGTGTACTCACCAAAGTGTGCAAATTACATACACTATTGAGTCTTGCCTTGTAGAATAGTGAAAAGAGAAATAGATTTGGCATCTGGAGATCCTGAGGGATTTTTCCTTATCTGTAAAATGATAACAGTAATAGGACCTTTCATATGAGGTTGTTGTGCGTCTCAGAATGAATCTTGTATAAAATTACTTAAAAATAAATATATAATTATGAAATATATGCTATTTGATTAATTTAAATATATATATCTGGTACATTTTAGATTAAATCCCTAATTCACAGATATCTTGGAAAAACACTTAATTTGAATTTGCAGCACAGTGAATTAAAAAGAATTTCTAACTTGTGAAGCGTGTATATGTGTGTGTTCATGTGGACATATCTATTCTGATCATACATATCAGCTTTAGGAAATGTCAGGACTAAGCTGCTGAATTGTTTGAGGTAACAATTCCTGGGACGATACAATTTACAATTCTCTGAGTAGCATGAAATATGTGATGTTAAGGGCCAGGAGCTACCATTCAGTATGACTTCTAAAACCATGAAAATAAACTTAAACTCAGTATCAGTCTCAGTCGTATGACTTTATGATGATATAATATGAACCCAACTGCCTTCTGTGAAGGGGAAATGGCCCTAAACCAAAGGCTCTTGATCTTCTGAACTCTGATGGATTTGGGCAGTTACATCTAGCTATAACAGCTGTGAGAAGCTGGACTACTGTGTATCCTAGAGAAGAAGAATTTGTAGCTCTCACAACATCTTGCAGGGAAGGGCAAGGTGATGGAAGAACGAAGGGGGAGGATGAGCGGGGAAATCCCAAATCTTTAGTGAAATCTATTAAAACCCAAAGATGATTGGTATAGATAAATAAATACTTTTCTGGTGGAAACTAGTGACAGTTGGAATCTGGGTCACTTTTTTAGAGTGACAAGGTGGTATACATGGAGCCAGGACCCCAGGACACAGAGATAATGTAAGACTTTAAGTCCCTGTGAAGTTGCAGAGGGCTTTTGGACTCCACGACTGTGAAATTGGCAGGTATTTGAGCAAATTATACCTATACCATCAGGGGCAAAGAGGCCCCAGCTTATACCTGTGTTATACCAGTAAGACATATACTTACTTATTTGTAATTTTTAACCTGTCTGCTTCCAAAAGGAGAAATAATGCAGTTGTATTATTTAGTATAATATAACTTTACATAGTAGAGTTAACCTAGGCCAGTGGTTCTCAAACATGGGGACGGGGGAGAGGAGATGTGAAGGAGTGGGAAGGACAATTTTTCCCTCAGGAGACATGTGTTAATTGTCTGGAAATATTTTTGATTGTCACAACCAGGGGTTGCTATTGTCGCCTTGTGAGTAGAGGCCAGGGATGCTCCTCATTATACGATGTGCAGGACCGACTCCGCAGGAAAGAATATCTGACCCAAAATGTCAGTGGTGCCAAGTTGTGAAACCCTGGCTTAGGTCAACCCCTCTTTATACAAAGGAGAAACTGAACATCAGAGGAGATCAGTGACACATGCCCAGTCACACAGTGAGCAAATAGAAGAAACAGATCCTTGAGTGTTTTCCCCATCACACTATGTAAATTATAAATACTAAAAAATGGAACTGTCAGAAAATAAAGCTTCTTATGGACAAATTTAGGCTTAAATGCACTAAATATGAAATTGCACAAAACTTTAGAACACAGAACTGCTTACATTGGGAAATCTGGGCAACCAGGAAAATAGAGAATTTCATCATGTAATGTACATTTGATTGCATGTAGTAAAACCTATTTTTCATGATATTTAACCAAAGTACTGCCCAGCTAGTGGTTCTTACACTTTAGCATGCTTCACAGTAACATGGGGGGGCTTGTTAAAAATCAAATACCCCCACCCCAATCCCAGAGGTTCTGTCTCAGTAAGTTTTGAGTGAGACCTGAGAATCTGCATTCTTAACAAGTTCCCAGGTGATGCTGCTGCTTCTAGTTGGGAGGTGACATGTTGAGGACCACTGACTGGCCTAGAACAGGTACTCCATAAATGTTAGCCTAATATTGTAGGTTCTAAAAATATAATCTCACTTTATCATGTAATCTCATGTTAGCAAAGATTAATCAATAAAGCTAATTCCCTTAGAGAAACTACAGATAGCAGAACCAAAACTAACTTTATACCTCCTTTAAATCAAAATCCTTTACTTTAAAAATGAAGACATTAAGAGAACTTTTTAGGCTTCATCGACTAAAAAGAAGAATTCCTTTAGACAATGGGCAAATAAAAAGTATCAAATGAAAATCCTTATTAGACCATTTGTGTACTGATAGTGTTTTCTGGGAGATAAATAAACTCAAAGATTGTGAGTACAACTAAGTATGCATGCATCATTTTTAATATTACAGTTATGAGGACTATTCTGTATGCCAAACCGAATAAAACCTGGTCTGATGAGGCGCTTATGCCAAGCTAAGTCTATGGGGAAAATGCTGATTGACATCAGTAATATAAAATCAGTCCCTGAGGAACTATAACTGTCTCTTCAAATTATTCGGGAAAACTGTACATGCTTAATCAATGAAATATAGCATAAAATGTTGAGCAGTATATTCCCATCATAAGTAATCAATGTGCTACTGTTAATCACAATGAATAGAATGAAAAGTAGCCCATAAGAAATTTATTTTAGTAACACTCATTTTCATTAAGTTAACGAAATGAATGCAAGAAATTCCAGAGACTGAAAACTACCTGTTTACCTAGTGAAGGTGCTCTGATTACCTGCCTTGTGACAGTGCTCCTGTTGAGAGATACCCAGTGACTGAACATTCAACTTCCCACTTAGCTCTCTGCATCATGAAGACAGTGTACACAGCCTGCATTTTACTAACTCATGACATCCTGTCCTGTTCAAGGGACTGAACTTCACTGGCCAAGGGCGCACAGGAAGCCAAACCCTCTCAAATGTGCTGCATTTGTCTTCAGTTGTTTAAATATCCAGCTACGTTCTAAATTTAGTGCCATCTGTTGTGCCATCATCTCTGGTTAAATCTTATTAAAATTCCTTGCCCATATCACACTGCTGCTGCAATCTCACCCTGCGACTTCTCCCAGCTTTTCTGCAGCATTCAAGAAGAGCCTGCTATTCTAATGAATTCCCATACCAGGACACAGTTTGAGAGTCTAAAACAGAATCAGCGCTATACGTTTCTACTTTGATTCAGAGTGAATAACTAACTGTTCATGTCAAACCTGAGATCATACCGCCAAGTCCCCTAAACACAACACAGTTTAAATCAATGCAGTTAACCCAACATCCTTCAGTGCTAGGACTGAATGGCGCTCTTACTGCAGTATTCACCTTGGCACTAAGTAGGCAGGATTTATTATTTGTTGAAGTCACAAAACTGCCAGGCTCCATTCTCACATTATCACAACAGAAAACACATACAGGAAAACATCTAGCTCATTTACAAGGGAAGCAAATTTGCGATCAGACAAGAGCAATGCAGTAGCCAAGAACTGCAGTAAATCTCTTCAAACTAATAGCTACATCTAATCATCTCTCGTACAACACCTCCGAGCAAATGAATTGCATTCAGAGTTTAAACAGTCAAATCAACATTCATTCCCTGATGGTTAGAGATGATGCTTGATAAACAAATGCTAATTTATGATTCATTTACTCCTTAAACGCTTAAAGCTAGGATTGCTAACACATTTACTGTGCTTATTCAAGCATGCTAACAGATCTGGAATCGCTTAGTAATTTCTCCCTGCACCTCTCAGCATGGCTGACAGGCATCTGCCAAGACTAAAGCATATAAACCACTGAATCATGCAAAAATATTTACCCCCAAAAGATGTAGTACAAGCTCAGCTTCCTCCAGCTTCCATAGTCCCTGAAGTGTTAATCAGAAGGTAACAGTTCCATGAGTTTTCACAGGCCAGCAGTGTGTCTCCTACACTTGACCTAGACAGCCTTACATAAGAAGCATCGGGACTGGGGAGCTCGCTGAATGTCATCACCAGCAAGAGTTAGAAGTGTTGGCAGCAGCAGGCAGGCAGGCAGGCTGGGAGTTTGCATGAAAATCATGAAGTCTTTCTTGTCTTTCTCTTTTGAAATGTTTTCTAAGGAGAGTTAAGAATGGCTCAGAAACTGGTCTCATTCTTTTTATGGGAAGAATGACCAGAAGCATAAAAGCTAAATCTTCCAGCAAATGCAAGACACCTCTTTCAGTGTTTGCAGCAAACCTAGCAGAATGAATTGCTGTCTGCAAAGTACTGTACCATGACACCTAAGATGAAGGGAATGGTATCGCAAAGTAATGACTCAAAGGCTGCCACCGAGAGCTTTTGACTGCCTTTAACTCATTGTGGTGAGTAAGGGGAATATGTATGTATGTAATGAGAGTAAGAGATGGAGGTGTGAGTTGGTTTGCAGGATGATAACTAAAGGATTGTAAGGAGTGTTCACATTCCTTAAACATCTTGTTGCAAGCCAGGTCAGGGCACTTTAAATCTTATATATCAAATTCAGAATGGGGTGGGTTAAACTGGTGGTGCTTCAAGTATTTCAAATTGAAATATTTTTGTGAAAGCAATAAGAAAAGCAGGCACCGCTCTGTGGTGGTTTGCAGATGACTGTTAGATGTGTGAATTAATTACTTCCTTTGTCAATACCAAAAGGGAAGATCGGAATTTCAGCATGCAGATTTTGCATATAATGAATCTTTTGTTAGAGTTTGAAAGCAGTTTCTGAGAATGGGGCAATAGCATTCCTGTGCTTTTGAAATAAGCTTTGGTCGGCTCATTTCCAAGTATGGGGTGAGTATTTTCAAGTAGCAAAGTAAAAACAATATACTCTTTCCATCTAATTTCTATTCAGTTATCGCAGATGTGTGCAATACATCTCCTTGAAAGCTAGAAATAATAAAGCCTGTCCTATATTCTGATCCTGAGGATAGCGGTATGGTATTATTAATATAAGATGCATTATATTATTTAATTATATATAAAACTGTGGTTTGATATGGGGATGTGGGCTAAGACATAATTCCTGAGACAACAGAAATAGAGAAGAAGCCATGCATCATTTAAAAATAATCTTAATGTGCTGCTCTTAGTGGGGAAACTTGTCTACTTGTGCGTCACACTGAGAATAGAGCAGGGAGATAAGAGAATTTTAGGTCCCTGGAACAATACAATATCTAATTTCACCCCTAAGGGAACAGAGGTAGAAAGAAGTTAAATGGTGTGCTTAAGGTGATGCAGAGGAATAGGTGAGTGTAAAGTGGTTTTCGGATCTTCACAGTATTTTGCCTACTGTACTCCAGTGAATGCTTGTCCTTGGATACTGGTGTAAAGGTATTTTTTATTTTTTAAAATAATAGAAATGGCAAAAACCAAAGTGGAGTAGCACTGGTCTTCTTAGCAGTAGACTGCTTTTGGGAAAACAAGTTCTACAGTGGATAGAATGAGACATTTTATTCAGTTACTTCTCATAGCTAATGAACGTATTGGTGCAACATTGAATTAAATTCTCAAATTAAAAAAGTGTTCTGAACATTAAGTGATGGACACCACGTTTGTGGTTAAGATCCTTTTATTTTGTGGTGCTAGGCTTTTCCATCTCTTGTAGAATAATATTCATGAAATAAACAACACATAGGAAGCAAGGAATTGGAAAAAAGAGTTTTCTAAAAAAAAAAATACTTTGTCTTATTACTTTTAAGTAAACTGAACCCCTTATAGTCAAGCATTTGTTTTCAACTTTGCATCCCTGCCCCTAGAACAGTACTTACTGGGTCCTCAATAAATATTTGCTGAATGAATAAATGAAGGGCTGAAACACATTCATGATAATCCATTTATGGGGGTTGCATATGTTATTGCCTAGTAGAGTTCCTTGGAAGAGTCATTTTAAGTAATGTAAAAAAAAATAATTTATAAGTATATCAGGTTAATAATCACCATAGTAAATGAATGCTTTTGAAATCCTTGCTAAGAAACTGTTTTTATAAAAAATTAGCATTCTTCTTACAATCTAATTGTGTTAACTTGGTATAGGTTTGACAACTCATAAGGGTAATTCAACTTTCACTAGGTTAATCTAATAGAGGTTTTGTTTTTCTCAAGTGACATTAATTTAAGGTCAAGTAACATTAAGGTAGGACTTTACAGTCCTGGCAAACCCACAGTCCTCGGGACCTCAGCTCATTTTTCTTCCGCTTGGCCATCCTATGTGGCTTTTATCGTCTAATTTGTTGCCTTGTGGTCTCAAAATGGTTGCCTCATCTTCAGCATCCTGTCTACATTCCAGGTAGGGGGACAGGAAGTATGAAAGGCAAAAGGCAAGTGCCAGCTGAATCAGCTCTTTCTCCAAGAGCTTTCCCAGACCCCCTGGAAACTTTGATTTAATTCTTATGGGTCATAACTGTGCAAAATGCCATCACTCCTGCAGGGGAATCTGGAATAATTGTGTTTTTAGCTGAGCCCATTGCCACCCCTTTAATAAAACTGCGGTTCTTTCTTTCAGGCAAAGAAGCTTGCTTCCCCCATATTCATTCTCCCTTAGTATAGTTTAGGTAGTTCTGGTAAAATCATAAAGCATTCAGTGTGATCATTTAGTCTAAACTCATTTATCTTCCAAAAGAAGGAAAAGGCTTCTCATTTTAGATCTGTGTCTTCTATGGGGGAAAAATGATCCTACTTTTGAAATAGAATATTACTTGGGTAACAATGGGATGATATGTACACTGTAGTCCAATGGATGCAGGAGAAAGATGCAGAAAACTTCTCAGAATGAAAAGGGAAAATAATCTCATGTACCATTTCACCCCATATTCACCCTCAAAATAAGGTTGAAAAAAGTTGTTTCTTTCTTAAAAGATTCTGACTACGGAAGAATGAATGAACATGGAATTAAAGCTCCAATCCTTTAGGTTTCTGCAATTACTAAATAAAATGGAGTCTCATTAATTTAGAAAAGAGATTTTTCCTTTTTTTTTCCTTTTCAGTTCCGCCTGTTATCTTGCTAGAATCAGCTAGACTGAAAAGCACGTGGTTCCTCCTGCTGAGCCTTGGAAGGGCTTTGTAAGATACACAATTAGTTTGCAAGAATGCTTCTCTAAGCCAAAAGCAGCTTTTCATATTGGGACAGGAATAATACTGATATCCTTTAAAGGACCTGGAACATGATGGCCCCTCAAACCAAACATTTCACTTTTAACTTGTAGAGGGTTCCTGCCCTAACTGGAATAGAAGCTCTCTAATTCTACAGGGGGAAAAAGGCATTCTTAATTTCTATTCAACTCACTTTTTACATGGAAGATAGTTGACTTCTGAACCAAGTCACATTCACCTTGAAATAAGCTATTCAAAAAATTTGAATATTGCACCAGTCTCTATTTCACTAAAAAGCCACATGGAGGATGTTATTCATTTCACTCGCTTATAGGAATAAATAGGGGAAATGGCTTGCAAAAAAGCAGACTATATCTGTCCGAACAGGTGACAGCAAAATTAAAATATATTTAGTAACTGACAGGTATGAGTTTTACAAATCATAAACTCAAGGGAGAACACAACTGTAACTTTCTTCATGTTCCTATAAATTAATTTCTACTTTAATGTCCCATTTTTGCCTCATGACTGAAAATTAAATTATTTCTAGGCCAGCTCAATCACCTTAGTACTTTTTGTTAGTTATCTTAGGTTTAACTTGGTAAAATGTGAGCTTTTTATTTCGCCCTTTATATTAGAGTAACACTAGCTTTAGCAACCAGTACCCCCAAAAGTCTTGGTGGCTTAGCACAATGAAATTGTCTATCTTACTCATGCAGATTTCTATGTGGTTGTTCCTGGCGGGGAGGTGGCCTTCTCTGGGATCCTTCATGAATCCTGGATCTTTCTGTCTTGCGGCTTCTCTTGCCTCTACCTACTCAGAGGCAGCCAACAGATGGAAAAAGAGATCCTAAAGAATTACACCTACTTCTCAGCCCACAGGTGACACACATGAACTGGCTTTTATTTCCTGGGGGAGAAATAGTCGCACAGCTCCACTTAGATGCAATGAAGGTTGAGAAATGTGGTCCCTAATTAGGCGATGACTTCCCAGAAGGGATTCTAATTGATTTGGTCACCAAGCTATGCCTGCCTGTCTGCAAATCAATCAGTCAACAAACATTTCTTGATGTCCACCCTTTATGACTTCTGCAAAGTCCTCGGGCATTTTTAGTCAGAACTCCAAATTTGGAACCTAGCTTTAGAAACGCTGTTTTCAAATAGCAAATATTGGCTTCCTTGTACATTTGAACATGAAATCAGTGAGTACGTAGAGCTCTACACCAGCTCCCTTTGCTTAAGGCCAGAGTTTTCCTGGGGGTAGAGAATTAAGGCTGTAGATGCTAACGCAGGTGGCCCAGACCCCTTTGTCCATCCCTTTTGTCTCATCTCTCTCCTACCCCTCCCACCCACCCACCCACCTCGGACTTCTCAGTTAAAAATTAGGGCACATAGCTAGTTGTTCCTAGAGCTTGACCTACATATAGGGTTTCTTGACTAGGGTCAACTAAATGAAAAATAAATTATTAAAATAGACAATAAATAGCCCAGATTTTTTGTAGATATAGCTGGATTACAAAAAATTTAGAATGTATGCCACTTAGTAAATCTCTAAACATGTTCTTCGTATAACATTATATATGCCGAGTCATGATCTTCTTACCCCCTTATAAGTGAAGAAATTGATGAGAATGTTGGGCTAATGACAGATAAATATTAATCATAAATTATAGTTGTATGAACTTGTTTAATAGTTTACAGAACACATTTATATACTATTTGATCCCATAGAGCAGCAATCTTCAACCTTTTTCATCTCATGGTACACATAAACTAATTACTAATATTTTGCAGCACACCAAAAAGTACATTATATTTTTCGCCAATCAAACAAAAAAAAAAAGGTATAATTTTGTTCAGTCACACCAGATGGCTGTCATTGTGTTGGCTGTTGTCATTTTTTTTTTTTTTTTTGACAATCTAAGGGAAAAGATGTTAGTGCTCTGACTAAATAGATGTTAGTGCTCTGGCATGTTTTATAAATTCTTGCAGCACACTGGTTGAAAATCACTACCCAAGAGACTTAGATTTGTATTAGATCCACACAAGGTCTGTACGGCAGTTGCTAATTCCATGCTAATTCTAAGAGAGAGCCAGGATGCGTCCCAGGTCTTAGAATTCTGCATAGAATAGTGCTGCTTGCAGCACATCACACGGTAGGCTTGTACTAATCAAGTGCAGGGCCACATGGCTGTGAAGTGTTAAACGTGAGTAAGGAATGTCCAATCCTGACTCAAACCTGCCACAGAGCTTTCTGTTCCTACTCAGGCTTCCACTTGGACCCCAGGGAGAGAAGCTTAGGATTTCAGAGTTGGGCTCAGGCCTGTGAAACCCAGTGATGAACAGATCTTCGGAAATGCCAAGCTCTGTTACTATTCTGACTAAAAATTAGTCCCCAGATGATTTTTATTTTGGGGAAGAAAATCTCAGAAGTGATTAGTCAACTAGCTGAACAGCTGCAAATGTCTTCAGATGTGAAAACATTGCCCTCTTCGCAGAGGACAGGCAATTGGGCTCCAAATGCAAACACATTTCTCATGTACAGGAACGACTCCACCAGCAAGCTTAGTTAGGTAGAAAATCTTTGCATCTAATTCCAGTATTAAGGCACATTACAAATTAACAAATCATAAAATTTGGAGGCTGATGAAACCCCAATTTTTGCCTTTGCCCCACAGGCTACCTTGACAAATACAAAGCAGATAAAATATGGCTTTAAGTGTGTTGGTTTTTAGAAAAAAATATTTCTAGAACAAATTCCAAAGCACTATTTCTCTGTACTAATATGAGACAATTTTTAAAATGTAATGTTACTGGTTTGATATTTAAATTTTGAGCCCTAATGAATTAGTCTAATAATGACAGTTTATATATATTGAGTGTTAAAAACATAAGCTATTGTATTTAAAAATAAATTGGTTTTTCAAAACAGAGCAGAGTAAATATTGCCTATAGGAAATACCACATCTTGACCAAATTCTCTCTGTAATCCTGGTTCCCTAGCATTCAGGGAAACCTTTGGAGGGGGGAAAGGGAAATAATAATTCTCTCTCATAGAATTATTATAAATTTTAAAATATATATTTTATTGACTTTTTATAGAGAGAAAGGGAGAGGGATAGAGAGTTAGAAACATCTATGAGAGAGAGAAATATCCATCAGCTGCCTCCTGCACACCCCCTACTGGGGATGTGCCCACAACCAAGGTACATGCCCTTGACCAGAATCGAACCTGGGACCCTTCAGTCTGCAGGCCGCTGCTCTATCCACTGAGCCAAACCAGTTAGGGCAGAATTATTATAAATTTTAGTGGAAAATATATGGTAGTCACTGGGCCTGTGATGAGTGGTCACTCACTTTCACTTCTATCTTCCTTGTTTGCTTCACATAGAGATAGGAATTTTGATCCCTGGTCAGCTGGAGGAAGACAATTTTTAGCAAAGTAAACTTTATGATGAAACTAAATTGAAAATCTCTAAGTTTAAATATATATATATTTCCCTTTGTTCTCAATTCTCTGTAACAGGCAAGGCTGAAAGTATTCTGTCTTCATAAAGAAAGTTCACTTTCAGCATGTGTGCTAACCAAAGATCCACTGATTGATTGATTTTTAAAGTGTCCTTGCTTCCGATGTACTTAGCCATTGCTGTGTATTCACTCTAACTATCAGCAAGGAATATTTATTGGCTCCCTATCCCCATACCTACCCTGTAGAGCATACAACTCAATCCTTTTGTAATGTTTAAGGTCTGTGGAATATGTGATAATATTACACTGTATGATCAGATCAGTGTGAAGTGTGGAAATATAAAGGGCATTGAAGTGCAAAAGAAAAGTCCTCCTTTGGTGGTCTGAGAGATCTTTCCCGGGAAAGTGGGATTTGAATGAAGAAGTGGAGGCGGAGCTGTCACAGGGAAGAATATAAAGAGGGTGGAGTGGTTAATCCTCCTTGAAGAGAAAAGGAAAGGAGAGCAATATTCCAGCAAGGAGACATATACCAGAAAAAGGAATAGGACAGTTTATCTGAAGCCAAGGGTTTGTGCATTATTGTGATTAATCACGGAAACAGTTGCCAAACTTTCATCATACAAACATTCTCCCTGAGAACTTATCAGGTTCTATTGCCTATTAATTTCTACTGATGCATTTCATTTAGCATTTGCAATGACAGAAGGACACTTTTTTCCTCAAAGAAGTGAAGCCAATAAGATAAAGTGAGGAATGATTCGTGTGTGATATTTTAAAATCAAGCAATGTCACTGCCCCAAGCAAATTACAAGTATTTAATTTTAGTAATGTTTTCAGTGTCCTTGAAATTTCTAAATATATGACTTGACATTTTTACTTAGTACTTATCAATTGATAGTGTTTTATCATCCTATATTTATTATTTATCAAGTATTTATGAAACAAGGCAATGTAGCCCTGTGGTACATGTTTTGATTTGGAATAAAAAACAACAACAACACTTTGTTTAAAGTCAGCTGACAATCGTATGGAAGCTCCCTTGTAGGTAACTAACTGTTTTTCTCTTGCTGCTTTTAATATTCTCTCTTTGTCTTTTGCTCTTGGCATTTTAATTATGATGTGTCTTGGTGTGGTCCTCTTTGGATTCCTTTTGTTTGGGGTTCTGTGCGCTTCCTGGACTTGTAAGTCTATTTCTTTCACCAGGTGGGGGAAGTTTTCAGTCATTATTTCTTCAAATAGGTTTTCAGTATCTTGCTCTCTCTCTTCTTCTGGCACCCCCATAATTTTGATGTTGGTATGCTTGAAGTTGTCCCAGAGGCTTCTTACACTATCTTCAAATTTTTGGATTCTTTTTTCTTTTAGCTTTTCCAGTTGAGTGATTTTTACTTCTTTGTATTTCAAATCTTTGACTTGATTCTTGTGTTCCTCTAGTTTGCTATTGGGTGTCTGTATAATATTTTTTATTTCAGCCAGTGTATGTTTAATTTCTAGTTGGTCCTTTTCCATATCCTCAAGGGTCTCTCGGATATCCTCGAGGGTCTCGCTAAATTTATCGGCCTTTTCTAGGAAATTCTTGAAAAACCTTATAACTGTGGTTTTGAACTCTATGTCCAGTCATTTGTTTTCCTCCATTTCTTTGGTTTTGATCTGTTTCTTTGTCTCCCCATTTTTGCTGCTTCCCTGAGTTGGTAGGGTAGCTTTGTGTGCTAGTTGTCCTATATGGGCCAGTGGCTCAGCCTCCCCAGTTACCTGAGGTGGACACTCTTGGTGCACCCCTTTGTGGGCTGTGTGCACAGTCTTGTTGTAGTTAAGCCTTGATTGTTGTTGGTATCAGTGGGAGGAGTTGACCTCCAGGCCAATTGGCTGTGAGGATCAGCTGTGTCTACGCCAGGAGACAGCCTTGCAAAATTGTAAAAACCTCTGTGCTTAGCTTGGATGGGGCAGAGTTTCAGGGTGGAGCTTCAGGGTGTAGCCTACAGCCTTGGCTTCCCGTCGGCCCCGCCCTATGAGGTTCCTGGGTCTCTGTGTCCCTCGGTACTCGCTGCAAGCACCTCTGAGAGAAAGGCGCCCTCGCGTTTCGCCCGCTGCCAGACAGTCTAGTCTCTCCCCCAATGAATCTGGATTCCCAGATTCTCGCCCGGAACTGGGGTTCAGTGCAGTCGGAACTGGAGTTTAACGCAGTCCAGAGCTTTTGTCTCCTTCACGCTAGAGCAATCCTGTGGCACACTCAACAGTCCGTCCTCTGTGCGCATTCACGTGCGTGCCCTGGAGCTCTGCCTTTTGCCGCTCCCCTGAGTTTCCGCCTTACAGCCCAGATTCCCCCAGTATGAGCCTGGGCCCCCAGAGTCTCGCCTGGTGCTGGGGTACAGCACAGTTTGGAGCTTTTATCTCCTTCCTGCTAGAGAACGCCAGCCAGGCACTCAGCTGCCCGTCCTCTCCGGCTCCGGCCTCTCTGCATGCGCACGCCCATGTCTCCGTACCTCAGTCTTTTACAGCTCCTCTGATTTTCCTTATGGTTTTCTCTTTCCTTCTAGTTGTAGGATTTCCAGTCAGCCAGCTTTCCTGTGGTTCTGGATGATGTCCGTTTTGTCTTTTAGTTGTATTTTTGAAATTGTTGTGCGAGGCTGCAGTTTAGGTGTTTACCTATGCCGCCATCTTGGTTTCTCTCACTTAAACACATTTTAATTCCTTCAAGTTTTAAAATTGTATACTATATTTTAAAAAAAGCCCACAATCCTCTATTATTTTTATCCTTTTAAAAAACCACATTCATGATGGATGGGATCTGCACAATTTAAATGTGTTTTTTTTTTTTTTTTTTTCCTTAGGGAGCAAAATAATATTTCAAGGGCTACATAGCAGCTTTTGACCCAGTTAAATCTTAATGTCAAAACCAATATTCTACACATACTTAATGAGACAAAGGATGATTTTAAAAGGAGGTCTTCTTTCTGCTCCTTGTTGGGGCTGACCAGGAATACTGAAATGTGTGTAATTTAACATTCATTACAGCAAATCATGAGGCTTTGCAGTTTTAAATGTGTCCACCCATACAATTGTCTGTGCCATAACACTCTTTAATGACAGATAATAATTGAACATTATTCTACATTCAAGCCTCACCACTGGAACTACAGATAGAGATGCTGCTCTTCTGAAGACTGTGTGCTATCTTTCATATTGAGGCTATATCCAAGGGAGCCAACAACAAATGAAGGGTTACCCACTTAAGAGAATGGTCAAAAAGTCCCTCTGGTAACCTAACTATTTCTCTCAGTTGCCCAGCAGGAAGACAGCTCCTTCTCTCTGAGCCTACGAGTGTTAGAGAGGACATTTGCAGATGTTAATGAGCTCAGACCACTGATCTCTCTCAACAGAAGCCTTGGGTGGGAGGAGGTATCTCAGAACCCCTGCAAGAAAGCCCCCCATAGGCTTCTGCAGTCACAGTCTCTCACAGCCCTGAGAAACCCATTCAGGCATTTTCATAATCTGGGCATGTAATTCTAGCTTCACATAAATAAATAACAGCAGTGCTAACAGTACACACACTTTTTGTTGTGAGGTAATTTTGTCCTAAATGCCTATTGCTATATATTTTTAATTCCCATCAGAAAACAGAAACTTTTCTCCACAGAGTGATTATTGATAGATAGAGCCATTTCCTTCTATTTTTCTATTTGTTAAAAAAAAGTTAATACATCCTCTTTAAGGTTTGAAAACATAGGAGACCATATTCTTATTTCTTAAAGCAGATTTGAATTTTCTAGTTTCAGTTTTTAATATTTAAAAAAATATTTTTAAAGGTTAGCACATTATGTAAACCAAAATAAGACTATGCTTACCTATATATATAAAAGCCTAAGTGACCATTATGACTGAACAACCGAAATGACCAGAACGACCGGTCAACCAGTCACAATGACACGCACTGACCACAAGGGGGCAGACGCTTAATGCAGGAGCTGCCCCCTGGTGATCAGTGCGCTCCCACAGCCAACCTCCCATGGCCCCTCCCCCCGGCCGGCCAGCCCCCATCTGTCCCTGGTGCTAAATCATTCGTAGAGACCTGCTTCTGGGTTGGGGTTTCGTATGTAGCAGAGCAGCTCCCTCGCTGTGATGTATTGAAAGGGTTTGTCTCGCTTCCATCCTCTCCCTTCCCTGGGAGCTGCCTGCCTGCCACGGTGGCGGCGTGGCAGTGAGGAAAGGAGGAAGGGGGGAGGCAGGGAACCACGTGGTAGTGGGGTGCCGACAGTGGCATCGGCGTCTGGCATCCATTCCTTCCACACCCAGCCCGATTACCATCACCTCCTCTCTTGACCCCACCAGGGCCCTGGGGCTCAGGCTGGGTTGAGAAACCGGGGGTGAGTGGCACCAGACGCAGCCCTTTTCCCAGGGGAGCTGAGGGCTGGCTTCCTCCTCGGGGCTGGTGGCCAACCTCCTGCAGTCCCTTCCCCAGCCAACCAACCTCCCGTGGTCCCCACTCCCTGTGTACAAATTCATGCACCGGGCCTCTAGTCCTACATAATAAAATGGTAATATGTAAATTACCATCACTCCGCTACGCCCACGATTGGGCCCGCAGGAGGCGCAGGGGGCGGGACTCAGGGTGGCCGGGGTAGCTGATTGGGCCAGCAGGACGCTGAGCTCGCGGCGCCACTGGCGCTGCGAGCTCAGCGTCTGTGCCATGGCTGCCGGAGGCCAAAGCGGGGGACCTGGCCGGCTGTCTGCTCCGGCGCAAGGCCTTTCGAAAGCCTCCGCAGCGCCGGAGGCTTTCGGAAGGCCTGGTGCACCCGCGGACAGCCGGCCAGGTCCCCCGCGATCAAAGGCCAAAGCGGGGGACCTGGCCGGCTGTCTGCTCCGGCGCAAGGCCTTTCGAAAGCCTCCGCAGCAGCCGGAGGCTTTCGGAAGGCCTGGGGCACCGGTGGACAGCCGGCCAGGTCCCCCGCGATCAAAGGCCAAAGCGGGGGACCTGGCCGGCTGTCTGCTCCGGCGCAAGGCCTTTCGAAAGCCTCCGCAGCGCCGGAGGCTTTCGGAAGGCCTGGGGCACCTGCGGACAGCCAGCCCGCTGGTGCACCAGGTGCATGATTAAATCATCCACTGGGCCTCTAGTAAAAACTATAATTAACCATAAATCTACACTACATGGTCATTTGAACTTAGCTATGATATAGTATAAAAATTACAATAAAACACAGGTAGATCTGGAATGAGATTCTAGCTTTATTAATACACTAGGGGCCCAGTGCATGAATTCATGCACTTTGAAAGGAACTGTGGGCCGTGAGGCTGTGGTGGGCACAGGGACAGGTCTTGGCCCATCCTCTGCAACTCCACCTGGCCCCTCCCACCGCTGCTGCTCCCATGCGCGCTGGCTGCGCCAGCTTGCTCACACCTGCTGCTGCCTCAATCACCCCTCAGGAGCAGGGGGAGGAGGAGAATTCCTGAGGGGCGATCAGGGATGGCAGCCGCCGTTTGCATCCGCTGACACTGCTGAGTGATTGGGGCTGGCGCCGGGCACTGACAGTGGGTGTAAGTGGTAGATCTGGTGCCGGAAGCAGGTGTGAACATCTGGCGGGACTGCAGCACATGGGAGCAAAGAATTTTCAGTAACCACCAGAGGCTTGCCCGGATGAGTGACTGGCGCCCCACCTTGATCTGGCACCCTCACTCACCTGCTCCACCATCCTGCCACAGCCGATGCCCACCATGTTCCGCACTCTGCTGTGGACACCAGCCATGTTCTGCACACACCCCCTGGTGGTCAGCGCACATCATAGCAACCAGTTGTTTGGTTGTTCGGTTGTTCTGCCGTTTGGTCTATTTGCATATTAGGGTTTTATATATGTAGATAGCATTGTGACTTCTGGAAGTTGCTTAAATTTTCTTAGCCTTTGTTCTCATCTGTTAAATAGGGATGATAATTTGAGATTATAAGATAATGAGATAATGTGTTTGAGATATCAAAGTTATTTTAAAACTATCACTCCTCTTCTTTCCTTCCTAATCAAGTTGAAAGTACAGGGTAGGAATATAATTAATGAGTCATGAAAAAGAAAAATCAAGACCTCATGGTTTTATCCTAGGCCTTCTGTTTTTCTCACTTTCTACACCTTCCTGAGCAACCTTGATCTCTCTTATCCACAGTTACCACATTTATACCGATGGCCCACTTACTTTTATTTTTGTCCAAATCACTTTCGTGTGATCCAGACCCTTATAAGCTTTTTAGTAATCCCCACATACACGCCACTGTAACTCACTTTACATTTCCAAAATTGAATTTAGCCTCTCCTCCTACTACTAAAAAAATACAATAACAATCAAACAATTGGTTTATCTTGCTTTGTTCCCCATCAAGCGTGTCCAAGCTAGAAATTTGGGTTACAACTTACACTGTTCTCTCTCTGATTTTTTCAAACCCAAACACCAAGTCCTGTCCCTTCTACTTCCTAAGTATCTTTTAGATTCATCTATAACTCTCCATTCTTACTGTCACTATCCTACTTCAGGCTACCATCCTTTGTTGCCTGAAATGTTTTAACCAACTTTCAACTGGTCTCGCTGCTTCTAGTCATGTTTCTCTCAAATCCGTTCCTCATATTGCAGCCAGAAAGACCTTTCTAAATATATATATATATCAGATTGTGTCTCGTCCATCCTTAAAATCCATGATTACTATTAGTCTAACATGGTTTACATGATATATCCTTAACATGCTTTATTTATAATGGGGTACACCCCCTGAACCCACTGAGGACTCAAGCATTGGTTGTAGTGTTGCAGCCAACAGCTCTCAATATGTCCCTCCGTGGGACATTCTCTCAGCTGAAGAGCATCTATTACACCAGGTCACACCCTTCCCAAGGCTGTCTGCATCCAATGACAGGTCCATTCAGAGGTATGAAATTCCAGCCTCCTTATTCCAAAGTAAAAGTTGGCTTCAAACTCAAGTTTAGAAAGGATTTTTTGTTTGTTAATCCTCACCTGAGGATATTTTTTCCCTTGATTTTTAGAGAGAATGGAAGGGAAGGGGTAGGGGAAAGAGAGTGAAACATCCATATGAGGGAGACACATGGATTGGTTGCCTCCTACACATGGGATCAAACCTGCAACCTCGGTATGCGCCCAGGAGCGGGAATTGAACCCTTGACCCTCTGTTGTGAGGGCCTACACTCTAACCACGGAGCCATGCCAGCCAGGGCTAGAAAGAATTTTAAATGAGATTATGAAGATCAAAGTAAAAATACATGCAAATCACTACCTAAATACTGACCATGAAACTTAGCGCATGAATGGTAAAGTAGAAAGTAGTTAGACAACTCTTTGCTCTTGGGGGAGCATGTAAACTTCCAGGCTGGATGCCTGGCTACCTTCAGGCTGGCTGGACACTTGCTGTGGTTATTGGAAACTTATCAAGTGGCTCAGGTGTAGCTCTGGCAGGTGGGATCTGGGGAAAAAAGATAACATGGCTAAGTTTTTCAGTCTAAAGGGCTTCTCTAAACTTTGCCATGGCACAGTGTATCATTGTCCCTAAAAGGAAAAGGAGATTGTTTTAACAATCACTTATTGGAGAAAAAGTTAGACTGTTTACAGATTTTTAAGAATACTTATGTGTATGTGTATGCATATATTTCAAATTTTAAAGCAATTTTATAATTAGATATTAAACATTTTTCATAGTTTTGGCATAAAACATCTAAGTTGGTTAAAAGGGAACACGCGATCTTTAGATTTTTAAAAAATATGTATATTTTTATTGATTTCAGAGATAAAGGGAGAGGGAGATAGAAACATCAATGATGAGAGAGAATTACTGATTGGCTGCCTCCTGCAAGCCCCACACTGGGGATTGAGCCCACAACCCAGGCATGTGCCCTGACCAGGAATCAAACTGTGACCTTCTGGTTCATAGGTCGACGCTTAACCACTGAACCACACTGGCCAGGCGAAATCTTTAGATTTGCAATCAGGAAAAGCCAAAAGTAAGTTGGCTTCAAGGCTCTCTTGCAGGACTCTTATATTCACCTCCTATCTCCTTGGCCTCACCCGCCATGGAATTGCTGTACAGGCTACCTCGGCTTGTTTGAGCCATGGCAGCTGCACCTGACAGAGGTGGTCAGAGAGCTCTGAGGTCACTGCCAGGACCTCTGTCTCTGTTCTCCACATCTGGTCATATGAACCATTGCGGTCAGGGTATTAAAGTGCTACATGGCAGGGAGAGGAAGGAGCCCGCAGATAGATTGCCTCTCTTTCCCCTCCTCTTGGGGACAGTTCCAAATTATGGTGTTGATAACCTGTCCAGAGACACCCCACACGTCTGAGTGACCAGTTACATTTCTTGGTGAAGCAGGCCAGCCCCATAAAGCACCACCTGAATTTACTCCCCCTGCCTCAGCTCAATCCCATTTCCCTCCCACTTGCTCCTCTGTGACTAATGGCCTCAGCCTGCTTTCCAGTCAACCCCGGCTAAAACTAGAGCATAATTCCTTAACTACAGCTTGATGACATAATTATGAAACTGCACATTCCAACCATATACCAACATTCCTAACTCCAGTTTAATACTTCTCATTAAGAAAACAATAGCTAAAAGCAAGAGAAAAATGAGGAAGGCTTAACTAAAATGTAGTTTTCTTTGGTACGTTTATTGGAAATTTCTATTTTTTCCTTTCCTTTTTTTTGCATATTTCTATTTTCAAATTTTAATAAAATATAGTATTTATGTATTTAAAAAACTGTTAAAAGGAAGCAAAGGAAAATACTTTATATTCTATTTTAAAATATTATAGCTACTATCGGTTTTTCCTAATCTACTTAAGCTATTATTCTACAAGGTTTCATTCTCATTGTTATATCTCAAGTACTAAAACAGAACTTAAGTCAACTCAACAAATGTTTGAATGAATAAGTGAATGTTTTGAAGGAAACTTGGGAAATTGGCATTTCACTAATTTCCAAAAGATCATTTTGTCTCTCTACATTTTTACAATATTACATCTGCCCTCCTTCATTTTTACCACCCTAATCCAAATTTCCACAATCTCTTGCCTGTTCTATTGAAAAACCTTCACAATTATAATTCCTGCCACACTTGCCCTGTTTCTACTCCAGCAAGCAACCAGAATGATATTTTTAAAATGTAAATCATTAATTAATGATAACCATTCTGAGAGTTGTGGGGAAGTATCTCATTGTGGTTTTAATTTGCACTTCTCTAATAATTAGGGATGTTGAGCATCTTTTCATATGTCTATTGGCCATACTACCTGGGTATAAAAAAGAAGGAAATCTTACTTTTTTCCACAGCATGGATAGACTTGGAGAGTATTATGCTAAGTGAAATAAGCCAGTTGGAGAAAGACAAATACCTTAGGATTTCACCTGTGTGTATAACCTAATGAATAAAATAAACTAACAAACAAAATAGAAACAGACTTATAGATACAGAGAACAGACTGACAGCTGTCAGAGAGAAAGGGGGTTTGAGGGCTGGATGAGAAAGGTGAAGGGATTAAGCAAAAGTTTTTAAAAAAATACTCAGTCTCAGGCAACAGTATGGTGATTATCAGAAAGAAAGGGGGGTGACAGGAGGTAGAAGAAGGTAAAGGGAAGATAAATGGTGACAAAGTTTTAACTTTGGGTGGTGAACACAAAATACAATAAACTGATGATGCATTATAGAATTGTACACTTGAAACTTATATTTTATTAACCAATGTCACCCCAATAAATTCAATAAAAATTTTAAAACAATGTAAATCAAAATATATTATCCCACTGTTTAATGCATCCTAAAGAAAACCCACAGCCTTTATCAAATTACACAAAGCCCTCCAAGATCTGGCCCTGGCCTATCTCAGGCCTCATTTCCTACCGTGTTACACTAGCCTTCTTTTCCTCAATAGCCTGCTTAGCGAATTTGCCCATACTGTTTCCTTTGTCTGGAATGCTCTAACCCTGGATCTTTAAATGAGTTATTTTCTAGTCATTCCAGCTTTACATTAAATACACCTGCTTAGCAAGGTGTTTCTCTAGCAAATTAATACAATTCAGCCCCCTTCTTCCCCTTTCCCAACAGTCATTGCCTCTCATATCACACTGACTTCCCTTCATCCTAAATTTACCAGTACTGGAAATTATCTTGTCCATTTATTTGTTTATCGTTTCAAAAATTTTTCAGATTCCCTCCCCTTCCCCTCCACACACAACCCAGCACACATACATTAGAACATACGCTCAGGTGAACAGCGGTTACTACCGTTTTGTTCAGCATGTGCTGCATACCAGACATGGAGTAAATATTTATCTCCATTATTTCCATTTGGCGCTAGCATTCTGTACCTGACTTTTAAAGTTCTTTCATCTTAGAAATGTTATTCTGAAACCTCAGGCAGATTTAACCTGAAGCTAGTGAAGGGAAAATAAGCTTACACTAAAGCACTTCTTTGTCAGAGTGTTCCATCAAGGAACTAAGCTGCTTATTTTTTAAAAATTGGGTGAGGGGTAAGAAGGTCCTTAGGAAGAACTAACTGTTCACTGCTTGGGGGAACTCACATATTGTGTTGCCACTTACGATTCTTTTTAAAAGTCATGTTATAATCTTTCTGGAATTTTAAAATACATTAGTGTTGCTGCATTTTTGTGGTTGATGTTTTCTATGCCTAACAGCAGTACATAAGTCTTCAGATTGAGATGATCCTAGTTTTGCCTTTTTGGGAGACAAATGCATGTTTCTCCGGAATATTTTATTTTATTTTATTTTTTCCCTGCAATATTTTAGACTGAGATTCCCCAAAGCAATTTCATCTGGTTCATTGCTCCACTGCGATCTAACAGATCTTTTGTCCCCACTGCTGCTATCAGAAACGAGACATCTTTAGATAGTGACGCAAGATGGGCTGCCAGCATGCTGGCCTCAGCTATCTCGGCACCTTTGTAAGCAAAGGTTCCAACCACCAGCTGGCAAAGAAGTCAGAGAGGCTGCTGCCTTGAGGAAGCTCTTTCTGGAATTGGGAACTCGGGTCAGTAATCCCCCCAGAGCTGGGAAACTGCATTGAGACTGCAGTATCTTCTGCACTTATTTGCTTACCCCCAACACACACATTTTTATGCACCCGCCACAGTAATACTAAATAGTAATATTAATATTGTACACACAACACCCTAGTTTGCTGCCCTGAGGAAATGATATAAGAACATTTTTTTTCTTAGAAGGACTTTATTTCATAAAATATATTCCCACCAATATATAACATGCTTCCTTTATTTTCCTGTGTTAGAAAGTGCTCTGTAGTTGGTAAAATTGCTAGTCTCCACATTGGTTTAGTGTCTGCGTGTGGAGTTAAAAACACTGTAATGTGCCCCTAAGTCCAGTATTACTACTTCCTAGCCATATGCAAATTGGGTTTAAGTGCTTCAATGTGTGCCAATAGCAATATTCATGTTAAATAGTGATTGTGGGACATGTATAATCAGTGCTTTTGTCTGGCATCTCCGATGCTATCTTTATAGAGGGGAACTAAGTACAACATATCCAATAGTTCCTATGTGCATTGGATGAAATGTTTAAATATAGTTGTTGGGAAGGTATAACATTCAGATAGCTGCTCTGTATTTTTATTTCTCTTTTAGTTTTATTCTTAGTGAGCTTCATTTTGCAGAACACATCTCTTAAAATTCCTTTCGTACATGGCTAGCTATAGAAAGGAAAGGGAAGGTATGAACCCATCTTCCTACTGAATCCTTGGAATCCATAAAAATGAAAACTTGCTCATTTTATTTTATAGTTCCTTTAACCCAAGAAGTAAACTAAACTCACACGTATTAGAACACTCCTCAGTAAGAGAGTAACAGGTATAAACATAATTTTAGAAGTAGAGCTCAAATATTTAACCATGGATTAAAGAATTCTCATCAGTTTAGCGATGCCTGTTCTCTCACTGAAATTCTGTATTTGCCCATGGAAATGGGACTGATGGTCTTCTTGTTCCTCCTGTTTATCAAAAATAATCAAGCAGCTACTCACTGGTTCTCAACTCTCTTCCACATACTAAGAAAATAAGATGTTGATTTTTCTTGTCTCCACTTCTTTATGTGCAGTCAACCTCTTTTTTCTGTCTAGGTTTATTATATTCACTAGTAATGTAAAGTATCCTGTTCAGTGCTGAACAACCTGTGTAACCGAATCTTTCTTCAAAGTGTGTTCATGCTGAGATTAGCTCTCTTCACTCTAAAAGAATCTTATTTTCTCAATAACTTTTTTCTGTTTTAGGGAAGACATGAGAGTTTTGGGGTCCACTGCTGAGAATACAGAAATTAGAATCTTCTTACAGAGTAAGCTGTGCACTTACTATTCTTTAAGATAATAGAAGCAGTAAAAAGTAACACAAAGACTAGAAATACATATTGTATATAAATCATTATTTTTTTAAACTCCATACAGTCAATCGTAGTTTATTTTCAGGCTTAAGGTATTATTCTTGTTCCAAAGTAAAATTGGTTAATAAATGTTGTGTAGACGTGTGAGTATATTCAGATACTGAATGAATAAAAAAGCATTTCTAAGACCTTTGTGTTAGTTTGGTGATGCCTGAGGAATAAGTGGGCAGCTTATCTCACCCACTGCAGGTGTTCTTGAATACAATTCTATGCAACCTAGATGCTACCTGGGTACTAGGGATCCATGTCAGGTATAGCATCGCTATATTTTGTTAATTTGTCCCTTTGTCCTTTCACCATAAAATCATTATCTTTCACACACAGAGCTTCAATTCAGCGTGAACCAGTTGGAATCTTTGCAAACATGACCTTAAGGGGTTTCTGAGTAGAAAGTAAGGTCTGAATCCTGTAAGTATCCTCACCTGGCACTCTGCCCACTCCCTGCATTCCTACTTGACCTGATTGTGCTTCCTGTCCCAAAGCTCATTCTCATACTCCTGGGCCAAGTCTGCCCAAGGTTAAAGCCTCTGGTTATATTCCAATTTTAAATAACCTCTTTGCCCCATGCTCATTCCACCTGCTCAATTTTCTAAACTGATTTAAAAATTAATTCACCAGAATGAACCTTGATCTATGAAGCCTCACAGTTACATTTATTGGACTACTAGAGGCCCAGTGCATGATTGAATCATGCACGTGTAGGGTCCCCTACACGCTTTCGCTTTTCGCAGTGGAGCTGGGTGCCTGTCCGCTGGTGCTCCGGCTCAGCGGAGGCTTCTGAAAGGCCTGATGCCGGAGCAGACAGGCACCCAGCTCCCCCGCTTTTGATGGTCCACGGCCGCTGAAGGGGGCTACCCTGCTGTTGAGAGGGGCTGCCGCGGACACCTGGCTACCCTGCCATTGAGAGGCGCAGCTGGGTGTCCGCGGCAGGCCCCCTCAGCGGCGTTGAGAGGCACAGGGGGCGCCCTGCGCCTCTCAACAGCAGGGTAGCCCCCCTCAGTTGCAGCGGATCCCTGCCTCTCAATGGCCGGATAGGCCACCCCGAGTCCCGTCCCCCAGCCTCCTGCCGCCCAATCGTGGGCGTAGCGGAGTGATGGTAATTTACATGTTACTCTATTATTAGATAGGATAATGTACATCAGTCCTCCCAGCTGTTCTTTATTTGGGAGTCTATTTTCCATTATTCTTTGGTAAGAATACCAGGATTCACTTTGGGCAGGATTTATAGACCTAATTTTTGTGCAGTTAAGGTGTCTTGGTCTCGGCTGGTCAAGAGAAAGAACAAATGCCTCAGGTAGAGCCAACTGGATTCTCTCTCTGTCTCTCTCCCATCCTCTCTCTAAGCATGTCCTCAGGTGAGAATTTAAAAAATAAAGTAAAATAAAGGGAGATATCCTATCTAATAAAGAGGGAATGTGCTAATTGACCCTCATGCATCGCAAAGATGGCAGTGCCCACACCAATAAGGAGGGAATATGCTAATTGACTGTCCTGCCCTCAAAGATGGTGGCACCCACAGCCAATAAGGAAGGAATATGCTAATTGACTGCCACGTACTCAGATATGGCAGTGCCCACAACCACAATATGGCGGCGCCCAGTCCCCTCAGCCCTGTTGTGCGCCTGCCTCTTGAGTCCCCCAGTCCTTTCAGCCCCCCAGATGCCCAGAGCCGTCCCGAGGTGCAGGCAAGCTTCGGATGGTGGGTGCTCAGCCACCCAGGGCTGCCTGAGGCTCAGGTAACCAGGGCCAGCTGAGGCTTGCAGTGGTGTGATGGGCGTCGCCTTCCCCTGATCCCCGGGTCACCTCCCGCCCCTGAGGGCTCCTGCCACTGAGAGGGGGCAGGCCAGGCTGAGGGACCCCCCTCTCCAGTGCATGAATTTTCATGCACCGGGCCTCGAGTAAAATAATAAAAGCTCCATATCTTCATACTGAAGGAAGATATGATTTCATAACCTAATAAGATTATATTAGACACAACCACAGAAAATCAAACAAATGTAAGTCTTAAGTAAAAATAAAACCACCATTCCAAAGGTGTCCTGAGGCAATCACAGGAGTCATTGCCAAATGAGGGACAGAGACAAGTGCTGTGATGTCAGAGGAAGCTGGGACTCTTACATGTTGACGTGATCTAAGGAAGCTTCACAGAGGCCTAGAATGGATTATACTGAACTGGGCCATGAGGAATGTGTCCAGTAGAGCAATATTGTTCATTCAAGGATATCCCCCAAATCTGCAAAGCATGCCCACAGGAGAGAACAGCTGTGGAGCATACATGATGATAATATTCTCGGACCGGTCTCCGGCACACTGTTACCTACTCCTTTTCCATCTTCCAGTTCAACGCTCACACTAGCTTTCTGACTTTCTGTTTGCTCAGATGGTCTGACTTGGAAACTCACTTGATCAAATCTCAGAGCTCTTGATTCTTCCACTTTACTCGCAGGTTGGAAATTGCTTTCTTCCTCCAGGATTGATTTTGGAGTGTCCTCTCGGTAATGCCCTTCTTCCAGTTGGCTCCTGTCCTGATGTAAACGGCCCTTTGAGCATCACCTCCTGGGCACATGCCAAGCTTCTCTCCTTTACGGTCCCCAAGGTTGTACTCAAATAACGGGCAAGGGGGGACTTGGAGAGACTGAGGGAAAGAGATGCCAGAGTGATAAAGTGCAGGCAAAATAGCACGAGGCCAAGGGCAGATGCAGAAAAGTGTCTGATATCTTCAGGGGAGCAGCTCTGATCGATTGGGGTGACAGGATTAAATGGGGGAATAGTGAAGGATTAAAATGATAAAGCAAGTTGGAGTTGATAAGAGGAATAGCATCAGAATAATCAGTGTGGATTTTATCCCGTAGGTACTGGGAGCACACTGATTGTTTTTAAGCAGCACCATCTATCTGAACATTGACTAGATTTTAGAAAGATTAATTTGTGACTAATGGATTGAAAACAGGAAACTCTTGCCACAACCTGGCTATGAAAAGATGGTGTCCTTGGCTCGATAGTGACAGCAGATATGAAAACAAGGGACTGATGAAAAAAGCATAATATATTCCTATGACCCCAAGTGGTTTTATTATGCTGGGCTTATGCAGACTAAATTACCAATAATTATTCTATAGATTCCAGAGCAAGCCATAATAATAAAAAAAAAAGATTCTTACTATTTTATTCAAATTAAGGTTATCAAAAACAGTCTGATCTTCAAAAATTTTCTACTTGTGATGCGCAGACATAGAATAATTAGTACTGTCACCAAATTGGTGGCATAGGAGACCCCAGCCTTCATCCACCCACAAAGATAAACAATGAGACAGTCATTCACAAACAAGCGCAGCTCTGGGAGAGCTCAGGATTCCAACTAAGAAACTTGAGTAATACTGTGGAAGAACAAAACCTGAGAAAACAAAAAGGGAAGGCAGAACAGCTTAGTTTTGTCTGTGTCATCTCAGTCCCCAAGCTGTCACAGGCCAGCAGCTGAGGAAAGAGTTCTCCTCCCCAGGAAAGGAGAGTGGCAGGAGACACCAGCTTCTCCAGCCTTTTGGGCCACTGCAGGAAGGACCCGCTTTGGTTTCACAGAGGAGACCAGCGAAGCTGAGACATACAGATGCTAGAAACAAGGAAGAGTGGGAGCTCCCAACATCAGCCACAGAACAGGAGCCACACCTCACACCAGTTGGAATGGCTGTTATCAAAGAGAGAAGAAAAGCCCTGGCTGGTGTGATTCAGCTGAGCAACATCCTCTGCAGGGAAAGGTCGCTGGTTCTATTCCCAGTCAGGGCACATATCCGGTTGCAGGTTCGATCCCTGGTTGGGATTTGTATGGAAAGCAACCAATAGCAATGTTTATTGACTATCTATTGAATTAGCTACTCTACCAAAAAATCATTGGTGATCATTTATTTTCCTGGTACACTTCATATCAGAGAATGTAAGAGTTTGTGAAAATACTGTGTCCACTGGAAGTTCAAAAAGGCTCAGTAATTATTATTTGGAGCATTTCATATCCTATTTCTATATATTTTTTAGTTTCTTTACCATACGTTTGGGGTAATTTTCTTGTCCTTTCATCTTAATAAACTATTTAAAATATCTCCATATATAAGTACCACAAGAGACTAAGTTTTTCCACTACCATTTTGTAGCAAAAACATTAGTAAAGGTTTTATACTTTTTGAAAATGTTACAGAGAACAAAGTATAGTATTTATTTCTAACATTTTTTTCCCAGCTAACTGCTTGTATATGCTCAATCCCAAGAGACATATTGATAGACTCAACATGCCTTAGTATGAGTAATATTCTTTTAGACTCATTATGTCTTGGTTTGAATACTATCTTTTATTGTGGCCCAGAACCCTTGAATGCATACGAAAGTAAATCACAATTTCTATAAATAAACATAAAGAGTAAAATTGAAATTTCTATTTAAGTATGTCACTGTCTCCCTATTTCAAGAAAAGGTTTCTTTCCTGTTAATAAAAAGCAAAACAATAAAACTCAAACTGGATTTATAAAATACTAAACTAGCTGTATATATCAATATTCAGTTATATTGCACCAGTAAGTTATATTTGCGAAGGTTCAAATAGACATTGCAATGTAGTTTTAAAATTTCACTGTATTGCATGAACTAGAGAATAAGGGTACATTGTGGTATGTTTGCCAGAGGAACATCAAATAGACTAGGGACAGAAGAATAAAATGTTTTCATGAGACTTATATCCAAACAGTAAGTGGGTTCACTGTCATTTTTTTTTTCATTAAGTACACATCTTTCCTATTCATTTAAAATAAATGTTTTCCAATAGGTCTTCACTCCTACTAAGCTGAGCCCACAAACCCCAAAGATCTCATATACATATTGGCTCCAGATCTGCTATTGAGCATCTGTCTTTCTGCTAGACATTCCATCGGTAGGAACCAAACTTTGTTCGCGGGTCAGTGCAGGTATCCATAATTTCTCATTGTGATTATAGCCAACATTTCTTCCAAATTAGAATGGAAAGTTAGGTACAGAGGATGACACATCAAGTCTGCATTAAGTCTCAGGGGCAGCAGCAGGGATCCGAGTGCCAGGGAAGAGCTACCCAGAGAAAGAATGGGGAGCGATGACAAAGGACATTAGAGGGAACATGACAAATACAGCCACATTCGCCTTCACATGGCAGCATTACAGAGATAGGGGTCAATTCAAACAATAAAAAAGTAAAATTCTCAGGGGAAATATTAGTCAAATTTGCGGAACCATTCTGAATAAAAATTCACCTTATTCTTTTCTGACTCAGACAAGATTATTTGTGGCCTGAATTTTGGAGCCTGAAAAACTCGTTCTTTCATTGACCAGAAGATGGAGCCATTATATAAGGAATTGTTAAAACTTGCGGGCCAAAAGGGAACTATGTTTCATGCTTTACTATATTATCATTTTAAAACATTTTATGGAATGAGCAGTCTGAGTATCATCTTGTGTTTAACAGTAGAAAGAAGGTAATGTGTTTTAACCTCACATATGTGCAGAAGTAATATGTTAGGCGATTAGCACTTAGTTAAGCAAGTGTATATATGGAAAATGCATAGCTTCTGTCCTCAATATGCGGATTCTATAAGGAGACACCTCTGAAAGGTAGAACAAGATGTTACATATTCACACTGAGAATTATAAGCCATTGGTTACCCTGGACCAAGGGAAATTTCAGTAACAGGTAGCATTTGAGTTGCTACTCTTTAACATTCCTACTTGGGATTTTTATATAGCAGATTTTCCTGGGAGAATATTTTTAAACTAGGAGCTGGACTAATTTTTTGAGCCATTATATACCACCTATGAGCACCACTGTCATCATATGCATTAATAATAATTCTCAGGAGAACCAAGATGGAGGCATAGGTAAACACCTGTACTCACCACCTCCCACAACCACATCAAAATTACAGCTAAAATACAGAACAACCATCATCCAGAACCACCGAAAAGCTGGCTGAATGGAAGTCCTACAACTGGAGAAGTGAAGAAGAAAACACACTGAGACTAGTAGGAGGTGCGGAGGGAGATCATCTCTATGGAGGCCACCCAGAGGAGCAAGAGGGCCCAGTCCCACACCAGACCCCCAGCCCAGGGTCCCAGAGCTGGGGAAAGAAGTCCTTACAGGCAGTAAGAACTACGGGCTGTAAAAACCAGTGCAGATTGAAGCTCAGTGACACACAGGCTGCTGGAGACCCAGCTGTTCCTGTTAAAAGGCCAGCACCACGAACTGAACTTACAAGGTCCTGCTTCCTCTGAGCTCCAGCACCAGGGCAAGGGTCTGGGGGCCATATTTGTCTGGCATCGGGGTAGGAACTTGGGGGTGGCCTTCTCCCAGAGAGAGGTACTCATAGGGATCATTGTTCCAGTGCTGGGACCTCCCCGGTTGCAGGGCTGACTGGCAGCCATTTCTGTCTGCTCCACCCTGGTGATTCCCTAAGACTCCACCTCAGCCTCATCCAATTTACAACCCCACCCAAGCTTCCTGCAGCAGCTTTTGCATATAAATGGCCTGCCCTTGAAAATCTCAAACAAGCTGCAGCTGGGTCAGAGAGCTCCAAACCTATCAATAAAAGACCCAAGAACTGGCACCAGCACCAGCCTGCCTTGCTTTATAGCTGGGCCCCCTTTGAGCACTTCCAAACCTGATACAAAGAGGAGGAATCTGAAAATCTCTCTGTACTTCCTGCTGGGTGGCCCTAGGCAGTGGCTGACTTCGCACCTCCCTGGAAACCCAAGAGCCAATGTATCCAGTAGTCAATGTCAGACCATACCAGATTACAACTCTACATATCCATAAGTGACACACTCAAGGGGCAGACTCAGTGAGCACCAAAGCCCCACTGAAGCAAGTCCTGCTCCATAAGGGTGTCTGCTGCATAGCAGCTCTCCCACTGTAGGCACAGCTGGTCCTCACAGCAAAGTGGCCTGGAGGTCAATTTCTCCCAGTGACACTAACAGCATTCAAGTTTCAACTACAAGACTGTGCTCACAGCCCACAAAGGGGTGCACCTCGAGTTGACAACTCAGATGACTGGAGAGGCTGAGCCTCTGGGCCCTATAGGACACCTACTATACAAGGCCACTCTACCAACTCAAGGAGACACAGCAGATCTACCCAATACATAGAAACAAACAGTAGCAGCCAAAATGCAGATACAAAGAAGAATGTCACTATTGGATATAGAGTTCAAAACCACAGTTATAAGGTTACTCAAGAATCTTCTAGAAACCTCCAAGGGACTTGGTGAGACTTTCAAGGATCTTAGTGAGAATTAAAAAAAAAAAAAGGAAAAGGACCAGTCAGAAATTAAGCATACACTGACTGAAATAAAGAATAATATACAGGGATTAAACAGTAGAGTAAAGGATTCTGAGAATCAAATCAATGATTTGAAATATGAGGAAGCAAAAAACACCCAACCAGAAGAGCAAAAAGAAATAAGAATCCAAAAAATATGAAGATAGTATAAGGAGCCTCTGGGACAACTTCAAGCATACCTACATTTGAATTATGGGGGTGCCAGAAGAAGAGAGAAAGCAAGATATTGAAAACCTATTTGAAGAAATAATGACAGAAAACTTCCCCTACCTGGTGAAAGAAATAGACTTACAAGTCCAGGAAGCACAGAGTCCCAACAAGAGGAACCCAAAGAGGACCACACCAAGACACATCATAATTAAAATGCCAAGGGCAAAAGACAAAGAGAGAATCTTAAAAGCAGCAAGAGAAAAGCAGTTAGTTACCTACAAGGGAATGCTCATACAAATGTCAGCTGATTTCTCAACAGAAACTATGCAGGCCAGAAGGGAGTGGCAAGAGATATTCAAAGTGATGAATAGCAAGGACCTACAACCATGATTACTCTACCCAGCAAAGCTATCATTTAGAATTGAAGGTCAGATAAAGAGCTTCACAGACAAGAAAAAGCTAAAGGAGTACATCACCACCAAAACCAGTATTATACACTGAGTGGCCAGATTATTATGATCTCTAAACGCATAATAATCTGGCCACTCAGTGTATATCCTATATAATAAAAGGCTAATATGCAAATTGTCCCCTCGACCAGTTCGACCAGCAGGCAGGCCGGCCAACCACCCATGTCCCCTCCCCCTGGCCAGGCTGGCTGGACCCCACCCATGCACGAATTCATGCACCGGGCCTCTAATACACACACACACACACACACACACACACACACACACACACACACTGAGTGGCCAGATTATTATGCGTTCAGAGATCATAATAATCTGGCCACTTGGTGTATGAAATGTTGAAGGGTATTCTTTAAGAAGAGGGAGAAGAAGAAGAAAAAGGTAAAAAATATGAACAACAGAATGACAACAAATACATGCCTATCAACAATTGAATCTAAAAATCAAAATAAATAAGAAATCTAATGAACAGAATAAACTGGTGAACAAAATAAAATCAGAGGCATGGAAATGAAACACACTGATGATTCTCAGAGAGAAGGAGGCTGGAGAGGGGAGTGGGAAGAGATAAACAAAGATCTTATGTGCATTTATGTATGACCTATGGACACAGACAGGAGAGTGGCGAAGGCCTGGGGCAGGGCGGGAACCAGGTGGAGGGAGGCAATGGGGGGAAAAAAGAGGGACATTTATAATCTCAACAATAAAGATAAAAGATAAAAGAAAAAATAATTCTTCTCTATAACTCTTTAAACTTTTCCAAGAATTTTCCAAATTCTTTTACATACTGTTCACTACTATCTGTACTTGCTCAGAACAGGGGACAGAGAAGTTAATGTCATATTCAAATAAGTAAGATCACACCCGCAGAGAGCAGCAGAGACAGGCACTCAGGAAAGTTTCCTGACTTACAGCTTAGGCACAGTCCATAGGCTCTCAGCTGGCACTCCAACTCCTACCATCAACACACACTTGAAACAAACTAGGAAAATGAGGGGATGAGTGCTTTTCTGATGCGTCAGTTTTGGGAGTGGTCACCAAGAATTGTGTGTGAAATATATAGCACCTGTAGATTCAAGTGCAAAGCAACGTCCATTGGTTTTCAAATTAGCTGCACCTTAGAATCACCTGGGGAGTTTCTAAAACCCCAATATCCAGCCTGCACCCCAGACCAATTAAAGCAGAATCTCTAGGCTGAGACCCAGACGTGGATATTAAGGTGCCCAAGTGACCGCACTGTGCAGTCAAGTTTGAGAAGCAGGCGTCTCGGCCAGTGCTCTTCCAGCTGTGATACACATACCAATGGCTGGGCATCTGGAGCAGCCCTGCTCCCACTGTGGTCCCTGAATGAAGAGCCTCGGCAGCGCCTGGGGACTTGCAGGTTTGGGGCCCACCCTTGCTCTACTAAACCAGAAACTGGGCGTGCAGCCCAGCCATCTGTGGTAATTCTGCTCTGGACTAACACCTAACATCACTGGTCTAGGCCGGGACCAGTCTCCCACTCCTTTTATCCCTGAAGGTGGTGACTCTCTAACAAAGGGGTCAAACTTCACCACTTTATGAACAGTTTAATCCTGGGAACTGATCCATAGTTTTTGCTTTTCACTGCAATTACAAAACAGAGACATCCTATTTGACAGTGACTCGCTTTTTACTTCAATGCCTGTGTTTCGTGGTGTTTAGGATGTTAATGTTTAGAGGGAAGGGATTTTTTTAAAAAGAGCTAGTGCCCGACCAGCATGGCTCAGTGGTTGAACGTCAACCTATGAACCAGGAGGTTACTGGTCAATTCCCAATCAAGGCACATGCGCCTTGATTGCAGGCTTGGTCCCCAGTGGGGAGTGTGCAGAAGGCAGCAAATCAGTGATTGATGTTTCTCTCTCTCTCTTCTTCTCTGAAATCAATATATATATATATATATATATATATAAAAGAGTTAGGAAAACAACAACAAAGAAAAAACAAAACAAAACAAGAAAGAGTAGAGAAAGGTGTCCCAAGATTTGTTGGTGCACTACATTCTGATTAATATTCTACTTTTAGGATTCTCACTTCACCTGATTATATACCCCAGCTATATTGATGCTAGCAATACAATTCACATCATCTGCCACACATCCAGGATAGTCAGAAAACAGTCACGACCTTAAGAAGCAGCTTGACATTTAACCCAAGTCTTGTTATTTTGTTTGTTCCTGACTTTGTGTGTGTTTTTTGACTACCACTCCCTAAAGTAAAGGAAAAATGTGATCCCTGGAGTCAGAAGGATCTGGATTTGAACTGGTTTCACACCTTTCATGGTGTGTGTCCTTGGGCAAGTTACCTAAGATTATTTTCTTGTCGCTGACATATGTCTAATAAATCTGTTTTATGGGCTGCTCTAAGATAGAAGAGACTGGATAGAAAATGCTTCACGGTGTTTTTATTTTCTACCTCTTATGTCTTTTTGTTCTCCCTCTATATTGCATTCTTTTGTGTTAAATGGATATTTTCTAGTATTCTATTTTAATTACCTTGTCATTTCTTTCCTTTTTTTTTTTTAAGTGTTATTTTTTACTGGTTGCCCTGCAGATTACAGTCAACATTTTAACTTTAAGAATCTAGTTTGGGTTAATACCAATATAATTTCAATAGTACACAAAGCCTTTGCTCTTACACATCTCCCTTCTCTCCCCATTCCCGTGCTCTTTTGTCATGCAAATTATATCCTTACACATTATATGCCCATCAACACAGATGCAAAATGATTGCTCTATACAGTTGTTTTTCAAAACACATCAAAGAGCCCTAGCTGGTTTGTCTCAGTGGATAGAGTGTCACCTGCAGACTGAAGGGTCCCGGGTTCGATTCCAGTCAAAGGCACATGCCAGGAGTTGTGGGCTCAATGCAGGAGGCAGCCGATCGATGATTCTCTCTCATCATTGATGTTTCTATCTCTCTCTCCTTCTCACTTCCTCTCTGAAATCAATAAGAAATATATTTAAAAAAACACATCAAAGGAAAAGAGAAATTACCAACAAAAATAATACATTTATATTGTCTCATTTACTGATTTGGTTTATTTATTGGTGCTCTTTATTTCTTCATGTGAATTTGAGTTACTGTCTAGTGTCCTTCCATTTCAGCCTAAGAACTCTCTTTAGTAATTCTTGTAGGGCAGATATGCTCACAACAAAGTCTCTTAGTTTTGTTTTTATAAGGATGTCCTAATTTTTCCTTCATTTTGAAGGTTAGTTTTCCAAGATATAGGATTCCTGGTTCAATGTTTCTTTCAATACTTTGTCTATGTTATCCCACTGCCTCTGTCCTTCATGGTTTCTAATTAAAAAAACACTTAATAATTTAACTAAGTTCAGATTCTCCTTCTTCCCTGGGTTTGTCATTGTTGCTTTTGCTTGTGGTGGTGACTGCTGCTGCTTGTTTATTTAGTGACTTTCCTGGACTAAATCAGTAAAGTCTGTATTCTTTGTCATGTGTGGACACTGAAGTCTCTAGGTTAATGGTCAGCTGACTGGATAGGAATTTCTTTAGATGCCGGGCTTAATCACAAAGAACAACAACTGCCTGTAATTATTGGAATAGAGAGTCTAGGTCAGTGGTCGGCAAACTCATTAGTCAACAGAGTGGCAAACCGCGGCTCACAAGCTGCATGTGGCTCGAGAGCCGCAGTTTGCCGACCACTGCCTTAGACCATTAAATATCCCAGCCTTTGCTGAGTGCCTCTGTTCGCTTGAAGGGATGGGACATACCTTTAAGATGCAGGCAGGCAGTTTACAACTCTACCTTAGCTTTTACTTCTTGCATATGCAAGCCTCAAGGTCAGCCAGAGGTCAGAGCTCAGAACATATGCACAGCCCTGGGATGCTCATGGCATGCAATGCTCACAGCCTTGTAAATGCATGTGCTTTGTAGTTCCCCAGAAATATGTTGTATCTTTACAAAGTCCATTATGAATATTTCAGTCTCCAGCTTTTCCTTTAAAAGTGTTTGATAATCTTGTTTACCCATTAATGTCTCAGGCAGCTGCAATGTTAAATAATTGCAAACAACCCCAGGGAAAAAGCTGTTTGTACTGGCTGTGCTCTGAGTCAGGCCAGATAAAGACAGCTTTGCAAGTGGGTTGTCCAGGGAATTGACAAACAATTTTCTAGACACAGGGCTTTGGGGAAGCTCTGAACCATTCTGACCCCTCTAGTGGCTTTGAGGCTGCAGTTTTCACTGTTATTGCTGGACAGTTGATTTTCAAAGCTATTGTGAAGCTTACTGTTCTGAGATTCAGCCATTGGCTTTCTTGAAAATATGCTCTTTTAGCTAATTTCCAGAGCTCTGAAAAAGTTGATTGTGACAATTTTGCCAGTGTTCTTATTCTTTTTTTTTTTTTGAGAAATAAATTATCAAATGTTCTTACTCTGATATTTCCATTGATGTCCTGAAAGCCCAATTTAAAAAATAGGTTGAAAAAGCAAGCACATATTTCACAACAGGATATTCAATTTGAGTTGTTAAATTTCCATTCTTATAATATTTATCCTGCTAGGTACTGGAAAGGTAAGTTTTATGAGAGGTGGTTAATAGTCCTATTAAGCCTTAACACACTTCTCATTGACTCATACAATGTGGCTTGTATTAAACAATTGACACTTCAGTGTTTAATTGTGTGACTACTACGTAGCAATTTGTAATGCTGACCCTTTTCTCTTTCTTTTCAAAATCTTAAATTGATTTCAGAGAAAGGCATATATACACACACACAAATAAACATCAATTTGTTGTTCCACTTACTATTTATGCATTCATTGGTTGATTCTTTTCTGTGCCCTGACCAGGGATCAAACCCACAGCCTTGGCGTATCAGGGACGACACTCTAACCAACCGGGCTACGGCCAGTGCTTCTCTTTATTAATATTCTGTCCCCTCTCCTTCAAGCTCTGTTTCATGCTTCTACTTGCAGGCATAAGCTGTGGTTGACTTAATCTGCTTTTGGATTCAACCACTCCTGGATATGTGTCTCTAACCCTGATGTCTTCATTGAACTTCAGACCCTTTTTATTCAATTGCTTTCAGGACTTCTTTACTTTGACCCAGAGTACTTCATACTCAGCCCATTATTTATTTATTTATTTATTTATTTATTACATTTCTTTATTGATTATGGTGTTACATATGTGTCCTTATTCCCCCATTACCCTCCTATCCCCCCCCTTCATGCCCTCAACCACCTGTTGTCTGTGTCCATTGGTTAGGCTTATATGCATGCATACAAGTCCTTTAGTTGATCTCTGCCCCTTACCCCCACCCTATCCTACCTTCCCTCTGATCAATGTTTCTCTGTCTCTGGATCTATTTTTGTTCATCAGTTTATGTTGTTCATTATATTCCATAAATGAGTGAGATCATGTGATATTTACCTTTCTCTGCCTGGCTTATTTCACTTAGCATAATACTCTCCAGTTCCATCCATGCTGTTGCAAATGGTAAGAACTCCTTCTTTTTTACCACAGCATAGTATTCCATTGTGTAGATGTACCACAGATTTTTAATCCACTCATCTGCTGATGGGCACTTAGGCTGTTTCCAAATCTTAGCTATGGAAAATTGTGCTGCTATGAACATAGGGGTGCATATGTCCTTTCTAATTGGTATTTCTAGTTCCTTGGGATATATTCATAGAAGTGGGATTACTGGGTCAAATGGGAGTTCCATTTTTAGTTTTTTGAGGAAACTCCATACTGTTCTCCACAGTGGCTGCACCAGTCTGCATTCTCACCAGCAGTGCACTAGGGTTCAACCAATTTAAAAGGAACTCTTCCTCAGCATTTATACTCATGTCCTGATAGGTTAGGCTCTTCTCCCTGATGTGTCCATGATACAATATGGGAATATAGCATGATACTGTTATCACTGGCTCATTCCTCCAGGAAACAGTAAATGCTCCATATCATTTTATTGAATTTATGACTGAATCCTTGATTGAGAGGAACTTCAGAAAATACATAATAAATTATTGCCCTTTAAAGTTCTTACCTTGTACTTAGGTACTTTGGAACTAATGGGTACCATCTTACCTTATAATAGAGAAACATGCAAATTGACCGCACCTCCGCTATGCCCATGATTGGGCCAGCGGGAGGCTGGGGGCAGGACTCCGGGTGGCATATCCGCTGTTGAGAAGATCAAGATGGCGGTGCCCAGTGGCCGGGCCCATGCCGCCGCTCCCCGGGGTGCCGGGGGCGATCGGCACCCCGGGGGGGGCGTGGCCGGGCCATGCCACCGCTCCCCGGGGTGCCTGGGGCGATCGGCACCCCGGGGGGGCGTGGCCGGGCCCATCAGCACCCGGGGGGCGTGGCCCGGCCCCTCCCGCCCCTCCCGGGGGTTCCAGGGGTCGATCGGCCACCTGGGGGGCGTGGCCCGGCCCCTCCCACCGCTCCCGGGGGTCCCAGGGGCCGAGGCTTTCAGGGCCTTGGGCACCAGCGGGGAGCCTGCACCGATCGCAGGAAACCACTGGGGGTGGGCTCCTGTGATCGGTAGCAGGGACGCTGGGTGCGGCTAGCCCAAGGCCAGGAAAGCCTGGGGCGGAGGCTTTCCCGGCCTTGGGCACCAGTGGGCAGCCTGCAAGGATGGCAGGAAACCACTGGGGGTCGGCTCCTGGGATCCTTAGCAAGGATGTTGGGTGCAGCGGAGCCCAAGGCCACCGCCCGGGGCCAAGCCCCGACCCTGAAAAAGGCAGAAGGCGGTGGCCACAGCCAAGGCCTGGGTCCCTGGTGCCGGCAGAAAACTGGTGCAGGCAGCCAGGTGAATGAAGGTCTATTGCACGCATCTTCGTGCAAATGGGCTACTAGTTCTCTTATAAAGACACTGAAGCTCAAGTTCACAGCCACATTGTCAGGGACAGAAAGATAAAAACTCATGATATTACCTAATATGGTGCTACTGTGTATATGTTTGCATATTTACATTTATTGACAATTCTTAAAGGCATAGGATGATGCTGCACTCTGAAAAACATTTCTTTAAGTGCTCTCAATGTCATGTCTAATTTGCTTTATTGATCCTATAAAGAGGAAGAGATTTGTTTCGAAGATTTTAGCTCTCCAGATGACAGAAACAGCGGGGAAAAAAAGAGTTCTCTTACTCTCAGAGGAAATATCTGGACAGAAAGAAATGCTAGTATAGAAAGAATGCCAAAGGCTGCCATTTTAAGCTGCCATATGATTCCTCAGCTTTGTGCAGATCAAAGCACAGGCTTCATTAGACTAAGCTAATCATGCCCTTCTAGCTCTAGGCATGAGACTTAGTGAAAGTTAAACTTTATTTCAGAGGGCAGTATTAAAATATGCTTGCCGGCAAACATGCACTTCTGGCTTGCGGTCATTCTTCAGGTCTCTGCTTCAGGTTTCTGCTTAGAGTCACAAAGCTAAAGTAGATGGCTTCCATTGTTCTTCCTGGCTCCCTTCCCAATCCCTTTCTGCCCATAACCTGGCTCTAAGTGCTATTCTGGCTGTGGCTTATAGAAGGCAGACCTATTTGTATCTAAAATAAATGAACGATGTGTACTTCCTTAGAGGTAAACATTTCTTTTGGTTTCAAGAGTCAGGACAAAATTAGATGACTCTAAACCAGTTAGCAATCTTTGTTCTGAATTCAGGGTCAAAATTGAGATGATTAGAGTAAGATGAATATGTAAAAGGAAATGAATTAGGCAGGAAAATGAAGAAGTAATTCTTTTCCCGCTTGTTTTCTCTCCATCCACTCTTATCAGAGCTGATTCTATCGAGGGCACCAACATAACAGGATGTGCTGAGTTGTTTAGGGAGATTACAAGAGGATTCTATCTTTACTAGTTTCCTAAAGGGAGTCAAATTCAATTTTGATATTTAAAAGTTTGGTAGTTGTGAGCTTCATGTTTTTAAAGAAAAAATATTTTCTGTAGAGCTTTAGTATCTATTTCGCATCCATAAAATTGTATTAAAATTACTTCTTAATTTCCATACGAAGAACATCAAGGATAATGATAATGTCCTAGATTCAAACAGAAGGACAAGTTTTTACTTATTTATTTTTTAATCCTCACCAGAGGATATGTTTTTTAAAACTGATTTTGGAGAGAGAGAGAGAAAGGGAGAGAAGAGAGAGCAAGAGAGACAGAAACATGGATGTGAGAAATATCATTTGGTTGCTTCCTGTATGCGCCCTGACCAAGGATAAAACCCTCAAACCTGGTATGTGCCCTGATCAAGAATTGAACCCGCAACCTTTTGGTATACGATACAACACTTCAACCAACTGAGCCACCCAGCCAGTGCACACATTTTTATTTTAATTACAAATTTAATATTTTCTCTTTAAATCTTTGGCCTGAACTGCCAAAGTAAAATGACTATTTTGATCCTGTCTTTTGTAAAAAATCACCCATTTATAGGCACGAGAGATAAAATAACTACGAAGAATAAAAAGTTAGCTTCTGTATGATGTTTTTTGCAAAACAGCTAATAAATTATTAAATTGAATGACTAGAGTACTTCCAGAATCATAAAAATGTGCAGTAAAATGATATGCACAAACTCGTCCTAAATTATGACCAAAATTGTGAAGCTTTTAAGAGTGAAGCATCCTGATATTATCTTTCTATCATAAAATACAATAGTATATAACATAGGTAAAAGAACATATAATGAAGCATAATCTAATACTTATAACATATGCATGATTCATAATGTATGAAGAATATAATATTACTCTCTGATATTTATAATCATTCATATATTGTCATTTTTATCTTCTCAAATAAAAGAGATTTGGATTAATTATTTAGCTAAATATGGAAATTACTGCCCCCAATTTTTTAATGGAATAAGATAAACCTTTGTAAATATACATGTTTTTCAATTTTAACATGTTAAATTCACAAATATCAAAATTGCTCAATTTTGAAATAGTTTGGTGTATATGTCACATCACTAAATGTTCATTATGTATCAAAAGGATGCATGAGACTCTTTGGGGCACCATATTTACACACAGTCACATACAATAGAGGGAATGCTGTTATTATTTAACATTTAGGGAGAATGCATTGTGCTCCTACATGATAAAGAGGCAGCTGGGCTCTTATATTTTTAGTGGCAAACTGACTGCCACATTAAGTGCCACTACTAATATAAACCCTTGACTCTGTGCTGTCAGATATTGTTCTAATGGCTTCTTGGGGATTTTCTCCCTCTATACTTATGACCATATATTGACGTAGAACTATTACCCTCATTTGATAGAGGAGAAAGCTGAGGCATGTGTTCGTTAAATAATGTATTCAGAAAACTCAGAAGCATGGCTTAACTGGAATCCAAATACAGTTCTGGTTCTGGGACCTAAGCCTTTAGCCATTATGTATGCCATACTATCACTCTGCCAACACACACACGCACAAAAAATGCATACTCTCATTCTGTGGCTAAATGTTTGTATATTTCACTTCCTGTCTCGATTTTTTCCCCCGTTGGCACAAACTCTATTGTGGATTTTAGTGAATTGCTTTGGAACTCTCTCTCTCTCTCTCTCTCTCTCTCTCTCTCTCTCTCTCTCTCTATATATATATATATATATATATATTGGTTAATCCTCATTGGAGAATATTTTTCCATTGATTTTTTAGAAAGAGTGAAAGGGAAGGGGAGACAGAGAGAAAGATCAATGTGAGAGAGACATATCGATTGGTTGCCACCTGCACACACCCTGACAAGGGCCAGGACCCAGCCTGCAACCGAGGTACATGCCCTTTGACTGGAATCAAACCCGGGACCTTTCAGTCTACAGGTTGAAGCTCTATCCACTGAGCCAAATGGCTAGGGCAGAGCTCTATATTCTTTATCCCCATCTTTCTTATCCTGGTAGACTTCTTATGGAGGACATTGGAAACTGTTCCTCTTTCAGTTTTTTGTGTTTTTTTTTATTTTTTTTATTTAAATCAATCGCTGCAACTTACTTAGAGATGCTCTGAACTTATCTCCTTAAAGGTTGTTCTCACAGAAGCAGAAAATGCATGCAAACATTTTATTTTTTCTGATGTCTTTTATTTATAGATTCTGTTACAGTGTGTCTCAAATATAACTACAATTCATTGATGACAAACTCAAACTCAAATATGAGCATTCATAGATGTATAAAATTTGTAAAGACTTCTATGTAAACAGCATATTATATTCATGGTTATTCATTTATTTTTGTGAAGCAATTCTTGTTTTCTTCAAGAACATAACATAATAAACCAGAGCTATTTAAGTAAATCAGTGGCCTCTACACATAGGTCCTAAACCCAGGCCAGTTACTTGGTCATACTAACTTAGCTGGCCCTCATTTCATTATGTACTTTCATTAACATTTCTCCAAATTTTCTATTTAGAACTGCTTTATTTACATAAGCATTTTTTTTCTTAACTCTTTGTAATAAAGCTATTAAAAATTCTATAAAATCATGATGGACATTTTGGGTTGAGATTTAACAACCAGCATTTAAGAATCAGCCCCTAAGTCACTTAAGTCTTTTGTAAATGATGTAACAATCAAAAAGGTAAAATGAGATTCTCCCACTTTTATCCAAATTTATATGTATAGATTTGTGTTCAAATATGTTTGCTTCCATTTTATTCTCACTTAAATTTTACAGTGTAACTGCCATTCCACATCATTAGGTGAAATGAGTTCAGTGATATGTAATTTAAATATCAGTATGACAATGCCTTGGGGGGGGTGTGATATTTCATAATCAGAGCCAAACAGTAACCTACATGAATAGTGTACTTTGTCTTCAAGTTTACACTGTACTGAATGATCTCTTACTTTCAATGTTGTTCTTAATTGACAAAAAGTCAAAACTAGACATTCCTGGGAAAACATATATATGTACAAAACCCAAGTATTTTATATATTTTTTAAAAATTATAGTTCAGCATGAAATAGGAGAAAGAGCAACTTTATCATTTTTTGAAATGCTCTGAAGAAACTGTGTTGAGAAATCAGTTGCCAATATTTTTTCTTTTACATAAAAATCAAGACATGTAAAAACATTGAGTAAATCCCACATAAATATGCAAAATGCAGTTGTATTTATACGTGTTTAAAATAATAGGGGTAGACTTACTTCAAATTTAAGGTGATATTAATTTATTAATTTAATGTATTAAAAATCTTACAAATATATTTTGTATGATTCCCTAATTAAATTGTCAAAATGTATTTTTAATAGGCTTAGCAGGTATGTGATGTAATGCTCTACAGAGTCTAGGAAAACACTGCATGGTATCTTTCATATTAAATTGAAAAGTGGCTCAAATAATCAAAGATGAATGATTGAACATAAATGTAAAGAATTTTTGGCCCTAAATTTAATTTCATATGTACCTTATGACAAATGTCTACAAGTGATAATCTCTGTCATGGGTATTATAAAATACATCACAATTAAAAAATGTTCTAGATAGGATATTCTGTGGAAATGTCTGTTTCTATCTGATTTTCCCATATCTATGTTTCTTAGTCTCTCATTCTCTACCCATACCTCTTCATCTCTATAGGTATGTTTAAATATTCTTTATTTTTAACTAGCCATAACAACAAAAAATGTTTAAGTACTGATTACAGAATTATAATTCATGTTCCCTTTTAACTTAAAAAAGAAAATGAATGAAATATCTTCTAGATGCTTGCTTTGAAACTCCCACAAAATCTAAATAAAACTACTTTCTCCTTACGTAACTCAATTTTGCCTACACATGTATAACTCGATAGGAGAAAGACCTCATATTCCTGAAATGAAATGATGAAAAACTGCATCATGCCCATTCTTTTCAAGCCACTATTAACAAGAATTTCTTAAAAGCTAGATTTATAACCCTTGCTAAGAGGACACCAGCTAAAGTAAAATGAATTATGTTCTCGGTAAGTTATAAGCTCGGGGTACTTTATTGATTGATGTATAATATACCTCATAGTCATGGAATTTTAAGTACAAAGTGACAGCCTCCTCATTTTCAGATGAAAGATTAGCCATCTAAAAGGACTGCTTATACAAATTAGGAGAGTAAATTAAGTGACAAGAAAGCAAGTTGGCAAGAATCCCAGTCGAATGCTTTTTTGTTCATTCTAAAGTCAATTTTGAGTTGAAAGTTTGATATTATAATTTCCAAGTTTGTCACATATATTTAGGATGGTATAGAGGTGATGGAGTAAATACTGTACTCCCGTCATGTGCAATGGTATTAAATAGCGACCTGCATATCAGGAAGCACTTCAGTGAAGGGAAATAACAATTTTGCTTAGTGCTAAAGAATGACTAAACAATACTGCATGAGACAGCAGAAAAAAATGTGACAAAAGAGATGAAAAGTTGTGTCATCATTGGTATTTTGGGGCAGCGCAGTATAGTGTGAGATTATATAAATAATAGTAAATAAAGCTTTCTTCAGTTGCTTCTTTTTTTAATTATCTTCTTTTTTTTTCTTTTGAGTGAAGTGATATGTAGTACTTGGAATAATTTTTCATGTTCTTTGATTGTATAAACTAAGAAGGATATAAAAAGTACAGGCTATAAAGCACAATACTCTAAAGGTAAATCTTAATTCTGGTTGTTACGTGAGTCAAAATAAATGAAAAGTATTTGTTGAAATGAATATCCTACACATGTTTTTAATTCCATAGCATTTTATAGGTACATATAAATTGGTTCTGATGCAATATAGAATAAATTTAAGCACCTCAAAATATAGAATGACCTCTGTACATGGATAAAAGTGTTTTGTTCCCTAACACTAACATGTTTTAACTAAACTCTCATTACTAATGTCTATTCCTTCTATCATGGTATTTCATGGCAGAGCCAAGACAAAATACTTTTGTAGATGTCCAATTATAGATATGTACGTGTGTGTGTGTGTGTGTGTGTGTGTGTGTGTATGCGTGTGTGTGTGTATGCGTGTGTGTGTATTTGCGTGGGAAACATGAATGCTTACAATCCTGTGAAAAGATGACAAGGCAGATGTAAAGATTTCCTACATGGTCTTGTGATTTATTAAAAGCAAATAAAATTAAATTAACTTTGCTTGCTGTAATCAGTAATCCCTATAGAGTTGCTCTACAATTCTTACACAATCATTTACCAGTGCAAAAATAACCATTTGGTAATGCTGCCCACCTATCTTAAGGAATCAGAGCTAGTGACTGCACTGACTTTGAGAATATTTTGGTAAAAAGTTTTGGCATAGACCTCCTTAAAAGAGTCTTATTGACACAAATAAATCACCTTCACAGGCTGTAAACAGTGTACTAAACATGAAGCTCTATTTTTTGCTTTCCTTGCCATCTTTTCCTTTGTCTTCCTTTTCTGTTTTATCTTTTTCATATTTCTCTTTGTCTGGTTTTGTTACACTATCATATGAAGGTGGAGAGACGGTAGATGGGGTTGCATCTGGTTTTTCTGGATTTGAGTTCTCATTAACTTTATCAAAAACCGTATCTTCTTTACGGGGCAGATCATCATCTCTGTCTCCATCTTTTATGTATATACTTGATATATTTTTGACATTTTGCCTTAAGCGGTGACGTCTGTAAGCACGCTGAATAACAGTAGCAGACACATCCTCTTGTTTTCGTTTTAGTGTAGTTGTGATGGGTTCATAGGACACTTTAGAAGGATTTGCTGACATGAACCGCTCTTCCATCTGTGAACGAAGAGAGTCCATCTCTCCACCTTCACCCAAAACACGTTTTGTAAAAGCAAATAAGATGTCAAGACAATGAATCCGGTCGCCATTGACCATGGGCAGGTCCATGGCAATGAGCTGGACTTTGTTTGGTTTTGCTATGAGAAGAGGAGGATCCAGGGCAGCTGCAAAATCAGAGAGTTTTCTATATTCTATAAACTGGGTGGCATCGGGGTCAAACTTCTCCCAAACCTTGTAGAACATCTCAAAGTCATCCTCACTAAGAGGTTCAGTACTTTCTTCAGTAGCGACACTGAAGTTCTCCAGGATGACAGCGATGTACATGTTCACCACAACCAGAAATGATATGATGATGTAGCTAACAAAATAGAATATCCCGACAGATGGGCTGCCACAGTCTCCTTCAACTGAACTTCCTGGATGAACTTTTTTAGGGTCACAGTCTGGAGGCCCACTATTAAGAATAGGTGCTAGCAACCCGTCCCAGCCAGCAGAGGTGGTAATCTGGAACAGGCAGATCATGCTGTTGCCAAAGGTTTCAAAGTTGAACATGTCATTAATTCCAGCTTCCTTTTTAACATAAGCAAAGCTGGACATTCCAAAGATGGCATAGATGAACATGACCAGGAAGAGCAGGAGGCCGATGTTGAACAACGCAGGGAGGGACATCATCAGAGCAAAGAGCAGCGTGCGGATCCCCTTTGCCCCTTTGATCAGACGTAGGATCCGGCCAATCCTGGCAAGACGGATCACTCGGAACAGGGTGGGGGACACAAAATATTTTTCTATCAGCTCAGCCAGAAACATGCCTGGTGAGGAGGGAAAGAATAAAAAGAAAATATTTAAATTTCCATGCTATAGAAAATCTAGACTCTAAATAGTTTTATCTGCCAGCCTATCTCTTAAAATTTCAGGACTGTCATTTTATTGAAAAAAATTTCATAGCAATTAGAGTATTAAGCAATACCATAAGAAAATGCTTAGTCTTACTACTGTAACATTTTCCCTCCTTCACTAAGTTTATGGGCATTGAAATTTTTCCCTCCACAATAATTTTCTTAATTATAAGAATAATGCCTACTCATGTAGAAAATTCAAGCAATACAGTAAATGCTAAAAAGGAAATGTAAATCACCTGAAACATCACCAACCATAACTATTGTTAATATTTTGTTGAATATCACTCCACAGTTTTCTATGCAAGCACACACACATACATACACACATGAATGTAATCATGTTACACATAAGCATTTTTTTTGTAATCTATTTTAGTCACTTCACATCATGAAAATATTTCCATACAAATGACAAATAAGTAATTTCTTTTTTTTCTTTATTATTTAAAGTATTACATATGTCTCCATTATCCCCCATCGGCCCCTCCCTGGCCACTCCCACCCCCACCACTCCCACCCCCTAGGACATGCTCCCACCTCCCCAGGGTCCATGTCCATTGGTTATGCTTCTATGTGTGCATAACAGTCCTTTGGTTGATCTCTTACCACCCCAACCCCCCACCTTCCCTCTGAGGTTTGATAGTCTGTTCAATGCTTCTCTTAAGTAATTTGTTATAGTTGTAAAATGCTCTGTCAAAATAACCACATAGTGAAGAATTTTATGTTGTTTCCAATTTATGATATCCTCAATCCCTTCCTAAAATTTATAATTAAAAAATAAATGCAATCCTAAAATACTGGGCAGGACATGTACAGGTAATGAATGAGCAGAAGAATATAAAAATAGTGATGATAATGAAAAGGGAACGAAGTATAAAATCATGTACTGACATTCATAAACATGACTGGGGTTGGTAGAGAAATGATCATGTTTTGTAGACTTGCCAAATATTAAAGCCATAAGAAATGAAGATGACATTTCTTGAGACCTTAACTTTACTTTGACCTCTGGAAGAATTTTCATGAAGAGTCACCAATAACCTGGCTATTAACATTATCATTCATCAAAGGGCAGTTCTCAGAAATGCTAAAACTGGAAATAATTGCAGACTCTGCGTTGGTCTTCTCTGATATAACTACATATAGAAGCAATTGCTACAATTGTGAAGGGTAATCTTGGAGATCAAATACTGGATCAAGTGGTATTATGTGCTCCCAACAAATAGAAAACTTGAGGCTTTGAGGCCTGCAGTGAGAACTCAGAAATTCTGACACAAAGGCGTTTGCTTTGTAAAGTTTTTTTTTTTTAAGGTTCCTTCATTCTTTCATTTAACTTACTCAAAAGTAAATTTATATTCAAGAATTCAGGACCTGCTCTGAGCATGTGTGAGTTTAGTTCCATTCAATATAAAAACCTGGTTAATAAATGCACTTACCTACAATGGAGATAATCACAATCACAAAATCAAAAATGTTCCATCCTACTGTGAAGTAGTAGTGTCTGAGGGAGATCAGTTTCAGCACACATTCTCCAGTAAAGAGGATAATGAAGACCACATTTATCCAATAGAGGACATTAGTCGTGTATGGGGTTTGTCCCTCTTTTTCTACCATCATGGTTACCATGTTGAGGCAGATAAGAACCATAATGCTGATATCAAAAACTTGGTTTGTTACTAGGTCAAATATACATCCTTGGAATTTGTTCTGCAAATAAACAGGAATAATATGGAATATAGAGTAAACTTAGCAAGTAGTATCCACTAAGCATTACATTAGTAAAACATTTTTTTTAAAAAGATATCAGTCTTCAAAACGTGCATAAATTATCCCTGGTCAAAGTTTTGTGCTTTCTACAAGAAATATTATTAATGGGTTAAATCAAAGTCAGAGTAAATGAAACATTTTGTTGTTGTTTTTCAATATATCAGACTGATATTCAGTTAGCCTTGTATACTTACACTAGAGGCCCGGTGCACGATATTCATGCATGGGGGTGGGGGATGTCCCTCAGCCCAGCCTGAACCCTCTCCAATCTGGGACCCCTTGAGGGCGGTTTGACATCCCTCTCACAATCCAGGAGTGCAGGCTCCCAACTGCCCTTCCCTGCAGGCCTGGTCCCCCCCAACTGACCTCCTCTGCAGGCCTTGTTTCCCCCCCCCACAACTGCCCTCCCCTGATGGCCTGGTCTCCCCCAACTGCTCTCCTCTTCTGGCCTGATCACCCCTAAATTCCCACAACTGCCCTCCCCTGCAGGCCATCTTGTGGCAGCCTTCTTGTGTCCACATGGGGACAGCCATCTTTGACCACATGGGGGGGCCATCTTGTGTCTTAGAGTGATGGTCAATTTGCATATTACTCTTTTATTAGATAGGATTGGCTGTTAAGTATATCCACCCTAGTATGTTATATTCAATCTAAAGTACATTCATTTTCATATTCTACAGGCCACTGCAGGAATAAGTTGTGTAGCTATGATAAAAATAAATGCATATGTAATTATTTTTCATTTTTATAGAAAAATTAAAAAATAAGAAGGAATATTAAGATACAATGCTTAACCCTCTCACATCTCAGCTCAGCCTCTAGAAATCGACTATTTAGGTTTAGTTCTCAAACTCCAGCCCTCCCTAATTGTTTGGCCTCTTCTGTGCCTATTTCGGAGTCCATAAAATGGGATAATAATAATAATTTCCACCTCATAAGAGTTATTGTAGGAATTAAATGAGTTAAAATATGTAGAGTTCTTAGAACAGTGCCTAGCTCATAGTAAGAGCTACAGAATTATTACTGCTATTTAGAGACTAAAATACAGACTGGGAGATGTGGATCTGGCTAACATAATAAAATACATTTGTTAAGCACTCAAAAAAATAGATACAGTGCTTAAAATACATATATTAAGTTTTATAAGGACTTTTGTTCAAAACAGCAATTTTGTTCCAATTTTTTTCAAAATTAATTCTAATCATTTATGCTTAAGAAAAAGTTGTATATTAAAGTTGAATAGAAAATAATTTGAAAATTTACATTATACACACACACACACACACACACACACACACATATATATATATATATATATATATATATATATATATATATATATATATATATTTTTTTTTTTTTACCCCTGGCCGAGGTATTGGCTTTTGTGGTTTCTTAGATCCAAGCTTTTTCATTGCATTATAATATTTCTTCTGTTCTTCTGTCATAAAGATGTCTTGACCTCCAAGGTAAAAAAATAAAAATAAAGAAGTCTAGTTAAAACCAGAATCATCGTCTAGATTTTCCTCAGATTATTAAGACAGGTTGAAAATGTATTAATATAGAAATGAAATGTATTTTATTATGTGCAATGTGGCTATACATAAAACCTGTCTTAAAGGATTACCTAGGTATAGGCACATGACTCTCCATACTTAATATAATGTGCATATATAAAGTATATGTATTACATGTAATAATTATTTAGTTCTGAAATCCTTAATTAACTTGTAGGATCCTGGAGTTAAAGATGATCTAGTTATGGTTTCTCTTTAGTTTTTTCGGGTTAGAGAATATTCAGCTTTCTATTATATTGTATCTTAAAAGATTTATCAAATGCCTATATAAAAACCAGACTCCCCTTTCTGTCTTGGAGTGTTCTTATTCACCTTTCCCCTCTAGTTGATATGCAGTCTTTATGTAAATTTAGTATTCATTTGATCTATTGACAGTAGGCATGAGAGAGAGCCTTCATACAAATGTCAAGAGAAGCCTAGATCCTTTGTTGCATACTGATAGGGGCTGAATATCATAGCATATCAAGAATTTACCAAGAAAAGCTAGGAAAACACTGGGAAGAGAATTCTGAATTAGAAGAAAAAGTCAAAGTACAGATTTTATATTTTTTTGATGATGCATACCCTAGTTGGCAACATAATGAAGGATGGGAGAAAACTAAGAGGAGATTATAAAATGTTCCAATAGTTAAACCAGAAATCTCCAGGGATGCCTCACTAGCAATATTCAATACATCTTAATTTCCAATACATGTATCATATCTTCTGCTATAATATAAACTTGAGCTCAGGAGCCATATCTTATGTTGTTTTTCCTCAAGCACCAGCCCAAGACATACCACATGGAACAGTGGCTCAGAACGGAATGAAGTAACATTTGTGAAATGTGTTTTCAATAAATAATTAGTGCATTATTTTTTTCTTAATTATTCAATCCTCTACAGGGACCATTGAAAAAACAGAATAGTTGCCCTATTATTTAAAAATAATTCTGACTTAGAAGATTATTTTCTGTGCAGAGATAAATGAGATTAAATATATCTATAACTGTACACTGGCCAATTGTTTAAAAAATAAATGAAGTTCTAATGAAGATAATTACTAATTGATATAAAATTAAATTTCACATTATATATTTTTGGAAAATAATTGTTCCTATTTTTCAGTGCAATGAAAGAAACTTAAAATACTTATCTTTTTTTTCTGTTGGTTGAAATTATCTATGATGACACCAATGAACAAGTTCAAAGTGAAGAATGACCCAAAGATGATAAAGATGACAAAATAAATATACATGTAGAGGTTGGATTCATATACGGGTTGCTTGTCAACCTACAAAATTAGAAGTAATTAACTAAAGTTAGTATGTTGACAATACATTCATCACTTTCCTTTTTCACATGGTTTCATAAGGTAATCCAAACAATGCTATTCTAGTGAGTTAGCTTTTTCAGGAGCCATATTAGTGACATTCAACAAAATCATTCTTAAAAAATTTTCCAACATTAAGTATTTATTACATGCTTACTAAATACATGAATATAACCTTGAAATGACTACAAAGAGCTTAGCCATATAAAGTACTTGTTCTCACATTGGTAGGACAATTTAGTAACAAAATGACCTAAAACAGTGGTCGGCAAACTGCGGCTCGCAAGCCACATGTGGCTCTTTGGCCCCTTGAGTGTGGCTCTTCCACAAAATACCACGGCCTGGGGGAGTCTATTTTGAAGAAGTGGCGCTAGAAGTTTAAGTTTAAAAAATTTGGCTCTCAAAAGAAATTTCAATCGTTGTACTGTTGATATTTGGCTCTGTTGACTAATGAGTTTGCCGACCACTGACCTAAAATATGTTTTTTATTTCCTAGAAAAAAACTGTACAAGAGATGATACCATATTTATTATATAAATTTTATTTTATTTTTGTTTACATTTCATTACAGAAATGACTTCACTGGATTTAGCTTTCTTAGTGTGGAAGTTATTTTATATAAATGCTTCCATGGCACTTTAAGGCTACCAGACCGCTGTACCGATTTTTCGGTAATTTCCGAATCTGCCGCTATACTGCTTTACCTAATTTTCTGTACTTTGCCTAGTACCTATTTTCTACAATGTCTCCAAGTTCCATCTTATTCTAATCACTTGTTTGCATGTAACTAACATTTTTCTATATCATGTTGATTTTTTCTCTTTAATGCTCAGGAGCCCAGGTATAGGGGACAGTTAGGTTCAGGGCCTCAGGTCTGGTAAAATATAAAATTGGGTTGGCTGGTGTTGCTCAATGGTTGGCACCATTTGATTCCAGTCAGGGCACATGCCTGGGTTGCAGCTTGATCTCTAGTAGGAGACATTCAGGAGACAGCTGATCAATGATTCTCTGTCATCATTTATGTTTCTATCTCTTTCCCCTTCTCCTTTCCTCTCTCTAAAATGAATTAAAAATATTTTAAATATAAAAATAAAAACTATCAATAAAATACGTTATTTCATTTTTATTTTGATAAACTTTATTTACCGAGCACTTATTATTTTCAGACTGTGTTAAGTGCTCTACTTGCATTTTCTTGTTGGATCCGCATGAGGTAGGCACTGAATTATTTTTCAATTTGAATTATATAGTCAATAAACACACTCAAAGAGGGAATTTGTTCAGATTCAGTTGCACAGCTTGCACGATATGGTAGAGCCAGAATTTGAATCAAGGTCTGTCTCCAATGCTGCATACCTAATCACTAGGCTACTATTAGGTGGAAGTTTTTCAGTTTGTGTGTACACACCAAGGACTGACTCCTTGTTGCCACTGTTTGAAAATGGCTAAACTAAACTAAGGAGCTTTTTAAACTTGTAGATTTTAGTTTAATGTTGACCAATACTTACATTAACAGAATCAACAGCTGCATACATAATATCCATCCATCCCTTAAATGTTGCCTGCAAATATAACATTTATAGAATCTGATTTAGAAGCTCACACTTTTAAGCAGCAACACATGAGTTTAGTCCATTTAATGTTACATGCATTAAGTAATATCAAATCAATAAGTTTTGCTGTATTTCAAAATACCAATTTAATATAAAGGTGCTATGTCAAGAAAAAAAAGGGACATATTCTGGGGTCGTATTCTAAATCTTAGTCCTAGTCAGTTATTTCCAGGCTGTTACAATTCCTGAAAATTTTGCACATGATTTTTATTTTTCCAGAGGTAGAGGATAATTATATAAAAAAGGCAGGAAAAAATTTATCTCCATTTCTTAAGGATGCTCTGTGCTAATGAGAAGTCCCTCTCATTCCCATGTAGTGCAAAACTAGCAATCCAGAAAAATGACTATTCATTTTGGAGCAATATTCAGATGGTGCAATGGCGAGGGGTCAAATGACCCCAACAAGTCATTTGTATGGGCAATTGTTCTAGTTGACACCAAGTCTCTTTTTAAAGTCACAAAGTACTTTATCTTTAACTTCTAGTTAGCAGATTATTTAAAATAATGACTTCTGTCAGTGTCCACTACAATATCAAGCATTCATGAAAGGGGTCACTTACAACTTGAAGCAAAGACAGGTAACCAAGTCCAACATTATCAAAGTTCACCTTCAGGTTCTTCCATCGCACATTTTGACTAACATTCATCAGTGCAAAACACTCGGATTTATTTTGAACTTTGCTTGTAGGAAACCGTAACCCATCTGTGGTGTTAACACACTCATAGAACTTGCCCGCAAACAAATTTACTCCCATGATGCTAAATATTAGCCAGAATATAAGACATACAAGTAGCACATTCATGATGGAAGGAATTGCACCTATGAGCGCATTCACGACCACCTGGTATTCAAAGAAAGAAAAGAATGATTAGGATTCATAAAAATGTTAAATGGGCAACATTAATGAAACAAAGTGCAGAATTAATGAAATTAGAAAAGCCACCCTTAAATGTTTAAGACATCAAATCAAGCAATCAACATATGTTAATTGAATGCCTACTATGTGCTCAGCAGTATGCCAAGCAAAGCAAAACAAGACAAGAGACCTGTGATAAACATGTTTAGAAAAATACATGATGGACACACAGTGAAACTATAACAATACAAAACAAAATAACTAAAATGCCATGAAAGCTTAAATAAACAAAACGAATAAATAAAAAATAATAAACCAAAACCTGATACATGTAAGGTGAAGTCGTAAAATCTGCATACTCTAGAAAAAAAAGAAATTTATAAACATAAATCATAAAAAAATAAGTAAAATGTACGGTTAAAAGTTTATAGTCCTATAATTACCAGTACTAAAATTCTCCCATATAGACAAATTGGTGGTATGTATTAGCTGGAGTTAAGATTAAGAATCATTTAGTGGTATGAACCCTTTAGATTTAATTGATTCTTCTAGTGTGTGATATGTGAATTCAGTGAAGACCTTGGGACCTCTGTTTCCTTGTCTGCAAAACAAGAGCAATCTTTTCAAATGTATTATCCCGACTCCAAAAATACTTTATGTAGGTCCTTGGCTAAATATAGACAGTGCTGGGCCTCAGTTAAAGCAGAAAAGAAGTGCAATTTATCTTCAATACTTTATTTCTGCTTTTAAGCATTTCCATTGCTATTGATCACCAGTGCCTCTTGCCACTCCAGTTTTCCTGCATGGCGACCATTGCAGCATTTATCACTCTCCAGATGTTCTTAATTACCCAGTCCTTCAAACCTACCTGTCTTCTGATACTTCAGCTCTCGTCCAAATTTGGGTGCAAATGTGTAAAAGACTAATTTGTTAAGCATTGTGCTCCCATTTTTTTTTTGCAATATATCAAGCAAGCTTTTAAATCATCTTTAACTGGTGAAACATTAAGGGTCTCTGATTACCTTTGAGATTGTCTAGGGCAGGGGTTAGCAAACATTTTCTTAAATATTATTAGGCTTTGAGGGTGATACGATCTTTATTGCAACTATTCAATCCTGCCACTGTAGTAAGAGTATACACAAATGAGCATGGCTGAAATCCAGTAACAACTTTGGGCTTTGGTATGTTGACCCCTGGTTCAGAACAATAGTTATTATCCTGGGGCCGATGGACCCATAGAGATTCTATGTGGGCATGAAATCCTATTTAAAAACATGTGGTTTGCTTTCTTTACGGAGAGATGATTCATACTTTCATGAGATTCATACAGTATATAAAAGTTAGGAGGAACAGGATGAGAGAATAAAGTTCAAAGTGGCCAACTCTTCTTCAAGCCTACTTTTTCATCTTCATTTCTTGCTAACCTCCCCTCTGTGCTTATCAGCGAGGCACACTGATCCTTCTAGACGTTGCTCACATGTGCCTTGCACACTGGACTTTGTGCTTCTCTGCCATGTAGCATCTCTGCCTGGAATGCCGACCCGCCTGTGTCTTGGGGCCCCCTCTCTCAATCATGGCCCAATGTCACCTCCTGGCAAAGCTTTCCCAGATGTCCTTGGGCAGCTACACCCAACCCTATGTTCCTGTGGCACTATATGATTACTATTTCATGGAAGATGTCAAAGAAGAAATACTGTTTCCCTATTTGTCTCTCCATGACCATTGTCCCTCAAGATTACAAAATGCTGCAAATCATTATTTACTTTATTTTTCAAAATGACACACAGCATGAAGAAACATCTCCTTTTTAACATGGCTAATAAATGTGACTAAATGGACATGTTTTCCCTTCCATATATATTAAACTATTCACTTGTATTATAGACTAGAGGCCTGATGCACGAAATTTGTGCAAGGGTCGTGGCCCCTGCTGCCATGGCGGCCGCCTCTGCCTTGGCCCCTGCCCCTGCGACTTCGTCCGGAACGTCATCCAGGAGGACGTCTGGTCTAATTAGCATATTATGCTTTTATTATTATAGATAAAGAACAAAGCAAACAGGGTAAAATAATGGGCTGGCTTAATCACTGAGGGAAGTAAGTTTGTAGGGGAAAGTATATTATTTGTTCATAAAACTCAGTATAACGTCTGCTCAAGTTCAGGGATCCATCTTAAGTTCTGGATAAATTGTAGCATTCTGCTAATGCTCAAAAAGGGGAGGTAATGTCAATGAATTCAACACCATCTTTGTGTATACAATGTAACTTGTAATTTTTCAATTCTCATATAAGAAAAAGTACTTCAAATTTATTTTTGAAGTTTATTTTATATAATCAGGACCTCTCCTATACCTGGATCCATCATACACTGGGTTCATTAAGCAGCAGAGGTGACAGTCATAGTGTAGCAGGAATAATAACGAAGATTTGCTAGTCTAAACGATTGCTAATATTCACCGGAGGCTTCAGATTTCTGAGCCCCACCCGAGTTTCTGATTCAGCTGGGTCTGGGGTGGAGCCTGGGAATTTGTATTTCTAATCAGTTCTGATGATGCTGATAGCTGGTCAGTAGAGCGCATTCAGGGAAGCAGTGAGCTAGACTGATTTGCATGTTAAATTGCTCTGAGACTATAGGAAGAGAGGAAGTCTGATAAACAAATAAGTACAGTATAATGAGGATTATATGTATCTGAACATAGAGAAAGGATGCCTAATTATGCCTGGTGGTGGACAGACAGGGCACATTTTTAATTGAGGCTTAAGAATAGGTAGGTGTTTATCTGCTACATTGATGAATGAGGGTTGATTCCTGGCCAAGAGAACAGAGGCTTGAGAAAACAGGTATAAATCTAGAAAAGAAGAAAATGAGGAGAGCAACAACAGATATGGATATAGACTCATTAGAAAAACTAAGGCCATTGTCCTCCATGTATTTTAGAAAGAATTTGCTGGTTTACTACAGCCCTTAAAACTAGGTTGCTGGGAGTCATCATTTATCTCACCTTGTCTTTACAAAATGAATCTCTTTTCTGGTGCTATGCAGTCTCGTGCAAATTATGGAAACTCTCAGAGCTTTAGTTTTCTCAGATATAGTTTGGAGACAATTATACTTTTATTGAAATTTTTATTTTTAAGGATGAAATTAAAAGTGATGGCAGATGCTACTTTACTTCCTTTGTTTTTTCTTATGCCCCCATACCCAAGGTAGTTCTTTACAAAATATTATTTGAGCACCTGATATAGGCAAGTCCTTGATGACTTGTATATGAGAGATATTTTCAGGACTAACAGTGTTCCCTTCATTTGATCTTCTAGCATAGGGAAGATTTCTATTTTAGAAGGGAAAAGCTACTTATTTGGATCATCACCTAACAATATCTGATCTACTCTTTGTTAAACATATGCACTAAACAACTGAGTGTATATGCACATGCACACACACTTATATACATAAATAGTTCATATATATACACATATATATGCATGTATAAATAGAAACATACTACAAATTCTACATATTAATTTTTCACATTTTATACTCCATTTATAAAATAAGAATATTATAAAAGTATAAACAAATTATGTTAGAAAGTTTAGTATTTTCTTACCCTCATTCCTTCAAATCTAGATAAAGCTCTTAGAGGTCTTAAAGCTCTAAGTGTCCGAAGGGATTTAATGGGGGTGAGGTCTGAGTAGTCAAGAGTGTTTGCAACTAAAGTAACCAAAGAAACCTGCAAAACAATTTTTTTCATTATTATTTCAATGAAATAATCATGAACAATCACTAAGAGAAGCTCAACAAGAACAACATGATTTAATATATCAAGTTAACTAGTCATTGCCTTAAAATATGGGTAAGAGGAATGCTTTGCAAGGAAATAGGTGGAAAAGAAAGTTAACCAAAATAAAATGAAACAATAGAAGGAAAGTAAGTTATTTCCTATATCTGAAAAAAATCATATGTGCCTTTCACACTTTGATAGTCAGTGGATATGTACTTTTGCATATTAATGCTGAACATTTAATGAGAGCAGCTATCAAAATTTCAATTGAAATAAAACCCAGGACATAACAAAAGCTAAGTCATAAGAGCATATGGAATTAACTCAACTACATCTAAACTTTAGTATAAACCTTATATAAAAGCAATGTAAAGAATCATGATTTCACAATGGGGTATTATATTGAATATAATAGTGAAAATTATTGAGAAAACTACAGTATAGTCTGTAAATGAGAATATATATATATCCTATATAATAAAAGCCTAATATGCTAAGTGTCTGGTTGTCTGGTCATCCTTTCAACCTATTAAAGCGTAATAGGCAAATGATATGCTAAGGTGGCTCAACTGCTCACTATGACGTGCACTGACCACCAGGGAACCGTTGACCAGTCGCTACGATGTGCACTGACCACTAGAGGGTATATGTTCAATGCAGTAGCTTCCCCCAGCCCACAGGCCCCAGGCCAGCCAAGGCAGGTGCCAGCAGAAGCCCCCCCAGCCACCCGATCGCCCTGCTGGTCGCCCCACGGATCGGCCCTGATCGCCAGCCAGGCCTAGGGACTCTGCCCGTGCATGAATTTCATGCACCAGGCCTCTAGTATATATATATCCATTTACCTAACTATGCATATATATAGGCCTGGTGCATGAAATTTGTGCATGCACGAATACACACACACTATATATATATATGTGCTCATACTGATGAATAATGTTCAATTAAGTCAAATAATCAAAAAGCCTGCAGAAATCAAATAAGTCCATTCTCTGAATATCAAATCAGATCAGTGGTTCAGAAGCCTGAATATGCACCAGAATCATCTGGAGGGCTCGTTACAACAGTATGCTGGGTCCCAACACCAGAATGTCTGATTCAGTAGATATTAGGTGGGTTCTGAGAATTGTATCCCTAATAAGCTACCACCTACAGTATATGTGCAAATGATGTTGGTTCAAGAATCACACTTGGAGAAAAACTAGACTAGATAAATTGCTTAATCTTTGAGAAATTAAAAAAAAATCTCAGTCCTCTCTCAAATCTACATTCCTAGATTTTCATCTCTACCAGCAAGAATATTGTGTACAACTTTGCTTCCATGTTACAGTATAGAAACATTTCATATCAAATATATGTGTTAATATGTTATATACTTACATATATACTTTACTGTTTTTCAAAATATTAAATAATATTTCAAATCAAAGCTACATATCTCCCCAAGTTCTGCTTATTACATAACCCTTCATATCACCACTTCATATTTTCAAACACAAAAAAGTAATTTGTTTTTATAGCTATATTTATTTCTTAGTTTAAAAGAAATGCAACTCTACTTGTAAACTTTTATTTCCTAAGTGTAGTGATAAAAATAACATATTTATAGTAACATTTTAAATGTTTTTGAATCTCTTAAATATTTTAAAATAACTTTTAAAAGAACTATCATAGTTACAGGTTAAGAGAAAAGAAATAAACTAAATTTCTTATATCATTTTTTTCTTATTTTGGTTAGCCTTTCTTTAAAACTATTACAAAAGCATCCTAGGCAGTAACTAGGTAACATATATATAAAAGGCGAATATAAAAACAAGCAATATGAAGTCATTAATATAAGGCATCAAAAACCCATAGGAAGCCCAAGAGGACATATGAGGTGTTATGTATACCTTGGGAAAATTATTTTGCACATCACCTATATAGAAAATAAATAATTGTTATTACTTTTAATATTTTATATATTGAGCTGTTAGAAAGGCAAGAGTTTACTGAGGTTTAGATAACAGTTGAGAAACTGAACTTTAGAGTAGATATGATTAGTTTTGGCTTAATTTTGCAGTCAGGTTTTGTTGTTTATAGTTATGCTTACATATAATTTTGATATCTATGAATAATGTTGTATTGATTTACCCTTTCTGAAAAGTTTCATAATGCAAACTCTTGGTTAAATGTTAGAGCACTTGATACTCGAAAAAGTTGCATGTTGTCTTCTAATTCCAGACATCAGATGAGGAAAAAAAATTCTCTAAAAACTATGACTTATTATAGAATCTTTCTTCCTAACAACAAAGACTAGATTTTGGAAAATCTAGAAGAATTAGTAAAAGAATGAAGAAGACAATTCATTCTGAGAAAAATAAAATTAGGAGCTTGAGGTCATAGCTTAATTTAAGGAAGTCTTTTAAAATAATATACAATATCATATAACAATTACATTATTTTATATAATTAAATTATATCAAGAAAATATAAACTAAAATAATTAGCGTACACTAAATAAGAATGACTTGACAATAATGGGGTTGTACCATTTAATTTCTATGTGAGATGCCTTGATCTCACAAGCTGTTTTAGGATCTGTTTCCTGACTATTTCAAGATGATGACTAAAAAATATTTTTGCTTTATTAAAAATAATACATAAACTGAAGCATTCTGATGTATTTTCTTTCATCCAGGTACTCAACAGTTCTCTGAATTTGTTATTTGTAATTATTAACACCAATTTCTCTGCTCCAGCACCACTCTAGAGATGAATGGTAAGTTGGGTGTTTGAATGGGGATAAGAGCTGTGACTAATTTTGGTTTTCCCTATCATTGTCATTAAGATACATACTTTGAAATTCCACACCCTCTCTTCTCCCTAACATTGGAGTTATTTGCTTTAGTACTAACTACCATTTTTATATAACTTTTAGCTAACAAAGACAACTTGATGTACCCATCACCTTATTTTCTAACTTTATATAGTAAAAAAAATCAATATTTTATCTTTTTAACCTGTGTTTCTGCCCTTTTCCATTCCCACCCCTTACTTTCCAATTGTTCATTCTATTCATAGTCTCAACAGGAATGATATCCAAATCACATCTTCTCTGATTGCAAAAAACACATGCAAGAGTAAATTATGTTAAAACGGGAGAGAAAAGAATTTACATTTGTTGAAAAGTTTCTCTTTTATTATTCCTCACAGATATCTACTGGCTACATTAATATTTCTAAAAGCATAAACCTATAGACAGAAAATACAAAAAGCTAACCAAAATTATAATATACAACATTAGTGAAGGCTTAGCAGAACACTTAATCATCACACAAAATCCTCTTTGAAATTTCACTCAAAGTACCTACATCAACAATTAGGAAATCCAACCAACACCAGGCATTGGTGAAATATGTTTTATAACCATATGCTACCCATTTTAGAAGCATTTCCAGAATGAAGACGTAAGTGAATATCTTGTCAGCATAGTCCAGGATAATCTTGATGGTCTTTTTCTTTTCAATATATATATCTTCAAAAGCCTGTGGAAATAATATTCAAATTTCAATTCATTTCCAACTGAAAGCTTATTATTCATAATAAAAACGAGAAATAAAATTTTAATGAAGAAAACCACTGAAATATAATACTATTATGAGTCAACTGAGTTTCTTCTGATTTTACAGCTACTGTGTGACACCAATTCTAGACTTCTCACCACCAGTGCATGCCACTGGTCACCAGAGGTCATGAGAAAAGAAAGAGGGCACAAAGGAATGAAATTATTTAGAATATTCTGAAAAGAACCAGATCTCTGGCACTTGCAGAGACTTCTACCTCATCTGATTCCTCTGTTATCTCTCTTCAAATTGGATAAGACATAATAATTTAAGACATGTTTCCAGGATCAGCCACTCTGCTATATCTTTCTCTCCCTGCACTCTCCTATACCACTAGGATTTGGAGCCTCTCCTTTAGGTCTTACATGCTTGTGCATCCCCAGGAACACAGCAGGAAGTGCAGAAGGGCTTGCTAAATGAACATGTGCAGGGGCTTAGTATGACTATAGAACATAGAGGTTGATTTCTTCTTTGAATTTTGCACAATATTTTATCATTCATTAAAAGCTTCAGTTCTACGAACCACTCTTATATTCATTCCATGAACGTGGCACCCGTAACACTCTCCCAGTAACAAGCCACAGCCACAAGTTCCTTGGGAAATAATCTGAATAAACTTAAAGAGCTGAGCTCACTGAAGACATTGAAAATGATTGCTGACTTAAACAGGTCTATAGTAAGAATGATCTCTTTCAAGTTTAAACAATATTTACCATGGTGAAGAAAATTAAAGCAAAAGGGCCTGTATCCTCAGTGATTAACATAATACTATCTGTCCATAAGCCTGGCCTTGGGCCATTCTTACTCTCCTTATTCCAAATTCACCTATCAATACCCTAAAAATGATCCCCAGCACTTTGTGCAAACTGTTGGTATGAATATTGAAGGAAACAGAGAAGTTGGGACAGAGAGAATGGTCAGATTACTAAGATGCTAAAAGAAGGTTCTAGCAGCTGGCAGAGGTTCTGAAAGTCAGTGGAATTAAAGTGCAGGGGAGACTTGCAATCCTCGGGACTTTTCTGCCTCCCTTCTCCAAGTTCTGGAGGAGGCGGGCCAGCTACTCAGACAGGAACTGAGGCGGAAGATCGAGAAGGGGCTTGGTCACGAAGAAGAGTGCCGCTCCTGGACCTGGGGTGCAGAGCAGGACCAGCAGATGCTGAAAGCCAAATACTCTGCCTGAGCACACCTTGCTCTGGCAAGTCCCAGAGCCTGGAATGGGGCTCCTAGCTTCTAGGACTAATTTTGTGGATGTGAGAGCCAGGGGACAAGCAGCTCTATCTGACTTGGGGTGTGGGCTTTACTATTACTCATTTCAGTTACCACTTACTCGCCTATCTGGTGTGCACTCCCCTTCCTGAGGAGCCACAGCATAGTAAAAAGGTACAGAGGCTTTGACTTTGACCTTAGTTAAGTTATGGCTCTATCATTTACTAGCTCTGAGACATCAAGCAACTGTTAACACTCTGTACCTAGCTTCCTCATTGCTAAAATAAGCAAAATACCATAATCTCACAGGATTGTTTAAAAATTAAAAGAGAAAAACCTATTTAAAGGTCTTGAAATACAATAAATATGTACTAAATTAGAGTTACAACTTTTTATTTATTTTATAGATAAGTGTTTTAAAAATCTAGCTCAATTGGCAAATTCCCTGAGCAAAAACACCAGCTTCTTGAAATATTTTTCCCTTTTCTTTTTCCTATGACTCATTTGAATTTTAGTTTTGAGAGTGCCCCTTCCCCAAAAATGGTATCTTCCTTTTTAGATATTTTGAACAAGGCATTACTCTAAGCTTTTCTATAATTTTTTGTAATCTCCTAGTTATATATGTGACTCAGCATGGGATAAACTTCCTTAGTCATTAGGAATACAAGATAATGTAGACACTGTCAAGACTCCTACTTGCATTCCACCTGATAAGTGAAGTAGCAATTTCGTATTCATCCCCTGTTTTTGAGAGAGGAGAATTGTTAGGAGAGGCAATTTACTGTGAGCCCTAAACGTCCCTGCGTGTTCCTGTTGGGTGTGCCAAGAATGCAAGGCTGGATTACTCTTGATCCAGGCCATTTCTCAAGGTTGTTTTTACAACAAGCAACCTTGAGAGATGAGGTGGTGTCACCCTCGGGGACCAAGAGCCAGGTTGCTTACTGCTTGCTATAAGAGGATGGGTTCCCTAAGCTCAGTGCTCATCAGCTATGATGCTAACCCACTGTGTGTGCCATGTACAGTTAGCTTCTTGCTATGGCCCCGTGGGATTTGGGGACAAGGGGAACCAACACAAACATGTTGAAGTTCATGCTCCTTTTTATGCCACGAGTAATCAAGTCCTTTGTCTCTGATGCGAAAGTCTCACATCTTCCACCAGCACACACAAAACAATAATAGGTTAACTTCTTGTAAGAGTAAAATCAAATCCCAGGGTCCATGAAGACTGTCTATGAGGCAATTTATGAAGTTCTTGCAAATTCTGCTTTGAGTAGAGTGGAATTTCCAGTGGTATCTCCAGCTGGAACTAGGCTTCTAGTGGCTCATCTCTGTTAGTGTCAGCAGGGAAGAAAAACAAATTAACAAAAGGCTCAGGGAGCTCTTAACTCCCAGATTCCCTTCAACTCTCACTGAATGTGCTTGATATATGTAAAAGACTGAGAAACTTGTCCATTCTCACCCTAAAACTGCAGTTTATTTTCCCTTAGAGTAAAAACCAGGATGCTTCATAAGCTGACCCTGCCTAGCTTTGTCACAGTATCGCTGGCCACCACTTCCATCTCTGTATTTGCTCTTCCTCCCATAACACTTCCTAAGTATGCCAACTTTTATTTTCCTGTATATCTGATGCTGTTTTATGCTTCCTTCCAATTGTACTATGTTCCCTTCACTGGAAAATTACTACTAATATTTCTAGATCTTGCAAAACATCATCTACTTTCCTAAAATCCCAAGCAGACAATGGTTCTTGCTACAGGCTTTATTGGTATATTCTTCACTTACAAACTTTCAGCACTTGTACCCCTCTATTCCCCAATTACTCTCCAAGTTCCTTATCTTACCTGGGTCTTATCCATTTTTGCATTCAGGGCAGCAAGAATAATGTCCTGCATGTAGAAGTGCTCAGTGAATATTTACTGAACTGAACTAACATTCTATCATTAGTACTAATCATAGGGATTAATTATTGGGTAAAACAACTTGCTAAGGTATTTTTATCTTCCAATTCATTAATTCCTGACAATCAATTTATTGCTTTAGGTGTCAGGTTACTTACCAGAGCCCCACTGCTGAGCAGGATCATGAGAACGATAAAGCTTTCAAACCAGTTGTGTTCAACTATCCTAAAGCATGTTTTCCTGACATTCCACCAGATTTTTCCTTTTCCTGAGTCTATGTTAACGTCACAGCATGGGAACCTCCTTATGCAACCTGGCAAGAAAGATATGCATTAAAATAGCTAAAATACAGGATTTAATGCAAATATGTCCCTATGATAATCCCTCAACCAAATAATTTCTAACACATACCTGCAGCTTCAAACAGATTCAACTTGGGTGCCACTTTCTCTCATCTCCTAATTCTCATGGTGTTTTCTTAATACTTGTCAGTTATTTCTAACTTAGGATATATTCTTGTCTTCTGTATTTCCCTGACTTCTCACCAATCTCTTCTACAGTGTTTAAAACATTTTTTTGCAATCCTAATACACAACGAACACTGAATTTGAGGAATGAATAAATGAACTAAAATCTGAGGACAGTTCAGGGTCATATTTGCTGAAAGATCTAGTTTCCTTAATATAGATCTAGTATGCACCACTCTAAATAATATTAAGAATATTAGCGAAGGTCCTAAAATCAAGTTTAAAAAATAGATCTTGACTACAAGATATAGATGAAACTGTTTCAAGTACTCTAAGTTGAAAACAAATCTGACATTGGGATCCTAGGTGTACAACATACTGCTATAAAAAATTTAGAAACATTAAAAAAAATGTTTCAGGTTTATTCATTCATTTCTCCATTAAATATTTCTTGAATATTTTCTATATACTTAGTTATGTACAGAGTTTCTTATTCTTGAGGAATTTATTTTTGGTTTTGGTTAGGCAGACAGATCCTATATAATAAAAGGCAAATATGCAAATCGACCAAACGGAGGTATGACCAATCGCTATGATGCGCACTGACCACCAGGGGGTAGATGCTCAATGCAGGAGCTGCCCCCTGGTGGTCAGTGCACTCCTAGAGGGGGAGCGCCACTCAGCCAGAAGTAGGGCTCCCACCTCTGCGGCAGCACTAAGGATGTCCGACTGTCGGCTTAGGCCCACTCCCCACGGGCAGTGGGCCTAAGCTATCAGTTGGATATCCCCCGAGAACTCCTGGACTGTGAGACAGTACAGGCTGGGCTGAGGGACCCCTCCTGAGTGCACAAATTTTGTGCACTGGGCCTCTAGTATATAAATAAATGACTATAACCTGATTAACAACTAAACTGACAGATATGCAGGGGTTATTTTGGTATATCTGGAATAAGTCCACCTACCCTGGCTCATTGAGGAGAGGTCAGAGGAGTCTTCCTAGAAGGGGTGAAGCCTGAACTGAATGATAGAACTAGCCAAAAAGGGTTTGCATGGAATTCTGGGCCAAGAGGCAGCCAAATGTGCTATGCATAGAGATTACAAGCAGTTCAGAATTGTTATGAAAGCAAAGTGTACACAGGAGGCCACCTGAGGTTAGAGAAATTGACCAGATTACAGAAAGCATCTCTCCCACCTTAAGGAACTGGGTCTATATCCTATAAACATTGAGGAGTCAGGGAAGGGTTATAAGCAGAGAATGATAAGGCAGGCTGCAATTTAAATAGATGTCTCCAACAGTTGTGTGGAGGGTAAGTTGGAAGAGGAGAAAAAAGAGGGGTGGAGGTGAGGAAAGATCCCAAGCCAAAAAAACATTTAGAATTCTGGTCCGGGGCAGCAAGAATAACAATAATAGATTCAAGACATATTTGGCAGGTGACATTGTAGGATTTGGTGACTGACTGGATGTGGATGTGAGATAAAAGGAGGAGCCCAGGCTGAGTACAGGAGCAGCAGCTGACTAGGGAGGTAATGAGTCTGAGATGCCAGGGAAATCTCTACATCCAGGTATTCTGTAGCTATTTGAAGGAATGAATTTTACTCTCAGAGAAAAGTCTGAGCTAGAAAAGAATATGTAGGAATCATTAGCAGAGCTGTGTCATCTGAGATCAGGACATTTTCTGAGCTCCTACCAAAAAAAAGTTATTTTGGAGAGAAAAGGGTCAAGTCTGGAATGTTCTGAAACAGCAATATGAAGGGGCAGAATTCAGTGGTTTAGGAGACCCAGTTCATCCTAGCTCTTGATAACACATTGTGAAATTTTTAGGATATTTTACTAGCCCATTGTTAAATGCAGCCATTATAAAAATTAAAATGAATAGCACTGGCAAGTTTTCTCAGTGGTTAGAGCCTTGGCCCATGGGCCAAAGGGTCACAGGTTCCATTCCTGGTCAAGAGCACATGCTTGGGTTGGGGGTTCTATCCTGGCCTGGTTGGGGCTTGTGCAGAAGTCAACCAATAGATTTTTCTCTTTCACATTGATGTCTCTCTCTCTCTCTCTCTCTCTCTCTCTCTCTCTCTCTCTCTCTCTCCCTCCCTCCCTCCCTCCCTCCCTCCCACTTCAATTTCCAGCTTTATAGAAATGCAAGCAATGTTTTTTCCCCCAAGTCTCTGGTATTTTTGCCATTATGTATATTATATGTGTTTCTGCCCTTACTCTCCGGAAGTTTCTAAGTTCCAATAAGACTAAACCTGTGTCTATTTTGCCCCTTCTGCTTACAATACTTACTCTAGTCCTATACATAGCTTAATATGCTGTGCATAGTTGATTGAAAAGACACAGTCCCTCCAAAACAGTTCTAAAATCACCTAAGAATTAATCATGATCTAAAGGTCATATCTCTGTGAATTCTAGAATTTACGCAAAACTTGGATTTAAAAAACAACAGGGAATGGAAAATATACACCTGACTTCACTTAACATAACCTCAGATCTGAAATAATTTACCTTTATTGTATTTAAAATAATTATCTTATATCTCAAATACATTAGTAAAGAGAAAATATTTTATAAAATTATGTAGAAAAATAGTAGATCTTTTTCAGGGCACAAGAAAACACCAGAAAGATTGGAAAACTTTAGAATGGAATTTGTTTTTATATTAACTTAATGCTTGAGACTTTAGAAATTATCTTAAACTTAAAAACAAAATTCTCATTCAGAACAGGATCTTCTTAACCCTTTGGTTAAGAAGATTTTACCAACTGGGATTTATTTTGGCAGTCTTAAAGTTGAAGAAAAATATTATTCTTTATTGAGGCAAGAAAAGGAACTATGCATTCTAATTAGACAGGTAAGACAACTTTTTTTATCGGGGATGAAGCTTCATAAATATTGCCCTCAGGATTTATCACAGAGAGTTTCTCTCATTTTGAGGCTGGAGTGCTTGACTACCTGTCTGGCTTTTATGCAAAGGCATTTCCCAAGAGATTTCCAATCTAGCTGGTTAGCAACATTATCACACCTTCTTTTTTTAGGACTATTAATTCAGTATAAACATAACAGAGAACCTCTCAAACATTTTAATAGATCCCTGTGGGTAGATAATATTTCTTTTGGGTGGTTTCATTAATTTGCTCTTGTGATCCATTACATAAAGTTTAAACTTGGTTTCATCATGTTAAAGCAATGCTCTCAAATGATAAAGAAACCATTGACCTCTTCCAAGACAGATTACCCATTAATAAAAACATAGTAGCATGATCCATACAATTAACGTAAAAATTTCATCAGGAAAATAAATCATTATTTCACCACCTCTTAAAAATGTCCAAATCCTCTAAAATAAGTGTTTTGTCCACATTTTCTTTCTAATAAAAGGTACAAAGAAATTGGTTACTGTGTTATTAAAGTTAGAAGTAGTTATGTGTTATTTTATAGGGAGTTGATAAACAAAGAACATTTTGGGGGTAAGTTGAATTGGTGCCTCCTACCAAATTAACAGGAAATACATTATTTTAAGAACTAGTGTGTATCTATCTCACATGCTGGCCCAATTTACTAACTGTATAATCCAATAAAAGTACAATATAAAAGCAAGCAAAATCAAAGAATCATGCCAGGTTCATAATTATAGTTTGCCAAGACAAGTAGAATTAAGGATGGTGAGAAGCAGATCTAGGGAAGGAGCCTGAAGTCTTGAATTATAGAGCTAATGAAACAGAATAAGGAAGGTGAAGAAGAGGAACAAGATGTGAAATAATAAAGTGATAGTCATCAAGTTAAAAAGGATCAATGGATGTAAGACAATGAACAAAAAATAAATTTAGTATTCATTTTCACTGATTTAACTCTCACATTTTCTTCCATTTTTCTGCTACCTTTCAGGTAACAAAAATCTCTGGAGGCCTAATGCTGCTCTAAATGGGCACTGGTTCTGGCTCAGCTCCTGCAGACCAATCATGAACTGGTTAAGAGTCATTTCCAACGTAAGTGAACAAGTTCCTGATTCCCATCCTGACAAGCCCACTCATTTTGAAGTCTTTATTTCCAGTTTCTGAGGCCCCAAACTTTGACTCATTTTTTATTCTTCTCTTTCTTTCACACCCTACATCCAACATATCAGCAAATTCCTTTAGCTTTAACTTCAAAATATTGTCAGACTCTCATACTCACACCACCTCCAATCCTAACACACTAGTGTAAACTCCCATCATCTCTCATCTGCATTACTGCAGGAACATCCAAGAAGTTGTCCAACTTGTGCCCTTGCTATCCACTCATTCACTCTCATGATGGTGTGTTGTGGGACTTTGAAATGAGATGCTTCCAATGTACTTCACAGCTCTTATGATCTGGCCTCTACTATGCCTCTGACTTCAACTTTCCCATTCTTCTCATCTCTCAATTTGTTATATTAATACTAGCCCCTTGATTTCCTCAAATGTCATGCATATTCTCATCTCAGGGCATGTGCCTTCATTACTCTGCCTAAAATATTCTTCCTTCATACTTTCTTCACAAGTGTTTTACTTATGATACAACAAAAATACAAAATTTCTATTAATTGGATGCCATCATTTACTTTTCCCATAAAATGATATTTGGCTTGTATTCAAAGAAAATTCATGCACCCATAGTAGTTTATAGTTATCTTTATTTTGTTTATTGCATGGGTCTTATAGGGGACAATTTGCAAAAGTCTTAGAGAATGAAAGCAAGTCAATAATTTCTTTAAAAAATACTGATGCTGATGGTAAGCCCATTAGCATCAATGCCATCATAGCTTCTATGTAGAATTGTTAACAAAATACTTTAAAAACAAAAAGGAAAGGAGGACAAGGAAGATAGGTACTATGCTAATTAATTTAGGTGTTATCTCATGTAATTTCCTTAACATCCCTATGATGTGGATGTAGTTGTTATACCCACTTTACAGATGAGGTATCTGAGGTATAAAAGATTTTAACATGTGCTCCCGTTTTCACAGGGAGTTAGCAGTAGGCCAATTGGAACTCATGTTTATTAGGCTTCAAATTCTGTGCTCTACTGCAATCCTACTCTAAGTTTGTGTGTTTATTTAGATGATACAATATCTACTTAGAAAATTCCACATACTTTTCTAGGTCAAGCTCAAATTTACTACTTAGAATAAAATCCCTGAAAAATTGCAGGAGTAGTAAAAGATTCAGTTAGGCAGAAAAATGAAAAGGGTTGAAAGGGGATACTGTTAGAAAAGAATAGATGGAGGCCAAAAAAGGGCTTTACATGCCAAGTTAAGGACTTCAGGTTTTACCTTATAGACCAACTAGGGGCCTGGTGCACAAAATTTGTGCACTGGGGGTGGAGGGTCCCTCAGTCCAACCTACCCCCTCCCACATACTAGGAGCCCTCAGGGGATGTCCTACTGATGGCTTAGGCCCGATCCCCACAGGAAGTGGGCATAAGCCACAGTCTGGCCTCCCTTTGTGGGAGGCAACCGGGCTGATCAGGGAAGGTGCCAGCCCCATCACCCCACTGCTGCAGCCACTGCCAGTCACCACAGCCACCAAGGTGTTTTCATCAACACGGACTCCAGTCCCTTCACCAAAAAAAATGACAACTTTCTTTAGGCATTTTCAAGATGTGTCTTTCATAGGATATGCATTTCTTTCTTTCTTTTTTTTTTATCCTCACCTGAGGATATGTTTCCATTGAGTTTTAGAGAATGTGGAAGAGAAAGGGAAAGACAGAGAGAAACATCAAAGTGAGAGGAACACTTTGATTGGTTGCCTCCTGCATGAGCCCTGACCTGGGCCCTGGCCAGGGAGGAGCCTGCAACCTAGGTACATGCCCTAGATCAGAATCCAACCCAGACCCTGCTGTCTGCAGGCCCAGGCATTATCCACTGAGCCAAACTGGCTAGGGCAGGATATATGACATTTTTTAGCCCTCCAGCAGCAGACCTTCGTTTTTTTTCTCCAGAAGTGTGGTGGAAAAACCCTAGATCACCTTTTTGGATTCTTATTACCCAAGTTACTAAGAATATTATCAGTGGCATACAGGAAGCTTAGCCAATGTGCAGTCAGAAAAGGTGTTTCCTCTATAGTTCACACCAATCAAGGGCTGGGCCCTGCCCAGGCCTAAAGCCTCTGGCCGAAGCTTTAGGCCTGGGCAGGGGCCCTCCAGCTCCCTCTGATCGCTGGCTCCACCCCTGCCCAGGCCTGCCCAGTCCTAAAGCCTCTAGGGCAGGAGCAGAACCCCAGATCCCTGCAATCGCAGGGGGTCCGCTCCTGCCCAGGCCTTACCTCACAGTGACCTGGGTGCCAGGATGTTCCTGGGACACAGGTGCTGGGCGCTTATGTATGCAAATTAACTGCCATCTTTTTGGGGTTAATTTGCATAGACACTCTGATTGGCTATGGGTGTAGTGAAGGTATGGTCAATTTACATGTTTGTCTATTATTAGGTAAGATGGTTCTCAAATTTTAGTGTGCATCAATCAGAATACACCAAAGAACTTGATACTATCCTCAGAATTTCCGATCAACTTGTGACAAAAAAGAAAGAGATCAGGACTGACTCAAAGTCTTTAGCTTGAGAGGCAGGATAGCCCATGAAGTTGCTAAATGAGATGAAGACAGAAGAAAGTAGTAGATTATATGTGGAGAACCCACTAAAGCTTGTTTAAATGTGTCAAACCTTAGATGTTTAAAGGCAACACAGGTAATGGGCAGGTGTAGGCAGATCAGAATTAAAGAGTGAGGGTAGGAGTAAAAATAATGAAAGAAGAGTCCACAACACAGAAATGGCTGTTCAAGCTATAAACACGGATGAAACCCATAGGGCTAGAGAATAACAAGATAACAAAGCAACAAAATATGGAGATATTATTATTTAAGGGATGTGCATTAAACCAGTCACTAAAAAAAATGAGGGCAGAAACTCGGAACTCTCAGAAATATAAAAGAAGATCACAGGTACAGTGTGGCTTCTGAAATAAAAGGAAGAAAGAATATGAAGACAGACTGTAGTTAGCAGCATCAAATGGTTTACAGAGAGTTGGTGAATAGCTTTAACTTTTGATGACCTTTTTCCCACCCAGAACAATAGTACCATCTATCCATTAAATTGTATTCTAGTGGTTCCATGGAGCTGGGAACATGAATTAAGGATCTAAAATTAAAAAGTATGAACATCCCACTGTAAGTAGAGTGCTTTACAGTATAACACACTGTCACTGTAAATTATTGTTAGTAGAGTATCATAAGGGTGCAAAAAGAAGCTCAGAAAGCTCCAATGATTTGTCCTTGGTCACAGAGCCATGACTGACTCAGCATGGAATTGAGTAGTCTGCCTTTTAATAAACAACCCCAGGTCAATTTAGGATTAAAATAAAACCCCAAACACTAATAAATGAATGCTAACCAAGGTCTTGATTTTCCTCTTACCATCTGTAAAACAGGCCTCTGGCTCATCTGATTTCACAGGCTCAGCCTCCGCCTCTTCTTCTAGCAGAGGGTTATCAACTGTGCTGCACTCAGAGGAACTTGACTGGTTCGGTTTCTAGAAAGAAATTCACCACCCACCAGAGAGTTAATTTAGAGTTCATTCAAATCTTGCACTTAAGCATATTTACTAATCAGAGTCATGCAAACTGTTATGAAAAAAAATATTAATAATATGATGGCCATAAAAAAACAAACACACAGAATTCAAGTAACCTTACAATGCATTTATGTTTGATCTATCTACACATCCTGTGAAAAATAATTTTTATTATTTTTATTATGCTAACAAGTAGTTAGACATAATTAGCATAAGGTAATATTTTATGTAAACTACAGCATTTGCAAAGTATTGGCCACATTGTTATTATGTTTAGTGAGAATTTCTTTATACTAATATTATTATTTTATGACAATCAAGATCCTAATTGCAATATCATACAAGTGCCAAATTGCCAACACCTGATAATTGAAAGGTCAGACCTGACAGTTGGCAGAAAAAAAATTGATATTTAAAATTGATTAAAAGAAAGAAATTAATGTAAAATAAAATTAAAACATATTTCCTCATATTAGAATATGTATCAGGATGATATAGATAGAAGCCTTTCATCGAGACCAAAAAAGTCAAATATTATATTGGAATCAAGACACTAACGACGACCATAGTAATTATCTCATCCAACACCACACATTTTAGTATAAAATTTCAGAGTGTAGTGCTGAAATTTTATAGTATAATATAGTACAAAAGATCATAAAGTATCATTTAAAATGTCAAGAGGTAGTGGCTACTAAAGTGAGCACCACATGCAAACTCTGAAACGAAGATTTAATGAAATTAAACATGGCAGACTAACACATGAGAGGGATGGATTCATTGTGGTTATGATCATATAACTGATCATAACACAATCAAGTTTTTCCCACCCAGAACTTTATGATCAGACATGATGTTTACACATATACACATACACAGAAATTTTAGAAAAAAGTACATACAGCAATTGTAGCAAAACTCTGTCAATTTTTCCTAATACTGTTTTATAAGGGGTAGAGCAGCCCATCAATGGAAGAGTTCATTTTCATTCTCATTTGCTAAATAACATGTGAATATTGAAAACTACTCATTATTACAGCATATATGTCTCATATTAAGATTATGGCTTTACTTTGTTTAGAATCATTAAAAAATTCAAGTGCTAAAAAATGAGGAAATATTCATTTCAGTTAATTAATTCTTTAATCTATTAATTTACATTAATATCACAGGTCTAATCTAAAATATGAATTTTTAGAGATTGACTTGGAATCTAAGTGTTCTTTATGAGTCCACATTAAATTCTCAGTGCTATTATTATCACCCAGTATTCAACATCAGTGAAAAAGGCATTGATAAAGTATTGTATATAATGAATGATGTAAGCAAAGTTCTTTTTATAATGGGAGTAAAGAATTGTGAATACTCTATTAAATTAATACTTGAAATCTATGTTGGAATAGGGGCATTATTTCTATTAGGCCAAAAGTTATAATAATATCAGTTATGAAGAGTATCAGAATAAAATTTCACTTAATAAGCAGGTTATTTAAACTGATTGAATTAATCTAAATTACTGTAAAATAAAGGATATAGAAATTAATTATGACTAAATATTCTGTAAAACTTAAGGTTACAAAACATACACTACCCCAGGAAACAATGGGAAAACTTATAATTGCTAATATGTCCTATTGTGCCAATTATCACAAAAACACACACCATTTTTACTATATCTAAAAGACTACTAGTACAGTTATTTGATGTCCTCAGTTCTTGACTTCTCAGCTGCATGTGACAAAGTCCTTCAACCCTGAAAAAGAATTAGCCTGGATTTTAAGGCAAAGCTGTGGGAGGAATTGTTGCTGGAAAGAATACAAAGCCCCTTCATGCTATTAGCCAAAATATTGATAACTAGAAAATCATTATAAGGTTTTTGTTCTCAGCTGGTAACAACTTTTAACAACTTTTTATTTATTATTATTATTTTAATTTATATTTATTGCTGAATGTAATACATATGTCCCTTTTTTTACCCATTGACCCCTCCATCCTATACCCCCACTCCCAGGCCCTTACCACACTGTCTTTTTCCATGAGTTATGCATATATACATATAAGTTATTTGGTTAACAACTTTTAAATTATAAATAATTAAAAATAATTCTAATTTGCAGAATTATGACTTAGCCTAAATCAATGAAAACATTTTCAACTTCAATATTTTATTTTCTCACTGTTTATAAGAGCATCAACAAAAAAGACTTATTCCAAGTTAATTTATAAGCAAAGGTAAAAGTTAAGATGATTTTGTGGAGTGTATATTGTCATTGAAACCTTTTTTCCCCCATAGCTTTTATGGCAATTTTTTTTGGTCAATTAAATTCAGAGTTTGGCTCAGATTTTATATCATAAATGACAGTTATTCAATGTTATTCCTCACTGGAACAGAAATTATCTAAATATTGAATATGAACTACAAATAATTTATATCACAAGATAAATTATCATGGCTTTTTGAAATGTTAAGTTTAGAATGTTTTTTAAAAAGTCAGTGTTTTTCTGGGAATGCATTAAGTATTTATACAGTAATTATGCATATATATATATATATACACACACACACATATATATATAATATTTGTGTACATGCCATAGTAATATAGGACAGTAGTTCTAATATTTTCAACTTTTAAAATCAATATTTATGAAAGCATAAGTTTCTTTAAATGGTCCAAAAAGGGTGACTTTAAATAGGCTAACATGTATAATAGTTTTCTCTTGAAGGCAAGTTCATTTAATTCTCATGGCAGGCATTGTTAGATTAACTATTGAATCTTCTTTTATACTTGTTTAGTGCACAGAGAAGATCATGTCAATAATTTGTATACTTTTATATAATTAATTAAATAATTATTTTCATCCCTATAAACACAGTCATTGGTTATTTAGCTCCCTTGTAATTTTGGCATGGAAGAATGATTATATTAAAAGCAATGAAATAAATATAGTATGAAAATGTTCCACTTTGATATTATAAGTAGGCCATTTTGAAATCTTCGTGTATATTTTATTTATTTTTTTGCTAATCCTCCCCTGAGTATATTTTTTCCATTGACCTTTTTAGAGAAAGAATGGAAAGGAGGAGGAGAGACAGAAAGAGAAACATTGATGCAAAAGAGACACATTGACTGGCTGCCTGCTGCACGCACCCTGATCAGGGCAGGGGATCCAGCCTACAACTGAGGTATGTGCCCTTAACTGGAACTGAACCCGTGACCCTTCAGTCTGAAGGCCGACGCTCTAACCATTGAGCAAAACTGGCTAAGACTGTATATTTTATTTTTAACAAAAAGTGAAATATACTTTTTATTACTTCTTTGCTTGTAAACAAAAAGATATATTTTTTTATCTTTCTCAGTCTCCATATAAATAAAAGTAAGTGTAAACATAGGACCATAGAGGCAGACACTAGCATAACGAATAGGAAGTATCCCATAGTAGTATTCTTGCCTTTTTATTGAATAATGATAATGAATGAAGGTACTTTCTAAAATGTCATTCTCCACATAAACCTATATACCTGAATCAAAAATTTAAATGTACGACAGTATATAGTAAAAAATACCCTTCCCCCCCCCACACACACTTGCCTGATTCTATTCCCTTGAGGTGAACTACTATACAGTGTGTGTGTGTGTGTGGGGGGGGCATATGTTGTTCATATGGAAAATAATACAACAATTAAGAAATAATAATACAAGATTAAACTCTTCCTCATACTCACAACTGTAAACCTACTTTTGCCCCACCCTGGGGCACATCTTTTTATATTTTTTAACGTGCATCTATCAAACGATGAAGTAGTTTGGAAATGTTCCTAATCTTCATTATACACGTAAGCAGCTATCTAAGCAGCCCCTTTGAATGACTGAAAACATGATCAAGTTAAAAACTTTATTATTTTTCATGATTCTCCTTTTGATTGCCTTGCAGATAGATGTATTTTCTACAACACGGCATATGAGTGGAGACTGTTAAGTATAGGTGTCATAGGAGAAATTTCCCTAAACTGGTCACTTAGAAATTATTCACACTTCCTGAGATAGGCAATCACATTGGAAGACTATTTCATGTTAGTCTGGATAGTAGTTAATGCCAGTTGGTCATTTCTTGTTTTGAGAGGTATGAAGTAGAATTCGCTAATAACCTGATATTCTGGACCTTAAAAGCAGAAAACCATCAAACTTATAGCAACACTGAAGAAAACAAAACTCAACAACCACCTATTCAAAGAGAATGGCTGGCAAACATCCCAAAGAAGCTACATTTAAAGTATCTACTATATGACTGAAAACAAAAACAAACAGGCAAACACAGCAAAGTTTGCTCAAATAAGAAGGTTGAACTGCTTATAGATCTCTCAGCCAGATCATACAGTATTGTCTTGAAGCTTCTTTCTGGTGGAAAGGAAAGCAGCATTCACCAATGAGGTCTTGCAATTTAAAGCAACTAACAACAGTATTCAGTGCACTAACACAGAACAAATATTTGCAGAGAATAGATATCTAAGTAGCTGGAATACTGTGGATCAAATCAGAAAGAATATCTCAAAAACTTTACAAGTAAACCTTTAAACAGTTCTACTGAGGCCTGCTAGAAAATTGCAACAAATGGATAAATAAAGACTGGAACAGAGGCAAGCATGACGGCAAAACACGAAGTAAAGGCTCACCCTCATTAAATATTATTTATACTTTTAAAAAAAGACCAGAATGACAAACAAAAAATAAATTACCTATACATTTGAATGATTAATGCCATCTCTGCAACTATTCAGCATGAGAAAGGACAAGGAAAGATAAATTCCAATAAATGAAACAATTACCAGTTTTTAAACATGTGAATTTCTAATATTGAAAGTACAATATAAAGTGAAAATTGGCACCAATAAAACATATCTTTCCTAACCTTTATATAGGCAGCTTCTGCCAAAGAAAAGTAATATATTTTAAGTCATTCTCCTCAACTGAAATATCCAGAGAATGACCAGTTGCTGGCATGTACCTCATGTTTTCTAACAGTACTTTGGTAAAAAGAAAACAGTAATACTAATTTAGGAATTAAACACACCCATTTTATTTCTGGAAACAGTTTTCTGAAAAATTGTGTTTTACCTGTACATATATATATAGTATTCTATATGTGTGCATCCTTCTCAGGTTCCAGGGGGGAGGAGGTTTACTAAATTCTGAAATAAAATTGTTTTCTAAGAAAATATTGCCTCTAAATCCAATCAATTTGAAATAGAAAAATATGTGTTTTATTTAGGGGCACCTTTAAAATTAACTTCAAGTAAACTTGAACAATAATACATACATACATATATATATATATATATATATATATATATATATATATATATATAATTAGAAACTGGTAGCATTATTATCCCTAGAGAGTATCAATTTCAGGATAAAATTCTGCTTTCATCATTGCCAATGGAAAATAATAATATAAACATCCCAACAATAACAGAGAAATTCAAAATATGAAGTGGATTATTAAAAAAGGGCAAGGATCCCCTTTTTAACATAGATTCCACCCCCCAACCCAAGGAACTATTAGAGTTCTGTAATCCAAGAATATACACTAAAAGTAAAACAATGGATTATATTTTATTTTATACTTGTTAAAAATATTAGATAAGACAATTCATAATAATCTGTTTCTAATTTAAGGAAAAGTGTTTTATATCTTATTGACAGATTTAGTGTTCACTTCATAATATGCTCTAGTTAAACCTCTTCTTGAGGTTACTCTGCACATCTTATGCAATAAATACATAATCAGAAACTTATTCTCATCAATGGTTAGTATTGTTTCTGGAATCAAATTAAGCATTTCAAGCACTTACAACTCATTTGATCATATGCAGGGCCTAGTAAATAATTGATGCATTTTGCATATGATCAAATAATAACCAAATATTAATTACTTAATGGACTAAAGAAATAGAAATCTAGTTATCACTGTGCTTAAGATCATTTCAAATGTACTGAGTTTGGCCTAGAAGCTGGTACTTTGGCTCTGCCCAGCTTTCTAGATGTGTACTTAGAAAGAAGCTTGTTTGAATGATGAGACATTTCCTTATCTGTAAATAGAGGTCTAGCAATAGAATGCTGCTTTCCTGTTCTGATATTTTATGTTTATGTCTAAAATATTTCTCCCACAAAAAAACAGTGTCTTCAGAGAGTTTTAATTTACTGAATTTAAATGAGACAATTTTTCCAGCTTTACAGAGTTATACGTGACATATCCCATGGTGTAAGTTTAAGGAGTATATATGATGATTTGATGCACGTATATAATGTGAAATGTTTATCACGATAAGTTTGGTTAACACATCTTTCACCTCACAGTTACCATTTTGCTGTTGTTGTTATGGTGAGAACAATACAACTTTCCTCTCACAGCAATAATGTGACAATTTAATGTGATGTATATCTATACATATATAGCTTTAATTAGCAGGGGAAGTTGATGAGGCTTTCAGATGAAATGTTGCTTCAATGGCCTCTGTTACATTCTATATCTTACAACTTTTAAAATCCATCCAATAAACATCTATAGATCATGCACTTGAAATGACCTAAGGACATGAGAGATCAAGAAAGTCATCAAGAGCACAACAAAAAGATGATGGAATTGCCCCAGTGACATGCTGTGATGTCAATTCCTCTATGGAACAAGAGTATGTATATGTTTCTACTTTCTTGCAATGAGTCAGGCAGAACAATTTTGTAGCTGAAGAGCATGCATGAAACTGAAAAAAATATCATATAGGTATGATTTTTTTTTTTTTAGGTAACCTGTGGAAAAGTGTTCACATATGTCTCTGCCTGGTTAAAAGCACAGAGCTGCTTCCTTGATTGGTCCAGTTTGGTTTTACCCCTGTGAGAAGTAAGAAGGTTAGGCACTGAAGTTTAGAAATGCAACATGATGGAACAGTTTAGTCAACTGATTTCAAATGGCTAAGGTCACACGCCTGTAAATAGAAATTTGTTATGTTTCACAATACATACAATATGCCCAATATGAAGCAATATATTTCAAACCCAGTAATAAGATTAAATATCTTTTAACATAGATTTAAAAATAATGAGCTGAACAGTTACATAATTCTGTCATTTAGAAGAATTGAAATACTATAATGAGCTGAGAAAATTGTTTGTATTCTCTTTGCTCTTCATAAAAACATCTTAATATAAGTGAGTCTCGATACTGGAGTGGGATGAGGGTAACAGTTTGTAGTTTTTACAATACTATTCTTAAAGCAGCATTTTTAGTCACTTTTAGTTATTATACTTATTTAATTTTTATATTTCAAACAGCATTGCAGAAGAAGGAGTTTGTAAATTAATCAAAATTGAAACATGAGAAACATTAATTTAAATATGTCAGACCAAAATTTCATTGTTTTAGACATATGGACAAATGAATTAAGATGAAAGATTTTAAAAAATAGTTTGGAACCAATTTTCAAAAAAGAATGTTATAAGTAAAATTTGATAGAAGTCTTTTGTTTTTGTAAGAATATATACATAAAATACAGGAGCAAATGTTAACTTCCCCCAAAAGTATAATTGTAATGGATCCCTAAGTCAAAAGCATTTCTGAAAAAAAATTATTTTGTTTTGTCAAATGCAATAATGAGAATAAATCTAAACTGCCTTTAACTCCCTTTTTGAGGAAAAAACTTTATAAAAAATCTAAAGAGGTAGACATAATAACAACATAATTAAATATTATATAGTAAAAGGATTAAAATATTTAACCGTGATGACTACAAATATTTATAAAATCAATAAAATCAATGCCTTTAATAACAAGTAAGCACATTTAAGTTTCTCCAAAGTTGATGTCTTTCAAAATTAATACTGAATGAATGAATGGGTGGGTGGATAAATGAATGAGTAAATCAAGTGAACACTATGAATGTTTGTTTCTCTGCCTCAGATTTCCTTCTTCATCGTATTCACCCAATGAGTTCATCTCCATCCCTCAGAGTCTGGCTCAAGTGCCACCTCTGACTCAATGCATCCTCAATGGACTGGTTTATTACTGTGATGTGGAATGTGCCTTGTTCTGCTCTATGGTATATTATCACAGTAGACTATAACCTAATAAGTTAGCATTAAAGAGGATTAGAAGTTGAACATGAATCAGCAAATGCACAACACCATTATAACAAAAAAATGTGATCCTGAATTGCAACATTACAGGGATATGATAGAAAATAATTAAATTCCCATTCACTCTCTTGCCTTTCTAAAATGGTTAAAGCTTGCCACTTAAACTCAAAGAGACCCCAGAAACATTGGCGACTAACCAGATTCATATCGTGTCATCTTTTATCGTGTCAACCATCAGTAAATACAGATTAATAATATCTACTTTCCAGGGTTGTCATAGGAGGAGGTTATATAATATAGGTGAAAGTGGCTAAAGTATACATTTTTTCCGTGGTTTCCTTGGTGCTTTAGGTTTCTGTCTCTTTCTCTCATTTCCTTTCTCTATCTTGATCTCTACTCTCTCTATGTCTCTCTCTGTCCTGATCCACCTGATAAATTCTCTATTTACTATACTAGTAAAACACACTTCAAGTGCCATCTCCTCTGTGAAGTATTTTAATTTATTATCAAAATTAGTTGCCCCATACTCTATCCTGCCTCAATATTTTGTTTAAAACTCTGTTTTAATTTTTTATATGATTAATTATAATCTTGCTTTACTCTATAGCCCTTAAGGCAGTGCCAGAGACAAAGACCTTCAGCCTACATTTACCGAAGAAATGAGCACCGACGATACTGTCTTTCTAGTGTCTAGCAGGTATACGTAACAAGCAGGTGCTCGGTAAATGTGAGCGGGAAAGGGATTAGTGATGATGTACAGACAATGTACTTAGATGTACTCCTTTATCATTTCCTCTCCGACAGTGATCAAGTGAAGGAAGGGCTTATACGGACTTTGCTTCCTTTTAGAAAATGAAGTTTTGCATTAGTATGTTTGCAGTGTTTTGAGTGACACTCTTGATTATATGAAAGTTTGATTGTATAAAATTTGGAAGCTTTCATTGACCTCCTTTCTCAGCTAGCTCCTTCACAACTTCCATACAATATTTCAAAACATTAAAGAATTATCAAGTAAAGTATCTGCATTCGTCTTGAGAAGGAATGAATGGGGATCTTTCTGTGAGGGAATTTTTACACAGGATGTTTTCCTGTCTGCTGAGCACACAAGATGAGCAAATTCACTTAAGCCGGCCTTGGGAAGTGATTGCATTTGTCAAAAGAGCAGTAAGGACGAGTTGGGGGTATGATTCACAGCGAGTAAAGGAGCTCCGAGAGCTGCAAGAGTCTACTTTATGTACTTTAACATCAGACGAGGGTGTTATATTTTGGAGAAATAAACTGGATAGATTTAACTTTTCTCTCTAAAATTTACATATGCTTCCAAAATCAATGTTACAACTCGGTAAAATGGCTCTTTTGTTTTCATCTGTAAAGCAGAGAAGGAAGCAACCTATAATAGCTACAAGCAAAGGGAATGTCTCTCTGACCCTCTAAGAATGAGCTCTCCATTTAAAAAAATTAATTATTAATTTAGTTCTTTAGAGCTTTCAGTTTGAGGTGTGGCACAATAATAATAATAAAAAAAGACACACTTCTTAAGAATTTAGTTAAGCCAGATGCCAATCACATTCAATTACTGCAGCTGGGTGAAGGACTTTTTTCCTAAGCAACTGTTAGCAACATGCCCGGCGCATGGTAGATCTCAGTAAATATTTAATGAGTGAATGGGTGCATTTCATGCTTCATTTAAGGCTCATAATAACGAAGGGATTCATTGCCAATGGTAAAAATCTGTGCACTGGGTTGTTACCATTTGCTGGTGCTGAGAGGGCTGCCCTGGCCTCTGGAGGGGCTGATTCTGAGAGGGGCTGTGGTTCTGGGTCTGTGTTCCAGGAAGCAGTGGCAGGAATCTTATTCTCATGGGTCCACGGGGATGACAGTGTGTCTCTCTCGATTCTGAGACAAACTTCATCTTCAGAAAAATGTGAATGTTCTATTGCCAATACTTTCCTCACAACTGTTTAAGACATTTTATTTGGCACTTTATCTGAACTCATACTTGGGTCATTTTCTGGTAAGGTGTTTTATTATAAAACTAGTGGCCCAGTGCACAAATTCCTGCACATTGAAAGGAAATTAATTAGAAGAAATATTTTAATATTGCTATTTGCCCTTTCTCTATAATAGAAGTGCCAACCAAATTCATGATCAACAATGACAGATCTGTGCTATTGGCGCCAGCAAGAGCTTTATATGTATTGTGCATGCATGAGTCAACTTAGCCTTTTATAGATATAGAATAAACTTGCTTAATTACACCTGCTTTCTGATTTAGCTAAACTTTTTCCAGTCCAGTGAAGCACCCAAACTTCTCTTTCAGGTAATTGTCAGCAACATAGCAGTAAATATCAACATGAAGCTCATTATTATTGTAGATCATGCAGGGAGAACAAAGGGTAAAATGTTTAACTGCAGCAGTGTTTGACTATATTCTGCACAGTGAGAAAACCTGAAGTCATTTTCAAGTTCCACCATTTCTTACTTCTTTTCAGTTGGGTCAAGTTTCTAAACTTTCTAAATCTCCATTTTCCGGCTAATGAAAAGAAAATAGGATTCTACCGAGTCTCCTATCTACTACTCCAGGACTTCTGTGAGGATCAACTGAGATGAGGCATGGGAAAACACCTCACAGACATTTGGTTAAAGTGGGAAATGTTTGCACCTGGCTATAAAGCAAGTTGTGTTCCTGGGCTGAAGAAACTGCAAGGAGGCTAGTCGCTAGGGAGAGGAAGCTGGATGTTGCTATGTGACATTATTACCCAGTGCCCACAGCAATTGTTTCTGTGCTGTGCTAGGCTGTGGGCCACATTTTACGCCATGGGTCTCGGCAGCGTTGGCTGTGATTTGGTGGGCTGTCACTCCGGGGTGGTGGCAGGGCTTGTGTCCCACTTGGGGGAAGCCGAGTGCTAATTTGTAAAAGCCAGTGTACATCAGGGCAGCTCCTGCGTTGAGCGTCTGACCCCTGGTGGTCAGTGTGCCTCATAACAACTGGTCAGAAGGTGGGAGGGACACTTAGCATATTAGCCTTTTATATATATAGCTATTTTACTTCATTCTGGAGTGTACATTTAACTGTCTGTTGGAACAAGGGAACCTGCCTATCTGAGAGCTGATACTAGAAGAAGATAGAAAAGTCTTCATAAAATATAATGAGAAAATAGGGTACTCAGTCATAAAAGACAGGGTTTGTTTGTTTTGTTTCATTTTTTAATGTGGAGGGGGAAAGAGAGAAAGTTATCAAAGGTCAAAAATATTCTTTCCCCCCTGTTCAAAATGTTCAAAATGCAGGTTTTTTCAAAAAATATGTTTTTATTGATTTTAGAGAGCAGAAGGGAGAAGAAGACAGAGATAGAAACATCAATGATGAAAGAGAATCATTGACTGGCTGCTCCTGCATGACCCCTACTAGGCATGGAGCCGGAAACCTGGGCATGTGTCCTAATAGGGAATCCAACCATGACCTCCTGGTTCATGGGGTGACACTCAACCACTGAATCACACCATCTGAGCTAAAATGAAGATTCTTTTTTAAAAGTATATTTTTATTGATTTCAGAGAGAAAGGGAGAGCAAGAGAGAGATAGAAACATCAATGATGAGAGAGAATTATTGATTGGCTGCCTCCTGCACACCCCCTACTGGGGATTGAGCCACAACCCAGGCATGTGCCCTTAACTGGAATTGAGCCCTGGACTCTTCAGTCCTCAGGCTGATGTTCTATCCACTGAGCCAAACTGGCTATGGCAAAAAATGCAGATTCTTAAGCAGCCACTGAATAAAGATAATGATATCTCAAAAGCCTGGATCAAAAGAAGCCAGGGTGAATTTAGGTTCATTTCCTGTGGCAATTCAATCCATCACAGTGGCCATTGGGAACACTGCAAATAATGATGCTGAGCTGGCATCCCAGTTTAAGGCGGGGAGACTTCAAAGGATGTGGCTGATAATGGAGGAAATAAAATGGAGTTAAGCATTGCTAAGAAAGTCACTTAAAATAGAGTTGGGTGGTCACTGAGGAAGTGGGGTCTATGCATATCTCATGTGTCAGTTCTCAGAACTGCTATTGAGTTGCTAAACTCAGCTCAAGGCCAAGCCATAACCACCTGGAAAAGCAACTGCTTCCTGGACTTAACTTCCTCCTGGTAGTTTCTGCCAACCTCATTTGCATATTGCAACTAACCAATCCCAATTAACCTAGCCAGCAATCCTTTATTTACATGGAGGACCTAAATGGAAACTGCACTTGTTTTTTTCCTTTAAAAACCCTGTCTTTCTTTGTTCTCTTCGGAGTGCAATTTGGATTGCTACCAGAATCTGTGCCTACAGGATTGCATTCCTTTTTGCTCAAATTAATGCTTATTGTAAACTTCTTTGGTTAACATGTCCCAGAACAGGAATTTGTAACAAGCTCCCTGTGTGTCTTTACACACTAAAATTGTGAACCACAGATCTATATCATGCTACCTCTTTTAAATTTAATCAGTAGCAAGTAGCTCCTTACAGTGTGTACATGCCTACTCAATTTCATACCCATAATAATTATTAATTGGGAACTTACTCTCCAACAGGAACTTTTATAATTATTAACATACATTCCTTAATCTTCATTACAATTTTAATTTGTATATGAGGAAACAAAAAAAGGGAGAGGTTTGAAATTCTCAAGAGTTAGTAAATATCAAAGCTAGGATTTAGGGCAAGTATTCTAACCATACCTCAAGGTAGTGCTTGAGACTTAAATAACCTACTTATATAGAATCAGGCATTATTTTTTTTGCTGGCTAATCAAGATTTGTCTCTTGGGCAAGGTTCATCAAGAATATGGCAATCACTATTTCAAAGCTATCTCCGACATGAAAAGATAAAAAAGTTATAAGGAGGGAATAAGCAGTTAAAACATCTGGCAACTCAGGTGGGAGTTGAAGATTAGGGGAATTAGAGCAGAGGAGTTAACAAGAAAGGGTAATAGAAACATTTTAGAAAAAGGAAATCAGCATTGTTTAGTGGTTCAAATTGAGAAAGGAAACCAAAACCAAGTGGTAACTAGAAACATTTAAATCTCAAGCAATTGGAGAGACACTCTAGACATAGGGTTTCACAGTTGATGACCACTTAATATTATCTCTAAGCTATTTCCTATAAATCTTGAACTTTTATTATTTCTCAAGTCCAGTGTATAGTCAAGTAGATTTGAATGTACACAAAATGACACACTCTGAGAAATGTCATGGAAAATGTTTCATAAAGACCAAACTTCAAAGTCAATAATTTTAAATGAACTTCTTTTAGATGGTAATGATGATGAATTCAATAATAAACACAAAAATCCACACCTTTTGAATTTTGGAGATATCACTTCTCCTATGGAAGGTTTTAAAAATAAAACATTTTATTTCTTACTTTGACACCCTGGAAATAATTTGTTTGACTACTTAGAAACATATACTCCTAATTTATTTAATTATCTACTTAATAAGTATCGAGCATAAGTATCGAGCATTTACTATGCACCTAGCACTGGTCATATGGCCAGTGTACAGACACACACACACACACACACACACACACACACACACACACACACACACACACCTGTGTATCTTTATTCCAAAATCCACTATAAATTCATGGAGGTCAAGTTTAATATAGGGTTAAGCAGATAAAGGCATTTGGTAAATACCTGTCAAATACTTTCAAATGTGATCTAAAGAAAGGAAAAATATTAAAGTGATATTTTAAAAGTTTAAACAGATGCCATTAAATGCTCTGTCATAAAAAATCACTTATGATTATTCTATTTCATATTAATAAAAATAGCTCAATAATACTTTGAATATATGCAAGCAGGTGTAGGGAAGGAGCATGCAAAAAGTTTTAATTAGAGATTCCTGTTCTCAATGAGTTTATAGTAGTCTTTGATGCATACAATCATTTCTCAAAAAAATTAAAATACAAGAGTAAATAATAAAAACAGGAAGAAGCATAATATTGTGGGGGGTTCAAAATGAGGAGAGATCACAGCTTCTTGAGGAGAAATCAGAAAATATGTAATTCTGAATACTTTCTAAGCATTTTATATGTGTTAATTCATTTAACCCTCATCATTCCTACAATGTAAGGACTAATAATTTTAGTGATGGGGAAGCTGAAGGCTATGTCTTTAAAGATGTGTATAGGAGACTTTGGGGGCTAAGGATACTTCAGCGGAGTGACATGATTAGGACTGAACCTCAGTAAAACTAATCAAATCAGTAGACTAGGAAAAATGGAGGCAGAGACACCAGTAGGGACTCTACTTGAATGGTTTTGGCAAGAAATAGTGAGTTCAAAGGCAAAGGTGATGGAGAGGAGCAGTGGATTCAAGGGACACTGTGGAAGAAAACTGTCCATGACTTTATAACTGCTAATGAACTGGGGTTGAAGGAAGGTAAGATTTAAAGATACCTGGTACTTTCAAATCAATAATTATGAACCACTAAGTAAAACCTTACCAGATACACCTTCAGGAAGCTGGTTGTAAACTTGTGCACACAAAAACTACCCATCAGTATGCAATATGAGAAAGAACTTATAACACAAAAATCTGAAATTTTGATTCATTTCATATGAATTAATAATATGAAACATAATGTGTATAAAACAATCTTACCCCTTTGCTGTATTCACTATCTGAATCACTGCTAAGTTCCTCAGTGTTCATAATTTCCAAATCAGATTCTCCAAGTGCAATTGGCACAGTCACTGTGAGGCTGGGATTATCAATAAATGGCTGAAATTCACTTTCTTCCATCAAGTATTTGTCCGTGTTCCTTCCAAAACCACTTATTTTATCTTTTTCCTTGTGGAAATCGTGATCTTTGTTCATTTCAGCAAGTGTACGGTTAGAGATATCATTTTCCTTCTTGCTATTTAGATCTCCTGCTTGTCTTGTCTCTTTGGAAATCTTTGGCCTTTTGGAAAATGCCATTAGAATAAATTCACGTAACTTCTGTTTCATGTAATTTATTCCCTTCTTAATTCTGGCCACTGCAATCTGGAGGTTGTTTGCATCAGTTTCCTCGTCACTTGCTGTAAGATTGTCTGAACTAAATGAGCTCAATAATAAAGCCAGAAATAGGTTGAGGACCTATATCAGGGTGGGGGTGGGAAAAGAGGGAGACAGGAAAAAAAGAAAATAAGTACGCTTTTCTGAAATAAAGGTAAAAATCCACCCCAGCAATGAAGAATCCTGCACTTCTCCACTCATAGACAAGAACATGTGATAGGGGTAGATGAGAGGTGAGACTTGTCATCAACCTCTCCTTAGACCAGCTCCTGTGAACTCTGGGAGCTCAGCCATACCCTTGAAGGACTAGACTGGCCGAAGGCGCAAAGAGAGCACTCCCTTTACCAATATCATTATCACTCTGAAGTTCATTCCTGCAGCAGGAAGCCCTTGGTCAAATTTCCTTTTATGGACCTAATAAGCCCCACTAATGTTTTCCTGCAGTTAATATATGTTACCAGTGAGAAACAAGTAGAACAAGAAAACTGTGACTACTGACTATTGCGCCGAAGTAACTTAGGCCAAGTCACTTTTCCCAGAAGATAAATGTTACTTGTTGCAACAAATGGAACATGTCATACTTGCAGACCTCCTGTAATAAAATATTCTGTCCAAGAATTGTGCCAGTTTGCAACTTAATGAAGTTTTTAAAGCAGAGAAAAGGGTTTGCCCATTGAACCCAATTCAAATGAGATAATGGCATTAGGATCTGGGTGGCTTCAATGCCAATCATTTTGGCCCTCGATGAGATTTAAAAGAGGTCAGGACAATTATCCCTGAAGCAAAATCTTGTTTGTGTGCAAAACCATTTCTGTTGTTCTTCCCTGAGGTAGGGTCTAGGTGAACTCAACATTGTAAAAAATAAGGATTCTCACAGAGGACTGAAAATGTGTAAATTCTATTGGTTAGTAATCAACTTTGTAAATTATGCTTCTTTCATCTTTCATTAGCAAAATCTTGTAAAAAATATAAGTATGGGTTAGCTGGCAGGAAAATTAAGACAATATTTCAGAGTCTTTCCTGTTATTCGTATATTGAAATAATCAATGTTCTATTATGATTAATAGTTTTAGTTCTAATTAATTCTAAATTATAAAATAACTTGTCATACCCTCATATAACAATTTTCCATGGAGAATTTTAAATGTGTGAACTTCTGAGTACATACCACTAGGTTTCCAATGACCATGACCATCATGTAAACAATAAGGCACATAGCTTGACCAGCGACCTCCATGCAGTCCCACATGGTCTCTATCCACTCTCCACACAGCACACGGAACACAATCAGGAAGGAATGGAAGAAGTCAGTCATGTGCCAACGTGGGAGTATACAGTCTTCATTGATTTTGCAGACACATTCTTTATAGCTTTTACCAAAGAGCTGCATGCCGACCACCGCAAAGATGAAGACGATGATGGCCAACACCAAGGTGAGGTTTCCCAGGGCCCCCACTGAATTACCAATGATCTTTATCAGCATGTTCAGGGTTGGCCAAGATTTTGCCAATTTGAAAACTCGGAGCTAAAAGCAAACACAAAGCATAATATTAATTATTATGCTAAGTTTTAATGTTTCCAAGCTTGAATTTTATTCCAAATATTAAATTCTAAAATATTGTCATTACCTAGCAAAAAATTATTTGTATTTTTAATTTTAATCTATTTACAGTATTTCTGTTATTTTGTTATACTTGCTCCAATATAATGACCATATGTTTTTAAGGAAGTGTGTAATTTTAGTTCAAGATTGCTATGGATGCCTCTTGACATGGTTTCAGATATAGAGTTAATAATTTATCCTTAATTCTATTTTCTGATACTTTTCATAAAATTTTAATGCGGACATAGGGATAAAGTCCAAACTGTTAGAGAAAGAAGCTTTAAAAAGTCTTTACTTTTTTTTGTATTCTTGTTATTAGACAACAATTGTTTGGGGAACAATTACTTAATTTTTAATTATCAAATCCACAAAGTATTGAATATATTGTAATGGCTGAAATTCTTTAAACCATAAGCTTTTTACTGGGAAATAAATATTGTCCTACAGGGTAAAGATATATTTTCTATTATACTAGTATAATGTAACTGAAAATATTTTTTATTATATTAATAATAGAGGCCCTGTGCACGAAATTCGTGCAGTGGGGGGGGGAGGGTGTCCCTCAGCCAAGCCTTCACCCTCTCCAATCTGGGATCCCTCTCACAATCCAGGACTGCTGGCTCCCAACTACTTGCCTGCCTGCCTGCCTGCCTGATTGCCCCTAACCACTTCTGCCTGCCAGCCTGATCACCGCCTAACTACTCCCCTGCCAGCCTGATGGACGCATAACTGCTCCCCTGCCTGCCCGATTGCCCCTGTCTTCCCCTGCAGGTCTGGTCACCCCAACTGTCCTCTGCTGCTGGCCTGGTCACCCCTAACTGCCCTCCCTTGCCAGCCTGGTCGCCCCTAACTGCCCTCCCCTGCAGGCCTGGTCGCCCCTAACTGTCCTTCCCTACAGGACTGGTCTCCCTCAACTGCCCTCTCCTGCTGGCCCAGTCACCCCTAACTTCCCTCCCTTGCCAGCCTGGTCGCCCCTAACTGCCCTCCCCTGCAGGCCTGGTCATCCCTAACTGCCTTCCCCTGCTGGCTTGTTCACCCCTAACTGCCCTCTCCTGCAGGCCTGGTCCCCCCCGCAACTGTCCTCCCCTGCTGGCCTGGTCACCCCCAACTGTCCTCCCTTGCAGGCCTGTGTCCCCCCAACTGTCCTCCCCTGCAGGCCTGGTCCCCCCCAACTGTCCTCCCCTGCTGGCCTGGTCATCCCTAACTGTCCTCCCCTGCAGGCCTGGTCCTCCCCAACTGCCTTCCCCTGCAGGCCTGATCACCCCTAACTGCCCTCCCCTGCTGGTCTGATCACCTACAACTGCCCTCCCCTGACAGCCATCTTGTGTCCACATGGGGGTGGCCATCTTTGACCACATAGGGGCGGCCATTTGTGTGTTGGAGTGACAGTCAATTTTCATATTACCTCTTTATTATATAGGATATACAACTGAATACATCTTCAAGATCCTAAAATTAAAAATCCATGTGGCTTTGAGCTCCTAAAGTGCATTAGTTACTGAATTAACTTTATTTTATTAGATATCAGGACTTAATCTTCTCTTTTGATTCAAACCTCCAAAATTTTTTAAATAATATTAATCCAAAAACAAAGAAAATATTTTTACATATAGAATATAAGGTAAGGTTAGTCTATATTTACCAGTCTGAATGATCGAAGAACTGACAAGCCATCCACATCTGATAGGAAAAGCTCTACTAAACTTAAAGTCACAATAATGCTGTCAAAAATATTCCATCCTACTTGAAAATACTCATATGGATCCATGGCGATTAGTTTTAAAACCATTTCAGCTGCAAAAATCCCAGTAAAGACCTAAGTGAAAAAAATATAATGTTTTTATGGTATTATTAGAAGGTATAGAATCAACATAATGATAATAAAGACTTTCTTTAGCATTTACTGTGCATTGGTCAGTGTGCTATGTATGTTTTTATCTCATTTACTCCTATCAACTAGGAATGATTCCTCCAGTTCTAATGCAAGCATTGAAGGGGTAAAAAGTGCTAACTCTCCTGTCATCTCTCATTATCCTTAGATAGCACTGGAGAAAAGCATGTTAAAATTCCAGATAAATAAAACTTTCAACAACTAACAGTCACTCTTTGCAAAAAATTTATGTGGTCGAGGAGTTATTCTGGAAGAAAATAAAAAGAAAACGTGGATACTGAGATTTTGAACCAGTCTGTATTGGGGGTCTGACTACTCTTAGAGTAATAAAGAATATGTTGACTCACTCTTTAAAGATTTATTGATAGAAGAGGAAAAAGTGTTTAATTGACACAGTGGCAGCTAAAGCAAGACTTTCAAAGCTTTGACACAAAAGTGCATCACAAAACATCATTAATTCATGACATTGGTATCAAAGGACTCACTTAAAAAGGCAATAGTGAAAGACTTGTTCATGTATCATTCATTACAAGGCATAATTTGACTCAAAGAAACTGACCAGGAAATTTCAAAGGGAAATGGTTAGGTCTATAACTACATGAGTCAATTCTAAAATAATGCAGCATCAAGAAGTCAGGGGCACTCAGACTTGGGCTGTGCTAATAGATAGGAAACATAGTGAATGCTTTTTGTGTTTATAGTGGTGCAGTCAACTCAACAAGAAGGTATTGATTTTCATGATGTGAACCTCCAACAATTAGAAACTAGGTAATCCTGTCTTTTTCTAAAGAGGAATTAAAGGGTCGAAGAATGCTAACTCAGAAAGCAAATGGGGTACAAACATTCTGACTACAAAAATCTGTAAGCAATTTGGAAGAGAAGACTGAAACACACTTTCGCTTTAAAGATCAACTGGTTTAGAACCAAGGCAAAAGCGAAATTCCCCGATACAGATATTCACAAAGGCATCCAGATGATTCATATTTATGAAGAATCATAAATTGGGACCCTTTGGCCGTGAAATAGAACCTCTGCCTGCTTTGTGCAGATTGTCAGAAAGTAGTTTTTTTGTTTGTTTGTTTGTTTCTTTGCAATAAGGTGTTAATTAAGCTAGAGTAAAAACCAACACTACACATTTAAAAGATCATTTAGCACTGATTTTCCTAATTGGATCCTATACCTTCCTGAAACCTGCAGGTCACCCTGTCACTTGTCTCTTATGTCCAGTTCAACCATTTTGGTTCCATAGTATTCTTATTCCTAAGGCTTGTTTCTGCTGATTGATTGAAAGCATGATGATAATGATGATGATAGTAACCACAGGTTTAATTTGCTGAGTACTTACTGTATGCCAGGCTAATAAATTAAGTAGAAAGTTTAATCCTAACCCAACAATGTGATAAATGAATTATTATCATCATTATATTATAAATGAAGAAATAATATTATTTAATAAATGAGGCATTATATTCTACAAATGAGAAAATTAAAGATTATAGAGATTAACATATTTGTACAAGGTCATATAATCAGTAAGAGGCAAAATCAGCATTCAGTCCAATATTTTGGGATTCTAAAGGCCCAGACACTTCACCTATTATATCAAAACAAAGCATCCATAGTTTTTCTGAAAATATGTGGGGTATGTACTTTCAAGGAAGTTGCAATGTTATTATAAAATGGGTAAGAAAGTATCAAATTTTCCAAGTATTAATTCCAAGACACATACTGACAGAAAAACAACCCACTAATACCTCCAAAAATGGTGACTCTTTATGAAAATAGTGTTATTTATAAACCTCAACACTATTGCAAAATTATTTAAAAATAAGATCTATCACCAGAAACATGACTCTGTACAATGATTCATATTGTGAATTCTGAATTTGCATAATTACCAAGCTGTGTATCCTTCTAACTTAAAGAACAAAAGAGAAATGATTTCAAGTGACTCACCAAATTCCCCACAGTGAGCACATTTTTGAATTCTTCAGTCATTGGGTGATGCTCCATGGCCATGAACAACGTGTTTAACACTATGCAAATGGTAATAGTAAGATCTACAAATGGATCCATTACAATAACATACATAAGCTTTTTAAATTTTATCCAGAATGGAGAGCAATTCCAGATCAGGAATGTGTATGCAAATCTGTACCACCAAGGTGGACATTTTTGTCTGGACTCTTCAAGTTCTGGGAGGAACAAAACAAGAGAACATTTGTATGTTTTATTTCTAAATAAATCAGCAGTACTCTTTCACAAGTCTTCTGGTGTAGACTTTACAAGTTGAACAGTACTGATTCCATGAAATCATAGCATTATTACGTAAAATGTAACATTACATAGCATTATTGCATAAAGATGAAATAATGTAATTTTATTTTAGAAAAATGTAATAACCCCATCAGATGTTCATTTACTAGACCAAGCCTAAGTGAGGGGAAGGCAGTGAATTTAGTGACTGAAAACTGATACAGCATCTCTCAGAGAAACATGTACCTAATATGTGATGGTAAACAAGACAACCAACGTTTTCTTAAGGGAAAATATATATTTTCCACCGATATACCTACTTCCCTCTGTATCCTTAATCCCATGAAAACAATAGGATAATTATACTGTCTCCAGGAAAAGCTTTTGCTAGTTCATAGGTGAAAACAATCCCATAACAAGGAGACTGGAAATAATTTATGGAGTGACTCATACAATTGATATTTCATACCATTTAGTCCACTTGCTTCTCACCTTAAATTTAGGAGGTGGATGGAAACTTTGTTGGTGAGGTTGTAGCCTTTGGAAAAGGTAGGATCTGGAGCATATTTTGGGGGGAGAAAATGGGAGCCAGCACATTATAAAAGTTGTCACCCTTTGACTCCTTTTTTAAAAAATATATTTTATTGATTTTTACATAGAGGAAGGGAGAGGGCTAGAGAGTTAGAAACATCGATGAGAGAGAAACATCAATCAGCCGCCTCTTGCACATCCCCCACTGGGGATGTGCCCGCAACCAAGGTACATGCCCCTGACTGGAATCTAACCTGGGACCCTTCAGTCCACAGGCCGACGCTCCATCCACTGAGCCAAACCGGTCAGAGCTGACTCCCTTCTAATGCATATGAGATTTTAACCACTATTATTGACATTATATTCTCTAACCTACTTTTTCTAGAGCCTTTTCACCATAATTTTAAGAGATGTCATGGCACATGTTAACATTTTACAATTTTATAGAATGTGCTCAGAGTAAGAATTTATCTACATCTGGAAGTATGTATCATTTTTTTTTTACATATTAGAGGGATGATAAATTCAGAGAGAGTAGGTCAAGTTTCTAAATTACATAATGGGAGAACCACACAGCTCTGGGTTAACCTAGGTTCTTCATTAATTACCATTAAGCTATTTATCTTTGAAAGATTGTATCATCCAATGCCTGTCTTTAATCACAAATAATTTTATCCATTTTAAGCACATAAAAATGATCCCATTAGTGACCAGTGCTTATTTTTCCATTGCTTATGACCACTTTAAAAATTCTTTGAATTCTTCCTAAGAACTTCATGTACTGACCAGGATGTATTTGAATTTCATTTGAAAATCTGTATACCGAAGAGAATATTATTACCTACCTTCCACAGTGTTTGTCAGTATGCTTGCCCTACTCATCGCTCTTTGTCTGAGATGGGGATCATTCATCATCTCTTCAGAAAGGAGATAAGAACTGGAACGTCGTTTTTTATGTATTTGGTTGGTTGTACCCTAAAAATATGATTAATTAAAGTTTAAAATATAGAATTATAATAAATTATACGCATAAAATAAAATCTTGCTTACTCAGCTGTAATGCATGATTAAAAGTAGAGACAAGATTGCTCTGCTAAATCCTGGCTCTGCTACTTACTGGCTGCATCACAGGAGAGTTATTTGACCTCTCTCTGTCTCAGTTTGATCATTAGTAAAATGGGGATAATCATAGTACTTGCCTTATATTCTTGCTATGAGGAATAAAGGAATTAACTCAGAAAATAAAAAAATTAAGTAAGCTGCTTTTATTGTTATACTAGAGGCCCGATGCATGAAATTTGTGCAAGAGTAGGCCTTTGCAGCCGTGGCTGCCTGGATCCCTCCCTCGCAGCCACAGCAGCAGCCCCGGCTTCATCCCGGAAGGACATCTGGAAGGACGTCCAGTCTAATTAGCATATTATACTTTTATTATTATAGATTACTATTACCATCTCTATCTTTCTGCTCTCCAATGAATTCAGGTTGTTTTACCATGTAAGAGTCTTATATGAAAACAGTCCAAGACAAGTGTCCTTGGGGTGTGTGTGTAAAGGGATAGAATCTCAGTATTCTCTGATAAATCTCTTTAATTATTCTTTGTTGAGGTAACAGCATTAATGGAGGTGATTATAATGATAGTTTTTTATTGACAAGGAAGAGCTCATCCGAGTATATGATGATAAATTACTCAGTGTGAGGAGGACAATTAAGACTGATGGGAACTGTAGCAAAATAGAGAATTTAAGCTCCATCTAAAAGTGGTGACCACTGTTTAGTTCAAAGGATTGCTGCCATGCAGGAATATGAGCTCCGTGTTACCAGGTATTACTCATTTTTATGTGAAATACCTTATTTCTCAATCTTGGCAACTAATTCAAAGTTAAAACACTATGCCAGTTCAGAGCAGGACAACAATACAAACACATATGCTCACACACATACATATATGTAAACAGCTATACAACTCTCCATTTATCATCACTCAATCCCTCTATCAATCTATCTTCTTGTGTATTATGTATATATGTGTACATAATGTGTACACACACATACCATTTACAAACATCTATGTATAGTTGTAGTATTGTAAATTTGTAGAGTTATTTTGGTACATATATATGTATACCAAAACATAGACACACAGGCATAAATATGCCCGTGTGTGTATGTATGTATGCATAGTATATGCACGTTCTCAGACATATGCATATCTACAGGTGGCTTTTTATAGAGATCACTCCATCACCATGTTTTCTCTGATAGTCTCCACCTTCTGACTTTATAGAAGCAGAGACTTCCTTTTCGCCAAGTCAGGACAAGAATTTGTTTCATCAACAATTGGAATGAACAATTTCAATTGTTTAATCAATAATTCAAATGAAATGAAAACATTTCATTTAAAAACATGAAATGATCTTCAAAACGAATATAATCTTTTCCAGATAACATACATCAAAAAGCAAAACTCAACAAGGATCTGCTTCCACAGAAACTGAACATGCGTGTTTGATAAGGAAAACTGCCTTGACAGAGGGCCTCAAGCTGTGTCATGCAGCACAGAGGTCACATGTGACCTAAAAGCACATGCATTCATTCAAACTGAAATATGTGTGGCCATGGCTTTGATGGAACTTGATTCTCACTTGAAATGCTACATTGTCTGCAAATAGGAATACATGAATAAGTAGCATGAGTTCAAAGCTTGTTAGGTTAGTCAGAGACCTTGCTGGTATTAGTAAGGCAGTGAGTGGCCTAAAGAGGTAACCTGGAAACTCCAGAAACTAGACAGATCTCACTTTCAAACCTAATCAGACCCTTGAACCACTTAGCGATTCCTAAACTCCAGAAATGGTTGCTTTGGTTTTCTTTTTATGTGTGTGTTTGTATTCATGTGTGTTCTGATGTTATATTTTTATTCATGGACTCCTGATCAAGGAGTTTTTTTTCATTGAAAACAGTAAATTTCACTTATGTATGGGGGGAAAAAAGCAGAGCTGTTTTATTTCTATGTTACCACTATGGTGGTTTAGAGCACAAGCTCTGAAACAGAGGGCCTCTGTTTGAACTTTTCAACTGCCATTTATTAGCTTCATTTCTCTGTGCCTCAGTTCCCCTTTGTCAAGCAGGGACAATACCATCACCTCATAGGGCTGTTGTGAATACTAAGCACATGTTTACTATTCTTATTACTATTATTAACAACTCAAATAAGATCCCTTGCATTAAGGTATAATACATATTAAGTAGTAACTTGAAAAAGATAGCAGAAGGTAGCAAATACTCCAAATTTCCTTACAAAAATGGGACTTATCAACTAATATGATCAGCATTATCATTGCATTTTCTATGCTGACATATATCATTTATAAATTGTTTTATAAAGGGATGATTTATAATCTTCAAGTATAATAATAATAGGTACTAAGTACCTTTTTCAAAAATTGCGTCTTATAGTCAGTCAATCATTATGTTGTGCACCTGAAACTAATGTTAATATATATCAATTTTACCTCAACTTTTAAAAATGGGGTTTTAAATATCTTCGAGTGATATGCCCATAGCACATAGTAAAAGGATTAAGTTAGTGAGTGAAAGGTGTGCTTCTACCAAGTATTGCAAAATGCAGAGCCATTCACAGGGCAGAGAAGGCCCTTCCAGCAGAAAAGACTGACTGATGCAAGACCAGGGCCGAGCCATGCCTGAGCTATTTAAAATGTCCTTACACTGTCATCAGAAGTTGCCTTATCTATTATCACCTCTGGCAGAAGCTGTCCATTGGGGAGCATGAGGGCTGAGGGTCCATCAACCAGGGAGACCACACCGTTGCAGTCCACTGCACTGTTCATCTTCCCGTTCACCGGCAGCATTGGGGGGGACCTACTGGCTTGACTGATGTTGCTGCTGCGCCGCTCCCGAGGTCGGCGGGGCACGAACAAGGAGCCCCTTCTGCTCTCATTGTCTCCGAAAATGCTGTGCTCATCATCGGCAAATTCAGTCTCGGATCCATTATCTTTTCCTCGACCCATGAAACTAAAAAGACTTGCTCTGCTGCTGCGCCTTTGAGGAAACAAGGAGCCACGGATGCTCAGCGGTGACTGCGGAAAAAGAAAAGATGACACGTATCTGCTGAAGCGCCTAAAACAGAAGTGCATTTCACGTAATTACCACCGAGACCATTGACCTGAGGGCCAGTGGCTCGACATTGGTTGAAAAGAGACATATTTCAAAACAAAGCGATTAAGCAAGAAGACAACTTCTTCCAACCAAGGGACAGAAAGGCTGGAAGAATCCATCCTTTCAGAACCAGGAAAATCACTTGCTGCTGCACAGCTCTCTCCTATTCTGGCCTGGAGTGGCCTGGAGTGACTTGGGGTAGACAATCTCTTAAGCCATCCATTTTGCTCTAAAGGACATATTACTTCAAAAAATAATTTGATATTGAAACCTGTTATTTAGATTTTAATCTATCACTCCTAAAGCTCTATAAGTATTAAACTCTCCTGATTTATTTATAAGCTGTATGCTTCTTTGCATTCCGTTGCTTGGAACTCTACCTTACATATTGACAGCTCAGTTAAGGCATTTTAAGAAAGACCTTTTAATACTAGTAAGCTTACAAAATCATAAAATATTAGATTTTGGAAAAGAAGTTGCCCAATACCAAAGAGGGGAAAAGTTACATTTATATGACTCATGTCCAGGATAAACATTCAGTTTTATGTGTCTGTAGACCAAACTGAATGCATTTTCTTTGGAAGTATCTAATTCAATAAATGTCAGTTTTTACTATGTAAAGGACAAAGTGGCAGGCATAGGGAGTAATAGAAAAAATGCATATAACAAGGTCTGAAGGCAGGGACTATATCTTTTGTTCCTATGCATGTCTGACAGGGTCTTGCAGGCTTAACTCTTAGAAGCTGGGAAATTGAAATGAAGACATAGAAGAGAAGAAGAGTCAGTGTGAGTGGGGCACTGAAAAAACTGATTGAGGGCAGTGGGGAGGACAAGGGGAAACTTGGGGGATGGGTGGCACCTAACTAATGGGTGGAGAATAGGTAGCACTATGCCAGAAGGAAAACATGGAAGAAAATGATCCCACTTAGAGAAAACTACATGTGCTAAGTTACAAAGGCATGAAAGTACGGGGCATGTAGTGAGAGTGGAAAATCATGGTGGGCTCCGTGTACCTGAAGGTACAGTACAGAGAGGTAGGAGATAAGGCCGAATAACATGTGGGTGTTGTTCTCTAGGCAGTAGTTACTCAACAGAGTTTTTTCCTTTATTTGATTTCAGCAGAGGGACAGCTTTGATTTAGAAAAATTATTTGGAGACATTGTACAATGGAAAATAAAAATGTCAAAGAGAATTGAAGCAATGGTTTATCTTGGAGATTTGCAGGCAGAGAGACCTGAAATATGGAGGTTTCAGTGGAAAAAGAAAAAAAGGGCAAGATAAATTCCACATGAGCAGAAATAACAGCCTATGGGACTAGATGTTAGTGTCTTTCCAGCTTAGGTGACTGATATTTGGGTGATATATTACCTACAGTGTGGAAGAAAAGAGAAAATACTAGTCTGAGGTTAGTTTATAAGCAATATAGGCATTACAGACTGAATAAAAATGTACTTTTTTAGTGTACTCTTTTCATTTCTACAATGGTTCTCACTAATATATTGTGTTGAAGATGTGTTTGTTGGAGAAGATATGACAATTCCAAAACTATAAGCTCCTTACAAACTAAATGGAAAACTATGTACATCCATATTCTTCCCATAAATGCCCATTAAAAAACATACCAATGAGGTCACTCACTCTCCTCTCCTGAGGTCTCTTCCCTCAGAATAGAGCATTCTGCTCAATGATCCTAACTCTGGTGACATGCATTTGATAATGTCAGTGGTACCTGGTTAGGGGTAGACAATCTCTTTTCTTGGGCTCGCCTGTGGCCTTCAACACCAAGGTGGGAACTTCTTCTCTTGATACTCTCTTCTGATTCCGAGTTGGACAATTTCTCATCATCTCCCTTTTCTCCCCCACTGGAAAGCTTTTGATTTTTTTTCTTTCTTCTGTTTCTTCTTTCTTTTGCACTTTTAGAACTCAGTTTAGATGTTTCAGAAGAACTCTCAGAGAGGCCCATGATCCGGCTTCTCCTCATACTGGTATATTCGGCTGCTGCCTCCGCTATTGCCTGTTGGATCCAGATGTCACACATACAGTGAGTCATTTCCAAAGTTGGGGAAATGTGATGATGGGAGACCTCTCTACCATGAATTTAATTATATTGTGCATATAATCATGTCCCTTGTATGAGAAGAAATGTCATTTTCTTGACACTATGATCAGAGATCTTACTAGTACAAAGTATGTATTCATTGCTTCTCCTGCACTATAACAAAGTGCAGTTCTGTTCTGGAATTAAACTATTACATAGTATTACTATATTTATAGTAAAGTAACTTTAATAATACATGTGAAAGTTTTACTCGGTAATTCTGGGACATAAAGCATAAACCATGTGATAAGATAATTTGCATATCTTGTTCAGATAATTAATGCAATAGTATCAAAAGGATCAGGCCCTTTATAGCTTAGTGAAGAGTAAGTTACCTGAAAATTAAAATTAATTATCACAGAATGATATCCCAAGAAAATGAAAGAGACTTCTAGGAGTTCCCTAGGAAATTCCTGAGATAACCATTATAGAAAAAAATCCTTGTAAAATTTTGGAAGATATATTGTGAATAAAAAATAAAAATCACTAATAATCCTACACCCCCCAAAATAACTGGTATTACTATTTCTTCCAGTCTTTATATAAGTAATTTTTAAAATTTTTATGTCTTATACTCAATTTTATATTCTACCACTCAATACATTGTTATAACAACACCTTTTTCTGTCATAATATTCTTAAAACACATAATTCTATGGTTCAAAAATATTCTAAGGTACAAAAGTATCATAACCCTCTTAACTATTTTCTAATTTTTGAAAATATAAATGCTTTCTGATAGTTACTATTATTAAAATACTGCACTGAACATTTTTTCTGCATCAAGTTTCTCTGCATTATAGGTTACTACTCTCTCTTCAATAGGTTAGATTCCTTGAAGAGATTTAACTAGGCAAACCATCAAATGAGTGCTAAGACTTGCAGAATACTTGAAATTTTAGTTCTTAGTACAAACCTTCTCAAACTTTTCCACTAAATTACCCCTTTGGAGAGAGGATTAAGGAGAAATCCTTAAAAATTTGTGACTTAGCCCAAAGTGGCCACAACCATAAGTATAATTTTTTTAATAGCTCACATTTTTATCTTAAAAATCTTTACATTAACAAAAATTGGTACCCATTTTTCTTTCTACCTATAGAGTATCTGTTAATATTAACATTAAAATAATTTCTCCTAAACCTTTCTGTACAAATTTTCTGGGGAAATACATCATGTTTTAGGACTTTGCACAATGCCCCAGACACTGAGGAATCACAGGTAACAGGTTTAGGAGAAACAGAACATTCTCTGTGCTGATTATGGGGGAAAGTGGACTGGGTCAGACATCAATTGTAACTCAATCCGGAATTGGTTCCTTTGACCGCACCAGAATGAAGATTCAGTTTATATAAAGGAATCCATTAAGGAAAATCGCCCTGGGGAAGGTGGAGGATTGGCCACAGGGCCGCTGTGTTCCCTCTGCACTTCTACTTCTAGGAAGAATTTTAAGCCAAATAACAATACCTCAGCTTCTTCTTGCTCTTTTTTAAGTCGATCTAACATCTGTTGAAATTCTAACTCTTTCTGCCTGGCTTCTTCAATATTTGCCTGGTTCTGTTCTTCGTAGGCCATGGCAACCACAGCCAGAATCAAGTTTATTAGATAAAAGGAGCCCAGGAAAATCACCACAACAAAGAAGATCATGTATGTTTTCCCAGCAGCACGCAGTGTCTAGGGGAAAATGGAAATCATTATTTTAATAACAAAAAAGTATTTTTGGTAAATGGTTTCAACTTGAATGACATATTAAGCAAGGGCAAATTGGGAAGTTCTGCATAATCTCATGTTATCAAACTATAAAGGGATAAAATTATATCTTCATGGAAAACAATCAGTATTAAAATATATACTTTTTAGTATAAAGTATATAACAATTAAACTTGTACTGAAATTAGATATAATTCTTTATTATTATTAAGTAGAATAATCCTGAAAAATTTTCTCCAGTCTAAAAATGACTCAAAAAACTAACTGCTTTGTTCATTTTTAAATTATAGGACTAGATAAATAGTGCCTTTTAATTTTAAAATTCGTTCTCTAACAAGAAATATTTGCGATGATGCATTTTGTTCATAAAAGATAGATAATCCCATCATTTGAACTTATTTATCCATATTATGCTTATTTTTAATTAACATTTACTAAAAATTTAACAATAAAAATTGTAAAAATAATTCAAATGGTATAGATATTAAATGAAAAAAAGTCCTATCTCTTATGCCTAGTTACTCAAATCCTTTTTCTATCAGTTAATGTTGTCTTATCTTGGATAAATTCTTAGTATGTAGTGTAATTGTTAGCTCAATAGGTATATTCACTTTAATTTTCATAGAAATTCCCATGTTACTCTCTCCAGTGGTTCCCAGGAATATCTTCCTCTACATATCTTAGTCAGACAGTATTTCTCTTTTGATGTACATTTTCATCTTTGTCATTCTGACAGGTAAAAAAATCTATGCCACTTTTAATTTGCAGAAAAGGTGAATATCTTTTTGCATACTTAAAAGTCATTTATATTCCTTTTTTCCTTTATATTTGTATTTCCTTTCTATATTCATTTATAATATTCTCAGAAATTAAATAAACATAAAACAGGCCAAAAGAAGAATCTGTGGCACATTGAGAGAAGTTTTGGTTATCCTATATAATAAAAGCCTAATATGCAAACTGACCGACCAGAGGAACGACTGGTCTGGGGGCAGGGCCAGCGAGCGGGTGGTGCCAGGCCAGCCAAGGTGGATGCCAGTGGGCAGAGGGAGGGACGGCAATCAGGGGGCAATGACTGGCAGTGGCGGAGGGGCGATCGAGGGGTGGGGCCGGCTGCTTGACGGCCACTCACTGGCCAGTGCTGTCCCCCAATCGCCCAGCCCGTCACCTCCAGCAGAGGGAGGCCAGATTGCAGCTTAGGGGAGCGGGCCTAAGCCATCAGCCAAATATCCCCAAAGGGCTCCTGGTCTGCCAAAGTGCGCAGGCCGGGCTGAGGGACCCCCCCAAGTGTATGAATTTTCATGTACCTCTAGGTATTTATAATACAGAATAATCATTTTTGGTCTCCTTCCTCTTGGGGAAAAGATAGAGCCCAAAGGCCCAAGAGGATCACAATGAAGTTAGGGGAGATGACCATGTGAATTAACAATTGCAGTACAAGAGATAGATTCTTTAAACTGAATAATCTGCAAAGGGCATGCAGGTCTAGAGCAAGGAGCAATTGAACTGGAAGAGGAGAATTTAGAGAAGTGAATTGAGTCTTTAACTCTTGTGTTAATTTGCTAGGCTGCCATAACAAAATGCTACAGACTGGGTAGCTTAAACAACAGAAATGTATTTCACACAATCTGAGGGCTGGAAGTTCAATATGCAAGTGTTGGCATGTATGAACTCCTGAGGCCTCTTTCCTTGGCTTGCAGATGGCCACCTCCTCACTGAATCCTCACATGGCATTTTCTCTCCATGTGTGTGCATTTCTGGTGTCTCTCTTGCTCATGTCTGAATCTTCTTTTCTCAGGAGACCACCAGTCAGATTGGATTATGATGCACCCTAATAGATTAATTTTAACTCAGTTACCTTTTTATAGGCTCTAGCTCCAAATATAGTCATTCTCCTCATATGAATTTGGAGCCATGCAAATCGCCCCTCTGCCACTGCTGGTCACTGCCCCCTGATAGGTACTGGGAGTTAGGATTTCAACATATGAATTTGGAGGCATGCAATTCAGTCTATAACAATTGTATATGGGAGTTCAAAAAATAAAGCATGGTGAGCATAGAACAGCCTGGGTGTTAGGGCACTCCAAGCAGAAAGGCACATGAGGAAAGCATAGTTTGTTCAAGAGAGGTAGGAGAGAATATTACATTATATTTCTTGCTATTTACTTAGGGTATTATGGGATGCTACATTTACAAAGGGGGGTGGGGGAGATTTAGAGATCAAATAAGTCCAGGAAAGATAATAAAGTAATTTATCATTCAAGAACTATCCATTTAATAGTGCTGGAAGCAGAAATGTTTAATTTTAGTAATAAGACAATAGAGTTTTCTCCACTCTAAATTGAATAAGACATCACATAGTTAAAGCAGGCAAGAGCCATACATCAGATTACGCAATGAATGTTTCTCTTGGCACTCACCTGTTGGTAAAGGTTTTCCCAGTAATCCTGGGTCATTAGCCTAAACAAGGCTAAGAAGGCCCAACCGAAAGTGTCAAAGCTCGTGTAGCCATAGTCTGGGTTTCTGCCTCCTTTCACACATATGTACCCTTCTGGACACTGACTAAATGAGGAAAGGAATAACAAGTCAGAGTGGCTTCGGGATACAAGCTAAATAATCTACAGAAAAGTGGGAAAATTAATTAAGAACACATTTTTTTGGAGTTAGGAGGAACTGGGTTTGAATCCTACCCCCTACTATTTACTAGTTGATAAATTAGTCAAATTACTTAAATTTTCCAAGGCCAGTGCCTTCTTTCTGTGAAAACAAGATAATAACACCTATCTCAAATGGTTAAGATTCTTATTAAGTTTAAAGAAGATAATGTATGCAAATTACCTAGCCTAGTCCCTGCACATAGATAAATAGTAGCTGCTATTACATCATCATCATCACCATTAAAACTTAGAAACATACACCAGATGCCATATAATAGTTATTGTATCTATAAAGACTGATATAGGCTTCTAACAAAACTGTGTCTCCCCCCCAACCCCCACCTTTATTATTCTTGGAGTGAATCACAATCAAGAATAGTCAAAGCAGCTTGGCTGGTGTAGATGGGTGGTTAAGCATCGACCCATGAACCAGGAGGTCACTGTTAGATTCCAGGTCAGGGCACATGCCCAGGTTGCAGGCTCAATCCCCAATAGGGGGCATGCAGGAAGCAGCCAATCAATGATTCTCTCTCAACATTGATGTTTCTATTCTTTTCTACCTCTCCCTTCCTCTCTCTAAAAACAATAACATATATGACATACACACACACACACACACACACACACACACACACACACTGAGTGCCAGATTATTATGATCTCTGAATGCATAATAATCTGGCCACTCAATGTATATCCTATATAATAAAAGCTAATATGCAAATTGTCCCCTCGACCAGCAGTTTGACCAACAGATAGGCCAGCCAACTGCCCATGTCCCCTACCCCTGGCCAGGCTGGCCGGACCCCACCCATGAACAAATTCATGCACCGGGCCTCTAACACACACACACACACACACACACACACACACACACACACACACACACACTCACACACACACACACACACACACATATGCTGAGTGGCCAGATTATTATGCGTTCAGAGATCATAATAATCTGGCCATTCAGTGTATTATATATATTATTGTAAAGAATATACATATATATGTAAAGAATAGTCAAAACATAGCAATTGTGTAAGATTTGTAGCCTTAAGACTATTTTCCTTCCTCAAACTGGTGGATTGGTATGTATGATGCCAAATAAACAGTGTTCTGAGGTGTCTTTGGGAGCAGCCACCTCATCACCTTTATTTTTATGTTTCCAGTGCATATATGCCCTGGTGAAGAGATATCTATCTGGGCAGAAGGAGATCAAGTACAAAATGCTGCAGCAGAAATAAAGTTGGTGTGCAGGAGAAACAGCAAGGTGGATATTTGCATTAATATGAGATTCTTAAAATGTCTTTACCCAAGCCCATGGGATCCATTTTTTTTTTTTAGAGTGCCCCAAATGTCACTGCATTCAGTCACCTATCAGTCACACTTGATTGGAGAATGAGAATTTGAGGATGGAAAGAAAATTTGATTTTCTTCAGAAAGAAGCAACGCTGGAAAGTAACCCACCAAAGTTTGGTGGGGTTTACTGGAAATCTTTTTTTTATATTGTCTTAAGGCTTATATGATGTATATCTTGTTTTTATTTAAACACTACCTCCAAGTTTTATGTTCAAAGGTATGTAGTAATAACAATGAACCGTATAAAGTCTGAACTCACTGTGGGGGCAGAAGGAATTAAATGGTGCAATGAAATATGTAAAAACAATATGAATCAAAGGTTCTTATTAGTAATCTGAATATGTTTTTCCTTTTTTTTTAAGTCTTTACACTAAAAACAAATACTACGTACCCTGAGTCTGTGCTGTTACCACAAAGGAGAGCATCTTTAGATCCCTCCAAGAAATAAAAATACTCTGTGTGGGAAGAAATTGAACAGTAGAAGGTTATGGAGGGTAAGCTGCAGCAGGCAAATTAATTAATATAGACATTCACACACATTTAGGCAATATGCATTTATTATTTATTTATTTATTTATTTATTTATTTATTTATTTATTTATTTATTTATGTATTTCTCATATAGTGTCCCTCAAATATTTATTGATGGGCCAGGCAATGAACGGTGATACACATGATAATGAACATCTCCTCTCTAAGCCTATATTTCAGAAGAAAATCAAGAATAATGTACAGAACTGAGGCAAATGATTATGGAATAATATTTTATTGTTGGCTTAGCTGTCCCTCATGTGTAAAGGCAATAATTTACACACTACAAAATTCAGGGACTCTTTCTACTTTTTTTGGAAAAAAAAATTGCTTGAGACCATTTCAGAAGGTTTAAAAAAAACTCATTCAAATTCCAAACTCAGTAATGGAACCAAGAATAAGAGTAAAAGGACTAGTAAAAAAAAAAGTTGTTTAAATAAAAGTTGTACATTGATTCACAAGAGTATGTAAATGTAAATAATTTACCATAGATATGTTACTTTTATGTCATATGAATTGAGGAATAAAATTCTTTGGAAATTGGAAATACAATGTAAGATCATATTAACAAAAATTAGAAACAAAAAATAAAGATAAAAATGAAGAAAAATATGCTAAATTCTTCATCAAAAGCCTGTAGTAAAAGAAAATTACATTTTATTTGCAAACCTTTCGTTTTCTTGTTTTGGATTATATCTTTATTGTTTTTTTACAGTATTTAAATATATTAGCTACGTTTTATTGGCTTTTATCTTCCCCAGTGAGTGGACAAGTAAAGTAAAAGAAAATGATGTATAGAATTCTTTATTATCCAAGGAGAATCCTGACCTTACTCCCTGATCTCCTTCCATCACAGGCACATACATTTGAAAGGTTTCTCGACTTACAGCCCACTCTGAGTCTAATGATCTTTAAGGTTTATGCATTCATGCAGGCAACATCATACAGACACATTGCAAGTGTGAGAAAGCACAATCTTGCTAGATCTCATTCTCACCCAAACTTATCAACAGTTCTGGTGAGAAAAACTGTGTTAGGGATAAGTTGTTTAGAAGACATACAGTTCGTGCTTTCTGTAACATACTCTAAAATACACTTGTGAATTTAGCAGAATTCTGAGACAATGTGTGTAGATCATCTGATATGGTACCTTTAGAACTAGCTCTGATAAACTAAATTTTGATGTGATGCATTAATGAGATTGAAGAAGCCATTAGAAAGAACTGTAAAATCCGTCATTGGTTATAATATAAGGTTAGTGCTGATAAATCTGAGTAAACTATTTTGCTGTATGGAACTGTTTAGAAATACTATCAAGACATTCATTTTAATATGTAGTAATTGATATATCATTATATTATAACTAATAAAAGTATATAATACTATTATAGTTATAAATATAATATACATGTAAATATAATTATATTCTCACATAATAAAGTACACTATAAAATAAACATAGGTAAAGATTATACAATAAAATTAAATACATAAAATATATCTTATGATGAAATGTAAAAGTTAATAGTATTAATTCATAGCTAAATTGATTTCTCTAGAGCAAATTTATTCTTTTTTATCTTATAGAAATTGAGAATTATGAAAGTATCTCATGCTTCCAATACCAGGACTGCTAGAAAGCTTTGAACCAGGGAGAGTGATTAAAAATATAATATGATCCAAATTCACACTGTAGCAACTTTCTACATATTTGAATAATTTTGAAATAATTAAAATGAAAGCAACATTTAGCCTTCAACGAGATCAATGCTTTTAGCTTTATTTCAACCTCTGAACCACTGTAGGGACAGTCGTACCTCTGTAGAGCTCTTCATCAAGGTCGTCCAACGTGCTTGATGTTTCATTACTTTCAAGGGAAGCCCGCAGACATTTGTGCTTCAGGCTGCCCATGAAGAGCTGCAGGCCGATCAGCGCAAACACGCTCAGACAGAACACCGTCAGGATCATGACGTCTGAGAGCTTCTTCACAGACTGGATCAGGGCCCCCACGATGGTCTTCAGGCCTGAATGCAGAGGGCGTGAAAAAAAGGTATTCATAATGAAATAAAGTTTCTGAATGAGAAACAAACAAACACAGCTTTCCTGGAAACGCATGCATTATATCAAGTCAGTGACCTTAAACAGCCTAACTCAAAAAAAGCCCACTAGGTCAAAAAGGTGGATTTGCTGGTTTTTATATATTGTTTCCATATATTATTGCAAACAATTAAAAATTGTAAAATATTTCCAATGAATAACCACATTGTCAAAATAAAAAATTTGGTTGCTCAAACCATATCCACACTCACTTGTAAAAAAATAATTTTTTAAAAGTGTCAATTCAGTAAATTCTTGTCAAACAAACCATTTCTCTATATACTAGTACTAAAACAAAGAGGCTGACTTGCAATGTATAGTGACAACTTACTAATTTTCAGTTAAGAAATGGTTTGTTGAGAAAAGATAAAAGAAATATGTCATGCAATACCTTCATGCTGATATTTTCTCTCTCTTTTCTTAACTCTATGAAAAGCAATGTAAACAAATTGAAATTTTCATTCCTGAATCAGTCAAATGGGAAATGAACTGTTAGACAGGAGGGAAAATTTCAAGTTGAGATGTGAGCCAAATGGCCATCTTCATCCTCTAAGACCCATGCAATTGATTAAACTCAAAGGCTGACTTTTAATAAGGTTTCTGAAAAACATAAGATTCATTAAATTTGCATAAGAGAAAGTCTTTCTTGTCTTTTCTCCAAATGATCAAAGTCAGCCCCCGTGTTTAACTCTCACCTGGAATGACTGAAATTGTTTTCAATGCTCGGAGAACTCTGAATGTTCTCAACGCTGAGACATTGCCCAGGTCCACAAACTCTGTCACATATCTGCAATAGGGGAGTTTATACACAAACACAGTGACAACACACACACAAACACAAAGAACAACTCCCAAATAGTTGGAGTTATGAGTGGCCTAATGCTTCACACCAATCACTTCTTACCTGGGATTACAGAAATAGTTTTCAAAGCTCTCAACACTCTGAAAGTTCGAAGAGCTGAAACATTGCCTAGGTTTACAAATTCTGTTAAATACCTGTAGAATTAAATCAGAGTTATTCAGAATTTAGATAGAGTCTATGATACTTACCTTTGCCTTTAGTCAAGGTATTTCCCACATTTGGAAAGTCTTAAAAATATAGTTCTGCAAACCTTTTCTTTCCTATCATACCTAATTGAATTAATATAGATCTTATTTGACATATTTGGTGTGAGCAAAATGTAAATATATTATTAAAATGGTTTTATACACTTAAATGCCTAAATAAACAATAACATGCTTCAGTTATTAGATCTCAACATTATGGTAATATAGATATTTAATAATCTTATAAAACATCAGTGGCAAACCTGAGAAACTGTAAGCTAAGTGAAAGAAGCCAGACACAAAAGGCTACATACTATATGGTTCCATTCATGTGAAAAGACTACAGTAGACAAATCCATAGAGATGAAACATAGTTGAGTGCCTTCCAGTAGCTGGGGGGGTGGGGGTTGAATGGAAGTGACTGCTTTTTGGGGGTGATGAAAATATTCTGAAATTAGAGAGTGGTGATGGCTGCACAACTTTGTGAACATACAAAGAACACTGAATTTTATACTTTAAAGGAGTAAATTTTATGGTATGTATAGTCTATTTCTATAATAAAGGAGACACCCCCTGAGAAGTGGCAGCCTTGGGTGACACAATGTTGTCTCACCAGCAAGTGGTAGGTACAACTGCAGTCATGTGTGATCATGAAAGGAGGGAGCTTGATGGACAAGGAGGTGGGACAGGGGGTGAGGGAACCAGAGTCCAGAAATCTAAAGACCCTTCGTTTTTGTCTAAGTTCTTTTAATGAACATCCACTACCTGTACATCAAAATGATAGAGCCAAAAATATTCTATCTAGGTTTGAGATTTAAAATTTTTTTTAAATGTTTCTGACATATTTTGGAAGAAAGTAACCATGTGAATAAATTACAATTATATGTTAATATTTTTCTCCTTGAAAATAAACTGTGGATGCATGTGTAATACATATACAATGCATAATGTTAGGTTTAATATGCAGTGACAGCCCTTATAAAATATACTAGTGGCCTGGTGCACGAATTCGTGCACATTGAAAAAAATTAATTAGAATATTTTAATATTGCTATTCGCCCTTTCTCTATAATAGAAGTGTCAACTAAATTCATGATCGACAATGACAGATCAAAACACATGCATGCGACTGGCACCAGAGAGAGTTTTATATGGCTTTATATGTACTGTGCATGCGCGAGTCAACTTAGCCTTTTATAGATATAGAACAAACTTGATTAATTAGACCTGCTTTCTGATTTAGCTAAACTTTTTCCAACCCAGTGAAGCACTCCAACTTCTCTTTCAGGTAATTGTCAGCAACATAGCAGTAAATATCAACAAGAAGCACATTATTATTATAGATCACGCAGGGAGAATAAAAGGTAAAATATTTAACTGCAGCAGTGTTTGACTATATTCTGCGCAGTGAGAAAACCTGAAGTCATTTTCAAGTTCCACCATTTCTTACTTCTTTTCAGTTGGGTCAAGTTTCTAAATTTTCTAAATCTCCGTTTTCCGGCTAATGAAAAGAAAATAGGATTCCACCGAGTCTCCTATCAACCTATTCCAGGAGTTCTGTGAGGATCAAATGAGATGAGGCATGGGAAAACACTTCACAGACATTTGGTTAAAGTGGGAAATGTTTGCACCTGGCTATAAAGCAAGTTGTGTTCCTGGGCTGAAGAAACTGCAAGGGGGCTAGTCATCGCTAGGGAGAGGAAGCTGCGCATTGCCATGTGACATCATTACCAGGATGGAGGGAAGGACACTTAGCATATTAGCCTTTTATATATATACTAGAGGCCCGGTGCATGAAATTCATGCACGGAGGGGGGTTGTCCCTCAGCCCAGCCTGTACCCTCTCCAATATGGGACCCCTCAAGGGATGTCCGACTGCCCGTTTAGGCCCGATCCCACCGGGATCGGGCCTAAACGGGCAGTCGGACATCCCTCTCACAATCCAGGACTGCTGACTCCCAACTGCTTGCCTGCCTGCCTTCCTGATTGCCCCTAACCGCTTCTGCCTGCCAGCCTGATCATCCCCTAACCACTCTGCTGACAGCCTGTTTGCCCCCAACTTCCCTCCTCTGCCAGCCTGGTCACCCCTAACTGCCCTCTCCTGCAGAGTTGATCACCTCCAACTGCCCTCCCTTGCAGGCCTGGTCCTTCTCAACTGCCCTCCCTTGCAGGCTGGGTGCCTCCCAACTGCCCTCTCCTGCTGGCCATCTTGTGGTGGCCATCTTGTGTCCACATGGGGGCAGGATCTTTGACCACATGGGGGCAGCTATATTGTGTGTTGCAGTGATGATCAATCTGCATAGTACTCTTTTATTAGATAGGATAGAGGCCTGGTACAGGGGTGGGGGCCAGCTGGTTTGCCCTGAAGGGTGTCCCGGATCAGGTGGGGGTTCCCTTGGGGCGTGGGGCGGCCTGAGCGAGGGGCCTGTGGTGGTTTGCAGGCTGGCCATGCCCCCTGGCAACCCAAGTAGAGGCCCTGGTATCTGGAATTTATTTTCCTTCTACAATTGAAACTTTGTAGCCTGGAGCGGAGCCAAGCCTGGGGCTCCCTCCAAGGCCCGCAGCCATTTGTGTTGGGGTTATAATTGAAACTTTGTTGCCTTAAGCAGGTGGGCCCGGCCAGGGTGTGCGGAAAGCTTTGCTTCCCCTGTTGCCGGGAGCAACCCTGGCCTGCTCTCTCAAGCTCCATTCTGCCGCCATTTGTTTGAATTTGTTTACCTTCTATAATTGAAACTTTGTAGCTTGAGTGGAGGCTTAGGCCTGGCAAGGGCAGGCAGAAAGCTTGGCTTCCTCTGTTACCTAGGAAACCTTGCTCTCTGTGGCTGTAGCCATCTTGGTTTGGGTTAATTTGCATGCTCTGATTGGATGGTGGGCGTGGCTTGTGGGCATGGCTTGTGGGTGTGTTGGAGGTATGGTCAATTTGCATATTTGTCTATTATTAGGTAGGATATATATATATATATATATATATATATATATATATATATATATTTTAATATACTTATTAGCATTTGAACAGTATATATTAATAAAAAGGGTACCATACTTATAATTAAAGACCTATTTTTTTTCCTATGATTCCAACAAGTTTTATTAGTTTTTAAGTAAGAACTTGGAAAATGTGTGAACCTAATTGGCACCACATAGACTGTCCATCCAAGTGCTGGGTGCAGAGGGAGATGATCAATCTTAATGATGTCATACACATTCGAGTGAGAAATAATCTTCCTATAAAAGTTAGTATTTGCCAACAAATGACTAGCTTTTATACAGTTTTATTTAAATGTAAGCATTGTTCTTACTGAAATATTGTGCTGTCTGTGATTTTTACGAGTTTGCCATTTGCAAAACTGAATGTAGTACTTACGCAAAAACAATGACGATAAAATCAAGCCAGTTCCATGGGTCACGAAGGAAAGTGAATTCTCCTACACAGAAGCCTCTTGCAAGGATTTTTATAAGTGATTCAAAAGTATATATTCCAGTAAAAGTGTACCTAGACACAAGAATCCATTGGGATGTTAAATATGAAAAAAATACAGCACTAGGTGAATCTTTATAATTTATTTTTTCCTAATCAAAGGAAGATATCTACTGCAGTGTGGCTGTTGGCTTATGGACCTACTCTATTAGAATAAAGTAATAGTCAAGGTCTTTCCAAGAAAAACCACAAAAACCTTAGAATGTCCATATCGGAAGCTCTCCTAGAAAGTAGAAGTACTGAAAGTTTCTAAGAACATAGGTTTAGATATGCCTAGAAAGTTCCTATGTTGATCCTATCAGGAATATAGCCAAGGATAAGAAATATATAACATTTCTAACAACAGGCAGGGTGTCTCATACATTCATTCTTCTGGAAAAGACTGTATAATCTAATTATTCTTTTCTAAATATTCTATTCTACTGCTGTCAGGTGAATACCATAGAAGAGAAAATAATAGAAAGAAAAGAAACTATATAACATGGGAAGATAAACACCACAATTTTTATAGATGGAATAATTTCTGGTCGGAAAAGGATAGTATAACAATGATACTACTAAGACCATATTAAAATGTACATATACCCACTTACTCTACATTCTTGGCCCAGTCTGGAGGGTTACTCAGGGTCATAAATATGCAGTTCGTCAGAATAGTGCACATGATAAGCATGCCGAACAAGGTAGCTTAGAGTCAAGGAATATGATGAACGACCATGGCAGGAATTTTGACTATTTAATTATAACACCTGTTGAAATCTTTTTCTTAGAAAATAATCTATGCATATAAAAGCCTAAGCAATTGGCTGGCAGGTATGACATGCACTTACCACTAGGGGTCAGACGTTCAATGCAGGAGCTGCAGAGCAACAGCAACTTTGCAGAGTGCCCTTTCGCATTCTGGGACCCCTCAGGGGATGTTAGACTGCCAGTTTAGGCCCAATACCCCAGGCCAGGCTGAAGGACCCCACTGGTCCATGAATCTATGTACTGGGCCTCTAGTTATTAATAAGTTTATAGACTTTGTAAAATCTCTTTGAACACGAGAGTAATACATCAGAGTAATTTATCCTTAGTTTTAAAAGTGACATTCTTCCAATCTCTGAGAGACCTACACCAAATTATATTGAAATGATAAACTAAAAACAGTCTCTTCAGGTATGAAAGGACTAAAAATCTATATTAAATAAGAGAGCAAAAACTACATTTTAAAGAACCATTGCAAGTAAGCATTTTAAAAGGATATGAATGTACTAAAATCTTAATAGATATTCTTCTCAGAGGACTGAAAGGAGAGAGCATGTACAAAGCAGGTGTGGCATTGAAACGGAAGATTGCTTTCCCTCTGTTCAAAACTATGAAAGTCTGCAGGATCAAAAAGAAAACAGGATGAAATTGAGAATCCAAAATTTAGTACATTAATCTCAGCAATTTTCTTCTCTATGTGGTAGTGTCATATTAAAGTAACACTGCCATCAGACTCAAGCAATGCAGTTCCAGTACCATTGAAACACCTATATATATCATGCTGGCCAATGAACTCCAAGTCCATCACTTCTAAGCAGGTTAGGAAATGAACTATTTATGAGCATGTGTTGCTAGAGCACCCAAAATACAGTGTCTTTTCTTTTTTTATATCCCTTCAATGCCCACATCAGTAATAATAACTTGTGGCCATTGGAATTAGTTTAAAATACAACTTCCTTCATTCACTACACTGCATTGTAAGCAAACCAATTAAAAACTATCTATCCCTGATTTTTACCATAACACCTTGAGACTTTTAATCCTTGTTGGCTATTGTTATGGTTAGCAGAAAGTGCTCCAAAATATGAATTCCTTCAAAAAATATTTTCACAAATATTAGAGTTGGAATAATCCTAGTACCTAGATCAATTTTTCTATTTTAGATGTAATACTAATAACAGCTAAAAATAAAAGGACACAAATTAAAGTGCTTGCTACTACCCATGGTAATTTTTTAAAATGATTCCAGTAGAACTAAACATTCTTAAAACATTTAAAATCCAAATAAGTAAATAGCAGCCATAACAAAACACTAAAACAATCTATTGTTTTTGGATTGAAAATCAGAAAGTCCAAGTTCAAATCCTTGTCTTACGTTTCTGCACTGTCAGGCAAATTACTCGTGTTCACTAGAACACGTTGACTTGGTCTTTTTATTGTTGTTACTTAATCTTCATTTTATACAAGCTAATGAGTGGGCTTCTGATAGTCAATATTTTTCTAAACTGGGGACATAAGTTTGAATATCTTGCTTTTCAATTGCATGTGACACTCTTCTCAAGAAAATGAATCTGAATCTATTATTTTTGGATGCCCTTTTAATATTCCTGGTTTCTTTCACTGTACTAGTTTTATGTCTAAACATAATTTAACATAAAGTTCACTTTTGCCCTGGCCGGCTTGGCTCAGTGGATAGAGCGTCGGCCTGCGGACTGAGAGGTCCCGGGTTCGATTCCAGCCAAGGGCACATGCCTGGGTTGCGGGCTCGATCCCCAGTCGGGGGCGTGCAGGAGGCAGCCGATCCATGATTCTCTCTCATCATGGATGTTTCTCTCTCTCTCTCTCCTTCTCCCTTCCTCTCTGAAATCAATAAAGAATTAAAAAAAAAATAAAGTTCACTTTTACATTGAAAATTAGTTTTAAAATGAATACCTAGTGTTTGAGTATAAGTACTGTTTTCTTAAATTTCAATATACCGTGTTTAAAATTCATTCATCCATTATTTTCTACAATTGTGTAGTGAGCAATTATAGTGTAAGAGGCAATGAAAGGAGTTTGAACTTAAATGAGGCATGAGTTTTGCATTCAAGGAACTTTCTAGAAAGGCAATAGGAACATGATAACTCTAATATATTAAAGACAAGATGTGACAGGAATCATACAGAGAAATACAAATGGAGGAGTATGAGAGCAAAGAGGGAATAGGGTCATATGTCTGTCAAAATTATCCGGGAGATTTCTCATCCTTATTCATTGCAATAGCCTTTCTCTCCTCAACTTTCTGGGTAATTTTATAAGATACTCTTTTCCCTTCTTCTTGAATCAATGGAAAATTTTTCTGATTTATGCCCTACCTCCCTGATATCCCAGACTCCTCCTTCTCTCCAACACTGGAAATGAAGCAGCTCTCCAAACTTCATTATTAATTGAGCAATCTTATAGACTCCCAGGGAGTCAGCTGTCACCTCCACAAAATGCACTCTGGACATATCCCCATGACTTGTCAATTGACACTTGTTTTGTTCCTACTGGTATGCATTTAAGGCATGTCCAGAAAGGAAGAACATTATGCTGAACACTTTTAAAAGATTAAGGAAATCAAAATGGTATGATAGAACCAGTTTCAACAAAAAATTAGAAAAAGTAGATATTCTGAATATCCTACATATGTATTTACTTGAATATTTTAGTCATGATGTGGATTTTCCCTCAATTCCACTCCAATTTTAACTAACTTTCCATACAGAAAGAGGCAGAGATTGCACCACTGCAATCCCAGTACACTCACTTTTTTGTCTGCATAGTAGGGGTCCAGGTCCTCCAGGGGCTCCGACACCATGCCTGGAGGGATGTCCCCATAGATGAAGGGCAGCTGTTTGCCAGCTTCCAGGTCAGTGCTTGGCTTTGGGCCTTCTTCATGATCGTCTTTCTTTTCTTCTTTGGGTTCCTTTGTTTTACTTTCAGCAATACGTTGTTCAATGAGGGCAAGAGACTGTTTTGTGAAGTAGACAAAGCTCTGAGGTCCTGGGGGAGGCAACATTGCCATCTTTTCATCCTGTATATTTTATTTCCCCTTCAGCTCCTTCATAAGAGGCCTAAGTGGGAATTGAAAATTAAAGTCTTAAGTGTTTGCCAACCAATGATGGCACATCAAAATAATAGTAATAATAGCAATCATTATTATTATTAATAAACCACTTTTTGGTTTCAACTATAAAACATGATGTTCACAGAATTATTAGCATGTTAAGTCAGCATTTATTAAGTGACTATTATATGCAACACATTTTCCATGCTTTCTAGCCACCTTTATTTTAAAATTTGAACTTTTTTAAAGTAAAAAAGTGACAACTTAATGAAAAACAATGAATTTCCTTTATTTTTCATATGTATTCACTCTTAGTGCATTTCAACTCAACTGTCCCCATTTAAAAGACTTTATGAGAATGCTTCTGAGAGCACCACTCCCCAGCTTCTCCTCTTGCCTCTCTGATCCTCTTCTCATAACATGCTCTCAACCCCTGCTTCTCTCTTGGGGAAACTCATTTCTGTGAATGAGGTGGTGAAGACTGTTTTATTCTATTTTACACATTCATTTCTTTTATAATATACTAGAGGCCCAGTGCACGAAAATCGTGCACGGGGGGAAGGGGTAAGGGTGTCCCTCAGCCCAGCCTGCACCCTCTCCAATCTGGAACCCCTCAAGGGATGTCTGACTGCCCATTTAGGCCCGATCCTAGCATCGGGCCTAAAAGGGTAGTCAGACATCCCTCTCACAATCCAGGACTGCTGGCTCACAACTGCTCGCCTGCCTGCCTTCCTGATTGCCCCTAACCGCTTCTGCCTGCCAACCTGATCACACCCTAACCACTCCCCTACCAGCCTGATTGATGTCTAACTGCTCCCCTGCCAGCCCGATTGCCCCTAACTGCCCTCCCCTGAAGGCCTGGTCACCCCTAACTGCCCTTCCCTACAGGCCTGGTTCCCCCCAAGTGCTCTCCCCTGCAGGCCTGGGTCCCCCCCCAACTGCCCTTCCCTGCAGGCCTGGTCGCCCCCAACTTCCCTCCTCTGCCGGCCTGGTCCCCCGCAACTGCCCTCCCCTGCAGGATTTATCACGCCCAAATGCCCTCCCTTGCAGGCCTGGTCCCTCCCAACTGCCCTCCCCTGCTGGACATCTTGTGGTGGCCATCTTGTGTCCACATGGGGGCAGCCATCTTTGACCACACGGGGGCAGCCATCTTGTGTGTTGGAGTGATGGTCAATTTGCATATTACTCTTTTATTAGATAGGATACATATCCCTTCACAAATCATAAAAAATACATTTCTTTTTTGAATTAAAAACAATTTGGGAAAATATTTTGGAAAGCACAAAGGAGGGAAATTTGGGAAATGTTTGTGATTCAATTAAAAAGGTAAAAATACCACTAGAATATGCATTCAAACCATGACTTCCTTAATTAACCTATATATGAATACAAAACATTAAAAAAACCTACAGAAAAAATAGAATATTCACTTTTCTATATATTATTATTTTGGAATTTTCCAAATAAATAGCATAAAAGTAGGTTATTTAAAAAAATAACGGACATTATTTCAATAAGTCAAGATACCTTCATAACACCTGCATTAGAAAGTGAAAACTCTTACTTTCTTTTTGGCATTAGGGTTGCCTGAGAATTGGGACACACTAACTTCCACCATGCCAACCCTCGGTGAACAGCTTAAAAGGGTGTACATTAACTGACATCATCACATACAGAGGGAGGGTGAATGAAGAGGAGCCATAGTCTGCTTTTTTATTTTCCAATTATAATAATAAAAGGCTAATATGCAAATGGTCATCATGCCATGACACGTAATGACTGATCAGCAGGGACCGAGGCGACGTGGTGCCTGGTTGGGTCAGGGGACCTCAGGCCACGCGCCCCCGCCCAGAGAGGCTTGACGGGGGACCTCAGGCCATGCCCCCCGCCCCAGAGCCAGGCAGTGGGACCTCAAGCTGCACCCCTCCGCCTCAGTGCTGGGCCGGGGGACCTGAGGCTGTGCCCCCAACCCGGCGGGGCTTGACAGGGTTGGGGCCGGCCGAGTCTGGGTCTTTCCCAATGGGGGTGGGGCCGGCCAGGTCTAGGTATCAAGCGATTTCAAAGCGCACGTGCGGGTGTGCGGGGACTAGACTCTGGGTCCTGTGGCACACCCCAGACTCTGACAGGAGGGAGATTTTCATATACATTTTACTAATTTTCTTTCATCTCTTACACTTCTATTATAGAGAAAGGCCAAATAGCAATATTAAAACATTTCCTCTAATTAATTCCCTTTTAATGTGCATGAATTTTGTGCACTGGGCCACTAGTATTAATATAAAAGGTAAGGGGATCACAGTAGTAACAACATTACAAAAGATTTTGTAAAATATGTTTTGAAGCAGAAATTATTACTTTCAAAGTTTCTCCTGTTCCCATAACAAAAAATAAATAAATTTCACGTATATTTAGAAAAAAATAGTTTATTTTCCTCTTAATTATTTGAGCAGAATATATCATTATAAACCTTTACCAGAAATGTATGCATTTTAAAAGAACGTGGTAAATCAATTTAAAAATAACCAGTTTAAAAATTAATCATTTTGTAATGTAATGATCTGCTTTAAACTTTATAAAGCTGATTTGGCTTTCTGAAAAAAAAAATGCCCTTTTTATGGTTTATCACACAATTGAGTCTGCCTCTTGTCTTGGTATGTATCATCATATTTCTTTTTAAATTTGCTAACCCACCTTCATTTCAATGTTTTTACCAAATTCTTAATCTGGGTATGTTATCATATAAGATATTTAGAACTGTGAGAGTAAAGAGAAAACACAGTTTTTGTCTTGAAGGAGCTTAGATTCTAAAAAGGGACACCAATGACACCAAATCATACAGCAAAGACAAACCTGGCTGCTCTGTGGTAAAGGAGAATATAGCCAAAATAACTCTCTTTTTTATATATATCCTGGTGCAGAGACAGAGATAAAGAGAGTGGTAACAGGAGGAGGTGAGTTCCTCTGATTTAAGCACAAGTTGTATAAATTTCTGATATAAATTCCTGGGTTCTTTTATCAGTCTCTCCAACAGTGGAGAGCTAAAAGCCTCTTATAAGTACTTTGATATATAGCAACATTTCATGGGAGAGAATATGTTGAAAACCATGCAATGACATTTTTGGAAATAAGAACAGTTATAGATTTAGAATTATGGAATTTCGTAATTATGAACAAAGAACAACTCAGTCTACCTGATGGCCACATGCAATTGATATTGCTTGATGACAGAATTCAATAGTTAACTGACTATATGTTTGCTGGTTTGTCCTTAGTTTTAAGGTATTTTACTAAGATTATTTAATCCACTAGAGGCCCGGTACACAAAATTTGTGCATGGGGAGGTGTGTCCCTCAGCCCAGCCTGCACCCTCTCCAATCTGGGACCCCTCAAGGGATGTCCAACTGCCCGTTTAGGCCTGATCCCAGTAGGATTGGGCCTAAACGGGCAGTTGGACATCCCTCTCACATTCCAGGACTGCTGGCTCCCAACTGCTTGCCTGTGTGCCTTCCTGATTGCCCCTAACTGCTTCTGCCTGCCAGCCTGATCACACCCTAACCACTCCCCTGCCAGCCTGATTGATGCCTAACTGCTCCCCTGCCAGCCCAATTGCCCCTAACTTCCCTCCCCTGCTGGCCTGGTCACCCCTAACTGCCCTCCTCTGCCAGCCTGGTCACCCCTAACTGCCCTCCCCTGAAGGCTTGATCGCCCCCAACTGTCCTCCCTTGCAGGCCTGGTCCCTCCCAACTGCCCTCCCCTGCTAGCCTGATTGCCCACAACTGCCCTCCCTTGCAGGCCTGGTCCCTCTCAACTGCCCTCCCTTGAAGACCTGGCCCCTCCCAACTGCCCTCCCCTGCTGGCCATCTTGTGGTGGCCATCTTGTGTCCACATGGGGGCAGGATCTTTGACCACATGGGGGCAGCCATATTGTGTGTTGGAGTGATGGTCAATCTGCATATTACTATTTTATTAGATAGAATAGAGGTCTGGTGCATGGGTGGGGGCCAGCTGGTTTGCCCTGAAGGGTGTCCCGGATCAGGGTGGGGCTTCCCTTGGGGTGTGGGGTGACCTGGTTGAGGGGCCTGTGGTTGTTTGCAGGCTGGCCATGCCCCCCGGCAACCCAAGCGGAAGCCCTGTTATCTGGGATTTATTTATCTTCTATAATTGAAACTTTGTAGCCTTAAGCAGAGGTCTGGGCCGGCCAGAAAATTTGGCTTCCTCCATTGCTGGGGGCAAATCAAGCCTCCTGCTCTCTCCAGCTCCGTGGCTGCCGCCATTTTTGTTGGGATTTATTTATCTTCTATAATTGAAACTTTGTAGCCTTGAGTTTAGGGGTGGGTCTGTCAGGGTGTGCATGAAGCTTGGCTTCCTCCATTGCCAGGAAACCCAAGCCTCCTGCTCGCTCCCTGGCCGCAGCCATCTTGGTTGGGTTAATTTGCATACTCACTCCTGATTGGCTGGTGAGCATGGATTGAGGGTGTGGCAGAGGTACAGTCAATTTGCATATTACTCTTTTATTAGATAGAATTATTTCTTTATTTTTATTTTATCAGGATGACATTAGTCAACATGAACATATAGGTTTCATGTGTGGATTACTAATTTACAAAATCTGTATACAGGACCATGTGCCCACCACCCAAAGTCAAATCTCCTCCTGTGACTTAAAGGGGTTCATTATTTCTATAAATTCAACATGATTAAGAACAGACATATATTTTAATTAAAGCTAAAGTTGATTTTTTACAAATAATGTAGATAAAAACAAGAGACATTCCACTACTGGGTATGTGCTCAAGAGAACTGAAAACATATGGCCTCACAAAAAACTTATACATGAGTGTTCATAAAAGCATTATTCATAATGGGCAAAAGAATGAAAACAACTCAAATGATAAATGGGTAAAGAAAATGTGGTGTATCCACACCATGGAATATTATTTGATAATAAAAAGAAAGGAAGTATGATACATATTAAAACATGAATGATACATAAAAAGATACATAAATATAATACATATAAATATAAAAGATACATATTAAAACACTTTGGAAATCATAAAGGAGAGTAGGAGAGATTACTTCCCTCAACAGACTCTTTCAGTGTTCACAGGCTTGATCTCCTGGAGAAAGGATGGCTAAAGAATTATTATATCCTGTATTCAAGTGGAGAGTGTCACTTCTTTCAAAAATTATTTGACAGAAATTCAGGTAAGTAAATGTCATGAACTCAAATAATTTTTGAAAGAAGTGACACTCTCCAGTGTTCCTTTTCCCCTCCTTTTCTTCCCCTCACTCTCTCTGTACACTCACACCCTCAATATACAGTTTTTGAATCACTGAAGTAGGTACAAACAGTGGGGGTTGGGATGATGGGTGCCAGTGGTACTATGCATGGGAGATCTTTTCCTGATCAGGCTAAACTAAAGGAAGACCCTAGGCACTTGCTTAATATTAGGGTCTTTGGAAAGTAAGTTGAAGATGACCCTGATCAGAGTCTGTCATCATTCTCTAGTTTGGAGGGTATAGGAAAAATCATTACCCCCTATCTGAATGATGGGAATAAATAATGTGTACCAACTTTTTTAGTGTAATTTCACACTACCGATGAAAAACTTTAAATATGTTGATTCATTTATATTGCCAAATAATTTCCCTTCTAGGAATTTATTCAAAAGCAATAATATCAGATGTCCTCCAACATTTATGAGATGTTTACTACAGTGTTTTTATAATATTGAAAAATTGTAATCAATCCAAAAGTCCAATATTCAGGATTTCATTAAATAAAAAATGAGCAAAAAATGAAAAACTGAGCAACTCAGTAGCCTCTAAAGAGTGCTTTTAATGACTATTAAATGAATTCTAAAAAATGTTATAATGGATAATTAATGGAATGCAGGTTACACGCACAGAAACATACTTGTATATTCATTTAAATTTTTAAAATGTATATAAAGTAAATCTGAAATTAAACATACAATATATTTAATGAAGCTTATTCTTATCTGAGGGATTATGGATTATTTCTATTAATTTTTATTGACATTTTTCTTTATTTTTTAATTTTTTACAAGGAAAATGTCATGCTTTTTTATTCAACAAGTGTATTTGAAAAGCACTTAAACTGATTTGACATAATTTTAATATATTTAATAAGTCAATATTTATTTATGTTTAATTTGTAATTTTGAAAAACGTATTATTACATTTCCACTTCTTTTTCTTAAATATATTTTTATAGATTTCAGAGAAGAATGGAGAGGGAGAGAGAGAGATAGAAACATCAATGAGGAGAGAGAATCATTGACTGACTGACTCCTGCATGTCGCCTGCTAGGGATTGAGCCCATAACCCAGGCATGTGCCCTTGACCGGAATCGAACCCAGAACCCTTCAGTCTGCAGACCAGCGCTCTATCCAGAGCCAAACCAGCTAGGGCACATTTCCACTTCTTATTAATAGTATTATCATGGCATCTTCTTTAGAGTGAGATCACAATATTGCACACACAAAAAAACATCTTTTTGTTCTCATAATTGTTTTACCCACCTAATCTCATATTAAGAGATAATTAGAGAACTAGTTCCTAATTCTGCAACTCCAAACTGCAGCTCCAAATTAATTTATTAATGTCAGAGTGTCAACTCTGTTATGGTTCATGTAGGATATGTGTGTATTAAGTCCATATAATATTATAATAAGAATTGTGCTTTTGTAATGATTATTATCAGCACTTTGTATTACATATGAAATTTATATTTTTAAAAATGGAATTATTCTCTTAAAATATTTTTTCATAAAATGTCTTTAGGAAGCAGCTTTCATTGACAATTTTCAACATTTCTTGTAAAAAGCAAGAAATCTTTGAATTTCTTGTTTTTTCAACTGTGATTAAAAGGATCCTCTCTAATAAAATGGTAATATGCAAATTAACCATCACTCCGCTACATAAGCCACACCCACCAGCCAATCAGGGCGAGTATGCAAATTAACCCCGTCCAAGATGGCTACAGCCACAGAGAGCAAGGTTTCCCAGGTAACAGAACAAGCCAAGCTTTCCATAGCTGTTGCAGGCCTAAGCCTCCACTCAAGCTACAAAGTTTCAATTATAGAAGGTAAACAAATTCAAACAAATGGCGGCAGAATGGAGCTTGAGAGAGCAGGCCAGGGTTGCCGGCGGCAACAGGGGAAGCAAAGCTTTCCACACACCCTGGCCAGGCTCACCCACTTAAGGCTACAAAGTTTCAATTATAACCCCAACACAAATGGCTGCCGGCCTCGGAGGGAGCCCCAGGCTTGGCTCCGCTCCAGGCTACAAAGTTTCAATTGTAGAAGGAAAATAAATTCCAGATACCAGGGCCTTGGCTTGGGTTGCCATGGGGCGTGGCCGGCCTGCAAACCACCACAGGCCTCTCGCTCAGGCTGCCCCACACCCCAAGGGAACCCCATCCTGATTTGGGACACCCTTCAGGGCAAACCAGCTGGCCCCCACCCATGCACCAGGCCTCCAGCCTATCTAATAAAAGAGTAATATGCAGATTGATCATCACTGCAACACACAATATAGCTGCCCCCATGTGGTCAAAGATCCTGCCCTCATGTGGACACAAGATGGCCACTACAAGATGGCCAGCAGGAGAGGGCAGTTGGGAGGCACCCGGCCTGCAAGGGAGGGCAGCTGGGGACGATCAAGCCTGCAGGGAGGGCAGTTAGGGGTGACCAGGCTGGCAGAGGAGGGAAGTTGGGGGCAAACAGGCTGGCAGGGGAGTGGTTAGGGGGTGATCAGGCTGGCAGGCAGAATCAGTTAGGGGCAATCAGGAAGGCAGGCAGGCAAGCAGTTGGGAGCCAGCAGTCCTGGATTGTGAGAGGGATCGGGCCTAAACGGGCAGTCGGACATCCCTCCAGGAGTCCCAGATTGGAGAGGGTACAGGCTGGGCTGAGGGACAACCCCCCGCCATGCACGAATTTCGTGCACCGGGCTTCTAGTTAAGATATAATATTTCATTATTCAAAGAAGCAGGGGAGTAATTATATGTTAATAACTCTATAATAATTTATGGCTCTGTTTTATATTTCACCATCAAGTCCCTTACCTGTAGCTAACTTAAATTCTATTTTTACAAAATTAAAATTGGTCCAATAAATCATTTTGAATGTCTGCCAAAATCTGAGTCAAATTAGGTCAGATCTAAATTACTTAAGATAGTGGACAAATGTAAAAATAAGTAAAATAGAATGTTTTATTGGTGCTCACTGTTGGAAATTGAAAAATTGCTTTGAAAATGTCACTGCTCTGGAAACAGATAATGCTATTTTCCACAGATATTGGTTTTGGCTGGAACACCATTCATTTTTAAAGCATTCTCAAGCCACAAAGGCATCAATACATGAGCATTTAAAAAAAGCATTTTAAAATAATTTATACCTATCATCATCAGTGATAACTCATGTTGGTAATATAGTCCCTTGAAATGATATGATGAAAATGGTACTTGTACACACAGTTTTCCTCCCCAAAACTCACAACTTAGATCTAATAATGAGAAAAACATCAGAAAAATCCCAAGTCAGGGATGTTCTACAAAAACCTGACCAGTACACCTTCAAATGGTTAAGATCATCAAAAACAAGAAAAATCTGAGAAACTGCCAGAGCCTAGAGATGCCCAAGGAGACAGGATAGTGAAATATAACATGGTGTTTTGGATGGGATCTAGCAAAAGAAAAAGGACAGTAGGGAAAAACTAAGAAAAGGTGACTAAAAATGTTAATAATAATACTTACCAGTATGGTTTCATTAATTGGGGAAAATGCACCATATTAATGTAAATTGTTAATAATAGGGGAACCTGAGTATAGAGTACATAGGAACTCTGTTCTATCTGCATAAATTTCCCATAAATCTAAAACTATTCCAAGATGAAAAAGATTATTTAAAAAAGAAATCACAGATGTAGAATTACAATGATGTTATATAAAATTAACAATGTCTCAGTAAATTTGACTTTATCAAATAAATACATTGCCATAATCGATAATGTAACTAAGCTATAATAGACCTATAATTCTAACTACTTTTAATTAAAATGGGTCATAATTAATAGATAAAATAATATTTTACAAAGTACAAAATAGCATCAGTTTGATCAATGAAAGATCCATTAGAAATGCTGATCAATTTTTTTAAGTCATTATGTTTGGGATGATAACTTTCTACAAATGTGCACTAGATTGGAGTCACAATGTCTGAGCCCTAATTATACGTGAGAGTCATTATGATTAAGTAGGCTAAAAAATACATCTGTAAGGGATTATATGTATTTTGTTTTAGAATAAGGATAATTTAACTCACTTGGTAGTGTTACACATACTAAATATTTTTTAAGTTGTTAAATTAAGGCTTCATTTTATATGTCTGAATGATGCTGTTACGCTACAAAAATCTCTCTTTTGGTTTCTGTGTTACTTTAGGAATTGTGGGGTAATAATGAGATGAAAGAAACCTATTTGCCTCAGCAATTCTCATTGTGCTGATACTGAACACCTGATAATATCAACAAAACAAGGCAAAAGAACAGCCCCACTCTGGCCACCAGGGAAACACTTAACCATTGCTTAAAACTACAAAGACCTCTTTTTGCCGCCATGGCATTTTAAAATCTTCTATAATCAGTGGCATCTCCTTCACCCCCTTCCTATTCATAAAATCTAAAATCCCATGATAAAAGAGAAATACATAATCATGAAAGATGAGAGGCAATGTTTACTTCCAGTATGAACTGTGATGACATAAGCTTTCTTCCATGAGACCTAAAATACTTATACATGAGTCTGGAAGTTCTGCTCTATATCCTGGCATCAAATGAAGAGTGTGAGTCCTTCCTACACCCAGCCTCAGGAGGTGAGGGAAATATCAAGATCATATAAATCCTGTATGTCAACAGCAAGGCGACAAAGCTGAAACATTCAAAGAGAAGAGGCAGTGCACTTTATCATCCAGTAGCTCTACTTACTATTTAGATAAGAACGTGAAAACTGCTTGAAAACTGAATCTGGTGAATATCGGAAAACATAATTATTAAACCAGATTTGAGTCCAGTCTTATCTGCTCTCTGAATTGTAATTAAAAGGACTCTCAATAGATTTTCATTTTACTGATATTTGAACACCTAAGAACATCACTGGAGGAAAGCAACTAGATCTTCCCTGACTGTAAGGAATACACTTGCAAATTTGGTTCCATCCTTGGCAATATGACCACAGCAACCATGTTATGAACCAAGAGTTTTATGTAAAAAATAAATGTTACATCACATTGGACATCAAGACAATAGACATAAAGTGGGGCTGTTCTGGGCAAGCTTAGATATTTGCTCATCTGACTTTTGAGAGCTCCTTGGAGAAATTACCAAATAGGACCTGCCTAGTACAATTTACTTTTTGGGGGGAGCATAGGAGACTGATTGTCTTAATCATTATTCTTTATCAAGGTAACCACAGTTACCATGTGCTTTTCTGGAAGACAGATTGCATGGCTGCACAGCAGTACTGAATTAAACATGAGGAGATCTTAAGTCTTAAGTTATTAAGATTTCATCATACTGACATTTGCTACTGTTTGGAAATCCTGCACCTTGCTTAAATGGCATCCTCGTGAGTCTTAGAGCTGGAAACCTTAGATAACAGAGGATTCCCAACTTCAGTTATCCAAATTCTGCTTGGCATTGCATTTAATATGCAAGAAAAGGTCTTTGAAACCTGACCAATGTTTTAATTTGCTGTCTTGATATGTGTCCTATTTTGATCAAAATAAAATGCATAATTTTAGCTCTGACACTTCCTGAGGATCATCAGTTTATTATACTTGGACACTGCACAAATTTTCAAATAGCCAATAATGTTCTACCTCTAATGCTTTATCTTCCCCTTTACCAATCACTAAAAGCAATGGTAATAATCCATTATATTGACATATTTAGGTAATGCCCATATAATATTTGTTACCTGAAATTTAAAAGTTAACCAAAACTTTTACACTTAAGTAGGCAGAAAGACTTGAATTCATTCAGACAGCCTTTATAAATCTACATACAATCCTCTTTTTCCTCAATTTGCTTTTAACTTTATATAGTTTCTTAAAATGGCATCAGAAGTAAACAAAGATAAACAGCCAAAGGTTATCCTATAAAGAGGTAATATGCAAATTGACTGTCACACCCTCGCACAAGATGGCTGCCCCCATGTGGTCACAAGATGCTGCCACAAGATGGCTGGCAGGGTAGGGCAGTTAGGGGCAACCAGGCTGGCAGGGGAGGGCAGTTAGGGGGAACCAAGCCTGCAGGGGAGGGCAGTTGAGGGGGGACCAGGCCTGCAAGGGGAGGGCAGTTGGGGGCAACCAGGCCTGCAGGAGAGGGAAGTTAGGGTGACCAGGCTGGCAGGGGAGGGCAGTTGGGAGGGACCAGGCCTGCAGGGGAGGGCAGTTAGGCATGACCAGGCCTGCAGGGGAGGGCAGTTAGGAGTGACCAAGCCAGCAGGGGAGGGCAGTTGGAGGTGATCGGGCCGGCAGGGTAGCAGTTAGGGGCACTCAGGCAGGCAGGCAGGCAAGCAGTTGTGAGCCAGCAGTCCCAGATTGTGAGAGGGATGTCTGACTGCCGGTTTAGTTGGACATTCCCTGAGAGGTCCCAGATTGGAGAGGGTGCAGGCTAGGCTAAGGGGCACATCCCCCTGCCCCCAGTGCATGAATTTCACGCACCAGGCCTCTAGTTTATAAAATAATTGCCTATCTTCCTTATGGCTTTAGCTAGTCCCTTTCACTAGAAAGCTAGTTTGAAGCAGGATAACTCTCCCCAACCCCCTGAGCCTGGTAACTTCTAGTGGTTTCTCATGCCTCATCATTAGTAAGCTTTCCCCAACAAGGTGGGGTAGGTACATTTATCCCTATCCCTTTAAACTACAGTCCATAAATCCATAACTTCACTTAACTGACTGCTAGAATTAGATTATGAAATCCTAGAGAGCAGTGTGTCCTTAGCTTATAATTTTGTTGGAACAAAGTAGACCTGCTGCTTGATTTCATAGTTACTGGTCCCTGGCATCCAGAATATTACAGGAAGTAAAAATATCCTTCTAGAGTGAGGGAGTTCTGTGTTTTTATTCCAGCCCTTGTTGCATGGCTTGTATAATTTGGAAGAATTCATTGGACTTTATATTTAGTATATATATATATATTTTTTGCCAGGGATGACCAGCAACCCCTGAATGACAGATGAACAGATTACTCCAACACAGTTTCACTGTGAAAGAGAGGGCTAAGGGACAACCTGGCTGATAGCAGCCAGACAGTGTAGATTGCCTGCCTCATTAGGCCTTTATCGTACTCTAGGTAAGGGCATTGAGGGATTAAGCATAAGGATTCCAGTAAACACCTGGGGGTCTGCATTTGCACAGACTTGTTTAGAAAAGTTGAGGAATAATTAGGGGTGCCGCCTTCGACACTCCTTTAAGTCTCCCCTAAGTCAGAATTCTGATAAACAGGGAAGGGGTCCTTCCACACATTTCCCTTTTATCAGAATATTCTCCTTACAAACTTTCCAACCAAGTCTCATGCTTCCCAACATTTTTTCTATAAGAATATTGTACTTCTTGAAAGATAAATGTAAATGTGGAATTTAAAAAGAAGACAAATGGAGAGAAATCATCACTCTAACTAAAGTATATATTAAAAGAAGTTTTTAGGCAGAAGGAAAAGATCCTAACGCAGAAAAATGGAAATGGAGAAAGAACTGAAGAATATCAGAATGGGTATGCTTCTGTGTCATATCAGGAAAAATGGATTCTACCATGCAAAGTGAACAAATACCATACTAAGCAATGACCATGTCTTATGGATTTTAAGACTGTGTGGAATAAAATGCATGAATGAATTCCAATTAGTATCTTTTATTAAATCCTTCAATTAGTATATACAAACTAGATTTCCTTTCATCTTATTTGACTTTCATTTATTTTAGTCAACAATCTTTTATTTTTTTCAAAATATGTTTTTTATTGTGTGTGTGTGTTTTTTTGTGTGTGTGTGTGTTTTTTTGTGTGTGTTTTTTTAGAGAGCAAGGAAGGGAAAGAGATAGAGAGATAGAAACATTGATGAGAGAGGTACATTGATGAGAGAGGCTACCTCCTGCAGGGCCCCTACTGGGGATTGAGCCCACAACCCGGGCATGTGCCCTCACCAGCTGGGCTCAGTCTACAACCTTGAGTGGTTTTATTGTTAAGGCAACTGTTCTCAGTTTTTTAAAAAAGTAGATGGAATTTTCCGCTCTTGTGTAGGAAATACTGTCCAAGAATTCCCTTAGAGTATACTATTGTATAAAAATTACTATTTTTCAATGTAGCCTTATTTTGAAAGACCCTATAACTTAAAAGTAATTAGAAAATGAAGCTTGAATGACCAGTCTTCAGTTAAATTATTTGCAATATTATTGGTATTAAAATTTATGTATTTAAAAATATTTTTATTGATTTCAAAGAGAAAGAAACAGAAAAACCAATGATGAGAAAGAATCATTGATTGGCTGCTTCCTGCTCACTCCCTACTGGGAATTGAGCCCACAACCTGAGCTTGTGCCCTGACCTCCTGGTTCATGGGTTGATGCTCAACCACTGAGCCACCCCAGCTGGGCTAAAATTTATTTTTTTGTTTATCCACCCAAGGATTATTTTTTCATTGATTTTTAGAGAGTGGAAGGGATCAAAAGAGAGAAACAAGGCTGGAAATTCAGCTTGCAACCGAGGTACATGCCCTTAACTGGAATTGAACCTTGGATCCCTCACTCTATGGGCTGACACTCTATCCACTGAGCCATACCTGCTAGGGCTAAACTTTATTTTTTTTTAAATGCCATCACAATAACCTATTAGCAGAATTAACAAAATATGCTTTGGGATTTTTCTTTATTAAGCTACAAAAGATTAAAGCATAAAGATCTAAGTGTTATCAATTCCTTATTGTTCAAATTACTAAAACAAAAAGAAAGTAATCTTGATTCTAAGATAATCCCACTAACAGGTTATACAAACAATGATTGTTATATGTGTGAAATCATGTGATGCTAATATGCCTTTCATATGTTCATTCTGTGTTATTTACTCTTCAACCATTTTTTTAAAAGTGACTACTAAGTGCTAGATATGATGCCAGGTGCTAGGTACACAAATACAAATAAGGCATCCTTGGTCCTTGTCCTTTGGGACTTATGGTCTATTGGGGAATATGGGCAGGTAAATAATTGCACTTCAGCTATCATGAAAGCAATGAGAACACACCACATTGAAAAGCCACCTGACCTGGATTCAGGAAGGGGGTTTTGGTCAAGAAGGAAAGTTGAGTAGAAGCTTGCTATTCTTTATCAGGACTATACTCCTAATAAGTCCTCTCTCTCCACCCTCTTCATTCAGAAGATTATTTATTAAGTGTTGCTATGGTATAGGAACTGTCTTTCTCATTTGTTAGGTTTTTCTGCAGTCTGATCATCTTCACTACTCTCAGCTCTTCCAAACAACAAAAAAATCATCTTTGGCTTGTCCTTCCATGGGATTTGACATGTATAACTTAATAAGCTCTTTACATTCAATTTCCAGTTTTCTATACACTCAGGCTAGTCTAATTTAAAATTAAAAGTTGGCACAAAGCTTATAAGATTGAATAATAATTTAGCTATATTGTGGATAATATAAATCAAAGTTCCTGTATTCTATAGACTTTTCTTTTTTAATCTCGTGTTTAGAGAGTTAAAACTCCCCAGTTCATGGCCCATGTCATCATTGGCCATGCAAACCTCTCTATTATTACTTTTTCTTTGTCAGCCCCATGTTCCATTCCTCACCGCTCCAGCCCCTTCCCATTCCCATCCTTGGGCAACCATCCAATGTGCTTACTATGCATCTTTGTATTATGTTTTCTTGAAAACTAAATATTATCTTGAATTTATATGTCTTTAATTTACATAGATTGAGTTATATACTTCGTTTGGGTTTTTTTTTTCTTTTCTTTACTAAGCACTATGGGTTTAAGATCCAAACATGTTACTATAAGTACATCTAAACTATATTTCTAACTACTGGACAATTCTTCAATGTACATTATCAGACATTTTACCTATTTGCTCTCTTAGTTGGAACATCTAGCCCCCTACAACCCAGAGACAAATCCAGGTTTTATAGGCCTGTAGCTTATACAACTGGGGAGAGGGGGTGGTGACCCAAAAATGCAAAATACAAATGAAAATTAGATACAAAAGTAATAATATTAAAAGTGACCTCAGAAATGAAATGGATTGTTTATTTTTCATAAACTAACGAATACCACAAACACCACAAATTCCAAAATCTTACCTTATAATAGACAAATATGCAAATTGACCACACCTTCGCTACGCCCAAGCCACGCCCACCAACCACGCCCACCAGGAAACCATTGCAGGGATGTTGGGGTGTGGCGGAGCCCAAGGCCCGGAAAGCCTCGGGCGGAGTCTTTCCCGGCCTTGGGCACCAGCAGGGAGCCTGCACGGATCGCAGGCAACGACCAGGGGGTCGGCTCCTACGATCCGTAGCAGGGACGCTGGGGTCGGCTGAGCCCAAGGCCACCGCCCGGGGCCAAGCCCCGACCCTGAAAGAAGGCAGAAGGCGGGGGCCACAGCCAAGGCCTGGGTCCCCAGTGCCGGCAGAAAACTGGTGCAGGCAGCCAGGTGAATGAAGGTCTATTGCACGAATCTTCGTGCAAACGGGCTACTAGTTTAATTAGTAAACTTCCTAGCACACCTTTTTAATGCTTTCCCTTAATTTTTGCCTTCCTTCTCTTTGGTTATCTCTTTACAGGGCAACAATTTTGAAATGAAGGGAACAGAGGTAATTTAGTCCTTCCTTTAGCATCACTGTATGTGTGTGTGTGTGTGTATTGTTTTTATTACTGATAATTGAGAACATTATTTCAAATATTTTTTTATCCTTGTATTTCTTTTTCTTTTCTTGGAGCACCAATCAGAAGTGTGAGTAACCACTTTGTGTCAGATACTGGGTGAGATCTGGGAATTCAATGATAAGACAAAATCCATTGCCCTCAATTTTAATTGCTTCTTTTTAATATAATCTATGCTTAGTGCATTACCTCTTGCACTCATATTATCTCTTCATAATATACTACTTTGTAGTTCCCTTATCAAATTCGACAATAGGTATAGTTGAGTCTAAACCACTTGGGAATTGTCTGAACTGTAGAATTACAATTTCACAAGTTAGAAAACTACCACGTATTATTACCTGAGTGGGGAGGGGCTAACCATTGCCATCGAATGGCACTTAAAATCAAATGTAAGATGACACTATTTGAAAGTTATACTATTTGAGGTAAAATACCTTCTTTTGCTTCAAGTATATAAGATGTATACATTTTAACTATTCAGTCACTCCACATCTGATTGCAAATACCTGGCCAATCTTATTTTCTTCCTTTTTAATCCAAAAGCAAATTATAGATATGTTTATGCATATTATGTATATGTATATATGTATATGTCTCTATACATATATATTTATTTATATGTAATTATTAGTATTATGTTTATGCACCATCCGATATTTTTCATTTGGAATGAAGGGGGATCTCCCAGGCTGAGCAGTGGTGTGGAAACCGGAGACCTACCTCTTACTGTGGGAATCTAAGGTGAACTATCCTTCCTTCCACCCTTCTAAGTACGGTGAGGCCAAACTTACTCCTAAGCTCATCCAAATGGATTCACTTGCTCTCTACTTTGATCCTGGAATGAGTGAAGCCAGGATGCAGGAAGGTCTGGCTGGAATTCCTCTGTGCTGGAGCCTTTGGGCCGCTATGGCAGAACTGTCCAGCAGTCCTGTCCTGGCCAGATAAGTCTGTCAACAGCCTCTGCTCCTCTCTTTAGTCTGCTCATTTCACCTCCAGCTCATCCAGCTTCCCAAATTCTTCCAATAACTCTGTGAGAACCCAGAACCTTCCAATAAATCTCCCTTTGGCTTGGGTCAAACAGTTTCTCTTGTTTTCAACAAATATTCTTGTTCAATATGGAGAAATTACTGTTGACTCATGGTGTGGAAACTAGACTGAGCTGTTTTGCTAAATGATTAAAACATTTCTTCTGAATCATCTGAAAAATAATTATTTAACCTCAAAGTCATAATTTAAAAGAAAAATGATGTAGTTTATAAACAGAGAATCCATTTCATATGACTTAGTTTATAAAGCAGGTATAATTATTTTGCCTATAATCACTATAGTATTTTATAGAAAAAAAGGCTTTCTGTAAAATAAGTAGTTCAAAACTTCTATTATGGACTAAATTCAATATTTAACCCTCACTTTAAATACACTACTCTTCTATTTCTCCCACTGTTACTCTCAGCCTTTAAAGGAATCATGGACATCTATATGCAATAAACTCAAGCCCATTCTCTAAACTGACAGGACCATAATCCTTCAACGTGACCTTCTGGCTGGAAGTGAGAAGCACCAGAGCAGGAAAGCAGAAGGAACCAGGTACTCTGTGACTTTGCACCAGTTTTAGGCATCTACCTTGGGCTTCTATTAAGTGAAAGCATAAAACCTGGGCCTTTGAGCTACTGTGTCCAGGTCTCTATTATTAGCAGTTGAATATAATCTCAAATAGCAATAAAGTTTTATTAAAAACTATCAAATTAAATGACATTAATCTGATTCATAGTATATTAAGCTGCTTAACTCTGAATAAAGTTATTCTTAGTAACACCATATACAACACTGAAACACATTGTACATGCTTCTGATTTTTCATACTTATTAACTTTATTTCATTTTTCACAATTATTTCTACTTTTAAGAAATTACCTTAGTGTTTGACATTTTACCATGAGGTTGGTTCCCTCAAGAAGCAAATACTTTATAACTTGCCAAGGGCTATAAAAACAATCCCATAATTGAACAATTTTAATACAATAATTAATATTTTTTCCAAAAAGAAAAATAAAGCATAGGGTAACTATATCTTAGATAGCACTCAAAAGAAAGTTCAAAGCACAGGAAAAATATCAGTTTACTTAGAGTATCCCATGAATCCGTAGGTAATCTATAATAATAAAGGTATAATGTGCTAATTAGACCAGATGTCCTTCCGGACGACCTTCTGGACAAAGCGGGGCTGCAGCCACGGAATCGAGGAAGCTGCCAGCTGCGAGGGAGGGATCCAGGCAGCCGCCAAGGTTGCGAAGGCCTACTCTTACACGAATTTCGTGGATCGGGCCTCTAGTAGTTTAATAAGACTCCAGCAATTATAGTGTATATAGACCTTAGTCCAAATGGTCTGTTTATAAATGGCTATATTAAAACAATTCTCCCTAATTGAAGTTTTCCAACACCAATAGTGATAATATCTATTTTATAGCCTAGAAATAAAAAGAAAATTTGAATATTTAAGACTACATTAATTACTATCTCCCAAGGCTCAACAATTATTAACCATCTTGACTTAATATGCAAATCTCAGATAGCAATTATCAGACTCATTGTTCTGAAAGGAACAGGGTACAGCAAAGCTAACATTAAAAATTAATTATCAATTGACTTTTAGGATGCAGCAAATATTTTAAAACGCAGCAAATACTTTAAAATGCACCTCACCCTAATAGGGCACAATATAGTGCTTAAACACATTTTTCCTTTCCATGACAAAATTTAGGGTAGATAATAAAAACAAAACCTTTGCCATATATATTCCAGGCATAAATTACCCTTGTTTGTATTGGCTTCATTTTGGGGTTTATTTGGGGTATGGATTTTTATTTTTTTTATTTTTAGTGAAAGGAAGGGAGAGAGAGAAAAACATTCATGTGAGAGAAAAACACCAATTGGTTACCTCCCCCATGCACCCCAACTGGGGATCCGACCAGCAACCTGGGTATGTGCCCTGACAGGGAATTGAACCCGCCACATTTTGATGTAGGGGACGATGCTCCAACCAGCTGAGCAACATCAGCCAGGGTGGGAATGGCATTTTTAAGGCTGTGACAATTAAACTCTGTATTGGGAACAAATGTTATTTGCTAAGTTTCTCATTTTCAACCATTATAAATAGAGTGGGAATGCTGGTTAGGATTCTAGAGAAGTTTTTTGCACATATTGGACCATGACCCACAGTACAAACTATATTTTACACTGTGTGTCTGAGCATACATATTCACCTATACCTAAAACAAAGCTTCATAAAACAATATTTATTATTACTATGCATTACTCACTGATGTTCTCTCTTCCAGTCTACCCCCATTCCAAACCTACAACTCGCTAATCCTGTTTAAAAATACTATTCTAGAGTTATTAGGGCTTAGAGGAAATCTAAATCAGACCTCTCAATTCACAAATCAGGAAGCTGAAATGTCACCTAGAGCAAGCATATCAAACTCACGGCCCGCGGGCAGTATGCGGCCCACAATGAATATTTTTGCAGCCAAGCCAATATATCGGTATGTAAGAAACGTTTTAATAAAAATTTCATATAACTTAATTTTTACAATATCCTGTTATACATAATTATTAATAATGAACTACAAGTTTGCTAATGACTTATTACTATAATCATGTTGTACTCATTTCCCTTATGTGCCTTATGCACAGGTGCACCATTTCTCTCCACAAATACTAGCAGCGAATATGTTAGCAGCCGATGGCCACATCATTAGTGTTGTACTGACTTGTTTGGTGTGTGCAACAGGAAATATTTCACTTTCAGAAACAACAACAACAAAAAAAGGTTTATTTGCGTTATGCTTATTAATTTGTGCACTTATTCAGTGTCTGGTAAGTTAATGTTCAAGAAAAAATATTAATTTTTATTAAAATGTTCTATTATGTTATGTTAATGACTAGAGGCCTAAGGTATGAAATTCGTGCAAGAGTAGGCCTTCCTTCCCCGGGCTACTGGCACCAGCTTCCCTCTGGCACCCAGGACCCAGGCTTCCCTCGCAGCCCTGGCTTCATCCAGGTTTGTCCAGAAGGCCATCCGGTCTAATTAGCATATTAAGATTAATCATTTATTTCAGCCCTTTGTATTCAGCATATTCTATCAAAATAAACCTATGTTTCTCTGAAAATTGAAGCTTTTGTTTTTTTGCGGCCCACATAAACTTAAACCTTGTTTATTTGGCCCGTGTTAGCCTTCTAGTTTGACATGCTTGACCTAGAGGGTTACTTTGTTAAAGGTGACAGAGCTCTATAGAGGAAAACCAGGACTAGGAAAAACCAAAACAAACAAACAAACAAAAACAGAAAAAAACAACATTAGGTGAGGGATGTTTATCTTCCAAAAAATTCAAAATACAGAAGTATATAGCTTAGGGTAAGGGTATGTACCTGTCAAATGTCTGGGCATCAGAATCACTGAAGTTTTTAACTGATGACTCATTTGGCTTTTGTCAGCAGGCCTGAGTTTAGAAATTCAATCAGTGAGTAGTTTATCTGCTTAACTGACCTTGTAATTAAATAAAAACAATCCCCAGGAACTTAATTGAGGAATGCCTACACATCGGTAACACATAGAAGCTACACTGTTTCTGACACACTGCTCTTTGAAAATCAAATTTAAAATGACAGCCAGGTTGCTCTTAACTTCTTTAAAGGCATGAACAGGTAATTGCAAACTCTGATATTTAACGTGCCACAGAAAAGTCTCATTTGGAATCTTTTATTAACAGCAACATAATTTGGGAATTTCTAAATTCATAATTAATTTATGAATACGTGTGTAAAAATGGGTGAAGAGAAGGGAAAATTAAAGAAATGTCTTGAGAAGGAAATACATTTTCTCAGCATTCTGTTTAAGATCTACAGGTCCATGTATTTTTATAGGCCCCCTGCCCCTAAGTATGATAAATGTATAAAGGTGCTGGAGAAGCTTCTTCTTTTTTTTTTTTTTTTTTAGTGATGGCAACAATTTCTGCTTTATTACTCAGCAAGTTACAACTCTATAGATAAACAAATTATTACATAATCACTTCCTAAATATCACCATCTCCATTCTGTTTTACTTTGGCCTTATTATCATTTTTTTTCTTTTTTTTTTTTTGGCCTTATTATCATACTAAGCATTAATACACCCAATACTCGAATTTACTAATTGTTAAATAATTAAAATGACCCTATTCACTTCTTTTTTTCTTTCTTTATTGATTAAGGCATTACATATGTGTCCTTATCCCCCCATTGTCACCTATCCCCCCACTCATGCCCTCACCCGCCTGGTGTCTGTGTCCATTGGTGAGGCTTATATGCATGCACACAAGTCCTTTTGTTGATCTCTCCCACTTACCCCCACCTTCCCCTACCTACACTCTGAGATTTGACGGTCTGATTGATGCTTCTCTGTCTCTGGATCTGTTTTTGTTCATCAGTTTATGTTGCTCATTATATTCCATAAATGAGTGAGATCATGTGATATTTATCTTTCTCTGACTGATTTCTTTTGCTTAGCATAATGCTCTCCAGTTCCATCCATGCTGTTGCAAATGGTAAGAATTCCTTCTTTTTTACCACAGCATAGTATTCCATTGTATAGATGTATCACAGGTTTTTAATCCACTCACCTGCTGATGGGCACTTAGGCTGTTTCCAAATCTTAGCTATGGTAAATTGTGCTGCTGTGAACATAGGGGTGCATATATCCTTTCTGATTGGTGTTTCTAGTTTCTTGGGATATATTCCTAGAAGTGGGATCACTGGGTCAAATGGGAGTTTCATTTTTAGTTTTTGAGGAAACTCCATATTGTTCTCCACAGTGGCTGCACCAGTCTGCATTCCCACCAGCAGTGCATGAGGGTTCCTTTTTCTCCACATCCTCACCAGCACTTGTCGTTTGTTGATTTGTTGATGATAGCCATTCTGACAGGTGTGAGATGGTACCGCATTGTTGTTTTGATTTGCATCTCTCAGATGATTTGTGACTTTGAGCATGTTTTCATATGTCTCTTGGCCTTTATGTCTTCTTTTGAAAAGATTCTATTTAGGTCTGTTGCCCATTTTTTGATTGGGTTAAGTTGTATGAGTTCCCTGTAAATGTTGGAGATTAAACCCTTATTGGTGATAACATTGGCAAATATTATATTTGGCAAATATTGGCAAATATTATTTAACAAATATTTTAAAAAATGTTCTCCCATGAAGTGTGCTTTCGTGTTGTGTTGTTGATGGTTTCTTTTGTTGTGCAAAAATTTTTTTAGAAAAAACATCAATTTTTTTAACATATATTTTATTGATTTTTTACAGAGATGAAGAGAGGGGGATAGAGAGTTAGAAACATCGATCAGCTGCATCCTGCACACCCCCTACTGTTGATGTGCCTTGCAACCAAGGTACATGCCCTTGACAGAATCGAACCTGGGACCCTTCAGTCTTCAGGCTCTCGCTCTATCCACTGAGCCAAACCGGTTAGGGCATGTGCAAAAGTTTTTTATTTTGATGTAGTCCCATCTGTTTATTTTCTCCTTAGTTTCCATTGCCCTAGGAGCTGTATTGGTGAAGAAACGCTTCGGCACATGTCTGAGATTTTGCTGCCTGTGGATTCCTCTAGTATTTTTATGGTTTCCAGTATTATATTTAAGTCCTTTATCCATTTTGAGTTTATTTTTGTGTATGGTGTAAGTTGGTGGTCTAGTTTCATTTTTTTGCATGTATCTGTCCAGTTTTCCCAACACCATTTATTGAAGAAACTGTCTTAAATCTATTACCTTTCATTCCAATAGTTGATATCAAGTCTATTTAGGTAAAAAAGAAATACATTAACAACAAATTTGATTCCCTTGCATCTAAGTTCCTGCTCAACAACTATTTATTAATTAATTGCAAATTCACCATCAAAAAAGTTAATGCTAGTATAAAAATCATGTTAAGTTGCATTAGCTCTTTTATTTTAATAACCTCTATATAATAGAATGGTAAAAAATGAAGTAAATGGGAATCTTAGTGCAGAATATATGTATTTATAACATTTCTTATGATATCTCTTTGAAATAAGTCTACTGTCTACAGAGGCAGCATACTATACTTGGAAAATCATAAGCCCCATTGTCACAAAAGCAGAGGTCTGAATGCTGGCTTTACCACTGCTGTGTGAGAAGCAAGCGACATGTTCTCTCACTTCCTCAGGAACTATACACCTCATTTCACTGGTGAAGAACTTACCTGGCTAATCTGTTGGGGAAAAGATCATGAAATAAGGCATGTCAAGAAACTGACTCGTTTTGTTCTACAGCATTAAAGACAAGAGAGAGAGAGAGAGAGAGAGAGAGAGAGAGAGAGAGAGAGAGAGAGAGAGAGAGAGAAGAAGGGAAAATGGGAAACATGAAAACAAAATCCCCAAATAATAGAAACTGGGAAGAATATACTTTGAAAATTTTATAATTAATAAAACTACTTTTGACATGGAGTGACTTCCAAGCTATATAATTTTTAACATTAATATATATTATTTAAAGGAAATATCCATGTGTATTTTTATCAAATATTGTTTCTACATCAATTCTACCACTACTTCTCAGTTTTACTTTCCCTCTTTCAATTAGTACTATTGATTCTTGGTTTTCTATTTTTATTTGATCAAGTTTCTAATGTTTTAGACTCAGTATTCTAATCATATCATTAAGTTTATTTCTTGTTGTACAAATATTACCAAAAAATATGGTATTGTGTAGTCCTGCTACCATATTCTTGATATACAATTATACTTGCTCTTACCAAAAGAATGTACCAGGTTAGCCAATATGCCTAAATACAAACATGAGTCTCTTTTTTCTAAGACTCTCATACGAAGACACTGACAAGAGTTCATAGGAATAAACTATGCTTATCTGTGAATAAATTCTTAGTTCCCAGGTGCTGTGGGAAAAATGAAAGATCCAATTACAAAGTCTGAAAGGTTTCCTATAATTAGTGGCTATTAGGTTACTTTTGCTTATGACACAATACAGATGAAAGGAAAAATGGAAGAGGAATTGCTGTTTCATTTCTTAAGTTCCTAATTGCTTTTCTTGACTAACAGCTTATATTTCAAGGAAGCCAAGCCATAATCATTTCATCAATAACATTAACTTGTCATTTCATTCAGGAAATATGAGGTATGTTTTGGTCTTAACTTTAAGAATACTAGGAGATTCTGGTTTTACTTATATTGTCTTGTAAGCATACTTGCAGAATAATGTGGTCAATTTATAGGAAATGTCTCAGACTTATATTTCTCTGTGTGTGTCATAAATATCTATCAAAATAATAATTAATTAAGGGATGTGTATACTTTTCAAAAATCTTGTCATGATTTTACTATACTGTCTTTGACATTTGGGAAATTATGATGTCTTACAAACAGAAAAAAGGAAAGCAAATAATTGTATATGAACACCTATGTATAGAATATATAATATTAATAATACAAAGTATTTGCTTTCAAATAACTTAGATTATTGTGTTATTTCAAGATTGTGTAGGAAACACAAATGATTGAAATCAGTGGCAGGACCAATCTATTCAGTCAATGCCATATAGAGATGTTTGTGTTTGGTCACGTCCTGATAGAATAGGCCAGTGGTTCTCAACCTTTCTAATGCCGCGACCCTTTAATGCAGTTCCTCATGTAGTGGTGACCCCCAACCATAAAATTATTTTCGTCGCTACTTCATACCTGTAATTTTGCTACTGTTATGAATCATAATGTAAATATCTGTGTTTTCCGATGGTCTTAGGTGACCCTGCTAGTGGTTCTCAACCTGTGGGTCTCGACAGGTTGTTAATCCTTATATTTACATTTTCAAATTTTCATACATTTTATGCATAAAATGTTTTACAGTTGCACATGTAGATTTTTAAAAATTTAGCAATAGTATAAATTCATATAGTGGGAGATGCTTAATTTTTTATTATTATTGCTATTATTACTAAATGCTAGTAAAAATGAGTCTAGGATATTTTCTTAATAATAAGGATGGAAAAGCTTATTTTATAATTATCACCATCTTAAGAAAAGGCAGGAAAATTAACTGCAGAAATTGACTGTTGGTAAATATCTGTGTTTTCCGATGGTCTTAGGCGACCCTGCTAGTAATGTAAATATCTGTGTTTTCTGATGGTCTTAGGTGACCCTGCTATTGGTTCTCAACCTGTGGGTCTCGACCCACAGGTTGAGAACCGCTGCTGTAGAGCCTAAGACCATCGGAAAACACAGATATTTACATTTTGATTCATAACAGTAGCAAAATTACAGGTATGAAGTAGCAACGAAAATAATTTTATGGTTGGGGGTTACCACAACATGAGGAACTGTATTAAAGGGTCGCAGCATTAGAAAGGTTGAGAACCACTGGTCTAGGCCAATCATGACCCCTGTATCATGCCAACAGTCAATTTCTGCAGTTAATTTTCCTGCCTTTTCTTAAGATGGTGATAATTATAAAATAAGCTTTTCCATCCTTATAATTAAGAAAATATCCTAGACTCATTTTTACTAGCATTTAGTAATAATAGCAGTAATAATAAAAAATTAAGCATCTCCCACTACATGAATTTATACTATTGTTAAATTTTTAAAAATCTACATGTGCAACTGTGAAAAGTTTTATGCATAAAATGTATGAAAATTTGAAAATGTAAATATAAGGATTAACAACAACAACAACAAACCACACAAATTCTTCCAGAGTCCTTAGGTGTGTATGTTCCACTTGGAGACCACATATTGTGCCATCTACATGTCTAAAACTTAATCTATTTGACAGGCACGGCTCAGGTCTCACATCCATCACCAAAACTTCCTTGGAGAACTCTGGCAAACATGTCCCCATCTATTCCTGCCTTTATATTGCAAAAATACTTTTATCACATTGAGTGCAATTGGTTGTAAAACTAGCATTCTTTCACCCTGGCTGGTGTGGCTCATTTAGTTAGAGTGTCCTCTTGTACACTAAGAGGTGGTGGGTTCAATTCCCGGTCAGGGTGGGTGTGGGAGGTGACCGATTGATGTTTCTCTCTCAGATCAATGTTTTTCTCTTTCTCTCTCCCTTTCTTTCTCTGAAATAAATTAAAAATAAACTGGCATTCTTTCAACACCAAGATTAATGGTAACATCTTCAGTATAATATCTTTTTAGGTGTTATAAATTAACTATATAATTTAGCACAGGTGAAAAAGTCTTATTCATATGATATAATTGTAAGATTGATTTTTCTTGGGGTGAAAAAGAAAGCACACAAAAATTTTGTCATATATTTTGCTAGTTTATAAGAGAAAATTATATGTTTGGGATAATTCTTATACAATTTTAACTGATGTTTTATTTTGAAAGAAATAAAGTTTTTATATATAGTAACCACAAGCTTTCAGGAGACTTTATATATGTCACTGGAAATGTCTGTATTTCATAAAAGAAGTTCCCTATTGATGCAAAATACATGGCAGATGACTTTTCTGGGAAAGAAAATTGTTGGGTTTTTTTTTTAGGAATTATTCTATGTATTTCAAAATCAGGCAAGAGGGAGCCCTTGGTTTGAGGAACAAAGCATAATATTAGGGATTATGAGTCAGACAAACCTGAGTTTGAATTCCACCTCTATCATTTTCTGGTTGTGAGTGATAGACAAGTATCTGTTACTTCTCTAAGCCTTGGTTTTTCTCATCTAAGAAGTGCCCATCCTCATTATGTTACTCTTCTGCATTACAATAGATAATGCATATAAAGCCATACTTGATAACATAAAGTGAGTGAGGGGTACTAAACAGAAAGAACAATGCATTAAATCTCAAAATGCTATGGATCAATTCCATGTTTGTATGAGATACAGTAACTAGCTTGGGTCAAATAGGACTGTATAAGAAAATGTTTTTCCATGGAGAAATGCAAAGTATTCCTACAGGGACCCAATCCATTCCATTAGCTTCAGTAGCATCATTTTCCAATCAACCAGACTAAACTGGCACAGAAGAATACTTAATTGAAAAATTATGAGCCACATCACATTACTTAGAAAAATAAAGCAACATTAAAACCGTATTTTGATATATTTTTAACTTTATAAGGCTTTTTAGTGTCTATTATTTCCTTTGAATCTGACAACACTGCTGAAAAGATACCATTAACCATCACCTAGGCGTTAACAAAAATGTGAAACACGAGACACCACAAATAAAGCCTCTTAGTGAGAAGCCATCTGGTGAAACTAAGAATTTGTAATGTTTTACATTGGCTTTGAAAGGGATCCTTTAATCATCTGTCCTAAGAATCGTTCAACCTCTCTAGAGTACTGGGCTTGGTCAAAAGAAACAGAGAACGAATTTTAAGATGTACCTGAGCTGTATAAGTAATTGTCATAGGAGCTATTCATCAGTATGTGTTAGATCTTGTTGTGCAAAAGACAAAAGGAAATTTCCTACTGCTTGGATTTTTTTTTCTCCACTGCAAATAATATTGGATTTGTTTTGAAGTGCCGTCCATGTGTGTCTTATGGAAAGCCACCTAAATCCTTTACGCAAACAGAAAAAAAACATTCATGATAACAAACCAAGGTGGAAATTTCCACCACTGATGTCACAGCTGTGCTTTGAGATGAGCAAATCCAAACTGTGTGAAAGGAGTAGGTCACCAAACATAAAATCCCCTGCCTCTGATGTGAAGCAGGCGCGCAAGTCAGAAAGCAGTTGTGTCATGCCCTTTGTTATCTTGACAAGCAGCTTTTTCTCAAGGCACTGAAAGGGAGCTCTGACCACGGTTCAGACCTCATAAAACTGATAAATTAGATTTGAGCTGATTGCATTGCAAATACACCCCAATTACTTCAGAAGTTAAAATATCACAGCTGCCATGTACAATGGGCATCAAGTGGCTTAAATAGACTTCAGCTATCATCTGTGGGGAAGAGCAGCAAGTGGATCCCTGCTTTAGAATACATGCCATGATTTAGTGGCACCCAAAGTTCGCTCCCTAATCTCTGTTCTTAGGCTATCTTTAGGACATTTCACAACAAAATTGGTACTGAGTGTGAAGTGCATAGCTTAGAAAACTGGCCAGTGATAAAGGAGTTCTTACAAAGCAGTAAAGGCCATGAGGAGAGAATACGATTTCTGACAACAGGTGGAGTTCAGTTGTGCAACAGAAGAATACTAGTATATATAAAGCAGCTATACATAAAGTATTACAGCGCTATACATCAAGTGTTCTAGTGTGTTACAAGTGAAATTTTTCAGCAAGACTAAGCATGTGTTATTATTATCATTTCAATCCATGGAGACTTACACAGGTCATTTGATACAGCTAGGACAGGGGCAGAGGCAGCGTTTAAACTCAGTTCTGGTGTTTTGAAAGCTTTTATCTTGTGAGGTCAGTAGGCTCTTGAAAAAGTAGGAAGAAAGAAAAAAAATAGGGAAAAGGGGATTATTGACTGCCATAAAGATGCAAGTTACAAGAAAACACAACAGAAATAGGTATTTCAAATCAATCGAGGCATAAAACACAACAAAAAGCCAAACAGGTAATTCTGCCAGAAGATCCTGTTGAAGGTGAAGGTATTTGTTGCTTTTCTTCCCTCTGGATTCCCAGAGCTCTATGCTGCCATGACTAGGAACGAGGATGAGAGCCTTGGTTGTGTTTTCACCTATTATAACTTCCTCCCAAAATAAAACGAACAGTGTCTAGCCTGTATCTTTTCATTCTCACCCCCAAATGAGCATCTAATTGTAGAAGTTATAACCTGTTATTTAAAAAGACTTTTAACAATAAAGATACTATTTTTTTAAAAAGATTATTCTAAAAACATAAAAATAAAAAAGGCTGCTTAAACATAGTCATGATAAGTTACATTCTCCAATACCCTGACTGAAAAGCAATTAGACCTAGCATCCTCTGAATCTTGGGAATATCCTGCACTTACAACAGCCACCGTGGACCACGTGATGAAGTTCTATGTCATCAGGTCTGCTAACTGGGATCTCTAGGCTGAGGAGGTTTTGCCTTGAAACCACCACAATGGAAGAGACTCCAGTACTGAAATATCAATGAGGAGCGTCTCATCCTCGTGCTCCGAGCCTCCGGATGAACCTCGCTGCTGTGGGAGGTAACTTTCTTGCCACTTGTAAACAAACAAGGGAAGAAGGACCAGTGATGTCCTAACATTTGCCCCTCTCTCCTGCTTTAGTCATTTTCTCCGATGCCATGGGCTTGGTCAAGGGATATAAAAATGGAACAGATCATCATGAAAATCTTCTTATTATTTAGGTCTAACCTTAATTCTAAAAATCAAATATCAAAGACCATGAACCTTTTCTCTATTTTTTTCCCCCTCCAATGAATCTAACATGACTTGGCATTTTTCATAGACTGTTTCAGTTTTGCCTCAGGAAGACAAACACCTTTGATTTATCTCAACAAAATAAGAGGATTTATTAAAATTCGTAATATTTTAAAACAATCCAATCCTGTACAATAGAGAACGTATTAAAGATTTTAAAGTGTACAATGTTCGAACAATGTCAAGGACGTAGAGATGAGCCTCTAGGGGCATTTTCCCTAATAAATGGGAGGTGTGCTGCCCAAGCTGGAAAAAAAAAAGTATCACATGTTTGTGAAAGATGTAGTTCAGCTGCTACCTTGACAACAAAACCGAGCACATTAGCTAGCGACCTAAGGGACTGCAGAGATACCTGCTATTGTTTGACACAGAAATGAATTGGACACTTACTAAACATAGAGCAGGTGCAGAAAAACCCAGCATTGTCCTCTCTAAAGCATGCGTTCAGGTGGGAACTGAGCTCATTGAAAAGGGCATATGACATATAAGTGCACATAATAAGTATATGCTATCTAACAGTAGGCAGAGAAGCCAGGAGAGGGAAAACTCAGACAACAAAAATATAGAAAAACAGATATCTGCACATTAGCTTTGAGGTGATCATGCAAATCACTTGAGCTTCTGAATAGAACTCAGTGTGCTTGAAGATATATACATATTTCAAATGAAAAATAAAATGAGCAATTGTGACTGGGACTGAGTCACCCATGTATCTGCCACATTCTCCACATCAATTTGCTGACATCTGTCTGGTATATATTTTTTAATGTTTTTATGTAGTATGGTGACCCTAAAAAAGAATGGTATTTAGAGAACACAAACAAGAGGTATTAGTATTGCAAGTTTGTCTAAAATCTTTGGGCACTTTTCTGTCACTCTCTCTCTCCCTCTTCCTAGCCACTGCCTTCTCCACCTTCTTAGTCTCCTCTGGGATTTTATATTGTTTGGAATATTCTATTGTATTCACTTCCCCTTAACTCCTAGATCAAAATGTAAAATGTTTCATTCATGTCAACTAAGAATACTGATAAAAATAACTTCACAACATCATCCTAAATCCAGAAGGCTCATGAATCACTACCCTTAGAAAGACGTGGATACCCAGGGGATATTTTTATGCAAGCAGTCACACTGCGAGATCAGCATTCCTAGTGAGTGTTGTTCCTCCTGTAAAAGTTGTGTTTGTTTTTCCTGGCTTAGTAAAGTGCTATTTAAGTGGACCCCCAATCGAGGTGAAAAGCCTTGAGTTCTGTGCTATTTAGAATGCCTCTAACTGTTTCATAATTAACTAATAAATGCTCAACACACATGTGGCTCTTTAGGTACTATTCCAGCTTTATTTCTGTTTTAAACACATTAGATTTTCTGTGAAGTAATCAATAAATAACAACTAAATCCAGGAATTAGTGTCTGAAGTACCTGGAATTGACTAGTAGACTATCCTCCCCGAACCCTATTCTTCACATGCACTAGAAATTCATGTTCAAGAATTTAAGGGGTCTGGTACATTCAGATCTAGAGTTTATATAAGGGGTCTTGAAGAGACAGAAAAACATAGGATAGGGTTGCCAGATAAAGTACATGTTGCCCAGATGAATCTGGATTTCAGATAAACCCAGAACCTACATAGAAATTGGCAACTGTTCATGAGCATATTCCAGAAGGACTAAGCCTATTCCTATAGCAGGATGGCTGGGTACTCAAAGTAGGTGTATAATCAGGGAGAACATGTGGGGAGACACTGCCCACTTCCCAGCTGATAACTTGTGACTCTCCCAGAGGATTCCTGGCAGCAATCAACATGTGAGTCAATGAAAATGAACTAATATACCACCTTTGCACATGTGCAATTGTTTGTTGATTATCACATAGACTAGAGGCCTGGTGCATGCAATTCATGCACAGGAGGTGGGGGGACGGTTCTTTCAGCCCAGCCTGCACCCTCTCCAATCCGGGACCCCTTGGGGGATGTGAGACTGCCAGTTTAGTCCCGATCCCGGGAATTGGGCCTAAACCGGCAGTTGTACATCCCTCTCACAATTCGGGACTGCTAGCTCTTAACTGCTCACCTGCCTGCTGGCCTGATCGCCCCTAACTGCCCCCCTCTGCCCACCTGGTTGCCCCTCACTGCCCCCATGCCAGCCTAGTTGCCCCACACAGCCTACTGTTTGGTCGTTTGGTCGCCCCTCACTGCCCCCTCTGCCAGCCTGGTCACCCCATGCAGCCTGCTGTTCAGTCGTTACTGTGAGGGCCTCCTGACCAATTTGCATATTACCCTTTTATTAGTATAGATTGTTTCCTACACACTAAGAATGGAAAGGCTTTCCAAGGTAAAAATATGAAAAATAACTATTTTCTTGTCTAGATATGCCCTTCAGGTTCAACAAATTCATATATAATTGTGCATCTCCTCTTGCATCTCCCTGCTCATTTAAATGATGCTACTAATCAGTAGCCAGCACTAGAAATGACAGATATCATTCACTAACTGGGGACTCAGAATAGACTCTTAACATCTAATCAAGTCTTATTGATTATTCTGTCTAAGTCTTCTCTAAATTCATTCCTTTTTACATCCCCACAGCTTTTCTCTTTATCTCTTTACCTCTTATTTGCATTATCACAAGTCTAATTTCTAGGTTTTCAGCCTCTTCCTCTTATCTATAGGCTACACATTACTATGAGAATAATAAATAAAATAATGAATAAAAACTAATCACATCACTCTTTCTTTAAATGCTGTCAATGTCTCCCCCAAGGTATATGAGATTAACCCATCAGGGCCTTTTCTAAGTGACCCCAGCCTCATCCCCTGCAATGCTCTGGATAGATGTCTACAGTCCAATAGACATTCCTATTCAACCTTCAAGAGCCAGAACAATGGTTATTTCACCCAGGACCACTGTCGTCAAATCTCCAAAGTGGTTACTCTCATCATGATTTGATATCGTATTCATCTTTCTATTCTCAATGTTTAGCCCAATGGGGCACATAGTAGATATTGGAAACAGTATATCATAGGAGGCTAGAGAAACCATCTATATAAAAATGTTTCAGGTGTAGAGGACCTGCCTAATACATAGTCACAAACAGCCAAAATGATGAGACGAAAAAAAAAAAAAAAATGAAAGAACTGGAGAATTCTCCAGAAGAAGAGATAAATGAAGCAGAGATATGAAATTTATCTGAAACAGAGTTCAGGGTAATGATGTAAAGATGTTCAACAGCACGAAAAAAGTTATAGTAACTATGAAAAAAGAACAATCTGAGCTAAAGAATGAAATACACAAATAAAGAACACATTGAAAGGAATGCACAACAGATTAGGGGAAGCTGAGGATCGAATCAGTGAACTAGAAGACAGAGTTGAAAATATCACTCAATCAGAGAACCAAAAAGAAAAAAACAATTAAAAAACAGGAGGATAGCTTAAGGGAGCTGTGGGACAATGTGAAACGTAACAATATTAGAATAGCAGGTGTGCCAGAAGAGGAAGAAAGGGAGAAATAAATAGAGAATGTGTTTGAAGAAATAATGGCAGAAAACTTCCCTAACCTGGTAAAGGAAAAATCACACAAGTTCAGGAGGCACAGAGAACCCCAAGCAAGAAGAAACCAAACAGGACCACGCCCAGACACATCATAATTAAAATGCCAAAAATTAAAGACAAAGAGAGAATCTCAAAGGCAGCAAGAGAAAATAAAACTGTTACTTACAAAGGAGTTTCCATAAGGCTGACACCTGATTTCTCATCAGAAAATCTTCAGGCCAGAAGGGAATGGCATGAAGTACGCACAGTAATGGAAAGGAAGGATCTGAGACCAAGATTACTATATCCAGCAAGGCTATGATTCAAAATAGATGGTCAAATAAAGAGCTTCCCAGACCAAAAAAAAGGGCTAAACGAGTTCTTTACCACCAAGCCAGCATTACAAGAAATGCTAAAGGGACTGCTGTAATGAGAAGAAGAAACAGGAAGAGAAACTTAGCCATACAGAATTAAAATGGCAATAAATAAGTACTTATCAGTAATAACCCTAAATGTAAACGGATTAAATGCTCCAATCAAAAGGTTTAGGGTAGCTGAATGGATACAAAAATATGACCCAACTATATGCTGTCTACAAGAGACCCACCTCAAAACAAAAGACACACACAGGATGAGAGTGAAGGGATGGAAAAAAATTTTTCCATGCAAATGGAAAAGAATAAAAAAGCTGGAGTAGCAATACTCATATCTGACAAAATAGACTTTAAAATGAAGGCTATCACAAGAGACAACAAAGGTCACTATGCAAAACTAAAGGGATTGATCCAACAAGAGGATATGACCCTGGTAAACATATATGCACCCAATATAGGAACACCTAAATATATATAAACTTGTAGAGGACTTTAACAGAGAGATCAACAACAATACAATCATAGTAGGGGACTTTAACACCCCTCTGACTTCACTGGATAGATCTTCCAGACAAAAACTTAACAAGGAAACAGAGACTCTAAAGGACACACTGGATCAAATGGATTTAATTGATATATATAGAACATATCACCCCAACGCAGCAGAATATATGTTCTTCTCAAGTGCACACGGATCATTCACAAAGATAGGCCACATGTTAGGACACAAAACAAGTCTCTACAAGTTCAAGAAGATTAAAATCACATCAAGCATCTTCTCAGATCACAGTGGAATGAAATTAGAAAGCAACTACACTAAAAACACCACAAAACATTCAAACACATGTAAGTTAAATAGCATGTTATTATACAATGAATGGGTTACTAACAAGATCAAGAAAGAAATAAAAATCTTCCTGGAAACAAATGAAAATGAACACACAACAACCCCAAATCTCTGGGACACAGCAAAAGCAGTCCTGAGAGGGAAATTCATACCTCAAAACCAAGAAAAATCAGCAATAAACTACGTAACCCTGCAACTTAAAGAAAGAGAACAACAAGAAAAGCCCAGAATAAGTAGAAGGAAGGAAATATGCCAACAAGATGGACAATGTGGATGAAATAGACAAATTCCTAGAAAAATATAACCTCCCAAGACTGAATCAGGAGGAATCAGGAAACCTGAATAGGCCAATAACAACTGATGAAATAGAGGCAGTAATCAAAAAACTCCCACCAAACAAAAGCTCAGGTCCCAATGGCTTCACAGGGAAGTTTTACCAAACATTCAAAGAAGAACTAACAGCTATACTCCTCACACTATTTCAGAAAATCCAAGAGGAAGGAATACTTCCAAACTTTTTATGTGGCCAGCATTGTCCTAATTCCAAAACCAGGTAAAGACACTACAAAGAAAGAGAATTACAGGCCAATATCCCCGATGAACATAGATGCTAAAATCCCCAATAAAATATTAGCAATCGCATCCAGCAATATATTAAAAAGATCATACACCATGATCAAGTGGGATTTATTCCAGGGATGCAAGGCTGGTACAATATTTGTTTTAAAAAAAATGTTTCAAATTAACTTGCTAGGTCTGCTATATTTCCAGTTGAAAGCCTTTCTACTATTGGTTCATGAACTTAACTCTAACTTGGTGTGCTATAGCCAAACTATCTTTGGGCATCAAGAATATTTATAAAGAGATATTTATAAAGAGAAGCTTCGACTAGGACATCAATCAGGCTTGAAAACTGTATGATTCTATTTTTCCTGCATGTATAATTTACAAGTAATTTGAGTATTGTACACAACCACAGAGATTATCAAACAGGCTAGTGACGATTCCCCTCCAGGCATTTCCTATTCATTCTTGGGCTTGCTTGTGACACCTTCTCTTTGCATATAATATCCCCACCACTTGGAGTCCTGAAAGTAGGCATCCCTATATGTGCCTCACCAACAGAAAACCCAGTATAATCAGAGCTCCCTTCCCTCATCTGTGCTGACTTTGAGTATGATCAGGAATTCACTAATAAATTTGTTAAATGACAATTACTACTTTTGATAATTTCTTTAATTGTGCTTCCTATTACTCTTGACACATGGAATTGAGCTCTAAGAAACTTGCTTGTAAAACAAGGAGATAGGCTACAATTTTTGAGGGCACTTTTATCTATGATTCCATGATTGTAAACACATTTTGTCAGTCATCTTGCAGTTGCCTACTGATGGTAACAAGGGGAAAAGTGAAAGGAATTCATATCTATTAATATATGATGAGCAGCATATCATTAATCAAAAGATGGTTAGGAGTGAGAAACAAATTTCTAAGACTATGACTGACATTTCTTTATGACTAAATTTTCTTTCAACATCATTTTAATTTAAAAAAAGCATATTTGGAAACCTAAGATAAATTTTCATAAATACCAGAAAACGTATTTTTTTCTAATTAGATATTTATGATACATTTATATAAGTGAATAAAATCTAATTTGGGACACAAAGTCTTCTGTTGGAAGAATTTAAAAAAATAATGAAATTAAAATGCCTAAAACATGAAGAAAGAACAATAATATAAAACAAAAACAAAAAAGTGTGTGTGTGTGGGGGGGTGAGCAATTCAGAAATATTTCCTTTATAATGTTTTATTATTACACAATTACTTTATATTTCACCAAAAAAAACAGGAAGTGAATAAATCCACACCATGAAAAAATTTCTTCCTTTGACTAAGCTGAGGAATTCAGAAATGATACATGTCAAAGGTCAAAACATGTTTCTTTTTCGAGCAGGAGAGATTGGTCACATCCTGATGTTCTGTTGCAATAGCTTCATGGCTCCCTTGCCAAAGGACTGATGTATATTTAATCACTTTATCTAATGGATGTGATTTCTCAAGTCATAGTTACCCATTAGGAAAGCTCTTGCTCTGGGCTCAGCTGAGCACTCTGATTGCATTTCCTGACTTTGTGGTTTCAGAAAGGCCAAGTTAGCGAAGAATTCCCTGGCTGATCCATCCGCCTTTGCTAGGGACAAGTGAATACAACATGGCCATCCACGTCATTAGGCTTGGGGGTTGGGTGCAAATATCACGTGGATTCAGTGTGTCCAAACTTTTTGAACCAGAAGCCCATATGGTTAAGTTTAATTACCAGAAAACAAATATTTTATTTATTCATTTCCCAAATGCCTTTTCCTCCTTGATTGGAATAGAAACAAATCTCATTGTGAAGTTTTAAGGGATTACTATGAAGCACCTGATACTACTACCTAAGAATATGCTTACATGCCAAATAATACAGTGACACTTGAAACATGTTTTTTCATTCCAGTAGATGGTATGTTTTTGTTATTACTGTAAGACAGTAAAAAAAATGAGGACTGGATTCTATTATAAATACTCTTCCCCAGTCTCCTTTCTCGGCATGATGTTAAGGGACATGTACAATGTGGAAACTATATTTGACATTGCTAGCAATAAACCTATACCTGTAAGATTGAAGAAAAACTGCTAGCTTGGAATATTGATGTGTTCCTATCATAATTTGAACATATTATCAGTATTACACAGCCTTGCTTATGATAGCTTAATAGAAAATTTAAAACTGTTGAACCCATACTGATTTAGATCCCTTTTGCCAAAAAAAAAATAAAAAAAATAATAATCCTCTATAGCTGACCACTAACTGTCATGTCTCTGTATGGCATAAAAAACGTTCCTACTCCGGTGCTGACAGCTTCTTTTTCCCCCTATTCAATCTACATTCCAGATACATCACCCTACATTTCATTTCCCCAAAGGGGCAGCCAGGTATTTCTATGATTCTTGCCTTCTCATGATGTTCCCTCTGTCCAAACAGTTTCAACGATCCTGATCATCCAATTACTTATCTTTTCATATGCAGCTCAACATCTCCTCTATTAAGAGACCTGACCTTATTTCATCCCCTCTTTCCCTCACATATAAATTAAACTGTTCATCAGCTTCTTCTCATCTCCTGTCTGCTTTGGACTCCCATCTGCTCCCTAATGCAGGGTTTGGTTTTGTTTTTTGTGTGTGTTGTGTTTTTGTTTGTTTGTTTGTTTGTTTTGTTTTGTTTTGTTTTTTTACCATAGTTCCAATAATGCCTCATTTCTTCCATCAGTCTCCATGCTTTTTTCAAATAAACTCCTTAGGTAGGAAATTTATCTCAGCTATCATTTACATCCAGTGTATACCGTGATATCTGGACATCACAGAAACCTGTTAAACACTTGAGGAATGATGACTTTTCCTAACCCAAACACCTGAACAAGTAAGCATCTTGTCCTTAAGATAACATGTATGTCACACTGATTTGTAAGCAAACTCTATTACTTAACAAAATTACTTAAGATTTTTCAATATTCTGAGAGCACCTTCAAATACTTATAATATACAATAGCTATCATTGACTTTACATCAGAAACATTTTTTTAAATTTATGGCACTCTCAATTTTTCTTTTTCTCCTCATTAAAAAAATTAAAACGTGTTCATAAAAAAACAATTCCTAAAACTTATAGGTAGGCAGATGTGCACAAGAAATATAACCTGTTTCTCATTTTAATTACACCAAAATAAAGACTACTATCCATCTGCTTAAGTTTAATTAAAGCAGCTTTCTCCCAACCATAAGGAGTAAAGTCAAAAGCTTGATCAGATGGATGAGAAGGAAAACCAATACAGTGGACACCAACTAATTAAACTTTAAAATTCCCTAATTCTGAATTACACTCGTCACAGCAGTAATCACAGTAGAAGTTAAAAATCCACTAGGAGTATTTTTCCATTTTCACCAATACTCATGCACCCCAAAACTGAAAACATTTCATTTAAAATATATATTTGTTTAAGGACAAATCACCAAATGTCTGGATATCTAACAAAGTGATAAATTACACAGTTATTTTAGAGACACATGCCCAAATGCCGTACTTGATTTATCCTAACTTAATGTTTGCCATTAAACAATAAAGTTTATTTAATAGTTTGTAGGTAAATAACAGGGTCAAGTTAGAGAGGAAACATTTTATTATCATTAAATCCAAGATATAATCTTATGCAGAAAGTTGAGCATATAACGAATTTGGGGTTATTAATAGAATTGAATATACATATAGCAAATTTTTATTGGCAGAAAATGTGGAAAGTGTTAAAAAGGATAAAGCATAAAATAAAGTTAATCTACTCAGAGAAAATGACTGATATTTTGAGCTATTTACTTTGTCTTTTTACGTACAAACAGAAAGCTAAATGTTTTCCAAAAAGGCTATAATAATTTATGTTCCCTCTGGTATGGAAATATATTTTCCACACCAGAACAATATTAACTATAGTAAATTTTAAAATGCTTCCCAAATTAATGGGGAAAAAGTTTCTTTTAAAATGTGCAATACATGGAACATTTCTATTTCTTATTTGATGAATCTGTTTCTTCTCTTGGTCCTTTTCCTATTGGGGAACTCATCATTTCCTTCTTTGCTACGCTAAGGTATTGATCACTTTTCACAAAAGTTTCCATTTATTTATTTGTCAGTTTGCCATTTTTCAAGTTTTTACCTTTGGTAAACCTGTTTTTTTAGTAAAAAGAAATCTTAATTACTACTTAACAGAACTATGCAGTTATTTTATAATTAAAATATTCACACTTTTGTGCATATATATTTTTTTCTATTATGAGAATAGAGTTTTATCTTCAAGATATATTTCTGGGAAGCATAGACCTGGGAATGAAATATTCACACAGTCCCTGGAGTCTTGTCTGATGCTGAGTTTGCCCATTGTATCTCAAATGGAACCATCCAACTGACATAAAATGTTTTGCTCTGCTCTTTTCTCAGTAGTTGGGTCATGCACCTCCTCAGATCTTCTGCACAACCTTTTCTGCACTTTGAGTTTTGTATAATGCAGTTTCTTTAATTCAGATGACTATTCCTAAAGGCTAATAATGACATTACATATTTTTATATACATTACTAAAGGCCCGATGCACGAAATTGGTGCATGGGTAGGGTTCCTAGGCCTGGCCAGCAATCAGGGCCAATCTGTGGGGCGACTGGCAGGGTGGCCAGCCTGGTGCTGCCCGCTAGCCAGCCCTGTCCCCCGCCACTGCCACCGCCACCACTCACCTCCCTCTGCAGGGCGACCAGCGGGGCAATTGGGGGTGCCCAATGGCACCCGCTTTGGCTGGCCTGGGGCCTGCAGGAAGCTCCTGCATTAAGCGTCTGCCTCCTGGTGGTCAGTGCATGTCATAGCAACCAGTCATTCCACTAGTTAGGTCAATTTGCATATTAGGCTTTTATTATATAGGACTAGAGGCCCGGTGCATGAAATTCCTGCACTGGGGAGGGTGTCCCTCAGCCCAGACTGCACCCTCTCCAATATGGGACCCCTCGGGCGATGTCCAACTGCAGGTTTAGGCCCAATCCCTGTGGAATCGGTCCTAAACCTGCATTTGGACATCCCTCTCACAATCCAGGACCGCTGGCTCCTAACTGCTCACCTGCCTGCCTGATTGCCCCCTAACTGCTCCCTTGCTGGCCTGATTGACACCTAACTGCTCCTCTGTGGGCCTGATTGCCCCCAAATACCCTCCCCTGCTGGCCTGATTGACACCTAACTGCTCCTCTGCGGGCCTGATTGCCCCCAAATACCCTCCCCTGCTGGCCTGATCACCCCCAAGGCTTTTATTAGTATAGATATGACCCTGCACAGAAAATTTTACTAACCCTGCTGTACAATAAGGGCTTGATGATTGAATCATTAGGACCAGACACCAAGATTTCCTTTCTTTGAATAGTGGATGGAATAATTATCTTGTCTTTAAGTTGCCCAGAAATTAAAATGAGATAATGACTTAGAAAAGTATAAAAGCACCATATAAAGACAACTGTCTTTTTAATGAAGTGGTAAAATGAAAAACACTATTTTTATTCTCCCCTTCCTTCCTTTACAGCTTTTATTTAAACTTTGAAATTTATAAAAATTTCACTCCAATTTTCATTTTACATTCAATATTATTTTGTATTGGTTTCAGGTTTTATATTAGTTACAGAATAGTGGTTAGACAATCATATACTTTACAAAGTGTTCCCCGATATTTCTAGTACCCACCTGGCATCATACCATCATTACAACACTATTAACTATATTCCCTATTTAAGTGACAATGGGTTTACAGGTTCCTTTCAGTCTTTCTTTTGTGTTGCTTGTCCTTCCTTTTCTTTCTCACTTCTTCCCTCATTTTCTTTATATAGTATCTCAATTGGCCATCAAAGCTCAGTGAAGGCACTGGGACACGCTTCATCCATTTTACAGACGAGGAAACTGAGGCCAATTCCAGTTAGCTGTGGAACTTGACTCAGCACACAGGAAGCCCTCAGAGCCATGCTCTTTGCGATTCCTAAGAGGCAGCCGCCTGGCAAACAGAACAAACCTTCCAGTCAGGCTTCCGAGCCTCTTTCTCGAGCACCTCTTCATTGCGGATGCTCCACATTCTTTCCTCTCCCCGTCCCCTGCCCCCCATTCTTTACTGCCCCTGCTTCTCCGGAGCAGGTGGAAGGCTTTGCACTCACTGCCTAGGCATGCTCTGCCATGGGGCAGGGTGTTGGGCTTGCTTTTGGGTCAAGGCAGAAGCAGGAGTCGCTGCCTCTGAAGTGTGAAGAGCGAGGACCATTAGCACTGGGAGCTTCTCTGAATCACATCAGTCAGTCCAGTACCCTGCAGTGCAGCACCCCTCCACTGAGGTGGCACCACCCCTCAACCCCCGGCTTAGGGATGAGGGTCCTTGCCCTTCTGCCTGGGAGTCCTTCCATGCCCCTTGATCCCTGGCTGGGCCCACCCACATCTTGGGGCCACTGCAGAATCTCTGTCTCTCTGCAGATGAGGCAGATCCCTGCCCTCGATCTCCGCGAAGCTATGAATCTGTGGCCAGAGGCCAGGTCTGTGTCTCAGCAACCCCATGCCTGCAATGTTCCCAGGGACCCCCGGGAGTGGCTAGGCGGGTCCGGCCATGATCTTCCCAGGGACCCCCGGGAGTGGCTAGGCGGGTCCGGCCTCGCCTCCCCGGGGCTGCAATCATCCCAGGGACTCCGGGGAGTGGCTAGGCAGGCCGCTGCCCCTCCTGGGGCCTGCGATGGACCCGGACCCCTCCTGTGCTGTCTGACACTGCCTACCCCACCGCCTCCTCTGCTGATGGACTGGTACCTTGTGGGCGGTGTCTGGCGCTGCTTGCAGGGCCTCCTCCATCCCCGATGGACCCGTACCCCCCGAAGCAGGCCATGGTGCTGCCCGCCCTGCCTTCATATACAAATTAACCGCCATCTTTGGTGGGTTAATTTGCATACTCACTCACTCCGATTAGCTGTGGGCATAGCGAAGGTACAGTCAATTTACATATTTGTCTATTATTAGGTAAGATGACTAGAGGCCCGATGCATGAAATTTGTGCAAGAGTAGGCCTTTGCAGCTGCAGTGGCTGCCTGGATCCCTCCCTTGCAGCCACAGTGGCTTCCTCAATCCCGCAGCTGCAGCCCTGGCTTCGTCTGGAAGGTCATCCAGAAGGACGTCGGAAGGACGTCCGGTCTAATTAGCATATTATGCTTTTATTATTATATATGGTTTGTAAGACACTTAGATACATCATTCATCATCATTCATCATTCATTCACATTCATCATTTAATTCATTCGAGACAAATTTTTGAGAACCCTTTATTTGATTATAATCCTAAACCTCAGAGAAGTTATTGACAGGACACTTTTAAGTTGAGTAATTGGGCTAATGCTGCATGTTTATGACTCTTGTTTCTTCCCTAAGTAGTATTTTTGTATTTATTTTTATAGAATAAATATAGCCACAAAACTCAAAAGTATGCATAATGAAAATTTATTCTCCCTCCTTTTTTCCCTAGGCACCTAGATTCCTATCCTAGAGGCAACCACTTATACCAGTCCTTTGTGTATCCATCTACATGTTTGCAAAAACACATATATACCTATGAAATTTTCTTTTTACACTAATAATACCATATATACACATTGCTTTACATTTGTCACTTAAAATTATAACCTGGAAATATTTCCACATTAGTATGTATAGAGTCACCACTTCTCTTTACAGCAGCTTCATAAATTCCTATTGTACAGATGTACCAAAATTATTTAGCCATTCACTCGAAGAGTTTTATAATATTTTATGTTTTTTTGAATAATTGCTAGGCAAAAAGCAACACCTTAAAGGTGTATCTGACAACTTTATATTTAGAGTGGCAGATGAATAGTAGGAATTTATTTCTAGTTCTTTGGTGAGAAAAAAATATCAAAAGAAAGAAGTTGTCTCCATGCCTGAGAATACAAAATATAGAACTCAAATTTACTAAATAAATAAATAAATAAAGTAAGTAAGTAAGTAAGTTTAAACTCTCAAGAAGTGTTGGGGAAAAGGAAGGTTATTGTCAATGACTGCTGGCATATCTGAAACGTTTAATAGAAAAATTCATGTGTTCTTATTTATGCATGATATATGAAAGAGAAAATATATCTTAGCTAACAATAATTTTATATAGTCAGAATTAACCCTTACTTGAGATCACAAAATCATCACAGACTGAAGTGTGGTTGCAAAAGAGATCCTACTCCTTTTCATAGAGTCTTGTATAAAGAATGCATTTCCACTCTTTGATTATGCACATATCCACTTCCTCCAAAACATCAACATGGTTTAGGAAAAAGTGTCTAATAACTTCGGTATCAGGCAGACTTAGGTTTTAATTCTTGATTAAAACACATAACTAGCTCTGTGGCATTATACAAATTCCTCATAAATGAAATGGAGAAAATATGTATTCAAAGATTATTAGATAAAATAGAAACAGTTTCTGTAGAATACCTACCATAGTGCCTAAACTAAATAAATCTTACCAGTATTATTATCCTTTCCATATAGCAATTTTACCAACTGCAATTTTAAATTATAAACCGTGAGCTGGTCATTAAAAGTAAAAACTTATTAACATTTAAGTGGAGAATATTTGTTACTTATATGTTATTTCATAACATGTTTATGGCTTTATTCTAAAATAGGTCTGCAATAAGAAAGAAAACATAACATAGTTGTCAGGTTTGTGGCTCCAGAGTGAGAGAGACCTGGGTTCAAATTCCATCTCTACTGCTTACTAGCTTGTGTGCTGGGGCACATTAATTAATCTCTCTAAAGCTTAGTTTCTGCATCATAAGGCAGGGCTGAAAATGATTATCGTATAAGATCATTCCAAGGGAAAAAATGAGACACTGCACTTTAATCATTAAGCACATTTCCTAGTGCACTTTAAATATACAATACATCCTAAACCATTCACTTAGCACATTTCCTGATACATTTTAAGTGCAAAAAATCACTATTGTTATTAGTGCTTTTTATCAACTTCCCTATAAATTGACTTTGCACACCTAACATTCTTAAGGAGAATAAAGTTGGTTATTCATAATAGATAGATGTTTATATTGCATGTACAGAACCATTTATCCTTGAGGAGATTTCAACTTTAAATATTTTAAAGATTAAAACAAAGCCATTATCATTGCAAAACCAAGACCACACTGCATTCTACCAATATATGGTGATATATATCACACAAAGCCATTTATAAAGACCCTGTCAACATAAGGCTCATTAGTCCATGCAGTACATGCAGAATGTATACAGTTTTTAAGTGGTGATGAAGACTAAGCCCATCAGGCTTGTTAAATGCAAATGAGAGTGCTGACAGATTTAAAAACCAAGGAATTGGAATGTTATGGAACTCAAAGCAGAAATAAGAAAATAATTTAAAGTGTAAAGCAATGTGGCAAGTGCATAAAGGATTAATCATCCAATACTAGACATGTTTATTTAGTACTGAGCAGGTTTATACAATAGGTTAAAAATGCTGAACCTAGGCAAAAACTAGAAAGACACAAAGAAAAAAATGTTTTAAGGGAGAACGTTTTAGCACAGGTCAGATAGTGTCTCTTCATTAGTAACGAATGCTCTAGAACCTAACATTAAACAAGAGCGGCGAGGTAGTTGCTTAAGAAGGTAAATCCAAGCATAGTGACAATTTCTGAAGAAACACTCACAACAGGCCAGGAATAGTTCAATACATTCAAGGTTCTTGAATTTAATATTGGGACAAGTGAATTCAGTAGTATGCATGCCAAAGAATTCCTTGGAATATTTGTGGATATTATCAAGAAAAGTGGTTGTGTACTTATAAGATTTTTTGCTTTAGACATTTTTTTAGAATGTATATTGGCAGAGGGAAGAGGTACCCAGTTTTATGATTCTAAAGAAATAGCTTATATAGTAGAAATTAATCTAAGGATGCTGAAGTACTATGGGATAAATCACATGAACTTACAAACAAGTTTTTACAAAATTAACATGTTCATAAACAGAAACATCCTGTGTTTCATATTTCTCTACTCTCTCAGAACTACAGGCTATAATTGCAGCAAGGCATTTCGTAGCCTTGACCTCAATCGGAATAAGATGAAACCCATATAATACTGTTTAAAATGTATTCTCTTTGAAGGTTATTGTTGTGTAAAGGGTATTCAGAAGATTTAGGGCATAGATTTTTTTAATGGGTGAATTACATGATAACATTTCTTATTTTCTACTGTTTAAGACAGGGCTTTCAGAAGCTCATAGTAGATGTAAACAGGCTTAGACTCATGAAGAAAATTCCAGATTAGACCATTGCTACAGAATAATAATTAAACGGGAATAAAATAATTCCCATCCTTCCTCAAATTTATATTCCAGTATACTAGGTGTACCGGTTAATAACAGTGGATTTTGTAATCAAAGAAAACATGATAATTTCAAGAGAAACATCAACATTCAAAGTAATGTCCATCGCTAGCTACACATTTCCCCATCTTTCAGGTAATTTGTGGATACTGTCCCAACAGAAGTTTTCTTGTTTTGAGGCAAACCATTCAGAGACCCAATTTTCCATTTCTTCGTATGTTTTGAAGTGCTGCTCAGAAAGTGCATGTGCCATCTATTGGAACAAGTGGTAACCGGAAGGAGCAAGGTCTGGTGAATACAGTGGGTGCATTAATACTTCCCAGGCAAGATCTTTTAATGTGTCTTCAACTGGTTTTGAAGTGTGTGATGGTGTGTCATCATGAAGCAAAATTATTTTGCTGTGTCTTCTGGCACATTCTGGTCATTTCATGATCAAAGTGTGGTTCAAATTGATTATTTGTTGTTGGTAGCGATCAGTATTAACTGTTTCACCTGGTTTCAGAAGCTCACAATACACCACACCTTCCTGATCCCACCAAACACAGAGCATTGTCTTCTTTCCGGAGCGATTTGGCCTTGCAGTCGATGTTGATGGTTGACATGGATCAACCCATGATTTTGTGCATTTGGAATTCTCAAAGTAAATCCACTTTTCATCATCAGTCATAAAAAAAGACTTTCTTTCATGCCGTTGAAGCAACATTTTACTGATGACTTTTTGGTTTTCCATTTGTCTTTTGTTCAGTTGATGTGGCATACATTTTCCTTCCTTGAAAATCTTTCCCATTGCTTGTAAATAATCAGAAATTGTTTGCTGAGCAACATTTAATCTTTCTGCAAGTTTTTTTTTTTTAGTTTGACATGCATGTTCATGCAATAATGCTTGTAATTGTTGGCCTTCAAACTTTTTCGGTTGACCTGGACGTTCTTTGTCTTTCATATCAAAATCATCACTTTTAAAGTATTTAAACCAGTGTTCACAAGTATCTTGAGATGGAGCATGTTTACCATAAGCTTCCCGAAGTATTCAGCAGCACTTTTCTTCAAAATAAAGTAATGAATTATAACTTCCCACAAATGCTCTTTTTTTGGCATGAAATTCGACATTTTTAAGTGTAAAAATATCTATGATGTTAACACCTTCAGAAAATTTGACATATGAAGTTTTGAAGCTTGTTGTCAATACAACAAAATAGCATACATATCAAATCGCATACATATCAACATATGTGTAACTCCATCTATTGAAAAAAATCCGCATTATTAACTGGTACACATAGTGTATCTGTCCAGGAGACTTGGATTCTGAAAACGGTAAGTGTTTAGGCAAAAAGAGTATCCAACAATTCAATGGCAAAGGTGCTTAACTTTTATTTACAGGCTTTAACTCTTTTAACTATTATGATGATGAATGTATTGAACTGTTCATAAACAAAATATACTTAAATGTGTTATTTTCATGACAATATATACCATATTCAGTGTAAACTGTCACGTTTTCATTTGCTGGTAGCTACCCATGGGAAAAACTGCTGCCTATGGGACTGAACCTCCACAAGGACTGTCTAATGGAACAAGAAATATTTGTGGTACAATCTCCAACCTTCAAACTTCAGTTCTCATTAGCAAACTTCTAAAAACACTCTGAACAAAACTGAATGAAAAATTAGTTTCTTTACTAATTTTCACTATGGAGAAAATAAATTTCTGAACTTGTTTTATTAAAATAAATCTAAGATTTAAATAGTAGAAGTCTAAATGCTTAAAAAACAAGATAGTCTTTCTTTTGCATTCATTTATTCATTTGTCTACTCACTCCAGTATTATGAGTGCCACTCTGTGCAAAACATTGTGCTAGGGTCAGAGGGTATTATGATTGTAGCAGATAAAATCCTTTTTTTCCCCCTTAAAATATGTTTTTATTGATTTCAGAAAGAGAAAGGAAGAGATAGAGGGAGATAGAAACATCAATGATGAGAGAGAATCGTCAATCGACTGCCTCCTGCACACCCACTCCTGGGGATTGAGCTTGCAACTGGGCATGTGTTCTGACCAGGAATCGAAATGTGACCTCCTGGTTCGTGAGTTGATGTTCAACCACTGAGTCACACCACCCGGGCCAGGTAGAATTCTTGCTCCACTTAATTACATTATCTAATTCTTAGGATAAGAACATAAAGAGTTCCTGAATCTATTAACTAGTTAACAAGGAATTAGACTTCCTAGACTATACAGGAAGGGACCAAACCCAAACTTTTCCAATAACAGGACTGGTAAAAAAAGTGAATGAACCCCATCAGATGGTAGGAAAATATGAATATATAATATTCTTTCCACATCAGGAATGCCCTAAAGTTGCTGGTACACTCTTCCAACAATTCAAGAATTGTAATCCTTCATGTAAGAAAAAAAATTAGATGGGGTTCTTGAAATGGAAGGTAAATGCTCAGAGTAAGAAATATTTGAGCTAAAAACCAGACCTCTTGGAATTATTGGTGAAGGGAAGTTGGAAACTGTTAGACTCTGTAATGTCTAAAGTAATTGTGAAAAAGAAACAACATGAAAGAGCTAAAACTATAATAAGAAAACATAGGGGGTAAATTAGGTTGAACAACATTTTCTCAGATATGGCCTCAAAAGCACAGGCAACAAAATAAAAACAAACAAACAGATAAAGTGGATTTCATCAAAATCACAAACTTTTGTATATCAAAGGACACTGTTAGAGAATGAAAAGTAAACTCAGAGAACTTAAAAAATATGTGTAAATCATATCTGATAAGGAATTAATATCCACACTATATAAAGGACTCCTGCAACTCAACAACAAAAACATACCCATTTAAAGTGCACAAAGACTGGAAGAGACAATTCTTCAAACAGAATACACAAATGGTCACTAAGTTCATAAAAATATATTCCACCTCACTAATCATTACAGAAATGCAAATCAACACCACAATGAGATACCACTTTATTCCCACTAGGGTGGGTATTATTAAAAAAGAGAAAAAAATGTAAGCAAGGGTGTTGCTTACAATTTCCTGATGTGGAAATTGGAGGCCTTGTGCATTGCTAATGGGAATATAAAATAGTTTATTCACTGTGGAAAATGGTACAGCAGTTCTTCACAAAAATTAAACATAGGATTAGTATATGATCCAGCAATTCCAATTATGGGTATATACCCAAAAGAATTAGGAGCTGTTTGTATACCAATGTCATCAATGTTTGATTGGATAAACAAAGTATGGTATAAACATACAATAGGATATTATACAGCCTTAAAAATGAAGAATATTCTTATACATGCCATGAATCTTTAAAATATGCTAGATGAAATAAGCCAAACACAAAAGAAGAAATATTGTATGATTCCATGATACTGAGAATAGTTAAATTTATAGAGAAAGTAGAATGTTAACTATTACCAGGGACTGGGAAGGAGGCAAAGAAATGAGGAATTATTTTTTAATGAGTACAGAGTTTCAGTGTGGAATGATGAACAAGTTCTAGAGATGAATGGTGATTATGGTTGCACAACAATGTGAATGCACTTAATGCCCCTGTATTATACATTTAAATGGTTAAAATGGTAAATATCTTATGCATATTTTATCACAATTAATTTTTTTTAATTCATAATATTTTCCTTAAAACTGTAATTGAGTCAGTAGGATACTAAAGTCAAAGTAGTAGCAGTGGATCAACCTTGACAGGATACACATGTGCTTCCATGGTATGTATTATGCAAAATAGTACTGTACTTGCACCATGTTTTAGTTTCCAGATGTAAACATTTAATGATATTCTCAAATGTAACCTCTGGTCAAATGAGCCTTTTTCTCTCAAATGGTAATAATGAAGGATCTAAGCCATTGCACACGGGAATAGAATATAAAACAATCACATATAAGTTACCCATAAAAAAGACAAAAAGATGTATGGAAATTAGAAGTTCCCCAATCATTTATTTGCCCAAAATGGGATCCAGTGGGGGGTGGGGCGGGGAGAGAAGCACACTTGATCCCCTTCCTGGTTCTCCCATCCCATCACTATTGAATTGGCTTATCATACAGATCTCTAGGCAGACTTAGCATTTTTTTTTCCAAATTAAGAAAAGGCCCTCATCTTCTACTAATTTCTACCTTTCTCTCTGCATTTCAGCCACACTGATTTCCTTGCTGTTCCATAAACATATCAGATATGTTGCAATTGAAGTTCTTTGTGACTGGAATGATTTTCCTCTTACATAACTTGCTCCCTCACTTCCTGACCTCCTTCTGGTCTCTGCTCAAATATCACCTCAAAAAAGCATTTTTTTGTTGCTTTCAGTTTTATATCACACATATGAGTAAAATCATATGGTTCTTGACTTTTTCTGTCTGATTTATTTTGCTTAACAGGATATTCTCAAAATCAATCCATGTTGTTGCAAATGGCAGTATTTTGCATTTTCTTATTGCTGAGCAGTATTCCATTGTATATGTGTACCACATCTTCTTTACCCAATCATCTATCAAAGGACATTTCAGTTGTTTCCATGTCTTGACCACTGTGAATACTAGTAATGCTGCAATGAACATAGGGGTGCATATATCTTTACAAATATGTAAATGTTTTCCAATTTTGGGGGGTAGATATCCAAAAGAGGGGTTTGCTGGGTCATAAGGTAAGTCTATTCTTAATTTTTTGAGGATCCTCAAAAATGTAAAGCAATAAATGAACAAACAAGACACACAAAAATGCATAGACATAGATAACACTATGGTGGTACCAGAGGGAAGGAAGATTGGAAGGTAGTGAAGGGTCAAGGGAGTTGAGTGCCTAGTTATAGATTTTGGGTAGAGAGCACAATGCAATATAGAGATGATGTATCATAGACATGTACACATGAAACCTATATAATTTTATTAAGCAATGTAACCCCCAAAATTTAATAAAAATAAATTTTAAAGAAAGAGAAAAAAATTAAAAAGCTTTCTATCCACCCTTTTAAATAACTAGAGGCCCAGTGCATGAAAATTTGTGCACTGGGGGGCAGTGTCTCTCAGCCTGGCCTGCCCCCTCTCACAGTCCAGGAGCCCTCAGGGGATGTCCTACAGCCACAGTCTGGCCTCCCTTTATGGGAAGAGACTGGGCTGATCATGGGAAGGCACCACCCCCATCATTCCACTGCTGCTGCCACTGCCAGCTGCCACGGCTGCTGGTCCTCAGCCCTCGCTTCTTAGCGCTGGCCCTGCGCCCCCGTCCACTGGTGGGTGGGGGGTGATCTGGGGCCAGGCCAGCTGGGGGAGGGGCTGTGGGAGGTTGAGGCACAGCAGGTTGCACCCCGTCCAGCCTCTGTGGAGGTGTGGCGCCGGGACCGGGTCTGTGCCGCTGCCTCTGTGGCTGCCTCTGTGGAAGGGGCAGCACTGGGATTAGGACCACGCAGCCCCCTCTCCCGCTGCCTCTGCAGAAGGGGCTGTGGTGCTGGACCGGCCTGCGCCGCTGCCACGCCTGGGCTGCCCCCCCTCCCGCACCACCGCCACTCCCGCGTTGCAGGCCCTCGGACCTCGCAGCTGCTGCAGCTTTGTCAGGAAGGACGTCTGGAAGACATTGGGTCTATCCAGTCTAATTAGCATATTACCCTTTTATTAGTATAGATGCCTCTTTCCCTCAATTTTCCCTGTCCTGCTGCATGTTTCTTGACAGCATATATTATAATACAAGGACAGATGATGAGTAAATATTTATTTATTTATTTACTCACCATCTGTCTCCAAACTTGCATAAAGTTTCATGTTTTGCTCACTGCTGTATCTACAGTGTCTATAATAGTGCTTGAGTAGCTGGCTCAATAAATACCTGCTGAAGGAAGGGAGTGAATAAAGGAAGAGGGAGGGGAAAAAGAAATTATTGCTAAATTTCAGAAAACATACAAGTGCTGAGAATAGTGATGCTAAGAGTTCTGGGAACGGACCCGGAGCAACTCAGCATCCCTTTACCACCACTCCTGGGATCTCTGCCAGGTTCTCCCTTCCCACAAACCTCAGTGGCATTGATACCAACTTGGATTCCAATTCCTGACCTACACATGTTGGAAGGCAACCAGATAGGGTTTAATGACTGATCACCAGGCCAATTGGATATTTCAGCTCTCACTCTTTTTTTTTTTTTTTTTTATGTGACTGCAGTCCACCTCTTAAGAAAATCTTTTAACTCTCAGGAAAGGATGTGGGCTTCGGTCTTTGTAATGTGTCAAACATGTTAAAATAGTTTGGCTATTTTATGCAAAGAAAACTAAATATTGTCATCTAGAATGAGTGAACCCAAATTGTGGCAGAAAATAAACAGGAGTGCTGTTCCCTTCCTAGGAAATAAGATATATGACATTTCATTAGGACCTAGTAATGATAGAAAGCTGGGTTTGAGAAGCATAAATTAATAAATCCTTAAGTTATTCCTCCCACATGCTTAGAAACTTTCAGTGAAAAAGAACTATCCTACATAATAAAAAGGCAATATGCAAATTGCATCACTCCGCTACACCCACGATTGGGCCGGCTGGAGGCGCGGGGGGCAGGACTCAGGGTGGCCGATTGGCTGGCAGTAGGAGCCGGGGGGGCGGGGACTTGCGAGTCTCCGTTCCCTGCTCCTCCCGCAGGCCTAAACGGCTGTTGCTGCGGGAGGACCCATGGGGCCCGCAGAAGAAGCCGGTGGTGGCGGAAGACGCAGGTGGCCAATTGCATGGCTGCCGGCACCAGTTTTCCGCCAGCACCAGTTTTCCTCTGGCCACCGCCCCCCATCGGAGCACCTCGCAAGTCCCGCCCTCAGCCTTCAGGAGGCGCTCCGATCAGCGGGTGGCCAGACAAAAACTGGTGCTGGCGGAAAACTGGTGCTGGCAGCCAGGTGAAGGAAAGTCTATTGCACGAAACTTCGTGCAACGGGCTACTAGTTTTTAATAAAAGTTGAGCATATATAGGTGAGCAATAAATGATTCATTTAATCGGCAGCTATTGATTAAGAATGACTGCATGTAAGACACTATGCAGGGATGTCAATATGAACAAGCTATGTTCTTTTCCCTTAAATAGTCTAGTTACAGCAATTTTCAACCTTTTCAACTCATGGCACACATATAGTAATTACTAAAATTCTGTGGCACAGCAAAAAAATGTATTTTTTTGCCGATCTGACAAAAAAAAGGTATAATTTTTATTTATTCACACTGTACAGCTATTGTTGTGTTGGCTGTTGTCATTTTTTTTTTATTTGACAATCTAAGTAAAAAGGTCAGTGCCCTTGAATAAATAGTCAGGTATTGTATGTTTTTAAAATTCTTGTGGCACACGGTTTCCAATCCACAAACATTAGAACAGATTGAGATATATCATAGAACTCAGGGGCCCAATTTCCTATGGTTTTTATAACCCATGCAAAGTATATAATAAATATTTTTAAAATTACCTGTATTAGAAATTACTATAAGTATAATGTAAATTAATTTTCCAAAACTGTTTTAAAACCCTTAAGAGTGAACACCTTGAATCATTGATGTTAAAGAAACACTTTAATTGACATAAATAATTGTCTTTGTGACAGTAAGTACTATGATTTAGGTTACATTTGAGCATATCAATTTTTGGTACTAAGAATACTAGTATTTGTACTCTTCTAATATATTCTTAATTTCTAGGACATAAGAACCATCTTCTTCCTTCCTTACCCTACAGAAGGTCACTTTACTTTCTCTATTTCTCCAACCTCTAACACCAGGATCTCATATATGCAACTTTATTCTATTTTATCCATTACATCACTTAAAGATACATAAACTTCATCCACAACATTTCATATACATACCCCTTTTAATGACAATACTCCTCTTCTTTCAACTCTTGTCTACCTTAGGAAAGTCCCTTTTCCTGTTTTGACTCCCTCATAATAAAACAAACAAAAACACTCATGGCCAAGTCAAATCAGAGTAGTGCAATGACAACCCTAGACCAGGAAAGTAAAGTCTCTCAACCTCTGAAACAACCTTAATAACACTTTAAATGTATAGATACATTTTATAACATCTTCAGTCATCCACCTAAATCTCAATTGCAGTTTCACACAAATGCACTCCCCAAGAATCAGCATTCAAGATGAACATTTAAACAATCTTTCTTTTTCTTGTTCTCTAGTATTGTAACTACTTAGTTTGCTATGTTCAATTACAAATGTAGAGTATTTCAGTACCATTAGGGCTAAAAAGGCTTTTGTGGAATTCCTGGTAACATAACGATAGGGTATAGCTGTGTGGGATATGTGAAAGTATATTGGGATAAATAAGATTTTCTCTCCATTAAAAAGGATGAGTGTTACTCAGGTTTAGCAATCACTGTGAGTCTTTGGGAAGGTAATATAACTTCTGAGCCTTAGGGTTCTCACCTCAAAGGGTGGTTGTGGGGATTTAAAAGACGCATTTGCAAATCCCTTACTGTATTGCTTGGCAAAAATGAGACCACCGTATTCGAGGCTGTTAAATTAATGTTATTGTCAGTAATATTAATAAGATGTAAACTGTGCTATTTATATGGCAGTGTATCTGTTATATATTTATTTTCTGTCTTCATGATATTTCCATGATCTACCTCTTGCAATACATAGTTGATTATTCTTTGTAACTGGGGAAGAATTATGGATTGATAAAGAAAACAAATAAAATATTCAGTTATTATCCTTAATTTGATGGTTTGCTGTATAAGATTCTATTTTTGTAAATGCATCACCAATGAAATAAAGCAAGTGAGTGGACATATTGGAAAATATTTCCATCAGGATCAGACATCTTATTTGCTGGTTTAAAAATTAGGAGTTACATTCATGATGACTGAATTATTAGAGTAATTTTGATTTCATATATAAGTAAAAAATTCTATGATATACTCTTTTTAAAAATGTCCTATAAAATTAGATATTAGTTGTATGATGTACTAATTAATAGGATATCTGGCAGGTCACCTTCCCTGTACTGTTCTCCATTAATAAAGAATTCTGATAGATCAGGTTCAAAACATAAAAATAATGTAATTGAATATTTAACAAATTCTTGACGTTTAAGTATCTCTCCCATATTTTCCTGCTGACAAGTTTTTAGATACTTCATATAAACTATCTATAATAGCCCTATAACTGACAACTTTAGCAAGAGAGTGATATACAAAATTCAAAATAGAACCCTCCTATAATAGAGATGTCATTAAAAATAGAGAAACTGCATTGTTAATATTCATTGAAATAGGATTAAAAGTAAAAGTAACAACAATGAACTTTAGATGCTGTATCATTGTATTTAAGATATAATCAAAACTCACTTTGATTATAATACAGTGTTCACAATGGTCTACCTACCATTATTGAATAACTACTTATCATGTGAGACACAAAAATGCCCTTTTTAGTGTGTATGTGTATATATTTTACTTAATTTGCACAGATACCCTTAGAATTAGACACTACTTATTTTACAATGAAGTTACATTTTAGAAATTAAAGCATTTGACTAAAACCACTATACTAATATGATTATAATTTTATTCTTCCGTGCTTTTAACACTTTATAAAAATATTTACAAAAATTCTGAAGTACAGTAGGTTTATAATATGAATTTTCAAAAGAACTTCTCTATATAACCATTCTCCAAACATTCATTCCTGAAAGCCTGCTGGATGATCTCATGGGATGGTAAGAACCTTGCTCCCAGCTGGCCCCTGAGGATGCCATTTGCCTTCTCCCTACCTAATTACTATGAGCCAAGTTTGTCCAGGGTAACAAGAATATATATTACATTAAGAAGACAAAACCCTTCACTTAAAATTTGTATTATTTTATACCATGAAAGGATCATCTGTAAAGATTGGTCCCATAATATTTCCTGAGACTTTATATCATCAGCCAGATAAAGAAAGGATACAATTTACAAGTAAAATATTCTATTTATCCTACTCAAAATATACATTCAGTTACTCAATTATCTTTCCCAAGCCCCAAAAGAAGCACTGTCCATTGGACTTAAAAAAAAAACAATCATTTATGAAGTTTAAAGCAATACGTAAGGGGTGACCTGGCCAGTGTTTCTCAGTGGTTAGGGCATCAGCTTGTGCACTGAAGGGTTGCAGGTCCGATTCCTAGTCAAAGGCAAGTACCTGGGTTATGGGTTTGCTCCCTGCCCCCAGTTGAGGTGGGCAGGTGTCGGAGGCAACCAGTTCATGTGTCTCTCTCACATCCATGTTTGCTTTTCTTTCTCTCTCCCCCTTCCTCCCTCCCTCCTGCCCTCTTTCCCTCCTTCGATCCCTCCCTTCCACTCTTTCTGAAAAGCAATGGATAAAAATCCTGTGAGGATTAACAAGAAAAATATATACATAAGGGGATATCTCATTATCATGTAACATTTCTTTTACTTTCCCCTGTTTAACTTTCCTGTATGTATTTGAATATCTACATTTACTTCTTTTCTGAATCTCTAAATTACAGACCTTCAAGAAGATGACATATTTTAAACAATTACATTATATTCTAAGGTACATATTTATGAATAAGTAGAACAGTTGACAGACACTATGTCTAGTGAAATCATCCCTATTTTTTAAAAAACAACCAGACACAGGAAGTCAAGTTTGGCGTATAACACATAGAAAATTTCACTAAAAATCTGCACAGAAATGTCTTTATGCTTATATTTTAATTCATCTATCTAATCTTATTAATCTTCTTTAGAGGCTCAATTATCCAATTCTTTGTATTAATAGTTTGACCTAATAATCAAGCAAAATTTGTATTACTGGCATGTCTATCAAATGTTCAGAAGATGAGATGGAGAAGAGGAGACTGGGAAAGAAAAAAGCATTCAAAGCAGAGCAGAGATGGTCAGTTAATGACATTGTAAATGTACTTCTCCCTCTAAATTTCCAAGTGGACAATCACAGGTAGAATTAGACCTTTATCTTATTTTGATAAGTTATTCAGAAAGCTTTGTAAAAGATCCAGGAGACATTTTAAAGAAATTCATGATCAATAATGGCAGCCTCTCAAACACTTGACACAACAAAAGGAAATAATAAAATTAACAGCAATGAAATTACAATTAAAGTAATGGTGTATTTTAATAATAATATATGGCATATTTGGCTCCCTATTACATCACTTTAAAAATCTAAAGTTATTCCATTTCCTCTATAAAGAAAGCAATAATAGCATAGTTTTACTTAAAATGCAATTATTATTTTAAAGAGGGAACTCTTTTGTCAGTGAGGTAAAAAATATAAAATTCAATTCTGTATATAATGCCAACTGCAATTTGTCTGTGGCTATTGTTTATTGGCACTGCTCAAGGGTTCCCTTCTCCTTTCCTTCTTCACCATGGCCTGGCATTTTTCCTCACCATCCAAGTTTCATTCCTCCAAACTGTATTCCGACTTTAGCTGCCAAAAGCTGAGGCTTTCCCTGTTGCCTAAAGCCATTTCTTTCCAGATATACAGAGAAGTAAGTTAAACCTCCAATGAAGAAATTTCTTTGTGCAGGACGGCGAGACACCAACACTGTTCTTTCATATCTCACATTCGTGAATGCTCTTTCATAAATCCTCATATGAAAATTATTTTTATATAGTCTTATAGTGTCCTTTAGTATGACCTTGCCATCTTAAGTGGCAATCTGATTTTCATAGTTCTGAAGAAGGAAGCTATAATACCCTGTGAAATAATAAATTAGCGGACTGTGGTATGTAAAACAGAAGGCCATCTTCAATTAGTACACAGATGCACTCCAAAACATTACAACAACCACGATGTGCCATCTTAATAGCACATTTAACAAAATCCCTGGTGACAATTCATAAAATACTTTTAGTCCTTCGGAAGAGACATGATTGCCAAATTCTTGACCCAAAGCTCCCCAAAATGAAAACAATATCATGAATCAATGCTGGTCACCTACTTGCAAGCAAAATTTTCAACCAAATATTAGTAGCAAAACTACTTGTTTGGTTTATCCTTAGGTGCAGTCTCAAAAAAAAAATAATTGAGGTTTTATTGCCACACAGAGTTTTGTGAGTGTGTGTATAAATATGATGCTATCATTAGCCAGCATGCAGTTTGAAGTCCCTCCTCTGGCACCAAATAATAGTGATGGATCTTCCTGGATTAGCCCACAGTGTCTCTCAGAGCTTTTCTCAGTGAACATTTTGAATTTGAGAGATAATTTGCCCCTTGAGCCTGGAGTAAACACCAACTTGGATCATGTGAGCACCAAATCTTAAGCCTGAGCCTCACTTGACCATATTTACATCAGCTGAGCCTACTCAAATGCTCATTTTTATTGCAAAAATATTTTAAATTTATTAATTACCAATTTATCCTAAATTCTTGGTAAAATATACAGATTTAAACCAAATACAGTCATCATTGTATATTAGGAGTCATTCATACTAAAGTCATATTGGCTCATGCACTCCAATTTTTCTTTAAAATACATTTTAATTCAGTTGTCATCACTGCTTTCCTAAGAATACATTATAATCTACTTACCTGTGGACATGTTATTGCCTAATAATTGCTTAAAGATAGGAATACATCTCAGGATATTTTAATTTTACCTATTCAAAATCATAGTACAAGGCTGTGAACGTACCAGATGCTCAACAACAACAGGAAATGCATATATTTACTGGATTGATGTGCTCTATGATGAAATAAGTCATATCTTTGTATTGAAATATCTGGGGACACCCTCCCTCACTACTTTATGCCAGGCACTACTGGAAGCTAACTCAACAATAAAGACCTGCACTATGAAGCATGCATTGTACAAATCCACAAAATATCTGCATGCTGTATAATAAGCACTGTGAAGGAAACAAACCAGGTACCAAGATAGAAACTAACAGATGACAACCTACTTTTGACAAGGTGATCCAGAATGATCTGAGGAAGAGGCCTTTGAGCTGAGGCTTAGAAGGAGCTAGCCATTCAAAGAGAGAAAGGAATGCTCCAGGCTCTAAGAAGAGCATTTGAAAACGCCTTAGGAAATTTCTCCACATGGTCCAGGTAGTAAAAGACCAGTGTGGCTGGAGCATATACATGAGAGGGAGATGGGTTCAGTGAGGTTGTAGAGAAGGGGCCAGATCACAGAGTGAGCTGCATGTTAACAGAAAGAATTTGCTGTTGATCCGTTTCTGTGGTTCTGCATTTATTCATATCTCTGCAGTCATGAGTCCATGAATATTTTTAAGAAGAGGCATCATTGCTTATTATGAAGAGTTACTTGCAGGAGGAAAAAAAAAATGTATGGAAGTAGAACAAACTATAAAGGCTGTAGCAGGTACCCGAGTAAATTATGACGATGGCCTAAACTAATTTGGTGGCAGGAGAGATATAGATAACAGAGTGGAAGAGATACATCTGAGAAGTATAATTGAATAGAAGTGTGTCTGGATAATAAGACTGATAGATCTAAATATGGCCTGGTCAGGGATGAAATGCCATCATGAGGAAGAGAGAGCAATCAACACCTGGTGGATGGTTGAGCCATTTATTCAAAGGATGGATGTGGGAAAGAATCTAAGGACAGAGTTTTAGGAAAAATCATGCTATTACTAACTATCATGACATTTAGAACGGCCCATTCACATTTGTAAACATTTAGCTCCTTTACAAGGTTAGAAAAATAGCGTATAAATCCTTTCAGCACTTCGCACTTTTTCCCCACATATCTAAGAGGAATAGATAGTAGATAAATATTAGTATTCATTCTTCATGCAAAAATGTAAGACTCTATTGTTTTGTCCTTGCCACAGAGAAAATGGGTTGGTCTTAATAAAAAGTTGGACAGGACCCCTCTGATCCCACCTCTGAATTTCTTACTTTTTCTCTGCTGCCAAAACACATCTCAGCCACAGGTAGCAAAAACACAAGCACTGAGACAGGAGGGCTCCCAAGATTATCTCTGGGTCCCAGGAGACACAAGGAGGCACCAGAATGCCCTTGGGAGAGAGCCAGACCTGACTCATCTTTCTTGCATAGAAGCACCAGGTACGGGTGAGCCCTGCCCTGCACCATAAGAATCACGGCATACTGTGTACCCACCCTCTGTAAAAATATGTCACTGTGTCCCATGACTGCACAGTGGTTCACTTCCAAATGGGAACCTCTAGTAGACAGGTATTTTAAACACCTACAACATACAAAAAATTGACCTTAAGTAAAACTATTATCAGTTTCCTAAATAGAGGGCACATCCTCCATTACATCTAATGCCGTATTTTGTCTAGCACTTTGTTGTAAGCAGTATTCTAACAATCATGATAATTCCATACACAGGGATCAAATTAGACTAGCTTTCAAATAACCAAGATCTTTTTTTAAAATCCTAAGAAAGTGAACTCTAATTTTTAAAAAAAATGATGAAAAAAATAATTAGAAGATTCAATGAAAAGGACCACTTAATAATTTGATTTGGTTTGCATATTATATGTAGACAGGCTATATTTATGTTAAAGTGGAAATATATTTTAAAATACCAAAAGAAAGGAAGAAAAACAGCAATAGAAATAGAAAAGAACATTAAGAGTCGGTGTTTTTGAAAAGAACTTAACCCCCAAGTCACACTCAGCCACTGAAAAGCCACCATTATTTTAAAAGCTCATATTGATTTGGTCTTTATCTTACTGAACTGAGCTTTATAAAAACTCCCCTACGCTTCTCTCATAAAAATTGCTCTTCGCTTCAAAGGAGATATAAATTACCGGGAGAGCTGCAGCTGTAATAATTAAAAAACACTAAAATAATGAATTAAATAATCACAAAGTTGTCATTACATTTTCTGGTTTGGGAATCTTGTTTTGATCTTTTAATTGCCTTACTACAAGTAACGAAATACCTATTTTTTCCCCCAGAAAGTAAATATCCGTTTCTGTTGAAGTGGATAAAAAGTTAAAGTGATTCTGAACCTTATCTGAATTTCACTATAAAAGGCGTAATCCTTTGAAAAACCAGCTGCGTGGAGAACTGGGTACTAAGCAGTCTTGTCAATCATTGGTTTGTGTGCCCCAAAGGGTTGTGGCATCTCTTCCCTGTCCCTCACGTTTTAGCCATCAGCTCCTGGTTCTCACCTTAGCCAATGGGGCAGAGAACACTTTATTTTTCTGCTCATAAAGAAAAGACCTGTCCCTGGGACCGAAACCCATCCAACAACTCTGCTGGCATCAACAGGAAGAAAACCCCATCAGGTGTCTTGCCCTTTCCACATTTCAGAACCTGGCAGCAAACTCACGAGGTCAAAACCCGCCAAGGACCGGCGCCGCAATGGACACAGTAGCCTCTCCAGCCCTCTCAGCTCCTCTGGCCCCAAATAGTGGGCCGTCCCCGCCGCACCCCGCCCAGCTCCCCGCTCTCTGCTTTCCAGGTGGCTTCACCCCGGGCGGCCACAGCCGAGAGATGCGAACATGGACACAGGTGGGTGTGGCGGCTGAGGGCACCGGCGACCCCGGTGGCTTCCCTGCCGCCGCCACCAGAGGAGCGAGAGAGAAGGCACTTACTTGCAACCTGGCCCGCTGGTCATGCCCACCAGTCCCCCCGCAGAATCTGGCCCCCGGAGGGGCGCGGGCTCAGGGAGCCTTCCTCGCTCCCGCGGCGTTCCCTCCGCTGCCGCTCCTCCCTTGCTCTTCAGGCTCCTGCAGCCCAGCGGGCGCCCGCCGCCACCAGCCGCCTGCACCCGGGCCAGCCCAGCCCGGCCAGCCGCCAGCGAGCGGAGGAATTGGAAAGCGGACACCCGCTGGGGAGCGCTGGCAGGGCCCTCCGCCGCTGCGCCCCTCCTTCCGGGCGCGCCCAGGCCCGCAGCCCCGCCCCAGCGGGCCCCGCCCCCCTCTCCATCCGTCCCCCCCGCCCCCCTCCTTGCAGACCTGTCCACCCTCCCTCTGCGCTCCGCTCCCCAGGGCGCGCAAGGCCGGGACCCGCTCCGGGCGCGGTGGTGGCGCAGCTGTAGCCCTTCCACTCTGGGCCAAGTAGGAGGCAGAGGAGGGGTCGCGACCTCTCACTGACAGCTACCCTACGGGGTGGGGTGAGGTGGGGCGTGTGTGTGTGTGTGTATGTGTGCGCGCGCGCGTGCGTACACGTGTGTGTGTGTGTGTGCGCGCGCGCGTACAAGTGTGCATGTATGTGCGTTTGTGTGTCCAACCGTCAGAAGAGCCCTTCCCTTACCTCTCCCCCAGCCCCACCACCCCTCCCTGCCTCCCTGCTCAGCAGAATCTGCTGATGTTTCCGAGAAGTCACTTGGCGGGGCTTGGTGGGCGCCGGAGGAGAACTCCCGGCGGAGGAGGCGGGACCCGTGGCCACGGCCCTGGGCTCTGAGGATTGGAGACTGGAATCAGTGTCTTCCCCGGGGCTTTGCCCGCGGAGACCGGCGGTGGCGCGCAAGACGGTGTCTAGGCTACGATTTTTCTTTTCTTTTTTATAATCGATCGACCGGGTCGCCGAGTCTTCCAGGCAGGCAAAGAATTATACTTTTTTTTTTTTTTTTCCTAAGGTGGAGTGAGGAGTCAGAGGGAGACGTGGGGGAGAGGGAGACATGGGGAGAGGCTGCTTTCTCAGAGCACCATGGGTCATAAGGGTTGTGAGTTTGAGCTGGGTAGGTGCGACTGTGAAAAGATCTTTTTAAATCCGAGAGAGAGAGAGAGAGAGAGAGAGAGAGAGAGAGAGAGAGAGAGAGAGTTAGAGAGTTTTCTACAGCAGCCTGCTGGGAGGAAGACTGATGGAAACAGGACTGAATTCTCTTTCTCAAAGAGAAATTGTCAATTTCCACCAAGGAGAAAAATCAAGGGTTACTTTGGGGTAGAGTGGATTTCTGGATTTAGGCTTTTAAAAGGGGCAGATCACTTCGCAGTATAAACCTGAGTGATGGGCATTTGCAGCTCTAGTGTTATTTGTGTCCACGCCTTCTGTTGTGGACATGGTACTTAGTGGTAAACACACAGGATTTCAAGCCCCAGGATTTACCCTTCATTGATGCTTATTGAGCTTCTGAGGTTTGCTGTAGGCTTTTGGACCGTACATTCTTGCTGTGTAAGATGTGCTAGGGAAGGAAGGAAGGAAACTTTCAGTTTCTGAGGTTCTCCACTGAAGGGTGAACTTGGTCACTTGGGGATACTAGTAATTCTCAATGTAAGTCACCTTCTCCTCCTTGATTGGTTGCAGACATAAGAAGAGTTCAACTGTATTAGCAATGACAGCCTTTTTGATGAGATGCAATCATTGCCATTTTGTTTTCTTGACACCCTCAAGATAGCCTTCAACTCAGTTGTCACTGAGAAGTAAAATGAGCACAATCAATCCTTTCTCTTATCGTTATCTGACATCTGATCTCCTTTCTATCAGGGAAAAATCCATATGACACAGAATAATTAGAATCCATGGGATTTCATATCTATGTTATATTTTCTCTTAAGCGGATAAATTAGAACCTAAAGACTCTAGCTGATTAAGACAACTAAAAAATCATCAATGGCTCTAAAATTATAAAATTTATTAAGATGATTAGCACAGATTTGATCAATAAATTCCAAAATACTCACTCAAGAACAAATCAAATTACTATATTATGAAATATAGTGAGTTTATTGGATTTGTTATTCCTAGAAATAATGCAAAATTAAGACAAAAATAGATCCAGGATGAATTAATAAATGATGGCACCATATGGAATTATTATAGGAAATTGGGGTCACCTTTGGTAGTTAATATCATATAGCACTATTCAGAAAATACCATTGGGATAGTGAAAGAATATTGGGCTGGTTTTAATGAAGTATAGCAATTTTTCAAAAACCTCACCCAAGGATAAGGTTTTATTGATTTTTTTTTTTTTTTTTTTTTTTTTTTTAGAGATAGAGAGAGATAAAAACACTGATGTGAGAGAGAAACATCAATTGGTTGCCTCCTGTATGAGCCCTGACAGGGTATGGAACCCACAACCTAGGTATGTGCCCTGACTGGGAATCGAACCCACAACTTTTTGGTTATGGAGAAGAATGCTCCAACCAACTGAGCCACCCAGCCATGGCAAGTATAGCAATTTTTAACACTGGACAAAAATTACTTTCCCTCTGTGTGATGGGAAAGGAATTTTTTGTCCCTTCCCCCCGTCACTAAGAAAATAATGAATAATATATATCCTGCTTTGCCAATGAGTGTGTATTTTTGAGTGTGTATTTTTATTAATGTTTCCTCTAATTAATTCCCTATTAAATTCATGCACATTAAAAGGGAATTAATTAGAGGAAACATTTTAATATTGCTATTTGCCCTTTCTCTATAACAGAAGTGTCAGAGATGAAAGAAAATTAGTAAAACGTATATGAAAATATTCCTCCTGTCAGAGTCTGGGGCATGCTGTGGGACCCAGAGTCAAGTCCCCACCCACCTGCGTGTGCCTCGAAATCATGCCAGACCCAGACCCGGCCGGCCCCACACCCATCAAGCCCTGCCGCGTGGGGTGCACAGGCTCAGGTTCCCCATCAAGCCCTGCCGGGTAGAGGGTGCGGCCTCAGGTTCCCCGGCCTGGCACAGGTGGGGGACGTGGCTTCAGGTCCCCCCATCCCGGCGCAAGGGTGTGACAACCATTTGCATATTAGCTCTTTATTATATAGGATTTTTCCACCATAAGAGTATATTCACAAATACATTCTCAATATACCTAAGTTCTTTTTAAAAGTTTCAAAGAGAAAGCCTCCTAGGTCTGTGTTAAGTACCCCTTGTAAGATTTTGCCTTTGAGCTCATTGGCAAAGCATGGTGTATATTGTTCATTATTTTCCCATTTTTCTTTCATCCCAAAATACTATTTACCTTCCACCTATTTATTTTATGTGCCATTCTTATTCTCCCAAGTATTTGTAATCGGTTACTTTTAGTCTATGTTGTCTGTGCTTTTATTGCTCTTTTGACAGCGCTGAGATTTTTTGTTTCTGTTTAAATCAAGAAAAAGACTGAGTCTTTCATTGAATATTATACTAAACACCTCTGAGAATTCACCAAACACTAAGTGATCCTGTCAAATGTAGACATAAGTAGATGGTGCCAGCGAGAAGGCTAAAGGGTAGGCTTGAATTATGGGAGGCTTGAATTTATTGGTTCAACCAGCTAAGATACCTGGTTGAACCAATAAATTCCTAAGACTATTCACAAAGATCATCTATAACTTGGGTAGAAAGAAGTGGAGATGTTTACATGTTGAAACTAATGTTATACTTCAAAATCATAACAGGAATAAAGAATTTTATTTTACTGTGTGGTACTGTGCAAATCCACATTTTTATCTTCTCCATAATTGCCACTCCAGTTTTTAAAACTATAGACATTTCTGGAGGAAAGATAAATAGACAGTAATATGAAGACAATGAAATAAATAAAAATACATAAGGCCAGGGGAAAAAAACTAATGGAATGCTTCAAGTAAAAAAATATCTGGATTTCACACAGAGCTAGAAATAATTTGTGTTCCCCCCAGCCAAAGTGAAAATCCCTCATCACACATGCAATATTGGGTAGAGTCTTTAGAAAGGTATTTTCCTAATAATGGGGCTAAAATAGCTTTAGATTAAAGTTGCTCTAGATTTATTCCAACAAAGCTTAAAAGGATGTATTTATATAGTAATGAATAAGATGGTAAATTTTGAATTTGAGGCCTGATTTAGTGATGTCTGAATTACCTAACTATTCCAAGACACATGATGATATTCTGAGAATGCATTATCAAGTGAAAATGTAGTGAAGACAGGTTGAATGGCAAATAATAATATATTTTTAACAAATGGTCAATATCCTCTCTAATAAAATGGTAATATGCAAATTAACCATCACTCCACTACATAACCCACGCCCACCAGCTAAGCCACGCCCACCAGCCAATCAGGGCGAGTATGCAAATTAACCCCAATCCAAGATGGCTACAACCACAGAGAGCAAGGTTTCCCAGGTAACAGAGGAAGCCAAGCTTTCCATAGCCATTGCAGGCCTAAGCCTCCACTCAAGCTACAAAGTTTCAATTATAGAAGGTAAACAAATTCAAACAAATGGCGGCAGAATGGAGCTTGAGAGAGCAGGCCAGGGTTGCCGGCGGCAATAGTGGAAGCAAAGCTTTCCCCACACCCTGGCCGGGCTCACCCGCTTAAGGCTACAAAGTTTCAATTGTAGAAGGTGAATTAACTGCCACAGAAATGGCTGCCGGAGCCCCAGGCTTGGCTCCGCTCCAGGCTACAAAGTTTCAATTGTAGAAGGAAAATAAATTCCAGATACCAGGGCCTCCCCTTGGGTTGCCAGGGGGCGTAGCCGGCCTGCAAACCACCACAGGCCCCTCGCTCAGGCCGCCCCACACCCCAAGGGAACCCCCACCCTTATCTGTGAAACCCTTCAGGGCAAATCAGCTGGCCCCCACCCGTGTACCAGGCCTCTATCCTATCTAATAAAAGAGTAATATACAGATTGATCATCACTGCAACACACAATATAGCTGCCCCCATGTGGTCAAAGATCCTGCCCCCATGTGGACACAAGATGGCCACCACAAGATGGCCAGCAGGAGAGGGCAGTTGGGAGGCACCAGGCCTGCAAGGGAGGGCAGTTGTGAGGGACCAGGCCTGCAAGAGAGGGCAGTTGAGAGGGACCAGGCTTGCAAGGGAGGGCAGTTGGAGGTGATCAACCCTGCAGGAGAGGGCAGTTAGGGGTGACCAGGCTGGCAGAGGAGGGAAGTTGGGGGCAAACAGGCTGGCAGGGGAGCAGTTAAGCATCAACCAGGCTGGCAGCAGAGTGGTTAGGGGGTGATCAGGCTGGCAGGCAGAAGCGGTTAGGGGCAATCAGGAAGGCAGGCAGGCAAGCAGTTGGGAGCCAGCAGTCCTGGATTGTGAAAGGGATGTCCGACTGCCCGTTTAGGCACGATCCCACCAGGATCGGGCCTAAACGGGCAGTCGGACATCCCTCCAGGAGTCCCAGATTGGAGAGGGTACAGGCTGGGCTGAGGGACAACCCCCCGCCATGCACGAATTTCGTGCACCTGGCTTCTAGTGTTTTTATAAAAAATTTTGAAATGTAATTAGGTTAAACTTTTTGCAATTATTTTGGTTCTTGCCAGTGCAATTAGTAATAATGCCTATTGAAGTTTTAATATGTACCCGGTATTATTTTTAAAGCTTTACTTGTTTAACTTATTTAATACACTAGAGGCCCGATGCATGAAGATTCTTGCAAGAATAGGCCTTCCTTCCCCTGGCTGCTGGCACCGCCTTCGCTCCAGCCCGGAGCCACCTTTCGCCTCTCGCCTTATCGCATCAATTTGCATATTCCTTCCTTATTGGTTGTGGGCCCCAGAACCTGAGTACTTAAAATATAGAGTGAGCTTATTGGCTCTTCTGCATAGCTGCGTGGCCTTGGGCAAGTTGTTTAATCCTTCATAGCTTAGTTTTGTTAGCTGGAAATATGGAATTATAATTTTACCTACCTGCAGGAGTTGTATCCTATCTAATAAAGATGGAATATGCAAATTGACTGTAACTCCACAACAAAGGTGGCGGCGCCCCTCAAGTAAGTACCTTTAGAGGGAAGTGGCTATTCTATGTCTAATAAAGATAATATGTGTATTTAGAACATATTAGCCAGACTACATTAAAATTATGAAAATAAAATTTGGTAAGTGTAGAACAAAATACATAAACATAAAGTAAGCTCAACCCTCAATAGTTGATTCATTCACAAACAAAACTGTTGACTGAAACAAACACGTTGGTGAAGTGGAATCTCTTCAGAGTACTGTGGAAACAGTACAGAAGCCATTTCCTGATCTACCTACCAATTACTACCTGCTTCCAGTGGGTGTGAATCCTAATCTCTGTGTATTCCAGTTTTCTCCTTCGTAAATTAGGTCTGTGCTCAATTAATTTTAAGGTCCTTTCTTCTCTGATCTTTTAGATTTGTTTCTTTTGTATGGATATATGCATCTTTCTAAGTAAAATTTAAATAGAACATTCTTTCATTGAAACATTGTTGTTTGTGAGCAACATGTACTAGTATATTTTCTCTATGATAGCCACTTTTGGAAGAGAAATAATCAAATGAGAAAATTAAATAGAAGTTATAGACTTCAATATGAAGTTTTCTTTACTTCACTGGATTATGACTGTTTCCTTCAGAGCTACCCCAGTTCAAAAAATTCTAGCACAGTGCTCACAGTGGACACTCTGTGTACACCATTAATTTGCATACATACAGTTCAAAATCAGTTTCCTCCTCATTCATTTTTGGTAAGTGCTATATCTGCTGCCACCTGGTGTTCAAAATAAGTCAAATGTCTTAGAAGGTAAACTAAAAACCTTTTATTTTTTTAAAAAACTTCTTTTTAGAGCAGTTTTAACTCTACAATAAAATTGAGATGAATGTACAGAGACTTCTCATATATCCCCACGCCCCACACATGCATAGCCTCCCCATTATCAACATCACTCACCAGAATGATACTTTTTATTATTATTATTATTATTATTATTATTATTATTATTATTTACCCAAGGATGAACCTACATTCACATATCATAATCATCTGAAGCCCATAGTTTACCTTAGCATTCAGTCTTGGTGTTTTACATTCTATGGTTTTAGACAAATGTATAATGGCACCTCTCCATCATTATAATATCATACAGAGTAGCTTCACTACCCTAAACATACTCTGTGCTCGGCCTTTTCCCTTTCCGCCTCTGCAATCATTAATTATTTTATTATCTCCACAGTTTGGCCTTTTTCAGATGTCATATTATTGGAAGAATAAAGTATTTAGCCTTTTCAGACTGGCTTCTTTCACAGTAATACGTTCTTAAATTTCTTTCATGTCTTTTTTCATGGCTTGATAGTTCGTTTTTTGTTGTTTTTTTTGTGGGGGGGGGGGTGAGCGCTGAATAATAGTCCATTGTTGTCTGGCATTTTATTTATCATTCACTGAAGGACATCTTAGTTGCTTCCAAGTTTTGGCAATTCTGAATAAAGCTGCTTTAAACATCCATGTGCAGGTTTTCATGTGGACCTAAGTTTTCAAATTCTTTGGGTAAATTCCAAGGAGTATAACTGCTGGGTCATATGCTAAGAGTATATCTAGTTTTGTAAGAAATTGCAAAACCATCTTCCAAAGTCACTGTACCATTTTGCACTTCTACCACAATGTATGATAATTTCTGTTGGTCTGTATGCTCATGTGCATTTGGTGTTGACAGTGTTACAGATTTTGGCCATTCTAATAGGTGTGTAGAGGTATCTCATTGTTGTTTAAATTTGCATTTTCCTAATTTTCCATGTGCTATGGAACATCTTTTCATATACTTATTTGCCATCGGTGTATTTCCTTCTATATATCTGATGTGCCTATTAAGGTTGTTGGCTCATTTTTAATAGTTTTTGTTTTGTTTTGTTTTCATATTGTTGAGTTTTAAGAGCTCTTTGTATATTTTGGATATCAGTCATGTATCAGATGTGTCTTTTGCAAACATTTCCTCGCACTATGGGACTCTCCTTCTAATTCTCTGATATTGTCTTTCACAGAGCAGCACTTTTAATTTTAACGAAGTCCACTTACCAGTTCTTTCTTTCATGGATTTTGTCTTTGATATATCTAAAACATCATCACCATATCCAAGGTCATCTAGGGTGTTCTCCTATAAGAGTTTTATTGTTTTGCACTTTACATTAAGGTCTGTGATCCATTTTGAGTTAATTTTTGTGAAGGGCTTAAGGTCTGTGTCTAGATTCTTTTTTTTTTTTTTTTTTTTTGCACATGGATGTCCAGTTGTTCCAGCACTATTTCTTAAAAATACCATCTTTGCTTCATTGTATTTATCAGAGAATTTATTATGTACTGTGCTTCAATAGCACTGTTGAAAAAAAGGGGGATACACTTAGAATATTCAGCCATCCATATGTACTTCTTATTTATGGACACTTCCCAAAATATATATATCTGAATTAGATCATCAATGAACTATAAATTGAGGCCCAATTGGTACAACTGCTTTTCCTGTTCTCTTGGGCCATCAGCCTACATTAGGGGATGTGATAAGCATCAATCAGCCTTATGGGAATTGGAGAAGGAAGGGGATGGTGACAGAAGGCTGAAATGATGGCTACTGGCTAATTGTAGCTTTTAATGATCCACCCTACAAGTTCTTGGAAGTCTCCCATATTAGACATATTTGAAAAATGATCTGTATCATCAACCTGGATTGTATTTCTCAGGAATTAAGAACATAATGACTCAATTTTGACAGATTTATGTGACTATTTATTTCCTTTAACATTCTTTTTATCAATCAATTTGCTTTCTATCCCTTTCCCAGTGATTTGCTTTGTAGTATTACTAGTAATGAGCTATAGAGTCATGCAATCTTATCTTTCTTTTCTACATTTAGTTCAAAATCTCTATATCTAAACAAAGCTAAAAAAATCTGTTTAGGGTCAATATTAAAGAAAACATCTTTCCATTTTTAAAAAGATGAAATAAACAAATACATCACAGGGTGATGCTTGTTGTGTTAGTCTGAGAAAGTTCTTGACTCACTCTAGGATCTAGTTCTCTCATCTGGGAACAATGATACCTGACTTTCTGAGTCTGTGAGGATTGCATAAGACCACATCTATATAAAAACCTTAACACTGGGCTTGGCACATAAAACACATAGTTAATGCTCAATGATGAATACATAAGTAAATAGAGTAATAGATCGTATTTTGAGTGTTCATGGCATGCCAGGCATTGGCACACAATCACATTAAATCCTCATTACAATCCATAAGGTACACATTTTTATTACACCTGTTTAACAAATAAGGATACTGAGGACTATCTTAAATAAATAACCTTTTACACAAAGAGTAAGTGATGCTATTCTACTTCTATTGAGTGGAAACAAAAATCAACAACCAAAGGAGGGAAAGAGAAAGAGGAAGGGAGAGAGGAAGGAAGAAAAAGCCAGAGAAGAGAGAAAAGAGAAGAAGTGTTCTTTAGTTTGCTGAGACATGAAATACTCCTTTATTTCAAGAGCCTTTGATCATGCAGCTGTCTCTGATTGGAAGGACACTCCCATTCATTGTTTAGCCAACTCTTTTCATCCATTACTTCTCAGCTTTAAGCCAATTTTCAACTCCCACGGCTGGGTCAGGTTTTCCCTGCCTTAGCTTTGAACTTTCCTTTCATCATGCTTGACACAATTGTAATTAATTGTCTAATTATTTTTAGCCTAGCTACAAAACCAAAGCTCTGTGAAAACGGAATATACCTACTTTGTTTATTTCTATGCCTTAATGTTAAAGGATGTCTGATAAAGAGAAACTCAGTTATTAAACGAATGAAATAATAAAGAATAATAAGAAATAGACAAGTGAATGTGGGGCTGATGATGGTGAGATATTTCATCAAGCAGCATATACCAATAAGGAAGCGATAAAAAATAGTGCAATAAAATAGTTACAACCTGTAAACCCCTCAGTGCCCATATGGGGCCCCTGCCAGTCCCTTTCACTTCATTGTCTATACTCTCCTCCTCAGTCACCATATTCAAGTTGATGAGCCTTTTTTCAGGTTTTAGAATCCACCCACATTGTTCTGAGTTGTATGCTTTTCCTGGAGCTGCTGTGACAAAGCATCACAAACTGGTTGCTTTAGAACAACAGACAGTTATGCTCTCACCATTCTGGAGGCCAGAAGTCTGAAATCAAGGTGTCGGCAGGGTTTATTCCTCCTTCTGGAGGGAGAATCTAGTTACTCCATGACTTTTCTCTTGGCTTCTGATAGTTGCCAACATTTCTTGGGTTTCCTTGGCCTGTAAATGCTTCGTTTAGTCTGTTTTCACGTGGTGATCTCTGTGTGTGTGTGTGTGTGTGTGTGTGTGTGTGTGTGTGTGTGTCCAAATTTCCCTCTTCCTATAATAACACTATAAACCCAGCCTAATTCATTATGTCCTCATCTCAATTTGATTACATACACAAAGACTCTATTTCTAAAGGTCACATGCACAGGTGCTAGGGGTTAGGACTTGAACATTTCTTTTTGCAGGACACAATGCAACCCACAACAGCAGCCCAGAGTCTAACACTGCTGTTTTTTTCTGCCTGGAATGATTTGCCTTCAAATCTTAGCATGGCTACCTTCTTAAGCATGGTACCAGCCTAAATGTCATCTTCTCAAATCAAAAGTAAGGTGACACCACACCAAAATGTTCCTTTTCCCTGACCCCACACTTCCTGTCTCACATCTTCTATTTCCCAATTGGTCTCTATTATACCATCTGGCTTCATTTTCTTTTTTATTGCTTACAGATGTCCCCATTTTCCCTTCCTTTGCCCACCTCCCCCTTTTCCCTTTCCCCCCTCTTCCCTTTAGCCTGATTTTCTTCATGCACTTTTCACTATCTGAAAGTATCTTGTGCACAATGTGTTCCTCTGTGCCCCTCTGTAGAACATGATCTCTGCAAAGAGCAGGGACCTTGTTTCTTGATTACCACTGTAGCCTTAGCACCTACAATCGTGTCTTAAATAGAGTGAGCGCTCCAAGTCTTGCTCAATGAAACTTATGCTATTTTTCTGACCGTTATTTATGACCAAAATAATAATATATAACACACAGTAAAAAAAAAAATTCACTGGCATCCAACATTCAGAATTTATTGCCATAGTTAGTTTACTGGGAGTTGGATAGGTAGCTCTGTTGATGTGGGCTGGACTTACACATCTGCAGGTTGTCGGCTTGATGTGACTAATCTGGGCTCATTTAGACGGGCCTCCACTGGGAAACTTTGGACAGCTTAGTTCTGGTGGACAGATGGCTCGGCATCCAGGAGGCTAGCCTAGGCATGTTTTCATGTTTTCAGGCACAAGACACTAAGTGGAGACCTGCATGCTCTCTTTCAGCCTTGCCTCAGGATTGGTATGCAGAGCCTTTTGCCACATTCGAATTGCCAAAGCAAGACACATGGCCAGGCTCAGATTCGAGGGTGGGAAATGAATTTATTTCACTCTTTAGTGAGATAAACTGTAACACCACATAGCAAAGGGCGTGGATACAGGGAAGAGTGACAACTTTGTACCATAAATACAATCTACTACATAGGTATTTTTGAGAGGTACTTTAACTTCATTCTAGAACAAGATGGGGTACTAATAAATATCTATACAAATATAAATTTATTTTAATTTATGAAAGTATAGAGTGGCAGGCACTTCACATGTTTTTAGTTAGAAGTACTGATGTGTAATCGAGTGTGACCACATAGGCTTGAATTTTATCTCTATCATATCCTATCCTAAGAATTATCTGTAAAATGGGGATAATAATAATACCCATCCAATAGATTTCTTTGTAAGGAGATAATACAAATAAAATGTTTAGCATAGTGCTCAGATTATAATAAACATTCAGTAAATGATAGCCACTATTATTAGCTATTGTCATTCATTACAACTAAGGGCAGGAGTGGAATTTATAGCATTATATAAAATGCTATAAGTGCTTCGTTATTTTAACCACTAAAATCTTCAATGTAGATTTATTTGAAACATTTTTCCTTAAATTTGCATGTCGATAATTTGATTGATAAAAAATACCCCCAAGTATCAACTGCTGCCAGTATATATATTATTTATACTGTAGATTTAATTAAGGAAAACCATGATAAGAATTAAGAATAAGACTAGTCTTTGCCTTTGCCCCAATAAAGTGAGATATCCTGTGATTTATTAAAATGATATATAAATTATTGCTCTATGAAAATCCCCTGATTAGTACTATTTTCTTAAATCATTAATTTTACTGGAGTCCAACTTAGGACCCATCTTGTTATCTGAAAAGTCACTCCTTGGTTTGGATACATTTGATGGCTCAGCCAAAAATTACTATTTCTGAAGATAAAGTTTCCTGAAATTGTGATGTAAGGTAGTAGGAGTGTGTGAGAAGTCAGAATATTGTTTTCCAATACCTTGGCTGAAGTTACTCTTTTCCATTATGGGATCAGGTTACATAAATAAGTGAAAAGGAAAGAAAGGAGGGAGAGAGGAAGAAACAGAGAGAGCAGGAGGATTTCAGGGAAACTAGAAAGGAAAGAAGAAAATTGTGAAGAAAGAAAGGAGAAGGAGGGAGGGAGGAAGGAAGGGAGGAAATAAATTGTTGCTATTTTTTATGTCTGGAAATGTGATTGCTTTATTTATTTGTTTGTTTGTTTATAATTGTCTTTGCTATGCTTGAACAATTTATTTTTCATTAGAATTTTAGGGATTCCACTTCTTAGAATATATCCTAAGAATCCTGAAACACCAATCAGAAAATATATATGCACCCCTGTATTCATAGGAGCATTATTTATAATGATCTGGAAACACCCTAAGTGTTCCTCAATAGATGAGTGGACAAAAATGCTGTGGTACATTTAAACAAGGGGATACTATGTGGCCATAAAAAAGAAGGAACTCTTCCCTTTTGCAACAGCCGTGGATGGACCTGAGGATTGTTATGCTAAGTGAAATAAGCCAGTCAGAGAAAGACACATACCATAGGGTATCACTTTTATGTGGAATCTAATGAACAAAATAACCTGATGAACAAAATAAAACCAGAGGCATGGGTACATGGAACAGATGGATAGCTTTTGTGGGGTGCGGGTATGTAGGAGACTGGAAAAAAGAAGGTGAAGCGATTAGCTAAAGAACGTATATGCATAACCCATGGACACAGACAGCAGTGTGATTATGGTCTGAAAGAAGGGGTGGCGGGACCTGGGTGGAGGTGAGCAAAGGGGGAGGATAGGGACATCTTTAATAGTGTCAACCATAAAAATAAAGTTAAAAAAATTTTTTCTATTCTCATGGTATGTTCTAGTATATCATTGTGGTTTTTATTTGCATTTCCCTTATGACTAGTTATCTTGAGTTTATTTGTTACTTATATCTCTTATATCTGTCACTTATACCTTTCCCTTTGCGAAGTATCCAATTTTTTTTCCATTTTTTATCTTCTGATATTGATGTATAACAATTATTTCCATATTATGGAGCAAAGTTTCTTGTCAGATACATGTATTGAAATATTTCCTCCTGATCATAATTGACTTCATTTTATTTACAGTGTATTTAATGAGCAAATATTTATGCAGTCCAAGTAATCAAATTTTTTTCTGTAGTGGTTCCTGCTTTTTATATCTTGTTTCAGAAATCCTTGGTTAACCCAATATTATAATGGTTATCTCCTCTGCTTTCCTGTAAAATTTTAATGGTTTTAGTCTTTATGTTTAGATATAAGATCTGTTCAAAGTAAAATTTTTGTTTAACTGATGGGGGGTATAGTCAAGATTTTTCTTTTGAATGTGGCTGTACTACTCCTCCAGAATAATTTGTTGAAAAATCTTCTTTCTCCATTTTATTATCTTGGTAACATTGTTAAAAAACAAATGGTCATATAATTATGGATTTATTTTGGGACTCTATTCTGTTCCAGATTTATGTATGCCTGTTCTTATTCTGATACCACACTATCTTGATTACTGTAACTTTATCGTAGCTTTTTAAATCAAATCATGTAAGTCAGCAAACTTTGTATTCTTTGTCAAAGTTATTTTGGCTCCTCTAGGATCTTTGGCTCTGCTAGGGTCTTTGGATTTCCAAATGTACCATTAGTTTGATGATTTCTACTGGGATATTGGTTGGGATTGTATTGACCTACAGATTAATTGGGTAAAAATTGGCATCTTTAACAATATTAAATTTTCCAATCAATGAACAGTGTATCTCTTTTCATTTATTTACATTTTCCTTCACTTCTCTCAGAAATGTTTTACAATATTTAGAGTACAAGTTTTGTACATAATTTGTCAAATTTATCCCTACATACTTCATATTTTTATGCTTTTGTTTATACTATTATTTATTTAACATCAATATTCCAATAATTATCTAATATTATAGAGAAACACTCTCTAATTTTGTTTACTGACCTTGCATCTTTCTAAATTCTATGCTGTGTCATAGCTTTTTCAAAAATCTATAATAATGAAAGCATAATATGCTAATTAGACCAGACATCCTTCCCGAAGAAGCCGTGGCTGCGAGGGAAGCCCGGGTCCAGGTGCCGGAGGAAAGCCGGTGCCGGCAGCCGGGGGAGTGGGGGCGGCGGGGGGGGGGGAAGGAAGGCCTACTCTTGCATGAATTTCGTGCATCAGGCCTCTAGTTATTTATAAAAATGTCCATGGCATTTTCTATGTACACAATGTTTTTGTCTCAAGATAAAAACAGATCTAGTCCATCCTTTCATTTCTATTTCTCCTTTGACCCATGGGTTATTTAGCTGAGGCTTTCATTTTTAAAAATTTGGAGGATTTTTCATATACCTTTTATTTATTGATTTTTATTTAATTTTGATGCAGTCAAAGAACATATTGGTCTAACTTCATTCCTTTCAAATTTGTTTTATGTCTCAGCTTATTGTACCTGGATGGATAATTCATTTGTACTTGAAAAAAATTTATATTTTGCTGTTGTTGGCAGAGAGTTCTAAAATGTCAATAAAGTCAAGCTGGTTGTTCACATTTCCTACAACATTTCTGATTTTATGTCTACTTGTTCTGTCAATACTGAAAGAAGAGCGTTGGAATCTCTGAGTGTACTGTGACTGCCTGTTCTTCTTTTTAGTTTCATTAGTTTTATTGTATGTGCTTTAAAATTCTACTATTATATACATATCTATTTAGGGTTGATATTTCTTTTTGATAACTTGACTCAGTTATTATTAGAAAATGTACAAGTTTATTTCTAGTGATATTTATCTTAAATATACTTATTCTTTATTTTAATACAGCCAGACCAGCTTTCTTTGGAATAGTGTTTTCATTGCATATTTTATCACATCTTTGTACTTTAATCTATTTGTATCTCATATTTAAAGTGGGCTTGAACTTGACTTGGGGTGGTATACACACTATATAGTATACAGATGATTTGTTGTGGAATTGTGTACCTGAAATCTGTATAATTTTGTTAACCAATGTCACCCCAATAAATTCAATATAAAGGGAAAAGTGGGTTTGATATTCTTTTTATTCTATTTGACATTTTTGTCTTTTGGAGTATTCAGATCATTTACACTTTATATAATTATTTATATAGTTGAATTCAAATCTTGCTATCTTACTTTTTGTTTTCTATTTGTCCTTTTTTAAAAATTTTTTTCATTTTTACAAATTATTTTAGTACTTCTTGGGATTTCATTATATCCCATCTTTTGGCTTATTAGCCTTTTCTTTGTTTTATATTTTCAGTGGTTATCCTATAATTTAGAATGTGCTCCTTTAACTTGTCATAGTCTGGCTTCAAATAATATTATACCACTTCACATATACTGAGTAAATCCTTATTTCAACAGAATTTCATTTATTCAATCTTGTCCTTTGTGCTATGTTGTTATGAATTTTTCTTATATATATATATTACAAACATATTATAAACCACATACATGGTTATTACCTTTCCTTTATACAATTTTAAAATATATTAAAATGAGAAAATATATCCTACCTAATAAAAGGGAAGTATGCAAATAACCATCACTCCGCTATGCCCACGATTGGGCCAGCGGCAGGCTGGGGGCGGGACTTGGGGTGGCCAATTGGGCTGACAGGATGAGCGGGGGTCGGGGACTCACGAGTCCCCGCCCCCCGTTCCTCCTGTAGGCCCCAAAGGCCAGCAATGCAGGAGGACCGATGGAGCCAGCGGAAGGCGCCGGTGGCGGAACTCGGGGTGGCTGATTGCGTGGCTGCCAGCACCAGTTTTCCGCCAGCAGAAGTTTTCCTCTGGCCACCCGCCGATCAGAGCGCCTCCCGATCGGAGTTCCTCTGAGGGAGGTGCACTGATTGGTGGGTGGCCAGAGGAAAACTGCTGCTGGCAGAAAACTGGTGCTGGCAGCCAGGTGAAGGAAGGTCTATTGCACGAAACTTCGTGCAATGGGCTTCTAGTATATTTTATATTTTCTTACATAATTACAATTTCTAATGCTCTTTATTCCATTGTTTAAATCCACATTTCAATCTGATATCATTTGCTTTCCACCTGAAGAACTTCCTTTCACCTTTCTTGTAGTGCTGCACTACTAGTGACAATTTTATTAACATGTTTTGTTTGCTTTAAAATATTTATTTATCTTCATTTTGGAAAGATTACACATATGTAAGGTTGCTAGATATTTGCCCTCAGGTCACTAAGATTCTGTTCTTTATTTTTTAGTTTTATTTTTCTCTGTTAAATTTGAATAGTTTGTATTCCCATCTCTTCAAGTTCCCAGATATCTTCAGTTTCTAAACTGCAGCTTAACCCAATCAGTTTTTCATTTCAAATGATGGTTTTAAATCTCTGGTATATCTTTGGATTTTTAAAACAATTTTTATTCTCTCCTTATTAATTCATGTGTTCTTTTTTTATTATTATTGATTTCAGAGAGGGAAAGACAGAGAAACATCAATGATGAAAACCATTGATTGGCTGCCTCCTGCATACCCCCTAATGGGGATTTGAGCCTGCAACCAGGGCATGTGCCCTGACAGGGAATCAAACCGTGACCTCCTGGTTCATAGGTCGACGCTCAACCAAGAGCCACACCAGTCGGGCAATACATGTGTTCTTTTACCTCCTGCTCATAGTTATACTATTTAGAATAGCCATTTTAATATTATAGTCTGCCTATTTTATAATTAATATCATAACTGAGTCTATTTGTTTTTACTTCTGCTTAAGAGTCATATTTTCCTGCTTCTTACCTTGTCACTCAGTAATGTAAAATTCACGAGACATTGTGAATTTTACATTTCTGAGTGATGCATTTTAATGTAGTCCTTAAATATGGTACATACTCAATGACTTTCAGGTTTGGTTAGCCTTTTTGAGGCTTGTGTTAAAGTGTATTTAAGTCAGGTCTGGAGCGCCCTTTTCCGATTAGGGCAGGGATTCTGAAACGTAGTTGTCTCAGGACTCCTTCTGTCTGATATCACAATTCTGTGCTCCATATTATCCAAAGTCTAAAAATATGTGTTTCATACATTTTTGTCAAGTTTTCTCCTTGTTTACAGTGTGATGGCAATTCCCACTACAGTTAATCTTTCACAAATGGAAGCAGATCTTAGCCTTAATTTTAAATAACCTAAAATTAATTCCTTTTTCCCAATGATTGAACCTCACACTAATGAACGTTTAGAATTTTATTTTTTCTCTTCCACACTAGAATATTTAATTTTATGCATTCAACCAAAAAAGATAAGGAGGAATAACTAAGATATGAAGAACATAACTAAATAGAGTAATCTCTGTATGTAAAAGGCTAAGTGACCAACCATCCGTCCGTCAGACCTTCTGAACGACCAATCAGCCAGTAAATATGACGTGCACTGGCAATGTAAAAACAAACGTTGACTCGCGTATGTGCGAGACATATAAAGCTCTTGCTGGTGCCAATCTAGACAGAGTAGGAATATTCCTACCTGAGCCCGATTTCAGACATGGTCAGTTATATGTTGCTTTCTCTCGAGTTCGAAGAGCATGTGACATTAAAGTTAAAGTTGTAAATACTTCATCACAAGGGAAATTAGTCAAGCACTCTGAAAGTGTTTTTACTCTTAATATGGTATACAAGGAGATATTAGAATAAGTTTAATCAATTTATCAGTCATTGTTTTTATCAATGTTGTTTCTATATCATGTTTTTGTTGTTTTTATATCATGTCTTTGTTGTTATATCATGTTATTGTTTATTTATTAATCAATTTATATACTATTTTGTATACATCTTACTAATTTTCTTTCATCTCTGACACTTCTATTATAGAGAAAGGCTGAATAGCGATATTAAAATATTTCTTCTAATTAATTTCCTTTCAATGTACATAAATCTGTGCACTGGTCCAGTAGTAATATAAATAAAACTTTCTATAGACAATGAGCATTATAGAATCTCCAGAGCACCTAGATAAATCACTCTATAATCTCAGGGAGAAAAAAGGTAATCAGATATAGTTAATATTATATAGACCTTATTGCTAATATAATAACCACTAAGATGAAATAATATGTAAAAAAGCATGCAGAAATCATTGTAATGCTGTCTTACAAATGCCCATAGATACTTACAATATACACTAATAAAAGAGAAAGATGCAAATTGACCATACCTTTGCTACGCCCACCAGCCAATCAGGAGTGAGTATGCAAATTAAACTGACAAAGATGGCAGCAGCCCTGCCCCCCAGCCGCTCTGGGCCTGTAGGAGTCAGAGAAGTCGGGCGCCAGCACCTGAGGCTGGCTGCGGCCAGGGAGACCAAGAAGCCGCCTTCCCTGTGATCCCAGGCCACAGCCAGCCGTAGAAGCTGCCCGCCCCACGTCCTCCTGCCCCATGTTCTGGGGGAGACGGAGAAACTGGGTGCCAGTGCCTGAGGCTGGCTGCAGCCGGGGAGATGAAGAAGCCACCTGCCCCGTGATCCCAGGTGTCAGCCAGCTGCAGAAGCCTCACATCCGCCTGCCCACGTCCTGGGGGAGACATAGAAACCGGGCCCCAGCGCCTGAGGCTGGGTGCGACCTGGGAGATGAAGAAGCTGACTGCCCCGTGATCCCAGGCCACAGCCAGCCGCAGAAACCGCCCACCTCATGTCCTCCTGCCCCATGTTCTGGGGGAGACGGAGAAACCGGGTGCCAGTGCCTGAGTCTGGCTGTGGCCCGGGAGACAAAGAAGCCGCCTGTCCTGTGATCCCAGGTGTCAGCCAGCTGCAGAAGCCTCACGTCCGCCTGCCCCACGTCCTGGGGGAGATGGAGAAACAGGGTGCCAGTGCCTGAGGATGGCTACAGTAGACAGAGAAGCTGCCCACCCCGCAGTTCCAGGCACCAGTATCTGTGGCTGGCTGTGGCTCGGGAGACGGAGAAGCCGTCCACCCCGCAGTCCCGGGCGCCAGCACTTGCCGCTGCAGCCCAGGTGAAGCCACCTGCCCACCATCCCCTGCAGCTGCAGCCGGCCAGACCAGAGGGCGGGAAGCCCAGATCCCGGGTGCCTGTGGTCGGCTGGAGGAGGGAATCCTGGGTCCCGTGTGCGGGGCTGAGGCATAGGTGATTAGGGGCAATCAAGCCAGCAGGGGAGCAGTTAGGAGCCAGCAGTTCTGGATTGTGAGAGGGATGTCCGACTGCTGGTTATCCCCCGAGTGTTCCCAGATTGGAGAGGGTGCAGGCCAGGCTGAGGGACACCCCTCTCCCCCCAACCCCGTGTACGAATTTCATACACTGGGCCACTAGTAATAATAATAATTCATGGTATAGTTGAAATTGTATACCACATTTCAATCTTCTTGTTAAAGAAGATTTGTATAAAGGAGTCAAGAAGTTTGTATCTGTAGTATATGACTTGGTCATGATGGACATCTACCTCCTTCCCCTCACCACCAAGAGCAGTTAACTTTCACAATTGCGTCGATAATTCTGGCTGGTTGAATGCACAAAGGTTTGTAGGTTTAACAAATAGTATGTGATTTGGGGGGTAGGTATGGCCCATTATTTTTTTGTAAAATAATAAAAAGATAATGTGATCATTTTGGAGATTAATGATGGCTGTTCCAGGAAGATGCTTGGAGCCTCCTGACAGTTCTTGTCACTGGTGTTAAGAAAATGGACTAGAGTGGATTCATATTTTACAAGATGTTCCATTTGGTAATACATCAGCAGTCGACACTGCCTCACAAGCACTTACCCAATTATAAGGTGGCCTCACGATAAGCTGCTTTTGCTTTTTACATATTCTGCAGTGGAAGGATTGCTCTGGATTCTCATACTTGTGGCTTTAAAATAGTTTATATTTCTGTTAAGCCTCACAATTCTGGTTATTGCTACAATTTACGTGAGTTTTCGGTAGAAAATAATGCAGGCCAATGCAAGCTAATGCACATGCAATCAATGCCTTGCAAAGCTTTTAATCACACTTTCTTCCTGTACAGATCAATTGGTAATGAAGGTATCCAATTACTTTCCTCAGAGTGTGTTTGAGAATAGCATTAAGTGAAGAGATCCTGACATGGCCACCTGTTTATAACTGCATTATTCATGAGACCTTTCCTGTGAGCATCAAACGCTGCAGCAGCAGAGATCTCTGGCAGACCTTGGCTGGTTTTGCTTGGGTTGCACTGCAGCGGAATCTTTGTGTGCATTGGAAGGACGCAGTGTTTTCTTCTGCAGACAGCAATGTGAGGACAATATATATATATTTCATTTAAGGTTCAGGAGAAAAGCAGACACCCTGGAGATGATGCTAAGTCATTTCTGTGATGTAAAAGAAAATAAATCAACACGTCTTTAATCCAACTGGAGCTGGTATTGCAGTCTTGCTTGCCCCAAAATATGTCAGTGCTTCACCTTAATCTAAAGAAGGTTCACTCAGTTGAGAGAACAAATACATTTCTTCACCAAACTATCAAGCATGATTGATAGACAATGGAAAGGTGATATTTATTCAGCAAAGATAGCTGTTTCACATACAGAGGCAGCATGATATACCCAAAGATTAAAATGTCCTCCTGCTTCACATTGCACTATATGGTGGGCTTATGATAGTTCCCTTCCAATTCAGTTGTTTAGGAATCTTGGAGAGATTTTTACTGAGCAAGAAGTGAAAGACAATGTAGGATTGGAAACTATAGCCCATGGGATGTATTAGACTTCTGTGCTCTCTACTGTATAACAATTATCCAGGTTTAAACTCTAAAGAATATAATACTGCTATAATAGTGTGTATTTCTTTTTTAATGATTTGGATCTTTGCCTGGAAGTTTTGGGAAAAGGTTTCCGATCACCTAAGTGTCCCTCAAAGGTTATTTTTCTTGGTAGCTTAAAAAAGATAAAATATGATGTGGATATTCCCTGCTACTTTATGATTACTGGTATATGAACCAAGTTCTTATATCATATTGGTTGTCATTCATTGATTGATGGCTTGTTTCATAACAGATTGCCCACCTTCATCCATATTTCAATCAGTAGAAAGAAGTTAAAAAGGACTTAATTTATTTACATGGTCAGCCTTAACTGAAAAAAGAGACTATGAAATGTACTCTTTATTCCAGAAGGCCATGTGTCTAGCTAAGAAACAGGAATACTATTATCATAGGAGAATAGCGACACCATAATGAAAGGCATCTTTTATTCCAACACCCAACAGCAGAAGACTACTCACCTTGGATCTAAAAATAGAAGGCAGAACAATTAGGCTTATTCTTGATCTGGATCTAAAGTGAGTTAGACAAGACATAGACAAAATTTCAGAGGGAAAAATATCACCCAGCATACCAAGAACTAAGAAAATCATACCTTGAAGGGGAAAAGACAATTTGTAGCACTAATATTAAGTTAATTCAGGTGTTGGAATTGTCTAAGATGTATTTTAAAGCACTAATCAATTAAAATTATCTTGAAAGAAATCTAAAAAATAGAAAACTTCAAAAGCAATTGATTTTATAAAAAGATTGGAATTATGAAACTAAAAAAATATAACAACAGAAGTAAAAATCTCCATAGAAGGGCTCAATAGTAGAGTAGAAATGACAGAGAAGAAAAATCAGTGACTTTGAGTACAGAGCAATAGAATTCACACAAAATGAACAACAGACAGAAAAAATAGACTGGAAAAACGAGCCTCAGGGACCTGTGAGACCACAACAGAAGAATCATCATTTAGGTCATTACACTCCCAGAAGGAAAGTAGAAAAGAGTGGCTGAAAAGTTGTTTGAAAAGTATTGACTAAAAAAGTCGTAAATTTGGTAAAAGACACAAATCTACAATTCTAAAGACTTGAGTGAATGCTAAACAGAATAAACACAAAGAAATCTATGTTAAAGATATACCAAAGTAAAAACTTTGAAAACTAAAACCAAGAAAAAATCTTGACAGCAGCTGGAGGGAGATAACATGGCACCTATCCAGAATACCAATGCAAATGATAATGGATTTCTTATTTGAAGTAATGGAAACCAGAAAGAAGTGGCACAATACTTTTCAAGTGCTAAAAGAAAAGAACTGTCAAATGCAAATTCTATATTCTATAAATTTATCCTTTAGGAATGAAAGAGAAATAAAAATATTCTCAGAGGAAGGAGAGCTAAAAAATATTACTAGCAGATGTCGTTTTTAAGAATTCACTTTAACTCAATATATAAAAATATTATCATTTCAACATGTAATAAATATTAAAATATTACAAAGAAATAAATCACTTACTCTAAAAATATTGGCTGAACATATTTTTTTCCAAAGGAAGGAATTGATAAAGGAAGGAATAATGGAGCATCAGAAAGGAAGAAGGAATAATGGAAAGAGCATAAATATGGGTACATTAAAAAAAAAAACTTTCTTTTCCTCATGAGTTTTAAAAGCACATTTGATGATTGTAACAAAAATTACAGCACCATTTGATTCCTATGACAAAGCTATTTTAAAACAAAGAAGAGAAAGGGACCTTAATGGGGCTTCCACACTTCACTCAAAGTGGCAAAATGTTGAAATTCTTAGACTGTGTAATTCATAGGTAGATAGATTGTTAGGTCGATAGTAATACTCAGAATAATCACTACCAAAAATATACAAAGAGATACACTCAAAAACACCATAAATAAATCAAGATATTTACCTTATTTTCTAATTGATAAAATTTTTCTTTTTCTTCAGAGGTGTGCTTTACTAACTTCACCTGTGCTTTACTAATTTCCAATCAGAACCCATAATTTTTTTCTGTATACATATTATAATTTATACCGGTGGCATAAAAATTACCACATATTATAATCAGCTATATAGTTATGTGTTTCCCACAGAAGTCAGTAAGTTATTTTGTCTCAGATTTGTCTTTGTATGTATGTATGTATGTATGTATGTATGTATGTATATATGTTTATCTACCCAGGTTCTGGGTTTACCTGTAGGATTGTCTCTACTTTTAAAATTTCCTCCATAGAAGAGGACATAGTGATGAACACAGAGTTAGAGACTAAGACAAACATAGAGATAGAGAGATACTCCTTATCTCTATATAGCAATTTCACTAATCTTAAACTTCCTCTGTCTCAACTGAGGTCATTTATTACTAGACAGTTATTGTACAGAGTGATTAAATATTAAGAGTCTGAGACTAGACCTGGTTTAGAGACCTGGCCTGTCATTTACAAGTTCTGTGCTAGATAAAAGTTCTTATAACCCTTCTAATCTTAATATTTTTCATCTATAAAATGAGAATCATCATTGTTTCATGATTGTTGTGAATGCTAAGCTTATGCATGATAAACATTTAGCATGAGACCGGACATAACAGTCTGCCTAACAAATGGTAGCCATTTCCAAATCGTTATAACCCTTTCAGTAATTACATTTATTAGAAGACCAGAAACAATTTTTAAAGAAGCAGATATTGGGAAATAATAGCATACCAATACATTTTTTTTGCATACCAATAAATTTAATTTCAACATTTTTTTCTAATTTCAACATTCAGGTTCTAATAATACTGAAATACATATAATGAATTTAATATGATTTCAATGAAAATAATGTTTTTTACATGTTGTTAATACATAGGGGTCTCTGGTAAGCTTACTAACATTAATTTTACTAAATTAAGTGAATAAAAGGAAAGCACAAATTTTCCCAGTTTTGAATTTTGAGCCTGAATGAATAAACTATAATGCAAGACTCATTTATAAAGGTGTTTCTTTTTATTATAGAAAGTTGCCAAACTGACTTGCCAAAGAAAAGAAACAAAACTTAGTGTGGTTAACAGGTTGCATTTATTATTTTCTCTAAAGTATCTAAAAAGTAGAATATATTGTACGACTTTTTTAAAAATAATTCTTTACACAATATTGGTCGGTTAGTGGCAAACACAGTTTACAAGTAAAAGATATAATTTTCAAACTAAAATCAGTTTGTGGTCTTTATGGAATTTACAGAAGCAAGTTAAGATTCAGTTTAAATATCGGAAGCAGTATCTGCATTAAAGCACTTCCAAGACACAGAAAACTGATAAGCTTAGATAAAGCACCAGGTCAACAGGTTACCAAGTTAACACTGATCTCTTATGGTCCCCATCACATACCTGATGGAGAGCAGGAGGAGAAAGGGAAGGAGCACATAGAAAAAAACAGAACCCTGAAGTTACATTTGCTTAGGGGACCAGGTTCCCCAAAGGCATCTTGGTCAGGTTAATACATTTCTGAGGAGCAAAGATAGTTAGATTATAATAGTTAAGGCTCAAGATCATGCATTCATAATAAAATACAATTGATATTTAAATGGCATTGAATGTCATACAACATATTGAAAACTTGTCATTTACGCTTACAGTATAGATATTTTCATTTTGAATCCTTTAGGACTTTATAGGCACATTGATAGCAAATTTTATACAAAATTAATAAATTTCAGGATCTCAAACTTAGTGGATGTGACTGCATTTTTATGATTATATCGAAAAATAATTTTGTGCCTATCTTTTCAAAATAATTTTAATACTTAAAATTAATGTTTAGGGTTTTAAAGTGTTTCAGACATAAAACATTTTACAAAGTAGTTATGTATGTGATGAGATAGAAACAACAAAGAACTTGGAATGATAAATGAGTAAGTGTAAACTAACTTGCATACATTAATGTTATAAAATCCCACCAACAGCAAACTTACACTTTGATCTCCTAATTCAGAGTTCTCACAGTTTCTTTGATCATTTTCTTTCTCTAAATTTTAAAGAACCATAAAATACAGCCAAACGTACTTCAAATTGGTCAGTTTCCCAATGAAATTGGCCAGTTTACCAGGATCAAGACACTGTGAAAATCCCTAGACACAATGGTAGCCCTTGACCCTTCTAATTCATATTATTATATGCATTTGCCAGATCTTATATACTCAATGTTACATTATGGATAAATAGTAAAATACATCAGGTCTATGATAATGTAAGACTTGAGTCTATTAACATAGCCTATTATATCATTTTAATAAATGTATACTTTAAAAAAATGTGTTTCCCTTATTTTTCTTCTTCTAAGAATCATTCTGTTGAAGAGCTGAGCTTGGGTGGAACTAGCCAGAGATGAGAAACCAGGAATCCAAGAACAATGAAAAACATGAATTCCCCTTCCTCATACCAAAAAGAAAAGAAAACAACAACAGAGCTCCAATCAATCTTTCTCCAATGTGGTCTGATTCAGCCCAAGGTCTTTGTGATTGATCTTAAAGGCACTTTCTAAGAACTGCCCTTCCTCTTCCCCCAATTGGCATCTGTGTAGCTGAGATCATGATTTAATGGCTTGTAGCATTGTACTGTTTTTAAACACTATCCTACATTAAGAAAGAGGGGACTTAAATCCCATCAAATTAAAATATACATAAAATATATAAGGCCCTTTCACTACTAATCTCTACCACCCCCTCCCCATTCTCCAGAGGAAGCACACACTACGTAAATCACATATAGAACCCAAGCATTGGGTTATCAAATGGGAAGTTTAAACCACTTTAATTCACTACAGCGATTTAAAGTGTTGTCTTGGTTACATTGAATACAGAGGGGTAAAACGGTGAATTTAATATAAAATCTTGTGAAAACAAGCTTAACTTCCATGAGTTGTAAACAATTGGTGATTAAGTGAAATCTTTACTATCTCTAATCTTTGCTTTTATTTCTGTCTTAAACTGTTAACATTTTTGCGATATGTAAAGAAGGTGAAAAGGTGGTAAATGGAACTAGATCTGGCTTTGAATAGTTGGTTTTCCTAAGCTTTCTCAAATTAGGCATCTTCTTTGGTAGCTTGAGCTTCCCTGTCATCATCTATCATATCGATATCTGATGTTTTTTTGTCACTTTGCCTCAAACGGTAACTTTTATAAGCACGCTGAATGATGGTTGCGGAGATTGCCTCTTGTTTTCGTTTCAGGGTAGTTGTAATTGGCTCGTATGTGATCTTAAAAGGGTTAGCTAAAATAAACCCCGATTCCATCTCTGAGAGAAGTTTCTCCATCCTCACATCTTTACCCACAACTCGCTTTGTAAAAGCAAGTAAGATGTCCAGGCAATGAATTCTGTCCCCAACAGCCATTGGAAGATCCATGGCCACTAGCTGGCCCTTGTTTGGTTTTGCCATGAAAAGAGGAGCATCCAGAGCAGCTGCAAAATCTGAAAGCTTGCTAGAATCTATGTACTGGGTCCCATCAGGGTCAAACCTCTTCCATACCTGAAAGAATTTCCTAAAATCATCTTCACTCAAGGTCTTGGCCCTTTTTTTAGAACCAATATTTACAAACTCCATAATAAGAGCAATGTACATGTTCACAATGATCAGCCATGCTAGGAGGATGTAACTGACAAAATAAATAATGCCGACAATGGGATTACCACAATCTCCTCTCACCTGGGTCCCGGGGTTAATTTTATCAGGATCACAGTCAGACCATTTACTGTTAAAGATTGCATTGAGCATCCCATCCCAACCAGCAAATATTGTAACTTGGAAAAGACAGAGCATACTGCTGCCAAAGGTTTCAAAGTTGGACACATCATTAATTCCAGCTTCCTTTTTAACATAGGCAAAATTGTACATTCCAAAGATGGCATAGATGAACATGACCAGGAAGATGAGAAGGCTGATGTTCAACAGCGCGGGGAGGAAGAGCACCAAAGGGAGCAGCAGGTCATGGAACACCTTTGGCCCTTTCCCAGGACGCAGGATGTGGACGATCCGGGAGAGAACCACCAGTTGCAGGACGGAAGGAGGTACAAGGTAGTATTCTCCTATCAGAGGCAGAAGTAGCCCTTGATGTGGGGAAAGATAAACCAGGCAATCAAATTATTTAAATTTCATGGTATTTAGAGGAAAATAAATTTATTTTACACTTCACCTTTTTCTATAAGTTAAGATAATTTTATTCATCCTCCCGATATAACATTTAGCACACATTGAAAGTTTGGGTTAGCGTTAGCCAAATAATAGTTGTGGCAATGCTCAGAGTATCTAGTAAAGTTTGGAGGAGAATTCTTTGCATTATCACCTTAAGAGTATTATGTCTCAAGTACTTCTAGAATAACAGAGGGCATGAATCTATAATATAGGACAGTAGTCATTTTTTTCTGATCGTAGTTGAATCAAGAAATTTAATTCAATGCAACCTTTATTGGATACTTAATTAAGGTGTTGCGCAAATATGCAAAGATGATTAACGTGGCTCTGTCCTCAAAGATTTTGGAATCTTTAGAGGTAGACATTTAAACCAATTATAATGCAAAGCAGAAAAATCTGGTTGATAAATGTAATTACAAAAATGTTTTTTATTGAATTTATTGGGGTGACATTGGCTAACAAAATTATACAGGTTTCAGGTGGACAATTCCACAACACATCATCTGTACACTGAATCCAGTGACTCACAGATTATAATTTAATTTATTTATTTCATAAACAGTATTTGGGCCCTTGGGAGCTTTCAATGTGAATCGAATAGCTGAGTCTTTGCCTGGAACAATTTTTTGGCAGTAGTGGGTGAATGAGGGAACTCTGAAAGTGAAGACAGAACTATAAAACAAGGTGAAATTATAATTGCCATAAAAAGCATGAGGATGTTCTCTGGAAGTACTGGAGGGGATGTGCTTCATTTTGAGTTGAAAAGGTGGGGGAGGGGAGAATCATATGAAGCTTTTATCTGAGATGGCATGCTGTATCTGGAAGACTCAGGTCTCACATTCTTTTGAACTTTGTCATTACTAATGTTGGCATTCTCTCTGACGTTCTGTCTTATCTATACCCTCATCTTCAGTGTTTTAATGAACCTTCTACTCTGACTCAATTTTTCACTTCTCCTCAATCTTCCAAACTCTTCCATTATGCAGGAGTATCCCCTTTAATATAAGCATATTTTTCCACATCCTCTAAACTGCAGACAGCTCATTCTTTCCCACTCCATATTTCTCCTGGTAGAAAGATGGAATAAGCAGACATCTTTTTTTTCTTTACAAAGTGATTTCCAGACACCTTTCCTTTCCTTTCCTTTCCTTTCCTTTCCTTTCCTTTCCTTTCCTTTCCTTTCCTTTCCTTTCCTTTCCTTTCCTTTCCATCATGTTTAGAAAAAAATTAATTTCAACTCCTTGTGGGTTATGTTATTTCACAATACCATCGCCTACCATTCCTGACTCTAGGATCTAGTCATTTCTCCTCATTTATATTCAACTAGACTCTTCAGTACTTGGCTCATGTTGTCCTTTCCATCTCAGCACCTACCATCAACAACCCATTCAAAGGCCAGTTGCTCAGTCGTTGGCTTTTTTAATTTTAACAATTTTTCTTTAATGGCCACATTCTGGACCCATGCAGGATACCTGCCTTCCGAGATCTCAACTCCTAACAGCTTTCTCTGACCGCAGTTTCCTCTCTTTCTGATTCAGTAATGCTCACTTCAGTCTCATAAGGCTCTTTAATGCCATATTCCTCCTTTACCTTCCTACCCCCTTCCTCTGCCTTCATGCACTTTCAGTCAAACGTCTTGTACTTGCCTGTCAATAGTAGTTGCACTGTTTCCACTACCAGGTGAATGAGTGGATTTTCTGGAAGCACAGCTGGGCTGACAATTTATCTACACTTTTTTTACTGCTGATACACACAATAGTACTTGACAATAAATATTAAATATTGTCCCTATTCTCATGGAGCTCACATTCTAGTATGTGTCTTATAGGAGGCAGACAAGAAACAAACTTTTCTCTGCCTAAAACCCTTTTCTCCTATTTTATTTCTTGGCTTCCTCCTTATCCAATAGTTAACTTCTGCTTTTTCCATGAAGTTTTCTCTGACCTCTACTTACTGATTCGGTGTGCTGCTGTAACATCCCTTATATAACCTTTTCCTCAATAGCACAGTAAAATGCACCGTTAAATATCTGCACGGGTGCAGTCCCTGGCCTGGCTGGCGATCAAAGTGCAGCATCTGGCATGGAAGGGCAGATCCCAGCTGACCTCTGGGCCCTGGGCAGCACCTGGGCCCCCAAGCCCCCACATGCCCCCCTCCGCCTGAGTCACGGCGCCCGAGTCCCCACGGGGAGATGCGGTGAGCGTGGCTGGACGCCGCGGGCCGGGGCATAGCGTGGGCCTCTGGGCCACCCAGCGGCGCTGCATGGAAGGCTGGTGGGCAGCGTGCTCTCTCCTGGCCAGCCTCCCAGACCAGCTCCTGCATGAGAGCCCGACCAGCCCCTGCGGTCCCAGCAGCTGCAAACCAGCTCATCCAGAAGAGGCTGCGCAGGTGCAGGGCGGGCTCAGATGCCCAGCACCTGAGTGCCCCTTGCCAGCGCTGCATCACCTATGCCCGCTATGTTCCACGCCACCCCCTGGTGATCAGCACACGTCATAGCGAATGGTCAAACTCCCGGTCAAACAACCACCAGAGGGGACAATTTGAATATTAGGCTTTTATTATATAGGATTATAAACTATGGGCATACAGGAATTATGGCTAACTTGTTTACTAATGAGTTCTTTGAATATAATGCAATATCCATTCACAAAGAGGATAATCAAATACATTAGTTAAGTCAAAGACTGAGGTCTCCGGAGTAAAACTAGTGACCTAGAGCATTAAACTCTACTGTTGTGAAAGCTGTAAGTAGTTTTAGAGATTAGAGGAAAGGGAAGATAGTGAGCTTGAAAGTTTATATTATGCTATGATATATAGATATTTAGTGTCATCCTAGAAAAATAATATAGTTGATATGCTGAAGAGGTAATTAAATATTTACCTGGTGGTCTGTGAAGTCTATGTACTAATTCAAACACTATTTTTTAATAGTTTATATATGTCAGGCATGTGTACAAACATTTTTATATAATATGCAAAAATGTAAAGCATTTGTGTTGGAAATAACTGCTTTGCTGAGTAAGAGGAGACATTTACTATAAGAACTTGCCTGAATTAATATTACTACAAATGAAAATCTGATAACATGAGATCTTACCTGTAATAGAGAAAATGACCACTATAAAATCTAAAATGTTCCATCCACTGGTGAAATAGTTACAACGGAAAGCGATGAGCTTCAGCACACATTCTCCAGTGTATAGAACGACGAAAAGTAGCTGAAGCCAGAGGACAGCGGTATCCATTTGTCTACTCTGTTCATCACTTTGTATCATAAGGGTTATTGCTTGGAAACAGATAAGAACCATAATGATGATATTAAAAGCTTGACTTGTTACCAAGTCAAAGATGAATCTTTGGAACTTGTTCTGTGGGTGAAGAAAAGGGTGTAATAGTCATATTAATAGGATATCTATACATACACATAGGCTTTAGATTTATATCTCTCCTCCTAGCATAAATAGGAGAGTAAGTCAGGGCCTAAGTTTTTACCAAACTAGAATTATAGCACACAAAGCAAACAAGACCATCAAAAGCTTTGCCAAGGAACACATTTAGAAAAATTTTTGTCAAAAGCATCTGTTGTTAAGAATTTTAAAAACATGTTTATTTTAAAGATGAATATATTAAGGAAACTTTTTTAGAAACTTTAAAAAATCTAGATGTTTTCTTACTCCTGGGCGAGGTATTGTTTTTCGAGAGTCCTCATACATCAGCTTCTTCAGTGCTAGATATTGTTTCTCCTGTTTTTCTGTTATAAAGATATTGGAGCCTCCCTGGTAAAGAAATGAAATAAAAATATATTAAAATCAGATTTAACCCAAATTTAATTTTATATTAATATTCATTTTGGAAAGCTTGGTAATGATTGATTTACTCTTTAAAGAAAGGCTTAACTGCAATGAAATAAATCACGTTTAAACACGTCTGATTTTCTGCACAAAAATCCATATAAAACATATATGGAATACATATTGGTAGTGATTGATATCTAGTTATCTTTTAGTGCACCTTCCTGTGGGTGGTCAGCCTATTTTAAATTTTCAGTTTACTGAGCTACCTCTTGTTAGACCAAGACAAAGGGGAAAGGGAATCTCTAGAAAGGTGTATCTTTCTAGAAATTTGACCACCGACCTCTCTAATCCCATCTGATTAGTAGAGATTCAGAGTTGTTTGTTTACCAGAATCTGCACATAGCTAAACTTTACTGACATGGCTAAACTGTACTTTTAAAATTAAACGATTCTTTTCTTTGCTTTGTTAGAAGACTTTCCTCCACCAATAAAAAGTAGGTCCCTGTGGTTAGAATAAGTAGACATAGATGAATTCTGAAACCTTTGCAATTTGTAGAAGCATTTACATGAAAATGGGACCAAAGAAATGGTTCAATTCTGCCTCTGAATTCTTTCTAATTAAGCACTCCTATTTAAGCCACCCAATTCAAATGTATGACTCTCTCTACTTCTAGCATGAAAGCTACTCTAACTGAGAAGATGACTATGCTGGTTATGACTCTGAAGACTGAAAATTTCAGAGAGGAAAAACGTGTAGTCTTCACATATTTGTGCAAATGCACAATGTTTTTTATTTCTTAGCATGCCATTATTTATGAACATACTAGTACATATAGAAACACTTAAAATCTTTACTTTTTAAACTTGTCTGTACACATTTGAATATAGAAAACAATGTACAGAATGAACATTTTAGTAATGTTTATCAATATGCAGGAACATCAATCTTTTTTTAGGTGAGTACCAAATAGAAATGACATTAAGTTGAACCCAAAATCAATCATTTGAAGCAGGACATTCTTATAAATGTGTTTGATATTTATACTTATCTTTATTTTATGCTTGTTGAAATTAGCAAGAATAACACCGACCAGCATAGTCAGAGGAAGAAATAATCCAATGATAATAAAACCAATAAAGTAACAATACATGTAGATATTCGCTTCAAAATCAGGCTGCATATTTACCTAAAAGTGAAGTTAAAAAATAAACAAAATGAGGAAGAGCATAGTGGATTTTTAGAGCAGTGAAAATACTCTATATGATATTGTAATAATGGATACATGTCACCATACATTTGTCTAAGCCAGGGGTCCTCAAACTTTTTAAACAGGGGGCCAGTTCACTGTCCCTCAGACCATTGGAGGGCCGGACTATAGTTTAAAAAAAACTATGAACAAATTCCTATGCACACTGCACATATCTTATTTTGAAGTAAAAAAAACAAAACGGCAAAAACACCCGCTGTGGCCCGCGGGCCGTAGTTTGAGGACGCCTGGTCTAAACCCATTGAATGTACAACACTGAGTGAACCCCAGGGTAAACTATGAACTTTGATTGATTATGACATGTCAATGTAGATTCATTCTTGGTAAAATATATATATATATATATATATATATATATATATATATATATATATATATACATATATATATATATATGTATATATATATATATATACACATATACATACACACACACACCATTCTGGTGAACGATGTTAATCACAAGAAGACCATGTATGTGTGGAGGAAGGGGGTATGCGGGAAATATTTGTACCTCCCTCTCAATTGTGTTGTAAACCTAAACCTGCACTAAAAAGAAATTCTTTAAAAGTAAAAATGTATAAAAAGTGAAAAAAATAAGAAAAATATTGGTACTGACTTTTTAAAACATTAGATTTATAAAATAATTTCTGACAAAAAAATCCAACAATGCTACTTGAGGTATGTTTCCTCTTTATTCATTGGTGAAGGGATATCATTACTTTGTTTACTGTATTTTAAAGTTTATTGTATTGGTTTAATAATTGTTATGAAGTCTGATAATCCTTCAAGTGGGCTTATTGGGCCTCAACCATTGTATACAATCCCGAAAGGACTTCATTGTCCATGAAATACTCAGTCTGAACAGTATTTAACTTTTGTCTAGCATAAGTATTTACTTTTACACTGTTAATTATTGTTCTTGCCGGTGCCCTGTTCTTAAATTAGAAAAATGACTTTGCTTGAACTATAACGACTTTAGGATTATATTGTACTTACGCCAGTAGAATCAACAGCTGAATTCATAATAGTGATCCATCCATTAAATGTTGCCTGTAAAAAATGGCATGTGTTTAATTCTTATGGAAATTTTATGCTTCATGGCAAGTTATGAATCTGTTATTAATATAGTAAAACATTTGATTAGTAAGACTGACTCCACTTCAATATATTGTGTAACTGAGATTCCTACCATTTTCATTATTACATTTATGTTGTCTGTTAACAAATATTTAAAACTACTTAGTGTAACTGTAGTTGGTAACCTAAAATATTTTAAGATAGTATAAATAGGAAGGCAGACATATAGGTAGAGAGATAGGTAAATAGTAAATAAATACATGCTGCTCAGGTATCATAGTTACTTGTAACTGCTATTGCATGTGCTTTTCTATGGGGGAGCCAAGACAAGAATGGTTCACCTCCTCACATCTGCTAGATGTTGGGTGACTGAGTAGTCATTCTTCAAAGCACTAAGTAGAAATAAAACTGTAGTAACCTGAGTTGGACCAAAAATTGTGACCCTAGTACATGATCAGTGATGGAAGCAGGTTTGGCCAGTACCTGCCATTTCCCCAGTCAGTCCTGCCTTCATCTCTCCTGCCTTCTCCAAAAAGTACAGGAACTGTTTCACTTTTGTTTTTCCAAATGAACTTATTTGTTTATAACATGTATCTATGAACAAATAATAGCTAAAATAATTTATAACCAATTCTATGAATCATCCACATCTTGTCCTTATGCTTACCTACAATATGGATGCACATGTAAAAGATAATAAAATCAAAAGCACACTTACTACTTGAAGCAATGAAAGGAAACCATTTCCAACATTATCAAAGTTCAGTTTTGCATTCTCCCATGGCATGGATTCATTGAATACAAGACTTGCACATTCACTCCCATTACTGACTTCATATGTAGGAAATCTTTCTCCACTTGTTGGGTCAATGCATTCATAGAACGTGCCAGCAAATAAGTTTACTCCTATGATGCTATAAGCCAGCCAGATCATAAGGCAGACCAGAAACACATTCAAAGCGGGTAAAGTTGTTTTCATCAAAGCTCTCACAACCACCTGGCATATAAAAAGCAAACATGTAAACTTTAGGTAAGAAATGTGAAACTATTTTGATTAAATTGGGAATGCTAATTAATTTAATGTCATATTGAAATAACAAAAAAAAAGGTTATCTTTAAACCACACACATGCTGGTATTTGAATAACCAAAATAAAAAATTTCAATTAAAAGAAATACATGAAAAATCCAGATATTCTCAAAAATTTTTAAGTAAAAATAACCATTAAAAAAATAGAGCTAATTAGTATAAATGCTAGAATAAAGAATTATTTTACTAATTTAACACACGCATATCAACTATTGTGTGAGAAATGGGCAAGACAAATGAACCTGTATACATGTATAAGATTATCTAGAAAGCATATGAGGCCCTGGCTGGGTAGCTCAGTTAGTTAGAGCATCATCTTTTTTTTGTTGTTGTTGTTAATCCTCACCTCAGGATATTTCTCAGTTGATCTTTTAGAGAGAGTGGAAGAGAGAGGGAAAGACAGAGAAAAGCATCGATGTGAGAGCAATACATCAATTGGTTGCCTCCTGCATGTGCCCTGACCAGGGCCCAGGCTGGGGAGGAGCCTGCAACCAAAATACATGCCCCTGACCAGATTCAAACCAGGAATCCTTTGGTCCACAGGCTGACTCTCTATCTACTGGACCAACTGGCTAGGGCTAGAGCATCATCTTGATATGCCAAGGTCAATGCCAAGGAGGACACCAAGGCTGACACCAAAGTTGTGGGTTCAATCCTCAGTCAAGGCACATATAAGAATCAATCAATGAATGCATAAACAAATGGAACAACAAATCGATATTTCTCTCTCCCTCTCTTCTCTCTCATCAATAGAAAGCATCTAAAATGAGAGTAAAATAGGACCAGACATAATTGTTGGGGAGTCTAACCTTCAGGATGAACAGCCTACCTAGGAGAAAGTATAGAAGTGGCAGAGGACATAAAAGAAGACCAAGAGATTGTAGATCAGTGAAATCAATCAGAAGACTGTTCCAAGAGACATGAATAAGCAGCTAGCCTCACAAATTCACAAATCACTTCACTGAATCACTCTATGTCACTGTGAGATACTCCAGAGTGGAAAGTTTGGGAAGTGAATTCACTACCTACACTTGAATTAACAGAAATAGCCTATAATCACTGCCTTCATTTCCTCAACTCCCTTCATTCTTTAATATTACAATCAGTATTGTATTTATTCTTAATCACTCCACTAATGCTGGTATGGCAAATGTAAAACCAGTTGTTATATCTAACAGAATATCTTCGATCTTTGCTATAGAGAGGAACATTAATGTGAAAGAGAAATATCAATGGGTTGCCTCTCTTACTCACTCTGACCAGGGATCAAACCTGCAACCTTTTGGTTGCACAGGATGATGCTCAACCAACTGAACAACTCAGTCAGGACAATCTTTGCTATTTCCTTATCTTTCAGTTACCATTTACACTTTTGACTCTCTTCCCTCGAAATCACTTATTTTTCCTTTTCTCTGAGTCACCATTGATTTTCTTTTCTACCAGTCTAACCTTCCCTTCCCTCAGTCATCACTGGATACATATACATTTGCCTGTACTTTCTTGCTTATAGTCCTTAGTTTTCTGGGCTTGAATTAATATCTTGACTTTTAATTATGGTTTCAAAAAGACTTTATTTCTAAAACTAAGTCACAAATCCTTTGTTGACACTTTAGGTATTTTGATAGGTCCACTGATGCCTCTGATGAAAAAATGCCATGCCTGTTAGTAATTGCACATATGTAAGAATAAAAGCCATGGATATGGTTGACCCAAATATTTCAACAGGGGGAGCATCAAGACCCAAAATTCATTAAATACATAAAATATTAATTTTATAATCATGTAGCTTCCTTATATAATCAGTGATATGTCTTCAGAGATCATTCAACTACAGAATTTCCAGAGGTTTCAATGAAGCTTAAGATCTAGAACTGACCTAAGAATGGCTACTACTAATATATACCTGTCCTTGAATTGTCCATGGCTACAATCTCACTGCCATTCTAGTAAATGTTTGACATCAAATAGTAGAGTGCTTAATTTACAACAAGTAGAGGGAGCTTTCCTGGCAAATATCTTCCTACTTTTCTCTAAATTAGGTGCAGACAATTTGCTAATAGAGGCACTCTTCATCCCGTGTATCTAAATTTACTAGAGAAAAAAACAGCGCTGGTATTATCCCATAACATTTTTTACAGTAACAAAAAGTTTATTTTAGCTACATTAATTAACATCTCTCTCTGTGTTTTCCAGCTTCATGGAGGTATAATAGACAAATAAAAGTTGTATATATTTAAGGTGTACAAAGTCATGATTTGGTATATGTATACATTATAAAATGATTCCACAATCAAGCTAATTAACCACATCTAGTTCTTTTTTGTTTGTGGTGGTGGTGAAAACACTTCAGATCTAGTCTTGGAAAATTTTAAGTATACAGTATAATATTATCAACTGTATATAGTCTCCATGCTGTACATGAAATCCCCAGACCTTATTCATCTTATAAGTGAAAGTTTATGCCCTTGACCAATATCTCCCTTCTGTAATTCCCACCCCACAGTAATATGAGTTAACAGGTCATGTGTAGTTTACAGCCCTAGCATATTCTATAAAAAATTTCTATGTCTATGTTTATGCTGGAAATTTAGTTGTCTTGTTATTTAACCTCTTCAACCACATTTTACTTTTCAGCTTATTTTCCTCCTTATTTTGGTTTAAAAGCAAACCATTGGGGATAATACCACCTGTGGGCCTCAATAATGCTGTTAAAAAATATTTCATAAGTTAACCAGGGACATGAATAATTGTATTAGTTATTATTTAATTATTAATGATAATCCCATAATTCTTTTTTGCATATTCCTAGAAACTGGAAAAAAAATTACTGCAATAATACAAAGCCTAACTTCAGAAAAATTAACTAGGTGACTTACATGAAAGGAATATCAAATACTACAAAACTCAAAGGGATTTTCTTCAGGTTTAACAGGAGACAATTATAGTTCCTCTTCAAAGGCAACTTGAGCCTAAGTCTAAAATTCAATTCTCACGTCCCTAAGTCATGACCTGTATTTTACTAAAAACCGTGTAGCTGTATGTTTTTAAAGATCAAACCAAACATTTATGATCAGTTTGCATAGACATTTTCATTCTAGTAAACAATGAAAACATTTCTAAGAAATATATCTGGATAGCAGGAAATCATACATAAACTTGCACAAATACATACAGTCAAAACAGAGGAAACTCTGATCTTCAGTAACATGGGAAATGGCAATGGTTCTGATAAAATAAGTGGCAGATACTGTAAAGAGCACGTTATGAAATTTCAGTCTCCAAACACAGAGGGTCCCAGAATAACCAAGTAACTGCAGGGCTGAAGGGAGGTGAGCCATTCCTGCCTGGAATAAGGTTTCTATGTTGTACATCAGCTCCTCACGCCCTCAAAGATGGGAGGTAGTCTTCTAGTCATCTTCCTGGTAAAACCAAAAGAACTTCCAAGATTCATTCTTGCCTTGTCAACATATAAGTTCTCAAATTCAAAATGTTTCAGCTCTTCAACTACAGCTCAGACCCCAGTACATGTTGTGTGACTTCTGGCTCTCCTCTCCCAACAAGAGGGAAATGCTCCTCCCATGAACCCAGGGAATCTACAGCTACCTATGGTCAGCTTCTCTGTGCTGTCCAGCTCCTCGCCCTTCTCAGGGTCCCGGCTCCACAGGGCTGCGTGCGGGCTCTGCTACAGGCATCAGAGTGACACCAGGCCCCTACTCTGTGCACCATCATCTGGGGCACAGTCCCCCGCTCTGGGGTGTCTGGGGCAAAGAGGACAAGGAAGAGGATGCGAGGACTAAGAGGGAGCTGAGTCCCACAGGGAGCGATCCTCTGAAAGGAGGTGTCACCCCGCCTGCTCCTGCAGCAGCAGCGGACCCCTTTCCTGTGGGGACCAAATGTTGGGGGACCCTACGGCGCAGGGTGGACCCCTGCTCTCCGCTGCTGGCCTCTGGATTCCAGAGGCTCTGCCCCGGAGCAGCACAGGTTGGGCATTTGATCCAGGAAGTGTTGGTTCACAACCTTTGGAGTTTCCCCAGGTTGAATTCAGAACTGTTCCCCTCACACAGGTTTGTTTGACAAGCAAGGGCACTTTGGAACAAGGCTAGTAGATTTCTGCCGAAAATATTTTCTCTCAACTATTAGGGTTTTTGTTTTTTTGTGTTATACTTTTGCTTATTTTTATTAGTTTTCATCTTAGGAACAATAAACACCTAAAATCCTAGTAAGCAAAGCTAATATACCAGTACTCTTCATCTATACTTTTTGTAGAATATAGGATTTTTGTTAAAGATATAAATGAGAAGATTACAAAACTGTACCTCTGTGGAAATTTAGTAATTTTAAATTAAAAGTTATAGATTAGTTTAGGAACGTTTCTCTTACCTTCATTCTTTCAAATTGAGACAGAACTCTAAGTGCCCGAAGGAATTTAATGGACATAAGTAGTTTTAGTTCCTGAGATTTGCCTATTAAGTTCAGACAAAATACCTAGGTATGTGAAAAATAAATAATTAATAGGATTTAGTGTTAATTTTAACAGAAACAATCTATAAAATAAACTTTTCATTTATTACAAAAAGATACATAGTCAAAGCCTAACAAGAAATATGCAAAAGCTTTACTATATATTTCAATCCATCTTAACAATGACTTATAGAAAGGTATAAGAATATCATTTTGTGTTAAAATCACTTAAATGTTTTAAAGATATCTTCTGGTAATAATACATATTACTAAAAATAAATAATATATATTGTTTATTATTTATTATAATTTACTTTTATTATACTTTATTCTTTATTATAATTAAGGATTAATACTTATATCAATTTTTTAGTTTGTAATTAGATTAAAAATCAGTTTCATGATTATTTCAATATAATTATAGTATACAATTTATTTGCTGAAACAAAACTTTGAATATATTAACATATTCATCTGTATATAAATATAGTTAAGACAATATACAGAATTAGATTTTAGAGGTAAGGCATCAAGAAAGATATAAATATTGTTAAGTACAAAGAGTAGAAATATGGTAAGGTTATTTTTTCAAAGTAAACATATTTGCATAAAAACGATTAGAGATTAATAAATATTAATAGAGATTGAGCAAGGTGGAAGAGTTATGATTAACTTTTATTGTGCCTTCATATTTTCTGTAATTACAAGGCAACATAAATGAAAAATGTGGAAGCAAGAATATCAGATGGGAAGCTATTGCAGTGATCCAAACGAGGAATTTTGGTTGCTGTGGTACTGGTGAAGGGAATGATATGTATCTCATTTTGAAAATATAATTTAAAAGTTGAGCAAATAGAATTTAATTATTTTAGGATGCTGATAATTTTAAAATATTATGCAATAAGCCTAGTTTGTTAGCAGTGGGTACATAGGTGACTGTTAGAATAATCAAGAAATGAAGTGCTGAATTTTACGTTTTAGAATGAGAAGAAAAGGATAAATATTAAACATTACAAATGAAGAAATATGGAATGTTGGTGACTAAAAATGTATATAGAGAGATAAAGGAAGATACAAGTAAATGGAACAGTAAAAGAGTAAGAGTAAAGAAGCAACAGCAAATCAAATAGTTCTAAAATGTTGTTTTGCATACGTACAATAACAACCATGAAGTCCAGCCTGTGCCAGCCATTAGTGAAATAGGCTTTAAAACCATATGCCACCCACTTTAGAAGCATTTCCAGAATAAAGATGTAAGTGAAGATCATGTCCGCATATTCCAATAATATTTTAATGGTCTTTCTTTGATTGATATATATGTCTTCAAAAGCCTATGGGGGAAAAATTCACGGATTAGCATACATGTAATTTCTAAAACATTTTTTGCATGAGGGGAATGGAATGCCACCTCTAAGAAGCAGATGGTGAGCAAAGTCATAGGTTGTAATCTCAAGGACTGGTTCACTTTTCTTGCATTTATTCACATACCCTTAAGTATCATTTTCTGATCCAAATGCCTGTAACAGACATCATTAATTGATCCTAGAACCACTTTTTATAGAGATTGAACATGACTTCATAATTGTTCTAAATAGTGACCAAATAAGTTAATCAACCTTAATATAAAAGGCAGTATTTTCAGTCACATCTGATGTGGCTCTTATCTCTAATTCCATGTGGCCAATGTACAAATATATGCACTTGCTAATAACAGAGCAGATATTGTTTTTTAAATGTTTTTAGAAATCCATAGTGTTATTATAAGAAAACGTCACAAAGCTTGTTTCACTGCAGGAATAATCAGGTATACCAGTTAAAACACACAAATATGAAGTAAAACTGTAATAGTTTCTCTAAAGCTTCTCAGTTTTAAAAGGTCAACCTTGGTTTTTCTATGAAGGATGCAAAGTTTAATAATGACATTCAAAGCAATTTCATGCTGCTTTTATTTTAGCGCTGACAAAAGGCAACAAAGTACTAATAATCTCAGGCAGACTTGTATCAAAGTATATTCAAGGTTAAAAAGTAAACAAGGATTAAAATAATCTTATTCAAGAAATGGTGTGATTTTCATAAACCCACTGTTAAACAAAAGTAAATATAAAATGACAATAGAATTACTGACTTAATTGAACCAATTATGGAGTAAAAGTGTCTATAAAAGCAAATTATAAGTATCATTTAAAGTTACTTTAAAGGACTATTTTATTACTAGAGGCCCAGTGCACAAATTTGTGCACAATTGGCATCTGGCCGGCCCTCTCTGATCATGGCCATCAGGGCCAGCCGGTTGGGGGGAGGGGACATGGGAGATTGGCCAGCCGATCCTGCCCCTGATCAGGGTGGGGGGAGGTGATTGGGGGTGGGGCCGGCTGGGAGGAGGGGCCACAGGAGGTTGGCTGGCTGGCCCGCCCCTGATCTGGGCAGGTTGGCTGGCCGCAGTGAGTGTCATAGCGACCAGTCATGCCAGTCGTCTAGTCGCTTGGCTTATATATATATATATAGATAGATAGATAGATAGATAGATAGATAGATAGATAGATGTGTATTTATTTTTTGAATAGGCATATAATGCAAAACAATATGATAAGATGTACAGAAGTCTCCATTTTAATTTAAAATTTTAAATAACAGGCAAAGCTAATCAATGGCAGTTGAATTGCACATACTGGCTACACATATGGAGTGGGGAAGTGACTGTGGAGAATCAGAATGTGGTTCTGAATTCCTGGTAATGTTCTGTTTCTCAAGCCAAGTGACAATAACACAGGTGCATTTACTTTGAAAATCCTTTATACTGTACAATTATAATTTGTGTGGTTTTTCAGAATGTGTAATAAATGTCCATATAAAGTCTACTTAAAAACATATGCAGTACAAAGTATGGTTCCCAACCATTATTTTATCTTCTCTATCCTGTGCACCTCACAGTTAACTATTTCTTATGCATTCTTCTCTGATCTTCTTCAATCAAACAAAGCAAATAACATACATTCTATTACTCTTGTTTTCTTACCTAAAATGTAGCATGTAATACACTTTATTCTAGATCTTTTTTTTTTCATTTCTTACCATATCTTGCAATATCAGGATGCATACAGCTCCTGCACTTTTTAAATAGCTGCACAGTATCCCACTATATGATAATCCCATAAACACCTGTTATGGACTATTTTTGCTTTTCAATCCTTTGCTACTATAAAAAATTATCCTGTGAATAGCTAGAAGTACAGGGCATACAGAGTCCAGATACTGCTTGTTTGAGAGATTTAGGAGAGTCTGAAGCATGAACCAAGACAGACCATTCATATGGTAAAGCCACTGGAAATGCGTTGGGTGAGATGAAGTCTCAGGGAATCACGAGGGTGGGGCCAGGTTGATGGAGACTCAGATATGGTCCCTGCCTGCTGGCTCTTTCAGGGTGAGGCTCTGAAAAGGAACAATAACCTCTTCCAGCACTTCTGGCTGGGAAAAAGCTGTCCCTCCAGCTCTTGTCCTGATGCTGGACAATTCAGTTCCTCCCTGTATGTCCCTGATGACTTTGAAGGTGCTCCCACAGTGTAGGAGCTCAGAATGAATGAGTATAAGTCCATGCATGGACCCTTTGAGACAGTGGTCGCCAACCTTTCGGACCTCAGGGACCACCAGTGATCTGCAGACCACAAGTTGGTGACCACGGCATTAAGAGAAACCCCTGGGACTTCAGCAGTCTTCTTTCTCAGCCAGCCAAAATCCCCATTGGTTTTTATAGCCAGAAGTTATGGGAACTTCTCTTCCTGGTACTGGAACTCTGGGCTGGGGGGCCTGGTGTGGAGCTTGGAACCCTGGTTCCTCAGGGGGTCCCTCCACAAGCCACGATATCTCTCCCAATTTTTATCTGCCACACTTGGGTGTGGAACCAGCCCATTCAGCGTCTTCATCCCTCCTACCAATCTCAATATGTCTTCTTCTTTATATCTTTAGCTGTAGGACTTATGTTTAGCTACATTTCAGACAGTTCTGAATGATGGTTGTTCTGTAGTTTAGTTGCAATTTTGATGTGGTTGAGGGAGGATACAAGTACCGAGTTTACCTGTGCCACCATCTTGACAGGAAGCCTAAACTTTGTTTCTTATATGAAACTTTAATAAAATAAGAAGAATTAAGTATCTTTTAACATTCCTTTTTCCCACTGCCATTCATATATAGTATTTTGGAATTGTATTATTTATTTAATATTAAGTGATGCCTATACAGATTTTAAAGAAATTATAATGTATATATTTCAAAACTAAAATCACAGATTATGAACTATGGTGTTATAATAATAAGTACTAGGGGGAAACTAATTTGTTAGGTGACTCTACAAATTAACAGACTTCTAATACACTTTTCCTATAAAAAAATCTCACATACCCTCACTTACCAGAGCAACTGTGCTGAGCAAAGTGACAAGGCCAATGAAACACTTAAAAAAACTGTTTTCTACAATCTTGCAGCAGGTTTTCCTTATGTTTCGCCAAATTTTTCCTCTCTTGGATTCTCTACTAATTTGACCTGGTGAAGATCTTCGTTCATTACCTGTCAAGAATAAAACTGTTTAAAAAAATCTTGACAATTCATGAAAAAAATAAACATCTCAAAGTTTCTACCATGTGCTTTACAGAATCTGATTTAGGTGGCCTGTGACTTACAAGCATTTGATTTTTACCCCTGCTATACTGAACACTGCAATCACCGAGGAAAAAACACAAAAACTTAACTTGTGAGTTTGGTAATTAAAAGAAATTATGACAGGCAGAGATGACTTAGTACATTCCCTAAACCTGCAGGACAGAGTCTGAGAGTAGAATTTATCCCCTACTAGTACTACCACTTCTACAAAAAAAAAAAAAAATTAATTACACACATACATCTTCTGAATATCACATTGATATAATGCCTGAGAATTCATTCTCTGAAGATTCCCATGGCAAAACAAGTATTCCCATTTAAATTTGCAAATATTTATTGAATGTCAAGAGGTATTAATATCAGTTAAATTGATTTCAATTCTTAGATGGTATGGAAATGGGAATTTTGTTCGAGATTACCTGAGGAGCTAACCTAGATTATGGAGTACTTTGTGAGTAGGGTACATGTGCATGGGTTTTGAACTCTATTTTCTGGTCAAGAGAGCATAAGGAAAGTTAAGGAGAAGAAAGTGATTAACCTGAAAAAAAAAAAAAGAGGAAATGGAGGTGGATGGAATTTAACATCAACATTTATTATTTTAGAATTTTACCTAATATCAATGTATATGTCTTTGGTCAAATTTAAAAAAAGAAAATATTTCTTCCTTTGTTTTGGATGAAACAAGTCCTACAACTCAGCTACTAAGAGCAGATGCTTATTTTGAATATAAAAATTTGAGCATTTAGTAGTTTCCATTTTGATGATGTCCAGTCATCTCAAAGGATTAGAACCTGTAGCCATTTGTTAATCTTCCTAGGAAACTACTTTTAATTATAAGTCATTAATAGATGTATGTTATATATCTGGTGAGTCAACCAACTGAAGCCTTATACATTTCTTAATATTCATGTGGAATGTAAAAGTATATCACTATTACATGATTTGTTTTTCTATGAAAGTTAAGGGTACTTTCATATGAATATTTAAATGTTGACTCCATTCCACAAGGCATAAAAATACATATACACATAACCATAATTCAATTTTTTTAACAATCTTATAAAATAAGTTTTGTTATTACCTTCATTTTACATATAAGGAAATGAGTCAGAGAGAGGGTAAGTAAAAGTAGAGGACTGGGATTTGAACTCAGGCTCTCTGATTCCAGAGCCCACACTCTTTTTTTAAAAAAAAATTATTTTTAATTTTTATTGATTTTAGAGAGGAAGGGAGAGGGAGAGATAGAAACATCAATGATGAGAGAGAATCATTGATTGGCTGCTTCCTGCACGCCCCACACTGGGGACTGTGCCTGCAACCTTGACATGTGCCCTTGACCAGACTCGATCCTTCAGTCCACAAGCTGACACTCTGTCCACTGAGCCAAACCAGCTAGGACAAGAGCCCACACTCTTAACTACTGCATTAGAGTCCCTAGAAAGTAGCCCCATTTCCTTTTTTTCCAAATGTTGACTTTTTTCTTGATATTTATTGTAGAGGGCCCCCTGGGAAGACACATGGACATTCTTTAGATTGCTGTTGATTAAGCCCAAGATATTTGACAGAGTCATGTCAGTTGCACCCCGCCCCAGGAGTGCGGAGGTGTTGTCAGTTCCTGGCTTACCTTTGTCTAGGTTCCGGAAGAGGGCTTTGAGATGTGGAACCAGTCTAGCACCAGAAAAGAGGAAATGAAATAGACCTGGGCCCTCCCAAGCTCCTTTAATCTTAAGTTTTCCAGTGAACCCCCCTTGTATATGGGAGTATAAATAAATGTGCTGCGTGGCTCAGGGGGTCATCTGTCTCTCCAGCAGAAGAGGTCAGCGACCCACCCGGGACCCAGCTTGCATCTACTTCTGTGTCTCTTTATTTCTTTATTTCTCAATCCCTGGACGCCTCTATCAAGAACCAGTTTCATCTCTCTCTGTGCTGGCCACGGAAAAGGGAGATCCCCGCCGCATCAGGCCCCCGCATTTATTTTAGTTTTCTATCAGGATTCAATATCAGTTCCAATGGGCATGTGCACACACACTGTGTGTATTCGTCAGCCAAGTTAATGTTTTCTACAATCAAAAATATATCCAATAGTATTATATAGGTTAAGAGAAATTTAGTCTAATTGCAGTATAATATCCAAAGGAACTTTTTCTTACTGTTTTTAAGATGCTTTGGCTTCTCATGTTCATGGATCATTTCTTCTTCTTCAGAGATAGCAATATCAACTGTACTGCATTCAGATGAGCTAGATGGCTTTACCTTCTGAAAAGGAAAGTCCCACCAAAAACGTAAACAAAGTTTCATTTACTCACTGTAGTTACAGTTCATCTCATTTTTAGAAATAAGAAAATTTTGCACATGAATACCATTATTAGGTTTAAAAGACTTTAGGCCAAGTTCATGATTAACATTAAAATGCGTACATATATCTGTGATTGATGGTATTAAAATTATTTTAAAAATTAATTTATGATAAAAATTTTTAAATTTAATTTACTTTTATTTTATTTTTTCCATCACCACTTCAAAAAGAAAAAAAAAAACAACAAAAAAGATAAAATACATTTTAAATTAAAATTGGCATTTAGTTAATAACACTGTTCTCCCAAATGATGTATAGGCTATCTCCAATTTCCAAAAGGATTTGAGTTACAAAGTTTTCTTGAAGTTATTCACAAAGTTCCCAGGATGCTATTTCAATTAGATGAATAGCATCAGAATAAATCACCCCTTGATGCTAAAGATGGGCAGCAAGGGTGTACTTAGTATTTACTGTAAAATCCAGTCCAGACATTCTTATGTATTTCATCATACAATGGGACTGATGGAGGTTATCCTGAAGCGAAATGAAGAAATGGCACAAGGAAAAGGGTCAATAATAAACCTGGGAAAGTGGTACCAGGACATGCAAAGAGGCTAGTTGCAGAGATTGACATTTCCCCCCACTCTATTCTTGACTGAAGTTCAAGACTGGCTAGGATAAAGGTAGTTGTGATTTTGTACATGTGAACAAATCTATGAGTAGCTAACCAATCAATAGAACCAAATAAGTATGCGGCATAAAGTTCAACATATCCAATTATATTTCATTTCTTCTTTCCTTTACATTTTCATATCACAGACTTTTTAATGAGATTTGGAAAGGAATTTCCAAGAACATCTTTACATGGTGTGCTGTGATAAATAGCAATTTTGCCCAGAGACGGTTGATAGTCAAAGTCTTAAGTAAAGATACAGAATTGTGCTGGAGAGGAATTTTCTCTGGTTTTCTCATAATAGTATTATTATTATTTTTTTTAAAAGAAGAACCTGAGACTGGCTGGTGTAGTTCAGCGGTTGAACATTTGACCCATGAACCAGGAGGTCAAGGCCCATGCAAGTTCTGCGGGCTTGATCCCCATTAGGGGGCATACAGGAGGCAGCTGATCAATGATTCTCTCTCATCATTGATGTTTCTCTCTCTCTCTCTCTCTCCCTGTCCCTTCCTCTCTCTGAAATCAATAAAAACATACTTAAAAATATTTTTAAAAAGGAATCTGAGAGCTCAGCCGGCTTGGCTCAGTGCTTGAGCATTGACCTATGAACCAGGAGGTCACAGTTCAATACCTAGTCAGGGAACATGCCTGGGTTGTGAGCTTGATCCCCAGGGTGGGGCGTGCAGGAAGCAGCGGATCAATGATTTTATCTCATCATTGATGTTTCCATCTCTCTCCCTTCCTCTCCCTTCCTCTATGAAATCAATAAAAATAAAAATAAAAAAGGAATCTGAGACTGAGTATGCTAAAGAGTGAAAGTTTCTCTAAAACAAAGATGCCTTTACTAAAAGCTAGAAAGCCTTTGAATAATTGAAATTCAACCCTTCTATAAGGCCAGTTTCAGAAGTTATTGCCCAGAGTGGCTGCCAAGCCAGAAGAGGTTTGGAAGACAAGATGGTGCTAGAGAGTTTGGGGACCTGTAAAGAGACATTCTTTGCCTCTCTCTCCCTGGTGTTTATGAGTAATCTGAGAGGAGTCCCTAGTGAGTTCCAATGCAAAAAGCCCACAGGGCCATTGTGACCTAGATAGATTGTAGCTTTCTATTACACTATATCTCCTCTACTAAGACATTATGCAGCTTTCAAATGAAGACAATAAAACTGTATCCAGTAGGATGTATGCATGCATGTGAAAAGCAAGGGAACAGCAATATCTACCCTTCTATTAATGTGTCCCTTTTTTTTGGTCCAGTTTATAAAGCTACAAACTGTTCCCAAATCAAACCGTTGGTTTCTCTCTATTCATTAGTCCAATTTAATTACATATGTTATAAAATACGTTGCAGAAATGAACTGACAAGAATCTTAGAATTTTGGCAAGCAATAATGTATCTTAGCAGTGTTGTAGTCCAATCTCACAATTTAAAGATGCCCAGAAGAGTTTAATGATTTCTTCAGTAGTTCAAATTGATTTTGAAAATTTAGTTTTCTTCAGTATGCTTATCATCACTCCACACTGCCTGTTTATTAATTTGTATAATTTTATAATTATATTATCCAATTTTTGTGAAGTGCTTACTATATTACAGGCATTGTTATATGCACCTCTGTTCTTAATCTTTCTACTTTTATTATTTTTTCTTTTTTAAATATATCTTATTGATTTCAGTGAGGAAGAGAGAGGGAGAGAGATAGAAACATCAATGAGAGAGAATCATTGATTGGCTGCCTCCTGCATGCTGCATGTTGAGTCTGCAACACCTGCATGGACCCAGATCTGGGAAAAGAACCATGACCTTTTGGTTCATAGGTCAACGCTCAACCACTGAGCCAGTCTGGCTGGGAAATCTTTCTTTCTATTAGAAATAGAAACAATTTCATCCTCATCTGTAAACTGAAGTTTATAAAGTTTAAACAGCTTGATCAGAATCATAAAATCAGGAGTGAAGAGTGCTGTTGCTAGGATTGAATGGGTAATCTAACTCTGAACCTTCAGTGCTGATTCACCTTCTTATCAACAATGCCCTAAGTTAATAATAAGCAATCCAGATATTGAAATATCTTACCTCTTTGCTGCTGCCATAACCTGACTTGCTCTGAATCTCCTTATTATCCAGATTTTCTATATCAGATTCTCCGGAAGCAATTGGTACTGTTTCAGAAGCACTAGGACTGGGGATAAGTGACTGACTCTCATTTTCAGTCACTGTGGTTTTCTCTGTGCCACTGCTTTTTCCTTTGTCCTTGAGGGCATCTTCAGTGTTGCTCAATTCAGAAAGGGTATGGTCAGAAATATTCTCTTTAACATTTACATTGTCCACTGTGTCCTTGGGAACATTTAGTCTTTTACATAATATTTTAGAAAGCACATAGCATATTCCTTTTTTAATTCTTGCCATTGCGCGCTGGAGATTTTTGGCTTCTTCACTCTCTGCATGTGTTGCAGCATTGCATGAGCTAAAGGAGCTCACCAAAGCCAGAAACAGGTAAAATATCTAAATGAAGACGTAAATGAGGTTAAGCATATCTCATTTTTTGTTTCTCTTTAAACAATAAAAAAATTCTTTAAAATGGCTGACCTGAGATTTGAAAACAGCATATACTACAATACTATTCAGTTCTTACTCATCTACAATAGGTCAGGTGCTATGCTAGAGATTTGTATAGCTAGAGCTCAACTGAAGGTCACAACATTCTATGAAGTATTTGTTTCTCTTTTCTAGAGGAAACAGGAAAGTTTTGTAGATGTTACATATCAAAGGCCACACAGATTGAATTCAAGTCTGTCTTATTTCAAAGCTTGTTTTCTTTTACTGAGCCAAGCTACCTCTGACAAGGTGAGAAAATGAATTGCTACTCAAAGTGGCTGACTTCAATTCTACCCCAGATGTATAATGACATCTTCTTGGATTCTGCAAACCCATAAGGAATCTCATTGGGAGGCATCTACTCCTGGTTCTGTGGCCCACATATATTTCTTGACCCATGCAAGCATAGGGATTGGGTAGGTTAATTGATTATTTTTAGTAATAATTTTGGCCAAATAAGAAAGAGACAAATGATAGAAAAATTATTATTATTAATACTTTCAAGTTATTAAAACTCTATGATAATATATATTTTGATTTTACTATCACTAAGAAATATGATCTAAGTATGTTCAGTTTCCAGAGAATCAGATTTTTATCTTGTTTATAGTTATAAGGTATAGATGATGTTTTTGGATTCTAGTGTTGAAGATTAACATCAATTATTCTCTTAGACTTACAGTAATAATTTGAGCATAATTACCTATTATGGAAGTTTCCTCTTCTTTCTTCAGATATATGAGCTTAAGAGTTAGTTCATTTTATGTTTTACATATTATTTTAGAGTGCAAAGTTCAAATGGCATGCATTATGTTTAAGAATATATATGGTAAGTCCTCATTTAACATGATTCATAGGACCTTGAAAACTGTGACTTTAAGTAAAATAACATAAAACCAATTTTAACATAGGCTAATTGGTATAAATAAGAGCTAAGTTCCTACAGCATATTTCTGGTCACAAAACATCACCAACCTTCTAAGTAAAGATCCAAAACATTTCCACTAGTAAACAATAAAATAAATGTGAGCTATACACACATTTAAGAAACATTAATAAAAACAAGTAAGACAATTATTTTCCAACCCGCTTATTCTACTTCAGGGTCATGGATGGGTGGCTAAAACAACATTAAGTGAAATGACATTATTGAAGGAACTGCTGTATATATAACTTACGCAATGTTTTCCTGTCAGTGTTTCTGATTTTTTCAAACATTAAGATCTACTCTTAAAAAAAGTATACTGACAATTAATGTGTATACAAAATAAAATAAGTCTATGAAGCTCTCTAAACACTCATTTGTTAAAACTTCTCTCAGAATTCTGTATCTATGTGAAGAGATGAAGTTCTCAGATACTCTAATTACTGTCTTTCTCCTAAATTTACACACCTGAGAAAACATGAACTGCCCACCATGTAGTGTTCAGTCCTAATGGACTACTTGTACTTCCCTAAACCTATATCTTCATATATATGTAGGAATAAAGTTCAAGTAAGACTCAAATGGAAAATTAAAATATTATTGCAAATATTGTCATCACATAGATAATCATAATCTTCGCAATATTTTGGTGGAGCAATAAAAGGTGGATGGCTCAAAATTGGAAATTTCTTACAAGTGATAATATCTGAATAATTAACACATTTCCTAGAACCTCCAATGACAGAGTCTCTGAGGGCAAACTGAAAATAAAAAACAACACATAACTGGAAATACAATGATCAAATGCCAATATCCCCCAAGATTCATGTGATTGTTCTCACATGAGGCCTCAATTGACAAGCTCAATGAGTCTTTACCAGTATAGGAACTTCACTATTAGCCTCTCTGTCAGTCTCAAAGGACAGTAAGTTCAGGATGTAAAAGAGCAAGACCAAATATAATTTAAGGTAGTTGGTTGTTTATTTCTCCTTCCCCTCTTCCCCCTTTGTTTGGTTAAGTATTAGGCATGGTGACAAATAAGAAAAGGGTGTTAGGTAAGAATGTCATGACTATAAGCTTCATAAGAGCAGGAACCACATTTTCTCTTAAGTAGACAACTAGCACAATGTGAAGCACAATGTTAGTGATAAATAAATACGTGTTGAAAATGAATTAATTGTAGAATAAATGAAAGAACAGATTTTGTGTCAGAATTTGGACAAGGAAAATTATGCTACAACAATTATATTTTAAGAGCTTATAATCTAAGATTTTTTTATATCATAGATACACACACACACACAATTACCCACACACACATATTCATGCACACATACATATGCACTAGGAATGTCACATATGAAAACAAAGTTCAAAATACTCTGGAACTTTGGTACAAATGAAGAACTTTTACACTATAGAGTGCTTCTGCTTTGTTCAAGTGTGCTCTGAACTTAGTAAAATAGCCTGGTCTCTTGAAGGATTAAAAAGGAAAAACAGGATGTGTAAATGACCAAAGCTATGGAGGATTGATGACCTCTCCTAATTTGAGGATTAATAAAGAAGGAAGGGGGAAAAATATAAATTATATTATATAAACTTAGGGGTTTTTTTTCAGTCACAGTGTTATAATGAGAGTCAAAACACATATTTATTGCTTTTGGGTTAAGAGATGAAAGTTGAAGCAATATATATAAAACAAAACAGTGGGGTCTAACTTATCAGGTTATTATTATTATTTTTAGTCTTTTGGGAAATGTACTTAATTTCTATCACTTATGAGAAAAAAGCAAATATTTGAGTCCTGTTTTTCTTCCGTAGTAAAATTTTCTTTTATAAGCTATTCCTTTTTCTTAGAAAGAGTAAAAGCTACTTACTCAATTCATGTAGCACCACTTCAATGACTGGATATTTAAAAGTGAAAGCTTTCTCTCTTAGTTAATGCATAGCAGTTTTATAGAACAGTGGTTTTCAAACTCTGCTGCACAATTTAATCAGATAAAGATTCCTAAAAAATCCTGATGTCCATGTATCAATAAAATCAGGATCTTTGGGAATGGATCCAAGGCATTATATTTTTATTAATTCTTCAGGTAATTCCAATGTACATCCAAGTTTGACAATTAGTGTTATGCATAAGTGATTCTGAAAATCTAATATGCATACCAATCACCTGTGGATATTGTTAAAATATAGATTCTGCTCCCATAGGTCAGGGTGGGTTCTGAGAGTCTGCATTGATAACTATCCCCCACATGATGCCAATGCTACTTTGAGTAGCAAGGTTATAAACCAGTGCTATCCAATAGAAATGTGATGCACATCAAATTTTTAATAGCCACATTCATAGCATAAACAAAAAGTTAAAATTAATCTACTAACATTTAATTGAACTAAATATATAAAAATATCATTTTAAAATGCAATTAAATAAAAATCTTCTATATATATAAAACCCTAATATGCAAATAGACCGAATGGTGGAACAAACAACTGGTCACTATGACATGCGCTGACCACCAGGGGGCATGCGTGGAACATGGCGGGCTTCAGTGGCAGCAGGATGGTAGAGCAGGTGAGCGGAGGCACCAGACCAAGACAAGGTGCCAGTTGCTGTCATGGGGCGAGCCTCTGAGGTTACTGAAAATTCTTTGCTTCCATGCGCCGTGGTCCCACCCAGTGCTCACACCTGCTGCCAACACTGGCCTTGCTTGCACCCGCTGCCGGCACCCAGTGCTGGTCCCGATCACTCGGCACTGTCAGCAGGTGTGAGTGGTGGCTGCTGGTCCAAATGCCCCTCAGGGCTTCTCCACCAACCCCTGCTCATGAGGGGTGTTCGGGGCTGGCACTGGCTGCTGCTCACACCCACTGATGGCGCTGGGCCCTCTCGTACCCACTGCTGGTGCCAGCCCCTATTGCCCAGCGCTGTCATCGGGTGTGAGCAGGGCCAGAGCCATCAGCCCGTGGGAGCCACAGTGGCAGGAGTGGGGTTGCTGACAAACAGGGGACAGGGGGCCGTGGTGGGAGGGGCCGGGCAGGGGTGCGGAGGATGGGCCAAGACCTGCCCCTGTGCCCACCGCAGCCTCACGGCCCACAGTTACTTTCAAGATGCACAAATTCATGCACCAGGCCCCTAGTTATTAATCAAGTAATTTACATACTTTTTTGGGGGGTAAGACTTAAAATCCAGTGGATAGTTTTACACTTGGGGCATACCTCAAATTAGAGCACTCATATTTCAACCTATCAAGAGCCACATGTGGCTATGTGGCACCACATTGGGCAGCACAGTTATAGACCATTGGGTCCCATGAATCCACATCATAGAAATATTAGACTATATTACATCAGTCTTCTAAGGAAAATTTAAAAGCATGGCTTACTTACCAAAAAGTTTCCAATTAAAATGACCATCATGTAAAAAGGAACACAACTGACTTGGCCTGCTATGTCAAAGCAATCCCATAGAGTCTCTATCCACTCTCCACAGAGAATCCGGAACACATTCAGAAAGGAGTGGAAAAAGTCCATCATGTGCCAGCGTGGAAGTTGGCAGTCTTTGTCTAAGTTGTAGACATATGCTTTGTAATACAAACCAAGCAGCCTGGTGCCGACCACAGCAGAGAAGAACAGGAATGTGAACAACAGCAGGATCAAGTCACTCAGGGCCACCAGTGACTTTATAAGAGTCAGCTTCAGAATCTCAAATGTTGGCCAGTATTTCCCCAACTTGAAAATTCGCAACTAATAGAGCAATGTAAAAAACAGGAATAAGAAACAAAATACAAAAAAACGTGGTTATTATTTATTATGTTATACATTTAAAATCTGTATCAGCAATATACATATTCAAATATATAGTATTTACTGTAATATTCAGTTTTGAACATTTTAATATTAACCACTAACCATTCACTTTATGAATAATTCTTAATACAAAGCATACATATTCTATAACTATTTACACACAGTTCATACATATTGATCTGTCAATGCCCATTCAATATTATGTTATATTTACTCTAGCTATATGTTTTAATATCTGGTAGGGCAACTGTCTCTTCTGTTTTGCTTTTCACACTATATCAGGTATTTTCCCACATTCTGACATGTAGATGATATTGAAAAAAAACTGTCATTTTCCACTGAATTCCATTGAAGGTTCTATTGTGTGTTTTCCTTTTAAAGAAACACATTAAAGACCAAACACAATATTTAGTTTGAATATTTCCCTTCTTTTCACTAATTTTTTTAATTGGTACAGCACAGATTACCTTAACATTTTAGCCACCATACCACAATGAACTTAGTCATCTAAAATCCACACATCATTTTTATGTGCACTATCTACTTTCCTTAACCTTTCCTAGTATATGTGTGGCTTTCCGGATTCAAGAGTAGGACTTTACATTTATCCAAGTAAAACTTAATCATCTTTTATTCATTCTGTTACTAGCCTTTCAGATATTTTGATCCAATCTTTGATCACATTTTCTGCATTTCCCAGTCTTGTTTCTTACATAAACTTGATAACTACATCTTGATATTTTTCTCTCAGTCATTAGAAAAGTTTATGGACAAGGATTAAAACAGGTTGCTCTTGATTCCTGCTTCATTCCTTCAACTTGTTGCCAGAATGTGACAATATATTACTTATCAAATGCTTAATATTTCCATAAATACCATTCTAATAACATTATTACCTTATCTAGTTTTCTGATTCTTACCATCAATCTTCTTTGCATACATACTGATTCTGACAATAATTTTTATAAGAACATTCTGCTGGCCTGATTGCTGTTATATAAAGTTTTCTGCCCTGCATTTAGAAATACCTGGTTCCAGTTCCTTAGTTACACATTGACATTCAGCTTCTGGGGCTCTTCATTACCTTGCTCCTTGAAGCTGGCCCAGGACCCCTAGCCCTGCTTCCTAGAACTACATCTTAAATTTGCTACATACTAGTATATGGCTTATTTCCTTGAATGCTTTGGTTAAATAATAGCATTAGAGACTGCATACTTTTTCCCGAGGCAGTATTAACTCATGTAATAGTCCAAATGTCCCAGTGGTATTTCTATTACTATTCTTTCATTTTATGCTTGAGAAAACTGAGATAAATTTTCATAAAATAAAATTTAGGTCTTGGATTCTACTTACCACCCTGAATAATCGAAAAACATTCAGTCCATGAATATTCGCTAGAAAAAGTTCTGCTAAACCAAGGAACACAATTATACTATCATAAATATTCCAGCCTACTTGGAAATACCCATATGGATGCATGGCAATTATTTTAAAAATCATTTCTGTTGTGAAAATTCCAATAAAAACCTAAATAAAAACAAAACACATGGATGAGAACATGATTGCAATGGCTCTTTGGAACCCTCATGCACAGAAACTGTATCTTTTTAAAGCCACAATCCTCACAGTTCTGTCTATTACAATAGACTCATATGTTTTATTTAATAATCTAATATTAAACACTGTATACAAAATCATCAATTACTTTTTAAAGCAAGTCTGGAAGAAAATAAAAGAATATTTATGGGTAAAAAAATCTTTTCGTTTTGAATAGTTTCTTTTGGTATATGGGATATTTGTTAAGATATTTAATTTTTCAACTTGCAAAAGATTAAAAGTAGTACATATATGATCCATAAATAAACAGAATGAAGCTATGAAAACTGTCTTTTGAAAACTATATTGGAAGAAATAACTAAATTGTGGTTTTGGTATCAAGTAAATGTATAATTCAAAATTGGTAGCAAAATGGCTGTTTGTATGAATACCAACCAACTAACCAATAACAACTTAATAAAAGGAGAAAAAATTAAACACTATATATTTGCTGGAATGTGACTTGTTTTTAAATTCATACAAATCTGTTTTGCCTTTTGCATTGTATGGGATGAAAAAGATAGGTGGATCCCAACAATACCTTGCAAAGGATAAGCTCCAATCTAAGGCAAAGACAGGTGGTGAGAGCAGACAGGGTCAGGTGCAGTTGTAGTCAGGATTCAGAATCAGGTGTCAGTGAAGAACAGGTGTCTGTTATTTGACTTCTACCCTATTCTGATCTATGGGGATATGGTACCCAAGAGAAGGTATACTTGGGAAAGGAGAGGAAAGGAATAATTTCCACTTAACATGACTGCTAAGCAGCTGGCGAGAAATCACAAATTTAAATGGCAGATTTTTAAACTCTAGGTATAAACCTATTCATTGTTAGGAACATTTACAAAGCAGGGCTGGGGACGGTGAAGTGGGGAAGCATGAACACAATACTTTATCTTGTGCTTATATAATGCATTTGCAACATATTAAAGTTATAAAATAAAATAATGGAATAATGACAACTAAAAAAGATTGAAATTGCAAATGAAAGTAACATAAAATAAGAGCCTTACCAGGTTTCCAATGTTGAGAACATTGGATGTTGCTGCACTCATTGGATAACATTCCATGGCCAAAAAATATATGTTTAGAATTATGCATATAGTGAGAAAAAGATCAGTAAATGGATGCATCATAATCACATGGACAAACTCTTTCAACTTTACCCAACAGGGAGAACAATTCCAAATCAAGAAAATTTTAGCAAATTTATACCAACACAATGGACATGTCTTCTGAGATTTTTTATGCTCTGCAATGAAAGAATAGTAAAGTAAAACTTTAGAAAATTGCCTAAGTATAACTAATAGGAAATTGACTTTTGCATGTACTAGCAAAAAGAGGTTTGAAACTAGACTTCTGATTTGGAATTAGCAAAAAAAGAGAAATATTTTATACTAATAAGCAGAACAAAGTAAATTTCCTCTATTTTTTTCATGGAAGCTGAATTAGACAAATGAAAATGAGACCAACTGTCTAGTGGAAGAAAAACATAAGAGTATCTGTCAAAAAAACAAATATGGAATATAGCTGAGAGCATTATGATTTATAATTCCTAGATTTATATACTTTACAAAATAATGCCCTTTAATATTGGCATAATAATGAGTTACTGGTTGTATGTAAAGCAGAATCAATATAGAGAGGACCTTAACATATTAATTAATATATATACATAGATACATATATACATATATACATACGCACACACACACACATACACACATTCAAGGTTTATTTTTAGTTACAAGTTGCCACTTCTATGTCACTTTCAATGTTAAAAATAATTATTTAGCCCTCTAGTAACCCTTTCCAATGTTTAAAACATTATGTTTATGGAATTTTTCTAAATTTTTCATCCTAATATTCTCAAGTTATTCCTTAAATTTTAGTTATCATATAAAATTCTGAAGTCATTATAAAATTTCTTTAAAAGTGAATCTTATGAATAGTACCTTTCATAGTATCTAAATATTTTTTACTTTACCTTCTTCATGTCTGATAGTAGCATCATCCAACATATCCAAAGAAGTGATCATAGAAGTTGGTGATCTTTTCTTCATTTCTATTTGTGTGGTCTTGGCCTAAAAAGAAATTTGATGAGTATAATACTGGCTTCTTCCCAAGATTATAACTATAAGAAGGTTTACAACCTCTTCAAATATGCTGATTTTTACTTCCAGAAGCTTTTCTTTTTCTTTTGGAAAATACATATAACTTGCAACTTGACAAAATAATTGTATCCTATGAGGTCAACTATAAAAGGAGTAAATCAGAGAGTGATAGTGGTATTACCCATATCTGACAAATAATTCAATGTATAGTTTAGGATTATTGTGAAATATCCAGTTGGTAAGCATGCTATTAAATAGCAACAGTGTTCCTCTAACACAGGGATGGGGAATGTCTGGCCCCTGAGCCATATAAGGCCCATGAAATTATTTGATCTGGCCCTTCCAAGGCATTAGGAGTGAGTTAATTAAATGTTTGACAAAATACAGCAGGCTAATTTTTAAGTTGATAATTTTGTATGACCCGTGAATGATGTTATAAATATCCAAATGACCCTTGTCAGAAAAAAGGTTCCCCATCCCTGCTCTAACATCTTAAATTTCTTTCCTTGAGACTTTGTTAACAATATAACTTTGCAAATTCCCTTGACAAAATAAAAATGACTTGGTTTTGTAACAATGAAATAAGTCTGGAAGAATATCAAGTAATAAATAAATTTTTTAAAATTGCGTTTTTAGAACATATATGATAATTCTACAAAGGAATCACTTCTTTCTGTCTCTCATGTCTCTTGAATAACAGTTTTAAGGTACCCTCTGCTTTGCTGATGTGGCTAGATAGGCTTAAAAAGAATCCTTGCATTGAAAAGGCACTCACAACTCCTAACGTTGATGTGGAGATTATAACTTCTACACATTCAGTATTACAAATATAGCTCAAGATGTTTCTAGTGACCATGTATAAACTTTGTAATTGGATTTAAACTGTCAAGAAATTCATAATGGGTAATGATATTACACCATAGATTTCCCAAGAGTTTTCACATTTGGCACACACAGAGAATAATAATATTTATCTATTTGTTAACTTGGGATAAATAGATGAAGCTACTCTTGGATAGAAGTAACTATCCATGTTTTAAAAGTAGAGTCAATATAGAGAGGACCTTAATATATTAATTACATATATATATGTATTGTAATATATATATATATATATATACATATATATATATATATATATATATATATATATATATATATAATGTAATACCCATATATATGTAATTACATACACACTGTTTGGAATACTCCCACCTTAACACTGAGGGAATCAGTAGTTGAGACTCACCAATAACCCACACATAATACACTCAGGTTGGCAGTTCTGCTGTGGTCTATCTGAAGAGGCATAATAGACATGAAAGGAATCGCATTCATCTCACTCAGTACCAGTCAAATCCCCTCTAATTTCACAAACAGTGGTGAAAACCTATTGTATTTCATACTGAGTTCCACTGGCAGATTCTGCAGGTCTATAAATCTTGGTTTCCTCCCCACCCCCTTCTTTTAACTCAAAAAGTAAGCTAAAAACTGAGGATGCCAAGTTAATGTATTTACTTAAACTATGATTATTTAAGAAATTATTTTAGCTGACTAAAATTACATAAAATACGTTATAAATTATACAATTCCAAATTTCCATGAAATAAAAAAATACATAAGCATACCTTTTTCCTGTTATTAAGATCTGACAAGAATTTCCCAAGTGTATCTTCATGAAGATGACACTTGGGTGATATAGGGAATAATATCTTTCACTATGCTCTTAATATAGAGAAATTACTTCCTATAGAGCTATTTCTTGCAGTGACAATAATTCATGGAATCACACCAAAGAGCAAGTCAGTAAAGACAGCCTTCTGCGTGTGGAATGGAAAGATGGTGTGGGAAGAATAATAATGTTATTGTTGATATATTCAATGCCAAATTTCTACTAATGTGGGTTGAATATGGATGTATTTTAGAATACAAAATGAACAAATTGAGCTAAAAATATTAAATGAACACCCACGTGTGGGCCAACTCTTGAGGATACAGCTATTTATAATGCAAATTGAGAGGATCATAATAGTAACTCCTTTTTGGAAGTTTAAGAGTTAATAAGGGATATGCCTGAATTTCAGACAATTCAATGTCAAAATTAGACTGGGAAAGGGAACTATGTTTCTCATAACTGGTTTAAATTTTCTCTGGAGGGAGGTGTGAATAAGGAAGAAAGAACACAGTCATATTTCTGGCATTAAGCAACAAATACCTGAAGTGTTCATCTTGGACTCAGACTTTCTCTCTTTACAGCAGCCACACTGACCCTGTTTTTTCTCCCTATATAGCATGATCATTCCTCAGATCTCAACTCAAGTAACAGTTCCTCATAAAAATCTTTTCTGACTCAGAGAAATGCTTTATTAGTCTCTCAAAGCAACATATTTCTCTCTTTATAGCTACAGGTGTGTTTTTCTTGGAGAGAATAATAAAGTCAACCACCAGAAACCCAATATTCAGCTTCAACAATTAATAACACTATACCCTTCATTTTTAACATATTATTCATCCAACTTTCTTTCTGAAAGATTTAAAATCAAATTTTAAACATTTTTTCTTATTTTTCAATTATAGTTGACATTCAATATTATATTCTATTAGTTTTAGGTACACAGCTTAGTGGTTAGACATTTACATAATTTACAAAGTGATCACTTTTTAAATCTAGTACCCACTTGGCACCATAGTTATTTCAATACTAGAGGCCCGGTGCATGAAATTCGTGCATGGGGGCAGGGGGGGGGTGTCCCTCAGCCCAGCAAACACCCTCTCCAATCTGGGACCCCTCAAGGGATGTCCGACTGCCCGTTTAGGCCCTATCCCAGTGGGTTGCCCCCACTTTCCGCACACCCTGGCCGGCCCTGGCCTCCCCTTAAGGCTACAAAGTTTCAATTATAGAAGATATACACAAACCCCAACAGAAACGGCTGCCAGCCACAGAGCGAGCAGGAGGCTTGGCTCCACTCCAGGCTACAAAGTTTCAATTGTAGAAGGTAAATAAATTCCAGATACCAGGGCCTCCACTTGGGTCACCAGGGGGCGTGGCTGGCCTGCAAACCACCACAGGCCCCTTGCTCAGGCCGCCCCACGCCCCAAGGGAACCCCCACCCTGATCTGGGACACCCTTCATGGCAAACCAGCTGGCCCCCACCCATGTACCAGGCCTCTATCCTATCTAATAAAAGAGTAATATGCAGATTGACCATCACTCCAACACACAATATGGATGCCCCCATGTGGTCAAAGATCCTGCCCCCATGTGTACACAAGATGGCCACCACAAGATAGCCAGCAGGGGAGGGCAGTTGGGAGGCACCAGGCCTGCAAGGGAGGGCAGTTGGACATCCCTCTCACAATCCAGGACTGCTGGCTCCCAACTGCTTGCCTGTCTGCCTTCCTGATTTCCCCTAACCGCTTCTGCCTGCCAGCCTGATCACGCCCTAACCACTCCAATGCCAGCCTGATTGATGTCTAACTGCTCCCCTGCCAGCCTGTTTGCCCCCAACTTCCCTTTTCTGCCGGCCTGGTCACTCCTAACTGCCCTCCCCTGCAAGCTTGATCACCTCCAACTGCCCTCCCTTGCAGGCCTGGTGCCTCCCAACTGCCCTCCCCTGCTGGCCATCTTGTGGTGGCCATCTTGTGTACACATGGGGGCAGGATCTTTGACCACATGGAGGCATCCATATTGTGTTGGAGTGATGGTCAATCTGCATATTGCTCTTTTATTAGATAGGATAGAGGCCTGGTGCATGGGTGGGGGCCAGCTGGTTTGCCATGAAGGGTGTCCCAGATCAGGGTGGGGGTTCCCTTGGGGCATGGGGTGGCCTGAGCAAGGGGCCTGTGGTGGTTTGCAGGCCAGCCACGCCCCCTGGCGACCCAAGCAGAGGCCCTGGTATCTGGAATTTATTTACCTTCTACAATTGAAACTTTGTAGCCTGGAGTGGAGCCAAGCCTCCTGCTCGCTCTGTGGCCGGCAGCCGTTTCTGTTGGGGTTTGTGTATATCTTCTATAATTGAAACTTTGTAGCCTTAAGGGGAGGCCTGGGCCGGCCAGGGTGTGCGGAAAGCAGGGGGCAACCCTAGCCTACTGTTCTTTCCAGCTCAGTGGCTGCCGCCATTTCTATTTGGATTTGTTTACCTTCTATAATTGAAACTTTGTAGCCTTGAGTGGAGGCTTAGGCTGGGAAGGGCAGGCAGAAAGCTTGGCTTCATCCATTGCCTGGGAAACCCAAGCCTCCCTCCTGCTCTCTGTGGCTGTAGCCATCTTGGTTGGGTTTATTTGCATACTTGCTCTGATTGGCTGGTGGGCGTGGCTGGTGGGTGTGGCTTTGCATGTAGCGAGTAATGGTTAATTTGCATATTGCTCTTTTATTAGGTAGGATTATTAACTGTACTTGCTATGCTATGCCTTACATCCCCATGACTATTCTGTAGCTACCAATTTGTACTTAATCCTTTCACCTTTTTTTACCCAGCCCTCTCCCATCTGGCTACATCTGTTTCTGTTTTGTTTGTTCATTTGTTTTGTTCTTTAGATTTCACATATAAGATAAACCACGTGACAAAGCATTTGTCTTTCTCTGTCTGACAGAATAAGCTTTTAAAGAAATGTAATCACAACACCATTATCATCATCAGCAAAATTAGTAATTCCTTAGTATTATCCAATACCCAGACCATGCTCAATTTTCTTTCATTGATCAGAAACATTCTATTTTAGTTGATTTGTTCCAATAAAAATATAAATAAGATCTACATATTGCACTTGTTGATGACCATTGACTATATTGAGATTTTATTTTTTCTTATGTGATTTATTTGTTGATGATACTTGTAGAATTCTCTACATTCTTTGTTTGACAGATTATGTCCATTTAGTGTAATTTAATCTGTTCTTCTCTCTCCTACTCTCCCTGGAAAAAGATAGATCTAGAGGCTTATTAGACTTAGCTCAAATTTTGGAAAATAATTTATTGTATGTGGTGTTTTATGTTCCCTATTTCATAACATCAGGAGAGACATAATAACTGGTGGTCCTAGAGTTACAATTTTGTGTCATGATAATTTTATAGTCTATCTCCCCACTAGTTCATTAGCTTCATGAAGATAGGTACTATATTTGTATCTATTCAAGTTTATTTTTAATCTTCAGTGTTTTGTACAATGCCTAGCATGTAGCAGATTGGCAATAATGTGTTATTTAACTGGATAGATGTGTTATAGAAATGTCAGTTTAGATGGGCAAATAATTTGAAAATATTTATAATCCTGCAGTTGTATATATCTGATTCTTTTCCTGAGGTTTTTGCCGGTAACTGACAATTTATAGAAAAGCTTTACTTGCAAATTGTGCAATTGATTAACAATACTATTTCAGCATTGAAACAATTAAGTAAAGTGGTGAACACTAGGCTCTCTTCCTATGTATTGAGAAATCAAATACTAATAATTATAGATTTACTAGAGGCCCGGTGCACGAAATTCGTGCACGGGGTTGGGGTGTCCCTCAGCCCAGCCTGCACCCTCTCCAATCTGGGACCCCTCAAGGGATGTCCGACTGCCCGTTTAGGCCCGATCCTAGGATCGGGCCTAAACGGGCAGTCGGACATCCCTCTCACAATCCAGGATTGCTGGCTCCGAACTGCTTGCCTGCCTGCCAGCCTGATCACCCCCTAACCACTCTCCTGCCAGCCTGATCAATGCCTAACTGTTCCCCTGCCAGCCCAGTCATCCCCAACTGCCTTCCCCTGACAGCCCGGTCACCCCCAAATGCTCTCCCCTCCTATTACCTCTTTAGTAGATAGGGTTTTTTTCTTTAACATATTGGACTGTGTACCTGCCGTGGTCTTCACAAACCAGTAAAAAATGTAAACCCAAACTAAAAGTGTCATAAAATAAACTTAAACAGGAATTTCATGAGACCTTAGAAAGGTGATATGATGTGGTTGTTTCTTTCTTTTTTCTTTCTTTCTTTTTCCTGATGTTTCAACTTTTGTCCTTTCTTTCTTTTTTCCTTTTATTCCTTTTCTGTCCTCTCTTTCTCTTAACTTTTCCGTTGGTAGAATTGTCAGTACTTGAATCTGTCTTGCTTCCAGAAGACAAAGAAGAGGGAAACACACAGTCATCTGAAGAAAAAGATGATCTATGATGGGATTGGTGGTGTTTCTGGTTTTGCTCTTTTCCCGGTTTGATTGTCATTTCTGCCGGCCCCGGCATCTTCAGGACTTGTGCATGGGCACTTCTTATTCATGTCTACAAAACCTCCCTGCCTTGGTGAAAACTGTAGGGGAAAAGGCCTTCCTGGGTGGGCTCAAGCCCTGCCCAAGGTGCTGAGGAACCAGGGTGGGGAGCACTCTGCACCACCTCTGCAGAGCCAACCTCCGGACCTCGGGGTACTCTCCAGTAATGTAACTGCAATGTCCAGGTTTGCCTTCAGAAATTAGTTGTAAGTTACTTCTGATGTGAAACCCTATCTCAGACATTTCCATGTGGTTCCTAAAGATTTTAAACAAAACCCATTTACCTCCCTAACCTGGTCAGAACTTTCTACCCAATGGGAGAGGTTTGCTGGGCAGCATCGCCCAGATTACTAACCCCCTCCCTCTCCAATCACTCGGCTGGCGGCAAGGGAAGTTCCAAGGCTATAGTGTGTGGGGGGGATCACTCCATGGGGGTGCACCCTGACACCCCAGGCTGCCTCTTGGAGGGAATAGCTCTGGGGGGCACAGCTGCCTCCCAGGCCTACACCCCCCAGCTGCAGATGGGAGCTGATCTCAGAAGGGGCAGGGTGGGGGGGTGGGAGGGAGGTGTATAGGCAGCCTGGGTCTCCCAGGCCCACAGCCCAGGCTGGGACAGGCAGCAGACGGCTCCTGCCATGCACTGGAACCTCGCAGGCCCAATGCCCAGGCCACTGTGGGCAGCTGATGGCGCCGGCCTTGTGCAGTCGCCTCCCAGACCCACGGCCGGGTCGCAGAGGGCAGCTGATCAAGGCAGCTGGTCTCGGAGGGCAGATGATGGAGGCAGCCGGTCTCGGAGGGCAGCCTATGGAGGCGGCCCAGCGCGGGCGCCTACCAGACCCACGGCCCAGGTCTGGGCAGGCAGCTGATGGAGGCTGCCGTGCGCAGGCGCCTCCCAGACCCACAGCCCGGGTCACGGAGGGCAGCTGATCCAGGCAGCCTATCTCAGAGGGCAGCCGATGGAGGCGGCCAAGCGCGGACTCCTCCCAGACCCACGGCCCGGGTCACGGAGGGCAGCTGATCCAGGCAGCCTATCTCAGAGGGCAGCTGATAGAGGCGGCCGTGCGCGGACTCCTCCCAGACCCACGGCCCGGGTCCCAGAGGGCAGCCTATGGAGGCTGCCGTGCGCGGGCTCCTCCCAGACCCACGGACCTGGTCCGGGAGGCGGCCGTGCGCGGGCTCCTCCCGGACCCACAGACCGGGTCCGTGAGGGCAGCCGATGGAGGCTGCCGTGCGCGGGCACCTCCCGGACCCAGGGCCCGGGTCGCGGAGGGCAGCCAATCGAGGCGGCCGTGCGCGGGCTACTCCCAGACCCAGGGACCGGGTCCGGGAGGGCATCCGATGTTGGCGGCCGTGCGCGGGCTACTCCCAGACCCAGGGACCGGGTCCGGGAGGGCATCCGATGTTGGCGGCCGTGGGCGGGCTCCTCCCGGACCCAGGGCCCGGGTCGCGGAGGGCAGCCGATGGAGGCGGCCGTGCGCGGGCGCCTCCCGGACCCACGGCCCGGGTCCGGGAGGGCAGCCGATGGAGGCGGCTGTGCGCGGGCGCCTCCCGGACCCACAGCCAGGGTCCGGGAGGGCAGCCGATGGAGGCGGCCGTGCGCGGGCTCCTCCCGGACCCACGGCCCGGGTCGCGGAGGGCAGCCAATCGAGGCGGCCGTGCGCGGGCGCCTCCGGGACCCACAGCCAGGGTCCGGGAGGGCATCCGATGTTGGCGGCCGTGCGCGGGCGCCTCCGGGACCCACGGCCCGGGTCGCGGAGGTCAGCCGATGTTGGAGGCCGTGGGCGGGCGCCTCCCGGACCCACGGCCCGGGTCCGGGAGGTCAGCCGATGGAGGCGGCCGTGGGCGGGCTCCTCCCAGACCCAGGGCCCGGGTCGCGGAGGTCAGCCGATGGAGGCGGCCGTGGGCGGGCTCCTCCCGGACCCACGGCCCGGGTCGGGGAGGGCAGCCGATGGAGGCGGCCTTGCGCGGGCTCCTCCCGGACCCACGGCCCGGGTCCCGGAGGGCAGCCGATGGAGGCGGCCGTGCGCGGGCTCCTCCCGGACCCACGGCCCGGGTCCGGGAGGGCAGCCGATGGAGGCGGCCGTGGGCGGGCGCCTCCCCGACGGACGGCCCGGGTCCGGGAGGGCAGCCGATGGAGGCGGCCGTGCGCGGGCTCCTCCCGGACCCACAGACCGGGTCCGTGAGGGCAGCCGATGGAGGCGGCCGTGCGCGGACTCCTCCCGGACCCACAGCCAGGGTCCGGGAGGGCAGCCGATGGAGGCGGCCGTGCGCGGGCTCCTCCCGGACCCACAGACCGGGTCCGTGAGGGCAGCCGATGGAGGCGGCCGTGCGCGGACTCCTCCCGGACCCACAGCCAGGGTCCGGGAGGGCATCCGATGTTGGCGGCCGTGTGCGGGCGCCTCCGGGACCCACGGCCCGGGTCCGGGAGGTCAGCCGATGGAGGCGGCCGTGCGCGGGCTCCTCCCGGACCCAGGGCCCGGGTCTGGGAGGGCAGCCGATGGAGGCGGCCGTGCGCGGGCTCCTCCCGGACCCACGGCCCGGGTCCGGGAGGGCAGCCGATGGAGGCCGCCGTGCGCGGGCTCCTCCCGGACCCACGGCCCGGGTCCGGGAGGGCAGCCGATGGAGGCGGCCGTGGGCGGGCGCCTCCCCGACGGACGGCCCGGGTCCGTGAGGGCAGCCGATGGAGGCGGCCGTGGGCGGGCTCCTCCCAGACCCAGGGCCCGGGTCACGGAGGTCAGCCGATGGAGGCAGCCGTGCGCGGACTCCTCCCGGACCCACAGCCAGGGTCCGGGAGGGCAGCCGATGGAGGCGGCCGTGCGCGGGCTCCTCCCGGACCCAGGGCCCGGGTCGCGGAGGGCAGCCGATGGAGGCGGCCGTGCGCGGGCTCCTCCCGGACCCATGGCCCGGGTCCGGGAGGTCAGCCGATGGAGGCGGCCGTGCGCGGGCTCCTCCCGGACCCACGGCCCGGTCCGGGAGGGCAGCCGATGGAGGCGGCCGTGGGCGGGCGCCTCCCTGACCGACGGCCCGGGTCCGGGAGGGCAGCCGATGGAGGCGGCCGTGGGCGGGCTCCTCCCGGACCCACGGCCCGGGTCGCGGAGGTCAGCCGATCCAGGCAGCCGTGGGCGGGCTCCTCCCAGACCCACGGCCCGGGTCCGGGAGGGCAGCCGATGGAGGCGGCCGTGCGCAGGCGCCTCCAGACCCACGGCCCGGGTCGGGCATGAAGCTGATCATGGCGGCCGAGCGTGGGCGCCTCCCCGACCCACGGCCAGTTTCAGGGCTAGAAGAGGATCTGGCTGGAGGGCAAAGCCGCCTCCTAGGCCAACAGGCTGGGCTGCTCGCTGCCTTCTCTCAGCGGCAGCCTTCCCTGGGACTGGGGGACTCCTGCGGGCCTGGGCGCCGCCATCTTGTGTCTATGGGCGCCGCCATTTTTGTCGCGGAGTGATGGTTAATTTGCATACTACTCTATTATTAGATAGGATTGCAACTGGAACTCCTCAATGAGGATTACATTTGAGGATTCATGGAGACACTCATGTGTCTGGTACATAGCTGATGACCAATAAGCATTATTTGTTATTATTGTTATTATTATTTTAAACTTCCCTAAAACAGGATATAGTCAGTGACTTAGAATTTTATGTTGATGAAGTATTCTCCATATGAACTGCTGTGCCTTTTTGCGTTTGTTTTCTTGTGTTCCCTATAATTAGTCATTAACATTTTTCAGTTGCTTAGTATATTCTGAGAAGTGCCAAGCACTTAACATGAATTTATTGCACTTGAATCTTATAACAACCTATGCGACAGATGCATACTATAGATTTTTACATATTACAGATAAAGAAGCTGAAGTTTAGAAAAATTAACGGAATTGGCAATACATCCATTAAATGATTAAAATGTACTGAAAAACTGAGCTGTTAGCCAATATGATCTTTTGCTTTCCTGTAATGTGAGAATATGAAGCATCTAAACACTCTCCCGATAATACCAACATTGGAATCTGACTAGTCTTCATTCAGATGGGTCACCTAAAGTGTCCTCAGTATGTTCCATGTTAAGTTCTCCCTCCAGTGTTTTCTCATGTATAAATCAAAAAAGAAAAGAAATCCTGTGAAAATGTTTTTCACTCTCACTTCTTGGAAAACCTTTGCATGACAAAATGTTCTAGTACTCTTCCAAGAAAAGAAATCCTTTACAATTGGAAATTTTAATTAAAATCAGAAAGGCTTTGTGTGACCCAAAGCAGCCAAATGAATGAGGATATTGGAAAATTAGGAAATAATCCAAGTTCTTAAGCAGAGTTAATAGGGCATCTCATCCTGGGATAAGAGCAGTATTGTGCTCTTGGATACATTTGTGTGTTGCCCTTGACATTTGAAATGTCACTTCAAAAGAAATTACACATTCAACATATCATTCAGACGGTAATCATTCAATCTGAAGGATCCAAGACTCATTTCTAGAAACAGAAAGCTTTTGTAATTTGTTTTTCTGTGACTTCCTCATGGGTGATATAATGGTTATACTCAATAGCCTCTTTTTATACATGTTTTCTTCATATGGTGTATAACTGCTTCTTGTTTCAATGGTATGTGTGTTATGGACCACGTAGACATAAGTATCCTATATAATAAAGAATTAATATACTAATTAGATCGAATAGCAGAACGACCATCCAAGCGACCTTCCAGACGAAACCAGGGCTGCGAGGGCTGAGCCCCTTGCGTGAAATTTGTGCATTGGGCCTCAGTCTATCAATAAGTTGTCATTCGGTATGATCCTGCATCATGTCACCCAGGCCCCACTATTTGGAATAATGATTTTCCTAGAGCTTCTTTATTGATAACTAGAGGCCTGGTGCACAAAATTCATGCATGAGTAGGGTCCTTAGGCTTGGGAGGCAATCAGGGCTGATAGGGGCCTTCTGGGTGCCAGCTGGGGCCTTCCTTCCCCAGTGGCCAGCTGCCTTCCTTTGTTCTGCCCCGCTCCCTGCTGGTCAGCGCACGTCATAACGAGCAATTGAACTCCCGGTCTCCTGGTCGAACTCCTGAGGGGACACTTTGCATATTAGCCTTTTATATATAGGGATGACTTGCTAAAAAGGATTACATATGTAGGTAAGTTAACATTTTCCCCTTTATGACTCAGAAGGAAACTTTAGTATCCATGAACCTCCTAGCCAGCTTTACTAGGCATTTCAATTAGTGTCAGAGCATATATCTTGAACCTTTACTTTTCCCTATCTCTCCTATATTAAGGAGATAGAAGGGCTAAGCAGTCAGGGACAGGACCTTGGGGGAGGGAGAAGAGTGGGGAAGTCCTTGAATAATAGGACAGATGTGAACAGGATACAGCTTTCTGACTGTACCACAGAGACAAACAAAAGGATCTAGAACTGACCCTAGGTGGAATTGCTAAGCAACCCAGCTGGGCGGGAAAAGAAGGGCACATGGGAGACATGAGCTTTAAAATGTATGGATCTTGCTAAGACAGGCAGCTTGCAGATAACCAATCACAGGGATGTTGCTAAGGCGGGATTATTTGAAAGCACTAATTAGGATCTAGCAAAGCATGTATCTACCCTACACAAAGAAGAACACACTCTTCTCTTCTCTCTCTAGCTTCTATGGAAGAGGATAGGTTCCTCTCTGCCCTTGTGGCTTATGACTGTGTGGGACTCCACACAAGGACTAATGGACTTTAATTAGCTTGGGTGCTGAACTACAACATGGAATGGAAGCTCTGGACACTGGCCTACTTTTCGAAACCCAGATGCACCTTTTCCAGGACTTGCTTGGGGTGCATGGAACTTTGGAACCTGAGACAAAGAAGCTTCATGAGTAAAGCTTTGGGCCCCCTTCCTGCTGCCGCCTGCGGCAAGAAGTCCATCTACGCTCAATAAACTTTGCCTCTGTTCACCATTTTTGTCCGTGAATCCATTCTTCGGTTTTGCGAGACAACGGAATCGGACCAGAGCAGAAAATTTGGCATCAATATGACAGGGTCCCTGGTATAGGGCCTTTCTAACATTTGTCAGCTCTCTCAATCTATCCTTTTTCCATCTAATAGAGAATGTAGTTTGAGGGTTTTTCCCTCCACAGTGCACAAATCTTTATTAGCAGGTGTCAAGGGTACAAACTAGTAACAATTCCAGAGGAATCCAAAGGAGGCAGGACATGGCTCCTTCCCCCCAGCTGAGGGCCTGTAACCAGACCAGCACTTGGCTGTGGCCACCTTGGACCCAGCAGTCTTCAAACAAGATCCCAGAGGAAAAGGAGCAACGCCGCCGAAGAGGCCTGGGCTGGGTACCATCATGGGCTGCTTGGCCTCTGCTCCCAGCACAGCTCAAAGACTCCAGGTAGGGTTGTTAGGAGACTGGCTAAAACTATCCCTCTCCAAGCCAAGGAAGAGGTGTGAGGTTGCGAGCTCCTGTGGGATTTAAGAAAGCTACTTCCGGTTGTTGTCCTGAGTCCTGTTCTCCCATTTAGCCAACTTTGCAGCACTATTTAGATTTTAAAAGATAAATTCCTACAACTTCTTTAATGCCACTTCTGTCATTTGTTTTGATTCATAAACCAAATATTTTGCTAGGAAGCTAAAAATTTGAAAATGTACTTAAACACACTAAAATCATCAAAAATTAGAGTTCACCCTTGTTAAGTCTTACTAATCATGGATTTAATTATTTCATGAATAAAATAATTCATATATCATGGTGCATAGTGCATTTCCTCTTGAAGGATCTAGAAAGCCAAAAAAGTAATTTTTTTCTCCTTTCACAAATTCAGCCCTGTGTGTTTGTTTATCCATGCTTTTAGTATTTTGTGATTTCTAATTATGGAGGACATTAACACTTTGAGTTGATCACCAACATTTTCAAAATTATGATGTGCTATTTGAAGCAAGTCTGAATTAATAAACTGTAACTGCATTGTGGGAAGTCAAGTTTACATATATATGTATATAGTTTATTAGCAGCAGTAATACATGTTTTGTAACAAAAATGTATATATTAATGAAATATTTATAGGTATTGGCTTTTCTTACTATAGTGCACTCAGGAAAGAATGTTATGTAGAAAAAAAATGCTCTTATCAAAATTACTTTCAATCTTCTTATCATGCACCACACACATATTGAGGATCTAGCAATATACTCTAAGATCTTAAGAAGACAATCAAATTCTGTGATTCTAAGAAGCATTTTAAAAATTATACCTCAGCTGCTTCATTTTCTTCTTGAAGTAAAGTGTGCTGAAATTCTGTTCCAATCTTCTTAGTTTTTTCAGCAGCTGTCCGTTTCTCTTCTTCATAGGACATTGCAAGTATGCCCAAGAACAAACTTGCCATGTAAAAGGCAAACCAAAAACTTATTATAATAAAAAATATCATGTAGATCTTTCCAGAAGCATAAAGAATCTAAGGATAGGTGGAAAACAGGGCAAAAAAAAGGAAAATGTTATTTGTCTTCCTGTAATCTTTTTTAAAATAAAAATGAAGATTTTTATGAAAATAATTTAGTCATAAGTGAAATGTAATCACAAGACAGTTCAAGCACTGGCTCTATGTGGAAAAATAAGCAAAATGAACTTCAACTTTAGACTTATCTAAGGTATAAAATATATAGTACAAAACCAAAGAAAGATTTGAGTAATTTAATTAATATAGGGTAAGCATTTGACTTTTATGTCTTCATTAATAAAGAAAACATAGTAAAAGAAAAAAATTGTCATCTCCCAATAAAGAAAGCTGGATGATCTAAATATGGAAGGTTATTTTCTTTGCAATGGAATCTTTAAATATATGAAATTTAATAAAGTTAGAAAATGAATGTTTACAGATTACTTTCTTCTAATAATTACTTTATGTTAATATTACAACAAAATCCAAAATTAGGTATTCAAAGGGATGGGGAACAGAAATATTTCTGTACCTGTCAGAATATCTATTTGGTAAAGAACTTTAGGATTAATCACAAGGGAAAGACATATAATTCACTTACATGTATTCATTTATAGATAGAAAAATACTAAATTTTAGATTTCCAAAGTAAGCATTAACTAGTTTTTATTTCATAATAAGTACCTAAGACAGATCATAAAATTAAAAAAATTTAGAAAATTACAAGTAGACATTACAAATCCAAAATATAGTCCATTGATTTAGCCTTCTCGTTAAAAATATATGAACAAAGTCAAGAAAAAAATGGGAATAGTTTAATTTTTAAATATCCATTTGATTCAATAAATAAGCATTATTTACAGAAAATATTGTGTTGATATAAAGAGTTAAGAATGTACTGATTAATAGGAAGTTGTAACATTCCATGAGGAATAATTTTCATTAATCTATAGTATATAGTCTTTAAAAATATTTTTAATAAACCCTCGTATCCCAATGAGTCAACTGTTTAAGATTTGGTTAAATATTTTTTCCTATTGAACTAGCTGTCATTTACTGTACTATATTCAGGAGTCAGAATCCTCTCTGAATAAAAAACTTGAATCTTTGTTTTAATTATTATTATATCTTCTTGAGAAACTATGGCACACAAATCATCAGTGATGAAGACAGACTTTCAGAATTTGGATTTCAAGTCTGATAACAGCAAGCCTTCTGTTACAACTGAGGCATGATTGAACATTAAAGAGAAATGAGAATAGAAGAATTGAAAAGAAATAGCCCATTGTAGGTATTCAATAAATAATTATGTAATACTTGGTAATCTCATAGGTTCAAATTTGTGACTGAAGAATTGGTACCCAGAAATCTTCTTAACTTAGTTCATATCACAGAGCAGGACAGTGATCCCTGTATATACCTGTGTTGTAACTTTGAAGAGGTTACGCAGCCACTGTGAACTTAGTGTCTTCATATAAAAATCAGATGTATATATACGCACCATGTAAGATTGTTGTAAAGGTTAAATGAGATATCACACATAAGAGTACAAACTTCAATACAGTGTTAGGGTATAGTTTGACCCTTAATAATTCTTGTTCTCTTTCCTTCTGTCTTCAAATGCTTCACATCCAAATGTAATAAACTATGTCACATTTGAACATTGTCTTGAAAGGGAGGGGCGTGGTACCATGCTTATGTGCATGGCAGATTCTCTCTGTTCTTACCTGATGATACAGTGCTTCAGGGTAATCCTGCATCACCAACCGGAATAGGGCTAACAAGGCCCAGCCAAAGTTGTCAAAATTTGTGTAGCCATTATCAGGATTCATGCCAGCTTTTATACACGCATATCCTTCAGGACACTGACTAAAGAATACAAAGAAAAGAACAACTGCTTACTTTTAGGTGACTTCCAGATTATGGCCAAATCATAAATATAGAACATTTGCCCATAAATAAGAAAGGGCTCTTGTTTCCATAGGGAGCAATCTTCTCCCAAACAATTTCCAGTGGAAAGCTGCAAATGAGTTAGATTTTTAAGTTGGTATAAGTGAAGAGTGTTAATTAAGCTAAAAAGAAAAGGGGCCTGACAAGTACTTTTTGCCAAGCCTTTGTTAAAGTTTTCTTTAGTACCCAATATCAGCGTGAAGTTATGAATGATGAAATATTACATAATAAAAATAAAACTACAAGAGTTAAGGGTTTAATTTTTAATTGGTCTCACCTCAAATCCTTAGATCCTATATCTAAGGGTGAGAAAACATTTATTACATCAGTAATTACAAGCAGTACTTGCACTACCATGGAAAGAACAAATAATATTTCATTTCCTTTTATGGAGTCTTCATACTTTTATCTACTGGGGGCTTGAGTGTTGAGGTCAATTATTACAGTAGTGGCCCAATAAATGATTATCTATCCTAGTTCCCTCATACATTATTTTGGCTTTGGCCATGTGTCTTTTTTTGAACATTGGTTAATGGTTAATAAATGTGATACAAACATAGGTATAAAAAGTAATTACGCATTGAGGCTTGCTAAATTGTTGATCCACATAATCTGAACAAATGAATATTTGTTTTTAAGGCACTAACTTTTGGGATCATTTATCCTGCAGCAAAGTATGATGGCTACAGGTGAAGTATTGCATGACTTTCTGGCCTTGAAATATATTATTGTGATTCTGGATATTCATAACCAGGTATCTTCAATATGTGTTAGGAATGTCCACAAAGAGGAGTTAGCTGGTGTTGTATACGACAGACACAATGGGATGAGTTCACAATTTGGACTTGAGAATAGAGTGTAAACCCAGAAGTGGCTGGGCAAAAAGAGTTGAGCAAATATCTAAATCAATGAAATACGACAAAACTGCATAATTTAGGCTCCTCTCCCCATCATGTGCCATTTGTCAACCTGGGCCCCTGCGCCTAAGAAAAAGTAAGCCTACAGATGGGTATCAAGTCATCCAGCTGCGGAAAGTAGCATAAGGAACTCCGAAAGGCATTGCACTGTCAAGAAGCACTTTATTTCTACTTTATTATCTCTTCATCTGAAATTATAGGACAAGACATGAGAGCTGTGTTCTCACTGAAGAATTACTTATAAATATTGTTTTCAAGAACAATAAGCTTTTTCTTAATTAAAATTATAGTCATAAAAGATAGACAAGCCATAAATAAGTGAAATAACAGCATATCTTTAATATTTCTTTCTTCAAAGGCTTGGGGCCAAAGAAAAGATTTTATTGTCTTTTTTTGGTATTTTCTGCTAGCTCTGAGGCACGCTGAAAACAGAAAAAAATCAGATCTTGTTTAAGTCCCAGCTCTGCTGTTTCCAAATGAGCATTATATCTTTCTTGACCTTAAACAAATCATTTAGCTAGCTTGCCCATTGTTTTCTAAAAAAAAAAAAAATAGAATCGGTTTAATAGTATTCCATACTATTCATTCTCAGCATGGTTTCAATGAAAAAAATAGATGATCTAATCAAATAGGAACCATAAGTAAAGATAATAATTATCCAATAAATATAATTGATTGGTAATACTGACTTGACAGAAGAAAACATTAACCTCACTTACCTGGCATCTGATCCGTTGCCACAAAGGAGAGCATATCTTTCTCCTTCCAAATAATAATAGTTTTCTGTTTCTGAAAATAAGAAATAAATTATATTCTATATCTAATTTTCTAATCTTGAGTGAACAGCATATCTGAAAGCCATTTAAACCTCTATAGTGAGAAGAAATTAGCATATAGCCTGGCTTTCTTTTTTTATTGTCTAAAGTTTTACATATGTCTCCTCTCCCCCACATTGTCCCCCCTGCCCCTCCAGCCATTCCCACCCCAGGCAAGCCCCCACCACCCCAGTGTCTGTGTCCATTGGTTATGCTAATATGCATACATATAAGTTCTTTGGTTGCTCTCTAACCCCCGACATCCTCTGCCATTTGTCTCTGGATCTATTTTTGTTCATCAAATTATGTTGATCATTATATCCCACATATGAGTGAGATCATGTGATATTTATCTTTCTCTGCCTGGCTTATTTCACTTAGCATAATGCTCTCCAGTTCCATCCATGCTGTTGCAAATGGTAAAAGTTCCTTCTTTTTTATCGAGGCTTAGTATTCCACTGTGTAGATGTACCACAGTTTTTTAATCCACTCATCTGCTGATGAGCACTTAGGTTGTTTCCAAATCTTAGCTGTTGTAAATTGTGCTGCTATGAACATAGGAGTGCATATATCCTTCCTGATTGGTATTTCTGGTTTCTTGGGATATAGTCCTAGAAGTAGGATCACGGGGTCAAATGGGAGTTCCATTTTTAACTTTTTGAGGAAACTCCATACTTTTATCAAGGAAGCTGTCTCAGCATCTGAAGCACAGGCCAAAAGTCCTCTGGCAATTCATCTACTTCACTGACCTGAACGTGACAAAACTCAGTGTAGAAAGAGGAGAATCCCTTTCAAAATTAGAGTTCAAGAAAATGAATGTAACCAGCCAGGTACATCCAGACCCCTGAAGGAAAATTTCCTAAAACTAGTATGTTGGAAAGCCAAGGGTCTTTATTTCCAAGATTTATTCCTGATGCTCTTCCTGAGCAGAAGACAAGATTTTCTGTCTTTGGGTTAAATTTCCATTCTCTTCTCACTTCGAAGCTTATTTTTCTTCATTGAGCAGCCAGAGCCAATTATTTCCCTGGTGTCACCTAATTTCAACCACAACCGAAGCTGATCTGAATTATAGCCCATAGAATTTATCCAGATATCCTTACCTGTCTATTAAAATGTAAACTGTGTATTTATAAATATAGTTACCAGGGTTGGGAACATGCATTCCTAGGAGCATTTATTTTTAGATCCTAAATTCAAATCACAGAAATCAAACCCATGAGAGCAGTCTGAGTGTGTGTGTGTGTGTGTGTGTGTGTGTGTGTGTGTGTGTGTAAGAGTATATACATACAAAAAATACATGTACACAAAATTGTACTATATATGTTATATATACAAAATTGAATTACTCCAATCTCAAATAATGTCACTTAAATTTGTCATCTAAAATCATTTTAGAAGAATTTTTAAATTATACATAATTAGAAACCATTGATCAAACCTCTTGAATAGCAGTTAAAAACGAAATGACAACCAAAGAACTTATGTGTATATATGCATAACCCAATGACACAGACAATAGTGAGACGAAAGTCTGAGGAGGGGATGGGAGTGAGGAGGAGGGAGTCAAGGGGGGGAAAGGGGGACATCAGTAATACTTTCAATAATAAAGATAAATTTTAAAAAACAATTGAAATTTGACATTAGTAAAACTGGACAGTCCCAAATACTTTTCTATGTACAAGGATTATGACGTGGCAATTAGGTTAATAATACTATATTTCAGCAGCTCCTAGCATGCTATTTGAGGAAATGGATTGACTATTTTAAAGAGGTAATCTTTAAAAGTGATTTGTTCTTAATATATTTTAACAAAGATGAAAATAACCTGTTTTCTTAGCAATAATTAGTGAAGTAGCAAAAATTATTTTTAAGTAATTAGCATATTTTGTTACATTGTCAAAGCAACCAAAGGGTATTTCAATTGTAATCTAACATTTAATATCCATCTCCTAATGTCCTCACCACTAAAATTGGGGCATTGAAATAGACACATGTCATAAGGAAACATTTCACATACTCATATGCTAATAATTCTGTATTACTTGCATCATTATCATTTCATGGGGAAAACTAAAGAGTAGAATTGATTAAGATTTATTTTAGAACTTATTAAATCCAAAGTATAAATTAATGTAGAAGGACTACATAAGGTTAATCAATATTTGGTTTTTATTAGTTGAAAAATATGCTTTTATTTTTTTCTAAATTCTGTCAGAAAGGACCTGATAATTTTAATGTGAGAGAAAAATCCAGTAAGAGTATGGTCTGTGTAAAGGGAATGGGTATTAAACCTGGATTGTGCTTGGTTAGAATCCTGATTTTATCCCCATGTAGTTACAGTATTCTGGAGCATTCACTAAATTTCTCTGAACTTCATTTCCTTATTTGTACCAGGGGTTATTCATGTCTCCTCTGCAAGATTATGGTAAATATTATTTCTATTAGCCTAAAATATGCTCAAAATTGGAAACTTTAGAGATCCAAAAGATGCTATCATGAAAGTGAAAAGACAAACCATAGAATGGAGAAAATGTTTTCAAATCATGTATCTGATAAGAGTCTAGAATCCAGGATATATAAAACCTTATTTTGATTCAATAATAAACAGAAAAATAACTCAAAGAGAAATAGATTAGAATAGACATTTCTCCAAAGAAGAAAGTAAAAGAAGTTAGTCACAAAAGACCATACACTGCTTGATTCCATTTATATGAAACTAGTGACCTGGTGCACGAAATTCATGCATGGGGGTGTGTGTCCCTCAGCCCAGCCTGCACCTTCTCCAATCTGGGACCTCTCGAGGAATGTCCGACTGCCCATATAGGATCGGGCCTAAACGGGTAGTCAGACATCCTTCTCACAATCCAGGACTGCTGGTTCCCTACTGCTCGCCTGCCTGCCTTCCTGATTGCCCCTAACTGCTTCCGCCTGTCAGCCTGATCACCCCCTAACCACACTCCTGCCAGTCTGATTGATGCCTAACTGCTCCCCTGCCAGCCTGATTGCTCTTATCTGCCCTTCCCTGCAAGCCCGGTTGCCCCCAACTTCACTCCTCTGCCGGCCTGGTCACCCCTAACTGCCCTCCCCTGCAGGCTTGATCACCCCCAACTTCCCTCCCTTGCAGGCCTGGTCTCTCCCAACTGCCCTCCCCTGTTGGCCTGATTGCCCACAACTTCCCTCCCTTTCAGGCCTGGTCCCTCGCAACTGCCCTCCCCTGCTGGCCATCTGTGGTGGGCATCTTGTGTCCACATGGGGGCAGCCATCTTTGACCACATGGGAGCAGCCATCTTGTGTGTTGGAGTGATAGTCAATTTGCATATTACTCTTTTATTATATAGGATGTCCAGAATAGGAAAGTATATAGATACAAAAAGTAGATTAGTGGTTGCCAGGGGCTGGTGCAAGGGGAATGAGAAATGAATGGTAATGGATAGGAGTTTCTGTTTAGGGTGATGAAAATGTTCTAGAATTAGATAGTGGTGATGGATATAAAACCTTGTGAACAAACTAAAACTGTGACTATTATGGTACATAAATTATACCTCAATTTTAAAAAATAGAACTAAAAATACCCCCCGTCCCCCTAAAGAAGCATTTAAATTGTTTAACATAGATGGCAAGTGATTCTTACCTCGAATATAACATGGGTTTCTGGTTCTGTTGTGCAGGATTTCAGTTTCATTTTCTTGGGGCCATCGGAAACATTTATGCTTTAGGTTGCCCATGAAGAACCCCATCCCAATTAGAGAAAATATGATCAGAAAAAATAGAGTAAGGATAATGATACTGGTAAGTTTCTTCAAGCATTGGAGCAGGATCCCTACATAAGACTTCACACCTGAAAAGAGACAAGTTTGTTTCCAATAAAGTAATATACTTTAGTAAAGCAACATTAGCAAACTTCTCCCATGGCAAATACATATCCATTGAAATTGGTAGCTTTGTGTTTCATAATCTAATTTACCATTATCTAGGTCTAATAAATAAAATGAATAAAACACCAAACTGGAAGGTTTTTGTATAATTGCTAATGTTTTTATACTTAACAAAATAATGTAGTCACAATATATTTTATAATTAGGCATTTGTTTGTTTCTCTTTACTACATAAAGGACAGACTTTATCTCTTGGTTACTGCTTTTCATATCAATCACTATTGTTTATAAGCATATGTAAAATATAGAGTTATTAATCAAAATGAGTTGAAAATGTTGAAACAAAAACTAGTTTGAAACAGCAGTATTCTATAATATTCTTTCATTAATTTTTAAGAATTCATTTTTTGGAGCTGATTAAATAAGAGATGTAAAACCAATGGATAAACCAAACACTACATATGTATATAACCAAGTCTTCATTAAAAATGAAATATTTAACAAGTATTTCCATTTTATTAGAAGAAAAAATGGGAACACTTTACTACAATGTAATTTCTGTGACTACCATAATGAATTTTTAAAACATGTATATTTGCACTGTACTTCGGTTTGGCAACTACCCCGAGCCCTCTGTATATTATTTTACTGAAAAATGTTTCATATTGTTTTATTGGAGTAGCTCTTAAATAATATCACATGTGTGTGTTTGTATATGTGTATATATGTATGTGTGTATACATATACAGTATATATAAACCAGGTTTTTGTGAGTTTTATTCTTTGGTAACATTTTGTTTGAAGGTAAAAAAGTCACCATCCAATTTTACAGAATCAAACTTATTAATAATTTTCTTTGTTATCTACCATTCATTGTTACCTACCATATGCCAACTTTGACTTTGATTTCTTGGTATTGTTTTCCCCTTCATTTTAGTTTTAAACTTTTATTTTGTTTTAGTTTAGGTATCTCTGGGGGAGTTCAATTTATTTCTGATTTAATATCAAAGTCTCTACATTTTAACAGAAACATTTAACTCAATTATTTTTATTTTCATAAATTGCCTTTATTTTGGATTGGCCTTTGCCATTTTGGTTTCCTATTTTATATTTCCCTTATGATTTTCTATGTGTTTTATCTTTCCTAAATTAACTTTAATATTTTTCTTTTTTCTTCTAGTATGTCTATTTTGAGCACCTGTATCAAACTAAAATTCTTATTTTCAACAAACGTACTCTCTACATCAAAAATAAAACTGTATCTACCATAGTCTTCTCATATAAGAACATTATCATTTTTGCTTTCTCACATTTCTCAGTTTCTAGTTCTCATTTTTATTAATATAATTTTGAACCTCTGACCTAATTATAATAGTTGAATTTTATGGATTTAGCATTGTATATTATTTTTCATGATTTACAGGAAAGATAACATTGATATTCTTACAAAGGCTTGTCAGAAAATATAAATTCGTGCAAGTAGGGAGTGGAGGAGACTTGGATGAATGTGCCTGACCTAAAGGGTAAGCTGCTCTTCAATTACAGGTGGTAGTTGCATCCAGGAATTTGGTTGGATTGATGCTGACAATTTATCCAAATTAATTTAGATTTGAATGTAAAATCACCAGATTTTTATAAGGTTGGTATTTATTCCAAAGTTTTTAAAAGCACAAACAACATATGTTTCTAGTTCAAGAATGACCCACAGATGTCCAAGTTAGAATTTATAATATTTGTATTCTGTTTTGCAACCCACTAACAACATAATTTGGAATTCATTCTCTGTTGAAATGATTTAAGACTTCGTTGTGATTACTTTTGATAGTAAATCTTCTCATTGTTGAATATTTTATTTTTATATTTTTGTTTTTCAGCAGACATTCAGGAAAGACACATGTAAAATTCAAGAACTCTTGGGTGACTGAGATTATTTTTCTGTTCACTTCACACATAAATGACAAACAGGTATGAAGTTCTGATGTCATAACCTCCCTGCCTACATGCCCTCCAAGTTCTGAAACTCTACTGCCCACTCACGAGGTCTAAGGATTACCTTTCCATAGGCTCTTTATCTTTGCTTTTTTGCTTGTAGGAGTTTTGTAATACTTTTATGAATGTATCATTTATTTATTTATTTGTTTGTTTATTTATCTAGTATAAAGATGAGCCTTTTCTATTTGTAACTAAGGTCTTTCTCAATTTAAGTCAGGGGTCCTCAAACTTTTTAAACAGGGGGCCAGTGCACTGTCCCTCAGACCGTTGGAGGGCCGGACTATAGTTTAAAAAAAAACTATGAACAAATTCCTATGCACACTGCACATATCTTATTTTGAAGTAAAAAAACAAAACAGCAAAAACACCAGCATGTGGCCAGTGGGCTGTAGTTTGAGGACGCCTGATTTAAGTGATTAAAAAATTCTAGTGTATTTTTTAATAATTTGTCTTTTACATTTTTCTGCCTCCTTTTTAGTATTACCTATTATCCATAAAATGAAACTTAAATTTTCTCTCCTTTATTAATCCATCCAATTTTTGGTTCTACTGTATTAATATAGAATGTCTCTAATTTTTCTGTACAACAGATTTTGCTTTACCATAATATTATAGAGATGATACTATATTTTAGTGCCATCAAATATTAACCAAAGTTATTATAATTTTATATTTTAGTTTTAACAGTATTTTTATTTTTCATTTTATAATCTCATTTTCCTCTTTTGCTTCAAAGAGTCTCAATTTTCTTCTATTGGGACTACAAAATATGATATTTTTGTGCTTGCTCCTATTTCTTAGAGCACTATTTTTAAAGAAAAAAAAGAGAATTATTTTCATTCTCTTAAATAGTATGTTTCTCTTTCTGTGTTGCAAAATATTTTTATACATTTTATATTGCTGCTATGTGCCTTGATTACTTTCTCCCTTGTAAAGAGCAGATCCTACCAGCCTGAGTGCTCTGAACTCTAGTGTGTGTATTCCTCTTGTATTAGCCGGGATGCACCTGATTTCTTCTATAATCCTTGCCAAGATTAAGATGCAGTTGATGCAATTTTATGTTCTAGTGATTTGTAGAGACCAGTAAGGAAGTTCAGACTATGACTATTCCTAGTAGGGCAATTCTCACTGGTTTCTTCACTGGGTTGGGCAAAACTGTCATGCACAAATCATGTTTATTATACACCTCTACTGAGATATAACTCACAAACCATACAATTCACCCATTTAATGTGTACAATTTAATGTTTTAGTATGGCCACATGGTTATGCATCCATCACCACACTCCCCAATCTTTTTGCTGTTTTGCCAACCTGGAATTTGTTTGAATTGATACACAGTATGCATGTGTTTGGCATTCTTCATGGGGTACCAGTGCACAAAAGTTGCCTGTAGTTCTTACTTTTGGTATTATCACACTTGCCTCAGGGTTTATTAATCTACTAACTATTTCATATTAGTCTGAATCATAGCAGCAAAAAAAAAAACAAAACCCTCTGATTGGAGTTTTCCTACTTTGTTGTTTTTATTCATTCTGAATGACAAATTAGAAGGTTTTATGATATCTTCAGGAATGGGAGCTAAAATTTGTCCTCAGCATCTTCCATCAATGTGGTCACAGCCTTATTTAGCAGGAACTCCTTGAATTTTGTAGAATATGGAATACACCCTATCCAAGCACTCAGAACAAAAGGGAATTTATCTTATTTTACATTACTTTTTTCATTTCATCTGGTTGTTAGATGAAATTAGAAAAAGGAGAAGTTAGATTAGATATCTGTCTAGGCTGCTGTCTCTCTAAGAAGTCTAAAGACAATTATATAAGTTCATATTTAAGATATAAGAATAAATAAATAGATAAATATTAAAAATAGAAAAATTATATTTTTGATTGATCTCTACATTTTATAATTAATTAACCCACCTCAAATAAATAACAGTCAAATGTGTAATTTTTTGCCTTTCCTGTAATGACTGAAACAAATTTAAAGATCAGATAATTCATTAATTGAATAAGCTGAAGCAGTATTTAATTTAATATTTCTCCAAACAATAACAGAGGAATTCAAATGATTATATGGGAGTACATAAAACAAAATGAAGAAAAGGAACTCAATATCATTTCTTACCTTGGTTTAAGGGAATAATTTTCAAAATTCTCAAACTTCTTGCAACTCTAAATATTGGTGTGAAGTTTAGAGGCGAATATATTGTTATGTGCCTGTGGAATTAAGTTAGAGTTATTTAGAGGTTATACAACGTATCTTTGGCTCCTTATGTTCTTTAAAACTTATTTTAAAAACCATATATCCAAACATTTTCCTTGCTTTTATTGTTCCATTTTGAAAATAGTTTTATTACTGATTGGAAGACGAAGATTGCTACAATGTGCAAAGTAGCCAGGTAAATATTAATCCACAAATAAATTATGAGAATTTATAAAATTTTGACAGTGAGTACTCTTAAGTCCATATTTATATCATCTTCATAAATATTTTGTTGCTTAACTAACAAAAAGATTATTTAAAATACAAAACCACAGTCTTTTAAAGGAATGAGTTTCAATGTAAGGGTTTAAGGTGATTCTGATGATGACAATGGTGATGGTGGTGATAGCAGAAGGCAGGGTACTTACTGGTCCAGAGCACAGACTCTGGATCGAGACTGCCTGTGTAGAAATCCACTCTTTACTAGCTGTGTGACAGAGAAAAATTACTTAACCTTTCTTGCCTCAGTTTCTTCAGAAGTAAGGTGTGGATAATACTTTCTTTTTCAGAGGGTTAGGACTAGGTGAGCTAATATATGTAAAGTGCATAGAAAAGCAACTGGCACATGCTATAAGATATCTAAATGTTAGCTATTAACTGTTTGCCAACAGCAACAGCAGAAATAATCTATACTAATAAAAGGGTAATATGCTAATTAGACCGGGAGACCTTCCAAATGTCCTTCTGGACAAAGCCATGGTGGTGGGGCTGAGGCAAAGGCAGTTAGGGGAGATCAGGCCAGGAGGGGAGGGCAGTTGGGGGTGATCAGGTTGGTGGGAGCAGGGTAGTTGGAGGCAAGCAAGCCAGCAGGGGGGCCAGTTGGGGGCAAGCAGGCCAGCAGTGGGGGGCAGTTGGGGGTGAGCAGGCCATCAGGGGGGCAATTGGGGGCAATCAGGCCGGCAGGGTGGGGGCAGGGGGCGAGCAGGCCAGCAGGCAGAGTGGTTAGGGGTGATCAGGCAAGCAGCAGGGTGAGCGGTTAAAAGCTAGCGGTCCCAGATTGTGAGAGGGATGTCCGACTGCCAGTTTAGGTCCGATCCTAAACCGGCAGTCAGACATCCCCCGAGGGGTCCCAGATTGAAAAGGGTGCAGGCTGGGCTTAGGGACACCCCCTCTCCATGCACAAATTTTGTGCAACGGGCCATTAGTGATAGTAATAGTAGAAGTAGTAGTGATAATTGCAATAATTTTAGCTACTATTTTTTATTGCTTACCATATGGCAGACACTAATTATTAACCTTTATAAAGATTTTTTGAAGAAAAATTCTTGACCCAAAATCTAGAAATAGAATATTATTTTTAATTTCTTTAATAGGGGTTCAACACCATTGATCACTCAGCTACAAAGCAGAGTATATTAAACAGATGCATTGAAAAAATAAATACACATGTAAATCATTAGAATTTAATGTAACAACACTCTATGAAATGTAGAAAATGTATGTGTGTGTATTTTTAAAATATCTTATTCAGATATCTAATATATTTACTGGTATTAAGAAAGGTAGCTAAAAAAAAATAGTAAATGTGAGACAGGACCAAATATGCTAGTATCCTCTGCTGAGTCTCCAGAAGATTTTCTGCTCACTAAAACTAACTTAAAAAGCAAAAATCAACCTCTATTTTCTTCATTTCATATTGAAAACATAGATAATATCCCATTCCTTTCATTCTTATTCCATATTCTATGACCTAGTTCAGTTGGAGCTGTCTGAGAGAACTCACTATGATTAGAATTTATAAAATACTCTATATTTGCAAAAATTTTTCGGGCAGAAAATTTTGCCAACTTCAATTTTTTAATGAAAAGTATATGCTTAGCAAGGTATTAAGATGTTCACAACTTAAATAAATACTCACTCAAACAAAGTTACACTGAAGTCAAGCCAGTTCCACGGATCACCAAAGAAGTAGAAAGATCCTGTCCAGATGCCTCTTGCAATGAGTTTTATAAGTATTTCAAATGTGTAAATTGCAAGCAAAGTGATCCTGCAGAAAAAATTATATATTAAAAATTATATATATATATATATATATATATATATATATATATATATCCTATCTAATAATAGACAAATATGCAAATTGACCGCACCTTCGCTACGCCAAGCCACGCCCACCAGCCAAACCACGCCCACCAAACAATCAGGATGAATATGCAAATTACCCCAACAAAGATGGTGACTAATTTGCATATCAAGACAGCGCAGAAAGAAGCCAAGAGCTGCAGAAGGGAGCAAAGCTGCAGAGAAGCAAGCAAGCCGGGGGGGAGGAGAAGGGAGGAGCGGAGGCGGGGCCGGGGGAGAAGGAAGTTGAGCAGGCTGGGCCGGGGGAGAAGGGAGGAGCGGAGGCGGGGCCGGGGGAGAAGGAAGGAGAGAGGGCTGGCGGAGAAGTTAGAAAAGCAGGGGGGCTGGCGGAGAACGCGGGGCGGGGGACAAGGGAGGAGAGCAGGCAGGGCGGGGTAGAGTGCAGCAGGAAACCTTATTGCAGGATTTTTCCTGCAATGGGAACGCTAGTATATTTATATATATATTGAAAATAATACATTGTCAGTTCTGAAATACAATGTTTATGATAACTGTCTGGCAAACAATCAACTAATGAACCAAGCAACCAACCAGACAATAAGAAAAGCAAGTGCCCTTTGAACCACAGACAGGCTTTAGATAGGGCTTCTAGGGTGGCATATGTCTCATGGCATTAACCATATAATTTGATTATCAGTTTTTTCAACAAATCCTAGCTCAAGGTTATATTCTCTCTATATATTCAGAAATATAAAATATCAACTTTATTCCATATTGGGGATCACACTGAATTGTAAAGGGGTTTAAAGACTAATTTTATCATATGTTTAAATAAAGATTTTTATAGTGAATCAGTACTATATTTATCTTTCAATTTCAACTAGTTTTAAGAATTAAACTTGAGAGGTAGCATCAAAAAAGCCTTCATCCCTAGAAAATGTAATGGTCCTTTCCATCATTATAGGCTAATGCAACTCAATCTACTCACATCTCTCAGGAAAGAGAAAAGAGATAGGAAGAAAGGAAAATAACTTTTCTTAAAGAATAAAAAGAATAAAGTGATTTGAGTTTGAAGCAAATCAGGTATGGGATTGCAATAGTAAAGAAAATCTGAGGCACTGAAATATTACATTAATCCTTAGTGATTAACTTTAAAATTATACCATAGACATAAACATACAGCTAAAGACTCAAATTTACACAATGTTAACCTAACAGGTTTGGAAATAATGAAAGGGTAGAAAAACATTAAAATTGATTCGTTGATATATATGTAGAGTTCTGTTTGGCAAATTCATTAATCATGATATATAAATATTATATTATGTACAATGAATATTATATATACATTATAAATATTAAATTATGCAATGTTATAATACTTAGTATGTAATGTACTATAATGCCACATGTAAATATAAAATATAATCTTATATTAGATTACATACAATGAAATTATATAACTTACTGTAATTCTGGCCCCCACTTTGGCCTCTCAGTCAGGGACATAAATATGCAGTCAATCAGAACGCTAATCAAAATTAATAGTCGAAAAAAGGTAGATTGCAGTCAAGGAATAATAGATAATAAATAATATTGGAAATATATGTTTCTAAATCTGTTTATATGTATGTACACATATGAGATAAAATATTCTTTTTTTAAATATATTTTATTGATTTTTTACAGAGAGGAAGAGAGAGGGATAGAGAGCTAGAAACATCGATGAGAGAGAAACATTGATCAGCTGCCTCCTGCACACCCCCCACTGGGGATGTGCCCGCAACCAAGGTACATGCCCTTGACCGGAATCAAACCCGGGACCTTTGAGTCCACAGGCCGACGCTCTATCCACTGAGCATAACCGGTCTCGGCAAAAATAGTTTCTTAAATTATCAAAAATATATTAGTCATTGATAAATGATGAAGATTAAGATTTATTAATGTTTACTACTGTTGTGTATACTTGAAAATATATTTAAATGAATTTTCAAATATGAAACATTTAGTGCAGTTATAATCCAAATTTGTATATGACCTAAAATGAGATATCAATTCAAAAGAGGAAATGACTGCAGCAATATTTGAATAGAACGGTTGCATTTGATATTTGTACATTCTAAAGCCAATAGAAAAGGATATGGATGTACCAAAATCTTAACAGCTGCTCTTCTAATTGAATTGAAAGGAGACAATGTACACCAGGTGGCATTAAATCTGAAAATTTTTCTCTTCTTATTTAATACCATGAAAGTCTGTAAGGCAAAAAAAAAGATCATGTGAAATTAGAACATGAACTATATAATCTAACCAATTATGCAACATATTGACAATGGTCATTTCCGAACAATTACATTTTTCTTATATTTTGATATTCTTTTACATATAAAAGCAATGGAAAAGTGTTTTTTTTATACTCTTTTAATTGATATTTAGGCTTATCTACCACTATTTTTTGCTGGGGGTGGAGGGGAGGATTCTACTGAGAAAACCATTTGCCACACACCAGTCCTCAAAATTTCCAGCAAAATTAAAATAATAGGAAGAAAGGTATATATTAATGATTCACGGAGATTTATTTACACATACCAGAATTCAATGAATGTAAAAAAACATTAATTTCATTTCAAAGCCAATGAGGTGTGGGATTACAATAGTAAAAATGACCCAAATGCACCTAAATGTTACCCCAATCATTAGTAATTATCCATAGTATAAAACCCCACTTGTTTATTATCATTTTCATAACATACATTTAAATAATGTAAATATAATATGTTGGAACATAAAACCAAAACTAATGAAAGATAAAAAAATATCCTAAAAATGAGTCATTTATGTATATATGTGTGTATCTGTATATATGTATATATATGTGTATATCTACAATATATATGTATATACATATACACTTACACACAGTGAAAGTGTGTGTGTATGTCTCTGTATACACACCTTTACTATAATACATATACAATTGAAAAATTCATTTATTGTGATATGTGCATAAATACATTTCATATTGAGTATTATATATGTTATATAACAGGATATAATATATAGCATATAATGCAGTGTAATACAATCTATAATAATAAAAGCACAATATGCTAATTAGACCAGTCGTCCTTCCGAACAACCTTCTGGACCAAGTCGGGGCTGCCAGGGCCAAGGTAAGCTGCCATGGCTGTGAGGACCGAGCCCCTTGCATGAATTTTGTGCATCAGGCCTTTAGTATACTATAATATACTAAATTATATGTATTAAATATGATCTCTTATATAGGGTGGGGCAAAAGTAGGTTTATAGTTGTTCATATGGAAAGTAATACAATAATTAATAAATAATAATACAAATAAATTGTTTCACATACAACTGTAAATCTACTTTTGCCCCACTGGGTATACTATAGTATTATATTTTATGTTATATAACATATAATTATACAGAAGTGTATATGGTAATTATATATAGGTATTTATATTTATACTAGAGGCCCAATGCATGAAATTCATGAAAGAGTAGGCCTTTGCGGCTGCGACGGCTACCTCCATCTGTCTCTCACAGCCCCAGCTTTGTCCGGAAGGTCGTCCGGAAGGATGTACAGATGGCAGTTTGGTCGATTTGCATTTTACGCTTTTATTATTATAGATATAGTTCTTTAAAATTGATAACTTTAAATAGCCAATCACTTATATATATAAGTATTTATATAAGTGTATATAGTTATTTATACTAGTATATAGGTATTTATATTTATATTAGTGAATAAAAATATATATTTGCTAATTATTTATACATACTAGTATATGTTCTAAGTGGAAACCTTTTCCAACATACAATCTATGGATATCTCAAAAGAGCTGTGGTTCTACAAAATGATCACCTTGCCGTCCATCCAGAATTTTGTTTCAATTCTATTGGTATATCAATGAATGCTCTACACAAGCATGTCAAACTCAAAGGCTAACACAGGCCAAATAAACAAAGTTTAAGTTCATGTGGGCCACACAAAAAAAAAAGGTTCAATTTTCATAAAATCGTAGGTTTATTTTGATAGAGCCATGCTAAATACAAAGAGCTGAAATAAATGAGTAATCTATACTAATAAAAGGTAACAACAGGACAGCAGGCTGTTGGGGCGACAAGGCCAGCAGGGGGGTGAGGGATGACCAAATGACTGAACAGCAGGCTGTGTGGGGCAACCAGGCCAGCAGGGGGGGCCGTGAGGGGCAACCAGGCTGGCGGGGGGGGGGGGGAGTTGGAGGTGACCAGGCCAGCAGGGGGGGACAGTAAGGAGTGACTAGGCCAGTGGGGGGGGCAGTTGGGGGCAACTAAGGCAGCAAAGGGGGGCAGTTATGGGCAACCAGGCTGGTAGAGGGGGGCAGTAAGGAGCGACCAGGCCGGCAAGGTGAGCAGTTGGGGGTGACCAGGCCGGCAGGGGGGGTAGTGAGGGGTGACCAGGCTGGTGAAGGGGGCAATTAGGGGCGATCAGGTTGGCAGGCAGAGATGGTTAGGGGTGATCAGGCTGGTAGGTGGGGCAGTTAGGGGCAATCAGGCAGGCAGGCAGGTGAGCAGTTAGGAGCCAACAGTCCCGGATTGTGAGAGGGATGTCCATCTGCCGGTTTAGGCCCGATCCCCAGGAATTTCGTGCACCGGGCCTCTAGTCATTAACATAAAATAATAGAACATTTTATTTTCTTTTTTTCTTTTTTTCTTTATTGATTAAGGTATTACCTATGTGTCCTTATCCCCCCATTTTCCCCCTACCCTCCCCACCTTCCGCTAATGCCCTCACCCCCCTGGTGTCTGTGTCCATTGGTTATGCTTATATGTATGCATACAAGTCCTTTGGTTGATCTCTCCCCCTTATCCCCACCCTCCCCTACCTTCCCTTTGAGGTTTGAGCATCTGATCTATGCTTCTATAAAAATTAATATTTTTTCTTGAACATTAACTTACCAGACACTGAATAACTGCACAAATTAATAAGCATAATGCAAATAAACCTATTTTTCTTGTTCTCCGAAAGCGAAATATTTACTGTTGTGTACAACCAAACAAGTCAGTCCAAGACTAATGACATGGAAATCGGCTGCTAAAATCTTCGCTGCTAGTATTAGTGGAGAGAAATGGTGTGCCTGTGCATAAGGCGTGTAAGGTAAATGAATGCAACATGATTCTAGTGATCAGTCATTAGCAAACGTTGTAGTTTGTTATTAATAATTATGTATAACAGGATATTGTAAAAATTAAGTTATGAAATTTTTATTAAAACGTTTCTTACATACCATTAAATTGGCTGGGCCACAAAATATTAGTTGTGGGTCGCATGGGGCCCACGGGCTGTGAATTTGACATGCTTGCTCTACAAGAATATCAAATTACATTTGTCCACAGTGGGGCTAATCATTTTGTCCCCCAAACTTGATCTAGTTTATAGTTATTGCATTTTTGTCAGCAGTACCACCATTCTTTCAGGCTGAAGACCTTGGCATTATTAGTCAGTCTTCAAATCTTGCTGATTCTTCTCGGATTTGTTACCTCTCTCTCTCCTCTAAGACACCATTAGACTGGATTACTCTTTCTCTCCTATTTCATTTTTCTGACCCTATCTCTTCCATGCAATAATAATCTAGAAATCTTCATATTAACCTTACTTAAATATTGCATTCATCACATCCGTCTTTTGGCCATCACATTAAATCCATGTTGAAATCTCCCTTATTTCATCTATTTCCTATTCCAGAATTAATCTCTGCTCTTGCTTGTTCATAGGTCTTCCCTTTGCCTTGTTAAAATTTGAAATGTTCTCTAAACTGTAACTCACATTCTATTTCTTTAATGAAGACTCTTCCAGCTACCAAGCCACACAGATCACTGCCTTTTCTAAACAATTATTCTTATGTTTAACATTTTGTGCTTGTTTTTCAATTTTTCAAATATTTAGTAGTCTCTTCAAGTTATTCTGGAGATAAGATAGGATATGATTGTATGAATGAATAAAAATGATAATATATAGGTTGACTTTATTTTCCTAACTACTGAGTGAGCTCTTATCAAGTTGAACATGTGAAATTGTGTAGCTATTATATAACTTTTATATTATAGTGCTTTAAAACTGATAACCTTAAGTAGCTGATCATCATACTCCAATCAATCAAATCATTATATGAATGCATAACAGGGGGGAGGGAGTGAGAGGGTCTAGATAAAAGAAGGTGAAGAGATTAGCCAAAGAACACATAGGTATAGCCCATGTATGCAGACAATAATGTGGTGAAGGCTCGGGGTGGGTGGGGTGGGCAAAGTGGAGGTGGGCAAAGAGGGGGAAATGAGGAACATCTGTAATAGTGTCAACAATTTTAAAAAATATTTTAGTGGGGTTTCAGGATACGAGATTAATATTTTAAAATAAATTGTATTCTATACTGTAACAATAAATAAGCAAAAAAATGAATTAAGGAAACAATCCTATATAAAACCCTAATATGCAAATTGACTGAATGCTGGAATGACTGGTCACCATGAAGTGCATTGTCCACCAGGGGGCAGATGCTCAACACAGGAGCTATCCCCTGGTGGTCAGTGCGCTCCCATGGGGGAATGCTACTGGGGTACCACCACGGGGTGGGGGCCTAAGCCAACAGGAGGACATCCCCTGAGGGGTCCTGGACTGCAAGAGGGCACAGCCTGGGCTGAGGGACGCCCACCTTACCCCGTGCACAAATGTCATGCATCGGGCCTCTAGTTCCATGCACTAGTATAATATTGCCATAAAGGATATAATATTTAGGTATACATTTAATAAAAGCAAACACATGTACATTGAAAACTGCAAAACACTGTTGAAATAAAGAAGATCTAAATAAATGTAAAGACATCTCATGTTCACAAGATGGGGAGAAAAAATAAAAATGGTATAACAGTATAGCTGATTGCAAAGTAAAGTAACCCCAAACAAACTAGCCAACCAGGCAAACAGTGACTTTTGATAAAATTCTCAAATATGTGTGGGATGTCTTATGTAGTTTTGTATAATTTAAAATTACTTTCTAATTTATTCTTAATTCTCTTTATATGTCTTATCTCAATTACATTTTTTGCATGTCTGAAAAACAAATGTGGTCACAATAAGTTCAATCGATCCTTACATTTTGATTCTGGTAGTATGGGTCCACGTCTTCCAAGGGCTCTGACACCATTCCTTGAGGAAGATTTCCATAAACAAATGGAAGCTCTTTTCCAACTTCCAAGTCAGTGTTTGGCTTTAAATCTTCTTCATGGTCCTCATTGTGTTTTTTAGCAATACGCTGTTCCATAAGTTCAAGAGACTCCCTCGTGAAGGGGACAAGGCCCTTAGGTTCTGGGGAAGCCATTTTCAATTTTGCACCTGCAAGAAATGTATTTTTTTTAGCTCTCTATTAAATTTGGATATATTGTAGAAAGAAAATTTTTAAATTAAAAAGTTTAGGAAAAATATAAATAAAAGGTAACAGATAACTGCATGTATTCAAAGAAAAGTCCTGAGTTTCTTAGAAAACTGAGCTGTTAAATTAGGTCCTGCTATACTTAATATTAGGCTTAGTTTGTAACTTCATGTGTAACTCACTCTGTTTTCTTTACCTCTCCACTGAATCTTTTTCCTCTTACTGAAATATGCCTTTCCATTTCTCCTTTGTAATAAGAGTTCTAAAGCTGCTAGAGATTTAGAGGTGGGAAGTGGGGAATCCAATGATTTCACTCTCATCTGCATTTAACTATTGACTAGGCTTTCCTTTCCTAAACGCAGTCTTCATTGCCTCTGAACCTCACTCTTCTCGTCTTTTTCTTAAAATTAAATTTATTGGGGTGACATTAGTTAATGAAATTATGTAGGTTTCAAGTGTACAATTCTATGATACATAATCTGAATACTGTGTTGTATAAAGTCAAATTTCCTTCCATCACCACACATTTAACCCCCTCTACCCTTTTCTACCCCTCCACTCCCATTTTTTTCTCTGGTAACTACCATACTCTTGAGTGTGTCTTTGAGTTTTTGTTTGTTTCGGTTTTATCTACATGAAAAATTGAAAACATTTATTTGCAAAGACATATGCAATCCTATGTTCATGGCAGCATTATCCACTCTTCTTATGATTCTGAATACTCGCTTTGACACAGTTCTTCCCTCCAAATTTTAACTCTGATATTCCTTGAAGTTATGCCTTTCCCTTCTGTTATGTCCTTCTTTTTGGTGAATGCATAGGCAAACACACCAATGAGAGCAACTTAACAAGTAAAAACAAAATTTATTGTTTTTCCCCATTACTATAATCAAACTTTAACCTTCTACTCATTATATAAAAAAACACAAATATAAACTAATTATCTTGAATATTATTCATGAGATTTGTATTTGTCATCAATTTCTCTAAAGAAAATAATCTTCTTTCAATTATTTTTCATTATGTATTTACATATGATCCATTGTTTACATATCTACATTGAGGTAAGTCATCTATATCTGGGTTGCTGTAGTATTTATAGGTTTCCTTCCGTCCTAGTCTTTATTTCAAATCATCCTACAGGCCACTCAAATTTGTCTTTATGAAATGTAATTTTATGTATGAATTCCCCATTCATAAGCCTTGTTACTTCCTCTCACATAAAAATATGTTATTTTGCTGATTTTCTCCAGTCTAATTCTTGTCAAAACCTACTCAAGTGATCCTATTCGGTGACAACCAACTGATTATTCTTTATTCATTCCCCTTAACCCTCTTTGTAATTTTATTACTGCAATAAAGGATAAGAAATTTTGTACTTGATAATTGTGGCATTTTGTATGTATATATGTTGTCTCTTATAGTGCTGGCCTTGGCTGAATTCCTTCTATAATGTTTTCCTAAAACAGAAAGCACACACATATGTACACACATATATATTCTGCACCAGAATTCCACAGTTTAATGAAACTGAGTTGTTTAATAGTTTAGTTCATTACTTATATATTAAGAAAGAAAAGATGTTAGTTAATATTAACGGAATAGCAGTCATTGTAAAAATCAAACTCTAAATGCTTGCTTAAATAAATGGTGTGAGGCAGACATTTAATTATACAAATGGTAAACTCATAGACATCCAAGGAAAGAAGACACAGTACATTTTTGTGTCCTGGGACATAAAAATGGAAAATCAAGTACTGGGATGACTCCTATGCCTCTCATGGGATCACCGTCTTCTGGACTTTTCTTTTCATCTTCTGGACTTTTCTTTCCATCTAAAGTGGTTCTCAACCTTTCTAATGCCATGACCCTTTAATACAGTACCTCATGTTGTGGTGATCCCCAAACATAAAATTATTTTTGTTGCTACTTCATAACTGTTCACAGGTTGAGAACCGCTGCTGTAGAGCCTAAGACCATCAGAAAACACAGATATTTACATTACGATTCATTAACAGTAGCAAAATTACAGTTATGAAGTAGCAACAAAAATAACTTTATGGTTGGGGGTCACCACAACATGAGGTACTGTATTAAAGGGTCACGGCATTAGAAAGGTTGAGAACCACTGATCTAAAGAATGGCTGCCTTTGCTTACTTCTCAGAATACACATTAAACAATGCCATCTCAGCTTCAATTTTATTTGTTTTTTCAGTTTAATTTCCCCCATATGCCTATGTCTCAAAAACTGTAAAAAGATACTCATAATTGGTCTAGCCCAGCCTATGGATTTATTTCCCCTTGGTATAGTCACTTGTGACTAGAGAGAAAGATTTTCACAATAGCAACAGCTTACCTTATTTCTACTTCCCTCAAGGCATGTTACAAGGATGGTGTGTGAAGCAATAAGAGATAAATATGGAGTACACATAATGGCATGTATCTACTTGGATCTCTCTTTCCAGATTAATGCTTTAAAAAACTAACAATTGTTCATCTTAAAATTTGCTTATATTCCAAGTACCTTGCTCAATATCATGCACAAAACTAACACATTAAAAGTTGGTTAAGAATCATTTATATATACCATATGTACATACAAACACATCTACAGCAACAACACAATTTATAAACATAGGCTACAGATACTGAAGTTTGTTGTTACATTTGAAATCTTACTTCTTTAATATATTAAATGTGCTTTCAAAATTGAACTCCTGAGGAGGAACCAAGATGGCAGCCTAGGTAAGCACCTAAACTGCTGCCTTGCACAACAATTTTAAAACAACAACTAAAAGACAGAACGGACATCATCCAAAACCACAGGAAAGCTGGCTGAGTGGAAATTCTACAACTAGAAGGAAAGAGAAAAGCTCACGGATCAGAGGAGCCGCAAAGCGCTGAGGTACGGAGACGCGCGCACAAAGAGAAAGGGCGGCCGAGTGCCTGGCTGGCAGGAGAGAAAAGGAAGCCCCCGACTGCACTGAACCCCAGTTCAGACTGCACTGAACCCCATCTCCGGCCGAAACCCCGTGGACCCAGGCTCATATGGGTGGAGTCTGAACTGTAGAGAAAGGCACATGGAGACTCAGAGACTCGAAGACTTGGGGGAGCAGCAGTGGGCAGGGGTCTGGAGGCGCGTGCGTGCGTGAGTGTGCGCAGAGAGGTCTGACTGCGGAGGTTGCTGCAGGCTTTCCATAGCGGAAGGAGTCGGAAGCTCCTGACTGCACTGAATCCCAGTTTCGACTGCACTGAAATCCAGTTCCAGGTGAGCCCCTGGGGGACCCACGCTCTTACAGAGGGAATCTGGACTATCAGGCGGAAACTCAAGGGATCCGTGGAAGGCAGAGGTCTGGAGGCACGTGCGCAAGGGCAGGGCTGACGGGAAGCCAAGACGGTCTGCTCAGCCCTGAGACTCCGCCCCATCCAAGCTGAGCACAGAGGCTTTTGCAATTTTGCAAGTCTGGTCCTATAAGGCTGTCTCCAATACAGAAGGTATCCCGGTGTAGACACAGCTGATACTCACAGCCAATTGGCCTGGAGGTCAATTCCTCCCAGTGATACCAACAACAATCAAGACTTACCTACAACAAGGCTGTACACACAGTCCACAAAGGGGAGCACCAAGAGTGTTCACCTCAGGTAACTGGGGAGGCCAACCCACTGGGCCATATAGGAAACCTGGCACACAAAGCTACCCTACCAACTCAGGGAAGCAGCGAAAATGCAGAGTCAAAGAAACAAACCACAAATGAAAGAAATGGAGGAGAACAAATGACTGGATATAGAATTCAAAACCATGGTTATAAGGTTTTTCAAGAATTTCCTAGAAAAGGCCGATAAATTTAATGAGACCCTCAAGATATGAAAAAGGACCAACTAGAAATTAAACATACACTGACTGAAATAAAAAATATTATACAGAGACCCAACAGCAGACTAGAGGAACGCAAGAATCAAGTCAAAGATTTGAAATACAAAGAAGTAAAAAACACTCAACCGGAAAAGCAAAAAGAAAAAAGAATCCAAAAAGTTGAAGATAGTGTAAGAAGCCTCTGGGACAACTTCAAGCATACCAACATCAGAATTATGGGGGTGCCAGAAGAAGAGAGAGAGCAAGATACTGAAAACCTATTTGAAGAAATAATGACTGAAAACTTCCCCCACCTGGTGAAAGAAATAGACTTACAAGCACAGGAAGTGCACAGAACCCCAAACAAAAGGAATCTAAAGAGGACCACACCAAGACACATCATAATTAAAATGCCAAGGGCAAAAGACAAAGAGAGAATATTAAAAGCAGCAAGAGAAAAAAGAGTTAATTACCTATAAGGGAGCACCCATATGATTGTCAGCTGATTTCTCAACAGAAACTATGCAGGCCAGACAAGAGTGGCAAGAAATATTCAAAGTGATGAATAGCAAGAACCTACAACCAAGACTACTCTACCCAGCAAAGTTATCATTCAGAATGGAAGGTCTGATAAAGAGCTTCACAGATAAGAAAAAGCTAAAGGAGTTCATCACCACCAAACCAGTATTATATGAAATGCTGAAAGGTATTCTTTAAGAGGAAGAAGAAAAAAGTAAAGATAAAAATTATGAACAACAAATACATATCTATCAACAAGTGAACCTAAAAATCAAGTGAATTAAAAATCTGAGGAACATAATAAATTGGTGAATATAATAGAATCAGGGGCAAAGAAAGGGAGTGGATTGATAATTATCAGGGGGAAAGGGGTGTGGCGGGTGCAGGAAGAGACTGGACAAAAATCGTACACCTATGGATGAGGACAATGGGGGGAGGTAAGGGAAGAGGGTGGGGTGGGAATTGGGTGGAGGGGAGCTATGGGGGGAAAAAGGAGAAACAATTGTAATAATCTGAACAATAAAGATTTATTAAATTAAAAAAAATTAAACTTACATGGAGTTCCTTGAGTATAAATTAAAAGATTTCTTAATGACTTATGATTATAGGTTAGTATAAACAATAAACAATTAAAATCATGAACTTTGAAATTATATAGACATGCATTTAAAAGCTAAATTCTGTTACTAATGTTCTGAGAGGTCTCAGTCAAGTTATTCAATATTCTTGAACATTGTCATAAAATTGGTGTTTTTCTTTGGGTTAAATAAGAATAAAATAAAATAATATAGGTGACAATGCCTAGTACATTGGCACCTAATAAATGGGAAGCAAATATAAATTTTAATTGTGATAAGATTTTATATCTTAGAATGATGGGCCAAACCTAATAAAATAATATATAATGGGAATATATGTATGGTTATGAAAGTTGGGCCAAAAAATCCCATCTGCACAAGTACAGTGAAGATACTTTTTTTGTAACAGAGGAAACTGCCAAGGATTTTACTTAATAGTAATTGCAATGTAAATCAATACTACCTTGTATCTGCCAAATAGCTATATAACCTTGATCCGTATTGAAGGAAGATGTAGGAGGCAGATCTTCTCTATTCTGCTGTAATCCATAACCACACCCAAAAGGCATGTAGGTAAACTGAAGGGTCTTCAGATAGAATCGGAATATTGATTAGACTCAAATTACAGCATCTATAGACTACTTAAAAAAATAGAGGCTACATTAGTTGAAGTAGAAAAGACTCAAGTAAAACATTCTCTTTTCAAAGTATCATAACATTGCCTGGGTCATGTTTCTTCACATGTAAACCAGAATCCCTCATGTATTGCACAAGGTCATAAGGGTTAAACAGACCATATACAGAAAGCCTGCAGGACAGTACTGACTCTGTCCATGCTAATTCTCTCCCCCAATTCAGTTATCCCAGAAGACTTCCTTAGTGATTTTTTTTTAATTTTTAAAATATGTTTTTATTGATTTAGAGAAGAAGGAAGAGGGAGAGAGAGACAGAAACATCAATGATAAGAACCATCCATTGGCTGCCTCCTGCACGCCCTCTAATGGGAATCGAGCTCAGAACCTGAGAAAGCTCTGACCTGGAATTGAACCCTGACCTCCGGGTTCTTGGGTCCACACTCAACTACTGAGCCATATAGGCCAGGCTCCTTAGTGATAATTTTGATGCTGAATGAAAGTACTCTGGGTGGTTGACTATGTAAATGAATTGATAGTGAGCACTGACTTTTATAGTATGTCAAAGAAATGCAAGTACTTATCAAATGGAACCGACTTGCATCTGACTTCTAGATGGCTAAGAAAAGATTATAAATTATTAATAATTAAGTCACACTTAGGTAAAAGCATTTCTGTGGGGAATTTATAAAATATGGTCCAGGCACTATGCTTTCCGGTGAGTGATCTTAATACAGCACACTAAAGCCTGAAAAATATAGAAAGATTAATAGTTAATCTGTCCATTAGACTGCCTTTCTAAAAAATCGAAAGCTAAAGTGCGCTTTTGGCAAGAATTGTATCAAATTAAACTCAAGTTTGGACTCTAACAAGTTCTAGTTGCACTAATATTTTATATTGATTAAAGTGCAAGCCATGTATCTTGGATATCAGTTGAAAGTAGCACAACCAGCATCAATATGAGAAAAAGAGAGGCATTATGATAGAAAAGTATTCTCCTTATAACAATTTTCAAGCATTTGAAAATGAGCCAATATTGTATTTGTCATAATTAAGGCAATTATAATTTTGGTCACACTTACTGAGTGACTACCATTTGTGAGGCACTGGACTAGATGTTTCTATTATCTCATGTTCTCACATGTCATCCTTGTGATCACCATTTATAAATAAGGAAGCAGACATTGATGAGTTTCATGACTTCTCCATCATGGTATAGCTAGTTGAGTGGTGAAAATATATGCTAACTCAGGTGTGCCCAGTGAAATATTTTTGGTGGTTTGAGCTGGAAGTATCATTGATGCTCACTGGACTGCTTCTGCCATATGATATTGGCTGTGATCTTGGCTTTGACTTAGTCCTCCCCTTCTCTCCCCGTCCTTACATTTTCTTCTGTAGATGCTCAAATTGAGGATTATTGAGAGCTGAGTTTAAATCTATCAATGATTTCATTTCTCCCAGGCTGATATGTTACTGTCATTAAGCATAACTTGAAGCATTGGGATCATATAGAATATACTTAGTAGTTTATTTCAAAGCAGAGTGGCAAAATAGAGGCTATTCAATAATTGATACAAAGAAGTTAGTGGGAAATGCTTTTCTCCCAAGTATTTTCACCATTAGTGGGAGTGTTCTCTTTTTGTCAGTCATTTCAACTTAAATTTAGACTACATTCTCTGTAAAGCCTTTGGAGCATGAGAGAGAGTGCATATGGGTTGAATTTTACTTTTTCTTCACTGGCATTTTGAAGTTTGGGCATTCTCTGACTTCTAGTTTTGCTGGTGGTGTGGGTTTTGTGTCGTTTTAATTGTTGTTGTTGTTTTGTATTGTATTGTTCGTGAAACATACAGGGAGGTTCAGAGTTGGGCAGTTCCCATTATCCTTGGCTCCAGACACTTCTAATAGCCAAATAAATTTTGGACGGCTGAATGATTTAAATGCTAAACAAAATTTAAAATTAAAAACCTACACAATAAAACTTATAAAAGAAAGCATAAATAAATGGCTTTATAATTATTTAAAATGAAGTTCCTAGTTTAATGAAGCAAAGTGATGGCTAGGATGTGAAGAAATAAATACTTTAATATAAACTTTTTTGGTATTATAAATTGGTACATATTTTCCAAAAACATATCTAGCACTTGTTCTCTAAATTAAAATATATAAACTTTACCTTAGTAATTTGAGCAATAAGAACATACCCAATAGGTACACCTCGAACCAATTAACATACACAGTGTTCAAAGTTGTATTTTCTGTTAAATTTATTGGGGTGACATTGGTTAATAAATTATATAGGTTTCAAGGGTACAATTCTATGACATAACATCTGTATATTACACATATATATATATATATATGAATAATAAAGTAAACATTATAAAATGACAATTGAAGATTCAGATGGTATTTGGATGTTCCTTGTGCAGTTTTGTTTGCTTTTCCATATGTTTAAAATATTTTGTAATAAATATTTGGAAAATATCTAGCTCCATAACCAAATATTTATTGGATCACCTGGATTTCAATCTGAAGTTGAGAACTCTTAAACTGTGACCTTGAGCAAGGCACTTAACCTCTCCATGGCTAGTTTCCTCAATTATAAAAAATGGGAATAATAAGAGTACTTACCTCCTAGAATAGTGTGAGCATGGAATAAGTTAATAAATACAAAGCATCCAGAAGAGGTAATATGCACTCAATATATACTAGCTGTTACTATTTTAAAGCACTGTATTTTTATGTTTAACTGTCTTTAAGTTAAAATTTCTGCCATACTTCCTAGAATGTATAAAGAGAATATGCTGAATATAATTTCTTACTAATAAATCAAAGGAATGATAATCAATTACAATCAACTGCCATACTGTGACATGCTTAATTTTTGAAAGAGTTCTGCTCTTTACATTTTTTTCTGCTTTATTTATTTGTATCTCTTTCATCACCATACTTTTAGATTTTTTTCCTGCTGCTTTCACATTGCTTCCTTCTATTGGCTTCCCCTTCTAACAATTCCTCTCTAATTTGCTAGCGATAAACAACCATAACAATTGCACATGAGAGACAGTCCAAAATCTCCAATGGAAAAAAAAAATCAACCATACTGTAAAACTTTTAACTTTTCATTAATCTTCTCCATCCTCCCTAACCCCAAGTTCCATTATTTTTTGTCCTGAGATATAGCTTGCAGCATAAATAAATGGCTTTATAATAATAAATAGGGCAGAGCATAAGTCTCTTTAGATTTCAAGATTCCAGTCATGTTTAGAAAAATCTGATATTTCTTTTATTATAATTAAAATGTCACAAATTATTACCTGGTAATTTGAAGTCCCGAGGGTAGACTATTTATAAGCGGAAAGACTGAATGACAGGCAACTAGCTGAACAGACTTAACATCTAATAGCAAATAACCATATACTCCTGTGAGTATACAATCTCTAGTCTCCAAAACTGGCTCAGATTTCATTTTAATTATCACATAATAATTTATACGCTTAGATTCTTCTTGTATTAGCATCTCTTTACTCTAGTGTGGCTAATCACTTTTTTTTATTTCAAATCGTTTTCTTGCCCCTAAGATTATTTTGCTCTTTCTGACTAAAATGACTGTTGATACATAGCTCTTGTTTTTACATTCTCTGCAATTATGGTCTGCCCAGAGTTCAACCGATGTTGGCTAAGGCTCCTAATCTGTGTGCCTGACCTAGGATTGACCTACTCTCTGGGTGGACATTCTGCGTTTTTTGATGGCTTCGGATTTCCTGATTGCTCAACTCTATCCTTCCTAACCCCTCTCAGAACCCTTGAAACACATTACTGAAATGTGCTCTCTTTCAGAAAGAAGTTGTAAACAACTTCTTGTTTGGCAGATTATATATATATATATATATACACACACACACACACACACACACACACACATATCTATATCTATCTATATATATATATATATATATATATATATATATATATATAAAATTCATCAGTACTTATTTTTAATTCTATATTATGCTCCAATTTTCCTTAAAAGGTTCTTCTTGCCAGTTAATATGTCATGTAGGGAAATATGTTCAACCATGGTGCTTACTTTTGGCATTAATTTATATGGCAATTATTTGCAGAACATTCTTAAGTGCCAAGTACTATGCCCGGTAGCAGTGCTAGAAAAATTAATATAATCACAGGACAATAGGAGACAGACTTGTACACAAATAAGAACCAAGTCATCTTGGTCATCTCTGAAAATTTTTAAGTTTTAAGAGCAACATTAACTGAAATTAAAATAATCTCCAACACTGGTAGACCTGGATTCTTCAGAGTGCCAAATTTTCTAATAACCTGATAACAATTAATGTCTCTCTTTTTGAGGAAGGGAGCAGTCTAGGGAACTAAGCTTCAGAATTACAGTCAATATACACAGTAGGATTAGAGGTCCATACGCAGTGTCAGATAACAAAGTCTCCCTATCTGCATCTGAGTGTAAATTTGCTATGAAAAATGAATAAAGGAAAACGTATTGGCAGCTGAAACACCTGGAAGGAACATACAGCACTGGGGATAGGATCCCCATGAAGGACTCCTGGCTCACTAACAAATGCCACTATGACCGTGACAGAGATGATAGAAAGTGAAGCTACTAGGAACACAAAAGTAAAGCTGCTCTGGCTTAAATAGTTCAATTTGAATCTTCTAAGACAACACAGGTTTGGGTGACCTACTAGTAAGTCTGGGAAAGTGGTCTAACCCAACATTGTAAACCACTAATGGCTCCAATTTCTCCAGATGTTCTTCAAACTTCTCCTTTGTAAAATTGGCCTCTAAAATTTCTGAATTACCCCTTATTACCCTAACAAAATGAACAAGTTGTTGAAGAGCCAGGATCTTCCTAGAATTGTATTTTTGGTGAACCCGGTCTGTCAAATCTTTGACCAAAAATCCCTGGCCAGTGACCACATTAGGGCTCAACAAGTGAAAGAAAAAGTACCACTTGTCACTTCCCAGTAGAATGCATGAGGGTTTTGTCATGCAACCAGATTCTATAACTTGCCTTCAACCCTGAAGTTCTTGGTGCCACTGGCTCCCCTGAGATGCAAGACCTGATCTCAATTTCTGTTTAATAAAATCCATAACTGGAACTCTTCCTGGAGCTCTTGGGGACCATACACAGCAAGCTGACTTCCCTGAGCATCTTCCTAATCTGCAATGGGACTGTTGAATTTCTCTTAACCTTCATTGTTGCCCAGCTTCTGAGCAGTGGAACTAAGCTCATAGATCCACAAACCATGCCCTAAATATGCAACAAGATAGAGTTCTGAACCAGTTGTCACGTAAGGCAAACCACAAACCTCTAGCACTTAGTCTGGCTCTGGGTTAGCTTGAGTTGTGTATAAGAACTTCAACAATGTATCAGACTCTGGATGGTTGACAAGATGGCACAGTGTCCAATCTGCAGTTCATGAATCCCTCAAAAGACAAAGGTGAGAGTGGCCTCTGGTCAAAACCTTGGTACTGAATTAGGGAAAGCAAATCCCCTCAATGCAGCTGAATTACTAGTATTCTAGCTCTTGACTACCTATTAGAATTCTCCAGGTGTTAATATTGAAAACCTAGGAGCAACCCAGCAAGATAGGTTCAGAATATGTTGGGCTGAGGCCACCTGAAATGAATCTAATGCAGCCTGTCAGACAGAAAGATTCCTTTGGATGATAGCCCAGCTTCATCCAACCACCTTTATAAAGCAAGCAGAGACATCATTACATTTTCTTTCATTGTTTTTTTCTTGTTGGATATCCTAAGTATGAGACATAGAACATCACTTCCCCCGAAGATCCACATCCTTTTCACCCCTTTGAGCACCTTCTTTTCCTTAGATCTAGAGTTTCCTCATTCTCTGGGTACCCGTTTAGCAATGACCTTACCAAGTACTACCATTCTGCCACAGAGATCCTATGGTAGAAGAGTTCTAAAGTTTGAAATCAAAGAAATGCACTGATGCTAAATGAAATAAGCCAGAGAAAGATAAATGTCACATGATCTCACTCATTTATAGAATATAATGAACAACAAAAACTGATGAACAAAAACAGATCCAGAGACAGAGAAGCATCGATCAGACTGTCAAACCTCAGAGGGAAGGTAGGGGAGGGTGGGGGTAAAGGGGAGAGATCAACCAAAGGACTTGTATGCATGCATATAAGCCTAACCAATTGATACAGACAACAGGGGGGTGAGGGCATGAGTGTGGGGGTTGGGGGGATAATGGGGGATATGGACACATGTGGAATATATTAATCAATAAATAAATTTAAAAAAACACACAAAGAAATGCACTGGGACATCCACCTTATCCTATTGCTCCCAGTTCCCTCGGAGATAGCAAATCTCTTTTTCTTTCCACTCTTTCCTCTTGTTCCCAACATGTCCAATCTTATCTATAAGTAGTGTGATTAGAAGTCACGGGTTTTGGGGAAAGTTTGGGTGTATGCTGAAATTGTTGAAAAGAAATTATTAAGAAAATGTCATTCTCTTTTCTTTTCAAAAGCATCCTGAGTTGGAGGATGAATGACATGGCCACTCAATCAGTAAGCCAGTGCTTTGCCTCTGTTCCCAGGGAAGAGGCTGTGTGGATAACATTTTCTACCAGCAGCTGTAGCTGCATCTTCTGAGAGATAATGATGGAGAGCAAAGAAAGGGCAAGTAAGAAGCCAATGTTTTTCCTCTCTCCTCCCACTCCTCTTTCTTCCGTCTTTCGGTTTGATTCCCAGAGAACAGCCTGCCAGTAATGCAGTCAGGCTGTGGAGACAGATTCTGCACATGTAGGAAGTGACTGTCTAGGGCAGTCACAGCCTCCTCAATTTCATTTTTCTCCTTAGGGAATGAAACAACAACATACACATAATCAACCTCTGTGCTTCCTGGGAAGCTGAATTTGATCGTAGTGATGAGAAACAGATGCTAGATTTGCTTTGCCAAAAAGAATTATGAAATGTTCTACTCTATACTAGATAGTATATATTCATGTATTCTCCTTACTTACTAAAAGATTTAGGGTAGCTTACAAGGGTGTAAGCCATAGAGCAAGATAATATGAATTAGGAAAAATGAAGGGGAAAATAAAGCATAATGGATCCACAGAGTAAGGATAATATCCCAAATGCCAATTTCACTCTAACATGAAATCCTATCTAATAAAGAGGGAATATGCAAATTGACCATCATGCTGTCACAAAGATGGCAGCGTCCATAACTACAAGATGGTGGCGCCAAGTCCTCTCAGCCCTGCCCAGTCCTTTCAGCCCAGCCAAAGGGTCAGCAGGCATGTGGTGCGGCCAGACCTGCCCTCAGCCCCCCAGCCGCCCAGGGTCGGCCCAAGGTGCAGGCAAGCCTCAGATGGTGGCTGCCTAGCTGATGCCCAAGGCACAGGCAAGCCTCGGAAGTCGGCTGCCCAGCTGCCAGGGCAGGCCTGAGGCACAGGCAAGCCTCGGATGGTGGCTGCCCAGCCGCCCAGGGAGGGCCCGAGGTGCAGGCAAGCCTCAGATGGTGGCTGCCCAGCTGCCCAGGGCCACCCGAGGCTCAGGTAACCAGGGCCAGCCAAGGCTTGCGCTGCTGGCAGTGGCAGCAGCAGAGGTGTGATGGGAGCATCGCCTTCCCCTGATTGCCCACTCGCCTCCTGCCCCTGAGGGCTCCCGGACTGTGAGAGGGGGCAGGCCGGGCTGAGGGACCCCCTCTCCAGTGCATGAATTTTCATGCACCAGGCTTCTAGTAGAAAATAAAAGGTAAAAATGACTTCTCGTTTAGTTTCCAAACTATTTTGAAACAATTAAGCTTTCTATCAGCATGAACAATGCATCAAGCCTATTGCACCAATGAAATTCAGATAATTGTAATAAAAAAAAGTAATGACAATGCTGATAAACAAGTTAACTTGGGACTAGAATGTACTGCATACATAAGTGAAGGAGACAGGTAATGTAATCACTGAATGAAATCTATATTGTTGAGAATGTAGAAATTACACATGCTTTAGAGAAGAGACCAATTTATATTGACATTTTTGTTTGTCAGGGCTACTTGAGTGCACTTCATAGATATATTATGGCTTATATTTCATCTTTCCCACATTCTGTGATGACTCACAACTAAGTTCTCTGATGCAGAGCCTTTTCCCTTAGAGCTCTCTATCATCTTCACTTTCTCCCCCACCCCTCCCCACAGGGGTTTAGAACTCAAATGATATTAGATGCATTGCTTTTTTTATGGAAGACACAAAAATATTATCATTGTCTTTTAGGAAGCAGAAAAATATGAGGAAAGGTGATTGAAACTAACAATATTCTGAAAGATATGGATAAGATGAAAACAATAGCTTTAGCAGTAAAGCTCTAGAGACATAAATGAGACTCTTCTCAGTGGATACGACCCTTGACCCACTGGGATATGAAAGCAATGGGCACCTTCACACAGTTCAGGTGAGAGTGTGAATACTGCATTTTTATTGGAAGGACTGTTTGGCAATAGTTACTTGTACTCTTTGCTCCCCGCCACCACCACCACCACCAAATTAAACTTCCCAGTGAATATTCTTGCTGAAGTTGAGAGGTCATGTTTGCAAAGATGTTAGTCACAGCAGGCTTTTCATTTCAAACACTGAAATCAATCCAAGTGCCCACCCTAAGGAGCTAATATTGTAAATCCAGTAGGTTGCTATCATGAGACACTATTTAGTAAACGTGAAGAATGAGCTGTGTCTGTGCTCATATGGAAAGATTCCCAAAATAAATTACTTCATGAAAAATGTAACATTAGGAATGGCTTGCCTTGTTTACCTTTGAATAAAATGTTTTATAAGTTATATGCATAGGGTTATATATGCTACCACATGCATAATGTTTCCCCTCTGGAAGAAATTAAACTGCTATATCCATGAAGAGGAACTGAAAAGGTGTCAAGAGATTCTGTTGCTTTCTGGTTAACGGTTCTCTACTACTTGAATGTAATGTAGCATGTACGTATTACTAAAACCCAGAATTGGAACGCTCACACACCGAAGGCTTGGGAATAAAGGTTAGATTGACCAAAAAGGCATCAATCCACCTGGAATTTTGCAGCTGCCTGTTCCCCTTGATTTCAACCCACTTGGTTTTCTGCTTTGGGATTATTTTTCCACTTCAGCTGCTTATTTCCTGTTGAACTTTGATGAGCTGACTCCTACTCTTTAATTCTTCCTGGCATACAATTTATCTCGCCTGCCTTAATTGACTTTGCCTCCTTTGTCCTCGGACCTGGAGTCTGACTGCAGCTGTTTCTATTCCCAAGTCAGTCCATTTTGGCCTCAGTATATCCACTTCATTCTGGTCTCAACTCTCTCACTCTGGCAATTTCAGCCAATATGTCATCTTGCAGAAGAAAATTATAAATAACTTTCTCAAAAACACAAGTATGCACTGTCATTTCGTCTTTTTAAAATAAATTTTAAGAATTTTAATCTAGGCATTCTTCTGGATTCAAAAACTAGGAAAACAAGCCTTGTAAATCAACGAGCAGTAGCAAAAGTTCAAAGGGACAGGTCCCATCTCTCCTCAAATAGAAAGATCACTTTTGAGAACTGAACTCCTCTCAAAATCTGGTAAACTTGTATTCCAATGATGGCTCATTAAAATAATCAGGACCTGAGGTCTTTGCAAATGTCTCCTATCCAGGATCAGAGTATGTGTGATCCTCCTATACTGAGGAGAATAAATCTGGATAAAAGTGTCATATGACAGTCTTAGCACCCAGTCTCAAACTCCCTTACAAGAATGAGCCCAAAGAAAGCCAGGTGGATGTCCCAATGCCTTGAGAAGATGCAGGACAATAAGTCTCTGTGGGGGACAGAGTCTCAGCAGGGTGAGCCATTATGGCTGGTAAGGCAACAAAGGGGTTCCAGGAACATGAAGAAAAGCTGCCTTGGTCTTTAAGTGTGCCCACTTGAGCTTCTCTATGGCAACCTCATGGTTCACTAGTCGGGTCCCTTTTTTCTCTGAATATGACAACAATTTCCAAGCTGTGCCTGTCCAGCCCACCAAAACAAGTGTGTTAGGGAAAGGCCAGAATCTTTCCAGAACTAAATGTTCTGTGACCCTAGTCAGTCAGACCCCTTAACAAGGAAAATCTGGCCAGAGGCCAATTAAGAGCTCAACCAGGAAGAATGTATTTTTGCCTTTGCTAGAGTCATACAAAGGAGAGCTTGTTATGCATGTAACTTCCATACTCATCAGCAAGCCTGAGACCTTTTGACCTATGGTTTTAGGTGCCACTGAATCTGTGGAATATAAATTTTTTAAAATTCCATAACTGCCACCGTCACTGGAACCCTGAAGGCCTCCTAAAGCTGGTTGTCCACCTCGGCTCCTGGTCACTCTCAGAGAGTTCGTCTGTTCCTCCAGGATCTACTCCTACTCCCCCAACTCTCTGGCTTTTCAAATGAGGAACCAAACCCATAAGTACCCAACCACTTCTCGAATTTCAGAGAAACCAGAGAGGAGCCTTGAAACATATTAGCACAAAACTAGCTATGGACCAGAGCCAGAGTTACAGCCCATAATTAGCACTTAGACCATGCAGCTTCTGGAAGAACTCGGAGCGTGAGAGGCTGGTGGCCCGGGAGCCTCACTCTGGCATCTAAAGCAGATAGGAAGGAATATTCCATTCAACACCATAGATTCAACCAGGGACCATCGCCGTCCTCCCCCCACCCAATCAACATCCTCTGATGTTCTGGTTTAAAACCAAATGCCCTGACCTAATTTCAGCCTTTTAAAAACAGAATTTCCCTGGGCAGGGCCCTAACTTAATCAAGCTTTTGTTTGATGCTGATACAGTCAGTTTGGCAGTTGGCTGCCACCACAGAGGTGGTTATCCTCAGCCAGCATCCGTCTGAGTCAATTCAGTCAGAAATACTGTGTACACAACAGGGATATCTGTTGGCCAGACAAATGGGGTTCCCCTGTCAGAATGGAGTATAACCAGAATAAGGCTGATGTATAAATAGCAATGATTGAACAAATTCATGGAAATCATAATCCCACCTGGGCCAAGAGATAGAGGCCAATGGAAAAATATCCCTAGAAGCCATGATATGAAAACTTTCTCTGCAGCATTAAAGGTTCCTTCTTTCAATGTTGTAGAGGTGAGACCTTGCTTACCTGGCCTTGATGGTGAGTGACTGTGCATTGCTGACAGCTAGTCAGGAGGGGCAGGGTTTACACATGTCCTCTCACAACTGACCAATGTTGATACTGGTTAGTAAAAATAATAGGACCAGACTCCCAGAAATCAAGAATGTCCTTTTTATGCTAATGCCCCCACCATATACTTTCAAGAGACAGTCTATGGTGGTAGGGATAGGATCATGGGTCAGGCTCTGAATGCCTCATTTAAGGTCCAGATCCTGTCATAATGAGATCTAGGGCTGGGGTGTATTAGGATATTTCTTCCCTAGGTAAAAGTTGAGCAAAATACTGTTGTTTTTATTTCCAGTGTGCTTTAGGCCTGAACTTATCCTCCCTGATCAAGTTTTGGGAGTATAGATCAACTACCCTCCCAGGGCTTCTCCCACAGGAGGCTGTGAGACACAAGACTCAGTTCCCAGGTGCCTGGCTCTACCACCCACTCTCCAATGGAGGCTGATGGGCAGTGGCAGGTCCTGGGGCCTGCCCACATCATCTGGGATCTGTTGGTTCCTCTTCCTGAGCCCAAGTCCAATTTTAAGATTTTCTCTTATTGTTTTAAATATATTGATGGGAAAGAAGGGGCTCAGAGTACTTCTCCCCTGAGGGCAGGGTTTTAATTACTCCCAGCCCTCAAGAGTGGATTATTTATGCCTAAACTCTGATTTTTTTCCTATATTAACTAATGGATTAAAATACATTCAGCAATAGCCAACTTACTTGATGGTTTCATCCCAAGGAAGTAAGACCATATGACTAAATCAAAATTTGAAACTAAAAAGAGAAAGAGGCTAAAGCATATGTTGAGAGCATTCAAAGGTGTTTAAACATAAAATGTTGCAAGGATGGAAGCTCACAGGTTAGAATATACTTGAAACTGTACAGGTGGCAAGAGACCATGACCTGCATGTGAATTCCACTTCCTCTAGTGCATTCTAGTGAGGCCTGTGAAAGCCCCTTTTGTTCAGATATTGAACTTGACTTAAAATGAGAGCTGGAATAATGAAATGTATAAAAACAGAAAAATTCTTTATGCAAACCATAGTTAAACATGACATTACCTTCACAAAACCCTTTTGTAATTTAGTCCTTACCAGAATATAAGTTTTTTGATGTGTGCTTTACAAATACACAAAAGAAATACAAAGCTTAATCAGAAGTTAAATAATTTGCTTCATTTTCACATAAATGGAAATCATGTTTTATTATTCTTAACCTCAAAGTCTTCTTCATTGGACTTCAACTCTTCATTCATTAGCTAGGTAATTACTGACTAATTACTCCGTATGGGCCTTCTCTGCTTGACCTGTAATTTTAATAAGGGCTCCATGTAGCAGGTATGGTACCCAGGATTCTTTTTTTATTGGGCCCAGCTTCCTCCTATTTGTGCCATAAACTACTCTCCTGAACAATAGCCAGGAAGAAAAAAAAAACAACCACAAAAAGCACCACCCAAACTCCTTCCCATTTCAAGAGATTTTTCTGACCAGTATCCAAACTTGCATCCATCATTTCCACAAATAAAGGGAGCCCATCACTGTCATTCCACCTGTATTCACCATTTATCCTGCTTTGACTGGTACCCTGGGTATTGGAGGCAACATAGAGCCAGAGTCACAATGAATAATCATCGCTTCTAAAAGAAAACCTCCGGACATATGCATTTCACAGAACTAATCAATGAAAGAAAACAACCACAGCCCAAAACCTGTTGATCCAAACAATACCCAAATGCCTAGTGGTTTAAACTAGGCACAACATTTCCCATCACATCTATGCCTCTAATTTTATACTGTCAGTTCTTACATGCAAAGCACCAATCTTGAAATCACTAAGTTACTTAGGATATGAGACAAGATTCCTTAGGAGAAATATGCTCCAGCCTGCATAGGGTGTCATTCCTTCTCTTCTATTATTGTGTCACGTGACCTAAAAACCATGGACAGGTGGGGTTTCTAGATATTTCACACTAACATAACTTCTTGGCTTCAGAAGCTTACCTGGTGGGATGAACAAACTGACCACACAGACCTTGCGGGGCAAACATCCACAGGCCACTGCTGCTCTCAAAAGCAGCTCTCTCAATTCCTGTCCAGAATCTATTCATCGCCTGGGGTGTGTATGGGGTGGGGTCGGTGGGGGGTTGGGTGGGAAAGACTGGCGGCTGAGGACACCCTCCTGGGACTGGGCACACAGCAAGGAAAAAACACTTACTTGCTCCCCTGTGATGGGTCTCCGCCAGTACCTGGGCTCCTTGGAGCCCTTGGAGCTGGGCTCCTCGGAGCCCCTTCTCTCCTCCTGGGCTTCTCTTGCTTTCTGATCTCTCTGGCTTCCTGGGCTCCGGTGGCTTAGATGGTGTTGCTAGGTTAGCATCTGCCCTCACCAGCTGATGCCCCCTAGGCTCGGTAGGAAACGGCCCCACTGAATTGCCAGCTAGAGGCCCGAGTCCCTGGGGCCGCTGCCCAGCCACTAACCCAGGGCAGCCCTCCGGCCAGATGCGCAGTGGAGCCGCGCCCGCCGCCTGGAAGCTGTTTTGTGTTCTTCCCACTCCTCCCTCCCCGCTCCTCCGCCCTCAGCTCCAGGCCAGTGTTGGACTTCAACACCCGGGCGTGGGCGGAGTGATGTTGACTGAAACCGGCTGCAGAGTCTGCCGCCGCCGGCCGCAGGGCCCGGGCAGCTGCGGGGTCTTGTGCACCAGCTGCCCTGGGAAGGGAGGGGGCGAGGGGAGCGGGATCTGTGAGGAGGTGGAGCTGGGAGAAGACTTGGACTTGAGGAAATGGAGAGACGATTTAGAAAGAAACGATTTAGAGCAGGGATGCAGTTAAGGTGGAAGGTCTGAGAGGATGGCAAAGAGATGTGATTGGGAGGGAGAGGGAGAGAGGACGGCTGCAAACAGGTTCTTTACCTCCAGTTGCTCTCTCTGTCGCCTTGCCTAGCTGCCCCAGGGGAGCCTGCAGCATTCAAATCTGGACGTGGCTGAGGGGTGGCTGTGTGATGTGTATGTAGGTGTGTGTAGGTGTGCAGCTGTTTAGGGAACAAAGGCCTGGAGCCACAACCTCCTCCCTCTAGATTTCTTTCCAGCTCCGGCGATTTGAAACACAAGGGACACAGGGAAAATTATGCATTTGGGGAATTTTGGGGAAACTGGTGGACAATAGTAATGTGATGGTGAAGGGAAAAGTTGTTGAACCTTCTTTCTCAAAGGGAGTTTGGAAATTTTCCCACACCATAGCACATTCATTTTATAATTCCAATTTGTTTGGAAGAGGTAAAGTTCCCTTAAAAAAAAAAAAAAAAGATTCCTGCAACACACCGGGAAGAGAAATCATTATTTATGAGATTCAAATTTTATATTGCCAGTTATAGAACAGAAGAGTAAAGTGGGATTAAGCTAACACTGTTTCTGTGCAAAACCATCTTAGGGACAGCATGTTTTATTCACGATTCACAGAAAGGGTCTGGTGCATGCATTTTGTTTGTTTAAATTACATAGTTATTATGAAAAAATTCATAATATACAAAAAATACAAAGAAAGTACAATAAAATCCTATGTACTCAGCTTCAACTATTGTGAACACGTAGACAACCTTGTTTTTCTGTATCCTCCTTCCCACCTTAAATGAACTTAAAAGTAGTTCAGATGTCATATCGTTTTATCCAAAAATACATCCGCAAATGTCTCTGAATTATAAGGATGTTTAAAACATATAACCCAAGACCATTATCATACCTAAAAATTAACAATGATTATTTTGTGGTGTCAAATATGCACTTGATTTTTTTTCTAACAGACAACATATGAATCACCAGCTTTCTTCCGCTTGCTTTGTGGTGACAATACAAGTGAACGTTCCAGTGCATAGAACTTTTCCTTGGAGCAATCGGACACATCCCTTCTCACTTAGTAAAATCCCATGCATCTCTCAGTACATTCACACATAATATAAACTTAAATTTATTAATATCAAATAGTTGATAGCTTAAATAAGCGATTTGACATAAATAAAGAGAAGTAGAGTAAGCCCCTTTACCTGCGGTTTCTCTTTCTGTGGTTTTAGTTACCTTATTGTCAACTACGGTCTGAAAATATTATGTGGAAAATCCCAGAAACAAACAATCCATACGTTTTCAAGTGCCATTCTCAGCAGCATGAGGAAATCTTGAGAATCCCGTTCCGTCCCGCGAGATGTGAATCCTCCCTCTGTCCCCTCCTGGACCATCAGCAGCCACCTTGCTTATGGGAGCCATTGTCATGGCATCACAAGGCTCGTGCGTTTGCGTGTTCAAGTACCACTAGTGTTCTTCGTAAGGGCCCCAGAGCGCAAAAGTCATTATGCTGGCAATTTGGATACTGCAAAGAGAAATTTTAAAGTTTTGAGTGAAAGGTGAAAATTCTCTACTTAATCAGAAAGAAAAAGAAATCGTATGCTGAGGTTGCTAAGATCTACGGGAAGAATAATTTTTTCACCCATATAATTGTAAGGAAGGAAAAGAGAAATTTGTGTTAGTTTTGCTGTTTGTTGCACCTCAAACGGCAAAAGTAGTGTGGCCACAGTGGGTGATAAGTGCTTAGTGACAATGAAAAAGGCGTTAAATTCGTGGCTGGAGGACACGGATAGGAACTTGTTCTGATTGGGGACCACGTGATATGCCAGAAAACACCGAGCCTACAAGAAAACTTCAGCCAGGGAGAGCCGGAAACAAGTGGCGCCAAACCGCTTGTTTACTGAAAGTGAGGGATGGTTACACAGATTGAGGAATAGGTTTGGTATTTTGTCATCTCACAACATCACAAGAAGAAGGGTGAGTAACTACAATAGGATATATTCTTGAGTGTGTGTGGGGGGAGAGACTACATTCACATAATTTTGTTACAGCATATTATTATATTTTCAATTTTATTAGTAGCATTTTTGTTAATATTTTATAAATTAATAAAATTATTGCCTAATTTATAAATTAAAATGTATCATGCACGTGTACATATAGAAAAATATATAGTATATATACAAGGTTCAGCACTGTCTGTGGTTTCATGCTATCCACGGGGGGGTCTTGGAGTGTATAACCATGGATAAGGGGAGATTACTGAACGGCTTTGTGTAATATGGAATGAACATACAACTCATCTCAAACCATTTTACGGAGCAATAATAGAAACAAGAGGCAAATAGAAGGGAAACTGATGATATTGGCTGTATCTTCTGAGTGGTACATCCATTTTTTTTTTGTTGTTCTGGAGCACATTATATCTGTCACCACTGTTAGATAATTTTGCTAGGTTGGATCTAATAAATTTTAGCAATTATTGTGCTCCTAATAAGCTGATGAGATCCCTTTGATTTGCTCAGAGGTGTATGTGGTGGGAGCGGTCATTTGCTATTTGTTTCCCACATTTCTGCCTTAACACCCTTGTTCTATGCTGTGTTTTCTAAGTATCTATAATAATCTATAATAATAAAAGCATAATATGCTAATTAGACCAAACGTCCTTCCGGATGACCTTCCAGCCGAAGGAGGGCTGTGAGGGAAGCCCGGGTCTTGGGTGCCTGCCAGCAGCCGGAGGGAAGCCAGTGCTGGCAGCCGGGGGAAGGAAGGCCTACTCTTGCACAGATTTCATGCATTGGGCCTCTAGTATATTCATAAGGTGGAAGCTCTAGACCCACATGTCCTACCTTGTCAAGATAAAACTGCTCTATCACACTGCACTTGAACCAGATAAGCCCCCTGGGGGAATTACTTTCCTTGCAGGATGCCACAGTGGGGCCAGTTTATTCTAGCGTCAAAGATGTCAGTGTTTGGAGTGGGGATAAGCCTAGGGTTTTAATTCCCACTCCACATCACTATATTCTCAGTTGGTAAAACCTTGTGTAAAACATGACCAACAATTCTCCCAAAATACGAACAAATCAAAACTCTTCCTTCAAAGATAGGACCTCTAGCTGTCTCACTCTTTTCTTCTTCTGCTGTGACAACCATCTTCTTACTTTATGGACATTCTTACTAATAATTTATTTTCTGGTTGAAAATCTTCCCCTTCGTCTGAATTCTTATTACAATTATGAACAGATTTTTTATCCATTTGGCTGCCAATAACCATTGTGAATAAAACACAAGCTTCTGATTTCCTCCCTAATAGATGATCTTTTTCCTCCACTGCCCCTCACTTATTAATTCCCACACTCACTAAACAAGAATCATTGGGCATTTGGAGAATGCCTTTGTTATGGCAGAGAGAAACTGAAACAAATCTATTGAAACCAGTAACTCTATGGAAGTAAAGACAGAGCAATAGAATTAATGTGAGAAATAAGAGTGATACATCCATGGAACAAGAGTAGGATGCTCTATATATGAAAGCTTTTGTAATCTTAATCTATGAAGAAGAAAGAGGAGGAGGAGGAGGGGAGGGAGAAAAAGGAGGAGGAGGAAGAGGAGAAAAAGTGGAGTAGAAGAAGGAGGGGAGAGGGAGGGAAATACTGGGGGAGGGGAGGGAAGAAAGAGAAGAAGAGTTTGGAAAATAAAATTGTGAAAATCACAAAGAATGTACAAAGAGATGGACAATAGGATAGTAAAGATAAGAATAGAGAATAAATTCCAAAGGTTTAACCTCCAGCTGACAGGAATTTCAGAGAGAACAGAGAACAAGGAGAGTAAATCCTCAAATAAATAATACAAGAAAATTTCTCAAAATTGAAGGACCCAATTCTCCTAAGTGAATGAGCCTACAGGGGGTCAATCAGTTTAAATGAAAATAGCTCCTCAACCAAAGAAAATTATCATGAAATATTAGAACCTTTGGATAAAGACAAGATTTTAAAGCTTTCATATAGGAAAAAAAATGAGTTAAAAAGAGAGATGGGGAGGATACCTATTTCACAAATTTTGGGTCTAATATAATTCTCCAATTAATATCAACCAGGATTTCTTTGAGAAATGGATTGCAGTAGGAAATTTACAAGGAGAGTCTGGAGCATCTTATAATTCCAGAAATTAATGTGTTCAAAAAACCCTCACATTAATGGAGGTATAGCAAAGCAAATGAGCATGGGAGCCACCTTCGAAAGCTACTAATTACCAAAGCTGGAACAATTTGAGCTACAAAATAAATGAAGTAGAGTTGGATTATAACCCAACGTATAAAATATCCATGAGACCATACTGATATAAATAAATAATTGGATAAATTAAGAAATGTGGGAGAAGAGACAAATTTTTCATGCAGAAGAATTCTAAATAATTGATGTAGATACTCCACACTAAAGGAAAGGGAGCATAATTCCTCACTTCTTACATGTGGGCTGCACGTAGAGACTTTTTTCCAAGGTGTACAACATGGCAATAGGGGAAAAGAGAAACTTTATTGTGTAGAAATCTGAAAAACATTTTTACCTCAGCCTGGTGGTCAAGGTCAACATCCACTCATAAATCATGTTGATAGTATGTACTCTTGATGCGATTTGATGAAAATGGCGATTTACCTCTTTGATCTTCCTCTTAACACCCAAGTCCCCAGAATAATAATTACAAAGTAGAAAACAGCAACTTTTCAGTGACATATCCTGGCAGAAGCCAATATAATAAAATAATCATAGTTAACACATTGCGGGCGGATCACAAGAATTCTCACTTCATATTACACAGTGTTTTACAAAGTATCATGCTTTAAAAAGATATTAGCTTGTAAGAACATGTAATAAATAACTTCAAAATGCAATGGGTATTTAATTTTAAAGTGTGCCTTTAACATTTATGTAAAACGTTTTTTGAACTCATTCAATAGAAACTTATCTGGCCACTGGGTAAAGCTAGCAATAAAACTACTGGTCCGCAACGTGATAACATTTTATGTAATAAAAGGTTAATATGCAAATCAACTGAACAGTGAAACGACTGGTTGCTATGACACGCACTGTCCATCAGGGGGCAGACACTCAACACAGGAGCAGGCCTAAGCCATCAGTCAGACATACCCTGAGGGCTCCTGGATTGCAGAAAGGCTCAAGCAGGGCTGAGGGAACCTCTCCACCCCCAAGTGCACAAATGTCGTGCACTGGGTCTTTAGTCACCAATAATAGGACATGCAGACATCATGTTCCTCCTAATATTATGCACCGAGAAGACATCAATATTACTTCTGTGATTTTGCCAAATATGCATTAAACTTAATCTAATCAGTAGGCACATAAGACAGTCTAGGAATTGAGGGACACTCTACAAGATAAACTGGTCAATACTCTTCAAAGGTGTCAGTAATTAAAGGCAAAGAAAAACCAAGGAACTGTCATATATTATAGGAGACTAAGGAGACATCTCAAGTAGATAAAATGTGGAATTTTGTATTAGATTCTGAACCAACAAAATGACATTGGTGGGAAAACTAGGGAAATTTTAATAAAGTCTGTAGATTTAACCCTTTGCACTCGCTTGCTTTTTTCTCTATTCCTTTATTCTAATGCTAACCGTGTCGAGTCACACTCAACATCCGGGTGCAAAAGGTTAAAACTACAACAACAGGGGATTGGGCTACAATGGTATAGGATTCAGCAATAGCATCATTGGAATCCAGAAGGCAATGGAGTGGTATGTTCAAATTTCTAGCAAAAAATGATCTCCAATCTAGTATGTTATATATAGCCAAGCCATCAGTCAATATAAGAGAAAATATAATTAATTTTTAGATGTGGAGACTCTCAAAAATTTATTTTTCATGCTTTTTTTCAACTCCTATGCATTCTTACATAAGAAGTTATTGGGAAATGTGGTTTATCCAAGGAGAAAGCAATACAAAAATGTTTCTGGCATCCAAAAACCAGGATTGCAACACATGAAAAATGAGAAGTGCTTCCTAATGATGAAAATAAAAGTGCCAGAATGAGAGCTGCACAATAGATCCCAAGAGCATCCAGTCTAGACTGGAGGTGGAAGTCCATGTGGTTTTTTACAGAAAGTTTGAAGAGTGTGAGTAAACTTAGTCAAAAGATTTAAAAAAAAAGTGAAACTAAAAAAGTTATTAAAGTATTAATTTGTAAAAACAAAAACACATGTTTTTTTAAATATATTTTTATTGATGACAGAGAAGTAGAGAGAGATAGAAACAACAATGATGAGAGAGAATCATTGATGGGCTGCCTCCTGCAGGCCCCACACTGGGGATTGAGCCTGCAACCCAGGCATGTGCCCTTGACTAGAATCGACCCCAGGACCCTTCAGTCTGAAGGCTGACGCTCTATCCACTTAGCCAAACCAGCTAGGGCCAAAAACACATGTTTAAGGAAATATAATTACAATACTCTTCTTTCTTACCAGAATCATATTATGAAAGCTACAATGGGGATTTAATTAGTGTCATATAGCCACATTTGCAGGATGTTTGCATGGAAAGGAGATGAGAGGGGAAATGCTTATTTTCTATAGTAGAAATGTATTATGTAATACCTAAATTGATGAATCAAAATAAAGCAGTTCCATATATTATTTGTAAATTTGGTAGATTACAGATTTAGCAGCTAAAATGATTTAAACAATTGCCTATTGGGAAGAAAAGTCAAGAAGATTGGAGGGCGTTGATATACTAGCATAAGCCTTTTAGGACTATTTAGAGTTTTAAACCATCTTTATGCTTTACCTTAATAAAATAAAATTTATTGAAAATAAAATTAATACATAATTTCCCAGGAAGTTATTACACCAACATGAATATTTAAACAATGTCCCGCCTCTCCCCTTGATTGCTCCTATTTTCCACCAGAAGAAAAAACAGCCTTGTAGTGATAGATTTCACAAAACAAGTATTCAACAGATGACTCTACTTGACGCTACAAAGAGATGGTATCTCATCTCACCAGAAATGAGAGGAATTTCCAGAAAACCACCAAATCTTAAATTGTCTCTTCTCTTATTAATACCGTGCATTTATAGCCATAGCCTGAGAAATTCACCTCTACCTCCTTCAAAACTCCATTCCCACATCCCCTGAAGCCTACCTGCAGATTCCATCTTGTAACTTCTTTTCTGTTGGCAACTCCCTCCCAGAAGTAATTCCACCCCTTGAAGAAACAATGTAATTGTCCTTCAGAACCCCCACATTACAGCTGATGAAGGGAACAAGTCTTGAATGAACTTGGAATGAAACCCTTGAGGAGAGTTCATATGTTGTCAACACTGTCTCAGTTTGCACAACATCAGCTCAGGAAAATAGCTACTCATCTAAAGCCAGCCTTCTCAAATGTTTAAAATGGTGGAGTATTCAGATATTTTTCCTTCAGCATGTTATACAAAATGAAGAATGAATTATCAATGCCTTGCGGATCACCTTCTTCTCCAACAGCATCTCAAGACATTTTGCATCTTGCTTTATTTTTCTTTCAACTGTTTATCCTTAATGTTTCATTTATTTTTTAAATTAAATTTATTAGGGTGACATTGGTTAATAAGATTATATACTTTTCATGTGCACATTTCTATGATACATGGTCTGTATATTGCATTGTGCACCCATTACCCAAAGACCCCATCTTCCAGCAACCCCTTTTTTGATGCCCTTTACCTTTTACTATCTCCCCACCCCCTCCTTCTGATAACCGCCATACGGGTGTCTGTGTCTATGAGTTTTTGTTTGTTCATTTTTCTTGTTTATTCATTAGTTGCTTTCAGTTTCATGTCCCACATGTAAGTGAAATCATATGATTCTTTACTTTCTTTGTCTGACTTATTTCACTTAGCATGATATTTTCAAGGTCCATCTATGTTGTCCAAAATGGCAGTATTTAATCTTTTCTTATGGCTGAGCAGTATTCCATTGTATATATGCACCACATTTTCTTTATCCAATCATTTATCAAAGGGCACTGGTCGTTTCCATGTCTTGACCACCGTGAATACTGCTGCAATGAACGTAAGGGTGAATATACTAGTGTCTCTGTGAATACATGTTTTCATTCATGTTTTTAATCCTTAGGGAACTTTTTGCTGTTTCTCCTACCAGACAGAGTTAGCTATGGACTTCCATATTACTTATTGTAATTAAGTTATTGTGTCACTGTTTAATTTATATATCTTTTTCCTGGAATCCAAGGAGTCAGAGTACTTACTGTTCTTACCACTATGCCTCAGTATGAGTTCTGGAGATTTTAGAATTGTTGCATATATTATCTGTAAAACAAGATAATAACATATTAGGCCAAAAATCATTGGGATTCAATGAATATAAGCTTCATTAATGTAGATATTACTTAATAAATAGTGTATTGTTATTGGACTTTTTACTACAGATTATTAGGGAACAATCAGAACAATAACAGAACGACGATAAAATTTCTAAACACCTAAAGTAAAAGAATATAGACAGATTAAAGGAAATGATGTCACATTGTAATTAGATAGGCTTTGTAGGTACTGCAACTACTTAATGTAAAATACAATGAGGGTTTTTGGACAAGCTGAAAGAAAGGCAGAAAATAAATTAATTATGTATGATGAAATAGGAGAGAAAAGTAAGAGTCCAAAATGTATGAAATATATTAAAAATATTAAAGTTATACTGCACGAGGTCTTTCTTTGCATAGTTCTTGTCTTGGTACAGTAAACATATGTAAGAATATTAAAACAGTACTGAACATAATCAGCTTAATTAAGTGCTTAATTAGTATGTGTCGATTTATTAGTTTATAATCTGTGTTTTTAGATATTTTCCACAAAATATAGTTTAACCGAAACAAATTTCTATATAGAGGTCATATTTGGCAAAAATATTTGGAGAAAGCTGGCATGAAACCAAGAAGAAATTTGAAGCTCTTTGAACAGTGTTGCAAAATTTCTCAATTCAATTATTCAAAACTATCTCTGCTTATGTGGCCTTTCTTCCTATGATGACCAAAACTGAAGCTTTTGTACTCTTTCCTAAGATTTACTTCTCCCTCTCTACCTGATTCCTTTTCTTACCTGCTTCCTCTGGGACCTTGCTTGATTGGTTTTCTGTATGTTCAGATTATCCCATCTGACTAACCTAGATTATATATGGTCCACACTCTATCTACAGAAAAAGACACAAATTCACAAACCTAGAAAGTTTTGCACTGAGTTTTGTAAGATTCATGAACGAATCTGAAACGCATTTACTAATCTTCAAGTTGATAGGCAGAAAAACAAACTCCTGGTCTTCCACATGCTGCCATCCTCTCTTTTCTCTGTCACCTTCTTAGAAGAACAGGTTGATGCTTTTGCTTCCTCCCCATTGGTTCTTTCATTCTTGGAACCTGGCTTTAGGCTGTTTCTCTCCCACTGAAATGTAAATGCCAGGATCACCAATAAGAGCATCTTCTATGAATAACTTTCCAGAGGGCACATAGGTGGTGGGCTCCCAAAGAAGCCATCTTAGTTTATCTTTTCTTCAGTGTATAGTTTCACAAATATTTCACAAAGTTTACATTATAAAGATTAAAACTGGACATGTTGCAAGGCTGATTAATTGATATGTCTTATAATTCAGTACTTTCATTTGGTGCAACTATTTTCCCTTTTTGGGAAATCATGATGTTATGTTAAGAGCCTGGGAGGTGGGGAGGCACTGTATACTGTTATGGTAAAGATTCCCTAAATGCCAGAATCAATGGACTCCTTTCAGTTTCCATCTGCCTAACACCTCTGTTGTATTATTATTTCCTTCTTGAAACGATCTTTTGCTTTGTGTTTGCTGACACCACATTTTTCTGATTCAATTTCTCTGGCACATCATCTCAAGAGATCTGGTTTTATTCCAGCTCTTTCCTAGTTCAGTGTGATCCAAAAGAACCTTCTGCTGTGATGGAAATATTCCATATCTGCCTAATACAGTAACCATTAGCCATATGTGGCTATTAAGCATTTGAAATATAACTAGTGAAGTTGAGGAACTGCACTGTAAAAGTTTAATTTGTTTTAATTTATTTAAATTCAAATAGCAACATGTATCCAGTGGCTACAATACTGGACATGCTAGAAAACAGTGTGATGTTGCAGTCAGAATAGTTGTTTTCAACTATTCTTTCTACCTTCTAGCTCTAAAATTTTGATTGCGTTCCTTCATATGAAAAAAAAAAAAGATTTCCTGGAAACATAAACCCCAAAGATTTTCCTTTTCATGATTTGAAGTAGTTTGAATATTGGAGAAGAGAATTAGCACTCAGTTTTTGGCATTTATTCAGAAAGCATTTGCGCAAAGAAGGTAGAAAGCCACTCAAGAAATTATACTTTAGTTGCTAAGAGAGTAAATCTTAAAAATTCTTATAACAAGAAAAAAATTGTAGCTATGTGTGATGATGGGTATTATTGTGGTGGTGGTCATTTCACAACATATACATATGTCACTATGTTGCATACCTGAAGCTAATATAGTGTTATATGTCAATTATATCTTAATTTTAAGAAGCAATTATAGTTTGCTGTTATAAGAGGCATATGCACTAGCTACTTTAATTTTAATTAAATTAGAAAGCATTGACTTACATAAGTTAACATTGGTAGATAATGGATTTAATAATTATTCCATTTTAAATACCTATGAATTGTGTGCATTACTTCTTCAGGAATTTCCTCAACATACATGGTGGGGCAAAAGTATGTTTACAGTTGTTCATATAGAAAAGAATACAGTAATTAATAAATAATAACAATATTAGAATAAACTGTTTGTGTACTCACAACTGTAAATCTACTTTTGCCCTTCCTATATTTTTCAAGAGTCTGCACACAGTGGGCACTGAGTAAATGTGGCTGATTAAAAAATGTTTCAAATTATTTTTGATACATTATATTTTATTTCATTTTTAGGTGATACAAGGAACCTTATATTTCACAGGCTGTACTTTGATAACATTATATTTTAAATAAGAAAATACCCTACTGCCCCCTGGTGTTCAAATTAAGTCTTATTTGCTACACAGTCTACCTCCACCTCACATCCCCATCATTTTGATAAGCATTTCCTCATTGGAGAATACAGTGTTGTGCAAAATTTTTATTCCAGTAGATCTATTTTCATTCAAGCTGTGATTTTGGCAAGATTAACCATTATACCTTATACTTTTTAGTTGATTCAATTGGTATATCTGACATAATTAATGTGTAAAATCTAAATTTCAGAATCTGTTTGCTCTCTCTTTATCTCACTCTTCTTCCTTCCTTGCTCGTTTTCCTGCTCTCCCCCAATGGAGTATGTAAATAATGCTGTTTATTGGACTCTCCAATAATCAGTTACTCAGTTTATATGTACATTCATGCACATTTGAAAGAATGCACATTCATTTAATTTGCCTTCTGCCCCTCCTGTCCAAATTAACTGTAAGGAACATCAGAAATCATATATTATTAGATATTCATAGCTTGCAATGATCTCTAGATGGCATCTAGTTTGACTTCTCATTTTAGAATAAGATGTATTTCATAAGCAACATTTAGAATAACAGAGTATCAGTGACAGAGTGTTAGATGTCCTGCCTAACACTCAGACTTTTTCCTTCTTAAGCCTCCAGAAGCAAACACAAAGGAGATTTTTACTGTTAATTTTATATAAAAACTAGAGGCCTGGTACATGAAATTTGTGCAAGAGGCTTGGCCCTTGAAGTCCCGGCTTCATCCGGAAGGTTGTTCAACTATCCGGTCTAATTAGCATATTACACTTTTATTATTATAGATATTTGTAGGATACCTACTGTGTGCCAGATATTGAGTTAGGCACAAGGTATAGACCTCTTCTTTGCCTCAAGAAAATAGTCTAGTAAAATTATAATCTACAGATAAATAAACAGGATTTACAGTACAATGTGTTAAGTGCAATAAAAGAACAAATAGAAGGTACTACAGAGGATCCAGAAAAATCATTCTGATTTACATGGCAGAGATGGAAAAAAACCTTCTCATTAGGAGTGATGGTTAAGCTTTGACCTATGCAACAACTTCAATAATCTCTATAACAGTGAGTTTGGTTGTAGCTGCAAGAAATTTGGTCGTGAAGTATAAGAGTAAGGGGCTTACATTTGTAGAGCCATAGTTGTTTAGAAATAGAGATTAATGTATGAAGAAAAAAATGAAAGCAAATTTAGAACCTATTCTCTTCCTGATTAATTACTTGAGCCTCCCCTAATCCAGGTGTGGGAAAAGGTAAGGAAAGAAGAAGAGAGAAACAAGTTGGCAGAAAGGACATTAGAAGGTTTTAAATTTACGTCAGTAAAGATAACAGCACTAAAGGGCTTCAGAGAGTGAATTGCATTTGAAATTCTAGGTACACTCTAGGGAATTTGTATGAAAACAGTTCTCAAACTTTATTTTAATAAGAGAATTTGTTTCAAGAACTCAGAATTTCAGGAAATGTTTGCTCCATTGTGTGTGTGTGTGTGGGGGGGCGGGTAGTTGTGAAAAAGGTGACCATTTATGTTGGGAGCTAGGAAGAAAGAACAGCATTTTGAGGGTCAGAATTAGTTACAAGTTCCAGATATTGTTTTAGAAAAACACTTGTTTTAGAAAATTATATTTCATATTTTAATGGCAATTTGTTTTCTTAGACACCGTTTTAAAACTTACACAAATGCTATAATTGTAACCAAAAGAGCCTTCTGCATATAATCAATTGCAATTGCTTTTTGGCTTCTGCCCTTGTAGTCATTAGAATAAATGCCATTATTTGTAATAGCACAAAAATTAGTCTTGCTGCAAAGGTAATGATTTTCAATAAGGCCAAGTGCAGGGAAGAAAACTGAAAATGCATTTGGAGAGTGAATATAATGTAAAAAATGTATTACTGCTTATGCAAGTCTCTGAGTCTTTAGACTAAGAAGGTTGTGATTATCTCAGAACTCACGTTTGAGTCTGAAATAGAATGGCTTCATTTTCCTTAAAATCAGTTGTTTTAAGAGTATTACTTATACTTTAAGATGTTTTGATAACACTATATACAATACGTATTTCAGCTCAAACAAACTATGGTAGATATTTATTTCATGGAGGATTAATTCTTTCTTGAAGTCTGAGGCATAATGGAGGATGTAAATAATGCTGTATATTGGACTCTCCAATTATTTGTTTGCTTGAAAATGGCCTGGATTCTCCTTTGAGTGGGGTTCCTTACTCCTCACCCAGTTCCTTCATTCCCTATTCTTCCAATATCTAGTTATTTTTCACTTGTCTTAAAATTTCAAATAATTCTGAATTGCTTACCTTGGTCCCAGTTATTTGGGGGAAAACTCAGCCTATTTTCCTCTGACATTTAACCCAGCTGAACGATGATGCTTCTACTTAGGTAACTCTAGCCTTCCTCTTGTATAGAGAAGTAACTAGACCATAATAAATAGATCCCTGACTCCAGAAAGATTCATAATATCTTTTATTTTCAATTTAAAACATCCCTAATTATGCAGGTTTAAAATAATAATTGTCATTCAGAGAATTATTAAAGGGGAAATAAATTCATTAATATCAATATGTTCCTAGGCCCATGTGACTCAGCGGTTGAGCAACAACCCAGGAACCAAGAGGTCACCGGTTTGATTCTGGCCATGGCGCCTACCCTGGTTTCAGGCTTGATCCCCATAGTGCGTATGCAGGAGGCATCTGATCGATAATGTTTCTCTTTCATTGATGTTTCTATCTCTGTATCCCTCTCCCTTCTTCTCTCTCTAATATATATAATTTTTAAAGCAACATGCAAGGAGCAAAGGCATTGAAAATATGGATCTTTCCCTTTGCAATTATAATTTTAACCACCATTCATTGAGCACATATAATGTGCCAAACTAAAGGCTCATAAAGGAAGTAAAATTATCATCCCAACATAAATAGTGAGTGCAGGTAGACTTATTTCAAGGTCCGTGTTCTTAACCCCTAGTGGATAACTTTTAACCTTAGAGTCTAAGCCAACTCTTAGTTCCCAGCCTTCAATTTGCATACAAATAGCTTGAAGAACCTTTTGTAAATCTAGTAGATATGGAGTGGGGTCCAGAGAACTATATTTTAACTGCAGTTCCTATCACACTTTTAGAGAAACTAAAGTACTGTGCTATACTGGTTTGGCAATGATCAGAAATATAATAATGGAATCATTTTGCACATGTGGGCGTCAGGTATCTGTTTTCTACCAGTTGGAGGAGCCAGCTTCTTCATTCAGGACCATCCCTCTGTGCATCACTGCCTACCCAACACCAGCCAAACTCCCTCCTAGGTCTGCTCTGTTTACTTAGGAAGAACAGTACTGGCTTCTTCCAGATATTCCCTTTTCCTAATATAAATGCTTTGGCTAAGCATTGGCATCTTAGAACATAATGCCAAGAGTTGGAAGAACATAATACTCCTCTCAGGCCCACTGGGACTGTGGAAAGTTTTGAAAGAAACTCTCTCCAAGCTTTACTAACAGCCATAAATGACAGGTTAAATTTAAATCCATTTTCTAAACATAATAAATGGAGATGCTAAAAGGAATGGAAGGATGGAAGTAACCATCTCTTACGGTAGTAACATAATTTTCAGTTTTATTGTAACTTAGATATAAAAGAGAAGTGTTAACTTGTAAAACCCATTAGCATATTGGCCATTTTTATTCTTTACTTCTAACCACCCAGTTCACTGTTTGCTAAATGTGTTTTTAAATTTACTATGAATATTGCTTATAACTGTCTAAAAGGGATTCTGTTTTTGTCATCACACTGTTTTATAATGTCTGAGAACTGCATTATGCACTCAAGAAATGTTAACATAATCACTGAGTGTATGCTAAGAAGTCCTATAAAATAAGAAACAATGTATTTGGGTAAAATTATTGATTTTGATAAAACTTGCTATTAGCGCAGGTCTTTTTAATATATTCTGAATGTCAATGAATGACTTATATTTTTTGAATGATAAATTACTTTACTATATTAGCCTGTTATATTCTGCTAGGATATGTGATGTTTGTCCCAGACCTTAAAAAATGTGGTAATGCTGATTTTGCAAACAGTTTGGGAGACAGTCTAACAGTGTTCTTGAGTATGATGTTGAATACCAGCAAATAATTTCATTCATTAAAAAGGCAACACTAGGCCAGCTGGCATGGCTCAGTAGTTGAGTGTTGATCTATGGACCAGGAGGTCATAGTTCAATTCCCAGTCCAGCCATATGCCCGGGTTGTGGGCTCGGTCCCCATTGTGGGGGGTGCAGGAGGCAGCTGATCAATGATTCTCTCTCATCATTGATGTTTCTATCTCTCTCTCCCCCTCCCTTCCTCTCTGAAATCAATCTTATATAATAAAAAGGTAATATACAAATAGATGGAACAGCAGAACATCTGAACAACCGATCAAAGCGCAATATGCTAATGATATGCTAAGGTTGCTCAACCACTCGTTATGACATGCACTGACCACCAGGGGGCAGATGCTCTGACTGGTAGGTTAGCTTGCTGCTGGGGTCCAGCCAATTGGGACTGAGCAAGATGGGCCGGACATGCCCTGGAGCCCTCCCATTGTCCCTCCCCAGCCCGATTGTGCACCTGTGAGGTCCCTCAGCCTGGCCTGCACCCTCTTGCAATCTGGGACCCCTCGGGGGATGTTGGAGAGCCAGTTTCAGCCTGATCCCACAGGCCACTCCCCTTGGGAGAGTGCCAGATGCAGGGCTCATGGCTGGTGAGCACTGCTGCAGCAGCTCAAGCCTCTCCCTATTGGGACTAATTGGTTGCAAGCCCACGACAGGCACAGTGGGGCCAGGATGAGCAGGAGCAACAGCTAGGAGCTGCAGGCAGTGTTGGACTTCAGGTTTTGGCCTGATCCCTGTAGGCCATCCAGAGGGACCCCACGCATGCACAAATTTGTGCACCGGGCCTCTAGTAAAAATATATTTAAATTTAAAAAATAAAAAGAAATAAAAAGAACACTAGAAGTATGGACTATATTTCCAGAGTTAAACAGACAGACTTGGGTTATAGGAGTACACCTGGCATCACTTATTGCCACTACAGATCTTCTTGAACTCATTTTGTTTCCTAAACCAATTCTTTGGTCCCAGTTGTTTTTGATCTACCACCTTAATGTGGACCCTGTCCCAGCACTGCAGTATGATATCATGCAAAATTTTGTGATTGCTTATTCCTCCCACCCCTTCTAACTCAAAGGAAGTTCCACACAGCAGGCAAAGGAATTGGGTTTCCTGACAGTAGCTAAAACAGTCAGGTGAAGAACCTGGAAATGAAGGCAAATTAATCTTTTATTGAGGGAAAACGTTGACCCACGAGGAATAGGAGTCCAGAGTGAAGCAGAAGACATCACCTATCAACATCCTTCTGGTTTGGATTATTTGAGACGCAGTAGTTCCCTACTTCTATGACAGTATCCAACAAGACAAAGGAAAAACTCATTCTGTTTCAAAGCTGTGTTCCTACTTAATCTGTTCTCTCATCCCTTATGGACATCAGAACCTGAAGCAAAAGCTATTTGCTTATGCTTTACTAGAGGCCCGGTGCACAAAATTCGTACATGGGTAGGGTCTCTAGGCCTGGCCAGCGATCAGGACCTATTGAGGCCTAGCTTCATTCCATGCTGCCCTCTGGTGGTCAGCACACATCATAGTGAGTGATCAAACTCCTGAGGGGACAACTTGCATATTAGGCTTATATATCTATACTAATAAAAGCCTAGGTGGCCCTCCTGCCCTTGCGCGACGCCCTTACGTGATGCCCTCACGTCATCACAAGATGGCTGCCCCCACATCATCACAAGATGGCCACCACAAGATGTTCAGCAGGGGAGGACAGTTGGGGCCAAACAGGCCTGCAGGGAGGACAGTTGGGGGGTACCAGGCCTGCAGGGGAGGGCAGTTGGGGGGGACCAGGCCAGTAAGGGAGGGCAGTTAGGGGTGACCAGGCCAGCAGGGGAGGGCAGTTGGGGGGGACTAGGCCTTCAGGGGAGGGCAGTTGGGGGGACCAGGCCAGCAGGGGAGGGCAGTTAGGGGCAATTGGGCCAGCAGGGGAGCAGTTAGGTGTTGATCAGGCTGGCAGGGGAATGGTTAGAGCAGTGGTTCTCAACCTTTCTAGTGCCATGACCCTTTAATACAGTTCCTCATGTTGTGGGGACCCCAACCATAAAATTATTTTCGTTGCTGCTTTATAACTGTAATTTTGCTACTGTTATGAATCATAATGTAAATATCTGTGTTTTCCGATGGTCTTAGGTGATCCTGCTAGCGGTTCTCAACCTGTGGGTCGTGACCCACAGGTTGAGAACCGCTGCTGTAGAGCCTAAGACCATCGGAAAACACAGATATTTACATTACAATTCATTAACAGTAGCAAAATTATAGTTATGAAGCAGCAATGAAAATAATTTTATGGTTGGGGGTCACCACAGCATGAGGAACTGTATTAAAGGGTTGCGGCATCAGAAAGGTTGAGAACCCTGGGTTAGGGGTGATCAGGCTGGCAGGCAGGCGAGCAGTTGGGAACCAGCAGTCCTGGATTGTGAGAGGGATGTCCGACTGCTCTTGAGGAGTCCCAGATTGGAGAGGGTGAAGGCTGGGCTGAGGGACACACCCCCCATGCACGAATTTCATGCCCCAGACCTCTAGTCTAGAATAATGTCACACCAATTTTACCTTATTGAAAAAATTTGGTTTGATTTCTTTTTATATATTATTGGGTTTAATTTAATAATATTTTGCTTAGTGTTTTGCATCTATGATCATGAGAGACATTGCATGTAATTTGTCCTTCTTATAATAGCCTTAATCACATAGTGGATGCATAGCTATGTTGACCTCATAAAAGAATTTGAGTCATTTTTCTATTTTTAGAAAGTTTATGCATACTAGTATGTTTAGAAAAGTTAACATGCAAAACTATCTGGTTTTAGCATTTTGTTTGGGATAATGATTTTTAATATCTTATTCAATGTCTTAATATCTACAGAACTATTCATGTTTTTCATTTCTTCCCATGACAATATGGAAAATTACATTTTAAAGAAATTTGTCCATTTATCTAAATGTTTAACCTATTGAAATAAAGTTGTTCATTATGCTCTCTCCTTATCTTCTTATACCTAGAAAATATGTAGTGATGTGCATTTTAAATTCTTGATTTGGTAATTTTTTTAAAATCATTTTTTACATTTTTTGGTCTTTTAAAAGAACTAATTTGTTTTTATGGAGTCATCTACTGTTCATTTGTTTTATATTTCATTGCTTGTGTATCTAATCTTTATTTTCCTCTTTCATTTTGTCTTAATTTGCGAATATTTCTCCAGCTTCTTTAGATGGATTCTTTAATTTTTTTGTTGTTGTTAATCTTCACCCTAGAATATTTTTTTAAAAAGTTTCCCATTAATTTTTAGAGAGAGTGGAAGGGAGGGAAAGGAGGAGGCAGAGAGAAACAATCGAGAGAAACATCGATGTGAGAGAGACACATCGATTGTTTGCCTCCCGCACCTGCTTAGACCTGATCAGGAATCAAGTCTGCAACAGAGATGCCTTCCCTTGACCGGAATTGAACCTGTGACCCTTCAGTCCATAGGCTGGTGCACTAACCACTAAGCAAACTGGCTAGGGCAGATTCTTTAATTATTACTGTTTAGGCTTTGTTCCTTTTCCACAATACCTATTTAAGGCTATACGTTTCACTTAGCACTGTTTTGGCGACATTCCACAAGTTTCTGTTTCTTTTATTTTATTTAATTGAAATATTATCTTATTTTCTGTACAGTTTGTCCAATGGGCTATTTAGAAGTGTACTATTTAATTACTAAATAGATATTTCCTTTTTGTTGTTGTTATTTACTACTAGTTTAATTCCATGGTGGTCATATAAATATTCTGTATGATTTTGAAACCCTGGGCCATATTCTCAAAGATATGGTCCATGTGCCCTTGGGTAGAATGTCAGTCAGTCATTTTTGTTCATGGTGGTGTTCAAGTATTTTATATGCTTCCTGGTTTTTCTGTCACCTAGTTTTACAAGTTACTGAATGAGATTTGGCAAAATATCCTAATGTTATTGTGGATTTATGTGTTATTTCATACAATTTTATCATTATTTCATTTCTATATTTTAAAACTATATTTTGGATATACAAAGATTTTGTGGTATTTCTAGTATATTCAATCTTTTGTCATTATGAAACATCATCTTTATTTCTAGTGATGCTTCTTGCTTTCAAGTATTTTATGTAATTTTAGTAAAGCTGCACACTCTTTTAGTAAATATTGCATGGCATATCCTTTTACCTTCAATCTTTCTTAAATTTAAGGTGTATTTATTGTAATCAGAAAATAGGTCTACTTTCATTCAGACTGAAAATCTTCATGTTATCACTGGTATGTTTTGATTTTGATTTGTCAGCTTACCCTTTTTTCCATTTTCCCCTTTTGTTCTTGCTTCCCTTTCTTTCTACTAAACTTAATATAAATTAATCAAATGCATTTTTAAAGATTTCTATTTTCCCTTATGTAATCTCAACTATAGATTTTATTATTGTTTTGCGAGAAGCAGGGAAAAACTTCCTAGAGATTACACAATTGGTCCTTAATTTATTGAGTCTACCTTAGATTAATACTTTACTTTTCCAGTCAGTACAAATGGACACATAAATGATGGTATAGTCCAGTGGTCGGCAAACTGCGGCTCGCGAGCCACATGCAGCTCATGAGCCGTGGTTTGCCGCTCTGTTGACTAATGAGTTTGCTGACCACTGCCTTAGGGAAAAACACTTAAAAAACATTTTAATAATGTACTAATGTCTTTAACCTGAAGTCAAAACTTCTGGGTAAGGGTAATGCCTTACGCAGTGGTCGGCAAACTCATTAGTCAACAGAGCGGCAAACACGGCTCACGAGCTGCATGAGGCTCGCGAGCCGCAGTTTGCCGACCACTGGTATAGTCAAATTACTGCTACATACAACAATTTGTATGAATCTCTTAATCATAATATTTTGCTAAAGAAGATATACATATACAAAAAATCACATGCTTTAGGATTCTTTTTCTATAAAGCAACCAATAAATCAAATTTATGGTGATAAAAGTCAGAATAATAGTTTCTTTTGGGGAAGGTGGTAAAGAGGAAGCACAAATGGGATTTCTTGGGTGCAACTACTTTGTACATTTCATCTGTATAGTGGTTGTTTGATTGACTGTATCCAATGTAAATTCATTGAGGTGTGCACTTACATATGTACTTTCTTTAGGTATATCATATTCTATCTAAAAAAGAGGGAATATGCTAATTGACCCTCATATTGTCACAAGGATGGCGTTGCCCAGAGCCAATAAGGAGGTAATATGCTAATTGACTGTCACACCCTCAAAAATGGTGGTGCCCAGAGCCAATAAGGAGGGAATATGTTAATTGACTGTCACTCCCTCAAAGATGGTGGCACCCACAGCCACAAGATGGCGGTGCCCAATTCCCTCAGCCCTGCTGGGGTGCCTGCCTCTGGAGTCCCCCATTCTCCTCAGCCCCCAGCTGCCCAGGGCTGGCCCGAGGCACAGGCAAGCCTCAGATGGTGGCTGCCCAGCCGCCCAGGGCCACCTGAGGCTCAGGTAACCAGGGCCGGCTGAGGCTTGCACTGCTGGCAGTGGCAGCAGCAGAGGTGTGATAGGGTGTCGCCTTCCCCTGATCACCAGGTCGCCTCCCGCCCCTGAGGGCTCCCAGACTGTGAGAGGGGGCAGGCTGGGCTGAGGGACCCCCGCTCCAATGCATGAATTTTTATGCACCGGGCCTCTAGTAAATATACACTGAGTGGCCAGATTATTATTATCTCTGAACGCATAATCATCTGGCCACTTAGTGTATATCCTATATATAAAAGGCTAATATGCAAATTGTCCCCTCGACCAGGAGTTTGACCAGTAGGCAGGCGGGCCAACCACCCATGTCCCCTCCCCCTGGCCAGGCTGGCCGGACCCTACCCATGCACAAATTCATGCACCAGGCCTCTAAAATATATATATATATACACACACACTGAGTGGCCAGATTATTATGCGTTCAGAGATCATAAGTATCTGGCCACTCAGTATATATTAATCTTGAATAGATATAAAGTAAAAATCTAGTTTATTAATATCTCCTCTGGGCTAACTTCTGTCAGTTGTCCAGAAAGGGTAAATCACTCCCTTTTGTTCATTACACACTGGTTGTGTGCCTTTTTAAAATATATATATTTATACCTTTTTTATTGATTTCAGAGAGCAAGGGAGAGGGAGAGAGAGATAGAAACATCAGTAATGAGAGAGAATCATTGATTGGCTGCCTCCTTGACCAGGATCAAACCCTGGGCCCTGTAGTCCACAGGCCAATGCTCTATCCACTGAGCCAAACTGGCTAAGGTGGTTGTGTGCCTTTTTTGAGCACTCATATAGGTGTATTGAAATGTTCCAGTTTACTCAACAGATTCACAATTAAGTTATTTATTTTTCAAGGAAGGTTCTGTGAAAATCAAGGGCATGGGTCCCTAAAAATCATAGTAATCTATCTTGTAATATACCTTTATTTCAGGGGGAAAAATATAAGTAATGTTTTTTCAACTATGTCATAGGCTTGCTGTGGTGATCCTAGGGACATGGAATGGCAAAACAGCTCATTAGGAACTTGTCTTCTTTCTACAAAAAACTGACGCTTACCTGCATGGCACTTAGTTCTTCAAATCTGTCTGCTTTTTTCTTAGTTCTAGACTCTGCCTCATTTCTCCTCTTCTTTCATTCTTCAATAATTTTACCAAGTAATCAAGATGTGTGCTAGGTATATGATTAAGACAGATTTCTTCCTGAGAAAGATTCTGCCATCTCTTGCTTCAACTAGTATTGATCTTCCAAAATATTGATTGGCTTCTTGACTTGCAACTCAGAGTAGAACTATTTTCTCTTTAATCTCAGAGGCAGATTATTTCTACCTTTCGTATTGAAAGAGTTATAAATTCTGAACATGAATCCAAGTTACTGTGCTATCTGTAGAATAAAGAGGGCATCCTCTGCTAAAATATTGTCTACTAATGTCTGACTCTGTAGCCCTTCACACAATTAGCAGCATTTTTGTGTATCTTACATGGTTTTCATCTTTCTTCTATAAGAAAAGTTTATTGTTCTTTTAACTCAAATTTCTTTTCTACTCTTCTTAGCACAGAATTACCTACAAATTTCTTAAATCTCTTGTAGAAAACAGCCCTTACTACCTTCAAATTCTATGGCGGCAGTCAAGTCTCCAGCCTCAGCTAACAGGGCAGCATAATGGCTTCAAATTCATCCAGTCATGTCTAATATTATCTCTTTTCAGCCAAGAAAAGCTTACACTCATTTAGGATTTGGGTTTCCTTTCAGGTTGGGTTGAAAATACTGTTTAGTTGGCAATTTGGCTTTGTCTGTGCAATGCAAACAAACAAACTATTGCACCGAGTATGTTTTGTCTTCTACCTTGTTTAACAACCTTTTCCCCCAAATCACAACTTCAGTCTCATCAATGTGCATGCCTTTCAATAGTAAATTTTAATATGCTATGTTCATAGTTAATCAGTATTCTCAGCTCATAGCTAAGGTGATGATTTGAATCCTAGATAATTTGTGCTTTCATGTTGAGGAAAAATTTGCCAAAGAGTCAAAAAATAACTTCAATACCAATTTCTAGTCTCTAGTATTCCCACAGATATAGCTGCTACCTGTTCAACTCAAGCCAGAAAGTTCTGAGTCATCCATGATACTCACATTTATTCCATCACTAGAGGCCTGGTGCACGAAATTCATGCATGGGTAGGGTCTGTAGGCCTGGCCAGCGATCAGGGCTGACTGGGGCCTTCCTTCCCCTGGCCGCAGGCTGCCAGCCATGGCCTTCCTTCATTCCGCGCCACCCCCTGGTGGTCACCACATGTCATAGCAAGTGATCGAACTCCCAGTTGGTCAAACTCCTGAGGGGACAATTGCATATTAGCCTTTTATTATATAGGATTATTAATGAAACCTGTTGATTCACTCTTAAACAGTTTTCAAATCCACACACTCACCTTCATTTACAATATCAGTACTTTATTCCTAGCTATCAGCTCTCACCCACACTAATGTAATACTTTCACCCATACTACTGGTCTATCAAGATATTCTTTTCTATTCCAAGATGTCTTGGAATAAACATTTCTCACAATATAAAATAGATTATATCAACCCATTTCTTCTAAAGCCAAAAATCAAAATCACTAATAAGACTCACATGGCCCTATATGGTCTTGACCTCTCTCTACCCCTAATGCCACTTTCATTCCTAGTACGAACTCACTAAATTCACCCCAGCCACACTCCCTTCATTTCCTAGAATGGGTTGTGCCAACTCCCTTAATCATCCTTTCGAACCCAGGGAAAGCTTTGCTGATCATTCTGAGCAGATAAAACTACTCTACATTTACAATAATAGCAATTGTAACATTAATAATTTAACATATGCATAGCTGAGTATTCAATCAATGTTTGTTCATCTCCCTGAACAAAACTAAATTCAGACAGAAACCCGAGCCTAGAAAGTCTGAATCCACTGTCTATGATCTTCATCACTAAGCAGTACCCCAGTGTCTCCCTACAGCAGCAAAATCATTCTCAGTGGTGGTGAGACTGGAAAGGATGTGAAAACTCAGGCATCTATGTATTCATTGTGCTTGTCACTTCCCACCCCACCTAGTGTCTAGCACAAACTATAGAAAATGAGCAATAAAATATCAATAGAGTGAGCAAATTAATGAAATAATTGGCTAAACAATGAATCAGTCTGTCAAGAGGTATATAATTTAAGGGGTTGAAGCAACAAAGTGATTGGTAAATAGCATGTGTTAAGAATAATCTGTAGGATAGGTTGTAGGTGATAGCTTTGAAAAAACACTAGTAATTAGACACAGTCATTTACATAAAAGTGGTGGGGCTTGGACTAGAATATAATTATGAAGCTGGTCAGATAAATACCTTTTTAGAAAATTTCTTAAATGTGAAGTTCTTTTTTTATCTTTTTCCTGTGGCTTCTATTTACATATCTGTAGGACAGATCAGGCAAATAATAGGAAGGCAATTTATATATTGTTTAAATATCTCATGGCCCAGATTAAAAAATCTCCCAAAAAGGCTGACTTCTGCCTTAACAGAATGTATTTCCCATTTCATATCCAGCAGGGATTATGTTAACCTCTTTCACTGCAGCTTTAGCAATAAGTAATAAACTTAAACTGTTTCAAGTGGGTCTTTCTCTTTTATTCATCTCTATTGCTTTCTTTCTCATTAAATTTAAACTCAAATTTCTAAATGCTGGTAGTAGACAGAATAACGTTCTCCCTCACCTCCCACCAAAGAGGTCCAGGTCCCTATCCACAGAAACTGTCAATATGTTACCTTACCTGGCAAAAGTGACATTGTATATGTGATTAAGCTAAGGATCTCATGATGGGGAGACTATCCTGGATTATCTGAGTGGGTCCAATGTAATCATAAGGGTTCTTAAAAGAGGGAGGCAGGTCCTGGCCGGTGGTGCTCAGTGGTTAAGCGTCAACCAGGCTGTCACAGTTCTATTTCTGGTTAGGGCATGTGCCCAGGTTTCAGGCTCGATCCCCAGTGGGGGGTGCACAGGAGGCAGCCGATCAATGAATTTCTCTCATCATTGATGTTTCCATTTCTCTCTCCCTCTCCCTTCCTCTCTGACATCAATAAAAATATATTGAAAAAATAAAAATACAAATAAAAATGCAATGGAAAAATATCCTTGGGTGAGGATTAACAATAAGTAAATAAGAGGGAGACAGGTTCTAATTTCAACTCACATCTCTGATAACTCAGCCATCAGGAAGAGTTTTGCCACCTTTTTGCAAGGAGTCTGAATAGATATTTCAGGTTACAGCATGCATACTTTTCTTGGCATAAAATGGACCAATGTAGCCCATCAATTTATGTAGAATATTTTCTTTAGGATCAGGTCAACTAGACAATATCAAATATTCATTTCATCTATATTGGATCTCCTGTCTTCTGGAAGTAAATTACTGTATGGTGATATTTCACTATTATTTTTCCCTGCTTTTTAACTTAAGTTCAGTAGGTTTTGATAACTTTAATGAGACTTTCCTGTACTCATATGCCTGAATTTGTGTTACTAGATTTAGAAACTGGAAAGTGGACAGAACATTATTTTACTTGAAAACTGCATTTTTAATATCACCAGGTGGAGACAAATATATAAAACAGGTTTTATAAGTTTTTTGGGAGCATTGGGATTTCTGCACAACTTTTTTCTTGTTCAATAACAGCCTAAGTGCCCATCAGCTGATGACTGGATTAGAAAACTATGGTACATCTACACAATGGAATACTACGCTGCTTTAAAAAAGAAGGAATTCTTACCATTTGCAGCAGCATGGATAGAACTGGAGAGCATTATGCTAAGTGAAATAAGCCAGTCAGTGAAAGAAAAATACCACATGATCTCACTCATTTATGGATAATAAAGAACATTATAACCTGATGAACAAAAAGATAGATACAGAGGCAGAGAAACATCGAACAGACTGTCAAATTACAGCGGAAAGGCTGCGGGGGGGCGGGGGGAGGTTAGAGATCAACCGAAGGATTTGTATGCATGCATGTAAGCATAACTAATGGATGCAAGACACTGGAGGGTGAGGGAATGTATGGGAGTGGGGTGGGGGGCAATGGGGAGATATGGACACATGTAATACCTTAATCAATAAAAATTTGAAAAAAACAACAATAATAAATAAATAAATAAATAAATGTTTCATGAATGACTAAAAATAATAATAATAATAATTTTAACTCTGTTTATTTCTCCTAATTGGTGAATGAAGTTAAAATATTGTGGACTTTTTGGGGTCACTTTCAAATTATTAATTTCAAAGCAACTTGGTTTTTTGTTATATATTTTGATGATAAAGTCTTTGTAAATATTTTTAAAAGTATTTAATATACTCATGATCAAAAATTAAACTTGAAAAAAAAATGAGGGAGGCAGGGATGTCAGAATCAGAGATAGTTTTGAAGGTTCTGTGCTGTTGTTTTTGAAGATGGAAAAGGGGCCAGGACCCAAAGAATGGAGAAGGCCTCAGGAAACTGGAAAAGGCAAGGAAACATCCTGCTCTAGAGCTTCCAGAAAGAATGTATCCCCTCTGATGCCTTGATTTTAGGATTTCTAACTTCCATATTGTTAGATAATGAATTTGTGTTACTTAAAGCCACCACATTTGTGATACAATAGCAATAGGAATCTAATATCTTTATGGTATGCCTATAACTTTATTTTTTTTTATTATTTTTAAGATGGGTAAAGGAGCAAAGAACTAGTATTGGCTGTCCTCAAAGTCAATTGTTTTGCTGTTGCTGAGGACGGGAACAATTAAAGCAATTATTGGAACATTCTGAAGTTAAAGATAACCTGGTGTATTTTTTCAGAGTTGCTTTAAATGGCTTCAATAATTGTAGTTTTTCAAAACTGGATTACCTCTGGAGAAGTAAGTAATTGATAACAGAGGAAGACGCGATGTCAGTGTAAAACATGTAGATTACTGATTTAGATACGTGCTTAATTTATAAAGTACCAATTTTTTATTCTAATGTTTAAGATGATCAGAGGAGAAAAATAATACCTCCTGAGAGATAATGATATATTCATGCATATTTCAGTTTGATATACAAACTTTACTTCATATAAAACATTCTGAAATTATAGTGTTTAAACCAAATTTTTCTAGCAAATTAGAAGCAATGTTTACTTTCCTTTGTGTTAATTACTCCCTTTATCCATATCCTAAGCTAAAATATACATTTCAAATTGTATATTTTTCACTCTATAGTCTTCTATTGATTTTCTCAGAATCTAAATACTTAATTTTTCCTTTGTATCCAATTAGTAGATGTTTATCTTTCCCATCTGTTGTACAGCTAATCTATCTTACTGGTCAACCAAGACTATTGAATACATTCTTAAATAATAGTGGAAAGGATTCATGCCTTAGTATAACCTTATATTCAAATCCTCCTGATGTGGAGAAAAAATTAATATATAAATGCTTTATATATTATTACTGATGCTATGTAGATAAACTGGAAATAATTCCAAAGCACCTTCTGACTGTGTTTATTAAATGATGTGTGATTAGTAAGTTTTTGTTCTCAAAGTAATTTAAGAAAAAAACTCCTACCTGCAAGACATCCCTCTCATGTCTCTTGCACTTACTTAGGGGAGAATTTTTACAACCCAAACTAAGTTTTGCTTTCCTAGTAGCTGCAGAGTGCAAACTAACAGGCTGTCATCTCACTAGATGATACCAAGAGAATCTGTTATTTCTATCTGATTGCATGAAAACCTTATTCTGATGACTGTCCTGAGTCACAGACTTAGGCAAGACCTCTAGAATCTATAATCTAAAAGAAGGAACCAGTTTAAATGTTGATTTAAAATATAGACAAATTAGTTTTTTCCTCACCTGAATAAGGTGTTAGTCAGCCACCATTTCTTTCAGTTAAAGAATGTATCTTTGTGCCTGAATTAAATTCTTCTTACACAAACATTCTAAATCAATGAAAACAGAATTGATAACTATCCTTCCTTTTTTTTAGAAATAAAAAATAACTTTCATTTGAAAATACAATTTTCTTTTCCAACTTTTACAATTACAGGTTTTTAATGGAAACTTTAGAATATGTAATACCCTTTAAAAAATACAATATTTGCTTAAAAGCTGGGACCAACATAAATTGTTATAAACAGTTGCCTACAATGTGCATGGGACATTTGTTTCATTTCATTTTTTTACTAGAGGCCCATTGCACGAAGATTCATGTAAGAATAGGCCTTCCTTCCCCTGGCTTCGCTCCTGTTTGGCCGGGAGCCTTTGCAAGTCTTTGCTCCCGGTCAGTGTGCCACTCCTGTAGCTCCCTCCGCCCCCCACCCTCCCCCTCATAGCAGGTGTCCCGACCTGCCTGGCCACTCCAAGCCTGCATATACAAATTAACCCGCCATCTTTGTTGGGTTAATTTGCATACTCACTCCTGATTGGCTGATGGGTGTCAGAGAGGTATGGTCAATTTGCATATTTCTCTTTTATTAGTGTAAATCCTTCCTTTTATGTGCATGTTCTTGAATCAATCCTCACTTTGTAGTTGAACTTCATCATGTCAAACAGTTCATTTAAGTGGTGACTACCATTGACCCTTGTGATACTGATGTTTGGACTGGAACCTGGATTCTTTGTCTGCCAGAATCAAAGAATGAATCCATGGACAGAAAGTGGTATAGCAAAGGTGGAGATTTATTGAAGAACAAGTACAAACTCCCACATGGGGAGAGAGAAGAGTCCCACAGAATGCACTCCCACATAGGGAGGAGGAAAAGGGTCCCACTGGGTTCCCTTTCCCTATGGCTTATAAAGGCTGCAGTTCCTGGTGCCTTGATATCCCCTCTGATTAGTCACTATTCCCTTAGATTGGTTATGATAGCAACTCCTGGGCTCAAAGGTCGAACCTCACGTGGGACATGTGAGGTTCTCCCCCTCTCCTTCTTTATTGTTTTCCTATTCCCTTTGGGCTTTCTTCTGAATGAATGAATGAAGGGCTTCCTTCTCTTTATTTTGTAAATATAGACCTTTCTTGGCTACTTCCAGTTCCCTTGTCTTATGGAGATGTAACTGTTTCTGCTCCCTTGTCTTATGGAGATGTAACTGCACCTGGCTTCCTTATGTTATGGAAATGTACCTTCTCCCAGTTTGCAACCATGCGCTTTTCCATGGACCTCAATTCTAAAAAATCCCTAAGCCTGCCTTTGTTCCCCCCAAATTCCTGCTTCACTTGCAATTCATTCTACATTCCTTTGCAATTTCACATTGTCTCATTAGGTTCAGTTCCAGCCCATATCAAGATCAGACTGTTAATTTGTGAATCTTGCATTAACTTCATTATCGGTAATCATTTAAGAAGTTCTCTTAAAGAGGAGGGAATTTCAGCAGGTTTTAGAGTTACTCTGCCTCTGCGTATACTTTAGGCAGATGATAAAGTCCCAGAAACAATCTGGACTTGCTCAAGTAGCCTCAGGCATGCATTGTAATTCCTATGGTTCCTATAGTCAAACAGGTTTGAGTGAGTCTAATTAATCACTCTTCTCATCTTTGGGAATTTAACCAATTGAAGTCAGACCAGGAGCCAGTAAGTATTAAAGTAGGCTCATATTTTTTACTGGTAAAGGGTTTATCTGGAGCCTAGAAATGGAGACCCTCAAGTCTCTGATCTGCCCATCACATTGCAGGTGGACAAGCTCTTCCTAAAAGGAGGATGATTCTTCAGCTTGCTCTATGCAATTTATAAGAGCAAACTCTGCTGTGCCTGGTCACAGTTCTCTCCAAAAAGACTAAAGAGAGCGGGGTTCACGCTACCTAAATTATGCTTGGGTTTGAACATTTTGATTATGTAATTCAGGGAACAGTGCACTCTTAATTGGAATGTTCACTTCTCTGGTGGGGAAGACCCAATACTGGAGCATGGTAGGAAGGAGAATGGGATGAAGTGTTCCTGAGAAGTAGAGTGGAAGTGCCTTCATAGAAAAATGGACTTGGAGAAATAGCTCCTGGCACCAGGAAAATTACCCTGGTGTCAGGTGTATGACACTCTGACTTCCTAGAACTTGGACTCAGTGGACATGACCTTAAATCCCAAACTGCCACCTTTCAAATAAATTATTGGACAAATATCTTAAGTGCCTAATCCTCAGTTTCTGCATCTGGAAAAAGACAATATACTAGTACTGACAGAAATTTTTAGGGGTGAAAAAGACAGGTTTAGAAAGTTTTAGAAATCAAGGGGACCATGGAAGAAGCACAGGGCTGCAGAGCAGCAGAAGGTGTATTTCCATAGAATAGGGAAGCCGAAAAGCTGCAACAGGTACATTTCCATAGAATGAGGGAGCTGGAAACAGCAAAAGGTCTATATTTACAAAATAAAGGGAAGGAAGCCCTTCATCAAGAAGGAGAAGAAACCCCAAAGGGAATAGGAAAACAATAAGGAACCATGTGAGGTTCTCCCTTTGAGCTAAGAAGTTACTATAGTAACCAGTCCAAGGAAATAGTGACCAATCTGGGGGGATATCAAGGCACCAAAATCTACAGCCTTTATAAACCATGGAAACAGGGACTCAGTGGGACTCTTTCCCCCCTCCTACATGGGAGTCTGTACTTCTTCTTTAATAAATTTCCACCTTTGCTATACCACCTTCTGTCCATGGATTCATTCTTCGACTCTGGTGGACAAAGAATCCGGGACATCCTGCCCAGTCCAACAATTCTGCTTCAGTACCTACTTCACAGGGTGTTGATATTAAATGAGAAATTACATGTAAAGCACTATATAAAGTATCTGACCTGTAGAAAAGCCCTGCCAAAATGATAGCTATAATTGTAATTCTTATTACTTTATTATGATCATTAATAATGTTACAGAGAACTGGAATAATCAAACAATGCTGGAGAGTTTAGAGTCACACTTTATTACGTGCGGGTCCAGAGGAAAATGTCTCTCAAATTCTGGACCCCAACATGGAGGAACTTTCCCTATTTATATGTTTTTACCTTCTTTGTCTCCCAAATATGGGGTGTTTCCGGCCCCTTTTGCAAGTTCTTAAAGAGCCCCTCTGTGCTGGGGCCTTGAGACCTCAACCAAAGGCCTGGCCTGGTGCCAGCACTGATAACTTCGCCCAGGGAAGGTTTAATGGCCTCTCTGAAGTGGGAGTACTCTCATTTTCCTTATTATTTAAGCAAGCAAGCATTTACAGAAGCCAAATAGCGGAGTTAAAATTTCAAACAGCAGTTTTTATATAAGATGGATACTTCATTATTATGCTCAAATGAATTATCTTTGTTTTGGACTGAACTTGCTTGTATATTCACATATAGATCAATGGTGCCTATTCACTTGTTGAAATTTAAATGAAGAGTTAGGGGTGCAGATTCATTCTCATGGTCCCTTGACCAACAAAGTTGAATAAATTCGTGGACTAACAGATTTCTTTAATACAAATGTAGATGTTTATTGGAAGCATGCACAAACTCCATCTGAGCAGTGGTGTCCCCAAAAGGGACCCCCTGGAGAGGGGCCCCCAAATTGGAAAGGCCTGCTCTCTCTCTCTCTAATGGGAAAAAAAATCTAAATAATCTGAATCTACTGAATCTCTTTGTCTTCGGTTTATAAAGGCTATAGCTCTTTGTCTGAACATGACCTTTTCTAATTGGTCCCTTTTCTTAATTTGGGACCCTGTGCTTTCCTCTTTGGGCATTCTGCTACATAGTATTAGTTTCAAAGCTCAAAGCCCATGTGGTACCCCCCTTTTCTCTCCCCTTATTTTGCAACATTCCTCCATCCTCTGGGAAAATATGTTTCCTTCTTCCCGATATCCTGTGACTTTCCTTTATCCCCTGTGAGTGAATGTATGTCTTCCTCTCCCCTTAATCTGTGGCATTTCTCTAACCTCTGTACAAGTAAGATAAGCATTTTGGCATCTCTAAGCCCCCATCTATGCATTCCTCTCCCATCGGCCCTCTCTCAGTTGTCCTGGCCAGAGATGTTTTATTACTCCTTATGGCTCCCCTAGCTGTTCAGGTCAGGGCTGCTTTTAATTGCTCAAGCCAGAGATACCTCTGTCCATGGCTTATGGCTATTTTAATTTCTCAGGCCAGAAATGCCTCCATCCTTCTTGGATGCCCCCACCTTTCCTGTCTGCCTAATTAAGATAGCTAGCTAACCCTTATCAAAATCAGTATTTAACTCTAACCCAGAATCAGTAAACATAGCCCACAAGCCAAATTTATCTCCAAATTATTCTTTTTTCTTTCTTAGAAATAAATTTGTATTGGATCACAGCCACACTTGTTCATTTACATGGCTACTTTTGAGCAACATGGCAGGGTAGAGTAATTGGAAGAGACACCAGACCCCAACTAGTTCACACAGCATAAGACATTTACTTTTGGGCCCTATACAGAAAAAGTTTGGTAATCATTCCTAACATCTGTGCAGGGATATAAGAAATACTTAGGAAATTCAAAATTTGATTGATTATCGATACACTGAAAAAAGGTAATGAGTAAAAATGTTTGGGTTAATGAAGCAGTCAGACTTTGAAAACTTTGATGGGATGACTTTTAAATAATACTAGAGGCCCGGTGCACAAAATTTGTGCCAGGGGGGATCCCTCAGCCCAGCCTGCACTGTCTCCAATATGGGAACCCTCAAGGGATGCCTGATTGCCCTCTCACAATCCAGGACTGCTGGCTCCCAACTGTTAGCCTGCCTGTCTGCCTGATTGTCCCTAACTGCTTCTGCCTGCCAGCCTGATCACCCTTGAATGACTCCCCCACCAGACTGATCTACGCCTAACTGCTCCCCTGCTGGCCTGGTCCTCCCACCCCAAATGTCCTCCCCTGAAGGCCTTGTCCCTCCCAACTGCCCTCCCCTGCTAACCTGGTCACCCCTAACTGCTCTCCCCTGCTGGCCTGGTCACCCCAACTGCCCTCCCCTGCAGGCATGGTCAACCCCAACTGCCCTCCCCTGGAGGCCTGATCCCCCCCCAACTTCCCTCGGCCTGGTCCCCCCCCAACTGCCCTCCCCTGTAGGCCTGATTGTCCCCAACTGCTACACCCTGCAGGCCTGGTTCCCCCTAACTGCCCTTCCCTGCTGGCTTGATTGCCCCCAACTGCCCTCCCTTGTAGGCCTGGTCCCTCCCAACTGCCCTCCCCTGCTGGCCTGATTGCCCACAACTGCCCTCCCCTGCTGGCCATCTTGTGGTGGCCATCTTGTGTCCACAAGGGGGCGGCCATCTTGTGTGTTGGAGTGATGGTCAATTTGCATATTACCTTTTTGTTAGATGCAAAAGGTAGTGTTTGGCCCTTCCAAAATGCCACAAATAGGCATGCTTTTGTTTTATACAATTATTTCTTTAAAAAACCCACAAATTTATTAGGGGTGACATCCTATCTAATAAAAGAGTAATATGCAAATTGACCATCACTCCAACACACAAGATGGCTGCCCCCATGTGGTCAAAGATGACTGCCCCCATGTGGACACAAGATGGCCACCACAAGATGGCCAGCAGGGGAGGGCATTTGGGAGGGACCATGTCTGCAAGGGAGGGCAGCTGGGGGCGATCAAGCCTGCAGGGGAGAGCAGTTAGGGGTGACCAGGCGGGCAGAGGAAGAAAGTTGGGAGCGAATGGGCCTGAAGTGAAGGGCAGTTGGGGGGGACCCAGGCCTGCAGGGGAGGGCAGTTAGGGGTGACCAGGTCTGCAGGGGAGGGCAGTTAGGGGCAAACAGGCTGGCAGGGGAGCAGTTAGGCATCAATCAGGCTGGCAGGGGAGCAGTTAGGCATCAATCAGGCTGGCAGGGGAGTGGTTAGGGGGTAATCAGTCTGGCAGGTAGAAGCAGTTAGGGGCAATCAGGAAGGTAGGCAGGCGAGCAGTTTGGAGCCAGCAGTCCTGGATTGTGAGAGGGATGTCCGACTGCCCGTTTAGGCCCGATCCCAGTAGGATCAGGCCTAAACGGGCAGTCGGACATCCCCAAAGAGTCCCAGATTGGAGAGGGTGCAGGCTGGGCTGAGGGATACACCCCTGTGCACAAATTTCGTGCACCGGGCCTCTGTTAATTAATAAAGTTATACATTTCAAGTATATAATTCTAGAATAAATCATATGTATATTTCATTGTGTGCCCATCCCCCAAAGTCAAATCTTCTTTCATTGCCATATATTTGACCCTGTTTACCCTTTACTACCTCCTTCCCCCTCTTTCCTCTTTCACCACCATACTGTTCTCTGTGTCTGAGTTTTTGTTTGTTTTTCATGTTTGTTCATTTGTTGCTCTCCGTTTTATATGACATATATGAGTGAAATCATATGTTTCTTGACTTTTCCTGTCTGACTTATTTCATTTAGCATGCTAGTATCAAGGTCCATCCAGGTTGTGCAAATAATTTTTTTATCAGGAGCCAAAAACATACAATGGAAAAAAGAAAGCCTTTTCAATAAATGGTGCTGTGACAATTGGAAAGCCACATGTGAAAGAATGAAGCTAGACTACTGTTTGCCCCCATATACAAAATTTAACTCAAAATGGATCAAAGGCCTAAATATAAGACCTGGAACAATATATTACATAGAAAGTACTATTGCTTTTTAATAAAATGCTCCTAAGCATATTAGTCTTTTTCATTTTTACTAATTCTCTTTCCTCATTTCTTTGGGATTGTTAATCTCTTCTAATAGTTTAAGGCAAGCATGTCAAACTCATGGCTCTCGGGCTGCGGGCCTTGTTTTAAATGAGGCCTGCAAACCATAAGCTGTTAGTCGTGAGTTTGACATGCTTGGCTTAAGGTATATACCAACTCTTTTATTTTTAATCTTCATTAATAATGGAGTATTGTAAGGGCACATTTTTGTCTTAATCCTGCTTTTTCTGTATCCCCTAGGTTCTGTAATAAAGTATTCTCCTTTTCATTTTTTTTTTAGTTTATAATTTTATTTCTTTGTTTCCTTTGATTAAAGAGTTAAGAGTGTGCTTCTTAATTCCAAAATAATTATGCTACATTTAAAAAAATTTTAAGTCTTGTTATATTATGAGTATGTGATATATAAACACTATACTTTTTGATTTATGGCATTTATTTTATCAAAGTGCAGGATTCGTTTTTGTAAATGTTTTGTAGATATAGCATTCGTCTCTATTTAGTGAAGTTAAGCCCTCCAGATATAGACATAGTTATGTAATAAAATATACTGATACATTCTTGATGGCCTGTATGTCTTTTCCACTTTTTTGTCTACTATCTCAATCCAATTCCAAATTAATGTATTGAAATCTTCCACTTGCCAAAATAAAACAAAACAAAACAAAACAAAAAACACACATGATAAATCTCATTCATGCATATGTAAAATTGTCCTTAGATGTGTGTGAACTTTCTTATTCCAAGGTATTACTGCCATACTGACTTCCATTCTTATTTTGACCAAATCAGGGTTTTTATCATCTCATACCTTCCTAATTTTAAAGCTGGCATATGAATGTGTACTTCTGTTGTTTGGCCCTGTAAATGTTTGGAAAATTCCTTATACCTAAGAATGGCTACTCTTATATGGCCATTATTCATGACAGTAACTAAGAAACATAGTAACCTCCCTTGACTGTACCTGCTTGAGTTACTGCCCAGCTTTATTCTTGATGCCTAATCTGTCTTCCATGACAGGTTTTCATTTCCAACGTGTGATCCCATTATTGGACACTAGGTGGGGATAAAATCTCACTTAATATTTCTCATAGGGCCAGGGATCTGGATTTTCTTCCAAACCAGCTCTGACCTAGGTTGTTTTTTACTGTGCATACTCTTGGTTCTCATATACACACCACAATCCAGAGTGATTTCTTTTTCATAATAGACTTCAACAAATGCCAGGCATTTTAGTGTGTTCAATCAATATAGTCTGTTTTATATAAACCAAAAAAAAAAAAACAACAAATCAACTATGTGGTTATAGAGAAAACAATGTTAAAATAATATCTATTTATGTATATAAATATGAGGTATATAGTATATATAAATGTATCCTGTACTTAATATATATTTAAATCCAGCAGTATTATCTAAATTAACAAAAAATCAACAAATGCTATAAAACAAATTAACTTAGCAAGAGTTCACAATCTTTATTTTTTAAAAGTTGTATGAAGTTTATTAAACAAATTTAAATAAACAAAAGGTTATATTACACTCATGGTGGAATTACATAACATAGTAAATGTGCCCAATATTATCAATTTTATTTCAATTAGCTTATAAATGCAATGCATTTAAAAAAAATTCTGCTATCTATTATATAGAAATAACTTAATCAAGGAAAAGAATAAATCTCCAATGGGGGGAAAAATGGGTGAGTGAATGTGACAAGCTACCATAGATCAGACTACTTCACAGCTAATTAGTACACAAGGAAACTCTCAGACTCATTATCATTCAAATGCAAATTAAAACAGTGTGAGATCACTTTACTTTTACCAGAAAGATATAATTAAGAAGGAGATGCCCTAAATGGTTTGGCTCAGTGGATAGAGCTTCGGCCTGCGGAGTGAAGGGTCCCAGGTTCAATTCCAGTCAAGGGCATGTACCTTGGTTGCGGGGTGTGTAGGAGGAGGCAGCTGATGATGAGAAACATCATCAGTGTTTCTAACTCTCTATCCCTCTCCCTTCCTCTCTGTAAAAAATCAATAAGATATAATTTTTTAAAAAAGGGCCGAAACCGGTTTGGCTCAGTGGATAGAGCATCGGCCTGCAGACTCAAGGGTCCCAGGTTCGATTCCGATCAAGGGCATGTACCTTGGTTGCGAGCACATCCCCAGTAGGGGGTGTGCAAGAGGCAGCTGATCGATGTTTCTCTCTCATCGATGTTTCTAACTCTCTATCCCTCTCTCTTCCTCTCTGTAAAAAATCAATAAAAAAAAGGAGAAAAATTTCAAGTGTTAGTGAATGTGTAGAGAGTGCTAACTTTCACAGAAAAGTGATCTAGAAAGTATTTTTTCTAAATTATATATTAACATGATTATGATCTTATGATCCTATATATAAATCATACAGAATTTTTCAGAAACATTGATACATAGATGAGGACAAGGATAGCAACAGTGGTATTGTTTGTTGTGACAGAGTTGGTGGCAACCTCAGTGTCCATCACGAATAGATGGATGATTAAATGTGGTAGATGTTTACTAAGGTTCATTATGAAATGTTAAGAATAAAAGAACAAGTTCCAACAACATTGAAAAACCTATAGTTATTATTTTGGATTAGAAAAGTAGAAAACAGAATGAAGTTTACACCATTTAGGTCCATTGGAAACATACACATAAGGTCTTACACATTTTATGAAGTTACTAGAGGCCCAGTGCATGAAATTTGTGCACGGGGTGGGGGAGTCCCCTCAGCCCAACCTGCACTCTCTCCAATCTGGTACCCCTTGGGGGATGTCAGACTGCCGGTTTAGGCCCGATCCTGGGGACATCCCTCTCACAATCTGGGGCCGCTGGCTCCTAACTGCTTGCCTGCCTGCCTATCGCCCCTAACTGCCCACCCCCCCCCCCCCGCCAGCATGGTTGCCCCTTACTGCCCCCCCTGCCAGCCTGATCACCCCCAAATGCCCCCCACCAGCCGGGTTGCCTCTTATTGCCCCCCGCCCGCTGGCCTATCACCCCTAAATGCTCCCCCACCGGCCTGGTCGTCCCTTACTGCCCCCCCCTGCCAGCCTGGTTGCCCCAACTGCCCCCCTACCCGCTGGCCTGGTCACCCATAACTGCCCCTCCCGACAGTCAGGTTGCCCCTTACTGACCCCCCTCCCAGCCTGGTCACCCCCAACTGCTCCCCCCTGCGGGCGTGGTCGCCCCACGCAGCCTGCTGTTTGGTCATTTGGTTGCCCCTCACTGACCCCCCTGCTGGCCTGGTTGCCCCACGCAGCCTGCTGCTCAGTCATTTGGTCGTCCCTCACTAACCCCCTGCTGGCCTAGTCGCCCCACGCAGCCTGTTCAGTCTTCTGTTCGGTTGTGATGGTCACTTAGGCTTTTATATATATATAGATTTTTAAGGGCATAGATCATGCACTTTAGCTATGGAATAAGGGGAATAGTGATCATGAAAGAAAGGTAAAAAATAAAATAGGACAGGTGACTGGCAGAGATAGATGATGGCAATGTGCTTTTTAATTTAGAAGTGTGATTAACTCAGTTCTTTTAAACTGAGCTCCAATAAGGAAAAAAGGGGAGTGGGGAGGAGAAAGGAATGAAAAACATCCTAACATTGGATGTTTGCTACTTGGAGTTTGGAATGTTTTATTTAATTCTTTATTTTAAAGGAACATATTGATCATTTTAGTTTATTGGTCCTTGTAGGGAGAAAGGAGCCCCCGTTAATATATTTTTAAATGCAAAATTCTTTTTTATTACTTATTTTTGTGCTCATTATTTATTGTTACTGTTGTTTATTACTGCACTACTATCATTATATCATCACAATGCATTGATATTGTGATTAATCCTTGTTTATACTGCTTGTTATTCTGTGTGTACTTGCCATCAAAAGATTCATGTCTTCCAATTGTACTTTAATATTCTCAGCCTTACCTCTTCAAATGCTGTTTCTCCAATACTTCTTCAGTTGTCTTTCTTCTGAATTCTTATTAGAGATAAATTGGAACATCTTACTAAATGTGTCCCTTTACATCTATCTCTGAATAACTTTTTTGGGGGGTGATTTTACTATTTTACTAGCTCTTCTTAAGTTTGGTGTGCATGTTTACAATAATAAGCAAATAACTCTACTCCTTTCTTTGACTTTGCCCCTTTTCAACCTAAACAATCTCTTAATTTTTAAATTTTAATGATTACATTTTAATCCTTGATATTTGCAACGATTTATTTTTTATATTGTCCTGCTTTGTGTTTCATGGTTTCCTTTAACCTATGTCTTTGAGAATCTGCAGCACACTTATTTTAATATTATCTTAGATTTATTATTTTGTACTATATCTGTAGTGATAATTGCTTGAATTTTGATTTTGTTAGTTGTTATCCTCAGCATTTTTTTCTCACTTGCTATGGAATTTTGGGTTGCCTTGTACTCTCCTGGAAATGTTGGGAAAACCTAAGATGTAGTCATGGCCCAGCAAACAGCTTGGTACTTATCCTTAGTGGGAGTATTTTTCTATTTTTATTTATGTCCTTAGGTATGCCGCTTTATATAAATAATTTTTGGGGGAAAGTTAAAGCTTTTCTTTGCCCCACTTCATAGGCCTGGGTACAAATAGCCTGAGTTCAGTGTCCACCTTTATGAGGCATTTTTAATCTCTGCTGTTCCCTATCTGTTCTGCTTGCTGCCCAATAGAACTAAGTTTCAACCCTGCTTTCTGTTTATTTCTGGTGCCATAGGTGTTTATGTTATTTTTGAGGATTGGTATACTTTACATTTTTTTTTTCTTTCCAGAATTACTCTATAATTGATATTTGTTTACTGTGCATACGGAGGCTTTTTTAAAGAATGAACTGGTCTTTTGTTCTTTTTCATTAAAAACTAAACAAAAAATAATAAGTAACTGTAAGATTTAAGAGATTCTCTTAAAGTCATTTAAAAGAAATCATTTTCTCAAAGTTTTCAAATGTATAACTATAGTCTAGTTTTCATCTAATATCTTTCATCAGAGTGATGTTTCAAAAATTATTTTTCTAAATTTATGTAAATTATTGTTAATCTGCTAGTTCTTAGTCAAGATTTTTAAAGTTTAAAATGACATAATTATAGTTTTCAGGACTTGTTACCTTTTTTTATGAAATACTACCAAAACATAATTGCAAATAATATTGCTTGATAGATATTTTAGTAGTTCAGTTAAACTTATTTTTATGGGTTTATTTTGTAAAAATATAACTTGGGATTTAATGTACTTTATCTATATTATTAATTTGGGTCAGTCTCTTCATTGGAAAGTAAATTTTTACACCACTTCTTGGCAAAAAATAAAATTCTTAAAGTACATTAAAAATAATGTAATACTCATAATTTTGCATGAATATTTAGATTACAGACATGAATCAATAATAAGAAGAAAGATCTACTCAAATGTGTAGTAGCTATTTGTAGTGTGTATTTTCACAACAATGCTGTAGAAATACTCATTTCTATGAATTATCTTTTCCAGATAATTGACATAGAGATATTTATTCATTTATTGTGTCTGACAGGTTTTGGGACTACTCAGTACATATTCATTTTTCAACAAAGAAGTTGCCAACTTTAACTTCATAAAAGATAATAATGTTGGAATTAAAGACATTAAAAATATATCATTTTACTCATTTTAAGGCACAATCAAAATTAATTCCTATAATAAATAGCATTTGAACTATTTTTGACCTCTTTTAGTCTTTAGCAATTAGCTATTTCTGACTTCATAAGTTCTTCATTGTATTAACTGAACAAGTTTATAATTACAAATATTCTAAGCTATCCTCAGTAGTCTTTATCTTAGTATTTCAGTCTCCCATTATACTAGAAAAGCAGCTTAGTCATTAATTCAGTACAGAAACAAACCTGACCAACTTTACATGAATTAAATATGAAAAGAACATGGGGTCTGGAGTTGGACAGACCTGAATTTGTATTCCAGCTTCACCACTTAATGCCTCTATGACTTTAAGAAAGTTATTTAAGTCTCAGTTTTATCATCTGTGAAGTTCTGGAAATAGCACATAACTCCCAGGTTTGTTGGAGGATAAAATGAGATAATGTAAAACCATTGGCCCAACACCTATCCCATATTAGGGACTCTCTCCGTGATGATTCTGTCAGATACGACAGTGCTAAATTTGATTTATCTGATTCCTTGGAAACAAAGTATCTAAAGCAAGCTAATATCTTTAAAATGTATACATTTTAATCAATAACTATTTTTTGATTACTCACTCTGAGGCCTATATAGTCCTCGTTATTGGCTGTACAAACATGAATTTAAATTCTACTCTGGGGAGGAAGAACATTTATAACTAGAACATTTACAGAATTTCCAGTAAAAGGGCAGATAGAATTTAGTCATGAAAATATGAACCAAGAACTATAAAATATGAGATACTGTTATCCCTGCTTCTTGTTCTCTGTCTTTCTTCTGGGAGTTCATATTTGCACTCATCCCTGCTTCTTTGTGGATCAGCTTCTTTCATCCCTTTTTGTGTGTGCATCAGATTTCCTTGGTTAAGTTGCTCATGGCGGCCCAGTGACAGCCCTATAAAGCTCTTTGGGTGCAGAGACTGTCTTCTAAACGCTCTGGATAATGAATGACTCCACGTTCCTTGGAGACAAATTACTATGGACCCAGTTTTGGTTAACTGTCCACCTAATGCAATTGGCTGTGGCAGGTTGCAAGGTCATGGAGTTGGCTGCTTACTCAGAAGAAGCTGAGAGGGTGTAAGGATCTAAAGATGTGGTCTGTGCAGGTTGGAATGGGTTAGTTTCTAGCCACTAATAAATATTCTTCAAAAGGGAAAGTATACTATTCAGAGAAAGGAACTTGAAAAAAAGCTAGCATAGGCTGATTGAAATAAGATCAACCATGTCATATCTGGCTTCATCTAAATTTTTCTACCTCAAAGTATCTTATTAAAATGTAGTGACAAAAAGGGAAAAGTATTTATGGGAGTTGATGAAACTGTTTCATGAGGCTTAGAATTTCCTGGCAAAGATTTTTGGTGTCTTGATAAAATGTTATAATTGTACAAAACCTTTTTTAGACACCTTTATAAACCACATTTATTTGTGAACTAATTTGTTTCAAACACCTTGCTGATATGAACAAGACACAAACCATTTAGCTTTACTCTTTTCCAGTTGTACAAATTATTCCCCAAACTGCAGCTAAATAGAATCTATTGGCCTGAAAGATGAACAGGTAAGACTCTATATGTATGTATTTTACAACATATGTTTACTCCATAATATATGAGAAAGGATTTATGGTAGCTTGTTCAATACTGCATCAAAAATATTACTTCACTAGAAAAGTATTTCAAACAGCATGCCCTACTAAAAGTGGATGAAGGGCATCACTCTACATTACACACAAAAAAAATCAATAGTATTATCTGGAATTTAGATCTAAGAAAAAATAAGTGGCATCCAAGGACAAAGAGTAAGTCAGACAGAAGTAGAAACATAATTTAGGTTCTTAACACCAACTAATTCTGTAAGGAGGACAGTGAAATTTAAAACAACTTAGAGAAAAGAGGTTATTTAAATTTAAAAATAAAGCATTTCTCAGACTGTATGCCCATAAGGAGAATTAATAACATATGGTTTATATGCTGAAAATTACTCCTTTTTCTTGAACAAAATTACTTTTAGTAAAGTTTAACCCTTTGCACTCGCTTGCTTTTTTCTCGATTCCTTTATTCTACTCGGGATTTAATTTTTTAAATACCCCAGATTTTACAAAACGCGACAGTAGAATAAAAAACTGGAGTTTCTTTTCATACAAACTTATTTATTTGGATTTTTTTATATTTCAAATTATTGATACATTCAAAGAGTAATTTTAATCTCGACATCGGAGTGCAAAAGGTTAAATCAACCAATACTGAATGCCCAGCATAAACTGAGTGGCCAGATTATTATGATCTCTGAACATGTAATAATCTGGCCACTCAGTGTATATCCTATAGAATAAAAGGCTAATACGCAAATAGGCAGGCCAGCCAACCACCCATGTCCCCTCCCCCTGTCCAGGCTGGCCAGACCCACCCATGCACGAATTCATGCACCGGGCCTCTAATACACACACACACACACACACACACACACACACACACACACACACACACTGAGTGGCCAGATTATTATGCATTCATAGATCATAATAATCTGGCCACTCAGTGTATATATGATTCCATACTAGGTTTTGAGGATAAAGAATTAACAAAGGTATGATGTCTTCCTTTAGAGATTTTAAGTGAGGATATTAGATGAGGAAGATATAAATACACATAATTATTAACTCACTCTTACTTTCAGAAACATAGAAGCATGCATACAGTATAAAATGTTATGAAGAAAGGTTGAAACTATCCATATGTAAAGCACGGTATGGTTCACCTATCTTATAGATTCCAGACTTATGAAGACTGGAGATTCACCATAAATCTTAATGTCACCTTAATGAGGTGAAAAGAATTGACAACAGATTTCTTTCCTATGGAGGTCAAAACTTTAAACAAAATACTTGAGGTATTAAATATTAACTCAACAATCAGTTAAAGGATAAAGGAGTTGTTTATTTTTAATATAGTAAGACCTTCCCATGCATCTGAAATCAAACTTAGTAGACAATTACCTACTTCATGCCTTGTATTTGGAATGCGTTCCCTTTCCTCATAGTTCCACTTGGGACTCCTGTTTGCGACAGCTTTCAGTTTCCCTAGCTTTCTTGTCTTTATTTTTCATTCTATAGCCCTAGTTTATTCATGCCTATGACCTTGTGTGGTCTTCTTCTTATGATTTCCTGCTCTAGATATATTTGAAGGCTATCCCTCATTTGCCTACTCAAACTTGGCATCCATGATCTTTCCTTTGTTTTGTTCTGATGACCTAAAGTCTGCCTAAACGTTTTCAGTAGATTAATGTCTGTCCACATTATTATGTATCGATTGCAACATATAATTTTTCATGCTTTGATTACCTGTCCCAGATTCTGTCCTGTTCTTGCAGCTTGCTCTAAAACTTTGGAATTATATTAGGGATATATTATAGTTCTCCTGTATTGCTCAAAATCTGATTTCTATTTGGTTACTATATCAAGGTTTTGCAAATTATTTATTTTTAGTGTCATTGTATCTGCAGATTCCATCAAGCCTACTGCCATCTTTCTCCCAGTGCCACTGAAGCATCTTGGCTAAGTCCACTCCAAAAATACTCCCAACAGTCGTGCAAGTGAGTGGTTTAGTCATAGGGTGGGTTTCTTAATACCAGGCTCATCCCATTGCAATGTTATTTTCTATGCTTAGATATTTGACTTTAGTGAGCTCCATTAAGAATACTGGTATTATGTAGGAGAAAAATTCCTTAAGAATTATTTGACACAACCTCAACTATGATACATAATGGTAATATTTTATTGGCATTTCCATTGAGGGAAGATGTGGAATACAAGACAAAGACATGGAGAAGTGGGAGGCACTGTTAGAGAAGTTAACAGAGGACTTTAATTATACCATATATACTAATTACTGGAACTGGCAATTAGGAAATCTCCATCCTAAATTTAAATATGCCTTTCACTATAATTGGAAAACCATTGAATTACTATATTTTCAAAAATTTCTTCTGAAAATAAGTGAAATTAAGTTTAATACTTGAAAATGCGAAGTTTTGCATGGGTGTTAGAGCTTCATTCCATGCTTAGATAAATTTTAATTGAAAATATAAATATTATGTTTTAAATTTATCTTTATTACAAAGGTCCTCTTTTTCCCCCATTGACACTTTCCAGCCTGCACCCTCACCCTCCACCCAAGGGCTTCACCACACTATTGTCTGTGTCCATGAGTTATGCATATATGTATATAAGTTATTTGGTTAATCTCTTCTCACCCACCCACTCCTGCCTTTCCTCTGAGGTTTGACAGTCTGTTCCATGCTTCTATGTCTCTGGATCTATTTTGTTCATCAGTTTATTTTGTACACTAGATTCCACACATATGAGTGAGATCATATGATACTTACCTTTCTCTGACTGGCTTATTTCCCTTAGCATCATACTCTCCAGATCCCTTCATGCTGTCTCAAAGAGTAAGAGATCCTTCTTTTTTATTGCTGCATAGTATTCCATAGTGTAAATGTGCCATAGCTGTTTTATCCACTCATCTACTGATGGGCACTTGGGTTGTTTCCAGATCTTAGTTATTATAAATTCTTCTGCTATGAACATAGGGTTGCATATATTCTTTTTGATTCGTGTTTCAGTTTCTTAGGCTATATTCCTAGAAGTGGAATCACTGGGTCAAATGGCAGTTCCATTTTTAATTTTTTGAGAAAACTTCATACTGTTTTCCATAGTGGCTGCACCAGCAGTGTATTAAGGTTCCCTTTCTCCACATCCTCACTAGCACTTGTCATTTGTTGATTTTTTGATGGTAGCTATACCTCATTATCATTTTAATTTGCATCTCTCAGATTATTAGTGACTTTGAGCATTTTTTCATATATCTCTTGGCCATCTCTATGTCCACTTTGGAGAAATGTCTATTTAGGTCATTTGCCCATTTGTTAATTGGATTGTTTGTCTTCCTTTGGTTAAATTATATGAGTTCTTTATATATTTTGGAAATTAAACCATTATCCTATGTATCATTGGCAAATATGTTCTCCCATTAAATGGGCTCCATTTCCATTTTGTTGATGATTTCTTTTGCTATGCAGAAGCTTTTTGTTTTGATGTGGTCCCATTTGTTTGTTTTCTCCTTAGTTTCCTTTGCCTAGGAGATGTATCAGCAAACAGATTGCTCTGAGAGATGTCTGAGATTTTGCTGCATATGGTTTCTTTTCATATTTGTATGGTTTCATAACTTGCATTTAAATCTTTTATCTATTTTAAATTTATTCTTGCGTATGGTGTAAGTTGGTATAGTTTCATTTTTTTTTTTTTTTTTGCATGTTACCTGTCTAATTTTACCAACACCATTTATTGAAGAGACTGTCTTTATTTCATTACAGGACCATTTTATGTTTGTGCTATTCGAAAGTGGTATGAAAATCTGGGCCTGAGGAAATGGCCTTGCTGAAATGGTGTAAACACTATCCAGAAAGGCAGAAAGTGATGGAGTTTAACAGAGCATAGGTTGCTGACCATTTTTAGTATCTTCATTGTAGATTTATTGGTCTTAGTTTCTATGTTTTGGGCGAATTAATTTTATTGGTATTTTTCTTTCTATTTCTAGTCTACTATTTATAAACAATACCACAAGATAACAGTTTGCAAATAGGATGTTAAAAAGCATAGATAACTTAATTTGATTTGCCTTTGAGGTTTATTACCTTGAAAAGAAGAGGCATAGGAAAGAAATTCAAGAACTTCATTCAGCAAATTGAATAAGACTGAGAGTTGAGCTGTTCAAATATAAATTAATTGATTAATATGTAATCTTATAAACAAACTTTATGATGCTAACCAAGTTCATCTCCCTTAAAATAAATATATGCTTGAGAAATATGCCTACAAATTAAAAATATAATAAAAGCATTATTCTATGTTTTTATAATACAAATACATTTTGTTCCTAATATTTAAAGGAATACTTCACTTATAAGGACTGGTCTATGGGCCTGACAGACAGTTGAATTAAATGATCACTGAGACAGAATTATTTTCCCATCCATTCCCAACATAATTACTCACTCTATATAAAGTATGGACTTCAAATTCTGCTGTCTAGAAGAAAGATTTATGTTGGTTTATATATGACCTTGTATATTTCATTTAAAAATATATAAAATATATAAATTTGACATTATCCAATACTCATAATTTGTAAGAATTACAACTTAAAATGATGCATGCAAAGAACAATGCAAGTGAGTTTTAAATTACTTTTTAATTAGACTTAAACTAAAGCTCTCTGACAACTCTTTAACTGGTGCTATATTATTATCCTATATAATAAAGAGGTAATATTCAAGTTGACTATCACTTGAACACACAAGATGGCCGCCCCCATGTGGTCAAAGATGGCCGCCCCCATGTGGACACAAGATGGCCGTCACAAGATGGCTAGCAGGGGAGGGCAGTTGTGGGAGACCAGACCAACAGGGGAGAGTAGTTTGGGGGGGGGTGGTGGAACAGGCCTGCAGGGGAGGACAGTTGAGGGCGACTAGGCCGACAGGGGAGGGCAGTTGGGGGCAACCAGGCCTGCAGGGGAGGGCAGTTAGGGGCAATCAGGCTGGCAGGGGAGTAGTTAGGCATCGATCAGGCTGGCAGGGGAGTGGTTAGGGGGTGATCAGGCTGGCAGGCAGAAGCAGTTAGGGGCAATCAGGCAAGCAGGCAGGCTAGCAGTTGGAAGCCAGCAATCCTGGATGGTGAGACGGATGATCTACTGCCCTCGAGGGGTCCCAGATTGGAGAGGGTGCAGGCTGGGCTGAGGGACACACACACCCTCCAACCCCCCATGCATGAATTTTGAGCACCGGGCCTCTAGTTTTTAAATAACCACTGGAATTTATTCTGTTTGAAAATTTGAAGATTCTCTGCTAAAATTTGGAACCATTGAAAGTAGCAAAGGCCATGCAGGAAAAAAAAAATTACTGCTAGATTGCTTCATTACTTTAGGACTATTAATTTAAAATGGTTATGAAACAATATGAAAACTATTACATTTGAAAAATATCAAACCTAATTTCTTTTTATTTTATTTTTATATGTTTTATTGATTTTTTACAGAGAGGAAGAGAGAGGGATAGAGAGTTAGAAACATCGATGAGAGAGAAACATAGATCAGCTGCCTCCTGCACACCCCCTACTGGGGATGTGCCCACAACCAAGGTACATGCCCTTGACTGGAATCGAACCTGGGACCTTTCAGTCCGCAGGCCGACGCTCTATCCACTGAGCCAAAACAGTCAGGGCCTAATTTCTTTTTAAAAGGTCTCACAAGTTGCCTGTTTTTGAGATATATATATATAAATGATTCAACAGCTATTTTTGTATTTTTAAAGTGATTATTTACTGTAAATATGAGATGATTTCAAAATAAAATATGAAATCACAGGGGACTATGGCTTCCAGCCCAGAAGGAATGAAATAGCAGGATTTACACTTTCATATGAAAACAAGTGTGTGTGTGTGTGTGTGTGTGTGTGTGTGTGTGTGTGTGTGTGATTTTTTCCCCCAATTATGGACTATCAAGCAACACAGGACAGTGATCCCTAAGCTCCAAAAGGGGAAGAAAAATGAGGTGAATCCTGTAATTGCCTTAACTTACTGCCTATGGCTTTCCAAGATGCAGCACAGGGAGGGGGAACCCAGAGAGGATCCCAGTGACCGTCCTGAGTTGAGGAGATGGAGCTGAGAGCCAAGGGAGCCCAAGTGTTCATATGTCACCACATAGAGTTCTGGAGAGGCAGGAGGTACTCCAGAGAGATTCCTCTGGATATTTTGAGAGGGGCTTATTTACTAGTAAGTGTTCAGCTTAGTAGAAAATACCTGACATCAGGAAAATCACCTTCTTAAACAAAAGAACAGTCCAGAGAACTTGCATATGACCTGGAAAAGTTGGTCTTCTCACAATCCAAAAACCTTATATTTTGTTGACCATTGTGTATTGCCTCAGTAGTGGGGTATTGATTCAATAGTAAGAAAAATTAGCCCTAGATTAGTATGGTTCCAGATAATAAATTTTAAAAAATGCTTTGAAAAGTTCAAAGAGTTTTTAAGAGTTTCCCAGAAAAAAACCAAAAAATAAAAAACTAAACAAACTCAAAAATACATAAGGGTAAGAATATATAGAGTACCCCAAGGGTAAAAGTCACATTGTCTGACTTGTAGTAAAAAATTACCAGGCAGACCTAAGAGCAGAAAAATATGACTCATAATGAAAACCCCCAAAAGAGAGAGAGAGAGAGAGAGAGAGAGAGAGAGAGAGAGAAACATCCAGAACTGACTCCTGATATAATTTGTAACAAGCATATTAAAAAGGTTATTATAACTATATTCCATATGGCCGAGAAGTTGAAAAATATAGAACTTGCACAAATTTAGAAGTGATATTGAATCTATAACAACGTTCCTATAAAAACTTTTAGAAATGAAAACTAAAAAAAATTCTTAGATAAAAAGTACAGTAGAAACTATCCAAAATGAAAATCAGAAAAAAAAAGACTTACGAAATATGAACACAGGAGCTAAGAACTAAGTGGCCTAATATATGTAACTGAATCTCAAAAGAGAATAGAAAAAATGTTTGAAGAAATAATAGTCAAAATTTTTTCCAAATTTGATGACAATTTTAAACCAACAAATCCAAAAGCTTAATAAAATCCAAGAATAAGAATCTTAAGAAAACTACAGAAAGGCATATTTTAACCTGTGCCCAATATTGATGAGATAGTTTAATACCAAATAGGTCAAGAAAAAAGATAAACAGCTTAAAAATAATTCCTGCATTAGTCCCTCATTTCAGGTCAGAAAGATTTTTGTTTTTTTAAAAAAGGACTGTTGGATAGTGGCTAGTGCAAGAAAAAGGGACAATGGAGACACCACATTTTGGGACAAAATGGGTGTTGAATCTTTTCCAAAGAACACTGTAGCCCTCTTAATAAAAATGACTCATTAATTTCCTTTTTCAAGAACTCTGATCTACAAATTACTTTCCCATCTTAATCTCTTCTACCTTCCTCCAGCTGTGGACTTACTCTAAAATTTAAAATGGAAAAACTAATTCTGCAACATGTACTTCACCTGTCAGTCTTCCATAGCTGACAAGGTATAAGAATATGTAAAGAGCACAAGGATAAGAAATTAATGGAAAAAACATTAGACATTGAAGGTATGAATGTAACACTACTGTTGGTAACTTTTTAGATATAATACACATTGGGCAATATACTGGAAGAATGAATATTGGTGAACGTTGACATTGTTTTAAATAAAAAGAAAATGTAGACTGAATTTAGGAGTTTAATCCTTGTAAATGTTATTAAGATGAATTACTTTAAGTTATTTAGAAAAAATTAACCTCTGGCTTTATTAAGAACATTTCTCTGAAAGATATTTTTCTTTAAAAAAATTTTTAGTTGGTTATGATCACTGTAACAGTCAGTCAAAACATAATTTCTTGGTCTCTGTTGCAGTAGACTAACCTTATATAAATAATACTGATTAAATAAAAATTTACTATGAGCCAAGAATTTATGATTCAAAAGTAACAAAAAATTTCCAGCAATTTGAATAGATAAGAAAACAAGACCCATATATACACTGCCTATAAGAGATTCACTTCAGATCAAAAGACATACACAGACTGAAAGTAGAGGGATGGAAAAATGTATTTCATGCAAATACCTCTAATGAACATACATGCAAAAATCCTCAACAAAATATGAGCAAATTGAATTCAACAATACTTTTAAAAAAATCACACATCGTGATAAGTGGAATTTCATCCCTATGTTCATTGCAGCATTATTTTCAATAACCAAGATATGGAAGCAACCTAGTTGCTAGTTATCCATCAGTAGACAAATGGATAAAGAAAATACAGTACAGCCATGGCCGGTACTTCAGTTGGTTTACTTTAGAGCATCATCCCAATATGCCAAGGTTGCAGGTTCAAACCTTGGTCAGGGCACATACAAGGATCAACCAATGAATGAATAAATCAATGGAACAACAAATCAATGTTTTCCTCTTTCTCTCCTTCCCCCTCTCTCCACTCCTCTTTCTCTAAAAATATCAACAAAAAAAAGAGATGCAGTGTACAATGGAATCCTATCTAATAAAAGAGTAATATGCAAATTAACCATCACTCCACAACAAAAATGGCAGCCTCCATAGCCACAAGATGGCGGTGCCCAGTCCTCTAAGCCCTGCCGGAGTCCCGGCAGAGTAAGCGGCCTGGCAGAATGCTGCCCAGAGGCACTCCTGACCCTTTATAAAAAACAAAAACAAATTCACTCCCCACAGAGCGATCCCGTCCCAGCCCCAGCCTGGGGTCTCAGCCTGGGAGGGGCCCGCAGCCCCATGGAGCGATCCTGTCCCAGCCCCAGCCTGGGAGAGATCCCTCCCAGCCCCAGCCTGGGGTCTCAGCCTGGGAGGGACGCACGGCCCCATGGAGTGACCCCGTCCCAGCCCCAGCCTGGGGTCTCAGCCACTGAGTTACACCAGCCAGGCAGATATGGAGGAATCTTAAATGTTTCTTTTTTTTAAAAAATGTATTTTATTGATTTTTTTACAGAGAGGAATGGAAAGGGATAGAGAGCTAGAAACATCTATAAGAGAGAAATATAGATCAGCTGCCTTCTGCACACTCCTCACTGGGTATGTGCGCCAAACCAAGGTACATGGTCTTGACTGGAATTGAACCTGGGACCCATGAGTCTGCAGGCCGTCGCTCCATTCACTGAGCCAAACCAGTTAGGGCTGTCCAATATGTTAAAGAAAAAACCCTATATAATAAAGAGGTAATATGCAGGGGAGGGCATTTGGGGGTGACCGGGCTGTCAGGGGAGGGCAGTTGGGGACGATCAGGTCGGCAGGGGAGCAGTTAGGCATTGATCAGGCTGGCAGAGGAGTGGTTAGGGGGTGATCATGCTGGCAGGCAGAAGCGGTTAGGGGCAATCAGGCAGGCAGGCGAGCAGTTGGGAGCCAGCAGTCCCGGATTGTGAAAGGGATGTCCAACTGCCTGTTTAGGCCCGGCAGTCGGACATCCCCCGAGGGGTCCCAGATTGGAGAGGGTGCAGGTTGGGCTGCGGGACACACACCCCTATGCACGAATTTCGTGCACCAGGCCGCTAGTATTACAATATTACTGGGCCACCAAAAAAGGAATGAAATCTTATCATTTACAACAACATGCATGTACCTAGTGGGTATTATGCTAAGTGAAATAAGTCAAATAGAGAAAGACAAATATCAAATGATTTCACTTATATATGGAATCTAAAAAAACCCACACAAAATAAATAAACAAAACAGAAACAAGCTCATAGATACAGAGAACAAACTGATGAGTGCCATGTGGGAGGAAGGTTTGGGGGCTGGATGAAAAGGGTGAAGAGCTTAAGAAGTACAAATTGGGCCCTAGCAGGTTTGGCTCAGGAGAGAGCATCGGCCTGTGGACTGAAGGGTCCCAGGTTCAGTTCCAGTCGAGGGCACGTATCTTGGTTGCAGGCTCGATTGCTGTTATAAATTCTAAAAGCATCCAGAGAAAAAAGTCATATTATATATAGGAAAACAAAGATTAATGTGGTGGCTGACTTTTCATTATAAACAAAGCATGCCTGATATTATGGAATGATATCTTTAAAGTGGTTAAAAAATGGAAACCATAAAAAAAAAAAAAAAAAAGATTCCCAAAAAACAAAAGCAAGAAGGCATCTATTTAAACCTAGATTTATATATCCAGCATAAATATTCTTTCAAGGTAAATGTTAAATAAAGACATATTCAGATAAACAAAAGTTATAGGACTTGAGGTCAACAGTTCTGTGCTATAAGAAATGCTAAGGGCAGACTTTTACTCTAAAAAGGTTGGAAAGGTATAACAATAGGAATGGTTGAAAAACATTATAAATGGTAAATGAGTGTATCTATATATATAAAAGCCCAGCAACCGGAACAGTGGAAGGACCAGAATGACTGGTGGCTATGACGCGCACTGTGGCAGCCAACCAGCCTGATCCAGGCCCCAATAGACCCCAACACCCCTATCGGGGGCATAGCTGGTTGCCAACCACCCGCAGGCCTACCCCCCCCAGCTGGCCCAGCCCAATGGGCCCCCATTGGGGCGATACAGCTGGACCCCCACCTGTGCACGAATTCGTGCACCAGGCCTCTAGTATAAAATAATTTTTCTAATTTCTTCAAAATACAATTGTCTGTTTGAAACACAAACAATAACATTTTATTAGGAGGTTTTTAACATGCATACTAATAAATTGCACATAAATAGCAAAAGGATAGCAAGGGAATAACAGGGAAGATTACTTTTCTAAGCATCTTATATTACACCTAAATTGGTTTAATATTAATTCAAGAAATGAAAAAAAATGAATATACTCAAAACAAACAGGCAGAAAAAAAAGGATCAAAAGATCTTTTTGGGAGAAAATAGAAAACATATCAATAAAGACAACAAAATCAATCATATAATTGCATTAAATTCAAGTAGATTAAACATGCCAATTTAAAAGTACAATTGACAGAACAGATTAAAACAAAATAAAAACACAATCTGATGTTCATATGAGCTGCATATTATTTTTATTATGTTTTCTTTGTTTTTATTTTATTTTGAAATATTCTCTAATATTCAGAATGTATGAGCATGGCAAAGACAATTCCCAAATATCCCTTATCCAGATTCATTAATAGTTCACACTTTGCCACACAGCAATTCTAGGAAGACATTTAAATCCTCTTGAGTGATCTAGTCTCTGAGAGGTTTAAATTACTTTCCTAAGGCATTAGAGCTAGTAATATAAACAATACAGCTTTAACATAAACTTAAGAGTCTTCAGTCTAGAAGACGGTTTTTAAGTATCATGCTTTATTACTAGTTATTACTAGTTATGTGTATAAATACAATTGGTAACTGTGGTGTCAATATTTATATGAAAGTCAGGTTGGCTTGATAATACCATTTTGTATCTTAATGTAAAATAATTACATGTCCATAAATGGTTGGTCAAAAGTTCATTGTGATACATACTTTCTAGAGTACAGTAGTAAGCTTATCACAGGGGTTGTTCAAGGTTATAGCTAAATGACAGTATTTCATAGATACTACATAGAGAGATTCTGCCTTGGGTAAATGATCAAATTAAATGGAAGAAAAGACCCCTTAGAATTCTAAGACTATTATATTATCTGCTGTCTTATTGGAATACTCACAATTTCAGTTCCCTGATTTACCCTTTCCCTCTAGTCTAAAATGTATATCTTTTAGAAGTCATCTTGATTTATCAATAGATTTTCATAATCACCTTAGGAATTAAGTTACTTTCCAGATATTAAGAAAAATCTTCATAATCTTAAATACAAAGGGGATTTTATTAAAACTCAAACTTCATTAAAATTTTCAAGCTCCGTTAAACTTAGTTAAGCCTCATTAAATGAGGCTTAGTGTCTTTAGCCTTCTTAAACCAAGCTGAGAATATCTAAATTTTTAAAAATTCTTATGCTTTTAAGCTCAAAAGACTAGGTAAGACTGGTTAAGCATCTAGTGTTAATTAACCTGGGATCATTTTACATCTTTTCTTCATGGCTGACAGAACACTTAGGTTGTTAAATCTATTTGTATTCCATTAAATAATTTTAAGTTTTATTAAAATTTGTTAAGCATCGCTAATCCAATTCATCATCATAAAGATAGTAAACACAAGCTTTTGTTTAATTTTTAAGAAAAATTCTTGGACAAAAGTCATTAAATTCATGAGGAACACTAATAGTTCCTTTAAAATTATTAACTTAAGCTACCTCTATTTAGAGATGAAGAGACTGAATCAGTGAAAATTTAAGCATTTCCTTTATCAACCTATACATCCAATGTCATAGAAACATTTAAAATCCACTATTTATAATACAGGCTATCTATCTATCTATCTATCTATCTATCTATCTATCTATATCTGAATAATGAATGAATGGAAAAATATGCCAGATATGGTAATTCTACATGCAATTATTTATTGCTGAAAGAAAGAGAATATATAGCAAAGGGTCCATGAAGGAAGTCACAGTTAATTTTTTTTGGATCACCATCTGCTATTTGATGGATCCTTAAACTATTTCTTTCCTTTAGTACTATATGAATTAATACATTTTTCCTAAAATTAAATGTTCTTAATGATTTCTAAATGGTTTCAAAAATGACAGAAAATAACATTTATTCATTCTTTCAACAAATATTTTCATTTAAGCATGGGATGCTACTGCTCATATCAACTTTATCATTGTGTGATCAGATAATACCCAGGCCATGAAAATAGTTAATATTAATCCATCAGTCATGCCCAGATCAGTCTCTACCAGGTTGCAGCAGCAATCTGAGAGCTGTGCAGAAGAGGGCCTATCCTTAATCCAAAATCCTACCCTTTATTTCCCTATAGTTTGCCAGATGCTTTATATACCACCTTTTCTACTGATATTTCCATTTCTGTACTTGTAATGTAGTCTGGGCTTTCTATGGAGTCCTTTATTCAACAAATCCCATGCTAAACTGGCTGGTAAATGGGTCAGAAGAGTAGTCCTCAATGGTATGTGTTTTCTTCAGTTATCCTAAGAATCCAACGAAACATGTGCTTCTTTCTTCATAGGATATAGTATAAATTGCCTCTCACTTTAGATGGAATATTCCAACATATCCCACTTTATTAGAAGCTGCACTGATGTATCAGACTCCTTAACTTTTACAAGGTTCAACTCATATCCTCTTGCATTATGTGTCTTACTAAGTAAGGCAACTAGTGAGTTGGTCATATCCTGCTATCAGGCCAATCAGCATAATGTCATCATTATAATGAACCAGCTTGGTATTCTGAGGAATAACAAGATAGTCAAGTCCCTCTAGATTACAGTATGACCAGAAGGAGAAGAGTTGGCAAATCCTAATGTAAGAGTCAAGGTGTTCAGCTGTTTCTGAGCATGATTATCTTTGTTGATAGAAAGTCTAAAGAAAGCAACATAGATGTGTCAAAATATATTGGTTATATCCATAAATAATCCTATTTTTCACCACAGCTGTGATTGGTAAATCTATCTGATTAAGTTTGCAATAATATCAAATCATTTTGAAAGGCCTGTCTGGCATTTGCATTAGCCAAGAAGGGAAATTAATGGGCCTGCAGTGGTAATCATCAGCACTAAATTTTTCAGGTACTATTAGATAATAGCATTGATTTCTGCCAGTCTCCTGGGATAAAATATTGCTTTTAATTTACTTCCTTGGTGTAGGTGTGACTTAATGGCTTCCTCTTGACACACTTACCATAATGACCCTCACTGCCCAGGAACAAATGTAGGCATTCTTCTAGTTACTCTGTATGTATTGTAGGACCAATGAGAGAAGCACATGTGCCATGATTGCACTGGATGTCTTGTCAGATGGCTCAGACTACATCTTCATTTTTAAACTCACTTCCAATGCCACTTATTCTGACCAGTGAATCATAGTGGAGTCTGCATCTCCAGGAATTAGATTTAGTTCCGAGACAACCTCCAATCATTCCTGTAAGGTTTGGGTATTTCCCTTTCCCCAGGCATGTTCACCATGCTAATATTTACATTCGCAAGTTTCTGCGGTTCTTTTGGATGAAGGCTCTCTTTTCACAGAGTAGGTCTTTTACCTCTCCATTTGGGTTATGATGGGATAAAAATCTCTTGTTATGGGCCTCCTGGCAATGAGAGGTGGTGAGGTTGGGTCTCTATGAGAATCAGGCATCCTTGGGGCATGTGCCTGAGGTGAATGATTTTATGGACAGTAATGCTGTTCCTCTCAGATATGGAGTGGCTGTTTCTATGAGGAAGGGAGGTTTAGGCTGATTTAGGGATTCAGATTTCTTGGTCTTACCTACTTTTACCAAAATTACCCTGTACCTTAGGTTCTAATGTCTTCCATGCCATATCTTAATGTCAGTGAAGAGACCTGCGGAATTTCCACATTTAAATGACTGTGACTTTGTAACCCTTAGATCAGACTCAGTGTTATCTATGTTGTGGCTGTAGAAAACAAGGAACCTTTTAAAGATTTTATAGAGATTTTAAATTTCTCTCCCCCCTACCCCACATGTTCTGACCCAGACAACAAAAACTTGTAATTCTCATTTTCCCTGAGCCCCTTCTAGAGTTTTCAGAAGCAGCCATCCCATGCCACAATCTTTGTAATATCTATATGACACAACCACTAAAGGAACAGACACTTGATATTAAAATATCAATACAAACACACCAAATAACAGTTCCCCCCAACTTCTATAATAGTTTAATCTTTCAGGAGAACTGCTTTTATAAGTTAAAAGGATCATTTGGGGTCACAAAAATCTATGTTAAATCAAGTGTGGTCAAATAGCAATTATCTTTCTCTTTCTATGAGAGCTAACTCAAAGGTAAAACTCTCTTCACTAATTTTAAGCCTAAGTTTAAATGACAGCCTCATTCAGTCAGAAGAGCTAAGTTTAAAGTACAGGAAACAGACATCAATCAACTTCCTGTTGTCCAAATCTGAGGAATTTGTGACATCATAACCATATAAAATGGACCTTACATAATGGAGATCATTATGCTAAGCGAAATAAGCCAGTCAGTGAAAGATAAAGATCACATGATCTCACTCATTTGTGGAATATAATGAACAACATAAATTGGTGAACAAAAATAGATCCAGGGTCAGAGAAGCATCGAACAGGGAAGGCAGGGGAGGGTGGGGGGAGGGGGTAGAGATCAACCAAAGGACTTGTATGCATGCCTATAAGCGTAACCAATGGACACAGACACAAGGTGGGATGGGGTGAGGGCATGTGCTGGGGGAGGGGCAATAGGGGCAAAAAGAGACATGTAATACCTTAATCAATAAAGAATAAGAAAAAAGAAAAAAATGGATCTGACATAATCAGGCGAGGTGGACATTAAGACGATATGCTATCTGTGATCAATCTAGTATGCTGATGGTTGTCAGTATTTCTTCCAATTTCTTTGAAGTCTTTTAAGTCCTATAAGGATCTTTAGGCTTGAAGCAGCTCATGCACAGGTAAGGGAGTAAACAAGGGCTGGGTAAAATGGCAATCATGTGTTCAGTGGAACTTGTCTAAGCCTCAGGTCTGTGATCTGCTCTGCTTCTCTGTGAAATGCCTGAACCACAAACTCAGTTTTCCTCCCAGCATTTTGGGGCATGGATTCTCTCCCATTATTCTCAATAACCATCACTAGCTGTTTGACTCCTTAAGGACTCATGTCACAAAATTAGACTGTGTTAAAATTTCTGCTCTATAAATTTCTGTAATAGATTCAACCACATTTCCCTCATCTCTTAAATCCTGCTGAGCAATGTTAGACATGAACATCTTCAGTACCCTATTTGTGCTAACAGAACCCAATCTGGTACAATTACCTGATTATTTTCACATAAACAAATGAAGCTGTATTGTGTTCCACTCTGTATAAGATAAATTCCTTGGTGTTCAGGTGTCATTTTCTACTCATTTATAGAAACCATCAACTTTAATATCAACTTATTCAAATTTTGCTTGCTTTCTCAGAATGTAAAAAAATTATCAATCAGGAATAACATCTAATAAAGGAAGCACTGTGTTCTAAGTTGTTTCATCTAAAATAGGAATAGGTTTATTTGAATAAATAAAACTGTATTAAAAAGCTTTTCTTATATAGAAATGCCATTTTATGCTATCATCTACCATACTGTACTCAGCCTTGAACTAGACAGTTTCCTGTAGAAGTGGAACTTGGAAACTTAATTTCACTAACAGCTAAGAATGATTTATAATTAGCATATCAATTATTCATATGTAAATGTTTCCAGGCTACAAGGAATATGTATACAATTTGTCACATAAGCAGAGCAATTTCTTTAGAAGATAAATATGTTTAGCAAATTATTTTCTCATAAAGCAAAGGTGAAATTAAGCTGAACCCTTACTGAAATATCAAAAATATGAATTAGTCAGGCAAAAATTAGTTTTTCCTGTAGCCTTAAAAACAGTATCTAATAGCTTTACAATCATGTGATATTTAATATCCATATATTTGCATATAAATTACTCTTTAAGTATCTTTAATGTTTATATGGAAAGACTGCTGAAAATGTAGTGAATGCTAAAAGCAGCAATAAAAGGCACCTATTGTTTGAAAAGCTGTTCCTCCCGAGCCTGCATCAATGATTTCCATATTAAATCTTCTTAGTTTATGTTTCTCAATAATATTTTTCAAATGCTTTAACATCATAAGCATAGCAAGCCACCTACAAATCAAACTGTTTATTCTGCTTCTAGTCACTAACACTGAAACAAAAATTTTGGAATTAGAATTTACCTGACAGATTTGCATATGATGATTGAGGCAGATTATTGCTATTCTTTCAGTTCAATACCAATCTAACACACCTCCCTTAATTTTCCTTCAATATGGTTCTAATATTGACAGCAACAGCCATGCATGTCTACATTCAAACAAAAAGGATGTGAAGGAATAATCATTTTATAATATGAAAAGTACAGTTGATGGGCAACTTAAACTGTATGCTTTCCAATGTTTGGGGCTAGAGCCTCTCTAACTATCTGGGAAGAACTGGAAGATTGTGGTATAGCACCGGGTATTGTGGGTTGAATTGTGTGCTCCCAAAAGATATGTTGAAATTCTAACCCCTGGTATCTCTGAATGTGATCTTATTTGGGAATAGGATCATTGCAGATGTAATCAAGTTAAGGGAAGGTCACACAGTGTTAGGGTGGACCTTCATCCTATGGGACTAGTGATCTTATAAGAGGAGAAAAGACACAGACAGAAAACACTCAGGGAGAATGCTTTGTGATTATGAAAGCAGAGCTTGGAACGATGCTTCAATAAGCCAAGGGGTACAAAGAATTGCTGGCAACACCAGGAGCTAAAGAAAGGCCCTCAGAGAGAGAGCATGGTTCTCCTGGCATTGTCTAGCCTCCAGCACTGAGAGAAAATGCCTGTCTGTTGTTCTAAGCCACCCAGTCAGTGCTCATTTGTTTCAGCAGCCCTGGGAAACTAATAAACCTGAATTTTTATGAGAGGCACTGCTTTTCATTAGACAAAGGAGGCCTTTATTAAAATGTGTTTTTTTGAAAGGACAATGAATTAATGTATTAGCAAATTATTTACTCAGTAATATATTTTCTAAAATCAGTATCTGAAGAAATGAGACAAAGTCAGACACATTTTTTATGAAGATTAGGAAAATTACTAGTACAAAATATGGAATCTTTCCAAAATGGAGTGATGCAGCTGGGGCCTGAAAATTATATTCTCTCCTTACTTGCCAGGCACAGTCAGAGCCTATTAAGTGGGAGGAAAAAATATGTGGATTGGGTGGTAGTTAGGGTGTTAGAAACACACGTAATTCTACACTTTCTACACTGTATTGAGGCCCTGGGGCAAAAACATAAAATATGTCCCATGATGTTCACATTAAGACCAAGGATAAGAGGAAATTGAATGAAGATAAAGAAATTCATTGCACGGGATAGAAAGAAAGGTCTTTAAGCATTATAAAGTTCAATATTTGCTGATGTTATAATAAAATGTAGGCTAGAGAACATTAATGGAAGTAATTAGTGTCCAATAAATTGAACTAAATTATTACTTAAAATGTAATATAATGATAATATTAATATAAATGATATGGTGATAAAGAAAGAATATTCATTTGCTAAAAATGCACCATTTGAAAACTGTAATCATCTGGAATAATTTCTTTTATTTTATCTAATTCTCACATAAAGCTTCATTGAGATTGTATGGCAGGTTTAGTCATTTAAGTAAAAGCCTTGAAGTTAGATTACTATAGGAAAAAGCTACTCTAGAAAAGATATTTTATAATTTCAATTGCACAGAACTCATAACTATCATTTCATCCTATCTTGTGAAGCAATTTTTTTTTAGCACATTTATTTCTTTTGTTACTCAAATGATGAAAGAGACCATGTGGGTAATCCAGACTAACTATTATGGCTTTCCAAAATACAAGCTTAACTGGCTTTAGAACCAATTTTTTGATGGTTTAACAAACTAAGCATATTATTTTTTTAAAAAATTGGTCTATTTCACTACTGTAGAGTTTTAATTATACTTCACCTCTTGGGGACTTCTTTCATCTATAAGACCTTAGAATACACAGTGCTAGGTAGGAGTTAAAGCTTTGTGAATGACAAGCCAGAAGCAAATCTAAACAGTTGGGGCTAATTAACTAAATGGAGGCTTGATAACATACATAAATATATTATATATAGCTGTCAGAAAAATTACTTCAAATTGAAATAGCCAAGAAAAATTATTGGTCTTTTTCAGTTCAGTGCTGGTCTTGACTATTGACTAGGCAATTTTCAACTCTGAAGGGTTAAGAGGTTAGCTTGTGGATTTTTTTGGATGAGAAGCAAATCATGTCTGTCCAGAAGAATAAATAACACTAAAGATGATAATCTGTAGACCTTTTAGATATAAGTAGTTTTACATGTAATACAGAAATCTTATCCTAGCATTTTATTCCTTATATACTCTTAGCTGTTTAAAGTAACTATAACTTATAATTCCTTATTAGTTAATGATTTAAATGAAATTTTTGACATGTATCCATTTTATATTGTATGAGAATCATGCCATTTATTTAAATAAATCTTTATTGTTCAGATTATTACAATTGTTTCTCTTTTTTCCCCCCATAGCTCCCCTACACCCAGTTCCCAACCCACCCTCTGCCCTTACCACCCCCCCTCATTGTCCTCATCCATAGGTGTACGATTTTTGTACAGTCTCTTCCTGCACCCCCCGCACGCCTTTGTCCCAGAGAATTGTCAGTACACTCCCTTTCTATACCCCTGATTCTATTATATACACCAGTTTATTCTGTTCATCAGATTTTTTATTCACTTGATTTTTAGATTCACTTGTTGATAGATATGTATTTGTTGTTCATAATTTTTATCTTTACCCTTTTCTTCTTCTTCCTCCTCTCAAAGAATACCTTTCAGCATTTCATATAATACTGGTTTGGCAGTGATGAACTCCTTTAGCTTTTTCTTATCTGTGAAGCTCTTTATCTGACCTTCAATTCTGAATGATAGCTTTGCTGGGTAGAGTAATCTTGGTTGTAGGTTCTTGCTATTCATCACTTTGAATATTTCTTGCCACTCCCTTCTGGCCTGCATAGTTTCTATTGAGAAATGAGCTGACAATCATATGGGTGTTCCCTTGTAGGTAACTAACTGTTTTTCTCTTGCTGCTTTCAAGATTCTCTCTTTGTCTTTTGCCCTTGGCATTTTAATTATGATGTGTCTTGGTGTGGTCCTCTTTGGATTCCTTTTGTTTGGGGTTCTCTGCGCTTCCTGGACTTGTAAGTCTATTTCTTTCACCAGGTGGGGGAAGTTTTCTGTCATTATTTCTTCAAACAGGTTTTCAGTATCTTGCTCTCTTTCTTCTTCTGGCACCCCCATAATTCTGATGTTGGTACGCTTGAAGTTGTCCCAGAGGCTCCTTACACTATCTTCATATTTTTGGATTCTTTTTTCTTTTTGCTTTTCCAGTAGGGTGTTTTTTGCTTCTTTGTATTTCAAATCTTTGACTTGATTCTTGGGATCCTCTAGTCTGCTGTGTTGGATCTCTGTATATTATTTTTTTATTTCAGTCAGTGTATGCTTAATTTCTAGTTGGTCCTTTTTCATATCTTCGAGGGTCTCACTACATTTATTGGCCTTTTCTAGAAAATTCTTGAAAAACCTTATAACTGTGGTTTTGAACTCTATATCCAGTCATTTGCTTTCCTCCATTTCTTTAATTTGTGACCTGTTTCTTTTCTCCACATTTTGGCTGCTTCCCTGAGTTGATAGAGTGGCTTTGTGTGCTAGGTGTCCTAAGGAGCCCAGTGGCTCAGCCTCCCCAGTTACCTGAGGTGGACACTCTTGGTGCACCCCTTTGTGGGCTGTGTGCACAGTCTTGTTGTAGTTAAGCCTTGATTGTTGTTGATGTCACTGGGAGGAATTGACCTCCAGGCCAATTGGCTGTGAGGATCAGCTATGTCTATGATGGGGGAACTTCTGTGCTGGAGACACCCTTATTAGACAAGACTTGCTTCAGTGAGGCTTTGGTGCTCACTGAGTCTGCTCCCTGAGTGTGTGTCTTATGGATCTGAGGAGTTGTAATCTGGATGGTCCCATTCTGACCCCTGGGTACACTGGCTCTTGTATCTCCAAGAAGGTGCTAATTTACCCTCTTCCTGAGGCCACCCAGCAGGAGCTACGGAGAAATCTGCAGATTCCTCTTCTTTGTTTGGGTTTTGGAGGTGCCCAGATGAGGCCCAGCTGTGAAGCAATGCAAGCTGCTGTGGGGCCTTGGGCCTTCTTTTGGATGTTCTGGGTCTCACCAGCTCAGCTGCAGTTTTTTAGGTAAGTTTAGAATTCAAAGGACCAGGCCATTCATATGCAAAAGCCTCTGTGCTCAGTTGGATGGGGCGGAGTCTCAGGGCGGAGCAAACAGCAATGGCTTTGTGGGGCGGGATCTCAGGGTGGAGCAAACAGCAATGGCTTCCCGTCAGCCCTGCCCTAAGAGGCCCCTGGGTCTCAGTGTCCCGCAGTAATCACTGCAAGCACCTCTGAGAGAAAGCCGCCCTCGAGTTTCGCCTGTTGCCATACAGTCCAGTTTCTCCCCATATGAGTCTGGGTCCCTAGAATCTTGCCCGGAACTGGAGTTCAGAGCAGTCGGGAGCTTTTGTCTCCCTCCTGATTGAGAAAGCCAGCTGCGTACTCAGTTTCTAGCCCTCTCTGTTAGCGCGCCTCCATACCTCTGCCTTCCGCAGCTCCTGTGAGTCTCAGTGTGCTTTTCTCTTTCCTTCTAGTTGTAGAATTTCCACTCAGCCAGCCTTCCTGTGGTTCTGGATGATGTCCATTTTGTCTTTTAGTTGTAGTTTTGAAATTGTTGTGCGAGGCAGCAGTTCAGGTGTTTACCTATGCCGCCATCTTGATTTCTCTGAATCATGCCTTTTTAAATTTTGAAAATTGTATCTCAATAGTTTTGGAGATCATCCACTGAGATGCCCAAGTGGACTAATGGGAGAGCCAAATAAATAGTCTTATAGGAGATGTATATGACTTGATCTGGCATATTCTTTCTTGGTTCCTCAAGTGATTCTCAAGTGGCAATCAATTTTAACTATTCTGACCCTAGTTTTATTTCCTCCTTTGGTATTTGTTTTTGTTTCTGATTTATGCTTATTAATGTATTCCCCATTAGTGACAGCAATGGAGAGAAAATTTGTTTTGTGGTTTGACCATTTGCTAAGATCTCTGTTCTATTGATGATTATCGGGTTATCACAGAAAACTTGGCTTGTTGGTCCTTTTTTGTTTGTTTTGCTGTCTATTTGTAAGTTCATAACAATTAAAATTTCATTGCCCAAAAAGAAGGAGACCAACTCCTTGATTTTTTTTACCAAAGGGTTTGTGCTTTCCTTTTTATTTTTTTAATATATTTTTATTGATATCAGAGAGGAAGGGAGAGGGAGCGAGAGATAGAAACATCAAAGATGAGAATCATTGATCCGCTGCCTCCTGCACACCCCCCACTGGGGATCCAGGAGACCTGCTGGGGCCTCTGCTGCCTAACTTGTCCCCAAGGCTGGTTGCCACCAGGCCAGAAGCCTGCCAGTCTGATGGTGACAATGCTCTCTCCCAGTGTTTACAGTGCATGGGTCCCCGTCGGGGAGGTTGGGCATCTCTGACATGCATTGGTGAGAGTTTTCTGCACCACAGGGATGTTTAAACTTTCTCTGGTCTTGGGTTCAGAGGAGTGCTTTCCAGCTTGTGGTTTGTCTTTTCAGATTTCTGCATTTTTCTCATTTTTGTTTTGGGCACAGGAAGAGCCAGCTGTTGCCTGACTGGCTTCTGGCTCTGGGATCACACTTAGTATAGCAGTCTCTACCCTGAGATAATGCACACACTTATGAAAAGGGCTTTTTTTTCTCTTTATATCTCATCTCTAAAAGGATTTCCCTTTCAAATAACAAAAATGCTAATTCAGATATAAACAAACAAAAACATGTGAACACATGCAAAAAGGCACTAATTGACAGATTCTGTTTATAGGAAATGTCCAGGACAGGTCAAGGAAACAAGACAGCAGATCAGGGTTTGCCAGGGGCAGGCGGATGTGGGGAGTGAGTAATTTTGGTGCAGGGTTTCCTTTTGGGGTGATGGAACGTTCTGCAATTAGATAGTGGTGATGCTTGCACAGCATCATGAATGTACTTCATTCTTAGGAATGGTATAATTTAAAATACAAATAATAATTTTTATTTACTACTTAAAATGAATCACATAGTGGAAAAATGAAGGCTAAAAAACAAAAAACAAAAAAAAAAGAAAATAAAAAAAAGCACCCCTCCCCCAACAGACCCAAATAATAAAAATAAAAAACTGAATTATGCCAGGGAGAAAAGAAAAACATGACAAAAACAATAAAAGAAAAAGGTCAAAGAGGGAGTGTTAAACAAATTCTTCTGATGGGAGAGGGTGAGCAGTCTCTGCCCGCCAGCAGCTCTAGAGCTGGCCTTGATGCATTTTTCAGAGGCAGCTCCTCTTCTGTGGCAGGAACCAGGGCAGGTTCGAGGGAAGGTTCTTCAGGCAGGGGTGGTGGGCCTCAGTTATAGGAGATGCAGTGCAGGCCAGTCCCAGCTCCCGAGCTGCAGCTGGAGCAGCTGCTGGAGGTGGCATGACCACTGGAGGTGGACACCCCTCGGCTGTGCATCTGGCTCCTCAGGATGGACAACAGGTGTTGGAGCAGGAGCTGCCCCTGCCTTCTGGACCGGTGCTGGAGTTGCAAGAGGAGAAAAGATCACCCACGTGCCTGGATTTCCATGTGTCCTCCAAAGACATAACACTAGCCGGAGCCTTCCAGAGAAGCTGCAGCCCAGGACCCACCACAGGGCGTCCTCCCTGCCAATGGCCCAGCAGGTGGGTGGTCTGAGGCCAGTCTTTGCTCCTGGTCAGTCTCTAGGGTGCTCTCTGCATGTGTGCACCAACCCCTCCCCATAAGCTTGCATGCACCTCCACTCCACATCCCACCCTCACTTCCCCCACCTTCTCACCCGTGGGCTCAGTCTCCTTGGGCTCCAGGTCCTCTGGCCAGGTTTGGGCACAGTGTTCCAGGTAGAGTCAGAAATCGTGAGCTGTCTGTGGAGTCTGGGTGGCTTGGGGGGAATAGTCCTTCTCCAGCTGTCTACGAGCCCTGGTTGCCCAGACCCCCAGGGGGACATATTCACTTCAGTCCTGCTCTGGCCCTCTGTAGTAGACCCACCTGCCCCTCACTGGTGGAGATGGGCAGGGGTCTTCTCCACCAGCTGCTATTCCTGCATGTCCTGGTTTGAGCTCCTCAATGTCAGCTGGTCAGGAGGCCTCGGGGCCTTCCAGGTCTTAGCTGCTGCTGCTTCTGCCCACTGGACATTCTGCTCCTGGATCGGGCCCAGCCCTGCGTCTGCACAGACCTCCACCCAGGGGAAATGAGATTCACCTCCGGGCTCAGGATAGACCTTGGGGAGAGGGCCCCGCCCACACTCCACATCCACCAGCCAGCCTCGACCTGGGGTGTGAACATGACAGGCCCACCAGGCTTCTGCCCCTCCGCTGCCTGGTTCTGCTCAGGGCAGGTCCTCTCTATGTGCACACCCTTGCACGCGCACACGCACACACACACACACACACACACACACACACACAGGTAGGGGACAAAGAGCTGCTCAGGAGGGATCAGAGTGGTGGCCTGGCCCAGACAAAACCACCCTGGGTCTCCCTCTGTTAACTCTGGGTCCTGCCATGAAAAGGGCCACAGGTGTCTGGGCTGTGTCTTGAACCAGTGGTGGCTGAAGCAGAACATACTCTCACTACTGCCCTTTTGAGGCCTTGGCAACAATCAAACAGTCCATCCTTGTCAATGTCTCTAGCCAAGTAAGCTGGGTAGGGGCTGTTTTAGCATGTGGCTGACTGGTTACCAGAGTTCCACGTTCTGTTGGGCTCCGTTGTCAGGAAGTGAGGTTACTGCTTGGCCCTGAACCTTGAGTATCTCCTCAGACAAAAGAAATGACTTCACTTCCTGACAAGAGCAGTGAACTCACTTCTTGACTATGGGCAAAATTTAATGAAGCCCTTTTCTGTAATTATAAGGCAAAAATTATGCCAACTAAAAATAGTTTCAACACTTTCTATGTTTTTCTACACCTTTTCTGTACCTTAGAAGTATTTGTATGTCAAAACCAGGACACTCCACTATTAAACATTGCAATGTGATATTAATTAAAATGATTATATAATATATAGAAACATTTTTCTATTCAAAACTTAGGATCCAGCTGCTTCTGTACTGTTATCCAAAAAACAAATGAAAACTAAACAAACACACACACACAAAAAACCCAAACAAACAAAAAAACAAAGCCAGTTTTGTTTCTTATTTTGTATTATTTGTTGTCTAAATTTTCTCCCCATTTTCACTAATTTATTGTCTCTTTTGTTGACAAGGTCTTTGTCATATTCTCATCTCTAATATGTGTCCCTTTATATCAGCTTTATTATTCCCCAGTACATAGAAGAATATTTTGAATTTAAATACTTCAATACATAGATATTTTATTTTAAAATCCACACATAGATTTCTGTAGTGCATAGATTTGATATATGATGAAGCCAATAAAGGACTGTCTCAGAAGGAACAATATATCAATAGCCTCATGACAGCAAGATAGATTAATTCAAATTAATACCAAAATAGACCATGATATATTGGTTTTCCAATAGTACTTCATCTTCTCACAAATAGGAATTACATTATGCAGTGTAGATAATATTTAGGATGCTTTGAGTTCTCAAATTCCAGTGACTTGTACACATAAAATGTATGACAACACCTGGAAGAAAAAACAGAATATTACCATTTTCGTGACAAAAGGACCTGCTTAGGAGACATCACTATAAGTGATAAAAAGCTATTAGACATTTTCTTAAGCTGAAGTGATAAAATTTCTACTTTGAAATTTTGAGATATGAAAGTCCAAAGTTCAATTTTCAGCAGAAATTAATTTTTCACATTCTGGCATCAAGAATACACATAGTCTTGATATCTAGCTGTGATAAGAGGAAAAGCTACAAGACAAAGGCAAGCTCTAGAATAATTTAAAAGACCCATTCTCTGATCTCTCAAATAGTGGAGAGGAAAAAAAAAGGAAAGAAATGCCATTTGGAAAACTCTGTTATTTTTAGAAAAATCACTTTCACTCTATCTTCTAGCTGCCTTTAGAAACAATTAATATAAAACTGTTTTACGTTATAAGCTTGATATTAATTGTTGGCTAAAACAGCTAAGTAAACTCAGTCTTTCACTCTTTTCCTTAGTAACTCTTGGCCTCTGTCTCTTTCCACTGTGTTGGTTTCATCATGAAATTGTTACTAAGACCATGGATTTAGTCCCAGACTTTAGATCAATTCATGGCAATAAAGAGAATGGGCAATTATTTAAAGAATTATTTCCAGAAGATAAAGGAATTATTATGCCAGTTTCCCAGAAAATATTTTCTCACATCCCATTGGTCTAAGCTGTGTCACATGTCCATTCTTAAACCAATCGTTGATGAGGGAGGGTGGGCTGGGAGGGTAGGCCCAATTGAGCAGCTGGAGGTGAGGGCAGCTTCTCCCTACATACTGGGAATATATGAGAGTATATGAGGGGAAAACTGTTAACCTATACAAAAAAAAAAAGGAACTTTGCTAGAGATGAGATGAAATAGATACTAAACGAATGATAATGTACACTATAACCATATATATATATATATAATAGTGGACTGGTGCACAAAATCATGCACATTAAAAGGGGGACCCAGAGTCAAGTCCCCGCCCACCCACATGCGCCTCTAAATCATGTGAGAACCAGACCCAGCTGCCCCCCTCCATTAGGCTAGATCCAGACCCAGCCAGTCCCACCCTTGTCAAGCTCCACCAGGAGGGTGGGGTGCAGCCTCAGGTCCCCTGTCAAGCCCCACTGGCAGGGGAGCGCAGCCTCAGGTCTGAGTTCCCCCGACCCAGCACTGGGGGTGCACCTTGAGGTCCCCCGTCAAGTCCCACTGGGTGGGGGGCATGGCCTGAGGTCCCCTGTCAAGCCCCGCCAGGTGTGGGGTATGGCCTCACGTGCCCCAGCCTGGCACCGGGGAAGGGGGTGAGGCCTGAGGTCTGCATCAAGCCCCGACAGGTGTGGGGCGTGGCCTGAGGTCCCCCGGCCTGGTGCCAAGGCAGGAGGCGCAGGCTGAGGTCCCCCAGCTTGACACCAGGGCGGGGAGCACGGCCTGAGGCCCCCTGTCAAGCCCTGCCTGGTGGGGGGCGTGGCCTGAGGTCCCCTGTCAAGCCCCACAGGGGCGGGGGAGGGCGAAGCCTCAGGTCCCTGCTGATTGCTCCTTAAGGCTCCTTAAGGGAACTTTGCCTCAGCTGTGGGTGCAGCCATCTTTGTGACAGAGTGATGGTCAATTAGCATATTCCCTCTTTATTAGATAGGATTCTTAACAATGTATAAAGAAAATATATCTTCACATTCTTGATGCAAATAAATGATGAAAACTAAGCTTTATTGATAAAGTATCAATTTATATCCAATACTAGATTGCTGTTATCAATACTTTTATTTCCATTACAGAATCAGATTGCTTTATAGGTCACAAAATTTCTTATTATTCCAAACAAAAAGAAAAAAAATGGCTAAAAACACAATTAAGTTAGCCTATAAAATAATTAATTGAAATCCTATTCTTTACTTATGTGTTCTTCATATATAATGAAGTTCAACCCAACCCCCCACCCCAATGATTAAATTTATGTCCATCCAGTTCTATTCCTAACTTAGTTCTATTTTGCAATAAACATTAAAGTCCTTTATCTGCAAATTACACTTTTTTTTCCTGTTCCAAGTCCATTAATAAATCAAAAGCCCATATCTTATAGCAAGTAAGATTTGGAATATTAAGTGAATGTTTCATGTACAGTGTATGCAGTATTTGGACTCACGTGTGGTAGTGGTTGGAGACATATTTGGGCCCATAAATTCCAATTGCCCCCAAGTCCATCTCAGCACACCATACACTTTGTCTTTTGTTCTGAAGAGAACATAGGACTCCTGGCTGTGTGTTTCCAGTTAAGGTAAAAGATGGTGCTTTGTAATAAATACATGATATGATCTTGTCCTCAGGTGCCTTCTTTGCCCAGCTGACAATTAAGAATGTCGGTCAAACTGCAGACTATCAGTTAAAATGGAAAGATTTTAGAATAAGCCATCTGAGAGGGGGTGGAGGTTAAGTGCATAGTTTTCCTCTTTTTTAAAAAAATGTATGCTTTATGGAAATATCTAAAATTAGGCTTTATGGAAATATCTAAAATTTTGTAGTTCAATTTCTTGAGAAATTACTTGGAAGAAATGGTGTATTCTGTGCTTTAGCTAATAAGGTAATGATGATAATTGATTGTTGTTCAATCTGATTAGACTTAATGCCTTTAGTAAAATCCATTAAGAAGTGCTCCCCTGATCTCAGCACAATACAGCAGTGTCCTTGGAGATCAGCTAGCGTTGGGGTAGATGTGGAAGTGGGAGTAGGGTGCAATCAGGTATTCTTATATCCATTACCCTTAATAGGTTAGGCTCCTATTCATTCTGCAGCATTTGAGTCTCCAGAGACCCTGAGGAAATTTTGCCCATGCAGCCAAGAAACTAAGGGGAAGAAACCTGATTGTCCATTCTTATGACTACGTGTTTTGGGAGTATTTTCAGGAAGTGGAGTAAAATCTATTATATCTAGTTTTACCCAAATGTGCCTTTCTCCTTTTTATTTTCTCCTATTCAGATAGGAGGTTGGCCAGTCTGAATGGAAGTTGTCTGTTGTTCCATATTGCCATGAAAGTCACCTGATAAATCACTACACTTAAAAAATAACAATTTTAGGATAAAACTATAACTAAATTTTCCTTTAACTTTAAACTTCTAATTCTTTCATTAATTTAGCAAGTATTTTGCACCTTTCTAAAATATTGTTAGATGCTAAGAGGCTTTGTAATATTAAGTAAGGTAAGTTCTATTTCAGAATAAAAAGAATATGTACACTGGGATTGAACAAATAAGTAAATGTAAGGTGGATGGTGATAGCCAACTTTCTCACTCTTGGAAAGGAAAAGCCTAAGAAGGAACAAGTCTGTCCTACTAAAGACATTTCATGTTTTTCAAAATCCAAACCTAACCAATGCATTTTCAGCCCAATAACACAGGCATTCATCCAGCAAATCTTTATTGAATGCTGGCTTTGAGATGAACAGTGGGAGTGACTAGGGATACTAAGATATGAGGAAGATGTGTATCAGCTTTTATGATATCTACTTGGTTGGAAAAGATAGATCCTATCTAATAAAGAGGGAATATGCTAATTGACCCTCACACATCACAAAGATGGTGGAGCCACAGCCAATAATAAGGGAATATGCTAATTGACTGCCACGCCTTCAAAAATGGCGTCTCCCAGTCCCCTCAGCCCCCCAGCCGCCCAGGGCCGGCCCAAGGTGGAGGCAAGCCTCGAATGGCGGCTGCCCAGCTGCCCAGGGCTGCCTGAGGCTCAGGTAACAAGGGCCGGTCAAGGCTTGCGCTGCCGTCAGTGGCAGCAGCAGAGGTGTGATGGGGCATTGCCTTCCCCTGATCACTGGGTCGCCTCCCACCCTTGAGGGCTCCCGGACTGTGAAAGGCGGGCAGGCCGGGCTGAGGGATGCCCCGCCCTTCAGTGCATGAATTTTCATGCACCGGGCCTCTAGTATTAAATAAATGAGGATACATTTATGTCAGTATAGTTGCTAAGTAGTGTAAAGATAAAGTATGGCCATAAATGATGATAATAAATAAAATAATATTAACAAATAAATTTATACATAAAATTATAGATGGATTAAATAGCTCAAGGATGTAAATATATTGTTTTGAGGACAGTTTTCTAATATTTTGAAAAATAGACTATTTTTGAAACATAATGCAAACCAAGAGGCCATAAATGATCATTGTAAATTTATCTACAAATTTTTTTTTTAACTGAATGGCAAAACACCTTGAATGCAAAAGAAAACTATACATGACAAAGAAGACCCATTTGAGTAAAATTTGCAGGTCTGCTGACTGACCTTCCCCTCAGCACAGCCAGCAGATATTTTGAACATCATTCTTGTTGGTATGATGAATGAGAGTTGAGAGAAGTCCTATACACACGGCTGGTTTTACCCACAAAGTGTGGTGTGGGAGATTTTAAAGCGTCATGTACCAAGAACCTAATGAGGTATGCTCAAAAACACTGACATGCAGAACTGAACATTCTGCTGTCTTTTAGGAATGAGGCAACAGAGACTTGCTAGGCTCTAAAATAAAAGATTGTGTTGGGGCATATCAAAGGAATAAGGAAGAATTGGAAGTAGAATAAATCTAAAAATGCACCCTAGCTCCCCACCTAATTTACTCCCTAAATGAATGGATGGAATCAGCACTTCATCCTATTTGCCTGGCAAAGCCAAAAGGAGACCCTCCTGGGAGAAAAATAGCATCATCTAAACCTCTGTAACTTTCGAATGCACAATATTTAATATAAAATGTAAACCACAAGTATGCTAATTGGTAGAAAATAAATGTTTAAAAATCTTGAGAAGAAATAGGCAGTAGAATCAGACCCACAGATGGCATATATACATTGGACTTAGCAGAACAAAGATATTAAAACAACTGTAATAAATATGCTAATGAAACATATTAAAATATGGAAAGTGGATTAAAAGACGTTTAACTTAAAGCAGAAAATTCAAATCTATACAAAAAATAACATGGGCTTTCTGGACTTAAAAATATAATTTTTGAATTGAATGATTCAACGAAGCAGAAGTCAGGGTTAATGATCTGAAGACAAGTCAATAGAAAATATGCCAGTTAAATCTCAGAGAGGAAATTAAAGAATGGAAATAAGACCAGTATAGAAATTGAAAGGTTCGGAGTGGGCCGGGGTCATGCACCTAGGACATGAGGCCATAATGTATCACAAGAGATTTTTATTCCAGGCACCTGGGTGCAGGTGAGCTGAGTCCGACAAAATGGAGCCAGCGAAGACAGAAGGAGAAACAGGTTTTTATTAACTTCTGCTGGCTGCAAGCTGTTCTGCTGACGGAAGGGTCCTTCAGTCCTTGGTTCCTCCCAGCGTCAGGTGGCTAGTAGTTTTCCTTGATGAGTTTCTTGAAGGTAAAACCTATGAAAGTGTGTGTGTGTGTTGTGGGGAAAGGGTCTCCCTTAAGACCAGGCCCCAAGGCCTTTTTAAAATTCTCAAGTGAGCCCACACAGCCTCCAGGAATTAGTAAATTACCACTTAAATGTGCCTGTGAATTACTGCCGCAGTTGGTTAACTGATCTCAGCTGTGATTCTTTATATTTACTTTGTTCTCCAGTTTTCAAGGCAGCAGTTTGCTCTGTGACCTCAGTTCTCAGATGGATCTAGGAAGAGTTGGTGAAGTTAGCATGTTCAGTGATGACTTCCAAGCTCTTTATATGTCAGAACTGAAACCGTAAGTCCTGAACCCTTTCCATGAGATGTTTTTCTCTGCCGTTTTCCTGACATTGTATATTCACAATATAAATGCATGTGAACGAAGCCTATTCTCAGAAATCCCTGCGATTGTTTTTTCACACTAAGTCCCAGATGAGAAACACAAACTTTTTTTTGGGGGGGGGAGAGGGAATGGGAGGGTCAGGGGCGGGGGGAGGATTGGGCGGTGGTGGTATCTCTGATGGTATCTCTCTTTTTTGGCTGTAACATATTTTCCAGTCTTTTGTTTTTCTTAGTGTGTTGCCTTTTACAATCCTGTTTTATTCAGACTTCTCAATTCCAGTGTCTTATGTGTTCTGTGGCAAGGCCTTGTACTTTATGCTTATACTGTAAAAATGACTGATTTCTGCAACACCCTCCATTAGCAGCAGCTCTGAACCAATTTACCACTCTGGTCTCCTAACCAGTGCTTTACTCTTGGCCCTTTACATTGTTGCAAGTTCATATGATAACTTCAGCATTGTTTGTTCCATTATTTTGAATTTGAAACATCCATATATATTCCTGCAAGCATGTTTCCACTTTCTTTTTATTTGTTGACTTGTTTTCCATATCTAAGTCTAAAAACTCTTTCCTCTTTCCTTTATGGCTCACAACTGTATTGTGGAAAGTTCAGATCATACAATAGGTGATCCTTGGAAGCAGTTATTCACCCTACAGTACAGGCACACATAATGCAAGAATGAATGAGACATCATCTGATAAATTCCATTTCCTCTAAGAAGTTTCTATCTAAAAAAAAAAAAAAAGTGTTGGAGAGAAAATTTTTTTCTTCTTCTCTTCTAGTTTTTTTTTTCTTGTTTAATAATTAAACTGACATATGGTGGATTAATAGGAAAAAAAAACAAAATTAATTTTGTATGTATGGGAGCCTCCATAAAAATATGAGACATAAAAACATGACTAAAGCAGGGAACTGTTACACCTTTTAGACAAAGACAGAATAAAATTGTGAAGAGTTGACAAAACAGGTTGGGCTTGGGGTTGTAAATTAGTGAGGAAGTAACAAGGTTTATTTATACAGCCTTCTTGGCCCTAAGGTCCCTATTTCTTTGATAAGAATACCTTCTACTCTCTGGGTACAGGGGGATACTTTTCACGTGGAAGATGTAATTTCTGCTTCCAGGGGGGACACAGGAGAGTCAGAATGTCCTTCTTGCACTGGCTGTTTCTCAAGTGATTTTAATACCAAAGAATCAATATACAAAAACGGCATATCTTGCAATGGCATATTCTTCTCCCCCTCAAAAAAAAAAAAAAAAAAAATGTATGCAGAAGGCAGTAACTGCGGGAAACTTGAGGAGGAACTAGAAATTTTCAGGATCTAGAAGGATATGTAAGGTTTTCCAATAGTCAGAAATAACATACGCATAGGTAACAAGGGGGGATAAATGAGTTTCAGTGTGGCTAGCATGCTGTGTGTGGTGAAAGATTAGAGTATAGGAGCAACATATGAATCAGACCACATGATGGTTTTTATGTTTAAATAAAAGTCTGGATTGTATTTTGAAGATGAAATAGAAAAAGTTGAAGGAAGCACTTTAAGCAGAGGAACAAGAGCATGGTGAGAAAAGTGCTTTAGAAAACCATGCTAATTGATGTGCAAAGCAGTGGTACTTAAAACTCAGCATGTGTCAGAATCTCCTAGAGAGCTTCTTGAAACAAAACCACTGGGTACAAAACCCTAAGATTGTCTATTTCTGAGTCTGGGGTGGGGCCTGGGCTTTGCATTTCTAACGTGTTCCATGTTCCTGGGTAATAGTGATACTGATGGCCTGAAGATCACACTTTGAAAATCCCTGAGGTAGAGGACAGGTAGACTAACCAAAGGGCAGATACTATAACAAGGCCAATTGGCTAACGTGAAAGCAATAAAGCCATCAATCAGGCTTAAACAAAATGAAACAAAAGCAGCAACAAGATTGACTCAATTTAGTTATATCTTAGTAAAGAGACAACTTTAAAATATCTTGCTATCACATATATTCCTAATTGATCACTGTGACCCCCTTTTCCTCTCTCCTTCCTCTCCCTTTCTTTTCCTTAAACCATTCTATTCCTCATTCCCTATCTAGTTTATCCAGGTATTTAATGTCAGATCATGATAGAGGTCCAGGAAGAAGTAAAGTTAAAACATACAAAAGAAATGGAAGGAACAGGAGCAATGGGATTACTAAATAATTATTAGGCTTCAGCTTTAATTATTTTGTGTTTTATTGTACACTTGTTTTTACATTCTCATGAACCGTCATCATTTTAGGCTAAGGCCTTTCAACATCTTCATCTGGCTTTGAGTAAATGATCTGAGAAAAGACAAAGAAAAAAAAAAAAATCCAAAAACTTGGGAGAAGATAAAACACACCAGGTCATGGAACATGAAAATGAAAAGGGCAAAAAAAAAAAAAAAAAAATGAAAGCTGAAACAAAAAAAATTTAGATACAATAATTTATCATTATGGTTAGAAAGTATGAATGACATTGAGGTTAAGGCATTTGTTCTGAATAGGTTCCTCCCAGTGAGCGGGGGTACTCTGCACCTGTAGTTAGGTTTTGATCTGTTCAGAGGCCTTTGGAAAGGCGGATGTACAAACTGAAAACTCCTTCGGGTATATAAAATCACTTGTTTTAGTTCAAGCAGAAGGCAAAACTAAAGGGGGGTGGGGTGAGGGTGGGGGAACAAACTGGTATTCCAGAGTCTGACTCCCAGGTCAGCAGGGTATATAGGTTTCTGTTAATAGGATTTTTTAAAATATTGCTCTTAAAAGGTGGTTGGGCCCTAAATCCTAGTAAGTCTTTTGGATACAAATGTTATCCACTCTATTTTTTTCTGAGGGTGAGACTAGAAAGTGTCCATTCTTTTCCATTAGTGGATTCACTTGATTGTCATTTAGTGGTCTGCTTTTACACGGTGGGTGTGGGTGGGTTTCCGTGGGGATTGCCACCCTGCATTACCAGGGCGCAGTGTTATGAAATGTGGAGTCCAGCAGAGTAGCCCAACTTTTATGATTGTGTGCATGGCTCGCTGCACTTTCTGGGATGAGGAAATAAGGTACTACCTCTCTGTGAAACTAAGAAAACCTCTCTGTGAAACTTTTCCTTGGTTACTCAGAGCTCCTATTGAACTATCAGTTTGATTGCCTTTCACTTTGAACATCTTGTCACTTTATCCTCTTTAACCTATCTCCAGCCTTAAACCCTGTCTTGAACATTCTTAACTCCCCATTTTTCCACAAAGATTTTCTTCCCTCACTCCCCTCTATATAAATTGCTGTAGTCACTTTCCCAAATAGTTATACAGCGGGGCCTTTTCCTTCCTGTTCCCACAGCATCCTGAATATCTTATTGGTGAAGGGATTGTAAATTATTCCAAGGTTAAGAAATATTATTGTATACTTATCTCTGTATCACTATTAATCTAAATGTATTTATTTATGCAAAGTTTATTCCTCATCTCTTCTTTGACAAGGCTTTGTTTCTTCTCCTAGAATGTCCTCCTTTTACCAACCCACTGAAAAATAGGTGCTGCATATTCTAACACTGTCTTCGCATTGGTTTACAGAACTCTTGTCTGATCTGTAAATAATGTATCCAAAATAAAATGGGCATCAAGAGAAGGTGATAGGATTTAAAGTAACTGCAAAAAATGCAGTTGGGTAAGATAGAAATCACAATTTATCATTATTAATACTAAAAAAATGTAGAAATTTGTTTTTTCCTCTTGTAAAACAGTTATATATAAAATTGTACAATGAATGAAAAAGTTCAATGTTCCCTAATATTTGGCTAAGCAAAAAATATTTCATGAGGCATTTCTTAAAAACCATAGCTATATTAGGATGTGAAATACAAATGTATTTTATACCACTTATTCTATTTCCAAAATTCTCATTAAAATAAGTTGACATCAGCTTCCCCCTCCACACACACACACCCTTCTGTCTACATTCTAAGTCACAAGAAATGATTAAAATTATTTTGTACACAATATAATTTGCTGTGCCAAACCTTTTCAAAACTTCACAGCTTGAGTGAGTGGCACGTTCTCTTATACTCATCATTGGCTTGTTAGTGTAATAAAAATAAGAATCAAACATGAAGTTTCTTAAAGATCTTTGTATCTACATCAAGGGTCTTAGCTTCTGGCTTGCACAGCTTGTCTTCTAGATTTATAATTCAATCTCCTATTTTTAGTTCTTGAATAATGTAAAAAGCAGGCAAGTTACTTTACAGAGTCTTGCCTTTTCCCAGCAGCAGCTGCTGCTGCTACTGCTGGCATCATTGTTATTCATGTAGAAGGATATAGCTGAAAAGACCAATTCAGAATCAAGCAAGAATAACTGTGAATCTCAAAGGTGTTATGGGGAAATTTAATCAGAACATGTAAAAGTAATTCTGTTTGAAAATCAGTGAAATCTTCCTTTTCAACATTTATTCTAAAATGTGCACAACTGTACTGCATATTAAAAATATTGATTTTTTTTACCCTGACATTTTCTCTTTCCTTGGCCATTACTTGCGATTTTGCTAAAATTAAATATGAGGACAAGGAAAATTGTATAGCGGATGAGTTGAAAATTCTGAGGCACTGAGAACACTGCAACCACATTTCTCCTTGAAGCAGATAGCATAGCAGTGAGCAAACATCCCTTCATTAGCTGGATTCTCGGTAACAGTACACCACAGACCTACTGCTAGATGCTGGCAGATGTTTAACCTTTTGTGAAAGGAAGCAGGTGTGACAAATGTTATGTGGCTGCGTTAAAATTCTGGGGTTACGTGGCCCATTCCCCAGGGTTTCTCCGTGCTCTTACTGAACAGATTCGTTTCAGTTAACTGGACTCGTCACAGAAGAAAGGAGCAAAACATTATGTGTGGTTCCCAAGCACAGGATCACGTCTACGTAGAGGGGGAAATCTCTCTTGTGTTAAGCTTTATATTTGTATCCCAAATTTAGGGGAGCATCATCGATATAGGGCACAGAATCTGTCTCATTTTTAGTCACCTGATGGTTTTACCTGGTGCTAGATCATTCCTAGTAACATTCACTTTCCACAGTGATTCAGAGAACTTCACTGCTGAAGCTGTCAATTACAGCTAACAAAAACAAATCATGAGAAAATTAAGATTTACTTTGTGAATAAATAATTTCAGTGTGTTTCAGAATAGAATGTTCTTGGATTTTTTTAAAAATAAGTTTTGTAAGAAATATATGTGGCCCTAAGCAGTAAAAATAAAGGAAAAAAACTGCAGCATTTTAGTAGGTAAATTTGACACATTGTGTGGTACACAATTTATTTATCTGCAATTAAAAAATAAAAGAGCTAAAACTTTGATATTTTCTGTAGTTATATTCACATGTTTTTACATGAAGGCATTTTAGATCTCATTTCATAAAATTCTATGTAGATTTTCAAATATATTTAAGGGCATTTAATGAGATACTTTCTTTTATTTCTTAGGAAGCATGGGATAATGAGGCAATTAATAAACATAGTGTCTGTTTAAGGTCTTTTAATCACTTAATTTAAAAAAAGAATATCACATATCATAAAAGTTTCCATTTATTTTACTTACCCTCCTGAATATATTAGCTATATTCAGATCTATAACTACTGACAATGTAAGATAGTGTATATTCACTCTTACAGTATATGCAATCTTATAAGAATGGTGTTCAGAGTCCCAGAATTGGAGCATTGTTTAAATCCTTAGAGTTCATATTGGCCATCTTTCTCATTTTGCATATGAGATGGCAAAGCTGTATTTTAATCCAGAGTACATACCTTGCTGTTGATAATAACAATTACAACAAGGCACCTTTTATTGGGCATGAATTATATTTTGGTTACTTTACATTTAATTTTTTGATTTTATAGATGAGGAAACTGGAAAAAAAAAAGTTCAGTAACTGCCCAAGGTCACATAGCCATTTCATATCTGAGCTGGTATAGTTGAATTCGGACCCAGGTGACTCAAATCAGCTCATTCAACCACACCACAGTGACTTCTCATTTGGATGTCTTTACAGTGAAAACAAAAGAATGGTCAACCAACTTCCATGCTAGGTTTTTTTCTATTTTCCCACTTAGATAGCAATGTTATCTAAAGGAGAATTTGGAAGAAAGTAAAACTGGGAGGTAGGCAAACATCTACTCCCATATTTCTTATCTCTACCTTTGTCAATGACACATTTTCTGCATCTTTCTCCTCCTCTAGACATCCTGGGCCTGCCAGGGGCTCTGGGGACGCAGGCTTTTTGACTTCAGGGTACCATTATTGTGTCCTCTCTCAGCAATAATGTTGAGTGCTTTTATCTCTCTTAAAGCCTGCTCCCTCTTCTATGACAGAAGAGGGGATTGCACTCCATTTTCAAAGGTGACAGTTGACAAATTGATCCTCATACCAGGGCTAATAAATGTTACAGATTAAGGACTGTGTCCTTTCCACACGCATATGCATTTTAATAGTAGTTATTTAAAAAAAAAAGATGTAACCCTTTAATGATGGGATATGTGATTATAGCAAGGATTTAAGGGAGAGATTTTGGGTGAGAGGACACATTTGTCAGACACCTTAAATCTCACTGCACTTGCAAGTGAAGTTAATTCTATTTTTTGTGTGTCTTTTTAATGTTGTTAAAAAAGCTGATGGCAAATAAATCTAACATACAATATTTTTTTCCAAAGCAAATGATGGGAAAAATCATTAAAATCACAGTACCTTAAAGAAAATAATAAACATAAGGTTAAACTTGCTGTTTCAATTTGTATTTGGAGTGGGAGTATGTTGAAAGATATAATCAATAAGAACATTAACCTGCAGGTGTACCTGACACAAAAGCCAAAAGTTGCACATCAAAAATAACACCATTTTCATTAGCATTAGTGAAGGAAGATAAGAAGTGATTGGATGGAAATAAGACTAGTTTAATTTTCAGAAAGTGGCTTTGTGGAATGATAAGGGTGAAAATTCTTTTTCTTATAATTGATGTTTTTTTAATTGCATTAAGCAGTTTCATTATTGCTTTGTTTAACAACCTGTGGTTAGTGGCTCATACATAATTAATAAAACAGAGATAAAAACAATGCCATTATAAACCAATTGACTGGCATTATGCTGTAAATGTTAATATCCATCTAGAAGAAAAAATTCAGGAGTATTCTCCAAGAAAGTGATTCTCAGTCACAGGTGATCTATTCAAGAAAAATTATACCAAACTGCCCTGGCCGAGTGGCTCAGTTGGTTGGAGCATCATCCTGCACACCAGAAGGTTGTGGGCTGGATTCCCATATACCTAGGTTGTGTGTATGTGGGAATCCCTATGTTGGGCACATACCTAGGTTATGGGTTTGATCCCTGGTCAGGGGGCATACAGGAGACAACTGATAGATGTATCTCTCTCTCAAATCGATGTTTATCTCTCCCCTTTCCTCTCTCCCTCCTTCCTCTCTAAAAAAAAAAAAAAAAAAAAAAAAAAAAAAAAAAAAAAAAAAAAAAAAAAAAATCAGTAAAAATATATCCACGAGTGAGGATTAAAAAAAAAAATTATAACAAACTCCCTGGTCATGGCTCCCTCCATACACCAATTTTTTTGAAGTCTCCCATGTTGATTTTAATATGATGTTAGAATTGACAAACTCCAGCCTAGGATATAAGACAATAGGATAAGTGGAGAAGTAGAACTTACTAATTGTTTGGTAGATATTACTGGTTCTTGCCAGTAGTTTTAGATCTCTTCATGTTTCAAAACATATAGGGCCTCAGCTTTCTTCTTTAATCAGGCTATTCACTCTATAGTCTATTTGCCTAGAGGCAATTACTCCAAAATTCATTTTTCTAGTCCATATCTCTTCATGGAACTTAATGCTTATTGAACTTTGTTTATGTGACAGGCACTATTATAAGCACTGCGCACATGGAATTATGATGAGCCATGAACCTGGTACTTAGAGTATAGTGGAATAAACTCATTTTGGCTGTGACTGTTACATTTAGGATGTAATTACTTGTGATATCCCTCCTCCTTCACTTGAGTGTTAGTGCCTCAAAAGCAGAGACAATATCTGATTTTTTCATCATATTTTCTTTTTTTAAAATATATTTTATTGATTTTTCACAGAGAGGAAGGGAGAGGGATAGAGAGCTAGAAACATCGATGAGAGAGAAATATCGACCAGCTGCCTCCTGCACACCCCCCTACCAGGATGTGCCCGCAACCAATGTACATGCCCTTGACCTACTTTAGCTTCATTATTTACACACACACACACACACACACACACACACTATATATATATATATATATATATATATATATATATATATATGAGAGAGACAGAGAGAGAGACAGAGAGACAGACAGACACTCATTAGACAAGGGACTCTTAAAACTAAATCTATTCACAACCTAAGTGATAAAATACTTATTTTAAATGAAATTTTCACTATGTTTGGTACTATTGGTTGACAAGTGAATTTAGAAATGATTTACAAGAGAAACCAAGATGGCGGCATAAGGTATACACCTGTACGTGCTGCCTCTCACAACCACACCAAAACTACAACTAAAATACAAAACGACTATCACCCAGAATCACGGGAAAGCTGGCAGAGTAGAAGTTCTACAATTAGAAGGAAAGAAAGAAGCTCATTGAAACTGTGTAGGAGGTGCAGAGGCTTGGAAAAGCATAGGTACGAAGGAGCGCACGAATCACGCTGGTGACTAGGTACGCTGTTTTTTTCAATTGAAAGGAAGTTACAAGCTCCCGACTCCTCTGAACTCCAGTTTCCAGTGAAACTCTGGGGACCTAGACTCATACGGGGAGAAACTGGACTGTCTGGCATCGGGTCAGAAAGTGAGGGTGGCTTTCTCACAGAGGTGCACACAGGAACCATTGTTTACTGCGCTGGGGCATGGGACTCAGGACTCGGAAACGCAGAGATGCAGAGACGGCTGACTGGCACCCATCGCTGTTTGCTACACTCTGGTGATTCCCTGAGATCCCGCCCCACCCAATTTACAAACCCTCCTGAGCTGTGTGCAGCAGCTTTTGCATATGAATGGCCTGCCCTTTCACAGCTTAACCTAACAAATTGCAGCTGGGTCAGACAGCTCCAAAACTTCCAAACCCCAAGCAAAGAGGAGAAATCTGCAGATCTCCCTGTATCTCCTGTAGGGTGGCCTCAGACAGTAGCTGACTTGCACCTCCTTGGAAATCCAGGAACCAGTGTACCTAGAGGAAAGTGTGAGATGACACCAGATTTCAAGTCCTCACTTACATAAGTGACACACTCAAGAGGCAGACTCAGTGAGCACCAAAGCCCCACTGAAGCAAGTCCTACCCCATAAGGGTGTCTCCAGCACAGCAGTTGTTTCATTATAGACACAGCTGATACTCACTGTCAGTTGGCCTGGAGGTCAATTCCTCCCAGTGTACCAACAGCAATCAAGGCTTAACTACAACAAGACTGTGCACCCAGCCCACAAAGGGGTGCACCAAGAGTGTCCACCTCAGGTGATTGGGGAGGCTGAGTCACTGGGCCCTATAGGTCACCTACCACACAAAGCCACTCCATCAACACAGGGAAGCAGCTAAAATGCGGAGACAAAGAAACATGTCACGAATGAAAGAAATGGAGGATAGCAAACTACTGGATATAGAGTTCAAAACCACAGTTAAAAGGTTACTCAAGCCGAAACCGGTTTGGCTCAGTGGATAGAGCGTCGGCCTGCAGACTGAAGGATCCCAGGTTTGATTCTGGTCAAGGGCATGTACCTTGGTTGCGGGCACATCCCCAGTAGGGGGTGTGCAGGAGGTAGCTGGTCGATGTTTCTAGCTCTCTATCCCTCTCCCTTCCTCTCTGTAAAAAATCAATAAAATATATATTTTTTAAAAAAGGTTACTCAAGAATCTTCTAGAAACAGCTGAGAAACTTAGTGAGACCTCTGAGGAATTTAGTGAGACCTTCAAGGATCTTAATGAGAATGCCAAAAAAAATGGAAAAGGACCAGTCAGAAATTAAGCATACACTGTCTGAAATAAAGAATAATATACAGAAATCCAACAGTAGACAAGAGAACCCCAAGAATCAAACCAAAGATTTGAAATATGAGGAAGCAAAAAACACCCAACCAGAAAAACAAAAAGAAAAAAGAATCCAAAAATATGATAGTGTAAGGAGCCTCTGGGACAACCTCAAGCATACCATCATCTGAATTATGGGGGTGCCAGAAGAAGAGAGAGCAAAATATTGAAAACCTATTAGAAGAAATAATGACAGAAAACTTTACCTACCTGGTGAAAGAAATAGACTTACAAGTCCAGGAAGCGCAGAGAACCCCAAACAAAAGGAATCCAAAGAGGACCACACCAAGACACATCATAATTAAAATGCCAAGGGCAAAAGACAAAGAGAGAATCTTGAAAGCAGCAAGAGAAAAACAGTTAGTTACCTACAAGGGAGTACCCATACAATTGTCAGCTGATTTCTCAACAGAAACTATGCAGGCCAGAAGGGAGTGGCAAGAAATATTCAAAGTGATGAATAGTAAGAACCTACAACCAAGATTACTCTACCCAGCAAAACTATCATTTAGAATTGAAGGTCAGATAAAGAGCTTCACAGACAAGAAAAAGCTAAAGGAGTTCATCACTACCAAACCAGTATTATATGAAATGCTGAAAGGTATTCTTTAAGAAGAGGAAGAAGAAGAAAAAGGTAAAGTTAAAAATTATGAACAACAAAGTGACAACAAATACATATCTATCAACAAGTGAATCTAAAAATCAAATGAATAAAAAATCTGATGAACAGAATAAACTGCTGAAAATCAGGAGCATAGCAAGGAAATGGACTGACAATTCTTGGGGGCAAGGGGGCGTGAGGGGTATGGGAAGATATTGGACAAAAATCTTACACCTATGAATGAGGACAGTGACAGGGGGTAAGGGCATGGGGTGCGGGGGTGAATCAGGTGGAGGCGAGCTATGAGGGGGAAAAAGAACATCTGTAATAATCTGAACAATAAAGATTTATTTAAAAAAAGAAAAGAAATGATTTACAAAAAGACAAAATGGCCCTAGCCAGTTTGGCTCGGTGGATAGAATGTCAGACTGCCTGGGTTGCGGGCTTGATCTCCAGTGGGGGGTGTGAGGGAGGCAGTCGATCAATGATTCTCTCTCATCATTGATGTTTCTATCTCTCTCTCCCTCTCCCTGCCTCTCTGAAATCAATAAAAATATATTAAAAAAAGACAAAATGTTAAACTTATAGCTTTGTTTGCTTTGATCAAAATGTATTCTGAATATATTCCAACAATTGTGATGTCATCCAGGTTAATTTGCACTGAGGTAATAAATCATGGTCATTGGAAAGGCAATCTGAAAATGGGTGTCTAGAGAATTATGAGAAAAGAGGTGAAATTGCAAGACACTGAGTATGTTGTATGCATTGTTTTTGTCATGTCCACAAACTGTAATATGTAATGTTTATTGAATAGTTGTGGGCATTTTTGTGATACATTAGATGTATAGGCACCTTTAGAAATGTTCATGCTACTTTATTTTGCAATTCATTTATAAAATGTTGAACAGTTTAATTATGAAAATTGGAATTTTGCCTGACATATTAAATGGCAGGTTGGATTGCCTAGATATGCATTAAGAGCTCTATATTTTTAATGTGTCAATTTTGTGAAAATTGACTCTTAAATAGTTTTTGTTTAGTCCTGAATGAAAGAGAACTTTTCAAGTACTGTACCAGTTATCACAGACAAACTTCACAGCAACTGAATTAGCTCTTAAATTATAAAACAACACGTGTATAGTTCTAGCAGTATATAAAAACAGCATACAGTGAATAAATCAGGACTATCAATAGCAAGATCTGATATATGAAGTGAAAGAAATAAAATAAGAGATATTACCAGAGAAGGATAAATCTATTTAGAGATAGAATAGTAAATGAGATGGAGAATTTAAAAGGAGATGTGAAAAAGTCAAATTATTTCAGATGTCAGAGGCTACAGAGAATAACAACAGTCACATAAATTTATGAGAGGTCAGAGAAAAGACTAGTGTTATATAAACATTAGCTTAATTATAAACTCTTTAATGTATTAGCCATACAGGTTGTTTATTAGCAATATTACTGCCTAGTTCTTAAAGTTATGTTATCATTACTGAAAGAGCTTTTAATATAGAAGAGGCTCACCATTGTTTTGCTTTTTATTGAAAGGGTCAAGCCTTTTCAAGGGGAACTTAAAGATATACTGAAATTCTAATGGTTTCACCATGTGTCTGAAACTTATATAAGCTAATATGCACACCTGTCTACAGGTTTGCTGCCCCTTGACTAGAAAATAATATCTGTCCATCAATATTGTGAATGGTTACTATGATGGATACTGAGGGAAAAAACAGAATGTGCTTAATCATTACAACAAGAAAGCAAGGAAGCCTGCTTTTGTCTGGGGACCTTGAGTATAAGAAAACAAAGGATATACATTAACTATATTTGGTTATGAATGATTGTGGAAAAAAAAGATTATAAATATCTATCTTACCTTATGCATGATTCCATGCATACAAACTCACTCATAGTTAGGACAATGGTAAACACTGCTGTCCAACATACAGGCAAAAAGCAATAAATTACTGCCTTGGTTTCTGCCAGGGGAACCTTGTTCCTCAATGGATTTTCCTCGCAGGAACTCACAGAAGGTCTTCACTTTATTTGATGTTTCTTTGAATTTGCATTATGCTGCAGACTTCTCAAAGTTGAACAGGCTTTTTTTTTTTCTTTAATCAACCAAGTGATCCACGGAATGTAAGATCTTTTGTGCGGGAGCTGAGTAAATGAGGATGCCGACTGGGACAGCACCACTCACTTTTCATGGACTGTTTAAAGTAATTATGGTAATTAGGGCAACTGGTTTAACAGTTTATGCCTAAGCAATCTTCAGAGAATATCTACTTTGTTTCATCTTTTGGCTAAGACCGATGTGTTTTCATAGGCTCTTTAGTATTAGAGGTAGAAGAGACCTTAGAGATCATCTAGACAAATTGATGCACAATTTGTAAAAGGTAATACTTTTTAATAATTAATCAGGTATCTGAATATGCAATAAATTAGTTTTATTAAATTTAATTATAGCTAATTCAAGGTTAATCTGGTGATGATGTAATTCTCACTCATTTGCATATATTTGTTTGAATTATAGAGAATAGGGAGCAGTTTATGGTTAACATTGGAGAGGTGAGTGGATATTATTCGTAAGAAAATAAATAACACCTGTTGTGATGGGGAAAATATTTGAGCCCTGTAGATTTAGAACAACCTGTCCAGGGAAGTTGCTCAATAAGAACGTAACAGTAGAACTTCAAAATTCTGTCGATTTTTCTCCTACATCCATCTCTTTATCTCATATCTTTGGGATTCAGAAAATAAATGGGAGGGGACAGGAAGCATTTTAATAATCTTTCATTGTTGATCCCTCTGTTGGACATCTAAAGAAATGTGTGGCAGCAGCAAAACCAAGATGTGGCAGAAGAGTGAGCTGTTTCAAAGCTATTGCAAGCCTGGTGAGCAGATGAACTAGCCTGTGATTTTGCCATAAACAAAAGTGAGGAATAAAATAGTCCAACGGGGTGTGCCATGAAAGGCTCAGAAATCGGGATATAAACAGAAATCTTGTTCTGGTTTACTGAAAATCAGAGAGTTGCATCCAGAAAAAGAACCACAATTCAAAAACAGCAGGATTGACAGAGAGTCTATTCATCCGGAATGCTGTAAATTTATATCCCTGCCTCACACTATATACCCCTACCAAATCAGGGAAAGAAAAAATGGATTAAAGATATAAATGTAAAAAATAGAACTACAAAAGAATTACAAGATCTAGCTAATACTTTTTTTTATTTTGCCTAGACTCCTGTATGACTGGATTACTTTCTAATAATAACAATCAGAAATAATTAAAAACTCAATTTGAAAATAAAAAATGTGAATATAACAGCTAGTACTATGTAAACAATAGCATCTTACTTTCCAAGTGGGACACTGTTCTATCTGTGGCAAGGTTATAGTATTTGCTTTGTGCGTTTTTAAATCTTATTTATAAACATAGACTTTAAACCTTACCAAGAATCATAATTTCAAGTAACATACATTTAATTTAAATCACCATTTTATGAAGTTACTTTAAACAAGATTAATCTATAATAATGTCAAGGATATAACCATTCAGAACAGAACAGCTCCAAGATAACACTTAGAAGCATTTTCAAACAATGCAAAAGCTCTTGTTAACAGGGTACTGTAATTACAGGATGACTTACAATGTAAATGAACAGTAAACTAATTCTTTCAGAAGAGTAAGACTTAGCATATGAATGACACCTCCATCCCCCTTAAATAACAATCTTATAAAAATCAAGCAGTATTGTTAATATCAGTGCTGCTGTTAAATGTCATCTTTTTTTGTATTTATAAAATTGTAATATGGAGGTGTACATAAAATTAAATTTTGTAACATTGAGCATATCACAAAAAGAATTTAATAATTATATAAATTTAACCATTCCTAACTTAGAATAAAAGTAAATGCATTATCTCCAGTTCATTGTTAATGGAAAAGATCTGTCAAGAGAAGAGGTGGGAAGAAATGAAGAATTCTGTTTAAGTCATATTAAGATTGAGATATCTATTAGATACCCAAGTGGTGATGTCTATTGGGAGTCATATACAAATGTGAAGCTCAGGGAAGTGTCCAGCACTGAAAAACAATACTGGGACTCATATAGGAATTAGGACACAGGGAGAAGATACTATATAAATGTTTCTTGACTATAAGTAGCCATTGTTCCTGAAGGAAAGTAGATACATACCATATTCTGTTGGGAAGTTGCTACTGCACATGTTTAAAAAGCTAATATTTTAAGTGCTTACTATGTGCCAGGCACGTTTTCATATATCTTACATTTGTTAAAATGATATTTAATTATATGGGTCTGATAACACTTGTCAACATAGCTGGGTCACCCAAAGAGCCTAGGACATTAAATTTGCTGGCAGCCTGAGAACAGTCTACATGCTTCTGTCAAACTGCCGGGGAGTGCCCTGGCTCTGTCTTAAAGAGGGATGAGTTCCTGAGGTCAGTGACCCCTTTTATTCACAGGGGGAGGGTCTGAGTTCATCTTTCCCAATTGGAGACTGGGCGCCCTCACAAAGGCACCCGCAAGGGCCGGGTAACACGTGCATCTGGACTCATGATGACTTTGCCTTATTTCCTTAGGGCACTGTTACATCACATAGCTCTCCTGTTCCTTCCCTTCTGTGTCTGAGAAGGATTTGAAAAAGCCCATTTTTTAAAGGACATTGAACATTCAGACTGAGTGGGTGTTTATCTTTTTATGATACCATTTGAGAAGACAACTCTTACCCTGCTTTGGATTGTCCTGGTCATCAAAGAGAACATGCTGGCCTTCATTGATCCCAGTTGTGACCCAGCTCGGCAATTTTTAAGAAACTCTGCTAATGTAAAGCAGATGAAACATGTTTGCCTTGTTTCAAAATGACCTACATATAAATTAACCTAAGAGGCATTGGTTAGAGATTACCTTGGTTAAAAAAATTTCTGCAGAAATTGAATTGACATATTAATACATTTACTTATGTTTTGTTGTGGAAAATATAAACAGCAATTTACTTTCAGACACACACACACACAGACACACACACACACACACACACACACACACACACACATACCAAGGTTTGCATTTGATACTACACATACACACACAGAATAAAAATTATGTAGATATCTGGCTAATATTCTTTTTGTTGACAGTGTTGGCCATTTCCAAGCACAAATAACCCATAGAATATGAGATTCCTGAACTACACTGACAGAAGTGAATAATGACTGTGTAAAGTTTAAATCTGACTTTCTGTGAAAGCCAGATCTGCTAGAAGGATGGGTAATTTTTAAAACCCATACTTTATGGGACATATTCTATTAGAGATCATTATATTTGTAAAAAGAAAAAAAGCCAATTTTACAGAATGAGAAAAGATAGTGTTTCAGTTTATTACTACTCATAAATGTTTCTCCAAACTGATTTCTATTGCAGGCACCTAGGGAATCACCTTGAGCTCTGAAGTTTTACATGTTGTGTGTTGCATGCATGGAGTTACTGATATTTTCTTTTACACTGTGTGAAATACAGAGCAAATGAGCAATTTATAAGGAATTGCTTTAAAATGCTGTAAGGGGTTAGGCTATTTCCTCTGAGCCTGATTAGCTAAAAATGGGTTCTCTAATGAGGATGTGATTACTAGCTTCAAGCTTTATGACTCTTTGCTGGAAATGTCACTGATTGTCTAGGAGCATTTTAAGAAATGGATTTGGAATGAAAGAACAAACACCATCTAGAAGTCATGTACTGCTGGGATTCTTATCCCAGCATTAAGAAGGGGTTCTCAGCAATCTGGAGAAAGGCTATGTGTAGATGATTAAGAAGGAGTCCAAGGACGAAAGATAATTTTGAAAGGCATTGGGAGTCAGTGGTGCTTCAGCTAAAGGAGCTGAAAGACTACCCCTTGTCTAAGGACCCAGTGCTATTTATTAACACAATTTGTCCTAAGGCAAGGTGGAGACATACACTTCAAAGGGTAAGTTTACAGAAGCATTGTCAGTTTGGGGAATAGCCTACAGCTGTTCAGGTGTTTGGCAAACAGAGGCAATAAAATGCCCTGAGCTGTCTGGCAGCAGACAATCCTATTCAGGTTTGGGGGAAGCGCCATTTAGCCGTTCCAACAGGTAAACTACATATGTGGCTCAGCCCTTGTTGAGCCCCCAAGCTTCACCAACCTTTTAATGAAACTCTTGTAATTATTACATGCTGGAATTGGTTTCCGACAATGTACTAGTATATATAAAACTTCTATTCCTGGCTCATTCTCTTATTTATTAAACTGCACAATCTCTCTAGCTTCAGTTTCCCTAGGTATAGGCTAGGGATATGGTGGGTGTCCTTCCTGATGCAGTGTGATTGTGAAGATCAAGTGGCAAAATACGTGGATAACATAGGAACATGAATATAGTATAGTTATACAATTTTATCTATAAATCACCTGGATTCACACAATCCAAATGAAATATTTTAATATTTAATGAAAAGCTAAGTGAATATTTTAAAACGTGATAGATTTACAAGAAACACCTTTAAAATTGATTTTTTTAAATTGTTCTATTTACAAAATATAGATGAGTACTGGTTTCCCAGTAAGTTACATGTGCAAAGTCTTAATGCAGCAAAGCAATTCTCAGTAGAGAATATTTTGAAAACCAGATAATCTTCATAAGAATATAGAAAATATTTGTGAATTATTTCTGAGATTGTACATTTTAAAGCTCCTGGATTACTTATTCAATTTTGCTCACATCTTCCCAGCTATTCTCAAGCACCATTATTCAACATGGTATGGGCAGTGTGGTTATCTTCAAGCAAAACAAAACCCAAACAAAGACATATAATTCATTCATTCATTTGGTCAACAACATGAAATATTGGTTGAGCATTTACTATGTGCCAGGGCAGTGGGGATAGAGCTATGATAAAAGCAGGCGAAGTTTTTGTCTTAAGGGAGCTCACATTTTATTGTTGAAGATAACCAGTGAAGTAAAGGATGAGCCATGTCAGCATGTGGAGTAAAGAGCTTTGTCAGCAGAGATAACAGCCATTGCAAAAACCTTAACAGCATATTTGACATATTGGAAGAACAAAAGGAGGTCAGGATGGCTGGAGGAGAATGAGTTAGAGGAAGAGTGATACAAATAAAGATGGGGCAGTTGGAAGGGCCAGATAATATGTAGGAGTTGAGATCAGGAACATTGAATTTTATAGACTTAGTGCACATAAAACAGTTGGATTAACGACTTTTTGCCACTCATTTAACATATCAACTTTTTCTCAAAACACTCTATTTAATAGATGTGACATGGAATGTGATATTTTTATATCACAGTCTCGGGTGGACACACTCACCAATTTGTTTGGCACAAGGGTTTTATTCAGAGAATAACATAAAGGACAAATGTAAATTGTGCATCATTTTGGGATGGACCCACGCTGTGTGGATTTGTGTAACTACATGGAGCAAGAGGGGTAGAAGGGTAGCATCTTCTACAATCGTCTATTTGTTGAATGCACATGCTCTATTCATATGTTTGAAAGCACCTCCTTTGTTTAGCCTTAATTTGGCCCAAAAGTTGTTCTCTGTGCTATACCTTAATTTTTAAGTAAAGCTTGAGTATAAAGTAACCATGAGCTCTAAAAGGTTAAAAAAAAAAAGTGTGAACAACATGGCACAGAAAGCATAATTCATCTACAAAAGATGGTTCCCTTTCAACATCCTTTATCATCCACTATTAAGACTCTCTTCCTCCTTTGACAAGTACCTCATAACAATATATAGGACTTGTATGCATGCATATAAGCCTAACCAATGGACACAGACAACAGGGGGTGAGGGCATGAGTGGGGGGCTTTGAGGGCATATGGGGAGATAAGGACATATATGTCATACCTTAATCAATAAAGAAATAAAATATATATATATATATATATATATATATATATATATATATATATGGTATCACCTGGCCTATGGGGCTCAGTTGGTTGAGCATTATTACACGCATTGAGAGGCTGCTGGTTCAAAACCCAGTCAGAGGCATATAGGAGGCAGCCAATCAATGGTTCTCTTTTCCCTCCACCCCCTCCTTCTCTCCACTCTCTCTAAAAACCCAATGAAAAAAATATCCTTGGGTGAGGACTAACAACAACAAAAATAAATAAATAAATAAACAAACAAATAAACTAACAAAATAAAAACATTAAAAATATATATTGTATCAAATTGTGCATATTGTGTTTATTCACTTTTAGTTATTGTTTGTATTAATTTTTCTCATTAAATATGTTTTTTTCCTAACTGTGAATCTTATTTGGGTGTCTTGGGTTGAGATAGAATGCAGCATAATAATTTCCGTTAAAATTACTGAATTTTAAAAATGAATGTAAATACTTTTCACTTATAGCAGAGTACTGAGGGATAAATGAAACCCATTAGATAAGAGAGAACTATGTTCTGAGATAGGAGGCTCTTTAAGAGCCCAAATAATTAAACACAGGTTGTCTATTTCAAGTTGACTTGCTCTCTCTGGAACTCTAGATAGAATGGCAACATTTAAATGGCTTTATTTATTTTTTTGCTGACAATAACCAATGACAACAGCAAAAATAATAACAAAAGCTTGCCTTTAAGGATACAGCCTAATTTTTACTTAGCTAGATGCAATTGCAAAAAAACCCCACTTAATTTTATATTTATTACATCCCAGAATAGAGATTGAATACCAAATATTTGAGAATTTGTTTTTGGTAAAAAAAAATATATATATATATATATATATATATATATATATATATATATCTCCTACCTAATAATAGAGTAATATGCAAATTGTACCTTCGCTACACCCACAAGCCACGCCCACCAACCACGCCCACCAGGAAACCATTGCAGGGACGTTGGGGTGTGGCGGAGCGCAAGGCCGGGAAAGCCTCGGGCACCAGCGGGGAGCCTGCATAGATCACAGGCAACCACGGGGGGTTGGCTCCTAAGATCCGTAGCAGGGAGGCTGGGGTGCAGCAGAGCCAAGGCCGCCGCCCGGGGCCAAGCCCCGACCCTGAAAGAAGGCAGAAGGCGGTGGCCACAGCCAAGGCCTGGGTCCCCGGTGCTGGCAGAAAACTGGTGCAGGTAGCCAGGTGAATGAAGGTCTATTGCATGAATCTTCGTGCAAACGGGCTGCTAGTATATATATAATTTTTAGAAATGGATTTTTCTTGTGAATCTTCATATAAATGCTCCTTTTTCTTTATATTGCAATATACATTTGTAGATTCTTTGTTTTCTACTTTCTGTTTCCTCAACGGTGCCTTGTGCATGGAATGTTCTTATTCTTTCTCACTGTTTTCCTTTCATATCTAAATTTGGAAAGCCATAATGTGGTTCCTAGCAGATATTTATGTAGAGCATATCTACTGTATGGAGCCAGGATTTTGTTGGCTTTTATTGTTCTGTCAGTGGAGGCCTGCATTTTTTCATTAGAGAATGCAGCTCAGCCAGATACATGCTCCTCATGCAGTGTTAAAATGGCTTTGAGGATACAAGCAACTCTAATGACGCAGTGGTCTTATTGACCCTTTAACGTTAGGGATCTTTTTCTTTTCTTTTTTTAAAAATATATTTTATTGAGTTTTTACAGAGAGGAAGAGAGAGGGATAAAGAGCCAGAAACATCGATCAGCTACCTCCTGCACACCCCCTACCGGGGATGTGCCCGCAACCAAGATACATGCCCTTGACCGGAATCGAACCTGGGACCCCTGAGTCCGAAAGCCAATGTTCCATCCACTGAGCCAAACCGGTTTTGGCACGGGATCTTTTTCTTTCTGGCTAGCACACTCCACACTATACCAATAAAATTCTCCCTATTACTCATTTACCTTTTCTTGCCACAACCAAATAACACCCTTTCTCTCTTTTCCTCTCTGTTTTTCCCCCCATCTCCTATCTCTATCTTTATCTCTTTATTTCAGTCTCTTTCTTATCTATACCATTATCCCTTGCACTCCAAATCCCTAAGAGACTATCTTTCTGAGTTAGCTATAGACAGAACTTTTCTACTGGTGACCCTGTGGATAATTTAGTTTATGTACCTTGTCCTTATCTAATTCGTTGTACCAAGGGAACAGGATAAAAGCATTGCAACCTATATGTACAAAAGTCAGACTCTTGTTAAAAAGAAGACTGTTGCCATAGCAAGAACTTAAGGATTTTCTATCCAGAATAATTATACATTCTCTCTCTCTCTCTCTCTCTCTCTATCTCTCTCTCTCTCTCTCTCTCTCTCTCTCTCTCCCCCCCAGGATTGCACTGCTCATAGATAACTTATTTGTGCCATTTCTCAAAAAATAGCTAAATTGCTGAGGAAATCATATAGCACTGTTCATCCCTATTTACTTCCTACACTATTGTATGTTGGAGGCATATTCTCTGACGGAAAGTAGAAATCATTACACTGTTAGGATTGGGCATGACTCAGAAGATGATTCCCACGTAGTTGGGTTGTGGACATGTGATTTTTAGATTTAAGTTGCTGTTGAATAACAAAGAGGTTAAGATATTAAGATGATTCAAATATTTATTTTATTCATTGAGAAAAACAATGTTATTCTGGCTGCAAGGTAGATTACATACAATAATTAATCAATTCCCAATAATTATGAAGGTAAATCCCCAGATGTTATGTGAAATTTCTTCATTATTATTGTAATTTTTAGCTAATTTTGGACATTTTTATAAGTGTGTAATTAATATACTAGTCATTTTCCAAAAGTCCCTCAGCCTGTTTAGGCACCAAACAGGTAACATAAGTGGATGGGAAAGGTAGAGCATAATATGATAGGGAATAGGGAGGATCACGGTCAAATCGAAATATGTGTCAGGTCTGAAATTGTCCAAGTACATTTTCAAAACACGATTGTGGCAAAATGAATACATCTGTGAGGCATGTTGATATTATAGACTGCCAGATTGTAACATCTGCTATTTGTTTGCTTGTTTTGTTTTGTTTTATTTTGTTTTGTTTTTCCCAATAACTCACCTGGTAATAGAAGAAGAAATAACTAGATGTAGTCCAGGGTAAGAGAGAATTTCTTAATCTTTATTTAATGTAGAAAGGTCAGACCATGTTTATGGGGAGAAAATATTGTAAATTACAGGAGAGAAGAAGAAGGAAGCATTGAACAGGTGCCAAGCCTGGAGAATACCTGTAGAGATGGAGAATTCAACCTTATGTAAGATAAGTGAGTTCTATTCTTTTGAGGCTGATGCCTCATTCTGAGATTCTGTGAATTGCTCCTCTCTCAAGCTTTTGCTCAAAACTAATCTTAATGAGGCCTCCTGTGACCAGTGCATTTAATATTGCAAGCACCCTGGCACTTCTAATTCCCTTAACCTTGCTCTACTTTTGCTTTTACTTGTAACACTGACCCACAACACAAATATTATTAGTGTTATTCCAATTTCTTACTAGGATGGAAGCTAGATGAGAGAAGACAACATTGCCATATTTATCCTCTGATGTATCCCAAGGTCCTAGAATAGAACTTGACATGTGGTAGGTTTCAATAAATACTTGCTGAGTGAATGAAAAACTGAGAGAACACATGTATGGATAATTCCAGGTAGCAAAAAAGTTTATGGTTGAGTGATTTTATGTTCTTGAAAAATAGGAAGAAGGTTCATCTGCTTATAGATAAGGATTTGAAGGAGTAGCAGTGTCTTTGAGTAGAATGTTAAAGTTAATAACTTAAGAACCTAAAGCATGAACAAAAAATCATCTGGCCTACTCAATTGAACCCCTATCTGAAGCTGGACACTTTAATGTCATAATGGTAAGCTTGGTTCTGTGATTTTATCTAACAGGACTCTGAAGCTTACAGCAAAGGAATCGTGTGCTTAATAAAGTAGTGGATTGGAAGTTGCCCAAAGACAGGGAACACTGGTAAAAACAAGATAACGATTAAAACATTGATACAACATGGAGTCTGTAGAAAGAAGAAAAGCCATGATCAGGCTTTACCCTGCAGGAAAGTTACGGGTTATTAATTACGCAGAGATATCAGAGAGGACAGTAAGAGGTATACTTGAAATAGGGTGTAAGAACATTGTGGTTAGAGTAGCCCTTCATTAAAGCAAGTCTCATTGCAGCATGGATTTTGCCTGTCTGGATCAGTGCTTGGCATATAGTATCATTAACACAAGTTTGGAGAGGTCCAAAGTGTGACTGTGAGAGGAGGTTCCTATGGAGTGAGAGGTAAAGACTTTTGAGGGGGGAGGGAGAAGAGTCCCTATGATTGAACTGCTGAATGATTTATATCTCACCCTAGAAGCTTCTGTGAAGACAGATCGAACAGTTGAAGGCCTGTTGTTAAAGACCTTAAATAACAAGGCCATATGGCTAGGAGGTCTGCACATGGCAGGTTGGATAGAGGGTAGAATACCTGTCATGAACTTTGAAAAAAAGAGGGGTTTTCTGTATTAGAGGAAGAAAAAAATGGCTAAGGTCCATGCTAATTTTGCCTCCAATGCCTGAAATATAGAACAATGGCTGATAGAACAAAAGAAAGTTACAACAGGAAAAAGCAAAATTTCGTTTTAGGCAAAGGGGTATATGTAGCATTCTGTGAACACTTGGATGTATAGGAAGATTGATTTACATTTGAAGGGATTTACTAGAGGGGGCATGGGAAAGATCTAGAAAGAAGATTGGAGAGGGGACAAGGGGTAATTAAATGGGCAATGACAACTAATCAGTATTCCTGGAGAAGGATTAATAAACTTTATCCTAGGGTAATTAACACCCAGTGTTTTCAGAGATTTCAAAATATATTTTACTGCATTTATTATTTATAAGTAAAACAAGGGTATTGTTATGCTCTGAGAGTGTCACTGTGTTTATTTATTGAGCATTATGATAAGCATGCCATTGCATTTTCTCATTAATTCTTATCCTGTGAGGTAACTACTATCATTATCCATAACTGGGGCTCAGTGAGGAAGAGTAGTTTGCCGAAAGCTACACATAACAAGTGGAAGAGTTGAGAGCCCTCATTCTTAACCACAAATAAATCTGCCATACATTAAATCCCAAACTCTTCTTTTTTTATATAAAACAGGTATCCCTTCTTAATTTACATTCCAGGTCTACAGTGCACTAGCATATACATTCCAAACGCACCTGACTCTACTACCAGCCTCACTCAGACACAACTCCCTGCTACATAAACATGAACTGTAAGGTAACACTCAGTTTTGAAGACATGTGATGAGAGTACAAAATAAAGTGCTGTTTTTAAGTACAAACTCTAAATCATCTGGAGTTCTGTTGCCAATATAAATGAAAAAAATTCACTGAAGCAGTAAACAAAATCTAATTGACTGGTTTACATTGGGAATTAGAAAAGGGAGCAAAAGTAAGAATTGACCTTTCTTTATCTGTACACCAAATATTTCAGACACATGATTTATATGCATAATGTGGTTAAATTCACCAACAGTGTGTGAGATATGTATATAAATGAGGAAACTGAGTTTCAAAAAGGTTAAGGCCATACAGCTCTTAAGTTGCAGATCTGAGATTTTAAAAATCAAATGCAACGTATTTCAAAACTTTTCATTTTCTTCTAGCCTATGCTTTATGATGGAAATATGATCAAATTAGTATAATTTAGCTCTGTGTACATGTTTTATGAAAAATTATATGTAAATGAAAGGGCATTTGATTAAATATTGGGGAGCCAGATTGTTTCAATACACATTGCAGACCAAAATTACTGAAATTGGTCTGCCTCCCCACAAAATGAAAAAATGCACTATATGAAAAATTTATTGATACAGTTCAACATATTCAATTTTACTTTATGTCATGGAGATTTAATGAAAATATAAATTTTGATCTTAAATGAAAGGAACAATAGTGAACATTGAGTATTGAGTGTGTAGCCAGGTACTGTGCTAAGTACTTTACATATACATTAAATTAATCATCACAAGTCTCCTGGGCCCTTCATATCCTGGGTTCTGCTGTGTCTTCAGCCTTGATAGCACTATATCAGTGGCTTCCCCAATGCTCATCCATAGGTTGGTGCTAGTCTGTCATCAAAGGATACACCTTAAATCTAAGAAAGTAACCATGCCAAGAGAAGAATCTAAAATATTCATATTAAATACGTGTTTATAATAAGTAAAAGCCTTCCATAACATGACAAAGTACATATTATTTTGATTTAATATTCAGTTCACTTCATTAGTCGATAGATTACTCATGGCTCTAGTAATCCCATACTAGTATATAACTCATGAGTTGAATCAAAACATTAAACATGTTTAATAAATCTGCTGTAGTAGATTTTAATTTTCCAAAATACTGATCTGATCATAGAAATGAAGACTATGTCCAGGGCATCCATCTTTCATAGAGTATGGACAGCTCTTTTTTCCTGTAGGTGACAATATTCAATCTGATTTATTTGATCAACTGAGGAGTTATCTTACTTAGTGAAATATAAGACACTCAAATCATTATATAGTGAATTATAGAAGAATCCCACTTCTCCAACAGAAGAATCTCATTCTAGTATACACATTAGTGCTACAGTATTATTAAGGGTAGGCAGAAGTAGGTTTATAGTTGTGAGTACACAAAACAGTTTATTCTTATGGTAGTATTTATTAATATTTTCAATATAAGCAATTGTATGGAAAATAATACAATAATGAATAAATATTAATATATATTTACTTATTCTCCTAAATATACTTTATTTTCCAGAAAATATCTTTAAATAATTGCTTCATTTTCTTCTTCTATATTACTTTGGATTCACTAAACTGTTTTACAGAATATAATAGTGAAGCAGCTAGTATTTGGATGAAATACATTGAAATGATTATTAATTTTCCTCCTAAAGAAACGGTTTGTTTGTGTTCTCCATGGTGGGCAAAGCTACTGAAGAGCCCATACCTGGTGAAGGCTCATAGTGAATGCCTGATTTGAACATTTTCATGTTCTATTATAGAATACTGTTATGCTGGATTAAAGAAAGAGCTGACTATAATCCTCTTATTTTCTGCATAGACTTTCCAAATGTCAGTTCAGTATTTTTTATTTTCTAATAATATTTGGTGTTGTCTATAGATAAGTGTTTCATGCATTGTTGAATGAGACCTACTATTCAGTAAACAAAGCATAGTTCAAGTTTATATGTGGTTCCATATGAAGGGGAAGAGTTTATTGTACTATACTGTTGCAAGGAATATTTTATAGATAAAGAAGCAAGAGAAATATAGTAATTATATATTATGTGTCAGACAAGGCAATGTTTAATTTTATATTCCTTTTGGTACTTATACATAGTAATATATACAGTCATCGTAAACTCTTGATCTAGTATCAGAATTGTTCATAGGTATTTGTGTTAAGGGAGGCACCATCTTAGAAAGGGATAAGTTAAGATTTTAATAGAATCTTCCTTTGCATTTAGTTACTAATCTCATATAAATGCAGTGTTTCTCCTTTTAAGAATTCTTCCATAAACTTTAATTGACCATATGAGTTTTGTTCCTAGGCTGAGTAGAAAAATAAAATGCTTCATGCATCTATTCACTCTTCATCTAGATTGTATTCATTGACTATCTGCTTTGTGCCAGATACGGAGAACACCACAATAACAAGGCATGTATTTGCACTCAGAAGATCTCAGTCTGGTGCAGAGAGGCCAACAAGACAACTAAAAATGACAATACAGAGTGATAACCATAATAGAGACATGTACAATCTTGGCCTTCCTAATTGCCTTAAGAGATGGGATGGTAGATTTGGGACTGTGGCAAATATATTTCCAGAAAAGCTTTCAAGAGACACTGAAGCATGATAGCCCTGAAAGATAAGTACAAGATGATCAGCAAGGTAGAAGAAAGAGGTTCTAAATATGGGGGATTAGTAAATTAAAACAAATGGTGCTACACAAAAAAAGTATAGTATATTCAGGGAACTGAAGTAATTGAGGATGGTTGAATTGAAATGGTTAGGGGAACATGGATAGATATACAACTGAAGGCATGGTAGAGACCAGATCATGAAGAGGCCTATAGATTATGATGACTTTAAATATATAAAAGGCTATGAGGATCCACTGAAGAATCTTGAGCAGAAAGGGTAGGAGTTGGGTATTGGGAAGCTTATTCTAGCATAAGAGAGGAGAGTGGAAAGGAGGACAGATTGGAGACAAAATTATTAGAAAGTTTTAAGAAACAGTGAGATTCTGTTCTAGGGAAGGACAGTGGGCATGCTGAAAAGGAGACAAAGTAGCTGAGATACTTAGGAGTTAAAATAAACAGGACCTTGCTACTAACTGATGTGGAGGCAAACAGGGTGAGAATGTTTTCTAAGATCTGACCCTCTTTTTACTTTGGATTTTTTATTTGTAAGATAAAAATTATAGCAGGAAAAAATGGCTTATTGAAGACTAAAGAGGATAGAGCTCATGTTGTACATATTGCCTCTAAGCTATCCTCAGGACATTCTGGCCAATGGTTACAACTATAGGAAGAGAAAAGCCTAGTGGATATGAACACAAACTGTGGAGCTGATTTTTCTGGATCTGAGCCCTAGATCTACTGGTATTTACTCGGTAGGGGATATTTGAAGATATATTTCACCCTATATAGGCCTCAGTTGGCCTGTATATAAACAATTGTTATAAACATTATATGAAATATTACATAGAAAATGCATACCAGTGCATGGCAAAACAGGTGCTCATCAAAGTTTGCTGCTGCTGTTGTCATTATCGATATAAAAATAGGGAGTATTACTTATGAGTCTTATGTTCAAGAGGAAAGTGGCCTAGAGAGATGGATTCAGAGCTGTGGATTTGAGACATCAACATATGAATGGTTCTTTACTCTTTCACCCAGTTATCTACTGTCCCAGTTTTCTCTTGCTACAATAATCACTGCATAACAAACAAACCTAAATTCTTGAGTGTTCAGATCAGCTGTGTACCTCTTCTGGTTTTAGCTGGGCTCATTTGTATTTTTGTAGTTGCTGTGAAGTGCTGATTTGGTATGGGGTCTCTCAGATGGTGGAAGGTTGTCTTGCTATTGACTGGCATATAAGGGCCTCAGTTATTATTTATGTGTCTGAAATTCCTCCACTAGGGTTTAGTATGTGTTCAGGGAGAGGCAAGTATACAAAGAAGAAATGTATGTATGAAAATACATACATATTCTTATCAAGCCTTTGGTTGAATGATGATTGATAACATCTCTTTGGCTATAAGAAGTCACATAGTTGATCACAGATCAGACTGTGTGGCGATTACAATATTAGAGGACAAAAGGGTATAGATACAGTGCAGAGGCATTAATTGAGACTATTAATACAGTCAATCAATTAATCAATCTGTCTTTTGACCTAGAGCTATAAAATCATACTCTGATCATAAGATAAAATTATATTTCTTCTTTCATAAACTTGATTCTTTCTATTGCATAATTTCTCAACCCCTGATCTCTGTGTGTATCTTATCTCTGGGTCATTGCCCCTTTGTGTGTTAGTATGGAAGGTTTTCTGTATCAGATTTCTAAATTAGAACCACTTTAAGACTGTTTCTGTTAAAGGCAACATTCAAAATAGCATTTTGATAAATATTATTACAAGCCTTGAATTACTCATTCCATCAATATTTATTGGACATTTTCAATCTTCTAGATCCTATTTTAATGCTAGAAATAGTGGTGAACACAATAGGCATACATTTATATTCTAGTAGGGGAGACAATAAACAAGGAACCAAAATATACATAAGATATTTTTCTGAGCCTGATAGAGTGTATGAGAAAAATAAGGTAGGATGAGTCCATCAAGAATGATAGGGTAGTTAGGAAAGGCTTACTTACTTACTTACTCAAATGGGTGTGCTTTGAGCTGAGACATCCAGGATGAGGTCTCAGTCATGCAGAGATCTGGAGAAAGAGGATTCTTAGTGGAGGGAAAAAGCGCTGAAGGCCTGAGGTGGAAAAAAGCTTAGTTCATTGGAATATCAGGAAGCGGATTAGATTGCTGAATGAGTATAAGATGAGAAGAGGTCAGACTTTTAGAGCCTTGTATGCCATGGTAGCTTTTGGAGTTTATTGCAAAAAAAATCTAATGCTCCAAAAAGTCTCTTTTCTCCTATAAAAATCTTCCTATGTCCAAAATATTTTTACTCATCTCCTCCTGCAGGTAGAATACAAAACGTTTATTGTTTTTTTCCTGGTTTCATCATCTGCCCTTGTCTTACTCCAGGGAATACCTAAATCCAGTTCAACCATTTACATTATATGTTTTTTGTTTGTTTGTTTGTTTTTTGTTTTTTCTGAAATCTACACTAGGGATTGTACCAAGAAAGGAATGTAGATATCAACTTTTTGCCACAGACAAATACTTCATATGCTATACTACTGCATATGATTTTTAAATGATAAATTTTCATGCTGTGTAAATAGCAGCTTATGGGGTGGTGACATGGTGTAGGGTGGAGGATAAGGCACATGTAGAGGCAAAGAAAGGGATTAAGAGGCCATTATGGAAAATTAGGTAAGAGAATAAATTAGACTAATCAAAATTATCGGATACTTTCTTCCATAGGGCATCTAATAGAGAAATAAGTTCATTATAGGCACAGAACATTTCTTCTGTGTTCACTTATCACTTTTCAGGGAACATATGACTCTTAGCTAAGCTTTAGGAAAACCTTAAGAGTAAGGGACCTTGCACTGGAAAAAAATTGTAGTATTTTAGAGGTATCTAGAACATTAACTTTATTGCAGAGTTATATGATCTAGTAAAAATATTAACAGGAAATGGTCTTAAGCAAATTGTTTCTCCACAGGTCTTTGAAATTTCTGACTAGGCATTTAATGGTTGTATTTTATTATTTGTTTAAATAGGATATAAAGTCTAAGAGAAAAGTGAATCAATCTAAAATCTAAGATATAAATGTGTAAACAATCACTAGTTGGCAACTCTAAATGGAAGGATATCACAAACTTGAATACTCTGAAGAGTGTTTAAATTTTGATTATATGTTCTTCAGAACAAACTGTAGGGATATTTTTATTTAGGAATCTGAGTTGATTTTTCATTTTAAAAGAAAATATATGAGTATAAATGGATGGTCATAGTATCTCTATTTTAATAACCCAAAAAGATAGGTCATTTAATTCTAGGAGGCAGAGCCAGAGAATAATAAAATAGAAATGCTTTACCTTTATAAAATGGGTAGAAAATGTAATTACTATTTTTACTTGAAGTGATTCATTATGTCAGTGCCCTAATACTTTTGGCATCAAATTCACCTAATAGTATTTGGTATCAAATTCAGTTTTTGTTGTTACATGAGCAATGAATTTAAGGTCAAACCTCACTGCAATGAATATTGGTGTTCGTGCAATTACATGCACATACACCCCTAAAAGCCTAGGAAGGGCCTCTTGGGAACAGAGATTTATTTAACTTTTATGTGTATTTTCATACTATATATAATTCAGTTTGACAAATTCTCTTCATTCTCCAATATCACTTTCTCTCTGATTCTTAGTATTTCCATATAATGTAAAAATACATAATAGTTTAGAATGGCACGGTTGCAGAGTAGAGCTGAATAGTATGATGAATCATAGCTAGCTGAATTAAGAAGCTAGTATTCCAGAAATCTGCTTTGGTTAAAGTGGGGATGTGGATTTTAGTGCTTGATCCTCTTGCTCAGACTCTGTTGGGAGGCTGCCTGTCAAAGACTATACATACCCTGCAGGGCTCAAGTGGTGAAGGAGGTATAGGGATGGCAATTGGCAATAACATAGACTTGATGGATGAACATGTCTACATGCTTGTTGTACCTTAACCATGGTTAAAGTACTACTATACCCTCCCTCACATCACCCTGCAATAAATACAGTCAAGAATTTTATATAGAGAGCTTAAAAAGATAATAAACCTGGTTGTTGTTCATATCAGTTGGAGGAAATAATACCTCTAGAACCTTTCAATTTAAAGTGTCACCCATGGAAGGGCAGCATCAGTATTACCTGAGTGTTATTTTACAAATTCAAAGTCTCAGAAACTGCCTCGAACCTACAATCCAGTTTAAAAATGGGCAGAGGACCCAAATAGACACTTCTCCAAAGAGGACATACAGATGGCAAATGGACATATGCTCAACATCACTAACCATCATGAAAAATGCAAATTAAAACAACAATGAGATACCACCTCACATCTGTCAGAATGGCTATCATCAATAAATTAACAACAAGTTTTGGCAAGGATGTAGAAAAAGGGAACCTTTGTGCACTATTGATGGGATTGTACAGACATTATGGAAAGTATTAGGAGGTTCCTAAAAAAAATAGAACTACCATATAACCCAAATATTCTACATTGTGGGTATATTTTCTAAAGAATTGAAAGCAGGTTCTCAAAGAGATATTAGTTAACTCATGTTCATTGCAGCATTATTCATGATAGCTAAAATGTGGAAGAAGCCAAGTGCCCATCAATGAATAAGTAAGCAAACTGTGGTATTTATACATATATAAGGCTAATAAGCTAAGTGTCCCTCCGATCATTCTACCAGTCGCTATGACGTGCACTGACCACCAGGTGGCAGACACTCATCGCAGGAGGTGCTGTAATGCGCACTGGCCATTTACAAAGAAATGGCACTGTGGACCTGGCACCTACAAAGTAACACTCGGCTTCCCCTAAGTGAGACACATGTCCCGTCCCCACCCCAGAGCGACAGCCCACCAAATCACAGCCAACACTGCCAAGACCCCCTGGTGCAAAATGTGGCCCACAGCCCAGCCCAGCCCAGAAATGGTGGCTGTGGGCACCAGGTAATTATGTCACATAGCAACGCCCGGCTTCCTCTTCCTAGCGACTAGCCTCCTTGCAGTTTCTTCAGTCCAGGAACATGACTTGCTTTATAGCCAGGTGCAAACATTTTACACTTTAACCAAATATCTGTGAAGTGTTTTCACGTCCCTCATCTCATTTGATCCTCACAGAAGTCCTGGAGTAGGTAGATGGGAGACTCGGTGGAATCCTATTTTCTTTTCATTAGCCAGAAAACAGAGATTTAGAAAGTTTAGAAACTTGACCCGACTGAAAAGAAGTAAGAAATGGTGCATCTTGAAAATGACTTCAGGTTTTGTCACTGCACAGAATATAGTCAAACACTGCTGCAGTTAAATATTTTACCCTTTGTTCTCCCTGTGTGATCTACAATAATAATCTGCTTCGTGTTGATATTTACTGCTGTGTTGCTGACAATTACCTGAAAGAGAAGTTGGGGTCTTCACTGGGCTGGAAAAAGTTTAGCTAAATCAGAAAGCGGGTCTAATTAAGCAAGTTTATTTACATATATAAAGCTCTTGCTGGCGCCTATCACACGTGTGTGTTTCCATCTGTCATTGTCTATTGTGAATTTGGTTGACACTTTTATTATAGAGAAAGGGCGAATAGTGATATTAAAATATTTCTTCTAATTAATTTCCTTTCAATGTGCATGAATTCATGCACCAGACCTCTAGTATACATACAATAGTGTATTATTCAGTCTTATAAAGGAAGACAATTCTAACATATGCTATAGCATGGACATAATGCTAAACAAAATAATACAGTCACAAAAAAGACAAATAATGTATGATTCCTCATATATGAGGTATTTAGGGTAAATCAACAATCAGAGAGACAGAAAGTAGAATTATAATTTCCAAGGGCTGGGCAGTGGACAATGGGCAGTGATTATCTAATGTGTATAGAGTTTACTTTGTAAGATGATGAGTTATGGACTCGGATGGTGGTGATGGTGGCACAATCTAATGAATGTATTTAATACCTCTGAAGTGTAAAAGTAGTTAAGGTGGTAAATTTTATCTTAAATTTTATCTTTACAATTAAAAAATTAGGACAAAATTTTAAAATTATATTAGTCTCCGAATTAGTGATTAGCAACTGGCTTTTTTTCCCACTTAAACCTAATAAAAATGCTTTATTACATCATAAATTTTAGGTATATCAGTCACGGCACATGCCCTGGTTGAGGGCTTGATCCCTAGTGTAGGAGGCAGCCAATCAATGATTCTCTCTCATCATTGATGTTTCTATCTCTCTCTCCCTCTGTGGCCCTGCCTCTCTAAAACCAATAAAAATCTATTTGAAAAATTCAGATGTTAAAGAATAAATGAAAAAAAAACAAATTGAAAATTGTATAAGGATATATAAAAGTTGCAAAAGAGATATTTGGAAATACTGAATCAAAATTACTTGTTACTGAAAACCCAGTTGACTAGAAATCTTTTATTTCTGGAGGGAAATTGTTCAGTTAGATTTTGAATAAGCTTTTATACTTTATCCCTCACCAAGGAAGTAATTCTAAAAGGTATACTTTGGAACAAGGTAAAAATTACTAATTTCAGCTTCTAGATTTTGCTTAAATCAAGCCTATCTGCTTAAAAGAAAACTCATTGGAAACCACTTTGAATAAAAATGTTATTTTGATCCAAATCATCCTACTCTCCCATGCCATTAGAATGTGTAAAACGAAGGTTAAAGGCTTGCAAAGTTTCTCATTGCTGGTACTTGCCATTACTTTCCATGATTCACAAATTGATTTTCTGGCTTTATAGATATGAGAGACAGTGGGCCTTTTTAATACTCTAATTTTTCATAAGCTGATGAGTACGGGGATGATGAATGAGTATTCATCCCAGAGTCACCTCCAAGTGGGTTCTTTAAAAGAATGTTGTTATTTTGAAGTTCTTTTATTTCATTTTGCTATCCATTGCTTTGCAGAGCCTCTGGAAATTACATCCCTTTTCTTATCAGTTAGTATTAAGACCTACAGATTTATTTCGTGCCTTTCAGGTATGGAGGTTATTTTTATCACATAGAGCTGGAGAATGAGACAGATGGGTAACTTGTGCTAGCCCACATCCAAAGATAAGTCAGGCAGGTGGTATTAATATCATGTTGTGGTTATAAATTATTGATTAGGAAGGTGGTTCTAAAAATATGGATGAATAGAAGCAGAAATGATATCCACAGAAATAAAAGGCAGTAATACCTCAGCTTCCTTCTCTCTATCCCCAGGATGCAGCTTCATGTAGGCACTTATGTTCATTACAAAAAGCAAGTTTTCAGAGAGGGTTACACTACAACCGTGTGTGTCTTTTGTGTTTCTCCTCTCTATAGCTTCCTCCCGTTTTTTGATAGGAGAAAATGGAGACCGAGAATTTACATTAATTTCAAAAATTAAACCAATAAGTATTGGGCCTGGATTTAAATCTGAATCTCATACTCTGTTCTCCAGGTGACCTTGCCTGCCCTCAAGGAATGGAGTAAATATGCAAACAGGAAACTATTCTTACTACAGAGACTTAAAGTTTAAGTCTGCAGCACAACAACAGCACTTCTTTGCTGTCTATGTTATTTTGGGTTAAACAAGAGATTTGAGTATTTCAGAAAAAAGAGCAGTTAAGTCAAAGCTAGGAAATAAGAAATAGGTAGGTTTTGGGACAGGAGAAGTAATGAAAATCTAGTCAAAGGGACTAATCTATTCTAAGGAAAATCTGGGTTAGGCTTGCATTGGGTGGGTTTGGGTTTATCTGGGATATAGACAAATGATAAGGCTGAAACGTGGGGTTCAGGGGGCAGATTCTTCTGTGGGTCCTTGTCCTACAAAGTTGAAGAATAAATTTGCAGGCTAAAATACTTCTTTAATAAAAATGTGGGAGTTTGTTGTAGGCATATGCAAACTCTCCCTGAGGAGGGGGTCCCCTACTAGGAAAAACCTGTTCTCTCTTTTATGGGAAAAAAAATCTGTCTTGTGTCCCTTTTTTCTGGTTTATATATGCTGCAGTTCTTTGTCTGAACATGACCCTTTCTAATTGGACCCTTCCTTAACTTAGGAGCCCCATGCTTCCTCTTTGGTCACTCTTTTGCAGTATATTAGTTTAAAAGTCCAGAACCCATGTGGTACCCCCTACTTCTCTCTGCCTTATCTTGCAATATTCCTCTATCCTCTGTGAAAATAAGTTTCTCTCTTCCCAGTATCTTGTGGCTTTTCTCTGTCCTCTGGGAAAGCATTCTGGTGTCTTGGAGTTATTTCTGTCCTTCCCATATGCATTCCTCTCCCAAAGACCCTCTTTATTCCCTGTTACTACCTGTCCTGTCTTTAAAATTCCCCTCAAAGCTACTCTTCAATCTCTTTTCCTTTTTTTCCTGCTCTCTTTGGTAAGATAATATTCAGATGAAAAGCAAACAACAAAAACAAAAACAAAAAAACCCTATACATTGTGCTTTTTTGCCTTTCAGTCCTAAGCAAGAGACAGAATCAAAGGATTTAATTGAAATCAAAATATTCCCTGAAACTTGGATTCTTTAATATGGTTAAACTACCATTAGAATTCAAAATTAAATTTAAAAATTATGTTTCTCATTTATTTTGAGAATCTTAGAACTTTTTTTTTCTGAATTACATCAGCCCTTATTTATAGTCATTAAGAAACAATATATTTTTTTTATTGCTATGTGCTGGATCTATGCTATTATGTGAGTTTCTAGCCTCCTTCATGGAGTGATATTATGTATTTTACTTCCAAGTTCTAAAAATATATTCTTAATTAAAATGTCATATTGTTAGAGTGAGTTACATATAATTTCGGCATCTTTCTTATAGCTTTAGGGACATATTTGGAGGACATTTTCTGAACAAGTTCTCTAAATCTCCTTAGGGAACAACATTATAATAATTTATAAAATATATTAGAGAAATTGTCACTATTCAATTTTTTTTTGCATGATAACTATTTTTTTTTCTATTTTGATGTTACCTTTCTTTTTTTTTTTTTCCTGTGCTTCCTTACATACAAGGGCATAGCAGATTCAGTGAATCGTGTTATTACAATGTCTTCAATGAAAATTTAAGTACATACTCACACCTGTCAGAATGGCTATCATCAACAAATCAACAAACGACAAGTGCTGGCGAGGATGTGGAGAAAAAGGAACCCTCGTGCACTGCTGGTGGGAATGCAGACTTGTGCAGCCATTGTGGAAAACAGTATGGAGTTTCCTCAAAAAACTAAAAATGGAACTCCCATTTGACCCAGTGATCCCACTTCTAGGAATATATCCCAAGAAACTAGAAACACCAATTAGAAAGGACATATGCACCCCTATGTTCATAGCAGCACAATTTACAATAGCTAAGATTTGGAAACAGCCTAAGTGCCCATCAGCAGATGAGTGGATTAAAAAACTGTGGTACATCTACACAATGGAATACTACGCTGTGGTAAAAAGGAAGGAGTTCTTACCATTTGCAACAGCATGGATGGAACTGGAGAGCATTATGCTAAGTGAAATAAGCCAGGCAGAGAAAGATAAATATCACATGATCTCACTAATTTATGGAATATAATGAACAACATAAACTGATGAACAAAAATAGATCCAGAGACAGAGAAACATTGATCAGACCGTCAAACCTCAGAGGGAAGGTAGGGGAGGGTGGGGGTAAGTAGGAGAGATCAACCAAAGGACTTGTATGCATGCATATAAGCCTAACCAATGGACACAGACAACAGGGGGGTGAGGGCATGAGGGAGGCCATGGGGGGGGGGTAATGGGGGAAGAAAGACACATATGTAACACTGTAATCAATAAAGAAAATTTAAAAAAAAATAAAAAAGAAAATTTAAGTACATAAAAGATAAAATACACCTAGTTATTTTTTTCTTTTATATATATCTATTTATAGTCCAAAGAAAATTGCAAGATAATATGGAAGAAAAGAAGATGGTTGTGGTCTTAGCCAGTATGCTATTGTCTCCTTTTTACAGATTAGTATTAGCAATTTTTACTGCCAAGAGAAAATATAGATTTTCCAGTTACTGCTTGCTTGTTCCTTCATCCTACCTCTCTAGAAAATATTTTTAAAAAATTTTTACTTACTTTCAAAACCTGAACTATTATAAACAACATTATTTGTGAAAATTACTGCCATTCCCAGTTTTTTGTTTTGTTTTGTTTTGTTATTTAGTTCTTTACACAGTAACCCTCAGCCTCTTTGTCAGAATGTCTTCTTCCTTTGACATCTCTGAGTGGAATGATGGGTATCAGATTATCTAATAATACCATGTTACATCGACATAAAAATCCTTTGTGTCTTGAACAACTAAGAAAGTATTTTTCCTTAACTGTTTTCTATGCAAATTTGAATTCGTAATCATACAAATAAACATAAATTATCTCTGATAGGCAAAACATTGTGAGTTCTGAAATTATCTTTTCTTAAGGGCTTTGTCAATAGGAGTTCTGAGTGATAAAAGAATTTAACCTTACCTCAAAAAGAATTCTGGTTTTTGCCTTGGGCTTCTGGAACGTAATCTCTAACTAAGCCCTTAGACTGTCATGCCTGATGAGTGTTATTTGCCTTGGGTCACTGATGGCCACATCAGAAAGACCAACAACACAAGTGCTTAATTTCTCTAAAATTTGAGTGCCATGATGGTATCATTTTACTTATTTAAACATTGGTGTGTGTGCATGTATGCACATAATAAGAAAAACTTATGTTTTAAATGAGTGTTTGATATCTATCTGTTGATACATGGAAATAGCTATTTAAATTGAAACACAAAAAGTCAGATTACAATAAAGTTACATAGTACATGGTGTGAGTCAATTCTGAAAACAGACAACTGTGTGGGAGTGTATATTTGGGTATGTGTTTGGATGAGCAAGGAAAACTTGTGAAAGTGCATATACCCAGATGCTAATATGAGTTACCCAGTCAAGTAGGATTTTGTGGGTGGGTTGGGATGAGATCAGTATGTCTTACACTACCTAATGCTGAGTTTTTTCATTTAAATTAATGTACACATTTCTTATATAATTTGAAAAACATCAAATTAGCTGTAAAGATATACATTGGTAACATTTGTTAATTTTCTCTTCTATGTATGAGAGACTGTACATTGATGAATCTGTGCTACTACATAATTTGTATTTAGCTTAGTACTTAGTGTATCTTTATTCATAAAACTTTGACAATAATTTTCTTAAGCATTCAAGCCTAGATAGAATCTAATACATTAAATTTATTGAACTACTAAAGTTATAATCCCATTGAGTATCTAAAACCTTTTACACAGCAGGCATAACATACACAAATACTATTATCAAATACTAATGCATGTTAATCCCCCCTTATTCACAGTGGATGCCTGAAACCAAAGATAGTACCGAATCCTATATAGTCTGTTTTTTCCTATATATACATACACACATACATACATACATACATATATACATATGTATATATTTTCATTTAAAGGAAGCACTTCATGGCTTCTCTTTGGCATATTCAAATTGCCAGTATCTGCATGTCTTTTTAACTAGGTGTCTTCCTTCTAGAATGTACATTGTATATGAATGTCCAGGATTCTATATCACATGGAATTATTGTATAATATTTGTCCACCCTCAGCATTATTTTAAAATATTAGGATGCATTATTAGTGTCATTATAATTTGATAGTCATCTACATAATTAATGTCTTAGAAAATGAGGGAATAATTCTGAGAAGTTAACCTATCTCTTCAAATCATTTATCTAGTTCATCATTTTAGAATCCAATACTGAGCGCTCTTTCCACCTGGTTACAATGAGAATCCACTGGTGAAAACCAGTTCCTGTTTTTTGCAGAATACTTTGCCTTATGTGTAGTTTATTGTGTTAACTCTTATCTACTTATATAGAGAGAAAACAGTATACAACTTATACATTATAAAAAACATACACTTAGTAGAAGGAAAATGCCTTTGTATTAATATTGATTAATGTTATCAATTAACATTATTAACTAAATCATGTTAACTATTATTGACTAATGTGTAGTAGCATTGACTGTTTATGAAGTGATTAAAATCTAAAACATATCCTTTAATATACACTCATGTTTTGCATTGTGAAAACCTCTTGTATGATTTATATTAGATACTAGAGGCCTGTTGCAAGATGTTTGTGCAAGAATAGGCCTTCCTTCACCTGGCTTCGCACCCAGCTGCCCGGGAGCCTGCAAGTCCTCGCTCCTGGCCAGAGCACCGCTCTTGTAGCTCCCTCCACCGTTTCCCCTCCCCCTCATAGCAGGCGTCCTGCCCCTCCTGGCTGCTCCGCGCCTGCATATGCAAATTAACCCACCATCTTTGTCGAGTTAATTTGCATACTCCTGATTGGCTGTGGGCATAGCGGAGGTACTGTCAATTTACATGTTTGTCTATTATTAGGTAAGATTGCCTTTCAATATAATAATTAATAAGTAGCATTTCACAAGCTCAACTTATTTCCATTATTCATAACTAGAAGCCTGGTGCATTACATTCGTACCCTAGGGAGTGGGGGGCAGTCCCTCAGCCCAGCCTGCGCCCTCTCACAGTCCGGGACCCTATAGGAGTCCTTAGCACTGCCGCGGAGGCAGGAGAGGCTCCCACCACCACTGCTGTGCTTGCCAGCTTCTGGGTGAGAGGTGCTCCCCCTGTGGGAGTGCACTGACCACCAGGGGGCAGCTCCTGCATTGAGTATCTGCCCCCTGGTGGTCAGTGCATGTCATAGCGACCATTCCACCATTCGGTCGAATTGCATATTAGCCTTTTATTATATAGGATATTAATAAAGATTATTACTGTAGTGGCTCAAATGACCACAGGCCAGAACAAAGGTAGGCCCATGAAGTTCTCTTTTGTGTTTACTACCACTGCATCATTTCTGCAAGCATCCTGACAATAATATGATATTCTAGGACCATTCAGAGTTCTCCCAACTCCAAAGCACGGCATCAGCTAGACTCCGAGGATCCCAATCAATTTCAGTAGAAAGGGGACAAAATTTGGAAACTTGGGCTTCACCAGAGTGATGATCAAGTCCTGCTGCTGCTGTTAGCCGGGTTGAAAGATAACTCGTACTTGTTCACAATGAATCCTGGAAAAGGCCCATGATGGTAGAAGTGGTAATGTATATTGGATAAAGGATAGGTTATTCAGTATATGTTGCTTGACAATTGGATATCCACAAAAGAACTAAAATCAGATCTCAGCCTCAAACCATGCACAAAATAAACACTAAAGACCTATATATGAAAAGTGCAACTGAAACACTTAAAAGAACATAGAGGTTGTTTAGTTATCGATTTTAATACCCAGCTTGAGAGTGACACAACCTGAGCAAATATAAAAAATGGATACTACATTAATAAGATCTCAATGACAAAAGCCACAATAAACAAAGTGAAAAGGCTTTGAAAAGACCTGATTGAGGAATGAAGTATTTCCAACACATGCAACTAATATGCGATTAGTATCAAGGGTATATACTTTAAAAACTCCTACATATCATTAAGGAAAAAAAAAGTGATGTAAAAATGGGCAAAGAATATAAGCAAGCAATTCACAAAGAAAATTATACGTTGTCCATGTTGACATGGGAAAATACTCAACCTTTCAGAAATCACTCAAACACAAATTAAACAACTAATACCATTCAGATTGGCAAATTAAAAGAAGTCTGATAATTCAAGCAGGGAAGTGGGGAAATCAAGTCTCTTGTGCAGTGCAGATGGGGGAGGGAGCTATAAGCTGATGTAATAAGTTTGAAGAACAGTATCTTGTTACCTAGTAGAGCTGAGTATACAAATACTCCGTATGACCCATCAATTCCTCTTCTCAGTATATAAAGCAGAACAGCATTGTGTATACTTTTTCATTATCTATGCATAGACATAGGCAAGCTCACACAGAAGTTCCAAGAAATAATTCTTATGCTTTCACTTGAAATGTGCTATCATTTTCTTTTTATTCTATTTTTAATCACAACATAACATCGCATATCCTATCCAGGATTGCACCCCCCCCCCCTTCCCCCATTGTCCTGCGGGGCCGGATGATCTGACATCCTCAGTGTTAAAGGTGACGAGGCCTGCACCAAGTCTCACTCCCCAGATGGTAGAGCACAGTGTCCGTTCCCATATCAAACCTGAGGACCAAGCCTGACCAGACACAGGACTCTTCGGGAATAGGCCATTTCACACAGCCAGAATCTTCGTCCTCCTCCTCCGATCTCTAGGCCTTGGACAACTGTTTCTGAGGAGATGATTATATTGGCCCGACACCTACCCTTTGGGGAAGCTGGTGTGACTGTAAAGGGTTGGTCCTTCTGAGTTATTTCAAGGGGTCCTCACTAACCCTTTCAGAGAGATATTTTCAGGGATGTTTTCTGTTTCCTTCTCACTATTAAAAAAGAAGAAGAAAATGTGTGTGTAGATTTAAAAAAAAAAGTATATTTATATACACACACACAAAGATGAAAAGTAAAAAAATACCACCAAAGAATCCCCAACTCTCCTCTGTGTCTGTAACCCCTTGATGATCCTCACTCGGCTGCCTCGGTCTCTGCTGAGGTTTTGTTTCCTGAATCATTTGTACTCAGGCTCGCTGCTCTTCCTAGATCACTTGCTGTGCGTCTTCCTCTGCTGTTTGGACAGCAGTATGCAACCATCCTCTCCAATGCTCCATTCCACCTGCAGGGGTTTCCGGCCATTATTCTGTGTTTGCCCACTTCCTGCAGAACAGCATCTTAGGCAGTGATGAAGAGCTAGTTGCCTGTAGAGGTCAACATTTTATTATTCAGGTGAGACTTTGTCTTGATAAAGTAGTTTCATTTTCAAAATTTAAAGGAAGTTAAAGAAGATTATTTGGCACAAATGTGTCCATTAAATATTTAATGATACAAAATGTCCCCATTAATGTTTAAAGTTATTCTTGATCCCAGAATTCAAATGGCATCTTCTGTGTTTTAAAAGTAGTTGACGTGCCTCCTGCATAGCAGTATCTAAGAAACAGTTCTTAAGAGACTAAATGTTTCCTTTCAGAAATACTAGTTTAAATAGATTTTGCAAAATAATGGGTAATTATCTTTAGGAACTTTAAGTCACTAGGGATTCTGCTTCCTTTTGTGTGTTCTCTTTAGTATTCTGATTCCAATAATACCAATACATATTTATAGCATATTTTTAATTGTCCTTCATGACTGAAATGACTCCTTGGTTTAAAATTCTCTTTTTCTCTGCATATCAGTAAAGCAAGTGGAGAGACAGCCCCTGACAACATTCTGTGGAAAATAATCTGCAAAAATCAAATCGAAACAAACAAAGCAAAACCCCACAATGGTGAAGAATAAAATGAATGACTAAAAGCCTGGCTCAGAGAAACAAATGTTTTCATTTTATGTTTTATTTTCTTTTAGGTTGTAAACACAATGACTAGGTCTGTCAAGCAGGTTGCCATGTTAATTACATTTATCCGTGGGTGATTGGCAGCCAACGCCTGATTAGGGTTGTCTTCATCTAAAACTGAACCCTTTGCAGAGGGCTTATTAATATCTGCTGTTTGCTGCTTGGAATGCATTCCGTTTGTCACCACCCGACGCCTCAGAGGGCCCGGGGAGAACATTCTAATTAACCCTGGGTCAGTTGCAGTGGGGCAGGACAGTTTTGGGTTGTTCTGTTTTGTCTTTTTTTCTCTTTCCTTTTAGTAAATGTAATAAAGCATATAACATGAGTCTAAAAACCAAAGGCAGGGTTCCAAAATATAATAGTCACAAAAGACTATTACTGTGAGTAACTTACTGGCTTCAGACAATACAAATGCTGTAGTTTGTAACACAACTCTCAGGACAGTTTGGGAGCTGGGCTGTCACATTTAGAGAAACATGTATGGCTTTATGTCTCTGATGTGATGTTAGAAAAATATACATATGTATTCACTAATTACTGATTTAAGTGCAGTAAGCAACTTTTGAAAATATATATAGGGTGTCCCCCCAAAATGTATCCATTTTATAGCTCAATTAATTGATGTTTCTTTTCAGATTTAACCCATTGGAATTAACAATTATTCAAAGTGTGTATACATTTTTGGGGGACACCTGCATTTTAGGAAGATGTCATTCTCTTCTTCAACTAGAAAAAATGAAATATTCTTAAACTACTGTAGAAGGAATTTAAAGGTTAGAAATGAATAACTTCTCTAAATGAGATTTGCTTATTGTTTCTGAGGGTGTCTTTTTTGTGTGTGTGAGAAGTAGATAAAAGGCATTTAAGTGAGTTAATGAAGTAAAGGGTCGAATGTGGCATCTGACACTTTAGCTCCCTTCTACATAGGACTTCATGTAGTTTGATGCAATGCAGAGTCTGGATATCTGTCTGAAAGAAAGAAATGGTATTCCATCCCAACTGTGGCTGCCATCCAATTTGGGCATATCAGATTCACTTAGAGAGCGTTTTCAAAGCAGACTAGCTAGCCCTTCTTTATAATCCCCTCTGAGGATTCTGACAGCCTCTCCCCTCAGTGAATCTGATGGGGGAAAAATGCATCATGCTTCTTCTCCAGAAAGCTAGCCTGAATCTTTTGATGACTTCTCTATTTTAAGTACCCTTTCTTTCTATGTCCCCCACAATTCCTAGAACTCAGTTTGGACTATGAGTGTGCCCAATTATTTTATGCCATAGTTAATTTTCTGTAAAGTGAGTGAATGTCCCTCTCACACAAATATTTTATACTGACAACTATTTAAATTTATCTTTTCTTGTTGGAGGAGAGAGTACAGGAAACTACACTTGAAGCTACTTTGCATAGCTACTTCACTTTGGTTTGTTTCATTTACATTTTTTTTCTGGAATATTTGAACAATTCACATTCTGACTTGGTCATCTTGTTGAATATGTTATGAGGGAACGTTCTAGGACAGGTGGGAAGGATGGTCTGGTTATTTGCACATTATAAATATGGAGGGTTTGGTGGTTATGATGTTTAGTTTTATGTGTCAGCTTGACTGGGCTGAGGGATGCCCAGGTAGAAACATTTTTTCTGGATGTGTTTGGGAGGATGTCTCAGGAAGAGACTGGCATTTGAATCGATGGACTGAGTAAAGAAGATTGCTTTCGCCAATGTGGTGGCACCATTCCTTCTGCTGAGGGCCTGAGTAGAACAGAAAGGTGGAGGAAGAACACGTTTGCTCTCTGCTTGAGCTGAGACATTGCATCTCCTTTTGCCTTAGGTGTGAGCATTCCAGCTTCTCTGGCCTTCTGACTGTGAATGATATTAGTGAAATCCATATGTATATTTTTCTAACATCACATCAGAGACATGGGCCCTCGATTTTCAGGCTTTTGGACTTGAACATACACTGCTCGTGCCCCAAGTTCTCAGGTCCTCAGTCTCAGACTGAATTATACCACTGGCCTTCCAGCTTGCAGATGGCAGTGTGGGACTTCTCCGTCTCTGTAATCATGTGAGCCAATTCCTTTTATAAAGCTCCTCTTATCTACACCTGTGTATCTATATTTTATCTCTATTTACCATTGATTCTGTTTCTCTGACGAATCCTTACTAATACAGTGGTAAATCAAAGATGGACTTAAAAATATTACTACAAGACTAGTAGTTAAAAACTGCAATTATTGCTGGTTTTTCTCTATAAAATGATTTCCTTGATGTGAGCTATTCATGTCAAGCCTCAGCCTAATCTATAAATAACAGAGTGGAAGAAAATGAACCTTTGTCTTTTTCAACTCTAAAAATCTGGGTTTTATTACAAGTTTTGATTGTTAGGAATAAATACTAAATAATTTCTGACCTCCTGCATTACTTCCAGTTACCATCTCTGTGTGTGTTTTATTCTCATCAAGTCTAACAATTGATTCTACTTTCTAAAATTCATGTTAAGAAAGCAGGAGAGTGAGTAGTGGTTACACAGATTAACTGCAAGTTTTCTGTTACTCATTTTTCTGTGGATCCAAACATCAGCTATGGAGTGTTTCTTCTCAAACTCTTGACTAAACTGCCTCAACATCTCTTATAATTGTAAAAAAGATGGTCATAAGTTTTAATCTTTTCAGACTGCAGCAGTTTCCATATATTTATGAAAATTATTTAGGAGACTATGGAACAGTTAAAACAGTTTTCATATTTACTTATCTATTTGTTTGACAGTAGTTACTGAAAGTCTACTTGTGTCAGGTTTGCTAAATGATGGAAATGTCAACTTTGTCTTACCCATTAATATTATATGGTAAGGGCTGATTTTGAATAGATTTATACCCACTATAATTGTAAAGTCTTGTGTCAACATTGAATTGTGTTTTTAATGATACATAAAGAATACTCAGTGTTTAGAAATAGTTTCTTAGGAAATAAAAAAATATCCTGTCATTAAAAAAGTACTGAGTTATCAATGTTCTGTGTAGTTTGAAAAATCAACATTAAATAGCCCTGTGGGAGGGATCTATTGACATTCTAAAAGCTGGACTGCCTTTGGTTATGCTTTCTGATTGCTTCTCATTGATTATGGCATACCTGCCATGGTTGAAATTGTTAGATAAACACTTTTCTATCTATACAACAGAGTATAGTGAATTTATTCTTTCGATTTAATGAACAATGTGTATTTATGACACACAGACATAAAAAGATCTATATGCATTTGACCGTCTGTTATATGATGTAGACAATTTATACTATTGGATTATGACATGCAGAGGGAAGGATAATAGAATTTACCAATGTGGTCAGTCTGAAAAACCCAAATTCCTGTCAGCTAATGCCTGTCTTTCCAGGATCAAATTGCCTTGGCGAAATCTTTACTCCACTTTTTTACTAACAATGTGATAATGGTCAGCTTACTTAAGTGGTTGAAATTGTTATATGACATGCATAACATTTCACTTAGATCTTAAACTGTTAGATTAGTAACTATGTATATATACTGGTTTACTGATCCAGCAACTGGAGAGGAGTGTGCCAGGAGCTAGAACCACATACAGTCCAAGCAGGGGGACTTGATTTTCATGTCTTCTTCTCTGTACTTGATACATACACTGTGAAGAAGGCCAGCGCTCCTATGTAGGTTGATTTATGTAATAGTAATTTACCTATTCTTTCTCATTAGTAATTTACCTATTCCACTCATCTATAATCTGTTCTGTGACGCTGGAGCTGAGATTCTGCAAAATACATTTCTCACACTTCATTGTCGACTGCTTTTCTGTTGGGTTAGGACACAGGAGAATTGGAGGGATATTGGAAGGAGAGAGGGTGGGGAAACATAACTTCTTTTCTGTTGTACTGTCATTGCCCACCTAGTTCCTGCCACCAAGGTTGTCCTAGCCTCCAACTTCCTTCAGCCAGACCTGCAGGGTCCCATAAGAGGTACCAATCACAGCTCAAAGGCTCTGGCTCCTTAGAGCTCTTGGCATCAGTTCTGTGGGATCTTCTTTTGATATCCTGTAACTTCCCCTTTCTCGTTTGTTCCTCCTGGTTGTGACTGCTGCCTGCTGCTATTTTATCTGGGTTAACTCAGTTTAAACTTAGGAATAAAATCTTCCATAGTAAGAAGCTTTAACAATGCAAAGGTCAACAATTAAAAAGCTTTCTTTTTATGGTGATGGAAGGAGATTTGACTTGGGGTGGTGAACACATTCTATGATATACAGATGATGTATTACAGAATAGTACACCTGAAACCTATCTAATTTTAATAACCAATATCACTCCAATAAATTCAATAAAAATAATTTTAAAAAACTTTATTTTTGGAATGGCTGTACTTTCTTTGTGACTCTTTATGTAGCTGATTATGAAAGCTATGATGGTAAAAATGCCTAGAAATGGAAAAGTGGGTGTCCCTATGTTTCTCATGGCCTTTTCTTAACACTAAAATCTTACCTGTCCAAAGACAGTTAACTTGATTATTTTGTACTGGAAGAACTACCTGTATTTATTTGCTCCTTCTTTCCATAGTACCACATGAATAGCTCAATTGTAATATGACTGCTGATGTAATGATATCTATTAACTTACATAATTATAGTACAACTAGAGGCCCGGTGCACAAAATTCGTGCATGGGAGCGGGGTGTGTGTGTGTCCCTCAGCCCAGCCTACACCCTCTCCAATCTGGGACATCCCTCTCACAATCCAGGACTGCTGGCTCCCAACTGCTCACCTGCCTGCCTTCCTGATTTCCCCTAACCGCTTCTGCCTGCCAGCCTGATCACCCCCTAACCACTCCAATGCCAGCCTGATTGATGTCTAACTGCTCCCCTGCCAGCCTGTTTGCCCCCAGCTTCCCTCCTCTGCCGGCCTGGTCACCCCTTACTGCCCTCCCCTGCAGGCTTGATCACCTCCAACTGCCCTCCCTTGCAGGCCTGGTCCCTCCCAACTGCCCTCCCCAGCTTGCCATCTTGTGGTGGCCATCTTGTGTCCACATGGGGGCAGGATCTTTGACCACATGGGGGCATCCATATTGTGTGTTGGAGTGATGGTCAATCTGCATATTACTCTTTTATTAGATAGGATAGAGGCCTGGTGCACAGGTGGGGGCCAGATAGTTTGCCCTAAAGGGTGTCCCAGATCAGGGTGGGGGTTCCCTTGGGGCGTGGGGCGGCTTGAGCGAGGGGCCTGTGGTGGTTTGCAGGCCAGCCATGCCCCCTGGCAACCCAAGCAGAGCCCTGGTATCTGGAATTTATTTACCTTCTACAATTGAAACTTTGTAGCCTGGAGTGAAGCCAAGCCTCCTGCTCGCTCTGTGGCCGGGAGCCATTTCTGTTGGGGTTTGTGTATATCTTCTATAATTGAAACTTTGTAGCCTTAAGGGGAGGCCTGGGCCTGCCATGGTGTGCGGAAAGCAGGGGGAAACCCTAGCCTCCTGCTCTCTCCAGCTCTGTAGCTGCCGCCATTTCTGTTTGGATTTGTTTACCTTCTATAATTGAAACTTTGTAGCCTTGAGTGGAGGCTTAGGCCGGGAAGGGCAGGCGGAAAGCTTGGCTTCATCTGTTGCCTGGGAAACCCAAGCCTCCCTCCTGTTCTCTGTGGCTGTGGCCATCTTGGTTGGGTTTATTTGCATACTCGCTCTGATTGGCTTGTGGGTGTGGCTTGTGCATGTAGCGGAGTGATGGTTAATTTGCATATTACTCCTTTATTAGGTAAGATGTTGTTGTCTTTATTCATTTACTGTGCAGTAAATCTCTATGGCTTATTTACTAGTCATTACAAATTTGTACTCTTAAATTTCATCACTCCTATCATACACACACCCTATCCTCTGGTAACATTTTACAGATCTCTGTTTTTATAGCTTTAACTTGTTTAGATTCCACATATAAGTGTTATCATACAATGCTTGTCTTTCTCTGTCTTATTTATCTCACATAGTATAATGTGTTCAAGGTTCATCCATGTTGTGGCAAATGGGAGGATATTTTCCTTTGTCATGGCTAAATACTATTCCATTCTGTATATGTACCATATCTTCTTTATTCATTCCTCCATTGATAGGCATTTGGGTGATTTTCATATTTTGGCTATTGTAAATAACACAGTGATAAACATGAGGGTTCATATATCGCATCGAAATCCTGTTTTCATTTTTTTGGGGGTATATACCCAGAAATTGAATTGCTGGATGGTATGATAAATCTTTTTAATCTTTTGAGGAAATTCCATTTTGTTTTCCATAGTGGTTGGATCAGTTTACATTTGCATTAACAATGCATGAGAGTTTTCACCACATGCTCTCCATTATCTGTTTGTCTCTAGTCTTCCTGATGATAGTCATTTTAACAAGTGTGAGTTGTATCTCATTGTGGTTTTGATTTGCATTTCCCTGATGATTCATGATGTTGAGCATCTTTTCATGTGTCTGTTGGTCATTTTGATGTTCTCTTTGGAGAAATGTTGTATATGGCCTATAGCAGTGGTCAGCAAACTCATTAGTCAACAGAGCCAAATATCAACAGTACAATGATTGAAATTTCTTTTGAGAGCCGAAAACTGACTTGTGCGCATGGGCCACGAAGTTTCAATCGCACTGTACGTGTGCGCCCGCACATGGTATTTTGTGGAAGAGCCACACTCAAAGAGCCAAAGAGCCGCATGTGGCTCGCGAGCCGTAGTTTGCCGACCACTGGCCTATAGAATAAAAAAAAAATCTTTGCAAACCATATATTGGATCAGGGGTTAATATTAAAAATGTATGAAGAACTCTGTCAACTCAATAATAACAACAACAGCAATAAAAATGTGGTTAAAAATTGATAGAAAAGCTAAATAGAATTGAAACAGAGACAATGTTTGGGTGTGGGGCTGATTTCTCCTCTTAGAATTTAAAGATTAGATTCCCTGGAAAAGGATTTATGATGTGCCTTGTTTAAAATAATATTTATCTGAGCTCCTGCAAGTCCCTGCAGCTGGCTGCCCTGGGCCAGTCAGGGCAGGCACTGGAGCCCGCAGCTGACCCCCATCTCTGCTGCTGCGCCCCCTGCTACTGTGAAGGGCCACCTCCCCCCACAGCTCGCTGCCAGGGAGGCCTAGTTGAGGCCTGGGTGCGTGCTTTTCGCTGCGGCCTCCATGTGCAGCTACCTGGACTTGCCTTCAGACATCTCCACGGGTTCAGGCCACGGGGTTCCCTCTTCACCTCCAGGCCGGGGAAGTGCCAGCAGCCACCACTCTGCAGGGCTCCAGCAGCACAATCCAGGTCTCACAACCAGGTAGATGGTCAGACAGGGTGCGGACCGAAGGCCCACACCCTCCTGGCCGTGGTTCCGCACTGAGAGCAGCGCCCGTCTGGTGACTCTCCTAGCCAGGTTGATTGTGCAGAATCTTCACTGCGTTTCAGGAAGCATGTGTCCAGGTCCCTGGTGCCCTGGCTTCCTGAGCAGGGGTTTGCAGATGAGCAGAGCAGGGGTGGCCCTGAATGTTTATGAAGCCCTCCTCCCACCGAGGAGCTGGAGGGGAGGCTGGGAGCCCTCAGGGCTCCACGTGGTGCCAGCCTCTGGGGTCAGATGAGTCAGTCACTGCATCAAGCATCACACTTCCAGAGCGGGGTCAGGCCACAATGAAAAAGTAACCCATGCTCTTCAGATTTAAAGACAGCCTCCCCTGTCTCCGCCCTGAAAGATGTGGGTTCGACACAGGGGTCACTATTAAAATGTGCTTGGGAGAATAAGGAGCCTTATCTAGAGGAGAGAAAATACTCACCAGAACCCAGCCATGGTTTCAAATGGTTATACATGATTTTATCAGTGCATTTGCAAAGGTTCATAAAAACATCCATAATATATATTTTTTTCCTTAGCTTCTGGTGTGACAGCTAATGCAATAATGATTTCAAATGCCAGTGTTCAAAAGCTGCTCTTATACATTTTTCTTGTCAGCTGCATTGTAGTTAATGAAATTAAACACACCCATCACATTTGTCTTCAGGGGACAAGGAACTGAAACACCACTGGTTTATTATTCTATTAAAATGAACTGAAGACAGTCACATTGGAATGATCCTGAGTGGGGTTCACCCAGGAGCCAAGGGACTCCCTGGGTACCAGGGTTGGGCTGAGGTGCCAGTATTCAAGAGATTACGACATCTGACACCTACCTACAATGGAACTTTTGTAATAATGTTGAGGAGCATTCCATTGATCTTCCTAGAAAAAAAGATCTTTAATTTCACTAATAAGAACATGAAGGAGGTTAAGAAATCTACAGAACAGTTGACTACTTACATGAATAGAACAGTTGGACAAATTGTGAAGAGCCCTAATAAACTATGCAAGGTGATCTACCACAGGAAGTGTTCATCATCCTTTTTCCAAATCCTTGTTATAAAAAGAAATAGCGTCCCCCCCCCCCCCCAGAAGTTGGGGCTGTGACACAGCAAGTAAATAAACTGGCTTGTGCAGGCCACCTGCTGAGAAATTACACCATGATAGTCACACATATTTGCTTAATTTCGGTGATTCTGGCTCTTCACAGACAGAAAGCCCATCATCGAAATACAATGGGGTTTTTTGTTTTGTTTTGTTGTTTTGCTTTTCTGAGGTTTCTTTGGTTATATAGCTAAGGATGTGGATGCTTATTTATTACAGTTACATTGAAAGACTTCATCTACTAAAGAACATTTGGTTATTCAAAACATTCCAGAACTATTTGATTTCCAAAAACAATCTCACCAAACAACTGTGAACGGTGGAAGAAAAAAAAACAACCTGTTTTTTTAAAGCCCCATAATGAAAACACTGACAAAGTCATAACAATCTGCTTTATATTGAAGTGGAAAAATATTCCAAAGGAGCAGCTCAACTTCAATGAGGTGAAAGTGCACACTGAAGATTGCTCATCTTCGCTGCATTTTGTAATATTGTTTATAAACTACTGGATCTTAATGCAATCCTGCATAAGAATATACTTTATGCTATGTGAAAAAATAAGAAAACTTATTACTAGAAACCACAAAGACCAATCATAATTACTTTTTTTAAGATTGTATTTTATGAGAAAGCACTCAAAATGTTGCAGCTATTTTCTTACATTGAAAAGACTTTGAAAGTTTAAAACATCATAGCAAGTAATCAATACTAAAAGTTTTTGTCCACACTGAGATACTGTGTATACAAATAACTTAATTATTAAAAAGCCGATGTGGCCCTGACCGGTTTGGCTCAGTGGATAGAGCGTCGGCCTGAGGACTGAAGGGTCGCAGGTTCGATTCTGGTCGAGGGCATGTACCTTGGTTGCCAGCACATCCCCAGTAGGGGGCATGCAGGAGGCAGCTGATCGATGTTTCTAACTCTCTATCCCTCTCCCTTCCTCTCTGTAAAAAAATCAATAAAATATATATTTTTTAAAAAAGCCGATGTGAATGATACCAATATTAATTTTAAAAGATTAAAACTGACCATGCTTCTGGCATGATAAATTATGTAATTAAATCAGGTTTCCATTCATGTAGAATGTTGTTAACACTTATTCCACACCATCTTTAAAATTTGAGATAATTTTTAATATCTCTGGCTTTATTTTGCCAGAATCATCATGTCAGGTATGTATAAAAGGAAAAGGTGAATATGTATTTATATCCTTAGCTGGAAATGTTCATATATGATTGGATAATTTATATTCACTTTCTATTGCATATAGATTTCTAATATTTTCAGTTCTGCATCATTTGACCTTCCTCCATTTGAATAAATTCACTAAATATTCCTAAAGAAAATAAATAAAATTGTATTTATGTGACAGTGGCATGTTCTGGGCCCCTTCAAGTGTTATGGGTTGAATTGTGTCCCCTACAGAAGATATGCTGAAATGCTAACCCTGCTGCTTGTGAATGTGACCTTATTGAGGAATAGGGACTTTTCAGTTGTGATGAAGTTAAGATTAGTTGGGTCCTAATCTAATATTATTGTGTTCTTTTAGAGGAGCAAAATGAAGTTCAGGTCAAGATGGTAGTGTAGGTAAATGCAGTATTCAAATCCTTCCACAACCACATCAAAATTACAACTAAACTACAGAACAACTGTCATTCAGAACGGCCTGAAATCTAGCTGAACAGAAATCCTACAACTAAGGATATAAAGAAGAAGTTGCATGGAGACTGGTAGAATAGACACAGTAGGGGAACTGTTTGGCCTGACACCCAAATGTGGTTGTTAAAAATCAGGAGGATATCTCAGCTGCAGAAGTCTCCCCCTGAGAAGTGAGGGGTCCCAGCACCACACCAGGCCCCCAGCCCAGGGTTTCAGTGTTAGCAGGGGAGAAGTCTCCATAACTTCTGGCTGTAAAAAACAGTGGGGATTGTGGCTGAGTGAGATGGAGGGCAGCTGGAATCCCAGGCAGTTTCTCTGGCCAATGCATGGACTTAGACTTTTTAAAACAATTACATAATAATACAACTTGGGAACAAATGAAAGAAAAGAAACATGCAAATACACAAAAACAATCTAAACCAAACCCAGACCACTTCTATTGCTTGTAAAATGATTTACTCATCTTGAAAAACAGGTTTGGTGAGTCTCATAAATCAAGAAAAAAATTGAAATTTCTATAAGAAAAGTTCAAAAAAGAAAAGTTCAAACAAAAGCCCAATCTGAAGCTGTTTTGTGAGTAGTAAATTATTTTACCTAATTCATGAAAAAAAAAAAGCTATTATTTATTCTTAAATAAATGACAAATACATTCTTCAAAATAGGGAAAGTGATAGATTGTATATTTATCTCTGCATCTGATTATTACCACATATAAATCAATTCAAGATTCAATTGTTTAGAAGCACCGTAAACTAACAGAGTGGCACACTAAAATACTCGAGTGATATATTTTCCTACAAATACTTATTAAATTTTTCCTATGTGGAAGGCACTTTAGATATAGAAATATGGGAAAGGTGTATTTTTGGGGGAACTTTCATCTAGAAGGGACAGGACCAAAGACAGCCTAAGACTGTGGTTGGCAAACTGCGGCTCGCGAGCCACATGCGGCTCTTAGGCCCCTTGAGTGTGGCTCTTCCACAAAATACCACGGCCTGGACGAGTCTATTTGAAGAAGTGGTGTTAGAATAAGATTAAGTTTAAAAAATTTGGCTCCCAAAAGACATTTCAATCATTGTACTGTTGATATTTGGCTCTGTTGACTAATGAGTTTGCCGACCACTGGCCTAAGTGAAGAGCTTGAACACACCAGTAGAAAAGCACAATAGAGTATGTACAGGAAATAAATATTGGCTCTGATGGGACGAAACAGAGAGTTTATAAACAGGAAGAGTGAGAGATAAGGCTCGATGGGTACGTTGGAGAAGGATCCTGGGAGACTGTGAATAGCTATTAATACTAACATTAATTTAATATTTAACATTTGTCCTATACTTGCTTTGTATGCAGCAATTATTGAATCATTACAATAACATTCTGAAGTAGATACTAATATTATCATCACAATTATGCAGATCCAGGATATGGAAGCACAAAGAGGTTAGGCAATTTACCCAAGGATAACAATTGGAATTCATAGGATTTGAATCTAGACAGTCTAGCTGCAAAGCTCTAATTATCGTGCAACACAGGCATTAAAAAAGAACAGCAAAGTGGAGAGCAGAATAATTTGACACAGTTTTTGCAAGCAATGACATATAAAAATAGTTAATTATAATGGAATTCTTACTATGTGGTAGGCACTCCACTAAGCACTTTGCATTCATTATCTAATTTTAGTCATCACATATTCCTGTAAGCCAGGGGACTGAAGATTTTAGAGACAAAGTAATGAAATTTACCCAAAGATTAAAGTAATATTCTGGGGAAAGTTTCTGGCAAGTTGTATACTGGATCCATATGGAGATCTAAGAGGTGAGAAAGTCAGTTTTGAAGGTGTTCAAATAACCCAGACAAGAGATATAAAGGTTTAAATTTAGAGTTTGAGAAGTGGGGGAAGAAAAACTAATATGAAATACTGTAGGAATAGAATGGATACAGTGTGGGCAACTAGTCATTATATTAGGAAAGAGTAAAAAATCACTTAAGAATTGCCGGAAGCCAATTCCAGCATGCCAGCAGGGCTGAATCATCTGGAAATGGCTGAGGGCATTTCCCCAAATATGAAAAGGATGCATAAATGATTGCTTGCTGCCAGACAGCTGGGGCATTTCAGTCTACATGTTATTGCCTCCTACTGGCCAAATACCTGAATAGCCTGAGGCAATTCCCCCAATTTGACAATGGATTCTGTATACTAAACCTTGCCCTTTGATATGTATATCTACCTTGCTTTAGGACAATTTGTGTTAATAAAAAGCTAGGGGTCCAGAGAGACCAGAGAACTTGGTTCCTTTAGCCAAGTTCCTCTGGCCCCCCAAAATGCCTTCCAAAATTGTTTCATCTCTGGACTCTTGATTAATTTACACACAGCACCTTCTTCAGATTCCTGAACCCCTTCAAGATGCTGGATTAAAACTTTCAGCAAAGAATCTCAGATTTGGAACCCGGGTAACAGAGAATTGTGGTGCCAGTGAGAGCAGAGGGTCATAGTGAAAAAGGAAAGAAAGATGATGATGCCCTAGCATGGGCAACTTTAAAAAGTTGATGGGCCTATTCAGTGGGAGTGGTTTAGGTCTTGAGAAATGTTGACAAGGAGATAATCTTAGGAATGATCTGAATAGAAAGCAAAGGTGTAAGATTAGAGAAAGCTAACCTAGGACAGAGAGAGGCAGGGAGAGAGGGTCAGTAAAGGATTGCTACAAGCTTTAGGAGGATGAGGGAGTCTGGTCATTCCACTTCCTCCTCTTGTTCCTCTACCTCTTTGTTCCCCATCCCCTCTGCCTCCTTCATATCTCAGTATCTTGCTATGTAATAGAAGCTCAGTATTGAATGAATAAATGATGGAATAAAGGAGTGAAGAAATAAATGAATGAATGAGGGGAACTTAAGACTACCTATATTTGTCAAACTTAAGAAATAAAGTCAGAGAAGAAATTAAAAATTGGAAAAGAATATAAAATATGATTATCTGGTCCATAAATTACTATGCTGTACAGACCATAAATATAGATGTAAGTTTTCTTCTGAAAACCGTGAGTAAGTACATTTTTTATGAATGTAATCTTATAAATAAAATGCATTAGAAGACTTTTTAAACAGCAGGAATATTGTTATTATTCCTAAGGTAAATGGAAAAGTCATCTCATATTAATATTTTGAAGAAATTTTGGTCCATCATATAATAGTATTTACAGTACAGTTTTACTTGTTTAGAAATTAGCTTTCTTGCCCAGCCGATGTGGCTCAGTGGTTGAGCATTGACCTATGAACCAGGAGGTCAGGGTTTGATTCCCGGTCAGGGCATATGCTGGGTTGTTGGCTCCATCCTCAGTGTGGGGTGTGCAGGAGGCAGCCGATCAACGATTATCTCTCATCATTGATGTTTCTATCTCTCCCTCTCCCTTCCTCTCTGAAATCAATAAAAATATATTTTTAAAAAATTAACTTTCTTCCTAGGAGAAAGTTTCTTTTCTCTTATAGCATATTTAACAGTCCTCAATATAAATACAAGGATAAAGAATTCATTCCGTGAACTTATGTCTCTATTTTGGGTGTTTTTTTTCTGATACATAGGAGAAAAGTTTACTTTTCAGAATAAATTGAAGAACTAAAACATTTGTTACATATAGAGTTATATATTATATACAATTTATACTCATAGTCACATAAGCGTAAATATATGTTTAATTACATCTTAACACTGATATTTTTCATCTCATATATATTATATCAATGCACATGAATATAAAGTCCTATGAGCTATATGTTATAGCTCATATATAAATAACAATATATATCATATTATACATAATATACACATCTTTTCTGACATACATATTTTACTTCTTTAATATGATTTGCCCTATCATGTACCCATTTTGATATTACTTCCTATATGTTTATTCCTCAAAACTAAAATCTCACACCTATGCATCTCTCAAAATCGAGTATTCTGAATACTGACTTGTGATTCTGTTGTGCATTTCAGCATAATCATATTGTTGCCATGGTCTTTTTCTATATTCAACGTGTGAACCAGCATCGGTGGCTCATCACATGCCATGTGCAATATTTTCTTTCTTCTCAGTCTGCAAGTGTGATCCCATGGGACGCAGGTGCATTACCTATACAAGGCGCTTGTCATGGCTGCTTTTATGATGGGGAGACAGACTCTGCCAAGACAGGTACTGTTCTGCCTTCTTTTTTACTCTTGGAAATAAAATGATGTTTGATTTTGCTTTAAATATGCATTGCCTTAATACGTGGATTTTTTGAGAGCATCATAGGATTTATTAGGGTTATAGAATTCTTAGGATTACTTCATGAAGAGGAAAGTAAGTCTCAGAAAAGGCAAGTGATATATGTTTTTCCCCAAAATTGGCACAGCTTTTGGATGGCTAAAGTTGGAACTAGAATTGAGTTTTCTTATTTTGTTTTTGCTTTGTTTCCTCAGTGGTATACATGTTGAATCCTATTTTCCAATTACACCCAATCACATCAGTTTCAGTCTAATGAGAGGCTTTTCTATTTAACTTTGTATAGGAACAATTCCTTACCTACCCATGGTTCCTGGTGACTCAGGCACATAAAGCAGACATCGGAGATTTTCTCTGCATCACCTTCCTTTCATCCGGTGCGCTCCATCTATTCGTAGCTAAGCCCGGAGGTTTCCATCATTCTTCTCACTCACAAGAGACTTAAAATTACTATGAACATTTTATAAATGTCTATATTCTTTAAAAACAGTTATGCAAATATTAACTAATATTTTACCCCTGTTTCCCTGGAATTCATACTCTTCTGTCCCATCATTTTGGCTGAATCTCCTTTTCCTGTTGGTGGTACCAGGTTCTCTGTGATAGACCATGTTTGTGCAAGCAAGCAGTCAAAACTTACAAATATGGAGTGAGCATCCTTACTCTGTCACTTTTTTTTTCCTAAAACACGAGTTGGAGAAATTCAAAGTGAATATCATTTTCTTAGCCAACTTTGATGGCTTCTTTGCCAGAGATTGAATAATTAAGAAGCAGGGAGATTAAAAGTTAGCTCAGTTTAATGTAAACAACACAAAAAGCTCTGGGAGACACAGGAGAGACAGACAATGATACCAAGAAATAAGATTGTTCAAACAATCTCCTTAGCCAAGAGAAAAGTCAGCCTGGTGCCCATCGCAGGGCAGAGGTGTGTATTTTTCAATCTGGGCTTCTCGTGCTAACAACAGAATACAGAAAATGCTTGAGTGACTTTTTCGCAGTTCTCCCAGAGTTGTACATGGTGAGTACTGTTTTAGATTCAGGGGAGAGATGGTAATTTATTACGTATCATGGACGCCTTAGGACAGTGGTCGGCAAACTCGTTAGTCAACAGATTCAAATATCAACAGTACAACGACTGAAATTTCTTTTGAGAGCCAAATTTTTTAAACTTAAACTATATAGGTAGGTACATTGTTATTAACTTAATTAGGGTACGTGGTATTTTGTGGAAGAGCCACACTCAAGGGGCCAAAGTCTCATGTGGCTCGCAAGCCGCAGTTTGCCGACCACTGCCTTAGGACATTGGGGCTTAATCCTTTCATGGAATCCTGGAGAGACGGCTCAGATACCTCCCTAGAAAGGCCAGAGTCCTGGGCATGCTTGGCTTGGTCTTTAGAAGGAGATGGGTTGTTCAACTGTCTTAACCCTTTGCACTCGCTTGCTTTTTTCTCGATTCCTTTATTCTAATGCTAACCATATCGAGTCACACTCGACATCTGAGTGCAAAAGGTTAATTTTCTGTATGAAGAGAGACTCAAAGAGAGCTATGTGGATCAAAACAAGAGATTTGTGGATGCGAGAGTTCAAATTTTCTTACATTTCACTAATAATTTAGTCTGATAAAGAAACAAAATTATTAAAGGGGAATCCTGCATACTAGTAACCTGGAGTGTGAACCTGCGGAGTCTGCATCGATTACAAAATTACAACCATCGGATTCTGTCACGTTCTCTCCAGAAATTTGACTCTTAAGTTAAAATAAGTTCCCTGAACACAAATTAGAATTTGCACCACACATTCTAGTTTCTACAACAGCAAGAATTTAGCAATTCTTTACAATCTTTGGAGGGCAGGACCATTCTACAATTCACTTCCCGACCAACCAAGTTGCCCAGTACCTGTGTTTCGGTGAATTGAACATAACCACTGGATGACTCCTGACCTTTACACACATTGTCTGCTCAGGAGGTTTGGCTTCCTATGCCTGGCAGAAGGTTGGAGCCTTTCTTGTAGGTCACCTGTGCTCTCCTCAAGGATCCCTTGCTGGGCTTCCCCATACACAGATGGAGTGTGGACAGTCGTCAGGGGGCCACAGCCCCTCAGTCTCCAGCTTCCTGGCTGCCCACTCTCAACAAACTCTCTTTTTGCTGGAATCTCCTCCCTGCCTTCTTGAGCCAGGAGTAAGCTCACTTCTGTGTGTTGTCCACATCTCTTTCTTGGATGCATTCGTGCACCATTGATTCTGACAAATGCCTAGAGTTCACACTGAGCCCAGTGCAATGGCTTTTCTTCACACCGCAGCCTTCGTTGTCTGGAAATACGGAGGCCCTCTGTATAATCTCACTTAAGGCCCAGCCAACGAAGCTTATGGCTATCCACCAGCTTTCTCTGCTCCCCATGTGAGGGTGAACCTTGAGGGACTCCCATCACTGCCTTCTACAAAGAGGTACTCCCCAGAAATGTTCTCTTACTAGTCTTCTCTCTACTCGCAACTGCGACCTCTTCTGATAGCCCCCATCTCTGCAGAGTTCAAGAGTAGTAACTCTGGTCCTGCACATTATTTTCTGTAATTTTCCATGTGAGATATAAACAAAAAAGTCTCCACTGTGCAGCCACTACAAATTACCCTATTGTGAATGTGTATCATTGTTTGGCAAAGAGAATTCACCCAGATTCAGTTATGCCATGATCACAGTAAGCACTCTTCTTTATGCCAGCCATCAGAGTAGATTAAATCAATTGTAATTGTTAGTTGTACTTATATTCAACTTAATATAAAAATGAGTATGTTGAAAACATTGAAGAAGTAATGTTAGTGACTAATGAAATAAAATAGTCTTAATCACATTAAGTAATTGGTATTCATTTAGTTGCCCTTCTTCCTGAAAACCCCATATATAGTACGTTGTTATGTAGAATTATTGAACCAATAGTCCATATCTTCCACTATGAAATCCTTAGTGGGGGATCCTCCATCTCCCTCTTTTCTTTAAAACCAACATGTATATGATCTGTTTCAGTCAATCAGATGCTTCAATAAAAGATTTTGACACTTCAGGAAGTAATATTCGAGAGATGCAAGGATAGTTAGAAACCATTTAAGTCTAAGTACAAATGATAGGCTGATTGAGGTCATAGCAAATGATTTATGCCATTTTTTTTTTTTTAGTTAAAAGCTATTTAAGCAAATATGTTATTTTAAATCCAAAGTCAATAAATTCAACTTGCCTCCTTTATGACAGCAGTGAGCAGCTACCCAAACCTTCCTGAGCATATCACTCTGTCCCTTTGGCGGGCATGGGGCCCACATTGAACCAATGGCGGGGGGTCTTTCATGGGGTTTTTAAACTTAGATCTAAGGATGAAGAGTTTATCTCTGGTTACAAAGATGTAAGCTTTGGGGTCCAGAAGTTCTGAGGACCAACCCTACTTCATAAAAAAAAAAATAGTCTCAGCAAGAGAAAAAAGATGACAGATGTTTAGAGGAAACTGGTTCTAGAGTTTACATTCTGGTTGTCTTCTATGGCATCTCTGTCATTCCCATGGTTTAGTTATACTTACCAGTATATTTTCCTTAAGCCAGTTGGAAGTGGATTTCTATTGTTTGCTAACTAAATGACCTGAATAGATTATGGTTCTTTTCAGGTAAATTTGCATCTATCACACTGTTGCTGTAGTTAGCTTTTAAAGTCAGACCAACAAATTAGAAAATTTGAAATTTAAAAATTTGAAATTTAAAACTGAATTATAGAAAATGTGGGATTTTATATTGAATGAAAATGAACTATAGAAGTCCTTCATTAACCGCCCCCCCCCACACACACACACACCACCACCACCACCACCACCACCTAAGTAGTGTCTATTACAACCCTAAGAAAGCACAGCTACAAGGGAGAATTTATGATAATTGCAGAGGAATAGAGTGATTAAACTCCAGAGTTACCCAAATCAAACTCAAGACCTGGCATTGTCTGTTATTAGCCAGATGATTTAAAACACCTTACATAACTTTGTTCTTCATAGTACAATCTTGTGAGGAATGTAGCTGTAAATCTGTAGTGCTTAGCAAAGAACCTGTTTGAAAATATAGTAGTCACTAAATAAAAGTTAGGATTCATAAGGCTAGAGGTTATTTCTATTCAAGTAGAAAATATAGTAGTCACTAAATAAAAGTTAGGATTCATAGGCTAGAGGTTATTTCTATTCAAGTCTTGTATTTTCTGAAACAATACTTCCATATTGTAAGGTAAGAGTTACTGTCATCACTGTGTATCTTCCAAAAAGATACATTTCAGCCATCACTTTCTCCCTCAACGTGATTCATGACTTCGAAATGACATTTTAAGAGTGATTAATAAGCAGAGGATAACCTTGATTAGCTGAAGTTAATGGCGACATAGAAAAACTTTGCTTAATTACAGGCCATGGGAAACTGGTAATAAGTAGGTTAAACAGTGATGGAACAGATAGTAAAACACAATTTGTATGATGGATTGATTTAATCATAGTTGTTTTGTTATTAAAAATAAATTACAATAAAACAGGATGGGGAAATGTTGCAGGTGAGGATGTTGGCAGTGCTAAAAACAGTGACTTTAAATTGTCTAATGAAGCATTTATTCATGATGTGCTCTTCCTGACCCATTTTTCCCGTAGGATTGATTATCTCTGAAAGCTTTCCTGACATAAACCTTTGTACTCTGACAAAAGGGAGGTGAAGCAAATTATGTTGATTAGTTACATTGTGGATCAATTTTTCTCAGAGCAGCGATTTTCACAAGGTGCATGCGCTACCTGACTGTTTATTCAGTAGCACTGCCCTCTGTTCCCTTAGATCCATGGTTGGCCAACTGTGGCTTGCGAGCCACATGTGGCTGTTTGGCCCCTTGAGTGTGGTTCTTCCACAAAATACCACGGCCTGGGCGAGTCTCTTTTGAAAAAGTGGCGTTACAAGAAGTTTAAGTTTAAAAAATTTGGCTTTCAAAAGAAATTTCAATTGTTGTACGGTTGATATTTGGCTCTGTTGACTAATGAGTTTGCCGACCACTGCCTTAGATTGTCAAATAAAAAAAAATGACATCAACCAACACAACAATAGCTGTCTAGTCTGAATGAATCAAAATGATACTTATTTTTTGTTAGATCGGCAAAAATCATATGTTTTGGTGTGCCGCAGAATTTTGTAATTAATTTTTTAGTGTGCTCTGATGTGAAAAAGGTTGAAAATTACTGACTTAGAGGATGCCTTCCAAGACAAGCTGAATGGAAAGCCCACTTTACTTTGCTTTTAATCATATTTTTAGATTTTATTTCTCACCAGAAGTTTTGGTGCCATCAAGTAAATTCTTTATAAATTGGGGTTTTTTCCCACTTGACATAGTTCACAAGGAACAGTGTTACTCTTTTTTTTTTTTTCTCCCCAAGAAATATCAGAGAACATGAACTTTTGCATAAACATGAACTTTTGCATATTTGGGCTCCAGCTGATGCTTCTAATTATACTTTATGTGCTTGCTTATCATAAGAAAAATGCAAGAACTTAATTTGAACTTATGTATATGATGTGGTAAAGTTTGTTTTGAATCTTACTTTGTGAATAGATTTTAAAAGAAATCCCAAATAGTGTCCTTTTTAGCAAGAGAATCTATATCTCAGCTTCCTGAAGTCTCTGCAAGACTGATTTCTGTTTACAGAGAAGAAATAACACCCAAAATGTGACCTTTAAGAATCAAAGATACCTGGAACTGAGTGGCTCAACTGGACAGAAGGATGGCTCTGGGTGTTCCTAAAGCAGCAAAAAGCTCCTCATAATTATTAGAGCTACTTGGTAAGGTGCCCAAGAATAATGTAATTAAATTTAGTTATCAATACGACCTTGTATGTGTTCACTCTTTAAGTTTTATATGCACACGTACACATACAAAGAAAAAAGGAGTATTTTTAAAAGTGTTAATAATTCAACTTTTAAAATATATTTGATATTTTGTATTGGTGAAATAAAACATTTTAAATATATAAAACTAATCCTTAATAAGAAAATCATGAACCTGGAGACAGCTTTGGGTTGGAAACTCTGCTCTGACTCTTAACGGTGTAGCCTATGGTATAACCTACATTTTCTTTCTTTTATTTTTAAAAATATTTATTGTTGAAAGAATTACATACTAGTACGTTCACTTTTCTCTCCCAATTGAACCCTTATAGCCCACCCAACTCCCACCTCAGGTCTCCACCCCCCCCTATTGTCTGTGTTAATGGGTTATGCTTGTATGCATACAACTTCTTGGGTTGATCTCATCCCACCAACCCACCTACCCCAGCCATCCCTCTGAGATTTCACAGTCTGTTCCATGCTTCTATGTCTCTGGATCTATTTTGTTCAACAGTTTATTTTATTCATTAGATTCCACATATGAGTGAAATCATGTGATAATTGTCTTTCTCTGACTGGCTTACTTCACTTAGCATAAAATTCTCCAGGTCCCTCCATGCTGTCTCAAAGAGTAAGAGATCCTTCCTTTTTATTGCTGCATTGTACATTTTCTGAGCCATACATTTCTCATCTGTAAGGTAAAGACGATAATAACTACTTACTAGTGTTGGGAGAATTAAAATGAAATTGTAAAAGTATAGCACTGAGTTCTCTATTTGATAATGTAGAATATGCTCAATATATTGTGATTATATTGATGGTGGTGATAATAATAATGATGTTCTCTTTCTATATTAGCCTCTTTAGCCTCTCTTAGTGAAAGTGATCATGAACCTCATTCCTGCGTAGAATCATACTTCTGAGCTCATATACATGGCATCCTGAGCCAAGGAATGAGGAAAGATTCCTTGAGGCTTCAGAGGGGAGGAGAGAATATCACAGGAAAATAGGAGGGCAGATGTTCAGTAATTGGCCCTACCATATAGGTGGCTATTTCTGGCCATAACTCTGATTATGGGCAAGGCCCCAATTTAGATTCTTTTAGGCAGTTAAGGGAGGGCAGGAGTTTCTCCCGAGCCTGAAGGCAGGGTCTCCATTGCCTTCCATTCAAAATAATTCACATGCCAAAGTGGCACATCTTGGGGAGGGCTGTTCCGAACCCCTTCAAAGGTGACTTAAAAATCAACCTTTAAGAGACTACCGACTTTCTATCATTTTGTATTCTTCATGTGAAAATGAATAATTGTGATTTATGTTCTAACTTAATCACTTACGTAGCATGGAGTTTATGTAAATTCATCTAATGATATTTCATAATTGTGATTCTTAAACTTTAAGAAGAATGTTCTGGACAATAACAAAAGTATAGAATGAAAAATATTTTACCTTGTATATGTGAAAACGTGACATAAATGGAGACATTTTAAAATAGAGTTAGGACACCAGAGGATTTGCCTTGCACCTCTTACTTCAAAAACATTTGGAATGTTTGAACTGGGCAAAACAACCTTTGGACTGGGCCAAACCAAGATTGTATTTCAAACAACTATTTGCAAATCTAACAGGAAAGCAGATATCCTGACTACCAGGCTGAATAAAGATATTCTTTTGAATTAGCACCATCATGTACAGCTAAAGAATAACTTAGCTTGTTTGCACTTATAAAAATTATTTCATTGACTTATTAACACTAACATAAATTTATTTCTTCTTTTCATGTAATTATTTCCCTTCTCTTTTTCATAAAATCCCAGTGACTTCCATGTCCTAATTAGAACCCTATTTGGGTTTGTGCCTGAATCAGTACTTCCCCAATAGCTATTCTTTTTTACTTAAATAAAGGCTTGATGCTGCTCACTTTGGCCTTTATGTTTTGGTTACCACATATATGTGGAATATAAAATAAAATATTTTTGGTTGCATGCCTAAATCCTATAGGGTTCTACAAGAATTCTAAACAACTTAATTGTAACAATTTTATTGCAGTGTTATGCTTAGAAATAATTGCACTGTGTTCATTCATTTTGGAGATGTTAGAATGATAAAATATCTTCCCTGGCTTATGTTTCCAGAATTTAATAGTGTGAGGAGAGAAGGGGTAAAAGTTTTACATAAGGGGGAACAGGAAGGAATTTTTATATTTGCTCTAATGTTTGAGAAACATGTTCATTGCCACCTGAATGTTCATCGGTTAAAAAGGCAGCAGGCTGTCCCCTCTCTATTGCTATTGAGACTACTGCAGTATTTCAGGGAAATAAATTTAGTTATTAAATGCAGATTACAGAATTCCACTTATGCTTACCAAAGAGTAAATTTTGTTTGTTTTGATTTATCCTTGTTTTAATAATTTGTGCTTTAATGTTTATTTTCAACATAGACTATGTGTAAACATTTTTCTTCCTTTGAACTGGAATCCAAGACCCAACAAGAGAATAACCATTTCGTTTTTGTTTATCGAGTAGCTAGTTCCCAAGAGGCCAGCAGAGGGCAGCAAAGCATAGACATTAACACTGATGCATGAAGAACAAGGATGGGAAATGGCAGGGAATCTAATTCGGCTTGAGTGAGGTGTACTAGGATGTAGCAGATGACAGTTCTTTTTGCACTGGATGTTTAAGACTAAGTGGAGAGGGCCTGAGAACTTCAAGACACCTCATGACTCCATTTACGCCACACAAATTGAAAGCTCCTGAGTTTATAAAGAATAAGGCCTCTCAGGCCGTTCCTCCAGTGAACACCTAACCTATTCAGTAAATGATCTAAGATATAAATTGAGTAAATAGGTAAAGAAGGATCAGAAAGATAGAAATCCTAAGCGCAGTGAATGAGGCAATATGACCAGCGAGTAGTCTTGACTTTTCCCTCTTTGCAAGATGTCTCTCCACTTAATTGATGTCTTTTGCTGTCTGTCATCTGTCTCCCACTCACAGCAATATAATCTATGGCTTTTCATGTTGCCTTTTGTTGTTGTTGTTAATTCTCACCGGAGGATATTTTTCTATTGATTTTTAGAGAGAGTGGAAATGAGGGGGAGAGACACACAGAGAGAAACATTGATGTGAGAGAGACACATCGATTGGTTGCCTTCTGCAGTGTCCTGAACAGGGCTGGGGATCTAGCCTGCAACTGAGTTACCTGCCCTTGACCAGGATTGAACCCAGGACCCTTTAGTCAGAGGGCCTACCCTCTATCCACTGAGCCAAACCGACCAGGGGTCATGTTGTCTCTTTAGCAAAGCTAAATTGGGAGAATCTCAAAACACTAGAGTTTTTCAGGTGAAAGTATATAAATTTGTGCCATTTACTGAATGGGAGAATTGATCAGTAAACTATATTTGGCCAAGTTGGTATTGTTTTAATATAAAAAATATCCATTTCCACATTGAATGTTCTATGCACTAAGTAGCGCACTATCTATTTCTATACCCCTAATCGGAAAAATGTCCCTTATCTCAAGGAGGTTTATTTAACAGTTGAAATAAGAGCTGAAAATCTAATGGCCACATGAGATGGAACTATTTTTTTCTGTCATTGTTACCTACAGGGACATTGTGTTTTTAGAGCCTAGAATAAGGTGACCAGACGTCCCGCTTTTGGAGGGACAATCCTGATTTTTAACAATTTGTCCCATGTCTCGCGGCGTTTTAAAAAAGTCCCGATTTTTGGAAAGAATGCTTGACAAGCTAGGGACCGGCAGGAGAACGGGAAGGGAATATACGGTTTTTGGCGGCCATGTGGCTATTTAGCCAGGACATGAGTTTTATATTATTTTTGTTAATTTTATAATGTTAAACTTTAATAATAACAAATAATTGTTGAGAACTGATTATCGAGAACTGCTTATCAAAGTTCGCATTGTTGATCAGTTGTTAGAATTCGACCACCATTGTTTGGACTTAATGAACATGGCATTTTTTGGGATTGGCAACGACAAAAACATTTTGTAACTGTCTCTCAGACAATACACATCGTACTGCGTGCTAGTAAGCTAGTTAAACAAGTGATGTCATTACAAATCAGCTATTCAGATAATTTAGGTAAGTAATTTATTTCATAAATACATAAATTTTCTTGAATTTAGCAGACAGTACTCGTATTATTTATATTTTATAGTGGCGGCAAAAGTCTAGCGCTGGCCTTGAAAGTGACACTTACGACTTACGTTACGGCAAATTCAGAGGAAAAATAATACAAGTTAGTATTGTTATTATTTAGAAAGAAATATAGGATTAAAATAATTTTTAAAATATAGTTACTTTATAACAATCAAATTAATTTAATTTATAAACTAACAATAAAATATGTTCATGTAATTATGTACCTACTTACTATGTTTTTAAGCAATATGTATATAATAATTTATAATATAATTTTAAATTATTTTTTTTAGATTTTTAACATAATGAGTAAGAAAAGAGCAAATTCAACGATGATCTAAGAAGTGAATTTCCTTTTATTATAAAAACCAAAAGTGATTACAATATAGACCAAATTTTTAATCCAGAACTCCCCACCCCCACAGCCGAAACCGGTTTGGCTCAGTGAATAGAGTGTCGGCCTTCGGACTCAAGGGTCCCAGGTTCGATTCCAGTCAAGGGCATGTACCTTGGTTGTGGGCACATCCCCAGTAGGGGGTGTGCAAGAGGCAGCTGATTGATGTTTCTCTCTCATCGATGTTTCTAACTCTCTATCTCTCTCCCTTCCTCTCTGTAAAAAAAATCAATAAAATATATTTTAAAAAAAAAGGACCCCCCCCCCCCCCCATCAATGGTGTCCCGCTTTACCAATGTTAAAATCTGGTCACCTTAGCCTAGAAGCAAATGAAAACTTATGCTGGGAGTGTTCTATCAGTCCATTCATCAAACCACTGGGGGTAACAAAAAGTATGCTTATGTGATAATTATCTTGAACATGGAGGCCTTCTTTGAAACTCCTCATCTAGTAGGAGGTCCTTTGCCTGCTGGGGCATTTTGGAGATAAAGCACAACAGGATGTTTTTTCTCTCCAAAAACAGTTTCTATTAGCCTCCTGGTGTTTGGCTCAAAGGGTTGTGATTATGATCCTGCTGCCATCAACCACCCATCTCAACTGAAGGAGCAATGATTTGGTGGCTCAAGCCCTGAGAGGATGAGTTCTTGGAGTTTTGCTACCTGATCATGTAACTGTGTGAGAATTAAGTGTGAGGAAACATGTGCTATCCTCCTAGCTGTCTAGTAGTGATATTACTCTATTACTCAAGTCAACAAATACCTAAGGAGTTTCTACCAGGATCTTAGTAATGCCTTGGGTACTAGAGGCATACAGAGAAGTATTAGGCATGTCAGTTGCCCTTCGGGAGGTTACAGCCTTATTGTGGAAATGAGGATTATATAAACACAAAAATGCCACGTGACTTAAAATGCTGGGTTGAAGGAATTTCTGTCAGAAAGAAAGTGTGATTTAGATATTAAATGAATCCGCTTGGTGTTTAGGGGAGGAAACAAAATTCCTCAGGCAAAGTTACATATTGGAAAACAATATGTAACTTGCTGTCTGTTGTAATTTACATATTTCAAGTTGGTGAGTAAAAATAGTCATCACTCCATAAACATGCTGGCATTCTGATGAGTAAGCGCTTCTACTCTTCTCGTTTTGTAAATAAGGCAATCAGGATGTTGGGAGATGAAGTGATTAGTCTAGGGCCAGAGTATTAGGAGTCAGGGATAGTATTTGAATATGCTTTCCTTGAAGTTTTTGTCTCTTTCCCAACCTAGAGTTGCCATTGAGCAAACCTTTGATAGTATCTATAATAATGGATTCATTAAATATCAACTAAAATATATTGGGGTTACTTAGGATAACTTAAAAAGTCTTTCCTGTTAAGGATGAATTGTCAAAGAAAATCCAGAGAATAACAAAAGTAGACTGGGTTCTTCAGGCATTGTGATCATGCTAAACTGGAATGAAGTAACTATTACATTTGAAACTGAGTGATTCCAAGCAGTGCCTCTCTGCAGTGAATACCCGTCACCGATGCTAAAACTATCTCAGTGCTGCCAGGTGTCATGCTGTGGATCTGCAAACTTTTCTAGGACAGGGATAATGTCTTATAAAACCTTGAAGACCCTACATACTTTTATTGCCTGCCAAGAGGAAAGGGTTGACTTGTGCGGCACTGATTATCTGCAGGTTGGCTTCCCTGGGAAGCCCCATGAAACTGGCAATGGCTGTGCTTAAGGCATTTAAGGTCACGGACAAGACTTAACTTTACAACAGTTTCTAGAGCAGTGGTTCTCAACCTTCCTAATGCCGCGACCCTTTAATACAGTTCCTCATGTTGTGGTGACCCCCAACCATAAAATTATTTTCGTTGCTACTTCATAACTGTAATTTTGCTACTGTTATGAATCGTAATGTAAATATCTGTGTTTTCCAATGGTCTTAGGCTCTACAGCAGCAGTTCTCAACCTGTGGGAGCCTAAGACCATCGGAAAACACAGATATTTACATTACGATTCATAACAGTAGCAAAATTACAGTTATGAAGTAGCAACGAAAATAATTTTATGGTTGGGGGTCACCACAACATGAGGAACTGTATTAAAGGGCCGCGGCATTAGGAAGGTTGAGAACCACTGCTCTAGAGGATGCCAAGAGGGAGGTGTTTCTTTACCACCTATGATTGGTGATGTGGCTAATTCTACTTCTACCTGCAACATCATTAAACTGCAACCACATAGTTTGGTCCCCAACCCCTGATTTCCCCAGAGCTGAGCTGGTAGGACTGAAGCCAAAGTTCTGGCTCATCATCGTGATGTTTTATCAAAGTCCTTAAGCACAGCAGGAGAGGGGCCATTACTTTTCCATATATCCTGAGGTAATTGGCAAGTCTGAATAGCACCTCTTACAAGTCCAAAGTCCATGTGCTCCACATTTCAAAGGGCCAGTATTTAAAATGTCAGAGTTTAGAGTAAGGAAAGGTTTATTAATCAAGATGGTGCTAGCTTCCAAGTTTATTAATCAAGGATGTTGTTGCTCAGTGGTTGAGTGTCAACCCATGAACCAGGAGGTCACAGCCCAATCCTTCTGGAGGTGTGCAGGAGGCAGCCGATTGATGATTCTCTCTCATCATTTATGTTTCTATCTTTCTCTTCCTTTCCCTTCCTCTTCTTTGAAAATCAATCAAACATTCAAAAAGAAAAAAGGTACCAGCTTGAGAAAATGGGGACCTTGGAGGTTCCTCAAGTCCATCTTGAGAGAGTCCAGAATGTGCAGGGCAAGAGGTGATTAATGATTGCAGACACCTGGGCACCAACAGGAATCCAAGGGAGATTGGGAAATCTCTAAATCTCTTTGTCCCCAGTGGTTGACCCTTGCTGATCTCAGTCTGGTCTTAAGACTCCTATAACTCTTAAATAATCATTATTTTTGTACATATTTCCCCACTTTCTCAGGAGAGACATCTTCTGACAAGGGGACTCTTCTTAAAGAAAAAACAAACTCAAGCTGCAAGCAGAGTTTTTCTAATGATTCGCAGGTCTGTATTTAAGAACACAGCAGGCTTGACCAAGATAGGGTCAGAGAGGCCAAGCATTTCACTCTGTTACACACTCTCTGCCAAGGAATGAGCAAAAACCGACCTGGAAAGCATTGCTGTTGATTAGATGGCACCCATTGTCTTGTATCCCGCTCATGATATAGCAGTTCCAAATCTAAGCATTTTGTGTTGAGCATTTTATGCTGGCCATCTGCTGTGCACTCAACTGCCACAGGGTCATGGAAGTGCCATGTGTGGCAATGACGGGTACAGATTAAAAGCAGCAAAGGTAACAGGTATATGAGGGGAAGTCCAAAAGAAATGAGGTGCAAGCTTCCAGATATCTTCTTCCAGTTAAGTCACACAGGGACACGTTTAACTCTCTCAGCAGCAATAGGGTATGTGACAACACATTCAAAATCTTGCCACCAGGGAAGCTAAAGCCTTGGTGTTTAAAGTTTTTATTGGGAGTCAGTCATATAGGCTTGCCCCCAGGAAAGGAGTCTGTCCCCTACTCAGACTCCAGCAGACAACACACAACAGCCCAGAGCAAAAACAAGCATTTGCCAAAAAAACATATTGTTAGGATAAACTTATCTGGTCACTGGTGCAGCATGGCCTCAAGGCCTCAGGCACAAATACAAAACCACTTTTATCATGCACAATATTCCCAGGAGCTGGCCGAGGGCCAGGACTGAAGACAGACTTTTACTTAAAAAAAAAAAAATTGTAGTATTTGAGAAACCAAGGCCTGTGTTTCTGCCCAGGAAACAAACAACACCTGAGTTTATGGGAGGTAAGAAGGGAATGCATACTACATTTTCTTGCACTAGAATTCGTCCAAGATAACTGTCACCTGGATTGCCCTGAATTCAATATATACATCTCTGACAATTGGTGGCCTTCTCAGCTACTCTCTCATGATGCTGAGCTTGCAGTCCAGTACTGATGTGTCAAGTAGAAAGCTAGAGGTCATTCCAGAGTCTGCTAACACTATTATGCTCCTGGGACCTCCCATACTCCTGGTAAACACCGTTGAATTATAGCCCAGATAAACTATTAACAGTGAATCTAAGGCCAGAAGCTGAGCAGGGCTTATGGCTCTTCTTTCTCTAGTCTTTGGGGAGATTTGGGAGTGTGCCACTCCCAGCCTCCCAGCTGCTGCTGTGGATGGCAGCTTTGTTGCACATTCTGGACTGGACATCATACATCTCTTGGGCTGTGCTTATTAAAGGGCCTCCTATTTGGCTTTGGAAGAACATTACTTGCTTCCTGGGGTTGGTCTCCTGACTATTCGTAATTCTGTCTTTTTGTTTGTTTTTGTTTTTGGCATCAGTTTCAGTGATTGTCTCACAACTCTTAGGGGTTTAGAGGATACAGATTTCTGGTAGAATGAGGTGTGACATTTGTCATTCATTACTTGGCATCAGGTAGGTGAATTTAGAGTCATCTATAGGTTGGACTCGCGCACACGTACACACACACACACACACACACACACACACACCAAAATGGTCCCCTTTGAGTTTTAATTTTAGCTATGGTCCAGTTTAAAGAAATCAAACCTGGTTAACTGAAACAACCATGACAGAATGAGGTTGCTGCTTTGCCAGTCATGAGTGCTCATTTTGTAAATCCTGCTGCTAGCTTGCTATGTCACACAAGTGACCCCTTCCCCAAGAGATGGGTGTTGAGCTGGGAATAACAGGTTGAAGCCATATTATCAATGTGTGATACAGCTATTGAATTCTGGTTTCTAATCCCAACAGGGAAGGATCATTGCTTTCCTAATCATGCACCTTAGAGATTCTCACAACCCAAGGGGACCTTGTCCTAGAGTCTGCTGTCCAGCCCTGTCCGATTTTTGTGTGCTATGCCAGAATCTACTGGAGTTAGGAAGGACTCACACTCCTACTGTTGATCTTGCCTGCATAAGTTTCTCCCCATGAATTCTGCTATAGAGTAACTGAGCAGATTTGACATGCTCGAGGTCAATGACCAAATGGCCTACTATCTTGGCCATTTTTTTTTTGGTTTATAGCTTTTTATCTGCATGACCTAATTCTCAGCTCAAGTTTTGGACCATATTTGGAAAAGTATTTTTTGAATATATAACTCACTTATGTATTTCAAGTCTGGGCTATAGGTGGGGGGCAGTAGTTCATTATTTTTTTAAATTAAATATGTTTTTATTGATTTCAGAGATAGGAAGGGAGAGGGAGAGATAGAAACATCAATGATGAGAATCATCAGTTGGCTGCTCCTGCACGCTGCCTACGGGGGATGGAGCCAGAAACCTGGGCATGTGCCCTGATTGGGAATCAAACCATGACCTTCAGGTTCATGGGTCGATGCTCAATCACTGAGCAATAACCGGGCAGTAATTCATTATTCTTAAAGTAGATTTACTATTTTCTTCCTTGTCTATGATGGAAGCAAGTTTTAACCTCTTTAAATAATTTTGAATGTTTGAAAAAGTGGTTAAGAATACTTGGTTACCGGAGTCTTGGGACTATTAACTGGTTTTACATCATATTAGCAAAGCACTTAACAGTGAATAGGATAGTGAAAAGTATTGAACACGTTGCTCATAAAAATAAATGTTAGGAATCTGTATTTCTTGCATTATCCTTTCAAGCATTGTGCAAGCACACTAACTTGCCATTGTGTGTGTGTGTGTGTGTGTGCACACGTGCGTGCGCACGTGCATGTTTGAGTTCTTCAAAATCAGAAAGCAGAGTATAAAAACTCATGTGTTATCGTCAGTTTTCTAGGTAGTTAAAAAGTCTGAGAACTCACCTATGGCGTAAAGGACTTTGCTATATGATTTATGTGCTGGGTTAGTTTATTATGCACCGTTATGGAAAGACTATGAAATATTATAGATCAGCAGCCATTTGCATTTGGGAGCCAAATAATTTGCATACTGCTAGTGTGCTACTTTCTAAGAAGGGGGTGGGGTGAGAAGAGAGCCTCAGGACTCACTTGATACAAAGGAACAGGTTTGATATTCTGCGGTTTGGGGGATGAGACTTCAGGAACAGTTTTTATACAGTGCCATTTTTTGAGTCATATATCTGTTGCAAGAACTCACTCTATAAAACCTTATAAGCAATGAACTGTTTATTTCAAAATGAGGCTCTGGGGAATAATCCTATAAGAAACACATCTTGCATTTGTAGAGAAACCCAAGGGGATAGTATTCATGAAGTATTATCCCAGTGCAGACAAAAAATGAAGACCATTGCAAACTCATCAAACATTTGAAAAGGAAATGCTTGATTACTGAATAATTTCTTGCTCCCCTGCCTCCTCTCCCAAATGCACAAATCCATCATTCTGTGTTATAGGCAGACTGATGGTTCTTTCTCTCTCATCCATTTCTTTCTCTGTTTCTATAAAATTGTTCTCTAGTTCCCACCTACTACCCAACCAAGCAAAGCAAAAGCAAAATTTACTACAGACCTTGAAGGTTTTTTAAGTTATAAGCCAGGCCTTTTATGTCATGCAACCTCTATCTCATGCTTTGTGAATAATAATTCCTGTTACAGGTTTAACTCATAAGGTTTTACTATGGTATAGGAGCACGTGGAAATTAGTTGTAAGGTATCAGGTGTTCAAGTGTTTGAAAGATTAGCTGTCTTATAAATTATAGTGGAATCAATGTTATCCCTATAATAGTGTCATGTTCACTGTCTTGCTTTGTTTTTCAGAGTGAGAAAGTGCTGGAATTACAAGTAGGTGAGAGCATTGAGCTCATCTCCAAGCTTATGCATGGCCTGGAGAGGATCATATATATGACCTTTACCCATGAGATTGGTTAAAATAGGGGAACCATTGTCCTGGGTAGCCTCATCTCTTGTTTTGGTGGCATAGAGGCTTATTTTTCTTAATCTAAGTCCTATGGGTTTCCTCCCTGCCTTCTCTAGATATGTTTTTTTAAATATATATATTTCAGATTCTGCTCTAAATGGGTAGCATAAAGATAGTAGAAGCATGGCATTCTTTTTCTTTCTTGTTATTATACTAACCAACCCAAGAGGCAGCTCAAGAAAGGTTTGACAGTAACTATAGAAGCCAGGGAAGGGTTAAGATTTCAAGCAACTTTATGAAGAAGATAGTGAGGCTTGCAAAATAGTTTTGGCAGAATTCAAATTGCAAGAGGTGCTTCTTACACACAATGGTGTGTAAAGTAATAAAAACAATAATGAAAATGGTGAGCAGTAACTCTCAGAAAATAAATACATATTTCCTTTCACTGAAGAATGTAGACCTTCTTCAGTTTCAGAATAATGATAGAAAAGGTTAGAGGGACTATGGAGACACTGAAATAAAGCTACTGAATACCCAATATGATGTCGTTGTATTGGTAGCTCAGAAAGTTGGTCAGGTTGAGAAATGGTGATAGCCATATTATATGTCCACAGAAGGCATTGTATTGCATCACAGAAGTATATTTTTGATGGTATTTTTACTATTAATAGTGGAGAGGTGAGATCATTTTTCTTGGCAATCTGAGAACTCAATTTTTTTAAGTAAATACACAGCAGGGCTTTGAGATTTCTATTCCTCTGGCATCTTGTAAGTATTGAACCACTGCAGAAGTAGACAGTGATGATCAAAAGAGTCATAAGAATTACAAATGAAAAGAGAATTCAAACAAGTTATCAAGATGATTTACTGTGTTCAGAGGCCCTCAGGAAAATCCTTTTATTGAATTCTATGATTGGGGGATTTCCTGTGGGGTGTGATATCTCCTATATACATTCAATTTTTCCATGAAAAGGGGAAAAAAGAAAGAGCAATACTATATCTATTGCTTCTCAAATTCCCCCTATTGAATTGCCCTGATGGGGTTTTATCTAGAAGCTGACCATGAAGCTGACCAAGGTCAAAGAAATTTGAATCTTTCATGTCCCTGCATGTGTAACACTACAGCAGAAAGACTGAGAGCCAATTAGGAGTTTGTTATCATGAGCTCGAAATTATGGCGTGTGTTCTGTTGGTCTGTGCTACAGAAAATTGCATCCCCAAATCTGCCGGCTTCCATGATTAGAACTTTCCATTGCTCTCCTCTTTGTCTCCCTTTCCCTCTCTCCTCTTTTCTGCTGAGTTTCCATCTCAATATAAAGATCGTTTTCTGACTCAACATTCTCATCATGTCCCACCTTTTTGAAGTGCTTTGTTTCAGAAGTTGAGGGTTCTAGGCTTTCCCCAAGAATTTAAAGGGAATGAAAGAGAATTGTCCTGTAAGAGTTTAACTTTAAAATCAGCATTGAAAAGCAAAGCAATATTGTCACGGTTTAGAGACCACAGGTCCTAGGATCTAAGATTTACTTGTACTCTGATTAAAGGTGTAATGTACATTACTGAAGGACTGGAATAGACAGCAGAGAGGTGCGTCAGTCATAGACTCAGAGGAAGGGGCAAGCACTAGCTAAAGCCACCCATAGGGCAAGAGCACACCATCTGTCTGGTCCAGGTGGCGGTGAATGACTTTAGGACAGAGTGAAAGAGTGTAAACTTTCTTTATATGATTCAAAGGCTTAATGGCATGGGTCACACAGTCCACCTATTCTGATCTCATACTAGGCAGTCTTCCAATCATCATTTAGCTTTCCATGAAGTTTGCTTACTGAGAGATAACATATTGACTGCAGAATTCCAACTGTCCAGTGCCTTTAGCAGGTATAGATTAAAGCTTTCATATTAAATTAACAAACTGATATCCAGATTCTAACTTGTTAGAACAGGTTAAAAAGAGGACCCTAGGGGCTTTCATCTCAGCAAGAATAACTCTCTGAAACATAAAAATTTGATCTTCCGGATTTAAACTAAAATCTCTTGAGTTCAGTTAATGTGAGTCTGTTTCTAGAGATGGATTCAGGTCAGGAATAGATAGAATCAAGTTAGTTAGCCTTTGAGGCTAAGGTATCCTGACTTAAGACAACGTAGTACTTCCAGTAACCTTATGTGACCTTGTCTACTGCTACTTTACCAAGCAATATGCTCTCCCAGGAATAACTCATAAGCTGTTACTACTGTTACTCAGAAATACTGCTCAGAATGACTTAAAGTGAATCAATTTATTTCAATCATTCTAATTTTGCATTATTAAATTTTTCTATCACACCATATTCAACGATGCTATGAATAATGTTAATACTCAAGTTTTTGCTTTCCAGTGAATCCATAAAAGGATTTTAAATTCCCAAAGCTCAATGAAAGATGCAGAGAAGTGTTCTGTAATTCTAACATACTTGTTATCTGCAAGCTGCAAAGCAGCCCTGTGAAAATATATAGATGATATTCTCAGCTAACTTTCAGAAACTTGAGGCTTACCCAAGTTAGATGATGCATCTACCTGTTGGAGCTATGCCTTCTAATTTCAAAGCTTATGTTTATTTGTCTTTTGTTTGTTTGCTTTATTTTAGGTCTAGATGGATTGATTCAGGTGTGTGTGTGTGTGTGTGTGTGTGTGTGTGTGTGTGTGTGTGTGTTAGATGGAGATAGGTAAATTCAGGAGCAGAATAAAGCTAAAGTTAAGTAAACAAAACTTTTGATAGTGTAGTATCTATTGGATGAATGGCTCAAGCATGTGATTTTAGTTTAGCACCCCTTCATTTTCTTCACTTTGTGGTAATGCTTATCTCAGAGCAACATAGTAAACATGCAACATACATATTAGTGCTTAGTCAATATAAAGTTCTATAGGAAAATGGGGTGCACATTTAAACTGCAGATTTAATAGGTAATGTTTTTATTTAGCACAATGCTAGTAGTTGCCATATTTCAAGAACTACATATATTAACATTACAGACATCATTCTAAGGGGTCATATACATATTATTAAGAGGACTCTATCTTCATCATTATAAAATATTTGGATTGAAAATCAGATTGAATTGCAGAGATCAGAGAAATGGTTATTTCTACATTACTGCATTAGTTGAGTCTTAAATTATCTTAAGGCTGGTAGTTTGTTTGGGTGTCTCACTGAAAGGAAAAAAGAGTTAGCTTTGATAGCATCTCTAAGAAAAGGGAGGCGAAGTTAAGTGCTACCTGGAGAGGTAGGGATTCACAAAACTAAAGCATAGGATTTGAATTAAATGTCTTCAAAGGTGAGTGAGCAACAATGAGCTGGAAAAGGGTAACTGATAAAGCTAGGTAGGAGTGCTGATTATGGAATTCTTAAAAGCAAAATTCATATTCATAAATGTTAACCTTATGGTATTAATTTGTTTATTATATTTCTTTCCTTGGATTCAATTTATCAGAAGAGATCTGCTTGACACTTAGCAAACCATCACCATTAATAAACCCACAGACATGACTTCAACATTGTCATATTTTTCTATTTGCCTCTGTCATCTGAGGTAATTGATTTATCTGTATCTTGTCCTCCTTTAAAGGCAAAAATCTATGCCTATTTCCGTCATTAGTATTGTGGGACCAATACACCAGCCTTTAGTTTAGGGGTCATCCCACCACACCATGAAGTCCTCATTCATCCACAAGAAATATACTTTGCTTTTTTAAATAAATTTAAATACAGTGCAATCATCTTTACTAAGACATTTTGCATTAAATCATTTTGTGCATTAACATATACTTTAGGAATTGATGATGGTAATAGATGAACATTTTTTTAATGCTTTTACTTGGAAAAAGTAAAAGTACCATTCTATCTGGTACCTTTCTATCACAATTTAAAAAAATACTGGTTTGTAAATTCTAGGAATCTAGGGTTTTTATTTTATTTGGTTTTGTTTTATTTTGACCTTGAAACCTGAAAGTAAAGGAACCTTTTGAGAGAATATTTAGAATGTGGAGAGGCAAGGAAGGAAAGCACAACCAGCCCAGCCCTTCCTCATCCACATGCAGATCATCTGCGATAGTTTGACCAGGAATTGTGTTAAGGGGGTCCCCGTTATTTTGGGGTCTTATCTAATGTTTTCATTGCCTCTCTTTCCTGACATGGAGCCTGATCTAGCTTCCAGACACCGACTGCCTTCTGTGTGGTCCCTCTCTGATCAAGTATGCCTTTGCAGCCTTCCATCCTTAATTAGAAGTTAGAAAGCTCTCATTTCCCCAATAAAGACACAAATTTTTACTAGAAAAGGATGTGCAGGTTGACAAGATTAAGTAGATTTATGAGCTGAGATTATATTTATTCACAAAATTAAAAGGATGCATTTTTATTTGAGAAGAACTTTTTAAATAACAAAGCATTATCTTGCCTTTAGTGAAGTTTACGGTCTAAAAGTGAAATTAAACAGACATGAAAGTAGACTAAGCATTTTGATGCTGTGTGTGGAGATTTATTTAGTAGTGTTTATTCAATTAATAGTTATTTAATTATTGTTTAATAATTCCATGCTAACAGAATTGTAAATAAGTAATACTTCATGTGTTACATTATATTCTGTTATTTTTCAAAAATCCTGTTAATCAGAATATTTAACCAGTAAGTATTTCATATTACATAGCCAGGTTAAACTCATCCATCCATTCATTCACTCATTTATCTATCCATCGAACATTAATTACATACCAATTATGTGCTGCAGATGCAAAGATAAATAGAACAAAGCGGGAGATAGACATGAGAACATCTAATTACCACAATGTAGGATGTGATGAAGTGGAGGGAGGAACATTTCATCAAGGGAGCACAGAAGGGGTCTCTTGGGGTTACCATGGGATGCTTCTGGAACAGGAATCATTTGAGTTCTGTAGAACAAAGAGCAAAGGTCCTTCATGATACGTAAGTGTGTGTCTGTGGGGATGCATTTACTGGCGAAGTGGGAAATGAGAGATAAGATAATCGAGGCAACAGAGAAGGGATAGCTAAAGATGAGAGGGAGGAAAAAAAGTGAAACATAAGAAAATGCAGAAAGGCAATTGTGCCTGGCATTCTTGGTGCACGTGGAGAGGTGGTGGCAGGAGAGGGAAGCTGGAAAGAAAAGTGCTTGAACTTGATTGTCTAGGTAATGGCATAACGTTGGAGGATTTTAAGCTGATAAGTTAAATGATAGTTCCTTCTTTTAGCCATTTTGCTCTGGTTATATTGTGGATGGGTTGAATGTAGGGAGCAAGAGAAAGTGGAAAGATATTGAAACACTCCAGGAGAGAAATGAGGGCCCAGGCTCTGGCAATGGGGTGGAAGTTGAAACGAGAAGATTGGTTGAAAAGATTTCTAGGTATAATGCTCTCCAGGTCCATCCATGCTTCAGTAGAATCAAGAGCAAACAGTTAATAATTGAAGATAAAAGGTGAGAGAGAAGAAAGTAGAGAATTATTCTGAGGTTTGTTTTTTTTTAGCATGGTGGTACAGTGGGAAAATGTACTGATAACTAGAATAGGAGAAAATATGCAAAGTTTTGGAAAAGTCTGTGAATGATACAAATGTATGTTCTTAAGACTCATTTTGAAATGGGAACTGACACACACATGGTGTGTTCTGTTAACTAGTAATTCATTGACAGGCACCATTTCTGCCGTTTATGTTAGCCAGCTCTTGAAGGTAGAAACTGTACAACTGGCTTTCTTTGTACAACACCCACTCAAGTACAGGCAGTTTTGATGATGAGAAAGCTATAGCCAGGAAAATTGGATACACCCTTAGAGCAGAAAACACCCCCCATTAAGTTTTGAATCTTAACTTTAAAAGCTTTCAGTTTCTAAGTATAGTCAGTCTTGAAGATGAATGACTGTATTTCAGCATTAACCAATTTCAAGCATTAGAGGGAAATAGATGTGTACGCTCCTTGAAGATAACACTGGGAGAGCAGTTTAACCTAAACAGTTTCCACTTAGAGAGCACAGTGTGTTTAAGGCCCAGTTGGGTGTTTCATGTGGCTTTTTGCTCAGTTTATTTGGTGGTGCCAAGGTGAGGCCCTGAGCCACTGGCCAGAACAATCTCATTTTTACCTTTCCAAAATGCAAAGAGACTAAGAAATGCTTTGTTAAGTGAATAATCGCCCAGGGATTACTGCCCACCTTCACCATTTATGTAGGGTGTGATTTCTTTCAGTCTAAGGAAGGAATGTCTGCAGGCCGACTGAAGCTGATGAGACAGGCCTTTGATGATTGTCTGTTAACACCCCTCTCTAGTCAGTGGAACACATGTTGCCTTTTTATTTTTCCACTCTTCCATTAAGTTTGATTAGATCAGCTAGACAAGCATGGAACAATTTTTGCCAAATTGCCTATATGGTATTTTCATACTAAAACCCATTCCCCTAACTTCTCCTTAATCCCTCTTCCCCCTGCCCCTCCCACCCCCGCCCAAGTATAGACATGTCAACAAGGGCATGGGATTTAAATTGAAGTGACTACAGCCATAGTAATTTTTGAAAGGATTGGCATTTTAATGTATGAAATCTTGTCAGGATTCCTGACATTGAAATCCATACGATGCCCACAAAGATGCGAAGACAGTCTTAAAGCTAATTAATATGCTTACAAAAATACAACAACAAAAAATCCCCACCATAACTTAAAAACATGATTGGAGGAACAAGGCAGAAGGGAACTTAAAGGTTAAACCTAAATCACAAGTTTAAAATTGTCATTTGGTTGAGTAATGATTTTTGTGACTGTTGAATAAATAGGAATAAATTTTTCATTTTGTGTAATTCTGTGGAAGAATGCCCAAAGCATAACACAGGATGAGAACCTAAAACATTATGCATTTGTCATCAAGAGTAATGCATTTCATGTTTCACCTGGTTAATAAGGACCTTAAAATCAATTTACGTCTCTTGGGATTAATGCATAACCTTAACTCTTGCTGAAGGTCTTGAGGTTGAGAAGTTGAGTTTTCTTTTGCTGTTGAGTGAATATGAATACTTGATAGGAGAAAGAGATGTGAACATTCACTGCAACAACTAAGTTTAAAGAACATATGCAAATGAAATTTATTTTATTACACAATAAAAATGTAGTGCAAAAGCTAATGTACCTGACAAAGCAGCTGAACCTGACTTGAAGCAAAGGGCTGAGTGTAATAATAATTATTATACTGAATTTGCTTCTCTCCAGGCATATACCTTGCAACTATTCGATTTTCTCACTTTGTGGAGTGAGAAACCCTTTTAGGCTGTTAACCACCATTTAATTCAATTCCTAGTTCTTTTGAACTAGAAGACAATTGAAAACATTCACAAACATCACCAAAGTATTTTATGAGTTATTTTCTCCTACCTCACTAATTGGACTAATTCTCATGGTGGATGATAAAACATTGCCTTATTGTAGTGCTCAAATTATTTGATGTAATAAAAGTATTTTTTTAAAACCACATTTATTATGCTTAAGAATTATGGGTTGTAAATGGGAGCTGTTTCCTAATCTCAGCTGTACTGAGTCTTTTCTAGTTAGAATCCCGCTCTGAAACAGCTCCTGGTCTGTAAATGAGGGGCTTGCATTGCACAATTCATGCTTTGTTTTCCACTACAAATTATTTGAAACAGTTTTTCATTTAAAGATGTAGGTATTAAAGAACAAAAAGCTTTGCCCTATTTGCTTCTACAAAAGATCCTGACCTATGTAAATATACATGTTGGAAACTGTTTGATATCCTTTGCCGTGTGTAGTCCTTGATGTTGAGATAATGTCAGATGACATTTTGGATAGGACACTGAACATAATCAATTCTCCAAAGGATGTGGAGGTTGGAATAGATAAGAAAGGTAAAACAGTCTGTTTTAGCAAAGGTTTGTGGAAAGATGGAGCACTCAACAGTGGGCATTAGGGTGCAGACCAGATTATTACTGGAAGCTAATGGATGAGTAAATGTTGACATTTTTCATAGAGAAATTGACCTGAAAATACAATATTTTTGAAGTATTTTGACATGTAAGGTCTTCTGTCCCTCTATAAAAATACTTAAAGGCCATAGCTGGTATATGTATGAATGTTTAAGAACTGTGATGGTGATCTTAATGTCCTGTCTCCTCCTCCTCCTCTTCCTCTTCCTTCTCCTGCTCCTCCTCCTCTTCTTTCTCCTCTTCCTTTTCCTTCTCCTCCCCCTCCTTCCCCTCCTCCTCCTTCTCCTCCTTCTTCTTCTTTTTGCTTTTTCTACTATGAGCTAATATTACAAAACCCTGGAATCCAGTTTCCAATTTGTTTTGTAACTATTAAGAATTTCAAAGAAAAAGAGATGCACATTTTCTAAGGTCTTTTCATTCCTCAAAGGAAAAGTTGTCTGAAAATGTCCCTCTCTCTCTTCTCCCTTTGCCAGTTAGCATTTTGTTTCATGAAAACCAGGACTCTAAGTAAACATGGGAAAAGAGATAAATCTTCTTACAGAACAATTCCAAAAATGTATTTAGATAATGTTCCTGCCCCTATTTAGATGTAAGCCACCCCCTGCCACCTTCAGTGTGGGCTGAAGTTGGTAGCTCACTTCTAAGAAACAAAGTATGGAAAGGAGGAGGACCATTACAGTGGAGAAACTGGAAAACATGATGTTAACAAAGTGGTCAGAGTTAACATGCCCACTGATAACTCATGTTGATACCATGCACCACTGATGTGATGGGTTAAGAAGGGCATTTTATCTCTATTATATTCTTGCTCAACATCCTAATGCCAATCTAATCATGAAGAAACACCACACAACCCCAGATTGAGGGGCATTCTACAAAGTAATTGACTAGTATTCCTTAAAACTGTCAGTGTCATAAAAAAGCAGAGCCCAAGAAACTATCTCAAATGAGATGAGGCTAAGGTGACATGATGACTAAATAGAATATAGTATTCCTGATGGGATCTTTGATATTAAATATAATGTTAGAAAATAAAATGACATTAGTGGAAAAATTAGTGAAATCCAAATTATATTTAGAGTTTAGTTTAAAGTAATTTGCCTATACTGGTTTCTTGGTTATGGCAAATGCACTATGATAATGTAAGATGTTAACAATATTGAAAGTGGGTGAGGGGTATTTGGGAACTCTGGGCTATCTTTGCATTTTCATATAAATATAAAACAATTATAAAATTAAATATTTATTTAAAAAATGGAAACCCAATTTCTTAATTAATTTGATTAGTGTTACAAGTTTACACCTTATTTTATAATCAAATATCTTAAATAGCTTTCAATTTTTGTCATTAAAGAATCAATGGTTTGAAAGTTAGGAGGAACTATATAAAAAGAGATACTGGAATTAGAAATGATAAATTGTTATTTTGATCCACAAAAAGTAAGGAGGAAAGGCTTTAAAAAATGTATTTATAGGAATAACCATTTCACAATAAGGAAAAATGTTTGAGAAGTAAAGTTTTTTGTTTTTTAAAAATACGTTTTTATGGATTGTTTTTTTTTTTATAGGAAGAGAGACGGAGAGAGAAACATCTATCAGCTGCCTCCTGCAGGCCCCCTATTAGACATGAAATCCACAACCTGAGGATGTGTCCTAACCGGGAAGCAAACCAGCAACCTCTTGGTGCATGGGATGACCCTCAACAGGTCAGGGTAAGAAATAAAGTTTTGAGGGGAAAGTACAATATCCTATTTGCATGACTTTAAAAAAATCAATTGATTCAACTCTTTCCAAAATGGACTTTAGTAAGATTTGAAATATGAAAGAGAATACTTTGTAGAAAGTCATACTCTGACATCATGAAGCCATGGTATTGAGGTCACTGAGCATTGACTATGGTGCAGTTTAATAATATCAGCAGATTAGAGTTAAGAATTAAATACTCAGAAATTATAAGAAGAACTTTTAATGCAGAGCTTCTTTAAAAGTGGAGTTAGAGAACTATTTCCAAGCAAATATTTTAGCTATTGTGAAATCCACTCAATAAATATATTTACTATTCCCTAGGTACTAGTATAAGGCATTGTGCTAATCTATATTTAAGAGATGTCATAACAAGCAGATCAGTTTTTAATTGAGTATCAGATTATTTAGCTCAGCTTAAATGATATTGGAATTCTTCATCTGTAGCATATTTTATGTAACACCTATTATCCCCACATCTTTTTTTTTCTTATTGATTTATCTTGCTACTTAAGCTATCACATTGAATCTCACTAGAGAACAGAGTATCTTCTTTTTAATGTATACATTTTTTATTTTTTTATTATTATTTTTAATATATTTTATTAATTTTTTTTACAGAGAGTAAAGGAGAGAGATAGAGAGTTAGAAACATCGATGAGAGAGAAACATCGATTCAGCTGCCTCTCGCACACTCCCTACTGGGGATGTGCCTGCAACCAAGGTACATGCCCTTGACCGAAATCGAACCTGGGACCTTTCGTCCGCAGGCCGACGCTCTATCCACTGAGCCAAACCGGTTAGGGCGAGAACAGAGTATCTTTTATGTCTTCTCAAATTCCAGGAATGTCTCCTATTGTGTTGTTGCTATACACTAATTAACAAGGAGGTAATATTTACAGTTTCTATCATAGTCCAATACATTTATCTTTTTAAAACACCATTGTTAAACAATACTACCAAGAAATCAGATTATAAGATAAATTAACTTCCAAAAAAGCAAAATATAATTGTTATAATATATACATAAAATCAACTCTGAAACTTATTATGCCCTACCCCAAAATGAAGACTTAGTATCTATATTATTTTCTAAGTCATAATAGGATGTAATGAAGAATTGAACAAATGTTAAAATTTCCCTTGGAAGCTCAGGCTTATATAAACATTTGAAAATAAGCCTGAAATAGGGCAAAGTTGTGAAGTTTGGATTATGAAAGGTATGACACAAAATTTATTTTGCATAATGATACATTATACTAAACACGGCAGAGATAAAACAGGAAGCCTTAGAAAAAATGATTAAAAATAGAAACAATATCTAAAGCAAAGCAACATGTTTAGATTTAATTTTTCATGAGACAGTTACCTTTTGCTGGGCTTACAGGAAGAACCAAAATTCAAGAAAAATAGTCCCAGGAAAATAATATCATTCTAAAAGTATCTTATTGCAGAAAACTCTACTAGATGCTATAGAAAGAGTACATGAGTTATTAGATGGCATTTGTTCATTATTGGAGTTAAAATCGAACCCACTAGTCTTTGATTTTGGCTGGTTGTAGTAAAGCTCTAGGAATGAGCAGCAGTAAATCATTCACAGTGCTTTGTTCAGGGTTTTCAAGGTGGCACGTTGTTCAATTTGTAAAAATATTATGTAGAGAGGCAAGATGAGACATATGATTCAGAGACCATTCCTAAAATGTGCTGAGGATTTATGGAAAGCAAATCAAGGTCATCTTTGTGTCTATGCAAAGGGGAAGGGGGATTTCTGGAAAGAGAAACAAAAAGAGTGAAAGTTTTAAATTATTCATAAAATTGAATCACATTACAAAATCTATTCCCAGAGAACAGTGCATGTACATCTATTTCGTAACTAGAAATTGTTGATCATGGCTCTCCAGAAAACATTTTCAAGCCATACCCCTCAATTCCAAAGCAACATTGAAGAGAATTGTATAAAGATGAATGCAAAAGCATAATTATTTAAGAACTTGATGAATAATATATTGGCTTGCCACCTGCCATCCTATATCACTGCAGCACATTCTGAAGATAACTTTATTTTGTCTAATGCTTTCAATCTCTGACGGGGGAGGGAATAAAGGAAATGGTGTGGTAACGGACAGGAACTGAATCCTAACTATCTTACTTTAAATATAAATTACAGTTAAATGAAGCAAGGTTCTGGTAATATATAACCTGCACAACTAAAATGGGATAATGCTATAAGGATTGCTTGTTCCTTACATTTTCTGTGTTTTGGATATTAGCATTTTAAAATTCAGATAAAAATGAGACAAACACACTGTTAATATCATTTATTTTAATATTTCAATGGTTTTCTCTTGTTCTAAAGGCTAGGCCATGTATATTATGATTTTTTTTTGCTAAAATTGAAGCATTCTGAATTTAGTAATATTGGCACTGGTTTATCAGGGTTCTGTTACTTTCCTTTAATATATATTTATGTTTGTAGCTACTTTTACATTTTTCCTAGTTTGCCAGAAAGAAAGTGGGATACTTTGATATATTTAAAAGCAGAATAGATTAAAGCTGCTGGAGAAATGAAGAGAGGGAGGACTCATTGTGTAGTGGTTAAAAGGAGGGACTTTGGAGCTGAATTTCAAATATGGCTCTTTTGAGCTTTGTAAGCTGGCTTAAGGTAATAAACATCAATAAACTTCAGTTTTCTCTTTAAGATGAGACTTCTGACAATAATATTAACAATAAAAGGACTATCCTGACTTATAGGGTCATTGTAAGGAGTGAGGAAATGCAAAGAAATTGTTAGTAGGTCAGTGTTAAGGGTAGCAATGATTATTATGTATGGATGGTAGGCTTAGAGAATCACAAAAAGTATGCATATTTGAACCTTGGTATAGTATATTGAACTTTACTATAGAGAAACAATATTTATTGCATATTGCATTATGTTAGTGCACAATTTTATTTACAAAATATACTAATGTGAAGGTAAAAATTTTTAAGGTATCCTAAGGGTAAATTATTAAATTATTTTCCCTAAGAAATCTTTAAAAATAGAATTTATAACCACAAATGATGAATATTAAATATATTACTATAGTATTATCTAATATATGAAATAGATATAATATGTGTAACCTAAGATTTACCACTGCTTTATTTTTCTCCTTTCTTAAATGAAATTGGATTAGAACTTTTCTAGGATTTCTTCCTGTGCTAAGATACGAGTCCTATGCTATATGTCCTTCAGAGCAGCCAGCACAATCATCACTTCGATGTCTACAACACTTAGTAGTTTATTAAATCTCATTAGATTCTCACAACAACCTAATCAGGAAGCATCTGAATCCTGTTCTTCAAATTATCCTCTCTAATAAAATGGTAATATGCAAATTAACCATCACTCCGCCACATAAGCCACACCCACCAGCCAAGCCACGCCCACCAGCCAAGCCAAGCCCACCAGCCAATCAGGGCGAGTATGCAAATTAACCCCATTCAAGATGGCTACAGCCACAGAGAGCAAGGTTTCCCAGGTAACAGAGGAAGCCAAGCTTTCCATAGCCGTTGCAGGCCTAAGCCTCCACTCAAGCTACAAAGTTTCAATTATAGAAGGTAAACAAATTCAAACAAATGGCGGCAGAATAGAGCTTGAGAGAGCAGGCCAGGGTTGCCGGCGGCAACAGGGGAAGCAAAGCTTTCCGCACACCCTGGCCGGGCTCACCCGCTTAAGGCTACAAAGTTTCAATTGTAGAAGGTGAATTAACTGCCACAGAAATGGCTGCCGCCCCAGGCTACAAAGTTTCAATTGTAGAAGGAAAATAAATTCCAGATACCAGGGCCTCTGCTTGGGTTGCCAGGAGGCGTGGCCGGCCTGCAAACCACCACAGGCCCCTCGCTCAGGCCGCTCCACACCCCAAGGGAACCCCCACCCTTATCTGTGACACCCTTCAGGGCAAACCAGCTGGCCCCCACCCATGCACCAGGCCTCTATCTTATCTAATAAAAGAGTAATCTGCAGATTGATCATCACTGCAACACACAATATAGCTGCCCCCATGTGGACACAAGATGGCCAGCAGGAGAGGGCAGTTGGGAGGCACCCGGCCTGCAAGGGAGGGCAGTTGTGAGGGACCAGGCCTGGAAGGGAGGGCAGTTGAGAGGGACCAGGCTTGCAAGGGAGGGCAGTTGGAGGTGATCAATCCTGCAGGAGAGGGCAGTTAGGGGTGACCAGGCTGGCAGAGGAGGGAAGTTGGGGGCAAACAGGCTGGCAGGGGAGCAGTTAAGCATCAACCAGGCTGGCAGCGGAGTGGTTAGGGGGTGATCAGGCTGGCAAGCAGAAGCGGTTAGGGGCAATCAGGAAGGCAGGCAGGCAAGCAGTTGGGAGCCAGCAGTCCTGGATTGTGAGAGGGATGTCCGACTTCCCTCCAGGAGTCCCAGATTGGAGAGGGTACAGGCTGGGCTGAGGGACAACCCCCCGCCGTGCACGAATTTCGTGCACCGGGCTTCTAGTAATGGAATAAAATAAAACACAACAGCATCGAGGATCATAGCGAAAGACACGGGACTCAGAACAAGCAGAGCAGGAATAGAAACTGGCCTCCTACCCATGGCTTTTCCTTGAAGGTGTCACTGCTTGTGAATCGGTGTATTTCTCTCAGTCCTATCTTTGAGGATCTAGAATAGGATCTTGAACAAAGTGGCTATTTAATCAATACTTGATCAATTGCTTAACCATAAAAAAAAAAAACAAGCCAAGAAATAAGTAATTTCATTTTTCGAATGCAGTTTAATCTTAATTTCCTTTATGAGCTCTTCATATTCCTCATAGCAGCAGAACACTTAAAACGTGCTTTCATGTAGTTTCTTTTGGGTAAATATTTAATCAAGTTCAAGTACTTTTGTTTAATCACCAATCACAATTCCTTTCTTGACTACATTTCTCTTTTTACCCATTGTTTCTTCCCCATGTCCTGGTCTCACTTCTATTTTAACAGCGTTCTCTTGCACTATTACTCAGAAATGACAAGGAGGAAGGAATCATTAAGAAGGTTAAATGGAAATTCAATTTATCTTCAGCTTATAGATACATAGTTTATGCACTATTCACAACATTAATCAGTTGGGCATGCTATATCAATTTTATTTCATCAGATTTTTAGATACATAAGTAACCAAGCTATAAGCAATAATAGAGACAAAAAATAAATGTATAGAAATTCAGACCTCATTTCTCTATGAGCTATGCTTATACTCTCCATGTCCCCTTCTTTTCTTTCATTTAGTATTTACCTTTCTATGGAGTAAAAGTAGACTATGGAAAAAAACCTGAGAGAGCTTTAGCTTGCTTGCCCCTAGGTATTTGATACTACCTAGAAAGTGGAGGTAAATTGGTAAGCTAATATAATGCATTTCACTGATAGAGATTTGGATTGTGCTAGCCATACTAAATTGTGTGTGAGTGCCTATAGACATAGTAATTTATCCTGTATAGAATATATCTCATTGTATGCTCTAGAAGGAGGTAGATAGCATACAGATGAATATAAGGAAAATGCTTTAAATTATCAAGTTATACTTGGAGGAAAAAAGCCAGAACTATCCCTTCATCTTACTGATATGGCAGAGAAATAAACCATACCCAATATCATCTTAAATAAGAAGTCAATATTTCCAGCCAATGATCCTTTTTAAAAATGCTGATTAAGAAATAAAGATAGCCTGGCTGGTGTGGCCCAGTGGTTAAGTGTCAACCTATGAACCAGGAGTTCAGGGTTCGATTCCTGGTCAGGACACAAGGCCGGGTTTCAGGCTCCATCCCCAGTGGGAAGTGTGCAGGAGGCAGCTGATCAATTATTCTCTTTCATCATAGATGTTTCTATCTCCTTTCCTCTCCCTTCTTCTCTGAAATCAACAAAAAATATTTTTTAAAATTATAAAAAAGAAATAAAGATAGTCTGTAGCCATATAATAACACTATCATGTAAATTATGAAAACTGTATTTTTATTTAATTATTGAATTGATAGGTATAACTATTTCTTTTAATGAGCAATAAACAGGGTACAATACAATTAAGTTCCTTCCAGTATTATAAGCAATATGGCAGACATATCTCCTAAAATGTTTAGTTGTGGAGATTTAAATAACTAAATGGAACAAATGATTGTTAGTCATATTCTAGACCTGCTTGGAGAGGTAATTTTCAATAAAAAGAAATATTATAGAGCTAGGGTGGTGCCCTCTATTTCTCTGCATTCTTCAGAATGTCTAATACAGTGCAGGCTGTTACGAGATGTTCACATCTGTTTCTTGACTTGCCAAAGCACTGGCTTGAGGGGTCTGCACAAAGTTATTCTGATTACATCTGAAAACGATTTTTCAGAATAGTCCTTTAGGAGAAACTATAGGATGCTGAATCATGAATAGATCATGAATCAAAATGCTGCATTTTCTTTTTGAACTTTTTCTTTTATTTTTCGTTGGAAAAAGAGAAAACAGCAACCTTACACACATTTCACTGAATGCTTGTACATCTGCTGTTTTCATTAAAAGGTACCTGATACTGTGCTTTTAAAAAGACACTTTGTTATATTCTGTAAGAGAATATTTTAGCTCCATGAAAGCAGTTCCAACTGAGGAAAGGTTAGAAGAGACTATGAAAAATGTTTGGGGATGTACTGTACTCAGATGTAATTTATTATGCATGATTCGAGGACGCCAAATCATCAGGTTCAGCACCAGGCCTCCTGGTTTCAGAGAACTTGGAAAGGACATGGTATCCTTCACATTTGTTTCTCCTGCTATGAAAATGAATCTAGTTTAGCTTCTCAAATTCCTTGCCAGAATGTGTTATGGATGAGGGTGAAACACATGGTGGCAAACAAGTTAGATAAATGGGTTAATATTCATAATCACCTAAGCATTTTATCATTTGTCAAAGAATTTGAATTAACATTTTGTATTTGAAGTATGCTATTTTGTCTAAATGCAGAGAAAAAAAACAACACACCCACAGGCTTTATCTTTACCAGGTGACTTCTACCTCCCCACGGTGGTAATCAAAATCCTAGTGAATACGTTTTTTCCTGAATAGCTATTTTATTGAAGATGCCAATTAATTTCAAGTACACATATTATGTGTATAAATTGTTAAAATCTATTTCAAAACTCATCCACACAACTATCTGTAATACAAAGTCTGAGCTACTAAAGGGAAACACTTTTCCTACAGTTGCCAATAACACAACTTGCATTTATATAAGACTGGCATTGAACTTATACTGGAAAACATTAACAGTGTATTTTTGTTTGATGATTGAGGAGACCTAGTTAAGTGTTAGCCTATTGTCAGAAATTGGTCAATAATTCCACTTATTTTTGAACTAGATAATGTTAAAAGAAAATAGTGAATGTTTTAATAAAAGAAAGTCTTAGCATTCTACATTTGTCTTTTAATTTCAGGACAATCACTTATGGAACTAGATTGGTTATTGATTTTGAAAATTAGAAAGGGAATCATAAAACAATTCATTAAATTTGGGATGCATATCTATTTTTGAAATGTAAATGAAATAATTGGTTATACTATTGCATAATTGCTTATTTATCTAATTGGAGAAACACTGAGGAAGTATTTTTAAGTTGATTTCATATGAAAAATGAACCTTCCCCTATATTGGGGAAATGCATTATAATTTTAAATCATAACATCAAAATCTAGAAAAAACTATGCAAAATGTCATAAACATAATAAAGCACTCATGTTTGAAAAACATGTCAAGCTTATAATTTGATTTTTCTGTCTTTAAATATATTTTGACGTATTTTGAAAGCTAAATAATTGCAAACAATAAATAAATATAGCTGAGTTTTTACTGTTTACAAACTTCATTCCCTGGACTTCAAAGTAAGAGACTGACATATTGTAGATGACAATTCAGCACAGCTTTTCCGTAAATTAACATTGAAAAGGTAACTTTGAAGAACATAAGCATTTTAGACATTGCTGAGTATTTAAAGCCACATGCCCACAATTTCTAAGGTAGAGAGGGTTTATTAAGGTGAATGGGATATGGAAGAGGATTTATAGTTCCGGGCTCCATTGGCCTCCCTGGTCTTTAAACAAGCCTCACTGTGCCTTATTTACTGAATAAGTGAATAAACTGGAGCTTATCAGCAGATATAAAACAGTGAGACCTATGAACAGAAGTCAAATAGAAGGTTCCACAGGACAAAAAAGAATTATTATTTAGAGAAAATCTTATCTTTTTCACAGTGCCATTTATCTTTCCCTGCCTATCAATTGATAAGTAATAGAAAGAAGGGGAAATGTTGTTTTCAGCATACTGATGATTTAATTTTGTTGGTGTTAAATTTCTCCTGGCTGTTGGTCCTTTAATCTTTTTTTATTTCCCTCTATCATCTTTCCCACCAAACAACCACAATGTAGAAAGCCACAGAGGACTACACTTATTATTTTTAAACTTTACAATATTGGTTATAGTAATAAATGTGTCTGGTTGGGAAGAAAAAGCCAGATCTATCTAGGAATTCCTCATAACAGTGAATCTGTAAAGACTATCAAGATTGTTCTTGCTCTATAAATATGGTATTAACTATCTTTCTTTAAGAGACCACCTAACAAGTGTGGACGGCAAACTCATTAGTCAACAGAGCCAAATATCAACAGTACAACGATAGAAATTTCTTTTGAGAGCCAAAATTTTTAAACTTAAACTTCTTCTAACGCCGCTTCTTCAAAATAGACTCGCCCAGGCCGTGGTATTTCGTGGAAGAGCCACACTCAAGAGGCCAAAGAGCCGCATGTGGCTTGCGAGCCGCAGTTTGCCGACCACGGAGTCCTAACACATTTATGGGCCTTGAAAATGTGCAATTCCTATGAGCTCTACTACAACTCCTAGAAAGCTGTTCTAGCATATATTTACCCATATGCTGAAACAGACAAATTCAAAGATATTCATTTCAGACAGGTAAACACCAGTGGAATATTAGAAATAAACAATACATATGCCCATCAATAGAAAAATAAATCAATAAAAATTATATACACAAATATTTTAAGATTTACATATTCACAAAAATTATCTTAGAGCTATACAGATCACAGTGAAAACATTTGAAACATTGTAGAGTGAAAAAAGTGAAATTGCAGTAAAAGCATGTTATTTTTATGTAAAATAAAAATACACAAAACTATAGGTTTATTCTGGATATATATGTAAAGTTTTAAGAAAAAGAACAAATTATAAACACATTACAATGGAAAGTTTTAAACAGGAGTCAAGTAGATGGGAGTTGAAGTGAGCTTTACATTCTGTTGTCTGATCATTTCTGTGGGCAATCCTATCTAATAAAGAGGGAATATGCTAATTGACCCTCATGCTGTCACAAAGATGGCGGTGCCCAGCCAATAAGGAGAGAATAAGCTAATTGACTGCCCCGCCCTCAAATATGGCAGCGCCCACAGCCAATAAGGAGGGGATATGGTAATTGATTGCCCCACCCTCAAAGATGGTAGTGCCAACAGCCAATAAGGAAGGAATATGCTAATTTACTGCCGTACCCTCAAAGATGGCGGCACCCAGTCCCCTTAGCCCTGCCGGGGTGGCAGGCACATGGCAAGGCTGGGCCTGGCCTTGCCAAGCCCCTGCCTCTGGAGTCCCCCAGTTCCCTCAGCCTCCCAGCTGCCAAGGGTGGCCCAAGGCACAAGCAAGCCTCGGATGGAGGCTGCCCAGCCACCCAGGGCTGCCCGAGGCTCAGGTAAGCAAGGCTGGCCGAGGCTTGCGCTGCCGGTAGAGGCAGTAGCAGAGGTGTGATGGGGCATCGCCTTCCCCTGATTGCTGGGTTGCCTTCTGCCCCTGAGGGCTCCCGGACTGAGAGAGGGGGCAGGCCGGGCTGAGGGACCCCCCCGCTCCAGTGCATAAATTTTCATGCACTGGGCTTCTAGTGTATTCATATAGTTCTTGCATAATTTTAATAGATATCATGTAGAGTTATATTTAACTGTGTGTGACATTAAAAACACACACAACAGAAGTGATTGTGGTTTGTAGAAGGTAGAAGTTAATTTCTCTATCACATGAAAGAGGTAGGTTACCAGGGCTGGCATGGTGACATCATGGTGTCATGAGGCACCCAGCCACCTAAATTCTTCTCTGCAATTCTCAGAATTGTGCCAAATTATGATGCAAAGTGGTTGTTGGAGTTTTAGTTATAAATTTTGCATTATAAGCGAGTACCAAGAGGTGGGATTTATGAAGGCATAGCTTCATCTATTTAGGGACACAGGCTCACCTTATTTCTATCTCATTAGCCAGATTTACTTGTGCAATACCCCTTGCATGCCAGGGATCACTGGGGCTTAGAGTAAAAAGCTGTCGGGGTGAATGCTGGCTGCCAAGCAGTTATGGATGGCCACCAACAACGTATGCCACCAATGCCTTCCATTCCAAAGGATACATCCAGATAAGTGTGTCCCTGTGGGTATTTATTTGGCTTATACTTCCTTTGAAGACAAGGAGGTTGAGAAAGGTTATTGTTATTGGTGAGTAGATACTGGAAATTTAAGTTGTAATTAGAGTAGGTGTGATTTTACTCCAAATTAATTAACTCAAACTGGCCATACAGCATGCAGTAAAGGGAAAAACAAAAATTCCTAAGTCTGTTATTCAAGTGTTTTTCACAGGGGAGCATTACCAAGGATGTTCTTTTGCATGTTAGTGCTGGGGCACTGAGGTGGCAATTAGAGCATCGTTGCGGATCTCAAAAGACATATGAAAAATATACTCTGTAATTATGGATTATGTGATTGTGAATATTAAATGTTATCTTTTTTTTGCTTTTATGTTGTCTCTCTCTTTCTCTTCCTTCCTCCTATATCTCTTTCAAATACAGTAGACATTACAGGTAGATTAAATCCATTTCCCATTATATAATTCCCCCCTCTCTTTTCTGGTTTATCATCAGAGAAAGACGGATGGTATTTTTTGTACTTACATAATAATAAATCTATCCTTATTCAAAAAGCCTATCCTTGCTTTTTCCCCACTTTTATGCTTTGGGAATGCATCTATGTTGATACATGTTGATCTAGCTAAATTATTTGATCTAATACCTACTCTTTTAAAAAAAAGATGTGTTTTATTATCCATGTCTTTACTAAAGCTTGTATGTATAAAATGTAGACAGTTGTTATAAATGTTTATATATCTACTAGAAGCCCGGTGCACAGATTCATGCACTGGTGGGGTCCCTCGGCCTGGCCTGCAGCGATCAGGCTGAAACCAGCTCTCCGACATCCCCTGAGGGATCCCAGATTGCGAGAAGGTACAAGCCAGGCTAAGGGACCCCACCGGTGCACGATCGGGGCCAAGGAGGGACCATGGAAGGGCTCCAGGATGTGTTCGGCCCATCTCGCCCAGTCCCGATCGGCCGGACGCCAGCAGCAAGCTAACCTACCAGTTGGAGCATCTGCCCCCTGGTGGTCAGTACACACCATAGCGACCGGTGGAATGGTCGAATGGTTGAACGGTCAGACACTTAGTATATTAGGCTTCTATTATATAGGATTCTATAGACTTTATTTAGCAAGTCTCCTGTTTAGCATAAGTTAGATTATATCATTGAAAATTTGGCACTCTTGCAGTAATAGATTTTGACAGCTTTTTAAAGAAAATATTTTGGGATATTAGGATGCATATATGTCCATAAATTGTTCAGGAACTTCACCACATTTTTGTATAATACTTCTGATTTTGATCAATGATATTTTTACACTTTAAAAAATATGAATATTCCATTATTTCATGAATGTTGTCCATTTTTATAGTTATAGCCTACTTTATTGATCTAATATTGTGTTTTCATTCTAAGTTATTTACTTCAATCACTTGAGTGAGAATATTTAAATGGATTTGAAGTGTGAAGGTTATGATATACTATTTTAAATATTAAACTGTAGAGCATGTCCTTCTAGCTAAGATTGTAATCCATTTTGTTAAAAAGTAGTTAATTCAATACATTTATCTGAATAAAGACATCTTGTTGGTACACATAAACAGATGATACACTGAAAATGTAAAGTTTAATATAATCAAATGAACCAATCAGCATAATTGTTAAGTAGCAATATGACATCTAACAATATCAGCAATTGGCTAAGAATAGTCTCATAAACTTACACTTAGATTTAGATATATGTATATTTTATTTTATTTTTAATATATTTTATTGGTTTTTACAGAGAGGAAGGGAGAGGGATAGAGAGTTAGAAACATCAATGAGAAAGAAACATCGATCAGCTGCCTCCTGCACACGCCTCACTGGGGATGTGCCCGCAACCAAGGTACATGCCCTTGACCAGAATCGAACCCAGGACCCTTCAGTAAGCAGGCCGAGGCTCTATCCACTGAGCCAAGCCGGTTAGGGGTAGATATATGTATATTTTAAACTAAATATATTAAGTAAAAAATAGACAAATTAATATAAACAAATCCTGGATTTAGAAAATGAAACCTCTGGAGATATTAAATCTAAATACTTTCCATGAAATATTGATTAAAAACATTTATTGAATTTCCAGTGAATACATATACAGCACTTTTACATTTAGTGAGAAAATACAAAAGAAATAGGAGACATATTCTGGCCCATAAGGAATCTATGATTAAATATGACCATAAAATTAATTAACACAAAGGACAAACTTATCAATACACATTGATATTGCAGAAACTCTGTGAATTATCTGTGTTATTCTGAATTATTGGTATAACCTCATTCACCTAAAATAATTTCTAGCTAACTGAAGTAGTGAAATGGCAATTATGTTTAATGTAATTATGTAGATGAAAAACATATAAAATAGGACACACTTTTTAAACAGAATATTCTGGGCTTATTTGCTGTGATGAAATAATTTCTTGTCTCCTTTTGTGATATCAATGCATCTACTTTTATCCCTCTATTTCAGAGAGTGCTCAGGATAAAATGCTCATGTGTGTTCCCCATACAGTGCCACACAGAGGGAAAGATATTAAAATATATTTAATTGAAGGGTAGGGATTTTTAGAGAGAAAAATAGTTCAAAAAGTATGGGAGACAATATATTAAGTAAAACTAAATAGCTATACTTGTTTTAGAATCACTCACAGCCTATAAAATTTCAAGATGAACATTTTGCTTGCAATATTTTACCAGTTTTATTATGTCACAGAACTCATATTGGCATTTTCAAGGCATGGTGTTCCACAAAAACAATATTGGAAATACCTGCTCTATATATTGTTCCCCATTTATACACAGGTGACTTCACCAATATGACACCTGTGTCTATAAACATCTTTAAATTTAGAAGTTAAATTAAAAAATAATTTAAAAATACAACTTATTTAAGCTATTCTAAGTTCTTTGGATTTTCATGTGCCCTTTCAAATCAGCTTGGCAATTTGCACAAAAATGCCCAGTGGAATTTTGATTGGTATTTCAATGCGTCTAAAGTTCAATTTGGAGAGAGCTAATTTCTTAATAATATTGAATCTTTCCATCTATGAATATGGTATAGTTATATATTTATTTAAATTTCCTTAATTTCTCTCAGTAATATTTCATGGTTTTTAGACTCAAGATCTTGAATGTCTCTTATTAAATTTATTCCTGGAAATGTCCTATTTTATGATGTTGTAAAAGAGTATTATTTTAACATTTCAGTTTTCTTAATATAAAGAAATGCAATTAATTATTGTCTATTGACTTTATGTCATATGATTATGCTAATTTTACTTATTAATTCTAGGACTGTGTTTTTTTGTAGAATCTTTAAGACTTTCTGTGTGAGCAAGCATGTTCTCTGTGAAGAAGACAGATTTATTCTTTCTCTCCCAGTAGTATTGCTGTATTTCACTGCCTAATACCCTTAGTACAGTACCTATAAGAATTGGAGTGGACAGCTTTGCATAGCTCCTAATTTTAGAGAATAATCAATGTTTTACCACCAAGAATAGTATCAGCTGTAGGTTTTGTGTGGATGCCCTCTATCAAATTAAGGAAATTATCTTCTTGGTGTGCTGAGAACTTTTTTTAATGTTGGTGGTTGTAGTTTGTCAAAGTCTCTCTGTATCTATTGAGCTGATCATGCGTTTTCCCCTTTATCCTGTTAATGTGTTGAATTTACATTATTGATTTTCACTTATTGAACTAAGTTTGCATTCCTGAACTAATTCCTGGTTGATCACAGTGCATTTCCCTTTTATACAGCTCTGTATTTGGTGTTCTAATATTTTGCTAAGGATTTCTGTGTCTGTGTTTATGAGGACCATTGGTCTGTCATTTTCTTATAATGCCTTGATCAGATTTTGGAGTCAGGACTGTAATGGCATCATATAGTAAGCTGGGAAATACCCCTCTTGTCTGTTTTCTAAAAGGGTTTTTTTATAAGATTGGAATATTTTCTTCCTTAAATGTCTGGCAAATTAACCAATGCAAATCTCTGCTTCTGGAGTTGTTATTGAGGTTGGATTTTTAATTATGAATTTGATGATTTTTATAGATAGAATGCTATTTTGACTCATTCTGAGTAGTTTTGATAACGTTTTGCAGGAATTGTCCTTTTCAAGTGTTTTAGCATAATGCTATTAATAATATTCCCTTTTAATGATTGCAGGTTCCGTAGTGACATCACATTCTTCATTCTTGTTATTGGTATTTTGAGTTATTTATCTCATTTCTTAACATGCTTTGCTAGATGCTTATCAATTTTATTAATTTTCCCAGGGAGCCAGATATTGACTTTGTTAATTCTACTATTTGCTTTGCATTTCACTGATTTCTCCTACTTACTAGGTTTGTTTTTCTTTATCTAGCTTCTTAGTTGTAAACTTCGATCATTTATTGTAAATATTTCTTTCCATTTAATATAGACATTGAAAGTTATAAATTTTTCTGTTTTAACTGCATCCATACATTTTTCTATTTGTATTTTCATTATTATTGCCTGATTTCTAATGAATTTTTTTTTGGCCAGTAGATTATTTTTCTTACTCCTTTAAAATCAATAATTTAGGTCAAAGTATCAGCATGTCACTGGCAGAAATTACTATTCTTGCTATAGGAGTAAATGTTTGTTTATTTGTATACAGGGTGTCCCCCAAAAATGTATACATACTTTAACATCTGATAGCTAAATTTTGAAAATGAAATGTTTTTTAATAAACATCGCCTTTATACTTATTCAAAGTGTGTATATACATTTTTGAGATACCCTATACTATATTTTACCAAAATAACTGAAAGAACTGATTAATAGGTATCAACAGAAATTGGGAAGTGCTAGCCTAGCGTGCAATATTAAGAGGTGCAGAATAGAGGCTGTATAAAAGAAACTTTGTTGATACATGGGGTTCTACCATGGTTCATCCTATATAATAAAGAGGTAATATGCAAATTTACCATCACTCCAGCACACAAGATCGCCGCCCCCATGTGGTCAAAGATGGCTGCCCCCATGTGGACACAAGATGGCTGCGACAAGATGGCCAGCAGGGGAGGGCAGTTGTGGGACATCAGGCCAGCAGGGGAGGGCAGTTGGGAGTGACCGGGCTGGCAGAAGAGGGCAGTTGGGGGTGACCAGGCCTGCAGGGAAGGACAGTTGGGGGGGGACCCAGGCCTGAAGGGGAGGGCAGTTCGGGGGGACCGGGACTGTAGGGGAGGGCAGTTGTGGGGGGGGAACAGGCCTGCAGGGGAGGACAGTTGGGGGGAACCCAGGCCTGCAGGGGAGGGCAGTTAGGGGTGACCTCCATATTTCTTATGTAATTTTTTCTTTTTTTGTGTAAAATATAAGGACTATTAAATTATCCTAATACTATTTATTAAAATTCATTTTTGGGCCATGAGTTTAAAGTACAATCTTTATTATTAGTTTCTGAATATAGTTTTTGTTATTTTTGAATTTAAGAATCTATTTCAATAATCTGTCTATAAAATGCTAGTTTTAACTTTAAAAAGGCTTAAATTTCCATTCAGTATAGATCAAGTAACTTTAAGCAACAAAGCACAAGTTTAAAGCCCATATTAAAACAACAATAACAACAACAACTTCATATTCATCTCATCATCTATAGTTAAATTAGGCTTTAAAATATGGGTGCAGACTTTTTAATAAAAGAAAAGAACTGTAGCAATAGGCCAGATAACAGGCTTCCTAGAAAGTAAAGATTTTTATTTTCTAAAAAGAAATTTGGTTATTAACATCTCATGTTTAAAGTCTGTAGTTTCTTTCATATAATTTATTTTGTGTTTTAATATATTTTTATCTAAAAATAAGTCAAGTTAACTCAGAAATTAAAGATAAAATGTATTGCCTAAGGCCCCGATTTATCTAATGTCATCTGGGTTCATTTATTTTTTTCAGCTAATAATTTAATATGATAAAATAGAAGATCATAATAAATTAGAATACTAACAGTTTCTTTGAATTTAAAATATGGAAGGTGGGGGAGACTTTCTATCATTGAGAACTTTGTTTGTAAGTGTTGTAGATTGTTCATTATATATCCAAAAACCTTTCCATTTATCTGCTAAGACCTGATTTTTCTATAGTTGGAGATGCACTCCTATTCCTTTGAGTCAAATCATGATCAGTCTAAACCTATCAATGTCATCTCAATAGCTTTCTTGGGCCCGGGAAGGACCATCTTATATAAAAAAGGCTAATATGCAAATCAACCAATTGGGGGAACGACCGGTTGCTATGATGCGCACTGACCAACAGGGGGCAGACGTTCAATGCAGGAGCTGCCACCTGGTGGCCAGTGTGCTCACACGGGGAGCGCCACTCAGCCAGAAGCCCTGAGCCAAGCTCAAGGCTGGCTAGTGCAGTTGCAGGGGCTGGAGCCTCTCCCACCTCTGAAGCAGTGCTAGGGATGTCCAACTGACGGCTTAGGCCCTCTCCTCTAGGGAGAGGGCCTAAGCCGTCAGTTGGACATCCCCTGAGGGCTCCTGGACTGCAAGACGGCACAGGCCAGGCTGAGCCCCCTCCCCCCCACCCACCGAGTGCACCAATGTCATGCACCGGGCCTCTAGTCTATATTTATAAAAGCCTAAACAACCGAACGACTGAATGACCTGTTGCTATGACGCACACTGACCACCAGGGGGCAAACACTCAACCCAGGAGCTGCCCCCTGGTGGTCAGTGTGCTCCCACAGCCAACTTCCATGGCCCCTCCCCCTGGCTGGCCAAGATCCCAGGGCCCCTCATCCCACATCCCTAATTGCTGCCCACTGCTGGCCAGGCCAAGGGACCCCACCCGTGCACGAATTCATGCACCAGGCCTCTAGTTGTAATATAAATAGTTTTAGCTAGAGAACTTCTGAGATTTCCTGCTCTCAAGAAAGAAGGTGCTTGCTAGTGCCATCTCTTCTTTCTTTCCATCTTGAACCAAGACATGATGCCTGGCTGTCAAATTGCACTCTAAATAAGAAGTCCTAAAGATCACAAAATGGTCATTATTACCACAGAGATAACATTACAGATTTACTGATTCAATCACTATATGTCTAGGAAACTATAGCTTTGGGGGAAAAATCATTATGGAACAGAAAATGACTTCTTCCTGATTTGATATATTACCTTATTTAAGCATATAATACTGGCAGGCCTATTACAGAAATATTTCAAATAGTGAATTCCATCATCTTCAAAAATGTGATGCCAAACCTTTTTGTGTGATTCTATCAGAGCACAGATCACCCTGTTGTTTTCATTATTTAAGCATCTGTGGCAGCCCTCTATCATGGTCCTCGGTGATCCCTGCCTTCTGATGTTTGTGCCCATGTATAATTCCTTCCCTTTGAGTGTGGACTGGATTTAGTGACTTGCTTCTAAATGATGGAATGCAGTAGAGGTGACACTAGAGGTGATGGGCTATCATTTCTGAAATCAGGTGACAAAGACTGTGGCATGGGTCTTGGATTATCTCTCTGAATCTTTTGCCCACTTCCTGTGCTATATTGTGAGCTACTAAATAGGAGAAACACTCCCTGTGTGTTTCTTCTTAACTCTCACTCTACTACCTTATTTACACCATTTCTGACACCAGATGTGTTGGGGGAGCAGGGTGTTTTTTGACACCAACAATTCTCTGTGACACCAGTTGGGTGTAAACAATTCAATTCAATTCTGACACTAACTGAAGTTAATGCAGACCCTAAGGTTAAGGACTCAGTTCCACAAGACTTCCCTCCTTACTCCCAACCCTTTGCCAACTTCAGATACCAATCAAAAGTAATAGGCCCAGGTTACCCACAACTTCTGTCTGACTTGGCTACAAATCAGAAGTTCCCATGACTCCCTATTAGGATTTAACCATTTGCTAGAACAGTTCACAAAACTCAGGCAAACGTTTACATTTAACAGTTTATTATAGAACTAGTGACCCAGTGCGCAAAATTGCGCGAGACCTGGGACCCCGCCCAAGCTATGGGACTGCTCCAAGTCCCAGAGTCCCAGAGTGCCGCCCCGATGCACCACCTCTGGGCTACACGGAGCCACTGGGCTCTGCTTCCTGGTGATGGATTGTGACAGCATGAGGGCATCATGGCGTGATGGCATGAGGACCACCTAGACTTTTATTAGTAAGATAAAGGATTCAGATGAACAGCCAGACCCAGAGATACATAGCACAAGTTCTGGAAGGGTCCCTGGTGCAGAACCTCTGCTCTTGTGGAGTTGGGGTACATAAACTCCTGGTACCTGGATGGGTTTGCCAACCTGGAAGCTCCCTGAACCCCATACCATTGGGGTTATTATGAGGCATTATCATGTAGGCACGACTAATCATTAGCTCAGGTTTCTTATTATTTACTGCTGCCCTAAATAATGCCCAAGTAACCTGGAACTTGGGTTTCTGGCCATTGGCCACCAAGGATCTGAGCCCTCCCTAACACACTGCTAGGCTTGAAAACAGATCCTTCCAGCAGTCTTAGGATGACCACACTGCAGACAACACCTTGACTGTCGTCAGGGATTTTCTGCTTCGTGTACAAAACTAGGAAAATCATGAAAAATGTTACACAGCTGCCGCTCATTAGTGTCATCATTCACCACTTAGTCTTCCCTACTTTTTCTCATTTGGTATGTAGTGGTTATTCATTAGCACACATAGTCTCTAATTCCTTCTCATCTACATTATCTATCTGTTAAAATTTTGCTTGCACTAGACACAGTTATAATGAAAGTAAAATATTTTCTTTCAGTGATAGACTTTAAATAGTGGTGATTATTATATTACATTCATTTAACTTTCAATATTTTTTCTTTCTTTTTTTTTTCCTGCTGAGGGATGCACATTTAGCAATAACAAAAGCTAAATGCAGTCCAATAAAATTATGTGGGGGAGGATTTCAATTTCATAATAAAATGGTAAATTTATTATGAAATGTTTACATATTTGTCCTCATTTTAAAACATAACTGTGTTGGTTATTAAACTATTTTTTTCTCAGCTACAAATTCACTATCCATATTAAAATTTTTAAAAATATATTTTTATTGATTTTTAGAGAGAGAGGAAGGGAGAAGCACAGAGAGATAGAAACATCAATGAGAGAGAAACACAGTCAATTAGCTGTTCCTGCAAGCCCCCGACTGGGGATCAGGCCCACAACTGGGCATGTGCTCTGACCTGGAATTGAAGCTATGACCTCTTGGTTCATGTGTCCATGCTCAACCACTGAGCCACACTGGCTGGGCCATACTCAGTTATTTTTTATGGCAGGGATGATAGTCTGACAACCACATTTTTTCTTTGCCAACTGGTTCCTCATTAGGTTCTGCCAGTAGAGACATTAGAACAAGTGCCGGAGAAGGAGGGAGAGAAAGGGATCTCCCTCACTGTTGTTTGCTGTTCTTGTTGGCATTGCTCCAGCATTGGCCCTTCACCTTGGGCAGCAGCCATTGCATCTAGTTTCTAGCTTCGTCGCCACTCTCAGAAGCAGCCTTGGCAGCAATGCCAGCACCAACCAGCTAGCATGCCTCCCTCAGTGTCGAGGCCCAACTACCCAGGGATCCTCTCTCAGATTCTAAGTTATTAACATTAGCCCTACAGTGTCTACTTCTCAGAGTCCTTGATTCTAGATCTGTAGGGATCTTCCTCCAAATTGTGAGCTCTGATAACCTCAAGTCTTGGTCCCTGAGTCTTAGGGGTGTTAGTTCTTATAATTATCTCTTTGCATCTCAGTATTACTGTTGTTTTTTCCTTGATTTTATAATCAGCTTAACAAATTCCCTGTACATAATACTCTTTTTTAAAATAACTACTTTGGTTTCTATTTTCCTACCTTGACTGTGACTAGTACATAGTGTAATAAAGGAGAATTTACATGGAGAGGATTACAAGTCCATAATAAAATATTACATCAGGCCAAAAGATAGGTTTGATTAACTTTTATTATAGGTTGATTGTTTTGAAATATGTTTTGATATTGACTGCTGCTCTTAGAACACAAATTTCCTTAATGGAAACCTCTATTAAAGGAGACAAATAAATAAGATGGCAATGATCCATTCTCTACAGTCCCCCCAATTCATAGAAGACTTCCAACCTTCACTAATAAGCCCTTTCTCTGAATTTATATTTGCTTTACATATTCTGCTCCCCAATTTGACAGCTCTTATATACTGTATTATTTCTTATTTTTTATTTTTTCATCCCAAATAAGATTGGAGGCTCCTTGTGAATAATTAATCCTTTTCATTCTCTTTTCTCTCACATTGTTCCTAACACCACTGTTTAAAAATATATATTATCCTATATAAAAATCTTCCTATCTAATAAAAGAGTAATATGCAAATTGACCATCACTCCAACACACAAGATGGCTGCCCCCATGTGGACACAAGATGGCCACCACAAGATGGCCAGCAGGGTAGGGCAGTTGGGAGGGACCAGGCCTGCAAGGGAGGGCATTTGGGGGCGACCAGGCCGGCAGGGGAGAGCAGTTGGGGGGGACCAGGCCTGCAGGGGAGGGAAGTTAGGGGGGACACAGGCTTGCAGGAAAGGCAGTTGGGGGGACCCAGGCCTGCAGGGGAGAGCAGTTGGGGGGACCAGGCCTGCAGGGGAGGGCAGTTAGGGGCAATCAGGCTGGCAGGGGAGCAGTTAGGCATCAATCAGGCTGGCAGGGGAGTGGTTAGGGGTGATCAGGCTGGCAGGCAGAAGCAGTTAGGGGCAATCAGGAAGGCAAGCTGGTGAGCAGTTGGGAGCCAGCAGTCCTGGATTGTGAGAGGGATGCCCGATTGCCCATTTAGGCCTGATCCCACCGAGATCGGGCCTAAACGGGCAGTCGGGCATCCCTTGAGGGGTCCCAGATTGGAGAGGGTGCAGGCTGGGCTGAGGGACACCCACCCCGCATGTACAAATTTCGTGCACTGGGCCTCTAGTATATAATAAAACCCTAATATGCAAATCGACTGAATTGCAGAATGACCAGTAACTGTGACATACACTGACCACCAGGGGGCAGACGCTCAGTGCAGGAGCTGCTCCCTGGTGGTGAGTATGCTCCCACAGGGGGAGCACCACACAGCCAGAAGCCGGGCTCACAGCTGGCGAGCACAGTGGCAGTGGGAGCCTCTCCCGCCTCCACGGCAGGCGGACATCGCCTGAGGGGACCTGGACTGCGAGAGGGCGCCGGCCGGGCTGAGGGATCCCCCCACCCAGTGCACAAATGTCATACACTGGGCCTCTGGTTTATAAATAATTGTTGAACAAATTTTCCACAATGATCTACTTTTATGTCAATAAAAAATATTTATTTTAAAGAGGTCAGGGGAAAGAAATGTGGTAATGTCAGGGAAAAAAAAAAGGAGAGAAAGGGGTAATAAAGATTGATAGATTACAATTTGTTGCCCTAATTTAATAAAACTGCTGAATTTTTACTAAACTATATACTGCTAAATGTTTGAAAGTGACCACATTTTATGTAAATATACTAAAAATAAATAGTTTTAATTTACAAATAAAATATGTCACTAGTCAACAGCAGAGCTGGAAAGTCAACTCATGCATTTTAAAATGTTCATGAATGGGATATCTATACCCCAATATCTGGAAAAATAAAAAGCTTATGTCATCATTTTTACACTAAAAAAAGTTTGAGGATTTAAAAATATATTTCTTATCTTCAGAAGTTACTTAATTTCTTGGGCATCATCCCAGGCACTGAAAGGTTGCCAGTTCAAATCCTAGTCAGGGTACATGCCCAGGGTTGTGGGCTCCATCTCCTCTAGGGGGAATGAAGGAGGCAGCTGATTGATGTTTAGCTCTCACATTGATATTTCTCACTCTCTCCCCCTTTCCTTTCCTCTCTCTAAAAATCAATTTAAAAAAATCTTTTTAAAAAAAGGTAAAATGAAATACTACAAAGTCAACTCAACAAACACCTGGAGATTATTGGATATATGCAGGCACACTGATGCAAAGCACACTGCCAAGCACATAGTTGCCACTCAGAACCCTACACATTTTTGTTGAAGTGTATGTTTACTTTTTTTTAATTGAGTTATAATTGACATATAGCATTATATTAGTTTCAGGAGTACAACATAATGATTCAATATTTATATATATACTAGAGGCCTGGTGCATGAAATCCATGCACAGGTGGTGTCCCTAGGCCTGGCCAGTGATCAGGGCCTATCAGGGCTGTCTTGTCCCGATTGGGGCTGGGCTTGCCAGGGCCTCCAGCCTGGGCCTGGGGGCCTACCGGCTGCCGGCTGATGCCTGCCAGCTGCTGGACGGGAGGAGGGACTGTGGGAGATTTGCCAGCCAGGAGGAGGGACTTGGGGAGGTTGGCTGGCCATGGGAGGTTGGCTATGGCAGTTCACTGACCACCAGAAGGCAGCTCCTGTGTTGAGCACCTTCCCCCTGGTGGTCAGTGCATGTCATAGCAACTGGTTGACCTGTCATTCTGGTCATTCAGTCATAATGGTCACTTAGGCTTTTATATATATAGATTGTGAAATCACCACAGTAAATCTAGTTAACATCTGTCACCATACATAGTCACAAACACTTTTTTCTTGTGATAAGGATATCTAAGATCAATCTTGGTAACTTTCAAATATGCAATACAGTGTCATTAACTATAGTTGTCATGCTGTACATTACATCCCCATGACTTTAGCAAATACTTTTTATAAGCCTAAGTTGCAGTCCATTATCTCTCTATTTAGAAGAAAACTTTTAAATCAGTTTAAGTGGAAATACATAAAAATTCTCTACTAATCTTAATGCTTTGTAGAATCTTTTATCCTTTTGGCAGTTTTATTGCATATACACATAATTTTTATGATATGCAAAATGGTAGCCTTTGTTTGAAACAGCAGTTTTCTCATTAAACATTTGAGTGCAATCTTGAATCATGGAAGAACTGAAAGTAGAGAATAATGTAGTGTAGATAAAAGGATTTAGATAGTCCTGACATGCTGGCAATAGAGTGAGTGAGAGAGCGTGGGATGTTTTATAGCACCAAAGTGATTGAAATCCTATATAGACATCTCTGCATTAACTAGAAAAAGATCTATATCTTCACAGAGGTTTTAAATCCTTGAAAAATATTTTACACGCCAATTGATGTAACAAAAAGTGGTGTAGATAGAAAAAAGGTGTATTTCTCTCTCATATGATGGTCTGCCTGGTCCTGGCCAAGGGGGCAGCTCTGCTCCACAAGGTTGTTCAGGTAACCAGGCTCCTTCCATCTTAGTTGTTCTGATCTCTTCTAGGTGCTTTCCTTGTCTGCAGCATGAAATCTAGTTGATGACTATCTGAAGTCTAGCTTACAGAACAAAAGAAAGCAAGCAAATTTAAGGCATAATTCAGACTTAAAACAAGTAATACAGAATTGGCACTCATCACTTACACTCCATTTTATTGGCAAGAAGTAAGTCACATAAATCAACAATAGCTTCAAGAAAATTACATTTCAGTTGGGTCACAGAATCTTTAAAAATTTTCTTTTGAGAACTATTACCTTATAAAATTTTGTAAATGTTTCATGCTATACTCCATGCTATATACCTTATAAAATTTTGTAAATGTTTCATGCTATACTGAAAATGTGTATATTATACTTTTTAGGGCATAGGAATCTATCCTATATAATCCTACCTAATAAAATGGTAATATGTAAATTACCATCACTCTGCTACGCCCACGATTGGGCCAGAGGGAGGCACAGGGGGCGGGACTCGGGGTGGCCGGGGTAGCCGATTGGGCCGGCAGGAAGCTGAGCTTGCGTCGCCAGCAGTGGCTCGAGCTCAGCATCTGCGCCATGGCTGTGCTGCAGAACAGAAGGGGCCTCTGGGGCAGCGAGCTCAAGTCCCGCCGGGGACCATCAAAAGCGGGGGAGCTGGGTGCCTGTCTGCTCCAGCACCAGGCCTTTCAGAAGCCTCCGCCGAGGCGGAGGCTTCTGAAAGGCCTGGTGCACCAGCGGACAGGCACCCAGCTCCACCGCGATCGAAAGCGAAAGCGTGTAGGGGACCCTACATGTGCATGATTCAATCATGCACTGGGCCTCTAGTAAAAGGCTAATATACAAATAGACCGAATGGCAGAACAACCAAACAACCAGTCGCTATGACATGTGCTGACCACCAAGCGTGTCAGCAGGTGTGAGTGGGGCCTGATGCCATCAGCGTGTGGGAGTGGCAGCGGCAGGAGCGGGGCTGCTGGCAGACAGGGAAGCGGGGGTGCAGCAGGAGGGGCTGGGCGGGGTCATGGGGGATGGGCCGAGACCTGCCCCTGTGCCCATCGCAGCCTCGCAGGCCCACAGTTCCTTTCAAGGTGCACAAATTCGTGCACTGGACCCATAGTAAATATATATAAGGGTATATATCACATACAATCAATTCATGGTTGTTTGCATTTCTATTCATATTACTTATGACACTTTCTCAGTTCCTGATAAAAGTGTGTTACATTTGTCCACTATGAGAATAGTTTTGTTTTTTCTTTATTACTCCATAAGTATAGGGTATATCTCTTTCTAGGAAATTTATTAGTGCATTTAAGTTCACAAATATTTTATCTTCTTTGTAGCATGGTTTGGTTCTCTCTTTAGCTCTTCTAATATTTTGGCCAAAATAATACTGTTCTTTTATTAATATTACCCCAAACACTTAATTTTAGTTGATGTTTACTTTCAGTATCTCTCTTTTAAACTGTAAATGTAGTCACCATATAAAGAGAGCAGAAACAAGAATCTCTTGCCTAAAAAGATGTGACTGCCTTTTTTTAGTTTTCATGGGTGATTTTGTTGGTATGGTTGTAGCTCATAATTTGTATCTCTGTTGGCTTTTCCAATTAATATTAAGATCAAAGCTAGTTTCAAGAATGTTTTAGTGATTAAAAGTAACATTTTATCTTTAAAGTTTGCTGTAATGATGAGAATTTAATGAAAATAGAAGGATAGCTATAATGATATCTGGAATGGCAAATTCTACAGATTAAATGAATGTGTGCAAATATTAAAGATAAGACTTTTTATATGCTGAGAATATTTTGAAAGTCATTCACAAAGGTAATGCCATCATCGATAAACAATTGCCCTCTACAGGATCTCCTATTCACCCTCGTGATTTTAGCTATTATTCTCATCAGTTACTTTACAGATTTAATCTCTAGCCATAGCTTCTCTCCAAATAATGTATTCTTGAATTCCAACCAAAGGCCCAACATTCCCACTGGCACTTGACATTCAACATCTGTTCCTTTCTTCCCTTTATTTTATTACTCATTAAGGTTAATTCTTCCCTAGAAATGTAAACTTTTAAAAGGCATGTGTACTCCAAATAAATATACTCTTTTTATTATTAAAGACTAAATATTAATTGCAATTAAGTGTTTCTGAAAGGAAGATACTGTGACTTCTTTATTTTATTAAATAAAATACTGGCTTTGATCACGGTTTAATATGCATTTGACTCTTTGGCATGTAACACATAGACTAAAGTCATTGAGAATAGTACTCAAATTATCCACTTCCTTTTGTTAATTTTCCTCTATTAAGTTGCAGCTGTTCCCAATGTGATCATTTATGATGTAACTATTAGAAGAGCAGAAGGTGACTGTGTCCTTAATGAGCTGGCTATTAGTTTCTTGAGAGCATATTTTAATCTACCTTTACAGCATCTGGTTGTAAATTTATAATTTATTTAGGACCATAGATATGTGTGTTGTGTCCCCTATTTAAAGGTGAGAACATATGCTTATGAGTTTCACCCATTTGTTAGTGGTAGTTAATATATAAAAGCATCGTGCAATATTTGAGCAGTATTGCCAGGATGTCAAAAAGCTTTAAATGTTGTTTAACATTTTTTGAGGCAGCTCTCCTCACCTACTACATTTTCCCATCCTGCCTATTAGATATACCAGCCATCTGGAATTCTATTGCTGTTGAAGGATTCATTTAAATAAAATCCCACAACTTAGTTGGTTAATAATGCATTAAGCATCATGATACTGAAAAAATAATTTCACTGACTAACTTTTTAGAGAAGTAGGCTGTATATAAAACTTATCTGTTGGCTATCTAGCCCCTAGATATATCAGAAAACAATTTAAGTGTCTGCACAAGTATGTAGATATATGCTTCTTATTAAAAGGGAGTATACTCATAGACATAAAATGTGGCATGTCAGCACAGTTGGGAAAATCAGGAAAATAAAATATTGTAAAAATTAGTGGTGTAAATCAAGTATTCAAAGAACTTTTGAAGGTTCAGTAATTATTCTGCCAAGATATTTAAATGAATGAAAGTCATAAATTGTATACTTTAAAATAAAATGTATAAATCTTCTGTCTTGCAAATTGGGGTTTAGGAAATTTGTAAATTATTTTAGGAGTGCTAAAATATCCTTAGCTTTGAATATAAATCAAACGAAGATTGAATACATTAATAGAATTGGGTTGTAAGTTTAGCTAGGCGACTAAGAAGCTGCGTGATTTTTATGGGTCTTAGTTTCTTTCCTCATTCAGAAATAAGAGGATTGGGTGAAGAAGAAGAGTTCACATAGTGGTCTCTGTCTTTCCACTATATAAATCCAAACGCCTCTCCGTGCAGCCACCACCACTCACTACTTAACTTAGCTGATTACCCTGAAGATATTTGAGTTTGTCTCTTGTAAATAGCTCATTTCAATGGTCTCTTTCTAAGCTAGAATTTTATCATTTTAAATGTCACACATATGTCAATGGGATTAAATTGAACACATCAAGAAACATACAAGAAAGAAACAAGATTCTGGTTGCCTGAAATTGACACTTGCCCTATCTGTATTACTAAGGATATACATTAGCCCCCTTCTTCCCCACCCAATTGTGGTCATGAATGTAGTTTTTCCTGTAAATTTCTACATTGATCATTCTTACATAGGCTTTAGGCATTGCACAGAAAAAACTCTATTTAAAGCTTTTAAAGCTTTTTGTATATCCTAATATAAATGTCCCTTTATCCTTGAATAAAGTAACTAATGGCAAGAAAATGTTAGAACAGTGGAGGACTTTTGGCAGATAACATACCACTTCCAAATATATGCTTTCTAGAATTTGGCAACCTGCAGATGTTTCAAGGGGAACCCATCTGCAGAGTTGTCTTTTTGATACACAGTAGTATTAGGACATCCTGCATGTATTATCATATGACTTTAATCAAAGTCTGCAAATATCAGTAGGTGAATAATAAATTCATATATTATGACTTTGATGTCACTTTGATAAAAATTGCTGGCTATGACAATCATTCTACCTTGGGGACTAAAATATAGGTGCTACAATTTAAGAATATATTATTTTTTATTTATTTATTTATTTTAAATATATTTTATTGATTTTTCACAGAGAGGAAGGGAGAGGGATAGAGAGCTAGAAACATCGATGAGAGAGAAACATCGATCAGCTGCCTCCTGCACACCCCCTACTGGGGATGTGCCCGCAGCCAAGGTACGTGCCCTTGACCGGAATCGAACCTGGAACCTTTCAGTCCGCAGGCCGACGCTCTATCCACTGAGCCAAACCGGTTTCGGCAAGAATATATTATTAATATCCATATTTTCAATCATTACAAGTCACCCATAACTTATTATGACTCACTAAATTTATTTAAGATACCCATCAGAGTGTAAGCTTTGGAACAATTTTGATGTATTTACATTTTCTGACTCCTGAGTCACCTTTCTCATACCTCCTTGGTTTTATTCTATAATTATAATTTTCTAAAATATTCTTTTAATTTTTATATCAATAAAGTTGGAAAATATATCTTAGTTATTGTAAAGATGGAATAAAACCTTTAGATCAAGTTTCCTGTTTGCAAGGGGTGGTGTCTTATTTTGCAAAGTGGTTTTTCTGAATTATCTATCTCCTTTGATATTCACATCAGACCTAAGAAGTGAACTGAAATGTTGCTTCCATTTTATAAATGAAGATACCAGTGTTCAGAAAGAACAACAGCTCAGCCATCATCAGGTCCTGACTGGCAGATCAGCCTCTTCTTAATGTCCCGCCCAGCATTCTGTCACACAGTATTAACTCCTCCCGCAGAGCGTGCCAATAGACCCTCACACAAAGCCAAGTACAGAGTGACTGGCTCCAAACGTTAGAGTTCATTGAAATCACCTGGAGGGCTTATTAAAAATGCATCATATGTTCTCAGTCCCTATAGATAATGACTTGAATAGGAACTAGAATTGGCATTTTAAATCAACACTTCTGGGTATTCTGTTTCAAGTAGACAGAAAATCTCACTATGTGAAATTCTGATTTTAAAAAGTGTACCCCAAATTTTTAGTGACTTATAAAATATTAGACCTGAATCTATGGTTTTTGAGTATAACAGAGACACATATTAGGAAAATTTATGCTTATTCATCTAGTTTCTATGTAAAACACAAACTGATTTTGATAACAAAGAGTTCATGCTGATTGTATTACTTTATGCTCTAGGGTAGTGAAAGCAATATTCCTGTATGTAGCATATTCTTGAATGCATGAGAGTACAAATAATTTATTTAAGCCATAATTTCTGTTCTCTCTCTTTCTCTCCCCTCTCCCTCCCCATTCTACTATGAATAAACAAGTGGTATAAAGGAGGTTATGGTGGGATTAAAACGAAAAGCAATTAGAAGAGTAATTAAAAATGGGAACTGACAACATGTCTTGATGTGCCTAATGTAAAAAAATATATAAATATTTCAGGGAAATGTTATTTTGTTACTTAAAAAATTATGAAGCAAGGGGAAGTACAGTGTTGGTTCTCACTGGTTCCCTAATCACCATTGCCTTATCAGCTGTGTCCCCCGCTAGAGCCAAGAAGGGAAATGCAAAGTGTATTTAGAGAAAGAACTGCTGCTACCAGAAAATAACAACAAAAAATCTCCATTATGTTGAAAATGTTGAAGATATTGAATCTTTAACTCCTTTGCTTGTGGTAAGTGAAGAAATGACCTCCATAATGTACTATTTTTTATTTATTTTTTGGCCTGAGTTAAAAGGGTTCATTGTTAAATGGTAAAAATAAAGGGTATACAGAGTTTCACTACCAGCCTGACACTGAGGTGCTCCAAGGACCTGCTTCCCAGTGAGACTGATCTAAAAGGAGAAAAAGCCAAACTATTTAAAATCTCTGGAAATGACCTTAAGAGCACAAACCAGCTGAGGATCTACTACAACACAGTAAGAATTGGGTGAGTCCTTGGTATTTGAACCAAGCCTTCTCTCTCCCAGCATAGCTATCACTCCAGACTGGTACAGTAAAAACATAGGGCTCACTCTCCCACCAGCTTTCATTCAGAGGGCAGTGTTCCCAGGAGGTGCAGAACATCAGTAGTTATCTTCCCAAGCTACCTGTTGCCGAGGCTAATTTCCAGGTGAGAGCAGCTGAGAGATGGGGCTCCTTTCTTCTACACTAAAAAGACAAGAGGCTGTACCTCAGACATGGCACCACTGAGAATACTGGGCGGCAATCACGGTGGCTCCAACTCATGGGGAGGATGTTCAATGCTGAGAAGAGCAAGCTGAGGAAGCCTGGGGGTTCCCCCATCCACCAAACATTCAGTTTCTAAAGGAGGGGTACACTCAGAGAGAAGTATACCATTATCTCTTCCCCCAGCACAAAAGCCTTGACTCAGAGATTTTGCTTGGGAAGAGAAGCACACCATCAAATTGAGAGCTCCAAATTCCTTCCCAAGGAAATGAACTGACTTCCTTTGCAACCTAGTATGGACAAGTTCAAGCTCAAAGACAGTCTCAAAAACATTGGAAACTGTGGTGAAAGGCCATTGGAAGGACATGGATGTTGGAGCTATCAAATACTATAGGACAGGTAGTTTCCCAGAAAGAGAAAGAGAGACAATTGAGAGGAACCCTTCAGGGGTCAGAACAAATCTCACTCACTGATTTGGGGAACTATCCCATCAAAGGAGTATGAATTTGGTTGGATAAATCTGTAAAGCAATTTATGCCCTAGGGCAGTGGTCGGCAAACTCATTAGTCAACAGAGCCAAATATCAACAGTACAACGATTGAAATTTCTTTTGAGAGCCAAATTTTTTAAACTTAAACTTCTTTTAACTCCACTTCTTCAAAATAGACTGGCCCAGGCCATGGTATTTTGTGGAAGAGCCACACTCAAGGGGCCAAAGAAACAGGTGTGGCTTTCGAGGAGCCGCAGTTTGCCAACCACGGCCCTAGGGCAGTTTTGAAAACAATAGAATAATCAACAATTAGTGGAGTTTAACAGTTGGGTGTGGTCAGGGACCTGAGACAGAGCCCTGCCATAGCTATTTTAATCCCAGGGTGACTGAGTATACAGAAGGCTGCATTACCTGAGAAGTAACATTAGGGGCTTCAAACTAGTGCCCACATCATGGGGGAAATAAACTATACTAAAGTAATCCAACTAGTCATTAAATAAATATACAAGTAAATAACAATAAATAATAAGTTTCAGAGTGGGGGGAACCAGGACTCAGATGTGCAAAAAATATGTGATTTAACATTCCAGTTTTTAACAAAAAATTTAGAAAACATACAAATAAACAGGAGAGTATGAGCCATACACTGAGGAAAAAGCAAGCAACAAAAACTTCCTGTGATAACAAACAGATGTTAAATTAACCGAAAAAGACTCAAAGATTTAAAGAACTAAAGGAAACCATAATTAAGAAGTAAAGTATGATGACAATGCCATGTAAAGTAGAAAATATCAATAAGAATATAGAAACTATAAAAAAAGAACAAGAAATAAATGAAAATACTGAAGTTAAAAAGTACAATAAGTTAAATGAAAAATTCACTAGAGGACCCCAATCATAGATTTGAATCAACAGAAGAAAGATTTATCGAACTTTGAAAACTTGAGAGCCAGTCTGGTGTGGCTCACTCAATTGGTTGAGTGTCATCCCATGCTTGAAGAGGTCATGCCAGGGTTGCTTGCTTGTTCCCCAGTAGGGGGCCTGCAGGAGGCAGTTGATTCATGATTCTCTCTTACCAATGTTTCTCTCTTTTTCTCTAAAAAAGTCAATAAAAACATATTTACAAAAAAGATAAAGAAAACTGAAAGAATGACAGAGCTGATGTATGGTGAAAAAAAGAAGAAAAAGAATGAAGATAAATGAAAATAGCCAGAGAGAAAGGTGAAACACTATTAAATGTACAATGACTTTTGTATATGTATAATGCAAGTGTCAGGAAGATAGAGTGAAAGAACAGAAAAATATATTTGAAAAAATAAGGGCTGAAACCTTACCAAATATACTGAAAAACAATGATCTACATATTCAGGAAATGCAGTGACTCAAAGCACAATAAATTCAAAGAGATAAAAAAAATAGACATATCATAGTCAAACTGCTGAAAGTGAAAGTTAGGAAGAACTTGAAAGCAGCAAGAGAAAAACTACTCATCACTTAAAAGGGAGCTCTATACACTAGCAGCTGATGTCTACACAGACACAATGGAAGCCAGAATGTAGTGGGCTAACACATTCAAAGATTTCAAAGGAAAAAACTAACAACAAAGTACCTTAGTCCATCAAAGATATGCTTCAAATTGAAGGCGAACTAAAGATATTATTAGATAAACAAAAACTGAAATAATTGATTGGTTGGAGACTCACCATATAAAAAAGGAAGTTCTTCAGGCTAAAAGCAAGTGACCTCGGAGAGTAATTGGCATGGAGATGAAAAAAAAAAAATGAATACCAGTAATAGGCAGTATAAATACATATATCTTCTCCTTTTCCTTCCTCTCCTATTTTAAAAAGCAATATATAACTATATATAGTTGGGCCTGTAACATAGAAAAGTAATATATTTGCCTATAAATAGCACAAAGGAGGTGGCTGGGAGCAGTGCTGTCTTCAGCTGAGGAAATGACTCTAAACTCCACAGCAACAAATGAAGAGCAATAGAATAATGCATAACAAAGTTATAATAGTCATCTTCTTTCAGCTGTTTAAAAGACACAAAACTTTAATTATCACACTGGATTGTTAGTTTTATAGCAGTTATAGATTTATATGTAATAATAATTCTAAAAATGGGAGTGGGGGGAGAGAATAACATATCACTGAAATTAAATTAGTATATATGAAGCTGTTCCTAATAAGTTAAGGTGTATATGTTAAGTCTTAGACTATCAATTAATGAAATAATTGAAAAAGATAGTATAAAATCATTAAAGAAATTAAAATGCTACAATAGAAAATACTGTAAAAGAAAAAATGGTGAAAGAGGAATAGAGAAAAAAAAGACATGAGAAATATGAAAAAGAGAAAACAAAATGGCACACAAATCCATCTACTAGTATATCAATAATAACATTAAATATGAATGGATTTAATAAAGCTATCCCAAAGTAGACGTTGTCAAAATGGAGAAAATCAAGGTCTAACTGTATGCTATCTACAGGAAACACACTTTAGATTCAAAGACAAAAACAGATTGAAAGCAAAATTATAGAAAAGGTATGCAAATATCATTCTGTTCAACATCATACTAGAGGTTTTAGGCAATTATGCAAGAAAAAGAAATAAAAATCATTCAGATTGGAAAGGAAGAAGTAAAGCTATTTCTATTCAGAATTGACATAATCTTGTAAATAAAAAATTCCATAGAATACACTACAAGACTATTTGAATGAATACATTTATTCATCAAGGCTTCAGGGCACATGATCAAGATACAAAAATTACTTGTATTTCAATACACAGGCAACAAATAATTTGAAAATGAAATTGTAAAACAAATTTTTTATGATAGCATAAGAAAGAATATTTAAGAGTAAGTTAAAATAAGTGTAAATCTTGTACTTTGAAAACTAAAATATTGCTGAAACTAGAGAAGATCCACATAAAAAAAAAAATTTATGTTCATGGATCAGAAGATTTACTGTTGTTAAGATGGCAGTCCTCCCCAAAATGATCTACAGATTCAACATAATCTCTGTCAGGCTTCTATGTAAAAATTGACAAGTTGAGCCTAAAAATCTTATGAAATTGTAGGGGACCCAGAATAGTCAAAACCATCTGGAAAAAAGACTAACTTCACCTTTGTCCACCTAAAAGCATCCTATATAATAAAAGGCTAATATGCAAATCGACCAAACAGCGGAATGACCAGTCGCTATGACACACACTGACCACCAGAGGGCGGAGGGGACTTGGAGCCACCATTTTGTAGTTGTGGGTGCCGCCATCTTTGAGGGTGTGACAGTCAATTAGCATATTCCCTCCTTATTGGGCTGTGGATGCCGCCATCTTTGCGATGGCATGAGGGTCAATTAGCATATCTCCTCTTTATTAGATAGGATACCCTTTGAAATGTCTGGGTAACTTGTAACTTCCCTTTTTCTGGATCTCTTGGGTCACAACCTAATGTGCTGGGCACCAAGAAGATACCACAAATTCCTTCATTATCATGTTAAAGTATTCCTGCACCCTCTTAAGTATGTGTCTATCATTTTACTTTTTATCCAATCCAAGCTTTGCTTTCTCACACCTCTCTAGTCTATCACCAATGGATTTCACATAACCCACCTACGTCCCTTTCCTTTGATTGCAATGTATAAATACAGATGTAACCCGCCATTCTCCGGAGCATTATCTCAATTCATTGAGGTTCTGCTTCCCGGCATATGTTGACAGTTTGGCTCAAATAAACTCACAAAAATTCTTTACAGGTTTCAATGTGTTTTTTTACATTAACAATGGTTAAAATTGGTTAAAATTCCAAACTAAACTGCCTGGGATGAAAGTGTACTCATTTGAACTGGCTCATTCTAAATGACTGAAATCTATATCTATCTATAAAGTTTCTCTCAAATCAATAGGGAAGTAGTACTTATTTATCCAAAAGATAGCATCAGGAAGTTATTACTACTTAAAACTACTGATTCTACCCTGCACTGTTAAAGAAAAATATTTTTTGAGCAAAATCTTTCTATGCTGGGCATCTATGAAAAGGGTATTTTATTTCGTTTACAAGTTTAAGTAAAATTGACCACTTTTGAGTTATTTGAAGGTCCCCCAAATAAAATTGTTTTATCTAAAAGAGAAAAGAAATTTGCTCAAATATATTTTAGCTTATGTCACAAGTAAAACCAGAAAGACATATGTTATTCTTTAAAGTGTGAGTTTTTTGCATGTATTGTAAGTAACAGCAATGCAGGCAAAAATGAATGTATGTCTAACAGAGCTGAATTGGCTCAACTTTAGGCTCATTTCTTTTCTTTGAGAGGATATTCAAAACAGTTTATGTTACTTTTGACACTCATGAACTTGACACAGTTTCATATATTGTAATCCGCTCTACTTGGCTGATGGATAATTTTAAATGATCAGCATTATCTAGAACACATTAATTATTTTTTAATATATATTTTATTGATTTTTTTACAGAGAGAAGGGAGAGGAATAGAGAGTTAGAAACATTGATCAGTTGCCTCCTATACCCCCCCCCCCCCCAATGGGGATGTGTCCGCAACCAAGGTACATGCCCTTGACCGGAATTGAACCTGGAACACTTCAGTCTGCAGGCCAATGCTCTATCCACTGAGCCAAACCAGTTAGGGCCACATTAATTATTTTTAAATGTTTAATTATGTTCTTAAAAATAATCCTTGATATAAGAAGAAAAAGCTGACTCATATAGGTTTTATAAATTATGATGTCTTTGATTTAAAAACAACAACTACAAGTCATAGAAGAACAGATTATTGAACGTACACATGGTTGGTTGTTCAATGAGGTATCATTGCTGGTAAAGGAACTTTACTGATTACATTTGTCATTATTTCCCTTTTTCAGAATTAGTACATTTTTCTCTTCAAGTGCAAGTTTCGGCATCTCAGTAATGACAACTGCCCATTTTTTATGTAGACACCATTCAGTCTTGTGGCATTTCAAAATGCTTTTAATCCTCTTCCTCTAGCCCATCGCTGACAAATACAAAGCCTGCCAAACAAGTGACATCTGAAGACAAGAGTGATGCTGAATGTATGTAATAGAATAACTTACCCTGGTCCTCTATATAGTGTCAATTATTCCAACCAATAAGTAGAGGCAGGAGAATCACTTCCTTATATTTGTTCAACTCAGAATGACAGGATATGTATATAGCATTTTTTAAATTCCAATCCCTTCTAATTGAGACAAGGAATTTAAATGTCTACAGGTCTGTCTTTATTTTGTAATGAGAACTTGGAAAAAATAATTCATACTTCCGAATAGTTTTTGCTGTTCTTGTATGTAAGTCCAACTGGAACTTATTATAAATAATTTGCATCATTCAGTTCAAATTTTACATTTTTAACTCTTCTCCTTGAGTTTGACTTTAATGAAATATGTCCCAATTTCTGGCTACTAATCAGTCCCATAAATGTATCACTTGCTCTGACCTCAAATATTCCCGTTGCCCAATATGGCAGAGGAAGAAGATGAAAGGGATACTTGAAAGCTCAGTAATAGTTATACACTGAATATGCACCCAAATGCCTTTGCACATTGTATGGTCTACAGATGACATACAGTATATAAATAGAATAGTCAGGGAGTTGAAGCCTTTTGTAGACTAGAATAGAAGAAATCAATGGACAATTTCTTGAATTCTTTGGCCAGTGGGGAAGACCTATCTTTAACTGTCAGACCTTTTGTTACCAGTTGAAAGGTAGCAGTAAATTGTAGCATCATGTCGCTTTCTACTACTATGCAAGTTATTAGAAAAGCTGTTTTAAAGAAATATAGACGATTTCTTTTAAAGGATGACAGCTTATTACTACTAATTCCTGTCAAACAGAGTATTTCCCCTTCCTTCTCACTTTGAAACTCTCCATGAACTTCATAAACATTAAGAAAGAGCAAATGAGAATCATTCCTTCCTGATGAAGTCTAGAAGTCACATTTCTGTCAGTCTCAGACATGTGGCAAATGTTCCCAGAAATGGAGGAATTAAACAAGATGAGAAATACTCTCAACTAGATCATTTCAGAACTCTCACAACTAAGATCATTTTCAAATTGTACTGGAAATTAACTTAAAATGATTTCCACCAACACTTTAAATGTGCAACATGTGACCTTTAAAATCTGCATATTTTTTTTGCCCTGGCTGGTTTGGCTCAGTGGATGGAGCCTCGGCCTGCGGACTGAGGGGTCCCGGGTTCGATTCCGGTCAAGGGCATGTACCTTGGTTGCAGGCATATCCCCAGTGGGGGGTGAGCAGGAGGTGACTGATTGATGTTTCTCTCTCATCGATGTTTCTAACTCTTTATCCCTCCCCCTTCCTCTCTGTAAAAAATCAATAAGATATATTTTTTAAAAAAGTAAAATCTGCATATTTTGTTGTGTAAATGTTAGTATCTAACTTTAAATGAAAATTTTAATTATAAAAGCAATATATGAACATCCCAACAAAATAAAATAGTGCAGAAGAGTATAAAATTTAAAATATATCTTTCTATCCCTGTGATTACTAGTTTCTCCAAAGATAATGGCTCTTTCAGAGTTTGGAATTTTAATTTTTTGTATCTTTTACTGAAATATGTTTATGTATATACAACATATGTTTGTATAAAAATTTTAGATTAATACAGCCATGCTATATGGACTCTACATTGCTTTTGTTAGTCATGCTCTAAGAACAACTTGTGTCTGTGGGTATGCTCAAATGAATTTCTCTCTTCTCTCTCTCATAGTCTGAAATGGACATCATGCTATATCCAGACTTTTGTTAACTCCATGTGTCATATTTTTCAACTAGAGGGATAATAACTTCAGAAAACATATTCATAACAATGGTTTGTTAAATGTTCCTAAGCATACCTGAAAGTTAGAGTGAGAAGTTCACACCATGCAGCTTAATAATATTTTTCCTTAGAAAGCCTATGATTGCATGTGCAGGATTTAAACAAAATTCTTCATACATTAGTCTGGCCGGTGTTGAAGCTCAAAGCTAATGCCATCAGTACAGTACATCTTACACTACAGCATGGGCTTAAAAGATAGGCCTGTTTCTCTTAAGTTCCCTCAGTATAAGGCATTTCTTGTTTTAATGCTGAATAATGTAATTGTCTAAGTAGTTTTTTTGTTTTTGTTTTTTCCTCTCTCCTAGCATCTGGTAGTTTTCTGGTTCTCTTTGCAGTTTCTTTTTCTTCTTTTTTAAGTTTATCTTTATTGTTGGAAGTATTACAGTTGTCTCCTTCTTTATTCCCCATTGACATCTTCCACCTCTCGCCCCCACCCAGGCCTTCACTACATTATTGTCTGTGTCCATGGGTTATGCATATATACATACTAGAGGCCCAGTGCATGATTAAATCATGCACGTGTAGGGTCCCCTAGGCCTAACCTGCCATCCAGGCCATATCCACTGCCCCGCAAAGCCTAGCATGCTCCGCGGACACTGCTAGCAGCCTGCTCCCCACTTTTGATGGCAGGGGGTCCGCTGGTGCTGGAACAGACACACAGCTCTCCGCTTTCGATCGCGGGAGAGCTGGGTGCCTGTCCTCTGGTGCGGGAGTGGACAGGCACCCAGCTCCCACGCTTTCACTTTTGATCGCAGGGGAGCTGGGTGCCTGTCCGCTGGTGCACCAGGCCTTTCAGAAGCCTCTGATGCGGTGAAGGCTTCTGAAAGGCCTGGTGCCTGAGCGGACAGGCACCCAGCTCCCACGCTTTCGCTTTCGATCACTTTTGATTGTCTGCAGCAGGACATGGGCTCGCTGCCCCAGAGGCCCCTTCTGTGCCGCAGCACAGCCATGGCACAGACGCTGAGCTCGTGCCGCCGCTGGCAATGCAAGCTCAGCATCCCGCCGGCTCAATAGGCCACCCAGGCCACCCCGAGTCCCGCCCCTCCGCGCCTCCTGGCCAATCATGGGCATAGCGAAGGTATGGTCAATTTGCATATTTGTCTATTATTAGGTAGGATAAGTTAATTGGTTAATCTCTCCCCACCCACCCACAATGAGAAATCAATACAGTCCTCAGCAATAGTCATTCTTTTTAATATGATAGATGTGTGTGATTATGATATATGTGATAATTGTGCCTATACCTACCCATATCATAGGTTTATTAAGAAGATAAGAGTTAAATTTAAAATACTTTGAACAATAATTGGTAAAATCTTATTATGCAATGACCTAGGGTGATTATGACAACATGATGATGATGCTTTGAGATATAATTTTTTGTTGATTTGTAACATAGTTTGCTTTTTTTCAAGACCAAATTCTACTCTATTAAAATGTGTAAGAAGCCAAATTAATGGTCATTAGTTCATGATATAAGAATATATTTAATCACTGTACATGTATAGCACAGCCCTACTGCTACTCTTCCCCAGTGTAGGGAATCTCTACTTGGTATAGGGTTGTCATGTTGTTATTTTCCACCAGAAGCTGTTCCGCATGTTCTGGAGAAGAACTATGACATGGTGGGAATTTCTAGGAATCTTGCTTCCTAATCCAGAAGGCTTGATGTTTCCAAGATCAGTTAGTTATCACAGAGGCTCTGTTTTGGTGTTGTGAAGATCAGGGTTCAAAGCAGATATGTCATTGTGTTTTCTTCGTGTTTGTTTGTGGATCAGAGACAAATGAAGAACATCTATAAAAGACATGTTATATTTGGAAAGTAATGGCAAAAGTAAAAATGGCACCACTTATAGGAAGTTCTGCCAGCGATTGAAAGCTGCTTCCCTGCAATTAAGAGCAATACTGCCCCTCCGCTCAAGTCCAAGTGCTTCTGGTGTTCAGTAGCAGTTCTGGTATTCAGACCAACAGGAACTGCACTACACATACAAGGGTCCTGTCTAGCTTTTCCCCCCAAATCTTTTGAAAATTGTAGCAGCTTAAACTTTAGGATGACACTATGTGACAGGAGGCTGAATCAAATTCAGTAGGCATAGGCTTTGAAAATATATCTTTTCTGATGATTTTTGATTCAGAAACAGCACAGTGTAGGTCTGAAAATGTTCCATAAGTGTGAAAAGGGATATGAAGTTTAAAAGGCAGCTAAAAGAATATTACCTGCATGGAAAAGGGGTATTGATTGACAAATGTCCTTTCCTGATAGAGATTGGTGTTATAATAACCTAGAAAATGCTTAGATGTAGAACAGGAAAACTTCAATTCACTTGAGCCTTAAAACTGAGGTTAAAAAAACAACAACAAAAAACACGAGAAAATTTCTATGTAGCTATTTTCCTAAGCAGAGCAATAATTGATGGTATTGTTGCTGCAATTTTGATTGTTTTTGTTGTAACTGTTCATTAGTTTAATTTTTAATTTCTTTAAAGACAGGAACCAAGTGATCACTGGAAGCAAGGTTTCACAACCACCGTGTACATCTGAATAGCAGATGAAACCGGTGCCCCTCAGTGGACTGTTACTGTCCCACATAACTATAGAGATTGAGAGTAAGCTTTTACAAATGTTTACTGGTATAGTGATTGGACATTGCCACAACATTTAAGTTTGTAATCAGTGGACCTATCGTATTCTATTGCTAAAGAACAAAATTACCACAAACTTGGCTGCTTTAAATGCCACATACTTATATCCTGTGGTTTTTATGGGTCAGGAGTCCTAGCATGGCTTAGTGAGATCCTCTGCAAGGCTGAAATTAGGTGCTGGCCAGGGCTGGCTTCTGATCTGGAGACTCAAATGGGGTCAGATCTGCTCCCAAGCTCTCTCAAGTTGTTGACAGATTTCATTTCCTTGCAGCCATATGATTGTTTCTTCCAAGCTAGTAATGAAGAGAAAAACACTGATGAGACATATACAACACTGTTGTGTAATCACTCACACTTAATCATGCATACCCCTTTACCTTTCTGGGTCCATTTGATTAGAAGCTAGTCACAGGTATTGCTCAGACACACAGGGAGGGAATTACACCAAGTGTGGTCCCAAGGAGTTGGGGATCCTTTAAAGTCTGTGTGTCACAAAAGATATTGTTAAAAAAGGTTTGTTGTATGTTTTTTGTTTTTTGCTGTTGCTAATTTATTTTAAAATTAAACTTTTTTATTATGAGATTTAAATTGGTGTCTTATAAAAACAATCAAAGGGAGATTTTCTCAATTCTATTTCCTGCTCTTTAGGTCTCTGCAGTTGGATTATGTACCTCTGAATAAACCCAATGTTCTCTTTAGAGATGGCTCCCTTGTTCCACAAGAAAATACTGCTTGTGTGCCCTATGGGTATGACATATATTTCTTCCTGACTTAAGTCTTCAAAAACGTTTTTTAATTTCTGCTAAACTTAGTCAATAATCAAGTTGTTTGCTAAGCTGAACATTTAAAGCTGGTTGGCAGCTCCATGTGATTCTCATACATTTTCTTTTCACCTCAGTAGTTTTATTTTTCTCACATTTCTTTCATTGTTTCTAAAGACCTGGTAATAAGCTATCAGGCTCCTGTGTCTATCAAAAGGGAAGAATTTCAAATCTGCTTCTGCCAGAGGTACACATTTTCCACATTTTGCACAACTAAACGTCTTCCATCTCTGTAGAAATAGTGTAAGTCCTCTTAAAACCTACTTTACTATCCCTTCAAAAATTAATTAGAATCATACCTACTCATTTCTTTAGTAGACTGATAGATATTAGGATAAAGAAAGGTAGAATGGATAATAGTTTTGGTTATTATATTTAGGAAAACAAATTCTTATTTCACTTTCTAGTAATATGCGGAATTTTTATTCAAACTGCTTACATCTTTCTAATGGGCTTAGTTTTTTTATATTTATAATATACTTATGTGTATGTGTATATGCTTTAAATTTTTCCTCCTTCCCTAACTTATACTGGTTTTTCAAGTACTGGTTTGAATAGGGTTTTTGCTTGTTATTATCAAGGTCATCATCAACACTGTAACCATAATTTTTAAAAACAACAAGAAATTATTGCCATTCCCACCCAAATTTCTAAAGTAAGTAAAATTTAAACATAAGACAATATAATATAGAAAGTAGAAAAGTGATCAAACTTAAGTGATTAAGTATGTTAATGTTCTTTAATCATATAAAAAGAAGGGAGAGATATTAACTTTAGACTGCATTAAGATAAGCATGCATGGTAAAAATTTGAGGGTAATCAGTAATAATTTCAAATATAGTTTAGTTTCTAAACAAGGAATTTGGAAAAGGAAATAGGGATGATTCTTTTAAATCAATAAAAGTTAGGCATGAACTATAGAAGAAAATATGAATTAAAAAGCAAATTGCCCTGGCAAGTGTGGCTCAGTTGGTTGGAGCATCCTTCCGTGCACCAAAGGATCACAGGTTTGATTCCCAGTCAGGGCACATACCCAGGTTTCGCATTCCATCCCAGGTCAGAACATATATAGGAGGCAACCAATTAATGTTTCTCTCTTTCACATTGGCATCTCTCTCTCCCTCTTTTTCTAAAATCAATAAAAACATGCTTGAGTGAGAATTAAAAATAAATAAAAAACAAATTAAATTATAGAAATGCAGGCATATAACTAAAATGAATATAATGTAAGTTGATTATTTTCACCTAATAAACTGGAGGCATTCTACAATTATCTATAATAATAAAGGAGTAACATGCTAATTAGACCAGATGTCCTTCCGGACTAAGTTGGGGCTGCAGCTGCAGGATCGAGGCAGCCACCGTGGCTGTGAGGGAGGGATCGAGGCAGCTGCCAAGGCCTACTCTTGCACGAATTCCGTGCATTGGGCCTCTAGTATAAAATAAAACAAATTTACGTAAGTGTTATTTTTACTAGATACCCATAAAAGGTAAAACTTAAAAAATAAAAAATTAATGTTACCAATAAAATCCCATGCCTCTGTACCCTATCCACAGAAAATTCAACTGGGAGGAATAATTTTAATATCAAAATATTAATAAAATAGTATTTAAAGGCTCCTTGGTGATGAGGCAGGAAATATACAAGATGAACCTGGAGCATAGTACTAGAAATTAAGGGAATGCTATAAAAAAGGAAACAAAACAAAAACTTCCACAAATAGCAAAATAGGTAAGGCAGTATTGGATTATTATCCAAAGTATAAAATAAATATCCATGATCACACACTAATGTAAATAAATGACTGACTAATAACTAAATGGGGGAGAAGAGACAAATATTCCATTCAGAAAATTCCAAAAATGTATGTAGATACTCTACCTTGAAGGAGTGGGAGCGTAACTCAGAGCACAGTGTGGAAAAGGGGGTAAAGAGTAACTTTACAGTGGAAAAATTGTGACAAACACTACCTCAGCCAAATGATCAAGGTCAATATCAACAGTCCAATTTTATTGACAGTATGTACCCTTTTTTTTATGTTTATTTTTTTTATTAAGGTATTATATGTGTACATATCTTACCATTGCCCTCCCCACACCCCACTCCCATATATGCCCCCACCCCCCAGAGTTTTGCATCCATTGGTTATGCTTATATGCATGCATACAAGTCCTTTGATTGATCTCTTATCTCCCCCACCTCTCCCTAACCTTCCCCTTGTAATTTGACAGTCTGTTTGATGCTTTACTGTCTCTGTATCAATCTTTTTGTTCAAGATTATAATGTTCTTTATTATCCATAAATGAGTGAGATCATGTGGTATTTTTCTTTCATTGACTGACTTATTTCACTTAACATAATGTTCTCCAATTCCTCCCAGGTTGCTGCAAATGATGAGAATTCCTTCTTTTTTATGGCAGCATAGTATTCCATTGTGTAGATGTACCACAGTTTTCTGATCCAGTCATCTGCTGACGGGCACCTAGGCTGTTTCCAAATCTTAGCTATGGTGAATTGTGCTGCTATGAACATAGGGGTGCATATATCCTTTCTAATTGGTGTTTCTAGTTTCTTCGGATATATTCCCAGGAGTGGGATTACTGGGTCAAATGGGAGTTCCATTTTCAGTTTTTTGAGGAAACTCCATACTGTTCTCCACAGTGGCTGCACCAGTCTGCAATCCCACCAGCAGTGCACGAGGGTTCCTTTTTCTCCGCATCCTCGCCAACACTTGTCGTTGGTTGATTTGTTGATGATAGCCATTCTGACAGGTGTGAGATGGTACCGCATTGTTGTTTTGATTTGCATCTCTCGGATAATTAGTGACGTTGAGCATGTTTTCATGTGTCTCTTGGCCTTCCTTCTGTCTTCTTTTGAAAAGATTCTATTTAGGTCTGTTGCCCATTTTTTTATTGGATCATTTATCTTCCTTTTATTAAGTTGTATAAGCTGCCTGTAGATGTTGGAGATTAAACCTTTATCAGTGATGCCATTTGCAAATATGTTCTCCCATGCAGTGGGCCTTCTTGTTGTTTTGTTGATGGTTTCTTTTGCTGTGAAAAAGCTTTTTATTTTTATGTAGTCCCATTTGTTAATTTTCTCTTTAGCTTCCATTGCCCTAGGGGCAGTGTCAGTGAAGAATTTCTTTTGGCATATGTCTGACATTTTGCTGCCTGTGGATTGCTCTAGTATTTTTATGGTTTCCCGTCTTATGTTTAAGTCCTGTATCCATTTTGAGTTTATTTTTGTGTATGGCGTAAGTTGGTGATCAAGCTTCATTTTTTTGCATGTATCTGTCCAATTTTCCCAACACCATTTATTGAAGAGACTGTCTTGATTCCATTGTATGTTCATGCCTCCTTTGTCAAATATTAATTGAGCATAGTGGTTTGGGTCAATATCTGGATTCTCTATTCTGTTCCATTGATCTATATGTCTGTTCTTGTGCCAGTACCAGGCTGTTTTGAGAACAGTGGCTTTATAATACAGCTTGAAATCTGGTATTGAGATCCCTCCTACTTTATTCTTCTTTCTCAGGATTGCTGTGGCTATTCGGGGTCTTTTTTTATTCCAGATGAATTTTTGGAGAGTTCTTTCAAGGTCTGTGAAATATGCCGTTGGTATTTTAATGGGGAGTGCATTGAATCTATAGATTGCTTTGGGTAGTATGGACATTTTAATGATGTTGATTCTACCAATCCATGAACATGGTAAGTTCTTCCATCTGTTTACGTCTTCCTCTATCTCTTTTTTCAGTGTCCTGTAGTTTTCCGTGTATAGGTCTTTTACCTCCTTAGTTAAGTTTATTCCTAGGTATCTTAATTTTTTTGGTGCGATGGTAAATGGGATTGCCTTTTTAGTCTCTCTGTCTGTAAGTTCACTATTGGTGTATAGAAAGGCCATAGATTTCTTGGCGTTAATTTTGTATCCTGCTACATTGCCGAATTCATTTATTAAGTCTATTAGTTTTTTGACGGAGTCTTTCGGATTTTTTATGTACAATATCATGTCGTCTGCAAATAAAGACAGCTTTACTTGTTCTTTTCCAATTTGGATGCCTTTTATTTCTTCTTCTTGTCTAATTGCAATGGCTAATACTTCCAGTACTATGTCAAACAGGAGTGGTGAGAGTGGGCATCCCTGTCTTGTTCCTGTTCTTAGGGGAAATGTTTTTAGTTTTTGTCCATTGAGTATGATGTTTGCTGTGGGTTTATCATATATAGCTTTTATTATGTTGAGGTATGAGCCATCTATTCCCACCTTGTTGAGAGTTTTTATCAAGAAAGGGTGTTGGATTTTGTCAAATGCTTTTTCTGCATCAATTGATATGACTATGTGATTTTTATCTTTCAATTTGTTTATGTGATGTATCACGTTTATTGATTTGCGGATATTGTACCATCCTTGCATTCCTGGGATAAATCCTACTTGGTCATGGTGTATGATCTTTCTGATGTACTGCTGGAGCCGATTTGCTAGAATTTTGTTGAGAATTTTGGCATCTATGTTCATGAGGGATATTGGTCTGTAATTCTCTTTCATTGTGTTGTCTTTATCTGGTTTTGGTATTAGGGTGATGCTGGCTTCATAGAAGGAGCTTGGGAGTGTTCCTTACACTTGAATTTTTTGGAATAGTCTGAGGAGGATAGGTTTTAGTTCTTCCTTGAATGTTTGGTAAAACTCTCCTGTGAAGCCATCAGGCCCCGGGCTTTTGTTTGCCGGAAGCTTTTTGATGACTGCTTCAATTTCATCCATAGTTATTGGCCTATTGAGCTGTTTAGATTCTTCTTGATTGATTTTTGGAAGGTTATATTTTTCTAGGAATATGTCCATTTCCTCCAGGTTGTCCAGTTTGTTGGAATAGAGTTGTTCGTAGTATTTTGTAACAATCCTTTGTATCTCAGCAGGGTCTGTTGTTATTTCACCTCTTTCATTTCTGATTTTGTTTATTTGGGTCCTCTCTCTTTGCTTCTTGGTGAGCCTGGCTAGAGGTCCATCAATCTTGTTTATCCTTTCAAAGAACCAGCTCTTGGTTTTGTTGATCTTATGTATTGTTTCTTTGGTCTCTATGTCATTTATCTCCGCTCTGATCTTTGTTATTTCCTTCCTTCTGGTTACACTGGGCTTTTCTTGCTGCTCTTTTTCTAGCTCTTTGAGTTGTAGGGTTAAGTAATTTATTACCATTGTTTCTTGTTTTTTGCAATAAGCCTGTAGAGCTATGAACTTCCCTCTCAAGACTGCTTTCGCTGTGTCCCATAGATTTTGGATTGTTGTGTTTTCATTGTCATTTGTTGCCATGATGTTTTTTATTTCTTCCTTGATCTCTCTGGTGACCCAGTCCTTGTTTAATAGCATGCTGTTTAGTCTCCATGTGTTTGATTTCTTTGGATTGTATTTATTGTAGTTGATTTCCAGTTTTATGCCACTGTGATCTGAGAAGATGCTTGATATAATTTCTATCTTCTTGAATTTGAAGAGACTTTGCCTGTGACCCAGCATATGGTCTATCTTTGAAAATGACCCATGTGCACTTGAGAAGAATGTATATTCTGTGGCTTTGGGGTGAAATGTTCTGAAGATGTCAATTAATTCCATCTGGTCTAGTGAGTCATTTAGGATTGCTGTTTCTTTGCTGATGTTTTGTTTAGAGGATTTGTCCAGTGGTGATAGTGGGGTATTAAAGTCTCCTACTATGATTGTGTTGCTATTAATCTCTCCCTTGATATCCTCCAGGAGTTTTTTTATGTATTTGGGTGCTCCTATATTGGGAGCATATATGTTTACCAGAATTATTTCTTCTTGTTGGATTTCTCCCTTTAGTATTATGAAGTGGCCTTCCTTATCTCTTGTTATGGCATTTACTTTGAGGTCTATTTTGTCAGATATAAGTATTGCTACCCCAGCTTTTTTTTCATTTCCATTTGCCTGAAAGATATTTTTCCATCCCTTCACTTTCAATCTGTGTGAGTCTCTTGTTCTGAGGTGGGTCTCTTGTAGACAGCATATATATGGGTCGTGTTTTTTTATCCATTCAGCTACTCGATGTCTTTTGATTGGAGCATTTAGTCCGTTTACATTTAAAGTTATTACTGAAAGGTATTTGTTTGCAGTCATATCTATTTTTGTGTCTGTATTCCTTCTTACCTGTTTATTTCTTCTTTTTACAGTATTCCCTTTAGCAATTCTTGCATTGCTGGTTTGGTGGTGATAAACTCCCTGAGGCTTTTTTTGTCTGCAAAGCTCCTGATTTCCCCTTCAATTTTGATTGATAGTCTTGCTGGATATAGTATTCTTGGATTCAGTCCTTTGCTTTGCAACACTTTGTATACCTCCTTCCATTCACTTCTAGCTTGTTGTGTTTCTGATGAGTAATCATTTGACAATCTGATGGGTGTTCCTTTGTAGGTAACTCTCTGTCTCTCTCTTGCCGCCTTTAGGATTCTCTCTTTATCATTTATATTTGCCATTGAAATTATGACATGTCTTGGTGTGGGTCTTTTGGGGTTGATCCTGCTTGGGACTCTCTTTACTTGCGTAACTTTTATCTTTCCCATATCCGGGAAGTTTTCTGTCATTATTTCTTCAAATAGATTTTCTAATCCCTGCTGCTCTTCTTGTCCTTCTGGCAGTCCTATTATACGCATGTTACTTCGTTTCATGTTGTCCCGAAGCTCCCTTAGGCTTTCCTCCTGCTTTTTAATTTTTTTCTCCAATTGCTGTTCAGCTTGAGCTTGTTTCTGTACCTGATCTTCTAATTCACTAATTCGGTCCTCTGCTTCTTGTAGTCTACTGTTGAAACTTTCCATGGTGTTTTTGATTGTAGCTATATCACTTTTCATTTCTTCCTGATTCTTGCATAAGTTGTTGATTTTCTCATCCATCCGATGTATAAATTCCATGACCATTACTCTGAACTCCTTTTCGGTCATGTTGCAAGCTTCATTTTCACTAATTTCCTTTCTTGGCGACTCCACATTTTCTTTCCTCTGTGAGTTATTTCGTTTCCCCATTCTGGCTATTACCAGAAAGCTCAAGCTTCTGTTTGCGTGGACCTGGGCCGTGTGCTGTGGGGACTTCGCTCCACCCGAGTTTCACTGAAGTGCTCTGACACTAGGACATGTGGCTGTCTTTGGTTGGTGGGAACCAGACTTGCCCAGGATCAGTGTCCCCAGTGTTCCTTGTGGTCTCGTGTGCACATTTAGAATCAGGGGCCCTGTCTGCACCACACTGTTGGTATGTGCCGAGAATGAGATCCTTAGCATGTGCCAGGAGTCAGAGTTTCCCTGTGTCTGCACCAAGACTCGAGTGTCAAAGTCTCTGTTGCCTTGTGCGGTTTCTCGTTGAGAATCAGGGTCCCTGTGTGTGCATGCACCAACAATTGGGGTCGCTGGCTCTTAGTGTGAATGCGCTGTGAGTCAGGGATCCTAGGCAGCTGTGTCCGGCGTGCCAAATTCCCTGAAGTGGAGCTGCGTCCTGTGTGTGCTCTCTCTACTGAGCCAAACCGGCTAGAGCGCACATTCTTAAAAACCTGAAGGTGAGCCGGCTCAGTGCACTCTCCCAAAGTCCCAGAAGGGGGGCGGAGTCCGTCCTGCGCGCCAAATTCCCCAAAGGGAAGCCCCTCTGTGCACGCTCTTAAGAATCTCCGAAGGGGGAGCTGTGACCCGCGAGCCAAATTCCCCCAAATTCCTCGAAGGGGAGCCCTCTGTGCGCACTGACAGATTTCCCCGACAGGGAGCTGCTTCTGTCCCGCGCGCGAGCGTGCGCCAAATTCCCTAAGAGGGAGCGCGTCCCTGCGCAAAGCTCGGCAGCTTGGGCCAGGGGCGGGTCTATCAGTTACTATGGCGCTGTCTGTGCACGCGCCTGTGAGCAGCTTGGGCGAAGGGCGCGTCTATCAGTTACTATGGCGCTTTCCGCGCGCCTGTGGGCGCTCAGCAGCTTGGGGGAGGGGCAGGTCTATCAGTTACTATGGCGCTATCAGCGCGCCTGGGAGGAGGGGGATAGGCTCTTTGACTCACGGAAATCTGCCGGGAAGTCTGGCTTCTTGTTGTTTGTTTGTCTGAAGCTGTGATAGCAGTTCTCTGTCCCCAGTGGCTGCAGGGTCCTGGTTTGTGTCAGAAGCCAGGATCCGAGTCTCAGGCAGCTCTGTTTCTCAAGATGGCGTGGTCTCTGCGTCTGCACCAGCCGCCGAGAAGTGTCCGCTTTGTGCGCGGGGCTCCGCCGTCTAGGGCTGCCCTGTTCAGGAGCCCCTTGGAAGACCTGCAGAATCTAACTGACCCTATCTCATACACACACACACACCACACACATCTACACTCTCCTCTATGGGTTCCTCACTCACACTCTCTCTCTCCCTACCTTCCTGCCGGTCGCCATCTTTTTTCCCGACAGTATGTACCCTTGATATAATGTCATGAGAATGGTACTTTGTTCTGTGACTTTCATCTCTCAAACCCATACCCCATCTTATGAAAAGAAATATATCTGACAAATTCCAGTATGAAAGCATTCTATTACATACCTGACCAGAACTCTTCAAAACTGTCAAAATTATGAAAAAATCTGAGAAATGTCACAACCAAAGGAGCCACTGTATTTCCAAGAATTGCTTATAACTTTTATCTTTCCTTAAAATTAGCACACCAATAGCATGGCCATCTATTTTGGTTAAATCACCCTGTGTATTGGTCAGGGTTCTCCAGAGAAACAAAATTAGTAGAATCTACACTAATAAAAGAGAAAGATGCAAATTGACCATACCTTTGTGACGCCCACCAGCCATTCAGGAGTGAGTATGCAAATTAACCCAACAAAGATGGCAGGTTAATTTGCATATGCAGGCGCCCAGCGGCATTTCACACTGCACCAGCCGCTCCAGGCCTCTGGGCAGTGTGGGAAGGCAGAAAGGCAGCTCCGGGCAGAGTGAAGGCAGAAAGGCAGCTCCGGGCAGAGCAAAGGCTGTGCAGATCTTGGGACTTGTCATCCTCTTTCAAAGAGAAAGAGATTTATATATAAAGAGAAAGAGGATGACAAGTCCCAAGATCTGCAGTTGGCTCGCTGGAGATTCAGGAGTATAGATGGTGTAGTTCTAACCCAAAGGCCAGCAGGCTCAATACCCAGAAAGAGCCAACATTTCTCTTTGAGTGTGAAGGCAGAAAAGAACCATGTCTTATCTTGAAGGCAGTCAAGCATGAGGAATTCTCTCTTATGTGAGGGAAGGTCAGCCTTTTTGTCCTATTCAGGCTTTTAACTGATTGGATGGGGCCCACCCACATTAGGGAGAGCAATCTTCCTTTATTCAGTCTATCAATTTAAAAGTTAAACTAATCAAAAATACTCTCACAGAAACACCCAGAATAATGCTTGATCAAATATCTGGGAACCCTGTGGCCCAGTCAAATTGACACATAAATTTAACCATCACACTGTGATTTCTACAAAGCCTTTGTATATGCCCTTAAGAGGGTACTGATTTTCAAGAAATTTAGTACCTACCACTCTACTATTGGCACATCCTATCTAATAAAAGAATAATATGCAAATTAACCACCACTCTGCTACACCTATAAGCCACACCCACAAGCCATGCGCACTAGCCAATCAGGAGCGAATATGCAAATAAACCCAACCAAGATGGCTACAGAGAGCATGGAGTGATGGTCAATCTGCATATTACTCTTTTATTAGATAGGATAGAGACCCAAGCCACAGAGAGCATGAGGGAGGCTTGGGTTTCCCAAGCAATGGAGGAAGCCAAGCTTTCCGCATGCCCTTGCCGGCCTAGTCCTCCAATCAAGGCTACAAAGTTTCAATTATAGAAGGTAAACAAATCTAAACAGAAATGGCGGCAGCCATGGAGCTGAAAGAGCGGGAGACTAGGGTTGCCCCTGGCAATGGAGGAAGCCAAGCTGCCTGCCCAGGCCTCCGCTTAAGGCTACAAAGTTTCAATTATAGAAGACACATAAACCCCAACAGAAATGGCTGCTGCCACAGAGCAAGCAGAAGGCTTGGCTCCACTCCAGGCTACAAAGTTTCAATTATAGAAGATAAATAAACCCCAGATACCAGGGCCTCCGCTTGGGTCACCAGGGGGCGAGGCCAGCCTGCAAACCACCACAGGCCCCTCACCCAGGCCACCCCACGCCCCAAGGGAACCCCATCTTGATCTGAGACACCCTTCAGGGCAAACCAGCTGGCCCCCACCCATGCACCAGGTCTCTATCCTATCTAATAAAAGAGTAATATGCAGATTGACCATCACTCCAAAACACAAGATGGCTGCCCCCATGTGGTCAAAGATGGCTGCCCCCATGTGGACACAAGATGGCCACCACAAGATGGCCAGCAGGGGAAGGCAGTTGGGAGGGACCAGGCTGGCAGAGGAGGGAAGTTGGGGGTGACTGGGCATGCAGGGAAGGGCAGATGGGGGGGACCCAGGCCTGTAGTAGAGAGCAGTTGGGGGGGACCAGGCCTGCAGGGGAGGGCAGTTAGGGGTCACCAGGCTGGAAGAGGAGGGAAGTTGGGGGTGACTGGGCCTGCCAAGAAGGGCAGATGGGGGGGACACAGGCCTGCAGTGGAGAGCAGTTAGGGGTCACCAGGCCGGCAGAGGAGGGAAGTTTGGGGTGACCAGGCCTGCAGGGGATGGCAGTTAGGGGCAAACAGGCTGGCAGAGGAGCAGTTAGGCATCAATCAGGCTGGCAGGGGAGTGGTTAGGGTGTGATCAGGCTGGCAGGCAGAAGCGGTTAGGGGCAATCAGGAAGGCAGGCAGGCGAGCAGTTGGGAGCCAGCAGTCCTGGATTGTGAGAGGGATCCCAGATTGGAGAGGGTGCAGGCTGGGCTGAGGGACACACACCCCATGCATGAATTTCATGCACTGGCCTCTAGTTATAGCATAATTCAAAATCATTAAGTTCTGTGATATTGTATTCTAAATATCCAAAAGTTCTACCTAAAGGAAATTCTCTGTAAGTTTAGAACCCTATAATACATATAGACTGTCTTTCATTATGACCTACTAGTATCTGACTTAGTTACAACATGTAAACCTATGTTCTAGTGACATCCACCTCCATCTAGACTAGCCATGATCTTGGACTAGCTTGAGCCAAGTGAGGTGTAATATTAGGATCCTGAAAATGACCACTTGTCAGTGTGTGCTAGTGGTTGCTATTCTGTTACAGGTGCACTCCCTTGCAATTACTGTGCTTTAATTAATCTTAACCTCTTTCTTGAGTATATACACCATTCTCACCACTTTCCTCTGTCAGTGTTCTCCTATTTTACATTTATTATTCTGTCTATCTCCTCTCTTTTCTTTCTAACTTATCTCAGTTAATTTTTGTTTACTCTCAAGTTTCTAAAACCTAATGATGAGAATAATTAGGAAATTGACCATAAAATAAAAGCTACTAGGCCAGGAAAAACTAGATCTTAATATATAATTGCCACTAGAAGACATTTTACAAGTCAGCCAAAAAAATTGAGCTTTTTGTTTCTTGTCCTTCCTCCTACCCCCAATAAAACAAAGAAACTTCCTTTGGAAGGCAATGCACTCTATATTGTCTTGGATTATTACTTCTTCCTTATCAGTAAATTTCAAGTACACACAGAAGTCTATGAAACAATCATTTACAGTGCTTGGTATCTCAAAGGCAACATTCAAGATATGCAAATAGCCAAAGACACAGAAACACGGTTGAGTTTCACATGGCTGAAATCATACCAACAACTGGCAGGATGAAGAAGACAGAAATTATATATCTGCCAGTTCTTATCAAACCCCCTACACAATTATAGAAAGGAGGGACCCAATTCATTCACTTTGTCAAGACATTATCTAGTCCGTTCCAGTAGTTTCTGGAGAGGCTGTGTCTAAGACATTCTAGATTGATAGTTTTCTATTTTTCAGCTATGTCTTCTGATACTACTAGAAACTCATAGGTTCCAAATTGCTGACTCAATAAAAGGGCTCCTTAGCTTCTACTGATAAAATGAATCATGTTGCCTATATATATGGCCTTGAATTCAGTGCACTTTTCTTCATAAGAGACCTATATATGTCTTCCTGGAAAGTGGGCATATTTGTTCTCTGTCAACTGTAGATATAGAGAAAAGTTGTCTGCATTGCATTATATGATACTAGTGGCCTGGTGTACGAAATTTGTGCACAGGGGGAGGGAGGTTCCCTCAGCCCAGCCTGCACCCTCTCCAATCAGGGACATCCCTCTTGCAATCTGGGACTGCTGGCTCCTAACTGCTCACCTGCCTGCCTGCCTGAGTGCCCCTAACCCCTCTTCTGGCCTGCCTGATTGCCCCTAACCTCTCTGCCTGCCTACATGATCATCCCTAACTGCCTCTGCCTGTTTGCCTGATCGCCCCTAACTGCCTTTCCCTGTCGACCTGATCTCTTCCCTAACTGCTCTCCCCTGCTGGCCTGATCTTGCCCCCACCTGCCCTCCCCTGCCAGCCTGATCTCGCCCCCAACTGCCCTCCCCTGCAGGCCTGATCTTGCCCCTAACTGCTCTCCCCTGCCAGCCTGATCTCGCCCCCAACTGCCCTCCCCTGCCAATCTGATTGCTCCTAACTGCGTCTGCCTCAGCTCCCACCACCATGGCTTTGTCTGGAAGGAAGTGGGACATCCGGAAGATGGCTAGTCGACCCAGTCTAATTAGCATATTACCCTTTTAGTAGTATAGATAGATTATATAGGATAAGATTGCTTAAATGGGCGGGGGGAGCCTTTTTCAGCAGGAGGAGATGCTCTTGGCAGACAAAAATACATAATCTCTATATCTGGACTGATATCCAGACATATGCACTATACTGCCAAAGTGGTCATTAAAAAATTAAACCACTTTCTTACACCTTACACCAAACAGCTGTTGCCCTTAAAACCCCTCCTCAGCCCCCACCTTAGGTTCTGCCTTAGCAGTTCACCTAGATTAAGTTCTGATTGGTCGGTTTCTATGTCAGTCAGAGTCAGAAGCTCCGCTTCCTAGGCAGCTATTGGCTCCTCACAGTTCACCCAGATTTGGTTCTGATTGGTCAGTTTCTATGCCAGTCAGCATCTCCGAGCCTATCTCCAGGCCTGATAAGAGAAGCGGGGCTGATCAGCATCCCCTGTGGAGGCCCGGAGAGAAAGAGAGGCATGGCTGCTGGAGAAGCCCAGCGAGAAAGAGAGAGGCAAGGGCTGATCAACAGCTGCCACGGAGGCTGTGGATCAGACCCTGCCTCTCTCTCCGGGCCTGATCCGCAACCCCTCGGCAGTCAGTGCTGGGTCGCTACACCCACAGCGGCAGCAGTCATTGCTGGGTTGCGATGGCAACCCAGCACTGACTGCAGGACTGACTTCTGGTGTTCGATCGAGCCTTCAGTCGTTACAAACCCTGGGTTTTTATATATATTAGGATTCCCTTATGAATTTGGGTGAATTCTAATATTTTCCTGTCATTTGTTTATGCTGATTTAATCACGTGTGTGTGTGTGTGTGTGTGTGTGTGTGTGTGTGGTGTCTGATTTAATACTACACAGATGTTGCTATAATATTTGCTATAAATTCTAAACTAGAAGGAACATGATATGTAAAAATAACCACCGAATGTAGAATGAGTAATATAGGCCTATGAAATGTTAGAAGTGATGCTAGACATTTTCTAACTGTCCTTTGTCCATCATATCATAAATGAATAAAGGGTGAAGTGGCTTGCCCAAGGTCAAACACTAATTAGGAAGAAGTAGAATTCTGGCCTCTTGGCTCCTATCACATACACTTTCTAGGACACTGTACTGCCTCAAGCATTTATTCTTCAGAAAAAAAAAAAGTTGTTAGAAAAAGAGAGAAGCTTCTTAATAGATTAAGTATGAAGCAAATTTATTGAATGAGTTCTTTTTGTCAACATCTTATTCCATTTCTTCAAATGAACTAATTAGTCTGATAATAGGATTACATCATAATTAATAGCTAATAACATAATTATCTAGATTGGCTATCTATATAATGGTCACATTGTTTGAGCTAAATAGACAAAACAATGTTGTTTGGTCTCCCTGACCCACTACAAAAACCCTTCCTTTACACCTTGCCACCTGAGCCCAAGTTTTTTTTTTTATTCCCCTGGGGTCTGCTATATTTCAAGTGTTATATTAGAAGTAACCCATTATCCAAAAATACTAAAAAGAGTGTCTGAGGGGGAATGTATTAATAGTGGTCTGTGGGGCTATATTCAACTAAGTAGACATAACATCATTTCCTTTTCTGTAAATAGAATTAATTCATTTGCCCTTTAAAATAATTAGAATAGACACTTATTCTCTGACCTCCATTTGTCAGCAAAACTAATAAGAGCTATAAATATATTTATTTTTCTTTCTTTGTAAGAGAACATTGATATTAGGTATATATAATCATATGTTGCTTTAGGAGAAGTTGATCAGTCATCATTGGGAAAAAAGAACACATGAATGATGATAAGAGATCATATTTACATGTACATTATTTAAATTATTTATGATAATTTAATTTAATTTTAAAAATATATACATTTTGTGCAATGGTAACTATGAGGAATATTTTTCGTTTATATTTTAATTTTATTTTTTACTATTCTCTCCCTGTGCATTTCCCCTATATATCCAAAATGGTTTTATACTTCAATTTCTAAATGGCTCACCAGAGAATTTCAGAGCCTGGAAAGCTTCCATTTTCCATCTTAAATTGAATCAGACTCTATTGATTGACACTTAATTACATATTCATAATTTCTTAACATAGACAATGTTCATGTTTTAGATATAAATTAATGTTTTAGTCATCGAACTGTTCAGGACATAAATCCTCTTTTCATGAGGTTTTCAATAAATCTGGGCAATTTTTTGAAACTTTTAAGGAAGATAACTATTTCATTATTACACATCTAATATAGTGTAGGGATCAAATTTATAATCACATGGGACTCATAACTATGGGAATACAGTACTGTTAAATAATGTTATCCTCCTCATAAATTGCATATTTCCTAGCTGAATGCAACTCAGGAGAATTTGGTATTTATGATCTTCTAGGTTTGAAGTGTAGATGGGCATTAAAGTTGTAAGAGAGCAAAACAAAGTAAGGTCTCCAAGTAGTGTAGTTTCATGTTAACAAAATAACACATGAAAAATAAATGGGTTCTAATTCAGTGTCAACAAAACAATAAGAAGCTGCACATAAGGAAATAATTTAGTCACTTCAATAGATATTCAAGAATAAAGGCCAACCCCCAACCATCACATTCAATAAAGAAATGTACAGATCACTGGGAGAATTTGAACTTTTAATTCTGACATCCAGCAGAGAAAACTTTCTCCTTGCAACAAACAGCCAGCAGGCTACACAACCCATTAGGTGACTTGGAAAAACAGAGTTCTAATTATAACTTCCTCTGGCATACATTATTTATATAACTTTGTTTATAGAATATAGACAGAAAATTCTAGAGGGAGTTTTATAGAGAGGTTTTCAGAGAAATTTTAATGAAATTCTATTTTGCTAAAATGATGGCTTCCTTGCAGAAGTTCAAAGCATTTTGCCAATGTAGTTAAGAACGTGACTACTATCAAATAAAATAGTAATAACATTAATGAAGCTTTGGATATCATATAGATATTAATATGTCTTTTTTAATCTATCAAGAGCAGTAACATTGCAAAGCAATTTCTAACCAAGGAGGGTAAATAGAGTTATTAAATCATTTATTTATTTTGTGTGCATTCATTTACTCAACAAAAATGTATTGAGTGTTTACTCTGCTCCAAGCACCATGGTAGATTTTCATGATGACAATCAAAACATGTTCAATGGTCTGTGCTACCCTGATCAGACACAAATTGCTTCTTGGATTGTAGAAGTGTCCACAGCCACAGAGGCTGGTATAGTCACATTCTGTCTCTTAGGTTCAAACATCTGCTTAGAAGTTTTATTCCAGAAAAAGCACTTGGTTCTTATTTGCTGCTCAGTGGTACTTGCAAGTAAATGCAGGCCTATGTGAGAATTAACATGAATAATAATTTAGAATTAATTTATTTTACATAGCCTTCATTTTCCAAAACATGGCTTCCCCTGTAGACCAAATGGTACATAATAAATAATTTACAGTTAAATAGAACATTGACTCTGCATAAAATGAAGATAAAGTTGGCTCTCTTGAGTAAATAGCTAAGAGATATCATCTGCTATTGATTGCTTCTAAAATATTAAAATAAAATATTAAGGAACTCTATTCCCAGAATAAATAAATGGAACAAAGTGAGACAAAGGATACAATCTTTTTTTTTTTTTCTAGCAAAGATGATAACTGTCTCCCAAACACTTGCATGCACTGAGGGAAAGACCTAAACCTTTCATGTGAATGGCATGATTTTTCAGTTGGTTCTTATTCTTGGGCATATCTGCCCATCTGTGAAGAAAACTGCAATTGAAAGAATGCATGAATGAGGAATGACATGGAAGAATTATTACCAAGGGGTCATTTTTTTCTGTTCATTGATTATGTTGTCAGAATGAATAAAATAAAAAAATCAAACCTTATCATAGAATGCTAGTACTGTAAGGAACATAAAATCACCTAGACCAATTCTCTGATAACAGGATCGAGTACACCAGAACTGAGACTATTACGATAAAATTACACTTAGTTACCGACTAAGGACAACCAAGTAAATATTGATAAGGTCAGAACTGGGCCACATTATATTTCAAAATTCAATCAGAATTAGTAAAACATAATAAAATCTAGTCAATTGTATTTTGGGTCATGGTTTAAAAATAATTCAATTTGAAATGCATGTTCATATATATTTTTACAATAAAAATGTAGTAGTTAATTGATAGATGGTAAATGGATAGATATATAGACAGACATATACATACATATATACTTATCCACATACATATATACACAGAATTAAGTTAACACTAATACCATGGATTTTATTTCTATTTAGAAATGAAATTCCTTGAAAATGAAATTAGTCTTCTGCTAGAATTAAGTAACTTATAACATTTAAAGTGGCATTTAGAAAATATCATCTGAAAATAAAATATTAATTATGAATTACTTAAATTAAAAATAAAACTTTATTTTAGTATCCTTCTTATAAATTTTTAGCTCAAAAGAAGAAAATTGACACATCTCTGTTGAAACTCTTTTTTTGTAGCTCATCCTTCTCATTTAAGTTTTAATGAATAGATTTAGCATGTAAAAGGGAATAAAAGGCCAGATTCATACACTGAATTTATTATAAACATGATTAATTTTACATAAATATGAAGAAAGAATAACATTGCATACTATTCACCTTTTTTATAGTAAAGTTGAAAATATTTGTTGCTCCAGTGTTGTGAAAGTCAGTGGTAAGTCCTCTTTAGAAATTGTTTTCATTATTTCTGCTCTCCAAGTAGGAAATCTCTTTGGAGAAAATCTATAATCTGTCACTACAGAGGAAATTTCTGTAGCTCACATCTGAGAACAGAAAGTTCTACGTCTGAGAACAGAAAGTTTTACTGTTCTAATTTTGGCAGTTAAATAGAACATTGACTCTGCATAAAATGAAGATAAAGGTGGCTCTCCCCCCCACCCCCCCACACACACATATACACACTTAGATTTGGCTTAGTGAGATATTTTTCCAGCTTCTCCCCCTTCTCCTAGAAAGCTATTTCTCTTTCTTAAAATCTTTCTGAGGAGGGGCAACTTTACAAAATACAAAAATTCATTTTTCAGATAAGAATATTCTATAATATCTAGAAGAAGAAATAAGATTTAAAAATTGGTGATTTGCTTCAATTTAATAAAATGCCAAAGGGCCTGAGCTCAGATAAGAGGCTCTTTGACATTTCCACACATTCTATTTATGAACTCTCTGGAGCCTAGTAGGGAAGGGAGAGTTTGAGTGACTCAAGTCAACAAAGGTTTATTATCAAGACAAAGCAAATAGAGTAAATCACTGATATTTATTTATTTATTTATTTATTTATTTATTTATTTATTTATTTATTTTTAGAGAGAGACAGGTGGGGGGAAGGAAGGGAGAGAGAGAGATAGAGAGAACATAAATGTGATAGAGAAACATCTATTGGTTGCCTCCTGAACACACTTGGTCTGGGGTCAAACACACAACCTTTTAGTGTATTAGACAGCTCTCTAACCAACCCAGTCACCAGGCTAGGGCACAACATTACTTTGATATATATAACACACAGCTTCCATACAAAATATGGTCACAGGTATCATCTCTCAACTCAGAAAATACAAGAGAAATTATTCCATTGGGATAAAATCACTAATGATTATTATTGATAATATACTTGTGCTGTTTTACAAATATCTTTGTGGCAGAACAAAATACACTAAACCCCTAATTTCAAGTAGGCCTCTGGGATCAACTGGCCCCCAGATCTTGGTTTCTAATATCATTCTCCCAGAAAAGGGAACAGAGCTTCTTGGAGAACAGGCTGACTTCAGGAATGGGAAAGGAAAATTATACGATGAACTTGTAGCATCTTACAAATCAACAAGAGGTGAGAATGTGCCAAAGAAAAAACAAAAACAAAACTCAATTCTGGGAGTGTATCAGAGAGGCACAAGAGCCAACTGAAAATGTTTTCAATGGCCAGATCTGAATCAGTGTGAGCAACAAAATAATGTTGAATTATAGTTCAAGGTATAGAATGAATGTCCATGAGTCCATACTTAATAAATTATTGAATAAATTAACAAATGGAAAAGAAGAGACAAGTTATTCGTGAAAAAGAATTTCAACAAATTTATGTAGAATTTGCCCTAAAAGAAGGGGAGCATAACTCTTTACTTCTTAAGTATGGGCTGGGCATGTGACTTCCTTCCATAAAGGATAGTAATAGAAAGGGGGAGGGTAATTAATAACTTTACAAGAGGAGAATAAGGACAAGCACTACCTTAGCCAAGTAAGGGTCAACACAAATAATCATAAATCATACTGATAGCAGGTACTCTTGATAAAATGTGATGAAAATGTCATTTTACCTTTCTGATCTCTCACCTCCAAACCCATAACTCCAGTGTAATATTGGGAAAATCATTAGATGAATCCCAGTTGAGGGACATTCTAAAATACCTGACCAGTATGCCTAAAAAATGTCAAGGTCATCAAAAACAATATAGTGTGAGGAACTGTCACAGCCAATAAGAACCCAAGGGACATGAATTTAATGTGGTGTCCTGGATGTAACCCTGGACTAGAAAAAGGAGATTGGTAAAAAACTAAGAAAATCTGAATAAACTATGGACTTCTCTTAAAAATGTATCAATATTGGTTTATTAATTGTAAGAAATGTAGCATACTAATGTAACATGTCTATAATAGGAAAACTAGGTGCCAGGGATCTTCTCAATTTTTTATTTTTATTTTTTTGCAAATGTAAAGCTGATCTTAAAAAAAAATGTCTTATTTTAAAAAAGGCTTCTTAGAGTAGTCTACAATAAAAAGAGATAAATGTGAGGCTAAGGATAAGTAAAAGGAAAAAAAAGAAAAAAATCACTTAGGCATTGCAGAAGATGCATGGAAGAAAAACGTTTATATTCAGAATAATACGTGTTGGGAAGATTTTATGTATTTATTTTATATTTACTCCTCACTTCTAATATACTTAATTATAAATCGTGAGGGGAAAAACTGGCATTGGATTAATTCAAGTTTTTAGTCCTGGTCTAGAATAAACTTTTATAGATTATTTAATTCATCTGGTCCTCTATTTTATAAGAAAATGGAATAGTTCACTTTTGAAATAATCCAAAACTCTAATATTTTGTTGTCTAAACTAGAGGCCTGGTGCACGAATTTGTGCATGGGTAGGGTCTCTCTGGGTGGCCTGTGGGGATCCAGACAAAAGCTGCAGTCCAACGCTGCCTGCAGCTTCTTTCTACCTGCCGCTCCCACACATCCTGGCCTCACTGCGCCTGCTGCGGGCTTGCACCCAAACAGTCCATATCAGGAGAGGTTCATGTCGCCCCAGCAGTGCTCATCAGCCATGAGCCCTGCATCTGGCGCCCTCTCGAGGGGAATGGCCTGCGGGATGGGGCCGAAACTGGCTCTCGGACATCCCCTGAGGTGTCCCGGATTGCAAGAGGGCACAGACCAGGCCAAGGCACCCCATCGTGCTTGATCGGGGCTGGGGAGGGACCGTGGGAGGGTATGCCCAGCCCTGTCTTGCCCAGTCTTGATCGGGGGCCAATTGAGGCCGGCTGGTCGGGGAGGGATATGGGAGGTTGGCTAGTCCTGATAGGCCAGACCCCAGCAGCAAGCTAACCTACTGGTCAGAGCATCTGTTCCTTGGTGGTCAGTGCACATCGTAGAGATTAGTCAACCAGTTGACTGCCCCCTTGTGGTAAGTGCACATCATAGCGAGTAGTTGAGCAGCCTTAACATATCATTAGCATATTATGCTTTGATTGGTTGAACAGTTGACCAGTCACCGGACGACCAGACACTTAGTATATTTGGCTTTTATTATGTAGGATTGCTTGATAGATATTATTAATAGTCTGAGAAAAATTACCTTCTGATCTGAATCTGCTAATGTAATTTGGGCACATCATATATGCCGTGCTCTTCGTGAATTCCCAAATCATTGAAATTTTAACATACTTTTTCCATAACATTCAATAAAATATGCTTGACAATTTTAAGTGACATTTTTCTGCCTTCTATTTTTATGCATAGTAATAAATGCATTTATGAAGCTATTAAAATAATTTTTACTAAAGATTCACACTATGTGACAATCATTTTTTTCTTTATTAACATTAACTCTGAGCTTTACTGAATCTGTCAAATTAAAGTGGTGATGATAACAAATGAAGCTACACTCTTTGGGCAATAAGATATACTCAATGTATGACAATGAGTGGTGCATGTATGAATACAGAACAGTGAGTACGTGTTCTTTTCATTAGGATGAAATCAGTTTACAACAACTGATAAAGTGCCTTCTATGATTTTTATGGACCCTCAGTAAAAACCTTACCAAATTCACATGTTTAACAAGGGTACATTTGTCAATGACAGGCTCGCTCTTAAGCAACAGAATGAATTCAGTTCTTACAGGGTCATGTATATTTCTGAATCTTTCTACTTACCCTTCTTTCCCAAGTTTACTAGATCAGTGGTTCTCAATGTTTTTAATGCCGCGACCCTTTAATACAGTTCCTCATGTTGTGGTGACCCCAAAGCATAAAATTATTTTCGTTGCTACTTCATAACTGTAATTTTGCTACTGTTACGAATTGTAATGTAAATATCTGTGTTTTCCGATGGTCTTAGACGACCCTGCTAGCGGTTGTCTTAGGCGACCCTGCTGCTGTAGTCTTAGGCGACTGCTGCTGTAGTCTTAGGCGACCCTGCTAGCGGTTCTCAACCTGTGGGTCGTGACCCACAGGTTGAAAACTGCTGCTGTAGAGCCTAAGACCATCGGAAAACACAGATATTTACATTACAATTCGTAACAGTAGCAAAATTACAGTTATGAAGTAGCAACGAAAATAATTTTATGCTTTGGGGTCACCACAACATGAGGAGCTGTATTAAAGGGTCGCGGCATTAAAAACGTTGAGAACCACTGTACTAGATGCTTGTTCTGGATATAGATTTGCTTCTTATTTCCATAATGCTTCTACTAGCACCATGTTTATGGACTTCCTGAATGCCTGTCCATCATCATGTTGAATCACACCAGCTCCAATATTGCTTGTGGTCAAGAACCACATTTTAAAAATTAACTATATTGAGTTTCACTTTGTATACAGTAAAATACACATTTAAGTGCACAATTTAATGAGTTTAGATAAATGCATATGCCTTTGTAATCACAGTCAAAATTAACATATGCACCACTCCATCACCCCCAAAATGCCCCTTCCCCATCCCCACCCTCTGCCTTGGCCTTAGGCAAACATAGCTCTGCTTTCTGTGACTATATATTAGTTTTGCCTTTCCTAGAGTTTCATATAAATAGAATTACACACTAGTCTTTTGCTTCATGCTTTTTATATTTAGCATAATGGGTTTTTGGAGATTTATCCATATTGTAAAATGTCAGTAGTTCACTATTATTTACTATTATTATTGTTATTTTTTTGCTGAGTAGATATTCCTCCATTTGTTTAATTATTCTCCAACTGGTGAATATTTTGGTTGTTATCAGTATTTGGTTCTTCTGAGTAAAACTGCAGTGAACATTTTTGTGCATTTTGTAGATATATGTTTTGATTTCTCTTGTGTTATAAATAGGCTTGGTATTGCTGGATCAAAGATAAGAATACTTTATAAAAAAATTGATTTCAGGGAGGAAGGGAAAGGGCGAAAGAGAGAGATAAAAACATCAATTATGAGAGAGAATCATTGATTGGCTGCCTCCTGCACGCCCCCTCATGGGGATTGAGCCTGCCACCCAGGCATGTACCCTGACAGGAATCAAAACTTGACCTCCTGATTCATAGGTCCATGATAAACCACTGAACCACACCTACCTGGGTTGATAACCTTCTATTTTTAAATCTGGGTCCTGTGACATGGTTGTGCTTACACTAAGAAAATTCACTGAGCTGTACAATTATGTGTGTATTTTATAGACACATATTATACTTCAATTTAAATTTTTAGTAACATTTTCTTCTCAAAAGATGTTGAATAGCTTCTGTTATTCTGGCTGATCCTGTCAGAGAGACAGATATAAATCAGTAATTGAGATTTCTGTTATTGTTGCAAATCTCTTCAATCAACCTTTCCATATCAATTTAGCTGTGTTTGCAACCTGTTGTCTATGAAACATGATAAGCTTCATTTTGTTTGCTGTGGAAATAAGTCATTTGAAGAACATATGTACTTTCTCTTTCTTTAGTGCTCTTATGGAAGTATTTTCCATTTCTGACTCCCCCCCCGCCACTTATTCTCATATTTGTGCTCATACACTCATCAAGGTTTTATGCTCTCCAGCATGAGCTGACATCAGTGTTGAAGTCTATATCCTGATTTTTCTGGTGGTGGTAAACATACAATAAATCTCATATACTATGAAGTAGTTTATAACACCATTACTGAAAAGATGAGGACTACAACAATATTTGAGGAAGGTATCCTATCTAATAAAGAGGGAATATGCTAATTGACCATCATGCCTCCACAAAGATGGTGGCACTCACATCCAATAAACAGGAAATATGCTAATTGACTGACATGCCCTCAAGATGGCTGCGCCCTCAGTCACAAGATGGCGGTGCCCAGTCCCTTCAGCCCTGCCGGGGCAGCAGATGCACGGCACAGCTGGGCCCACCCCAGGCAGGTCTGGCAGCACCTTGCGCCTGCCTCCAGAGTTCCACAGTCCCCTCAGACCCCCAGTTGCCCAGGGTGGGCCCGAGGTGGCTTGTCTGTGTCCTGGGCGGCTGGGGAGCTAAGGGGACTGGGGAACTCCGGAGGCAGGCGCCACCCAGGGCCGCCCAAGGCTCAGGTAATCAGGGCCAGCCGAGGCTTGCACTGCCGACAGTGGCAGGAGCAGAGGTGTGATGGTGGTGTTGCCTTCCCCTGATCTCTGGGTCGCCTCCTCCCCCTGAGGCCTCCCCGACTGTGAGAGGGGGCAGGCTGGGCTGAAGGACCCCCTCTCCAGTGCATGAATTTTCATGCACTGGGCCTCTAGTATAAAATAAATATTCAGATACATAAAAAGCAGACTTTATGCAAGGTCTAGGATGTTACTCATGATGATTCAAGTTTCTGGGAAAGAAGATATTTCTTCTTTAAAAGAAGTTCTTCAACTCCATAAAGCAGGGGTGGGGAACATCCAGCCCATGGGCTATATAAAACCCATGAAATCATTTGATCTGGCACTGTGAAGGCATTAGGGGTGAGTTAATTAAATGTTTGACCAAATATAGCGGCTAATTTTTAAGTGGATAATTTTGTATGGCCCTCGTATAATGTTACCGATATCCAAATGGCCCGCAGCAGAAAAATGATTCCCCACCCCTGCGAGTTGAACCATGACTCAAACTTTGTACGGGATGCTAACATATATGCCAGACACTCAGATTCTTGCTTCTTCCTGCTCTAGGGTTTAAAAAATAGTAGAGCCAGCCTGGCTTAGTTATTGACTGTAGAACAGTCTATCAGCTCCTGCTCACTAATCTTTCATGTTGACTCCTCCTAGGGAAGTTATATTTATGAAGGCATTTTCTTCCATTATAAGCCTGTTTTATCTGTCATTAAGAATCATCTAGCTTATACATGCTCTCCTCCATATCCTTGTTTAGTTTGAGAGGAAAAGTTTCTACAATAACATGGTCACCAAAAGTGATCCAGCCTAAAACTTCATCTTATGAAAGAAAACTTGTTCTTAACATTTTCAGAGGAAACTTTACTTACCATAAAGGCAATCAGTTTTAAAACAACCTTCCTTTTCTTGTGTTTCTTAGTGGAAAAATAATTGTGTGAAGCAATATTGAATTGAATCACTTTTTTTTTATGGTTCTTTATGAAAAAAGTTAATTATCTTTCCCAATTTGACTAAACCTTTTGCTCTCCCTATCTGGTGCCATTGCTGAAATAGTTCACTCTCTTACTTCACCCATTTTTTCCTAGAGAAAAGAGTTAGTGGTTAAAGCCAGGCTATTGAAGTTCATAGCCCAGCTCTGCCCCTTATTAGTTGTGTAATCTTGAGCAATTTGCTCAACACACTGCTCACTTTCCTCATCTGTAAAATGAATATGATGAAACATCTTACCTCAAGAGGTTGAAGAATGGTTAAATGAGTTAAGATTTTCAAGTTTTAGAAAATGTATGCCATACAGTAAAAATTATATAGATGTTAGCTTGACAGAAGTAAGGAAATGCCCATACACATACAAACACATATATATACATACAACACACACACACACACACACACACACACACACATATATCTATATATATATCTATATGTAGATATATACACACACACACACATATCTATATGTATCTATATAGATATATATATACACACATACATATATATATATATATATATATATATATATATATATATATACAAAAATACAGAACTGATTAATCAAACAATTCATTGCTACTGGTACACTCTCTGCTCCCTGTGATTGGCCTACACATCCATTTTGTTCAGCATTCAATCTTTTATTTTAACAGTACCTGGCATGGAGTTAATGTGCAAGAAAAATTAAATAGATTGAATACATTAAAGCCACAACTTTAATATTATAATCTTAACTTCCTTCAAATTTTTATTTTCTGATTCAGAGCAAATACTACTTTAGGGCTCCTTGCTTTCTCTTTATTTCCACAATAGCCCTCCTAGCCAATTTATCATAGGGACTATTTCTCATGGGGAGACACAGACTTATTACTTCAAAAGAGTTCACTGGATATGCAACATCCAATATAAAGCAACAAAGTCCTGTTGAAATGGATATGCTATGAGGCCTACTAGTGTCAGTTACCAGCTGAGACCTTTTGCTCCCTGGCCTCAGTATATCCAATTCAAATGCATGCTTCAAGCAATTGATCTGTTCATGTATATCATCTTCAGAATCAGGAGTTCGTTGTTATAAACATAATTAAAGTCATTTATTTTAAGTGTCTACTGTAATTCTAGATTTTAAAGCTAGTTCTGATTTTTAAACTTTCTGAAAGAAATATATGTGCATGAAGATATTAACATAGTTTTTAAAACAAAACAGAAAGCAACAGAAGGAAGAGTAAAAGATTGGAAATTATTCCAAAAAATTTTTGGTAAATTATACTTTAATGTTATGTGTATATATTATATGTATTTTGTATAATAAGCAATATAAGGAAATAAGCAATATAAGGAATAAGCAATATAAGGAAATAGGAAGAATGAACTTTTCATGACATAATAGCTTCTTGAGAAAATACACAGACACCAAAGAAAGCTATAAAAGGTTATCTGGGTAAGCATCTAAAGAAAGAAATAATTTAATGAAAGAGATGTAGAATACAATATAATATACAATTAAGAAAATATTTAACACAGGTGGGATTATTGTCAATGAATCTATATTTCCAAACTATATTTCTCTCTTGACGTGCCAGGTATCTGGACAAGTGAGTCACCTTGATCCTCTATAACAGATGGTTCTCAGTATTCACTTAAATTAAAATATAACATTTCCTGCCTTAAGTCAATTCAAAATAAAGGACTCGGTGATTTTTAAGCAAGATGGATGCTTTTTCTGGTTTTGTGGCTGACTAACTCAAATCTGGATTATATGGCCTATTCATGGTATTATGTATGTCATTGATTTTAAAAATAAAAGCTCTCTTCAGGGGGGAGGGGTAATCAATTTGCATTATGTTAAGAATGCAAAGCCTATCTTATTTGCTAGATTTAATCACTGCTAATTTTTGTCATGAAGACTGGGTAAATTGTAGTTTTTCACATTTTGTTCTTATTAATGTTAGTGTTCTGTGTAGAAGTTCCAGTAGGCTATTTGGACATTCTAATTGAATCACTGAAGGAAACTGTTTTAAATATGATGGAGTAATCATCGCTTCAGAATGGCATAGCTGCCATACTTTTTAGAGGTGGAAAGCCTGTGTAGGATGCTTATTTATCTTTAAAAACATCATGATATTTACACACAAAAAAAGTTCAAAAAAATTTTAAAATATAGTTTTATTCACTTCAGAGAGAAAGGGAGAGGGAGAGAGAGAGAAACATCAATGATGAGAGAGAATCATTGATCAGCTGCCTCCTGCAGGCCCCACACAGGGGATCCAGCCAGCATCCTGGGCATGTGCCCAGATGGGGAATTGAACCGTGACTTCCTGGTTCGTAGGTCCACACTCAACCACTAAGCCATGCTGGCTGGGCTAAAATGTTTTTTGTTTTTTTTTTATTGTTGTTGTTGTTGTTTTACTTCTACATTATTAAGGCATACATAAAAGGATTGAAAGATATAAGGAATAGTTGGGGGAGAAAAGACCTTGGTCATTAGTATGATACCATATACTCAAAATATAGCCTGGTAACAAAAGTTGGTATTGAGTAGGAATGTCTGGCTCTGGATCTTGGTTAGACAAAGGTAAAGGCAGTTGTGAAAAATTCAATAGGCCATGAACTTAAAAGGGTGGTTAATGTGACAGCCTTGTCTCAAATAGGTTTCAAAGTCCTAAGTAATAAGCTAAGAAGGGACGTCCTTTGGAACTGGGTTCAAGACACAAACCAAGGTGGGAAATAGGAAGTGAATAGGTGCATGTTATTTAAGGATGAGGACCAGACAGAATTGCCAAAAACAGAGCTTGATAAATAGCACTAAAATAAACATTCTCTTTAGGGGCTAGTGAAGCATAGCTATTTCATCTATCTATTAATTTGCTCATCACTTACTAATTTTGATAATATATACCATACCTTTCTGTGCAAGATCCCTAAAATACAGAGAGGAATAAAAACACATATGAGTTTACAGAAATAAACCATTAGAATTATGTAAATAATGATCAATTATTGTATGTAATAGTAAAGAAAATAACTGTGTGATCTGAGATACTATAATAGGGGGAGGGGATTTCGATTAAGGTATCAGGGAGAATTTCTTTGAGGAATTGTTGTGGAGATGGGATTATCCAGGCACTGAGTGGGGAGAAGCGCCTCCCAGGTAAAGAGAATAACAGGTTCAAAAGCCCCTGATTCAGGAAAAGGCTTGCAAGGTTGTCAGAAAGAAGGGAAATGCAGCAAGGCTTCAGTTCTGTGAAGAAGAGAGTAATACAAGGTGAGGATGGTGAGGCAGGTCGGTCCTGAAGGGCTTTATAGATCACAGTAAAATGATGTTCCATGTTGTCCTTACTGAAAGTAAAAACTATTTGATGTTTTGAGAGAGAAGGAATGTATGTTTCATTGATATCCTATGGTTGCTGTAAGGAAATGGATGAAAAAAAGTATTAAAAGGTGGAGAGTAGAAATTCAATTAGCATCTGTCTAAACCAGTGGTAAGGATGAAGGTAATGTCAATGAAAAATGTTGGCAAGTAGACAGATCCTGTGATTTATTAGTATGCTAAAAGCATGAGGGAAGCCCTCGGACCTATGTGTCCAGGAGTGACATAGGCCTGTTTGGCAGGCTGGACAGCTACAGCTTTTGTGACTATAAGAAGACATGTATAATTAAGTTTAAATCCTGCTAAGATCTGGGAAATAATGGAAATTATTGCTAAATCTACATGTGCCAAAAGAACAGCTGGGATCTGTCTAGGCCTTCAATTTATGAGTTCTAACCACAGTAAAGAGTTGAAATACAATGAGTAATCCTGTTAAGTCATCGAATCACTGGTAAATTTAGCATTCTCTAAGCCAATCTGGGAACCTATCCACATTTATGAAGTTGTTTGTTAGGGGGAAAAATCATTATACATTGGAAGAAATAGGGAGCATATAAAGTAGAAAGGTGTCAAGGAGAATCCAGTCTATAGTTCCATAAATAGAAGGTCCAAATAGAGCTATTCTATCAAAGATAAGAAAAAATGACTTAGAGTTCTACAAAAACAATTCTGTTAAAAAAAATTTTAAGATGATACATAAGATGTACTTTTGATTTTCCAACAAAGAAACAAGAAATATTCTTGCAAAACCTAACTAGATAGAAAACTTGTGTTTTTCTATTTTCTTTTAATCTCTCATGTCTAACCTTACATATTGTGAAGCTGAAATATTATGATCAAACTTGATATTCTTAGAGACTTTTTAAATGGAAAGATCAACAGATTAAAATTTAAAACTACAGTTTGGGATGGTCAACACTGCAGTGAGAATTTTATACATCATTCCTCACAGATGGTAGAGCATGTATGTAGTTAGCAACTCATGAAAAGCACATCTCTCTTGAAAAGCAGTGGGGAGAGGAGGTGAAAGATACCCTAATGTTGTTGTCAAAAAGGAGTGAGAAAAGAGGCTTGGAAAAGGGGCAAGTAGGAACAGTAAAACAAGAAAGGAACCCAGGAAAACAAAGGTCTGTCTGACTTGGTCAGTGCAGCCTGAGCAGAGTAGAGGGAAGGGTAAGGTCAGGGGGGAGGAGAAGGCATAGAGGAGAGCATCAGGTAACTCTTAGAATTACCCTGGCTGCAGGGAAACCTGAACTCCAGTGGGAGAGCAGGTATATTTAAGGTAGTCCGGGGACCGTTAAAAAAAAAAGAGGAATTGGATATCAGAAAACATTTTGTGATGTTGTAATGAGATCTCTGTGTTGGTGGAATCATGCCCTAGGAATACAATGCAAGCCCTGTCATTTGAAACCTGTTGAATTAGAGAGGGAAATCTACTCGAATACTCTGTGAGGAATCATTCTGATAACATCGCATCATTTATATTAGGGTTAAAAATTGCAAATTCTGTTTTGTTTTGTAACTCAGTAGCCCACTAAGTAGAGATATCAGAAGTTAATCAGAGGCATTATAATGTTTCTGTATGGAGCTGTCATTTGTTTGTTTTAAGATCTGATGACTCCACATTTCCTTTCTTTATCTAAACCTAGCCAACTGTGAACTCAGAATCCCTCAGATAACTGAACCATCCAATTTGGGCAGCTATGTAGCCCACACAAAGCACTTGAGTAATTGGCCCTTTACATTGGACCATGTAAGGGAATTGAGTAGAAATAGGAAATAGACACCCTTGGTTGCTTCTCATAGTCAACTTGTCATTTTCGCAGTTCTCCGTGGGGCCGGCTGTTACTTTGTGTTAGCTGTCATACTAACTCAGGGAATGTTTGTCACTCACCATAGTGAAATATTTCCTCTTCCTTGGGATGCATATTTGTGCAGTTTTGTATCAACAAAAAGAAACAGTATTTGCAAATAGCCTAATATTTTTCAACCGGGAGACAGAAATAGAATAAAGCACCTAGGCAGCACTCAATTTTTCTTAGCAAACTCTAGCAACCTGTTTTATTTTGATAAATGATGCTGACGAAGCTTGGGGACTTGTACAGGTGTGTAAGTCTTCTTTTCACTACACTTTTGTTTTCCTTTATTTTCTGTTAAGATACCTACATGCTTTTAAACACTGTCTGTTAGATAGCCAACTTTCCCAAAGCACTGTTTGGGGCACAATATATTTAGAAAATGAATAAACCAAGATGAATCTACTCCAAATTTTCTTTCATCCCATAGTGCCTCTCACCCTCGATTTTTCTGTTGCAGATAGGTCACTGAAGCAGGAGCATTGTCCTTCCCCCAATTTGCCCAAAGGACAATTGTGGACTCATTCCTTTTAGTATTAGAATCCACCTTTATGGGGTCAGATCAGGTTTACTGACTTACTGTGAAAAAAGGAAGGTTTGAAAAAATATATGTCACAGGTAGGCATAGCCTACCAGTGCATTGTGGTTATGGAGAATGCTACTTCTTGAAACTGTGGGGTTTACTAGTTTGTAACAGAAACATTTCATGAGGTCCTACAATAAATCAATCTGTGGAGGTGGAATACACAGCATCTGAGAGTATTGTCAACATGGTCTTGACCTTGAAAGTTAGTTGCTTTATGAACTCACAGCTTCCCTAAAACATTTTCCTCTGAATCTTAAAGGGATGGGGAACTTGTATTAGAAAAGGCCAGTTTAAACAAGCACTCTATACTTAGCGATTGTTCTAAAAAGTAACCAAGAATATGAGGTGCGAGTAAAATAGGGGCCCCATCTTTTTTATTGTTTGCATCTCATAGACCCCAAGAATGAGTGTGCCTGGTAAGGACTCCTCCTGGCTAACAGGGATCAAATTTATAAACAAAGTATAGTTGTCATTTCTCAACAGGGGCCTCTTATACTCTGTACTTCAGGGAAGTGCTGCACTGAGCTGCAAACCACCTGTCTTGGCTCTTGCTCTCTGAGCTGATCCTTATAAAAAGAGTTCCTGGGATCATATTTGAACCAATAGGACTGAGACCTTCCCTGTTTAATTAGTGCAGCACAGCTATATGCTCATTTGCATATTCACTGAGCAATCAGAGGTGATTGATCAGGACAGTGCTTTTTGGACCAATCAAACTATGAGGATTTGGAGTCCTTGTTTGCATGAGTTTGACCAATCAGGAACCTGGAGTGGGAACTCCTCTCTATATAAGCTAGTTTTACTTCTAAGTGGAGCACACTTTCTCTTTCTACCAATAACTGTGTTTCCCTGACAGGAGCTGAAACACCAAAGATGTCCTGGTGGAGCAGTGCAAAGAAGGGCCGTCTGGGCAGAGGAGACTAGAGCAGAGCTACAATACCAGGCCAAGTTGCTTTGCCCAATAGCCACCTCACAGCCATGCTGTTTTAGTTTCATAATAGAGCTATAACACTATTCAGCTGTTCCACAGCTGTGCTATTCCACAGGTGTGCTGTATCACAGGTGTGCTGTATCACAGTGGTGCTGTATCACAGTTGTGCTGTACTGGATCACAGTTGAGCTTTTTGCACTGAACAGTGTCTTCCCCCTTACTGTGCCCCAAATTGGGGATTCCTGTTGGCATTGAATTGATGCCAACAAACATCAGTTGGTAATCTCAAGCATATTCATTACAAATACTGGTAAGTTATGGCTACTTACAAGGACAACAACCCACTTCTTAAATATGTATCTTTATGCTGTTTATGTGGAATTCTAGAAATATTACCTACTAATTTTTAAAATTCAAATAGTTAAAATATGTGAAAACCACCCATATTCTCTGTCTTGCTCTCTATTCCCAAAGGCAATTGTTTGGAATACATCTTTTCAGAAATGTTTTAGGGTATATATGAACATTATATTAGAAATAGCATCATTGTGGCCATAGTTTAAGCCATATTTAGAGTGATAATGTACTCAGCCTTTCCTTGACCTTCTAATAGATTTATGATTCTGTCAAATTTTCTCATTCAAAATGGAAATAAGATGACCTTGTCAACCAATACGCAGCCCATGTTGGCAGCTGAACACTGAGTATCAACTCTGTTATTTTTCAATTACATTCTAGTTTAGATTATATGCAATCTCAGGGGTGAGACTGAAAAAGTATGGTAATAGAATGTTGTCTCTATTATATTATCTCAACCATGGTTTATCTGGTTTGTATATACAAAGTTAGAGGCAGTTTGAAATACTGAAGTTTCTTATTGGATCCTTTAGCATTTCACTAAATCAGAGAACAAGAAGGAAGTGCAGCAATCATATAAAGCACCCGCCTACAAATGCAGGGTCAGAATAGTCAGTAGACTTTTCTGCAGTTATACAGCTTATTAGTGGCGGGTGTAGATCAAAACAGTTCCGTTTTTTTGTCCAATTATACATTATTTTCTGGTTGAATTGATACTTTCAACTCTAAGATTCCAAGCTATAGTTTGCCTGTATTACTTTTTAAAATCTGCATTTTTTATTTTTTCCATCCTAAAGGAAAACTCCATAAATGTACTCTGCTTCCACAGCAGCTCTCACAACTATATGAAATACCAAGTTCCTCCCACAGTAGATGTTTGATTGCTGATGGTAAAGGTTTTTTTCTACAAATCCTATGAAATTGCGTTTCTTCTGAGCTAATTCCCTGTTGGCAAACTGGTATTGGCTCATTCTAATCCTACACTTGTCTCCTAGAGCTATTATTCCAAGAACTCCCCTTTGTTTCATTGCCAACATGGTTTATAAATTTAGCCCACAGATTAGATAAAATTCATTTATTCACAAATTAAAAGAATTTAACTTGCTTCAAAAGCTTTATTATCTAATATTTACCAAGCCCCAAAACTGTTTTTATAGGAAATGTAACCCTACTTGATATCAGTTTACTTAAGGTCTTCATGTATTTCCGGCTCCAGACACTGGGCAGAGTGGTTTTCTTTATATAAACAGTCCTCAGTGCTTACCTGGCAATGCTTGGTGTCTTTCTATGCAGGGGTCACAAGAAGGAAAACTTTCTAAGACCTCCTAAAAAGTTCCATAATACTTTTAGAGGATTTAAAAATTATTAAAGCTCTCCTCTCCAACAGTGGGACCTGGATGACGTTATTGGGTAGAGGTCATTTTGAATAGCAACTATAAGAATTAACTCAGCGGGCGTTGTCGGGGTAACGGCGAGCACGTGGGGTGGATGAAGATGAGGAAACGAAGGCACAGAGAGATTAAGTAACCTTTGCCCACAGTCGCATGACAAGGAAGTAGTGACGCTGATTCCATTCCTGGCACTCTGGCTTTGCAGTTCCTATTCTTAGCCAATTGGAGGTACATAATGGACCCTTAACTGGGAATTGCTGCTGACATTTTAATTTATCAACTTACCTTAAAAATTGGAAGATGATTGCTCGGCCGGTGTTGCTCAGTGGTTGAGCATCAACCTATGAACCAGGAGGTCACGGTTTGATTCCAGTTACACTTGAAAAATGGCGGAAGCCTTTTTCCATGCCCCAAAGAGGAAAATAAGAGTGTACGAGAATTATGAGTCTCCATTTCCTATCCCTTTTGGTCAGAAAGACTTCAAAATATTCCGTGCTGAAATTATAAACAACAATGTAATTGTGAGGAACGCAGAAGATATTGAGCAGCTGTATGGGGAAGGTTATTTTGGAGAAGGAATCCTGTCTAGAAGCCGTCCAAACTTCACCATTTCAGGTCCCAAGCTGGTTGCTAAATGGAAAGATATGAAGACAAATATGCCTATAATCACACCAAAGAAGTATCACCGTAGTGTAGAATGGGCCACAAAGCTCATGCGAGGACAGGGGAGGGATGGGAGTACACAGAATCCTTGAAGATTACACAAAACCACTTGAGCATCCTTGCATAGAACAGAATGAAGACATTCCATTGCATGATGAGCTGAACTCTGAAATGGTTTCCAAAATAGAAGCCACAGCGGATAGAAAGAAACTTCCTGTGATGAACGGGGACTTGGGAAAGTCAGATGATACGGAGGATCCAAGCAGGCCATCAGACTGCCTGCAGCACGGCTCTGGGCATGACCCACTCACTGTAAACGGCTTGGATAAACACTTATTAGAGGTCACTGTACCTCTGTCCCAAGTCCATTGTAGCCAAAACGATGTTCTCTCCCAGTGTGGTACTCAGGACAGCGGCCAACGAGTGGGTCTCCTCTGTGCCAGAGAGAGAGGACCTGATGATGAGTACCTGCTGGTGGGGGAAGTCGTGTGGGATGTGAGTGAGAAGGAAGATGCCCCAAGTGAGAAAGCCTTCTTCCTGGTCTATGCTCTGGTATGTCTAAGTATTTACTATGAAAAAGAGCCTTTAACAGTTGTGAAACTCTGGAAAGTTTTCACGATAGTTCAGCCCACATTCAGGACTACCAATATGGCATACCATGACTTCCAAAGCAAGGGCTGGGTGCCCAAAGTAGGATTTAAGTACGGAACAGATTTACTGCTGTATCGAAAAGGACCTCCATTTTACCATGCAAGTTACTCTGTCATTATTGAGTTAGTTGATAACCATTTTGAGGGCTCTCTTCATAGACCTTTCAGTTGGAAGTCACTGGCTACCTTGAGCAGAGTTTCAGTGAATGTCTTCAAGGAACTCATGCTGTGCTATCTGACTAAACCCTCTACCATGACTGACAAGGAAATGGAATCACCAGAATGCATGAAGAGAATTAAAGTTCAGGAAGTGATTCTGAGCTGCTGGGTTTCTTCACAAGAGAGGAGTGACCAAGATGAACTTTAACAATTTGACCTCAGAATTCTAACTTCGCCAAAAAATATTTATTGAGTCTCCTACAATCAGCCAAGCTCAGGGCGAGGTGAAGAGTCCTTTTATTGTAATTGGCCATTAATCAGAAAGTTTTAAAGGGCATGGTGCTCCCCAAGCCAGAGAACTATTAGTGTTTTAAAAAAGAAATTACACAGGGGAAGAAGAGAGCCCTGTGCCCGGATGTCAGCTTCTGTCCTCAGTGGGCACTGACCGTGACTGGCCCCAACTCCTCGCCTCCAGGCCCCACTCTGCATCCTCATCTGTTCAGTGAGGAGCGTGGATAGATGAGTCCAGCAACAGGGAACCTCTGTTTTACGCTAATCTAACCTCTGAATGGTAACAGTTACATGATGTGGCACTCGACAGTTCCCAAAGCAGCACTTTATGCACAGGCAACTCCTTACCCACATCCAATCTGTTCCCAAAAGAGTGCCGGAAAGCAGATCTGGGGGTTGCAGGATACCATGTTCCATTACTTTAAATGGAAAAAATTACATGCCTCTGCTTGTCCAAGAACTTCAACCAATTACTGAAGCACATAACAGTCCATTTCATATTTAACAAGGATTTTTGTAGCATAGAAAGCATTTAAAACATCAATTACCTAATTATTTGTCAGTGAACTAATTGGTAGGCATACTTGTGTAGATACACAATATTATGCAGTATTAGATAAAAATTGCACCTTGCTTCAGTTAACTTCTTTGAAATAAAAATAGGTGGTGAAATAATGTGTGAAGGAAGATACATAATGAGTGCAATTGACATTTAGTAAACAAAGCCTTTTTTTAATTGGTTAGATACCAATGAAGAGTTGCCTCAGGAGTGGCATTTGGAGGCAAGAGGAGGGAAGTGGACAGAGGGCATAGGGGTGGGGAGACTGAGCAAGAGGGAGCCAGTGTAGGAGTGAGGGAACAATGGTCTGAGACTCATCCACTGTCCAAATTTGAGACACTGGCGGACAGTCCCTCCTTTGCATTAAATGCTCCAGAAGTAGATGGTTAAGAACCATCTTTGGAAGCTGAGACAAAAAAACACAAACAAAAAACACAAGTGAACACTTGTTTGCATCCCCTCGATGCATGATCTTAGAGACCCTGACAGCCTAAGAGTCTGCCTATAGTTGTGTTTTAGAGGTTTGGCATTCAAATAATGGAGCTCCCCTGCCTCAGACCAATAACGACCATCAGTTTGAAAGAGCTTCTCAGTAAGTTCTTTGCTCTTCATTGGTGATGCTAGTAGTTCTTCCACATTTTTACTGTTCACTTTGCTTACTCCAGGCTCCTTAGCAAAATGAGAGACATTGCTTTGAATCATCACTTTCTCAAAACCTTTAATGCTGGCAAAAAATTTCAGGAAGCATTTCTTCCCTATTTCATTTATCATTTGTAGTGACACTTCTTTCCAAGTCTAATCAGTGCACCAGATGCCTTTATGGTAAAAATTCTTCCACGAATCCTTCATCCAAGTACAGTCCTCCTGTCAACATTCCACCTCAGATGCTTTGTCATCAGCTGATGTGCATTGAGGGTTGTGGAGACTCCTTGGTATAATGGCTACAATAAGGATGTAGAGAAGCCAAAACACCACACAGATATTTGTAACTGAAAGCTCCAGGAGAATGTCCAAAGCATCATCTTTAGTCAAAGAAGCCTGTATGGAGGATTTTCATTCTTTATATATAGATTTGAACACGTTGTAGCAGGCCATGCACTCCTCAGCATTACCTGAGGGCCCTGGGCATTCTGGAATGGTACACCAGCAAAGGTTTTAGTTTAAATCACCCTCACAGTTTCCAGGTAAAAGTATTAGCTACCCCTGGCCAGTTTAGTGAAATGGTTAGAGCATCAGCCCACAAACTGATGGGTCTCAGGTTTGATTCCTGGTCAAGAGTATGTACCTTGGTTGCAGGCTCGATCCCTGCCCTCACCCCCAGGTCGAGGTGCTTGCGGGAGGCAACCTATCAATGTGTCTCTCTTACATCAATGTTTCTCTCCTCCTCCTCTCTCCCCTCCACTCACTCTAAAAATCAATTTAAAAAAAAATATCCACAGGTGAGGATTAACAACAACAAATAAATAAATAAAAATAAAAGCAGTGAAAAAAGAAAAGAAAAAAAAAACCCAGAATGAACTTGGTAAACTATTGCTCTGTCAGGTACTCTCCTGGCATTTTGTTTCTCAGAACTACTCTAACGAGCCTGGGCATGAAGGAAGCTATATTTTATTATGGCCAAACAGAGACTTATCCGTCCAGGCCTGGCTATATTTTTGCACTATGTGCTAACAAGTGACCCAGGCCTAAAGAGAAATGAAGAATGATATATTGCAAATCCCTGTTTATCTTATCTCTGGCTTTTAAGTGTGAATGTTTTATTCACATATAATATCACAACTGACATGCTCTTGGCAACTGTAGACACCAAACTATTTACAGGCAATTATCCTAAATTAAGACTAACTTGACCCCAGTTGTTCTTGATCTTGTCCCTCCTGATTTTAATATTTCTGCTTTGTATCCTGGTTCTCTGTAACTGCTTGTGATGTCTTCCATTTTGGCAGTTAGTTTGAATTCACCTTTTTATTAATAAAAGTGTTACCATTCAGCTCTCCTTTTTCATATACTTCTGATTTTGAACCTTAAAAACTTAGGAGAGAAATTGCCTTTTTAAGTAGCAAAATTGGTTGGTTTAGTGGCTCCTTGAGAAGGGGTTTCGTGATTTCCTCAGAAACTACTCCGTCTCTGTCATCTCGGCTTCACCAGCACCAGTCATCCCCAACACATTCAAGATGCTCATAATCAGGCCCAGAATGATCTGGATGGAGGCTCACAAACCTCAACAATTTACTAAATATCCTTCAAGTTACGTATTTTCTAGTTTGTTGTACATTCAAGTAGTACATACATTACAGGGACATAACATGTTTACGGGTGTCATTTACATAAAGATTATAATCATTTTGGAATCAAGTTTATGAACCCAAATTTACAACTTCCATTTCCTGGAAAGTTATCTATTTTAGCATAAAGCAATATCAGTAAACACTGCAGAAAAAGACATGTAGGGATTCATAAACGTATAGAAGAGTTTATAGACAGTGGTGAAGTGCTCAGAAAAGTGAGGTCAGGTGAAAGGAGACTCCCAAGAGACCACGTGCACATGAAATGAATATGGCTCCAGAAGGAGGGACATAAAGCAGGATAATGAACCTGAGAGAGAAAATGCCCACACTGTCACTGTTCTTCCCATGGGCTTAATTTCTTCATAGGAATGGAAAGCACACGATATGAGAGGACCAAGAAAGTTTCTGTCCGTTCACATTATCCTTTTGTCTTTTCTTTCTGTTCTTTTCTTCTTGAAATAGATTACAGGTTTGTTTTGAAGGTAATTTCCCCCAAAATATGTTTGGAATAAGCATGAAAATTGAAGCATATAAAACTGGGGAGGGTAGAAACTTATACTTAATGATTGGGAATGAAACCAGGAAACAAAAGGTAGGTGTGTGTGGTGTGGGAATAAAACCCTCACTTATTCATCCATTCAACAACTATTTTATTGAGGTCCCACTTGTGCTAGACTTTGCCTAGAGCCCTTAGCATCCCTAGGTAAATATTCCAGGGAATATGTAGACTAAAAGGAAAGAAAACTCATATAAGCAACGTCTGTAATAGAGAGATGCACTGATTACAGTGATGGGAATGAGGAGAGATGAAATTTTCTTAAGTGGATCAGGGAAAGACAGTCTTATTAGAGGTCTCATGGTAGACATTAAAGGGGAATGTGAAGGTAGAGGAAAAAGAAATTACAGAATGTCTTATTGCCGAAACACCTGCAAAAGGAACTAAGTCATGGACAACTTATAACATCTTGAGTATTTTGGATTTCTGGAGAATCAGAGTAAGGTGTGACGTGAGAAAAGAGTAAAGTATTGTTGGGGCTAAGTAATAAAGGACCTTGTTAGTATACCAAAAATTGAGTAACGGGATGAATTGATAATTTTAAACAAGCTGGACATCATTTTCTTAGAATACTCTCTAATTGTATTATGGAACATAGGTTGGCAGATATGCAATTAGATCTTATTGGTAGATAAAATACTACTCTTAAGATGATATAACAATTTCAAAGTGAAAGGAGGTGGTGACTTTTAACTAGAGTAAAACTTTGAAGGTAGATATATGGAACCAAAACATAATTAGGAGTTAATATTGATAGGACTCTTACTTATTGGCCAAAAGTAGGAGGTTAAGGAGAGGCCATCCTCTCTAATAAAATGGTAATATGCAAATTAACCATCACTCCGCTACATAAACCACGCCCACCAGCCAAGCCATGCCCACCAGCCAATCAGGGCGAGTATGCAAATTAACCCCAATCCAAGATGGCTACAGCCACAGAGAGCAAGGTTTCCCAGGTAACAGAGCAAGCCAAGCTTTCCATAGCCGTTGCAGGCCTAAGCCTCCACTCAAGCTACAAAGTTTCAATTATAGAAAGTAAACAAATTCAAACAAATGGCGGCAGAATGGAGCTTGAGAGAGCAGGCCAGGGTTGCCGGCGGCAACAGGGGAAGCAAAGCTTTCCGCACACCCTGGCCTGGCCGGGCTCACCCGCTTAAGGCAACATAGTTTCAATTGTAGAAGGTGAATTAACTGCCACAGAAATGGCTGCCGCCCCAGGCTACAAAGTTTCAATTGTAGAAGGAAAATAAATTCCAGATACCAGGGCCTCCCCTTGGGTTGCCAGGGGGTGTGGCCGGCCTGCAAACCACCACAGGCCCCTCGCTCAGGCCGCCCCACACCCCAAGGGAACCCCCACCCTTATCTGTGATACCCTTCAGGGCAAACCAGCTGGCCCCCACCTGTGTACCAGGCCTCTATCCTATCTAATAAAAGAGTAATATACAGATTGATCATCACTGCAACACACAATATAGCTGCCCCCATGTGGTCAAAGATCCTGCCTCCATGTGGACACAAGATGGCCACTACAAGATGGCCACTACAAGATGGCCAGCAGGAGAGGGCAGTTGGGAGGCACCCGGCCTACAAGAGAGGGCAGTTGAGAGGGACCAGGCTTGCAAGGGAGGGCAGTTGGAGGTGATCAACCCTGCAGGAGAGGGCAGTTAGGGGTGACCAGGCTGGCAGAGGAGGGAAGTTGGGGGCAAACAGGCTGGCAGGGGAGCACTTAAGCATCAACCAGGCTGGCAGCGGAGTGGTTAGGGGGTGATCAGGCTGGCAGGCAGAAGCAGTTAGGGGCAATCAGGAAGGCAGGCAGGCAAGCAGTTGGGAGCCAGCAGTCCTGGATTGTGAGAGGGATGTCCGACTGCCCGTTTAGGCCCGATCCTAGTTTGATCGGGCCTAAACGGGCAGTCGGACATCCCTCCAGGAGTCCCAGATTGGAGAGGGTACAGGCTGGGCTGAAGGACAACCCCCAGCCGTGCACGAATTTCGTGCACCGGGCTTCTAGTCAAATATAATTGATAAGATTCTTGACTTGAAAGATTGGGTGGTTTGTGGTTTAATGACCTAAAATAGAAATAACAATAGTAGGGGTAGGTTTGGTAGAGAAGATGTTGTGTTCAATTTTGGATCTGTGTTAAGGTCACAATAGGATAAGTAAAGATCCCATAGATGCAGTTAATACTCAAAAGAGACATCTAAGCTAAAGATGAAGATTTGGTAGTTATCAGCATATAGATAGCTCTGATGGCCTAGGAGCAAAAGTGATTGTTAAGGAAGACAATGTGGAATAAGAAAAGAACTGTGTACTCTAGATCAACTACTGGGAAACAAAAGATGGGCCATTGGAAAATATTCTAGAGCTAATAATCATGTCAATCTGGAAGATGCCATTACACTTTATTTTATAGAGTTTTAATCTCCTTGCAGATAATTTTAAAAAGACCATGCACTTTTCATTTTTATATGTTCAATTGTAATGAATCTAGGACAGAAATAAATACAAATTAGAAGAAGACCTTACACTTGAATATGATATTGGTACAGGATAAGTTATGCCTCTCTGAGCTAAAAGGCTGAATTTGCTTACTTGTGAAACTTAGTCTGTCAATTGTTTTTGTCTTATTTTTTTCTACCTCTCACTTAGAAAAAATCAATGTGGATTTTAGGAAAAATGAAAGACAATTGATGCAAGGAAAGCAGAGACTAAAAGTTTTACTCCTTTCAACTTACTCTTCAAAACTCTGATAAGAAATAGTTATAAGAATAGATTCAAAATCTTGAAAGAAAAAAGAAAAACTCATAAGAGGAACAGTAGAATTTAAGTGTGTGTTTATATATGAGGGTCTCATAAGGAGTGCAAGTTGTACTCACACTAGGCATCAGATGTTTCTGTGGGGATTATGAGGCCATCAAGGGCCTGTTTCACATAGGATTGGAGAGGGTTGTGAGAAAGAAATCCCAAGTATAGAAGGAGTCAGACATACAGGCTTGGTGCAGTAATGGTGTCTCCATTTTGATATCATAGAAGATCATAGCACAAAGCTTATCATTCTTGATCCTTCAATTCTTCACCATGGAATTCTCTTTGTTTAATAAGGGAAGAAGACTGTGAATAATAGAAGGCCCCCCCCCCCCCAAACTTTAGACTGCACAGATTTAGAATGCATAAAAAGAGCAACCCAAATGTAAATGGCAAATGCTACATGATACCACTTATATTAGGAACCTAAAATAGTAAAACTCATAGAAGCAGAGTAGAATGGTAGTTGCCAGGGGCTGGGGAAGAGTGATATGGGATGTATTAGTCAAAGGATACAAAGTTTTACTTATGCAAGATGAATAAGTCCTAGAGAGCTACTGTACAGCATAGTGCCTATATTGATCATTAATACTTACAAATTTGTATTGTATACTTTAAAATATGCTACATGTTCTTATTACAATATAATAATAATAATAATAATAATAATAATAATAATGACAGGAGGAAACTTTTGGAGGTAGGTAATGGATATGTTTATGGCATAGAGTGTTGATGGTTTCATATTGGTATACTTATCTCCAAGTTCATCAAATTGTATACGTTACATATGTATAGCATTTTGTATGTCAATCAGACCTCAATAAAGTGTTTTTTAAAAAAGTAAAGAAAGAGGAATTGTCCTTAACCAAGATAACAGTGCAGGGTTTCTGCAGAGAAGCACTTTGGTGGGTAGCAACAAGCACTGCAGGATGGGCACCATTCATTACATCTACAGCCACCACTCTTCCTGTACTTGTAAAGTATTTTTTATTGGAACTATGCCCAAGCTGGGATTGGCCCAAATCAGGATTGGCCTCAATCGATCATATTCTTTGTTAGCAAGTAGTCTAATAATGTGGCTATGTGATCCAGTTCTAATCCATGTGATGTAAAGAGAATTATGAAAAAAAAATTCTCTTTAATAATATAAGGAGAAGTTCCTTTTTGTTTGAGTGCCTCCTGTCTTTCCTTACCACTTAGAATGTGGTATTATGAGGTGTTCTGGCAGCCATTCTGTAACCATGAGAAGCAATATTTTCAACACACTGAGTTGGGCAGAGCAGAAAAAAATAAATAAAATGGAAGAGAGCATTGAGCTAGTGCACCAATTCTGCAATAACTGACTTTCAAATTTCTTGTTATATCAGATATAACAATGCCTTTATTGTTACAGCCATTAGAGCCAAGTATTCTACTACTTTCCATCAAAGTATTGTTAACTGATACATCGTAGCAGAAATAAGCACCTTGAAGTGGCTTCATAGCCAGTCAGTAACATGGACAACAGATGTTTCAAGTAGGTGTTTCAGGAAGCAAAGCTAGGGTACAGGGGGACATAAAATGATGATGCTACATCGTAAAGTAGAGGACTCTATTTATAAAACCAATGAAGGCACCCCCTCTCCTGATACTTTTGCTTTGGTGTAGGGATTTTCAAAAGAGAGATTTGGAAGTCTACACAATAATCTGGGCATAACAACAGCAAAAGTCTATTGGCTGCTGTGATGTGATTTCTCTTATGACTGTTGAAACCTAGAGAAACAAAGATTATAAATTGAATGAATAAAAATGATAGTTAGATGTTAATGAAATTCAACTATAAGAAGAAAGTAACATGCTGATAGATGTAGTAAAATATCTGCCATATAGTAACAACCACTCCTTAAATGTCGGTTGGATCTAATTAAAGTTTAGGTTCTGTGTTTCTTGAAGAAATTTCCCCTAATAAATGGATCTTACCAAGAAAAATAAAGGTAACATAATTATCTCCACATATTAGCAATACAATCATTTCTTCCTTGTTCACTATCTGACTTCTGTCCTAGGAAGAGAATTGGAGACATGTATTTGAATGAACAGTAAGCTAATTGGAGACATGTATTTGAGTGAACAATAAACTAATTAGGAGGGAGGTATGGAAGTGGTCCTGAGAAGGGAAGGCAGTCCATAAAGGTACTCTATTGGGCCACCTGAGCTTAAGTCCATGAGAAAATCCTGGGAAATATGCAAAATACTTGCATCAAAATTATCCCATCCAAGGAGCCAGGAAGCCATTGGTTGCTAAGTGTTAGGGAGTAGGGAGAGGACTATTAATTCCTTGATATTTGTAGTTTCAGGATGAAAAAACAACACTCTGGCACAAATTAAGATCCTTACAGTTATCAATCAACTTGAAAGATCTGAGGGTTATGGGCAAGGCATGGTCAATCTTTGCTATCAATAGCTCTTAATTATATCCTGATCTATCTGCTCTTCATACTTTTTCTTATTTTTCTGGAAATATGTGATACATTTGGAAAGAGAAATTGTTGGGTGGAAAAGAGATGAGTAATAATGATCACATGCATTGGAAGATTGTTGACAAATGTTCCCATCTTACCTTCTTTTGTCTTCCTTCTTGGCAAATTAAAACTGCACCTAGTATGAGTCATACACCTGGGACAGAATCTCTGCTGCCCCCTGACAGACACAGGGTGTGGTTTACTGCTTTGTCATCTTCCTTTAGGCTTTCTTCTTCTGCTGGATACCCTATTTACCTTATTCCTGCATACCTAACATCTTCACACTGTTTTTTGGTTTCCATAAAGTCATTTCTGCCAATCTGAGCATCTTAAACATTCCCAGTGTTCTAAAAGTGTGTTGTTTCATGCTTTCTTCCCTCTTCTCCATTCTCCTCTTCTATCGGTGTCCTCAGCTAAGTAACAGTGGTACTAAAGTGCACATAGAGAAGCACCTTACTCTAAACATCTGCAACTCCAAGCAATTCCCCTCTCAGATTGTATGAGAACAGTGTGATGAGCCAAGGGAGGAGATAATTAGAGGAACAGACGTTGTTCCAGCATCTCTCACAACATCCTATGAAGCCATAACTCACACACTCAAATCTGATTCTGTTTGGTCCCATATCCGACTCTTTGAAAATTACCAAGGCTAGCATTTTAGAGAGTAAATAGCAGGCAGTGGAATAAATAAAGATCATTTTAGCTAATTTATGTTTTTGTAAAATATTAGTATATTTCAGTAATACACTCTGATGAAAATAGGCTTTTAACATGTTAATTGTTCATTAAAAAATCGTTTCTGTGTCTCAGTTTGCCTGATAGCCCTTAGAAGGAGTAACAGTTTGTTTGAGTCTGACCTACTCAGTATAGTGTGCATGATGTTCAGTAATTTGACCCTTTTCCATTCTCTTATGAAAAGAGTAAAAGAAACGTTAATAGTTTTTTTTGTTTGTTTGTTTGTTTTCAATTTGCATTTCTCTCAGTGAGGAAGGGCAACTGGAAATACTTTGATTCGGTTTCTCTGACCCCTGCCATCTTCCTGTTCACCTCTTGTTTCTCCTCCAGAGAGAGGATATCATATCTTTTTATCTGGAATATTTCTCTATCAATTTTTCTTTTAAGAATGCATTAAAAAGAGATGAAAAGGTAGAGAACAGGGGATTTTTTTAGGGCAGTGAAAATATTACTGTAATGGTGGATGTTTATTTTTATACATTTGTCAAAACCTATAGATAGTACAATACAATGAGTGACCAATAATGTAAACCATGGACATTAATTAACAATAGTCCATTAATATTGACTCATCAATTACAATACATGTACTACACTAACACCAGATGCTAAAAACGGGGAAATTGGAGAAGCTAAATAATTATTCCACCACATTGCCGCTACGTTTAGAGTTCTGTGGAGAAAAAGAAATGGCCACTCAAGGGGAAGTTCAAAAGGAAGCTACATTTTAAAAATAAGGAGCTTTTCTTGTAGCACTACTTCTCAGTGTAATTCCTTATTGTATATCACTAAGATGCCAGCAATACTGTCTGATCCTTTAGAGGTCAAACAACATAAAATGTATAAGTTATTCATTGCAATAATTCACATTACCTTGTAGAGAAAGACAGCATAAGCCCAGTGTCTTTCTGTACGCTAAGGGGAAAATTTTACTCTTCTTACTTTATTTTATTACTATTATTTTTCTCTTTGAAGCAATCCATTTCTTTCAACATTACCCTTGAGAAATAATTTGCAGAATCGAACGCACTATGGAATTTTATGCTAGTTGATAATGGTACAGTGTTAGCTAGGAGCCTTCCCTAGAGGCAGGCTGCCTGCATTTAAAGAACAGCCTGCCAGTCACCATCACTTTCATATCCTCTGAAAGCTTTAGTGTCTTTATCTGAAAAATGGAGGAAATAATAGAACATATCATAAAAGTCTGGCATTTGCTGGATTAAGTGAGATATGTTGAGCAAAGTTTCAGACACACCAGAGGCATAACATATATTTAGGTAATGTAATTATTACATTATCATAATGGCACATAACATTTGGCTACTCATGCTTGAATGACATAACAGAACTATTTCCTGTGATAATGTGCTGATTAAAGGCATTCATCTCAGTGCTACAAATACTAAGCAGTAAATAACAACTGTCATTGTCTCCCAAGAAGTTCAGATGAAATGTTAGTGACAATGAAACAGTGCAATCATAAACTGAGGGTTTATTGTGATCATCCACATGCTTCTTTGCAAGGTCCAGTTTGTACAATTGTAACCTGGCATTATTTGAACTGTGAAAAGTGTGATACATCGTAGGATACCTGCCCACTTATTAGAAACTTGCTGCATAATTATTCAATTTTTTATGTAACAAACATATTGAGGACTTACAGTATGCCAAGCACTTTTCTACAAGCTGAAATACAGCAACAGCAAGATGTACACAGTTCTGCTCTCATGAAATGTGTAGTACAGTGAGAAAGGAGACAATGACAAGCAATAAATTACTACTGTGATGAGGCATTGAAGAAGTACAGAGTTATAAGAGGATACATAATGAGGGATTGCAACCTGGTATGTGAGGGTGATGTGGTTAGGAAAAATTTGCCCCACAAAATGTGTCTTGGAAACCTCATTAAATCACGTGTAAGATAACACTTCTTGAATTTGGCACTTATTAGCATTGTGATTTTCACTAAGTTACTTAAATACTCTAGACTTTAATTTCTTTTTTATATAAGACAGAGATAATAACACTTATCTTAAAGGGATAACTTGATGATTCTGAAAAAAAGTAAAGTTTGGCCAGTATTAATTATTAAGTGTCTTGTTATCTGTCAAAAGGGTAACTGTTGCCTACTCTTGGAATCAGAGAAATATTTAAATTTTAAACTATTATAGGTTATGATAATTTATCTAAATTTTATATAAGTAAGTATTTATTAGATGGTTGTAATTTATACTTTTCAGAATGACTAGAGTAAGGTGCACCATTTGTGTGTATGTATGTATGTGTGTGTGTGTGTGCATTCACATGGCTTCTGCTTCACTTAGTGTAGAAAAGAATTCTAAATGGGCCCTGGCCAGTGTTGCTCAGTGATTAGAGCACTGGCCCAAGGACTGAAGAGCTGTGGTTTTGATTCCTGGTCAAAGGCATGTACGTGGGTTGCAGGTTCGATCCCAGTCCTGGTCAGTGCATGTGTGGGAGGCAACCAACTGATTGTTTCTCTCTGTGTCTCTCCCCCTCTCCCCTGACTCCCTCTTTCTCTTCCACTCTCTCTAGAAATCAATGGAAAAATATCCTCTGATGAGGATTAACAAAAACAAACCAAACCAAAGAATTCAAAATGGAATCTTACACAAGATACAAATTATATTTTAACTAAAAACATGATGCTGTTAAGGATTTTCTAGGAGGGCTGAATGATTAACATCATTTTATATTGTTGACATGTTATTTATAAATCTTTTTAAAAAGCTTACTGCAAAATTATATACAGAAAAGACTTATCACAATACTGTCAAACTTCAATTTGTTTAAATAGTGTACTTGAGGACCATTAGCCATTTCTTTGGAAGCTAGACACAATGAAATCACTAGATGAGCTTTAAATAGTCTCATCACCAGCCTGTCTAGACAGCTTATCTTGTAATTATTTGAATCTACCACAATAACTTTATTTACTGCTTTATGTAATTAATTAGGTCATTTGAGCACATATATGAATGAGTCCAATTAAGATGGAATAAATTGCCATTTAAACATGTGCTAAATCTTAATTTAATTTCTAGCAGAAATTATTAGTATCAATATCTATCATGGCAACCATTTATAAATTACTTCACACTTGTTACTTTATTTAGTGATCTTAACAACTTGATGGGGTAATTCCTTTTATCTCCATTGACCTGATGTGAAAATGGGCAATCATTCAGGTAAAAGGACTTTTCTAAGAAAATGGGATGTTATCAAGTATCAGAGTCAAGATTCAAAATCAGGTCCAGCTGGCATGACTCAGTGGTTGAGCATAGACCTATGAACCAAGAGGTCATGGTTTGATTCCTGGTCAGGGCACATGCCTGGGTTGCAGGCTTGATCCTCAGTGGGGGTCATGCCGGAGGCAGCCAGTCAATGTCTCTCTTCCATCATTGATGTTTCTATCTCTTTTTTCCTCTCCCTTCCTCTTTCTGAAATCAATATATATATATATATATATATATATATATATATATATATATATATATATATATATTCAAAATCCAATCTTCTGTTTCCGTGGTTAGTGCTCCATCCAATATAACAGATCTGACTGGTGGATGAAAACAAGGTGATTTCTTGACAAATTCATAAAAAAAGAGAAATGAGAAAATCTTGGCTGCTATGGGGTTGAGATAGTTGCCATGTCTTACATTTTAGACTAACAAAATATTTTTTAAAATTTAGGATGGTTTTAACAAAAAGTCTACACAAAATAAAAGTGTTTGAACATCTGCTGTAGAGAATGGTTGTATTAGACAGGGAATAATTATGCCGAAGGATGTGTGAAGTGTACTACAATTATCACCTGCAGAGCTACGAGCTGCCTTCACTTTGCTCCATTTGCAACCTCTACATCATAACCTTCCTTTCACCGGCATACATCTTTAAGATAGATTCTCAGATAGTGAAAGTAGCAGGTACTTTGCTGTGTCCCAGGATTTATGATTCACAGAAGTCAGCACATGTGCCAAAGTGATGGTAGAGTAGAATATATCAAACAATGATTAAAGTGGTTGTAAAAAATGATCATGGAAACTGTTGAGAGGAAAGGTCTGGTTAAGAACCTCACCAAAATTTAGATGCAGCTTCTTTGGTGGGGATATGGGAATATGTGTGAAAATTGGAAATTATTCGATCAATGGACAATAACAAAAAAATATCTAGCATCTTTTTATTTCAGTTTAAAACCTTGAATAGTTCATTGACATGTATCCTTCTTAGCTTCCTGCAGGGTTAGAGTATTTACACCCTTCTTCTCAGTATCGTTTGCCAACTAACCATTTCAAAATTACAGCTAAATTAGAGACACTGCCTGTTATTTGCTATATACTGGAACTCAGATCTCCCCTTGGAGAGCTCTGAACTTATTCAATGAGGCATAGCACTTAATTTCATTTGCAGAGTTTCTGCTATCCAACTTTCCACAAATTAAATGAGAGCGTTCATTGCTTCTCCTGTAGGCTAATGGAACTTATAATGTTTGTCCACATTTAATGTCCTAATATCTCAGTTTCATGGTTTAATGTTTAATAACAAATCAGTAATAAAATTGAATGTACTATAAAAAAATCCTTCAGCTTATTATTTTCCTATAGCTCTAAGGAACTTTAGACTTTAGACTTCTTCTAGGTCAGAATTGCAAACATTTACGGTGCCAGGCAGACTGTAAATGTGTGAGAGAACAGAGTATGTTGGGTATGATAACCTAAAGAAAAATATTTCCCTTTTTAAGCATAGAATTCACATTGGGAACAAATATACAAGGAACACAAACATATCAAGTGTCTGTGGATAGAATTTGCCCTAAACCTTCACCAGTTTTTCAACCCAAGATTGCCTATCTCTCCCATTTTAAAAGTTAGAAAATAGCCAATGGGTACATCAACTTAAATAAATAATTACCAAATTGATTCATGATTCCTAGTACAGTGCCTGAAAAACTATACCAACAATCTCTGTACTTGAGAGGAATTGCCCTATTCATAATTTTGACCTGAAAGAGGAAGAGAACATGCAAGTTAGAGGAAGAGAAAGACTGGCATTGGATTAAGATAAAGAAACAAATAGCAGGAATCAGAATGTGTAGTATATTAACAAACTAACCAGAAAGCAAATACATTTAGAAGGTTGAGAAGGATAGCAGTTGTGGTTTAGATGATTCAACTAATTAAAGTAGAAGCATCAACCATAAAAAGAGACCACACAAGCTAGTAGGAACATTAGACGGACTGACAATTAGGGTCTTTGTTTTTCTCTATCTTGGTTTTAAGCCTAGTGTTAGGTTTAATAGCGGCATTTTCAAGCCACCAAACTACAAATGAAACTAGCAAACAGTATATGTCTATATTCTGCATGTGGTTTCAGTAATTATGAATTTAGGATTTGGAGAAGAATCACAGGAAGCTCATATCAATTATTATAAACCGTGAAGATTGCTTGGGGATACATTGGCAATCACATAATTTATATCAATTTTCTATTTCCTAGGAAGAAAGAGAGGTTGCAAACCCAAGCATGCTAGCTCATGTAAGCAAGATTTGAAAAAAAAAGGAGCAGTGATCCTTGGAATCAATATATATTTATAGTCACACAGTTTTATACATGTTAGCTCTTCTGTTGTGAAGTTGTATCAATTTCTGGTATTTTCTTTGCTGCTCTAGAAGTAATTCACTCTTTTGGCCAGTGTAGTGCTTCAGCAACTAAAAATGTGTCAAACATTTTGGACAGGTGACATTTGGCTGGAGTTTTCAATTTTTTTTTTTTAATTCTAGGAGATGTCCTGAATAATGTGTTTTTAGTTGTCGTATAAAAATAATTTTATTTACTAAAAAAGGAAGTGAAATGCTTCAATATGATGTTGTAAAAAGAAGACTTCTGGGGGAAGTTTCATTATGCTCAAGTTTTCAACTTTGTGATTTTTAAATCTAGAAGATATTCTGAAAAAAAAATGTGTTTCTAGTTGTCCTGTAAAAAATAATTTCATTGACTGAAAAAAGTAGGCAGGAAAAAGTCTTCAATTCTGACATTATAAAAAAGAATCTTTCTGAAGGCAGACTAATTATGTATGAATGGAGAGATGTATTTAAAATTGGGAACTCTTGTTTTTTTTCAGTGTAAAATTGAAAAATATGAATGAAGGTGGTTTCTTTGGAAGCTAGATGGAGGGGATCAGAAGAGCAGGTGTAGTTTAATGATTCAGCTAATTGAAAAAGAAATGTTTCAGGTAAAGAAAACAGTTCAGATTGAAGGAATTAGATGGAGCTGAAATTGTAAATTATATTGTCAGCATCTCCTTTAGAAGTTGTTCATTAAGTGGGAAAGAGGCAAGTAGATCTGACTCAGAAGTAAACGGCCAGGGAGCTGACCCAAAGTGCAAAGATTTCAAGAGCATCCCAAGGCACTTGAAACTGAAAACTGAATAATGGGGGTTGGGGGGGTGGGGGGAGGGGTAGAGGGAAGCAACTTTAATGTATTCGTTATCTATCTTTTAATATTTGAATATAATCAGAAAACTGTTTTTTAAAAGTGTTGAAAGTGACCTCAAGCAATGCAAAACTGGGAGAAAATTATGACTATAGAGAAATTCTGATATGAGTTACGTCATTTGAAATCTGGCTTACGAGCGGTTTTGATTTCTGGTAAACTTGCATGCCCAAGCTGATTTTCAAGGGCAACTCTTTTCTGTTAATATGATGAATCAATTCCTTAATCTGACAATCCAAGTTCTCTCTCTTGCTCTTTAATTGAACAAAATTACATGATGAGGTAGCACACTGAAAAATGTCTTATCCAGTCTCACACACGCCCAAAGCACTTTTCCACACATCTTCTCTTTGCACATTTTTCTTAGTGAAAGTATTATTTTCACTTCTGTGAAATAATCACATTCTTAATTATGAAATTAGTTATCAATGAATTTCAACTTTCTACAACATATACTTTTAAATGTTATATTTAAGTCAATTGTCTTCTTTAGTTATTAACATAAATGCAAAAAAAAAGCCCCAAGAAAATGCATTTGTAGGGGAAAGTGGGCATATTTGTTTGTTCTGACATACCATAGTCCATTATAAAAATGCCAGATGAAATAGGGTCAGAGACTTGACACAAGTAAGTGAAATACTCACCAAAAGATTGTTTTATATTTGTATTTTAAATTTATTATAAATGTATGTATAAATTTACAGTAAATCATAAGCTCCTTGAAATCAGATTTTGTGCCTTGTCTTTCATAGCAAACCTGTTTCTACACAGTGCCTAGTAACTTCCTAAATGAAATAATAATTGTATTTTATAGGAAAAAATAAATTTTGGATCAGTACATGTATGACTTTATAAATGACAAATTTCCAGATTCTATTATCTTAATTAGACATGAAAATGTATAGACACGGTGCATAAAGTAATTGACTGGCTTTTCTAGGGCATTTCCTAAAATTTCATTATAGTTCAAGTGACAGATACATCATACTTGGTAGAGAAAATCGCCTTAATTTTGTTTAACCCCTGAGGAAAGGGTAAGATAAAAAATGAATATTCTTGGCCTCTTCAGTGCCCCTCATAATAATTTGAAATACCATATTCATAATTCAAGCACATACTTCCTTGATTGATAACTGCTTATAATGATGGTGCTTGCTTTATGTTCTGAGAGACTTGGTTTCTTCCACATTTAATGGGACACTTTTTTTCTCTATGAAAGTAATCAGCATAATTAAAACGCCAACAAGTAGGTGATCTGGGGCTACAGAAAACCGTAGGACTCTAGCATTCTGCAATATGACATACAAATATACAACTAAGACATACCGATTTACATAGTTAATGGGAATACTTGGATATACATGAAGTAATAAACAAAAGACCCATAAAAGAAGAAATCAGGTATAGCAAATATGGCTCCTTCATCAAGGTAGTTTTTCTATTTTAAAATTCAGGTAGAAACAACTCCTCCCATAATACTGGAATGGAATCTAAGATGTGTTACTTGATTTTCAATAGTACATCAATAGTCTTCAAAATACTTGAAGCAGGAAATATGGTTAGGAGGTAATAAAAACCTACTTAACTCAGCTCAAGATGAAGAGAGTTATTGTAAAAAATGCATATTTTAAAAATTAGAAGGAAAACAGAAGAACTAAATTTCAGTAAAGCTGGAAAACATGAAGCTCCAGGGAACTCAGCTGTAGGAGTTCATAGACCTTTACACTAATGATCTGCCATTACTTCAGCTAGCAACTTATTAGATTTCCACATATCTTAGTTCAAATTCTCAAAAGGGAATCTGATTAATTCAGATTAGTTTATGGAGTTGTTCCTCTGGAGTTGCTACTCTTGGCTCAATCAGCCATGTCAGGGGAATGACATTACTAATTAAGGATAAACAAGAGGAAACAAGATCTTTCTGTAATAGAGATATTTGCAATGCCTATAAAATGTATTTATATGTAAATGCATAATAGAAAACAGACTATATGGATATTAATAAAATGCGAGCATCTTATTTTAGAAAAGTGTATTTATGGACAAATTATTGACAGTTCTTGTGCCTATGTATTCAACATCAATGCATGGCACACAAGCTGCACAATTGCTTAAGTCAAAACCCAGGTGTCCTTCCTCACTGGCCCCCTTAATTTGCACCATACAGTCAATGTCCAGATAGATCCTAGCTCTTCTACATCCTGAATAACATATTATAATGAAATAATTGATCCATGAGTGAACTTTCCCACTATATTTTATATTATATAATCAATTTTTATATTTCTATCTCTAGTAACTAGCAAAAGACTTGATACCAGTAGCCCTGACCAATACATTTATTGTCACCTTGTGGTACCCAAGAGCAGTGGACTCAGCCAACTTACGCCCACAGAAACTGGGAGATCATAAATGTGTGTTGTTTAAAATTGGTAAGTTTGTAGTTATATTGTTATGCAGCAATAGATAATATATTCAGCTTTTTTCTGCATTAAATTTTAAAAAGTAAGTAATGACAGACTCTCGTGTTAAATTCTGAATCTGTGGTTTTATTTTCTACAAAAATAACAATTCAGTATTAACTTGTCATGTAACTCAAAATGGTAGGATGAATCATCAAGATGAAGACCAGATGTGGGTAAATTATTGGTATTCAACTTTAGGTTCCTCCTTTTTGCCTCTTCTCCACTCTCTGGGACTGACATTTATTTATCGGCCATGGTCCCAAAAGAGTTAAAATCAAAAGTAGTTGTTTTAGTTAGGAATGATCACTGAATCTTTGTTCAGCTTCTCTGCCATTCCTCTTTCCTATAAGATGTCCTGCAAATAGAAGGTGCCTTGTTTTTGTCTCAAGTTTAGATCAACCTTACATAAGTATTTCTCCGTTCCAAAAGCAAAAGGAACATTCTACTCCTATTCAGAAAATAGTAGATAGTTATGGTTCTCAGTCTGTAAAAGTTTTTAACCAAGATGAATCCAAATTATCATTTCCTCTTGCTGGTTCCAAGGAACATGATATGCTGAGACATTTAAGAAGTCCTAAGACCTGAGAGAAACCTATTCTAACCAATTGGCTTAATGGCAGATGTAGGAAAATAATTACCACTCAAAGACATTACAAACTATATAAAAGATGTTGAAATAAAATTAGAGGACTGGCACTTTATATTTGTGTAAGAAGCCCTCCTGATCATTCATTACTGCTATATCTGAGTATGAGTTTCTAAAGTGATGTGTTGGCCTCTCCTCCTATCAGGAGACAATAATCTTCTAAATGGATGAGTTCCTCCTCTTTCTCTGCTCCTGGACTTAACTAATTCCATATTTGTATCAGGTTTCTGCATGATTCTAGAATTCCTGCTTCTAGAAGTTTCTGGAACCCCTTAGATTGCCCTAGAACAGTGGTCAGCAAACTGCGGCTCGCGAGCCACATGCGGCTCTTTGGCCCCTTGAGTGTGGCTCTTCCACAAAATGCCACGGCCTGGGCAAGTCTATTTTGAAGAAGTGGCATTAGAAGAAGTTTCAGTTTAAAAAATTTGGCTCTCAAAAGAAATTTCAATCATTGTACTGTTGATATTTGGCTCCGTTGACTAATGAGTTTGCCGACCACTGCCCTAGAATAAGATAACCATTGTGATATCATCGCCAAATGCCTTGAGCTTTATGATAGACTGTCTCTAAAAATAAAGGACATAGAACACCAGGAGAATATTTAGCTGTTAATAACATATTTGAGAAATGGAAAATTGATAAAAATGAAATAATTATATATTCAGAGTAAACCTAGACTGTACAAGACAGGAAGGCAGAGACATACTTTATATTAGGAACCCTAGTCTAGCAAGAGATATTGAGTAGACACTAAAGTTTCTATATGTGTACCTATAAACAATTCTGTTTTTACATGTTAGAGAATTACTATTTTGGAGATAAAAAATATGTTCCCTTGAAAAGAACTCTTGGTACTATGATTCGTAAAACCACACTATATATAATCTTATTGAATCTTGAAATATATTCAGATGTCTTAGTATCTCAAAAAATGATTATTTAGGATGGGACTTGCAAACAAACAAAGCATAAAATACTTGATTGCAAGCATTGATTTTATTCTAAAGAGGTAAGAAAAAATTTTTTTCCTGAATAGTTTACTGCAGTGTATATTCCCAGTTACAACAACAGAACAGTGCTGAAAATATTTATATGTAACTAATAATACTAAGAATTACATACTTGTAAACCAATAATTATTTCTTTTTAGATAATGTCAAGTTCATAAAAGAAATAACCTTTGTATTTATGATAGAACATAGATAAGAAACAAGAGTCTTAGTACCTAAGGCTAGATGTTGGAAAAAATATTTAGTAATTTTAATGTTTGTCAATTATTTTTTTCTAAAAGTGTGGAGTTGTCTTTTTAAAGATTTAAAGAGGAAAATTAAGAATTTTGAGATGTGAGAAAATCTTAGATAATTTTTTTCACAACATTTTTGTATGTGTACTAACTTAGCAATAATATAGCATTCCAGAATACCAGATATCTTCCTTAAAATGCCCCTGGGTCAAGATAAAGGATCATATGGTTCTAAGTGATAATACTAACTGGAAATGGAATGTATGCAAGCCTTGTCATGATAGTGCATAGCAAATATATTAAGGTTGTAAGGGAACATTATTTTTATAAAAAGAAAGTGACTCTAAGCTTATTCAAGTGAGGAAGATAAATAATATATAAGAACAGGATTTTGTAAAGTTAAAATTTAATTGAATATGAAACCATGTCAATTTTAATATTTTTTGAAACTGAACATAGAAGACAGAATTGCTTTGCCCAGCCTGTAGCCATGCATATGAATTTACACATATAACCATGCATTTAACCATGGAAGATAACCAGATGGTGGAAAATGAAAAAGTATACAAGGATTTGGAAATTAAATTGCTGAAAATTCCCCCCATATCTCATAAAGTAGACTGATAGTGCTGATTTCCACTGCTCTCTACCACTATCTAAATATCAACACCTACAAAAGACACTGTTGAAGAATATAGAACTGTTGTCTGGTGGAATGATAGCATCTTGAATATGAAATAAACTGTAGCAAATCATATATCAAGTAGGTACTTCTGTAGCCATGCAGGGTGAGTTATGAATGGCTCTAAAACCAAGTAAATTGTATACATATGCCTACTAGAATTTATGGTGGAAGTAGAAAGATCTATATAGGAAACCTTGAACTTAAATCAGTAGTTTCATTTTTAATATTAACCTTTACTTTATTGTTATTTTTAATTTATATACAAAGAATACGTAAGTATATTTATTTGCTCAGAAATATATTCACTATAATTAAAAATAACCAGAATAATTATTGTATCACTTAAAGAAAATTAAATAGAAGCACCATAATATTAGAACTAAATGGAAATATCAATATAAAGCACACATTTAAAGAAAAACAAGTGTTCATTTTGTACCTCTGTACAATGGAATGCGCTAGAAGTACTGTTGCCCCAGCATAAACCTAATATGCAACCAAAGCTCATGGATTATTATTTCCAACTAGAGGCCCGATGCACAAAATTCATGTAAGAGTAGGCCTTCCTTCCCCTGGCTGCCAGCACTGGCTTCCCTCTGGCACCCGGGACCTGGGTTTCCCTTATAGCCCCGGCTTTGTTGGGAATGTTGTCTGGTCTAATTAGCATATTACACTTTTATTATTATAGACTAGAGGCCCGGTGCACAAAATTCGTGCATGGGAGTGTGTGTCCCTCAGCCCAGCCTGCACCCTCTCCAATCTGGGACCCCTTGAGGGATGTCCGACTGCCCGTTTAGGCCCGATCCTACCGGGCCTAAACGGGCAGTCAGACAACCCTCTCACAATCCAGGACTGCTGGCTCCCAACTGCTCACCTGCCTGCCTTCCTGATTGCCCCTAACTGCCCTCCCCTGCCAGCCTGTTTGCCCCTAACTGCCCTCCCCTGAAGGCCTGGGTCCCCCCCAACTGCCCTTCCCTGCAGGCCTGGTTGCCCCCAACTTCCCACCTCTGCTGGCCTGGTCCCTCCCAACTGCCCTCCTCTGCTGGCCTGATTGCCCACAACTGCCCTCCCTTGCAGGCCTGGTCCCTCCCAACTGCCCTCCCCTGCTGGCCATCTTGTGGTGGCCATCTTGTGTCCACATGGGGGCAGCCATCTTGTGTGTTGGAGTGATGGTCAATTTGCATATTACTCTTTTATTAGATAGGATAGAGGCCTGGTGCATGGGTGGGGGCCAGCTGGTTTGCCCTGAAGGGTGTCCCGGATCAGGGTGGGGGTTCCCTTGGGGCATGGGGTGGCCTGGGTGAGGGGCCTGTGGTGGTTTGCAGGCCGGCCACACCCCCTGGTGACCCAAGCTGGGATTTATTTATCTTCTATAATTGAAACTTTGTAGTGGAGGCCAAGGCAGGCCAGGGCTGTGGGAGCTTGGCTTCCTCCATCACCGGGGGCAACCCAAGCCTCATGCTTTCTCCAGCTCCGTGACTACCGCCATTTTTGTTGGGATTTATTTATCTTCTATAATTGAAACTTTGCAGCCTTGAGTGGAGGCCTGGGCCCGCCAGGGTGTGCGGAAAGCTTGGCTTCCTCCATTGCTGGGGAAACCCAAGCCTCCTGCTTGCTCCATGGCTGCAGCCATCTTGCTTGGGTTAATTTGCATACTTGCTCCTGATTGGCTGGTGGGCGTGACTTGTAGGTGTAGCAGAGTGATGGTTAAGTAGCATATTACTCTTTTATTAGATAGGATACTGTCCTCAAATAAAAGGACACAGATGCTTTTGAGCAATGGGAACTTCATGGCTGGGTCAAGGAAAATACAAGATAGGTCTGGGATATCTTAGTGTGCCCAAAAGAAAGTAAGCTTTCATTGATTAGTAAAATGATTTCAAGAGGACACAGGAGTCTTATAAAGAGGTTCCTACTGGCCAATGTTTTAAAAATATGAACATCCAAAAGACAAAAACTGTGGCTGGTTGGAACATATTGAAGAGATGAAAATTAATGAATCTATAAAGAAAGGATAAATATAATGAAATAAAATAACCTGTATTTCTGTTTTCTTAAACAAATAAACAAAAACCTGTGGGAGCCTTAAGAAATAGGTTAAATCTGTATATTTTCTCTTTATGAATCTTTCCATTTAGGTTACAAATAGATTAGACTTTTTAATTTTAGGAACGCAACACCTGATGGTTTGGCATTTCCTTCTCTAAGCCAGGGTCTCTGGTGGGTTAGTCATTACTTTTGTTGCTAATAAACTTCAGGGAATGACTCACTCAAAAATGTTGTGGTTTCATGGTCCTAGTCTTATGTGTCTTGGGAGTTCAAAGGACTTATGAATTTTGCGAAAACCTTTAGATAGAGCCTACTATTAAAGTTAACTGTGTTGCTTCTCTCAATATCTTTGTGTTTTATTTTGGGCCAGACTTAATTTTGGAATTCAGGCATTCCTATACAGGCTGCGATGAAAGATTCAGTTTCCTTCATTTCCTCCTTCCATTGTCTTCTTTTATTTGTTTTCTGTCCTTTCTACTTAATAGAAGAAAAAAGTGCCAGACTCAACTTCGTCAGACACTCCAAGGTTGGCCAAATCAGATGGCTCCTAGTAAGGTTAATTTTTCATCTAAAACCAACAGAAGATGGAGTGATGCTCTAGTGACCATCATTCCATCTACTGAAATAACAGTTTCATCTTAATTGTGAAACTGCCAGTCTTGAGTAAGGTGCAAAATGAATCACCGTGTAGTTTAATGCATTTTTGCATTCTTTTGCCCAAGCAAAACCAGAACAACAGATGGTCATAAATTTAGGGAAGCTTAATGAATTGGCAAGTTATGACATACAGTCACTGGGAAGGGAGTAACTTAAATGAGTATAAGCAAAGAAGGAAATATCTTCATATTATTTTGGAAAATAGAACACGTAACTTATGATTTCTGTTTTCTTTTAATTATTTCCTTGACATGATTAACTTAAGAATATCATATTCAGATGAGCATAACTCCTTTTATTAAAAAAAATTAAATGTGGTGACTTTTGGCAAAAATTGTTAGTGTTCAATTGTAAATGACCTATCAACTCTCCTGTTTCACCTTCAAAAGGCACAGTGCTATGTGCTTTGGGCCAGAAACCCTGAAAAGTTCAAAATTCTGTAATAAATTTAACACTGATGGGGAGAGCCTCTGAGTCACAAAATTAATTCCCTAGGATAAGACTGAGTCATATATATTTCATATTGAAATTTGCTCTATATCCTAGACAGATTACAAAGCATGATAATTTTATATGCAAATGCCAGAAACATAGAAAAGAAGATGAGTGAGCATTCTTGAAAGACTGGGTGATTTGTGGGTAGTGGGTATTAATCTCTTTTATCATATATTTTATTAAAATTACATTTTCTCACATTCAGCATGTATTTATTGACAGACCATGTCCAATACATAGAGATACTGGGCAAATATCTGATTAAAAAATGAAAAATAGTTCTGTAAAATATTTTAAGCAAAGCCTGTACCCTCCTCCACAGCCAATCAAAAGTAGATTTTTCACCACACTAAGATACCACCTCTCGGAAGTCAGAATGGCTATCATAAAAAAATAAACCACAAGTGTTTGTGAGGACATGGAGAAAAGGGAAACCTTCTGACTGTGGGTGGGAATGCAGATTGGGGCAGCCTCTGGGGAAAGCAGTATGGAGTTACCTCAAAAAGTTAAAAATGAGTCTGCCTTATGATCCAGTGATCCCACTTCTGGGTATATACCCAAAGAAAGCCAAGACATTAATCCAAAAGAATATGCACCCATGTTCAGTGTAGCATTATTTGCAATAACCAAGATATGGAAGCAACCCAATTGTACATCAATAGACAAGTAGATAAAAAAAAGCTGTGGTACATATATACAATGGATTACTCCTCAGCCTTAAAAACTGAAATGTTACCTTTTTTTGACTGCATGGATAGACCTAGAGGGTATTATGCTAAATGAAATGAGTTAGAGAAAGACAAATATCATGTTATTCACTAATTTGTGGAATCTAAAGAACAGAATAAACAAACAAAATAGGAACAGACTCATAGATACAAAGAAAAAACTGATGTTTGCTAGAGGGGAAAGTTTGGGGGGGCTATGTGAAAAATTGAAGGGATAAGAAGCACAAATTGGTAGTTACAGAATAGTCCCAGAGATATAAATTACAGTACAGGGAATATAGTCAGCAATCTTATCTAATAATAGACAAATATGCAAATTGACCATACCTACGACACACCCACAAGCCACGCCCACCATCCAATCAGAGCGAGTATGCAAATTAACCCAAACCAAGATGGCTACAACCACAGAGAGCAAGGTTTCGTAGGTAACAGAGGAAGCCAAGCTTTCCGCCTGCCCTTGCCAGGCCTAAGCCTCCACTCAAGCTACAAAGTTTCAATTATAGAAGGTAAACAAATTCAAACAAATGGCGGTAGAATGGAGCTTGAGAGAGCAGGCCAGGGTTGCCGCCGGCAACAGGGGAAGCAAAGCTTTCCGCACACCCTGGCCAGGCCCACCCGCTTAAGGCAACAAAGTTTCAATTATAACCCCAACACAAATGGCTGCCGGCCTCGGAGGGAGCCCCAGGCTTGGCTCCGCTCCAGGCTACAAAGTTTCAATTGTAGAAGGAAAATAAATTCCAAATACCAGGGCCTCTGCTTGGGTTGCCAGGGGGCGTGGCCGGCCTGCAAACCACCACAGGCCCCTCGCTCAGGCCGCCCCACGCCCCAAGGGAACCCCCACCTGATCCAGGAAACCCTACAGGGCAAACCAGCTGGCCCCCACCCCTGTACCAGGCCTCTATCCTATCTAATAAAAGAGTAATATGCAGATTGATCATCACTGCAAGACACAATATAGCTGCCCCCATGTGGTCAAAGATCCTGCCCCCATGTGGACACAAGATGGCCACCACAAGATGGCCAGCAGGAGAGGGCAGTTGGGAGGCACCTGGCCTGCAAGGGAGGGCAGTTGAGAGGGACCAGGCCTACAAGGGAGGGCAGTTGAAGGTGATCAACCCTGCAGGAGAGGGCAGTTAGGGGTGACCAGGCCGGCAGAGGAGGGAAGTTGGGGGCACACAGGCTGGCAGTGGAGTGGTTAGGGGGTGATCAGGCTGGCAGGCGAAGCGGTTAGGGGCAATCAGGAAGGCAGGCAGGCAAGCAGTTGGGAGCCAGTAGTCCTAGATTGTGAGAGGGATCCCAGATTGGAGAGGGTACAGGCTGGGCTGAGGGACAACCCCCTCCGTGCACGAATTTCGTGCACCAGGCCTCTAGTATTATAATAACTATGTATGGTATGAAGCCAGGTGGGAACTTGAAATATTTGGTGGGACCACTGTGTAAGGTATATGATTGTCAAACCATGGTGCTGTATACCTAACCTAATAAAATTTAATGTAAACTGTAATTGAAAAATGAAAAAAAAAGGTTTTTCAGAGTGAGATGTACAGTATGAATATAATAAAGAAGTAAATTTGAGCAAATTGCCAAAAATTTTCTGAAATGCTGATCTATCACAAAACTATGCCAATTAGATGTTAATCCTTCCAATGCAAAGAATTCACAAGGAAATCACTAATTACTATTCAGTTCTTTACAAAAGGACTGTATGTTATTGCTTCTATTTTAAGTATAGATACTTTGATTGCTTAGTAATTCATGTAAATAATTCAAGTGCTTAGCAATATATGGATCATTATTCAAAATGACTTTCAAAATAAAAACAATTTGCCGAAACCTGTTTGGCTCAGTGGATAGAGCGACGGCCTGCGGACTCAAGGGTCCCAGGTTCGATTCTGGTCAAGGGCATGTACCTTGGTTGCGGGCACATCCCCAGTAGGGGGTGTGCAAGAGGCAGCTGATCGATGTTTCTCTCTCATCGATGTTTCTAACTCTCTATCCCTCTCTCTTCCTCTCTGTAAAAAATTAATAAAATATATTAAAAAAAATAATAAAAACAATTAGGTATTTTTTCCTTTTTTAAATTAAATTTATTGGGGTGACATTGGTTAATAACATTATATGAGTTTTAAGAGTACAGTGTTGTAATACATCATCTGTATATTGCATTGTGTACTCACTACTCAAAGTTTAGTCTCCCTCCATCACTATATATTTGACCCCCTTTACCCTGTTTATCCTCCCCCTTAATTGCTTTTAAAAGACCTTAACTGGTAACCACCATACTGTTATCTCTGTCTGAATCTGTTTCTTTGTTTTATTTGTTCTTTTGTTGCTTTCTGTTTTATATCTCTTGTATGAGTGAAATCATGTGGTTCTTGTCCTTTTCCATCTGACTTATTTTGCTTAGCATGATACTCTCAAGATCCATCTATGTTGTCACAAGCTGCAGTATTTCTTATGACTAAGCAGTGTTTCTTTGTATATATGTATTATATTTTATTTATCCAATCCTCCATCCAAGGGCACTTAGGTTGTTTCCATATCTTGGCTACTGTGAATTCTGCTGCAATGAACATAGGGGTGGATACATTTTTATGAATAAACTAGAGGCCCGATGCATGAAATTCATGCAAGATTAGGCCTTCCGTCCCCTGTCTGCTGGCACTGGCTTCCCTCTGACACCCGGACCCGGGCTTCCCTTGCAGCCCCAGCTTCATCCAGAAGGTTGTCTGGAAGGACATCTTGTCTAATTAGCATATTATGCTTTTATTATTATAGATTCTTTCAAAATTTTCAGGTAGATACCCAGAACCCAGAACAGGGGTTGTTGGGTCATATGGTAACTCCATTCTTAATTTTTTGAGGAGCCTCCATGCTGTTTCCATAGTGGCTGTACCTGTTTACATTCTTACCAGCAGTGTATGAGGGTTTCTTTTTCTTCACATCCTAACACTTATTTCTTGTCTTATTAAGAATAGCCATTCTAACAAGTGTAAGGTGGTATCTCGTAATTGTGATTCGCATTTTCCTTATAGCTAAAGAAGTTGAGCATCTTCTCATATACCTGTTGTCCATTTGTATGTCTTCTTGGAAAAAGTATTTGTTAAGGTCCTCTAAAAGCAATTAGGTCTTAATAAAACAAAACAAAACAGTTCTCATAGTTCTAAGAGAAGCAAATAAATAGAAAAAAAACAAGGACTGTAAGCTTCAATATAGACACTGCAAAGCATCTATAGTATACTATAACATAAAGATTAGTTTGAATTTATAAGTTAATTCAGCAATATGGCAGGGCTGGAATCCAAATTATGGAGTGCTAACAAGAAAATGGCAATAAGTAATTGTAATCAGTGAGCCATACTGCTTTTTCAATGAGCTTAACTAGAAAAGGCAAGAGAAGGAAGATATGAAAATATAGTTTTGGAATCAGAGTTCAGCATATTTTTTGGCAGAATTAACATAAAAAGGAGGCAGATTATTAATAAAATAAGAACTCATTCTATATTATATATGACTAAGATGCAGAGAAGACCATATTTGGCTATAATTTGGGAGAAATTTACCCTCTTCAATACACAGATATTGGCAAAAGTAGTTTTATTGTTGTAATACAAAAATTACAACATAAATAATAGAAGAATAAGCTGTTTTGCATACTCACACTGTAAGCCTACTTTTGCCCACTCCTATACAACTTTCATGTTTTCCTTGAGTCCTATGTTTACACATATTTCAACAATGTTAGGTGTAATATCCTTGATAATTATACAAAAATGTTTTATAAATAATGTAGCTACATTCAGAAGTGGAGAGAAATGATACCCAAGCCTTCCACAAAATGTTCATGTTGGAATCTCAAAAATATATTTGTTCTCTCAAACAAGAGTTAACCATCAAAGTGTCATATAAACTCCCAATATTTTTCCCCCACTAAAATATGGAACTACTTTATGGATCAAATTTAAGTCTCCAAACTTAAATTTTGTCAACACAATGAGATAGTTATTAGAAAATGGCATTGCTAAGTATATTCATAGAGGGAAAAATCTCTAGTGGGCCTACAAATCCAAAGGGAGTAATAAAGTGGAACTTGAGAGTTTCCAAAAATATTTTAGCATCTTAATTAGAAAGTAGGTTCCTTAACTTTACTCAACCTGCAGCATCAGGTGGATTTAACAATGTGTTGTTGTTGTTTTTTTTCTGTTGTTGTTGTTTTCAAGCCTTATAACTTTTTCACAGTGCACAGGAAAATGGAAAGTGATTTCTTGTCTATTTTTCTCTTTGGTGTTTGATTTAAAAATAATGAGATACCAATAAAATTTAAGAAGGTGGGAGTTGCTCAAACCTCTAAGAGTATTGGAAAACTTAGAAAAACACACTAAGTAAATTTATTTTTTCAAAAGCATTTTAAATTTATAACATTCATTTAAAGATTAAGCTTACTATCCACTATAAAATATTTGGGTTCTCAAAGCTCTGAGTTCCCCTGTAATGCAACTCACTGTGTGCAGGTGTCCATCTAGGCTGATCCACATTGTTCTTGTGGGCAAGGGGAACGGATGTGGATGTGCTAATGCTCATGCTGTGCCATGGTTAGTAAAGTTCTTTGTGTCTTACCCAGGAGTCTTATGTCTTCTGATGGCATCCATGAAATTGTGACAGAATCATTTACTAGCTCAAAAGGAAAATAAAATATCAGGCCCTTTGCAGACAAAAATAAATAAATAAAAATATGCAAAAAATTTCCTATTAATAAACCGTCTGGAATATATTTTTTAAATATTCATAGATTATTTAAAGTAACATAATGCATAATATAAAAATAGTTATTTGCCAAACTTTCTTTGTGACTTCATGCCAAAAGAAATGTGTTCTATTTTTCTCTGTCATTTGTTATTTGTATTATAATTCAAAATACCTAATTCTCTCTGAAACTCAATGTTCTCATCTGCAAAATGGGAGGATTATGTTTCCTTTAAAGGATTACTGTGAGGATCCAATAAAAAAAAGTGAGACAAACTCATTTGCAAATTGTAATTGAAACATAAGATACTTATATTATGAGGGTACTTATTATTTCCCCCCCAAATAAAAACTAATTTCTTGAAGCATTTACAAATTTGTGAAGCAGATTATATATAAAATGCTGGTCCTAAGCACCAGATTTCCATGAAAGAAAATCATATTTATTGGAAGATGTTAAAGCAAAAACATCATCCTTTCAACAAGTGTTTATGAGATGCTAGCTCATGCTGAGGATAGTATGGTAAACACGATAAAAATAACCCTTTCCTTTATCAAGCTTACAAGCTAAGCAGAATCTGTAAGACAAGGGGTCATTTTATGCATATTAAAATACATATATTAATTGCCCTACCTCAGCATTATTCAATCATAATCTCTATTAATAGAACTTGGAAATCTTCATTAAAAAACATTCTGAGAAATTCCTAGGTACACTAAAGTTTTACATCTATTCTCTACAATTTAAAAAGGAGTTTCCATGGAGTATGATTTGTATTATTAGTGGGCCACGAAAGTGGTGGCTTTCTTTCTCTCACCTGTTGTTTATGTGGTAACTCCAGTTACCAACTGGAAAGAGTATGGCATCATAGAAACTGACTAAAATTATGAAGATATGGGTTCTGATACAGAAATATTGAATTGGTCAATAATCAAGAAAAATTTGATTCAAGACTATGGCATGAGCTAGTTGAAAACTCCTGGAGGACATTAATGGGGAGGAATGTCATGTGATTAGGCTACCTGTGTTTACTAACTGGTGATTATTGAATTTCCCTCCTATCCTCTATCTTTCTTAATGGTTACATTTCAAAGGCATAGCTCCTGGTTCCTTGAGAAACTACATTCCTGCATTGTAATATTGGAAAGAAGCTCAGAGAAGATTTACTTGTCAAAAGATCAGAGGAAGAATTTACAGTTTCAAGTGCTCCTAAGTAAATGCTCTGAAAAGGGAGCTCAGGGTCCTAGCATCAGTAAGAAGTCTGTCTAAAGGTTAGTCAAGCTGAGGGAAGCGCTAAGGCTGTCCTTGGTCAGTGTCACAACTGTCTCTGTGACTGATTGTGTGAACTTGAACAGGGCATCTTCTCTCTATGGCCAGGACAATAAAAGTGTTTGATTACAGGGCTTCTAGTAAACATATAATTTGAAAAGTCTGTGCTTCAAAGGCTGTTATTTAGCCACTATATACTGTTATTGCCTGTTATTACTGACTTTTAAAATATTGTAATAAATTGTAAAAAATTTTAAAAATTATTTGTAAATAGCCTCTGGGCCCTCAGTAACATGTCCAGGTCTTCCCAATATATAGTCCATGCTTACCCTGCTTCAGTACTATGGATGATCATGTCCATCTGATGTTAATTGTTAAATCCTTTGAATATTACTTGTCTACATTACATTCTACAGTTAGTCAGAAAATAACTCTAATGAAAACCTGGCATTAGCAAAAAAAGAAACCCTAAGATTTCAATATGTCATGTTTCTCCAATAACCTGTACTAGTCACTTTAATTGCAATATACTCTCAAAAAGTCTCTGATACTTGGTAATATTTGTATGCCAGACATTAAAAGAGTTTTCCCCCTTACGTTTCATTAAAATCTATTGATTTTCATCCTTTGCAAAATGTGCAGGAGACCACAAATGAATTAAAATATTAACTTTATTATTCTACTAAAGGGAGGATAAGTGACTTATCTATAAAGTGCTATGAGGATGCCTGATTAATTCATATTGTAGGTGATGGATAGATTAGAGCTGAGATTTTGGGAGAAGTAAGACCATTTTTAGTAAGGTACATTTGAGGATGGTTTGCTTGCATTAGAAGGAGATGATTTAGGGGACCCATTAGAATTTTCTTCAAATATTTAAATGTTTTTCATGTGGGAGAATAATTAGACTTATTATGTATGGCCACAAGGCTTAGAACAGGCTCAGTGGGGAAAAGCTATAGGGATAGTTGAGGTTAATGCAAGAAATAATTCTTAAAATCAGAGCTAATGAAATGCCCTGCTCTGTATGTCTCTAGCTCTGCTGCCAGAACACTTACTTTCAACAGTGAATTAAGTTAGAGATTAATTCATTGGAAACTCGCACCAAACTGTAAGATCCTGGACAAAGACAGTATGTTGACTTTTTTCAACACGTATTTGATCTCAATCAGTGTGTGTCAAGTGAATGAATTAATAAATAAAAATGAGTATTTAAAAAAAAAAGTTCCAGCCTGGTCTGGAGGGCCCATTCATGGATGTATTGTAGAAGTCCAGGCATCAAATGATCCTTTAGATTACAGGAATTAGCACAACCCAACAGAAATAAATCTCCTTATAACACAATTCCCTGAAGGGTTTTGGATGCTCATTCTATACCCACACATCAGCAACCAGGTAGATTTACATAGCTCAGATATATGTAAGGACACCTAGGAAAAGTCTTTAATTAAAGTCCTAATGAAGACACCAGTGCCTAGTTGAGAATGAATAAATGGATCTTTAAGAATGAATATATCCTCTGGATTTACTGTACACAAATATAAGTACTTTAGTTAGGCTCTAATATAAACTTGCTGTCTTTCTCTTTATGGAAAGAGGGGAAAGTCTTCCATTCCAGCAACTGAATAGTCAGTGCACTTTTGGTTTACTTACTGAATATATCATTCTTAAGAGTAAGCCTGGCTACTACAAACTAGTCAGTAAGAATATAAGATGAAAATTATTCAATTTCTGGTCTAAGGAACATCTTTATTGCACCAGTCTAGTGTGCGTTATTTCAAGTTTTGCTGTGTTTATCTGTCTCCCACTCTTACAAACTTAAATTCTCTAGGCCGGGTTGATAATGTACTGAAATACAGTCTTCAACACCATTTCCAAATATCTGCTAATACGATTCCTCAAAATTCACTTTAGAATGGATATTTATCAAAATTCATTCTAAAATTAATAATTTTCTTTTGCCCAGTAGTGTAATATTTTAAAACATACTCAGATTTCTGACTTTCTGCTCAGGAACTATTAATGTTTCACAAACATAGGACTCTTTCTCTGGTTTGAGCATACTGTTTCATTGTGTAATATGTCCCGAGTCATTGGAGATGAGAGGAACACATCAAACTCTTCTATGGATAGAAGGTATAAATGAAGGCAGGAGGGAGGGGCATGGTCCTTGCAATAGATATTATGATTATCTATCTATCTATCTATCTATCTATCTATCTATCTATCTATCATCTATCTATCAATCTATCTATCTATAGGTATGATGACAATTTAGAAAAAAGCAGAAAAATGATGGTGATTCCTACTTGGTTTTAATTCTACCAATACTTTCTTTAAAACAACAACAACAACAACAACAAAAAACCACACACGGAATGTTATTCAAATTGGTCCTGCCACAATTTGGTCTTTAACTTTATCACTTTAGATCTATCCAGTCTCCATACTTTTCCAGTATTCCAGTTGCCTGTCTTTTTCAGATATATTAAGCACAGTCATTAATAAGAGCTCTTAATAAAGATAAATGACAACCAAGCTGTATATTTTCTCTGTATTATGAGGAACTGCCACTGTATCCTGAGCAAAGTCAGGATATACTGTATTTTGTCTATCAAGTTCTCTGTTTCTATTGTTCTTGTCACAATGTCCTAGAAGGAAATTAAGTTGATTTGACAGGATTTGTTTTTCACAAGCAGATTTTACCCAGTACCCCATCATTTTCTAGTGCTTGCAAATTGATTTTTTTGAGAATATGTTTCAGTAAGTTTCCAACTAAGTAGTGATGATGACAGATCTATATTTTTTACGGTTATCTTTTTATTTTTTGTTAAATCTTCCCAGGGTGGGAATAAGAAACACACTAAGCTAAGCATTGCATTTAGTCTTCCTATATAGCTGAATCACCAAGTCCCTTTTAAATCAAAAGATGTGTGTTAATTGTTATTTATTGACTTTGGCAAACTCCTGTAAAAATGTTATAAGTCACCAGAACTTGAATATTAGAACGTAATTAGTTTATAAAATTAGTTTTACTATAAAATCTTTGTATCACACCTGTGGTTTTTTTCAACTGTCATATTATAACTGTCCTACATTTTAAGCTTTCAAAAAAGACTTATGGAACTTATAATTTGAAGACTGGTTAAACTCTGCAACTATTTGTATGATTTATAGTCCTTTTATGTAAGAAAATTCATTGGTTAAACATGTAAGTTTAAGATAATACACTAAAATGTATTTCTACCATTGGACTCATTTATCCAAAAAAAATAGGCAACATTGTCCTGAATAATATACCACTGTAACAGTTATATATGAAAACCTCCAGCCTGGAATACTATCTATTAGAAAGACCAGATAAAATCAGATGGTTAATTAGAACTTGTGATTATAGTCTCTGAAACTTTTAATAAACTCTATTGAAATAGTATATAGTTTAAAATACATAAAATAATCTCAAAAACTGGGTCTTCTATAGTTTGTAGAAGATAACTGATATTTTAAAGAATTCTTTGGGTACCAATCACTTCCCTTAAATACTGCTAACAATTTTAGCCCTGGCTGGGTGGCTCAGTTTGTTTGTTTGTTTGTTTTGGAGTGTTGTCCCACAAACTGAAAGGTTTTGGGTTCAATTCCTGGTCAGGGCACATACCTAGGTTTTGGGTAGATCCCAAATGTAGGTGCTTATAAGAGGCAACCAAATGATATTTCTCTTTTCTCTCTCTCTCTCTCTCTCTCTCTCTCTCTCTCTCTCTCTCTCTCTCTCTCAATCAATAAAAACACATTCTCAGGTGAGGATTTAAAAAAATACTGCTAACAATTTTAATAATACTTGATCTCACAGACTCTATTGTAGATAGCACTGGCTACCTGTTGTAATTTTGACCACTGAGAGTCAGTCAGGAGTTTCTGGGGCAGAAACGAACAGAAAATAGTCTCACCAAGAGAAAGCATTTGCCCCTCTCTTTTTTATTAGAACATAAGTGCATTTTTAGGGGTGCGGCAGCTTTCTTGTAACTTTGAGGATGAAAGCCACATGCTCAGACTGATAAGGAAAGACTGATGGCATCACCTATCCTGACTACTTCTGAATTCATGAATGCATGAAATTGTCACGGTATGGTTTTCTGTTTAAACACTGGCAGGAATTTCTGTGATTTGTAGTCACATAAAATATTAATGGATTCCTAAATGTTAAGAAGTACATCGATTTCCGAACATTATTTAATCATAATATGACTTCTTTAAATTACCTCATGTATATACACCTTAAGCATAAAATGGTTAAAAGCATTGCTTGTAAGTTGAGGGTCGGGTATTAAATGTGGGCTTTGGAAAAAAACACATACACAAGAGATTCTTTTTTATTTTGCCTCTGAACGCAGAAATACACTGTAGAGTTGGAACCTGTCCAAACAGCAATGCCAAGGGATGGAGAAGGCAATGCAACATGAATCTAGTTACAGTAACTTACTTATTTGTCATAAATGCCGAGGGTGTTATTGGGACTAATTGTAACCTGTATAAGTCCCCAAAGAAGTTTCTCAAGCAAGCGTGGTTGGATCTTCTTATTTAGTAAAATAGGATGTAGTTGTTTGGATTTCAGGCCAGAAAGAGTGGCTGAAGACCAACACACTGTAAACATATCAAACTGTGTGCTTTTCTCTTCTCAATAAAGACTAGAAGCCCAGTGCATGAAATTCGTGCATGGCGGGGGGTTGTCTCTCAGTTCAGCCTGTACCCCCTCCAATCTGGGACATCCCTCTCACAATCCAGGACTGCTGGCTCCCAACTGCCTGCCTGCCTGCCTTCCTGATTGCCCCTAACCGCTTCTGCCTGCCAGCCTGATCACCCCCTAACCACTCCGCTGCCAGCCTGGTTGATGCTTAACTGCTCCCCTGCCAGCCTGTTTGCCCCCAACTTCCCTCCTCTGCCAGCCTGGTCACCCCTAACTGCCCTCTCCTGCAGGGTTGATCACCTCCAACTGCCCTCCCTTGCAGGCCTGGTCCCTCACAACTGCCCTCCCTTGCAGGCCGGGTGCCTCCCAACTGTCCTCTCCTGCTGGCCATCTTGTAGTGGCCATCTTGTGTCCACATGGGGGCAGGATCTTTGACCACATGGGGGCAGCTATATTGTGTGTTGCAGTGATGATCAATCTGCATATTACTCTTTTATTAGATAGGATAGAGGCCTGGTACAGGGGTGGGGGCCAGCTGGTTTACCCTGAAGGGTGTCCCGGATCAGGGTGGGGGTTCCCTTGGGGCGTGGGGCGGCCTGAGCGAGGGGCCTGTGGTGGTTTGCAGGCCAGCCACTCACCCTGGCGACCCAAGAGGAGGCCCCTGGTATCTGGAATTTATTTTCCTTCTATAATTGAAACTTTGTAGCCTGGAGCGGAGCCAAGCCTGCTGCTCCCTCTGGGGCAGCAGCCATCTCTGTGGCAGTTAATTCACCTTCTACAATTGAAACTTTGTAGCCTTCAGCGGGTGAGCCCGGCCAGGGTGTGCGGAACGCTTTGCTTCCCCTGTTGCCGCCGGCAACCCTGGCCTGCTCTCTCAAGCTCCATTCTGCCGCCATTTGTTTGAATTTGTTTACCTTCTATAATTGAAACTTTGTAGCTTGAGTGGAGGCTTAGGCCTGCAACGGCTATGGAAAGCTTGGCTTGCTCTGTTACCTGGGAAACCTTGCTCTCTGTGGCTGTAGCCATCTTGGATAGGGTTAATTTGCATACTCGCCCTGATTGGCTGGTGGGCGTGGCTTATGTAGCGGAGCGATGGTTAATTTGCATATCACCATTTTATTAGAGAGGATAATCCAAGAAGTACCACCCCTAACCCCCCAAAATCACCTGTGTTCCTCTTAAAACAGTAAGTCTGGTAAAACCCACGTAGGAAGATGAGAGCTCAGGATACTTAGTACCAAGGGGGACTATCTGCCTTACAGTTCTAAGTTAGCAAACCTCAAAAGGGCCGAAAGAGGTTCTAATAAAATAGATTTGAAAAAGGTCTTTCTGTTCGTCCAGCCAAACATTAAGGGCTTATTTGCTAAAACTCATTTCTTCTGTGACTCCTGACAAGCAGTGCTGTCTCATTAAGGAGAGGTGAGTATCGTCACCATTCTCCTCTTAAAGAGGTCTCACACACCTCCCCAAGACACCCGGGTCCCCACAGAACACACTTCATACATTACTAATCGTGCCTCTGCTTTACTGAGTACGTAGTAGCAAATCTCACCAGCAGGGTGTCCTGCCACAGATTAAATCCGTTGTTCTCCATAGCTAGAGAAATGGCCAGGTTCATCACAGGATAGATGGAGAGCCATTAAAAGCTATCTCCCTCATCAAGTAAGAATCTTGGGGCTGTCTAAGAGCTCTGTCTATAGAGAATTCAGGGTGAATTGTCCCATTTATATTTTTTAAAACTTTTAAAGAAAAACTGATACATTTCTAGATAGAGGGAATCATTCCGGGGGAGAAAAAAAATCAGTGTTTCTAAACCTCTGGGATAATTTTGCTGAAACCAGTCCTAACCCAGCACCAAAGGCTGGGTTTTGCCATAGGAAGTGGGGTTGCATGGGAATAAAGGTGTTCTGAGGACCCTGTTCTAATCAGAATAATTCTGGGGAATGACGTTCCTCCAAACATTGCCGTGAATGGATAAGAGCCTGGAGCCCTTGGACAGAGCAGAGGACTCTGTACTTGTCATTGAATTCTGGACAAAACCACGGTGAGCAGCCTGCCCACAGTAACAGGCGACACACACTTTCCCGACAAGTGCATCTTTTCTGGGAGGACTCCCCCGCCTCACCCCGAGCAGCGTCAGGACTTCCACCAGTGGACCCTCGTCACCCAAGTCAGTTCCCCAAAGTGGGACCTAGAGTGTTTGGACTCACCTCTCATGCTGAGGGTTTCCTAAAAATGTGAAAGTGAAGCATTTAAAAATGTCTGCTATCACCATGGCATCCGGGGAATGTGAACCCAACACTATAAAGGACCGCCCAACTTACATCCGTGTAAAGAAAGCAAGGCCCTGAGCCACCAAGTGACCTGCCTGAATATCTTCAGGGGCACACTTGCCACTCTGCACAGATGGCCCACATCTCAGCGATTCTGGAAATCCTCTAAGAGCATAATTTAACCATCTAATTCCATTTTAAGCCTTTGACTTAGATTGATTTTATTTCTGAAAATTGAATCCTCTTAGCAGATGGTCTATCTCACTAAAAATTCAAAATTAATTTAATTTTTGTAAATTCAAAATGCATTGATAACCTTTGGGGAAAGTTTTAAATATGTTGTGGTCGGTGTTAGTGTTCTACTCGAAAGAAACGTCTCTGTTGAATGTTATTTCTGGGACCAAATGAGCAGACTGTTCTGATATTGTGAAACCCTTTCAAGGTTTCATGTATTCCCTCTAGCAACTGTCTTAGGTCAGGGAACTACAAATCCCATTTTATCCCTGAGGGAACTGAAGTTCAAGGCCATGTGGTGGCTGAATAAAAAAATATCCGGGGCAACAATCTCCGTGAGCGGAGTCCCGGTTCTGTGTTCTTCGCTACACTATAGGCAGCATGTCCGTGTCCTGATCATCACATCCATCCTTACTGCACTGCTCTCAGTCTTCACTGCATTCACCTACTGAATATGAAGGTGAATTTGATGTTTTTGATGTTGATTTGTCTCCTTACTTTCAGAATCTTAGCAATAACTGAATCTATCTTCAGGTTTAGGTGAGCTGATATCCATATTACATAATGAATTACTGAATTCCAGTTTCCTCTTGATTTTGATGTGCTTGAGGGTGGGGCATGGAGGGTGGAAGCACTGGGGATTGGGTCTCTTTGCCTTCAGTACCAGTATAAAAATTCTCCTCAACAATAATCCTATTTTAATTCATTTTATCACAATAATCATGTACCAGAGTACTTTCTACACTTCCTGATACCTGTTTGCAAGATTTTCAGTGACATGTTTTTTCTGAATTTTTTTCATTATGGTGAAATATGCATGTAACAAAAAACTATTTTAACCGTTTTCAAGTGTATGGTTCAGTGGCATTAAGTACATTCACATTGGCGCGCAATCGTCACCACCATCTATCACCAGAATGTTTCATCATCCCAAACTTCAAAACTGAAACTCTGTACCCATTAAACTATAACTCTCCCTTGAGCTCCTGATAGCCACTATTCAATATTCGGTCTCTATACTTTTTACTGTTATAGATACCTTGTTTAAGTGGAATAGTACAATATTTGTCATTTTGTGACTGACTTCTTTAGTTTATCCCTGTAATAGCATGAGTCTGAGTTGCCTTCATTTTTAAGACTAAATAATCTCTCATTGTATGTATATAATACATTTTGTTTATCTATTTATTCATTGATGAACATCTGGTTTATGTCCACCTTTTGACTATTGTGAATATGCTGCTCTGAACAAAAGTGGACACATATCTGTTTGCATTCCTGCTTTCACTGCTTTCAGGTGTATGCCCTGAGGTGGGGTTGCTGGGATCACATGGTCATTGTACATTTAATTTTTTGAGGAGACTCCATACTGTCTTCCAGAGCAACTGCACCATTTTGCATAACCTTGAGCAATGTACAAGGGTTTTGGTTGTTCTATACCCTCACTAACACTTGCTATTTTCTGTTTTTATATGTTGTTTTATAAATACTTTATAAGTACTTAACATAGTACCTTTCCTATAGTAAGTTATCACCCACATTTTTTGAATTAATGAATGCTATTGTATCTTCTTCAGTTCAATGATATTTCTGTTGATGTAGAAAAGTGTTTTTTAAATTTAGGATCCATGGGATTAAAGCATTAGGATGACTGACTTGTGGTGGGTGCCTTGTAAGAAAGCAGATTCCCAGCCCTGGCCAGGTAGCTCATTTGGTTACAGCATTGCCCCAACACCCCAAGGTTGCAGGTTCAATCTCCTGTCAGGGTACAAACAAGAATCAACCAATGAATACATAAATAAGTGGAACAAACTGATGTTTCTCTCTCACCCCCATCCCCTTCCTCTCAATAAAATCAATTATTTTAAAAGGCCACATTGCAAACATATTGAATTTGGAACTCCCTAATTGGGGTTTTAATATCTGCAGTGTTAACATCTCAGGTGATGTTGTTGCCTAAAGGTAAGCGGTGCATTTGACCAGACTGCAAACTCATGAAGGCGGGACTTATCATTTCTCATCCATTGGCAGCTCCTCACAGTAATTCTAAAACTTTGTGGGTTGTTTTTTTGTGTGTTTTTTTCAGTAACATTGATATTTATATTTTAAACCTTACAAGAGCACATTTTGGATGGTTGTTTTCCTACAGATATATTCTATGGGACAGAACATCAACTTTGGGCTAAATAACAGGTATTGTCTGGGACCTCGCCTGTGTGAAATAATCCATAAAACATTCAATGAATATCTTCTTTTATTAAATACTAATTATCCACATCCTGCAGACAGTTTCCTAGGATGCTTTGAGAATGAGTTTCTGTTCTATAGAATTTGGAAACAAAAGCTGCTTCAATCAGCCTTTACCTGGTAAACCTTGTAAGCTGAGTACCCAGCACAAACAGGGGTTATGGTCCAGAGTGCACCTCTCTCTTCCATGACTTACTAAATAATGTAGCTCCCAGAGCTATGAGAGATTTGGTGTCTTGTGACCGCTATCTAGCGACGTGTGTCCATCATGCTTGATGTTCATTAGTTAGATGAGATCAGTGAGATAAAGAACTGTTAAATGTGTGTTTTCTTTTAATGGCGATGTAACGGTGGTAGCCGAGTCACGAGTCACAGAACAGGAACTTGACAGAAAAGGACATGGCGGTAAGATAAGCTTATTCCAAATATACAACTTCATAAAATTCTTTTAATATCTTGTCTTAGCAAGGTGCTCTGCCAGTTCGCTTAATAAATGTGAATGAGGAGATATGAGAAAGAACAATAAACAAATGCATTACTCTTCTATTTTTCTTCATGTATATGAATTATGCATGCATCTTATTAGTGGCAAATTAAGTAATGTACTAATTTCAGGTAAATTTTCAGAAGAAAAACTAATTGAAAATCTGTTTTGATGAAGTTAGAATGGCAAGAAAAATTAATGGAATTGATGACATCTAATATTAAAAAGCGTTAGTTAGATTTTTTTTTAATATGGAAAATGCCATTTCTTTGAAACTCTTAACTCATTTCTTTCACGTTCTTCTCAGGTAGATGTTCAGTAACTGTCAGCCAAAGCTAATTAAAATTTCCCTCCCCAAAAAGATCAATTAACTTTTTTGGACAAACATCTCTACTTATTGCCTTTAGGATTTTTTCCCCTGGCAGGGGTGTAGGGAGGGGGGAGGAGGGGAATGTTGAATGAGAATATTTTGGAATCACAACAAAAATACTGTTATTTACTTTATAACCAAAATAGAAAAATAAAGTAAGTTGCACTAACTGTAGTGTTATGAACCTAATACTTTGGATTCTTACCTTTTTTGGAAGGTGCTAGTTGAACGTAGTTTCCTAACCTTAGCTCGCTTTCAACAGTTGCAAGGCTGAGGATTTCCTAGGCAGAGAACCTGGCTCCGTGACAACAGTAATTTGGCAGGTTCTTGGAAACCCTTTTGTTTTGTAGTTTGAAACTGCAGCTTGCTGATTCTGATATGCCTCACAATCTTCTTATGTTCTGTCATTTTGTTGGGATCATTAGCTACTGTTTTAAGGAGGCTAGCATTATACTGCAAACTTTTCCCCTTCCAGGCATATAGTTATTGTTACCGATGATGAGACACCAATACTAAAAAAATTTCTATTCCACAATACATTTTTATTCCATGCTGATGTCTTTTTTATTCTTTAATTGGTAGAGTCTTCAATTGGATTAACAACAAAGTTTTCTAACATTAGTTGGTATGGAAATTGCTAAATTATATCTGAAAAAAAAAGAGTATATTATAGTCCTGTTGAAAAGGCTTCAGGAAATGTTCTGATCTCTGAAATGCAATGATTAAGAGGAAAAGAGACAACATGTGGTAATCAGTAGAAATAATGAAAATAGAAGCAGGCATGTGGTGCTTTTCCCCCAAAAGAGTAAATGGACTTATTACTGAAATTATTGCACGAAGCAGCTTTGTCATGGAATCCAGGCCCAATGCTGCATGCTGTGTTTTCTGAACTTCCAAATAAATGATTGAATAGAGGGAGCCGGGATTAAACAGCCCCCTGAAGAACTCCACCTGCCTGTGTCTGGCAAAAGGCTCTCCAGGCAGGTCCCCACAGGAAATACTTTGCGGAGGCTCCTCAAGTTTCTGGAGCTGAGTTTGTATTCTTTTCTGAAATAACCTTTGGCTGGTTGCTTGACAAAGAGTGCCAGGACTTTAGAGCACTGGGGATGACGTCATTTGCAGTCAGGCCCAGGTGTCATTTCATGGAAGCAATGCAAATAGACAATATATTTATATGAAACCACCAGAGGGAAAAAGGAGGGATCGCATGCTGGTTCTGGGGAGGGTTTGGTAGTGCTGTAATTTAAAACAGAGATGACTGCAGTAAACTGACTCTTGGGTTTAAGTTACTCTCAGTGATAGTTCTCTGCTTAGTGAAAACTGAGAATATTGGAATTTGATGCTATAAATATTAGAGTAAAGGGTGGGTGGGAAATTTTAAATATTCCAGAAAAATTCATAATTGGTTTAAAAGTCTTTTTTTCCCCTTCCATGTTAGGAGATAGACAGTTTAAACAAATGCTATTAAAGACTAATGCTAAAAACTAATGCCATTTAAGGTGAAAAGCCAATTGCATCAACCCCCAATACACAGTTATTTTCATATTTTAAAATGCTTTCAGTTTTTGAGCATATACATGTCTTTTAAAATAATGAAATACATTCACTTCTGTGTATTTCTTTGCTTAATGTTATACTGTAAAGTTATTTCAATATTTCTGTGTGTTTTTTATATTTACCAGTTTAGATGACTACCTAATTTTATTTATGGCTAGCCTATAATTTATTAAAATATTCCTCTTGCTTTGAACTTTAAGATTTTTTAGATAACTCTAAAAATGCTGTCAGGGACATTTGCATATAAAGAATGATCTTCAATTAAATGTTTCTTTAGGATAAATTTTCCTCTGTGCAAATATAGGTTAAAAGCATCATCACTTTTGTCACTCTTGCCATGTATCAGGCTGCTTCAAACTTTTTGCTTGCGATCATCCTGTAATAATCATGTATTTCTTAGATTTGGAAATGTGTTTCAAGTTGATAAATAGCTTTGCTTTAAACTTGAAACACTTTTTCTAGGAAAGTATGCCAAATTCAAAGCATGTCTTCAAATACAAGAAGCATGAGTTATGATTTACAAGAAGTCTTAGTAAATCAACCATATGAAACTATTTACAAAGCTTGTTTAAAATTTGACTTCAGGGAATTTCAGTGGAACGGGAAAGCATTTGGTAATTTTTCTTCTCACCATGAGTCACTCAGACTTAATTTTTCTTTTAGCAGATTGGTGTGTTTGACAGGCAAAATCAGCGTTCTTGTTGTTGAATGAAATGATTCACAAACCTTATATTATTATTCTTGTTAGAAATAATTTTAATGTTACAATAATAGAGGCAGGAAATAATTCTTACCGTTATAGAGGCCACAAGGTATAAGGACACTTTTGTAAGAGTCCAGTTTTTAATACATTGACAACTTAGTTTTTGATAAGACTTTCCTTGCTTCAAAGTCCTCCCTCCACACACCTGATACTGCTTCACATGAGATAGCAGATCACCTGGCAGCAGCATGAGCTACAAGTCTTCAGAGTCCTCGTGTGAATGTCAGCTTTTATGTGTATATTAGATCTTGGCAGATTATTAGTGTTTCATAAGGTATGGACTTCAGATCACGTTCCTTAAAATCACCATGGAGGCTTATTAATGATCTATAATTTCTTTGATAAATCTGGAATGATTCTGTGAGGAAGTCATGCCTTAGGTTGAGACTAGAAGCACAATTAGGAGATGCCAGGGGAGGAGGAGAGGGAAGGATACTGAATCAGAAGGAACAGCATTTGCAAAGGGCCTGTCGGAGTAGAGAAAACAGGAATACATGCGACAGTAAGGATAGAGATTAAATCTTAGAAAGTGAGGAGGATGGAGAGAAATCATGGTTGAAAACCTCTTAAATTACCAAAACCATCCCCTAAACAAGGAAAAATGCAGAGTTCATTTACTTAGGTCAGACCAAATGTCATATATGACAGTGCAAAATAGCATGGATTTCTATGGAAATGCCATGATGGGTTGTGTTATACCCTGATACATTTTTCTTTAGGGCATCTGTTAATCCTGTAGCTTCTATGGACATTTTTCTCAATGACTCAACATAGTAATAGCTAACTTAGTGAAGGCACTAACTTGATAAAGAAACCAAAGTCCGAAATTCCTGAACTCAAGTTGTTCTCGAGCATTGCTCACCTGGGTGGCACATGAGCTGGCAGGCAGGTCCCACCACACCCAGCAACAGGTTTCTGGTTATGAAAACAGAAGTAAAACCTACTGGACTCTGTTTGTTTTGCTGAGTATGAAAAGGGGGGGAGGTGCTCTACCCAATTGTCAACCTTGCAGCATGGTCACAGGGAGAGCACCTCGGATCTTCATTTCATCTCAGATGGTTTTTCAATTAAATGACATTTGTCATTATAAAATACTAGAGCCCCGGTGCATGAAATTTGTGCCCAGCCTGCACCCTCTCCAATCTGGGGCCCCTCAGAGGATGTCCAACTGCCGGTTTAGGACATCCCTCTCACAATCTGGGACTGCTGACTCCCAACTGCTCACTTGCCTGCCAGCCTGATCACCCCCTAACCACTCCCCTGCCAGCCTGATTGACACCTAACTGTCCTCCCCTGCTGGCCCGATTGCCCCCAACTGCCCTCCCCTACAGGCCTGGTCCCCCCCAACTGCCCTCCCCTCCTGGCCATCTGGTGGCAGCCATCTTTGACCACATGGGGGTGGCCATCTTGTGTTAGGGTGTGAGGGTCAATTTGCATGTTACCTCTTCGTTACATAGGATACAGTTACCTTCCTCACTTCATGCATATCCAGATTCTTACATTATGCAATTCCCTCAGTGCTGGGAAAGTCTTCTCATTTTATACATAAATGTTTCTGTTTCTCATGTGGTATTTAACAGATGCCAGCTATTTTTTAACAAAATAAAAATATAAAAAGTTATTTGTTAAGCATAATAGTTATTAACATAAATACTTTAAAAACACTGTCCAATGTCATGACTAAGTGAGATGCATAATTAATTTATATTGCTATACATTGACTAAGATGGAATCTGAGGCTTGCATTTTATAATTAGTGATTTTTGCTTTATGTCAATATTTACCAAAACGACTTTGATGGAAGACAACACCTGAGGATGTTACGGGGACTGTCTGATAAAAGAGTCTCTGCATTAAATAAGTCTTAGAGCAACGCTGAATTGGGCTTTTTTATTGTCTGAAAGACTTTCCAAAGCCTTTGAAATGGAAGTGCGCATTGTAGTTCTCTCAGAATGGGATGCGTCTTACCGTTCTTAAACTTGCTCAGATAATTCTTGCTAGAGTGTTTACTGAAGAACACCTTGGAAGACTAGAGTTTAGTAGGGCTGTGACTGAACTCAGGGGTTCGCCGCTTGCAGTGCTCTATTCAAAAACCAGATGTGGTTGTCACAGGCAGTTTTATTTACCTGCAGCAAGTAAAGGAGACAGGGGCTTCATATCCAAAGCTCTGTCTGGGGGAGGGAGCCTTAGCGGGTGCTTATATGCACTATTGGGTCAATTACATGTTCGTTTCTTGGCCACATTTATCTGGCTGAATCCCTGTCAGCTTATCCTGTTTAAGGCTGCATCTGCAAAACACGGGGCAACATTTTAACATTAGGGAGAAGTAACATTTAGAACTGCCCCGACCTTGAGACCCATGTCCTCGCTAACAGGACATGCAGGGAAATGCTGTTCTCTGCCATGTGGGCTGTATTCCCTGGCAGGGGAGCGTAGGAAGAAGACTTGTTCCCAAGCACATGCCACACCCAGGACAGTTGACAAGAAGGGGAACAATGCCATACATCATCATGACTCTACTGAAAATATGTGTCAGCGTGACTTACTGTAGGAATTGGAGAGTAAATATTTAAAAGTATTACCACAGTCTGGGTCCAATCAGGAAATAGCAACCACACAGTAAGTTTAACAGGAGAAGTTTAATATAAAGAATTAGCAACAACAATAAAAGCATAATCATAATATGTAAGGAAACACTGCCTGGTCTCCCGGGCCCGAGGGAGGGTGGCCAAGGAAGGAAAAACCTGCAAAGGGTACAGGCCCCCTTGGAGGAGGTGTGGTTCAGCCCCCAGGGAGCAGAGAAGCGTGCTGGTTTGGCCAGGCTGGAGCCAGTCTGGAGTTTCCAGGCAAGCAATAGGCCATCCTCTGCAGTGCAGAGTTTGAGGTGATTAGCAGCTGGTGACAAAGCCATGCAGTGAAACTCAGAGCACCTGTCCGGGCAAGCGGCCCTTAGAGCACATGGCAGGGGCTGGCAGGGGAACAGCAGATCAGTGTTTGTCCCCTGGGCCACAGGCAGGTTGCATGCAGGCTGCTCAGAGGCCTGCAGAATTAATAACTGCTCCCTGCGTGACCCTCCAGGCCATAGGCAGCTATTGGATTTGTTTCCGTGTTGAAAGGTCTGTGGAAAGATTATCCCCAGGCAAAGCTATGAGGTCATAGAGAGGTGGCATTCAGTGACTGTGGCTGGGCAGGCTCCACTGTGTGTTCTCACATCCATAACCCAGGGACGCCCTGCCCACACAGGTCATTTCAGGAAGCCTCTCCCTCCTGCAGTGTTCCTCCAGTGCCCCCTACTGAGAAAGCTAAACATTGTGCTCACTTTAAAGGAGACGACTTAAAGGGATTCAGTTGTTTATCATGGACCATCTTTGAAGGATGCACTTGGAGTTGAGAGGCAATAAACTGACAACTGACAAAGTATGTCACATATCATTTCCAATGTGGCCTATATAGCAGCGTGCCTTATACCTTATGTCACTACACAGTGTGAATGCTGGTCCTACTCTCTCTGTTTCTCACCCTCCCCTCCCTGTGAAATACCCAGAGGAGTGACTACCAAATCACTTATTTGTTTGGTTTTTAACATTTTATTTTGAAAGAATTATAGATTTGGAGGAGGTTGCTAACATAGTGCAGAGATATCTTGTGAACCCTTTATCTAGTTTCCTTCAATAGTTATATATACACTAGAGGCCCGGTGCACGAATTCAGGCACAGGTGGTCCAGCCAGCCCACCCTGATCGGGCTGATCAGGGGCAGGGCTGGCCGGGGGGCGGGGGGGGGCTGCAGGCGGTTGGATGGCCGGCCCTGCCCCCTGGTCAAACTCCCTGTCGAAATCCCGGTCATGGGGACAATTTTCATATTAGCCTTTTATTATATAGGATAATACATTTCATTATTAAAACCAGAAAATTGACATTGATATATAAATATGTATGTAGTCATGTGCCATTTTATCACATGTGCATTTCTACAGTTTTATTGTAGTTATTTCTCCATAACAATAAAAATTGTGATACAGAACTTTTCCATTGCTCACAGATCTCCCTGTTCTATCCCTTTTTGGTCTTTTTTCACTCAGTATTATACCCTTTTGTATATATGTTCGGTAATGATTTTTATCTACTCTGAAATCTGTCTTTTCATTGTTTTTAGATCATTTACATTTCATGTAATAATTGATATTACAGGCATGCAATGCTTACTGACAGGATACATTCTGAGAAATATGTATTAGGCAATTTTGTAGTTGTGTGAATATCATAGAGTGTACTCACACAAACCTAGATGGTATGGCCTGGTATAACCTAGGCTACATAGGATAGCATTTTACTCACAGGCTACATGCCTGTTCAGCATGTTACCTCACAGAACAACACAAGATGAAATCAAGCACAAGAGAAAATGACACAATCAAGAGATGTATGAGGCTGCTGCTGGCGAAACAAAGCATACATTTTTATGGAAAACTTTTTTTATAGATAGAAAGAATACCCTTTAAAATAATGATAAAAAGTATAGTACTTAGTAAATACATAAACCAGTGACATATTATTATGTACTGTACATAATTGTACGTGCTATACTTTTATGTGATTGGCAGCACAGTAGGTTTGTTTACATCAACATCACCACAAACATGTGAGTAATGTGTTGCACTAAGACATTGCTATTATTAGGCAATAGGAATTTTCAGCTCTGTTATGATCTAAGGGACCACCATCAATGTGGTATCTGTCCTTGACCAAACTGTCATTATGTAGTACATGACTGTATAGGGCTTAGGCCTGTTATTATAGTTTTACTAGAAGCCCGGTGCACGAAATTCGTGCACGGCAGGGGGTTGTCCCTCAGCCCAGCCTGTACCCTCTCCAATCTGGGACTCCTGGAGGGATGTCCGACTGCCCGTTTAGGCCCGATCCCACCAGGATCGGGCCTAAACGGGCAGTCGGACATCCCTCTCACAATCCAGGACTGCTGGCTCCCAACTGCTTGCCAGCCTGCCTTCCTGATTGCCCCTAACCACTTCTGCCTGCCAGCCTGATCACCCGCTAACCACTCCACTGCTAGCCTGGTTGATGCTTAACTGCTCCCCTGCCAGCCTGTTTGCCCCCAACTTCCCTCCTCTGCCAGCCTGGTCACCCCTAACTGCCCTCTCCTGCAGGGTTGATCACCCCCAACTGCCCTCCCTTGCAAACCTGGTCCCTCTCAACTGCCCTCCCTTGCAGGCCTGGTCCCTCACAACTGCCCTCCCTTGCAGGCCGGGTGCCTCCCAACTGCCCTCTCCTGCTGGCCATCTTGTGGTGGCCATCTTGTGTCCACATTGGGGCAGGATCTTTGACCACATGGAGGCAGCTATATTGTGTGTTGCAGTGATGATCAATCTGTATATTACTCTTTTATTAGATAGGATAGAGGCCTGGTACAGGGGTGGGGGCCAGCTGGTTTGCCCTGAAGGGCATCCCAGATCAGGGTGGGGTTCCCTTGGGGCGTGGGGCGGCCTGAGCGAGGGGCCTGTGGTGGTTTTCAGGCCAGCCACACCCCCTGGCAACCCAAGGGGAGGCCCTGGTATCTGGAATTTATTTTCCTTCTACAATTGAAACTTTGTAGCCTGGAGCGGAGCCAAGCCTGCTGCTCCCTCTGGGGCGGCAGCCATCTCTGTGGCAGTTAATTCACCTTCTACAATTGAAACTTTGTAGCCTTAAGCGGGTGAGCCTGGCCAGGGTGTTTGGAAAGCTGTGCTTCCCCTGTTGCTGCTGGCAACCCTGGCCTGCTCTCTCAAGCTCCATTCTGCCGCCATTTGTTTGAATTTGTTTACCTTCTATAATTGAAACTTTGTAGCTTGAGTGGAGGCTTAGGCCTGCAAGGGCTATGGAAAGCTTGGCTTCCTCTGTTACCTGGGAAACCTTGCTCTCTGTGGCTGTAGCCATCTTGGATTGGGGTTAATTTGCATACTCGCTCTGATTGGCTGGTGGGCGTGGCTTGGCTGGTGGGCGTGGCTTATGTAATGGAGTGATGGTTAATTTGCATATTACCATTTTATTAGAGAGGATTTTTCCCCTCTATTTTTAGTTTCTCTCTTTCCTTTCCCATGCCTTCTGTGAGTTACTTGAATATTTATTAGAATCCATTTTGGTTTGTCTGTATTGTTTTTTAACATACATGTGAATTTTTTTAGTGGTTTCTCTAGGTATCATGTACATAATGTATCGCCGTTTATTGGTGTCAGCACATTTGAGTGACGTGTAGAAACTACCTCCTTTATCCTTCTATCCTCCCTAGATTACAATATAACCATCTTAAGTAACTCTTCTACATATATTGAGAACCATATCAGACAATGTTACACTTTTTGCTTCAAATATCAACCAAAAATTCAGCAGTGCATTTATACATGAATTTGCTCTGTCTGTTGCTCTTTCTTCATTCCTGATGTTCTAAGAATTCTTCTTTGTAATTTCCTTTGTATTTCAAGAACTCCCTCATTCTTTTAGGGTAATTTTGATAGCCATGAGTTTTCTTAGTTTTTCTTTGAGAATGTCATTATTTTTATTTCATTTCTGAAAGATAATTTTGGTAGAAATGACATTGGGGATTTGGCTGTCACTTTCTTTTAGCACCTGAAAAATATTGCATCATTTCCTCCTGGCCTCCATGGTTTCTGATGAGATATCTACTGTCATTCAAATTGTTTTTCCTCTACAGATAGGTTTCATTTCTTTCTAACTGCCTTCAAGAGTTTTTTAAAATTTTGTTTTCTGAAATTTTATTTTGATGTATCTTGAGAGTTATCTCAGCTTTTTTTATTTTATCAGATAGGTTTATGACTTTTGCCAAATTTGGGAAATTTTCAGCCACAATTTCTTTGAATGCTTTTTGAGTACTAATATCTTTCTCCTCTTCATCTGGGAGTCAAATGGCATAAATATTAGATCTTTTGTTATCATTTCACTGGTTCCTGAGGTTCTATTCCTTTATTTTTTCTCTACATATTCTCTATTGTTCATATTGGGCAATTTCTATCATTTTATCTTCAAGTTTATTTGTAATTTTCTTTTGTTCTTTTCATTCTGCTGATGCCATCCAGTGAGGTTTTTTGTTGCTGTTGATATCTAAATTCTTAAAATTTCCTTTGGTTCTTCTTTATATCTTCTATTTGCTAAGCATTTTCCATTTAAAAGAAAATTAAGCATGTCTGTAATTACTCATTGAAGCAATTTTATGATGACTCCTTTAAAATTCTTGTCAGATAATCCCAAATGTCTGAGTTATCTCAGGGTTGGTTTCTGTTGATTGCTTTTCTCCTTCAAGTTAGGTTTTCCTGGCTCTTGGTGTGACTGATTTTCAATTGTATCTGTGCAATTATGTTATGAACTTTGGATCTTAAATCTGTTTCTGAAGGTAGAGTGAACTGTCTTACTATTGCCAAATGGGGGTGCAAGTCTCTTTTCCCCAATTAGCCTTCTTTCACTCCCTGAAGAGGTGCTTTTATTACTCTTTGGTGGAGATGGGATTCAATGATACCACCCTGGCTGCCTGTGAAGTGGAGAATCCCTCCTATTCATCGGCTTTGCTCACCACCTGGCCTCCAGTGACACTGCTGAATCAAAGAGATGCCTCACCAACAGTGGATGACTGTAAAAGTTCTAGTTGCCAACTAAGTGTCCTGAGTGCAAGCAAGGAAGGGGAGAAATGTCTCATTTCTTAAAATTCTTGAGATCTCTGGAGTGATAAGAGAGTCTTTTGTTTGCTACTGGTATGATTGGTGTCTGGGGGTCCTAGATAGCTTCATCATGGGGCTTGATCACCAGAAAGACCAAAGCACGATTAGAGGGTTGGGACTTTTAATCTACTCTCTGATCTCCCAGGAAGGGAGAGGGGTTGTAGATTGAGTTAATCACCCATTGTCAGTGATTTGATCAATAAAATCTATGTAATGGACCTTCCGTAAAACTTCCTAAAAGATGGGGTTTGGAGAGCTTCTGGTTTGGTGACTACATCAAGGAGCTGAGGGGGTGGCACACCTGACGAGGGCATGGGAGCTCTGCTCCCTCCCCTCCCCCACACTTTGCCCTCTTCCTCGCTTCCATTGGCTGTCTTTAATTGCATCCTTTACAATAGACAGGTAAATGTAAGTAACGTACCTTCCTCAGTATTGTGAGTCATTCCAGAAAATGATCAAACCTGAGTAGGGGAATCATGGGAACCCCTAATTTATAGCCATTTGGTTAGAAGTACACCTGGCAACTTAGGATTTGTGACTGTCTTTTGAAGGGGTAGGGATTGATTTTGTGGAACTGAGACCTTAATCTGTGGAATCTATGCTAATGCCAGGTTGTTAGTGGCAGAATTAAATTGAATTATGGGGCAACTAGTTGGTCCAGAGAGTTGGAGAACTGGTTAATGTGGGGAAAAACCCACACATATTGTGGATATATTTTAATATTTGCCTGGAGAATGGCATTTATAGTCTAAGAACTTCTATCTTGCAAAGTTGCCCCTTTCCCACTTCTTAGATTAAAGAAAGCAGGCTTTTCTTGAGGAATTTTCTTTGTTCCCATTGGAGTCTGTGAGTTACTGGCTTTTCCAACAATAAATTCTGAATTTACTGCCATATTGTTACTCATGTCCTAAGTCCATAAGCGTCTGCTTTCCCTCTACCTATTGAAGTTCCTTTCTCCCTCCCTCCCTCTCTCTCTCTCTCTCCCTCTCTCTCTCTCTCTCTCTCTCTCCTCTCTCTCTCTCTCTCTCTCTCTCTCTCTCTCTCTATATATATATATATATATATATATATATATATATATATATATACTAGAGGGCCAGTGCACAAAATTCGTGCACGGGTTGGGGGGTGTCCCTCAGCCTAGCCTGTACCCTCTCCAATCTGGGACCCCTCGAGGGATGTCCGACTGCCTGTTTTATTAATAGGAGAAATAAAGAAAGTTATGTTTATTCCACCATTATCTAGAACCAGAAGTTCCAAATAAATATTAGGATCTCCTTCTCTATAGCAGAAAAATGATCTTCCTCTTCCATTTGCCAATTTTTCTCCCTCTTAGCTTTTCATTCCTAGCTATGCAAAGTTGACTCAGAAAAAAATTTTTCATTAAATAACCTTATGAGGTCATTATTACCAGCTGTGAAAATGTCTCAATCATTCCCTTGTTAATAAGATCTTTTCCAAAGTCCATTTACTCATGAGACACAGACATTTCCAGCATATGTTGGTTAAATTCTCAACATATGCTGATCAGTTTCCCAAACAGATATTCAGGTCTTGTTTGGTTCTACTGTATTCTTGAGACATTCTATAATAAATGACTAATCCAAACTTATTAATTAGCAATATTATTAAAGTCAAATATTTCAGTCTGTTCAGCCTGAATTTGTGGCTTGAAAAAAATCTCTTTCTTCTCCTAAGCACTCCTATATGAGACTCATGTGTAGCATAAATATTTGAGTGATGAAAATGATGTTACTTTAGCCAGCAATGGGGCTGGGAGTGCAATTAACAGCTCTTAGGGGAGGTGAGCTCTAATACACATGAAGTTTTATATACATTATCTAATGTATTTCTCAAAATAAAGCATATATATATGAAGCTTTTATAAGGTCACACAGTTAGTAAAATCCAACCTGTGATTGAACTCCTGCTGTAAGAATAGAGCTAGCCAGCAGTTCATGAACCATTAGTAGACCATTAAATCAACTTAGTGGAGAGCAAACACTTTTTTAAAAAAAAAACTAAAGCATATCAGAGTAGAAAACATCACCAGACATTTCACATAGTAAGGGAAAGTATTGTTTAACAAAAACAACAGTCTGCTTCTTTTATATATATATTAATGTTGGATGCGCACTGACTCCCATGCAGGAATTGTTTGGCATAGCACACTGTGGTTTGCACAGAAGTCTAGAGACATTGTGTTAGGTGACCTTTGAGATACTTCCAGGTCTTAATCTAAGTGGCATTGTTTACTGTACTCACTGGGTGAATACTTTTCCAGGAAAATGCATCATCTCTCAAGAACAAAATTTATTTTTAAATCCCCAAATTTACTGTGTAGAATCTCTGGGTTTGAACAGAAAGTAGCCCTTTCTGTAGCAAAATTTCATGCTAGTGTATGATTTGCTGTCCATGATTTGTGTGTGTTTATGTATATGTTTCTGTTAATAGTACATTTTGCCATTTGATTTTTTTCTACTAATCTCAGAACCACAAAAGGTGAAATTCTAATCAATTTTCTCAATGAGATGTGAACTGGACACTTAAAGTGCAAAAGGGACATTACTCTCCAGTGGTTAAGTGAGCAGATTGCAGAGATACACAGAGGTTTTTTAAATCCAGGCTCTGTCATTCAGAACCCTGGGCAAATGACTTCTCAGTTCCCTTACCTGCAAAATAGTAATAATAGTAGCAACTAACTCATTGTGATACTGTTGGGATTAAAATGAGAGATATACAGAAAGAGGCAGACCACTCCAGATTGGTAGATGGTGGTTTTAGTAAGCAAGAGAACCTACACACAAGACTTGTCTTGGGTGGCCACAAAACAAATACGCCTCTGCACCAGCTTGCCAGATAGATGTTTATGCAGAGCTCTTAATGGGATTCAGTCATTTATACAGTCCGAAAGGTCTCAACAACATATTACTCTCTTAAGGTCACTTCCTTGAATGGCTGCTAGTGCAAATGGTGAGCAGAACATACATTCCAAGTGCAGCGGAGTGAGGGAGTAGCCTCTGATGGCTCAGGTCCAGCTTGAAGGTCAACCAGTGGTCACAGTCTCTCACTGACCTTCTCCATCACTATGGGCATACAAACCAGTCCTCTCAGTCATCTCATTCTGGACTGACATAACGTTGTAGGATCAAGTCAAGAGCCAGACATTACATAGCAAAGCTGCATTTCTACACTGAAGCACAAATTCCTAGAGCTGGCACTCCTACACAATGTTTTGAAAATGGGCTCAGACATGCCCTAACCGATTTGGCTCAGTGGATAGAGCGTCGGCCTGCGAACTGAAAGGCCTCAGGTTCGATTCTGGTCAAGGCCATGTACCTTGGTTGTGGGCACATCCCCAGTAGGGGGTGTGCAGGAGGCAGCTGATCGATGTTTCTAACTCTCTATCCCTTTCCCTTCCTCTCTGCAAAAAATCAATAAAATATATTAAAAAATAAAAAAAAGAAAATGGCTCATACACCTGAGCATATTACTGATGAAAGGACTTTTGATGTTTCAGGACAACCTGGAGCCACCCATGTTCCCAATGCAGAAGGGCTCCCTGAACCTCCTGAGGCAGAAATGGGAATCCAGCCATTACCAGAGAAGTGAGTGTTGTCCTGGGGGCAGTCGTTGCAAGCTCTTCCAGCCTCGAGAAAGCAAATTGCTTGAACCTGAGAGAGAGGTCATGTGGGCACCTGGGCCTGCAGATGCCCCCGGTCTGCCCGGCAGTGCAGAAGAGCTATTGAGCTCAGAGCCTGAAGAGAAGGGCCCTGAGGATGACAGTGACAATGTCAGGGAATGCAGCCGGCCCCAAGTGCTGAAGGGGGATTCCGTGAGTGGCCGGCGCAGGATAGAGCGCTTCTCCATCGCGCTTGACGAGCTGAGGAGTGTGTTCGAGGCTCCTAGGAGTGGAAACAGACCAGCCGGACCAGCTGAGCATGGCAGAAAGGTAAGGAGCCACGGATTAAGAGTCAAAGTTCACAGTTGACATGCTAGACAGCTTGTCTAGCCTGCCATTTATTTCCAAGTGTGTAATTTTTTTTCCCCATCACCTGTACTCTAGACAGATGTCCTGAAGCAACCGTATAATATGGTGTGAAATGTGGCATCCTCTATTATTAACTTCCTCTGTGGTCTTTTCCAATGGGGACTCGACCTCCTTCACCCCAACGAAACAGCTCTGATAGGTGCTCAGATGCTGATGTTTCTTTGTGTATGTGCCTTGTTTTCACAACTAGGTTGTAAGTTCCTTAGAGGCAAGGACAATTTCTTACCACTCTTTGTACTGCAAATAGCTAACAAATGGTGCTGCACTTAGCCAGAGCTCAGTGAGAATTTATCAGTAATGATGGTGAAATGGAACAAGGGAAGGCTTCAGAACCACAGTGACCTAGTTTTTAATCCTAAAACCTGTCATTTACTTCTCTAGCTGCATGACACTTAACCTTGTGAATACAAATGTCTTAATCTGCTACTTTACAGGGATCCTGTGAGGATTATTGATCATATATTTAAACCACTACACAGAGAGTCTGGAATCTTTTGCAGTACATGATGATCACGCCTCAGTGATTATGGTGGACTTTAATGTCTCCTATAAAATATGTCTATTAGCTAAAGGGGTGATTTAATGAAATGCAGAAAGCAGGATTAGCAGCATCGTTAATGGAGGCCACATTTATACTTCTGTTGTCAATTAAAAGCAACCACTGTTTAAACTGGAACTGCTTGAATTTATCACATTCATTAGGCTCCCTACATAAGAGATTATATTTGAATTTCATAAATAATTAATAAATGATCTCAGGTTTTCCACTGGGAAGCAAACTCCATGTTCTGTTAATGTTTTACCTAGCGACAGTTATTAGAAAGGTACAGTCCTACTCATACTAATGTATAATTAGCCTTCATAGAAGGCTTCACAGAAATAGAAAATTGTTCCAAATAAATTATTTTGCTAATACTTGCTCTTAGTTTTCTCAGTTTTCCTATTGGGACATATATCGTCATTATAATGAGGCCATTTTTGTATATCAAATAACTTGACTTGGTTTAATGAGAAAATAAGATATGAAGTTATATTTATAGTTCTTACTGAAACTAAAGGATTTCTCAAAAATGCAACCGCTTGCCAATCCTTAATTTGAGAATTTCCCCCCTCCTTTTCATGCCATAGGTTCAGTCCTTTTTGTGTATAACTTTATAATATCTTTTAGTTGGATGTCTAGGGGTTGGGGTACACTTAACATAGATATTTATAGTTTTACTTCTTTTTATCTGAACAAATTAAGTAAAGTCACAGAACAGTTTCCTTTCAATCTCTGTTGATTTAGTGTAACAACTTTGGATATTTACCAGAGATAATTGACAAAAGAAATAGTCAAAAGTAGAAAAATTCATCCTTATAAATTGTGTAACGTAACCTATTCTCATCTGGAGCATGTGTAGCTGCTTAAATGGAATGGTAAGAAAATGAGGTATTAATAAGCGTTTCCAGTTGAAAGGAGAAATTACTACTATTGGTATTACATGTGATCTTGGATCTAGTGCCCATTAAAGTAATTATGGAAAGAAGCAGATATATGAAAACCACCATTTGGTTTACAAAAATGGAACTTGCTATACTTTGTTCTAAGGTACTCTGTCATAATATGGCATTTCCCTACATATATGAAACATGGATTGTAAATTTAGAAATTTCTCTTGCACAGCAGGGACCCTTGATTTTTAGAGCCATTTTACATAAATAGGTATTAGGAAAATTTGCACAACTCACTTTATAAATTACTTATGGCTTCTAGAACAAGCAGAAAAAAAGGGAAAGAAAAAATAATAAGAAGCCAATGAAGACTTAAATTGCTTTCTTCCAATTAATCATTTTGTTGTATTATTAGGCATGTGAAAAGAATCCTAGCTCAACTTAATTCAAAATTATATATTTCACACCAAAGCATAGTAATTATAAATAACATGACCCTGTTTTTATAGATCCTTCTCTTCTTTGTTATCAAAACGTCATTATTATAGAGTAATGTGATCATATTTATTTGCAAAAATCATACAAAAATATTCAAACAGAATAAAACAGTGTGAATTTCTTCTTCTTTCAAGCTCATAATTGCTATCTATAGAGCTTGAACAGTGAGGCCACTGTGAAGTACCCCCAAAGTATCCCTTCAGCCTTTACTACGATCCCAGTGTAAATGATGGGTTTCTTGGTTCAATTAATTAATTTTGCCTTTATTCCAGTCATGTCTCCAAATGGTAAGTTATCTGATTTTCACAGTAGAATACTTAATGACTTTCAGTTATAATCTTTCCCCTACGCCCCCACCACTTGTGCAATCAGGTTGAATTTACCTAATGCCCCAACAGAGACTGTTTCTATCATTACCCAGGCCCTAGGTTGACAAAGACCATTCAAACATGAGCTGAACTTGATCAAATAAAGGCAGCTCGATATCACATCCTAGTCATGCTGCCTCAGAATGCATTGATTCCATCTCTTGTGTGATTGTAGACGTAAAGAATATGCCTATTCAAGACTGGGGACTGTGGAAATGTATGTGCATCAATGATTAAACAGCATATAAGTAATTAAATATGCTATAGTTTCCAGAATATGTTATTTTTATTTCCTCCAATAATCAAGACCTCTGGTTTTTTATTTAATGACCAAGTTGTCATCTCCTACTTTTTAGTTCTGCATAAAATTAGGCCTTTAAAAGCACAGGTGAATCCTGGCTTGCAGTTTGGCTTCCTCAAAAAAAAATCACTTCATTAGATGCTTGACATTATGTTTGCTCCTTAAAACCCAGGCGTGTGGGGACTTGGGGATTAATTTATTTCTCATCTCAGAACAGGAAGCACTACTTCTCTGTCACAGCATTCAGACTCCCCCATCTCCCACCCTCCTCTCAACAATGTTTCTGAGATAATTTGTCCAGCATGATTTATTTTGTAAAACCATTTAACAGGACAGAGGCACCAAACTCTCAAAAATATAAATATTTTTTCCTATGTGAAGACTTTAAAAGATTTTTGAAGAAATAAAGTATTTTTTCTTTGCTTAAAAATAGGCAAGTAGTGATTTGTAGATTTGAAGTTTACTGAGAAAGAACACCACATTTTTGTGTGATAGGACATATTATATAAAATCGTAATTTTCATTTTATAATAGCATAATATTTGATGACTAAGGATCAATTGGAAACCTTGGGTCAGCTACTTTCTCATTGCATAAATTTGAATGAGTTATTTCACCTCATTAATCCTTAATTTTTACATATATAAAATGAGGAAATTAATACAGCACAGAATTTTTTGTGCACAAAAAATTATATAACCCCTGAAAGAGAAGTGGTATTTAAGTGGTAGCACTAAATGAAACTCAAGAAATAGTACCAACATAGCACCAAATGAATATTTCTTCTATTTTGTCTTCTCTGATTTCATTTCTGTAACTTAGTACATATTCTTGGGGAAATATTTAATCTCAATGGCCTTCTGTTTTCTTACCTATAAAGGCAGAGGCTTACAGTATGGTTTCTAAAAATGGAAAGGCACTTTCAGCAAATAAATTTTTAGTTCACGTCTAACAACACCTTAGTATTTTGCAAAGGCCCCACTTACGGGGGCTCTCATTAACTATTCCGTGGAGCAAATGCTATTGAAACTTTCCAACAGAAGTTACAATCCTATTTTGAGATGATGAAACAAAGAACCATAATTTGTTAAATTACGGTTTTCCAAGCTTTATTAAAACCCAGAGAGAGATATACTTGCCACCTTCATTGTCCTTTCCAAATAATATAAAAAGTCATTGGCATTTAGGGACTCAAAAGCTAAATTCAAAAGAGGTGTAAATAGGGTATAAAAGTATTTATCATATTTACACACACACACATAAACACACTGACAGAACAATTAAACTTAGACTCAAACACACCATAAGGATGGGCCATAATGTTTTGTTTCATTTTATGCAACTTTTTCTCAGTGGAGTAATTTGTTGTTGTTTTTCGACTGTTAGTGTTCTTTGGTTGTTCATTTCATTCATTTGTATGTTTGTTATTTTACTGTCTCCTGTCCAGTGTTTTATGTTATTTCGGGGTGGGGAAATAGCTCTGTGATCTGATGGTAAAATTCCCAACTGCACACATTTGCATGGCTTTTGAGACTTTAGGAGGAAACTGCCATCTCATCTCATTAGTGTCTCAGAGTGATATACGCAGTCCCAATATGACATTGTTAAAAATGTAGTGCCAATAGCCACAGAGAGATGCTCAGCAATACTGACTCAACCTTCAACTGGGAGAACTGCTGTCAATTCATGTATTGGCATTCTTTAACAGTTTACTTGGAAGACTAGTGAGGGTTTCCATCATTGTGTTATAAGACTATTGACCAGCTCTGCTGCCTCTGTTGTGAACCCACTTTCCTTTAATCATTCCATAGACCAGGGGTCCTCAAACTTTTTAAACAGGGGGCCAGTTCACTGTCCCTCAGACCGTTGGAGGGCCGGACTATAGTTTAAAAAAAAAACTATGAACAAATTCCTATGCACACTGCACATATCTTATTTTGAAGTAAAAAAACAAAACGGCAAAAACACCCGCATGTGGCCCGCAGGCTGTAGTTTGAGGATGCCTGCCATAGATGTTTATCCAACATTTCTTCTTACTGACCAACTTCATCCAATGAGTTTCATACGCCACTCTTTCCCCCCTTCCCTGCCCTCTCATTGCTGATTTTCATGCTCTACCAGGTTCTCTAGGAGAATCCTCTCACCACCCAGATCAGCTAAAGGGGGTGATTTTTTTTAAATTGGTAAATTACATTGAAAAGGATGATTTTGAAGAACTTTGGTCTCTATTCAGGGCCTTTGACTAATCAAGGGCCATGGAGATGATGTTTCAATCAACAAAAGTTCCCCAGCAAACCAAAGGCCATCTTGAGAGAAGTCAACATAGGAATTCCTTCAATAACTCCCAAACAGATAAAATTCCATTTACTGTGGAGAAACCTGGAAGAAACCAACTTAGCTAAGTGATCAAAGTTAGTATCACTAGTAATGAGACAGACTGATATCATGACCTCCTGATAGAAGGTACTGATTTGACAGCAGCCTCAAGCTCTATAATACATTGCCAGCCCTCCAAAATGCTCACCCTCTTTTGGATGGGATATGATATTGTCTTTTGATGGATTTCCCAATTGCTCCTACAGTTTTGCCTTCTGTTTTGAGGTAGGTCCTCTGCTCCTTGTCTCTTTCTCACTGCAGACCGAGCCCCAGGGTTGATACAGTAAAACCTTCTCTAATGTAGTTGCTTTTTTAAAAAAAATCAAACAGTCCTTTATCCTAACTTAAAAGTCTAGCATCTTTTGTCAGGGTTGAAAATGTTATAATGTTTAGTATGGAGTGCAGTGCAGGCCCTGACAATTCAGAGTGGGTGTGGCTAGAACAGTAGGTGCAGCCATCTTGGTACCCTCTTTCTGGACATGAACCCATGTTTTAGACACCAAACTGTATTCTTATTTTAGCATTTGTTTAGCACTCACTATATTATAAATGTAAAACAAATGGTTAATACATTTTCTTACTTGGAAATATATTTCTCTGTCTGCTTAATGTGTAGTGTGGAGTCAATGCAATGAGTTCCAAACACCTGAAACAAATTCAAGCTCCATTAATGTTTCACATCTATACCAACTACCAAATATGATGATTTATGATACTTAATAGTATACTAACTTGCTTTATGTCAGTGTAAGTCATTTACTGGATGCCGCGAGACAAATTGCTCTTAAGCATAGTAATGTATCATAATGCACACAGTTCTCTTTCCCACCCCCACCCCCATGCATGGAAGCATGTCAGGAGTATACATTAAATTAATCAAAATGTTCTGATTTCAACCTTAAGATCATAATTTTATTAATAAAGATGATATAAAATATTTGTATTTCTGACTATAATAATTTAATATTTTAAAATCTAATCTCTTTCCCATTTACCTTTATTTTTATTTGTTAGGGGCAATTTTTTCTTTGTTTGAAATATGTTTGAAATTCTCATAGACAGGAAATTTAAGCTGTGAAACAACAACCAAAACCAGGAGTTTCACAGACAAATTCTCTCTCTCTCTCTCTCTCTCTCTCTCTCTCTCTCTCTCTCTCTCTCTCTGTCTCTGTCTGTCTGTCTGTCTGTCTCTCTCTCTCTCTCTCTTTTACACACACACACACACACACACACACACACACTAATACATAGGCTTTTAAAAATATTTCATATGTGATATCTAATGAAAAAAAAATAAATTGATAAACAAAATAGATCCAGACACATAGAAGCATGGAACAGACTGAGGAATCTCAGAGGGAAGGCAGGGGTCAGGGGGTGGATATAGGGAGAGATTAACCAAAGAATTTATACGCATACTAAAGGCCTAGTGCACAAAAATTCATGCATTGGAGGAGGGGGTTCCCTCAGCCCAGCCTGTATCCTCTCACAGTCCAGGACCCCTCAGGGGATATCCACCTGCTGGCCTGCTCCCTGGGGGATCGGGCCTAAACTGGCAGTCAGACATCCCTCTGGCAGCCTGGGAGCCCACGGGGAGCAGGCCTAAGCTGTCAGTCGGACATCCTTAGCACTGTGGAGGAGGCGGGAGAGGCTCCTGCCACCACCACTGCGCTCACAGCCATCAGCCCACTTGTGGCTGAGCAGAGCTCCCCCTGTGAGAGCACACTGACCACCAGGGGGCAGCTCCTGCATTGAGCATCTGCCTCCTGTTGGTCAATGCATGTCATAGCGACTGGTAGTTCCCAGTTGTTCCACTGTTAGGGTCAATGTACATATTACCCTTTTATTATATAGGATATGCATATCCCATGGACATAGACAATAGTGTGGTGAAGACCTGGAGGTGGGCAGGTGTGGTGTGGAGAGGGTCAATGGAAAAAAGGAGGACATACAGTATATCATACTTTCAACAATAAAGATAAATTTAAATATCTAAGAGTACAATTCATGTCTAAAAGTAAAATTGAGAAGTTGAGGCACATGTGTCAGTATCTCTAAGACTTACTCATCCAGGACCAGCAATTGTGTTTTCACGGAGATCTGGGGTTCAGGGGTGCTGTGTGGTTTACAGCTATAGCACTGTGCTGCTGCAGAGGGCCTGCAAGTAATAATTGTTGAGCACTGATATTTGCCAGGCACTCTACTGAGGGCTTCATGGACATTGCTGCCACTGAATACAGCCTCTTAAGAGTAAGAATTATCATGATTCCCATGTTACAGCTACAGGGTGCAGAAGATAAACTTGTCCAAGGGTACACCATTGGTAAGTAATAGAGCAGGGATTTATTCAGAGCCCACAGTATTAAAAATACTACTCTCTGAGTGCTCTCTGGACCCATGCTGTCCACTTTCATACAGGATCTCACAGCTGTGTTTCTGGTATGAATGGATGCCAGTCAGTCATGGAAATCATCATAACTTTTACACATTCAGTGCCACAAATGCTGCCATATATCCTCAATTCTGAGATATATGTCTTTTAACATGTGAACATCTTTGAAATTGGCATACTTCTTATAGTCAATGGTATTTCATAGTTTGTCAGGATTTCCCCCCTTTCTTAGAGGTATATAAAATAATGATGCCATTTTACTTTTAATAAAACAATGTAAATAAAATATATATTCTAAATACATATAACATAATAAAAAAGTTATTGAACATAATAGTGGCTCGGTGCATGGATTTATGCACATTGAAAGGAAATTAATTAGAAATATTTTAGTATCGCTACTCACCCTTTCTCTATAATAGAGGTGTCTACCAAATTCACAATCGACAATGACAGATCGAAACACATGTGTGCAATTGGCGTCAGTGAGAGCTTTATATGTATCGCACATGTGTGAGTCAACTTAGCCTTTTATAGATATAGAATAAACTTGCTTAATTAGACCTGCTTTCTGATTTAGCTAAACTTTTTCCAGCCCAGTGAAACACCCCAACTTCTCTTTCAGGTAATTGTCAGCAACACAGCAGTAAATATCAACATGAAGCCGATTATTATTGTAGATCACGCAAGGAGAACAAAGGGTAAAATATTTAACTGCAGCAGTGTTTGACTATATTTTGTGCAGTGAGAAAACTTGAAGTTATTTTCAAGGTTCACCATTTCTTACATCTTTTCAGTCAGGTCAAGTTTCTAAGCTTCCTAAATCTCCATTTTCCAGCGAATGAAAAGAAAATAGGATTCCACCAAGTCTCCTATCTACCTACTCTAGGACTTCTGTGAGGATCAAATGAGATGAGGCACAGGAAAACGCTTCATAGACATTTTGTTAAAGTGTAAAATGTTAGCACCTGGCAAGTCTTGTTTCTGGGCCGAAGAAACTGCAAGGAGGCTAGTCACTAGGGAGAGGAAGCTGGGCATTGCTATGTTACATCATTACCTGGTACCCATAGTGACTGTTTCTGGGATGAGCTATCCTATGGGCCACATTTTGTGCCATGGGATCTTGGCAGCATTGGCTGCGATTTGGTGGGCTGTTGCTCCGGGGTGGTGGTGGGGCCTGTGTCCCACTTGGGGGAAGCTAAGTGTTGCTTTGTTGGCACCAGGTTCATGGTGCCGAATGGCCAGTGTGCGTCACATCAGCTCATTCATTGAGCGTCTTCCCCCTGATGGTGAGTGTGCATCATAGCAACTGGTCGGACGGACACTTAGCATATTAGCCTTTATATAGATGGATATTGTGTGCCAAGATATACTAAGCACTTTACATATATTTTCTCTGTGAAAACATAGCTACCCTATGAGTTATATCCTACCTCTGTGAAGAAGTGGTTGAAGAGAAATCTAATCCATACAGCCTGAGTCCAGTGGCCTTATTCTTAAATGCTGAGGAAGCTAGTTTTTGTATTTACCTATCTGGCTAATGGAGTTTAAAGTAAGCGGAAATTTCCCAGTCTAATGCACAAGTAACTTTGTACAAAATAACTTTCATGCACACAAGATGAAAGCAATCAACAATGGCTTTTAGGTAGGAAGAATAAACATTATATGTATTTCTATCTTCTTTCAGAGACTGGGAGTGGAAGCAGAAATGAATTTAGTATAACCTCACCTTAAGAAAGATATTTAGAGATATTTGAAGGAAAAGAGAAAAAAAAAGGGATTTGGGTGGAAAAAGGAAGAAAATTGAAGTTTAATACTTATTAGAAGGTAGGGTTAATTCTCTAATTGATAAAAACAAAACCTAGAGAAAACATCTAATTATAGGAAACCTAAGAGCTGCTGAAAAGGGCAACCAGAGAGGAAGGAGAGAAATAGAAATTTAAGACCACAAATAACATGTTAAAATTTAATAGGGATGTAGTCTGCTTTTTCTGGTGTGGGTGCTTCTTTTTAATTCTATGAATTTCTTACTGTGGACAGTCATTCATTCAAATTCAGTCTTTTCTTCTTTTTTTAAATTTCAATTTTGACTCTATGTAGACCATTCTAACCTATTTATCTCAAATCTTACCCCTTTACCTAAGTTCTGTCCCCAAATTTTCAACTAAAAACTTATACCTAGGTGTTTTGTTTTTTTTTTGTGTGTGTGTGTGTTTTTTTTAAACTTCCACCTGGGTTTTTGTCAAGTACCTCAAAATGCCCAGGTCTGAGCTCACCCCACCAAGTAAATCAACTTCTTGCACAAAGCCCATACATTTTCAATAACAATACCTTGTGTGTCATGACCGAGTCCTCTCTGTAGTGATACAGCCACAGCTCCTCTAGTTCCCACAGCTGTGGACTTTGTGTTCCATCCTATCTAATAAAAGAGTAATAAGCAAATTGACCATTACTCCAAGACACAAGATGGCCGCCCCTATGTGGTCAAAGATGGCTGCCCCCATGTGGACACAAGATGGCCACCACAAGGTGGCCTGCAGGGGAGGGCAGTTGTGGGCAGTTAGGGGTGACCAGACCAGTAGAGGAGGGCAGTTGGGGGTTATCAGGCTGGCAGAGGAGGGCAGTTGGGGGAGACCAGGCCAGCAAGGGAGTGCAGTTGTTGGGGACCAGGCCAGCAGGGGAAGGCAGTTGGGGGGACCAGGCCTGCAGGGGAGGGCAGTTAGGGATGACCAGGCCAGCAAGGGAGGGCAGTTAGGTTTGACTGGGCCAGTAGGGGAGGGCAGTTGAGGGCGACTAGGTCTGCAGGGGAGGACAGTTAGGGGCCATCGGGCCAGCCAAGGAGCAGTTAGGCATCGATCAGGCTGGCAGGGGAGTGGTTAGGGGGTGATCAGGCTGGTCGGCAGAAGCTGTTAGGGGCAATCAGGCAGAGGTGGCGAGTGGTTGGGAGCCAGCAGTCCTGCATTGTGAGAGGGATGTCCAACTGGGATTGAGATGAAACGGGCAGTCGGACATCCCTCAAGGGGTCCCAGATTGGAGAGGGTGCAGGCTGGGCTGAGGGACACCCCCCTCCGTGCACGAATTTTGTGCACTGGGTCTCTAGACCTATATAATAAAAGGGTAATATGCAAATTAACCATCACTCCATCACAAAGATGGCAGCACCCATAGCCACAAGGTGGTGGCACCCAGTCCCCTCAGCGTCACCGGAGTCCCCCAGTCCTGGGGGAGCTGCCGCAGAGAGAAGGCAGCGTGAGTGGCCTGGCGGAATGCTTGCTTCATCGCCGCGGTGATGGAGGGCCTCTGGGAAGCAGGCGCAGAGCAGCCGGGGTGGGACGCTTGCTTCATAGCTGCGGTGACACCCCGGCCTCAGAGGGCCTCTGGGGGAAAGGGGGGCTGGCCCGCAGCCTCCATGGCTGAGCGCAGACCCAGAGAGGAGACGGTGGGCCCACCTCCTAGGAAAGCAGCACGGCTCCCGGGAGGCGGCGGGCGGCCTACTGTGTGTGATGTCATGCGATGGGCTACTAGTATCAGATACTTGCATATGCTAGTGTCAGGTGCATGCATTCTATTTTATAGTGCTGCATTGTCAATTATGGAATAAGTAGCCACATATTGCTTAATTTAAATTAAATTAAAAATCCGTTTCCTTAGTCACACTAGCCATATTTCAAGCTCCCTGTGGCCAGTGGGCACTATATTTGACAGTGTGGATATAATACATTTCCATCATTGCAGAAAGTTTTATGGGGTGTTGTGCTCTAGTGGGTTCTAGGTGTTCCACAGTTCTGATTTATTCCAGTCTAATCTCTGCCTTTTCACTTAATAATAACTCTTCAGGTGGATTTTCTATAACTTCCTCTTTTTTATTTTGCCTCTGAACACAGAGATACACTGTATTGTTGGAACCTGTCCAAACAGCAATGCCAAGGGATGGAGAAGGCAATGCAACATGAATGTAGTGACAGTAACTTACTTACTTGTCATAAATGCCGAACATGTTACTGGGACTAATTGTAGCCTATATAAGTCCCCAAAGAAGTTTCTCAAGCAAGCATGGTTGGATCTTCTTATTTAGTAAAACTTTTTTAAAAATCTACTTTCTCTTGGCCAGCATGGTTTAGTGGTTAAAGTGTAGGCCAGCACACCAGAGAGTTGCAGGGTTCAATTCCCGGTCAAGGGCACCTACCATTCCCCAACCCAGGAGGCAACCAATCGATGTGTCTCCCTCACATAGATGTTTCTCTATCTCTCCCCTGCTCCACCCTCTCTTCCTCTCTCTAAAAATCAATGAGGAAAAATCTGTTTTCTTCCTTCCAGCTCTTTATTCCATTAGTACACCTGCCCAACGGTGTTGCCTTGGGACCCTTGAGGCCTGTAGGCAGGTTCTTTGGTTTCCTCTTACTATCATGCATGATAATATTTCAAAACCTGACATCCCATTTCTAAAATCAATAGATTTCTTTATAGAGCAGTTTTAGATTTAGAAAAAATTTCATTGGAAAGTACATAGTTCTCAGATGCCCTCTCCCTCTAACCCCCAGTGTCTCCTAATATTAACATCTTGCATAGTGTGGTACATCTGTTAAAGTTGATGAGCCATTATTGACACATTATTTTTCATTATGGTTCATAGTCTACAGTAGGGTTCACTCTTTGTGTTGCATATTCTATGGGTTTTAATAAATGCATAATGACATGTATCCATCGTTATAGTATCATACAAAATTGCTTCATTGCCCTAAAAATCCTCTATGGTCTGCCGATTCATCCCTCCTTCCCTCTCTGTTGGGCCCCTGGCAACCACTGATATTTTTGTGTTTTGCCTTTTCCAGAATGTCATATAGTTGGAATCATACAGCATGTAGCCTTTTCAGATTGGCTTTTTTTCACTTAGTAATATACATGTCTTTTTGTTGCTTGCTAGCTCATTTCTTTTTATTGCTGAATAATATTCCATAGTATGAATGCACCACAGTTTGCTTACCCACTTATCTACTGAAGGACATCTTGGTTGTTTAGTTGTTGTTTTTTTCAATTATGAATAAAGCTGCTGTAAACATTTGTGCATAGGATTTCATGTGGACATAAGTTTTCAATCCATTTGGGCATATACTAAGAAGCATAATTGCTGGATTATGTGGTAAAAAAATATGTTTAGTTTTTTAAGACACTAGCAAACTGTCTTCCACAGTGTTTGTTCCATTTTGCATTCCCACAAGCCATGAATGAGAGTTCTGTGCCTCCACATACTCTTCAGCATTTGGAGTCCCAAGTGTTTTGAATTTTGGCCATTCTTATAAAAGTGTACAGTAGTTTAATGTTTCTTTTCTATGTATCATGTCTAGCTGTGCCAGTTGGTACTAAAGTTACCTGTTTAATTTTTTACTATTCTTGAGTTTTTCTAATTTAGGGGCATAAGCTTGTTTGGACAATATGCTCTTTTAGTCCTGTTTTATTATTTTTTTACTCTATTATTTCAGATATAATTCCCCAGATGTTTTATTAAGCACGGATTATGCATATCCGATTTATATGTCAACCATATGGCAATCTCCCTGTTTTGTAGATATAGTCCTGCTTTACACGTGTTGCCCCAGAATAATTATTTTAATCCTTACCTGAGGGTAGGTTTATTGATTTTTAAAGGGAGAGAGGAAGGGAGAGAGAAACATCAATGTGAGAAACATCAAACTGTTGCCTCCCATATCCTCCATGACCAGAGATTGAACCCACAACCTAGGTATGTGCCCTGGAATCAAACCTGTCTCTCTTTTTTTGGTATATGGGATATTGCTTCAACCAATTGAACCACCCAGCCAGGGCAAACCCAGAATAATTATTAATGATATCCTTTCCACTTACAAAAGTGTCCCAGTTTGAGTTAAAATTATTTCATTATTCTGCTTGAACATCACCTGGCTTTTAGGGCAGAAACACATCTTCTCTTTCTCTTTCCCTCCATTGTCTTTAACAGGGTGCTAAGATGTAGTAAATGTGCTTTAAGTACCTTGGAAATGGGTGAATGGAAGCCACTTGTTAAAATGAGCTGGATCTTCTGTGTCTGCTTTCCAGGTCATGTGTTTTAGCATTCCATCCTTAGGACTCAGCTTCAAGGTAACTTTGTAGCAGTTCTTCAGGCTGCATTGCCTATAGTTGCACTACTTCTGCTCATTTGACAGCAGGTGTTTGATAACCTGATGTAATTTGTCTCTTGCATATGGTGAAGCCAGTATAAGCAATCTTTTTGGTGGCTGTGTGCCAGCCTCTCTGGGTTATACACCCTATCTTTCCATTCTGTATGCTTTATAGAAAACCCTGGTGAAATTGTGCACAATAGACCTGAAGGAATTATTGCTCCTTTTCTTACCTTTTTAATGTCTGAAGTCTAATGTTACTTTGACATCAAGCTCTGTCTACCAGCCTCCCAAAGGATAGACTGCCTTCATGATTCATGAATTTTCCCAGTGCCTTATTAAACTATGGTCTGATTATGCAGCCAATTTCAGAAAGAGCTACCATCTCTGTGTTGCACAGACTCTCTTGGTAGAGTCTACCTTGTGAGTTGCCGTCCTACAACCGACCCACCGCCACTGCCCTCAAGTTCTTTAATAATGTACTGAGATACTGTTTGGTCTGCTTTTCCTACTCTAGAAATTAAGTCATGATTATTACCTACTCTTTTAAAATTATGGAACATGGAAGTCATAGAGAACTATATGAAAATATATTCTATATCTCCTTAAAGCTCTGTATCAAAGATGCAGAGGTGAGCATACTGAGGCTCTCAGGTAGTGAGGTTTTGTTTTCTTTGATGTATATACTACCATAGCTTGAAAGATAATTTTGGCTAGCAAAAGCTTTATCTTATGCAAATTTACAGATTTCCTTTTTCCATAATATTTGAAGATTTCCACATAAAAGAAGAGAAGGTGAATTGAGCCAGATATGCAGAACTCAGAGTAAATAATAAATATATACTATCCCCCCCCCACATATATATATATATATATACAGAACATTAAAAATAAGCCAACTAGAAAACCAGGTTTTTTTCTTTTTTTTTTTGAATAAAGCTAACCAGGGGTCTATAGCATATATAGGGTGGAGCAAACGTAGTGAGTCTGAGAAACACAGAGACTCTTCTTTTTTTTAATTGGATTTATCGGGGTGACATTGATTAATAAAATTATATAGGTTTCAAGTGTACAGTTCTATAACACATGTTTACACTGTTTTATTCTTATATTACTATTTATTAATTATTATTTTATTTTCCATACAAACAACTGTAAATGTATTTTTGCCCCACCCTGTACACCTAAGTGAAATGATTTCTAATACTCAGTGAAATGTTCATAAACATAGTGGTAATGAATCATCATATTTTCTTATTCTTCATCAGTGAATAAAAACAAGGTTTTTGTCCCTAAGGGTGTTCACCATCTGAGTTTCTTTGCTGTTAAAAGAGAAAACAATGTGCGTGACATTTCTATAATTTCAAAGAGAATGAGGGAGTGGAAATGAAGGGAGGATTCATTGCTAAGAAGCACAGATCCTATTTTCTTGTAATGTCACTAATAATAACTTAGAAATGGTAGCTAGAGTATAAATGCTGTATAAACAAAAATAAATCTATACTAAATGGTTTTTAATGTTTGAAAGGTAAAAGTAACTGCAAAGTAAAAATCAGTTTACGATAAACACCTTCTCAATAGCAATGTATTTTGCCAGAGTCCTCCCTGGAGTTTTTGGCATATTGCTCAGAGATGCCGCAATAGAATATATTTAATGAGATATTTTCCATTCATTATTTTCTACTGAGAGATGCTTTTCCAAGTGTAGAAATTAAAAACTATAAATTCTTCCAAAGAAATGATTTCAATTTCAGTATGAACATTCCAAATAAGTCTTCTCCCAGCATGCGGTTATACTGCTTTTTACTAGCAAATGCAGTTTCAGAATAGATAATCATAAAACTGAGACGCAATCCAGTTTCCATAAATATATGACAATTAAAGTGACTGCAGTAGAATGATAAGAATCTTAAAGGAGAGAACTGCCCTCAGATGACATTGAGGCAAACTCCCTGCCAAGGTTGAAATCCATATGATATTGCAGACAGATGGCAGCCCAGCTTCCCTGTCAATACTTCCAGTTTCAAGGAGTTCATGCTTTCCCAAAGCAGTTCTATTGTCAGATGGCTCTCTTTCTTAGAAGGAGTAAAATGTGTTTCCTGGGAATATTCACATTTTGACTAAACTCTCCCCCCCGGCCCCGCTCCTCCCAGTCCCTACCCACCTCCCCCGTCTTCACTACCCTATTGCCCGTGTCCATGGCCTAGGTATATACGTATATAAGTTCTTTCGTTTATCTCTTCTCATCCTCCCAACCCCATATTGAGGTATGTCAGTCTGTCCCATGCCTCCATGCTTCAGGTCTTATTTTGTTGGTCAGTTCATTTTGTTCATTAGATTCCACAAATAAGTGAGATCATGTGATATCTGTCTTTCTCAGTTTGGCTTATTTCACTGAGCATAATATTTTCCAGGTCCATCCATGCTGTCCCAAAGGTAAGCAACACAAAATATTCTCCCTTTGTCACTGTAGGAATGACAAGCTGTCTCTAACCTTGAGGGCTCAGGACACAGCCCAGCAGTAGGAGGTGAGGTTGAGATGCTCCTGACTGCCTTCGAAAGAGTCAGGGCCAAACCTATACATGACAAGGGTAAGATATGACTCAGCAGGCTCAGACTAAGGAAAGACAGATGCCCTGAAAACAACACAAACCAAAACAGAAGGTAGGACATTAACTAAGGAATCCAACCTGCATAGGTCAGCCCGTATATGAGAATATCTTCTCTTGCAGATGCTTAAAAAATCTTTGTTTTGGGGCTTTATGCTTTATTTGGGGGAGGGGGGTGTAGGTATATCAGAAATACATTAGTAGACCCACTTCAGAGTGCCAGCAACTATGACAGAGACAGATGTCATTGACTGTTCTTTTCCAAGTGTTACAATAAGCACTTGGGTTAGGACGATAGATTATTTGACAACTGTGGGCTGCATCCAGAATTTTTATTATCTTTCTGCGTGCAGTTCCAACTCTTCAGAACTGTTAGCACCCTGCGATGCTGACATAATATGTCCCTTTTGAGGCTTTGCTTTTTCTGGCTAGGCTTCAAACTAAGGACTTATAACAGTTTTATTTGCATAAATAGATACCAAATGTGTCATTTTACTGCTTTTTTTTTTAAAAAAAAGTCTTCAATTATAACTCTAGTCAGAGACACATGTATACTAATTTTTTCACTGATTATGCTTGCACACAGCCTCTTCCTCCCATGAATATGATACCCTCTGTCATTACACGCAGGTTAAGGACCAGAGTTGAAAGAGAAGAGGCTTTCTAAGTGCTTCCACTGCTAGTACTCTCTTTTGTTGTTGTTGCTGTTAATTCCCACTGGAGGATATATTTCCCATTGATTTTAGAGAGAGTGGGAGGAAGAGGGTAGGAGGAGAGAGGTAAAAGAGAGAAACCTCAATGTGAGAGAGCCACATCAATTGGTTGCCTCCTGAATGGGCCCAAATCGGAGGGGGAACCTGCAACCCAGGTATGTGCCCTTCATCAGAATCAAACCTGAGACCCTTATGTGTGGTCAGATGCTCCAACTCCTGAGCAATGCTGAGCAGGGTTGGAACCCTCTTTTGTAGAATGCCAAATAATGGAACATAATCTTTCCTCCAACCCACCCACACATACCCAACTCTGTCTCTCAGCATGCAGTTCTATGACACTTTTTTCCCAGTTTTATTGAGGCACACTTGAAAAATAAAATTGTAAGCTATTTAAAGTGTAAAATGTTATGGATTGATATATTTACATTGTGAAAGGATTACCCTCATCCAGTTAATTAACACAATCATTATCTCTCTCTCTCTCTCTCTCTCTCTCTCTCTCTCTCTCTCTCTCTCACACACACACACACACACACACACACACACACACACACAATTTATAATACTTAAGTTCTACTCTGGTAGCAAGTTTCGAGTTTATAACTGAAAGTTTGTTCCCTTTTACCAGTCTCTTTCCACTTTCTCTATCCCTCAGCCCCGGCAACTACTTTTCTACTGATTGTTTCTGAGTTTGACTTTTTTTAGATTATACATATAAGTTATACCATTCAGCATTTGTCTTTGTCTGGCTTGTTTCACTTAGCATAATGCCCCCCAGATTCGTCTATGTTGTGACAAATGACAGGATTTCCTTCTTTTTTAAAGCTGAATAATTTTCCATCACATATATCACATTTTCATATATACATATATACATATATATACATATATACATATATACATATATATATATATATATATATATATATATATATATATATATATACACTAGAGGCCCAATGCACAAAATTCATGCAAGGGGCTCGGCCCTCACAGCCCCGGCTACCGTGCGGCCCTGGCTGCCCCTGGTTGTTCAGGAAGATCATTCCAGAAGATCATTCCAGAAAGTCGTTCCACCGTCCAGTCTAATTAGCATATTAGCTCTTTATTATATAGGATAATCTCACATGTATAGTTCACATTTGCTTGATTAATTTACCATTGATGGATAGATTGTTTCCATACCTTGGCTATTGTGAGAATGCTGAAATAGACATGGGAGTATAGATATCTCTTCAAGATAATGGTTTCATTTCCTATGGTATATACACAGAAGTTGGATTATTGGATCATATGGTAGTTCCATTTTTAATTTCTTAAGGAACTTTCATAATGTTTTCCATAGTAGCTGTACTAATTTACATTCCCACCAACAGTGTACAGGGGTTCCCTTTTCTCCACATTCTCGCCAACATTTGTTTTCTCTTTTTTATAATAGCCATTCTAATATGTGTGAATGATATCTTGTAATTTTGATTTGCATTTCTTTGATGATTTGGTAATCTTTGATGATTACCTGTTGTCCATATGTATGTCTTCTTTGAAAAAATGTCTATTTAGGTCCTTTGCCCATTTTTAATTTGGTTATTTGCTTTTTGCTATTGAGTTGTATGAGTTTCTTGTATATTTAGTATATTAAGTTTTTATCAGATATTTTCTCTCATTCATAGGTTGACATTTCATTTTGTTGGAAGAAGCTTTTTTTTTTTATGTAGTTCCACTTGTTTATTTTTGCTTTTGTTGCCTTTACTTATGATGTCAAATTCAAAGAATTATTGCCAAGACCAATCTCAAGGTGTTTATTCCCTAGGTTTTCTTCAAGGAGTTTTATGGTTTCAGGTTTTACATTCTTTAATCCATTAATTTTTTTGTATGGTGTAAGAGCGGGGTCTAGTTTCATTGTTTTGCATGTAGCAATCTTATTTTCCTAACACCATTTATTGAAGAAACTGTTCTTTCCCCATTGCATAATCTAGGTTCATTTGACAAAAATCAATTGACTGTGTATAACTTAGATGATATCTGGGCTCTCTAGTCTGTACCACTGATCTATGTGTCTTCTTTTATGCCAGTGTCATGCTAATTTGATTACTATAACATTGTAATATAGTTAAAATCAAGAAGTGTCATGTCTCCAGTTTCATTCTTCCTCAAGATTACTTTAACTATTTTGGATATTTTGTGTTTTCATACAAATTTTGGGAATGTTTGTTCTATTTCTGTGGAAAATGCCATTGAAATTTTGATAGGCGTTGCATTGAAGCTGTGGATCACTTTTTCTCTTAATTGTGATTTATGATGCCAAGTTTAAGAATGATGGGAGAATTGCCCTGGCCGGTGTGGCTCAGTTGGTTGAGTGTCGTCCATGCACATAAAGGTTGCTGGTTCAATTCCCAGTCAGGGCACATGACCAAGTGTCCAGTTCAGTCCCCAGTTTGGTGCATACAGGAAGCAGCCAACCAATGTTTCTCTCTCACATTTATGATTCTCTCTCTGTCTTTCCCTCTCCCTTCCTCTCTCTCTAAAAAATCAATAAAAACATATTTTTAAAAAGAATGATGGGCCAATAATATTGCTGCAAGAGTTAAATGAACCATTTAAATTAGAAAAAATTATTGAGGGTTGCATAGAGCTAATATTTAAATGTTGATTTTTTTATCTGAATTCAAAGACAAGAGAGTTTATATTTTGTTTCTTGATCATAAAATGAATCTTTTGTCTTTTGTTTAATATCAAAAATTGTTACAACTTTAATAGCATATAAGCTTTTCTCTCCTCTTTCCCATTCCCAATACTTTGTGCCAAGCCTGCCCTATTACAGGTGTTTTTCTCTGAATTAAAAGGATTACAGGCTATACTTTTAATATAATAGTAGCTATATTTATCAAAAATCTTGTCAACTCTGAAGTTAGACATCTGTCAGCCTACAATTCAGCATTGTTCTCTGAAACATCTGAGGAAGAGCTTAACATTAGGCATTTGATACTTAGTATAAAAGATTTATATGGTTTTTATTGAGCCATATAATTCAATCTCTGATTTAGAATTTCAAGTTTTTTAGATCACAAATTCTTCAAGCTCCTATAATTACTGAATGAACGGACGTGCATTCAGGTATATTATCTTGATCATTGCAAGGCATGATTTGGGAGTTGCGATCCAAAAGGACACTAAATTTATATTGCTTTTTAGTTTATAGTATAATTTAAATTTCTTATTTAATCTAATAGATTTTCCAAATGCCATAATCAACTCAACACATTTGCTGCAACTGACTATCTTTAAATAAATTCATATTTGAATATTAACACTAAAAAATATTTATGTATATGTCTGATTCCTTCCCACGGTTCTCATGGAGAAAGACTATGTCAGAATTCATCTTGGTGTCCCCATTGCCTTGCAGAATGATAAGCACAGGGCAACATGCAATCTATGTTCATTGAATAACTAAATCCATTTTAAAGCAATCCTATGCCTTTGATAATTACATATATAATATTCGAAGTACCTGAACTTACTTGATTTTTCAAAGCACTGTTCTATGATACCAAATATTTGGGGGAGGGGCAGGTTATATATTTGCTCGTTGTATGTTGAAACACAATTCTCAAATTTCTTTGTAAAATGTTTTCCTATCTACCCATCTTACATCAGTATTACAACTTATGTAATCTACGATTTTTGAAATCTGGCCAGAACAATAATCTATACATCCATTCCCACCTAAAATGTAGAAAGCCATCTGTCTTGATTTAAAATAGCTATCATTCCAATCTGTTGTCACCTATCATTTCATCGTTGCTATTTAAGAGAATCTTTGAGCACTAGTGTCTATTTTATTGGGGCATTCAAAAAGGCAAGAGGCCAACTGTAATAATTTCTTGCTCTGATCACAAATAGCCAGATTGGTCTGTTTCGAGTAACAAAATCCTCTTCCTCAGTGGCCACTGTTTGTCTTCAGATCCACATTAACACTAGTGTTATGTTTAACAGGACAGAGTCGCATTTTCAGTTGGCATCATTTTATTGTTCAAGCTTTGTGCAGAATTTTTTCCTGACATGACCTATCTTCAATGTTTACTTCCTGCCAAAGAAATATAATCTCGTTGTCTAAGAATTTACTCTGTGGGCAGACTATAGAACAAAGGAAACATCAGCCCTGCATAATATTTTTCAGGCATAAAATGTAGTCCAGGAGCCTACAAATAAATAAAACAACAGCTGTCTACTGACCCAGCAGGCACAATGCACCAGTCATAACATAGTCAGCGGTAGCTCAAACCCTGAGAACATTGTTTATTTTAAAGAGTCAAGTCTCAGTTGTTCCTGGAAAAGGGAGGCAAAGATGAGCATGGCTCATTGAGTTGAGAATACAGTTTTAAAAGACTCATGTTTCCATTAGTTTGAAATGTTTTTCTACTCAATACTGTTTTTCTGGAGTTATTTTCAAATAGGAAAACTAATATTTTAGTCATTGTGTTCCTTTTTACTGGTGTAGATTTTAAATCTAGGGCGTACAATTACGAATTAAAGAAATGATCAGAGTAGAAACAACATGGGCAAAAAAAAAGTAGAGGGGTAGATGAGCATTACCTTAGGTTTATCAAGCCACTTTCCAATTTAAGTCATGGTATTAGTTTCCTGTTGGTGCTATCATAAATTACCTCAAATTCAGTTGCTTAAACAACATGAATTTATTAGCCTACAGTTCTAGAGGTCAGAATTATTATGTGAGTCTCATTCAGATAAATACAGAATGTTGGGAGTTCTACAAAATGAGGCTAAAGGGGAGAGTCTGTTTCTTTTTCTTTTCCAGCCTCTAGAGGTAGCCCAGATACCTTTGCTCATGGCCCCTTTCTCCATCGTTAAAGCTAGCCATAATGGGTTGAGTTCTTCTCACATAGCATCACTGTGAACTCTTCTTCTACTCCCCTTGCCCAATTTTAAGACCTATTGGAAAGAGTGCCCAGGGCACACTGTGCCTAAGAATTCTATTTTTTAAAGTATATTTTTATTGATTTCAGAGAAGAAGGGAGAGGGAGAGGGAGCTAGAAACATCAATGTTGAGAGAGAATCATTCCACAGCTGCCTCCTGCATGCCCCCCACTGGGGATCAAACCCGCAACCTGGGCATATGCCCTTGACCAGAATTGAACCCGGGACCCTTCAGTCTGCAGGCCAATGCTCTATTCACTGAGCCAAACCAGCTAGGGCCCTAAGAATTCTATTCTGATTGGAAACTTTGTAAGACATATCTTTCCCTGTAGTATTAATACCATCAAAGTGGAAGAGACTAAGGGAAGAAGAGGCCAAAAGAGACTGAGCATTTTATCCAAAAGAAACGAAGCATTACACAAAAGCGTTCATTGGATTGTCATAATAGACTATGTTTTAAATTAAACACTGCTAAAGAGCATGTGGGGCTTGGCACAAAATATGAAATTAGTTAGGGACAAAACAACAAGAAGATTTCTGGTCCCACTACATTTAGATATACATAGAAAAATATATATCCTTTAATTGTCTATAACTGATGTAATCTTCATAGCATGTTCTTATCTACTGGTCATTAGGAAAAGAAGTAGCAAGAGGAGGGGAAAAGTTCATGTTAGACCTATTTGTTAAAACCTATACTGCTCTGATAATGTAAGCAATAGCTCCCCCTTGAGAATAAAATTCAGCCTCTTTGGGTTCTTATTTTATAATCTTCCAATTTCCTTCTTGACTTATTTTTTAAGATTATGTCTATATTAGGGGCAGAGGAACAACTTACCACGCTTGCTCCTCTGTTTTCCAGAAAAACAGCCCATATGCCCTGATTGCAGGGTGCCCTGCTGGATTCTGATACCATAGTCTATGCTCTGTTACTTCAGTCCATCCTTTGGCTAAAGTAATGCTTAAGGGGAGCAATGGACATATCTCTCTTTTTGAGTTCTTATTCCCCTCAGATTCTACTGAGCCTATTCCTATCTACCATTACAGGCTCTGTGGCCAGAACCCCAGTTTCTATGACAGGGTTATGTTTTTCTCATTATAGTAGGTCCATGGCAAGTTCATTGCCTTTCAACTAAATAATGGCAATGATCTTGGGTTCACATCTCTCATAGTTATTTACCCTTCTCTGGGAATGGCTGGACCTAAGGGCATTTTAAGAATGCCAGCTAAAGCCTTTCTGCTTCTGGTCACACTGTTCTACTTCCTAACTAATTTGATATGTACCAAGTTGGTGCTCAATGCACTACACAGAAGTCTTCTCCAAATGCTTAAATATGGAGCAGAAAAGGGCCCTCTGCTCTTGAGTTTTTCCCTCACTCACCCATAGGCTTTATCCTAGATGGAGGAAATAGGAACATAAATCTCCATTTCCTCTTTCTGTTACCTTTCTTCTTTTCCCCACTGTCTCACAGAGCTTTAACTTAAATGACTTTCTTTTTTCAATTAGCATCCTCTTGACTTACATTTAATAACAAGAAGATGCTCTTGAATTAAGTTGCAGGTAATAGCAACCAATTCAAAAACCTAAGCAAATTGGGTGTTCAGAGAAGGGTTAAACCATTAGCTAATAGGTTGGGAAAGTATGCAATTGAACATCATAAACTACTCTAAATAGATCATTGAACTCTGGGGGGTCTTCTTTTCTCTCATTTCTTCTCCCTCTCTACTCATATATTTTTCCTTCCCTATAATTCAATTCAGTTCTTTATCAGTGTGAACCATCTCCTACCACATGCTGGGGGATATGACATCTATTCTGTTCATTGTTAGAGAGTGGGAATTTTTGAGCACTACTGAGGCTGTGGACTATGCCCCAGATAGAGTTGTCAGTGCTGACACCAGGCCAGGCCTTGAGATATGGTCTCATGGCCTCTTCCCAGTACATAAGCCTTCTTTCATAGAACACTGTCAGCTTTCTGAAGAACAGGATGACCCTGTAAATAACATGGTCGTCAATGGCATGACCCTGATGTTGCTTGGGAAAACTTTTGTCTTGGGTTGCTTGCTCTGAAAAAACAGGATGTGGTTAATGGGCTTAAAAGTGGTCCTGCACAAAGGGTTGGGGCTGCTGTCTGGATTCCCTGTGTGGAGAAAGTCAGAGCAGTCACCGGCCGGCTATTAAAAGCTCCCTAAATTTTAATTTGGTCTGGACTCCAGTGGTCGTTCACTTGCGTTCGCTCCACAACATTCATCATGATCACCATGCTAGGGAAATACAACCTCCTTCACTTAACACCTGAGTTCCACATTTTACCACACCTTTCACCAGAAATACTGACTCACAGTTCCATTTTAAAATTTAGAAAATATTTACTGGTCTGACTTTGATTTAATATCCATGACAGGACTTAATCAAATGTGGCTAGGGGAAGGGTCACATAAGATCATGGCTACCAGGGAGCCAATCTTCTTTAATGTGAAGCCACTCCCAGAGATGGGGATATCACTATGAGAGACGTTAGCCCAAGATCATTGCCATTCTTCAGAACATAGTTTTAGAGCTATTGTATCAGACCCTATTTTTGTGTGTATTGCTAATGGAAATTTTCCAGTGCTGGTGGGACATTAGCAATATGGGTAATGTCTAGATTATGTATAACATAAGGTGCCTTCATTATTTTAAATTTTATGCCTAATGGCACTTGTCAATTTCTCATAAGGGATATTTTTAAAGTCGGGCAATCTGACTGCAGTATCAAACACCATATACCACCAGTCTTGAATCTGCTGATTAGCTGGCCAGATTCCCTTCCTCCCTCACTGTTCTGATCACAGAATATTTTTTTATGTTTTGGTCATAATCGCTAATGTTGTATTATATCTACTACTGAGAATGGAAGGCAGTTGCACACATTTTGGATTTTTATGTATAGCATATATTTCAATAAGTTCATGGAAGACATAGTCAGTGAACGATAAATTGTTGAATGAATAGTTTAATAATTTGCATATGTCAATATTGAAATTATTTTGAGATAAAGAAATTTAATTGTATGAAAGTAATTTTGTGTATATTGTTTTGTTGTTTGGATTGGTCTGTTTGAATTAGAAACATGAAATACACTTTTTGACTGACATTAACATAATTTACTGATGATGTTAGCAATCTATTTTAACTTCTAAATGCCAGCTTTCATATCTCTAAAATAATGATCCCCCAAAATTGCACTAGAAGCTGTTCTGCTTTTCTTGTACTATTGCTGCTCTCTTTTCTTCTGCTACAAATTTTATAAACACAGTTGTATTATCTCAGAACTTTCCTGCTGGAAAGAGATGTGAGAAGGTGTTGTGCATATTAGTATATACATTTTGAGGGTAGTTAGCTACATTACTTTATACTGGTTTCCCAAGCTCTCAGACTTCAATTTCCTTAGTTGTTAAGTGGAAATAATGAATAAGATATTGCTAATTCTAGAAGCCAGAATAGATTTGGGTAGAAGGGGCAGCCAGGATCAAAATACAATTCAGTGTTTCTTTGCAAGGGAGGGAAAGGTAATCACAGTACCTTGTCTTAAAGGCAGTGAGAACTAAAAATTCAGAAACTGTCAGAATATTAAAAGAAGGTTTTGAACAAGAAATAGAACTAGTATAGATGAAATAAAATTAAATACTAATATTTAGATTAAGCAAAGGCCCTGGTACTTGTGAGTGTAATGCAGTGAGATCTGGGAGCAGATGTGAATGGACAAGCTTTTGCCCTAGATGTGCCTCATATTTTGATGTGGTTAATTTGCATGCAGTAAAGTGTACACATTTCAGGTACAGCTTGATTTACTTTTAAAAGTATATGTTTCCATTCACCCATTTACTAGTAAACATCACTTAGCCCAAGATTTTTTCTCATTCTCTTTAGCAGTCAGTATTACACCCTCCCCAGAGTCAGGGGCTATTCTGACTTCCGCCATATATTAGTTAACTTTACGTAAATGCAATCATATAGTATGCATTCTTTTGCATCTGGATTTTTCCCATCCATATAATTTTTCTGTGCTGTATTCATGTCGCTGTGTATAATGGTAGTTTGTATGTTTTTATTGCTGAGTTGTATTTGTTGTATAAGTATTCTGCAATTTGGTTATCTATTCTCCTATTGGTGTAGATTTATGTTGTTTTCATTTTTTGACTAAATTTTGAATAAAAGTGCTATGAATATTTTTAATGATTAGACATATGCATTATTTCTCTTGGCTAGGAATGGAAATATTGGCACAAGTGCTGGCTTATGTTTAGCTTTAGTAGATTCAGCCAAATCGTTTTTTGAAGTGATTGAACTAATTTACATTTCCACTATCAATGTATGAGAGTTCTAGTTATTCAGTATCCTTGCCATTATTTATGTTGTTCATATTTTTAATAATAGCAATTCTAGTGGATGTGTAGCGCTTTAATTATGATTTTTATTTGCATTTCCCTGGTGACTAATGATGTTGACTACCTTGTCAAAGTTTACAGGCCATAGGGTTTCTTATTTTTGTGTATTTTCAGTCCAAGTCTTCTTCCCATCATTTTAAATTGGATTTTGTGTTTTTCTTGATTTGTAGGTTTTTATCATATAGATAGAAATCTTTTATCAGATTACCATCTCCTTGTTAGTGTCTTGCATATTTTCATTCTTAATGATATTTTTTGCTCATCAGATGTGCTTTATTTTAATGAAATCTAATCTATGAATTCTTCCCCTAATGTTCTGTTTCAGAAATATTTGTTTATCTCAATATTCTGATATTCCTATGTTTTACTCTATAAGCTTTATTATTTTCACTTTTATTTATTTATTTTTTTAATATATATTTATTGATTTCAGAGAGGAAGGAAGAGGGAGAGAGAGAGAGAAACATCCATGATGAGAGAGAATCATGGATCGGCTGCCTCCTGCAAGTCCCCCACTGGGGATTGAGCCCACAACCCGGGCATGTGCCCTTGACCGGAATCGAACCTGGGACCTTTCAGTTCTCAGGCCGAACCAGCAAGGGCTATTTTCACTTTTAGATCCATGGTTCAATTTGACTTAATTTTTGTGCGAAGTATGTGGTAGAAGTCAAGACATTTGTTTTCCAATATGGATATCCATTTGCTCCAGCGCTATTGCTTGAAAAGACTATTCCTGCCCCTGACCCACACTGAAGTGTTGTGGTACATTGGTAAGAAAACAAGTTATCTTCTACATAAAAATACATTTATTCTCTCAATTGTCAAGAGGCACTACCACCCTCAGCTTGCTGTAACTATGTCAGCAAATGAGGGGACCAACATTGCTAAAAAACTTCACAAGCACCCATGCTTTAGCCAAGACTCCAAACCTGCCAGAAGGCCCTCTTCGTATTCTGTTCTACAAAAACCTGCCCTGAGTTCAGGCTTTAAAAACCCATAGACCCTGGGGCATTTTGGAATTCAAGAACAAGGATAACATTAGGGGTCATGCAAGGATTCCTGCTACAATGTTGTCTTAAATTTGTATAGCCTTTTAAAAAATACAGGCTACATTCACAGATATTAACAGGCTTTATTTTTATGAGAAACTTTAAAAGACACACAAAAGAATTGCCCAATATTATTTTTTTCATCTTAGTTGTAAGCAAAATGAAGTCCTTTAAAACTGTGGTCAATCCAAGGACACATACCCTAGTAAGTAGTAGAACCAAAACTCAAACTGTCAAGTTCAAGAGTGTTCATTATGCTCTTTCCATTAAAATATTGTATAGTCTAGCCACAAGCATCAAATTCTATGTATTATTTAAAGACCATTTTGTTATACATATTTCATAAACTGGTACTGATAAACAAATCCTAAGAGGAAACAGGACATTATTAAATCATTACTTTCAAAATATAAAGGGGCAATAAATGGTGTTGGAAGGAGACAACTTTGGGTTGTGAACACACAATACAATATACAGATGATGTATTATAGAATTATGCACCTGAAACCTATATCATTTTATTATCAATGTCACCCCAATAAATTCAATAAAAATTTTTAAAGTAAATAAATGCATTTAAAATCTAAAAGAAAAATATATTTTCATTGAAAAGTTCAGTTTTTTACTTATATTAGAAAAGATATATCAGTGTCAGGTATTTTTTAAATGCAAAATAAATTCCTTTAAGAGGGACTATTTTGAATGTTGGGCTATACAGCATTAACCAAATTGCATAAGTGTTAAAAATAATTAACAGCATCAAATATTACCAATTAAATTGAAATTCTCAAATGACATCTCTTGTGTTAGTAATGAAAACATCAAAATATAGATGACTCATCAGGAATGATATCTAAGGAAAAAATAATGAAATTAATTCATGCTTTCATTAAATTTGCATTCAATACCATTAAATACAAAGAAATAGCTATTCTAATTGAAATATTCTATAAGAAATTTTGTTTCTTTTGTTATTCAAACTAAAAATATGTTTTCTGCCAAAACTGGTTTGGCTCAGTGGATAGAGCGTCAGCCTGTGGACTGAAGGGTCCCAGGTTCGATTCCAGTTAAGGGCATGTACCGTGTTTGCGGGCACATCCCCAGTTGTGGGTGTGCAGGAGGCAGCTGACCGATGTTTCTCTCTCATCGATATTTCTAACTCTCTATCCCTCTCTCTACCTCTCTGTAAAAAATCAATAAAATATATTTAAAAAAATAAAAAATAAATAAAAATATGTTTTCTTCCAGGATTCACCTGAGAAAGTAACAAAAACTTACCAACTACAGATCTTTCCCTTAAGACCAACAATATAATTTAGATATATTTGTATCATTTTCTCTTAATTTATTTTAAAAACTAAAGATATATAATTCAGAAGATACATAATTCATAAATATAACTCAATACATAAAAATTTAAAAGATAGCCAAAGCATTCAATGTGAAACACTTTTTAAAGACTGTCATAAAATGGCTCTGCTTTCTCTTCACTCTGTCCTTGCTCTGATCAGATTTTTTTGGTCTCCGTTATAGAGCCTATTTGGCAATATCACTGCTTTCCTAGGATCGGGCATTATATTGATTCTTTTTTGTTGTTGTTGTTAAATACATTTATTTTTTTTAATTTATCTTTATTGTTGAAAGTATTACAGATGTACCCTTTTGTGTGTGTGTGTTTCCCCTCCATTGGCCCCCTTCTCCTCATACCCACCCCTCCCAAGCCTTCACCACACTATTGTCTGTGTTCATGGGCTATGCATATATGCATATAAATTCCCCAGTTAATCTCTCTCCCTGAAATTCATCACTCTGTCCATGGTTCTATGTCTCTGGATCTATTTTGTTTATCAATTTATTTTGTTCATTGGATTCCACATATCAGTGAGATCATGTGATACTTATCTTTCTCTGACTGGTTTATTTCAGTCAGCATAATACTCTCCAAGTCCATCCATGCCATTGCAAATGGTAAGAGTTTCTTCTTTTTTTTATCTCAGAGTAGTATTCCATTGTGTAAACTGAACTTTTGGAGGTTTGGCTAATCATGTAACTACTTGCCCTTATGTACACTTGATTTCTTATGGCAAACAATACCCTTTTACTTCAGTTCATGTTAAGTAGAACAGGTAGATGGCTCAGGCTGGTCAAAAAGAGCATGGCTGTCCTATGTCATAGTGACTGGCTAGTGGTAGGCATATGACTGGCCCTCATCAGGCCAATCAGAACTATATAAATCCTGTATGGAAGCAAAATTTAGAATTTTTGAAAGTCTTTCATTTGAGTCTTTTCCTTCTTTTGTCTTTTATCCAGCTCCTACTCCAAGAGACAAGCTTGGTCATTGACATGATCTTTAGCAGGGACTTTTCTATCAAGATGGTTTTCCTTTGGAGTAAAGACTCCTGCTCCATAGTGGCTTTGATTTCATGCCCAGTTCAATTATTTCCACTTTAGAAATAACCCTCAGCAGAAATTCTCACACACTAAATTTCCTGATGCCTAAAATTGAGTAAAATGGCAAATAATGAGAAGTGAAATATAGATGGTGGCAGCCTTTTCATTTTGACTCTGATTTTTTTCCAACCAAAAAACAAATAATTGGTACATTTAAGGTTGCCATGAAACGTACTGATTTTTAAACCACATTTTTTGTACTGTAATCTTTCTTTATGGGGCTCTTTCAGTTACTGATTTTAATGTACTTCTATTTTCTCTTTTAGTTTAAATTAGTGTGTACTATTAATGACTATTTTTTCAAAGTATATGTAATTTTAAAAACTGTCATTTGTCAATATTTTCTTTAAAAAAGAAGGAACAATTATGGTTTGTTATGCATTCAGTCAGCTCTCAAAACAAATAATTGTACTTCCTGTCCAGAAAGTTACCTGGGAAAAATCCATGTGAGGTGGCCATCTGGGAATCTAAAAAAAAAACACAATACTTCCTGTCTGGGCCAATGATAAGAGCTTCTAGCACAGTAGCAATTATGAAATCTGGGATGGTTACTAGGTTTCATTCCTTCTCAGAAACAGATGTGTTTCAGGAGAGGTAGTGGGAATTAATATTGATGTCATAGAAGAGGTGGGAGCAAGAGGTCATGTCAATTGCAAAGTACAGAAGCCTAACCAAAACTAGCTTAAGAAAAACAGAGTGTATGTGTTCATGTAACTGGGATAAAATAAATATATTAACACATATCATACAATATATGCTAGGCCCGGTTCTAAGTGTTTTAACTCGTTTTATCTTCACAAAATTTCCTATGATCTAGGTGTTAGTACTATTGTCATCATCTTCCTGCTTTTCGTTTTCAAGAAATGAAGCCATAGAGACCTTATGTCATGTGAATGGGGCATAACCGGTTCACAAGCGGCAGAGCTGGGATTTCTATGCAGGCAGCGTGGCTGCAGAGACCCTGTATTGAATCATCAGGCTAAAGGGCCTCAAGTGCTGCTGGTACTGCAGGTAGCTCCACAGGGAGCTATGGGAGCTGCAACCCAAGGCTTGACTCCAGGACTCTTTTGGTTCATCTCAACAACTGTACCTGTCTCTGCTTCTCTCCCTGTGGACGATGTTTTCTTCAAAGTAGACTGGCTTTTCAATCTAGCAAAGACTCTGTCTCCTAGCAGTCTTGGGTTACTGACCCCAAGCAGTAAAAGACTGGATCTTGGTCACCTGCCCACTTCCATAGCTTGGAGTAAAGTACCTGAGGAAGGAGTAATAGGAAGCCTGCTGGACAGACAAAAACAAACAGCTCCACATTTCCCTGCCATTCCCACCGGCAAAAGTGAAGAGGTTTTGTTCTGTTTTTACTCAGTGAATGTTGTCATTCCTAAAAAAGCATAGAAATAGGACTGTCTTACATGGATTTTAAAGTTTATAATAGGACATTTAAAGAATTAGTAGTTATTCTAGGAATTGGTTTAGGATCTAAGCTTTTCAAGACCCATGGAGAAAGTTGTGAGAGCTTGGCAGGGAAAAAGTGGTTCAAAAAAAACCCATAAAAAACAAAATATATAAATATCTAATTAAATGTTTATAAAATTAGCATATTGGAAATATATCTATAATCTAACTCAAATCATATACAGATGGATTTTAATAGATTTGGTAAGAAGAGGACTCAGTTCTCCAGAAGTATGTGGATCTAGATCCTTGGAGGACTTAAGATAGCGCTGCTGCAATGTAACTCTTGGAGGATCAGAGGATCCAAAGGTTATCTGAAAAAAGAGAATGTTTTGACCATCATATGAGTTTCATTTGCCACCTTGGTCCATGTCACCTCAAAACAAATGGAGCTATTTAAACTTTGAGGATCCTTTCTAAGTTTTCTGCCAAAGTTCTCACAAATGAGAAAGTCTTCATCCTGTCTTTACTCACAGAGTATACAAATGATTATTATAGTTTCTAGAGCTATTAAATATATTTATGTATTTTAAATGAAAGATCTAGAACTAAAAATAGTATATCCTGATTATTGTGGTTAAACTCAGACTTATAAATGATCTGCACTGCTGAATTAAAGCCTAATATTAAAAATGATTAATTGTTCTTTAGTTGTTGGATATGTTATTTGATAAGAACATTTTGTCCTTAGGCCAATAACCATCCATTTGCTTGTTTTTGCCAAGAACAAGGTCAAGGACAAGGAAAATCTCCTTTTCCTTTTATTGTGATGCTTTATTTTATTACTCCGTTGCAGAGTTTTTTGTTTTTTGTTTTTTTTTGTGGCCTGGATAGCTCCTATTTTGACTTAGGCATCTACTTCTGAATGCAGTTATGAATATAGCCAGATATGCAGCATGGTCCATTTTCCAACATGTTACCCAAATATTTGGGGAGATCTTATAAATATACAAACTCATAAATATTTATGGAGATAGATTGATAGATAATGGATACTTTACTTTAAATGGTAAAATCATGATACTCATACAAATAAAAAAGGAAAATGTGCCATATATTTTATTTCAGTCAGTAATTAGTGAGATAATCACTAAGATATTATAACCAGTTCAAATAAGAATTCAAAGTATCACATGTTGATAGATAAAAAGTGCTTAAATTAATTTATGAATAGATAGAAATTGGTCAATATTCAAGGGACAATAACCAATTCCATTGAATACAATTCCATTGAATAAAATGAGACAATATTTCAGTGCTATCATCTAAAATGTAGAGTTGTGAAGTAGCTCAAAAACAATGACAGGCACAGCACCCCCATGGAATCTGCTAACATAGAAAGGTTTGCTGGATACTTGTTTCCATGGGTTCATTTCAAATCTTTTATAATTTTCATTGAAAATTTTTATAAATAAATAGACAGATATAGACAATGTAACCTATATATTTTTTTAAATATACTTTATTGATTTTTTACAGAGAGGAAGGGAGAGTGATAGAGAGTTAGAAACATCAATGAGAGAGAAATATTGATCAGCTGCCTCCTGCACACCCCCTACTGGGGATGTGCCCGCAAACACAGTACAAGCCCTTGACCGGAATCGAACCTGGGACCCTTCAGTCCGCAGGCCGACGCTCTATCCACTGAGCCAAACCAGTCAGGGCTGGAATCTATATATTTTAAAGTAAAATGTCAAATGCCAATATCACATTAATTTTAATTATAAAGTAGGTGACATCTAAAGCATTTCTGCTTTTTGGCCTTATGTCCTCTTATTTTATAACTAGCGTTCCCGTTGCAGGAAGAATCCTGCAATAGGGTTTCCTGCTGGACTCTACCCCGCCCCGCCTGCACTCCTCCCTTCTCCCCTGCCCTGCCTTCTCCCCCAACCCCGCCTGCTCTCCTTCCTTCTCCCCCGGCCCCGCCTCCACTCCTCCCTTCTCCTCCCCCCGGCTTGCTTGCTTCTCCGAAGCTTTGCTCCCTTCTGCAGCTCTTGGCTTCTTTCTACGCTGTCTTGATATGCAAATTAACTGCCATCTTGGTTGGGTAATTTGCATACTCGTCCTGATTGGTGGTGGGCGTGGCTTGGCTGATGGGCGTGGCTTGGTGTGGCGAAGGTGCGGTCAATTTGCATATTTGTCTATTATTAGGTAGGATTCCTTTAAAACAGGGGGTTATTAATCTGATAGAAATTAATTTTCCATAGGAAGGAATGATTTGCTTTCATCAAAGTTAAAAAGTGTTTGACACACAATGGTTAAAAAACAATCCTTTAAGGAGCACTTTGGAAGAAAATTCTGAGATACAAAGTCATTTATACAAGTATTTTCTCAAATACAGAGTACACAGCAGTTCTACTCCCTTGATCTAAAATTTCTTCATAACACTTGAAAACAATCTTATTTTCAAAAAGAAGGAAAACGGAGAATTTCTTTTCATATTCTCCCATACTATTCAGTTTTGACATTTGTGTTGTTCATTTGGTTACCTTTCTGTTATTTTTAGTTTTTTCCAATCTGCCTCCACCTCGACACTGACCTAAGTGTGGTGTTCAAAAGTCCATTGAATGTTGGCAGAACATTGACTCTCTCAGCTTTTATAGGATGAGAGGAAAGGAGATAAGGATTTTAGAGGGGATATGTCAAGCCCAGGTTAGTTACCTCAGGAATGTTAGTTTTTATAATCCCTTTTACCAGACCTTATGTGCTAAGAATTGTTATCCTTGTTTTATAGAGAATAATATTGCGGCTCACAGGGGTTACAGATATGCTTGTATGCATGCTTGTTCCCAGGTTTCTCTAACTCCGGTATCTGTACACTATTAGTACTGTACCTCCTTCTTTCAGCCTTTCCATACTAATCAGCCAAGAGAAAGCTATAAAAAAAATTAAAAAAACATAAAAATGGATAGTGGCCACATGTCAAAGATTCAGTTAATTAATTAGGAAACCAGCAGAAAGGCAAGATAGATGGTTCCAAGAGTATTTGATAATCACAGTTTTGTGTATTCAGTAAGGAAAGAAATGCCAAAGTAAAATTGTTAAATTAAATACGAAACTGGTTGTGTTCTACTAGAGAATAAAATTATAACTTTTGGGGTTATGTCTTTTTTTTTTTTTTTACCTCAAAAGTCATGTGTAATCAGTTTTGTTTTGTTTTAACTGCAGATTAACCTGGAACTGTACGTGCATGTGGAACAGCTGGGCCCTTGTTGGCAAAATAGAATTACATTCTACAGGAGAGTTAAATGGGTTTATTAGCAAATACTCTAGCATGATATTTAAAAAATTAAAGATTTATCATTTGCTTCATTTCCAATTTTGAACCAAATGAGTATTTTACAGAATAATATAGTGATTTGGGAGTGTGGGCCTTAGAGCAAACTGATTTGGTTCATATGCTATCTCCTACTAGTTTTGTGTCCTCAATTAAATTCTCTGTGCCTTCATTTGTTAATTTTTAAAATGAGGACAATGATAATGGAATTTACCTTATAAGGTGTTATAGGCGTTAAAAGAGCCTTGCATTTGGCAAATAACCGCACAAGGTTGATAATTCATGGCTGACTTCACTCTGTTCTTTTTCGTTGCTGCCACAAGGTGGGGCTTCAGCAATTACAACTTTGGGGATTTTGCTTTGTTTTGTTTCTCACTTGTTTCCGGACATTCTTTCATAACCTCGTTTTTATTTCTCTGTGGCAATACCACATTGCGCTAATGCTATTGAATTTTATAAACCATGCTTCCAGTTGGTTAAATCTGTAAATAATGGTGTTCATGTAAGGTTGTCTATCAGAAGTATGATTGATTTAATATCACTACAATTAGGATAAGCATATTTATGCCTCCAGGACTAGTTCATCAATCAGGGATTATATAAGATTGGTTCCAGAAAAAATACTCTAACATAATATAGAATTTGTTGAATTTCATATAAAAACATGCCATGCATTGTGTTTATAACTATAGTATTTCTATAGTTTCTTTACTGACCTTAAGAGTAGAAAATTACTTCATCTGAAGTGTGTACTTTAAAAATCTAAATAACTCAGTCTCAAATGCATGCTTTTTTTTCTTTTTAATTTTTCTCACCTTTCCCATCTTGCTGTCTTTTAAGGAGTAGAAACTGAACAGCAGACTTCACATTTGGACATAAAATGATATGTCATCTGTACAAATTATCATTAATTATATACAAATAGTTTTACAAATGTGATAGATAGCAGTCCCTTAAAATTCCAAGATATTACTCCATGCTGAATAATTTAAATTGGAAATGCAAACCAAATGCTAGCATTTGGGACTGTTTTTGATTAGAATATCTGCATGTAGTATTTGTTTATGCAGCAACTGAAGTGCCCTCCCTGGTTGTTTTGCTATTTGAAGATTCTTCATAGAATCTCAAGTACTTGTTGTCACTGAGGCAAAAAGTAATTTGCTTCTCATTATAATATCTGCCTCTCCATTTGTGTATTTAATTGTGGTGAGGTCTTGGAAGTGGTTTCTGACTTTTAGACAAGGGAAAATGAGAGTAGGGGTGTTACTTTTGACAGTTCACAGATTATAAAACAAACAGAAAATAGGTTGAAGGCTGAATTAAACCCTAACTATTAAAAGCATTAATTAATGAAAGCATAGTTACAGGGAGCTATGGTAAAATAAAATCTAAGTTGTACTAAAATATTTTTCAACTGATTTGAAGATGAAAAAAGCATGTTTTATACTACAAGCAATTTCTGTAAATTACTGCCCATCATCGAATTTCATAAATTAAAACTGAGTGCTAAAATGAAAGCTTGTTGCTTCCATTATTTTTGTTTAGTTCAGTTTGGAATAATATCCTAAGGTATTTTTAGAACAGTAATATCGCTTCTTCCTATTTTATATTGTGAAAGCTGTTCAATGATTTTCAAGATCAGGATATCAGTGATTATTAAAAATGCATAGATAATACAAAACTCCCTTTTTAAGAGGTCATTCAATCAGTTGATCAATGAATTAGCAACTATTGTATACATTCACAGCACAACATAGGCTCTCAGCATCACTCTTGGTACAACCAGGGATGCTAGGAAGAGCTAAAAATTATGCTTAGGTTTTGTTTTTGTCTCTTCTTTCTTTGGTCCCAAACACTCTCTAAGGAGGCAAGAATAAACAGGGATATGACAATAAAGGAAAGAGTAGTGGTTCAAAGACAACTAAAAATAGTTATTAATACTACCATTACTACTACACAAACTATTTTAAACACAAATACTCATTTATTTGAGAATTTATAATGTCATGATTTAGCTTAATTCTTTTGAAAAAAATTTTTATATTAGCTTTCAGAAGTCCTAGTCTGTAGTTGCGACATAGACATAGACATAGACATAGACATAGACATAGACATAGACATAGACATAGACATAGACATAGATATAGATATAGATATAGATATAGATATAGATATAGATATAGATATAGATATAGATATAGATATAGATAGATATAGCAAGTCCTCCAAAAAAAAGATTTTGTTGGGGCCACACACAGCATGGGATTATGCGCTTCTCCCCATGTCTGTGTGAGTTTTCTCCAGGAACTCCAGTTTCCTCCCACATCCAAATGCTGTGCAGAATATATATGACTTAGCAGGTCTAAATCATCCATCCCAGTCTGAGGAAGTATGAGTGTGTAAGTGTGTGTGTGTGCCGGGGTTCTTGTCCCAGAATTAAGAAGGGTTCAGCAATCTGGAGAAAGGCTGTACATAGGTTAAGTAGGAGTCCAAAGATGAAAGATAATTTTGAAAGGCATTGGGGGTCAGAGGAGCTTCAGCTAAAGGAGCTAAAGGGTCTCTTTGTCTCAGAACCCCTGCTTTTTATTAACACAACTAGTAGCCCGTTTGCACGAAGATTCGTGCAATAGACCTTCATTCACCTGGCTGCCTGCACCAGTTTTCTGCCGGCACCAGGGACCCAGGCCTTGGCTGTGGCCACCGCCTTCTGCATTTTTCAGGGTCGGGGCTTGGCCCCGGGCAGTGGCCTTGGGCTCAGCAGCACCCAACATCCTTGCTAAGGATCGCAGGAGCCGACCCCCAGTGGTTTCCTGCAATCGGTGCAGGCTGCCCACTGGTGCCCAAGGCCGGGAAAGCCTCTGCCCCAGGCTTTCCTGGCCTTGGGCTCGCAGCACCCAGTGTCCCTGCTACCGATCACAGGAGCCGACCCCCAGTGGTTTCCTGCGATCGGTGCAGGCTCCCCGCAAGTGCCCCTGGGACCCCCGGGAGCGGCGAGAGGGGCCGGGCCACGCCCCCCCAGGTGGCCGATCGCCTCCGGGACCCCTGGGAGGGGCGGGAGGGGCGGGAGGGGCCGGCCACGCCCCCCCTGGTGGCCGATCGCCCCCGGGACCCCCGGGAGGGGCGGGAGGGGCCCGGCCACGCCCCCTGGGTGCCGATCGCCCCAGGCACCCCCGGGAGCGGCAGCATGGGCCCGGCCATGCCCCCCCGGGGTGCCGATCGCCCCAGGCACCCCGGGGAGTGGCGGCATGGGCCCGGCCACGCCCCCCGGGGTGCCGATGGGCCCGGCCACGCCCCCCCGGGGTGCCGATTGCCCCAGGCACCCCAGGGAGCAGTGGCATGGGCCCGGCCACTGGGCACCGCCATCTTGATCTTCTCAATGGCGGATATGCCACCCGGAGTCCCGCCCCCAGCCTCCTGCTGGCCCAATCGTGGGCATAGCGGAGGTGCGGTCAATTTGCATGTTTCTCTATTATAAGGTAAGATTTGTCCTAAGGCAAGGTGAAGATAATACACTTCCAAGGGTAGGGTTTACAGAAGCATTGTCAGATTGAGGAATAGCCTATAGCTGTTCAGGTGTTTGGCCAACAGGAGGCAATAATATGTAAATTAAGAAGCCCTGAGCTGTCTGGCAGCAAACAGTAATCCTATTCAGGTTTGGGAGAAGTGCCTTTTATCCACTCCAACAGGTAATTACATATGAGACTCAGCTCTTGTTGAGCCCCCAAGTTTCATCAACCTTTTGATAAAACTCTTGTAATTATGACATGCTGGAATTGGCTCCCGGCATGTGTGTGTGTGTGTGTGTGTGTGTGTGTGTGTGTGTGTGTGTGCGCCTGCAATGGAAGGGCATCCTGCCTTGCACCCTGAGCTGCTGAGAGAGGCTCTGCTACCTGAGACCCCAAAAAGAAATAAGTGGGTTGGAAAATTATTATCTTATGTGTCTTTATTAATCTTACTTAAATGTATAGCTCACATGTACTTTGATGTTTAATATTAGAAGTGTTTTTTGTCTTTATTTAGAAGTTTGGTGATGTTTTTGTGACAAGAAATAGGCCATAGGAACTTAACTCTTGTTTATATCAATTAACCTAGTATCTATATTATTTTACCAAATAGTAACATTAAGAAAACAATTATAACTCTCTGTTCTCTCCATTATTTTGTGAAATAAAGTGTATTTTTTAAGTTTAGGAAGGATATTATTGCAAGTGAAAGGAGAGTCTTTCCAAGAGGAAAAACGAATTGGCAATCTGAACATGTCATGTACTGATATATTATACTTTTTTATTTTGTTTGTCATTTGTCATGGATTGATCCAAATTCCATTACTGACTAAGGTATCAGAATCACTGGACCAGAGGTTAAAAGGTATGATGTATGGGCCTTTCACAATGTAGCTCCAACCTACCTTCCTACTCTCATCTTCTATGAAGTTTACCCATGAATTCTAAGCTTCAGCTAAAGGGAATGAGCCTAGTCACAGCACAAAAAAGCACAGGCTTTGGAATGCACAGACTTGCAATCTGATCTTACTCTAAGCCACTTCATTTTCCCTGAGCCTCAGTGTTCCCATCTGAGAGGCAAACGTGATCATGAGGTCATACTTAGTACCCATGCTCCACCACTTACTAGTGTGACTTTAAGAACTTCACTTAGCCTCTGTGTACTTGTTTCCTCATTGATAACATGAGGAAAATAACATGACCTGGCCCGTTGAGTTGTGTGGATTAAATATGTCAATACAAGAAACTTAATCAGTTTTCTGTTGCTGTGTAACAAATTACCCCAACATTTAATGGCTTAAAACAATGATTTAGCATTTTTCACTATCTTTAGGTTCTTCTCCACATGAGTCACCTGGTGTCTCAGATGCAGCTTAATTCAGCTAGTGCATGGGCTGGGCTGGAAGGTTCCAGATGCCCTCCTTTACAGTCTGGAGTGTTGTTACTGACAGTCAAATGACTTGCCAGGCATTTCTCCATATTGCCTCTCCTTCATGAGATGTCTAATCCTGCATTACTTTTCCACATGACCTCTCTCTCTCTCTCTCTCTCTCTCTCTCTCTCTCTCTCTCTCTCTCTCTGTCTCTCTCGCAAAATATCCTGGATTTCCAAACAGCATGATGGCTGAGTTTCAAGAGAGTGAAAGCAGAAACATCCAGACATTGTAAGGACTAAACCTGAAATGGCACAGCTTCGTTTATTTCTGCTGCATTCATTCGATCAATGCAAGTCACATGAGGGAAAGGGAAATAGACTTGGCTTCTTGCTAAGGGGAATGTCATGCTCCTTCGAGAATGGCAGCTATATATGCAGACAAAATAGCACAGAACATAATAAAGCTTAGTGATTATTATTTATAAAATGAAGTTAAAGCTTTCTACCCACTCAGATAACTGTGAGGGTTAAATAAATTTTTTTTAAAAAAGTTATAAGCCTGGTGGGTTTGGTTCAGTGGTCAGAGTGTCAGCCCAGGGAATGAAGGGTTGTGGGTTCGATTTGCTCAGTTGCTCAGCCCTGGTCAGGGGGCCAGTGGGAGGCAACCAATCTCTCTCTCTCTCTCTCTCTCTCTCTCTCTCTCTCTCTCTCTCTCTCTCTCTCTCTCTCTCTCTTCTCTCTTCCCTCCTATTCTCTCCCACTCTCTCTAAAAATAATGGGGAAAATATCCTCCTGGGAGGATTAAAAAAAATATGTAAAGCAGTGCCATTGTTATTGACATCATTAATAATGATTTTCACTTGTAAAAGAGTCTCACTTTAGCTGTCTATTTGGAAGCTGTAATAGCTGGGATTCTGCTGCAGCTGAATTATCCCAGCCCATGATTCTCAGGCCTTGGGCACTGCAGCAACAAGAGACCACATGTCTCTACTACTTTCATACCTGGGCCCTCAGAATGTTCCAAGCCACAGGGGTCCTGATCTTCCTGCTGGTTTGTAGAGAGAGGGATCTGGGAGGGGACTTCTATCTAGAAAAGCAGTTTTTATGAAACTATGTCTGCCATAGAAACAAAAATGGTGATGATGTTCTCTAGAACATAACATTTAGACATGTTTTTGGTATTTTGGGGCTGATTTGATAGATTAAATTTTCCGTTTTTTTTTGTTCTTTTCTTTTCTTTTTTTTTTCTGACTTGTGTAAATGAAATTTTGAATCAAGGCTATTTCTGAACTGGGACCTACAATGTCAAGAAGGTCGAATTTCAGACCTAATTTTTATAAAGACCTAATTTTAAGAAATAGTTAAGTATCATTTGCAGTTTATAATTCACTGTTTTTAAAAAAGACTAAACCATTTACAAAACCTTCATTCTCTGCCAATCCCTTATCTTTTTACCTTCTTATCTTCTGTACAAAACCTTTTTTACACTGTTAATGTTCACCTAGTTTAAAATGAACAACATTCAAATTATAACACATTTTAATTTAGGTGATATCTGAACTTCTGAGGTTTTCACATGCCAGTATTTGATTTCCTAAAGTAATAGATTTAAGAAACACCCTGCGGAGACAGGAGAAAAGCCATTCTTCTGGGATTTTTGCAATTAGGACAAGCATGTGTAGAATTATACATATTTCACACCTCTCCACATTCAGAGAGTATGTTTTTATCACCATGAACACCAATTATCTTTGGTGATTAATATTAATATCCCACATGAATCCTGAAATAATGAATTGGTATTAGTCTTCCAAAGGTTTAGTGTCTGAATATAGCAATTTTGATCAGTTAATCATATTTTAAAATGTATAAGAATAATTTATATGTTCAACTATACTCTGTGTATTTCTCTTATTCAGACTATCCATGACTTTGGCTCTAGGAGGCTCATTTCAAATAAAACTGGAATTTTAGACAATAGTAGTGTTTCAACCAAAGTTATTAAGGACTATAATTTTGTACTGTCAACTATTTTCATGGCCAATATAGATTATAGTAAGATCAATGATTTAGAAAGTACCCAATTTCATTATGGGTACTTCAAGTATATGATAATGTATAAATTCAATTTTAAAAATTAAGTATTTTTTATAAATACTGTTATTATTGCAGATTTTGCTAGAGATATGTCAAGCAACACCAGTTGATTTTAAAGGAACTAACTTTTTTTGTTCCTTAAAATATCCTACTGCTTCTGGAACCAGCTATGGAGCCTCTATCTCATACTGTTAAATTCCTGTCTTGTCTTGCAAATGTAGCATTACATGCTCTTAATGGTAAATGCACAGTGTACATCAGCTTTCCATTTGAAGAACCAAGGCTAACACTATTGCCTTTTCAGAGAAAAATTCAATACCATATCAGCATGAATCTAGATGTTCTCCTGAGATATAGGATTCCTACAATGTTATCAGCTATAGAAACATGTCTAAATTTGGGATTTGATCAAATTAAAGCTCTGAAACCAATACAGGTTCTGAGAGTGAGGACTCAGGATCACTGCTTCCAGTGTGTCACCTCCTCAAAAGACCCTTATTTCACACACAGCTTGAATCTACTACAGGACGTTCTTATGGCATTCGTATAATCTCCTTAACATCCATTCACTTCCTTCCTCTGTTCTAATTCTTACAAAGTGGTTATTTAATCAGTCTGTCCTCTCTTAGCTTACCTTCATTTTATCAAAGACAAAACATTAGGGTGTTGGGTTTATAAAGCATGTGTGTGTGTGTGTGTGTGTGTGTGTGTTTACAGACAGACCTCACTTTGCACCATCGTATAAGACTATAAAACATGACCATGCAAGCTAAACCATACAAAGTGATCTTAATGGTCAATGGGTAAAATTACAAATGTTCCACAATATATAAAATTTTTGTCAAAATATTAAAAACTCTCCTACTATTATAAATATATATGGAAATTAAAAATTAATAAAATATATATTTAGTAAACTGTAATTTCAAAAATTAAAATATTGAGAATTAAAGTGTTTATTTATAAACACAAATACGTTTTTCAAATATTTTTATCAAAACCCACAAATGTTCTTTTTTTTGTTATTATTAATCCTCACCCAAGGATATTTTTTCTATCGATTTTTAATGAGAGTGGAGGGGAAGGGGAGAGAAACAAAGAGAAAAACAAAAATGTGAGAAAGAGACAACAATTGGTACATGCTTTTGACCGGAATGGAACCCGTGACCCTTCAGTCTGTGGGCCGATGCTCTAACCACTGAGCAAATTGGCTAAGACCACAAATGTTCTTAATGGTATTATTCATAAGAGCCAAAAATTGGAAACAAGCTAATGTTCATCAACTAGTCAATGAATATACAAATGTGTGTTATACATTCACACAATCAGATATTATTCAGGAGTAAAAAAGAATGATACATACTACAATGTGGATAAACCGTATCACCATTATGCCAAGTGAAAGAAGGCAAACAAAAGAGATGACATATTATACGATTACATTTACATAAAATGTCCAGAAAAAGAAACTCTATTGAGATAAAGAGTAGATTATTGGTTGCCTAGAGTGGAAGTTGAGGGGAATAGGATTAACAGTAAAGCAACATGAAAGATTTTATTGGGATGAGGGAAATATTATTGAAATTCTGAATGGTTATGGTTTCACAGCTTGATAAATTTACGAAAAAAAATCAATGAATTGTACCATTAAAATGAGGGTACAAATTGATTGTAAAATATACCTTCATAAAGCTACATATTTTTAGCCCTAGCTGGTTTGGCTCAATGGGTAGAGCGTCCGCCTGCGGACTGAAGCATTCCAAGTTCGATTCTAGCAAAGGGCACATACCCAGGTTTCAGGCTCGATCACCAGTAGGGGGCGTGCAGGAGGCAGCCAATCAATGATTCTCTAATCATTGATGTTTCTATCTCTCTCTCCCTCTCCCATCCTCTCTGAAATCAATAAAAAATAATAAAAAAATAAAGCTACATATTTTTACAAATCCTTATCAAGAGTGATTTGAACAGTGATTGCCTTCTCTCATCCATGTAACTTGTGATATGAAATAATTATCTTTTCTATGCCATGGTAAAATATTTTCCTTTACACATCTGAATCAATTTCCAGGATTTTATACTTTATATTATCATTATTGTGAAATATTTCTGAGCATTTATTTAATATGAAGTTTTTTTTTAATTTTGGTTTTGGGTTGTGTTTTTTTTTTTTTTTTTTGTTAGCATCACTTCCTCTGAGACATCTTTATCCTTTTCATCATGACCACTTTCCTTGTTTATGTCAGTAAATTTCTCTTCACTAAGTTCCTCTGGCACATCTAGAGGCTCTCAAATGACTGCGATATCAACATTCCAATGCTGAGCTATTTTTTTCTATAACTTCATTACATTTGACTAGAAATTTACTTCCAGCATTATCTCTTTCCATATCTGTGCTGCATTTCCATCTTTGTTGCCCAAGTCCCTCTTTTCAGTGTCTATTTTTTGAAAAATGTCCAGTGGATTTATCATTGGAAGACAGCAGTCATACAACTTGCTGTCAGTGTGTAAAATGGATAACAGATGTGTCCTGACCAATCACCAACAGACGTTTGAAGGAGTGATCTGATTGATCATTGATCAAAATGAGCATCTGTTTTTTTGTGTAGTAATTTGTAAACTGAACAGCTAGAAATGGAGTTTTTACTTAATGCCATAACTCACTGCTAATATTCTGTAGTAACTGAAATTAGATCTGTGGTTTTGGAGAACTGTTGTGATTTAACTAAATTACAGTGACTGAAATATATTCATAGTGAGGCTGTGCAAAGCTAGGACTGCCTGCATCGTGTATGTATGGACTTTTTGTAATCATTGTTTCATATAATTTGTTATATTCATTCTAAGTTGCATTCAGACCTAAGTAACAAATCCTGAGAAAGAGTGGTTTAAACATATTAGCTGTACAGTTTTCTTCACGTAAAGAATTACAGGGTAGGTAGTTGTCAGGTACCCTGGCTCCTTCTCTTTACAGTCATATGTCCTTACTAGGTAGCTTTTATTCTCATATATTATCTCATGGTTTCAAGATGGCTGCTCTATGTGTACCGTAACAGTGGAGTATTAAGCAGGAAGAAGGGGAAAGACCAATGGTACCTATACTAATAAAAGGGTAATATGCTAATTAGACTGATAGACTGGACGTCCTTCCAGACAAAGCCACGGTGGTGGCGGTCAAGGCAGAGGTGGTTAGGGGCGATCAGGCAGGCAGGCAGAGCAGTTAGGGGCAATCAGGTTGGCAGGGGAGAGCAGTTAAGGACGATCAGGCCGGCAGGGGATATTGGTTAGGGGCAATCAGGCAGGCAGGCAGAGGGATTAGGGGCAAGCAGGGAGGTAGGTGAGTGGTTAGGGGTGATCAGACAGGCATGCAGAGTGGTTAGGGGCAATTAGGCAGGCAGGCAGTTGAGCGGTTAGGAGCCAGCGGTCCCAGATTGCAAGAGGGATGTCCGACTGCCGCTTTAGGCCCAATCCCACATCGTAAACCGGCAGTCAGACATCCCTCTAGGGGTCCTGGATTGGAGAGGGTGCAGGCCAGGCTGATGGACACCCACCTGCACGAATTTCTTGCACTGGGCCTCTAGTCTATGTATATAAAAGCCAAGCAACTAGACCGACGGAATGACCAGTCACTATGATTCGCAATGCAGTGCCCAACTGATCAGCACCCCCCAACCTCCCACAGCCCCTCCCCCTGGCCGGCCCTGTCCCCGATCACCCCCCATCCCGACTGGCCCCCTCCATCAAGTGCAGGGACAGCTGACCTCTTGTAGCCCCTCCCCTGGCTGGCCCAGCCCCAATCAGGCCCGATCAGGGGCAGGGCCAGCAGCCAACCTTCCGTGGCCCCTCCCCCAGCCAGCCTGGCCTTGATTGGTGCCTCCAACCCCAATCAGGAGCTTGTCTGGCTGGCCAACCTCCCGCATCCCCTGTCCCCCACCGGCCTGGCCCCCATCAGCCTCCATCATCCCCCATCATCCCCCATCGGGGCAGACTGGCAGGACTCCACCAGTGCACGAATTCGTGCACTGGGCCTATGGTCTATATATATAAAAGCCTAAGCAACCAAATGACTGAATGACTGGTCGACTGATTGCTATGATGCACACTGACCACCAGGGGGCAGACACTCAATGTAGGAGCTGCCCAATGGTGGTCAGTGCGCTCCCACAGAGGGAGTGCCGCTCAGCTGACCTACAGATGCCAGATGCCGGGCTCATGGCTGGCAAGTGCAGCTGTGGAGGCACAAGCCTCTCTCGCCTCCATGGCAGTGCTACCTAGCAGCGGCAGGCACAGCAGGGCCGGGATGAGCGGAAGCAACGCAGCTCCCAGCCCGGGCTCAGGCTCCTTCCAGGCCGCCTGCCACTTTGCATACTACTACACCCCTTGGGGGATGTTGGACTGCCGGTTTCATCCTGACCCCCACACCCCCCGAGGAGTCTCAGATTGCAAGAGGGCGCAGGCCAGGCTGAGGGACCCTACCAGTGCACAAATCCACGCACCAGGCCTCTACTAATATATAAAAACAAATAATGTCCTTACGTAAAAGAGCTACCCTAGAATATCCTCCCATTGACTTCCACTTACATCTCAATGGCCAGGAATGTGTCACATGACCAGCTCTGGCTGCAAGGCAGTCTAGCAAATGTTATTTATTTGGAATCTAGTTATATTGTTACTCTTTAGAAATTAGAGTTCCATTAATTAAGAAAAGAAGATTAGAATGGATATTGAATAGATAACTAACAATATATTACACATTAAGTATTTTTAAATTTCACTTTATTATATCACTAGAGGCCCGGCACACAAAATTCGTACACTGGTACAGTCCCTAGGCCTGGCCTGCAATCAGGGCCATCTTTCCCAGCAGCTGGCCCTGGCTCCCACTGCCACCCAATCCTGGTTCCCTGTTCGCCAGCTTGGGGGAAGGACCGAGAGGTTGGCCATTCCTGCCCGCTCACTGGCCTCATCCCTTGCTGCCAGTTGCCCTCTGTGTGTGGAGCGACTGGCAGGGCGGGGGCCATGGCCTGGCACTGCCTGCGTCTGCCACCACCCACCCCAGATTCCTCATTTGCCATCGGGCCATCGGAGCTTGCCAGCTGGGGGGAGGGACCAAGAGGTTGGCCGTTCCTGCCTGCTTGTCGGCCCCACACCCAAAAGCCGGTCACCCTCTGTGTGTGGGGTGACCAGCAGGTGGGGGGCCTTGGCCTGGCACCGCCCACATCCGCCACCACCCACCCCCTGTTCCCTGTTCCCCATCAGGCGATCAGAGCCTGCCTGCGGGGGAAGGGACCTAGAGGTTGGCCGGCAGGGTGATCAGGGCCTGTGGGCTGGGGCAGCTCCTGCGCTGAGCGTCTGCCCCCTGGTGGTCAGTGCACATCATAGCAACCAGTCATTCCACCGTTTGGTCGATTTGCATATTACCCTTTTATTATATAGGATAAGCATTTTACACAATGTTGCCCATTGTTAAGAGTATCTTTCATGCTGGAATATTATATATATTCCATCACAGGTAGATATCACTAATAATAGCTATTTTTATTTTGTTGTGTGCCCCTTATTTATTCTTGAGTTTGCACATATTTGAATATCTTCCTTAATTATTGGTCAAAGAATATTAAAATTTTTGTTATTTTTAAAATTGTTAATTTAGAAGAGTCATTCTTTATTAAAATTAAATTCTACCAGGGAAAAAGATGAAGGAAAATGCCCCTCCCAAAATTCATAGCTACCTTTTCTTACACCTTTCATTAAAACAATTTTCTTCCAACATCAATATTCAAAATAAATATATCATTTTATTTCATTTTTGGTTGTTTTTTATTTGCTAGAATTTGGAAAATATCATTTTATGCTATTTTTCTAGGCAAATATACATTAATTTACATTTATGATTCAGTACATAGATTAACTTAGGGCTTAAAAGTAATAATTATCTTTGTTTCTTTGAATTTTATGGATGCTGTGTAAAATGCACATTTTGTGTATACACATTTAACTATACACAGTTTCCAAGGGTGGGGTGGGGATTTTTTACACAATATGGCCCCTAAATATAAGCCATGTGTTATATCTTATGCTCAGCAGAGGAAACCGTGGTCTATTCCTGCATGGAGGGAACACTAAGCATGTAGAGACCCTGTTAAGAGTCAGCTCAGTTTAAAACAAAACTATATACCAAGACCACATGTTTGATTTAGGGTCTCATCTGGGATAGTTTCTTTGACTAGCTGATATTCACAGTAATAATTGACTTTATAACCTAACCCCATCTAAGATATGATTCCACAGATAAATATTCTGCGTTATATAGAGCTGATGTCCTTTTTAAAATGTGTCAGGAATGTCTTGTGTTATCTTAGATCCTTCTCTTGATGTGATTTCTGGCTACTTGCTGTGTGTTGATGATAGTTGAATATAATTGCAAACTAATGAAGACAGAAAATCTTGAAAATCCAATATAATAAGTGATCTTGTGTCTAAGAGTTGATTATATTTGCCCTTGAAATATGAGAAACTTTGCTGGTTGTGTTTTTCTTAGATTTAAAGAATGATGAATTTCAGTGTGCTGCCTGGGCATTCCCCAGAAATGCACCAACAGACAAGACCAGATGACAGTGGGTACGGTGACTAGATGCATGCCATACAGTGGTGGCAGGTGGACATTAAAAATGCTTGATAAGTTGTATTATATATATATATATATATATATATATATATATATATATATATATATATATATATATATATAGCAATAACTGAGCTGACTCAACTGCACAGGGAAAGCAGTTGGATTTAATAGAGAAATTGAGGGCAGGCTTTATTTTTCTTTGTGAATAGATTTTGAGATATTTACTGAAGGACATTTAAGAGTTTTCCCCATGTGAACACAATCAGACTGGTGATTTTCAAGAAAATATTTTCATTTACGCACAGTAGTCAACAGCTGGAGTTTGGAGCCATATTGCCTACATTCTAGTCTTGGCCTCAGCACTGCATGTGTGACCTTGGGGAATTACTAAACCACCTTATGCCTTAGTTTCACTGTGGAAAAAAAAAAGATTAATAATAAGAGCTGCCTCAGAGGGTTGTGAGAGTAAATGAAAATACAATACATAGAAAATACTTATAACAGTGACATAGAATTGGAAGTGCTCAATAAGCATCAGAACTATATCATTATTATTATTGAGTTTTATTTTATTAGCCAAAAGAGCATCAAGAATATGCCATCCATCTTTCTATGGTGGAATTGCTTCTTTCCTTTCTCTTTCAATGTACAATGTGTATCTTCTTTGTCCTGGCATCTTAAAAATTAAATTATCTGTACCATAACTGTACCAGCCTGTCATTCACATCATATGCTCATGGAATTTCAATGGCAAAGGGGATTTTCGTGGATATCTATTCCAATCCCTCTTTGTCACAGAGGGTCAGGTGGACTCCAGGACAGCCTTCTCATTCTTATACAGTGATGGCCCCAATTCCCATAATGCTTTGGCAGGAACATCTCTGTATCTTCCAGCTTCTTAAGATAGAAACATTCCTGAAAGAAAGTGCGGAGTCTCTGTGGTGATCGCCATCCCTCTCGATTCAGGAGAATCTATTTTTAATAGATTCCTGTTTCTTTTCTTGCTGTCATCTTTAACATATATCAAAAACAATTTAAAAGCAAGAACGTGCAAATGTCCCTGTTGTAATAAATAAATCGGAGCCATTTCTCTGATCAAACCATGAAAAGTTTCCCGTAGAGAGAGCCAGATAAAACAAGGGCTATGGAGACCTTCCATGGACTAGTGTAATAACTCATTTTTGTGCATTTGCAATGCTGAGCTTTACCAGCCAAGAGCAGTAGTGTGATTAGATTTTTAATCCCATTAACTCTAATTGCTTCTCAGAAGCTGTGTACTTACAGTATGTGTCTGGTTTTGGAAATGCAAGGGAAAGGGAAGGTGATGAAATGTTTCCTTCATTCTGGATAGAAAATGGAAAAGTGAGGAAAACAGTGCATAGGCAACCAGTTGTGGAGAAATGCTGGCAGGGTTTTTTAAGACTCTATTATAGTGATTAGATTTGCTTTCGGATATAGAAATCCTCCTGGCTGCTCTGAAATGTCAGTGTAGGAGGGCTCATTTCCCTGCTGTTCATTCCTTGGGGTTGAACTTTGACATCCTTATTGTTCTTTTGATAGTTTGCCCACAAATTATTGCACTGAAGAAAATGGGGCTCCAAGGTTAAACATCTTCTATTTCAGAGGATATAATCCCAGCAATATCCTTGTGATTCCAAACAAGCTCTATTAAGCACAAAGCTGACCTAGTGGAACTGATCAACACCATCGCTTTAAGGAAATGGAGATGAATTGTAGCTGAGGTTTAGGAAAATAGGAAAGCATAATTGAGTAAATTAAAAATAATTTAAAATCACAGTTATAGTAGTGCTTCATTTATTTTCACCCTGCCAGTTTCCTGTCTCATGGTCTGTAATTTGAGATGTTTCAGTGTAGCTAAACTTACTGTTTAAAAAATGAGGTTATTAACAAGAAAATCCATTTTGTTTTGCAGAATATCTATTTATTGGAGAATGCGGGGCTAAGAGTGGGTGTTTGGTGTGTTTTTTTTTTTACTAAGAAAATAAAAACTTTGGAGTGTTCAGCAGTTGGTGAAAAGGGGTATGTTCATTGAATGATGAGAGAAAAGAAATGAAAAATGAGTGGAAAAGAAAATTCCATCAACAAAATCCATCCTATGTGGGGCCTACAGGGTGAGAAAAAGAGGGAAGGGAAGGAAGACAAGATCAAATATATGAATGTGTCCATTTAGTTAGAACAGTTATACTTATGAAAAGGACACGTGAATGTTTCAAAAATAAGGAACCTAGGTCTTCCCCCAAGATTAGGTTGGACCACTTCTGCACCCCCTACTTTGATGATCATAACACCCATTCTCACAAATGAAAGGAATTCTGGGAAGGAATGTCTGAATCTGTACCACTCTTGAGATGCCAAATGTACAAGGATTCACTTCCAACATCCTTATGAATGTCAGATGAAATACAGCATGTGTTATTGGGGGTAAGATATTTGGAACAAAGGTAGTTTGTGCACACATATGGATCAGAGAATTGGGATTAATATATTTTATCTCAATGCAAGCAGACATGAGCATAATTAATAATTACAAAGTACTTGATAGTGAAAGTCAAGTCAGGAGCTTTTCTAAAAGACTTTATTAGAGAGACTAGAATAGGGTTGTGCCGCCCCCCCCCCCCCCCCCCCCCCGCAAAATCTCCTACTTTGAACCTCTTACTGGCATATTGCAACCATTCCTGACTTTTCTATTCTCCAGGCATGGACTAAGCTCGTTGGGAGGACACTGACTTGTGCTGTTTCAAACATATGATTGTTATTAGATAGATAGTTCAGTTTAAGTACCATCCTTGCATCAGGTTGCTATCTTTGATTAATTAGCATAACATGAATATGAAGAGTGCTGTTAATGTAAAGTGCCACTACATCCTCCCCCCTCTGGGACTCTGTGTGGTATTCCATGGATTTACTTGTAGCTAAGAAGAGAATATTTTGCAGAGAGCAGAGTTAACCCTCCCTTCTGGGTTACAGGATCAGAGCCATTATCAGCAATGATTGAGTCATTTTCTATTAATTACCATTTAGAGCTTGTTTCTCCCCTTGGACAGAAAGTGACCTGCCCAGCATCTAAAAGAGCTGTGTCAGAGAGCATTGAAACATGCCTCATCTAAATTCATCAGAGCAGCATCAAACTAAAGCCTCAGAATATTTATTTGAGACTTCAGAATTGACGTCCAATACATTTCAGGTTCATGGGGTTGCTTTAAATTGCCTTAATCACTCTGAGTTTGCAATATGAGTTACTTAAAAAAAGGGGAAAAAATAAGAATAACTTCAAATCTGACAGTTGAATTAACCTTCAAACAGCTAATATAGCTGTTTAGAAAACAAAGAAATGAAGTGGGTCATATTGATCAAATATGCTTCCCTTTTTCCTATTTTGTAAGGAATAGGTATGAAAAGTTTACTGTCCAAGTTTAAAAAGAAAGGGCCTGGGAAAAGAACATTACAACTACCTCAAGAGGTTTTTATTTATAGATGCACCAGAGGGTCATCTTTACTCCCCATTTCCCTAAAAATATCTTCTCTACTTTTCTCCTATGGAGCAGAACTCTAATTCAGCATACCTGAAATTTCTACCATTAGCTTCACTATTTTCTGGGTTAGCTAATAAATTAAAATGTGCTATGGCTAATGGAACACATTAAAATATCCTATTTAATAAAGAGGGAATATCACAAAGATGGTGGTGCCCACAGCCAATAAGGAGGGAATATGATAATTGACTGCCACGCCCTCAAAGATGGCAGCACCCACAGCCACAAGATGGCGGCACCCAGTCCCCTCAGCCTTGCCAGGGTGGCAGGCGCCACGCCTGCCTCCGGAGTCCCCTAGTCCCCTCAGCCCCCCAGCCGCTCAGGGCTGGCCCGAGGCGCACGCAAGCCTCAGATGGCAACTGCCCAGCCACCCAGGGCTGGCCAAAGCTTGCGCTGTCTACAGTGGCAGCAGCAGAGGTGTGATGGGGACGTCGCCTTCCACTGATCACCGGGTCACCTCCCACCCCTGAGGGCTCCCGGACTGTGAGAGGGGGAAGGCTGGGCTGAGGGACGCCCCCTCCAGTGCGTGAATTTTCATGCACCGGGCCTCTAGTATATAATAATCTACTTAAAAAACAAACAAAACACAACTCCATACATTGAACACTTGCTTGGTAGAGAAGATAAGGATGACTCAAGCATAAATCCAAGCATCACTCAAGGAATCTATAATATAGTGGAAGGATTGTAATATGCACCTGAAGGGTGACTGGACCTTCAAAAGGGGTCAAAAGGGTGACTGGACCTTCAAAAGGTGACTGTACCTTCAAAAGGGGTGACTGGACCTTCAAAAGGTGACTGGACCTTCAAAGGGTGACTGGACCTTCAACGGAGGGCAAGAGTAATTTAAAAGAAAATGAAATCAGTTTTTAGTTGTCTCAAAGGCGATGCAATCAGTATCTTGGGCAGAATCCCTTGATCCTGTCACGCACCAGTCTTGTAACAACTTAAAAAGTAAAAATACCCACATATTTCCAAAAGCCATCTAACCAGCCTGATTTTCCATTGTTGAAAGTCAAATATTTCTAGAGAAATCAAAGGAGATTTGGGGGAAGAGATAATCTTGGGCTGTGCTTGTGACACTAAAGATGTTCTAAGCATGCAAAAATGGGATGAAAAATTCTTCTAGGAAATAAATCTAAGGAACAGCATAAGCAAAACCACAAAAGCTGTATGTATGGTTCACACACAAGTTTGTAGAATGTTAACAATGTATCACTATAGGATACATTGAAGGCAAATTCACTTTATTGTTCTGAGAGGCAGAAATAAATGCCTCATACATCTATAACAGGAAATTTTGCATGCAATTGGTTGTAATCATATGTTCAAAATTTATTTCAAACTTGCTTCTAAAGCTACAATAATCTAGGAAAAAGCAATCTAAAGATTTTTCTCAGACAAGATGACAAAGGTGATACAATAAAGAATGCCTTGTTTAAGTTTATTAAATTGTCACAGGGATGATCCAAGATTGGTAATTTATGGTAGGGGGTGTTACTCTAATTCCCCAAATGGAATTCTTAAGCTCATTAAATTCTACTAAATGTTGCTTAAAAATTTATTTGGAATATTTGTTAGTTTCTAGAAGGTGTTATAAATTAGAAGAACACCCAAATTTCTGTCTCACGGCCAGTTTAGGCCAATTTTCTTTCTCACATCTTAATATCCTAATACAATGCTAACCACTCAGAAATAAAAATGTATAAAGAATAAATAAAATATGTTGAGTAACTTATAAGCAACAAAGATCCAAACTAGCATTAAATAACTATTCAGTTATTTATATTTCATTTTGACAATTTTTTGATTCATCCTCTCATTCATCCATTCATTTATTCAAGCTACTAGAGATTCATAGAGGACGAGTCTATCACTCCTACAGAGTTATATGTTCAGGGAAAGGTAGACTTAAAACAAGTAAATAACTAAGATAATTTTAAATAGATAGTCATGAGTGTTAATGAAGGCAATAAAAAAGTGGCAATGAAGAATAAAGACATAGGGTGGAGAGAAAGTTAAAGTCAGACATTATAAATCAGTTGAAAATAAGTTTGGTGATGATCTACTTTTACCATTTGTCCATCTAAATGGCTGCATACCTGTGGCTCTAGAACTATCAGCCTTCTGCTCACATGTGCACCTTCATTAGCTAATTGGACAAAGTGAATCTTTTGGTCACCTCTGACTTAGCTGTGCTTATATACTATACTAGAGGCCTGGTGCATGAATTCATGCACATTGAAAGGAAATTCATTAGAAGAAATATATTTTTAAAAAGTATATATTTTATTAATTTTGTTTTTTTACAGAGAGGAAGGGAGAGGGATAGAAAGTTAGAAACATCAATGAGAGAGAAACATCGATCAGCTGCCTCCTGCACACTCCCCACTAGGGATGTGCCCAAAACCAAGGTACATGCCCTTGACCGGATTCGAACCTGGGACCCTTCAGTCCGCAGGCCGATGCTCTATCCACTGAGCCAAACCCGTTAGGGCTAGAAGAAATATTTTAGAGACTGGGGAGGTACTATGGGAGGTTGGCTCCAGGGCGAGTCCGGCCCATCTGGCCCGTCCCAATCAGCCGGACCCCAGCAGTAAGCTAACTTACCTACTGGTCACAGCATCTGCCCCCTGGTAGTCAGTGCACGTCATACTGACTAGTCGAATGGTCAGACACTTAGCATATTAGGCTTTTATTATATAGGATAGTTAAGTTAGGATTTCTAGAAAATACCAACATCATATACATTTCAGAACATTGGACAATATTTTGAAGTAAGACATTTGTGAGGCAGCCATCATGACCTCACTCTGCTCTACATCTTGCCCCTTAAATCACTCAGCTTAGATTTAATTATGCCACAGAAACAAACAAATGTATAAATACCTAGGGATATTCTGTTCATTGCAGTCATTGAGATACATGGTCTGTCAGAGGAATAATAACCCTGGACATTGCCAATTGACCAGCTGAGGGAAAGAACAAGAACAATCCTATACAAGGCACCAGTAATTGCAACCCAAAGGTGACACTTGTCACTTACCCTCACAACTCAGTAAACAGAACTAGTCATGTGGCCCAATCCAATCATAACGGGCAATTCTAACAGGTGCTTAGAAGGCAGCATCAGTAATATTTGGTGGACAACTAACACACCTCCTGACTAGAATCACCAGTATCACTAACATCACTTATCTTCCTCTCCCCTCTCTCTTTTTCCAGACATATATGTAATGTTGGTATGTAGGTCATATCACTTTCTCTAGCATGTTGGGCTACTACACAATCAGGAGACTGATGTAAAGGAATACATGGTAAAGGGACCCCTTTATCCTCCGCAAGGAGAACAAATGCCTTATGCTCATGCATAACCATGTATAAACATGCCGCTTTCCACTATATTACATACTGTTATCAGGATGGTAACTGTAATTAGTAGAACATTTCCTTTCCAATAAGAATAGTTTTACCATTTCAATCATGCCCCACAGAACTATATAATAGTAAATTTAAAATAATTTTATTTATGTGACTCTAAAAGATAACAGTGGCATTTTCGAAGTCATTTGAATACTGATGAAATACTTATTTTGTCATAAGCCATTATATGTCTATATAAATGAGTATGTGTTTTAAGAACATCTGACAGAAATAAGCACAATCTGATTATTAAGTATAGCAGAGTTCTCCAAAAGAATATATTCAGCTGCAGATGATTTTCTAGAACTTCAAGGAATATCTGAAGACCAAGTTTATAGCTGGAGGTACTAACCATTAGAACTGTATGAAAGTGGAATGAGCTTCTTAGGGGCTAATGAGTTCTTCACCAACAGCAGAATTCTGAAAGAGCCTCAGTGATGACTGTGCAGACAAGCTTTAAGATCTTCCCAACATGAGGAAAGCGTTCTAGTTCTGAGACTTCAGATTTCAAGTTTTTCAATCTTTATCATCAAATGGATGTTCTTTTATGTGTATAATTGGGTATGCAGGAAAACTTAATGAAGAATATCTGATCATGGAAAATTTAAATATTTTCGAAGTATCTTGACAAAAACCATGCAAAGAACAGTCAGAAAAGATGTCCTTTAAGAACTTAAAGAAACAAAAATCAATAAGCTTGTTTATCAGGGACAAGGATTCCAGCTTTCCCAATGATCTCCATGTGCGCATGCCCCAGCCAATTTCCCCTGCAACCTCTAATGTTTCATTTGTTACAGAATCATAGGATATTAAACCTGGATGGAAACATATATATCATTTGTTGCAAAGTTTTTTTACATATGAGGTAATATCCCAAAGCTGGTCTATTGACACAGTGTTCCTTTATATTGAACTAAAGGCCTGGTGCATGGATTCATGCACCTGTGGGGTCCCTCAGCCTGGCCTACACCCAATATCCCCTGAGGGATGTAGTAGTACGCAAAGTGGCAGGCGGCCGGGAAGGAGCCCGAGCCCGGGCCGGATGCTGCGCTGGTCCACTCATTCAGTCCCCGCTGTGCCTGCTCTGTAGTGCTGCTGCGGAGGTGGGAGAGGCTTGTGCTGCAGCATCTGCACTCACCAGCCGTGAGCCGGGCGTCTGGTGCCCATCTGTCAGCTGAGAGGCACTCCCGCTGCTGTGGGAGTGCACTGACCACCAGGAGGCAGTTCCTGCATTGAGTGTCTGCCCCCTGGTGGTCAGTGCGGGTCATAGCAACCAGTCAAAAGGTCGACTGGTCAAGGGGTCAACTGGTTGAGTGGTCAATCGGTCTCTTAGGGTTTTATATATATAGATGTTCTCTGTTTTTAAAAATATGTGTAACATCATGCTAGACAGTTAATTAAAATTACAAAATGTGATTAATATTTTATTTTTTTCTACAACAGCTGTACAATATTGCATGTATGAATATTTTTGACTGACAGAAACAAAGCACACAAGGTGTTGTAATAATACTATTTATAAGACTGATCAACATCCAACTAAGTTGTTAACAAGGTGGCTTAATGTTTAAAATGTCAGCTTTAAGGGTCTGAGCTATATGAATAGTTCATTTGAATCTAACAAAGGCAATGAAACAATTTATGCTTTCAAAAGGCTAAATGGTTTCAAAATTAGGGCAATGATATTTGCCAGAGAAGGTTCATGTCAGTCTTTGATTCCATATTCTTGGCTCCAAAGGAGCTTAAACAATAAAGAGGATTTATTTTCTCATGTAACAGAAAAGCCCAAGGCCAAGGCAAATGTCAAGAAGAGTTTTGTCAAGTTTTGGTTCTTCTTCTCTGCATTTCTTACAGCTAACCCCTGCTCCATGTGTCCACTTTGTCCTTAGGCCTATGGTGATATAATGGTTTCCAGAAGTTCTTGGGCCTACACTTTTCCAAATTCCCACCCAGGAAGTGAATAAAATCATAGAACAGACATCTTGAACATCATTTTGATGAGAACAAATTAATATATATCAACTCTGAAACAATTGGAGAAGCAAGGGGATGGGATCAATTCCACCCAACTTGAAGCCTATGGCACCTGGAGCAGGAATTCATAGGGGTTGGGGGGACAGCACTATGTTTCCTATATAACATAAATTTATTTATGTGTAGTCAGTATTCATCAGTGACAGAGGATACCTTTCCATGGGTGTGAGTCGTGTATAATAGCTGCAGCTTTTAAATGTGGTAAATAACTGCTTATTAACATGAAATGTGAGAAGCCATTAAAATAATTTAACAACCCTGCTGGGATTTGTAACATCTTTTGCAATGTGTGTGAAAATAAATCACATTGCAATAAAAAAAAAAACTTCTTTTTAATCATTATTCCTTTAAAAATGGTTAGAATTTTAAAAGCTTTATATATGAATTTTCTAAAAATATTTTAAAGCATCCCAACTGGGAAAGCAATTTCATGCTTGCTTTTTAAAGAAGCTGTTCAAAGAACTCATTAAAACCATTCATTTAAATACTCTTGTGTATGTTCATTATGCTATGTCATTTGGGAGAGAGAAAAAAGTATGAACTGCTGCAGAAAGCAAATGAAGGGGACAAATGTTAAATGTAAAAGGTTAGCCCCTCATTAAAATTGTTTAAATAAGCAACAACTCCCCTTGTCCCCTTAAAAACCTTTCCAAGAAACATTTGTACACATTTAAGACAGCAAATTAAAAGCAGAGACAATGAAAAAATCTATAGGTCAGTTTCATGAACTGTTAGCATTTGGATCTTTTTTGCTTTTCACTTTGGTTCTAGGTGACTGAAAGGCACACCGCCTGCTTACATAATGTGAAATGTTCATGAGCAACATGAACCTGAATATTATGAGGTACCTGTAAATGGCCGATTTTAGAAACTTCAATTTTGAAAAGCATCTGTATTTTACTTAAAATATTTGCTTCTGTATGTACTTCAGGCTTAACATTTTCACCCTTACTCTTTGATAACAGTCTTTAGGATCTGAAATGGTCTTGATGAGGGAGACATGAATAATCTAAAACAATTGGACTTGCCTTTTAGGGTTATAGCATGGCATTTATAAAACCTTTACTTCTTGCCTAAGTATGGAAATAACTATAATTTTACCTGATTACTACATGTGTCTTAAATGATATAGTTCTTGGCAAGGAAATTTCTTGTTACATTTTGGGTTTTATTGTTGTTCTTACATTTTGTGCCTCAGTTCAATTCCCTTGAATGCTGATAATCAATAGAGTAATAACACAACAGGCTAGACTTAGTATCTGATTCTCTTGACAGTTTCCCAGTTCATGTGGTGAACTATTCTCACTTCTAGATTTTTTTTTAATCATCATCTGAGGATATTTTTCCATTGATTTTTAGAAAGTGTGAACAATAGAGGGAAAGGCAGAGAGAAATATCAATGTGAGAGAAACACATTGATTGGTTGCTTCCTTGCATGAGCCCCGACCAGGGCCCAGGCCTGCAACCAAGGTACATGCCCTTGCCCAGAATCAAACTCAGGACCCTTTGGTCCACAGGCCAAAGCTCTATCCACTGAACCAAACCAGTTAGGGCTATTTTTTTTTTTAACTTAAAGGAGAACACAATGGTTACATTCTGAATGAATGGATATGTACTTGAGAAATTCATAGAAGACACGAATAAATGAAAAGACATGTGATCATAGGAATATTTAACCTTAGGAGATGTCAGTTCTTCCAATGGGCATATAAATCTAAAGTGATCCCAATAAAAATATCAACAATATTGTTCTTTGATAGCATATAAAACTAATTCAAAAGTTCATAGTTCAAAATAAATATGTAATTATACATACTATTACATTATTATAAGACTATAATGAAAACAGTTTATAAATAGAGAAATGAAACCAAATACAAAGTGTAGAAACAGAACCAAATACATATACCAAGTATATGGTAAAGCCGTGGTTGGCAAACTGCGGCTCTTGAGCCACATGCGGCTCTTTGGCCCCTTGAGTGTGGCTCTTCCACAAAATACCACGGCCTGGGCAAGTCTATTTTGAAGAAGTGGCGTTAGAAGAAGTTTAAGTTTAAAAAATTTGGCTCTCAAAAGAAATTTCAATCATTGTACTGTTGATATTTGGCTCTGTTGATTAATGAGTTTGCCGACCACTGTGGTAAGGTGTCATCCATATTTTTAAGGGAAGATAGATCATTTAATTCAAATGTTGAGATTATGCAATGGCTATTGAAAAAATTCAAAAGCCTGATTGAGCAATGAACTAAGAGGAACATTAAGGGTAGTATGTCTATTATTTTCCTACATTACATTCTCTCTAATAGCAAATCTCTCCCTCTTAGCATTTAATGCAATTATAATTTTACTTTAATTTTTTTTTTACAGTTCACTCATTCTCTCTCTTTTCCTGGAATATATGCTACATCAGGGCAGGAACTGTGTCTGATTTGGCTCCTTGTGTTAGAACCGAATACACTGCCTGATTCATTGCAGGAGCTCACTAAATGTTGGTTGAGTAAATAAAAACCAATATAAAAAACCCAATTGCTTCTAGGAGATAGCTGAAGAGAGGAAAAAATAAAGTGTGTAAATTTAAGTAATTTATTCGGCTCTGATGATATTAATTTGGGAAGATTTTTAAAACTCAAATATTTTGGTTCATTAGAGCAAAACATGGATTAATTACTTCTGATATTTTGAACTCCCTATTCAGCCACTCTCTTCCATAAGTTTGTGATTTCTGAGGTAATAAAAATGCTTTACTTACTAGACATAATTAGATCTCTTTAAAGGTACAACATTATATTGGTATCATGACTTTTTACCAATGTGGCCATTTTGCAGTGGCTTCTTTAAGTCCTTCTATAAAATCAGACATGGACCCAGAAGATTGAATGTAGAACTATATCAGAAAATCTAATGAAAAATATGTTGTCAGTATCTTATATTTATCCTTAGAAAATTATTTTAATAATCTATCTCTGAGGGAGAATATTTGAACAACGTGGCATACATACATAGTATTGGAAAAGGAGTTAACATATTGGGTGAAGGGCATTGCTTTTGTACAAAATAGTGCCCACAATTAGTGTAACACTTGCATGCTGCTTTCAAATACAAGTAACAGAAAATACATAATGTAAATGGAACATAAAGAACACTTGTTATTAAATGTGTTCTCCCAAAATGTATATGTCAAAACTCTAATTCCTAATGTGATGTTATTTAGAAGTGGGGCCTTTAAAGAGGTAATTAGGTTTCGATGAGCTCATGAGAATGGAGCCCTGTGATGGGATTAATGTCCTTTTGCAACAGGAAGAATCAGAGCCCTCTGTATCTCTGCCACATGAGGACACAGCAAGAAACCAGGAAGAAGGCTCTCATCAGACACTAAATTTGCCAGCATCTTTATCTTGTACTTTTCAGCCTACAGACTATGAGAAATACCTGTTTGCTGTTTAAGCCAACCAGTCTATGGTATTTTGTTACAGCTTCTCAAAATGATTCATACTGGTACAACTATTTTCTTATGTATTACATATCAGGTAGAATGACCTTCATATGCATACAAATAATCAGCGGTTCAATATCAACAGAAAAACAGCTACCAGCTACTAATTGGCTTAAACTAATCAGGATCTATACCTGTTATTAGATCACCTTCCCAGCTCTCCTGGGGGAAAATATTCTATTAGGAAAGAAGAGGGACAACGTAGATTACGGACACTGGATAGTGTGTATTAAAACATGCTTCATATTCCGCAACCCCCACCCATAAAATATTTCTTTGAATAAAAAATATAGATTGTAATAAAATTAAGGCATTTCAAAACATTATTCAACTATTAGAAAACAGTCATTTCCTGTTTTAACTTAGTCATTACCTTAGAGAACATAAGTTATACAGTAAGAAGAGGTTTTCCCTTGTACAATTCTGGCACCTTATTGGGTGTGGGAAGCATAGGAGCAGCTGTCTCCAGGGGGCTGTTTTAATTTTTATTCGACTATTTTGTCATTCAGACTTCAGGTGTAGCTGAATAAAGGGGAGGGATAAATTCCAGGTTAAAAGGGGACTTGTCAAAAGAAGAGTGGCAATTTTTATAATCAAATATTTCATGTTCCAGATATCTTAATAATGCTTTCTAAATTTATCATCACTTATCTGATATGATTTGAATTTTGTAAGTACATTTCATGTTTCCAAAAGGTTTTGCATAATTTTGTTTTAGCCTAGCATTTTCTAGCAAATTGTTTAATCCACTGTACGCCATAAGCATCTGTAGACGCAAGAGGCAGACCTTCCCTACACTCCATGCACATCTATAAAAAAAATAAAATGTTTCCCCTAACTGGCAGCCCTGACCAACTTTAAGATCATTTTTGTGAGAATTTTGAGCTGAAAATATTCAAGAAAACCCAAATTGTGAGTAATATATTTATTTTTATAATATTCATTGCACATTGATTTTTTAAATTAAATTCAAAATATCGTGGCTTGTACGGATGATTTCCATTTTGGACACGTGGCAGTTAACTGGTTAAAGGGATGAGTCCGTCTGGTTTGAATTATTGCTTCATATCACACCATTTACATTTCATTGGCTATTTTCCTTTTGTACAAGTTTACCATATTTTAGCAAATAAATTTTTTTAAAGGGAGAACTTATTATAAACGTATCAGGGAATATAGCATTTTAAGAAAGAAGAATTAAGTTAGAAGTAACTGCTTATGTGGAAACTTGATGTTCCTTTATTAGAAAATTTCAGAAAATGTATTTTTTTCTAAGCATAACAAGATTTTATGTTCAAGTAATTAGAACTTCTATTATTCTCTTCTAACTGTAGGCTTTGTTCCAAGTGCCTTAAAATCATTAAAGATATGTGTAGCAACAGTTTTGTCAAGTGGTATAACTAATCATTCCCACTTCCCAGATATTTGGCTAAGATAGTAAATTTATTTACCCAAAATCACACAGCTACAAAGTCACAGATCAGGGTGCCAAACCCAGGCCTGTCTGGCTACAAGATTCAAAATCAATGGGAGAGGAGAAATTCCCCCCTTTCCCTCTTGATTCTTCTGGCTAGACAAAGAATTAAAATGACATAAGGCAGATTAACGGGGGAGGGGGGGAGAATCAAGCTTTAAAGGGTACACATGGGGAATTCACATAAGCATGAAAATTCCAAAGAAAATAAGGCAAAATTCTCTATATAACTCATCCTGGACTAAGGAGAAGGAGGTAGGGGGTCTGAGACATCAAAGAGATGCAGCAACTCATAGATGGATGAAAAGGATTAATGTTTAGTAAACAAATGTTTGCTGGGGCCTCTAGAGACAGTGGGACACAGGGAAGACATTGATCAAAAGTCTTGCTAGATTCCTCCCTGTCTAGTCCTCCTAGTTGAGGTTAAACTGTATTTATCTACAGTGATAGCTCCTTCCTGGAAGAACTTTCTATCTTAAGTTCTTTTAGCTTTCTGGATTTGAAAACTAAGCAGGTGAACAAATTAATTTCCCAAAGAGGCATATTTGGGAGTAGCAAACTCTGCTACTGTAGGTTTTCACCAAGTTTGTTCCATATCCCAGTAGTTTCAATATCACAGGGCACTTCAGAGCACTGTAGCATCTCAATTCCCACCTGAGAAAATTAAACAGAACCTGGATTCTAGAACTTTCCATTATAGTGCTTTAGGTTCTTTGTGTCATTGAAGACAAATCTCAGCCCAATAATGCAGTGTCTCATTTATTTTCTGTATGGATTAGGAAATAAATGTGAAAATCCCACTACTGTATTTGCCTAACCTGATATTCAGATTGTTAGACATGAAGTCATTTGGCAAATTTCTTATTTTAAAGAGAAGAAACAAAAACTAAGAGAAATAAAATTATTTGTCCTGTAATCCTTGGACATTTAATCAAAGATGAATCACATAGCTACATGTTGTCTCAACAAATACTCTTGAAAATGTATTTCTATATACAGATGGATGATTCCATTAATTTTCCATTAAGTTGTGGATATATTTATTACTAATGGTGATTTATAATAGAGAAGCCCATAATATTATAAAACTGAAATTTAAAATTGAGCAAAGAAAGGGATCTAGTGTTGGTAATGGCAGAGTGCCTCAAAACAGAGAAACCTATCATATAAAACTATGAACTTAAAATAAATTACAAAAGACAACTATGTAAAAGACCATCAGAGCAAGCAAATGTAGGCAAAAACTGGAAGGTATTTTTCCACTGGAAAAAGGAATATGTGCTGAGTGCAATATGGCTTGATATGGCTTTTCCCCTGAGATCACTCAGTCTGCTCAATGCAAGTTGGCTAGATGCAAGCAAAAACTCTGCAACCTTATTGGCTTGAGGTTTCAGAGATCAGAATTCATACTGCAAGAAATAATAAAGGCAAACCTTCAGGATACTTTGCTCTAGAGTAAGGAAAAATAGACAACCAGAAACGATAATGTGTGGATGAAATATAGGACACCATCATTTCTTATTTTTATTTTCTTTTCTTTAAAAGGTAATAAAATAAAATTAAAATTAAAAATAAATAAATAAATAAAATAAAAGATAATAAACTAAGCAAAAATAAAAACTCATATTGTAGGGTTCAAAAAATATATATGTATATATATATACATATCTATACTACTGAAAGGGTAACATACTAATTAGACTGGGTCAACCAGCCATCTTCCAGATGTTCAACTTCCTTCCGGACAATGTCATGGTGGTGGGGGCCAAGGCAGAAGCCATTAGGGGTGATCAGGCTGGCAGGGGAGGGCAGTTGGGGGCGAGATCAGGCCAGCAGGGGAGGGCAGTTGAGGGCGAGATCAGGCCGGCAGGGGAGGGCAGTTAGGGGTGAAATCAGGCTGGCAGGCAGAGAGGTTAGGGGCAATCAGGCAGGCAGGCAGGCAGAGGCAATTAGGGGTGATCAGGCAGGCAGGCAGGTGAATGGTTAGGAGCCAGTGGTCCCAGATTGCGAGAGGGATGTCCAACTGCCAGTTTAGGCCCGATCTCACAACTGGCAGTCAGACATCCCCCAATGGGTCCCTGATTGGAGAAGGTGCAGGCTGGGCTGAGGGACCCCCCCCCCCCCCCGTGCACAAATTTTGTGCACCGGGCCACTAGTATATATAATTAAATATATATACATGTAGTTATGCTGTTCAAGCTTCCTGCATTTTGCATGAAATGGTATAATATTAACTCTAAATAGACTGTGATAAGGATAAATATTATAAATGGTAGCACTCCTATTAAGTGGAAAGTAATAATTCAAGAGGAAAAGCTAAAATGAATTAAAACATACTACCTTTAGTTGATTATATCAAGAGAAAGCAGGATAGGAAAAACAGAGGACCAGTTCAGACAAATATAAAAACGTTGCAAATATGATACACCTAAGTCCAAGCATCAATAATAACATCAAATGTAAATGGAATAAATATTCCAAAGCCAGAGAATCAAAATAGATAAAGAAAAAAATAAATTCCAATATATACTGTCCAATTGACTTCACATTAAAAAATAGATTGGTAAAGTACAAAAAATATTCACCATACAAACATTACATACAAGAAAGCTGGTATAATTATATTAGTATCAGATAAGACTTCAAGGCAAGAAGTGCTTCTGTTATAGGCACCTCTCACCAACACCAGAGAGGATGGCCCCCTGAGCCAGTGGGAGAGGGCTGTCCCCAATCTCGATCCTTGTCTTCTCATATAAATGAATTTATATAAGAGACCTTAACTGCGCTGTGAAAAGCCAATTTATTAAAGCAATTAAAGTATGCCCTTTATTGGGGAAAAAAAAAAAGCAAGGCAAGCAAACCTATACCTTTGGCTTATGAAGCACAGATGGGCTCTCAGCTAATCTGAAGAGCAAGTTGGTTGGGGGTCAGAGGTATTCTATGTCTATAGGCTTCAAAATTCCTCTGCTGACTATTTTGGTACAGATTAATTCTCAAAGTCCCTTTTTTTTTTTTTTACTTTGTTGTGGCTTTCCCAGAATTCATGAAAAGCACCTGACAACTTTATTTTGCCAAGCATGGAGATTGCTGGCTTCTCTGCTTAGGGAGTAAAACTGCCCTTTTTTTCTTTCCCCTTCCCCCTCCCTTTCTGCATTCTCTCATTAGGTAGGTTTTTAAACCATTTGCTCTGTGTCCTTGGCTGGGGAATATAACGGTTTGTTAGTTACAAGCTAGCTGCTAATGGCCCACACTGTTGGATCTTGTTTTAACTTTCCTGTCTCAGTTTCCCTATTTCTCCTGCCCCGGAATCCTGTAACAGTTTTAGCTGGCTCCAATGGTCACATCCATATTTCCTCCTTCCTTTCAACCCTTGCCCTGTCTGCCTAATCCTTTTGCTAACTCCTCTCACTTCCAGAGATCAAGAGTATAATTTCATAATGATAAAAGGTCAATACATAAGTGAGACATAAATCATTATGAATAGTTATGTATCTAACAAAAGAGCTTCAAACTTCATGAAACAAAGACCAACAGGATTAAAGGAAAAAATAGATCCACATAGCAGATTTTAACAGATTTTTTCTCAAAAATTGATTTTAAAATAATAGAAAAATATTAGAAGATTAAACAATACTGCTGAACAAATTAACTTAATTGACATTTGTGGAATAATACATAAAACAAGTACAGAATGAGCACTCATATGGAGTGCATGTGGTATGTTATCCAGGGCATACCATATAGTGAGGCAAAATGTAAATCTAAATAAATTTCAAACTTGAAATCTACTAGAATATAGACTGTGACCCCAGCTGATTTGAGTTGGAAAACAATGCAAAATTAGAATTCCAACATAATGCCAAGCATTTTGAAATTAAACCACATACCTCTGAATAACAGATGTATGAAAAGAAGAAATCACAAGAGAAAATAAAAATTATTTCAAACAGAATGAAAATGGAAACATTATGAGAAATTGTGAGATATAGATAATATAGTTTTAGAGGAAATTTTATAGCTTTAAATTTATATATTAGAAACATTGAAAATTAATTATGAAATATTCCATCCCAAAAAGTTAGAAAGGGGTTAACAAAATAAAACAAAAGTAGGAAATTCTAAAGGTAGAACAGATGTCAATGAAAGAGAAATCACACAAAGAAAACAAAAAGCAAAAGTATTATTTTGAAAATATTAATAAAGTTGCTGGCACTTTAAGGGGACTTGATCAAGAAAAGAGGGGAGAATTCACAATACCAAGAATGACAGAATAGATATTATCACAGATCCTACAATATTGAAAATATAATAACAGTATATCATGGGAAATCTTTTACCAATAAACTTGATAATTTTGATAAGATGACAAATTTCTTAATAAAACTCATTCAAAAGAATAAGAAAATATGAATTGTCCTGTGTCTATTATACACGTAGACTTTTGTTTATATTAAAAACCCTTTCCATAAATTAAACTTTAAACTAAGATATTTTCATTTCTGTGCTTTTGACTTTGTGACTTGTCTGTGGAAATCCTAAAGTGTGTACCAATCTCCATGAACTTGATTTTATTTATTCCAAATTCTGTCTTCTCTGGAGAACCTTGTGCATTTCTTTTCCAAGACAAAAAGCCAGGTCAGACATGGGACTCTTCTCATGAACTTCCTTCTCACAAATAGTGGAGAGTTTTGCCATATGTTGTAGAATGCCTATCATTGATTGTCTTATATATTTGGTACATATTTCTAATTGTATATGTAATTCCCTATTCTCTATTTATACCAATTCCTTTTGTCAACATTTGAATATTGTCATATATCTTCCAAAAAGAAAATAACAAACACAGTCCTTAAAATCACATGTTTCTTTCCTATCACTTTATTTCTCCACTTTCCTGCATGGCCAATCTTATTAAAGTATTATCCAATATGTTCATCTAAACTCAACACCCATTCATTTATTATCATACTGTAATCTACCTTCCATCTTCATCAGAAGGCTGCAAGGGATATTTTATGGTTATCAATTATTTCCTTGTTAGAGGAAAATAAATAAGGAATATTATATTAGAGAGAAATTATTCCCCCAAATCTTAAGAAAGAGAGATTTCACTTATATGTGAATCTTTACAAAGACTCTCATATTGGGGAAGTCTCTGATTTATTTATTTATTTATTTATTTATTTTTATTTTTTCCATTCTGAAAGTATATTTATTTATTTAAAATCCTTTATTGTTTAAAGTATTACATATGATTCCTTTCTCCTCCATTGACCTCTCCCTGCTCATTCCCATCCCCACCCCCCTGGCACATGCCCTCACCCCCCTACTGATTGTGTCCATGGGTTATGCTTATATGCATGCATACAAGTCCTTTGGTTGATCTCTCCCCTTCTATACTCTCCCCACTTACTCGCCTTCACCCCCACTACCCGCCCCCCTTTCCCCTGAGGTTGGATGGTCTGTTCGATGCTTCTATGTCTTCTGATTTATTTTAGTTCATCAGTTTATGTTGTTCATTATATTTCACATATAAGTGAGATCATGTGATATATATCTTTCTCCAACTGCTTATTTTGCTTAGCATAATGCTCTCCAGTTCCATCCATGCTGTTGCAAATGGTAAGAGTTCCTTCGTTTTTATAGCAGCGTAGTATTCCATTGTGTAGATGCTTCACAGTTTTCTAATCCACTCATCTGCTGATGGATACTTAGGCTGTTTCCAAATCTTAGCTATGGTAAATTGTGCTTCTATGAACATAGGGGTCCATATGTCCTTTCTGAATGGTATTTCTGGTTTCTTGGGATATATTCCTAGAAGTAGGATTACTGGGTCAAATGGGAGTTCCATTTTTAATTTTTTGAGGAAACTCCATACTATTTTCCACAGTGGCTGCACCAGTCTGCATTCCCACCAGCAGTTCACGAGGGTTCCTTTTTCTCCTCATCCTCTCCAGCACTTGTAGTTTGTTGATTTGTTGATGATTACCATTCTGACAGGTGTGAGATGGTACCTCATTGTCATTTTGATTTGCATCTCTCGGATTATTAGTGACTTTGAACATGTTTTCATTTGTCTCTTGGCCTTCTGTATGCCCTCTTTCGTAAGGGGTCTATTTTGGTCCTTTGCCCATTTTTTTTATTGGATTGTTTATCTTCCTTTTGTTAAGTTGTATGAGTTCCCTATAAATTTTTTGAGATTAAACGCTTATTGAATATAACATTGGCAAATATGTTCTCCCATGCAATGGGCTTTCTTGTTGTTTTATTGATGGTTTATTTTGCTGTGCAGAAGTTTTTTTTATTGTGATATAGTCCCATTTGTTTATTTTCTCCTTAGTTTCCACTGACCTAGGAAATGTATCTGATTTATTTCAACAAAAATGTTCCCTTTGAATAAGACACAACATTATGAAATAACTATAATCAATGCTAGTTTTGGATGCTTTTAGTGGTTACATGAAATAATTGGTTAAAAAATAAACTAATTATATGAGTATAGTAATAATTTCTGGAAATATTACCTCATATTATTATTTTTAAATATTTGGAAATAAACCTTTTAAAGATTACTGTAAAATAATAGTACAAGGTAGAATATAGGTATTCCAATTATATGTCTACAGGCTAGGCATCACAAATACATATTTACAGATAAAATATCATTTAAGAAGATATTATCCTAAAGTTTTTTATGAGTACTTGAACATCAGAAACATATATTTTTTAAATGTGCTATGTGTAAACTAATTCAGAGGGTACTGAGGATGATGTATAGGGAATTGTTTTTACTGAAGCAAAATCTGGTTCTGTGATTATGAAAACACTCGTGTCAAAGATGCATGTACAGTGTTTGAATAAAACTCTTTCATTAAATATCAGGGTGGGGTTTCTGTCACTCAAACAAGAGTACTGACATTGAGGTTAGAGAATTGGCTGAGGCCAAGTCAATCTTTTGTTCATAGGCTGGTGAGCTATTTACACTGTAACACTCAACCCAAACTTCACTTTCTCTTTGAAATCAGTTTCAACTGCTGTGCCCAGGCCTCTACCCACAAACCAAGTGTTCTCATTTAACCTTATTCTGATTTAATGCTTACTTCATTGTGTTGTAATTATTTGTCATGTAACCATCAGAACTATTGCTGAATGTGTTATATAGTTCTTCATTTTCACATCTTGCACAAAGTTAGGTTCTTGAACTCTTGGATTAATACTAAATACATGCTACAACTCCTTTCCCCCTGTGTCTTCATTAAAAATAAAAATCAATTAGAATAGCAATAAAAGCAATTATGAGTACAGCTAAGTGACCCCAGCTAACAGGCAGGTCAGAAGCGGGGGTCGGGGGGGGGGTGAAGTTGGGAGGGTGGGAGAGAGAGAGAGAGAGAGAGAGAGGCAATGGGTGGAGGGGAGGGGAGGAATGGGGAGGGGAACAGAAATCTATACAATTACAAGAGCTTGTGACCATGCATATCTACTCAAACATGTAGATGCTTTTCACTACCTAGCTAACATTGCCAAAATATTTTAGCTATAAATACCATTTTTAATTAGTCCAGTTTCTTTACCTAAATATCTTCTGTAGCAGCTAGTCTTAGGGTTGGTCTGGGTGTGAAGAGATGTTGGGAATTTGTGATCGTTCAGCTCTGAAAACTACAGTAATAATATTCTCAGGGTCCATTTCCCACCAGGAGGAAGCACGTTTCCAACGTTAAGTGATCTCAGCATCTGAGAGGAGAAACAGCATGGCAGAGAAGGGCTCTTAATTCAGAGAACTGATGAAACTAGGAAGCCAGACCCATCTTTCCTATAAGGGCAGGAGAAAGGGGGAAAGCACCAGATTGCACAGGGAGAGAATACATGTCCTGCAAGGCCACCCAGACCTAGCAGTAATGTCTGTATCTGATAAAAGAGGTTTTGAGAAAAAGACACAAGATCACATATTTGAATTAACTAGGTTATTTATGATACTTTGGAATGGCCATAGGAATGCTTTGAGATCCCTTCCATAGTGGGACGTTCTAACTGACCCTGTGGGGTTTTTAATATATTTTTCCTGGTGTCCTCAGTCCTCTATCAACATAGGGCAGGGATCCACATTGCCAGTATCTCAAAATCCCCGTATAACTGAATATATTGTTGCCACTGGATAGAGGATTCTTATAAAATGTTTTCAGTTCTTTAAAGGAATAAAATAGCAATCTTTCTAAAGTCTTATTTCAACTGATACCTTACAATGTGTACACATTGTAAGGTTCATTTTGTTGACAGTGACAGGTAGGTACATGTCAAAAGTGGGGAAAGCATTACAGCATAAACAACAGCAAACAGGTCACATCTGCCTGAAGAGTCTTCTCTCTCTAGATCAGTGATGGGCAACCTTTTGAGCTTGGTGTGTCAAACTTCGCCAAAAAACTGAGCATAACTCGGGTAGTGTGTCACTTTGAGGAAAAAACTAACTCCAAGACTCTAGTCGCAAATGTTTCATCCCCAGGAGCAGCAAATGTTTCATCCTCGGCATGCGGCCGCGTGTCATCAGAAATGGCTATGCGTGTCAGTGCTGACACGCGTGTCATAGGTTCGCCATCACTGCTCTAGATGCTCATGTTACCAAATAAGTCCTAGAGAGCAGGAACTGCTTGTTTTTCAACCAATTTTAAAAGGTATCCTACCTAATAAAAGAGTAATATGCAAATTAACCATCACTCCACTACACCCACAAGCCACGCCCACAAGCCACGTCCACCAGCCACGCCCACCAGCCAATTAGAGCGAGTATGCAAATAAACCCAACCAAGATGGCTACAGCCACAGAGAGCAGGAGGGAGGCTTGGGTTTCCCAGGCAATGGAGGAAGCCAAGCTTACCGCCTGCCCTTTCCGGCCTAAGCCTCCACTCAAAGCTACAAAGTTTCAATTATAGAAGGTAAACAAATCCAAACAGAAATGGTGGCAGCCATGGAGCTGGAAAGAGCGGGAGGCTAGGGTTGCCCCTCGCAATGGAAGAAGCAAAGCTTTCCGCACACCCTGGCAGTCCCAGGCCTCCACTCCAGGCTACAAAGTTTCAATTATAGGAGGTAAATAAACCCCAATAGAAATGGCTGCCGGCCACGGAGCGAGCAGGAGGCTTGGCTCCGCTCCAAGCTACAAAATTTCAATTGTAGAAGGTAAATAAATTCCAGATACCAGGGCCTCCGCTTGGGTCGCCAGGGGGTGTGGCTGGCCTGAAAACCACCAAGGCCCCTCGCTCAGGCCGCCCCACGCCCCAAGGAAACCCCCACCCTGATCTGGGACATCCTTCAGGGCAAACCAGCCGGCCCCCACCTGTGCACCAGGCCTCTATCCTATCTAATAAAAGAGTAATATGCAGATTGACCATCACTCCAACACACAATATGGCTGCCCCCATGAGGTCAAAGATCCTGCCCCCATGTGGACACAAGATGGCCACCACAAGATGGCCAGCAGGGGAGGGCAGTTGGGAGGCACCAGGCCTGCAAGAGAGGGCAGTTGAGAGGGACCAGGCCTGCAAGGGAGGGCAGTTGGAGGTGACCAGGCTGGCAGAGGAGGGAAGTTGGGGGCAAACAGGCTGGCAGGGGAGCAGTTAGACATCAATCAAGCTGGCAGCGGAGTGGTTAGGGGGTGATCAGGCTGGCAGGCAGAAGCAGTTAGGGGCAATCAGGAAGGCAGGCCGGTGAGCAATTGGGAGCCAGCAGTCCTGGATTGTGAGAGGGATGTCCGACATCCCTCGAGGGGTCCCAGATTGGAGAGGGTGCAGGCTGGGCTGAGGGACACCCCCTGCCCCTGTGCACAAATTTCTTGCACCGGGCCTCTAGTCCTATATAATAAAGAGGCAGTATATGCTAATTGACCCTCACACCCTCACAAGATGGCTGCCTATTACCAGGCCGGCAGGGGGGTTAGTGAGGGACAACCAAACGACTGAACAATCGGGCTGCGTGGGGCGACCAGGCCAGCAGGGGGGTTAGTGAGGGACTACCAAACAACTGAACAAGCAGGCTGCATGGGGCAACCAGGCTGGCGGGAGGGCCATGAGGGGCGACCAGGCCAGCAGGGGGGGCAGTTGGGGGAGACCAGGCCAGCAGGGGGGGAAGTTTAGGGCAACCAGGCCAGCAGGGGGGGGCAGTTGGGGGTGACCAGGCCGGCAGGGGGGGCAGTAAGGGGCAACCAGGCTGGCAATGGGTGCAGTTGGGGGTGACCAGGCTGGCAGGGGGGCAGTTGGGGGTGATTAGGCTGGCAAGGGGGGCAGTTGGGGGCAACCAGGCCGGCAGGGGGGCAATAAGGGGTGACCAGGCTGGCATTGGGGGGGGGGCAGTTTGGAGCGACCAGGCCAGCAGGGAGGGGGTAGTTGGGGGAGACCTGGCCAGCAGCGGGGGTCAGTTAGGGGCGACCAGGCCAGCACGCAGAGGCAATGAGGGGTGATCAGGCCAGGAGGAGGGGCGCAGTTAGGGGCAACCAGGAAGGCAGGCAGGTGAGCGATTAGGAGCCAGCGGTCCAGGATTGTGAGAGGGATGTCTGACTGCCGGTTTAGGCCTGATCCCTGTGATCAGGCCTAAACCGGCAGTCAGACATCCCCTGAGGGATCCCAGTTAGGAGAGGGTGCAAGATGGGCTGAGGGGACACCACCCGCCCCGTGCACAAAATTCATGCACGGGGCATCTAGTTTTATGATATTCTGAATGTAAATTTATGAGACTGGTTATGAGAAATTGTCCTGTTAAATGTTCATCTGAGATCTTCGGATTGAATTATTTTATCTTTTTTGCACTGTGGAATGAATGGTGTTATAAAGCATATGTTGAGATAAATGAGGCTTTATACCAGAGGCTACACAGCATAAATATATTATATTCAGATTCTAACCTTCTTTTTGTCTCACTTATTGAGAAAGAATTAGGATTATCTAGAGTCAGTATTAAGCATCCAGTTGCTATCAAGAACCTAACTTTTTGCAAGATGTGAAAATGAAGAATTATATAACTCATTCTTCCATTATATAAACTGTCTTCCTCTTCCAGTTTAAATTATCTTTCTGTTATTGTCATTCACCTTTCCCTAGTTTTTTGTTTGTTTGTTTGTTCGTTTTATTATTTTTATCAAGATAGGTCTATCTTTGGGCCTTAATGCTTAACTTACTCCATAATAAGTTCTATTGCCTAGGCAGACACTGTCCTCATGCTGCATCCTGACTACACAGAAGTAACACAGAGGCAACTCAGATTAGCTTACCTTGTCTTGAAGGGACTTATATTACACTACTGCTTTTCCTGAATCCTCAGAATTGCTGACATGGGCTAGATATTGAGAGGAAAGCAGTAGATTTAAGCATGGTTGTATTATTAAGATGACAATTAAAAGCAACCTGGGTACCACCAATATTCACCCGTAGGACATCTCTTCATGGAAGTCTTGGATTGCCAACATCTATATAGTGAGATATGTGGGGTAAATATTAACAAAATAGTGTTATGTTTTGATGTGTTCATGTGTTCAGTAATGATGTGTTCATTAAGGTCAGACCAATCATGGCATCAGTGAATAATGACAACCTTAGCAGTGAATAATATAAAGAACTTTAAAAATAACAAATCTGCCTGGCCAGTGTGGCTCCATAGCTGTGCATCAATCTATGAACCTGGAGGTCATGGTTCGATCCCCAGTCAAGGCACATGCCCAGGTTGTGGACTCAATCCCCAGTAGGGGGAGTGCAAGAGGAAGCCAATTAATGATTCTCTCTCATCGATGTTTCTCTCTCTTCCTCTCCTTTCCTCTCTGAAATCAATAAAAATATATTTAAAAGAAACAAATATCCTACCTAATAATAGACAAATATGCAAATTGACTGCACCTTCACTACGCCCAAGCCACGCCCACCAGCCAAGCCACGCCCACCAAACAATCAGGACGAGAAGGCGAGGCAGGGGACAAGGGAGGAGAGCAGGCGGGGCGGGGTAGAGTGCAGCAGGAAACCCTATTGCAGGATTTTTCCTGCAACGGGAATGCTAGTTTAATCTATAAAATATTTTTAAAGTATGCATTTAACTAACATCTAGGCCTTGATTTCTAAAATCCATTTTCCAATTAGAGGAACCAGGGCTTCTTGTAGGAATGTTTGGTTCCAGAGATGGAACCAAACTTTTAACTTTTAAACATTTTTTTTTTTTTTTTTTTTTTTTTAGTTTCCTAGAACTTCTTATTGGTTCTATAAAATAGCTAGTGTATTACAATGGTAGAAATGACCATCTGCTATTTGGGTATATGGCTTGTTGTGTGGTTAAGTTTTGTTTAATATTTATGGAAAAAACATTAGTGACCTCCTCTCGCTAAGTGATGCCCTACCACAAGTGCTGCCTCTCTGAATGCTGGCTTTACTCTCAGGAACTCTTGGGCAGATCAATTAAGGTTGATAGTTGTGATGTAGCTATAAAGATGCATGATCAATAAGAACCTTTTACTGTAAAATTTGTCACAACATCTATCAGATTTCTGATAATACTTGTCCTCTATTGCTATAAATCTTAAAGAGATTGACAAAAGGTCTCTTTTGAATCAACTATAAAATTAAAGAGACACTTCAGTTTCCCCATTTCTTAAAATGGGGAGATAGAAGAAGAAATAAAAACAATTCCCATAGGGTAGTTTTGTTGTGAAAGGGATTTTCAAATATAAATTTCTTAGTTGGTGTAGCATATTCCTACCAATCTTTTAGTCTGATATGAAATTTGTAGCAGATTGAAAATTTAAGAAAATCCCTTCCCTTGGCTGTTTTCCTTGAAGGTAGTTGACATTAGTCCTCATTCAAGCAATCAAATGCCTTTATTTCAGAACCTGTGCTTTAGTGTCCTGATGTTTGCTTTACTGTGTTTTCACCAGACTACTTAAGTTGTATCATCCTTTACTTTTCAATTCGTCACCTTCATTAATTCTCATTGATATATCTTCTCTTTGATATCGCCCCTCCTCGTCTCCTGTATTCCCTTTGAATAATATGATCAAGGGACCAGTCACAGTGATTTATAATTACTTCATGTTTCAAACTCCCTCACTAAATTGTAAGCTCCTTGAGTCTTATTCAAGGGCCGAGTCCTAATATTTTGATATTCCTAGTCCTTATAAGAGTTCCTGGTACATAGTAGATTTGCAGGAATTATGAATGAATGAGTGAATGTCCTGGGAGAAAAGAGGACAATTGGTTACTGTAAGATGATGGCTGTATTAATTAGCTTGATTGTGCTAACCATTTCACAGTGTATACATATATCAAAGTTTTCATGTTACACACCTTAAATGTATGCAAATTTTGTCAATTGTACATCAATAAAGCCAGAAAAAAATAAAATCTATTCTGCTCTATAAAAACAACTTAAGATAAAAAAAGAAAATGGTTCAATTCAGAAGAGAGTAAAACAAGCCTGAGTGAGTTTCAAGCTCATGAAATTTGTCAACCTAAGCAAAATTCTAAAATTTCTCCTTAGACTATTTTTCAGTGTATTTTAGAATTCCAGTTATCTAGTGTAATAGGTAAGATTATAGTTAGCCTAAACCAAAATGATGCATTGTTCTCAGTTTGGCCCTCCTTTTCACCACCACCCCAATTCACAGGAAGGTTCTATATACATATACATACCAGTTTACAAGAAGGTACATGCATACACAAACACTTGCACAAACTCAGCTCTCAAATTTAGGAACTTACAAATCTGACCACATTCCATCTCCGTTTTTAAATTAACCTTACCTGCTCCCATTGCAAAAATACTAAATTACTTCAATATGGAGTAATATTTGTCTTTTCTAGATGACATTTACATCTAAATAGAGATGCCTTAAATAATAATATATAAAAATGAAATACCTAGATATGACAGAAAAATGAATGAAGGTAAGTTTGTTTGCTTTCCTTTGCTAATGCTAGGAAGGAGGATGTTCACTAAACCTAAATATAGAGTCATCTCTACATCTTTGGGGATAACCAGAACACATTTAATCCTGATATATTTCAAGAACATGAAAAGTTACTTTTATATAACTTTTGAAAAATTTTTGGTTTTCCCAAATGCCTTTTATTCTTTACCACATTCTTAACCTTATGCCATCATAATTCTTTGAACTGAGCCTTGCATCTTTTAGGCATTTTTCGTTTGTTTGTTTTACTTAAAGATCCTCAGCTCATTATTATGTGAAATTTTTCAGGTCCCAACTTGTTTCTTGAGAGCAAATTAATAACCCATGCAGCTTTAAAAAGCTACACACACACAAAGAAGTTTAAATCAGGAAGTAGGTTAGTTGCTAAGAAAATCTGGTTCAATGTGTCATTTACATGGGGAATGGGTTCCATTTAACTACTTATTTCTTTTCCAGTATTTGTTGCTCCATAAATATAAATTACTCAAAAATGACATTTTGAGGTCACTTTTGCAGAAAATGTATCCTCTGACTTTGCACAAAATGAATTTCTGTATGTAGTTCAGTTGACTGAAGATTATTGGGAGACACTTTGGTTTAGGTGTTGATTTCTGTAGGTCACATAAAAGTTACAACTTGAGAAATAGGAAGACATAAAATGTATTTCATTATGAAGTTCATAAATGGCTTCATACTTTTCTTAAAATTTCTTTGTCAAATACATTAAATGCATGTGACTCTGATCTCTATCCTCTAGAATTAACTCAAATTTAATATATCTTCATAGCTAATTTCAAAAAACAAACTTAAAAATCTCTAAATTTTTTATTTAAATTTGATGATTTTTAAATTGTTTTTTTTACCTTTCAGTAAATTTTTGAGAAAATGGGCATCTATTGTAGATGTTAAGTGAAATATTAATTTTAACTGATATCATGGTATAATTAAATGTATACATACACACCAAAAATATTAAAGCATGGTTATTTTTTATTATAAACTCAAAGTACATACCTATGGATTATTTTACTCAATTCTGGACTTAGCAGGTTTATAATACCTATTCTAAATATATTTGAATCCACCTCAAATGCAGTGTTTGCTTGCTCAGGCAAAGTTATATGCTCTTTAGAATTGGAAGGAGACACAGAAAAGTGTTTAAAATATTTGGTTATTAATTAAAAAAATTAAAATACCTTAAAGTTAATGTGATACACAAACACATTGCTTTCAAAACACAAGTGTCTCCTATCTTCCCTACCTCCACAATTACTATAGAACTAATCCAGAATAGCTATATATGGGGGGAGGGGAAGAATTTCAATCTTCTCCTTAAATTAGAGAAGATGGCCATAAAATTACCCACAAGTTTCTGGGATTTCTTTTTGTCGCACTGTAAATTACACTAGATTATAGAAGGTCATGGTCAATTTATAAATCACCCATTAGACCGCTGTTATATCAAAAAAAAAAATCAGTAAAATCATGTACTCCTTGAACAACACTGAACTTGAAGTATCAATAGCTAGAGTTGGGATGGGAGGTGGTTGATGAGGTCAGCTGGGAAAAGAACCTCAATTTAAATCGTTTTCCTAACAGTAAATCTTTTGAGTCACAGGACAACAGCAGAGTCAGGACCCAGAAAACCCCAATGAGTAAAAATCCTAGAGGCCATTATAGTGGTTTTTGATGGATTTTGTCCCTGAAAGGTGATTATTTTTGAAAATTCAATGTAGTGATGAATTAAAAAGTTCCAGTTGTTCAGGAAGTAACACCGATTGCAGAACTGTATACCGAGTACAGTATCCGTGGCAATAGGAGGTTTTGCTGGCTGCCATGATGGCAGAAGCTCCAGAGGAACGCTGCTTCAATGAATCGCTCACTCTTGGCAACACTGTTAACGACTGTCTTCTGGAACTGGACTTGGACACTGTGCATGCAGGCCCTGTACCTATTGTATCGTCTAAAGCTGGGAACCGTTGAGAGTAAAAGTGGGTGCTGTTAACATCGACAAGGATAGCAGGCATAATCAGGACTCCTGGGCAGCCCACATGTTACTTATTGTCCCCCTATCATATCTGCCAGTGGGCCGGGCTTTGTGTAGGTCAAGACAGAGCAGCTGCTCTCTCAGTGAGCATTCCTGAAGCACTGAAGTTATTTGTTGCTTTGACTCTGGATATATTGCACAAAATATGGAAAACTTATTTTTCAAACATGAAAAATGTGGCACTTTGGAGATGGCTTCACCTAAAGAAGAAACTGCAAAGATAAATTTACTCCTAAGGATTACTCATGACCTGCCTAATGCATACTACGTTTTGAAAACCTGTTCTCAGAATTATCAAGTCCACGAGTCCTAAATACTAAAAGAACCAGTTTAAACAAAAAAGGAGTGGGGATGGCCCAATTTCTGTATGATAGCTATACATTTACAAATCTCCTCATTTTAGGATAAGGTATCAAAAAACAAAAATAAATAGATGGTAGATAGATAATCTAACACAGAAATATATATAAAAAGGAAATTTATATATACATACTATATATTCAACACAAAAATGTACAGGGTAAAGCAAAAGTAGATTTACAGTTGTGAGTACACAAAACAGAGTTTATTCTTGTATTTTTATTGATTATTGTATTCTTTTCCATACATACAACTGTAACACTACTTCTGCCCACCCCATATATAAAAAGGAAAAGGGCCCTAGCTGGTTTAGTTCAGTGGATAGAGTGTCAGCCTGCAGACCAAGGGTCTTGGGTTCGACTCCCATCAAGGGCACTAACCTCAGTTCCAGGCTCCTCCCCAGCCCAGGCTCATGCAGGAGGCAACCAATCGATATGTAACTTAAGTATGCCTAAATTTATTATGATAGGTTTTTAAAATCTTTGCACTTTTCTTCTCCAAGAATAAAAAAAGAACAAATATTGAAATGTTAAAAGGTTTGTAATTTTTTATTATCACATATCAAGAGATTATTAATGTTTTAAGACAGTGATTTTCAACCTTTTTTATCTTATGGCACACATAAACTACTTACTAAAATCCTATAGCACACCAAAAATATATTATGTGGGTTATTTTGCCAATCTGACCAAAAAAAAAAATTGGAATGATTTTGATTCATTCACACCAGATGGCTATTGTTGTTGTGCTAGCTGTTGTCATTTTTTTTTTAACAATCTAAGGAAAAAGAGGTCAGTGCTCTTGATGAAATAGTCAGGTATTGCATGTTTTAAAAATTCTTACTGCACAACGGTTGAATATCACTGTCTTAAGGTATAATTAGAAAGTTTCTCCTCTATTTCTAAAAGGGAATTATCTTTCCTTTGAACTCTGATTGTATTTCAATATTACCTCAGGTCATTTATCAATATTTGGCTTATTCATGTTCATGCCTTATCTCACCTCCTAGAATTTAAATTCCTTGAGAGTAAGAAATATTTCCCAGAACATCAGGTCTAGTTTCTTGCACATAAATTTTCACTAAATATTTGTTGAATGAATGAAAAATTAATTAATGGAATTTTATCAGTAAAACAAAACATGATGTTATCTTTGTCTGGTAAACAGCTCTTTAGTCAAATGCAGTCAGTGTGGCGTTAATGTATTTAAATACATATGGTGCCCATTTGATGCTTGGATTGTCAGATGATCATGGCTTGTAAAACTTGAAAAAGAAAAGTCACTAGTCTATTGGCATATTTTTCAAAACCATTATTTCTTATGTTTCTCCTATTGAATAATTCATAAAATAAACAAATAGTTTTAAGTACAGATACCAAGAGAAAATAAAATATGTCTATATTAGAAAGAAAATAAAATAGAGATATAATTTGACAATTAAAAAACATGTAATATTCATTAGTTTCAGGTGAATATTGCATACAAAAGAGTCTCATTTATTCAGTCAATAAACACTTGTGTAGGACTGGCATAGATAGAAAGAAATGAGGGGGGGAAAAGAGAACACCTTTTTTCTTTTATATATTTTTTTTACTTTTATTAATTTAATTTTTTCATCACCATTTATCCCCTTTATGCCCTCTTCTACCTTCTTCCAGCCTCCTCCTCCCCGGAATCACCATACTATTGTCCATGTTCATGAGTTCTTTTTTTTTCTTTTTTGCTCAATTGCCCCACCACCCAACCCATTGCCACCACCAGAGCCGTCAGCTTGCTCTGTGAGTCTGTCTCTATTTTGCTTGGTAGTTCAGTTTGCTCATTAAATTCCACATATGAGTGAAATCATATGGTACTTGTCTTTCTCTGACTAGCTTATTTCACTTAGCATAAGGAAGAGAATACTTCTTTTAAAGAATTCTCAGCATTAAGTTAGAAGATAGAAATTAAAAACCCTACATACAATATGATGAATTAAATTATGTAAAAAGATGACTAAAATGTGCAAAGGGAATAGTTAGAAGGACAGAGGCTACTGAAATCATTTGGGGGTGGTCATGAAACTTCAAAGCAGGGGTGGCATTTGAGCTGACTATTAAAGTACACAATACATTTTATCCACTGAGTATTTTGTGGAGAGAGGCAGTGAGAAGTATTCCACATACAAATAGCAGAAGTGCAAATTTATGGAAGGATGAAGAAATATGAAATATTAAGGGAATAGGACATACTACATGGTGGTGGGCTCTGCCTTATGTTGCTGACTCTGCTCATAGATAAGAATTTTTGTTTTCCTTATAATGCTCTACAAACTTTTAACTGTAGCATCAACTGGTGTTATTAGTTTAAATACAAATTTAATTATGTTATTTACCACCTTAAAACCTCCAAAGCTTTTCATTGCCTTGAGAATAAAGACTTACATTTAGAAACTCTTTTAAAGTCTTGTTTTCCTATGCCATTCTAAGTCACTTTCTCTAAGAGTGAACTCCCCAACTACTCCAAAATATTCATTTGTAATAGATACCCCAACCATCCTGAATTATGCCCTATTCCCTAAATCTTTCATATTTTTTCATCCTTTCTGCAAATAATAAAACTCTAAGAGGAAAACTCTTAGCTCCATATGGCTTATCTGAGTGAACTCACTTTTATTTACAGTCATCTTTTTTCAAGTGCTTACAAAATATATTTTAATAATACAATATGTAACTCTATCTAGGAATGACATTGTTCATGAATTTTTGGACATTTAGCCTTTTGCACTCGGATGTCGAGTGTGACTCGACACAGCATTAGAATAAAGGAATCGAGAAAAAAGCAAGTGAGTGCAAAGGATTAGTAGAATTTTCTTCCTCCATGTTTTGAATATCAAAATGACATTTTAGGGATACACTTCTTGGATCTTTCCTGCTCCCACACATCTCGCTGAGGGTGGATATATAAGAATGTAAGGTCCTAACGTCTCCTTACTCAAGTTATTTCATAAAACTGTATTTACAGCAAGCAACTTTTAAGGATCAAGTCAATAATTATCAGACAAAGAGCTGGCTTGCTTGCTGATGCTATAAATTGGTGCATTTCTTAGACTCAGTGTTCTTCTCATGTAACATTACATGCTGAGTGCACTGGTATTCATCTGGGCCCATCAGTATCACCCCTGTTGGAAATGCAGTTTGGGAAACTGACACAAACACACTTCTGGATATACCTTCCACTGTGAGTAATCAAGTCTTTTGTCTCTGACTTAGGAAACTCTGGTGTGCTGGAAGACACTGTAACAGGTGAAGTTAACTTTCTAAATAGACCGAATCGCAGGCTCTTTTGAGTTTGTGACAGACATCCGTGGGTGGGCAAAAATAGATTTATAGTTGTGAGTATGCAAAACACATAGTTTATTCTTGTATTATTTATTTATTAATTATTGTATTATATATTTTAATTATTTGTCTTCTTATATCATTGTTATTATTTTGAATCCTTGCTTATGATTTAGATAATGATGGCTAGTAATTTAACCTATTTTTGCCTACCCCTGTACTTCTTTATGTTCTTTTTCTCTTTATCCTCGTTTCTCAATTTCTCAAAGAGGTTAATAATGGCAATTGATAGGCTTCTGGTATAAAATGTCTATTAGCCAATACTTTCTGTTTTTCTTGGAAATCATTCAAATGCAACATGAAAAAAAAATAAAGCTTTTAATTTTCACTTTAGATTAAAGTGGGAGAAATGCATAATTGCAGCTTCTAAAGCACATGTAAAACTGCCCAACTCAGCCAAGACTGAGCAAAAGTCCTGTGGGAGGAAATGAAGTCATGGAGAGTGGGGAGGGAGCCCAGCAGCAGTGCACCTGAAACACTCCTCCTGAAAGGGAACTGTGGGGCACAGTTAGTCTAAGTTGTACATTTTACTTATTTCATTTTATTGGAAACTAGTGCAGGAGTGTGGGGATGAGCTAGTATGGTGACAGAAGCCTCTGTGAACCAAGTTTGGTTTTGAGAAGGTAGAGATACCTTCCCAAAGGTAGAATGTTCAGGAAGCTCTCTGTCTATATCTAGGTCAGAAGTAACCTAGATGCCCATCAGTACAGGACTACTTAAATAAATTATGTTGCATCCATAGAATAGAATGATATGCATCTGTTTTGTTTTTTTTAAAAAAAGGCAATGTAGTTGAATGATGACATACAGGGCAATTAAAACTTTGATTCAGATATTATTACAACAAATTTAAATATATAAAAATTCATGAATTCAAAATGACAAAAATATCCCATCAGTCACTCTTGCAGGATGCTGGAAAACCAATTCATTATTTTTAAAAAATGATAAATATCCTGGGTTTTCTGCATGTATTTCACAGTACCCAAAAAGTTGGCGAGGAAAAGCTCTTTATCAAAGAATTACAGCAAATTAAAGCAAGAGGGATTACAGAATTATGAAAATCATCACTTTGCAATTCCTTATGAAATAATGGATCTAGGCAATAATCATCTATGGCTTCCTAAAGCATCAGGGGAGTGTTAAGGGGAATTTACTGAGTGAACCAGGCTGCTGCCACCTAAATCCACTGATTAGTCACTCCAAGTGTAACTACCTCATGATGTGTGCATCCTGCTGAGATGCATCAGGAAGCAGATGGAATCACTTATGAAGGATGCTTATAAATAATTATACCTGAATCTAATAAAGCACCTAACTCGAATGAAGCCACTAGTTCTAACTACCCCTTTATAGGAAGTAGAGTGGGAAGAGGAACATGTTAAATACCAGCAGGACACATTCAACACAATCTTAATTTGGAAACAGCTAAATGTGAATGTGGGAAATTCTATAAGACAAATGATTCTTAGATTTAAAAAAAAAAGGGGGGGCAGGGAAAAAGAGAGAGAAATGTTATAGATTAAAGGAGACTTAGGGACATATCAACTAAATACAATGTGTAGGCTTGTTTAAATAGGAATTCAAATAAACCAATTATAAAAATCAATTTTGAGCAAAGATGGGATGACTTGAACATGATCTGAATTTTAGATTACATAAGTGAGTTATTAATTTGGCTCGGTGTGATGGTGACATTGTGGTTATGCAAATAAACACTCTTATCTATTAGAGATACATACCAAAGTACTCATTGATGAAATGAAATATGAGTTTTAAAAAAACTCCAAGAAAAAATAGAAATGGAGAATAGATAAAACAGGAGTGGCAGAATATTAATAATTATTTCTAAATTTAATTATACTATTCTTTCTACTTTTATATGTTTTGAAGTTTCCATAATAAAAAAATGAAAACAGAAAAGAACAAGAAGTCTCTTTATATATGTATGTCTGCATATGAACAGATTGCCAAAACACAGTGAGGTTGGGTGATACCAAGTTGGAAGAGACTGTGTATACTATGCTTACATTTGTATAAAAAAAAAAAAAAGGGAGGGGAAGGAGAAGAGGAATAAAATGGTAGATTTGTATTTGTGTAGAAAAAGAGAAGAGATAGAAGGTTACATAAGGAACAAATAGAAATAGTCAGCTATGGAAGGGAGAAGGGTAGGAATTTTATTTGCATCACACAAATAAGCAAAAGTAAACAATATATTGTTAAAATATACAATTGTGAAAACTTAAAACTAATTAAACATAATCTTTAACATGGAATTTCATAAGAACAGATTTAGTTATGTACCTTTGTAAATTCTAATATTTTAACTGTGTTTAAGTAATATTTATTCAAATGTATAGAAAAATGGAAAAATGGAGGTTTATTCATGTTTTTTAATCACTTTGCATCCATTTAATCAAAACCAGGGTTCTGTATTTACTGTCTCTCTTCTCTGAGCTCAGTAGATGTCCTTTTCACCTAATTTTGAATGTTATAAAATTGTAAAAATATAATTTAGTCATTATAATAATACTTTTAAATATACATTATAGTTTTAAGAGATAATTGTCCTTTTATAATAGCAGTTGCTGCAATTCTCTATTGCCAATATTGATTCTTCTCTTTAATCATTCAACAGTTGAATGATTTTCTACTTTAATTTCAGAAATTTATACTTTAATTTAATGAGTTTACACTATACTCTGGTAATATCAAAATGAATCAAACTAAACTTTCTCCTGGAGTTAGTAAGGAAGACTAACTAACTAAGATGTGCCAAATAATTATCTTCTATAATAATAAAAGGATAATATGCTAATTAGACCAGACCTCCTTCCTGAGGAAGCCAGAGGGAACCCAGCCTTGGTCCAAGTTGCCTGCAGGCGGCCAGAGGAGGGAAGCCTGGGTCCCAGGTGCCAGAGGGAAGCCGGTGCTGGCAGCCAGGGGAAGGAAGGCCTACTTTTGCATGAATTTTTGTGAATCTGGCCCCTAGTAACACAAATAAAAAGAAAGAAGCAAAGTAAGAGTTGAATAATTCAGCTTTTTTTTTCCTCATGCCTATTAAGATTACATCATAATCTCCACATAATAATCTACATGTGTGGTCTATCTTTATTTGAACTTTGTTGTTATTATTTTGATATAATTAAGCCATATGTTTATTCTTTATGTCTCCTCATCTCTGTCTTTTTACATCCAATGGTTCCAATGGCTACTACAGCTCTCTTCTTTCTTCATTATAATTATGTGACAAATTTTTTGAATGCCTCTTCTTTGACCACTTTTCTTTTAGAGTCTCAGGCTAAGGGGTCATATCACACATTATTTTATTTTTTTGAAATTTACTTCCCATAATCTAGCCTGTCAGTCTAACTATGCCTATATTTCCCTCATTATCACAGACACTAAAACAGCTAAGCATAATTCTCCAATGTCCTATTATTTCCAATTCATCAACTGGCTTTTCCATGATGGTAGAATAGGACAATAGTAGTAAAACTTCTTGTCAGTTATTCTTCCTTCTCAGTGGTAAAATCAACATTAAGTCATCAATTAAAGTAAAAGATATATTATCCATCCTGCTTTTGCACTGAATCATCCAGACACTGTCTACCAAGTTCAAATGGACATTACTAAGCCTTACCTCGGATTCAGTTTTGATATTTCTAATATGATCATGCCAGTTATTTTCTGTTTGCCTTTGTTTTCACCAGAATTTTTCAGTACATTTCTGTTCCCAAGTACATGGAGTTTTATGCATATATGTGACATGAAATGCTAATCATTGTTCTTCTCTAAACTTTTGTTTTTCTTCTGAATATATTATACCAAAGCCTCTAGGATTTTGAAGTATTATTTTCAACATAAAACATATCATAAGGAAAAACCAGTTCTAGAATAAAGAATAATGACTCTCAATTTGTTCTTTGCTAGACTTTAATAACCATAAGAATCAGCAGGGAGCCTTGTTAAAATGCAGATTCTGATTCAAAAGGTCTGGGAGGAACTGAGATTCCAAATCTCTAACAAGCTCCCAGGTGATAATGATTAATTCTGTTTAGTTTTGTATAGCAAAGCTCTTCCTTGTATAAAAAAGTGTATATGAAGTACATTGATTATACAAGGAGTGATAAATTGATATAAAGACTACACATGTGAAAATATGGATATACTAACTACAACATTATTGTTTTTTATATGTGGTAAAGACAAATTTGTCTGCCAAGTACAAGTTGTCTTGGGCATGAAATGCATAAAGGCCTCTGATTTAATTTATGAGTCACATCCCAAATCATCATTTAAAGATAGCATCCCATTTTTTCAGAGTAATATCTCTAAGCTGTTGCTTCACCTGTCCATTTAAAAGGCCATTATGTGGTTTATAAGTCCCATTGATTCTCAAACTGAGCAAGCAAGGTATTGTGTTATTTTCTTGGGAGTGTCCACCCTTAACCTTGTGTTGCCTTTTTCTTACTGTATGTGTTCAGCATCCCTTTTACCTGCCCCTTTAGTTGCCCAAAGACCTCTTGCTCTATTAAACACCTCCATGACTGCCTTTGAGACAAGCCTCCCTGATTATCTGTTTTACTTTTTCGGTTATTAAATTAATTGCCGTCTCTTGAGTTCTGGCAGCTAAGCATTGCCACCTTGCCCCTAATACTGGGAGAGAAGAGTTATCCCCATGGATATTAATGAACCCAGCTCTGACTGCCTCTCCTAGCACTATCCCCAATGTGCAGAAGACAGTTACCACTAAACTACTTGGTCATGCTGGTGTCTCTCTCCCCAGGAAATTCACAAGGGTCTTGATGAACACTGTGTCCTATGGAACCTAATCCCTGGTTGGGTCTTCTGGCATCGCATAATGTATCTATTCCTTCAGCTCTTTATTTACTTCTCTCCCATCTGCCAATAAAACTTCAGTATTTTCACTTTGCTCAGCATAGAGCATAGGATCTTTAGGTCTATAAGAACCACCCTAGCAGTAAATTTGCCTCATACCCTAGGGTAAGACCAGGGTGTTAAATCCTGTGCCCCCCACCCCCCCGCAAAAGTACCCCAAGTGATTGAATTATTGATCACCTATTTTACATCTCAGTCCATTGAACACACGTTCAAAATCCAATCCCAGATTTACTCTTTCTGCTTCTTTTACTAACTAATGCTCACATCTCCTTCAGTGTATTCTATCTCTCCTCCCTTAAGCATGTCCTCACCTGGAGGATGTTGGAATTTGATGCTAGTTACCAGCCTGGCAGCCAGGGGAGGATATTGGCACATTTCTGAAGGATGCACTTGTTGTCTTGAAGGAAAGAAACTTCTACAGCATCTCCCAGCACAGCAGCTATCTTACCTCTTACGAGGAAGAGCAGAGCCTCCTCTGCAAGCTCTGATGGTTCAGGTGGTTCTTCAGCACCAGCATCCTCAGAGGCATTTATCCAGATGTCTCCACCCCATTTCAGAGTCCTGAGGTTTCCCAACCAGAGCCTTGAACTCAGCTTAAAGGATCTGCCTTGACTAAAATTTGGACATCTCTGGAGGTCTATGAAAATGAATATCAAGTCCTGAGTTTTTACCTCAGGTGGGTTCACAGTTTCACTGTTGGAGACAAAACATTCTGTAAACTACCAAGGAGAATCTCTGGCTCTCACACTTAGCCCTTCACTGCTTGCTAACATCCCTTAGTTTCTCATCAGCCCTTACAAAAAAGTTGATTCAATATAGCAATAACAAGCCATTTCTGACATCTTTGTAGGAATTGTTGCCTCCATATTTTTAAAATGCCTGAATCTTTGCACCTGCATGGGCTTCCCCTATACCAGGACATTTTCCCAGGTTACCTCCAGTGAACTCTTCAGCAATTTGACCACCACCTTTGCCAAACCCTATCCGTACCCACAAACCTTTCAGGATGGTGTCCTTTTTACTTACTGGGAGTAAGTGAACCTGTCCCTAAACCCCATTTTCCTTGGACCACTCATGGTACCACCTGAATTAATTCAGGTTTTTCAGGAAGCAGCCTCCCAAACAGGATTAGTCATGAAAGAGACGTTTTGTTGAGCCAAATATGAATGACAAAGGAGAGGAAAAAGAAATAGTGAGAAATTATTTAGCCCTTGATAAGAGGTCTGAAACCTAATGAAAGAGAGGGAAAGGAAGGAAGACTTGGAAGGAAGATTCTCAGACTGAAGGACAATCCTAAGAAAGCTTTAAGTCAAGAGTAGCAGAGTCAAAGTCATCCATTAGAAGCAACCACTTCCCACAGGAAGGGGCCCGAACATGTACCCCACAGCTCTCAGATTTTGGCTCAGAGCAGGCAAGAGAAGCATGGCTTCTACAGGAATAGAGTGATGAGTCTAGCGCGGCTGTCAGCGCACTATGATCCCTGCGGCAGGAGATCTGACTATCTTGTCTGCAGAAAGCTGAAACATCTTCCCTCACACTTGCTGACATTTACCCCTAACTCAAATTTTAGCTTAGTGTTTATCGCTACAAAAGCTTCCCTTCCCACTTCCCTTTACTTTCTCTGTGTCCTTATAACATGCAAAACTGTAATCCATCCCCCACGTTCCCAGTGTACACCAAAGGTCTGCCGGCTTTGTTCTTTGATGTTGAGCGCCTGAAAGGCAGGGATTTTTTTTCTTCTTCTTCTCTTTCTTTAGTTTTTGAGTTCTTACTGCCTAGCACAGTTCCTAGGATGTGGTAAATGCTGAGCAAGAGTTTGCTGAACGAATAGATGCATGCACAAGGGACCAAAGAAGGCGTGCTTAGGTTAGACCTTAAAAAGCCTGTGTACCACAGCAGTGAAAACAAGTGCCAAGAGAACTCCATCTCTCTGTAAAGAGTGAAGTACCTTCAACTTCCTGGATGGTTTGGAGAATTAAAACTTTGAAGTGACTTAAGAAGTAAATTACTCAGGGTGGCATTCAGTCCATGCTCCCATCAAAATATGAGAATCAAGTTATTTTAAAAAACAGTTGTATTTTAATCTAATAACAAAATGTATACTCTGACTACAAAAAAATAGTGACCCCCTCATAATAACGCCATGAATAAGAAAGGTTAGCAAATGAAATATGTTACCACAGAGAGGGCCAGGAATGGATAATGTTATTTAAAAGGATGAGAATTTAGGAGAAATATAAATATAAAGGGACTTGACCTCTTTGCTACAAATCAAATCTCTGGGACAGTATGTTTGTCAAGAACTTGAGCATTCATTAGAGAAAAAATTCAAAGTGAAAAAGAACAAGGCAATAAAGCAAATGTCAACTTTCAGTCTTGAATTTAAACTCAGATTTGCAGGGTTTGTCTTCATTTTTTTACTCAGAAGTGGCAATGTGGTCAGAAGATTTTCCCATTGATTAAAGCAAATTTAATTTTTAACATATTTTTATAACCTTGAATTTTTATTAAGACATTTAACAAAAATATCAGGAAATGAGTTATATACTCCAGGGATTATAAATTTTTAAAGTTATTACACTTCTCCTTTTAAGAAAAATAACACATTTTTATTAATACATTAAAACTTGGATACATTTTATAGCAGTCATTTGTCTAAGTGCTTCTATTTGTACCAAGATGACTTTTTAAAAGCTTGTATTTTTATTTTGTAGTTTGCAATAAACTTAGCTTTTAGGGGATGGATGTTAATATTACTCATTCCCTCAGGCATAATCAAAACCATAATAAAAATGTGCACTGATCAACTTGTTTTCATCTATGTTAGAGCATTTGTTTCAATTTTCATGTAGACTGTATACAGCCATAATTGACATAGAAAAGAACCCAGTGTGAAGAAATGTGCAGGTGATCCTAACAATTAATACTAAAACCTTCCTTTTTATCTCATATCTCTGGGTCTTTCAGGGAAAAGTTTTTTAATTTTTTTTTTAGTTACTTAAATATTAGCTAAAATATCTTACCTTATAATAGAGAAACATGCAAATTGACCGCACCTCCGCTATGCCCATGATTGGGCCAGCGGAGGCTGAGGGCGGGACTCCGGGTGGCCTGTCGACCGTTGATAAAATCAAGATGGCGGTGCCCAGTGGCCACGCCCGAGCCGCTGCTCCCCTGGGGTGCCTGGGGTGATCGGCACCCCGGGGGGCGTGGCCGTGCCCGTGCCCGCTCCCTGGGGGTGCCTGGGGTGATAGGCACCCCTGGGGGGCGTGACCACGCCCGTGCAGCTGCTCCCCGGGGATGCCTAGGGTGATCGGCACCCCGGGGGGGCGTGGCCGCGCCCGTGCCCGCTCCCCGGGGGTGCCTGGGGTGATCGGCACCCCGGGGGGGCGTGGCCGCGCCCCTGCTGCCGCTCCCCGGGGGTGCCTGGGGCGATCGGCACCCCAGGGGGGCGTGGCCGCGCCCGTGCTGCCGCTCCCCGGGGGTGCCTGGGGTGATAGGCACCCGGGGGGGCGTGGCCACGCCCGTGCAGCTGCTCCCCGGGGGTGCCTAGGGTGATCGGCACCCCGGGGGGGCGTGGCCACGCCCGTGTAGCTGCTCCCCGGGGGTGCGTGGGGTGATCGGCACCCCGGGGGGCGTGGCATGGGGCGTGGCCGCTCCCCGGGGGTGCCTGGGGCGATGGGCACCCCGGGGGGCGTGGCATGGGGGCGTGGCCGCTCCCCGGGGGTGCCTGGGGCGATCGGCACCCCGGGGGGGCCGTGGCATGGGGGCGTGGCCGCTCCCCGGGCGAGCCTGGGGCGATCGGCACCCCGGGGGGGGCGTGGCCACGCCCGTGCCTGCTCCCCGGGGGTGCCTGGGGTGATCGGCACCCTGGGGGGGCGTGGCCGCGCCCGTGCCCGCTCCCCGGGGGTGCCTGGGGTGATCGTCACCCCGGGGGGCGTGGCCGCGCCCCTGCTGCCACTCCCCGGGGGTGCCTGGGGCGATCGGCACCCTGTGGGGGGCGTGTTCGCGCCCGTGCCGCTGCTCCCCAGGGGTGCCTGGGGCGATCGGCACCCCGGGGGGGGCGTGGCCGTGCCCGTGCCCGCTCCCTGGGGGTGCCTGGGGTGATCGGCACCCCGGGGGGCGTAGCCCTGCCCATGCTGCCGCTCCCCGGGGGTGCCTGGGGCGATCGGCACCCCGGGGGGCGTGGCCGCGCCCCTGCTGCCGCTCCCCGGGGGTGCCTGGGGCGATCGGCACCCCGGGGGGGGCGTGGCCGTGCCCGTGCCCGCTCCCTGGGGGTGCCTGGGGTGATCGGCACCCTGGGGGGAGTGGCATGGGGGCGTGGCCGCTCCCCAGGGGTGCCTGGGGCGATGGGCACCCCAGGGGGGCGTGGCATAGGGGCGTGGCCGCTCCCCAGGGGTGCCTGGGGCGATCGGCACCCCGGGGGGGGCGTGGCCACGCCCCTGCCATTGCTCCCCGGGGGTGCCTGGGGCGATCGGCACCCCCTGGGGGCATGGCAAGGGGGCGTGGCCGCTCCCCGGGGGTGCCTGGGGCGATCGGCACCCCGGGGGGCGTGGCCACGCCCCTGCCATTGCTCCCCGGGGTTGCCTGGGGAGATCGGCACCCCGGGGGGGCGTGGCCGCGCCCGTGCCGCCGCTCCCCGGGGGTGCCTGGGGCGATCGGCACCCCAGGGGGCGTGGCATGGGGGCATGGCCGCTCCCTGGGGGTGCCTGGCGCGATCCGTGTGAGAGGGATGTCCAACTGCAGGTTTAGGCCCGATTCCACAGGGATCAGGCCTAAACCTGCAGTTGGACATCCCCCGAGGGGTCCCATATTAGAGAGGGTGCAAGCTGGGCTGAGGGACACCCTCCCCAGTGCACGAATTTCGTGCACCGGGCCTCTAGTGTTTATATAATATTTAAACATGATATTCAAATATGAGGAAACATAAATAATAACCAAACAATAGATTTTAAAAGTTCTAAATCTACATTCTTCTCTACTATCATCAAAGACCACAGATCATTAGTTAATCTTTTTAAAAATATATATATTTATTAATCTCATAGAGGAAGGGAGAGAAAGAAAAAGAGAAACATCAGTGATGAAAGAGAATCATTGATGGGCTGCCTCCTGCACGCCCCACACTGGGGATCAAGCCTGTATCTCGGCACATGCCCTGACCAGACATCTAACTGTGACCTGGTTCATAGGTCAGTGCTCAATCACTGAGCCATGTGGGCCAGGTTCATTAGTTAATCTTTTAATGATGAACTTATGTGTATGTATATGTATGAGTGTTGAGTGTATTATATATGCTACTATATACACAATACATTACATATCTACACTAATAAAAGAGAAACATGCAAATTGACTATCCCTCCGCTATGCCCACCAGCCAATCAGGAGTGAGTATGCAAATTAACACAACAAAGATGGCGGTTAATTTGCATACACAGGCACGGAACGAAGACTGAAGACAGCGTAGAAGGAAGCCAAGCACTGCAGAAGAAAGCGAAGCAGCAGAGAAGGATGCGAGGCAGCAGAGACAGGAGGGAGCGAGGCAGCGGAGAAGGGAGCGAAGCCTGCCGAGGCGGGCTTCGCTCCCTTCTCTGCTTCGCTCCGGCCACAGGAAGCCCTATTCTTGCAGTAATAGGCCTGAGGAAGTCCTATTCTTGCAGGAATCTTCCTGCAATGTGCCTCTAGTAATATATAACACAATGTATTACATAAATTGTGTATGTGTATTCTAACTGGAAATTTCTTTTTAATTGTGATTTCTTGAGAGTAGGAATCAAGTCTATTCGGAAATGTATAGCTCCCAATGTCTCATACTGGGCAATACATACTGTTAATTCATTGGCTGATGCTTTATTTATCCCTTTCTAAAGGACTCAAATGAGGGAATTTTTTCTCAATATCACGTGGCTTTCTTTTCTATTTCATAATTTTTTTTATCCCTGTTTGTTCTCTTTAATGCCATCACACCCTCCTCTGCTCAAAGGACTAAGTAGCATTTATTATTTTTATTCTTGAGCTTACTGTTATAAAAATCTCATTTTAAAATGTAATTCATTAATTAATTGTCAATTAGAGACAGCCTTTCCAGTGGCCTTCAAAATCTATTTCTTAAATTCTTACATTGACAGGAGTAATCCAAGTAAATGGGTCCTCAGGTCACTCTCTAATCTTCCAGAGGCCCTGGTCCTCACCACTGCCTGCCTGTTAGAATTACCTGGGAGGATTATTATTTTTAACTAGAGGCCCAGTACATGGGATTCGTGCACTGGTGGGGGGGCGTGGCCTGCGGGGATCGGCCTGCCTTTGTAGCAGCTGCTCATCCTGGTCAGCTGAGCGGCACTCCCACTGTGGGAGCGCACTGACTACCAGGGGGCAGCTCCTGCGTTGAACGTCTGCCGCCTGGTGGTCAGTGTGTGTCATAGTGACTGGTCGACCGATCATTCTGGTCGTTCTGCCATTCCGTTGCTGGGCTTTTCCTACCTAATAAAAGAGTAATATGCAAATTGGCCATCACTCCAACACACAAGATGGCTGCCTCCATGTGGTCAAAGATGGCTGCCCCCATGTGGACACAACATGGCCGCCACAAGATGGCCAGCAGGGGAGGGCAGTTGGGAGGGACCAGGCCTCCAAGGGAGGGCAGTTGTGGGCTATCAGGCCAGCAGGGGAGGGCAGTTGGGAGGGACCAGGCCTTCAAGGGAGGGCAGTTGGGGGCGATCAAGCCTGCAGGGGAGAGCAGTTAGGGGTGACCAGGCCTGCAGGGAAGGCAGTTAGGGGTGACCAGGCCTGCAGGGGAGGGCAGTTAGGGGCAAACAGGCTGGCAGGGGAGCAGTTAGGCATCAATCAGGCTGGCATGGGAGTTGTTAGGGGGTGATCAGGCTGGCAGGCAGAAGCGGTTAGGGGCAATCAGGAAGGCAGGCAGGTGAGCAGTTGGGAGCCAGCGGTCCTGGATTGTGAGAGGGATGTCCGACTGCCCTTTTAGGCCCGATCCTACTGGGATCAGGCCTAAACAGGCAGTCGGACATCCCTCAAGGGGTCCCAGATTGGAGAGGGTGCAGGCTGGGCTGAGGGACCCACCCCTCTGTGCACGAATTTCATGCACCGGGCCGCTAGTATTATATAAGATTGCATGTGAGGCAGTTTAATTTTCATGCTTTTAAAAATTTCAAAATGAGCTCATAAAAAATCATTTGGGCACCTATTGTTCTAGAGAAGCTATGCTTTCAGATGTGTCTCATAGTGTGATTTCTTGTAAGATTTTGTTTGAATATATTGAATATTCTCCTTTATTGCTCTATTTGCAATGTAGTCATTTTGTCAATAACTTCAATAATCTTTAAAGGAAAGTTTTATGGTGATGTAACTATTAATTATATTCCGATATCTCTGGCCCTACAGTATACTATTTTAATTATATTGCTGTACTGAAAAAAAAATGTATTAGTAGTAATATTGAACTTTGATGATCTGATTGATGCTTCTCTGTCTCTGGATCTGTTTTTGTTCATCAGTTTATGTTGTTCATTATATTCCACAAATGAGTGAGATCACGTGATATTTATCTTTCTCTGACTGACTTATTTTGCTTACCATAATGCTTGCCAGTTCCATCCATGCTGTTGCAAATGGTAAGAATTCCTTCTTTTTTACTGCAGCATAGTATCCCATTGTTTAGATGTACCACAGTTTTTTAATCCACTCTGCTGTTGGGCACTTAGCTGTTTCCCAATCTTAGCTATGGTAAATTGTGCTGCTGGTTATGTCATATTCCATTGTATATATGTACCACATCTTCTTTATCTATTTGTATATTTATGGATATTTAGATTGTTACTAAATCTTAGTTATTATAAATAATGCTGCAATGAACATAGGGGTACATGTGTCTTTTCAAATTAGTGTTTTGGATATCTTCAGATAGATACCCAAAGTGGGATTGTTGTGTCATATGGAGTTCTTTTTTTAATGTTTTGAGGAACTTTCATACTGTATTCCATAGTGGTTGCACCAATTTATAATCCTTTTTGACATATTCTCACCAACACTAATTTGTTGATTTATTGATGCCAGTTATTCTGGCATGTTTGAGGTGATATCTCATTTTGGTTTTAATTTACATTCCCTGATTATTAGTGGTGTTGATTATCTTTTCATGTCTTTTAGCCATTTATACATCATCTTTGGAGAAATGTCTGTTCAGGTCTTCTGCTCATTTTAAAAAATATTTATTATTGAAAGTATTACATATATCCTCTTTTTCTCCCATTGACCCCTTGTAGCCCACCCCCACCTCCCAGGTCTTCACCACCCTATTGTCTGTGTCCATGGGTTATACACATATGGATACAAGTTCTTTGGTTGATATCTTTCCACCTACCCACCCTGCCTTCCCTCTGAGATTCGATAGTCTGTCCCATGCTTCTCTGTCTCTGGATCTATTTTGTTCATCATTTTATTTTGTTCATTAGATTCCACATATGAGTGAGATCATGTGATACTTTGCCCATTTTTTAATTGGATTGTTTTTTGGTGTTAAGATCTATGACTTCTTTATATATTTTATATATTAAACCCTTATCAGATGTATCATTAGTGACTATCATTTCCCATTTAGTAGATTGGCTTTTCATTGTGTTTATAGTTTTCTTCACTGTGCAAAAACTCTAGTTTGATGTAGTCCCATTTGTTTATTTTTTTCTCTTGTTTTCCCCAAATGCACATAATGTAACTTTACTCTTTCCTTAGTTCACAATCTGTTAAAATGCTTTCATGAAACCTAAATGTATTACCTCTGTGTTGGTCTATTGAAAATACTTAGCACAGGGATTATCTTTTCACATCCATAGTAAAGAAAACTAGGATGTTTAAATTGGTTTTGCCTTTTTTATCTGGCATTTCTGCTGGACATTTTCTTACTTTCTACTTCTTTTTTTTTTTTTAAACACTCATTCTTTTTAATGTGCCAATTCATTTTTAAAGAAGAGAGAATGAGAATTAAAAAGACAAATGAAAAGGGATAGTGTGATATAAAGTAAAACTAGCAATGGAAATTTTATGCTAGAAAGTTGCCTGCTGGGATCCCCTAATGAACATAGTGGTCTTCGTTTTGCTTCAGCTACAGCTGCTATTTACAAGATGCAGGATTTAAGACTTCACATTACCTCAGGCTTTGATTTGTAAGAAACTAACTCAGAAGTGAAGTTTGGATGCTGGCTGAGTTGCCACACAAATCATGGATATATGTAACATTTCTTCAACTTCAACACTTGAAATTTTAACAGCATCTGTCTTCTCTAGTACTATTCACTTTGAAAGCCAGTTGCCGATTTACTTGATTTTTTTGCTTTCATTTACTTCCTAATGTGACTAGTGATGGAGTAATAGCCACAAATCTAGACTGTTGTTTTGAGGTAGAAGCTACCTTTTAGCTTTTACATACGGCAAAGCATACACCAATGACATAAATGGGATTTTAGCTGTGATTCGATCTAAAACTGCAAGTGTCTTCAGACTATGTGTTTATCACAGATTTACATGTGCTCATATGAAATCTGTGAACACAGGGGCTCTGATTAATACACGGTTGAAAAATTTAAGCAATATCAACACAGTTAGCTCCATTGCTTATCTATTTTGTTATCCAAGAGAAACCAAAGTGATAAATTTAGAGTATACAACATGGATTGTATACCTGAGAAGCCACTATAAGATAAAATGATGTAAATCAAATGTTATTTTGGTGTAGAATTGCTGAAATGAGGCTACACACAGGATCTGATGGCACCAAGCAGGGAGTGCTAGAGAGAGCAGTCTAAAGAAAGAGAAGTCATAGGATTGCCTTCTACAGATCAATCATATTACCAAAGAGAAAATATTGGGAAACTGAGAGAATTGAACCAAAGATAAGAATCTGGTAAAAGCAAGTTATTAGTAGAACCAGAGGATTATGCAAAGGATGAAATAGAAAAGAAGGAAATAGCAACAAACAGATGTAAGTGGAAAAGTAGAATGGGTCAACTGACACTGTGAATAGAGAGCATCTTCCTGAACATTTCTTATATAATTGTGTGGCTTATTGCTGGACAGAGAGGAAGAGGCTTGAAGGAAATGCACAGGGCCATTGAAATGGCACTCTGTTGTCTATCATAATGAGTTCAAACATTCTATCCTGGAATTCAAACAACCTCCGTGTATACATGTGGGAACCATGCCAGAGGCTCCTGATAGTCCAGGCCAATTCAAGCACAGATGCCTTGTTGTCAATACGCCAGACTGTCCAAGGCCACTCTGCACCTAGGCTAAGATACCATACACAGCTGCAAGGCCTTAGCCATCTCATGGTATGCTGTAGCCAATGTGATTGATGTCACTGTTGGCAACTAGCCTTCCTTATCTCTGGAGTAATATACAGATTACTGACCCGCAAGTGTGAAGAAGGAGAGGTGGTAGGCACAGAGAAGGTAGCTCCTATGTGTGCAGGAAGGAGAAGAGCTCAGACAGAGCTGAGAGCTGATACTGATACGATATAAGGCTAAGAGCTCATAGAGAGCTCAGATCTAGCTACCAGGTTCACCAGCCAGGGGTGCTGAGAGAGAAGTTAGGAGGTAGTTACTATGTGAGGCTACAATGATCAGCCAGTGTGGTGGGCAGGGGAGACAGGAGAAGCTGCTGAGCCAGAGGGGCTAGGGAAGCTGCTGAAGCAGAGAGCGTAGGTTCTGCTACAATGTGAGGTGGTTAGTCCAGGGGATAGTGTGCAGCTGCTCAGATAATAGCTGTGGCTACTACTGTGTAGGAAAGATATGTATTTACCAGCCAGTGTATAGCTACCTGCCTGTATGGGCTTTGCTTTAAAGAACTGTTTTGTCTGACGGCAATATGACCATTGGCTTCTGCAATAAAGACTCATTCTTATATACCCTCTCATGGCTTCTCTGTCTAAGACACGGCTTCTCTGTCTAAGACACGGCATCCAAGGAGAACCAGGCCTAGGCAGAGGGGCAAGGATCCAACACCTGTAACTAGTGAGCAGAGGATAAAGGAGGAACTTGGACTAAGTTCCCAACAGTTAGTACAGTGGGCAGGGTTCGAGAAGGACCTGCCCTGACGTAGTTGGGAAGAATTTAGAAGAATATATGGACTCGGAGCTGCTCAGAGCAGCAATGCTGAGCAGTGTGCTCCTGCTGGTTCTGACAATACACAAAGTTCTTGTTTTTCTAAATTCTCACAATTCCTCCTCAGGCAATCTAAGCATCAACTAAACTGCACTACTGTGTTCAGGGAAAACACCCAATGTCTTCTCTTAGAGCCCCTTCATCCTCATATGTGCAGGACCCAGACCTCCTTTAAATCCCAATCCTGCATCTCTTCTACCAGCTAGTATGAGAACTTCATGAAGCCTTCTGTATCTCACACTAGCCAGAACAATCCATTAGGTCCTAGTACTTATAAGACACTTGTGTTTCTGCATACTTGTTCTTTTCTAAATTGCCTTACCATTAATAGTATGTTACTTCCTTTAACTCATTGTAAGTTCTTTTATAACAGACACCATGGATTATACATTTTGCAGTGTGCACAGTACTTATAAAAATAACTTGAATATAATAGACTCTAAAAAAATCAATTTTCAACAAATGAATTATTGGAGAGTGAAATCAAGTGAAAATGATAAAATATTTTATTATGGGTTTTAAAAGTTTATATATATGTTTTACATTCACTCCTATAATTTTCTTCTTTCATATAACATTTTTTAAAAGTATCCATTTTTAAAAGAAAGCTTATATCAAAAATACCATATGATTTTACTTACATGTGAAATCTAAAGAATAATATAACAACAACAACAAAGCAAAAAAGAGAAACAGACCCAAAGATACAGAGAATCAACTAATGGTTGCCAAATGGGAGGAGCATTTGGGGGACTAGGTAAAAAAAGGTGAAGGGATTAAGAAATACAAATTGATAATCACAAAATAGTCATAGGAATATAAAGTACCACATAGGGAATATAGTCAATGGTGTTATAATAACTATGTATGGTGCCAGGTGGGTAATGGAAATATTGGGGGAACAGTTGGTAAAGCATATGATTGTCTAACCACTATGTTGTATACCTTAAACTAATCCTATGTAATAAAAGGCTAATATGCTAAGTGTCAGGTTGCCTGGTTGGCCATTCAACCAATCAAAGCATAATATGCTAATTATATGCTAAGGCTGCTCAACCGTTCACTATGACATACATTGACCGCCAGGGGGCAGATGCTCCGACTGGTAGGTTAGCTTGCTGCTGGATTCCGACCAATCAGGACTGAGCGAGAGGGGCCGGACATGCCCTAGAGCCCTCCCGCAGTCCCTCCCCAGCTGGCCAATCTCCCGCGTCCCTCCCTGGCCCCGATCGTGCACTGGTGGGGTCCCTCAGACTGGCCTTTGCCCTCTCTCAATCCAGGCTGAGGGACCCTTCCCCCCCACCCCCCAACGAATGCATGAATTTCATGCACTGGGCCTCTAGTACAAAATAATATCAAATGTAAGCTATAATTAAAAATTAAATTAAGGAAAAAGAAAGAAAGAAAACAGCCCTAACTGGTTTGGCTCAGTGGATAGAGCATCAGCCTGTGGACTAAAGGGAACCAGGTTCAATTCTGGTCAAGGGCACATGCCTGAGTTGCAGGCTCAATTCCCAGTGTGGGGCGTGCAGGAGGCAGCCGATCAACGATTCTCTCTCATCATTGATGTTTCTATCTCTCTCTCCCTCTCTTCCTCTCTGAAATCAATAAAAATATATTTTGGGGAAAAAAAAACAAGTCAATATAGCAAAATGTTAATCCAAATAAATCATGGTGGTATTTAGTATGTTATATTAAATTTATATTTACCTGTTTGGTCAAAATACTTCATGATGAAATATTTTTAAATACACATAAAGTTAGTCTACTTAAGAAACTTTGGCAAGCACCCTTGAAGAAATTTTTAGTGATGGCCATCTGAATCATTGAGTAAATTATATAGTCTTTATCTAACTATAAACTTGCCTTTAGTAAGCAAATGGTGATGTTAAATATGAAACTGAACTATCCAGTTACAATTTATTTCTTGAAAAGTTGCCATTGTAGCATTACTATGAAGGGACTTTATCAATTTCTTTTCTTTTTGAGATAAAAACTTTGGGGTTTTTATTTTACTACTCAGAAATGAAAACTATAATCTATACTAATAAAAGAGTAAGATGCAAATTGACTGCACCTTCGTGACACCCACCAGCCAATCAGGAGTGAGTATGCAAATTAACCCGACAAAGATGGAGGGTTAATTTGCATGCACAGGTGCAGAGCGGCTGAGGGCGTTTCGCACCACCCCAGCCACTCTGGGCCTCTGGGCAGCGTGGGAAGGCAGAAAGGGAAGGCAGAAAGATGGCTCCAGGCCTGAGCAAAAAGGCAGCTCTGGCCGTAGTGAAGGTAGTGCTGGCAGCCAGGGGAAGGAAGGCCCATTCTTGAACGAATCTTTGTGCATCGGGCCTCTACTGACTACTATAAGCTAAGATTATAAAAGCACTTCAGAAAAAAATATAATCAAGACATACACTCCACCATCAAGGACATTACTTTCTAGTAGGGGAAAAAAACAAATTGCAGCACATTGTGATAAAGTTCATCTCAAAAAAGACTTGGAGAGTAAATGCTTTAGTTCTTCTTTCATATAAATGAGAACATTAAAGCCTAAGGGACTGCTATTTATACTCTACAACAAAATTACTAATGTTTAGAGTTTGTTTTATATTAAATTATACTTACTATAAAGACATTTATATGGGCAATTTTTAAACACAGCAGGGTTAGTAAGTATAAAATCTGTCTAATCCAACTAAAATCTACTAGTTTCTGATGTTTCATTTTATTTAATGTATTGCCCTTGCCTTAAAAGCATGATACATTATGGGGTAAAAATGAATATAGTTTTTATACCATTGATTTACTGTGTTATATAGTGGTGTACTCTACACCTGATCCTATCCAAAAGTACAAGAAAAGATCATATTTGATATAAAATATCTATGATTTCCTTCTATGAAGCTACATAATAATACTTTTTTAATTCATTAGAAAGATGATTCATTTATTTATGGCTTATAGGACCAGACAGGAAATTTTAATATATTGGGACAGATGCAGAGGAGTCACATATACCATTACAGAATAAAATAAGCACTCTGATCAAAAAGCCATTCTTAAATAATTGATAGTGAAACACTAAGCATTGTTTTGTGAGGTCTGAATGTCAAAATCATTATTTCTACTCTGACACCCAAATAACCTGACTACCAGAGGTAAAATAATATGTGGAGATCATCTTCTTAAAAGACCTCATCTAAATTTTTATTTTTTATTTTAATTCCAGTTTATTAAATTACATCTATGTGTCCCAAAATAAGACCAAATTTTCTTTTGATACTACATTGGTCCTTATATTTAAACATTGAGATCCTGTGTAGAACTTCCAGACCAAGCAGGGAAGTTAATGAGTGGTTCAGAAAGATGCTACTCATGATGTTTCTACTCTAGTGGAATTCTCCCTCACCTTTCCTCTATCTCCTGTCTTTGTCAATCATTATTGTCTTTATATTATCAGATTTTTTTCATGCAAATGCATAAATTCTCTCTTTCATTTTCTAATTTTTTTTTTCCAAATCTTGCCCCCTACTCTGTAGATATAACTGAAAGAATCCATGTCTACAATGTAATGCAGGGCACATGGAAAGATTAAAAACACTGGTGCTTATTTACTTTTATGATTATGTTTACATGTGTGTTCATGTATATGTGTACAATGTTGTATATTTAATATAAATCATTTTTCTTCATTTGACAAACTATGATGTTTAATTGTGTTTTAATATCATTTAACATTTGAGTCTTATTGGTATGATTTAAAATAGCCAGTCCATAGGTGGACAGGACCAAATAGACTGTTTTATTATTCTCTCTATAGTTAGCATCTTACACAGAGCTAACTATAAAATGAGTATCTAATAAAAAGTGGCCTGAGGCCCTGGCCGGGTGACTCAGTTGGTTGGAGCATTGTCTCCTACACCAAAAAGGCTGCAGGTTCAATCCCAGGGCAGGGTGCATATAGGAAGCCTAAATTTGATGTTTCTTTCTCACATCAATGTTTCTCTCCTTTCCTCTCTCTCTAAAATCAGTAAACATATCCTCTGGTGAGGATAAAATAAAGTGAGATGATGTGTCAGAAAACCAAGTCCTACATTCTGTTCTTAGATATAAACCTGACTATTGTTATATGCAATGGGAAGAAAAGAAACACATTCTGTGCCCAAACACTTTCTTCCTTCGTTATGTAGTGGTAGTTCATACCAGTTTTGATAATTTATCATGTTTAATTCTAAGTAATTCTGTATGGTACTAGGATCATTAAACATTTAATTTGAAACTTCCAATTACTGACCTTTGACATCTTACATTCCTCTTAATTCTCAAAATATCAAACAAAAAAAGTACATTGCTTGACATGTTCATTATAATAACAATTTGAGAAAGTCAAATGTTCTTGGTAAGGAGTGGGCTGTGCAAAGAGATGCTTAAAGTTATTACATTTTTAATAGTTTACTGAAATCATATTTTAGGGAAATGATCTATATTATGGCTTAAGAGTTGCCTTGTTTTTGCCCTTGAGATTTTCCTACACATATTGAGAATATAATTGCAGTAGTTTTCATAATTAAAGTTGACAAACTAAAATTTATTAATCATATAACCTCTTAATATTTGATCAGATGGCTAGCCCAATACGTTGCATTGACTGCCTTAAAAACTTTACTAGTATATTTTTATCAATTTTAATTTAAAAAATGTAAAATATTCAGAGAACTATTCCTACTGCACCTTTATTTTCAGCAGAGTTGATTTTTTTACATCAACTACAATACATGCTTTGCAGTTTTTTCATTGTTAATAATCTGTTCTTCGATAGCAGACACTTAACATTTTTGCTCAATGCTTTAGGAAAAATAGTTACTAGATAACAAAACTGACACACTAGTGATCAACATGTGTTCTGAGGTCAAAGGGATCAAGATCAGGTTTTAACCTAATGTTGATAGTGCATGTAATTTTTCAGAGTTAAGTGAAAAATCTGTATTTCTCTCTCTCTGTCTCTGTCTCTCTCTGCCTCCCTCTTTCCCTCCTTCCCTCCCAATCTATGTACTCATAGAACCTCAAAGATGCTACTGGTATTTGGACTTATCTTCCCCAATTAAAATAGATTATTTTCTACCTTGATACGTTAGTTAGTTTTTATTACATGAAAAGTCACTTCAAAACTTATTATTTAGCTCACAATTCATGGGCCAAAATAGTTATCTGACCTAGCTGTGGAGTTTTTCTCATGTCTGAACTCAGCTAGACTCACTAATGCATCTGCAGTCATGAAAGTAAACTAGTTAGGGTAAAATCAGAAACTCATTCAAACTTCATATACTTCTATTTTTATGTTCTTTTTATTGTACCTTAGTATTCTGTAAAACTTTGAAACTGCCTCTGAATAAAAAGTGAAAAATAAAGAAGATAGTGAGAGGAAAGAAAATACAATTCAAGAACAGCAGATGTGGAGTAATCCAGTCCAACTACTTCTCTCTGCCTAGTGTTCATTCTTCTAGTGTTAAAACATTGCCGCTTTGTGTGTTTATTTCAATAAAAGAGGCAATTCCTTACAAGAAGGAATTCTTCATCTAGAATATTGTATGGATCACTTTATGTAATAAAATTATAATCTATAAATTCTATACTATAGGTATAAATATGAGAAAATGTATATTTCATTTGCTGGAGATCATCAGAAATATGTCTTTCTCATCAATGACTATAAATATATGCCTTGTCTTAATCAATCGGGGATGCTTTAACAATGTACCATAAACCGGTGTCTTACAAGAAACCGAAATTGATTTCACATAGTTCTGCAGGCTGGAAGTCCAAGATCAGGGTGTCAGCACAGTCAAGTTCTGATTAGAGTCCTCTTCAGGTTTCTAATTGGCAACATTTCTTGTATCCTCACATGGCAGAAATAGGGCAAGAGAGCTCTGTGGGGTCCCTTTTATAAGAGCACTAATCCCAATCAATAGGGCTCAGCATTCCTGAGCAAACCACCTCCCAACCACCACCTAACACCATCACACTGGAGGATAGGATTTCTATAAATTAATTCAGTCCATTGCACCCCTCCTAACTGAAAGTAAGAAATGACAATATAGCATCATCTCTGAATATGCTTATTTTTTTATTGTTTAAAGTATTATATATGTTTCCTTTTCCCCAATTGACCCCACACCCACCACTCCCTCCCCCCAGGACAAGCCCCCACCACCACAGGGTCTGTGTCCAACTGTTATGCTAATATGCATGCTTACAAGTCCTCTGATTGATCTCTTACCCCCCCCCCACCTCCCCTGCCTGCCTTCTCTCTAAGGTTGGACTGTCTGTTCAGTGTTTTTTAGTCTCTAGATCTATTTTTGTTCATCAGTTTATGTTGTTCATTATATCCCACATGTGAGTGAGATCATGTGATATTTATCTTTTTCTGACTGGCTTATTTCGCTTAACATAATAGGGTACTCTCCAGGTCCATCCATGCTGTTGCAATATGCTATTTTACCTAATATCCAAAAATCCAGGTTAAAGAATAGATGTATAATACTAGCCTAATATAGTAAAGAAAATATATTGGGAGAAAAAGGAATGTTTGTGTGTTTTTTTAAATAAACAGCCCCAGCCAGTTTTGCTCAGTGGCTAGAGCATCAGCTTACAGACTGGAGGATCCCTGGTTCAATTCCGATCAAGGGCACATGCCTGGGTTGCTGGCTCGATCCCCAGTAAGGGGCATGCAGGAGGCAGCCAATCAGTGATTCTCTCTCATCAATAATTCTCTCTCATCATTGATGTTTCTATCTCTCTCTTCCTCTCCCTTCCTCTCTGAAATCAATAAAAATACATTAAAAATAAATAAATAAACAAAAGTGACTGATATAATATAAAATTTACAACCTGGCCTCAGAGTAGATTGTTATTTTCTTCATGTATCTATTTTTAGGGTGATAGAATAAAGTTTTATGTGGTATCTTAGACTTTAAACTCTAGGACTCAATTTTATATGAAGTTCATTAATATATTAAACATTTGCAAAGTTAAGTAAGTACCAATTTCATAAGTATGTGGTGTACCACAAGCCTTTCTTCATAATTACACCATGTTCATTGAATACCTTCTATTTCATCTTAATTTATTTCCTTCCTTACTAATTTTGAAAAGTTAATATGTTCTTTGATAAGTATATAATGAAAATTAAGCCAGTTCTCCTTAGAGAGAGCACAAACTTTATCTGGATTAGAGCATTTTAATATGAAAAGTAAACAACAGCTAAGGTGGCATTTACTGAGGAAATTGAGTACATTCAGAGGTGCTTGCGAGGCATGAAGTTCCAAGTCTTTAGGGGAAAATAAAGTTGAGTATTCCTCTCTTCTCCTGCTAGAAGTCTGAAATTGTAAAATCAATTTCAGCACATAAATATGAAATTATATTTTTATGGATACATTTCTGCTGATTGATTTAACTGGTTATTTGTTTATTTCTGCATTCTATCTCTCTATGTATTGAAAGTCTCAACACATTCCTCTAGTTATTGAAAGTCCCTCGGTTCAAATTGATAGCAAGAAATGTGAAGGTTCCTTCTAAATAAATACTAGAAATTTCCAGTTTATGTAAACTCTGTTTTCTTTATATTTCCATATCCTTTAGGCCTTCGCCAGGAGGTATGATGGACTGATTATTAATGTAGTCTCCAGTCCTAATCACTCTGCTCATAATCACATGATACCTTTGTGAGCTTGGGGAAATTGCTTAACTTGGCTGAATTTTTCTTTCCTCAGCTATAAAATAGGAACAAGGCTAACCTTCATATATATTTTATTTCTTTAGTACAGCAAAATAATGTAGGTGTAAAGGGTCCTTGTTGGCTAATTGAACTAGATACACTGGTTAATGCAGACAGCTCCTTCATATCCTCCTTTCCTCCAGGTCTGTTTTCATTCTCTTACTAGGAAAAAGGCTTTGGTTGCAAAATTGAGAAAGTGGAATTGGGGATGGGTTGCAAGTACTTAGTGGCAATTACACCTGCGTGAACAAATGAAATGGGATATGACACCAACCAAGCTCCTTGCAGTGGATTTGTCCTCCTATAATTAGAGGAATGAAAGACAAAAATTGATGTAATTTAACCATGTGCAGTTTAACCTCTCCGTTGGCATTCCCACTTGTGAAACAGTGATGATAATAGTACTTTTTCATAGAGGTGTTGGTGTATCAAATAAAATTGTGGACAAAAAATAAAGTGCTTGATCAATGACTATTATTATTATTATTATTATTATCTATCAGACTCTATATAAGCTGACCTGTTTTAGGACCCAAATAACAAACTTGGAAAATAATTGGGTAGGAGGCCATTTTTCCAAGCCATGCTCTTATATCCCAAGGAGTCCCAACTTTTGGAAACAGGGAGATTATATTCTTGGTGTGGATTGACATTTCCATGATGGGAAATCACAACTATGAAATTTTAGCCAGTGAATTTTTGAGCAGGGACATAAGTGGAGCCAGACCAGGAGAAGGATAGCATGGTAGCTTCTAGATGATGACCTTCTTTGGTAAGCACAGAATACTGAGGTCTGGCACCCCTGGATGGCATATGCAAAGGCCTTAACACAGTGCAGCAAGCATTCAAAACACAACTGCTGTAATTATTATCATTTGGGTCCATTTTCCACTTATTGCAAGAGCCAGAGAGCTGAGGAAGAAAATGAACTCCTGAAACAGCTTTAATCATCTACAGTAGCATTTTTCTTGTCATGTTGACAGTCTATGATCACTTGGGTTTAAAATAATGTTACAGTATTATAGTTCCAGCTGGTTAATGAAAATAAAGACAACCATAAATCCTGGGGGGGTTTATGCTTGCTGAGAAGTAAAGAAATAAAAGCCAAAACATGTTAAATGTACAGGATACCTTTATCATTTTGCTCAATACTTAATATCTCAACATCTTGAAGGATGTGTAGGATTACAATAGGCAGTGAGTCATACATATTCTAGAAGGAAGTGAAAACATTAGAAAACCACAGGGAAAGCAAAATGAGAGAGGATTATTGGAAAATGGCGAGTAGTCCAATTTGGGAACAGGGCTGCACTTTTTGCATAGTTGAGGTATTTATTGCTGTAAAACAAAACACCCCAAAACTTAGTGGCTTAAAACAGTTATTTGTTATTTTTTGTGATTCTGGGGTTGACTGGTCAGATCTTCTGATCCATGGTCTTGGCTGGGGTCACTCACATGGCTGTATCGACAGGATAGTCCGGCTGGAGTGCCTCAGTTCCCCTCGACATATCCTTTCTCTCAGTACATGAAGGCTCATCCACCAGGGCTTCTCCATGTCTCCTCTCTCCAGTAGAATTGCCTGGATTACTTAATAGGATGCTGGCTTCCATGAAGGAGTATTTCAATAGGATAATTTCCAGTGTGAAAAAACCTATATGACTCTGTTTGAATCATGGTTGCTAATACCCAGTGGGGTCAATGTGAGTACTGGGAGGTATGACTTGTAGGTATATTGTGAATGGGGGATGATGGCAGTTCTAATAGGAAGGATTTAAAGGTAGAATCAACTGGAGTCATTTATCTCATCACCACTGAACCTTATGATAGACAGAGTTTATGTGTCAACTTGACTTTCAACCATAAATCCCAGAGAAAGAATGAAAAAGACATTTGAAATGAAGTAACAATAGCCCTGGCCTTGGCTGTGTGACTTGCTTTTGTCAATGAGACATCAGTAAGCATGATATTACCAGAGGCTTTACAACAGCTTACCTAATGAAGTGTATCCACATTGGAAGCTTTTATTAGCACCCTGCTGCCTTATAAAAACTGGGACTATCAGTAGCAAATGATAAGAGAAGACATGTAGAAAAGCATTGAAGAAATAGTGGACATCTTGGACATTTCCAGCCCAGCTCAGCTGTCAGCAGAATATACAGCCACGAGGGGTCTCATCTGATGTAACAAGAAGTTAAAACAATCAGTTCCCACCAAATTACACCCAAATTGCTGATTTTTGAGTAAATAGGTATTTGTTTTATTAACCACTAAGTTTTTAAAAAGTATATTTTTGTTGATTTCAGAGATGAAAGTAGAAGAAGAGAGATAGAAATATTATGATGAGAGAGAATCATTGATAGGTTGCCTCCGGCATGCCCCACATTGGGGATTGAGCACGAAACCTGGGCACGGGCCCTGACCAGGAATCTAGCCGTGACCTCCTGGTACATAGATTGACGCTCAACCACTGAGCCATGCTGGCTGGGCTCTTCTTTTACTCTTTGGTAACAACCCTTTATAGTGAAAAACATTTTAGCTTGTAAGCTATAAAAAAAAAAGTCTACAGCAAATTTGTCTCAGTGTCCATAGTTTGCCGAGCCCATGGTGATTGGTACTATATCAGTAATTACTTCAGTGCTGTGAAATATTGAAAGTCTGGACTTAGGAGATGGAAGCTAACTGTGAACTGGGGAAATAGGATGTCAATGGTACAGATGTAAATATCTTTCTGAGAACAAAGTTAAAGTGGAGGCAGGAAATGAGTTGGCAATTAAGTAATCAACTGTTGTCAACTATAGAAGTTTTTTCAAGAAGATAGTCTAGGGCAAGGCCAAAGGTAGGGTTGACCAAATTAAGAATTAGTGTTTTTTTATTACCTAAATAAATATATCTGAAAAACTTCTATGGAGTTTACACTGGGGCAGCAAAGCATATTTTGTAAACACATTTTTCAAATCTCATACTAATAAGTAATATGTTTGAGACTCACTTGTGAATGCCCAGAATGGCTCCAGAATAGTACTGAAAAGCAACACCTCTTTTCTCATGCGTTGATACAAAGTCAACTACATGACAATATGCATTTTTTGAAATGACTAAATGCATACTTACATAGCTGACTATTCAAAGTCATTATATAACAGTAAGCAAGTAATAAAATTTTTAAAGTCCATAACTACACATTCATGTAGTACACAGCTGTCACTTCAATAGAGCACATAATCTACTTATCAACCATGGTTCTTGAACCACCATCTGTGACAGCTTAAATAGATATTTTTAAACCTTATCTTGAATGTATTTATAGAAAAAAAATTTACCTTTCTCTTGTAGAAGTTGTTGTGATTACTATTTAGCTATGTTGGTGAAACATTATAGTGTTGAATACGCTTGTAAAATATTATTTTGTTGCCTTGCTCTAGAGAGTCTTATCTTTTATTACAGAGGATTTACCCCTCCTTCTGGTTGGCTGATAGAGAACGGTTGATCTCCTTAATAAAAGCAGGGACTGTGCAGAGTTGAAGCTGGGTGGAAGTGTGATAATGTTATATCTATCTCTGCTATAACCATGGCCCTCTAGCATTTTAAATAAAGAACATGGTGTAATCTGCAGATCCCTCCCTCTTGTGTGTCCTACATTTAATCACTGTCTTGTCAGAATTTCAACATTTCCACTCTACTTTCCAGAGGCTTTCTGAAATCACCCATCCTACCTAATAATTGGGTAATATGCAAATAACCATCACTCCGCTACGCCCACAATTGGGCAGTGGGAGGCTTGGGGGCGGGACTCGGGGTGGCCTATCTGGCCATTGAGAGGCGCAGGGTGCAGGACTTGCGAGTCCGCCCCCCCCCCCCCCCCCCCCCGCGCCTCTCAACAGCCGGATCGGCGGTGGCGCGGGGGGCGGGACTCTTGAGTCCCACACCCTGCACCTCTCAATGACCGGATCGGCTGCAGATCCAGCTGTTGAGAGGCGCGGGGCAAGCACTTGGGCGGCCGATCCAGTCATTGAGAGGCGCGGGGGGCGGGACTCACGAGTCCCGTCCCCTGCGCCTCTCAAAGACCGATCAGTGGCCGCTGAGGGGGGCTGCCACGGATACCCGGCTCCCCTGCCATCGAAAGCGGGGAGACGGAGCGGACACCCGGCTGCCCTGCCATCTAAAGTGGGGAGCCGGGTGTCCGCTCCGGCTCCAAGGCCCAAAAGCGGGGAGCCGGTGTACTTGCCAGAGTCCATTAAGCAGGCCAAGGAGCTGGACCTTGTGGGGCTGGGCCTACAACCCCTCTTCAGCTTGAGCTTTGAGGAGGAGGAGCTGCAGCAGCTGAGGCTGGTGGGACAGCATCAAGCAGTACCGCTCACAGGCGACCATCTTTGAGATCAACGCCTCCAGACGGCCAGGTGATGTGGGCCAAGTGGCAGAAGGACTGCAAGGCCATCGCCAGCTTCCGGCAGGGCCAGCAGGAGCGGCAGGAGGGCCTGGCTGGTCCAGCCCCGAGCTGCCAGTGTGGTAGGTGGAGCAGCCTGGGAAAGAGGAGGACAAGGAGGAGGACGTGGCGGGAGAGAGCATGGAGGATGTCTCATAGAGGTTGTGGGCTGAAAATGGCAACTGCCAGGACCTGAACGGGGAGCCAAGAGGTGTTAGGAGGAGGCCCGGCAGCTGGACCAGGATTTCTATGTCCCCTATCAGCTCAAAGATTTCGACAGTGAATGGGTCCTAAGCGTTGGTGGGGACCAGAGGTGCCTTTGAGCAGCAAGTGGCTGGTGCTGTCCTGGACCTGATGGGGAGCGAGGCCCAGAACCTGACCAGGGGCCGGCAGCAGCTCAAGTGGGACTGGAAGAAGAAGCAGTTTGTGGGACAGTCAGGACAAGAGGACAAGAAGAAGATCAAGACAGAAAGTGGTGGCTACATCAGCAGCTCCTACAAGCGTGACCTCTACCAGATGTGGAAGCAGAAACAGAAAATTGCCATATGCTCAACATCTGAGCCCCAGTGGGCTGCCAGCAGTCGGCCCTGTTGGCAGCGCTATTTCGGCCTGATCTGGTCGGGGCATGTGCAGGAGGCAACCAATTGATATGTCTTTCTCACATCCATGTTTCTCTCTCTGTCTCTCTCCTTCCCTTCTACTCTAAAAATCAATGAAAAATGTCCTTAGATGAGGATTAACAAAAAAACCAACAGTGCATACATACACACATATACAAAAAATACATGAATATTGGAGGGTTGGGGAGCAGGGCCCCATAAGTGCACAAATTTTGTGCACTAGGCCTCCAGTATTCTAATATTTCAGCTACAGTCCTGAGTGTGCGTTAATGATTCAGTCCTAACTCGCTGAATGCTCCAAATATTCTATAACCTCCTTGAACCGAGTATTGCTTATTTTGGGATTCCTTGATGTCTCATAGCAGAACCCAATAAATATTTGATGATCTTAGTTAACTAGCTTTTATTTAGTGCTATGACACCTTTGCCCTTTCTTTCTATGACTCCTAATCTATTAAAGTTCGGTTCCAGAAAAGACTTTCAAATATTTTTAATATGTTTTTATTGATTTTAGACAGAAAGGAAGGGAGAGGAAGAGAGAGATAGAAACATCGATCGGCTGCCTCCTGCAAGCTCCCTACTGGAACCCGGGCATGTGCCCTGACTGGAAATCAATGACCTCTTGGTGCACGGACAATGCTCAATCTACTGAGCCACTCTGGCCAGGCCAGAAAAGACTTTTATTAGCTAGAGTTTTGGGGGTTTTTCCTGGTGAGAACATCAAATTTTGAGCTCACTGACCTTTAGGTTGGCCACTAAAGAAACAGAAAATGCAATGTTTAAATGAATTTAAGTTACTAAGCAGGTTAGTCAAATCAAAATCCGTATCTTTGACATATTTCAAATTTAATGACTAAATGAATATACTTTGGAATTTAAATTTAAATACATCATTCTTTAAAATGTTCATAGGACCCCTAAATGGCTATATATTACCAGTCAATAAAAATAGCCTTTTTTATCATCATTTTTAACTGTTCATTCCTTTTATAAATTTTTATTATAGGGACAAGCAATGTATTTCCTGGTGGAAACTCTGACATTAAGGCTTTTAAAAATGTAACGGCCCTGGCCAATGTGGTTCAGTTGGTTAAAGTGTTGTCCCATACACCAAAAGGGTAGCAGGTCCAATTCTGGTCAGGGAATAGACCCAGGTTTCCTGTTCAGTCCCCTGGGGCAGTGGTCAGCAAACTCATTAGTCAACAGAGCCAAATATCAACAGTACAACGATTGAAATTACTTTTGAGCGCCAAATTTTTTAAACTTAAACTTCTTCTAACGCCACTTCTTCAAAATAGACTCGCCCAGGCCGTGGTATTTTGTGGAAGAGCCACACTCAAGGGGCCAAAGAGCCGCATGTGGCTTGCAAGCCGCAGTTTGCCGACCACGGCCCTGGGGGAATGTATGGATGTATGGGAGGCAACCCATCAATCTCTCTCTCTCTCTCTCTCTCTCTCTCTCTCTCTCTCTCTCTCTCTCTCTCTTCCTCTCCCTAAGATCAATTAAAAAAAAAAAGATTTTAGCTGGAGCAAACTGGGTTCACAGAAAGGGTTTTTTTTTGTTTGTTTGTTTGTTTGGTGGTTGGTTTGGTTTTATCCATACCATGATTTTGGCATTTACCTTTAAAGAACAAGTTTTGTTCAATTAAATTAGAAAGAAAAAAATCATAAATAAATGGCAATGTACAATAACAACCACTATTGCTTCTTTAAAGTTTCTTATGTTGGCATCACTGTATTAAGTATTTGTCCAGATAATATCTCATTTAAAATTTACAGTGACATTATGAGTTGGGTACCTTTATCACCCTCATTTTGTAAACGAGGTTTGGAAAACTTAAGCAGTTTGCCTAAGATCAAACATGTAGCTAGTGCCAGGATGAGGGTTTTACCCAATTTTGTCTGAATTCCAAAGCCTGCGCACTGAACATTATGAGTAATTAACTCTCTACCAAGGTATGGAAAGTCACCAACAATGACTTTTTAGAGAAGTCATATTAAAAGAATAGATCATGAACATGTGTAGTTGACCTGGATTGGGCTAACAAAATATACATTAATTTTATAAAATGATGTGAATGGCAACATTTTTACCTAGAAGAATTTATGAATTAATAAAATTGAAACATTTTCCTGATACTATCTCCACCAAAAAAGGTCCATTATTAGGGAGTAACATGTCACAAATTTAAGAATTCCAAGAGCAGCCTCAGGTATACCTACTGTTGTTCCAACATTTCTGAGTAAAGGTGCCTCACGAACTGGAGAGGATGGTCTTCAGAGTCTATTTTACATAGGAGCTAATACATTTCTGGGAGCAAACTTATAAGAAAGCTTGGTCTCATGTTAAAGACATTCTTTGAAGAAAAAGTGGGATTCTGAATATAGAGTAAGGGCTTGTCACCCAGATTCAGCTCCTGGCCCATTTCTTAAACTATTCTTACTGTAAGGAAAAAAAAAATTTAAATAGCTATAACATTGTGTAAGGCAGAGCAACAAAAATGTGAGATATAAAAAAGGGGGAGAGTGTTCTTAACCACATTCCTGCTGGAAGCCAGTAGGCCTTTTTATAGGGGCAGCTCCTGAGAATGAGGCTTGCTGGTGATAGTGTCTGATAGGTGGAACATCTCCTGTGAAAGAATGAAGCACCAGCCACTCTCAGTGGGCAAGGCACATGGGTGGAGAATCAAGAGCCTCGATGGGGAACATCCAGTCACTATCAACACCACATTTGTTGAGAGACTTTGCTTATAAATATATGTTAGGCATGATACTCAGAAATAATGAACAAGAACTTAGCAGTGAATGACTGTATGCCATGCATAGAATACCGAGTTTAAAATAATGGTCATATAGTATAGCAGCACAATGAAGTAAATATTTTTAAATATATAATATGTATATATGTGAATGTATAACTATATAGGGACCCACATATAAGCATATCTATGTGTGAGTATATGTGTAATATGAGTGTCTGTGTATGTGTGAATACATGCATAAATACATACTTACAAACATACATACATACATGCATATTATCCTGTTTATAGAAACTAACATTTTACCTCTCAGATGACTACTTTATGTATGGGTTATTTTGTGGGACAATATATAGAAAAAGCAGTGATTTATATATCATATGGTTGCATACCATCAGGTAAAAAATGACAGTAATTAGTAAATATGTATTCCTGGACTAGACTGCTCCTTCCCCAACTTTCTGCCGAGGGAACTGTACTTTTTCTTCAGATAATAAGGTGGCCTTCACTCCTCAGACTAGGTCAGATCCCTCTGCTACGGGATCCTCTGGGACTCTGAATTCCTTTGTCATACTCCTTTTTAATATGATAATACTGTGTCATATATTCAGCATATATAGACTAATTATATATACTCTATACCCTCAACCCACATAGAGTGTTAGGTACCTGATAAATATTTCTTTTGAACTGTATGTTCTTTCAACTAAAAAGCTTTCCTCAATGGGTATTTAGCAATGACTTATGCACTAGCCTGGTTTATTATTGGGTCACTATTTAATCATAATTACATTGCAAACTTCATTGTTTACATAAAAACACTCTGCCAACAGAGCCCTCCCTAATCTCCTAAATAAAATAACGTAGAAAACCATATACTCTGCATAAATTTTATACTGCACATTTTATAGCATAATTTTAAGTATGAATTCTTTGAAACATTATGCATTTTCCAGTTTAGTCTTATTCTAGTGGTTAACAAAACAAACAAAAAACCCAATAACCAAAAACCATGATTCATTCAATAGCCAAAATAATGATTTTGAAGATAAATTGAAGATAATTACAACAATTCATTTTAAACACATTTCAAATGATCAATTGAACCTCCCAGATTTGAATTATTATTTCAAAAATGGTTTACTTTCTTTCTGAATCATCTTTAATTAGATTAAAGAAGATACTCATTAAAAAATATGAACAAGTTTTCTTATAATGTAAATAACATTTATCTTATCCTTTATTAAATAGTGAAGACACTATTAAATAAAAAAAAATTATCCATGAAGGATCCATGTTTCTGAATTGTAAGATCATCATCTACAGTCAGTTCTTGGTAAGTCTAATAACCTACTGTATTCTTTCTACCTACTTGACTAGCTCTGGCACTAACTTTATTTCAGTCTTTGTCTTGAGTTTTCAAGTCCTGGCAACCACATATCATATTCATCATTTAGTGCCTCATTTAGATTCAGTTTCTTTTGTAGCAAATGTCTACCTATCTAAACCTATTGGTGAAATTACAGGATTGAGTAAAGAACAAATAGGTAAATTAAATTTAGAAAATAGTTTGCTTGAATGTATCAGTCCAAAGCTCTCTACTTTCATAAATATGGAACACTTTGATGTTTATGTGGCCCTAATTAGAGGGGCCAGTTTTCCATATAACATTTCTGAAACTAAATAATGGCCATTATGTTAAACAGGAAAAGCCTACATGTTTAAATAGTAAACATTCTAGATTTGAACTTCACCTTTGAATGTCAAAACAACTTTAATATTTTAATCGTATAGTTCAGCTTAGAATTTTTAAGATTTTTCCTTCACTTTACACTTTCATTTGGCTATGTAGTTAAAAGCTTAGTTCTCACTGAATGACAATATGCTTTAGGGAAAAAATAATAAGTTTGTAGTAGTACATTTTTATCATTTAACTAAAGGAGTGGTCTCAGATATCTAATTATAAGAGGTTCAAAATCATCAACTGTAAAATGAGGATTGGATGAATTATCTTCATATTTGCTTCCAGGTTTAACATCTACAGTTTGTTTGTGTGTGTATGTGTTTATTCAACCTAAATCTTGTTAGTTATTTTTATATCCTTAGCTCCTAGAACACTGTTTGGTCCCCAGTGATACTGTACCTTTGTTTGTTTGTTTGCTTTTTTCTAAAAGAAGGAAGCAGGAAAAGGCAGAGAAAAAGATGGAAAACAAGGGAGGGAAGGAAGGAGGGAGGAAAAGACATAGGGAGGGAGGGAAGAAAAAGTATTTAGAAGTAATGGTATAAAAAACACTATTGTCTATTTAGTAGACCTTTCAACCTAGATACACAAGGTTAAAGAAAGGTTGGGACCTATTTACTATTTACAATCCAGCCCTTTCCCCCCCACACCTAGAACAACAATTGACTCACATTGAGGCTCATTGTTTCTAAAAGTTTCACAGCTGCTGCTCTATCTAAATATTGTCATCATTTCTTAGCAATAGCCAATTTTATTAGATTGCTAAAGGTTTTGCTTCTTTTTGTCTCTGGGTTTTCTTTTCTCTGTTCATTTTTAAATGTTATCATTTACACCTAAACATTGCTCATTTTATTCATCTTAGATAAATAACAAAATATAATACACTCTCAGAAACTAAGAGCACGTTATGCAAGAACAGTCTTCACTTCATCAAACTATTTTATTAATAGAAGATAAATTTTACTGAGAGGAACCATGTAATATATATTTCAATTACTTTTAACTGAAAGAAATACAGCTTCTTTGGGCCTTCTCTGAAGCTATAACAGTATTAAATGATCTAAAGTATATGTGCTATTTTCATTTTCAAATTTAAATATCTGTGTAGATTTAAAAAGTAGATGCACAAGGAAATCCAGGGCCAGTGTTTTAAAAGAGATTTATGTATACTCTTGTTTCTTTTAGTAAGACTTGTCTTTCAACAAGGTCTAATGATTGTTCACTTTGCCAATCCTGCAGAACAGGCGGTTCTTCAGTGGAGTTCTCCTTGAAAGAGTGCAACCTCTATAACATGCAGAGGGTACCCTGATAGTGGGAGGCAGGTGTTTACTAATTATGATTTTAAAAAGGTGGCACTTCTCCAGCTCTAATTTTTCTGAAAAGTAAATGATCTAAAATTATTAGGTTTTCAAAAGATAGGTGAAAGTTATGGGAACACTTCCAAGAATCTCAGAAGCGATGTACATGGCATCCAGGCAATTTCTGCCTTAGAGTATGCTCAATCTTTTATTTTAATGCTGACACCTCAAACTGAAAGTCTCTCCGTTACTATTGAAGTTAAAACAACACAACAGAGGGAAGTGAATAAGCTATTATAAAATACATCATGAATGTTCAGAAAACATTGTCTGTTATATGCAACAGAAAACACACAGTAGAGAAAAAAATAAACTTGCAAAGTGAATCAAGAAATGAAAGACAGCTAATATACAGAAAAATGAACGCAGACTGCAAAGGGAAGAGATTTTTACTAAAGAAAAACAAGACCAGTATTTCCTTCTTTAATTATAGTTTATAAGCTTTGGAATTATTTCTTTGTAGCTTTTTAGCTTTGTTAGACTTCAGATTGACTGGTCTAGGTGCATTGATTACGTGTTCAAGTTGTGAAAATTATTTTTTAAACGAAAGATTCTCTGTGCTCATAAGCATTGAAGATACATTCATTTTTCAAGGAAGCAGAGTGATAAGAAAATATTTCTCTATTTTAAGTTAACAAATGCTATGATTGTTTATTTTTCTAAATTATTTTGGGGAAAAAGAAAAACAATTATTCAATGAAAGAAAACCTTTGTGAGAGTGAATGGAGTAGGTGAGCTTTGTCCGATTGCATTTAAAAGCTGGTAATACAGTCATTTTAATGGAACTGTGGCACCTCTGCTATTACACTAATTGTCACTCTTCCTTGGTGTCTTATTGAATCATTTCTTCAGCAAATAATTATTGTGTATAGAAGGTGCTAATCAAGACACTGAAAATGGAGCAGTTAAAAAAAAGACAAAATTCTCTGCATTTACCAGTTGATTTTCAAATGAGGAGACATAAAATAAATAAATACAGACACACCATGCTCTAATGTATAGAGGAAAAAATAACAAATGTTAATGCCATGGGAACTACAGAGATGGGGGAAAAGTTGTGATTGTACATAGTGTGACCCAGGAAAGTCACTGAATTACCTCTGCATAAATATCTGAAAGCCATAAAAAAGTAGGCCATAAGGATACCCAGAGAGAGAGAGTGGTGCAGCCACGCAGAACATCCAGTACTAAGGCCCGATGGCCAGAGCGTGTCGGGAATGTCAGAGGGAAGACCTATAGACTGCTTTTAAGGGTCTGGCTGCTACCCAGAGTGAAATGGGAACTGTGGAAGGTTTTGAGCAGAGAAGCAGCACAATCTGTCTTAAGTTTCTGCAGGATTATTTTGGTTATCCTCTTGGAAATAGACTGTTGATGTCCAAGGGCAATAAAAACAGTGACCAGTTAGGAGGTAGTGCAGTAATCCAACAAAGATATAATGGTGGCTAAACCGAAGTGGTAGTGTGGGAGGACAAATGGCAAAAAGTGATTCGTTGTTGGCAATGGTGGCATTGTTGTAATGGTGACCTTGGTTACGTAAACCAACTCTGAAATAAAGATGCGGGAGACAAAAGTACAAATAGTTTTGTGAAAGATTCAAGGAACTGACCAGATAGCAATGAATTTCAGAATAAAACCTCTGAGAATTCTAAATCCCAGAGAGAGAAAACAGGACACATAAATTGCATTGGCCCAGAATGCACTTGCTGATACTGCTCTCACAGCTGAAATGGTGATGGATCTCAAAGAAAGGGAGCAGAAATGTATGCCAAAGGTACCAAAGGGCAGAATCCAATGGATGGCACAGTAAGGTAGAACCTGAAGGGAAGAGCCTTACTATGGCAGGGAGGGACCAGAAGATGTCAACCCCTTCACTCCCTGGGGAGGGTAAGCATAGCAAAAAGATGGAAGGAAGGAATCCCAATCTCATTTGAGGGGTTGAAAAACAAACATATATTTTTTACTAAATAGATTCACTCATGAATTTGTTTACTATATGAATATTAGTTTACTAGAGGCCCAGTGCATGAAATTCATGCACTGGTTGGGGGGGGGGGGGCGTCCCCTCAGCCTGGCCTGCATCCTCTCCAATCCTGGACCCCTCGAGGCATGTCCGATTGCTGGTTTAGGCATCCCTCTCACAATTCAGAACCACTGGCTCCTAATTGCTCACTTGCCTGCCTGCCTGATCACCCCTAACTTCTCTGCCTGCCTGCCTGCCTGATTGCCCCTAACTGCTCCCCTGCCGGGCTGATCACCCCTAGCTGCTCTCCCCTGCCAGCCTGATCCCCCTAACTGCCCTCCCCTGCTGGCCTGATCCCCATAACTGCTCTCCCCTGCCAGCTTGATCACCCTAACTGCTCTCCCCTGCTGGCCTGATAGCCCCTAACTGCCTCTGCCTCAGCCCAGCTACAGTGGCTTTGTCCCGAAGGACATCTGGAAGGTTGTCTGGAAGACATTCCTTCTAATTAGCATATTACCCTTTTATTAGTATAGATGCTTTGGAGTCCTGGAATAAAATTTTTTTCTAAGTTATGATTTCGATAGTATCACATTTCCCTGTGAAATTGAGATTTCAGTTTCCATGCATGAAAGAACAATTTTTGGAGAGAAATGTAGCCATTCAATGATCACAGTTTTCATTTTACCTGAATTTACTAGTATATAAAAATTTAATAAACATGACATTTAATATTGCATTAAGTAAATATTTTATGATTTCCAAAATGTTACATGTGAAAGTCTTGAAACAACAAAATGTAATAACTTTTTGACTTGAGTAAATAATATTCAATTAATTACTATTTTTTCAAATGAAGAAGTTATTTGGCCAAGAAATAATGTAGGATTTCCTTGTGCATCTACTTTTTAAATCTACACAAATATTTAAATTTGAAAATGAAATAGCACATATACTTTAGATCATTTAATACTGTTATAACTTCAGAGAGGACCCAAAGAAGCTGTATTTCTTTCAGTTAAAAGTAATTGAAATATATATTACATGGTTCCTTCCAGTGAAATTTATCTTCTATTAATAAAATAGTTTGGTGAAGACTGTTCTTGCATAACGTGCTCTTAGTTTCTGAAAGTATATTATATTTTGTTATTTATCTAAGATGAATAAAATGAGCAATGTCTAAGTAATGGATCAAAAGTCAGAGATTACTTAAATATAGATCTTTTAACTTATTGGAATAAAGCTACTCCAGAACCAACAAAAACCAGTGCACAAAAATATATAGTTGGCTTTGATGTATGATTTGCTTTGAATTTCTTAAAAACATTTAAGGGTTATTATTTAGTACCTTAAGGTGAGAAAGCATGCAAATCTAGGAGTAGTAGATCATACAATTATACCAATTAACCATGTATTTTAACCAATTGAATATAATCACATAAAATATTATGTTTGTAAATCATGTGTCCTATGAAAATGTTTCATTGAGCCAAAACCAGTTTGGCTCAGTGGATAGAGTGTCAGCCTGCAGACTGAAAGGTCCCGGGTTCGATTCCGGTCAAGAGCATGTACCTTGGTTGCAGGCACATTCCCAGTGGGGGGTGTGCAGGAGGCAGCTGATCAATGTTTCTCTCTCATCGATGTTTCTAGCTCTCTATCCCTCTCCCTTCCTCTCTGTAAAAAATCAATAAAATATTTTTAAAAAAAGAAAATGTTTCATTGAGTACTATTGTGTTTCTGGCAATATAAATATTAAAACTTTTCCTTTGGAAATAATAGAAATTATAGATGGGCAAAATCTAGGATGTATACAAATATCAAACATGTAATAAAATTATATAAAAAGTACAGAAATTTCTATCTGGAACTTGTTCAACATTTTACATGTCCTCACTCCCTGCCCCAACCCCCAAAAGCAAGTTTGTCAAAAATTCCCTGTCTCTCCTAAACAACTCTTAGGCGCCCTTCAGGTTCCTGTTCAAACTTCTCCTTCATTGCACCTCTTTTAGGTTACATTTCCATGTTTCAATGTCACTGTCACCTCCCCACTGAAAGCCACTTCATCTCCCTCTTACACTGCTGTGTGCCTCTTTACTGAGGTCTTGGCTTCCAGGTTAGTCTCAATCTAATCCATTTCCACATTACAGCCAGAATAATCTTTTTAAAATGTTAATCTGAACAGGTCAGGGGCCTGTTCTAAAATCTCAATAAGATTGTGTATCTTTTAGGATAAAGTTTAAAATCTCTAATTAAGCCCATAGCATTCTAAAATTGCAGGGCAACCAATTACTTCTCCAGCCTCTATGACTGCTACCCCTTGTTCTTTGTGCTCCGAGCACACTGAACTCCTTAACTTCCTAGCATGTATTTCCTACTCTCTGATACACTAAGTACATTGATTTTCTTTCTGGAAACCCTTTCCTATCCTTTATTATAGCCAACTCTTTCTCATCCTTCAGGTTTAGTTTATACTTTTTATTCTTTCAGAAAAGCATTAATTGCACCCAAAACTAGGTCACATTTCCATTACACTCTGAATTCTCCTCATGCACCTAATTACAAGTTTATTCTCTACTCTGTTAGAATTTTGTTGCTAGGAGGTGATGAATTCTGCCATTTTCCCTTATACCTGGCATATAATTAACATTCAGAAAATGCTTGGTAGGAAAATAGATAAACCGATGACCTGATAAAAGTGGAGTAGTAATCCTTGTATCACAGTACTGTCAACTCAATATAAAGTGAGTCACTTGTTGGCTTTGTCCTTAGGTGAGCCACTTTCTATCTTAGGAGATGGTTGTCACAGTTCTGAGCATCACATACACAGAGGATAATGTCCAGGGAGGAAGATCCGGTATTAAAGTGCTTTTGTTTTCTAAATCCTCACCCAAGGTGTGAGGATTTTTCCTCCCATTGATTTTAGAGAGAGTGGAAGGGAAGGGGGAGAGGGAGGAAGAGAGTGAGAGAGAGAGAGAGAAACATCCACGCGAAAGAGACACCTCAACTGGTTGCCTCCCACATGCACCCCGAATGGGGGCAGGGATTGAACCTCAAGCCATGTACCTACCTTTGACCAGGAATGGAATCCATGACCCTCTAGTGCTCAGGCCTATGTTCTAACCACTGAGCAATGCTGGCCAGGACTAAGGTGTCTTTTCTAATCTCTAAGACAAAGTTTCCCAAAACCCCTTATAAGAGTTCTCTTCATATTTCATCAACTAGTCTACCAAATTTCACAATCTAAATAACTGTAGTCATCTGTTAATTGTTCTTTCAAGTAGCAGTGGTATTCCATAAAGAAACAATTAGTTCAGCTCACAAATGGTACAATCACATAAGTGCATTTCCTCAAGACAAACATCATATTTTAGCATGCAGACAAACTGCTTTATGTTTACTTCCCATTATGTCACAAAGATTACTGAAAAGATGTGTATGCAAGAGTGAATCTTAAATAAAAATAATAATTTCTACTGCTTCAGCAAAGGCATTCTTAAGTAAGTGTGGGTGTGTGTGGGTGTGTGTTACTTGTTTTTACTGCAAATGTATTTCATAGGACAGAGGTTAGCAAACTGTGGCCCACAGGTCAAACCTAACCCATAGCTACTTTTCAAAAAATAACATTTTATTGACATACAGCCATACCCATTTATTAACATGTTGTGTACAGATGTTTTTGCATTATAACTGCAGAGTTCAGTAATTGAAACAGAGACTGTAAGGCCTGCAACATCTAAAACATCTCCTATCTAGATATTTACAGAAAAGAAATGCTGACCCTTAGCATAGAAAAGTACAATGAAAACTGGTAAAGATTAGTGTTACTGCTTTGATTTGGGCTAAGAATCCATCAGTTTTCATACCATGCCTTCTCTACAATCAGATTTCTATACAAATGCCAACTCAGTGAAAATGATAAATAATATATTATTATGAAAATAATGTTGTCCTTGTGGGCTCATTAAAATGGTTTGGGGGACTCCTGAGACTTGTGGACCATTCTTTGAAAATAGATCTCCAGATTACAACATCAAAATCTAATATAAATTAGTTTTGCCTCTTCTCAGACAATAGAAATATATTAGAGTACTTTAACTTCATTTGTCCTAGTCATAACTGATATGCTATTGTTTGATATTAACTCTACATATTTTTCATTAATGCTTTTATTTTAGTCACTTAAAACCACTCAGATATATTTTCAAATATTATTTCCTGAATCTCCAAACTTCTGTCAGGAAACACTAGACATCCCTCTTAAAAAAACTTAAGATAGTTTGATCTGTGGCTGGTGGTGATATATGTTCACTATTTTTATTTATTTTAAAATACCTCTATTTCACTTTCCTGTTGGAAGGATATTTTGCTGGAAAAGGCATATTTTCAGTATGATGAAATGAGATAACTGTTAACTTTACATGTCACTCGATTATTAATTAGTTGACATGGTTTCTGATGAAGTGACTGATCATCTTGCTATTGCTTCTTTGTGATTCCAAACTACTTTTTCTTTGTTTTTGGCTTCTTTTTCTTTCTTTCTTTCTTTCTTTCTTTCTTTCTTTCTTTCTTTCTTTCTTTCTTTCTTTCTTTCTTTCTTTCTTTCTTATCCTCATCTGAGGATATTTTTCCATTGATTTTTTAGAGAGTGTAGAAGAGCGAGGGAAAGGCAGAGAGAAATATTGATGTGAGAGAAACACATCAATTGATTGCCTCCTGCATGAGCCCTGTCCAGGCCCAGGCCAGGAAGGAGCCTGCAACCAAGGTATGTGCCCTTGACTGGAATCAAACCCCAGACCCTTCTGTCCTCAGGCCAACACTCTATCCACTGAGCCAAACCAGCTAGGGCCTTTTATTTTTCTATGATGTTTCTTTAGTGTCATTCTCCTTATATCTGTAAATCGTAGCTTCATGGAAATTTTTGTACCTGTCTTTATCAGTTTGGTAACATTTTCAGTCAATTATTTCTTTAAACAGTCACATTCCCTCTCGTAGCCCCTTCTGAGACTCCAATTATATGTGTAGTAGACCTTTTCACAGTTATCCCCTATTTCTCTTATGTTCTTATCAGTACTTTACATTCTTACTTATTTAAATTTCAGTTTGTATATTTTTCTGACTTATTGAAATTTGTCTAATATCATTTAAATCATTATATTAAATTCTTAGTGTTAGATACTGTATTTTCTATCTTCTATAATTTCCATTAAGCTCTTTGTAAACATATATATATTTCTCTTTTGAAATTCTTAAACTTGTCTCTTTATTTTCTTGACCATATTAAGTCATAATCATATTTTAAATTCTGTATCTGATATCCTAAGTTTTCTATTGTTTCTATTGTCTGTTGCTCTTTTGGTCTTGTGGCTTTGTATTCTTGTGTTCCTAGTTATTTCTGAATTAGTCTAGACATTACAAATGAAATCTTGTAGACTATAATTATTGAGGTTTGTCTTCTTCTAGAAAAAATTAATAATTACATCTGGAAGGCTACTGTAGATACTAGACATCCCAGATCATAATAACTACATCAGGGATTGAGATAATTTGAAACTAATTCTCATTTTTTTAGTGCTAGTCAATTGTCACTGCATCTTTTCTTTTACTAGTAGTTTGTAGTCCTCAGGATTTAATCTAAAAGCCTGGAATTTTTAGTACATCATTCCTCCTTGAGGGGGCTCTGAATTCTAATTATTTATCATACTAGCCTCCATATTTGTCAACAGCCCTATTAACTTCATAACTTCTCTGCCACCTTTTATGATATCAGCAGCCAACTTTAGGATCACGTTAATGAGTTTCCTTCTTCTCCTGAATCCTTACTCTATAAATCTCTATAACATTTAACATGCCTTCAAACAACTCTTAAATATTGTGTTTATCTTTTTGGCTAATTGCTATTGTTTGGAAGATTGAATCAAATTACCAAGTCTACCATTATTGGAAGTAAATTCTGTATTGGTACATCTCTGTCCTAGCCCATTCTGCATAACACAATTCATTAGCTCACTTTGTGCATTCTTTGCCTTTGAGTACTACATAGTTCATATCCCATAATATTTTAATGTTTACTTTTTAATATCATGGATGTCAATAACATTATCAAAATTCCTCAACCTCTCCATTTGCAAGAGGTATTTTTTATGTTTGAATTAGAAAGACCTTATCAACTACACTTTTATGTCTCAGACATATACTGATTTTACTTGCACAGAACTGCATAATATGAATACTGAAAACAATATGCTTTTAAGCAAAAAGATATTTTTCCCTATGTGGCATTGCAGTTGTCTGTCCATGGTTTGCATTCTGAAGTTAGTTTCCACGTTGAATCTAAAAACCATTTCCAAAGGCAGCATTTCTTGAACACTACAATAATTCTTGCCAATTATCTTTAATGACTTTCTTGATTTCTTGACTACATTATGTACAGATTACACCATTAAGCATGCCAATGCCATGGCTCCCTGTGGTTTATCCAGGGATTGGCTTTAAGAAAGACATAGTGGTAAAAACTGATTATGAAATGTGATGGTATAGAGACAATTAAGCAAATTATAAACCAGATACCAATCAGATCTAGAAAGAGAAGACTCACTGAAGAATGGAAAACTTTAAATGGAGTATAAATAGCAACAATTTTTTAAAAGCTATATATATATATATATATACACAACATATATATATATATATATATATATATATATATATATATATATATGGGAAAGTAATCAGAATTGAATGCCTTTATAATCTTTTATTTATTTTTTAAATTTCTTTATTGATTATGGTATTACATATGTGTCCTTATTCCCCCATTACCGCCCCCCCCCCATACCCTCCTCATGCCCTCACTGCCCTGTTGTCTATGTCCATTGGTTAGGCTTATATACATGCATACAAGTTCTTTGGTTGATCTCTCCCCCTTACCCCCACCCACCCCTACCTTCCCTCTGAGGTTTAATTGTCTGATTGAAGTTTCTCTGTCTCTTGATCTATTTTTGTTCATCAGTTTATGTTGTTCATTATATTCCATAAATGAGTGTGATCATGTGATATTTATCTTTCTCTGACTGGCTTATTTCACTTAGCATAATGCTCTCCAGTTCCATCCATGCTGTTGCAAATGGTAAGAACTCCTTCTTTTTTACCGCAGCATAGTATTCCATTGTGTAGATGTACCACCGTTTTTTAATCCACTCATCTGCTGGTGGGCACTTAGGCTGTTTCCAGATCTTAGCTATTGTAAATTGTGCTGCTATGAACACAGGGGTGCGTATGTCCTTTCTAATTGCTGTTTCTAGTTTCTTGGGATATATTCCTAGAAGTGGGATCACTGGGTCAAATGAGGAAACTCCATACTGTTCTCCACAGTGGCTGCACCAGTCTGCATTCCCACCAGCAGTGCACAAGGGTTCCTTTTTCTCCGCATCCTCGCCAGCACTTGTCCTTTGTTGATTTATTGATGATAGCCATTCTGACAGGTGTGAGATGGTACCTCATTGTCGTTTTGATTTGCATCTCTCGGATGATTAGTGACTGAGCATGTTTTCATATGCCTCATGGCCTTCCTTCTGTCTTCTTTCAAAAAGTATCTATTTAGGTCCATTGCCCATTTTTTTATTGGGTTGTTTACCTTCCTTTGGTTAAGTTTTATGAGTTCCCTGTAGATGTTGAAGATTAAGACCTTATCGGTGATAACATTGGCAAATATGTTCTCCTATGCAGTGGGCTTTCTTATTGTTTTGTTAATGGTTTCTTTTGCTGTGAAAAAGCTTTTTATTTTGATGTAGTCCCATTTGTTTATTTTCTCTTTAGTTTCCATTGCCCTAGGAGAAGTATCAGTGAAGAAATTGCTTCGGCCTATTTCTGAGATTTTGCTGCCTATGGATTCCTCTAGTATTTTTATAGTTTCCCGTCTTATGTTTAAGTCCTTTATCCATTTTGAGTTTATTTTTGTGTATGGTGTAAGTTGGTGGTCTAGTTTCATTTTTTTGCATTTATCTGTCCAATTTTCCCAACACCATTTATTGAAGAGACTGTCTTGACTCCATTGTATGTTCATGCCTCCTTTGTCGAATATTAATTGAGCATAATGGCTTGGGTCAATTTCTGGGTTCTCTATTCTATTCCATTGATCTATATGTCTGTTCTTGTGCCAGTACCAGGCTATTTTGAGAACTGTGGCTTGGTAATATAGCTTGATATCTGGTATTGAGATCCCACCTACTTTATTCTTCTTTCTCAGGATTGCTGTGGCTATTCGGGGTCTTTTTTTATTCCAGATCTTTTTGATCTTTTATAATAACATGACTGTACAATGTCATTAAATATATTGTGTGAATAGTTGTAAAAATGAAAATATATTGTGTGAATAGTTGTAAAAATGAAAATTATTTTCTTATTCTATCTACAACTTGTTCCAGATTTTTCATCTTAAACTTTTGGAAATAATAATGAATATATAATTACATATATTAATTAATATAATAATTTTATAATGTAAATTAATATATTTAATAATATTTAAAATATTAAATAGCCCTGACCGGTTTGGCTCAGAAGATAGTCAGCCCACAGACTGAAGGATCCTAGGTTTGATTCTGGTCAAGGTATATACCTCAGTTGCAGGCTCGATCCCCAGACCTGGTCAGGATGTGTGCAGGAGGCAATTTATGTCTCTCTCTGACATTGATGTTTCTCTCTCTGTGTCTCTCCCCCTACCTTCCACTCTCTCTAAAAATCAATAGAAAAATATCCTCGGGTGACTATTAAATATATATATATATATATATATATATATATATATATATATATATAATTGATATAATTATCAAATATACATTTGATAAGTTTTGATATACAAAACATAAGTTTTTCTTTTTACTTTTGTAACTCAACAAAACTCTTGTACATATGAGCTCATTTACTTCTCACAACACACTGAGAACAGAGACCAGAAGAAACTTTGCAGAAATGACTATATCAGTGAGTTTAATTGATATATGAACACAAACCATACTCTTTCTACTATACTATATTGTACAAGAGGAAAAAAAAATTGCATACTAGTGTTTATAAACACATATAATTTCCTATATAATTTATGAAATATTGTGCAAATACTTCTGGTTATGGCTAGGATTGTTAATTAGTAGAAAGTCCTTTGAGAAATGTTTATTACTTTGAAATTTTTTCAAATTTCTTATTTTGTTAAGTTGTGTAAAATCTCTAAATAACAGGATTTATATAAATAATAAATAGTGTAACAGTTGCATGGAAATTATTGAACAATATGTGACATATTAGCCTGTCTATATTATTATCCTGAGGAGTTACTCCAATTTAGTAGCACCAAATTCTCCCCCAATGAGGCAGGCCACTAAGAAATACAGTACTTCCCCTTGGCCTGAGAAGGAAGCTACGTGTAGTGTCATTATTTTTAACAGACTCCTTTAGCAATTGCAGTCTATCACCACTCACCTGGGAGTGAGCATATGTTGTGCTGAATTGTCATTTGTCTTTCTAGATTAAAAGCAAATAAGTATCTTGCCTACAGTAATCACTCAGGAAATACGAGGTGACATAAAATCAAAAAGCTCCCTCTTGTCAGGTCTGTGGATGCTACATTGATTTTTAGATTTCTACCTCCCCCCTTGCTCCTTCCATCATTAGTAATTACCTGCTCCCAAGTCCTGGAGAGATACAGCCATGTTTTAACAAATTTTTCTCATTTCTTGCCAGCAAAATAAGTTATAGAGAAGATAAAGCAGAAGTTTATTTCATAGAGATTCAAACAAAAAAAAGATTTTTTCCTGTTTTCTTTTTTATTGCTGTTCTTTATTCTATTTTTCCAATATGTTTATTCAGATGTCCAAGGTCACTTGAAAACTAAGGGAAAAAAAACTATCGAACACTTTGACTTGGTAATTTTACAAAATTGAGATTTATCTTACTCATTTCTTCCTGTATTCTAATTTTAAAAGTACAATTCAAAGAACTATTATATATCTTACTAGAAGCCCGGTGCATGAAATTCGTGCATGGCAGGGGGTTGTCCCTCAGCCCAGCCTGTACCCTCTCCAATCTGGGACTCCTGGAGGGATGTCCGACTGCCCGTTTAGGCCCGATCCTGATGGGATCGGGCCTAAATGGGCAGTCGGACATCCCTCTCACAATCCAGGACTGCTGGCTCCCAACTGCTTGCCTGCCTGCCTTCCTGATTGCCCCTAACCGCTTCTGCCTGCCAGCCTGATCACCCCCTAACCACTCCGCTGCCAGCCTGGTTGATGCTTAACTGCTCTCCTGCCAGCCTGTTTGCCCCCAACTTCCCTCCTCTGCCAGCCTGGTCACCCCTAACTGCCCTCTCCTGCAGGATTGATCACCTCCAACTGCCCTCCCTTGCAAACCTGGTCCCTCTCAACTGCCCTCCCTTGCAGGCCGGGTGCCTCCCAACTGCCCTCTCCTGCTGGCCATCTTGTAGTGGCCATCTTGTGTCCACATGGGGGCAGAATCTTTACCACATGGGGGCAGCTATATTGTGTGTTGCAGTGATGATCAATCTGTATATTACTCTTTTATTAGATAGGATAGAGGCCTGTTGCATGGGTGGGGGCCAGCTGGTTTGCCCTGAAGGGTGTCACAGATAAGGGTGGGGGTTCCTTTGGGGTGTGGGGCGGCTTGAGTGAGGGGCCTGTGGTGGTTTGCAGGCCAGCCACGCTCCCTGGCAACTCAAGGGGAGGCCCTGGTATCTGGAATTTATTTTCCTTCTACAATTGAAATTTTGTAGCCTGGGGCAGAACCAAGCCTGCTGCTCCTTCTGGGGTGGCAGCCATTTCTGTGGCAGTTAATTCACCTTCTACAATTGAAACTTTGTAGCCTTAAGCGGGTGAGCCCGGCCAGGGTGTGCGGAAAGCTTTGCTTCCCCTGTTGCCGGCGGCAACCCTGGCCTGCTCTCTCAAGCTCCATTCTGCCGCCATTAGTTTGAATTTGTTTACCTTCTATAATTGAAACTTTGTAGCTTGAGTGGAGGCTTAGGCCTGCAACGGCTATGGAAAGCTTGGCTTCCTCTGTTACCTGGGAAACCTTGGCTCTCTGTGGCTGTAGCCATCTTGGATTGGGGTTAATTTGCATACTCGCCCTGATTGGCTGGTGGGTGTGGCTTGGCTGGTGGGAGTGGCTTATGTAGCAGAGTGATGGTTAATTTGCATATTACCATTTTATTAGAGAGGATACATTGGGAATCTAGTTTTGAAACAGAATGACGAAGGTCTATATGTGATGATGTAAATAATTTACAAGATTTATTGTTAAATAAAAATTATGGCATAGGACTGTGGATAGGGTATAATCTCATTTGTAAAAAGTGGTGAAGTTATTTGATTATGAGTAGAAAGATATGTAAGAGAATAGTTTCTGAGTTGTGTGGTAGAAAAGAGACACTTTTTTTACTTATACATTCTGTACCATTCAAATTTTTAATGAAATACTTAAGGTAAGTTCAATCAAAAAAAGTGAAGTGATACAATTCAAGATTTCTCAAAATGTGATTACTTAGGATATAGTGCTTGCATTCATTCATTAATTCATCCATTCATCCAAAAACCATTTATTAAAACTCCATGGTGTGCTACCTATTGAACTTGAGTTATTGTCAGAGAAGAGGAAGGGGAGTAGACGATTCAGTGTGCTCTCACAGCACAACAAATAGAGGGGGTACCATCAACATTTCTGAAAGGTAAAAATGAATGCTTCTCTGGCCAAGATGAATTGCACATTTGTTCCAGGTTGCCCTAGTGTACATTAGTGGTCTCAACTGAAGAGTTTAGTTGCCCATGTAGGGAAGTAAGTAGTTGCCCATGGAGAGCTTATTGAACCCCAGTAATAACTGCTTGTTTTTTGGTGGTTTTTTTGTTTGTTTTGTTTTTAAATATTTTTATTTATTTCAGAGAGGAAGGAATATAGAAATAGAAACAGCAATGATGAGAGAAAATCATTGATTGGCTGCCTCCTGCATGCCCCACAACTGGGGATCTAGCCCGCAACCCAGGCATGTGCCCTGACCGGAATTGAACCACTGGTTTCTTGGTTCCTGGGTTGATGCTCAACCGCTGAGCTACACCAGCTGGGCAATAACTGATAATTTGGATTAGCTGGGAAACCAATACATAGGGAGCAAACTGGAGATTGTAGAAACAGATTGTCAGAATCAGAGACATGGAGGGGCACTGCAAAGTAGGTGCTAGAATGAAATAACCAGAATCCTAAAGCAAAGGAATTGTCTGGAATTGTGGCTTGTAAAGCTCATCCTTTCTCACTGGTCATCTTCATATACCTTAACATGGTCACGTGTGAATCACTTTCTGTCAAAAATAACTGCAGAAGTATACATATTGGTTTTCATATAAACAAGTCAACATTGTAGAGAAGCAATTAGCTTTAAGACATCTAAGGATTATAGTTACAGTTTGAAAACTACATTTACTTATTAATGTAGATATATTGCTATGAGAGTTTCATTGTAAATCTATCATTTAAGATGGTGATGATGCCACTGTTTTTAGATGGAATAAAAATTATAATAAATGCTCTCCTTTAATCTCCATAAAAGAGCCATCATCAGAAAGATAAAAAAGCTGAAGAGACCATCAAGTCAGTTTTTATTACATGCCTCCTCTGCATCTGAACATAGTTTGATCAGTCCACAGTGTCACATTTATTCCAACTTCCTGTTTCTCAACAGGATATAGCACACTTTGTTGATAGCACATTTTTTGCTCTAACACTGTTTGGTTTTCAAATGAATTATATTTTCCCTTTTAGATTAGGATCTTTTTCTTTATCTCTTGGGCCTTTTTATTAAAATATATTTTTTCTATAACTGGCCTGTCAGACAAAAGATTAATTTCTGAAGATAAAATAATGAAACCCTTTGGAATTTGCCTGCTGAAATCTACCGGATTAACTGTTTTTTATCATTACTTTCACCAGAAGAATTGTATCCTATTTTGGCACAGTTTTTGAAGAAATGGTTTTTTTCCTTTCCAAATTAAAAATCATTAGCAATGATATTTGAAGAGCATAATGGTCTATCACAGACAAAACTTGCTTTAGTTTCATTTTTCCTTGTTGCTCTTGGGGATTGGCCTCTTCCGGCTTTGCACAGTAAAATCTTTCTCTGTTTCTTACCCAAACAGGCATTTCCAACAAATCTCAAGATTTAAGGGAGTTACCATTGCTTCCAGGAATTTATTGTGTCCAGAGTCAGCAAACAGACTTAACCAATATTACAGCAATGCTCTAGGCTACAGGAAAAGTGTTATTTGACCAGATGTTATTACAGAAAAGAAAAATAGATTACTCTTTATATTTTGGTTCTACAGAAATCTTTTATAAAGTAGTTATATCTAAGGAAATATAGAAATTTACTTGTCAGAAAACACTTTAGCTAAATGGAGTAAAAAACTAGCTATGTTCTTGCCCAGCTTTGTAAAAACTCATGTTTATGACCTCACTTTATGGGGGAGGGGGAGTAGTAAAATGTCAAGGCCAAACTGCAGCTAATTTTAAATGTAGGTACTGTTATCATTAGACTATTAAGCTACTGTGTTATTACCAGCACCAGTGATTGTTTTTCTGCCCTATCCTGTATTTCCCCTGTTGGAAAAAGGAGTCAACTGACACTCCTAGTGAAGCCTTGTACACCATACTTAGAATTTCTCCTACAAAGTGTTCACTTGGGTTTTGTATGAAAACAAAAAATTAAGCTACCAGTACAGCGGTTGACATGAGCTGATGCTCTACAATGATTAAGTCTCCTTAATAATAAATTGTCTTTATTCTCTTGGATTTTTAGTATTATTACTTGGTTGAAATAATCTTACTTTTTGCAATAGATTTTTTCTGAGTATTTTTCAAGTTTCATTTTTATTTTTCAATTTATTCTTCTTAAATTTAGTAATAAAAATGGATACTGGTTAAAATTTCAAAATTACCATCTCAGAATAAAAATTATGTTTCCCTTTATACTTTTACTAGCCCTACATAGCAATTTCATTCCTTCTCCCAAAATAACCACTATCCTTGTAGAACATTCTCAATTTGCATTTATGTATACTCACAGATTTTAATTTTCTACTTCCAACACATCAAATGACCAAGCTATTTAAATTTTTTTTCTGAAGTAAAATTACGTGAATAAAGTAATCACCTAAACCAAATGTTTGTGCTTTATTGCATGAACTTACTGACATTTACTGGCTTCTTAGAAATATTTACGTGCCTTTCTGAATTCTTAATAGTTGAATCTGTCAAATAAGTAACCTCTGGATAAATATTGTACTTTAGTAACTTGATTTTAATTTTTCTTATTTTATTTCTTCCCACATGAAATTGAGTTTTTGCCATTATTAATGTTAGATGCATGGATGAATCAAATCGGTTGACCCCCAGCCATAGTCATGATGAATTTATATAATCAAAACTACTTTTAATTTACTTTTTTGATCACTCATATTACCCATTTATAGTAATACTTACTTATCCTTATTCTGCACATAACTTTTAGCTCATTTGAGCCACTAGTCCAGAAGATGAAATCAACCAGTATAAATGTTTAATAAAAATAAACCAAGATCATCAAGAAAATTTTTCTGCTAAATTGATCTAGAAATTAAGTGTTAAAATATTGAATAGCAAAATCTACTTGTGATTAATAACCAACTACCAAATGAGTTAGCTTTTTAATCAAGCTTTATTTTAAGATAATTATAGATTCACACAGTTGTAAGAAATATCAGAGATCCTGTGCACACTTAACCCAATTTCTCACATGGTAACATCTTACAAAACTCTAGTACAATATCACAAATAGGATATTCACATTGTATTTTCATCAGCATATGGAGCCTTCCTGATTCTTTTTATAGTTACTCCTACTTCAATCCCAGGCACTTAACCCTTGGTTATTACTGATCTGTCTTCCATTTCTACAATTTTGTCATTTCAAGAATCTTCTATAAATGGAATCAGACAGTTTGTGATCTTTTAGAATTTTTTTTTTCATTCAGCTTAATTGTCTGGTGATCCAATCAAATTGTTGATTTGTTTCTTTTCATGCTGAAAATTATTTCATTATAGTTTTTTAACCACTCGTTCAAGAACTTGTGTTTTGATTGCAGTTTGGGGCTGTTCCAAATACAGCTGCTATGAACATTCATCTACAGGTTTTGTAAAAACATATATTTTCATTTTTCTATGATAAATTATAAAGTGCAATTGCTGAGTTGTATAATAGTTTCATGTAAAGCTTTTTTAAAAACTCCCAAACTGTTTTAAGGAGTGGCGATGTCATTGCACATTCCCACCAACAATGTATAAATGATCCAGTTTCTCCACATCTCTATTGTCACTGCTATTATTTTAGCCAGTCTGATAGGTGTGTTGTGATATCCTAATAGTTTTAGTTTGCATTTCCTTGATGGCTAATGATGTTGAACATCTTTTCATGTGCTTATCATCATCTGTATATCTTCTTATGTGAAATATCTCTTCTTGACTTCTTCCCATCTTCTTATTGATTTTTTTATTTGTGTTTTGCTGAAAGTTATCTATATATTCTAGATACCAGTCACTTGACCTATACGTGATTTACAAGCACTCCAGATTTTTGCTCATCTTTTCACCCTCTTAACAAGATCTTTGCTGAGGAAAAGTTTCTTAAATTGATATAATCTAATTTAGAGATATTCCTTTTATGCATCTTTATTTTGATATGAAGTCTAAGAACTCTTCACCTAGATACCTAAGAATTTCCCCCTATGTTTATTTTTAAAAGCTTAATAGATTTACGTTGAATTCCATAATCCATTTTCCTTTAAATTTTAGGTAAGTTCTGAAGCTTATCTTAAGTTTTATATCGATTGATTATTTATTTTTGCCTATGGATATCCAACAAATTATTGAAAAGGCTAAAAGACTGTATTTCCATCCTTGAATTGCCTTTGTACCTTTGTCAAAATCAGTTGGACGTATTTGTTTGGCTATTTTTCTAGGTTTTATGTTCTGTTCCATAAATCTGCTAATATAGCAGTCTTGATTACTGTACCTATGCAGTAATTCTTAAAATCAAGTTGATTACTTGCTCCCATTGTGTTTATTTTTTTTACAAAGTTGTTTTACTTACTTGTAGTTCCTTTGATTTCCATATAAATTTAGAATAATCTTGTTTATGTCTACAAAAAATTGCTGTTGTTTTAAAGGAATTTGTTAAACCTGTATATTATTTTGAATAAAATTGGCATCTTTGCTGTCTTCTAATCCCTAAACACAATATGTGTCTCCACTTCTTTAGATCTTGTTTTATTTCTTTCATGAGTGTCTTGTAGTTTTTAACATCTAAGTTCTATTCATGTTTTATTACACAGGTTGCCCAAAAATATGTATACAGATTTTAACAGCTGATTCCATTACATTGTAAAACTGAAATGTATTTTTAATAAACACTGCTTTTATAATTATTCAAAATGTGTATACATTTTTGGGACACCTTGTATTTATACTTAAATATTTCATTTTTGAGCAATTATAAGTCTTATTGTATATTTAATTTTAAAGTCCAAGTGTTCCTTGCTAGTATAAAGAAATACAATATTTTTGTTTGTATGTCTTGTATCATGTGATTGTACATGTGTTAATTCTAGGAAAATTTTTGTAGAGTATTTGGAAATTTCTTTGCAGATAATTATGACATCTGCAAATAGGAACAGTTTTAATTTGTCTTATTCAATCTATAGGCTTTTATTTTATTTACTAGCATTCCCGTTGCAGGAAAAATCCTGCAATAGGGTTTCCTGCTGCACTCTACCCCGCCCTGCCTGCTCTCCTCCCTTCTCCCCCGCCCGCCTTCTCCGCCAGCCCACCCGCTCTCCTTCCTTCTCCCCCGGCCCCGCCTCTGCTCCTCCTTTCTCCCCCGCCCTGCCTTCTCCACCAGCCCACCTGCTTTTCTCCCTTCTCCCTCGTCCCCGCCTTCTCCACCAGCCTGCCTGCTCTCCTCCCTTCTCCCCCGCCCCGCCTTCTCTGCCAGCCCACCTGCTTTTCTCCCTTCTCCCCCGTCCCCGCCTGCGCTCCTTCCTTCTCCTCCCCCCGGCTTGCTTGCTTCTCTGCAGCTTTGCTTCCTTCTGCAGCTCATGGCTTCTTTCTAGGCTGTCTTGATATGCAAATTAGCCGCCATCTTTGTTGAGGTAATTTGCATACTCGTCCTGATTGGTTGGTGGGCGTGGCTTGGCTGGTGGGCGTGGCTTGGGCATAGCAAAGGTGCGGTCAATTTGCATATTTGTCTATTATTATGTAGGATTTGCCTTATTGTGCTGGTTTTAATTTCCAGTACGATATTGAATCAGGCTAGTGAGGTGAATATCCTTGTTTTGATCCCAACCTCAGGGGAAAGACATTCAGTCTTTACTATCTACAATAATAAAAGCATAATTTTCGGAGCTCCAGTGGCGCAATCGGTTAGCGCGCGGTACTTATAAAAGCATAATTTTCTAATTAGACCAGATGTCCTTCCGGACAAAGTAGGGCTGCGAGGGAAGCCTGGGTCCCAGGTGCCAGAGGGAAGCCCGGGTCCTGGGTGCCAGAGGGAAGCTGGTGATGGCAGCCAGGGAAAGGAAGGCCTACTCTTGCACAAATTTCATGCATCGGGCCTCTAGTTAATTATAATGTTAGTCCTAGATTTTAAGTAGATGGTTTTATCAAGTTGAGGAAATTCCTCTCTATCCTTACTTTTTAGAGGTTTTTTTGAATCATGAATTAGTGCTTAATTATGTCAAAATCTTTTCTGCATTAAATCATAGAATCTGAGATTTTTCTTATTTCACCTATTAATATAATGGATTTCATGGATTATTTTTAGAAGGTTGAACCAGCCTTTCATCCCTGTAATAAATCCTACTTGTTCATTGTTTAAAATTCTTTTATATATGATAAATTCTAGTAGTTAATATTTTGTTAAAATTTTTGTACCTATATTTATGAAAGATATTAATCTGTAATTGTTTTTTTGTTTTTTGTTGTTGTTTAAATATATTTTTATTGATTTCAGAGAAGAATGGAGAGGGAGAGAGAGATAGAAACATTAATGATGAGAGAGAATCATTGATCAGCTTACTCTTGCAACACCTTTACAAGTCTCTTTTGAGCCTACAACTCAGGCATGTGCCCTTGACTGGAATTGAAGCTGGGACCCTTAATTCCATAGGCTGAAGCCCTATCCACTGAGCCAAACCAGCTAGGGCTGTAATTGTTTTATTGTTTTGTTTTGGGGCTATATTTATCTAGTTTTGGTATCAGTCTAATATCAACTTCATAAAGTAACTTAGGAGTTGTTCTCCCATCTCCTACTTTCTGGAAGAGATTCTGTACAATTAGTGATAATTCTTCTTGAAAGATTTGGCATATTTCTCCAATATGTGTTTGTGTTTGGTTATTGGGAGGGGTAAAGTAAAAATTTAATTTCATTAATTGTTATGAAGTTGTACAAATTATTTACTTCATATTAAACAAGTTTGGGTATTTTAGTGCATTTCAAAAATTAGTCATTTTCATCTAAACTGTCATATGATGTGTAGACAGATGAACAGAGTATGACTTTCTTATCCTTCTGACGTATACAAAGTCTGCAGGGACTTATAAGCATATAGATAAAGATCACAAAGATAAGATTACTGAGAATAAATTACCTAAAATGAATATATATATATATATATATATATATATATATATATATGTATATATATATATATATGTGTGTGTGTGTGTGTGTGTATATATATGTATATATATATACACACACATATATACATATACATATATATACACACACATATACATATACGTATATATACATTATACGTATATGTATATATATATGTGTGTATATATATATATATATATATATGTATATGGAGAGAGAAAAGGACTATGAGAGAACAAGAAAGAAATCAAGCAAATAATAGGAAAGGAGATAATTCAAGGGGAGGAAGGAACTTAGCTTGTTAAGTGAATTAAAGACTGAGACATGTCTATTGATTTAAACAGCAAAGAGGATAATGATGAGATTGACACCCTGGCAAGATCAATGCAGTGAATCAGTGGAAACAGAAGGTGGATTGGGATAAGTTGAGGAGCAAGTGAGAAGTAATGAAGTGGAGGTAGTGGCAGTAGACAATTGTTTATGAAGAGGAGGGGAAAATAGGGGGCTCCTAAAAGGTAACCAACCAGGAGAGGATTTTTTTAACATTAGATAAGCATGGGCATCTTCAAAATGATGTTTAGGCAGAACCTAAAAACTGAGGAGAAATTAAGTGTATTTAAAATATAATTTTCAAAAGGTAAAATCATCATAGAAAAATGAAAATATAAAGTCAAACATTTTATATAATTCATTAATTGATGTAGAAAACTATGATATTATAAACTGTTTATGGAGCTAAGATATTTATAGGCAATTTAACAAATATGTGTTAGGATAAGCTTACTTAGTTAGATGTAAAACTTGTTCATGTCCAGAAGGATACAAATCACTATAGTTATCAAGTTCCTCCAGTTTGAAATTATTTGCATTTCTAGTGAATAAAAATATGCACATTAAGATATGTCTTCTCTAAATCTTATACTTTGGACTTTTGATCAATAGTGAACATATGAGGTGAATTAAGTACATTCTCCAAGACAATCATTGCATGGCCTTAGCTCCAATATGATGTTAAAATGTGGTAGTAATACTTACTACAGATGACATTAGATGAATGGTGGCAACACCAATCAGAAAGAATATATGCACCCCCATGTTTATAGCAGTGTTATTTACAGTAGCTAAAATTTAATAGCCCAAGTGGCCATCAGTAAATGAATGGATAAAAAAGCTGTGGGAAATTTACACTATGAAATACTATGTAGCTTTGGGACATCATGGGTGGACCTGGAAAATATAATGCTCAGTGAAATAAGACAAACTGAGAAAGACAGATATCACATGATCTCACTTATTTGTGGAATCTAATGAACAAAATGAATTGACCAGCATCATACATAAATAATTAGCCTAAATTTAAATGGACTGAATTCACCAATAAAGAGGCAGAGAGTAGCAGATTGGCTAAAAAAACAAACCAACAAACAAACAAAGCAATCCTATGCTGCCTTCAGAATACACAACTAAGCTGAAAAGACAAAGCTATACTCCAGATGAAAGGGGGGAAAATGATTCTCCAAAGGGGGAAAAAATAAAAGCAACCACCCAAACAAGAGGTGAAGACATACTTATAACTGACAAAGTAGATTTCAAGAAAACTAAGGTAACAAGAGACAAAAATGGACATTTTATAATAATAAAGGGGACACTATATCAAGAAGATATAACACTTCTTAACCCAACCAGGGGGCTCAAAAATATGTAAAGAAACTACTAACAGAGCTAAAGGGAGAAACAGACAAAAACACATCATAGCTGGATACATTAATACTACATTGAAAGCTCTAGATAAATGATCCAAACATAAAATTAATAAAGAAATGTTGGCCTTAAATAACACATTAGACCAAATGGACATAATTAACATTTATAGAGGCTTTCATCTCAGTACATCAGATTATACATTCTTTTCCAGTGCACATGGAACATTCTCAAGGATAAACCATATGCTGGGTCACAAAACTAGTCTCAATAAATTCAAGAAGATTAAAATTATACCGAGCATATTCTCTGACCATGATGCCTTGAAATTATAAATCAACTGCAAAAAGGAAGTAAAGAAACCCACAAATATGTGGAGATTAAACAACACAGTACTAAAAAATGACTGGGGTAAAGAAGATATAAAATATGAGAACAAGGGATATGCAGAGAAAATGAGAATGACAATATGACATATCAAAATTTCTGGGATGCAGCAAAAGCAGTAATAAGAGGGATGTTTATATCATTACAGGCCTATCTCAAGAAATAAGAGAAATGCCAAGAAAAGAACCTAATATTACATCTTAGAGAACTATAAAAAAAGAACAAAAGCAACCCAAAGTGAGCAGAAGAAAAAAAATAGAGTAGAATTGAATGAAATAGAGAACAAAAAAGACTATGTAAAACTTACTACAACAAAGAACTGGTTCTTTGAAACGATTAATGGCATTGACAAATCCCTGGCTAGACTCACTAAGGAAAAGAAAAGACTCATGTAAACAAAATACCGTAGTCATCACAGATATACAAAGGGTCATACTAGAATATTATGAAAGATCATATGCCACCAAATTCAATAACCTAGAAGAAATGGAAAAGTTCATAGAAACATATAACCTTCCTAGACTGAATCATGAAGAATTGGAAAATTTAAGTAGGCTGATCAACACTGAGGCCATGAAAAAAGCATTAAAAACCTTCCCAAAATTAAAAGCCCAGGACGAGATTGCTTCACTAATGAATTATACCAAAGGTTCAAAGAAGATTTGATACCTATCCCTCTCAAACTCTTCCAAAAAAATTGAAGAAGTGGCAATACTTTCTAACATATTTTATGAGGCTAACATACCAAATGCTGGCAAGGATAACACACAATAAAGAAAACTACAGAACAATATCTCTGATGAATACAGATGCAAATATCCTAAACAAAATGCTAGCAAATTGAATACAGCAATACATTAAAACAATAGTACATCATAATCAAGTGTGATTCATTCCAGGGGCACAAGAATGGTTCAATACATGCAAATTGATCAGTGTAATATACCACATTGACAAAACAAAAGATAAAATCACATGATCTTATCAATAAATGCTTGAAGAGCATTTGATAAAATATAACACCCATTTATGATCAAAACACTCAATAAAATGGGTAAAAAAGAAAGCATCTCAACATAATGACCATTTATGACAAACCCTCAACCAATATCATACTCAATGGTGAAAAACTGAAAGCTTTTTCACTAAAATCAGGAACAAGACAAGGATGCCCACTCTCACCACTCTTATTCAGCATAGTTCTGGAAGTTCTTTTTTTTTTTTTTCGAAGTACTCAAAGCTTGGCCCCCACACTGAGATATTCCTACTTAACTAGTGCGGAGTGGGGCCCCAGCAATAGTCAGAGGTGAAAATCCTGGCAGAAGCTGGGGTAATAGGGGTACAGTGAGACCATTAGCTTCAAAAAGAAATGAGGATACATGTTGGCCTATGGGAAAGGAGCAAGAGAGGACTGTAAATGAAAGCTAATCAATTTAGAAACAAGTGTCTTCCTGTTTTATTTGATCTTATTAAGAAAACAAGTGAGAAAACAGATACAATTTCTTTGAAATTGAATAATATTTTAATTTGTTTGAACAGATTCACTTCTCTTTTTGTAGTTTCCCTATGTGTGTGAACAAAAACAATATTTTAAAGTGAATTTAATGTTGTTCATAATATTTTAGTTGTTAAATTCACCCTCTTTAAGTTAGCTTCTTAGGTGTTTTCCATTTACAAATGTGATTTCTGAAACAACAGCCAGTTGTTGTTTTTTTGGATATTTTTTAAATTGATTTTAGAGAGGAAGAGAGAGGGAGAGAGAGATAGAAACATCAATGATGAGGGAGAATCATTGATTGGCTGCCTCCTGCACATCCCCTACTGGGGATCAAGCCCGAAACCTGGGCATGTATCTCTGACTGGAATTGAACCTGGGACCCTTCAGTCCATAGGCTGATGCTCTATCCACTGAGCCAAACTGGCTAGGGCAACAGCCAGTTTTGAGAGCCAAATGTCCACTGACAAATGACAGTTTCCACTCTGATATGAGACTGATATGAATAATCTCTGTGGCCTACTTTCTGAATGCACGTGATAGATGGTAGTCAGAGGAATGGCACATTCTCCTAAGTAAACTCGTGGTTTTCTGCTGCAGTGGTTGGATTTGCACCCCTTTCCCAATTAAGGTAATGGTTTGAATTGCAAAAATAAAATACTATGGGTATCACCATGAAACAGAGTGAAGAGCGAGCTGTTGTGACTCACTTGCAAAGTTCAGTACTTTAGCACAGTTATATGACTCACCACCTCTCAGAATCATTGCACCAGCCTTTAGGTGCCTCATCCAGACTGAGAGCTCTTCAAGGGCAAGTTCTTGACTGCTCATCTTTTTAAATGTTAGTGCTGCTATTTGACAACGTTTTTGGCATTCTATAGGTGCTCGGTGATGTTTGCTGAATGAATGAATGAATTATACTTATGATACCCACAATTATTCCAAAAGCCACAGAAATCATAACAATTCAAAACACACACATTCAGAGTTAAGAAGACTGAATATGTCTTATTATGGCACATGCTAAATTTCAGCAGTTTATTTATAGGACCATTTTGTTTCTGCTTCTCTCCCTCATTGCTGCAAATTTTAAACATCAGTTTGTCGCATGCTAAGTGCTGATCTAATTGGTCTATAAGAGCCCTCTTTTCCCTTTCAGCATCATAAAGATGTCATATGGATAATCCACTTAGAGCCTCCCTTCTGTGCTACTATATTTAAAATAGCTGGTTGTGTTGTTCATGTGGGTTTATAAAATGGGTTTCTGAGATATGAGAAATCACAGAGTGCTAGTATGCTTTCCACTTTTCACTGAGCCTTTGAAAGGATTTACATCAGTCACAAAGGGGCTAATTTCCCTTGACATTTTTGGACCATCTGCATACCAGTAATACAGAAATGGGAACTCTCTCAAGAAAAGCTTTAGAAAAGATGAGGTCCCTCCTGTACTCCTTCAGTGCTACGCCATGGACTTCTCCTCTCAGGGCTGTATCTGGCTTCCCAGAGCCACATTGTTGTTTCTAGCAGAGAGCACAGTTCCCAAGAGGGGAAGGATTTGGGCAAGTTTCTTTGCCATCTGTTCCTCCATGGCCCTGTTACAGTCCCTCGGAACAGCAAATAACTGTGGTCGAGTATGCCATACCTTTACAAGTCTCAATGTCTCTACTTCTGGATTCAGAACAAGTCTAACTTGGAATGAGAGCACACTGCCTCCAAGACATTGAAGGCATTTCTATAAGGCATTGTTTTAAATAATTATTCTCATTATCACTAGAGCAGGTCTACATTATCATTGACCTCAATTATGGTAAAGAAAAAGATACATCATGATATACCAAAATTCCCAAAGCTCATAAGAGATGAAAGTAGATAAAAGCCCTTTTTGGGGGTTAATTAGAAGACCATCTTCATAATGGCATGTATCTCAGGATCTTTTGTTAACAAAATCTCAACATGTTGTAATCAGCCCATGAATATAAATATTTATACCTTACGAAGATTACATTTTCCTGAATATTTGATTTAGTGTCTATAAGAGAGTTCACAACAAGAAATCAAATATACTCATCTGGAAATCTTAAGTGTCTCTTTGCACTTGGAAGTCTCAGTTTCCTTCTTAGCATTTCATGGATGATTGTTAAAATTGTGTATTGAAATATCTTTGGAGTAGCTACCAGCATTGAATGGCTGCTCTTCCTATCCAATGCCATATTTCATATTCACCTCAAAGTGAGTAATATCATCATTTTACAGATAAATAAATAAAAGCTTATAAAGATGAAATAATTTTCTCAAGTTCACTAAGCTGGAAAGTAGTGAAGTTGGGTTTTAAACTCAGGTCGACTAGCTTCCAGCCATTTTCCACCAGGTCACCCCAAATCAACACAATTACGAGACTGTTCTATCTGTCAAGAACCTGTGCTCCTTAAGTAAGCATAATTGATTCATTGTGAGCATTGTTAGTTCACGCACACAAATATAATTTTTTCACTATATGCTTTTACATATTTTAGTATCCAAATACAGAATATAGTTTGAATACAGAAATTTGGTTTTAATTTACTCATGAAACTCTAGGGAACATCATTGGGTTATCTCATTTTCAAAAAGTTAAGGAGAAATAAAATAACAACTGAATATAAGAATAGGAAAAGAAAACACTTTGCATGCTAACACTGAAATCTCAAATGGCACATCAGTTTTAAAATGTGTTAAAGCAGATTAGCTTTAAAAGGTTTAGCCATTAGGGATTTTTCCATTGCCAGTAATACAGTCAATTCAAACTAGTTAGAATATTTTAATAGAAGTTTTCTTTTCGTTAGAATTATTTCAAGCCTGGATATAGTTTCAAACTAATAAAGATAATCATGAAATACTTTAGAACCCTATTTAAGAATATGATAGTGACTGGGACAAAATGCAGAATTTTATTCTTGATTGAGAAGGGAAATAAGGCAGTGCTTCTACTTTTTATGGAAAATTAACTGCCTAAGTGTGATGCCAGTATGGAAATAAGGGTACACAGCACACACAAAAAAAATCTGCATCTCATGGGGAATTTTATTCAGTTCTGCCTGAGCATAAAATGCCACAGGCTTTCTTAGGCACACAGCAAGTCAAATGAACACAGTCTCTAAAGGAGTGAAAAACAGAGGAATATAATTAAATGCACTGCCACTCAAAGCTCAAATAGGGATATGTTTTGTTTTTTTAGTTGAGTTTTTGTTTGTTTGTTTATTGTATTTGTTCTTTTTTTTTTTTTTTTTTTGCACATGGGCAGCTATGGTGAACAAAACATACCTGGTTCAATGTTGCAGCATGCTTTCTGTTATGTCAGTAGCAAATAGCATAATTATCATGTACATGCCCAGCTTCTAATTGCGATGTTAATCTAAAGAAATTAGGAAACATGCACACAAGGCCTGAATCAGCATTTCCCCTCCATGAAGAGTCTATCTTCCAAGAACATCATATAACAGTGCATACATATGTAGAATACTTTCTTTAAAAAGTTGGGACATACGAGTTTAACTTTGGACCCAACCAAAATTGGGTATGAACCAGACCTATAATTGTAATGTCTCTTTGCTTAATTTCCTACCCCTTGAAATGGGGATAATAACATCTAACTAACTATGCAGGGCACGGTACAAGGTCTTGCACCCACAAGGTGTGGCATATGCTTAATTGTTTTATACCCATTTCCACAATCAAGGAGAAACAAGAAGGGACTGTTTCACTCTGCAGAGAAATAACATATTAGGCATTGGAATTGTTGAAAGCCTTAGTTAATAGCAACATTGCTTGTGGCCCAAGAAGTGAAGTATTTGAGGCAATGCTGACTTGGATGAATAGGCTCACCAGCCTCTAACAGAGCACAGGCGCGAAAGAGGACCTGATTCTGTCTTCTGGAGACCTGAGGGCCCTGTGGTTGAGCTCTCCTGAGTCTCAGCCATGTGACTGCCACTAGTTGCATTTTAAGTAAAAGTCCCATTTTGAATGAATCAAATTATTTGACAATAGAGTAAGGATTGATAGGTATATGAAATTAGACAATATATCTACAGAAATTCAAGAGATTGTCTTTTATGTTGAGAGCATGCCTTCTCCATTCCCAGCCCTGTATGGGACACTAAGAAGGAAAGATGAAAGGCAGGGGAGACATGTTCCCAAGGGTTGGAGCATCCATTTCTGGAATCCCAAAGAAGAAATATTGGGGAGATTTTAGTGTGCATCTCAGGTTTAGGGATAATAGGCCAGAGTGGTAAAATGCAAGATGTTTTTAAATCATTCCAGAGCTAAAACCAAGGTGAAGAATGTCCTTAAGTAGTAAATCAAGAATTTAAGAAAAGAATTTAAATGTAACATAAAATAAAACAGCGAGAATAACCTTGAGGGTCAATGCTATTTATGTATTCATAGATTTTTGCTTTAGATCTTCACTCCAGAGAATTCTATGGGATTTTGTGCCTTAATTTGTGCTGGCTTATCAAGGGCCAGATAGGACTTGCATTCATTTTATCTGAGGTCCTAAAAATCTGTCTGAATTTAATTAAATTGACTGGAATACAGGCTGCATCTCAGTATATTGGAAAAATTCAGCATTTCAAGAATGTTTATCTCACTTTGATCAGGAGGTAATAAAATAGCTAGGAAACATTTTGCCTGTGGTTTGTCTCAGATTCTAGGGCCTGCATACTTTGTATCACACACAAGAATTACACCCAATGCAGAGTAAATGTGATAAGATAAATGTGCATTCAAAAATTGTGAGTGCACAACTACTTGGATAGTTGTTAAATTCATCCAGGAAGGGTGGCTCAGAATCAGTAGGAGTTAGTAAGGAGTTTTTTGTCTAGTTGTAGACAAACAGTCCGTTAAATAAATCTATTGTTTTTAAAGCTACTGAGGAGCTTACTCACTTTAATAGGTATGTTCAATGTCCAGTTATATCCTTATTCCCCTAGGTCTAAGTAGAGTACATTAGTTTTCTAAGGCTGCCATAAAAATACACAGCCTGAGTGGCTTAATCCATAGAAATTTATTTTCTCAGAGTCTTGGAGAAAAGAATGCATACTCCTGGTATCTCTTTTTGTGTCCAAATTTCCTCTTATTATAAGGACACCAGTCAGATTGGATTAAAGCCTACCCTAATGGGCTCATTTTAATGTAATCACTCCTTCAAAGGCCCTATCTCCAAATATAGTCACATTCTGATTACTGGGCATTAGGGCTCTAACATACAAATTGGGGGCGGGGCGGGGGGGTGGGCACAAATTCAGCCCATGACAGTAGGTAACTGAAATAAACTAATTAACATTGCTAGATGTGCTGTCCGAGGGCATGGAGTAGAACAGGAGACTGTAGTACCCAGGAAAAGAGTGCCTATAGAAATGGCATGGATGGCATTGATTTTATGGCTGTACAGTCAATAAAGATGGATCGAAGTAATTTGAAAATCATAAAAATTATTGATTCATTTCCTTTCCTGGAAAAGTATAGCTTCTATTTTATTATTTAATACATAAACCCATTCTGGAAGGAGTAATAGAAATACCACAAGAACTGATGACCCAATTTAGAAAGGGAAATTGTTTTGTTGTAATTTTAAAAAATGCCTATTTTCTTGCTTATAGACAACTAGAGGCCCAGTGCATGATTAAATCATGCACGTGTAGGATCCCCTACACACTTTTGCTTTCGATCACGGGGGAGCTGGGTGCCTGTCCGCTGGTGCACCAGGCTTTTCAGAAGCCTCTGGCTTGGTGGAGGCTTCTGAAAGGCCTGGTGCCGGAGCAGACAGGCACCCAGCTCCCCCGCTTTTGATGGTCCGCAGCGGGACGTGAGCTTGCAGCCCCAGAGGCCCCTTCTGTGCCACAGCACAGCCATGGCGCAGGCGCTGAGCTCCAATCGGCCACCCCGGCCACCCCGAGTCCCGCCCCCCGCGCCTCCTGGTCAATCATGGGCATAGCGAAGGTACAGTCAATTTGCATATTTGTCTATTATTAGGTAGGATAATTTTATCACTTTAATTTTTCTCTAATGTATCATGGATTTTTAAAGCTTAAATTTATTAAAATTATGATAAAACTAGAAGCCCGGTGCATGAAATTCGTGCACGGCGGGGGGTTGTCCCTCAACCCAGCCTGTACCCTCTCCAATCTGGGACTCCTGGAGGGATGTCCGACTGTCCGTTTAGGCCCGATCCTGGTGGGATCGGGCCTAAATGGGCAGTCGGACATCCCTCTCACAATCCAGGACTGCTGGCTCCCAACTGCTTGCCTGCCTGCCTTCCTGATGGCCCCTAATCGCTTCTGCTTGCCAGCCTGATCACCCCCTAACCACTCCGCTGCCAGCCTGGTTGATGCTTAACTGCTCCCCTGCCAGCCTGTTTGCCCCCATCTTCACTCCTCTGCCGGCCTGGTCACCCCTAACTGCCCTCTCCTGCAGGGTTGATCACCTCCAATTGCCCTCCCTTGCAAGACTGGTCCCTCTCAACTGCCCTCCCTTGCAGGTCAGGTGCCTCCCAACTGCCCTCCCCTGCTGGCCATCTTGTAGTGGCCATCTTGTGTCCACATGGGGGCAGGATCTTTGACCACATGGGGGCAGCTATATTGTGTGTTGCAGTGATGATCAATCTGTATATTACTCTTTTATTAGATAAGATAACTTTGCTTTAGACTGCTAGAAAAATTTAGGTGTTGAGTTCTATCTAAAGGAACATTTAAAAAATATTGTAGGGAGTTAGCCTGTTGTCTTTATGTCCGCTCCTTTCACTCTATGTGACACGTTTTTGCCATCTTTGGCCATTTCTGGCATTGCATTTTCTTCTGAATGCTTTATGTGAATATAACATTTAAAAATTATTAGAGTCTATTCAACAAACGTTTAGTAAGTATCTGCAATGTTCAAGGAAAGCTATGTTAGACTCTATGTGAGCTATAAAGATGAATAACGCATGTCCTTAATGAGCTGACAGTGCAACAGGGGAAACATGATGTGTCGAAAATGACTAGAGTACAAAGCAGAATGAAAATGCATCAAGGAGAAGTTCTGATATGAGGAGGATTGCTTCATGCTGTGGCTTTAGGAAAAAACTTCCTAAAGCAAGTGCCACTTAAACCTCCTGTGAAAAGACAATTGGAGTTTCTATAGAAAACTATGAAAGCATATGAATACAGGTTTAGAGGCAGAAAGTCCAGAGATGATTCAGGATACACCACCTCCTGTCCCTTAGAGAACAACCAGAAAGTCTAGCATAGGCTGGTGGGACCCAGTGGGACCATGTTAAAAGGTTCTAAATGCCAAATTACTGAGAGGTTATTGGAAAGACATGTAGCCCAGTTTACCTAACTGATAAACCCAACATCAAAATTCTTTATCAAGTATGCTTAAATGGAAGAGCTAGCCACATGGTTTCTTTTGACCCTCTTAAGTGATGCATGCAATAGAGTGACAATCTTTAAGCTTTCCCCAACTAATTATTGTATTTGCCTATTTTTTTTTTGCTTCTGTTCCTGGATTCTAAGTGAATATAAAATGTCATGAATTTTGAAAATTCAGCTCAACATTTATTAAATGCCTGCAGTGTATAATGCAATGAGAGGTATGAGGAGGAATAAGACATGATTATAGCTGTTAAGGACTTGACATTTTACCTGTCATCCCATTCTAATCCATATTATTTCAGTTTCTGAAACTGATAAGTTATACAAGAAAGACAGGCTCATGTATCAATTAAAAAATATCAACTTAGAATTAGATAGATCGGCATTTGAGGCTAGGTCTAGCACTTACTACTATATGGCCTTGGGTACATTACATAGGCTCTCTAATCTTAGTTTCCTCCTTGTAAAACAGAGGTGACTACCTTATAGCACTGTTAAAAGTATTAAATAAAAAGAATGCACATCAAGCAAAACACTTGCACAAAGTAATATTAATAAATGCTGGTCTTTATGATATTTTAAAAGACTATTTCTTTTCTCCAATTTTCTTATTACTTAGTAGAAAAAATGAGGTGTGCAGAAGCTGAATCACAGGATACTTAGTATGTGAAGATAATGTTTTATTTATTACTGCATAGCAAACCACTCCCAAAATGTGGTGACTTAGTCAATTTACTTTTCTCTCTCATGGTTCTGTGGTTTGCCTCGACTCAACTGGGCAGTTCTTACTTAGAATCTTTCATGAAGTTTCAATCAAAGGACTACAGTTTTCTGAAGACTCTTTAAGACTGGCCATCCCAGATGGTTCACACACACTGCAGGCAGCTGATGCCTCTGTCACCTGGGAAATCAGTTGGGGACTGTAGAATGGAGCACCTACAAATGATTTATCCAAGGGGGTTGAGCTTCTCAAAGTAGAGTGTTGGCTTCTGAAAGGGAGCATCCAAAAGTGAGCTCCAAGGCTTCTTCAGTTGAATATCTGATCACCTTGTGCTGCAAGTTCTCTCTCCTCTCCTCTCCTCTCCTCTCCTCTCCTCTCCTCTCCTCTCCTCTCCTCTCCTCTCCTCTCCTCTCTTCCCCTCCCTTCCCCTCCCCTCTCCTCCCCTCCCCTCCCCTCCCTTTCCCTCCCCTTCCCTCCTCCTCCTCCTCCTCCTCCACTTTCTTCTTCTTCTTCTTCTTCTTCTTCTTCTTCTTCTTCTTCTTCTTCTTCTTCTTCTTCTTCTTCTTCTTCTTCTCCTTCTCCTCCTCCTCCTCCTCCTCCTCCTCCTCCTCCTCCTCCTCCTCCTCCTCCTTCTCCTTCTCCTTCTCCTTCTCCTTCTCCTTCTCCTTCTCCTTCTCCTTCTCCTTCTCCTTCTCCTTCTCCTTCTCCTTCTCCTTCTCCTTCTCCTTCTCCTTCTCCTTCTCCTCCTTCTTCTTCTTCTTCTTCTTCTTCTTCTTCTTCTTCTTCTTCTTCTTCTTCTTCTCTCTCTCTCTCTCTCTCTCTCTCTCTCTCTCTCTCTCTCTCTCTCTCCTCTCTCTCTCTCTCTCTCTCTCTCTCTCTCTCTCTCTCTCTCTCTCTCTCTCTCCAGGGTCTTTTATCCAATGCTAGTCTCATTAGTAGGCACACTTGCCATATTCACTGGGAAAAGCTGCCACAAGGCCTGCCCAGACTCAGAGAGGTGGAGAAATAGACATTACTTCTTGACAAAGCAGTGGAAGTGACATTGCACATGAACATGTGATGAGAGATACTGCCGGCACTTTGTGGCAGTCATTTTAAAAGTGCTGTAAAAATAATTATGGTAGACAATAGTTGTCTTCATTTTTCTGATGAGAAAACTGTGGGTTAGGGATGTGAAGAATTAGCCAAGGTAACTTCATTGTTAAATGGGAGAGCTTGACATTGAACTCTGGCCTTTTGAATCCAAATTGGGTCTCCTGGGAGAGTTACCCTCAGCCTGTCCTCACATAACTCATCATGAGCTCCCTTCAGAAATGGGAAAGACCATAAATGTTAAAAGCAGTGATCTTCTTCTAGCTCCCTACTCATCCAGGTGTCACCCTCACTTTCTCTATCTGCCTTTGCCCATCTCCTATGAGCCCTCAGTTTCATCATCTCTAAAATGGAGATAATAGCACCTTCTCATAGAGGTGAAATCATAATTACTTAAGTGTCATACATGTAAAGTGCTTAAAACACTGCCTAATACATAATGTGTATTCAGTATTTTCTAGTTGTTGTTATTACTGTTATTTTTACAATTCAAATTCTTCAGGATTAGGATAGGTATGTATATCATTGTCGCTTTCTTCTCATGATTAGTCCTTCCTAAGTCAATTCTCTTCTTCAGGGATAATTTTTATCAAGGTTACTCATAATTGCCCAAACCAGGGGATTTTATCATTGCTAATTTTCTGTAAACTCCCTGCTGCATTTAAAATATTCTATATCTTTAGTGTTCTCAGATTTCACTCTTCCTTGGCTGATTCAGGCAGCCACATATAGTTGTGCAGGTTGTAAGCTGGTCAAGGTCACACATCTAAGGGAAAGCAGTGCACGTAAAAATTAAGTTGGGTGTTATATTTATTAAGACAATTTTCCAGCAGATGGCAGTAACATTTTCTGGTCTAACAAAATCAGTATATTGTGACAACTTTTTGATAGATGGAGTACAGTGTTAAGAAGGGGAGGCCCTTTTTTATAATTCACAGGAAGACACCAGATGGACTGGGAGTAACCCTACTTCTGACTGTTCCTCAATTCTACTGCCTTCAGCAGATAATCTTCCTTTCCCTGTCTCTTAAATGCCACTGAGGTTCTTTTCTCCCAATCTGACTTATTCTATGTACTCTAATTGGGTAAATTAATAGACTCTCACTGTTGTAACTATTACCTTCTTGATAATGAGTCCTAAATCTTTCACTCAAGCTTACACGTCTCCTTTGAGTCTAGAAATCTAGCTACCTCCTGAATATCTTCATATATCCACATGGAAAATTACTATTTAACATGTCAAAAACTTAATTCATTACCAGCCCCTCAAAAATGAAACCTAGGCATCATTTTTAAAGCAAGACAACCATGTTGTTCTTTATAAATATTTCCATGGAAAAGTTCAGTTTCACTTTCATGCATGAAACATAAGATTCCATAAAAAGGAATATTGCGCCCTAACCGGTTTGACTCAGTGGATAGAGCGTCCTCCTGAGGACTGAAAGGTTCCAGGTTCGATTCCAGTCAAGGGCATGTACCTTGGTTGCGGGCACATCCCCTGTAGGAGGTGTGCAGGAGGCAGCTGATCGATGTTTCTCTCTCATTGATGTTTCTCACTCTCTATCCTTCTCCCTTCCTCTCTGTAAAAAAATCAATGAAATATATATTTTTTAAAAAGGAATATTGCCTCAAAACTGAGGGTGTGGCATATGCTTGAGCCCCAGAATCTCTTCTAGATTACCTTGCTTTCTGTGGTGGGTACAGAAGAGAGCACAAAATTGGTCTTTACCTCTTTGAGGCACTGATTGGTTTGCTGAAGAACTCATCCTGTTTTGCTAATTCTATAGATCCATCAAAATTAGAATATCTATGAGTTATGCTAGACTTTATTTGCTCCTCCAGTACCTTTATCCTTCAAATTACTAAATTAATGCCTAAATATTTTTATATTTGCTCTCCTCTCTCTACTCCCCTTCCGATTATCTATGGTAGGCTTGTTCTGTCCCTCAGTTGGAAATATACATTAAGTTCTTAATATGCTTACTATATAAGATGTTGCAATTTTATCTCATTATTATATATTTTCATATAGCTAATTGATATATTCTATCTAAAGTACAAATCCAATATTATCATCCCCACTTAATTCATGTTTAAGGATTCCTGTTATCTACAGGATGAGTTCAACTCCAGCCTCCTCTGACCACACCTTACAGAAATCCTCCTTCTCTATGTCTAGGATGCCTACATTTCTTTATTACTACACACATACTTTGTGTTATAAAGCCCAATTCATGTCTCTTTCTCTGCTGCTAGACTATGAGCTTTTTGAGGACCCAGTCTTCCTTCTTTATATTCATGGTGTCTAGAACAGTGCTTGAGACATATTAAGTGTTCAAAAAATATTTTGAATGCATGAAAGATGAGTGTCAATCAGAATGATTAAAGAAGTTTTATAAGGGAGTTTTCACTGAAGTCAGTTATGAGGGCAGAGATACTTTAATACACAGGGGGAGGGGGTAAAGCCTTTTAGGACGGGGATTTAGACAAATCCTATATAGTAAAAGGGTAATATGCAAATTGACCCTAAAGGCGGAACGACCAGAACGACCGCTGGACCAGTTACTATGTGGCACACTGACCACCTCTCAGTCCCTTTCCCTGGTCGGCAGGCTCCAATCGCCTGATGATGAACGGGGAACCAGGGGTGGATGGCGGCGGGGGAAGGGGGGAGGGGGGTGCTGGCTGTGGGCAGCCAGGGAAGATGGCCCTGTTCGCAATCCAGGCCTAGGGACTGTACCGGCGCATGAATTTTGTGCGCCGGGCCTCTAGTGGATTATAAAACTTTAAAGAATGAACAATTCTCAAGAACTCACTGAGTCCGGGAATATACATGAACTAGTTCAGCATTTTAAATATAGACAAGTCCTAACATTTTTATTTTATTATTTTGTGCTCATTTTCTTCACCCTCCCCCTCATGACTTCTTTACTCATGGATCCATACTGAGAAGAAAATATATGAAGGAATCAGGCAAACCACTTTATTTTGAAATGCCTGGTAAGAGATTTCTGACCATTTTAGGTGGTCCTGAGTTCCATGGTCTCTTGTGAAGTAGATGCTAGAACATGATTAAAGGTTGGCAATTTTCATTCTTATATTTTTAAGTATATATATATATATATATATATATATATATATATATATATTATCTCTAATATATATATATATATATATATATATATAATATATATATATTATCTCTAAGGTTATAATTATACATTGTTAAATAAAAATGTAGCCAAAACCAGTTTGGCTCAGTGGATAGAGCATCAGCCTGAGGACTGAAGGGTCCCAGGTTCGATTCTGGTCAAGGGCACGTACCTTGGTTGCGGACACATCCCCAGTAAGGGGCGTGCAGGAGGCAGCCGATCCATGATGTTTCTCTCTCATTGATGTTTCTAATTCTATCTCTCTCCCTTTTTCTCTGTAAAAATCAATAATATATATATTTTAAATAAATAAATAAATAAATAAAAATGTACACGAATAACAAGGAAAATTATCTCTTCTCTTTCAATCTTAAACCCCTGCCCCTTTCCTTTGCTTTCATGGTTTTAAGGTGACAAGATTGTAGACATTGTTGAAAGATTTTATTTATTTAGATATTATTTAAGTCAAAGATTTCACCAGTGCTTCTGGAATTACCTCTCCATTACCAGCAGCCTTCTCTGTACCCTTAATCTCTTCTCCAAGTGCTTCCCATGCCTTTTTGTCTTAATAGAGCATGATTCTTCCCTGAAAACCACCATCCCTGAATTCTGCTCTTGTACTATGAGGCCACCGTTCTTTCTGACCACTTCTCTCGCACTCTCTGGTTAAAACTCTGCTCATTGGAGGCTCATTGCAATCAGGTATACCCACCTTGTCCCCCTTTGTCACTGTTATTTATTAAATTTAATTGTTTCTTTTGTTTACCTGGGATGTTGACAATTAGTTTACAATTTTAATCAGTTTTCCAAGCCCTCCATTGTGCTGAGACATCATGATAGCCTCCGAGCACCTAGCTTTCCTCCTATTTATCACTTTCTCCTCAATTTCACTTAGTTTCCATTTTCATGCTCACAACTGGATCTTAGCAACTATAACTGTTCTACTTCCCAAATCACTCAAGCAAACATCTTGGTCTGCTTTCTTTCCAATTTTCTTTGCCAAGTATTCACAGTTACAGGATTCTTGAACTCATCAGGATCCCCATCTGTTGATTCTTTTTCTATCTTCTAATTCACCCTTCCTTTACTTTATTCCCTTTTCATCTATTTTGGATTATTAGTTATCTTTATGGCAACCTAAATTTCCTTGTACCTGTCCCCTCCCATACCTTAGTCTGCAACTCACATTTTATCTTATTTTTGTCCTCAGAAAGCCTTTTTCCTGGCTAAAGTCAGCTATCCGCTTTCTCACTGCCTGGAGTAGAATTGTGGAGAATTTTCAGTCATAGTCACTCGACAGGGTCTATCAGTAGCCCTGTAAATGGGATCCCAATGCAGCATTCACCATGGTCATCTCTGTCTGCTCATCTCACTTCCCCACAGCAATGAGATCAAACTTTCTTCTAAGTCTTCAAATGTTCCTCCCACTTTCATCACACTTCACATCCTAACAGAAAAAAATAAAAATAAAACTGATGGTATCAGACTGGAATGTTCTTATCTTCAAGCTACCAAGCACATCAATCATATATATCTACATTAATTTTACTTCCTTTCCCCTCTGTGACAACAGGAATGCTTTATGTTTACCAATTTTTGGGTTATATTTCCTTCTGTGCTTTTGACCCTATCTTCTTGCCCCTCTCATGGATTTTACATCATTGATATTTCCTTCTCTCTTCTGTATAGCCAACTAAATCCTTCCAAATGGCTTTTCAACATATGTAAGTCCCGCCCTTCAAAACAAAACATGTCTCTCAAGTTACTGTCCTATTTCTCCTCTACTATTATGCTAAACTATTCAAGAAGTTATCTGTACTTACCAACTCCCAGTAAATCCTTTACCCATTTTAATCTGCCTTTCCACCTTTTTACTTCCACCAAAATAGTTTTACTCAACAGTTTATATTTATGTTGCTAACCTCAAAAGATATATTTAAGTCCTTACCTAATTTATGCTTTTAATAAGAGTCCAATAGCATTACAGATACTATTTTCTTCTGACTTTCTTCCTTTTTCTTGTCTGCTATTGCTCCTCTGCCATAATATAAAATGTCAACATTTTTTAAGGCTTAGTTCTCTTCTTATCCCTCCTCATACTTGAAGCAAGTTCATCGACATCCATTTTTTCAATTACCACTAAAAGGCAGGTGAGTCACAAATTGTTTATATTTAGAACCTCTCCTCTAAGCTATAGGGCAACATATCCCACCACCTTTGGGCATCTTGGTACCCAGCTGATAATCTATCTTCTCCCCCAACTAGATTTCCTTGGGTGCTCTGACATTATTTAATGGTACCATAATCCATTTAGTTGTATACACCATAAAGAAAATGAAATTCTCTTTCTCACACACACAAACCTCAGATTCAATCAATTATCTAGTCTTGTCAGTTTTACATCCGAAATCGCTTTCAACTTAGTTCACTTCTATTTTCATCACCATCCTTTGTCCAAGATGGCTATCACTTGCCTGGAGTACTACCACAGGCTCCTAACTGATGTTCCCACATATATTTTTACTTTCCTTCAGTCTAGCCTACTCTAGAGCAGTACCTCTCAACCAGGGGTAACTTTGTTCCCCACAGGAAATTTGGCAATATCTGAACACACTTTTGATCATCACAACTGGGGAGCAGTGCTACTGGCATCTACTGGGGAGAAACAGGGAATGCTGCTAAACATACTATTGTGTGCCCGCCCCACCCCCCAACAAAGAATTTTCTGGTTCAAAATGTCAATGGGTGCCAAGGTTGAGAAAACCTACTGTATAGGTAGGCTGAGCTTGTCACACTGCAGAATGATTCTGTCCTGTGTGCACATGCACACACACACACATGCATACACACAGTTAAAAGTCTTCAGTCACTCCCGTACAGCTAAGACCAGAGTAGTAAATATGGCCCTCAAGGTCCTTTGTGACCCAGCCTGTGTATCTACTGTGGCCAGTGGTCAGCACCTGTTCTGTCTCAGGCACCCTGTTCCAATAGCATTTCTATCCACTGTGCTTCCTATCAGCCCTGGACATTTGCACATGTTCTCTCCACACAAAGTTCTTCACTTAGCTAAGCCCCATTTTCACCTTCAAATATCAGCTGAAGTTCCTTTCCGCAGGGGAGCTTTGTGTGACCTTCCTCACTGGATTAATTTCCCCGTTTCAAACTCTCAGAGATTATGTATTTCTCCTTGTGATCTGCACATAGTTGCATATATACATTGATTTATGTGCTTTATTGCTCTTTGTTTCCCTTACTAGATTGGAAGGTACAAAAGATGAATAATATTTCCTTATTTCAATTAAAATTTCACTACAAATGCCTGATTATTGAATGTTAGATGTCTGGTGACTAAATCTCTTCACATAGCAAATGAGAAAACTTGGTCCCAGACAGGTCAAGTAACCTGAACTAATTAGCAAAGGGGACAGGTCAAGTAACCTGAACTAATTAGCAAAGGCGGGGGGGGGGGGGGGGCGGAGAGAATGGGGCTTCAGTTCAAGTTTTTCATCATGAAGTGCTGCACTTTTCCCCTCTAAACTGGTGTTTTGTGCATTTATTTAAGCCAATAGATTTTTTTTACTCAAAGTAAATCTCTTGTAGGAGCACAGTGTGTAAAACAGATTAAGAGATTAAAGCAGTTCTCTGGTTTGATTAGAGGCAACTCAGTTCAAACTCATCTGAGAAGTTCTTTTAGATCTCTACATGGGCGCCTCCTTACACCTTGCCAGGGCGCTAAGGAACTTGCCTCAGAACGACGTGGACCTGACGATTGAGACTTGGAAACAGGTCTGCCAACTACATTCAAATGTGGACTGTCTGTGGGTCCCTGACCGCCTCAGTATATGATGCACTCTTTTCTTTTTCTTTTTTATGAGTTGAATTTTTTTTTTCCTTATTGATTAAGTTAGTACATATGTGTCCTTATCCACCCATTGCCCCCCCACCCCACCCCTCAGCTCGTACCCTCACCGCCCTGGTGTCTGTGTCCATTGTTATGCTTATATGCATGCATATAAGTCCTTTGGTTTGATATTTATGAATTCAAAATTGAGAATACCAATATAATGTAAGTTAATGTCATCACTGCCGGAATATTTGCTTAAACAATTTCACCAAATCACATTTCCATGTTTCTATATGGAAATGTGATTAGAGGGTCCTTTCACATCATCAATTGATTCCATGGATCATGTTCAGCATTCCAACTGTTGTCCAAACAAAAATTTTCTGAAGGGAATCACTACTGTTTAAGCATCTTTATTTTCTCTTTATCTTATTTTATTTTTGCCAGTGCTAGGAGTTGGATTAAATTACTGATCCCTAGCTGGCTTGGGTTAGAGCATTGGCCTGCGGTACCAAAGGGTACCGGGTTCAATTCCGGTCAAGGGCATGTACCGTGGTTGCAGGCTCCTCCCTGGCCTGGGCCCTGGTCGGAGCACATGCAGGAGGCAACTGATGTTTCTGTCACATCAATGTTTCTCTCTGTCTTTCCTTCTCTCTTCCACTCTCTCTCTAAAAGAAATAAATTTTAAAAAATTGCTAAAACAAAACAAATATACTGCATTCATTTCATAGCAGTCACTTTACATGACAGCGGAAGAGGACACCGGAATGCACTGAGGTGAGGATGCCACACTCATTCACCAGCTGGGAAGCTCACACCCACATGCCACGGCACGTCTGACACTGTCTCACCAGCAAAATACATCGCTGCTGCTATGAACCTTTGGGTATTTGATAATAGTGGGAAACACAAATGTTAAAGGCAATGCACTGAAAAAAGTACAAACATTTCCCTGTGTTTTTCTCCTATAAATGTTTTCAGTTCCAGTTAAAAGTCACAGTCAGGAATATAGTATACATTATATATGTGGGGAATATTTTAAGACCAGGTTATTAAGCACATACCAATATTTTAAAATTAATCTATATAATTACATATAATTATAAATGAACATGAACGTTAAAAAAAAACATGCCAAGAGATTATTTTCCCAAGAACCTTGCTTTTGGCAACCATATTATAGATATAGAAAATGTACCTACTCTAAGAAATGTTTTAGAATTTTTAGCTATCTCTCAATGTTGACTCACTCATGTCAGTGTATTTAAAATGTAAAAAAAGTGAAGACTAATTCATCATGTCATTGTTTGAATGGCTGCTGTTTAGAAAACACAACCTCATGTATAAAACTCCAAAACTTATGAGTAGCTATTGAAAATATTTCAACATATTACTTTAACTTTTAAATTAAATTGCTTCCCAACCTGTCAGCTTATTTACTTAATTTTTGTAATTTTTTATGCAACATAGTCTGATTGACTTGGTTTGTAGTGTTAGAATATATTATTCATTCTGTGAAATAAGGAACATTAGACTCCCTGTATTTGGAATATCCTTATACTTTTTTTTTTCCCTTTGGGAAACTTTATCTCTCCAATTTTGAATTAGGTTCTCAAAGAAGTAATTTCACAATCTTTATGAATTGCCAAAATGTACTTACTATATGGTGGCTGAATGCTTTGTAATTTGGGAGCTCTATAATTACTAGGATTATCATTATAAGGTGAACATGACATTAAAAACAAAACCTCATTTCCTCTTTCTTAAGCATATGATGTTGATATATTGCTAATTTTTGGAATCCCTGATAGATATTTCTCAGGCCTCAGGAAGTTGCATGTATTAACATATTAGATTGTATTGTGACCTTATTTCCACTTTCTCCCTTTTGCAAGAGAACAAGTAGCCACATGAAAGAAAAACTAATTTAGAAGTGGAACTAGTGGCAGAAAAATACACTAAGCGTCAAACGTGTGTTTGCAGTTCTCGGCTAAGTTATCAGAATTTCCCCCAAAGCATATTGGAAAGCATCACTCCTAGAAACCCCTTCCCTCTCTCACTGCTGCCTTCTAAGCCCCCTGACAACCACATCTGTTTCGCACTGATAGCTTTTAACATGCATCCCTTTCATGTCTTCTAACAGGAAGTGGAAATAGAGAGAAGTTTGTATTCACCAACATTTAAGAGTCATCCTGGGAGCCAGCCCGATGATTCTGTGAAAGATTCCGACAAGAAAAGTGAGGAAACATCTTTTGACAAGATGTCATCTGAAAGTGGTCACAGCCACAGCTATGAAGGTTAGCATAATATTTTGATTTGATTTCTTGGGATCATACATTGCATAACATGAATGGTTAACAACTAAAATATATGAGGGTTTATTTAAAAATTAGTAAGAAGAAAAATGACAAGATGGCTCACTGAACGCAATTAAAGGAAAATAGAGGTATATTTAAATACTTTTATCTCTATTATATTTGACTTAAACCTTTAAAACTTAATAAAATATATTTTAATTGATTATAAACCAGAACAACAAGCATTTTCAATATTATACTTTTGGAACAATGCATTTGACCATCATCTGTAAGCAGAAAGGAAACATATTTGTCTTCCTTTCTATGGGGTAAATAGGGTAAAATATAAGTAATTGTCAGGCAAAATATAAAAAAATTAAAAATACCTTCCACATCTCTTTTCAGACAATTAAACTAAATGTGCTTAATGAATTTGGAATAAAAAATAACGATAGTGTCATAATTGAAGGTAAAAACCTCATAAACTTGATTAATGTTTTACAATGTCATTAAAAAGTTAGTACCTCATATGTTAGAAATTACACTATTAATATAATTGTCAACTATGACAAAAGTGCAAAATATAAATAATTTATTGGAAAACACAGATATCATTTATCACTTCTGATTAGTCACATTCTGGATTTTTCCATTTTAGACAAGTAATGCATATTTTAGTGTTTGTGATGTCTGTTAACTATCATAATTAGTACAACTTTTAGAACATCATTTTCTGAATATATATATATATATATGCATATATATATATATATATATATATATATATATATATATATATAAATCTAACTGTCAAGTTGCCAGTCAGCATGAGCAATGTGACATAGTCTATGGAAAATGACAGACAGTTCACAATTTGCGAAAGCAAATGGTACTCTGCTTTAAAACTTTGCTATTTCAAGTTTCATCTGTAAGTCAGAGCATGAGCATCACCTGGAGGCGCATTAGAAATGCAGCACCTTGGGCCCCACACTCTTCCTAATGAATCGGGATCGGCATTTTAACAAGGTCCTCAGCTGACTCAGGTGCACATTAAAGTGTGAGAAACTATAGTGTTCAGACTGAACCTCAGCATCATTTACATATGCTTCCAGTTGGTTTCTGAATGTAATTTGGAGTGGGCGGTGGGTGTGGGAAGAATAAAGGAGAGTTTGCTAATGATGAACTAGGCATGGATTCCCAACTATATGTAAACTTCCACCTCAATCTCTATCTTTCATTTTTAATTCATTTTTGTATGCTCAGTTGATATCCTAATATGATTAGTATTAGTCTTGAGGGATTTACTCCACATATTTCTGGCCTGTGATTAAACTTTATGTGCACTTGGCTAAATGCAAAAGCATTAGATGAGCAGAGGTCTAAAAAGGGAAGTTGTAGGGAATGATTTATGTTCTGATGACACTGGCCCATGGAGATCTTAGCAAAGGAAAGCAAATATGCGGTTAGCAAACTGATCAAAATTACATGAAATGAACAACTCCACTCATGTCACCTTACTTCTCTCCTGTGTTTTCTTTGGTTTCCATGCAAAGGTTTTCAAAAGCCCTTTGTGTTACAGGCTTAGAAAAGGTATTCTGGAAGGTCCCCATTGTTTAGTATCAAGATCTGACTTAAATGTAAGAATGACCTCAGAGTTAAATTTCCAGGTATTTTGAAAATTTCCAGGTATTTTAAAAACACAGGACGGGAATATTGCATTAAAGATGAACATAGCAGTGTGATAAATGACATAAGTGGAACCATTTTAAAATGGGGCCAGAGCTGATATTCCAGAGGAACTGCAATGCTTTTCTTGTCCCTGGACCTTTGGGCTGGGCCAAAGCACAATTGTTTTACACACAGTTGTTCCTAAAGACAGCAGGAAAGCAGACATCCTGGTCCCAAGGACTGATGAATATGAAGCTCCTGTCTGAAGCTAGAATCAGTAACAGATCACATGTAGCCAAGAGTCAGCTTGTCAGCACCAACAGGGTGTTTTTTCTCTTCTTTTCATGTAATTATGCCTATGCGCTTTCTTATTAAAACCTCTTGCTTTCACTCTGCAATCAGGACACTATGGGTTTTCTGCCTGAATCTATGCTTCCAGAATTGATAGCTTCACTTACTAGTTAAACATTCTAACTACCCTCAACAGTTTCATACTTGAAGGTACTATGTAATCTTTCATAAACAGTAGAGTTTTTTAAAAAAAAATAAACTTACAATAGATCATTAAAATATAGCTACCTAATTTTCTGCATTTTTAGAATTTAGTCAAATCAATGTAAATTGATGATTCCATCTCAAAACTCAGGAACAGAGGTGGTTGTGGGATTAGTTCCACCCCTTTATCCTCAACTACACGTGCAGGGTAGCAGCACAGAAAGGCCTATCATTCCCCCCACTCTCCTTCCTATGCTTGCTGACCCACTCCTAGGTTGTGTTTAATTGCTCTCAACACCCACCCTGATTAGATCTGTTCAATTTTCCTCATCAATGTATTGGTGTCAAGTAAATCATGGTGCTTCCTGTACATGCTGGTGTATTCTATCCACGTTTTCTTTGGGATATATATACTGTAACAGCTCTTTCAGTGATTCCAGGAAGACTTGGCTCACTGGAAATTAAATGCCAAGCATGACAAATCCACAATTAGATAAATTTGGGTGACGTGATAGTTATGAAAGAAAAATAAATCCATATAAATGATTTTGACTAACTGCATTGTAGTTATATAAAAATCTGATCTATGGAATTTCCTTCAGATATTTTAAGACCAGTAAATTGTAAAGGGAATATTCAGAGTCTTAGATACTGATTTGCATAGTTTGCTTTACCTGTATGTAGAGTAAAATCCTACTATTTTCTGCTGAAAATTTCTGGATCAAACAATGCTTCAAATAGCACAGGTGATTTGGGTAATGTTCTTCAAGTTTGAACTACTTGGGATTTTTAAAATATGACAGTTACCTGCTTTTCACTTTTATTCTCCAAACCATAATATTAATATTCTAAATTATCAAAGTGTAAAACACTAACAAGTAAAATATACATTCAGAGTTGCACTTTTAAGACTTTTGTAATAAACCTTAGGAATTACCTGCTGTATTTCTCTTTTTACTCTGCTCCATTAAAGCTAAATTTATTTTTTATTCTTATAATGGCTATTCATCTTCTCTGGCAGGTTTTACAAAACAACCTGAGGGTTCTTTTCTTTTTCATTTTCCACTTATGTTTAAGTGGTGGGATCCATTCAATTATTAATGTTGCTAAAGTAATTGATGTATGTGCTGTATATGTATTTGTGTGTGAGTGGCTGCTATTTACATATCTGATTTTTCCCTTAAAACCAGACATTTTAGAGCAATTCTTTCTGTGATATAGAAGTGTCACATATGTGTACTGCCCAAGGTGGTAACCTCTAGTGGCTATTAAGCCCTCAAAAAGTTGCTAGTGTAACACAGCAACTTAATTGATACTACTATTGAATTTAATTAATTTAAACTTTAGTCACTGTTTTGGACAACACAATTTTAGCAAATGTCATTTCTCCAAGGGTATCCTCATTCACCCTTCTCATAGGAAGGGATCTAGAAGCTACTTAATCATTTTATGTTATCTTTTCTCTGAACATTTTCCTTCATTAAAATGTATGTGAATAAGTGTACAGAGAATTCATTTCAGCAAAATAATTAAACAACTATGTAGCAATAATCCACACATTAAAAAAAAAATTGCCTTCAAGAGTTAGTCTCTTCTCTAGTATTTCCTAGTGATAAAATTAAGAAAAAATAGTTTTATTCATGTCCCTGTTCAACGTGCTGAAAAACAATGATTTTATCATAGGCATACAAACATCTACTGGGAGGCTCTGTGTTTTCCATATCATCTTTTCTAGAGCTTCATTGTCTTAGGAATATGAATCCTCTCAGGTCAGGAGCACACCATTCTCTAAATACTTAAGGCCAACAAAGTTCAGTGAAATGCAGTAACAGGATATTTTAAAATTAATAGAACCATTCATTTATTTTTTTTTAAAGGCTTCATTTGGGAACACAAAGAAATCAGGCATTTAGTCACAGCAGCTCTAGCCACCGGCCCGATTGTTTCTGCTCTGACTGATTTGTTCTCTCTAATGAGACTCAGAGGACGGGCTTTCAGACCTAATCTCTGGACATGACACACCACGATGGACCTAAGACTCCCAACACGGGCTTCTGCTTCCAGACTTGCTTTCTTATCCACTGTACCTTCTCTCATGCCTGGAACAATCTCCTGTGAAACTGCCATGTTATTTTAATTCCCACGGGAGACATTTCATTAGTAAATATATTTTAGATACTTTTATATTTTTTAAAAAGTATTTTAAATATTTCTGAGGTGACAATCCACAAAGTGAAGAATGCCTTTGTTATATCAAAATTGTCTGATCTGTTTGATCTGTTTCTTAAAGTGGGTTTTACCTGCACTATTTCAATGACTCCCGCATGTTCCTTCAGTCACTTTTATAGTCAAGTGAGTCAAACCGAATTCCAGAGTGAAATCATGGGCTCTAGTGGAAGGGGCAGTTGGGAGTTTGCTATTCTGAGGAAACTGTAATGAAAGGTCTATTCAGGAGATCTTTCACATGGTCACTAAAAATCAGCCCCTTGGAATCCTGGAAAATGTCCACTGATTAATATTCAAAATCCCGGGAACTCAATTTGTTCATGGTCATTCTTAATTTTAAAACATGATGCCATCAGGCCACGCGCCCCTGGGTCCGGGTGAGGCTGGGTCCCAGGTCCAGGTGAGGCTGGATCCCAGGTCCTGGTGAGGCCGTGCGCCCCTGGATCCAGGTGAGGCTGGGTCCTGGGTCCGGGTGAAGCTGGATCCTGGGTCCGGGTGAGGCCATGCGCCCCTGGATCCAGGTGGGGCTGGGTCCCGGGTCCAGGTGAGGCCGTGCCCCTGTGTCCGGGAGAGGCCACGTGCCCCTGGGTCCGGGTGAGGCCACGCGCCCCTGGGTCTGGGTGAGGCTGGATCCCCGGACCGGGTGAGGCCGCGCACACCTGGGTCCGGGTGAGGCCACGCGTCCCTGGGTCCGGGTGAAGCCGCGCCCCTGGGTCCGGGCGAGACCAAACCAGAGAGAGTCGGACCTGCATTACCACCATTTGTCCACCATCCAGAGCTGAAAAGTCAGTGCCGACATGTACACATAAGGAACTGTTGGACATTGAAATTGGGTCTCAAAAGAACTGTTGGTCCAAAAAGAAACTCACTACAGACTGATTCATTTGCCTGTCAGCATAACTATTATTGCTCGTCTCACATTCAGTTCTTATAAGTATATTTCTAGTAACACATGATCTCACTCATCTAGGGGAAATGATGAACAACATAGACTGATGAACAAGAACAGACCCAGAAACAAGGAGGCATCGATTGGACTGTCAGGCCTCAGAGGGAGGGTAGGGGAGGGTGGGGGTAGGGGGGAGAGATCAACCAAAGGACTTGTGTGCATGCATACAAGCCTAACCAATGGTTAAGGACAACAGGGGGGTGGGGGCATCCGTGGGGAGGGGTGGGGGATGGGAATGGGGGGATGAGAACAAATATGTGACACCTTAATCAATAAAGAAATTTTAAAAAAAAGAGTAAAAAACAAAAACAAAAAACAAAAAAACATGATGCCATCAAAGAAAGAGAAAAACAAATGTAAATATTACTCTTGAAAATAATTCATTCATTTTACCTCCTCTCAATTGGAAAGAACTAAATATTGTTTTTAAACATTCTGACTATAGAATCAGAAATGTATGTCTATTCCTAGAGAATATTTTTGACGTAGTATTTTCATTAGTCCATTCATTCATTCAGCAAGTATTTATTTATTTTTAGTTTTTTAATATATTTTTATTAATTTCAGAGAGGACTGGAGAGGGAAAGAGAGAGACAGAAACATCAACGATGAGAGAGAATCATTTGATCAGCTGCCTTCTGCAGGCCCCACACTAGGGATTGAGCCTGCAATGCAGGTATGTGCCCTGACTGGGAATTGAACTGTGACCTCCTCGTTCATAGGTTGACGCTCAACCACTGAGTCACATGGGCTGGGCAGCAACTATTTATTGAGTACCTATATGTGCCAGGTGCCATTCTCTATGCTTGGGGACATCAATGAATAAAAGATGGAAGAGAAAAAAGAAAACCCCTGTCCTCATGCAGCTTGAATTCTAAAAGGGAGAAACACACATGAACAATAAAAATAATAAAGAAGTAAATTACATCTCAGAAGGTAATCCTATCTAATAAAATTGGAATATGCAAATTAACCATCACTTCATGACAAAGATGGCGACGCTCACAGCCAATAAGGAGGGAATATGCAAATTGACATGACAAAGATGGCGGTGGCCCGGCCAGGACACTTGCGTCATCGCTATGGTGACGATGCAGGCGTTCCGCCCTGCCCCAGCCACTTCGGGCCTTTGAGCAGTGTGCGAAGGCAGAAGGTGTCTCCGGGCCAGGGCGAAGGTGGAAGGCAGTGGCTAGAGCAAAGGCCCGGGTCCCGGGTGCCGGTAGCCAGGGGAAGGAAGGCCTATTCTTGCACGAATCTTTGTGCATCAGGCCTCTAGTAAGTGATATAAAAACTATATACTAGGATAGAGGGGATGGGACCTGGTGGAGGTTTGCAATTTTAATTAGGATGGTCATCATCAGCTACAACAGAAAGATGACATTTAAGCAAAGACTTGAATAAAATATTTTCTCTTTGTCTTTATCCTTAAAAGCATACAAAGTCATATCTTTAATGTGTTCGATACAAATATATCCAGGAAGATTTAAGGCAGAGTCCTTCCTGGGTGATTCCAGGCCGCATGATTGAAGCAATTATATTGCTAGTTTCTCTGCAATTACTAGCAGCAGAGGAAAGATATTTGTCATCAAAACCCTTATATCTTACCACTGTCACCAATGCCAAGTGTATAGAACTCCATCTCCCTTTGTTTCTCAATATGTGTCCTATACATTTGGGTTATTTATCACTCTATTCTGGTCTTCATAGGAGAGGCCCAGACAGGAGGAAAGGTGTGTAGGCAGAATCACAGGGCTGGCTGAAGACTTGGAGCCCATACATGGGAACCAAACCAGGATTTGGTTATTCCAGGAAAAGGGACATGAGAATTGTTACCTAATAGGTTTGAAATTAGAATGTCAGTACAAAGATGAAACACAAGAACCCCACATCTTAAATTGAGTTCATGATTCCATGTGTTTATCCAGGTTGGCACAGTTCACATGACCGTCAGTGTTCCAAAATAAAGGCAGCGTTAGAGGTTCACAAATGTGGTGGGTCCCCACTGGGCAAGTTTGTTAACAGGTGTTTGAAGTAATCCTAGCTGGGTTTAAGGATTAAAAATGCAGTCACTACGGATTAGTGCATGACTAAGAAAACTTCTTACTTTGAAGCAGTGATTTTGAATGAAAGGGGAGGTGAAAAGAAGAGAGGCAGAGAGGAAGAGAGAGGGAGGAAGGAAGAGAAAAGAACGGAGAGAAACAAAAACAGGAATGGAGGAAGAAAGGCAGGAAGAAAAATGAAAAAATAATAAAGCAGCTCTATGAAGCTTTTCAGAAGCAGCTAGAATCCAATTATTAAACTTTTTTGGTGTCAAAGACTAACACAATGGGGAAACAGTAGCAACACCTGTGAACACAGTAAATGTTTACTGAACACATACTATGCACCTGCCTCTGTGCTTGATATTGGGGAGCAGGCTATGTAAAGATACAGACCCTGCTCCTGAGTAGCTCATAGTTTAAGAAAGGAGGCAGAATCATAAACACATCAGTATTAGAAGATGCCAGTGCTACAGTAGAAGGACACATAGGAAGCAACTGGGCCCAGAGATGCTTCATAGAAGTGCTGAGTTTCTTCTCTTTTTATTTTAATTTCCCCTCTCCCCCCCCCCCCCTCCCCGGCCGAGTGATTTGAAGCATGATCTGAGGTTCAGCTAGAACAGAAGGAAGAGGAGTGTGAGAAGGGGAAGAGGAGAAAGGGTGACCACTTCAGGTAGATTCTGCAAAATCATAAAGGGGCATTAAAAGTAAGGAATTTGGGGGGAATAGGGGTACTTCCATATGTTTGATGCTTAGTGGTTCATTTCAATAAATGTCCTTGTATCCCCATAAGCTGGAGCCAGAGTGGGTGCTAGATTCTGAGTTGGGTAGGTGGGAGGTGGTGAAAATTTCAGGTTAATCAGACTCAGCTACCAGGTTATAAAAGATGGTTTGAATAAAAAAGGAAGACTTGATTTTTGTGCTTTCAGTGTTGATTAAAATGTTCATTGGCATATTTGAACAATGTTTACAAAATTGAGAGAGTGGAGTTTGGGCTATTTTTCACCATGATAAAAGCTAACATTCTAGGGACAATACTAAGCTCTAGATAGTCCCAGATATGGGGAGAGAAATAAAAGACCTGGTGTGTATTAGCTAATTATCAATTTTTAAAAATCCAGTTTTCAAGGTGTATGAAGTTTTAAATTGTATATTCAGATTTTGAACCAAATAATCTTATTTAAAATCTGTATTTTATCCATAACAATTTGTTATGGACATTTAATATTAGAAATATCTTACATAAATATTTAACTTTTAAACATAATTTCTTATTTTTGGTTAATATAGCTTCGCATGCCCTTTAAGATATATAGTGTCCATGGTGAATTATACAAATAATAACTTATTAATAATAAATTTGAAAACCCAAGTAGTAATAGCACATGGACTTTTTCCTTGTAGAGTTACATTGACAAAGAGCTACATGTTTCTATATTTGGCTCTTTTTTTCCACATCTATAAATACGGGGACGGGGCTAAAATAATGTTCTATGAATACATTCTGCATGTCCCAGTTAGGATTCTTTATTTGCAACTTCCAAACTGATGAAATAGTATATGAGACCTCAATTAGAAGGTACACAAAGTTCTAGCCAAAGGGTCTCAGGAATTCTTGAAGAATACCACATAACTTTGTATTGCCTAACACAAAAGGCCAGTTGTTCCATTTTTTAAAGATCAAGTATTTACAAAAAAACAAAAACATATCAGTTCTTGCCAAACACAATAGGAAACTCATTCTGTTTAACAGTTTATTTGCTCTAATATTTCAGCATTTAACATTCTAGGTAGTTCCAGATTTATTACGGGAGAGGCAATCATTCTCTAGTGACTTGATGAGACCATTGCTTTTCATAAACATCAGGGAAGGATTTAATACACCACCTCCAAACCTATTTTATATCATCCTGTCACAATACTTTGACTCATTGCTTAAATTTCTTCACTCTCTATCCCTAACAATGACATATTGCCTTATGGGAAGATGGCATCAGAGTACTTGGCCCATTACTTTTCATTATATTATAAACCAAAAACTATTAAGAAATTTTAATATTAATTTATAATGGATTTAGGTTGATAAATAGCTAGTAAAAGCAAAATATAAATCCTCTCTAGAGGAATGCACTTTTTTTTTAACATGTTAGAAGTTATTTAATCTTAGTCAGCAGGGAAATAAAATTTAAAATCATAATGAGATACCAGTACACAAACAGAATGTCTAAAATGAATAAAATGGATCATACCAAGTGCTGAGGAGGATATGGAGCAACTAAAACTCTCATGCATTGCTGGTGAGAGTGCAAATCAGTATAACTACTCTTGAAAGATGATTGTCAATATCTGTTAATGCTGATCATACATATATCCTATTACCCAATAATTCCATCCTAGATATGTACTCAACACAAATGTGTATATATGTGAACCAAAGACATATAGAAAAACCTTCATAGTAGCATTTATTTATAATAGCTAAACACAGGAAACAGTACAAATATTCATCAACAATAGTTAACATGTAGAGGAATGCACTTTCAATCAGGGCCTCAAAAAAGTCCCAAAGATAAATTTCCAATAAACATGAGCTCACCATCAAAAATCACAATGTAGACGAGAAACAAGGCTATATATAAGTCAACAAATATAACAAAGCATAACTACCTTTACATAGGCATCAGGTATAAATTAGAGATTCTGGAAAGATAAATCTGTATATTATAGAATTTAGTTTGTAAAACTTCTAATATTTAAGTCAGTTGGAAATAGATATACTAGAACTTGAATAATTGCCTGCCATTAACAAAAAGTTCCTGTCTTTCATTATACACAATATTTCTTCTGGTTGGTATAAAGAGCTAAACATAAGACTCAAAACCTATCAAATATTAGAAAAATTCTAGAGATTTATTTATTACTTTAAAGCAAAAAGGAATTAACAAGAAACATTAAAAACAGAAAGAGAAAATATGAGATCAATTATTATAACAATAAAATATAAACTATTCTATGAACAATATATTAACTAATTAAAAGGCTAGAAAAATAGGAAGAAAATATTACAGCATAAGTAACCAACAAAACATTAAACATTCATATTCAGGATACATGGAAAGTATCTACCAAAGAAGAGACAATATTATTTAAAATTGGACAAAGTAAATGAAACAAAGAAAAACTATAATTGGATAATAATAATAATATGAAAATGTGAAGATGACTACTATGAATTAGGAGAATAAAAATTAATGTGATTAAGCATTCTATCAAAATAAAAAAAGTTGTATGACAGTTTACATTTTTAGGATATATAAAGAAATAGACACTTTTATACACTGTTGATGGTAGTAACGAAATGGTATGATCTTCAAGAGAGACAATTTAACAGTGTTAATTAAAATTCAAAATGTCATACCAAATATTCTACATCAAGGTTTATCTACTTATGTAAATGTGATACTGCAAGTGAGTACAGTCTTTAATGATGACGGATATTTATTGCAGTATTGATTTTATGAGAGAAAAATTAAATACTATTTATATGTCTATCAATTGAGGAATGGTTAAATAAATTATGGTTCACCTATACCTAGGGTCTTCAAACTTTTTAAACAGGGGGCCAGTTCACTGTTCCTCAGACCGTTGGAGGGCCGGACTATAGTTTAAAAAAAAAACTATGAACAAATTCCTATGCACACTGCACATATCTTATTTTGAAGTAAAAAAACAAAACGGCAAAAACACCCGCATGTGGCCCGCGGGCCGTAGTTTGAGGACGCCTGACCTATACCATGAAATATTACATAGAATAATATTTTTCAAATAGTACTGACATAGAAAGGTTTCTAAGATGTATTGTTAGGTTGTTGTACTACTTTAATGTTTTACAGCAAGAAAGCATGTGTGTATTACTAATTTAAAATAGAACATTTTAAAATTAACTTTAAAAAGAAAGGAATTTAAAAATAGGATAATTTAAAAAATTAAATAGAATAACTTAAAAATAGAAAAATTCCTAAGCATATGCCAACTTTTTGATTAAATAAAGATATTAAAATTTTCATTGTACTATAAGTGGCATGCCTGTGCTTAAAAATTATAAAAAGCTGTAAAAAGTTAAGTTTAAATTTTATAATAGCAATACAAAGAAAAAATAATATTAAAATGTGGTCATTTGGGCAGTGAAACTGACTTTTTATTGATTTGATTCCACATTGTTTAGACACCACTGTTGTTTCAATTTATTTTCAATTTGATGGTAGATTTTTAAACATTTTTAAGTTTAAAAATGTTAATAAACAAAGTATTTTAGGAAAGGTTAATATAAAATCATGTAACTTGAAATAAAATCTGTTTTCAGACATAGTTCATTTTATGAAAGTTCATTGTCTGACGAACAAGGTCTAGATTCTTTTATAGGTTTGCAAAGGAATGAATTCAATTTTTATTCACCTATTAAGCAATCTGGCCTGGGTTTCAGTGTCTCTAGGGCTGTGCCAAAATTGTTTGCATTTCAACTGGCTCTTAATAAACAATTTAGATATCTTAAGTGATACTGGACATTGTTAATGGCATTAAAAAAGGCTGTCATTAAATATAAGTCAAAAGGCTGAATTCCTATTGAGGCTAGTACATAGCACCAGATAAGAAATAATAGGAAATTAATTTGGGGGCAGAAGAAGGTTAAAAAAGAAGACAATTCATGAGAAAACAGTTTTCAAGGAAGCATAGACATCTATATTTTACGGGAAGATGTGAACACCAGTTAGGTGTTAGGCGTAGGCACTGACAATGCAAGGATGCATGAAACATCCTCTCTGAACTCTCAAGTTTTACCATCTGGACCTGAATGTCTGAAAACACTTCCCTGCATGGTTGTTAAAATGCAGATTTCTCAGTGTAGGCTACAGTTGAAAGCAAAATGTAGCCTAATCTCATGTATTTAGAATCTCTGCATATCCGTGCATTTTAATAAACTCCCCAAGTGATTGTTTTTATGTGTGTGCACTCTTGTCTAGTCTGGTAAACTATGTTTCCTTGGACTTTTGTTTACTAAGGGAAATTCCACTATATCCTAGCAGCTCACCTGTACCAAGATCTATCCTGTGTTCAGAGAGAGGTTGGAATTGGGCTGGAATGGGATCAAAATTTTGAGTTTTTAGTAGGGGCCAGTAAATCTGGAAGTAGCTAACAATATAAGCACAAGAACACAAACAAAAGGTACAGTAAAAGTTCAGATTAGCCAAAAATCATTTAGACATAGAGAAATAAAACTATTCTCAGGTGGATCCTGGGATCCTCCCTCTCTCTCCACATAGTCATTCAAGGAAATTATGTATTGGAGTTTTTGTGTGAATGAAGCAATGTTGTAACATCTGGGTTAAATTCATTCATTTAACAAGCAATGATTGATCATCTCTTATACACTAGACTCAGAAGACACAAATATGAGTTAAGACTAATCTTGCTTTCAAGGAGCTCAGTTTAGTGTAGAAGACTGATCCTATCTAATCTACACTAATAAAAGAGAAATATGCAAATTGACCATACCTCTATGATGCTAATCAGCCAATCAGGAGTGAGTATGTGAATTAACCAAACAAAGATGGTGGGTTAATTTGCATATGCAGAGCGGCCGGGTGGGGCGGGATGCCAGCTATGAGGGGAATGGCGGGGGGGGGGGGGGGGGGGGCGGGATGCCAGCTATGAGGGGAATGGCATGGAGGGAGCTACAGGAGCTGCGCTCAGGCCGGGAACGAAGATTGCAGGTTCCCGGGCAGCCAGGAGGGAGGACCTGCAGGCTCCTGGGCAGCCAGGATCGAGAACTTGCAGGCTCCCGGGTGGCCAGAAGCGAAGCCCAGGGAAGGAAGGCCTATTCTTGCATGAATCTTCATGCAACGGGCCTCTAGTAAAAGAATAATACACAAATTGACCGTACCTGTGCTACACCCACAATCCACGCCCACCAGCCAATCAGGAGCGAGTATGCAAATTAACCCAACCAAGATGGCTTCAGCCACGGAGCGAGCAGGAGGCTTGTGTTTCCCCCAGCAATGGAGGAAGCCAAGCTTCCCACACACCCTGGTAGGCCCAGTCCTCCGCTCAAGGCTACAAAGTTTCAATTATAGAAGATAAATTAATCCCAACAAAAATGGTGGCAGCCATGGAGATGGAGAGAGCAGGAGGCTTGAGTTGCCCCCAGCGATGGAGGAAGCCAAGTTTCCACAACCCTGGCCTGCCTTGGCCTCCGCTTAAGGCTACAAAGTTTCAATTATAGAAGATAAATAAATCCCAGATACCAGGGCCTCCACTTGGGTCGCCGGGGTGTGTGGCTGGCCTGCAAACCACCACAGGCCCCTCGCCCAGGCCGTCCCATGCCCCAAGGGAATCCCCACCCTGATCCGAAACACCCTTCAGGGCAAACCATCTGGCCCCAACCCATGCACCAGGCCTCTATCCTATCTAATAAAAGAGCAATATGCAAATTGGCCATCACTCCAACACACAAGATGGCTGCCCCCATGTGGACACAAGACGGCCATCAGGGTAGGGCAGTTGGGAGGGACCAGGTATGCAAGGGAGGGCAGTTGGGGGCAATCAGGCCTGCAGGGGAGGGCAGTTAGGGGTGACCAGGCCAGCAGAGGAGGGAAGTTGTGGGCAACCAGGCCTGCAGGGAAGGGCAGTTGTGGGGGACCCAGGCCTGCAGGGGAGAGCAGTTGGGGGAGACCAGGCCTGTAGGGGAGGGCAGTTAGGAGTGACCAGGCTTGCAGGGGAGGGCAGTTAGGGGCAAACAGGCTAGCAGGGGAGCAGTTAGGCATCAATCAGGCTGGCAGGGGAGTGGTTAGGGGGTGATCAGGCTGGCAGGCAGAAGCGGTTAGGGGCAATCAGGAAGGCAGGCAGGCGAGCAGTTGGGAGCCAGCAGTCCTGGATTGTGAGAGGGATGTCCGACTGCCCGTTTAGGTCAGAACCTACTGGGATCGGGCCTAAACAGGCAGTCAGACATCCCTCAAGAGGTCCCAGATTGGAGAGGGTGCAGGCTGGGCTGAGGGACACACATCCCCGTGCATGAATTTCGTGCACCGGGCCTCTAGTAGACATATAAAAATACTAAGATAAGTGCTAATAGAATTATAGAAATCACTATTCATATATTCATGCAACAAATTAATTAAACAGCTATGGGTACCAGGCACCAGATATACCATGGTGAGTAAAAATGTGGTTCCTACTCAAATGAGGCTTTTGTTCTGGTGGGGAAAGCAGACATTAAGTACGTAAACCCATAACAAAATAGGCCATTCCAAATTGTGAGAGAAATAGAAGAAAACTGGGTGCATGATGTTGCTATGGCATTATTTGGGACGAAGGAACCATTTAAACAAAATTTTAAAAATTCAATTTCTAACTAGATTTCAAAATAATTAGCTCTTAAGTCTGACAAGATATTTTTTGAACTGTTCATGTGTTAGTAGGCTGGCAAATGATTGTAGAGTAAATCAACTCTGTTTGTCATATTTGTAAATTAATTTTTAGCAATGCCTGCAGTAAACTCCTTGTGGCTGGCTGTTCTTTCTGTGAGAGGAATGTTCCAGATATTCAGCTCCAGCTTACTTTTGAGACCAGCTGGATATTGTCACATCTTTTTTAAGGTTTCAATTTTACATATACAAACGTTTACTTCCTCACAGCAGTAGGTTTGATATGTGTTCTAGGCCCAACGTAAACTGGAATTGAAGAGCAAAGACAAGTTGAATCATAGTTAATCAGGACTAGAATAACAGTATAATGGACACCTCAGCCCTAGAGATGTGAATAGCTATTTCAGAAAGAGAAAATGGGCCATAGAGAATTACTCATCACTTTGACACCCTCCCTCCCTCCCCATGTAATCACTTTGAGAAGTACAAGATTCTACACAATGGAAAATGCTTAGATGGCTTACAGGGAAGTTGATATTCTGAGCCACTGGCATTAGAATAACAGATAAAGTGATTCCAGGTTGTTTTCTACAGATGCTCCCTCAAATGCAACCCCTCCTCCAACTGCAAGGCAACTTCTGCAGATATCTATATGGTGATTCTGTCATGTTCTACACTGTTATGACTTATCTCTTATTCGTAATTGCATACTTATATGGGCCCCGTGTGGAGCATATGTTCAAAATGCTCATTGAATAAATAAATGAATTGCCCAGCTGGCATGGCTCAGTGGTTGAGCGTCGACCTATGAACGAGGAGGTTGCAGTTCCATTCCAGGTCACGGCACACACCAGGGTTGTGGGCCGATCCCCAGTGTGGGAAGTGCAAGAGGCAGCTGATCAATGATTCTCTCTCATCATTGATGTTTCCATCTCCCTCTTCCTCCCTCTTCCTTTCTGAAATCAATAAAAAGTATATGTAAAATTAATTAACTAGTTAATTAATTTTGAAGTACTAGAATCATTGAACATGGTTGTCATTTGTGAGCATATCAGAATATGCTCTTTCATATAAAGACTCATGTGATAAAATAGTTAAACATGAACTTTAGTGGTAGGCAAGCCCAGGTTAAATCCTGAATTTGGCATGTAGAAATTGTGCAACCTTGAGCAAGTTACTTAACCACTCTAAGCTTTAGATTCCTACCCTTTAAAATAGTAAAGCTAATAATAACATTCTCTAAGGCAGAGATTGCCTGAAATGTTATGTGAAAATAACTTAGTACACCTAATAGCACTCTAACTGGCACTATGTTTAATAGAAATATAAAACACAGATTTAGTTTGCCAGCTAAGGGTAGTGCATGCTATTTTACTTCTTTATCTATATTAATAAAAGGGTAATATGCTAATTAGACCATGAGACCTTCCAGATATCCTTCCGGACAAAGCCATGGTGGCGGGGCCAAGGCAGAGGCGGTTAGGGGTGATCAGGCCAGGAGGGGAGGGCAGTTGGGGGTGATCAGGCTGGCGGGGGGACAGGTGGTGGCGAGCAGGCCAGCAGGGGTTGCAGTTGGGGGCAAGCAGGCCAGGAGGCAGAGTGATTAGGGGCAATCAAGCAGGCAGGCAGGTGAGCAGTCAGGAGCCAGCCGTCCCGGATTGCGAGGGGGTTGTCCAACTGCTGGTTTAGGCCCGATCCCACAGGGGTCCCAGATTGGAGAGGATGCTGGCTGGGCTGAGGGACACCCCCACCCCCATGCACGAATTTCATGCACCAGGCCACTAGTAAGATATAATTAGAGTGAATTAATTTTAAAGCATCTTTCTAAGATGTTTCCAAGTTCTTTGAATTGATAAATAATTGTAAGTTCAATAAGTGCAAGGCAGGTGGTACTTGCATTCTCAGTGCCTGGTAGACATTCAATGAATATTATTTGGGTGAATACATGACTTACTAGTTTTTGATAAGGTGGTCAGTTATGGGTTATGCTTTGGAGGCATAAACTTAAATGGGAAATGCTGCAAAAACATTGTATCAAATAGAGTCTGCCATATCCATATTTTTATGTGAACAGAATTTCTTTTAAATGACTAAGGCTTGAAGAGTATGAGAAACTTACCTGTCAACCTACAATGACAATTGAAGTAAAATATGAATAGCTTTTTGGTTAATCAATAAAAATGGATGAGAAACAGACACTTCTCGGCTAACACTTTAAAGATAGTGAAACTGACATTTCTTGGTCTCCCTCTTCCAAGCACCATTACATTTATTAGAACGTTTTAATTTTTTTTCCAATTCATAGTCTAAATATGTACAAACCTTTCTTGCACATATCCCCAATTCCCAATATAAATAAATCAAGTGTTGCTTTAAAATTTTACTACGCTTTTTCACTTACAACAAAATTCATCAAGTGCAATAAAGGCATGAAAACAAGCATTTTCTATAGGACAGACACAAAGCAGTTTGAGACATTCAAATGACATTTTTGAAAAAAGTGGTGGACTCATGAGATAGCCCAGTGTCCCTAGTCATGTACTGCAGACCTGTTTCTCTTATCCTCTGAACTTTCATTCACTCACTCATTCACATACTTATTTATATATCTTATTTATATATCTTTTTATATTGTTGTTTTGTATTTCATAAAACAAATATATTTTTGGGGTGTCTAGCTTGGTATAGCATTTGATCCTAGCATGTTCACTGGGATGTCCCTATATCTCAAAGTCTGTATCCATTTTTTTAGAGATGTCATTCTTCATTTATATGAAGTAAAGGGAAGAAGCCCACACTGTGTAAACATACATGAATAATAGCTGGAGGCTACCCTTTGTCTTCATTTTGTTTAGAAGCACGAGGGAGGGAGGGACAGAGAGAAGCAGGGAAAGAGGAAGGGAGGGTGAAGGGAGGGAGGGAGGGAATTAAAATTAAGTGATACTTCACTACTTTTAAAAAAGCAAAAGTATTGGGAATTCAGAATCCTTGCCTTTCTTTCCCCCTACAATCAACATAACTTGTGTAGTGCTATTAATTCCATGCTCTTAGGAAGAAAACAATGAAATTCCTTGACAAGGCTGCTGGGAACATCATGAAAAATGTTGCACTAGGAGGAACATGCTTGTATATGAGTATACAAGCCCACGCTCTGATGTAAGAAAAAAGAATTATACTGCTTCGTCTGGCCATGGTAACATATTTTGATATCTGTCAAGGACTTCTGATAAAAATACTGTAGGAGAGGCTATTCAGAGTGGAAAAAAAATATGAAAACTCTTTCTCTTCTCCCTGAAAATAAAGGGCATCAAATGTGAAGTTATTTCTCCACTTATCAGTAATAAATGATTTAAAACAGTGTTATAGTTATGCTGTAAGAAACAACTTGCCACCAGAACCTACAATGCACATAAAGATAACAATGGGAAAATTGTAGTCAATTCTATGTCTTAATTAGGTTACAAAGTAAATATTCTTACAAATGATCCTGGAAATAGCTAATTAACAGTGTGCCCAAGTTTTCTTTCTGAGATTACATGGTTGTCTCCATATTTCTGTCCTTGTTTATAACCTAGTGTGCTTGCAGCAAGATCCTAGAATATTTTGGGATGCAGTTGAAGGATACTAAGTATATTTTTATCATGTGATATTTACTTTTTGCAAAATTGAAAGCAATGGGTTTACTTACATGACACTTTGAAATTTAATTCAAATGGACATGACAAGCATAAGTGGAGCAATATCAGTGTGTTCATGCATCTGTTCAACATTTAATGAGCACCCACTATGTACTAGGTCCTGTGAGAGGCCCTGGGTATCCAACAATGGCAGGACAGAAATGGGTCCACACTCCCAGTGTGCCATCTAGTAAAAATAACTTACATTTCTATTGTGCATTCACAATATGCAAAGCTTTTTTCACAAACATTGCATTATCTACTCCTTAGTTTTTGAGGTAGGTGTTATTATTTCCAGCATATGAATGAGATTATTGAAACTTGGAAATTTTAAGACTGAGGTGTTGGGAGATAACTATAAATACATGTACAGGCTATTCAGCCACAAAACAGTCATTTATATTTCATTGCACTTAATAGTTTTGTCAGTAATATTCCAATCAGGAGACAAGAACCTTACAGTAATTTGAACAGGGAAAGTTTAAAATAAAGAATTATTAACTATAGCAGGAGATAGGAGTAATAGGATTGGGTATCAAGGAGTAAAGAAAACTCTAACAAATACAGACATAGGAAACAGTCTTTACCTCTGGTGTAACATAGAGCATGCAAGAAGAAAACAAGTCGGTCACACCTATTAGAATGACTATCATCAAGAAAACAAGAAACAACCGTGGTGGTGCGGATGCGGAGAAAAGGCAACTCTTGCACACTGTTGGTGGGGATGTAAATTGGTAAAACCACTATGGAAAGCAATATAGAGGTTCTGCAACAAATTTACTATAGGACTACCATATGACCCAGTAATTCCACTTCTGGGAATGAAAACAGGATATTGAAGAGACATATGCCCTCCCATGTATATTGCAGCATAAGTCACCATAGCCAAGATAATAAGGAAACAACCTGTCAATGGATGAATGGATAAAGAAGCTGTGGTGTATAGATACAATGGAATATTATTCAGGCATGAGAAAGAAGGAAATCCTGCCATTTGTGACAACATGGATGGACCTTGGGGATATATGCTAAGTGAGATGTCAGGCAGAGAAAGACAAATACTGTACAATATCACTCATATGTGGAATCTAAAAATAAAAAAGGACTTGTAAAAACAAGATTAAAATGGTGGTTACCAGGGGCTGGGGATTGGGGTTGTAGGAGAGGCGTTTAAGGGTACAAACTTGCAACTGGAACATAAATAAGTCCCGGAGATAATGATAATTTTTACAGTACTTGATAGAGGTGCTAGCAATGGTGCTAGCAATGATTACAATGGCAATCATATTGTGTATATATGCATCAAATCAGCATGTTATACACCTGAAACTTCCACAATGTTATGTGTCAAATATATTTCCATTTTTAAATGATCTGGAAATGGTCCCTTGCCCTGAAAGACTGAGATCTAGACCTATCGGGAGAGGGCTTTGCTGGTGCCCAGTGGTTGGCAGAGAAGTTCACTGGGGATGCACTGGGAAACTAACCGGGTGCTGGGGGAGGTACCACGGAAAGGTGCCATAGGCTGCCGGCCACAAAGCACTAAGGAGCCTGCCAGGAGATAGGATGCAAGAAACCAAGGACTGTTTCTCTTCAGGATCCCTCCAGGGCCCTCTACTGAGGAAGCTTACTCTTTTGACAGCTGGCAGGGGAGAAGCATTCCAGCATTGCTAGTGGGGCCACAGAGAGCAAATTTGGAACTTGGAGGAATAGAATCATCCATAGCACATTGTGTTATCAAGAACATTTAGATAAATTATATCATATCATTTACTTGTCACAACCACACAGTTGGCGGGGGGGGGGGGGGGGATACACATTTTATTTTTACATCATGAGTTAAGTCATTTAAAAAATATATTATGTAATTACTTCTAAAAGATAAAGAATTTTGAGATGAAGTGTTTTGTTCATGATTATAAAGAGTAAAATTTACAACCTGGCAATCGAAAGCAGTGAATTTTGGACCAGACTGTTTGGATCCATTTCCTGACTGTTAGACTTTGAGTAAAATATGTTGGGGGGGAATATTAAACCTCCCTGTTTCTCTGTTTCTTCATTAAAAACAAACAAACAAATAAAAAAAACAGGACTTACCTCATATTTCTTATGAAGATCATATTGGATGATGTTTGCAATGTGCTTGGAATGTAACTGGCACATACATAATGCTCCTTTTTAGACTACACTGCTGTTATTATCATATTTTACTAAGATACTTCTCTCATTAAAAATCTTAAATACCTAGGGTAAAGAATAAAAATCTACAGCATCCTGGGAAGAAAATCAGTCACATACAAAACAACAACTGTCAGGTTGCATGGAGTATTTAAGGTATGCAATCCTAGAAAACAGGAGAATGACATGCAGGTTTGGGGGGAAGGAGATTATTAATAAACTAGAACCCCGGTGCATGGATTCGTGCACTGGTGGGGGTCCCTCGGCCTGGCCTGCACCCTCTCACAATCTGGGACACCTGAGGGGATGTCAGAGAGCTGGTTTCGGCCTGATTCCTGCAGGCCAGGCCAATGGACCCCACCGGTACACAGGCCTCTAGTATGCATATAAGATCTTTGGTTAATCTCTTTCCACCCTCCCCGCTTCCCTCTGAGATTCATCAGTCTGTTCCATGTTTCCATGCGTGTGTGTTGAGCGTCTGCCCCCTGGTGGTCAGTGCACGTCATAGCTGTCAGTCAAACGGTCGAATGGTCACTTAGGCTTTTATATATATAGATATAGATAATCCTATAAGCAATGTAGTGGTTTCTTATTTATGTATATAGACAATAAAAAAATAAGACATAAAATATAACTGGCCCTCAAAAGTTTATGTATTTGTAAATGCATATTGTCCAATGGTAAATGACAGCATGGTTCTTATTTGAAAAAAAATTTAAGGGAGGTTTATTGTTTTGTTCTTGTTATAAATCTAATATGTGATTATCTATTAGGAAATAGGGAAGATTAAATAACATAAAAATCACTGATATTACTACTCAGAGAGAAACAGGTGTATTTCCTTTTAGATTTTTTCTCTTTGCATATACATGCACATAAACATATGGAAATATATACATTTTAAAAAATTGATGTTCTACTAGATATGCAGTGGTATTCTACATTCTACTAGATGTGGGTTGGTATTTGATTATAGTTTTATTAGTTGTAGGAATATTGGAGGTTTTCAAATATGTAGTCATGCTATCTGTGAATAATGTTAGTTGTACTTTTTCCTTTCTAATCATTACGCCTCATATTTCTTTTCCTTGCCCTATTACATTGGCAAAGCACTCTAGTATTAGAAAAGTAGACATCTTTGTCTCATTCTTGAAAAATACAAAATATTTATTATAATTAAATGTGGTGTTAGCTTTAAGATTTTCTGTACATACAGCATATGAAGTTTAAAAAGTTATATTTTATTCTTAGTCTGTTGAAAATTTTTAATCATGACTGGGTATTTTATGTTGTCAAGTATATTCTTTCAGTTAATTAATAGTTATGATTAATGACTATATCTTTTGGAGATGCAAATAGATTTGTAACATTGTTCAGTCTTTTGAAAAAAAAACAAATATGTAGGACCACTGGGTATATAAGTCTTCCAATTGTATAAAAATGAAAAGTATAATTTCATATATACATATATGTATACACGAGTTTTATGCATATACAAACTCATGTATGTGCTTTTAGATAGAGAGAACATTTTAGGATATGTGAAAAACTTAACAGCAATCTGTTGCCTGTATGAAAAAGGACTTGCTGGGCTGGCAGAAAGGTTTTATTTATACATATTCTTGTGTTGTGTGAAATATTGGCTATATAAAACTTGGAAAAATACATATCTCTATTTTCATAGTTATTGCATTTAGACTTAAGTATTTTACTAGTTTGGGATATATTTTGAAATGAAGTATAAATTGAGCCTTTGAAATAAATTTCCCAATTATTTACTTGAGTTTCTAAATTTTGGGAAATTTATTCTACTTTGTTACATTTTCTAATCACTGTTGTTTGAGTTAAAATGATTATTTTTATTGCACTTAGAGAAATGTTTATTTTAATACCAGATTCATAGCCTTTGAATTTATGTAGCTTTTTCAATTATAATTTTTTGTTGGAGCTAGTGTACCATATTGGTTCTTCAAGTTTTCCACCTCCTTTTTTTTTCTTTTTGTATTACATTTTTGTATTCTTCTGATGAAGTTTAAATTTGGTCATATTAGGTTGCTTACCTTTATCACTCAAATTATGCTGTTTACTTTTCTTCTTCACAATATTAATTCCTACTCCTTCATAAACTTATCCAACTTTGTATATATCAGTGTTTTGTTTATCCTAAAACATTATGTCTAGCACAGCACTTGATATACAGGTGCCCCATAAATATTTGATGACTTGCTCACTAGATGACGAATACATGATGAGTGACTGAGTAAATTCACCAAACTCCAAAAATATCCCAACTTCAAAACATCTCCATTCTTTTGTTTTTTAAATTCTTTATTGTTGAAAGTATTACATATGTCCTCTTTCCCTTCCCCCCCCCCCCCCCCCCCGCCCATTGTCCTCTCCCAGCCTGCCCCAGCCCTGGCCTTCACCACCCCTCCCCCACCATTGTCGGTGTCCATTGGTTATGCTTATATGCATTCACCTTCTTTGATTGATCTCTAATCCCACCCCACCCCACCCACCCTCCCTTGCCTTCCCTCTGAGGTTTGACAGTCTGTTCAATGATTCTGGGTCTCTGGATCTATTTTTGTTCATCAATTTATGTTGTTTATTCTATTCCACAAATGAGTGAGATTATGTAATATTTATCTTTCTCTGACTGGCTTATTTCGCTTAATATAGTGCTCTCCAGACCTATCCATGCTGTTTCAAATAGTAAAACTACTTTCTTTTTTTACAGCAGTATAGCATTCCATTGTGTAGATTGTACCACAGATCTTTAATCCACTCATCTGCTTATGGGCACTTAGGCTGTTTCCAAATCTTAGCAATTGTAAATTGTGCTGCTATGAACATAGGGGTGCATATATTCTTTCTGATTGGTGTTTCTGACTTTTTGGGATATATTTCTAGAAGTGGTATTACTGGATCAAATGGGAGCTCCATTTTTAATTTTTTGAGGAAACTCCATACTGTTTTCCACAGAGGCTGCACCAGTCTGCGTTCCTACCAGCAGCGTACGAGGGTTCCCTTTTCTCCACATCCTTGCCAGCACTTGTTTGTTGATTTGTTGATAGCCAAAAAAAACTCAATTCATTGACATTTAATGCCACAGAGTTTATTTTAATTTGTGACTAGAGCTCTGAACCATTACATTATAAAAATGAGGTAAGATAAGTTGGGTGCTAAAGTGTATTACTTTCTATATACATTTTTTCAAAGATTTTTTGCATTTACATTCAATTTTATAAATACAATTACAACATTTGTTTAGTTTTAATTAAAATAATGAATATTTTATACAATACATTTCCGATTCTTTTATTATGAATATTGAACCATCTTTTGTATGTTTGCAAATATATTTCAGTTGCTTCCTCAGTGAGTATATATTGATCATTTTCTTTATCTGAGAAATGTTTGCATATTGAAAATATGTCTCTATATCCTGCATATATAAATAACAGAAGCTTGTCTATAAAGAGAATTCTTCATTCAAAGTTATGTCCATCATAAAAACAAACAAAAGCCAAACACCTTATACACAATATTCCACTCAATCAGAGTGCATGATGTCTTAGTGAAGAACTTCAAGGCCAGCTTGTCTTTTTCTTCATTCGTTATATTTTATCTTTAAAGTTCAAAAATTTATAAGGGCCTCTCCAGGTGTCTTGATGAGCCTTAGGTTTCCTAGGCTCAGATCTTTCTTTACCTCAAAAACATTTTCTTTTCTTTCAAATTTAATTATTTATGTCCTTGCTATTTTTCTTTCTCCTTCTGAAACAGTATATTTCTTTGATCATATCTCTGTCCTTCATATTTATCATTATCTAGGTCATCATTTTCATATCTTTGATTTTGCTCAGGCACTACAGGAAAATTTGCTCAAAAATGTTCCCACTTTATTGACAAATTTTATCTAATTTTTTTCCTATGTGCTCTTTACTATCTCAAATGCTATTTTAATTTTTTATTGTTTTTGCATTTTCTTCCAACTTGGTTTAGCTTTCACTTTTTCCATTCTTTCATTTGATCCTATTCTCGCCTTAATAACACCTATTACAGTTCTGTAGAATTTTCTCCTTCTGAATCTTTTTGGATATATCAGGAATATAACTTGTAACTTTTTCAGATATTTCAGAAGTAAACTAATTTTAAAAGCTTTGTTATCAGTTTGCCTCATCAAGTCAGTGCTCCTTACCATCTTCCAGCAGTGCCTCTTTATGACATGTTGACTTACTTATTTTATTAGAATTGTGTTGAGGTTGATTCAGGGTTAGCATTTCCATTAGATAGGTGGGTCAATTTTTCTTATTCTGCCATCACTGAATACTTGGCTCTTATAATTTCTCGGATAATTTTTTTCTCTTTTAAATCTTTATTTTTTGGTCCTATCCAAATTTGCTGAATAGAGATTGAAACTTCTACCCAATTCCTATAATATTAACTTAGGTTGTCGGACACAATGTGTTAACATTCCTTTGTATGATGCAAGGCATGGAAAATTATACAAAGTTCTACCCTTCATCCTCTAAAGTGTTTCCGTATGAATCTAACAACCCATCACATCTCCTTCCTTCTGTTCTGAGAGATGTGGTGCATGGATAGATATGTACTGAGATGGGTAAGGATGAACATGAGCCAGGACTGTTGCTTGGGTTGGTCCAAAAGGTATTTCACATGGTATTGGGGGAACACCCCTGGGGTTTTAGTCATAGCAAGCTGAGAATGTGGAGTGAATCAAAGTATTTCCCTTGTTATTTGAGGAAAGGATGTGTTTCTGTCTGATTCAGAGGATGCTCAATACAATGTCATCCAAAACTATTACTCATGTTTGTTGTTCTCAGTGATAACTACTATTGGAAATTCTGTACAGACCTCAGCATATTTTCTCCTCTTCCTCTTCCTCCTCCTTTTCTCTTCCTCACTTTGGTCTATGTGTTCTTCATCTTTTTCTCTCTCACACAAACACACACACATACACACACATGCTCTCAATATTACCAATGTTTGCTATTTTGTGTTGCTTTTCTTCTTTTTTTTTTTCTTTTTTACTATTTTAATTAAAAGTTAACAAGATACCAATCAGGAGCACCAAGTCCTCTGTCATGTTTTTAACCAGGTAGCTCCCTAATTTTAACTTACCTCTTTTCTTTTGGATCTAATATCATAGCTTCCCTAAAGTTATTTATTCCAGGTCATTTTTATAAGGGACATGAAAATATCAGGATGATTCACATACTGAAGTATCTAGAAAAGAACTTTTTTCTCTTTATTCTTTACTAGAGTCCCCGTTCATGAAATTTGTGCACGGGCATGTGTGTCCCTTAGCTCAGCCTGCAACCTCTCCAATCTGGGACCCCTCAAGGGATATCTGACTGCCCATTTAGGCCCGATCCCAGTAGGATCGGGCCTAAACGGGCAGTCGGACATCCCTCTCACAATCCAGGACTGCTGGCTCTCAACTGCTCGCCTGCCTGCCTTCCTGATTGCACCTAACCGCTTCTGCCTGCCAGCCTGATCAACCCCTAACCATTCCCCTGCCAGCCTGATTGATGCCTAACTGCTCCCCTGCCAGCCTGGTCACCACTAACTGCCCTTCCCCTGCAGGCCTGGTCCCCCCCAACTGCTCTCCCATGTAGACATGGGTCCCCCTCCCCCCAACTGCCCTTCGCTGCAGGCCTGGTCGCCCCCAACTTCCCTCCTCTGCCAGCCTGGTCACCCCTAACTGCCCTCCCCTGCAGGCCTGATTGCCCCCAACTGCCCTCCCTTGCAGGCCTGGTCCCTCCCAATTGCCCTCCCCTGCTGGCCATCTTGTGGCAGCCATCTTGTGTCCACATGGGGGCAGCAATCTTGTGTGCTGGAGTGATGGTCAATTTGCATATTACTCTTTTATTAGATAGGATAGAGGCCTGGTGCATGGGTGGGGGCTAGCTGGTTTTCCCTGAAGGGTGTCCTGGGTCAGGGTGGGGGTTCCCTTGGGACATGGGGCAGCCTGGGTGAGGGTCCAGGCCCCCCAGCAACCCAAGCAGAGGCCCTGGTATCTGGGACTTATTTATCTTCTATAATTAAACTTCGTAGCCTTGAGTGGAGGCCTGTGCCTCCCAGGGTGTGTGGAAAGCTTGGCTTCCTCCATCACCGGGGGCAACTCAAGCCTCCTGCTCTCTCCATCTCTGTGGCTGCCACCATTTTTGTTGGGATTTATTTAGCTTCTATAATTAAAACTTTGTAGCCTTGAGCGGTGGCCTAGGCTGGCCAGGGTGTGCGGAAAGCTTGGCTTCCTCCATTACTGGGGGAACTCAAGCCTCCTGCTCGCTCTGTGGCTGCAGCCATCTTGGTTGGGTTAATTTGCATACCTGCTCCTGATTGGCTGGTGGGCATGGCTTGTGGGTGTAACGGGGTACGGTCAATTTGCATATTACTATTTTATTAGATAGGATACTAGAAGCCCAGTGCATGAAATTCATGCAGTCGGGGGGGGGGCAGTCCCTCAGCCTGGTCTGCACCCTCTCCCAATCTGGGAGCCCTTGGGGGAGGTCCGGCTAAGCTGGCAGTCAGACATCCTTAGCACTGCTGTGGAAGTCAGGAGAGGCTCCTGCCACTGCACTTGCCAGCTGTGAGCCCAGCTTCTGGCTGAGTGGTGCTCCCCCTGTGGGAGTGCACTGACCACCAGGGGGCAGCTCCTGCATTGAGTGTCTGTCCCTGGTGGTCGGTGCTTATCATAGTGAACAGTCATTCTGCCATTCGGTCGATTTGCATATTAGCCTCCTTTTATTATATAGGTTTGGGAGCCAGGTCACTAGAACTCCCTGAAGTGTGGACTCCAATGGAAAGTCGGGAGGATTTTCATTTGGCTTATTATCAGGTGATTACACATCCCTCTCTGCTTTGGACTATCCCAGATTGCTCTATTGTGTTGGCATAGTTATAAATAGTGTTCCTTTCACTCTCAAAGCACCCTGGTTAACATGATAAATTATATGATCAGTCTACATAAGACTGTGCGAGATGATTTAAATGTGAGTCATATATGCCTAAATAACTTATTCATAGCTTCCTAACATCATGATGTAATTTTAATGGAATTAAACTTGAATAGGTGAAAATTATAGTTAAGTTCAGCTGCAATTCAGTTATTAATACCCTAATCCTGCTCACATGACAGCTAAATAGTTCATGCCACCAACATTGTTCTCAGAAGATTACTAAACCCTAGCTGTTGGGTTGGTATTTTATGTCTGCTGGATAATAATTTAGAATTTGAATATGCATATATTCAAGTTCTTTTAAATCTAAAAATCCTAGAATTTTTGTTTCTCCTTTCTAAAAATTTTAGATAAGCCCCATTTGTCTAGGGATTACACATCAGATAACTAAAATATAGTTTTTCCAGCTTTAAAGTTCTCATTCATCCGTTCTTGTCTTTGAGGTGTCCACTGATAGTTCACTTTGCTACCATCAATGAGGAGGGCCTTCCCAGAACCTATCTATTGTAGGCCTACACTATACCTTATCCACAGCATTCATTATTAGGTGAAAGAGGTGATCTTTCTGAAGGCATTTCATTTTGCATACTAAATAGTGATTGAATGGAAACTTTAGATTGAAGACAGGATAAATAACATATCCACAATAATCCAAAAGTAAGAAAATAATTTAGTCAACACAATTGACTGAACAAAATTGAGTCCAATTCCCACTTTTCTGATTATTAAATTTTACCTTTGGAGCAGTCACTTAACTTCACTCATCTTCAGTTCCCTTCTCTGAAATAGTGATAACAATACAATCTTTAGGTTACTGTGAGAATAAGAAAAAATAAATGTAAATCAATAGTTAAATCCCTGGTACACTTCATTTATAAATTATAGATATTATTAAGGAAAAAGTGAAGAAAGAAGAAAGATTTGCTGCTCTTCTTGGAAACTTTTAATATTACCAAACAAGAAAAAAAAGTGAACCAAATGAATTCCCAGATATGTCTATCTTTTATTGTTGTTGTTACTCCTCACCTAAGTGATTTTTCCATTGATTTTTAGAAAGAGTGGAAGGGAGAGAGGGAGGGGAGAATAGAGAGAGAGAAAAATCAATCTGAGACACATCGATTGGTTGCCTACCGCATATACCCCAACTGGAGCCAGGGATGGAACCTGCAATCTAGGTAGGTGCGCTTGATCAGGAATCAAACTTGCAAACCTTTGGTGCATGAGCCTACAATGTAACCACCGAGCTACACTGGCCAAGGCCTAGCTATGTCTATCTTTTATGTCAAGAATAGACTTCAGCCAACAAATGTCAGTCAGCACTAGCAAAAGCAGAAAGGGGGATAAAGTCAAGATAACTGATGATCTGGAACAGAAATATAGAATTTTGAAGGCCCCTCTACATTTTATTTCAGGTTATCAAGAACACTTAGAAATGTTGATTCATAAGTGGATCTAAATTCAAATATTAGTTTCACCTAAGAAAGAGGTCTTTATCTAGAGTATGACTGAATATGTTAATGGCTCTGCTTTGTTCAATGTCCCTTATTATTATAGACCTAGATAAGTCATGGATTTCAGTATGTGAAGAAAACAACTCTACTAGATAGCAGAAGCAAGCTGGGGTAATAGGGTGGCACCATGCCATCCACTTAGGCATAAACTGAACAAATGTAGGAGAATGTAGGCATGGCTTGTCAGTTTCATTTGCAAAAAACACAAGTTTTAATGGTCTATACTAGTAGCTATAAGACTTAAGAGTGTCATATTGCTGCAGAAAATCCCGTGAGGACCTTTCGATATTTAATTTAAAATATCTAAACCAAAGCTTTCTACTTCTTATCCACCTATCTTTTGCTGTCTCCAATCTATTGTTACACCTTCCATTGAGTTCTTAATTTCTGATATTGTATTTTTCAATTTTGGAATGTCCATATATTTCTTATTTTGCAATTTTAATTTCCTTGTCAACATGTCCATATTTTATATACTTAGTGACTTCCTATACTTTCATAAATATATCAGTTTTAGTTGTTTTAAATTCGTTGATTGTATTTAAAATATCTACAACATCTGCTTCTTTACTGTTTTTTCCTCTTGCTTGTCAGTGAAAATGTTCTGTCTCTTAGCATGCTTAGTATTTTTTCATTGAAAGTCAAACATTGTGTTTTTGAAAACAAAGGAGGAAAAGCTCCAGATTACATTACTTTCATCAGAGAGGTTCAGGCTTTTCTCTGCAAGGCAGACAGTGGAGGAAGCAAAGTGGCTGACCACCTTTATTTAGGTTTTTATTCTGAATCTCTCAAACCTTTTTTCCTCAGCACTAAGACTACAAGAATTTCTGCTCTACTTTTCAGAGGTCTTCAAATTGGATATTTAGCCTTATACCCTGTGAAGCTTCAGAATTTAGCAACTAGCTTGAGGGGGAGACAGGCTGTGTTTAAGTACCCTTAAAGTCACAATGTTATCACCCTGAGCTGGATCAAGTGCCAGAATCTCTGCTGGTTCGTCTGTCTCCCATCTTCCAGAGGCCACTGCAGGAGCCTTACTCAGCCTCCAGCCAACTCTCTACTCTCAAGCGCTTCCAGCACAAGGAAGTTGTTGCAAATTATGTTCGAGTCAATTCTCCTTTCCTTTGAGGACTATTAACTGTTACCTGTCTTCCGCGTGGACCCTTGACTCCTCTGTATCATGAAAAATTGGGGGCTGTTTCACTGTACTTTTCCTTGTTTGGGCTCATAATTGCCGCCTGCTATCTTGTGAAATTCTGGAACTTAGCAAATATCAAGGGGAGGAAATTTGAGGTCCTGCCACTCTCCAGCTTTGTCACTCCAGTCCCATGTCGCTGTCTTTCTGTCCCCCAGCAGTATATTCTCAGCCCTGCTGCATCCGGAATTGACAGGAAACCTCCAGGGAAAGCCTCAAGGCCTCAGCTCACATTTGAAAGCGTCATGCCTTTCTTAAGTTATACTCCCTCCGGTCCTTATTATTTGGCTGATCTCTGATGCCTTACATGTATTATTTCTGTAATCAATCCAACTTTTCTAAATGTTCTTAGTGGGAGCTTTGGTCTGATGCTGATTACCCCATCTCACTAGAAGCAACAATCTTATGTAACTTTCACTGAGTACAGCATAGGTATGAACATGTAGAGGTATCTTGGTGCTGTGAAAATAATTTAAAGTATGTTTATGGATTAGATAGGGAGCAAAATTTTCCATTTAAACTTTCTAAGATTTTTTTATCTTGTAGATCTATCTATCTATCTATCTATCTATCTATCTATCTATCTAATATCTATCTACCTGTTCATTGATCCACCCATCCATCCATTGCTTTCATAGTAATTTCATAGTAATGTATTATACTGCTATTAAATGAAGGATGAAAATCAGTGTCTGAAACAACTGAAATAATGAATGGTAAGAATCTAGGTGCCAATGTTTTCATTGTCTTCATGATTTAGATAAATTACTTTGTATAATGACTAATTATTCTACAACTGAAATATTTTATTTGATCTTATATTAGTCAATTTAGCATGTCACAATAGATCTAGCACTTGTTGCTCTTATCAACTATTTTATAATGTTCTACCAAGTTTTGTTTTTCTTTCAATTATTTTTTCTTTCAACAATGTACAATCATTGAGTCTTGAGACTATTATAAACATGAGAAAATGGATAATGTGAAAAATATGAAAAAACATTTTATGTACACTTATTTAAATCAAATCTATATTTTTCCTGAAAATCACAAAAACGAAAAATTTGAAATAAGGTTCTCTTGAGCTAAACTTAAAAAAAAAAAAAATGTGAGCCCAGCCAGTGTGGCTCAATGGTTGAGCATTGACCTCTGAACTAGAAGGTCATGGTTTGATTCCTAGTCAGGGCACATGCCCCGGTTTTGGGCTCCATCCCCAGTGTGGGACTTGCAGGAAGCAGCCAATCAATGATTCTCTCATCATTGATGTTTCTATCTCTCTCTCCCTCTCCCTTCCTCTCTGAAATTAATAAAACTATATTAAAAAAAAAAACATGTGAAGAAATCTATCACTACAATGAAATGAGAATCAGATAGTTTTGAATAAGGAGAGAAAAATGAAGAAGCTAGAAGTCAGATCTTTGAGTAATTAACAATATTTAATCACCATAAACATCATTAACATCTATATGCAAATACAAGAGTAAAATGACTGCATTTACATTGTTGGATCAATCTCCTCATAACGTAAATTGAACTATTACTATTTTAGATTGAGTGCCATTTTCTTAAGTATATACTGAGGTAAAGTAATAATGTTTAAACAAATATTTTTTTTTTTACATTTAGACTGTAATTAGTAATATATATATATATATATATATATATACATATATATATATATATATATATATATATATATATATATAATGTAAATCTTCACAACAACCACTTAAAATAGATGAACTTAGTCCTGTTTAGTCACAAAAGAGTAAAGTGATAGACAACTTGTGAAATTTTCCAGGTCACAGAGTTTACTTAGTGTTAAAGCTGTGCTGAAATCCTGTGCTATAAATCATCATTTTCTTGTAGAATTTTCTGCAACAATGGAAGTGTTCTGTGTCTGCACTGTCTAGTACATAGCTCTGAGCCACAAATGGAGACTGAGTACTTGAAATGTGATTAGTGCAATTGATTAACTGAATTTTTAATTTTATTTAATTTTAACCAATTAAAATTTAAATAGTCACATGTGTCCAGTAGCTGTCACTGGGTGGCACAACTCTAAAATAATTAGACTCTACTATCTTCTGGTCCTAAAAATCTTGTGTAGTGAGCATAAGGAACACCATTTGAGAATCTTTTTCTTAATCAACTGGAATATACTCCTAGATAGAAATCAATATCATACATGGAAAAGAATGCAATGTATTACTACTGGTCTTTATTGATAAACTAGAGGCCCAGTCCACGATATCGTGCGTGGGTGGGGTCCCTCTGGGTGGGCTGCAGGGATTGGGCTGAAACCTGCAGTTCAACGCTGCCTGCAGCTCCTACCTGCCACTCCCGCTCATCCTGGCCCCACTGTGCCTGAAGTAGGCTCACGCCCAATCAGTCCCAATAGGGAGAGGCTCATGCTTCCGCAGCAGCACTCACCAGCTATGAGCCTTGCATCTGGCACCCTCCCAAGGGGAATGGCCTGTGGGATCAGGCTGAAACTGGCTCTCTGACATCCCTGAGGGGTCCCAGATTGCAAGAGGGTGCAGGCCAGGGTTAACAACCCCCCCCACCCCCCCACCCCCGTGCACGATGGGGCTGGGGAGAGACCACAGAAGGGTTCCAGGGCATGTCCAACCCATCTCACTCAGTCCTGATGTGCCAGACCGAGCAGCAGGCTAACCTACCGGTCAGAGCATCTGCCCCCTGGTGGTCAGTGCACATCATAGTGACTGGTCGACCGACCAGTTGACTGTCTGCCCCCTGGTGGTCAGTGCATGTCATAGCGAGTGGTTGAGCAGCCTTAGCATATCATTAGCATATTAGCTTTGATTGGTTGTTTGGTTCCGCTGTTCAATCTATTTGCATATTACCCTTTTATCATATAGGATAATATGGTGAATAGCTCATTTGTAAGCATTTTCTATGAAATAAATAGTATATAAGCCAGTGTTTTCCTTAAATCAGAGGGCAATTTCCTCTTTATTTGGATTTGTTGTGAGACCATTTGGATGCACACTTAACACCAAACTAGGAAAATAACAGAAGAGAGGAAAGATGGGGAAGCTGCCTGTTTTATTTTATTTTATTTAATGAATTAGATGTCAGTATGATGGAGCTAAATGGCAATTCCAGGTGAATCCCCTTTTTTCCTTCCAAGTCAGGTGGGCAGGGTGTGCTGAGTAAGTAGAGTGGCAGCAAAGGACATTTAATATGACTCTCTCAGGAGCATGTGAGGTGACTCCTTCCCCTGCCCGCTCTTCCTCATGCCACCTGCTTTAAACAATGTTAATTAAATCACAGGCTCAGTGTGGCCTCTTTTCTCACTAGAGTTCCTTCTTACCCTTTCTTCCCTCACTTTTTAAACTAAAGAGCAATTCTTTGACTCAATAAACACTACAATAGTAGTTTTGCTTTATATGTGAAGCCTCAAAAAGCAAACTGATGTTTTCCCTACCTAACAACGTGTTGTAAATGAAAACTATGTTTCGGAGAACCCAAAGTCTACCAATTTCAATTGGAACTTTTTCTGCATATTTTATTTTCATATTTTGACTCTTAGAAGATTGAAATTCTTAAAACAAATGCAAGCAATTCGAGTGCTTTAATCCTTCCCTTTCCTCATCAGTGCTAGTTATTTTTGGGGCTTTGTTCGGAAGTTGAGAGTTGGCTTGATGGCCAAGGATGTGAAGAGAGTTTGATTGACGGCACATGTGTTAGAGCCATGCTTACATACACACCGAGGACACTATGAGGCAGAGTTCCCTCAGAGACTCACTTCTGAAAAGAGTGGTTGACTCAGGCCCCACCTATACTCAGCTCAGTTCCTAAAAATAGGTGCCAACTTGCATCCTTTAGACACAGGGCTAAAATAAATTCAGCGTCCCATCTACTTCCCATCTACTTGCTTGTCAGACCCTTCAGTGGAGCAGGCCTCCACTCCACCGATTGCTGTCAGGGGACTGGGAAATTTGCTGTACAGGAAACAAGGAGGAAACTAGTCTGTGAAGAACTGTAAAGATATATATATATTTTTTCCACGAACTTGGTGAAGTCTAAATATTACAAAAGGTATGTGTAGTATAGTCATTGATATGTGTCTCCTTCCAGGGTTGTAAAATGTTCTTGCTGATTGCTTAAGATCAATGAAAATCATGGGTCCAGTTGTACTTGTTATAAAAGAAAATACTCAGTTTGGGTTTTGTTTCTATGACAGTATTTAGCATTACTTTGTATTATTGAATTTAGGTCTTCATATGTTCATCTCTTTGCAAAATTAGCATTTTTCATATTTAGTATGGAAGAATAATAAGCCAAACTTGATAAATAGTCATGAGTGAAAATTGTACTTCAACTTGTGGCTAAAGGGGAAAACTGAAAAGAAGAGTTTATCTTTTCTGAGCATAAATTGATAATATATGCGATGAATATATTTAAAAATATAACTGTATTTCTTAGAATTTGGTGAGGGAATGGAAGAGTTTTAAATATTTTCAACTGTTGCATCTGGCTCAGAGCAATGTGTGAAAATTATTCCTTCACCAACCATGGTTCAGTTTTGTACTTATTGCTCCAGCCACAGTCTCATCTCCTCTGGGAGTCTTACTGGAGTAAGGATTAAAGAATCAGGTTCTTACATGTTTTGCAGAATTAAGAAAAGCACTGCCAGTTGGATCTGCCAGCCCTAATTATAGTAACTACAAACTTAAAGAGAGGAGACTGAGATTTTACTTTAAAGGTATCATGACCTACATACTATTTCAAATGGATTTTTTCTGTCTTCAATTGCCTGTGAACACCTTAATTTGGTTTTGTGCTGTAAGTGTTTAGATGTTAGAGACTGAAGTGATTTGGGAGAGACACTATTACAGAATCTCTTAACACACCAACTAAAAGCAAGGGCACTTTAAGATTACATAATCCAGGGTTTAAATTTAGCCAGCTGGTGCTGAACAAAAAGATATTTTATTTTTACCAGAGCTCTTTTTGGTCACTGATGAGCTGTAGGCTGTTTGAATTATTTTAAAATTTTATGTGCAGGTTGCCAAAGGACGAGTAAAATATTTACCTCTGCTGCATTGAGAGCCATGAATTTTCACATGAAAGAGCACCTGTTTTGAGTTTTAAAAATATGACCATTGAGTGGCAAAAATATCAGATGAGAAATGAGAAAGTCTTGCATCCTATCCTTAAATATTTCTCTACATGTCTGCTAATATAGATATTTTACCTTCTTACTGTTAACATGGAAATGAACAACTAAAGGCATTTTTTAAAGTCAGTCAGCACTTCAGATGTCTGCAATAAGGCAAAGTGCCAGCTGCTTGGGGAAAGTGGAGTTTAGAGTTTTGAGTCAATGTTTCTGCTTTCATCCAGTGTTGGGCATCTTTAAGTTACAGCTTCCCTCAACCACCTGGAAAATAAAAATAGACATTTCTTAATGATCATGGAGAGTTTTACTTCAGAAAGTGATCATGTGAACATATCAACATGGGCCTCAAGTCTCCCGTGATTAGAGGAAGAGAGGGTGGGTTGCCTTTCCTCCGATTTACTTTTGGGGAAAAGGCCCAGAGAGTTCATGGATCATTTACTGATGTTTATCATTGAGAGCTGTCTGCTGTTTAATAATTCCAGCATTCTTCCTCTCACTTATATTTACCACAATGGAAAGACTTCAGCACATTAATATTCCTTTTACTTGTTTGGTAAAATATTACTTATGATGAGGCAATTTGGGGTTGGACTCCCTTGGTAAGCTTGGTACTGGAAACTGATATTTCCTCTCTTCTCTCTTTGTCTGTCTGTCGTTTGTCTGTGTGTGTGTGTGTCTCTCTCTCTGTCACACACACACACATTTACACATCTGAGCATTAAGAGACCATTTTGTAAGACCTGTTTGATAGCTGGGGGTCATGTCTAAATTCAGTGATTTATAGAGCAGGACAGATAATTAATAAGTGTCTGGCAGTGTAATTCCAAAATTTTTGATTGGACAGAATTTAATTGACATTACATTGTCCTTTTTATTTGCTTCCCACCTTCTTTTTTGAAAGCATTCAAATTACACTTTGAAATTTAATTAAATTGTAATTTGTTTTTCCTGCCTCTGAAACAAACACTCGCTTGTTCAAATGACAGGTTCATCCCTTGCAGAATGGTGGGTAACTTAAGACTTTTCTGATTCAGAAATGACTCTTTTAGAACTCTGATTTATTCCATTTAGGTTCTTGGTCTTTATACAACTATGTGATATGTCCGTTCTTTTTCCTGACATCACTTCTAATTCTCCAATTCTCTGACACCAACTGGGTGTACAACAATTCAATTCTCATACTAGCTCCCATGGTTAAAGCGGACCCCACAGATTCCCTCACTTCAGCCTCCAATTTAGAGTATAACTCAGGAGCAGCCAAATTTGGGGTGAGAGGGAGGAAGCCCAGAGCTTCCATACCCTCTGTGAGCTTGTCACCCATCAATACATTCACCTACCTGGAAGTTCCCCAAACCATTTTGGATTTTTAATCAAAGTTTCATTACCTAGGATGATTGACTAAATCATTGGTCTTTGGTGACTGGATTCAATTGCTAGCCCTGTCCTCTTCTCAGAGGTAGGAAATGGGGTTGAATGTTTTAATCATTTGATTGGTTTTTCTGGCCACAGGGGCTCAGCCTGGAGCCATCTCTGTTCCTCAACCTGCTCCCACAAGAGGCCAGGAGTCATTCATTAGCATCTCAGGACACTAGCACTTAGGAGATTCCAAGGGGTTTAGGAGCTCTGTGCCAGGAACAGGGGTAAATACCAAATATTTATTTATTCTTATACCACCTGTGTCCATAATGTCTCTTTTCCTTCTTTTAAATGCTACCTATGAGCTCTGTAGTAAAAATTTCATACTATTCATTTTCCTAATCATTGGAATCCATCTCTTACAAATTTAACTTACCTGAGTATTTTTTTCATTGATACAATATGTTCAGTAAAAGCACAAAGAACAATGACAATAGGCAACGGAAAGAGCAAAGGTTTTGTTTTCTTAAAAAAGTTGAAAATCAGCGAATTTAATGCATCATTTATATCAGTTTTGACACAAATTTGATGACATCTTAGGACTTTATGGGCCTAAATAATGTCTGTCAGTGAGCGGCACAATAGGAAATCCAAATTCCTGGCTTCTCAAACTGTCACCAAGGCTAAAAGGAATTTATTGCATAGATAACCCAAAGAAACTCAGTGATGTTTTGGTTCAACAATTTAATTTCTAGATAAGAAAACTGCATCATGGAAACATTAAATAGTAGCTCATAAGATTTAAGCCAAAAAAAACTAGAAACCAACTCTGCTGACTTATATTTGAGTGTTGCATGCTATTCTGCAAATCTTTGTACCTTAACATCAACTCAACCTCACTTTACCCCCATGACGGGATACATTTTGAAGTACGCCTTGATAAAACCTGTTTTTCATTTGTAGCTTTTTATTTTGCATTTCTTGCTTTTCTTAAAATGAGGGTAAATTGTGGAAAAGGAGACCTGATCCACCTATTCAGTTAAGACTTTTTAAAATGTTGGTTGGTTTATTTTTTAATTTTACTAAGTATTTAAATTGCTCATCTTCTCTGTTAGATGAGCTCTTCTCCCAACCCCCACTATCTAGTCATTGGACACATCATTTTTCACTTTTCTTTTGTGCAAACTTTCAAGTAGGTTTTTGTCTTTCACATTTTTTTTCTAATTGTATGCAGGATATACCTTGTTGCCTGGTGAACTGAATGCTTTAGATATGTTTGACTGTTCAAAAGTAAATAATTGCCAAATTGCTTCAGGCATACACAAGTTCAAATAAATACAATACTAAAAGAATTTATTTGGGGAAGTTACTCTGTTAGTCAAAGATTTAATAGCAAAAATATGAATATATCAGCATGTGTATTTTTAAATATGTTAACTCGGTAGTTACTAACACAAGAAAGCTGGTGGGGGGATGCACATCACCATTAATTTTAAAAGCAAAACCCCGCATTTTAAATGGTTATAAAACATGTTCTCAATGTTGTTGATTTAAAGTTTAATAAACGCAAACTGAAGAAAAATAATGTTCAAATAACAATTATCCTTTTGTTTTGTAGTTCATGGGAACTTAATATCATTGAAATAAAATATAGATAGACATCATATTAGAAAGTAGCTGTCTTTTTAAAAATATATATATATTAAATATTTATAAATAAAGTCACATTTCCCCATTGAAATGCATTATAACTTGGGAGATACTTTATCAATATCTCTGTTGTTGTTGATTATTTTGTTTTTGTTTTTTTAATGACCACTGTCCTTATAAGAACTCAGCTTTATTTTATCTAACCAGTAATCTTTTTTGTCAAATAATTAAAAGATATTTTTAGTAACTATTTTAAGTGTTTCAGGAAAACAGTGAAACATCTTTTTGTAAAGCTATGGATTACCTATTTAACTCGTCTGTTTTGTAAGTTAGAATTTTTGACTGTGGACACAAGGGTCATATTGTTAAGTTAAAATATTATGGGGAAGGGACAAGAATAAAGTATGTTTATTTGACGTTATTAAAGGATTATCAGTCCAGCTAGGGGCATTAGTTAAAATTCACCGTCTCTGCGTCTGTGGAGCCTGAGCCATCCTCCTGAGTACTGGGTAAGGTGGAAAGCGGGTGTTGGCGATGTAGGAGGGTGAAGCCCTGTGGCAGTTTGCAGTTGGAACACAGGCTAGAGCTGGGGTGCCAAAGGCAAAGCAGCTGATGCAATCAGCGGCTCACTTTTTCTGTCCGCAGTACCATCCCAGGTAATCAGAGAGGGAACAGAAACTCATTACAGTCTAACTTCTTCAGTAGAAAGTATGCTTGCCCCTTGAGTCCCCAAAGACTCAAAAGCATTTATTTTTAGGAATGTAACTATTAGTGCATGTCTGCTTCGGTTACTGACTCATTCTGGAATGGGAATAATTTCAGGATTCGTCATCCATCCGTCATCTGGAGCTGGACAACAGCCCCAACTTTTACGCTGTCAAATATCAGAGAAATGAAAGTTGAAAAGAAGGCATGTGTTTGTGTTTAAGTTACAATTTTTTTTCCTGAAAAAATCTAGTCCAGCTCCTGTAATTGTCAACTCAAAACTGTATTTATAGTTTTTAATACCCCACCCTTTAAACAGAAGCAATAAATGATCTCAGACTTCAATTTTCACCTCTTTTTGTTTACTTCATTCAAACCAACTGGCCTCAGCTTCTTGACTATGTCTGATGTTATAGAACCATTTCTTTCAATTATGCTCCATTGTGCTTATGTATATACATATATATGCATAGTGTCCGTATATATGTATATGTACATACTCTTTTCTGTAAATTGTGGTTTACCTGTGTCTCCATATTATTCTCTAGTTCATATTTTCAGTCACTTGGATATTCAAAGAAAGGTTAGTAGTTCTCAAACAACAACCAATAACCACAATATTATCTATAAATACAGCTCTTTTTACCCTTTATGTAACATTGTATAGAGAGCCTAACACAGAATTTTGTGAACATTTGTATTGATAAAATGTCAAACTACATCTACATACACTACTATTACTACTACTAGTAATAATGATCAACATTTTCTACAGAATTATTCTCCTATGGATAGATATATAAAAGTAGTTCCAGGAGTTGATATATACAATTTCATTATTGATGCCATCTTTATATTTCTTTATATTTTGATTAATCTGAAATTCTTAAAATTAGAAAAATTTCACAAATTATGAGCTGTTCTTTCTCCCTTTCTCTCCCCAATCCCCCACCATTTTTTTTCAAGTCTCATTTCCATTAAAGACCTTTGGAATATATTTCTTAACCCCAGAACTATAAATATCCTTAAGCTGTATGAAGTGGTCTCAGTTGACCAGAATCACAAAATCATCACCTCCTAGGGCCAGAATCAGTTCCAAATGAACCCCATGTAACACTTGGTGCTGTTAGGTAAACCTAATTAGTTGAACACACACTTTGGAACCAGACTGGGTTTGAATTCTGTCTACAACATTCACATACTATTTGACCTTGGGCAAATTGCTTGACATCACTGTGCTTATTTTCTCATCTGAAAATGAAGATACTTACAGTATCCATTCCATAGGGTTGTTTTGAGTTTAAATAAATTCATAACTGTAAAGTGATTAAAACAATGGTGCCTGGTACATAGTTAAGTGCTTTATAAGCATTTGCTGTTATTGTCATCATTATTATTATTTAACATTTGAGGCTAGTATAATATAATAACCATGATCTCTTTTCCAGAAAGCAAGAAAATAATATAAAGTACAAAGCTATCCCAGATAATATAAAGCTCCAAATTATTCTAGATGTTGAACATTCAAAATAACAGCACTAAAAAAATTGTTTAAGAGAGAAAATTGTGTACCTGATTTAATAGGTTGTTCTGTGTTATTAAAGGATACCTCAAGTTCAAATTAAATTTCTGTCCTCTCTAGAGTTAGAAACCTATTAAGTACCCTCTTTCTAGTATAATCATTTCAACTCTTGAAACTAATAACCTTCCTGTTATCTTGGTGATATCAACATCATATTACTTGAAGAAACTGAATTCTTCAACCATCTCAACCCTAATGACTGTCTCCTTACTGATAGAGCTACATATAGACACATATTGGACCTTGTGATTACTTTTACTTAGTTCTTGGACTCTCAAAATGTTCTCTCAGAGCATAGTTTTCTTTCTTTTCAACTAAAACTGATCTTGACCTTCAGCATAATCTCCCCATTCTCAACACATCCTGCACATCAGCCCCTTTGCTTTATCTGCCTCCTCTCTCTGTATCTTGGATAAATCCACAATGTCTGAGCAAAGATGGAAGGAGAGCTCTCACTCAGAAGTGAGGCACTGAAAGATGGGGCTTTGGGTCCCAGACTGTTTATCAAGGGAATCTACATCAGCAAAGGTAAAGAAGAATCCAATAGTTGAAGAGAAAGCAAAAGATCACGAGCCCGTGAAATGGTGCAGTGCATCAAGTTTGAGCTATGAAGCTCAGCTATGAGCAGGAAAATAAAACAAAGATCAGAAGTAAGGAGGACTTGGGACAAGACAGGATGAAGCCTGTGATGGACTAGGACATATATTTCAAAACTAAGGCTAAGAACAATTTAGGGGTGTTGGAGACCTGGTATTCAGGACTCCTGACTCCAGGATTCAGGGATAGGTCTCAGACTAAAGGAACCAGGCTACACCTAATGCCCCTCAGTCTGGGTTCCACTGTCAGCTGCAATAGAACTCCCATTGACCCCGTGTTTCATCTGTTCCCACATGCCTGACTGAGCTAAATCCACCTCACCAAAAGCCAGTTTAGGCTCTAGCCGGCTAGCTCAGTTGGTTGGGGCATCACCCTAATATGCCAAGGTTGTGGGTTTGATCCCTAGTCAAGGCACATACAAGAAGCAACCAATGGATGCATAAGTAAGTGGAACAACAAATTCATGTCTCTCTCTCTCTCTCTCTCTCTCTCTCTCTCTCTCTCTCTCACTTTCATTCTCTCCCTCTCTCTCTCTCTCTCTCCATTTATATAGAGATAGATAGATAGATAGATAGATAGATAGATAGATAGATATGCTAATACTCAACAATCATTTTATTCACTTTTAATTGACTCCTTATCACATTTACCATTATTCCTGACAAGCTCAGATGTTTTCTATTCTAATATATGACTTAAAATTTTGAGAGTGGAAACAAGTTTGTGGATAATGTTAAAGAATTAAAAGCCGCCGAAACCGGTTTGGCTCAGTGGATAGAGCATCGGCCTGCGGACTCAAGGGTCCCAGGTTCGATTCCGGTCAAGGGCATGTACCTTGGTTGCGGGCACATCCCCAGTAGGGGTTGTGCAAGAGGCAGCTGATCGATGTTTCTCTCTCATCGATGTTTCTAACTCTCTATCCCTCTCTCTTCCTCTCTGTAAAAAATCAATAAAATATATTAAAAAAAAGAATTAAAAGCCATGTTAAATTGTAAAAGATTTGACAATATAAGACTAGGGATTAAATAGTTACTTGATATATATTTTGGGTGTAATATGGATGAAGCTAAGAGCTGATGGATTGTGTGTGGTAAGACAAAAACAGAAGACTAGGGATGGAGCCCTTGAGACTTTACATGGTTGGGTGTTAGAAATTGCATGTGTGTGCACGCCCACACCTGTGTGTGTGTGTGTGTGTGTGTGTGTGTTTGTGTGTGTGTGTGTGCATGTGTGTTTCAAGAGACTGGTCGTGACAGATGAGTGGTGTTTGTGTCTGTTCTAAGCCACATAGCAATTCCACACTCAAATTTGAGATTTTATAAAGAACAATGCAGAAAGTGCTTTAAAGCATCAGCACTTTCAATTTCTCCTTTTAAGATATTTCTGTAATAACAAGTGTCAGGCTTGGTGAAGTTTATGACATTTTCCTCAGGCCTGTACTGCTGAAGAATAGGACCTAGGGCTTTTTGCCGCATCTGTTTTTTGTGGTAGGCTTCCAACACAAGAGTGCACTGGGACACCCTGAAAACCTACTGAGGTCTTCCTCCTAGATCTTGCAAATCAAGTAGGATACTACTTATAATGAAATGGCCCTCCATGGAAGAGTGCGTGTGCCTATGAGTGTCTCTGTGTGTGTTGGTGTTTAGATGTTATGCCTAGACTTGGCCCACTAAGCTAAAGAGGCTAGTTCTTTTCTTTGGTACTGAACTGTGATGGAGACATGAATGTATTTGGATTTTTTTTTTAGCTACAACACTTTTCTAATTGCTTATAGCAGATATGTAGAAACAGGAGAATTTCTGGCAGAAGTTAAGTTTGGTGGAAAGCCCAAAGTTGACTGGTTTCACTTTCCAAGCAAACACTTTTGTGCAATTCTAATTTTCACCTGCTCATGGGATATCCTGCTGAGCATTTTTGGTGATGAGCTGGATTTCGTTGTGGGAGACTCACAGGTTCACAGGCAAGAAATTTATTTTTTGCTCCCTCCTGGAAGATCTAATCCCAAATCCCACATAACTTCTCTGTACTGTTTAAATAACTTCTGTTGCAGAATTTGGAACTTATTTTCTACTCTTTAAAAAGAAGTAGGAGAGAGAAGGTAACAAAATCTGTCAGCAGGAACCATAAAAAGATGGGCATTGGGGTTTGCAATTTTATTTCAAGACAAATTCATTCAATAAATGCTTAATGGGCATGTACTGTGTATAAGTCGTGATGTTAAATCTTAAATTCTTATGAAGTTGGCCACTTTAATCTCAACTGTCAGTGTGCTTCTTGGCAGGCAATCTAGGAATTTCAGTTCCAGGTAATAATGAAAATTTAATAGCCAGTTCTGCAAAAATGTTAGGAAAGGCTCTGCCTCTCGTTGTTAGAGAAAGTGCATGCATATCATTCTTAGAAATGCTTTACTTAAATGCATTTTTCCTACTCCCCATGTAGGGGCCTGTACGCAGCATTTCTGAACACTGTGTGGTGGCTATCCTCCCATATTCACAATCTATGTGTTGCCATTTTGCAAACTGACGAGGCTAAGAGATTACTTGACTAAAATCATGGTAGAGTATGATTATGCAGGAAGACTTAAGAAATGAAAACTGCTGTTGAGTCCTTGCTAGTGGTAGATAACTTCTAGTTGTAGTTAAGTGTCTAAAATCTTAATGATCATCTTTAAAGACAAATGAGGAGATGCTTCACCTTGGAGTCCAAGTTCTCTTTCGGGTGAGTTGTCCTAATGCATCAGGAGGTCACACTTAGTTGAAGTGACTTCTCCATCCAATCAAGGTTTTTGGTACCTACAAGGAATAGTCTAAGTGATTCTATTTTTTTAACTATATATTTATATTGATTCCAGAGAGGAAGGGAGAGTGAGAGATAGAAACATCAATGATAAGAGAGAATCATCAATTGGCTGCCTCCTGCATGCTCCCTACCAGGGAGCGAGCCTGCAACCCGGGCATGTGCCCTGACCAGGAATCAAACCGTGACCTCCTGGTTCATAGGTTGATGCTCAACCACTGAGCAACACCAGCCCAAGAAAGTGATTCTATATTAAAGCTGTGAAAGCATAGGTTCAAATGGAATTTTACAAAGAAGCCCAATGTGTGTGTATACACATACAGGGTGGGGTAAAAGTAGGTTTACAGTTGTTTGTATGAAAAATAATAAAATGATTCATAAGTAATAATACAAGAATGAACTCTGTTTCGTGTACTCACAACTATAAACCTATTTTGGCCCCATCCTGTGTGTATATATATATATTAATTGCTTTTTACATTTCACCATCCCACTTCCCTCCTCTCACCTTCTACTATACTTGTGTTTAAATAAAATTGGTCTAGGACCGTGGTCAGCAAACTGCGGCTCGCGAGCCACATGCAGCTCTTTGGCCCCTTGAGTTTTTAGCAAAGGCCAGCTTAGGAGTACCCTAATTAAGTTAATAACAATGTATCTACCTATATAGTTTAAGTTTAAAAATTTTGGCTCTCAAAAGAAATTTCAATCGTTGTACTGTTGATATTTGGCTCTGTTGACTAATGAGTTTGCCGACCACTGGTCTAAGACAACTGTAGTTTGAAAGTTTTCATTAAATTCTTTGTTGTTCACAGATTTTCTATCTTAATGTGCTGGGAAAGGAGCAAATTTCCAACTGAATAACATTTCAAGGATGATTTTTCCACTTCGCCCTTTAAACACAGGAGCGAGATAAGCAGCATGAACTGAATGTCTCCACTTAGGCTGCACTTACAGGATTAGGTTTTGAGTCTGAAGTAAAAGAATCAAGTGCCAATGCCAAATTTTTAAAAGATAAATAACTATAAATAAATTAAGGGATGATGAAACTGACTAACTATGTAATCCACGTGTTTCTTAAGCAGAGGGGACGATTAAATTACTTCCACTCTTTGGACTGTTCCTGGTATCATTAGGAATCTGACATCATCTCTTTCTTTTGAAATTACAGGCTGCTTTTGGATGCAAAGGGTATTTAGGGCATGTTAATGGTGATAGGGAGAATAAGCCAGGACCTGACCTGATTTGGAATTTTGATCCTTAAAATTATGATAGCTTTAACTTATAAGCATTCTGTTCTAAATTTAAAAGATTCCAAAATGTATACAGCACTACCGTGTCCTCTACAATTATAGGGACAGAAATCAGAATGCAGTTGTGAGAGTACAAACATTTTAATAAGATGCCAATTACCTTTCATTTTAGAGCACTTTAGATGAACCTATAGTTTGGTAAAAAAACAAACAGTATATCTTACGTGGATTCTTAACATTTTTGCTTAACTTAGCAGTTTTATATTTCTACCCAAGATTAAATGATTAAAGACCACAAAGTTTTGAGAGCCTTCAGTTCTTTAGGTAGAATGTTTCTAAGTGCATCATGTTCTGAAAGTGACTTGACTCCCAGAGGAGTCAGTATTCACCAAGCAACATGTTGCATTATTTAAGCATTTTCACTTTACTCCTTGATTGCTTAGCTTTTCCAAATAATGTTCAGTAAAGAAAATATGTAGGAGTAATGTGGTTTCCCTTCTTTGACCAAGTTTATCAGCCACTAAGTTCAAAAGAAAAACATATCTCAGTATGCGGCCGCTTGTGGACTTAGGCAGAAAAGCATTTTAAACAAAGACTTTCTTAAGGTCACTGAAAACTGTGTAAATTCAGAGACTGGATTTCTCTAAGACAAAAGACAGATTCAATTAAGTACATTTTATTATTCAAAGGAAAAGAATGATTAGCAGAAGGAAAGCTGGCACAGTGTAACAATTGTCTAAGTCAGAGTCAGAATTTGATGACTTGGCTTTTCCTTTAGTGTCTGGCAGAATACATTTCAAATATTAACCTTGGTAGAGAGGTGAAAGCTGGAAAGACGGTGAAGAATTGAGGAATTCCTAAAAACAGACCTGAAAACCAGAATGCAACTAGTACAAACTTATTTAAAGTAATAGTCAGTAATTAACTTCCTTACCCCTTCTACGTAAAGGTGGGCATGACAGGGAGATGTTTTACAAAGCTGCACATTAGTAAAGCAAATTATTACATTACTGTTGTTTGTTTTTGATCTGTTAATTGCCAAAAAGCATACTTGGAACCAAACAAAACAGTTCAGTAAACCTGAACCAGCTTCCTATGGAGTTTCACAAAGCCGATGAGAGGCAGAAATGCATCATTTTAGGGAAAGACAGATTCTGAGCTAGTATGCATGAGTCATCTCCATCTATCAACAAATTGCTCTGACCCCAGAATGAAATCCCTTCCTGTGTTTCCGAGGCCCTGATGGTTTTAGAGGTGCTCGTGGATGTTTTAGCCCGTCTGTTCCTGCCAGGCCTTTCAGAGGCATGACCATTTGCTGCCAATCACAGACTGCGTTTGAGGACTTTCTCTGGCTGAAGGAATGAGCACATTTGCTTGCCATTTCTCAAGTTCCAGCCTAGAAAAAAAACACAGAAAGAGGATAATATTATCCTCACAAATGCACTTCCCACAAATCACTGAGCCACAGGCGAAGGAGGATTTGGAGAGGTGGGAATCACGGGGAAATTGGAAAAAAGGACACACAGAAATGAAGCAGGAGGAGTAAAAAAGGAATATGGTAGCAAATAATAGGTGAGGAAAAGAAGTTATATCAAAGAAGTAACAACTCAGGGAGAGGTAGAATAATGCAAAATGATATGAAATTTGGGGGTTTTCTAGAACAGAGACTTTAGGAAGCAAGGAATGACAATTTAAACAGAATATTCAAATTAAATTGAAAGAATACCTATATTCAAACTAATCAAATATAAAAACATCTCTTAATTTCAGGGTGTTCTAATAATGTACTTTTTAAATGTTTTATTAAATTTATTGAAGTGACATTGGTTAATGAGATTATATAAGATTCATGTGTACAGTATTATAATACATCATCTGTATATTGCATTGTGTGCTCATCACCCCAAGTTTACTTTCCTTCCATCATCATATATTTGACTTCCTTTACCTTCTTCTACCTCCCCCACCTTATTCCCCTCTGGCAACCACCATCCTGTTGTCTGTATCAGTGAGTTTTTTTGTTTGTTTATTCTTTTGTTCATTTGTGGCTCTCAGTTTTATAGACCATATATGAGTGCAATCATATAAATTTTGTCCTTTTCAGTCTGACTTATTTTACTCAGCATGATACTCTCAAGATCCACCCATGTTGTTGCAAATGGCAGTGTTTCATCTTTTCTTATGACTGAGTAGTATTCCATTGTGTTTATGTACCACATCCTCACAGTGTGGTTTTGTACAGCAATAGTGGCATGGATAAAAAATGTTGAGTCCAAGACCCTTCTCTTTGCCTCCCGTAGGCAGCAACAAGGCCAGCAGACCTGGGGAGTGGCCTCGTCATACCACCTGGCTGGTCCAGGCCGGGATCCACTGTGCCGAACTCACTGCTCAGAGACCCCATAGGGAAATGAAAAATGTGAATAACTTTGAGTGATAGTTTCATGATTTAACCTAAAATATATAGTGTAGGAGAAAATGTCAGGAACTGCTTGGGGGACAGAAGAGCAGATCTGCCCCTAATGCATGATAAATTAGGGTGATTTTTAATGAATTTTATATTTTCAAAGCATTTCCATGTTGCTACAGTGTCCAAAACACAGAAAACCAAATCTTTGAATGTCATATACATTGAGTTAGTAATTTCTTCTCTTTTATATACTTTCTCCATCCCGGTGGCCGTATGAGTAGGACTATGCCATTTTCTTTGCCCCATTCTCAATGTATAATTATCTATTCTTTTATGATTTATTGTGTTCTCCTTGTTTCAGGGAACATGGTCTATACTTGGCTTATAAAGAGGGATGGAACATTCTTACAAAAGGCTTTAGATCCAGACGGACCTGAGTCAGGCCCTATCCTTGCTACTTAGTAACTTTGAATTTTGGAAAATTTTCGTAACTTTTCTACTTCTCAGACTTTTATCATCTCAGATTACCTGGATGATAATACCTACAGTATATAATAACCTAAGTGAGCATTTATTATTTCCTATGTGCAAGGTACTATGTAAAACTCTTTATTTTTGTGAGATCTCCTTCAGTCCTCACAGGCAATCATAGGTTCTTATCATTCTCATTATATAGGATAACAATTTGCTTAAAGCCAAAAGTGTCAGAGATAGAAGCTTCTGTGTCCAGATGTGAGGGTTAATCTCCCTACGGGTCTGCTTCCTCCAATATAAAGTGCCCAAGACAGAACCTAGTGTACAGAAGGTTTACAAAATTAGTTTCTTTCGGGACAGTGTTGGAGGAACTTGCATGTTGGTGGAAGATGAGAGAATTGGGGAAGACAGAGGGACTCAGAGATATACTAAAAAGTATCCTATATAATAAAGAGCTAATGTGCTAATTAGACCGGACGGCCGAACAACCTTCCAGAACAACCTTCCAGAATGACCAGTGGGGTGGGGCCTTGGGGCCACAGGGCCACGAGGCAGCTGAGGCCATGAGGCAGCCAGGGCTGTGAGGGATGAGCCCCTTGCACGAATTTCGTGCATTGGGCCTCTAGTTAAGTAATACAAATGGAAGTATAATTTTTAAATATTGGAAGAGCATAGCCGGGGGAATTACTCACTGCCTGGAATAAGTGGGAACAATCTGAAAAGAAATTGACTCACTATGAAGCTACATGTAAGTGACTTTTCAACCCATTGAATCTGATTGGGCTTTATCCATTTTAATCTGATTTCACCTCTATATAAATAAATGTGGTTTTGGGGGCAGGGAGTGGAAGTATAAGCCACCAAGTCCCTCAAGATTCCCCTCTCGATGAGAGCTCCATCTTGGTGTTTCTTCAGACAAGCCAACTTCCTTAGCAGGGCCAGCCACCTGGAAACTTGTTCTATCCAGAAGTCAGCTTGGTGAAATGATGCAACATGTGTATTTTTTTTTTTTTTTTAGAGAGAGATAAGGCCAGATGAATGCTCCTTAGGATACTATATTTATTGAAGTTCTCTCTGGTGTTTTTTCTTTTCTTCTCTTTTCAAGTAGAGCAGAATGGAATATAACAGTGATTAATTAATACACACTCCTGAGCATTCTGCTTGGCTAATAGTAGATGGACAGTAGATGTTTATTGAATGTATGACTAAAGCCTTTAGAAGAAAGATTATCAAATACCCTCATTGTATACCTGGAATGCAAATTTAAACAATAGAACACTTTGATGGAAGCGTGACACCACCTCCCATGCCCTCGGGCAGAATAGATCAATAGAAAATGAGAGCAGTAGTCCTAGTTTTGCATTTTCTGTCCTTTATAGTGAAGTTCATCCCTATGCCTGTCATTTGTATTAAGGCCTAACTCTGTTTCAAGTTTGATCTCCACAGTGACCAAAAAAATATAACTACAAATTTTGCTTTGATTTCTAATTCAAAACATAAGTTTCTAAGGACAAAAAAGGAACCACTTAGAGCCATAAAAATTCAGCTTATTAGTTTCCCTTTGATTTGTCCCTAGATATTTGAAATAAATAATATCTAGAAAGGATTTGTGTATAGATGTTCATGAAGCAGAAAAGATGGTTCATACCTTTAAAAATCTACTTTGTGCCGAAACCGGTTTGGCTCAGTGGATAGAGCGTCGGCCTGCGGACTCAAGGGTCCCAGGTTCGATTCCGGTCAAGGGCATGTACCTTGGTTGCGGGCACATCCCCAGTGGGGGGGTGTGCAAAAGGCAGCTGATCGATGTTTCTAACTCTCTATCCCTCCCTCTCTCTTCCTCTCTGTAAAAAATCAATAAAATATATTTTAAAAAAAATCTACTTTGTAATAAAATGTTATATTTTAATGAAAATATACTTACATAAAGTGACTATGAAGAGTTGAATAGTCTTGTATTCAGAAATTCCTGAACTCAATTCCAGGCTTAGCCACTTACTGTATGATATTTTCCTTTGGAATGTTACTTTCCTCTTCAGTAAAATGGAAATACCACTACCTATCAGTAGGCTGTTACAAGAATTAGTGGGATAATACATGTAAAATGATTAACACATAATTTACATTCATTAACAGACAGTTATCATTATTATGATGCACTCTTAAGTCTGATTGTATTAGGGAAATGTCCAACAAGAGACTTATGCTGTAAAAATATGCATCATCTACAGGCATTCAGTGGTTCTAATTTATTTGGCCATTTCAAAGAAATTGAAGTCATTTTTTTCAATTATTGATTTCTTTAACTGGCCAGTTCTTTAAACTGGACAATTAATTTAAAAATATTTAATAGTAATATGATTAAATTTTCAAATGCCCAAACTAGCAATGTTAAACGTACTAATGATTACATAATTTCTGACTAAATTATGTTCATTTATATAACAAGACTTATTACAATTAGAAATGTCATTTCTGTTACTCAGAGAGATTAGAACCATGGACATTTAAATTGCATCTTATTTATAAGTAGGTGGACATTTCTTCTTTGGGACATGAAGAATAACTTCAAAGATGTTTCTATCACTGAGTAGTTTGAATATATAAATCTGTGAGATTGGAGAGAGCTGGAACTAAAATATGCCTTAAAAATTTACCTTATAGTGATTTCTGACTTGTACAGGTGTAGGTATGTGTACAGTGGATACCTGTGTTAGTTTCCTATTGCTGCTGTAATAAATTATCACAAACAATAGTAGCTACAACAGCACAAATCTATTATATTATAGTTCTGGAGGTCCAAAGTCCAAAATTAGTTTCACTGGGCCAAAATCAAGATGTTGGCTGGGCTGAGGTCCTTCCAGGAGTTGGGGGATTGGGAGGTCTGGGGTCTGTTGCCTTGTCTTTTTCAGCTTCTAGAAGGACTTTTCCTTGAAAGCCAGCAGGGTAGAACCTGCATCTCTCTTTCTCTCTCTCTCTCTCTCTCTCTCTCTCTCTCTCTCTCTCTCTCTCTTCCCACCCTCACTCTCCACCCTCTCTCCTTCTCCTCCTTCCTGACTCTGACTCTGCTGCCTCTCTCATTCACTTATGAGGACCCTTGGGATTACATTGAACCCACGTGGATAATCCAAGACACCTCCACATCTCAATATCCTTAACTTAATCACATCTGCAAAGTCCCATTTGCCATGTACACTGACATGTTTACAGATTCTGAGGATAAGAGTGTAAACATTGGAAAACCAAAATATTGCCTACCACATGCTGAATTCTTCCTCTTAAAGACAACCAGATGTGCAGGATCACCTCTAATATCCAGTTTACTGGGAGAATACTGGTTAAGGAAGGGTCACTAAGGAAGCAAGACTAATCTTTTTTATTACCCTCAGAGGTCTGTTTTTGTTAATGTATAAAGTATGGTGATCAGATGAAGAGATGGATTTTTGGGAAGGTAACAGGTATACACTCAATAACACAATGCATATGGGACAATAGGACCATAGGGAAGCTAGTTTAATAAATGGAATATGATTTGCTGTGTTCATATGCTGGATGGATGCCATAATATAGTTTTTATGCTGTCATGGCATACATACTTCCATTCATTTTACTCTTTGCCCTTCCTCTCCATGTTTTTTTTTTAAAAGAACTGTAAATCAATGCACAAGATTACACTACACAACTTGCTCTTTCATTTTATTCTCCATCCATTTCTTGGTTTTATAGTATTCAAATGAGGGTAAAATATATAAAACTCAAATTGATTACAAATTTGAATTGGCAGCAGCATTTTTAATGTTTAAAAGGGATGAATTTTATTATTAGCTAAGGGATATGCAAATATTAAAGAATTATAGAATATGTATTCATGCTTATGGCTCTGAGCCTAAGATATGTCCTTTGGAATGATATCCTGTGCACAAATCTGAGCTGGGCTATAGCTCATAGATTTAAATCTGATGGAATTTAGTTCATCACTCTCCCGAGTTAGTTCTCAATCAATTTCCCAAGTATGAAGCAGTTGACTTCTTCATAATGCATCCAGAATATCATAGTGAGGCTATCGATGTGTCACGGAAAGTGTGCTTACGTTCTTGAAGCCTGTGTCTATATTCACCTCAGCTTTGTGAGCTCATTTGACACACCGGCTCACTCTGTTTTGCTCTTAGTTCTGATTAAATAAAGGCTTCTTGAATTAATTTTGGAAATTTTCAAAACGAAAACAATCATAAAATTCTTGTTTTTCTGCTCAGGAGTTCAAATTATTATTAAACCTCAGAATTTCTTGAGACATAATCACACTAGAGAGCTATCTGGGACTGTTTTATGTTTTATTGTATATGCAATATAAATCAATTCACAACAGAAAAGGGCATCTCTTTGTTGTTTGAATTTTCCATCATTTGTTTATGGGGAAAGGTGATTGTTTGGGTTTGCTGGCTTTTTGGACACTTGAGAAGTAGCATAGAATTGTTGTAAAGTCACAGAACTTGAAGCAGACAGCCTGGCTTCCCTGTCCAGGTCTGAAGCTCACCAGCCACCTGACCTTGAGTAAGTTTTATAACCTTTCTGTGTCTCTGTTTCCTTATCTGTAAAATGGAGATAAAAAATAAAAGCTGTCTCCACCATATAGGATGGTTGAGTGCATTCAATGGTTGATCTTTGACCAATAGAAAGCACTTGATACATAGTTGCTGTCTTTTTTAATGTGAATCCTTCTTTTGAGTCATTTATCCATTTTCAATAATGTTAGCAGTTTCTTTCTGACCCGTCTTCAATTCTTTACTGAAAATTAACACTTTAGCCTATTTATCATAATTGTCCCTCCTCAGTTTTCCTTTTGTCTTATAAATATTAAAATATTTTTACTTTAAAATTTTTGTGTTTAAAAAGTTCAGCTGAAATCATTTGCTGAGTTACTTACATTTCTCTAAAGATTTTTTATCATTTAAAAATACATTGAGTCCCTCCAATATTCCTCTGTAATATACAGTGTGGTGAGAGTTCAGTGTTTTCCTCAAAAACATTACCCCATTTCCCCAAAATGATTTGTTGGTAATGCTGCTGCCTCATCTCATTTCTGCATCTCTGTCTTTTGCATATTCACACGTCCAACTCCTTCACGTTTCAGTGCAGATGTTCCCCTTCTCCGGGAGCCTTCCCTGCCACCTGCTCATTCACACACCCAGGTGGTTATGTCCTCTCTGTAGGCTCCCAATTCACGTGGTGTAAACCCATTAATTCTTGGGGAATAACTGCCTATCTGTCTTTCCAACTAGACCAAAAGCTCTGGAGGAGCATAGTGGCCAGGCTTTATGCTTATTCTAGATAATCAATATTTATTTAATGACAAAAAATAAATTAAACCTATGGATTATATAGTTCAAATCATTTACTTTTGAAATTTTCTAGGACAAAGATGGAGGGAGATATGTTAATGTCACCCACAACAATTATATTCCTATTGAAGTTCTCTCTCTCTCTCTCTCTTTTTTTTTTTTTTTTGGTTACTAATTGTCTTTATGTGTTTCTATACTGAACTAAAATTCCAGCAACCAATTTTCTAATAAATTTTAGTTTTCAGTGTTATAAAGAAGATACATGGCCCTGGCCAATGTGGCTCAGTTGGTTGAGTATCATCCTGTGCACCCAAAGGTCACCAGTTCGATTCAGGGTACATACCCAGGTTGTGAGTTACATTCCTGGTAGGGGTGTGAGAGGGGTGCAGGAGGCAGCCAATCAATGTTTCTCTCTCAAATCAATGTTTCCCTCTCCCTTTCTCTCTCTCTCTAAAAATTCAATAAAAACGTATTTTAAAAAGAAGATATATGGATGTCTGACTTTTATCACAGAAGTTCTTCATGTGTCAGCATAATTTAGAATTTTTCTTTTTCCTTGAACATGAAAAGTTTTACCATAACCTTCCCAGTTAAGAATCCATGATCTGATCACCCTATGTAGAACCCTCGTTTTGATGTACACAATAGGATTTATTCCATTGTACAAAGAATTAATAGTTTCTATGGATTAGGAATTTTCTTATTGCCAAATAAAAGAAAACATTTACTACTTAGGGTGCAATGGATTCTAGGCCCAGCTTTGCCATTAGCTCTGGAGACTTGGGAGAATTCACCAAACTTCTTTGGATTTTAATTTATTCATCTGCAAAATAAATTACCTCTAAATTTCAGAGACGAGTAATTTATAGTACAATCATTTTGAAATACTACTATTTATAATGCTTTCTAACAGAAACGTTCATCTTAAATTTTATTTTTCTCTTCTCCCTTTTCACTTTAGCCTTATAGCATGTTCCTCCACTGTCTGATTTGCATAATTACAGGTTCATCGTTCCCTATTTTTCCAGGCATTTTATCACAGTAGCATCTTTATTTGTTCTTCTACATCTCCTTTCTCTGAAGATAGCCTGAACTCATTTCACACTGTTCTCCGATCTCAGTTGCATTCAAACCTTCTGAAATAGTGCATTATGAGGTTGGGTAACAATGTTCCTATCTCTTCCCCACACATCCTTCAGAATGGGGCTATCTTGACAATCTTAAGAATGACATCAGGTGTCATCAGCATCAAGTAGGAGCAGATAGGTGCACTGCATTACAGTACACTGGGCAGGAAGCATCACCCTGGTTTTCAGATGAAGAAATCAAAAATCAATAAGACATCTACTTAAGAGGTTAAGGGACAATATGGACACAAATTGTTAGCTCAAGAAAAGTTTTCTACTCTGAGTAGGCAAAGTTACTAATGGGGAAAAAGAAAGAAAGTCAGAGATAGAAAAAAGAGATGGAGAGAGAGAGAGAGAGAGAGAGAGAGAGAGAGAGAGAGAGAGAGGAAAATGGGTGTCTTTACTGTGATCAGAATAAAAGTCCACAAGGCCATGAAATACAAATCTCTTAATACTTAGGCTACTGAATTTCTGACATTTAACCTTGGACGTTTCTCAGTAAAATAAACAATGTAAGAATTGGATATTTTAAAAGTAAATACTAACTGTACATGTTAGCAATTACAAACTTCTGAGTTTCTGTTAAGGTTAATAAAAGAATGACATCTTTTTATGAATAATATACAAAATAAAATTTATTTATATTTTAACACAGAAAACTTTAGGGAGTACTCACAACAAAGTAAAAAGAGTACAGTTGAATACAAACTAAACTCATATTTGCAGACAGATAATATGCAGGGGAAAATGAAGATATATTTCTTCAGCATGTGAAAAACTTTCAGTGGTTTGTAGGAATCTCTTTGATCAGAATCAATTCAAAGAGTGTATTTTTGTATGGAAATGAGGTTTTGGATGATAGGTGAACTTCAAAAATGACTGACACTTGTGAACATCTGAGTTTGTACAATCACAAGGTTCAAATAACATAACTCCTTATTCCTTTATATTTTTTGTTTATTTTACAAAGCATGGTAAATAAAATATATTTACAATTTAATTAAAATACAGAAAATATGTATTTTAATAAGAAGTGCCTATGGAAAACCAAATAATCAAGGAGTCAAAACAGAAGTGATTTTGAATTTTTCTGCATCACATTCATTCTCAGCTGCTCAAAGAAACTAATAGAAAATGCAAACAACTAAATAAGATGGTTTAATGGGGAATCTGGAGGAGGAGGTAGAGAAAGCAGCTTGGCTCTCTGTTACCTTGGGTTCTTTAATCACAAAGATTAAATAAAACCAATCCAAATAACCAAGGACGCCAAAGAGCTCTGCTCCACAAGGCCAGAAACTGTCTTTCCGAAGGTGACAGGCAGGGCATGACGAGTGATGAACAGACATAAACATACATATACATTTCATACACTGATTGGCCCCACAAAGATCTGATTGAAATGATTTTGGAATTACAATATTCTTTCAGCGTAAGTGGTAAACTGTCAAGCAGAGTGATAGCAAAAAACACCAGATTAAATACGAAAAACTAGTTTTGAGACCAGGTCTGGCACACACAACTAAATAACCATGGAGAATCATATGCAGGGTCCTTGTGTTCCTTTTAGACACTGAGACATATTTCCTTATGCGTAAAAGGGGCTGGTTATACCAGGTAAGACTGTGTGACCTCTAAGACCTTTCTGTTTCCAATAACTGAGTCTTCTGCTCTTTTTCCAAGTACGTAGTTTCTACTACCCTCTATTTCTGTCAGGCAGATGGCTTCACTAGGCAAATCGTCTCTCTGAAATGAATGGGTGGCTAACTAGCTTTTTCCAATAGTACTATTATTTCTTTCTTATATGCCATCTCTATGAATAAAAGAGAAAACAGTCCATAATTCTCAAAGCATTCACATATTTTAGCTAAATCTATCTTCCTGAGGGTTGAAGGGTGGGGAGAGAAGGAAAGAACAATTTTTAGACTTGCTAAAGATTAAGGTCAACTATCAAATCTGCCACTTGTTGATTGTGTGATCATAGCCAAGTATTTTTTTTTTAATTTGAGTCTCTGTTTTCTTACCTATGAAGTTTAGAAAATAATAGCAACCACTTTATGAGGTTGTTATAGACATAAATGACATAATGCTCTTAAAACATTTAGCCTAAATCCAACACATAGTACTTCAGGAATGTTTATAATTAACATTATATATGTCTTAATAAATAACTATTTCTCATTAGAATAGTTGCAGGAGGAGGAGGAGGAGCAGGGACAGCATTTTCTTTTCATGTTTGTATAAGCATATGCTCCTATACAGGCATCTTGTAGCTCTGCTTGACACGTGAAGAAAAGAGGTGACAGTGAAACATCGAAAATACTGTGAACTGTCGCAGTCTGTTTTATGACCAGATATTTTAAATGTCATCACTGTTCAGAAGGCGAAGCTATTTTCTTTGCAAACCCTGACACGTATCTGAACATACTGCATTTCCTTTCAGTGACTATTGGCCCTGATAAGCCTGCACGTGAATTTGCAGAAGACAGCGCTGCCTGGACTGAAGGTGTGATAGACCTCGAGGAGGTGGTGCCTTTAAAGGAGAGGATGGCGAGGTACCAAGCAGCTGTTTCCAAGGGTGACCGCCACAGCTTCTCCGCCAATGTAAGCTGCTCCTGCTGGTTTTGTATTAGGCAATGTGCTTGTTGTCTGCTCTTCACACACCCTCCTTCCACTGCAATATAAGAATACTATTGGACAAAGGGATAAAGTAGAAAAAGCACAGAAATCGTGTGAATCAAATTCAGAGGATCCAAAGATAAGCGTCAGCTCTGCTACTTGTTAACTGTGCGATTTGGGCTACTATCTTAACTTTTCTCAGAGCTTCAGTTTCCATAACTGAAAAATGGGAATAACCATCTACCACAGAGGGCCCTCGGGAGGAGTCAAAGAGATAATTTATGTATAAGCCATAAGGCACTGTACAAATGTGTTTTTATTGCCATCATTATCATTTAACCTATAGCTATTCTCCTCAGGAAAGTTGGGAATTAATTTCAAATTTTAATAATGTAGGCCTGCATGCCTCCCTCGGTCTCATGTATAGTTCATTTAAAATCACTAGCAGTATAATTTCTTTTGCATTTCTCATTTCTCTGTGTGTACTAAATCCATTAGGTATAGGTTAATCAACATAGAAATGAGTGAATTAGCAATGTAGGCACTCTGCTAAACCAATTATGATTATAGGAAACAGCAGGATTCAGTAAGACTACCAATTCTTAGAGGCAAATATAACTTTGAATATAAAATTGTATTCAAAAGAATTTGTGTTCCATATTCTGTGGCCTTCGATCCACAGGATTTGATGAGTCATTTTATGAGTAGCAACTTTATAGCTTAATGGAGTATAAAAATATTATTTTATAATTATAATCACCAAATTAGTAAAATTATTCATTTAACCAAAAGAGAAAGAGAGCGGGAATAGCCCAAAAGGGTAGTATTCTAAAACAGCTACTCTTAACATTCCTTTTTGCAAATTATTTGGAGACAAGGCTGACTGCCAAACTTGTTAACAATGTTGCAATTCTAGATGACATTTAAGTTTTCACATCGTCATTAAAAATCCATTTTAGATGCAGAATAGATTCTGAATGAATGTAAAGAAATGACATAAGTCCCTAGATCACTTCCAAAACAAATAGTATCACTCTAGCACTTCCCAAAAGTCTTCTTAGATAGCACCCCCTGCTGGATCATTAAGGAACTTTACTACAAATTAGCATTCTAAATTGGAGAAATGATCCTTGGGGAAACAAGCTGGTTTTGGAAATTCCTAATTAAAGACTGGCTACTTAGTAAACCATCTTTTATCATATGCCATAAAACCATAAAAACTTCTGTAGGGCATGATATGTATTTATAATGTGCAAAAAAGAATATTTAAATTGGGCACATAAGGAAACTAAATTATCACAAGTTAATACAAAGATTTTAATGTAATTCTATTCTGGATATAATTACATAAAAGAAATTAAATAATCCTTCTTTTTCCTGCCAATTTACAAAAAAGAAAACAAAACTGAGGGAAAGTGATTTATGGAGATCACGTAATTTGTGGAAAAGGCACACTAAATCTCTAGTCTCTTGACTTCAGTACTCTTTCAACTACATTCAACTGCCTCCTCTCATACATGAAAGCAGTTTTGGCCCAACAACTTTCCTATTATTTGGTTTTGCCGTAAGTAAATATTTTGAGAAAAAATAAAGAACGCATTATCTCGGAGAAATCCTAGTAAATATCTAAAGAAATGAAAAAAAGCATACGACAACAACAAAAATCTGCCTTTTTGGTCAGCTGAATCAAATGTGTGTTCATTTTTTTTTTTTAAGTCATGGAAACTGCTTGTGACCAAATTTCTGTATACACAAATAATCCAAATATTATATGTGCAAAATCTGGAAGTCACTGATTCAGTCCCAAACTGTACCCATTATATTTCAAGCACGTTGCGATAGCTGACAATGATCAGTTGCTCATTGTCCTAGCCTCAGCCAGATGGCATTTGGTTGAACCTAAATGAAAGTCATGCTCTTGAAAAGGCAGCAGACTGCAGCAGCCTCCAGAAGAGAAGCAGGGAGTAACATTTGTCAAGAAACAAATTAAAATGCCAGATTTTGTGCTCTGCAATTTTATTTCCTTTATCCTTTTTAACACAAGAACTCTTTGAGAAACGTATTGTTATTCCTAGTTTATGAGAAATAAAACTGAGCTGAGGTTCAGGAACTCTGGTCCAAGGTTTTAAGTGTCAGAACTGGGATTAGCATCACTGTCTGTTCAGCTCAGCAAATTATGTTATTTCTAATTTGCTCTAGAACCAAGGACAGTTCTGGTAAAGGAAACTGGTGATTATCCTATATAATAAAAGGCTAATATGCAAATCAACCGAAAGGCAGAACAACTGGTCACTATAACGTGCATTGACCACCAGGGGGCAGACGCTGAATGCAGGAGCTTCCCCCTGATGGTCAGTGCACTCCCACAGGGGAAGCACCACTTAGCCAGAAGCCGGGCTCATGCTTAGCAGTGCTAAGGATGTCCGACTGAAGGCTTAGGCCTAAGCCGTGAGTCGGACATCTCCCGAGGGCTCCCGGACTGTGAGAAGGCACAGGCTGGGCTGAGGGACCCGCCACCCCCCACTGAGTGCACAAATTTCGTGCACTGGGCCTCTAGTGTAATATATTTACCTAGATTTAGGTGTAAGGTATTTAAATTATTGTTAAACTAACAGTTTTAGGTAGGTTCCATGTTAGGTATTTAAATTAACTTATTAAGATAACTTTACTATTGGCATATCCATTAGATTCTAAGTCTTATTTCTGACTCCAAGAATAAGAAACCTAGAATAAGGATAAACATGAAAAGGTTCAAAACAAAACAATCTAAGTCATGTGGTCATTTACAAGAACATGGATTAGTTGGGATGTTTAGTACATGGTGATAAACTAGGCAAAATCATGGCAGGGGATCTCAGTCTGAGCCAGCTTAGGCTACTGACTGCCCCTTGAGTAAGTCCTGCCATCTACATATGTAAACCTTCATTTACAATCTGAGCTGAACAAGGAAACCTTATCACCATCACTAAACTACAGCTTAAAGGACTTGCCCCACAGGGGGCGGGGCGGGGGAGGGCGGGTGGGGGGGAGCGGGGGGGGGGGGGGAGTAACAGCAGCTGTAGTGCAGCAGTACCAGGGATGTTAAGGATCACGTTGGTATTAGTAAAAATAATCAACTGTCTGCATTTTGCATGTACAATTTGCTCTATTCCAAAGCACAATGCTAAAGGAAAGGAATGGGTATATCTGTTTTTTAATCTATTTGGTAGATGACAGGCAACCTGTTCAGTATAGGAATTGATGTTTTTGAGAAAATGCACATACTGGGAAAGTATGCATTTATTAGCATAATTGCTGGAGTTTACCAGATTAACTTACATATGATTTGGACATTGTTGATACTTGTTGGCAAGAGTAAGGTTTTTCTTAACAATAATTACCTTAATTTCTATAATTTAATATTTATATACAGGGTATGGCAAAAGTAGGTTTACAGTTATAATACAAATAAATAATGCAATAATTAATACATAACAATATAAGCATAAACTCTGTGTTTCCTGTACTCACAACTGTAAACCTACTTTTGCCCCACCCTGTATCTTTTATAGATGCTCAACTGAGAAAGGCTACTTATGTAAATTAAATGGTAGGGGTTAAAAAATAAAAAGACAGTAGTCTTAATTCACCTTTCCCCTTCATTATCTCAAATTTCAAAAGGGACGCCATACTTTCTCAGACTTTACCATGTATCAAATGGCAGTAACTGACCAGGACTTACATTTGACGTTTGTTGCAGAATCTGACAAAATATCTGTCTAGTACATATAAGTGTACAGTCGTCCCTTTTTTCCATAGAGTGCATATTCTTAATTATTTAAGAGTCCATGTACCTGGGGAAAGGTTGTGAACTTCATAAAGCAGCCACTTGAATATTTGCTAGAATTCAGATAATCTTGAGTATCAATTTAGTCTCCAATATTTTGGAATGTGGGAAACCTCAAGACAGTAGTTGTGTTTTTCGTATCTGTTTGAGGGAGAGAGAGAATATGTATTAGGGTAACGATCCCAGGTCCACAGGAGTCCACAGTCCATGGCATGCAAACCTCAGCTCACCGGCATCCAGGGCATCCAGTTACTTCCATGTCTCAGGGCTTCCAAGGTTATGTCAGGGCTGAGCCAGACCTCAGGAGACCTGCTGTGGTTTGAAGTGTTGCTGAGTCTGCTCCCAGTTTTAAGGAGACCTGGAGGAGGGGGGTTGGCAGGAGGCCTGTCTGCTTGAGAGTTGTCTTTCCCATCTGGGCTTGAGTGCCTGCTGGGCTGGGGAGTGTACTAAGTTATCAAAAGCAAAGCCCTTGAGTTATAGCACTTCCCACTGGGGCATAGACTCTGACAAGACTCCTCAATGTTTTTCAAGTTGTTCCAAATATTGCCTGTTGAAATAGATCCTCTCATCTGTAAAATGCCAGTGACAAGCTAGAATCCTTATAATCTTAGCCCCCATCCCACCCCACCCCACCCCCACCTGTCCTCACACACCAACACTAGAAGCTGAGTCCTGGGGTGGTACAGCTGCTGTTTTTCTGCCTGTCCTTTAAGGCTAACAAGTATTAAGACAGACAGCTGTGATTAAGACAGAACCAGGTGAGTTCCAACTTCAGCTCCAACACTCACACCCGAGCTGTGACAATTTACAAGCTGCCTTACTTTTCCAAACCTCAATTTCCTGACTTAAAAATCAGGGTAATAAGTATCCATATTTCAAAGAAAATGGAGAAGCATCAAATGACAAGATATTTGTAAGTACATAGCAACTCACAGTGTACTATGTAAACAGTAGTTGTTATTATTGCTGACATTAATATTTTTGCCTCAGAGATACTCCGAGGTTATTTTATTTATCCTTGATGATTTAAATACATTTTGGAGTGAGTCAAATGTTTTTAATATTCTTAATGTGTTGCCTATAACATGTCGGATTTTAATGACAATATTATTGGGTTAAAATCGAATCTAGCATTTTAATTTCTACTTTCTATGTATTATTAGAGAAATACATTCTAATAGTTCTAATCTCCAGACATCAAGATCTGAAAGGAGAATTAACTTAATACTTTTAATATTCTTGTAACCTATATCAAAAAGCAGATAAATGAGAAAACAACATGGAGAGATTATTTTTACTAAGGGCTTCTGTAAGGGTATACTGAAATACTTACATATATTAATGTCTCTTTAAATATATCACCCATTAATAATTGTCAACTATTTTTTTAAAAAAAAATAGCTTGAGAATCCTATCCTGAGAAAAATATAAAGCTGAATTTTCCTTTTTTTAAATGGTCCTAGATGATGGAGGAAGCAGACATGTGCACAGTGCCTGGTGGTTTGGCCAGAGTGAAGCAACAGTTTGAGAAGGACAAAATCGCTTCTTCCTATAATACCTTTTCTCAGCACCAGTACCAGCATCAGAACAGATCTGAGCAGGTAATACTACTATAGTTCATGGATAAATCAAGTAAGGTTGAAATGCTCTCATTTCAGTACCAGTGTAGGCACTGCCCCTACCAACCCCACCCCTTTAGTGGTACATTTATTTTCATTCCTCATTAACAAAAAATGGTAAAACGTACATGTTTTAGAAAACCATTTTTAAAGCATATCAACGTACCAGTTTAATTCTTGGAGAATTTTGCCACATTTCTTGGGAACCATGCTGGAATATTTTTCCTCTCGGCATATAATGTTTCAAACGTAAATGAAAATTGAACAGCTTAGGTTAGTCAGCAGGTAAGTAGAAATGTTGAGTATAGTTTTTATATTGAGCCTCTTCTTCTAGGTTATAATTCCTAGTAAACTATCTGCTTGTCGTTGGCACAAATTAAACCTGAAGCGTTATTCAGCTGTTTTATTGCAGTGAGTTTTCTGTTTTCTTTAAAAAATCATCAAAAATTGGCTAGTGGAACCCAGATGTTATGTAAAACCGTATAATGATACCTTATATAAAAGATTTTCCCCATTTCATTCTTCCATTATCATATATCTCTAAATATTACCGTGGGATATAATGATATTTGAATGTAAGAATCTAAGTAATAAAACTCATTAGTCTGAGCTTGGTACTTTGAAAATAAGGAATCGCATTATAAACGGCTGCACTTAGGCCCGTGTTTTCCATGAGGAAGAAAGTCACCGGGGTATTTCTGAAATTTTGTAGTAGGAGATAAAAGGGGTTTTGGGGTTTGTTTTTTAATCTCTACAATATTTAGAGTTGCCTACATTTTCAAAAATAAGGCAATTGGTATGTTTGGTGGGGAGAGTATATCAGCTAGAATAATAAAAAATCTGATATGTGAAAGGAGTATTTGTTTTCTTTTTCTGGCATTGTCTGAAAACTAAAAAAACATGCAATATAGATAGCTTAATACATTTATGTAAGATTTCTTTTAATTTTACCAAAAGGAAACATAATGTAAATAAGAAATTAAGAAAGGATATAGTTGTAATCCTATATATAGCTGTTGCAACATATGAGTCAATTGTGTTTACTTGAAATTGGTCAACAAGACAAAATACAGTTATTATTAATAATTTAAGTAACAAATTCTACATAGAAATGTAGGTAATGCATTGTAGAGCCTCTGTTTTGCAGGAAGCACTACAGTAGAATGTAAGGGCTATGGGACTTGTGGATCCGAGTTCACAGGCCACCTCTGTCAGCAGCTGAGTGACAGGCACAGGGTACCTTCACGGGTGTATGGCTGGCATTTGCACAGAGTCCCATTCTTAGAAGGGCCCTGCACTTAGCTTAATGCTCTACTTCCATCTTCTTGAAGTTCTGAATAGTTCCTTAACAAGGGACCCTACACTTTCATTTTGCACTGGGTCTGGCAATTCTGTGCCCGATACCACATAAATCAAATTCATAACCCACTTAAGCTTCTGTTTCTGATAAGTTCGATGAGAAACGTGTTGAGTGATTTGTTTATTCATGAGGTTATTATAGAGTTCTAATATAATAACAAAGGGCTATTTCTGTGAAAGTATTTCATTATCCACGAAACTTGGACTCAGTGAGGACTCTTTAATATTACAAGACAGAAAACCCAACCCAGAGTGGCTGAAACCCAAGGCAACCTGATAGATTCACCAAAAGGCAATCTTATGGAAAGAAGGTTTGCTTTAAGCTCCAGTGGTATACCAGAGCAGCTGGCTTATGCCCAACCCTTGGATTATTTAATTTTTAGCTATCTTGTTAGCCAGACGATGTCATGTTAATAGCTTGAAATTAGCCATAGTGAAAATATTTATATCAGGAAAAATTGCCAAATGCAACAAATCAAGGATTTATTTCTTTCCTTCCTTTTTTTAGAACCCATTTTTAAGTGTGTAAGAATCTTCATTGATATAAGGGCTCAAAATATGTGCCTTGTATGGTGGCTACGCACAGAAACTGAAGTCAGATCACTTGGGTCCAAATTCCTGCTCCATCGTATTAGCTGTGTGACAATTGAGTTTTCTCAATTATAATTAAAGTCAAAGTCAAGGTTATAATAGTACTCCCTCAATAGGTTTGTTAAGAGGATAGTTAGTTATATTTGTAAAGTGCTTAAAATTGTGCCTGGCCCATTTTAATCACCGCACAAGTGTTTGTTTAAAAAGGGTTAAGTATCATCTTTACTGTATTTCTTCTTTTCTACCTCTCAGCCTTGCTTCCTTTGAACTGCCCCCATTCTCACCCAGGTTGTCCCCAGATAGTTGTAAAAAAATTCTTTTTTTGCAGAGAAAGGGTAAGAACCCTTTTTCAGAAGTCCCAGGAAAAGGCCTTACCACATCTAATTGGCTCTAAATGAGACACACAAGCCCTATTAGCACTAATTGCTATAGCCAGAGATGCTGGTTGGCTTAGGCCTCTGTACCTGTTTCCCTAAATTTTCAGCATATACAGTTATCAATAAGGAATAAGTGAATACTAGGTAAATACAAAGGCAACCAACAAACTGTACATACTTTCACAATAATCTCCTTGCAAATGTAGTTTATTATTAAAAGATGTAGATGCTATTCTATGAATATGAAATACTGTGTGTGGGAGTAGGAAAAAAACCAACCAGGCACTAGAAGTCAAATCTGCATGACTCTGGGTCTGTAGTGACCTCTCAGTTTCATTATCTACATTTAGACATGCTAATAATACCCAATAATTCCATGAGGAATGACTAAACCTAATTCATAATGCAATGCAATATAAATAAAATATAAAGAGGACATATGTAAAAACAAACTATTAAAGACAATTTATTGAACTGTATGCTAAAATCCGTAGGAAAAGAAAGAAAAAAATTTACCTGCATTTTAGAAAATGAATAACTTTATAATGCTTTATTGGAAATTTGAAATACATATTCAATTTAGTAATAGAGTGGAAAATGTAGAAAAATTCTGTCTTAGATATTAACTTAAACTTTTAAAGCTATCAGATACATTCTAAAAATCACTTTCTTTATCAGCAGAGATTGAGGACAAGATGCTTGCTGGTCGGGACAGACAGTTATTTCTGTCTTACCCAAGCTGTTGTTGGTTCTAAGGGTATTCCCAGACTTTTTTCTTGTTAAAAGTCCTTGAGATTTACCTGTCAACTAAGTCTGCCTCTGGCCAAAAATTTATATATTATATATTTTTATTTTGTCAACATAAAATTAATATTAATTTGGAAATCAAGTTTCATTAGAGTTAAGAGAAAGAACATTTCTTTTTGGGTTTCTAACAATATTTAATGTCACCATTAGTAATAATTTCATAAAGTATAATAATTAAGTCCAATCTGCTTATTTTTTTCCTAATGTATTTAAGTCAGATGTTTCAGTATAATTAGCTTATGATTGGGTAACAGTTTGTGTGGGAAATTAGCAATGGGGCTAAACAAGTTTATATATATTTTTTGTTTTTCATTGATTTCAGAGAGGAAGGGAGAGGGAGAGAGAGATAGAAACATCAGTGATGAGAAAGAATCATTGATTGCCTGCCTCCTGCACACCCCCCACTGGGAATCAAGTCTGCAACCTGGACATGTGCCCTGACCAGGAATGGAACCATGTCCTCTTGGTTCCATAGGTTTACGCTCAACCACTAAGTCACGCCCTCCAGGCACTAGACAAGTTTTGAAAATTAAACTATCGTTGAGGTTAAAGATCCCTTCTGTTTTATGATTGATCTGACTCTTTTATAACTATTGAAAAGGGATTCTGAAATAGAATTTAAAAATGTGGTAGAAGATAGAGAAACACTCATTTATGCCGGACATTTCAAAGTTTGGGTAATATCCACCATTTTCAACATCACCCATTTAGATTCTGCTTTTTAAAACAGTCATTCCTGATTCCAATGTCTATGAATGAAACCCAACCCTGCTAAGGGATTATAATCACTCATTTTATCTCCTGTTGATATTTAGGCTAGAAATATCTCATCAGCATTGTTTCCGGCCTTGCCTTAGGATGGAGTTCTTAGCATTCCATGCCAGCGAAATTATTTGTTATCCTTAATGCTAGAATGGAAAGGACCACTTAAGAGGGATATTTTTAATCCATGTATGAAAATCAGGCTCAATTTGGAAGAGCATTCTGAATAATTCATCCCCTCATTCTTAAAAGGGTGTCTTAAAATATGCTGGAGCAGATTAGAATAGATGTGTTATTGGCATGAAAAGCCATTGTCTTTTTTCTGAGTTCATTTTCACTTGTCCATTCTAGGGTTTATTTTTTTAAAAGACATTCTTCCTCTTTTTCTTTTTTTTTTCAACAGCTTTATTGAGATATGATTTTCATACCATAAATGTCACCCTACAATTCAACGACTAGAACAGTGGTCGGCAAACTCATTAGTCAACCGAGCCAAATATCAACAGTACAATGATTGAAATTTCTTTTGAGAGCCAAATTTTTTAAACTTAAACTTCTTCTAATGCCACTTCTTCAAAATAGACTCGCCCAAGCCGTGGTATTTTGTGGAAGAGCCACACTCAAGGGGACAAAAAGCCGCATGTGGCTCGCAAGCCACAGTTTGCCAACCACGGGACTAGAATATTTACAGAGTTGCAGTGTCCCCACAATCTAATTTCCTAGCATTCCCATTCCCCCCAGACCCATGAGCAGACTGAGATGTCTATTCCTTGTGCCACAGTCTCACACATAGGGTTTGATTCTCATCTTTTCCTGTGAATTTCATCTTCATTTTCTTTCCCCGTATTTATGCAGTACTGAGTAGCTCTTTGCTTGTGAATTGTGAAGTCCTAGAAGGCTCTTCTTTTCTGGAGTTGCTTTTTTATTATTTTTAAATATCTTAAGTAGAGAACAGATGGAACCCCAAAATCTTTGGAAGTAATCAGTGCAATTCAAAGCTCAGGTAATTGCTTTCATGTGAAAATGGTTGCACCAAATCCATGTCAAGAGTCTGAAGTATTCCTGACCTTCACTCCATGTTGCCAAGTCTGATGTGGACCAAGGCGAGCTACAAGACAGTGTTTCTTTCCACATACATCTGTGTCGCAAAAATCCTAATGTCAACATTAGCACTCTGTAAGATTATCTGTATTTGGCACAATCCCTAGAGAATTCTAGGTTGATAGAAATCATTTTTGACAGCTTGTGACAGATATAATCTGACATCTATGTATTTTAGACTCTTAAAAGGTGACCCATAATTATTTTCTAGCAAACATATTTTTATCAGCTAAATGTCCACATTGCAAATCATTTCTCATAAAAGTGCTTTAAGCCAACCCTTAACTTTCTGCCAAATGTATAATTTTTCAAGGTCATAGATTGCTATGAACAGCCCCTACCTGAACCTAGATCTCTATCAACACGTAAGGTTGTGACCACAAGCATGCTTTGTGTTGTCCTTTAATTGTGTGCACAAATTTTAAATAACTATTACCATTTAAAGTAATCTAACTCAAAATGAGGCAGTTTGGAGTAATGGTTAGGCCTGCTGGTTCCAGAGTCAGACATCTCAAGTTAAAATCCTTGAGTTAGCCACCTAGTCTCTTCTGTAAAACAATGATGAAATAACAGGCATATTTTACAAATAAAACGAGATGGCCCCTATAAAACTCTTACTGTAATGCCTGGCATATATGAATTGTTCAATAAACACCAGCTACTAGTATGTTCATCAGTAGTATTGCACGATGGCCAAGAGAGCATTATCAAGTGGTAATTATTCTCAAGGTAGAATATGACTCATAAACATTTTATGTATATGTAAAAAGGCAAAGAAGGGTAATATCGCTCTGTGCCTCACACCTTAGCTTTCTTTTCGGTTCTTTGGCCTTCGGAAACAATCATTTCCCAAGAGCTCATTGGGTAATTAAAGATTAGTTTAAAATTAACACGCCTGTGTATGCTTTGGGCATGTGTTGCTCTGGAGTAATCAGTAACTTCAGTGCATATTTTAAAAGTTGTCATAACAGGTCTTCTTTTGAGGAAAAAATGCTTAACCTCAGCTCTAGGAAATGACCAGATGAGGGGGACCTCTCCGAAGAGAGGAATAGCCCTAAAATGTGCACAGGTTTGCTGCAGCCCTGGGATGCCATTATGAATCGAAGTTTGTTTTTTAAGTGGGAGCAAATGAATAACATAGTGTTTGCCTTTGAAGACTGCTTTAGTCACAGTATTGTGACAAGATGTACCGAGAGGAAAATAATATAATTAATATATGGATTGAATCAGGCAGGAGAAAAAGAGGCTACTACACTGCTTGAATAAATGAGGAAAAGAGGAAGAGTTGAGGGAGTATTGATTTTTTTCCCATTTCTACAAGGGTTGTGGTTTCTCAGCCTGTTTCAGCTGATGAATGGAAGGGAAGGAAAAGTAATTGTGAGGGATAAAATTTACCTCATGGCATTTTCTGGTTTGTGCAGTTGAAACCATGAAGATGAATATATTCCTACAACTGTCTTAATAAAATATAGCAAGTATATTTCAACATGCAATGTTAATGTGTACACATACCAAGAAATAAGGCCCCTGTTTGCTGGGGACCTATTCTTTCCCTTGGGCACAGGCCAGAGTGTCATCATGAGCTTTCTCCAGACAGGCTGGCAGACACATGAACCTTACGCAGGCTGAGTGAGCAGAGCAGGATCCCTGTGCATGTTTCCTTGGTCTCAGGATAACACAAAACCGAAAGGACACAAGCCTTGTCCTCGAGAGGCTCAAAGTAAGGCTAATCGGTAGATTAGACATAATAGTTTTACTCTGTTAAAAATTAAAACTCTGCCTGACCAGTGTGGCTCAGTGGTTGAGAGTCAACCTTTGCACTAGGAGGTTGTGGTTTGATTCCTGGTCAGGGCACATGCCTGAGTTGCAGACTCAGTCCCCAGTATGGAACATGCAGGAACCAGCTGATCATTGATTCTCTCTCATCATTGATGTTTCTCTCTTCCTCCCTCTCCCTTCCTCTATGAAATCAATCTATCCTATCTAATAAAAGAGTAATATGCAAATTGACCATACCTACACTATACCCACAAGCCACACCCACCAACCAATCAGGAGCGAGTATGCAAATTAACCCAACCAAGATGGCTGCAGCCACAGAGAGAGCAGGAGGCTTGGGTTTCCCCAGCAATGGAGGAAGCCAAGCTTTCTGCCTGCTCTGGCCTGCCTTGGCCTCCGCTCAAGTCTACAAAGTTTCAATTATAGAAGATAAATAAATCCCAGATACCAGGGCCTCCGCTTGGGTCTCCGGGGGCATGGCCAGCCTGCAAACCACCACAGGCCCCTCACCTAACCTAGGCCGCCCCATGCCCCAAGGGAACCCCCACCCTGATCCAGGACACCCTTCAGGGCAAACCAGCTAGCCACCTCCCATGCACCAGGCCTCTATCCTATCTAATAAAAGAATAATATGTAAATTGACCATCACTCCAACACACAAGATGGCTTCCCCCATGTGGTCAAAGATGACGGCCTCCATGTGGACACAAGATGGCTGCCACAAGATGGCCAGCAGGAGAGGGCAGTTGGGAGGGACCAGGCCTGCAAGGGAGGGCAGTTGGGGGCGATCAAGCCTGCAGGGGAGGGAAGTTAGGGGTGACCAGGCTGGCAGAGGAGGGAAGTTGGGGGGGACCCAGGCCTGCAGGGGAGAGCAGTTGGGGGGACCAGGCCTGCAGGGGAGGGCAGTTAGGGGTGACCAGGCCAGCAGAGGAGGGAAATTGAGGGCGACTGGGCCTGCAGGGAAGGGCAGTTGTGGGGGACCCAGGCCTACAGGGGAGAGCAGTTGGGGGGGACCAGGCCTGCAGGGGAGGACAGTTAGGGGTGACCAGGCCTGCAGGGGAGGGAAGTTAGGGGCAATCAGGCTGGCAGGGGAGTGGTTAGAGGGTGATCAGGCTGGCAGGCAGAAGTGGTTAGGGGTAATCAGGAAGGCAGGCAGGCGAGCAGGCCTAAATGGGCAGTTGGACATCCCTTGAGGGGTCCCAGATTGGAGAGGGTGTAGGCTGGGCTGAGGGACACACACCCCCGTGCATGAATTTCGTGCACCAGGCCTCTAGTATATATATATATATATATATATATATATATATATATATATATATATATATATATATATACAAAAGCCTAAGTGACTGTTACAACTGGTCGACCAGTTGCTATGACATGCACTGACCACCAGGATGCAGATGCTTAATGCAGGAGCTGCCCCCTGGTGGTCACTGTGCTCCCGCAGCCAACCTCCCGCTGCTGGCCAACCTCCCGCAATCCCTCCCCCAGACTGGGCGAGATGGCCCCGAACAGTCCCAATCGCTGGCCAGACTGAGAGACACCACCCGTGCACAAATTCGTGCACTGGGCATCTAGTAAAAATATATTCTTAAAAAATAAAAACTCTAACAACAAATGTTTTACCTCTTTTCCCTTCCAAGTCCAGACCTGTTAAGCAATTTACCTTCTACAACTCTTTGTCAGTGCCTGTTTTTGTGATGAAAAGAACATAAAATTAACTTTTGCATGCTGGCTCAGAATCAGAAGACCAACTCTTTTCTAAATAAATCAAACAATAAAACAATGGCCTCTACCAATTAAAGTCTATAATCCAGTTGAGGCCAGAGCTGCACAAGCTGGTTTATGCAGAATTCAGTGGATTGGTAATATCTATTAGCCAAAACTTTACAGTTCCTAACTGTGCCATACAGCAGACCAGCTATACTTTACACTAGAAACTCAGGTGATGTTTGTTTGTTTTTTCAATTCAGCAAGAATTGGAAATACAAACTCTAATCCAACTGTGGGTTTCTAGATGCCTATTTAATAAATTGACTCATTTTGCATCCGCTCTTGCACTCAAACCTATCTCTGTTATGCTCACATTGGCCATTCTATTACTGCTTTTCACACCTGTGTCCTGGCCACTGCTGCCTGGATACTTTGCAGCTGGTGACCTCCTACAGCTGTTTCTATCTGTGTCTCCGCTCTTCCTACCCATGTACACCATCCTGTGGTTCTGTAGGTCAGGGTGGAATCCTATACCTTCTTCGTACAGAAATCAAATAGTAAAGAATTATATTTTGGGAACAATTTGTTGCTCAAGTTGTCAAATAAATTAACTGCATGTAGTACTGCTTGTACCAATATGAGAAAAACAAAGGCAAAACACAAACTAAACTCCATGGCAACTTGTATTTCTCAGGATGAAAGGAAGAGAGGTTTCTCTACAAGCCCCAACGAACCACTAATTGTTCCCCCGTGTCCATTAAGGCTTGCATGACTCTGGTCTGTTTAGAAAGGCATCCACAGTCCTTAAAAAATTCCTACCATGTGCTACTACCCAAGGGTCCCCTGGATTGCAGTACAGGAGTGTAGTGGTAGTGGATTTCAATGAGGCCTCTGTCTGCTGGTTTCTATATCACTCTGGACCTGAATCAGGACAGCTTTCAGAGTCCCTGACAACCACCTCCTACCTCTCCCCTGACTGGATAAAGAATCAGAATCAAATCACTCTCCCTGGTAGGCTGGGACATGGAATCAGTGGGAGCTCTGGTCACCTAAGTCATCTACACCCTCCTGGAGGTGGGCCTCAACTCTGGTGATACACAGAACTCCCCCAGGAAGCACAGGTAACTCTGATTCACTAGTTCTGGCATGTAATCAGAGACCAGGGGATTTTATAGCTCTCCAGGTGATTCTAATGTACAGTAATGAACATGACAATTCCAACCTGAGCCAGGATTTGTTATCCCAGAGATGACCACGCCCCTCAGTCGACTCTCCTCATCCTTGGGCAAATACCAGAGCCTTCTAAAAACATCATCCTACTGTGGCATTTTAAATTCATTTCTTTTGTACAGAGGACAAATTATAACAATTTGAATACTATAATTCATCATTTGCACAGTGTTCAGAAATATTTGGGGGAGCTTTTGGAGACTTTGATGAAGTCCACTTTAGGCTGGGGTTCAGTTTGTGAGCCTAACATAAACATTTGTACCACTATTCCAAAAATATCAGCAAAGTTTCCCCAAATCGCATTTTTGTTGTTGGTGTTATTGGTTGTTTTTTTTCTTTTGGAGGATCAAAAAAGCTTTCCTTTTGTCCTCAACTCCTTTCCTTTCTGTCTTTATTTTTCTAGGCCTTTCATGTCAACATAAGATATTATGATAATGAGAAAGTATAACATCAAGACTGGGTACAGAAAATAGAGAGAAAAAAAATAATTTGTGGGAAATAGGGAGTGTAAAAATGTATGGATGAATTATATAAAACTAATTTTTCTGTATCAGAATCAAACTCAAATATGTTGATTTCTCCCTATAAAAACAGTGGTGAGACAGACAATAGCATTTTGCACAAAATGCAAATTAAATTACTTAAATAAAATGATCATGAGTGCTGTATTTGACACCTATGCTCATTATAATATCTATTTTTATAATTTTGAGATATGTGATCAAATTTATCTTTTAGTACTTCATAGACCACACTGCTTGAAATAAGCATTAAAGACCTATAATTGCTTCGAAGCCTTTTTGAATCTCATCTGCTCTGACCCATCCTTCTAGAACAAACTGGGGCTCTAGTCATGACTTCCCAACAAGTGTATACGAGTTATGTCCTTTACAATGCACTGGTATTGGTAAGCTTAGGTGGGACAAAATCCAGTACAGGTCAAAGAGTATGTCCTTAAATTTCATTTCATCTGATTTATTTCTATAAACCTATAGGAGTTAAATGACTCAATTTTTATTACTTGCTGATGTATATTTTTATGTAAAATATTTAAGCAACTACTTAAAGCAAATAGTTATTCATCCTTTTTTTGTAAGAACCTCTTTGCAATTTTGAGACCACTTTAACTTCTGAGATTGATTTTTCTATTTGTTGAATCTTTGCACTTGATGACCGAAATTATATTGCTAGAAACGATGTGTCTCTGAACCACCAACGCTTAAAAAAAGAAAGCAAAATGTGTAGTTACCTGATATAATAGTGAAAATGATATTATGATGAAAGATCCAGTGATATTTTAAGAATGAATATATAGTAAAAATTTCTGCACATGCGTATTAATTTTTGGATTCTTTAAAGACATTTTGTAACTGTGCAGATCTTTGCGTATTTAGTTACTTAAGGATAATGGCTCTCCTTCTTTCTTGTCCCTACTCTATTTTATTTTTTAATTAAATTTATTGGAAACATTGGTTATATAAGTTTCAGGTGTACAATTTTATAATACATCATCTGTATATTTCATCATGTGCTCACCACCCGAAGTCTAGTCTCTTTCCATCACCATATATTTGACCCCTGTGTCCCTCTTCATCCTCCCTGCACGTCACTTGCCCCCTGGTAACCATCATACTGTTGTCTGTGTCCATGATTTATACTCCCCACCCAAGCAAACCAATATATTTTTAGAAAATTATAATTCCTGTTTAAATCAGTGAGACCCTGATGCTTTGAACCAGAGGATTGGGAAGAGTTATGAAATGCACAGGCACCTCTTTGCTTATTTCTCTCTGAATAACCCCTACACACACACACACACACACACACACACACACACACACACACACCCCAAATCCATTAATTCCCTAGTAAGGGGAAATTTTTATATATCGGAACCTGCTTCTTTTTTAGTTTCTGGGTTTATTTCTAGAATGAAGAATTCATGGTTAAATTCATTGACATAGCCACAGACAATGTACTTTCGTTCACTTTTTTTTGGGGGGGGGGAGGAGCTTGTTTAGTTTGTATACTGAGTTACTGGGAAAATAGCTCACAAAAAGTAGGTGTGCAATGAATATTTGTTACATAAAGAAAGCAAACACTAAAATAGCACTTATGAAATGAATAACCTTCTGAACTAGGTACTATTATAATTAATTTTTTTTTTTTTGTACAAGAAATAGGCTCAGGAGAGGTCTAAGAAACATTCAAAGAAAATGAGCAAATGTGATCCTAACCAGGAAGACTAACTCCAGAGTGTGTGTCTTTGTGTGTTTTTTTTTTAATTAGGCTGATAATCATTAAGCATCCACCATATGTCAAGTACAAAATGTGTAATGATGAGTATGATATTAATTTGCCCTCAAAGAGCTCACTCTATCAGAGAGACAGCCATACAACAAATAATCACAACTACAATATAGTAGATTCGATGAGAAAAATATAAATGAAGTTGTTGGAACACAAGAGGTTGTCATAAACTTAATTTAGATAAAGGATTGTCAAAAAGGACACATGAGGGCAGAGAATGCCTCCGCTTAGAATGAAAATAATTTTCATGAATATGGAATTGCATTATAGGCTAAAGGAACAACATATGTTCCTTTATATTTGTAAATAATATATTTGTGAATATGGCAAGGCATAACTGAGGCCTGAAGCTTGAGATGTAGGCAAAGGCCAGTTAATAGAGAATATATGCTTTGTTAAAGAACTGTTACTTTTTTCTATCGCAATCAAGAACCATTGAAGAAAATTACACAGGGGAATAATATGAATAGATATGTATTTAAGAAATACTTTTATGGCTGTATAGGATTGATATTAAGGGGGTCAAGGTTGGACAAAGGAATAAATGTTAGGCTACTACTGAAATAGTATATTAAATCTATGAGGACTTAAGTGGGTCAGAAGGTCTAGAGTAAAGAGGTCATAGACTCAAGATATAATTAAAGATAGAAATTTGCAAAGCTTGAAAATCAATAGAATATTGGTGAGGGAGAGTTAATAGTGAAGGGTATAATAATTATATTTCTCCATTAAGATACATGTTACCTCTGTTTTATTTTTCTTTAGAGTATTTTCAGTTATTTTGCAAGCTTTTTCTATGTAGTTTCACTGCTTCTTGAAACTCTTAAGTTTTATCCTCTTTCATTGTACTTTTATGTTTATTTATATCCTACTGCTTCTTTGGTTTTAAGATGCTTTATGTCTATATTGGATTGAAATATTGTTTAATATACATCAACATAAAACTTCTGGAAGGCATCCTTTACTGCAAATTGAATGTTTTCATACATCCTGTTTTTTTAGTTTGTAAAATAAATATTACTTATATAACTAATATGTTTGATGGCCCTTTGAGAGTGCATCTTCTATACATTCTTGTTATGAATCTTTAGAATTTTTGACACTAGAATATGGCTCTATAAATAACACTTTTTGGAAAGAAGAGGACATTCAGAATTCTAGGGTTTAAAGCTGGCACTGCTTATTCAGAAATCAATTTTTTTCAAAGTCAAATATTTATACTTTTAAATTAAGTATTTTTCAAATGATAGGTTTTGCTATTTATGGCTAAATATGACCAAAGAATAATTATTTTGAGTCAATAAAAAGTTTAAATTAATTGAATAATGATACTTCTCTCATAGATTTATATAATAACATACATAATTCATGCATCTATAAATATAATAAATATTGTCTCAAGAAAATTTCCAGCTAACTGAGCCTTTTTATTCTCTTAAATATCTGTGTATATACTTTTCTATTTTGTGCAGATATAGAGATAGATAAATAAATGACTAATAAATAATAGATAGATATATAACTTTGCAGGCCAGATAGGATTGGCATGAAATATTCAAAGTAATGAAAAACAAGAACCTACAAACAAGATTACTTTACCCAGCAAAGCTATCTAGAATTGGACAGGTTAAGAACTTCCCAGACAAGATAAAGCTTAAGGAGTTCATTATCACCAAACCACTATTACCAGAAATATTAAAGGGTCTTCTTCTTCAAGAAGAAGAATGAGGAGGAGGAGGAGAAGAGATAAAAAATATGAATAATTAAATGGCAATTAATACATATCTATCATCCACCCACATGTTCATTGCAACACTATTTACAATTGCCAAGATATGGAAACAATCTAAGTGTCCCTATTTATGGACATTGAAAATAAGGATGAAGTATTGTTTTTCATTGTCACCATAAGTATTTCAATTTAGTTTTTTTATGTAATAGTAATTCTGCCCAATTCACTCGAATACTGTTTTGAAAATGTATTGTCCTATTTTGAAAGGTTCTTTACCTTTGTGTATGTGATTGTTGCCTTAGTGTATATTTTGGATTCTTGGTACAGGCTTCTCCTCCCTCTGGTGATACCAGCTACTCTATGCAGCATCACAGCACTCCGCATATTTTTTCATAGATGCTCTGATTACTTGCAATTTTATCAAGAGGCCTTTTTCTACTACACTTTGTAAAGTGATTGTCATGTTATTGTTATACCCATTAGTTTCAGTAACTCCACCTACCAATTATGTAATGTTCAAAGATTGTCACTTGAAATACCAAAAAAATAAAATGCTAGGATTATGTGGAAACATTTTAGAATCTCAATCTTTAAACTAGATTTTGATAAAATTGTCCTACTCCTAGGAAAATAATGTGACTATTTGTCCATGAATTCAATCCTACTATCTACCAGGAAGCTAAACATTGGGATTTGAGGATCCTTGAGTTCCGTTAAAGGAGATTTTCATATTAAAAAATAATGACTGTGCAATGTGATACAGATGTGTACTGAAAGTACAGAAATACAAAAAGAAAAGAAGGCCCAGCCAGTGTGGCTCAGTGGCTGAGCGTCGACCTGTGATCCAGGAGGTCACAGTTCAATTCCTGGTCACAGCACAAGTTCAGGTTGGAGGCTTGATCCCCGGTAGGGGGCGTGCAGAAGGCAGCCAATCAATGATTCTCTGTCATCATTGATGTTTCTATTTCTCCCTCTCACTTCATCTCTAAAATTAATTTCTTTTAAAAAGAAGCTGAAATAGGTAATTCTGTCTAGAAAAGTCAAGAAAGGTTTCAAAGCAAAAATAATATTTGAGCCAAGACTTTAAAAGTGTATAAGTGATTGTGGAAAAGCCTTAACTTAAGCTAAAACCCTAGGGATCTCCAATTTTATGCTGTAAATTTTTAAAGTAAATTTTAAAAAAATAAAGAAAACTCAGAGCAAAAAAAAAAAAAAAGTGGAATTTGAATATACCAAAATCTAGACAAAAACAATATATCAATCACAAATTTTTATGCTCATCACTTAAAAAAAGAACTGATTATTCCTTCAAACCTTGAATCCATTGACATTTCTGCTAACTAAATAGCACGTTTTGGTATTGTTTCTGTCTGTTTGACAAAGAGAGAATAACATTAATATATCGTAACTCTCTAGTTTTATTAAAAATGAGATTAGTGATGGGTAAAATTGCTTAATTACTGGCATTGAATATAAAATGTTTTTTTTCTACTCTAGTGAGACAGTTATCATTAACTATTCTGCCAGTCTTTCATCACATGTTTTTTTTTTTCTATTGGCTATACTTCTAGGAGTCAAAATAATAGTGAGTAACCATAAAAAAAAAAAAAAGTCTGTCCTTTTCTTTCCTTGTTCATTATACTAGAATGGGTTTGCAATTTGGAGGGGGGGGGAGAAATGTACAAAGTCTTTTTCTACAATGATAATAACAATGAGAACTTGGGTAGACAGAATGTGAATTCTTTCCTGTGTGTAGAAATCTCCTTAGAAGAAGTGTATAGATTTTTGTAATGTACTTGGCTAATACATGAGCTGATATCAGATGGGTATGAGCCATGCAAACATCATGCTATTGTTTTGCAATTGTGCCATATTTTCTCCTTTAGGTTCCAAAATTAGGGTACATATATCATCTGTTTTTCTTTATTTTAATGGATGAATGGGATAAATAAACCAAGTTTAACTGTTATTTAGTGACTTACCCAAGAGTAGGCCCTACATAGTGGAGGAGGGAGTTAGTACTAACCCCCCATTTCTGAGTCCTGGTTAGTTTACCTATGACAAAAATGGCATTTTGTCTCTTGCAGCCTTATCTACATTTGAGTTTAATTTAAGGAAGCAATTTCATGAATTATTTTGTGTGCATTTATATGGTGTTCTGGCCAGAATTCTTTATTATATTTTATTTGATTAATTTTATTTCTTCCTGAGCATTAAGATGTTTCATCCTTTTACCTAACCCTATACTTTATAGATACCTGCAATTGGGAAGAATGAAAGTCGGATTTAAAATCCAAACAAAATAGTTGCAAAATGATGGAAACAAAATCTTGCAGTATTTTAAGAGAGACTTTATTTAAGTTACATTAACCAGGGGGCAGTAAAATTGATGCATTGAAACAAATATATCAAATTTATGTAGCAATTACAGTTCTATTTAGCAATAGCACATAAGTGCTAAAGTAGAAACTTATAACTCTAAACTTGTACTGTATATGTGTCATCTCTTACAAGAAAATATATTTAAAGATGATAGGATGGAGTGTTTTTACTCAAGTAAATATAAATTGTCTGGGACGCCATCATGCAATGACTGAAGAGCAGGCTGCGTGGGGTGACCAGGCCAGCAGGGGGGCAGTTGGGGGCAATCAGGCAGGTGCGGGGGGGGGGGGAGCGGGGGGGCGACCAGGCTAGCGGGGGGGAGGCAGTTAGGGGTGACCAGGCCGGCAGGGGGGGCAGTTAGGGGTGACCAGGCCAGCGGAGGGGATAGTTGGGGGCAACCAGGCCGGCAGGGGGGGCAGTGAGGGGCAACCAAATGAATGAACAGCAGGCTGCATGGGGCGACCAGGCCAGCAAGTGAGGGCAGTTGGGGGTGACCAGGCTGGCGGGGGGGGGGGCAGTTATGGGCGATCAGGCCGGCAGGCAGAGGCGGTTAGGGGTGATCAGGCCAGCAGGGGGGGCAGTTAGGGGTGACCAGGCTGGCAGGGGGGGCAGTTATGGGCGATCAGGCCGGCAGGCAGAGGCGGTTAGGGGTGATCAGGCTGGCAAGGGGGGCAGTTAGGGGTGATCAGGTAGGCAGAGGCCATTAGGGGCGATCAGGCAGGCAGGCAGGTGAGCGGTTAGGAGCCGGTTGTCCTGAATTGTGAGAGGGATGTCCGACTGCCAATTTAGGCCTGATCCCTGCAGTGGGACATCCCCTGAGGGGTCCCGGATTGGAGAGGGTGCAGGGTGGGCTGAGGGGACCCCCATGCACCAATTTCGTGCACCGGGCCTCTAGTCTATATATACAAGCCTAAGCAGTCGAACGACTGGTCGACCAGCCACTATGACGCGCACTGACCAGCAGGGGGCATATGCTCAATGGAGGAGTTGCCCCCTGGTGGTCAGTGCACTCCCACTGCAGGAGCGCTGCTTATCTGACCGATGGGTGCTAGACACAGGGCCCATGGCTGGCGAGCGCCACTTCGGCAGCTGTGAGCTCACGGCAGGCACAGTGGGGCTGGGATGAGCAGGAGAGGCAGGCAGGAATGGCAGGCGGCATTGAACTGCCAGTTTCGGCCCAATCCCCGTAGGCCACGCCAAGGGACCCCACTGGTGCACGAACCTGTAGAGTTATAAGTATTAAGTATAAAATGTTTGTCATGGAAAATTATAATTTTTAAAAAGTATCAAAGATACATTTATTTCTCCTAACATTTTGCATTTGTCTTTCTAAACACTCAGATCACAATACTGACTTTATTCTTTCAGCCTGATTATTAGCAATAAATATCAGAATCTAAAATTGCTGTGGGTTTCAGGCAAGTTTTTAAAAAATGCCAACTTGGTGCTAAATATGAGTGAGTGATGGAATGCTGACTGAGAAGTACATGCCCCAACTAAAAAGATTGGCTGCCAGTTTGGAATGTGAACCCAGTGTTGCCAGATCTTTAACATTTTAAAAAACAGGCAGAAATCTTCATTTTTGTCAGTGTTAACTAATTCAAAACTTTTTGAAAACTTTGAGTGGGCCAATAAACATGCCTCTGGGCCAGGGCTTGTCCCCTAGGCAAGATTCTATAGCAATGATCATGGTGCCCTTCAAGAAGAATCTTGATATTGGTCAGATTCCCACTGTCCTTGGCTCTTTCATTTACTGTAAATGTCTGACTGCTGCCTGGTTAATTGTAACTTTAACCCTTATACCAAATACTCTGGGGAGGGAGGGAGAGCCATCCACTACAAGTCCACTAGCAAAAACAAACAAACAAAAAACAACCCATAAGTCAATATCTCATGAACTGATTTTAAACTTATTCTTGGTTTAAAGGATTCCAATCTGATAGCTTAAAACTATTCAACTCCATGTAAAACTTAAACAAAACTTTAGTGTTCCTATTTGAGTAGTAGTAATGCACCTTTGCTCACTTGATTATTCCCTATTGAGTCAAATTTTTCAAAATCAGTATTTGTTAGTCATGTAGATGTCAAGGTAAAAATGAACTCCCAACTTCAAATGACTTCATATACATGTGTTCCTGGAGAGTCTTCTATCCTAAGATTTTTAGCAGTATGTCAACTGCTTCATCATATCAATCAATCAACAGTTGTATACTTGTGTCAGACCACATTCTGTAGTAACAGCAGAATGTAGTAATTTTGTTGGATCAACAAAATTAATAGGATCTTTAAAATTCCAATTCAGCCAGGGTCATCTGTGCTAACCAAAATCAAAAGTATGCCTATGTGTAAAGAGAGAAATACACACTAGCACAATGTGGTCTGTTTATACTGCTTATATTTAATGGTTACATTCTTCAATTGAACTCTGGATGTGTCATCTAACTAGATCAGGGGTCCTCAAACTTTTTAAACAGGGGGCCAGTTCACTGTCCCTCAGACCATTGGAGGGCTGGACTATAGTTTAAAAAAAAACTATGAACAAATTCCTATGCACACTGCACATATCTTATTTTGAAGTAAAAAAACAAAATGGCAAAAACACCCGCATGTGGCCTGCGGGCCATAGTTTGAGGACGCCTGAACTAGATGGTCAACTTGAAGTCCAGATGTTTTTCTGTAACATGAAAATTTGGCTTATAAACAACAAAATATATTTATTTTTCATCAATAATCTACATTTTCTTTTTGAGGTTTATATTTCTCATACTGGGTACAAGTTGCTTCATTAGTATTTTTTTTTTCTTACTATGGGTGGCTCTCAAAGATATCTATGTCCTAATCTCCAGAATTTGTGGAAATGTTAAATTACATGACAAAGAATAATTAAGATTTCAGGGGAAATTAGGGCTGCTAATCAGTTGACTTTTTCACAGGGAGATAATCCTGGATTATTCAAATTATTACAAGGTCCTTAAAGTAGAAAGGGTGGCGGGGGGGGGGGGAGTTCAGAGGAGAGATTCAGAGAGATGGCAGTGTAAGAAACTCTCAGCCTGATAGAGAAGGGGGCCATAAACCAAGGAAAATGGGTACCCTCTTAAATTGCAAAAGGATTCTCCCCTAGAGCTACAGAAAGGAATGCATACCTTCTGACATCTGCCAATACCCAGAGAGATCCATTCAGGGCTTCTGACTTACAGAACAGTAAGATATTGAGTTTGTGTAATTTTAAGTCACTAAATTTGTGATCATTTGTTACAGCAGCCAAGCAAACTAATTCTTTTTCAGAGGCCTCTATCACTGAAATTGCATTAACAAAAAAAGTTAAAATTTTCAGACTTTTCTTAAGGTATGTTTATTCATGCATCCATTCACCCATTCATTCATTCATTTATTTTCAGGAGGTAATCCGCAGCAGTCAGCTTGACATTTCAAGAAGCAGCCAGGAAATGGAAAGAAATGAACAGGAAACTTCCAAAGCACACAAAATAGATGTTCTTGGAACAGAAATGGTAACTACTTAGAAAGACATCACTTTCCAAACAGTTTTCAGACCTGTGTGGAAATTTTTACCTTGCTGCAAGCAATTGCTTTACTTGTACTTTATGTCTTTAATATCAATTCATCAGTGTTTCCTTTCCCATTTTGGAGTTGACAATCTTTGAAAAAATGAAACAAGCACCCTAAATATATGAGTGCACTTTATGTGTCAATCCATACATGTTCTGTTATAGCATGAGCCCCTGCATTAAAATATGAGGTAAAAGCATTTAACATCTCTCAATGTGCACTGAAGTCTTGGATGAAAATCACCATGAAATAATAAATACATGTGCAATACTAAAATCACTGACTTCTTTAAAATAATTATTTATTTAAAATTATCTTTATACACAGGTCTCTCATCTTGAAAAGCACACTGAGGAAATAAACCAAGCTTCCCAGTTACATCAATATGTTCAAGAAACAGGTCAGAGTCTGGTATTATTTGACCCAAATATTCTTTTCTTCTATTCATATGTCTGTGTTTGAATGGAGGACTTCCAAAGCACAATCCTCTCACTATGCAAAGTTGATAACTGTGACTCATCATCCCAAAGGGAACAGGGTAGTATTTCTGTGTATAATTATGTTCTACCTGTGGTGATAGATGCAATAAGCTTCTAAAATAGTTCATTGCTCATCAACCTATGATGTATTCCTCCTAAAAGCTAGGTGATAAGCTAACCACCTCTGAATTGCTTTTTGCCTCAGGGAACTATAATAAAACTTGATGTTCATCAAGCTCCTTGAGAACAGATATGTTATCTAGATTGTATTACTTTTAATAACAGATTTAAGCATGTTTAAGGCCACTTCTCCAACCTACAGATATGAGATTAAACTAAAGGCAAATCTGTGCAAGTTTGCATAAAATGTGTACTGTTTGTCTTACCTATACAAGGGGAATGAGAAGTTTTGTTGTCCTGAAGAGCTAAAAGGGAAGATTTAAGCCACCTGTTATTGGAATGTTACTTGACTATTTTGTTTTTTCTTAAGGAAGTCGGTCTTCCTTTTGCGTTCTTCTCCTGCTCTTTTCATGTTTTATAACTTTTACAACTTTTTTTCTTAAACATAAAAGTAAAACATGCTTGCAGAAAATTTAGAAAATATATATAATTAAAATAAATAGCAGTCTCATCACTTATGACTTCCCATTCAGAGATAACCACCACTATTTTATTTTGTATATTTCTTGACCTATGTACCTTGATTCTCTTTACTGAACTTATATTGTGAGAAGTTTCCCATGGAACCATAATTTTTTCTCAAACATCATGTTTGTTAGTTACATAATATCTTTGTGCTCTTTTCTACTTGTAGTCATAGATACACCTGAAGACGAAGAAATTCCAAAGGTTTCAACTAAGTTTTTAAAAGAGCAATTTGAAAAATCTGCCCAGGAAAAGGTCCTTTGTTCTGATAAAGAAGCAACTCCAGCCAAGCAAATTAAGGTAAGACAATTTTTCTACATATTAAGTATGAAGCTAGATGGAAATGCATAGCATTTTCCAATTATTGAATGTTTGAGATGGTTTTTCAACAACAACAAAAAATATTCTGAACATTGCTTATTCTGTCTCATAGAAGAATATTATTCTACTACTTGAGGAAAGCAATAGAATTAGAACATTTCTTGCTAGAGAAAATAGGGGAAGAAAAATTGTGTATGCTCTAAACTTTAATAACTAATATTAGATAAAATAATAAAGTCAAGTTTAAATGCCAGATACCTAAACAAAGCAAAACAATCATCAAAACAAGTACTTTAAGACTTTTATTGTTTCCTTCTAGATTACTCGGCACAGTACATTAAGTAAGGAGGAAAAATAACCAAGATTTTATGTATATGTTACAATACTGAGTCATTGATGTAGCAAATGGGAAATATAATTCAAATGTGCAAGGAGATTATAGGAAAGGTAGTAATGACTACTGAATATTGTTTCTAAGTAAGTTTCTAAATGGAGTATGTCACCTGTTGTTCCCAGTGGAGGTTTCCTAGCAGATGGATAGGTGAAGAGCAGTGCCTAGGCAGTCTCCCCCACTCTACCCATCTTTATAAGATTTGATTTTCTCTCCCTTAAAGATTGAAAGTGAATATGAAGATATTTTAAAGCCATCATCAATTGTGGGTACCTCTTCCACTTTTTGCACTTCAACCAGCCAGAAGAAGGAAACATTAACCACAAGATATAGTGACCACAGTGCCACTTCCTCAACTCTGGCACAAGTTCATGCCAGTCCTTCGGGAAAGACAGAAGAATTTCCTCCTCCCCCACCTGATATACTTCAAACACCATTAGAGGTGACAGCATTTTCCCAGTCCCCTGAATTTCCCAGTCCTCCTAAAATACCACCAGTCCCCAAAGAATTATATTCCAAGCAAAGAAATTTGTATGAATTAAACCGTTTATATAAACACATCCATCCTGAGTTAAGAAAAAACTTGGAAAAAGATTATATCAGTGAGGTTTCTGAAATTGTTTCTAGTCAAGTGAACACAGGGAGCTCAGTTTCAGCAGATGTACAACAAGCCCGGTATGTTTTTGAAAATACAAATGACAGTTCTCAAAACACTCTCAACTCAGAAAGAGAACACTTGGAGTGGGATGAAATTCTGAAAGGAGAGGTGCAGTCCATAAGATGGATCTTTGAGAATCAGCCATTAGACTCTATCAACAATGGCTCTCCAGAGGAAGATAACATCTCCAAGGGCATTGCTGATCAGGAAATCATTGCTGGTGGTGATGTGAAATATACCACCTGGATGTTTGAAACCCAACCCATAGATACACTGGGGGATCATTCTTCTAGCATTGAAGAAAATGCTGAAAAAATTCCTGAGCTAGCCAGAGGAGACGTCCGCACAGCCCGGTGGATGTTTGAAACAAAGCCATTAGACTCAATGAATAAAATGCATCAAAGTCCAGAGGAATCAGTGATGACTGCCGTAACAGACATAACTGGGGGAGATGTCAAGACTGTGAGATACATGTTTGAAACTCAACATCTGGATCAACTTGGGCAGCTTCATTCAATGGATGAGGTTCACCTCCTGCAACTCAGGTCTGAGCTCAAAGAAATTAAGGGAAATGTTAAGAGAAGTATAAAATGTTTTGAAACTCAACCATTATATGTTATTAGAGATGGTTTAGGTCAAATGCTAGAAATTAAAACTGTTCACAGAGAAGATGTTGAAAAGGGTGATGTGAGAACAGCACGTTGGATGTTTGAAACACAGCCCTTGGACACAATTAACAAGGATATCACTGAAATTAAAGTCGTCAGAGGAATATCCATGGAGGAAAATGTCAAAGGTGGGGTGAGTAGGGCAAAGTGGTTATTTGAGACTCAACCTTTGGAGAAAATCAAAGAAGATTCAGAAGAGGTCATCACTGAAAAGGAAACAATAATAGGTACAGATGTCTCCAGAAAGTGTTGGATGTTTGAAACACAGCCATTAGACATTTTAAATGAAGTTCCTGATGCAGGTCCTCTAAGATCTGAAGAGAAAATAGGGGGTGATGTACAAACTACTAAGCATCTATTTGAAACACTTCCAATAGAGGCTTTAAAAGACAGCCCGGATGTAGGAAAACTTCAAAAAATCACTGCCTCTGAAGAAGAAAAGGGGGATGTTAGGCACCAAAAATGGATTTTTGAAACCCAACCTCTGGAAGAAATTAGAGAAGATAAAAAAGAATACATACAAACAGTGAAACTTGAAGAAGTTGAAAGAGGAGATGTAAGAAATTACACACATATCTTTGAATCAAACAATTTAATTAAATTTGATGCATCACATAAGATAGAGGTGGAGGGAGTCACAAGAGGTGCTGTAGAGTTAAATAAGTCACTCTTTGAAACAACACCACTTTATGCCATTCAAGATCACCTTGGCAAATATCATCAGGTAAAGACAGTCCAGCAAGAAGAAATACTAAGAGGTGACGTAAGAAGCTGTAGGTGGCTTTTTGAAACACGGCCCATTGACCAGTTTGATGAAAGCATTCACAAATTTCAGATAATTAGAGGAATATCTGCTCAAGAAATACAAAATGGAAATGTGAAATCTGCTAAATGGCTGTTTGAAACCCAACCTCTTGATTCAATTAAATATTTTAGTAATATGGAAGAATTAGAAAGTAAAACTGAGCAAGCTACAGATATTGTTAAAGGGGATGTCAAAACCTGTAAATGGCTTTTTGAAACCCAGCCAATGGAGTCTCTTTATGAAAAAGTTTCATTAATGACTGGCAGTGAAGAAATTCTTAAGGGAGATGTCAAAGCCTGTACTTGGCTCTTTGAAACCCAGCCACTTGATAGCATAAAAGATGACTCTGAAGCAACAGTCAAATTGCAAACTATAAAACAGGAGGAGATCCAAGGTGGGAATGTTCATACAGCACGTTTTCTTTTTGAGACAGAAAATTTAGACAGCATACAAGGAGAAGAAGGAAAGGAAATCAAGCCTGTGCAGATGGATATCCAAGCTGGGGATGTCTCCAGCATGCGACATAAATTTGAAAATCAGTCCTTAGATTCTATAAGTTCCAGTTCAGAGGAAGTTTTGAAAAAGATCAAAATGCTAAAGACTGAAGATATTCAGAAAGGCAATGTTTTAAATTGTAGGTGGCTTTTTGAAAACCAACCCATTGATAGGATCAAAGAAGGCCAAGAAGGTGATGAATTAGTTAAGACAGTGACAGACATACAAGGTGGGGATGTAAGAAAGGGGTGCTTTATCTTTGAGACTTTTTCTTTAGATGAGATTAAAGAAGAATCTGACTACATCAGCACCAAAGAATCAATTACTGAAGAAGTAATAAAAGGTGATGTAAAAAGCTACAGAATGCTCTTTGAAACCCAGCCACTCTATGCAATTCAAGACCGGGAAGGGCATTATCATGAAGTGACAACAGTTAAAAAGGAAGAGGTAATCCACGGAGATGTACGAGGGACAAGGTGGCTTTTTGAAACAAAACCGTTAGACTCAATTAATGAATCAGATACTGTGTATCTTATTAAATCTGTCACACAAGAAGATATTCAGAAAGGAGAGGTTAGTTCTGTCAGATATAGATTTGAAACGCAGCCACTAGATCAGATTTCAGAAGAACCACGTGATATTGTGCCCACTGTAGACCATATTCAAGGTGGGGATGTAAAGACAAGTAAACAATTTTTTGAGTCTGACAATTTTAATAAGAATGCTTATATCAGAACAGTAAGTGTCAATGAAATACAAAAGGGCAATGTTAAAACATCTACTTGGCTATTTGAAACCCACACTATAGATGAGCTGAGAGGAGAAGGGTCAGAATATGAAAATATCAAAACAGTCACTCAGCAAGACGTGCAGAGAGGTGATGTTAAGCAGGCAGTGTGGCTTTTTGAAAATCAGACTTTGGATTCTATTAAGGAAACAGATGAAAGTGTCACAAAAATCACCAAGGAAGAAATCCCTTCTTCTGATGTTAAGACAACTACATGGCTGTTTGAAACTACACCCCTTCATAAATTTAATGAAAATGGGGTAGAAAAGGTGGAAATTATTGGCAAAAGCATTAAAGAAACCTTAGAAGAACTCTACTCTCAAAAAGTTATAGAGGCTCCTGGAATCATCATTGAAGCTGATGAAGTTGGGGATGTTCGAATGGCAAAATATAAGCTAATGAGTCAAACATCTCCTGAGATACAGAAAGAAGAAGTTATCAGGGTTGATCTTAGAAAAATAATGCTGGGCCTACTTTCCAAAAGAGACTATACGCAAAGAGAGATTGTGGTTAGTGAAGAAGAGAAGGGAAATGTTAATTTGACCAAAACTCAGTTATTAAACAGGTCAACAGAATGCCATGCTGAAAAAGAAGAGATAGTGAGTGGTGATGTGCAACAAGCAATAAAAAACCTGTTCTCTGAAGAAAGATCTGTAAAGAAAGGCATTTTAATTCAGGAGGATGAAAGAGGAGATATTAATATGACCATCTATTGTCTTCTTCATGAAAATGCTGGTGATACAATTGAGCATGAAGAAGTAATAGGGGGTGATGTAAAACGTACCATTCATAATTTGCTATCTTCCATATCAAACTATGAAACATCTGAAAGGGTGAAAATCGATGCCTCTGAGAGGGGAAATGTTCAGTTTTTCACAACATGCATAGAAAGTGGTGCTTTGGATTATCTCAAACAACTCCAGCTAGGGTCAGATGAAACAGTAACAGCTGAGACACAAGAGACAGAGGAAGAAATAATTGGTGGTGATGTAGAGGGCACAAAACTGTTACTAAATAAAAGGCAGTCTCAGGTTGAACGTACTGTTAATGAAACTGATATCATTCCAGGAGATGTGCATAATGCAGTGAAAGTTTTCATGACAGAGCCTCAGAGTACAGCTTGTAAGGCACCCAAAGAAGAAATTGTAAAAGGTGATTTGAAATCAACCCTAAATTCCCTCAGCCAGGCCATAAATCAGAAAACAGTGGCTAAAACGGAAGAAATTGTAAAAGGCAACATGCTGGCCACACTCAAGTCACTTAAGGAATTAAGCCAACCATATAAGGAATCTAAACAGGCCAATGCCATCCCTGATGATTTTGAGAAAGCTATTGAATGCCTTGAGAAGACTGCAAACACAAGGACAGAAATCCTGAAAAAGGAGCTTATCCGAGATGACCTTGAAAGCTCATTAAGAAATCTGAAAGATGCACAAAGAGCTTTCAAAGAGGTAAATAAAAAAGGTGCAATCAAAAAAGGTGTGCAAGCTGCGATGGTAGAATCCTCACACGAGCAGAACACAGAGATTTGTCAGATGGCTGTCCAGACAGACAGAAAACATGTTCTTCAGCCGAGACCAGGACCACTGGAGCCAGTGGCCAGGTGGCCAGGGGGTACAGACACTCTCAACCAAACTACCGGTAAATCTTGTCATGGGAATTTAATAGAAGAAAGAACTGAGGTTAATCTTCCAAAAGCCCCTAAAGGCACTGTAAAGATTGTCATAGATCGTGAACAAAACAATGACGCTCTTGAGAAAAGCCTTAGAAAACTATCTAATTCACACCACAAAGCTATTAAAAATGTGTTGGAATCAGGCGACAAAATGGGTGTATGGACTGATACCTCAACAGAGCAGCATCTTAGAGATGAACATATTAGCAGACAATTGACTTCAACTGTGTCAGTTAAGGAAAATCTAAAAACTAAGGAATTGGAGACAGTGAACGAACAGAAGAAGGATGCTGTCTTTAACTCTACCCAATCTATTGATAAAGCAGTTGCAAAGCAACAAACTCAAACTTGCAAACTGATGAATGAGCACCAGAAGACTGAGTCTTTCCCTGTAAAGAGCTCTAAAAATATAGAAAACAGTAAACTATCTATAGATACACAAAGCTCTAACCGTAGTCCATCCCAGGGTCCAGTCAACAAGATGGTTAGAGAAACTGGTGAAGTTTCAGGGGACGTTCAGAAGCAAACCTTGTTAAGGCAAGAGAAGAAATATTGTAATAAAGATATAAAGAAAAAGAATGTGAACCCTCAGCCAATGTGGCAGACTTTGCCTGTAGATCAAGACATATCAAATGTAACCGAAGTAAAAGTCTTCCAAAAAAGCCTCAATAAATTTAAGGCAACCGACAAAAAGCAGAAGACTGATGTTTATCTGAACAGCCAGGACTTTCTAATGAAGACAAATACTTCCACAGACTTAAAACAGGCAATGGAAATGTCCTTTAATCAAATCAACTTGAACCCTGAAAATAATGTAAAAGAAAGTGAGTGCCCTCTTCCACCTCCATCTCCACCTCCTCCTCCAGCTTCCAATGCATCATCTGAAATAGAATTTCCTCTTCCTCCTCCACCTCCTTTAATGATGTTGCCTGAAAAAAACGGGTTTCCTCCCTCACTGTCCACAGAGAAGTTAAAGGCTGAATGTGAACATTTCCCAGGCCTCCCTCTTCCTCCACCACCAGAGGATGAGAAAGCTGAAAGAGAATATCAATCGATGTTTCTACCACCTCCCCCTCCTCCAACTCCATCTCTAAACCCAGCACAGCTCCTTCCCTCCTCTGTTCAAGAAGAGCACAGTGGCGCATTCGTACAATATTCCCAAGAAGAAGCCTCAAGCTCTCAGCAAAGTCATTCTCAAGCTAAAATCACAACAGGAAAATCAGGAGGACGTCAGCCACCTCCCACATTACCGAAACCCAAACTTCCCAAGCACTTAGAAGACAAAATGTTTCATGGTTCCCCAAGAACTGAACTGAAAAATTCCCTGACAGATATGGAATGTAAAATCACTCCCTCAAAGGATCAGAAAAGAGTAATAACAGTGACTAGCGATGAACAAACAGAGACGAAGCAGAACATATCTAGAAAAAGTCTTTCTGAAAGAAAACAATTATCTATGCACTCTACAAGGTCTCTCTCACAGACAATTCCAGAAACCTTACCCCCTAAGGAAAAACAAGGAAAAACACCTCTCGTCAAATCTCATTCATTTCCTGCGGGTTCAGGACAACAAAGTCCAAAACCTTACATGAGAAAATTTAAGACACCTTTAATGGTCGCTGAAGAAAAATATAGACAACAGAGAGAAGAGCTTGAAAAACAGAAACAGGAGAGTTTTTGCTACAACATAGTCAAAACAGAATGCCCAAGCCAAAACATATCAGAGTTGGAAAAGCAAGTGCTGTTACAAAAAACAAATGAGGCGGTTCCTCTCCCTGGAATGGATTCAGGGGTCACTGTGGCCCAACCCCGCCCTGACTCTCAAGTACGAGGAGTGTGTACTGATAACACGCTTTCCACACCAGCAGTAACAGCTGCCGCCGAGAGGCTCCAACGTGTCCTAGCAGCCTCAGAAGACAAAGATGCCATGACAAAGGAGGTTTTACAGAGCTCCAGGGACATAAGACTATCTAAGTCAGCTTGTGAGATTCAACAGAGTCACCAAGAACATAGTACACAGCAAACACAACAGAAGAAGTATCTGGGGCAGTTGCACTTGCCCCAAAGCAAACCAGCTTCCCCCAGTTTCAAAGTTAGAACCATCAAGCTTCCAACTCTAGATCATAAATTAAATGAGACAGACCACAGCTACGAAAGCCATAAAAGGCATTCTGAAGTTGATGTTCAAACCATTTCCAAACAACAGCATCAGGAAACCGAGGAAACGGAAGCAAGCACTGAATATAGTAATAAGCAATCGGTGGCTGAAAAATATCATCAATTGCCTAAGAAGGAAAAAAGAGTAACAATACAATTGCCTACAGATCTCTCAGGGAAAAGCCATGATAGTAAGCGCAACATAGTTCATGAGAAGCAAAGAGAATTTAGAGAATTTGAGAGGGGAACACTTCTAGAAAGTGAAGGAACAATTCAGGGCCCACCGGCCATTAGTCCAAAAGAAGAGAGAATAACAGTTGAAAGCAAACAAGAACATTTAAATAAATTGGCACAGAAGGTAGTCAAGCAAAAGGTTACAGAGGCACATATTGATTCACGGACTGAGAATTTTCAGCAAACACACATACAGAGTTCTGAAAGTCAAGTTGAACATAAAAAATTGCCCCAGCCATACAGTAATCTTCAGGAAGAAAAATGGCTTGGAGTCAAGGGCATACAACAGAAACAAGTCTTTTCTAATACTAAAGATTCAAAGCGAGAGATTACACAAAACAAATCTTTATTTTCCTCTGTGAAAGAATCCCAGAAGGATAATGGAAAATGTGCTATAAATGTATTGGAATTTTTGAGAAAACGTGAAGAACTACAACAGATTTTGTCTAGGATAAAACAGTTTGAAGCAGAACCAGATACAAATGGCCTTAAAACATTTCAGACACTGTTAAACATTACTCCGGTATGGCTATTAAGTGAGGAAAAAAGAGAGTACGGAGCTCGCATTACTGTGGAGAATAACATGGAAAAAATCAAAGAAGAAATAACGCATATTAAAACTCAAGCAGAGGACATGCTTGTGTCTTGCGAAAATATAATTCAAACAGCCATGACCTCCTCTAAAGCAGGAAAGCAGGGAAATAAACCTACTGGACTTCATGAAACATTACCCAACGTGTCCAATGTTAAAGTCAACTCTAATAAAAACACTGAGCGGGAGGAAAATGCCATTGTAGAGAAAACACAGCACCACCAAATAGAAACCCATTCTGCAGCGACTACCCGTGATCAGGTGAAGAAGACCCACCAGAAGATCACATTGGAGGAGAGCAAGATTCCCCCTCCCTCCTTAAAAACACGCGCACCGTCACCCACTTTTATAACCATCGAGTCCACTGCCCGGCGAACAGAAACCGCTACGAAGGATGAGCTTTCCCAGTCCCCTAAGAAGGACAGCTCTGCTGAACCATCGCCACCAAGGGCGCCTGTGTCACCAACATCTAGAACTCACGGTGCAAATACCTCCCCTTCTCCACCCAGGAGTCGCTCGGAACAACTGGTCAAACTCAAGGACACCACTGCAAAGCTAGCCAGGGGGCCCCTCCCGGGCTCCGCAGGGACCCCGGTTCCGGTTCCCATTGTGGAGAAGAGGGCCGAGGTCATCCCGTCGCCTGCAACCCTCCGCCGGCAGATTAAGATAGAAACCCGTGGCAGGGACTCTCCTACCATAACAATACCGATCCACGTGAATGCGGTGGAGAGGGGTTCCTTCAGAGAAGCCATGGAAGCTCAAGAGGAAGTCAGGACCGTAGAGAAAAGGGCCACGTACCTTCACCAGGACGGAGTGCACGCCACACCGGGCGCGGGGCCGGACACGGAGAGTTTCGACTCCGTGGAAATCATCCGCAGGGTGGACGGGCCTCGCCGGTCGGAGCACACGCAGCGGTACGAGGCAGCCAACCGAGCGGTGCAAGTGGCCGGGCCTTTTGTGAATGGCCATGACCGTGAAATCAACAGGTGGTTCAGGGAGTTTGAGGGGGGCCCGGTTTTCGAAGCAGAGTCAAATACCAGAGTTTATGCAAACGGAGAAGCAAAGGAGACGCAAGAAAGTCGCGCGTTTCGTAGGGAGGGATTTGGATTAACCTCTGTAGAAAACTCTAGTTTCACAGGCTTCTCCAGCAGTCGCCCTAGCGAGCGGCAGGACAGCACTCCTGGGAGGCAGCCCAGGGCTCACTGTGAAGCCAGGGCTCCCGGGGAGCTTTTCTCCGGGGTGGAAGCCTTTGAGAGTCGAGTTGTGGGGTCCAAGAGGACAGTGTCTCCGTCGTCGCTTACCTCCAAAGCTGGCAAGTCCGGCTTTGACTTCAAGCATGCCCCGCCCACCTATGAAGATGTCATCGCTGGCCATATTTTGGATATTGCTGACTCGCCTACAGATTTAAGGCGGCATTTTCAAAAGACGTGGCAGGAGAGTGAAAGGGTTTTTAAAAGCGTGGAATATGAGACCTCGGATGCTGAGATGAGAACCGCCTTCCAAGAGGAAGCTGCCTTCCTAAGTGGTAAATGAGCTTGCAAAACGTGAAGTAAGATTAACCCATTTAAAGGCACGTGTCCCGTAGCTAAAATGATTTGCAGTTAAAAGAGTGCGTGGAAATAACCAAACAACATAACCTAAGACTAACAGTTCTCCCTTGTTGCCGATGTCCTTCTCTTTACGGTGCTTGCTTTACTACTTTCTCTTTACAAAAGCTTCTATTATGATTTGTCTGCACTGTGTGAAAGTAACAAATACTATTACCTATATCGATTATTGAGACTTATATTTGTCAAGGTAAATAAGAGTTTGGATAAAGCAGCAGATATAATAATTGTAATTGTGATAGTATTAATGATTATATATAATTATATACTTATTAATAAGTATACACCCATATGACATTGTTAATATTCCTTATTAAAAGTTGTTATTTCATCTACTTATTTAAGACAATAGTAGATAATATCCCTTGACCTACTATTGATGTATTTTTAACTGCCAGACTTTAAGTGGTGTTTGCGTTTGAATTCAATACAGCCTGGTAATAGTCCAAGAAACACTTTACCCTTATCATATGTGCTTTAAGGATTTTATTGATTGGTATTTTGAAAAAAGTGTAGGTATGGAATTAGAACTTTTATATATTTAATCATTGTTATTGAGTTGAAAGGAGTTAACTTTCTCTAATACCACTGGGTGTGTGTTTTTTAACCTATAACATATTTTTCCACCTTTTATAAACCCCAAATGATAGCTCAATTGGCCTCATTCGCAAATGTGCCTGGACACTACATTTTAAAACTTTAATTATATTTGGAAGGAAGAAGATTTAAAACATAAGAACTTAGTACATTTTTTTTTTAAATTGATTTTATAAAAAAAGGAAGAGAGAGAGAAATCAGTGTGAGAAATATCAATTGGTTGCCTCCGCACACATCCTGACTCGTGATCAGAACCCGCAACCTAGGTACATGCCCTGATGGGAATTGAACTACAATCTTTTGGTGTATGCGATGATGCTTCAATCAAGTGAGCCACCTGGACAGGGCAGAACTTAGTACATTTTTTAACATCAGAGAACAGCTCATTTATTCATATTTCCCTATATTTTACAATTAATGAGGCTTCACAAGAAAAGGATTTGACATAATTAATGTGCATCATTAGTGTAGTCCATTCTTTTAGACAGATTGAAAGAAATAGCAAGCTTAAAAATAAAAATTGCTGAAACTAATAATTATGCCTCTATCTTATTTGCAACATATGTGTCTAGTGTATCAGGTTAATATGATTTTGTAATGTGCTTGCTTCTGGCATAATTAAGCAATTAATTTCAAATTCTCTGTTTATTAGGAAGGTAAAAACATAGAAAATGCACACACACAAAAAAAAAACCTGTTATTAAATATAGAATTGTGTCCCCTACTACAACCGAATAAACAAATGAGAACTTTCAGTAGCTTAAATTGAGCCTCAAAGCCTCAAAGTATATAGGGTGTCCCCCAAAAATGTACACACAGGTTAACAGCTGATAACTGTTAAATGAAAATGAAATGTATTTTAATAAGCACTGCCTTTATAATTATCCAAAGGGTGTGCATGCATTTTTTGGGACACCCTGTATATTTATTTGTATTTTAAAAAAGCTTGAGCATATGTGCTTTTACATATAACTAATATGAAAGCTTAGTTATTCTCACTGGATCATTGTGAGGATCAAAGCAATGCCGAGGTGAAAGTTCTGTGTCAGTTTTGAATCACTAGGCAAACACTGGTTAGTAATATAGTTACTATTATTCATCGGAGCTAGCATTCCTATGAGAGCAGCAGCATGTGACTATAGATACTTCCAAGCAAGGGAAGAGGTAGGGAGATTATAAAAGGCAGCCATGCAAATCCAAAAAGCCCTGAAATATAAAGCCATTTAGCTTGAGTGCAAATGGCCTTGAACATTTCAATGTAATCAGGAATCTCATTGGATTAAAGTTAAGAATTGCTGTGATAGAGTCAACACTAAGCCATCAAGAAAATATTTAAACAGCCTTCATTGGTTTGGCTCAGTGGATAGAGCGTTGGCCTTCAGACTGAAAGGTCCCAGGTTCAATTCTAGTCAGGGGCACATGCCCGGGTAGTGGGCTCGATCCCCAGGAGGGGGCGTGCAGGGGGCAGCCAATCAGTGATTCTCTCTCATCATTGATGTTTCCCCCCCCCCTCTCTCTCCCTTCCTCTCTGAAATCAATAAAATTATATTTAAAAAAAGAAAAGAAAATATTTAAACAAATACAATGCCCTCAGCTAAAACAAAACAAAACAAAACAAAAAAACAACAACAACGATATGTACATATTTTTGAAAAATATCTGCAGAATGCTTTAAAACATAAAAGCTTTGAACCAAGTGAAAGGTAAACCTTTATATACATGGAAAGTTTAGTTATCTAGAATGGTAAGTGCTCTTGGGACTTCCCATGACTGAGTTGACTATATATTCTTTTTAATGTAGTACAGTTAGTGAACTTGTTTTGCTCCTGTATGCATACTTAAATAATAAAAGTCAACTTGTACAATGTATAAAATAGTAGAGATGCTAGAGTAAGGTTGATTGTAACAGTCTCAGACCCAATGTTAGATTGGCTTATGTCCAGAGAGGCAATATCAGGACAACAGTCTTAGAGCTTTCTACTTTAACGGCATGGCCAGTTAGTATGCTGCTGCTGTTTGTTTTGTTTTTTCAATGTGGTTGACAATAACACTAAATAAGCTTTTGTAAATTTTTATTTTCAGAAACTGCTACTCCAAGACAAGGAAACATGTATACTTTGTCAAAAGACAGTTTATCCAATGGAGTGCCTCACAGCAGACAAGCAGAGTTTTCATAAGTCCTGCTTCCGATGCCACCACTGCAACAGCAAACTGAGGTAAAGGTTGTGTGGTCTGTGGTACAAATATGCAGCAGCCTGCAGTGTACTTATAGCATCACGTCCCTAGGAAAATGTAGATTTTTCCAGATCTTGCTGCCATTAATTATGACACAGCCACAAAAGGGATGTGTCATGTTCCTTTATGCTTTGGTCAGGTTGGCTGTGACCATCTTCCTTTTGAAATTTTGCTTTCCCAGTCAAACAAAGAAGGGTTCCTTTTGTGTGGACATGGAGATCATATAGATAAGGAAAATTAAGAGTTACTGTGCAAATCGGGACTTTTAAGTTACTACTTTAGTCTAAAGTCTAGACGCTACATAGGGAATCAGCAAACTTTTCCTGTAAAGGGCCAGATAGCAGATAGTTTCAACCGTGCAGGTCATGCTATTTATGTTGTCACTCAACTTCCAATGGAGTGGGAAAGCAGCCATAGATAACTAAACAAGCAGGTGTGTCTATAATCTAGTGGGCCTAGCTGTATTCCAATAGAACTTCATATGCAGAAACAGGTGGTGGGAGCTGGAGTTTACCTATGCCTAGGCTATTCCATGTAAGGGGAAAGAAAATAATTTAGAATAATATCAATGTAAAGTCAGATAAATACTCTGTATGTTCTCTGGTGAAACATAAGACCTTACCAACACAGTTATAAATGCACTCGTTTTCCAAAACTCTTGTAATAAGTGCATTGAAATGAATGTGGCATTTGGTGTGGCTATAGTCTGAAATACTGAAATGTAATTATTTGCTCGATACAATGTGCATCTTTCAGACTATATCTTTACTGACTTTACTCAACAATGTCAAACACTCCTCTTTGCAACATTTTCCCCCTTTGTTTCCATGACACCAGAGTATAATGGTTTTCCTCTTACCTGTGAGTGTTCCTTCTCAGAATCCTACGTGGGTGATTCTTTCTCTGTCTATTCTCCAGATGATAGAGTTTCTTAGAATTCTGTTATAGGCATTTATTCTTTCTCACTATTTATATTCTTTCTTATTTATCACATCCACATTCATAACTTAAATCATCATCCATGTGTCAATAACTCTGAAATCTGTGCCACTGGCCCAGCACTTTCTTCTGTGTATCAGACATTTATATCTAAACTAGAGGCCCAGTGCACGAAATTTGTGCAAAGGGGGGGGTGTCCCTCAGCCCAGCCTGCACCCTCTCCAATCTGGGACCCCTCAAGGGATGTCTGACTGCCTGTTTAGGCCTGATCTCATTAGGATCTCAGTAGGATCAGGACTAAACGGGCAGTTGGACATCCCTCTCACAATCCAGGACTGCTGGCTCCCAACTACTCGCCTGCCTGCCTTCCTGATTGCCCCTAACTGCTTCTGCCTGCCAACCTGATCACCCCCTAACCACTCCCCTTCCAGCCTGATTGATGCCTAACTGCTCCCCTGCCAGCCTGATTGCCCCTAACTGCCCTCCCCTGTTGGCCTGGACACCCCTAACTGCCCTCCCCTGAAGGCCTGGTCCCCCCCAACTGCCCTCCCCTGCAGGCCTGGTCCCCCCAACTGCTCTCCCCTGCAGGCCTGGGTACCCCCCAACTTCCCTTCCCTGCCAGCCTGGTCACCCCTAACTGCCCTCCCCTGCAGGCTTGATCACTCCCAACTGCCCTCCCTTGCAGGCCTGATCCCTCCCAACTGCCCTGGTCACCCCTAACTGCCCTCCCCTGCAGGCCTGGTCCCCCCAACTGCTCTCCCCTGCAGGCCTGGGTCCCCCCCAACTTCCCTCCTCTGCCAGCCTGGTCACCCCTAACTTCCCTCCCCTGCAGGCTTGATCGCCCCCAACTGCCCTCCCTTGCAGGCCTGGTCCCTCCCAACTGCCCTCCCCTGATGGCCATCTTGTGGCGGCCATCTTGTGTCATGGGTGCAACCATCTTTTACCACATGGGGGCAGCCATCTTGTGTGTTGGAGTGACAATCGATTTGCATATTACTCTTTTATTAGATAGGACTAGAGGACCTGTGCACAAAATACATGCACGGGGCGGAGGGGGGGAGGGGTGTGTGTGTGTCCCTCAGCCCAGCCTGCACCCTCTCCAATCTGGGACCCCTTGAGGGATGTCCGACTGCCCATTTAGGTCCGATCCTGGTGAGATCAGGCCTAAACGAGCAGTTAGACATCTCTCTCACAATCCAGGACTGCTTGCTCCCAACGGCTCGCCTGCCAGCTTACCTGATTGCCCCTAAATGCTTCTTCTTGCCAGCCTGATCACCCCCTAACCACTCCCCTGCCAGCCTAATTGACGCCTAACTGCTCCCCTGCTGGCCCAATTGCTCCTAACTGTTCTCCCCTGCTGGCCTGGTTGCCCCAAACTGCCCTCCCCTGCTGGCCTGGTCACCCCTAACTGCCCTCCCTTGCCAGCCTGGTCACCCCTAACTGCCCTCCCCGGCAGGTCTGGTCGCTCCTAACTGCCCTCCCCTGCAGGCCTGGTTGCCCCTAACTGCCCTCCCCTGCCAGCCTGGTTGCCCCCAACTCTCCTCCCCTGCTGGCCTGGTCCCCCCTAACTGCCCTCCCATGCAGGCCTTGTCCCTCCCAACTGCCCTCTCCTGCAGGCCTGTTCCCTTACAACTGCCCTCCCCTGTGGCCATCTTGTGGCAGCCAGCTTGTGTCCACATGGGGCCGGCCATCTTTGACCACATGGGGGTGGCCATCTTGTGTGTTGGAGTGATGGTCAATTTGCATATTATCTCTTTATTATATACGATAACTAGTATATCTCTCCAATTAGATTCCTCATGAGACTAGCAAATTCAATATGCCCCATTATCTTCTCTCTACCAAAATTGCTTCCTTGACTTCATGGTCTGTATGCTACTCTCTCAATAAATAGCATTAATATTAACTCAATGGCTGAAAAATTAAGTTACATTTGACTCCTTTCTCTCCTTCATTCCCTACACCCAAGCAATGACCAAGTCCTATAATTTCTGTCCCTCTTGAGCTATATACACTTTGCTCCATCTCCATGGACCAGGCATCTTTCAAGCAAGTATCATCTCTCACCTGTACTAATGTAACAGCCTTTCTAGCAGGTTTGTCACCCTGCCTCCAGAATATCTCACTACCATCACCACCAACAACAACCTACACAATGCCATACTCCATGGCATAATGCAAATGATCATTCTAAAATGTAAATCTGAGGTCATTTTTATGAAGTTTCCTATTTAAAACATATAATGGCTTCCTCTATCAAAAATTAACATCTTAATGTGAATTAAAAGGCATTTAAGGATCATGCCCCTTCTGATCTCTCAGCACCCCTTCCTACCATTGAATGTTACTTTTCATGAGACTGGATTTCTTTCAGTTCCACAAAGTCATTACTTTTCTCTCTCATATCTATCTGGTTCCAAATATTATTTCCATTCCTTGTAGGGGTTTTCAAATGCCTCCCCTCCAGCTCTCCACCAGGCTAATACCCAGTCATTCTTTACATTTCAACTGAGACTGCATGTCTTCAAAAAAAGCCTGCTTTGACCCCCATATATGAAGCAGGTGTCCTTCCTCTGTGCTCCCAAAATATCCCCTGTGCTTGCTCCATCCTTAACACAATCTAATATAATTCCCCAATGTAGGAAATGTGTTAATGTTTGTCTTTCCAACATCTAATAAAGGCTGGGATATAATAAGAGTTTAAAAATTTATTCAATAACTGATATTTATAAAAATCATTGTACAAAGAACCACAGATACAGAAAACCAATCAAATCAAGTATATGGCTCAATAATTATTACAAAGTGGCCCTGGCCAGGTGCTCAGTCAGTTAGAGTGTTGTCCTAATATGCCAAGGTTGTGGGTTTGATCCCCAATCAGGGCACATACAAAAATCAACCAATGAATGCATAAATAAGTGGAACACAATGTCTCTACTTCTCCCTTTCTCCCCCTCCCTAAAAAATAAAGATAAAATCTTTAAAAAGTTACTCTAAAGTGAACATTTGTAGCCACTACTAAGGTCAAGAAATACAACATTACCAGACATTGCAAAAGGTCCTTCCATGTTCCCCACCCAAACATAATCCACTCTTCTTTCCTGTAAATGGTGTCCTTTTCAATAATTACTTCCTTGCATTTTTATAGTTTTTTACCCAGATGTGCTTTCCTAGATACTATACTGTAGTTTATTCCATGTTTAAAAACTTTGATTATATGGCTTTTAATTTTTTTTTAAGCTATAGGTTTTCCAACCATTCCTTTCATGCCTTGCAATTAATCTGTGAAGAATCCAGGACATTTGACCTGTAGTTTTCCACATGGTCCTTTCTCCTCTGTATTTCTGATAAATTGTCACCTGAATCTAGATTTTGGTTTTTGTAAAGGAAGGTTTGATGCCTTTCACAAGAATATAGGGAGTGTTGGCAAGAATACAGTAATCACATATGTCTTTTTGTCTCTTGTTTTGTGATCATAGCAGATATTGAAGCTTAATGCTTATATTCATTAATTGATGTTTGCAAAATGTTGATATTCTATTTTTGTTCCTTCTTTTTCATTACTAATTCGAATATTTGTATAGGAGATGCTTCCCCTCATCTATTATTTGGTTTCATGGTGGTAGCGTTGGTGGAGGAAAGGCAGAAAACATGTATCATTTTTTCTTTTACTTACTAGTTTTGCCAATGTATCAATAATTTAGTCAATGATATCATGAAATGGTCCCTTATCTTCCTCTAGAAATTACCAATTTTAAAATGTTTTTAGTATCTTTATAAACTCACATTTACATATATTTGATCAGGTTCAATCAGATGCAATTATTATTATTACGATGCTAAAATTATTCTATCCCTGGAGAGTGGATGTGCCTTCAAGTTCTATTCTCAGTCTTTTTGACAAAACCTTAGTAGTCTTTGATAGTTTCCCTGTTATCTGATAGGACTAGTTCCATGCTCATCTACAGCCCCAGGCCTGGAATCAGTCATTTCTCCAAGCCTTGGTTTCTTTTAGTGAGAAATGGCATATTAAGACAATAATTTCAATGCTCTTTCTACTGGGTTGGTTACTATTTCTAAACTTTTTTAGTGTTTAGAGCTGATACAATGATTTTCAACCAGTGTGCTGCAAAAAATTTTAAAACATATAATACCTGACTAGCCAGGGACCCTGATCTCTTTTCCCTTCAATTGTCAAATGAAAAATGACAATAGCCAACACAACAATAACTGTCTGGTGTGAATGCCCTGTGTTAAACCATTAATATATAGGTCATATAATAGAGTTTCATCTTTTTGGTCACATCACATAATAAGGTTGCATTTGACAGAAATCCTTATATACAAATACCAGAGGCCTGATGCACAAAATTTGTGAAAGAGTAGGCCTTTGCAGCCAGGGGTGGCTGCCTGGATCCCTCCCTCACAGCCATGGAAGCTGCAGCCCTGGCTTAGTCCGGTCTAATTAGTATATTACATTTTTATTATTATAGACTAGAGGTCCAGTGCACGGTTTCGTGCACTGGCGGGGATCAGCCTGCTGTGGGAGTGTTACTCATCCTGGTCAGCCAAGTGGTACTCCCACTGTGGGAGCACACTGACCACCAGGGGGCAGATCCTACATTGAGTGTCTGCCCCCTGGTGGTCAGTGCGTGTCATAGCAACTGGTTGACCGGTTGTTCTGGTTGTTCTGCCATTTGGCCGCTGGGCTTTTATTTTATAGGACTAGAGGCCCAGTGCACGAAATTGGTGCATGGGAGGAAGGGGCTCCCCTCAGCCCAGCCTGGACCCTCTCCAATCCGGGACTCCTCAGGGGATGTCCGACTTCCGGTTTCGGCCCGATCCCTGGGACATCACTCTCACAATCCAGGACCACTCGCTCCTAACTGCTCACCTGCCTGCCTGCCTGATCACCCCTAACTGCGCCCCCCACCAGCCTGGTTGCCCCCAACTGCCCCCCCTGCCAGTCTGGTCGCCCCTAACTTCTCCCCACCCCTGCCAGCCTGGTTGCCCCACGCAGCCTGCTGGTCAGTCGTTTGGTCATCCCTCGCTAACCCCCCTGCCGACCTGGACGCCCCATGCAGCCTGCTGGTCAGTCATTTGGTTGTCCGTCACTAACCCCCCTGTCAGCCTTGTCACTCCACGCAGCCTGCTGTTCGGTTGTTACTGTGAGGGCGTTGTGACCAGTTTGCATATTACCCTTTTATTAGTATAGATAACAACTTTCTGTAATATTTGCTTTGATGCTTTTCTGTTGCTCATTTTTATGTAGAATTAGTTTTCCTAAATCTTATAAGTAGGCAAATCCTGGATGGTTTTCCCAACTTCACAAAGCTGCCTCTTCTGGAATTCATATTCTGTGATGGCTTGACTTCTGGGATTTCCTGCCTTGGTTCCTCTCCTCCATGTTAGTCAGGAAATTCTGTTTAAATTCTGTCATCATTATCCAACTCAATTTTGATTCCATATCTTTTTTTTTCATTGTGGAGTCTTGTTTTAAAAGGATATTCGATGTGTTATTTCTTAGTGTTTGACTTCTGCTGCCTCTTCAGTCTTTTTTAGCATAGACCTTATACTCACTGGCAAAACCCCTCCTAGTTTCAGCTGCTGTGCTCTGATTGGCATGTGATACTTTCCCTGAAATACTGCCTGGCTATTTCGTGGTCTCATATTTTCAGGTCCATCCAATATCTTTCTTGTTCCCTCTGCTATTACCCATACAGATGCAATTATGCTAGTCTCATAGTTGCTGTTGGTTTGTCCTTGATTCCTTGCATTTGGGGGCTGGTGAGGATATCTTGTCACTTAGTTTTGTTACAAATTTTATCCAGGGGTTTTGAGTTTTACTATCTAGTTGATTTACCTGTTTTTATATGGAGATTCAGAAATATTAAAAAATTATGCTGCTGCTTTGGATTAAATTTGATTTTAATTTTAACAGGTACTCTGTTGATCTCCCCCAAAAGGCCAGATAAATGAGTGCATAAGCAAACTTTCCAATTCATTCAAAATCCAATTACCAAGGAAATTCAAATAGTTGAAGTTTGTGTGTGCTATTTAGGATTTATTGAAAATTGCAACTCCTCACATAAATCACCGAGTTAGCAAATATTAGTCCTATCGTTTTACACCAGCTATAGCTACATATGCATTGGACTATAATACCTATTATGTCAATACCTAACATACAGCATGACATTCTAAATACTACTAGACATGCATCATGTAGAGTATTAGTGGTAACTATTATCTAACAGGAATGCTCAATTAATAAGCACATTTCTATTGCCAGTAAGGTAATTGGACTGAATCTCTGACTCATTCTTGAAATAAATAATTTCCAAATTCCCTATGAATTTGCCGGGTATATATGGAATACTAAATTTTTTCTTTTGTTCTTTTTGGCAGTTTGGGAAATTATGCATCACTTCATGGACAAATATATTGTAAACCTCACTTTAAACAACTTTTCAAATCTAAGGGAAATTATGATGAAGGTTTTGGACACAAACAGCATAAAGATCGATGGAATTGCAAAAATCAAAGCAGCTCAATGGACTTTATTCCTAAAGAAGAATCAAATATCTGTAAAAACAGTGAAGAACACACCCCCATACTTGGAGAGCTTAATAAACATTTAGCTGCAGATGACAATGAAAGGCAAAGGGATGATTTGAGAAAATTCAGGGAAAGGGGAAAATTAAAAATCATTTGGCCCCCTTCTAGTGAGATGCCTAAGAAAACCTTCCCCCTTGAGGAGGAACTCAAAATGAGTAAAGCTAAATGGCCTCCTGAAATGACAACCCCTACACCCACTGAATGGAAAAGTGAATCCCTGATGGAGCACGTTAAAACTCTGGGAAATAAAGGACAAGAGCAAGATAACATTTCTTTCCTGCAGTCCTATCTGCAGTCCATCCATATGTGTCAGAAAGAGGCTGTTGTAGGAATCAAAGAAAAGGAAATGTACGAAGCAAGAAAAGATGAGAAGGAAGGAAATAAGAATGTGCAAGATAAGCTGAATGAGGCTGAAGAGACAAAGAACCAGAGGAAAAGTGAAATGGATCTTAATGCCAACAGTAATGTGGTTGTGCAGAGTGCTGAGAGGGAGAAAAGTGAAAAAACTAATGAACCTGATGGTGCAAAATTTTTCCAGGTTACCAACACTGATGATGAGGTGGTGCCACAAAATCACAAAGAGAATTTGAATAAGAATAATAATAACAATTATGTAGCAGCCTCGTCTCTGAATAATTGCAGGCAGAAGACAGCTACTTTAGGATTTCCTAACCTATTACCACGGTCAGGTGAAGCAAACTACACTGCAAGTAAAGATCAAATTGAAAATTTAGAAAATGCATCTAGAATCTCAGAGTTACTTGGTATATTTGAATCCGAAAAGACTTACTCGAGGAATGTACTAGCTCTGGCTCTCAATAAACAGGCAGCCAAAGCCACTGTGCAGTCTGGCCCCAAATCAGGCCTCAGTGGTGGGTTAATAGTAGAGGCAGAAAGTTCAATAGCCTCTTCTGACACAAACATTTTAAACATCAAAGGAAACCGTTCAAATAACAAAAGCCTACACTTCTTCTTTTCTAACACTGTGAAAATTGCTGCTTTTTCCAAGAAGAATGAGAACATTTTTGAGCCTGATTTAATAGATTCTGTAGGTCAAATAAAAAATATGCCATGTTTGTACCTGAGAGAATTTGAGAAGGACATCAAACATTGGCAGCATGACGAAACAATAGGTGCAAGACACGTCAGTGGAAACACAAGTTTCCATGCTCTGAGAAGTGGATGTGCAGCTCAGCCTACGTTTCCCAAAGCGAAGGTCCAGTCTGGACAGCTCACCGTGGAAGAGCAAATTAAAAGGAATAGGTGCTACAGTGACCCTGAGTAGAACAACTCTGGCCACTCTCGGTCCACATTCAGGCACTGAGACATAGCCTTGTCCTGAAATAAGACTTGGGATTTTGATAACCTTTTGTTGAACTTGTAAATGTAATGTTCAGAAATCTCATATCTACCACAATGGGATATTCATTGTATGACATTATATACTGTTTTCCGGAATCGGTTTGAATCTACTTTTATTCTGTATAGAATGAAGAGGTGAAACACTATGGCTATGTTTTCCTGTCATATGGCACTTAAGCATATCGCTCTGTTTTTGAACATGCCAGATAACATCATTGGTGTGATTCTATGCTGCTGATATTTATTACAACACTTATACTGTCTCTATAATTTCTGCTGAAATAAAATTTAATTACCTGAGCTGCAAACAAAACCTCTTCTGTTACTTTTTTCCACATATGTTGTCATTCTAAGTATATACATGGTCCATGATTTAGGAAGTATTTGTCTTGTGGCATGTATTTAATACACACATGTACACACACACACACACACACACACACACACACACACATAATCCTGGAAAAAATAAAATACTGAACCAAAGCTACAATATTATTAGAAAACGTAAAATTTTATTTCTCATTTTAAAAACAAAAGGATTATCATAGTTCTTTAAATAATTGCCTATGTTAAATTATCTTGAAACATGTCTATAAGCATTTGATGAAAAATATTAATTTTCCTCTAGAATAATGTGGAGTTGGTACTCAGAAATTAACTGAACTGAAAAGGTTTTAGACTTTGTTCAAATAAATTATGCACATTGCACATTTTATTACTTACTCTTTGCAACTGACAAATATACAAACCGTACAATATACTTTGTCAGGCTGGATGCATCACTTTCCTTAGATGACATATGGGAGTTTAAGAAAACTAAAATATACTTAAGAAATCCAATACTATTGTATATAGTAATAGGTATTGATTCACCCTAATTATGACAAATTTTCCAGCAAAATCGCATTTTTAGGAACTAAAGTATAGCTAAATACACAAATAAAAAACTAAGTAAATTTTCTTATTGTTGCAGACAGTTTGCTAGGGCTGCCATAACAAAGTACCACAGACTGAGCGGCTTAAAAAAACATCAATTTATTTTTTCACAATTCTGGAGCCTAGAACGCTGTGATCAAGTTGACAAGTTAGTTTCTTCTTCTGAGGCATTTCTACTTGGCTGGTAGATGGCCATCTTCTCTCTGTACATGGTCATCCTTTCACATGGCCTGTGTCTAGGTTTCTTCCTCTTATAATGACACCGGTCAGGTTAGATTAGGGCCCACTTTAAAGACCTCATTTTATTTTAATTAAGTCTTTATTAACTATCTCCAAATATAGTCATGTTCTGAGATACTAAAGGGTTAGGACTTGAATATGTCAATTTTAGGTGGACACAATTCAGCCCCTTAACGGTAGTAATCACGTTTCACCTTTAGGTGTGGTTTAAAATACATGTTTATTAATATTATAAAACAACTTTCCAATAATTTCTCACTTTGGATTTATATCCCAGAACTATGTCATATATAGAATTATGCTATAAACACTAATATTTCCAGGAACAAAATTCTGTTTCAAAAGAATCAAGATAAGCCTATGGTAGATCATACGCTTTACCAGAGGAGGCTGTGTAATGGCAGAGCTTGGCACATAAGGAGTTTTGCATTATTTATTCATGGCTAGGACTTCCAATGAATCTTACAAAAATGTTCTATTCCCCAGAAAATAGTGCTGAATTGTCTTTTACAGCTTTCACACAATCAATCCCTGTTGCAGATTTGGGGCTTTGGGCAGTACCTTCTTTGGATGGAGACAATGGTTTTCCCATAGTGCAATGAAGCTGCAGAATGCAAACCTGCCACCAGTTTACTAGTGGTAATGTGCACCTGGCATGTTTCCACCCAAACTAACAATTTTCAATAAACATCTCTAGGGTAATTTCTAAAGGCACATTAATTTTTTAAAGACCTGGAAGATAGAAAAAGAATACTTTTTCTGCTGTGTTTTGATAATTCCTAAACTACTGGCCACTATCCAATTGAGTAGAAAAGTTTTCCCATTGCTAAGAAAATGAGCTTATAGAAAGACAATCACAGATGTTGAAATGAAAGAGAAGTATAATACATTTTTTTTCTCTCTTTCTAGAAATGTTATTAAGAACCAAGGGCAATTTCCAAATCTAATGTAAAAGTTTTGAAATATACAGGTATTAAGGGTAATGTGAAGTCTTATTTTAGAAAAATTGAATTGATGTGGAGATCACAAATGGGCCGGGAACATGATACTCAGATTCTAAGTAAGAACCATAAGAGCCTATGAGAGGTGCTGAAGAGTGAAGAGTCTCAATCACCTGGAAACTAACTCGAATAGAACACAAAAAATAGTTTTGGATAAGCATAATCTAAAAGTAATTTAATCTCACCTTTGGTGGAGTCCTTCAGAAAGACTACTTTAAGCTACCTAAAAAGGTCCATTTTCTGTGGAGTTTTCTCAGAATTGTTTTGATGAATTTTAAAACTTTAGGTATTTGTATGCAAATGAAGTGATAGAGAGAAAATAATAATATTAGGATATCTACAATGTTGTCTTTATCATTTAGTATAATACATTTTTGTAGGAAGTAAACTGATCTATAGCAAGCCTGACAAATAAACATTACGGTGTCACCCAGACAACAGCCATTTCATAAACATTAGGGAGCCCTTGGTATGTGTTGGCAGAATGATTGTTTTTAAAAAGGATAAATCATGCTTTCATATAACTTCTTATACTGGAAAGAGAGCCATTCCAAAAAAATTACAGTTGATGCTTATGGATATGAAAGAAACCAACCCAGGAAAATTTATAACCACAAAGAGTTCTCTTAAATTGGAAGACGTCAGAATAACAGTAAATAAGATGGAAAATGTTCAGGTTTGAAAGCTGTCTTCATTTTGCCACAGTTATAATTTACAGATGTAATTATGTGGTTGTGGGCTCTATATTGCACAGCCAAGATCCCCCTTCAGGAATGAAGGCTTTACTTTCCCAGGTGCTGGAAGTGCTGCCCACAGAAAGTGCTAAACTTCCAGCCTGAAGAGAGCCACCTCTCCCAACTTGGACTGTATTCAATGAGCGATCAATGAGAGGACAACTTGGCACAACTTGGAAAAGTCACTATAGTGTCTGTCTCCCTTTTGGGTTGGCTTAGGCCTCCACTGGATCACAACTCATCTTCTTCTATCCAGTCCTGCTTCTTCCCTACCCCTTCACTTCCCTTGATACCAAGAGCACATTCTGATAACCCTCCTACATTTTATTTTATTTTATTATATATTTTTCATTAATTTTTTTACAGAGAGGAAGGGAGAGGGATAGAGAGTCAAAAACATCCATGAGAAAGAAGCATCGATCAGCTGCCTCCTGCACACCTCCTACTGGGGATGTGCCCGCAACCAAGGTACATGCTCTTGACCAGAATCGAACCTGGGACCTTTCAGTCCGCAGGCCGACGCTCTATCCACTGAGCCAAACCAGTCAGGGCTAAACATCCTACATTTTAATCTCTGTCTCAGAATCTACTTTTTGAGAACCCAACCTGGACCAGCTCGTGCTAGGAGGGGCCCAAGAAAGCAGACACTGGAATGATATTTTGGAGCTGAATTATTTGCAGCCTGGCTGACAGTAGACACAAGATGGCAAAGCAATTGTTAAAATTCTCGGCAGTAGTGAACTAGGACGTCTGTACTGGTTGAAGCAAATGCGTAGATGGTACCATGTACCAAATATCTGAAACATGTAGGAGAAATAGCAATTACAATGAAAATGGAATTGAAGGACCATTGCTAAACACTATCATTCTGGGGGAAAATTTAACAAAAATCTGAAAGTATTAACAATCAATGATTAAATTAATTTATTTGTAAGAATATCTGAGGCCCATGAAAGGTTAAAGTATTTGCCAAGGTCGGGGACTTGTTTGGAAAAGAATGGGATCCAGAACATGGATGGAGATAAATTGGCTGATACAATAAAAAATGTTGAAACTCCAGATTTCTCTGAACCCACTGAGCCTATAGAAGTGGCCCATTCTTTCCTATTAAGGCTTAGGGTTAGGGTTAAATAACCTGTGGAGTCCATTGTTCTGGGAAGGTTTTTAACAAGAATTAAATATAAAAATAAGCTCTGGATTAACCATTATTTAACTAGAAATTATATATAAAAAGGGAACCAATTGCTGTTTAGAGAATGGCTGTGCATACCCATACAAAATCATATCAACCAGTCGAAGATAGCATTTATCTTTCTCTGTATTCCAAGCTCACAGCAAGGCAAGCACTGTGGTCTTGATCTCATTTAATTTTCACAAATATTCCATGGGAATGATATAAGATAAGGTTTTATTATTGCTGAAGAGTCTGAAGATTAGGGAAGTTAAGTTACTTGACCAAGTTACCCAGGTTTTAAGTGCTGAGACATGGACTGAAATTAGTCCTGATTTAAAAAAAAATCCATCAGATATGGCTTTTGTGTAAAAACATATACATAAAACATTCACATATGTACATGTAAATTTTAGTATGCATCAGCAATGTGCCTATGACTACATATATATGTAATACTGAAGACACATATGTATAATGTATATGCACATTGAATTTTGTGTGTGTATCTATATGCATATATGTGTTTTATACACACAGGTATATTATACCATGAGTACAGCCAGATACCTATGCCTGTATATTCGAACACATTTATAATGGAAAATAGAGGATCAAAAAATAAGATTACTTATTGAAAATGTCATCAACTTCAGGGAATGGAAGGAAACACATAAATCTTTGTGCCTACCTTAAAGGCAAGCAGAAAGCAGAACTGCTCTTTTTAAATCAATGAAATTAACAAGAGCAATTGAATGTGGCAAAGAGTTGTCAGATAGGAATGAGTACATGTGGGCCTGAAGGTTGTGAATAACTTAGAGAAAGACGTCAATGCCTCTAATGCTAGTGATGACCTCACTCCCGTGTGGCTGTAAAACATGGCACCTGTCCCTGTGCCAGGAACTGTCAGGATGGTAAAGGTTTGGCCCTGGTTATGGGAAACAGGACAGGAGCTCTTTGCCCTAAACACTAAACCTTTTAATTTTCAAAGTTCTGAGATATTTAAGCTAGAAATACTTCCAATACTGGAAGATGTTTAAATGGCTACTTTATAAAGAAGAAAGGAAAGGCATGTGCCAATTTTTAATTCATAAGAAAATTATTAGCTCACTAGCATTTCAAAGAGCCCCATTTCAATTACAGTTGAAGGGACTGCCTACAGAAAATGTTAAATTCCAGGCGGGCGTCTTCAACCTACCCAGACCACTGCCTCCCTTCCACCTTCACCTGTTTCCTCGGGGAATAAGAAGGAACTTCAATATCAGCAGAAGTAAAACATAATGGTCACATTTACAGAATAATTTCCTATGATATTTTTATTCCAAGGCAGAAGGAAAGGAGTTATGAACATAAATGGCATACCTTGGATTTCTGCTGCTTCTGCTTTCAATGGCAATATTCTATATGACCCAGCTAAAGACCTTCCCTGTGGTCCTCTTATTCATCTTTCTCCTAGCCTCAGGATATGCAGCCACTTACTCCCAAACCAACTTTTTCAGCTTTTTTCATTAGTTATGGCATCTGTCTCTATCCCTCTTAACACTAGCTATGATGAGCACCCAATGACTATTTGATAAATGAATGAATGAATGAATGAATGAATGAATGTTATATGTTCCTATGCACAGCAAACAGAAGCACTTTGCAGAAGCATATTCAGTCCTTTGTCCCCCAAACATACTAAGAATAGAGGGTACAGGGATAAGGAAGAAAGGGAAGGAGCATCTATGGAATGCGTACATTTTGCCAAAGTTCACGTTTTACAAAATAAAGATCTATTAATATCCAGTTGATATTTACATTAAAGTACATGGTATACACTTTATAATCATATATATATATATATATATATATATATATATATATATATATATATATATTGATTTCAGAAAGGAAGGGAGAGGGAGATAGAAAAATCAATGATAAGAGAGAATCATTGATTGGCTGCCTCCTGCACGCCCCACACTGGGGATTAAGCCAGCAACCCAGGCTTATTCCCTGACCAGAAATGGAACCGTGACCTCCTGCCTGGTTCATAGGTCGACACTCAACCACTGAGCCATGCTGGCTGGGCTATCATCATGCTTTTTTAATTGAAGTAACTAATGTTCGTTTAATTGTGACAACATACTTCTGAGATAAGATATTATCTTTGGAGAGAACTTAAGTCATGACAAGATTAAACTCCTTTCCCAAGGTCACCCAAACAGAAAGTGGCAGATCATAGTAAATTGTAAGAGACCATGGGAAAACTAACCAAGAATTAGTCTACCTAAATTACTCTGGGAGGCAGAGATAGGTGGGAAGTAGTAAGAGAGAAAATTATCCCGGGAAACAGCTTTAAAGGATGCTTTTTATGTTTGCTTTTGTTTTTCATTTAAATGAAGTTGGTACTGAACAGATGAAGAAAAGTGAAGGGTGTAGCAGCGTAACTGGAGCTCCATCAGTGAGGACAGGTAAAAACAGGTGGGTTCAAATCCTGTGATTGAAACCCCAGAAACAAAGAAGGCAGTTAGATGTAATGGATAGGTTATGGTCAGCAACTCCAGTTGTAACAGATGAACCCTGAAAACGCAGTGGCTGAAGACAAGGAAATTTGCATTCTTGCTCATATCACCATGCACTGTGGTGAGGCAGTGACTCTGCCTCATAAAGTCCTTCAGGAGCTCCGTCTTCCAGGCATGGCTCTGCCCTCCTCTGAGACCTGGAGTGCCCTCAATTGCAGGCAGAAGAGAATGCGGCTCACCAGTGGGCGGTTTCTGTGGGCCAGGCCTGGAAGTGAGGAACATCACGTTTGCCTATATTTAATTGTCCAGAACTCAGTGACACGGCCACACCTACCTGTACGGGAGTCTGGGGAATGTAGTTTCTGTCATGCCCAGGAAGAAAATGAAACACACACGTAACTGAACAAACACACACGTAACTGAACAAACACACACGTAACTGAACCTCCACCAAATAGACTTTCAGATGCCAAATCACCTCTATTATTTTATACCTTTTTACTTGCATATTTTTCTTTAAAATTTGTACTTGTGTGGTACATAGTTTTTCATTTAAAAGCTTCCATAGATATTTTCTATATATGTGAATGAGTCTAGGTCCAAAGCAGATAGTAGACAACATCTGGGAGGTTGAGCACTAGGCTGAGAGATATCCCAAGTGTCCAGGAGCACCCAGATTTAAAAGTTAGCAACGGGCAAGGAAGGGACTAGGCAGGCAGGGACTTCACACCACAGAACTAAAGGTAGGAACACAGGCTGAGTGGTTCAATCAGACTTCAGTATCTAGAAAACCTGAGTTCAAAGCAGCCCCCAATTACAGACATGTGGCAGGAGAGAGGCTACAACAATGACGCAGCTATGGCAGCTAAGATGCAAAGCAAACTCTTGCTTACTTAGAACCAGGTGGAAACCCAGGTGTGAACCTAGGGATATGACTGCCATGCTTACTGTTACCAGCTTCACATGCATAAGTTTTTCAAGACACTCTGACAGAGACAACATTGCTGGGAAATCCACACGAATGGGGAAAGTCGAAAGATGATGAGCACAGAGATTATGAATGGGTTGGCAAAGATAAGGCTCCAGCTTCAACTTCTGAGGGAAAAGGGGACAAGTTCCAAGTTGATCACTCGTCGTTTTCAAATAAATGTGCTGAGGGAAAGGCCCTCTAAGTCCAAACGCGAGTCTGTTTGGCATTGGCGTGATCCCCTGCTTTGCGTGATCTGTGACCTCTGCCTTTGCTGGAGTGGGTTATGAAAAATTCCTCAGTTTGGGAGGCAGGCACTGGCATATGACAGACCCATGGAGCACACGGCATGTTATTGCCGTTGCCACTGAGAACTGCTGCGGCTCTGCCCTGTCCTTTTGCAGGGATACTTCTTGGAAAATGGCCCTCACAGACAATTTAATTTAGGCCTGTGGTTTTTCTCTGTGTGTTTTGTGAGTTCCCTCATGTTTTCTCCCCCCTACAATTGTTCAAATTGGGTGCCTACTTAAGCTTCTGGATGCAAAATTCTGGGACGACTTTGGCAGGTATGATGTTTATTTTCAATCTAGGTCTTCATATATGTCAAAAAAAAAAAGATTCATATCCTGTTCTTGTTAAGAGAATAAGAAAATGGTCTTTCAGAGCCTGAGTGTATGGAGCAGACTGTAGATATTTAATATATAAGTGGGTAAATAATTATTCCTTTCAAGTATTAAAAGGCAGTTATATTTATAGAAATGCCTGGCTTAGATGTCTAATCAGATACAGGTGTTTTCTAAAGCCTAGTTGAATTCTAATTGTTGAAATTCACTTCAAACATATTAACAAACAAGTTAATTCAATTATATTGGATACAAAATGACTAGCACTTACTATGAGTAACAGGTTGAAAGAATTTAGTGAAAACAAAGGAATAAATTCTGCCTGTGAAAGAAGAATGATTGTCCCCCATCAAATAAATGAGTGAATTATGATGCACTAAATAGGATATAATTAATAGATTCAGGTGTCACCCTATTATTCAGTTGATTTTTCAATGCTACTTTTAAAAATACACCATTGAACACTCATATAAATGCGCTCAGATTTTTTGGGAAAATGTGTTGCACTGTATCCACAGTTATAAATGTGTTGTGCTTAAACTTCTCTAAATGGCACAACCAGGCTCAGACACTGGGCTTCTAAATTTTACTTAATTTCAACATAATTATGGACAAAATTGAGAAATTAAAGTTTCCCCTTTTCTTTTTTCCCTCGTCTAAAAAGTCTCAGAAGCTAAATTTGGCTAAACTTCCCTCCCCTCTTCTGGCTTTCCTCCTCCTGCCTGTTCAGAGCTCTTGTTCCATCCGTTACACTTCCCGTCTCCCAGAACGGTCACCTGTCCTTCCATGTTCTGATCACTCCTGGCTTAAAGAAAAGCAGCACTTTCTAGATTACGCATCCTCGTCTAGCTACACTGTGTCTCCTTCACAGCGATGCTACCTGAAAATATATTGTTTTTAGTTGCAGTTGATTCTTTCTCATTTTTCATATGCAGCGCAACCAACCATTACTGGAATCGCCCAACTCTTCCCAGTGGCATCCTGATTAGGGAACCTAACGACCACTGTTCAAACTGTAAGACTCTGGCCCTTCAACACCACTCTGTTTCGGGGTCCTATTAGTGCTTTCTTCCTGACTCGATAACTGTATGTTCATACACACTGTTAATCTCCCTGGACCTGGTAATATTTTTCTTCTTCTCTTGACATTTAGAAACATTGTGTTGTATGTGGTCTATGGCTTTACCTCTTTTTCTGTCTTGGAGATCTTTTCTTCATGCAGGGATCGCTGACCTGATTCCTCAAACTGCAGGATCTCTTCCCAAAGCTGATACTTGGAAGTAGCCCCTGAAAAGGAAGGACTGGTTCGATTCAATTTAATTTTCTGCAATTTCTGACTCTGTTGACTACTCCCTCAGGGAAACCATCTTCTACCTTTGCTCCTCTGATACACAACCCTGTAGTTCTATGCAAACTCTCTAGTTGTTCATTCTCTGCCTTTTTCATGTGCAGTTTCTTCTCTGCCTCTCCCTGGAATGTGTATTCTCAGACTTTTCAGCTCTTTCCCCTTCTGTGGTTATACACTGGGCCTAGGCAATCTAACCCACAGTCACCTCGTATGGATAAATGTCACTGCTGTGTCTCTAGTTCTCGAGACCGGACCCTCCTCCTGAGCTCTGGCTCTTGGTTACTAACGGTTCGTTCTTCCACATAGACTTTAAACACAGCAGGTTTCAGTGTTCTCCACAAGCATTGCCCTTTTGTGTGTATTTTTGTGTTGGGGTGCATTGATTGAGTGGGATAGTCATTGACAGCACTCAGTTCAGCAAGCTGGAGACATCCTCCATTTCCTTTTCTATCTCTGTCTTTCTGTCTTATCTAACTCTCTTCTCTCTCTCTCTCTCTCTCTCTCTCTCTCTCTCTCTCTCTCTCTCTCTTCCTCAGGCTGTTCTTTCTTCCTGGAGGTCCTTCCTCTTGCTTTGACTGGGTTAACTCATATCTCACATGTGTCTTTAAAGATCAATTCAAGCATCACTTCATTTTGAAAATATTCTTACCACCCTAGACTGACTTCATGGCCTATCTTCTACACTTTCTATTGTCTTAGTGCATGGAATTAGAACACATTGTCAAACATCTGGAGGTTGAAAATGTATATGTTCATCATGTCTGTATTCTCAATTACAGGAGACAAGTAAGCCAAGGCTAGAAGACTATAGGCTTCAACCTGGAATTCATCCACACAAAATGGATATGGGTATGGATGAAATTGCCTAGGCAAAACGTGTAAGACTGAGGAACTGAACATATCAGAATTGTGCATGAGCATTCCAATATATTTAGTTTGCAAAATAAATGATTGAACTTCGTATGTAATACCTATGAGCTCAGGATTTAGGACAAATAACATTTGATACTGTAACAAATAAACAACTATAATCAAATAAATCAGAAGCATGAAAATACATACTCAAGGAGTAACATGAGCCAAAAAGAATAAGAAAAAAGTAAAGGCTTTTGGAGGTAACCACTCTGATTTCACTCTGACAAAACAAGAAGCAAGATTTGAGGCCGTATTTGGTAAACCAAGAAGAGGAGAGTTGCATAAGATACTGGCGAGGAGAAATAATGCCAGGAACAGAATATTGATTATGAATATTGGAGTAGAACAATCAGATAAGGAATAAATATACTTAAGTAAATGTACCTGAAGTATGAGGGACTAGGATTAAGAGAACAGTAATCAAATCCCCTAGTAATACAGGATATATTTTGCTTATGACATGATCCCTTTCATTTTTAATGTTTAGACTCTGAATGCTATAAAGATATATTAGTTTCCTATTGCTGCTATAACAAACAACAAGTTTAGTGGTTTAACACACTTTAACACACTTATAATCTTACACTTATGGAGGGCAGAAGTCCCACAATCAAGCTATCTGCAGGATTGTGTTCCTTCCAGTGGCTCTGAGTGAGGATCAGTTTCTTTGCTTTTTCTAACTTCTTAGAGGCCTCTTGCAATCCTTGGCTCATGTGTGCCAGGATAGTAGCAATCCAGGAAAATCACATCAGCTCAATATCTTTAAGTTAATCACATCTCCTAAGTCCCTTTAGTTATGTAAGTAACATATTCCCAGGGTCTTAAGCAGGTATGTATCTCCAGGAGTTGCGGGGGGTGGGGGGAATACATTATTCTGTCTAACACAGGTAGTGAAAAGAATATAAAATTAGACAAATATTAGAATTTCATTTTTTAAAATTTTTATTGGATTTATTGGGATGACATTGGTTAATTAAATTTTATATAGGTTTCAAGTATACAATTCTATAATACATCATCTGTATATTGTATTGTGTATTTACCACCCAAAGTCAAGTCTCCTTCCATCATAACCTAACTCTCCTTTACCCCCTTCTACCTTGCCCCAGCCCCCTTTCCATCTGTTAATCACCATACTGTTGTCTGTGTCTATGAGGTTGTTGTTTTTTGGGGTTTTTTGCTTAAGCCCTTCACCTTTTTCACCCAGCTCCCCACCCCAACACCCCTCCCCTCTGGCAACCATCAGTCTATTCTCTGTATCTATGAGTCTGTTTCTGTGGGGGTTTTTTGTTTGTCTATTTCATTAATTAGATTTTATGTATAAATGAAATCATGTGGTACTTGTCTTTCTCTGACTGGCTTATTTTATTTACCATGATACTCTCCAGGTCCATTAATGCTGTCACAAAAGGTAAGATTTTCTTCTTTTTTATAGCCAAGTAATATTCCATTGTATATATGTACCACAGCTTTTTTATTAACTCATCTAATGATGGGCACTTGGGTTGCTTCCAAATCGTGGCTGTTGTAAATAATGCTACAATGAACATAGGGCTTGATATATTCTTTTGAATCAGCGTTTCATATTTCTTCGGATATATTTCCAGAATTAGAATCGCTGGGTCATAAGGCAGTTCCATTTTTAATTTTTTGCAGAAACTCTGTAGGGTTTTCCACAGTGACTGCACCCATCGGCCTTCCTACTAAGAGTGCATAAGGGTTACCTTTTCTCCACATCCTTGCCAACACTTGTTTTTTGACTTACTGATGATAGCTATTCTGAAAGGCGTGAGGTGATATGTCATTGTGGTTTTTGAATTTCATTTCTTCATTAACATCTGAGAGGCAATTTTCTATTTAAAAACAACCCCTTACATTAAGAGCTTCATGCTTTTTACGGCATTTTCACCTTTATAATCATACTTGAGCCTTAAGAAAATCCTGTAAAAGAAAAAAAGGTAGGTTGGTGGTTTGATCTCTGGTTGGTGTGCGTACTGGGGGCAACCGATTGATGTTTCTCTTTTACATTGCTGTCTCTCTCTCCCCCTTCCCGTCTAAAAAACATATCCTCACCCTAGCTGGTTTGGCTCAGTGGATAGAGCATCAGCCTGTGGACTGAAGGGTTCCAGGTTCAATTGCGGTCAAGGGCATGTACTTCAGGCTCGATCCCTGGCCCTGACTGGGGTGCTGCTGGGAGGCAACAAATTACATCAATGTTTCTCTCTCTCTCTCTGTCTTGCCCCCTTCCTTCCACTCTCTCTAAAAATCAATGGACAAAAAATGTCCTCTGGTGAGGATGAACAGAAAAATAAAAACAAAACAACAAAAAACATATCCTTGGGTAAGGATTAAAAAATAAGGGATAAGCCAGAAATTTGAATTTTTATATTAAGTCTCCCAAGTTTTAACAGTTAGCATTTTAAATTGTATAAAGACACTGAATCGCTGGAGAAAACATGTATAAAGACTAGAAAGAGTCTACAGTGGATTTCCAGTTTATAATTTCTCACCTAAGGCTATCCATAGTACTAGACTTATCTGTCCAAAAAAATCTTTGGAAACAAAGGGATGAGAAGTTGTTGAGAGGTAGCCAAAAAGAGATAGAATATGGAATACTGTCTAGACTGTCCTTTTCACATTTCAAAAAAAAGAATGACATTTACTCCTTCATATCTCCTTTTTTTAAAAGTATTGATGGAAACCCTGATGGTAGTATTAATAATTATTTCATAACAAAACAAACAAATAAAAGAAAGAGGATGTGGGTGCAGCAATAAGACAACTTTTCCTTCTGTTCTCTCTCTCTCTCTCTCTCTCTCTCTCTCTCTCTCTCACACACACACACACACACACACACACACACACACACAAAGACTGAATCACCAAAAAATGTTTTTAGTCTTAAAGATGTGATGAGTAATTCTGGAGCAACAGATCCTTCAGTTTAGGGGGTGTGTATCCTAACATTCCAAACCACAAATCTGCATCATGTTTAAGAGGTAAGAGTAAAATAGAAAAAAAATCAAGTGAGTAGTATACATTGTAAGTTAAGAGAATATTCAGGATCAAGAGAGGATTCTCTTTGCCAAAAGCTGCTGGGCAGTCAGGACAGATCAGAGCAGGGAGACATCCGGCAGCTCAGGTGCCAGGATGCGTGGGTGACCTTGGCAACAGCTGCTTGCTGTTGCACAGCAGATGCAGGCTGGGAGCAAAGGAAGAACTTACTTGGTAGGTAAGGGACAACCTCCTGGTTTGTGATTTTTGAAGATGTGGACAGAATTGAATGGAGTGTACAATGGCTCTGATTGTGGAAACTCAGTTTGAGTCCCTTGGTCTTCTCACTGAGGAAGTTGTTAAAGGTATTATTCTTGAATGTTCATGGGGTTGAGTGGTGGAAGTTGTGTAAGCCAAGAAATGCCTCCAGCAAGATATGAAATTTTTATCATTCCTCCCCATTTTGATGTAATTACAATAACTTTTTAAAAAAGTCTATGTAATTTCATAACTAAGAGATAATCATTGCTATTTCCAGGTATATATTTATTTATAGATCTTTCTTTGTGGGATTCACTCACCCCTTACATGATTTCTTTTTAGTTCAGTTTTATATATCATGGTGCATTCTATCTGCTGTAAGTTCTATGACTTTTAAAGATTTCATCATGTATGCACCTACCCTAACCCTAACCCGAACCCTAACCCTGTTTGTACCCACCATTGTAGTGTCCCACAGAATAGTTTTACCATTTTAAAAAATCGTGTGCTCCATCTATTCAGCATCTCCAACTTAAATCCCTGGCAACCACTGATCTATCTGTTTAATATCTCTGTAGTTTTGCCTTTTCTAGAATGTCACACAAATGGAATGGCAGAGTAGGTAACCTTTGCAGACTGGCTTCTTTCACTTAGCACTATGCATTGAAGATTCATCCATGTCTTGATGTATCTTGATAGCTCATTATTTTTACTTTTCCTCTCTGAATAACAACCTATACATTGGGTTACTACTATTGAAGGCCATCTTGTTTACTTTAGTATTTGTAATTATGAATAAAGTTACTTTCAACATTTGTGTGTGGGCATAAACATTTTGTGTGGGTGTAACTTTTTAAATCAGTTAGGTAGATTCATGGAACATCATTGCTAGATGCTATGGTTTACCATCTAACAAAGCATAGCAATGTTTAGTTTGGTAAGAAACTGCCAAATTGTCTTTCAAAGTGGCTGTACCATTTCGCATTCACACCGGTAATGAATGTGAGTTCCTGTTGCATCACATCTTCAACAGCGGTCTTTTGGAAAAGCCATTTTAATAGTGGCGTCTCATTATTTTAATTTATAATTCCCTAATGACATATGATTCGAGCATCTGAATATCTTCATAGATGAGATGTCCATTTTTTTGTCCACTTTTATTTAAATCTTTATTGTTGAAAGTATTATAAAGGTCCCCTTCTTTCCCCCATTGACCCCTTCTAGCCCAACCCCACCCCTGGCCTCAAGCCCTCACCACCCTATCGTTTGTGTCTATGGGTTATGCATATATGCATACAAGTTTTTTGGTTAATTTCTTCCCCCTTTTTCAGCCTCCCTCTCCCCCGCCTTTTCTTCCCTATGAGATTCAACAGTCTGTCTCATGCTTCTATGTCTCTGGATCTATTTTGTTCATAAGTTTATTTACAGTGAAGTTGTTTGTTTATTTACTGTTGAATTTTGAGAGTTCTTTGCATATTTTGCATACAAAAACACTGTGATACTACCGTAGTGGATCTGATAACCAGGATGGCTACTAAATGACTAACATTTGGTAGGTGTAGATAGCATGGATATGTTGGATGCTGGACAAAGCAATGATTCATGTTTCAGGCAGAAAGGAGAATGACGCAGTATTTCATCACACTACTCAGAACTGCAAACAGTTTAAAATAAGAATTGTTTATTTCTAGAAATTTTCATTTAATATTTTCAGACTGCAGTTGACTGTAGGTAACTGAAACCATGAAAAGCAAAATCACAGATACATGGGGATTATTATAGGTCTTGAACACATTCCTTGCTAATAAATATGCATTTATAGTTTCAAAAACCAGAAAAATGTTTTCAGACAGAGAAAAGAAACAAGTAGAAAGGAATGTTTTCTAAGTTCATTAAGCATAAAATGAGTGCAAAATATTGTTTTTGGTGTTATGAATAAATGAAACACAACTTCCATTATAGTCTCTCTATTTTTCTGATTATCTCTTCTTAATTTAATTTCTGTTCTGCTGCTATCATTGTGGCACGGTCAAGGTGGATGCCTTCAGATAATCAAACTGTCAACATCTTCGGTTATGCTACTTAAGATATAAGCTAGTTCTTTTTGATGTAAAATAAAAAACTTTACATTCTAAGAATGGAGTTTCAGAGAGCAAAGACTTAATTGGAAGTGAATTTGAATTATAGAATCACTAACTGTAAAGATGAAATTTATAAGATTATGGGTCCTTTGATTGATAGTAATCAGGACAAGGAGACATTATGAATTAAAGGCTTGCATTTAAGATTTCATTCTAGAATGTGTACACAAATTGTCTTTCACTTCCAATAATGTTAATCAAGTAAATTAGTATGGAATATGTACCTGGGAAAACAGATACCTTACCTTATGCCATGATATCCTTTAATCAACACAATTTCTCTGCAAAGGAGCTATTATTATTCCCATTTTATAATAAATGAAATTTATTTGTTGAACTAGTGTGGACTAGTAAGCTATTCAGCAAACCCATTTCCCTTTTCTTCTGGACCATAGACTATATTTCTCAACCTCTCTTACAGTTAGTCTGGCCATAACTGTATATCACTTCTAGGCCTGGCCCATAAAAATCACCTATATAATCTTCCTCTCTTTCTTTCCGTGGGCTTCTATCAGCCTGAATGGCTGAGTGCAGTCAGTACTGACTACCCCTGATAGGACTTTATGAGAGTAAGGAATAAACTTCCACTAATTTAAACCAGTGATATTTCTAGATTTATTAGTCATAGCATCTAGTGTTACCTTAGCTACTACATACATTGGTACCAGAACTGGGATGCAATAAAACAAAACCTAAAATACGTATCACTGGCTTAGTAGTTGGGCAGTAGGCTGTAAGACGATTAATATTATGAGTTTGAAAGATGTAGAATGATGCTATGTACAGGGAAATATTTGGAAAATTTGTCGGCATTAATGAATAATACCAGATATCTACTGAGCCTTTAGAACTAGAGGAAGAAATTGGAAAATGCATTTGCAACATTTGCGAATAGCTAAATTTAGCAAGGTATTTTTTTAAAGATGAAGATAGTCAAGAGTTGACCAGTTTGTATGCAGAAAGGAAAGGGAATAGTCGGGGGGAAATGGGAACTTAAAGTGTTGGCAAATTTGGCTGATGCTGGCCCTCACATACTGGGGAATATAATTTTTAAAAAATACATTGAGCTACTTGATCCATTAAGTTGGTGTAAAATGTACTCAACCCACCTGTTTCTGTTTATTTCAAAGAAGTTTCCATGGGGTTAAAGGGAAAAGGATGGAAGAGCAAGAATAAAAACAAATAAATTAAGCTTACGAATTATGCTAAGAAAGAATTTCAAGTGTGAACAGTAACATACATGACTGTCTGGAAACAATAGGACATGAAGCCCAGTTTAAAAATAATATATATATATATATATAATTTTTTTTTTGAGAGAGAGAGAGAGAAACATTGATCAGCTGGCCCTGACCAGGAATTGAGCCTGTACCTTTCGTTGTGTGGAATGATACTCCAACCAACTGAGCCACACTGGCCAGGGCCCATTAACTTTTGATGTATTGTATTGTCAAAGAAATCAGAAGTTCAAACTTTAAAAACAACAGCAACAACAACAACGACAGCAACAATAAATCTTGGATTCTTTAGGATTTGAAACAACCATCAAGTTTCCAAACTTGCACCAGCAAGAGGTAGGCTGCAAAAGGAGGGTATATTCCCCATCACCAGCTTCACATGGGATCATGAAGAATAACTTAAATGGGAAAATTCTTCCTATAGGACCTATAGGTGGAAGCATGGAGAAATGTGCACAAACAGTTCCTCCCAGAAATTAGAATAGAGGCCTCATTAAGTAACTTCTGCTCATCCAGACTGGGTGTTGTCATAAGGCACACAATAAGGTTTTCTTGATTGCTATAGACCAATAGGTGTCTCCTATTATTCTCATTTCTGAAAAGACTAGAGGCCCAGTGCACAAAATTCGTGCATGGATAGGGTCCCTAGGCCTGGCCGGAGATCAGGTCCAGCCAGGGCCTCCCTTCCCCCGGCTGCTGGCTGCCAGCTGCCGGTAGGGCCTTCCTTCATTCCACGCTGGCCCCTGGTGGTCAGCGCACATCATAGCAAGAGGTCGAACTCCCAGGTGGTCGAACTCCCGAGGGGACAATTTGCATGTTAGCCTTTTATTATATAGGATAGTTTAATTGTACCATCATTCATTGGGAATGGGGGGGATAGATAACTAATCTTTTAGTTTACAGTTTATAAGGAAGCATGTCAAATTCTGATGGAGAAGAATGTGTAGCATGCTAATATCTTGATCTTGAGCAGATGCAGTGTTAGGTTGAGAATTGGTTTATCTTTCTGACTAGTGTGTGTGTCAGGGTGGGGGTCGTGGTTAGGGGGTGGAAATGAGTGAAATTAAAAAAGGAAAGCCTGTGACAGAAATGGACAAGATGTTCATTAAAAGCATCTTTGAGAACACTATTGGTTAAACTGCCATTCCCAGACTTCCTTGCAGTTGATGTGACCATGTCATTGAGTTTGGGCCAATAAAATGTCAGTGGAAATGATGCATGTCACCCCTGAATAACCCTTCTTGCTTCTATATTCCATCTTTCATCTAGATGTTGATTCCCAGAATCATTCTGAAAGCATGTGTTGAAGATGAAAAAGCCTGAATGACTGTGTGGAGTAAATCCCTATTTCTCCTCTCACAACACCAATAGAACAAGAATGAGTGTGAAATAACTTTCTATTTTGTTAAGCTATTGATATATTGGGGTTTATCTGTTGCAGGGTAACTATCCTAACAAATAATTAAGGAAAAACTTTTCAGAAAAAAAGAGACAGCAAAATGGCCCCAGAAATTCACTTGCAATGAAAAAACAAGCAAACAAAGCATATCTGCTTTAGTGGGAAAAGCATGAGCAAAAAGTTAAGACTGGATTGAGTTTGAAAAGAATGAATGGAGCCTTAGCTGGTTTGGCTCAGTGGATAGAGCATTGGCCTGCAAACTGAAAGGTCCCAGGTTCAATTCCAGTCAAGGGCACATGCCCGGGTTATGGGCTCCATCCCCTGTGGAGGGGCATGCAGGAGGCAGCTGATCACAATGACTCTTCCTCATCATTGATGTTTCTATCTCTCTCTCCTTCTTCCTTCCTCTCTGAAATCAATAAAAATATATTAGAAAAAAAATGAATGAATGGAAAAGAATGAATGAAGCAAGTCAACTATTTCACTTTGTGATTACTTCTGCTCTAATAATATTGATTAATAATAATTGTATAGCCCTAACTGGTTTGGGTCAGTGGATAGAGCTTCGGCCTGTGGACTCAAGGGTCCCAGGTTCTATTCCAGTCAAGGGCATGTACCTTGGTTGCAGGCACACCCCCAATAGGGGGTGTGGAGGAGGCAGCTGATTGATGTTTCTCTCTCATCAGTGTTTCTAACTCTCTCTCCCTCTCCCTTCCTCTCTGTAAAAAATCAATAAAATATAAAAAAATAATAATCCTATATAATAAAAGGCTAATATGCAAATAGACTGAATGGCAGAACAACCAAACAACCTAACAACCAGTTGCTATGACATGCCCTGACCACCAGGGGACATGCACGGCACAAGGTGGGCATTGGCTGCGGTGGGATGGTGGAGCAGGTGAGCAGGGGCACCAGACCAAGGTGGGGCGCCGGTCGCTGTTTTCAGGGCAAGCCTCTGGGGGTTACTGAAAATTCTTTGCTCCCATGTGCCATGGTCCTGCCCGGCGCTTGCATCTACTGCCAGCACCAGCCCCGCTAGCACCCGCTACTGGTGCTGGAGCTGCTACTTGCACCTGCTGCTGGCACCTGGTGCCAGCCCCGATTGCTCTGTGCCATCAGCGTGTGCGAGCAGTGGCTGCCAGCCCTGATCACCCCTCAAGGCTTTTCCACCTCGCACCTGCTGCCGGTGACTATGGCCCCACTTGCACCTACTGCTGGCACTGGCCCTGCTCGCACCCGCAGCTGGTGCTGGCCCCAATCGCTCTGCGCCGTCAGTGGGTGAGAGCAGGGCCAGTGCTGTCAGCCTATGGGAGCAGCGGGGGCAGGAGCGGGGCTGCTGGCAGACAGGGGACCCGGGGCCGTGGCAGGAGGGGCTGGGTGGGAGCGTGAAGGATGGGCTGAGACTCACCCCTGTACCCACCGGAGCCTCACAGCCCACAGTTCCTTTCAACGTGCATGAATTCATGCACAGGGCCCTAGTAATTATTATAATTATCTACATAGCTAATATATATTGAGCTATTATATTCCAGATACTAAACACATTGAATATATTATCTCATTTAAATTTCAAGGTCCCTCTAAAAACTAAATATTTTTATTATCATTTTACACAAGTGAAGATGCTGAGGCACAGAGATATAAGTAACTTGACTAGCTCACATATCACGTAACAGGTAGACCTAGAATTTTAACTGAGGTTATTCTGTCTCCAGATTCCCATTCTTAATTATTTCTTTCTATTGCTTAGAAAGCAAAACACTTTTAAAAAAATTCCTGCCATTAACCACTCGATAGAAATGAAAATGTGCATAGGATGGTTGAGATTTCATTGTGGAGTTTTCCAAAATGACCCAAAAGATGCTTCTGTTAAAACATTTTTAGTTAATCACTAAAACCAGCACTCATCTTATAGTACCACTATCACTCAGTAAATGTCCAGGAAACCCATAGGATGTATATTTCGCTTGTGTTTATGTCATTGTATATTAGCCATTCCATTCCAGTGAATACAGACATGATACATTAATGACTTAGTGGTTAATTTTCATTAGTTTCTCATTAAAAATCAAGCAAAAAAGGATACTTGCATAATTTTTGGTCTTTCTTTTATTTTCTTCCTTTCAGCTGATCTGAAATTGTGTGCTTCATGCCATTATCCTATTACTCTTCAGAAATTGTGATGTTCTTGCTCCCAAAGTCTAAAGCCTAAGAAACCCTAGTGCCAATACCAGCTGTTGGAAATTATCTTCCAGTTCAAATTCAATCTGTTGCTTTTAGATTCTAGGGTCTCCTGCTCAATTCTCAGAAATAACAACTTTTTCAAAGATAAAAGGGCACTTACTTTTACATTAAAGTACCCGATTTAAATGTTCTGTTAAGAAATTTCCAAGTTGCTAATGTGTTGTCCTGTTACAGATTTGGCAAGTTGAGTAAGGGGTGATGTAACCCCAGGGCTCTGTTAGAGGGGCTGAGAGGACCTTTGGCTTAGCACTGGATTTATTCAGGGAGATTTTCACTAAAGACTTAAAACAAACAATGGCTTTATGAGACTTGACCACCCAGGAAGCACTTAAAATATTTTGTCACCTATCTTTCTTATACATATTAACATTAATTTTAATATAACATATTTCTAGAACACAAGCCTAATAGAGATATTATAAATGTATCATGTTGAGAACCTGACTCATCTTACCCTATGAAGCCACATTTTGCAATGTCCTTGTTATAAATATTTATAATTAGCATCTCAGTTGAAAAGTGCTTGATAATCAGAATTGCTTTTTTAAAATGAAGTACTCAAGTCAAGTACTATATAGGTCTAACTTGTGAGTATAATTAAGGAAAAAAACCTGAATGCAGTGTATACACATAAAATCTCAATCAAAACACTGAAGGATACAAAATAGAAGCCATCTATATATATAAAAGCCTAAATGACTGGTCGTTCTGGTCTGACATGCTATGAAATAACATGAAATAACTTTTTCAAAGATAAAATGCACTGACCACCAGGGGGCAGACGCTCAATGCAGGGACTGCCCCCTGGTGGTCAGTTTGTTCCCACAGCCAACCTCCCCCAGCCAGCCAACCTCCCGCGGTCCCTCCCCTGGCCCCCGGGCTGGGACAGGGAACCGGGGGTGGGTGGCAGCAGACACGGCTCCTTTCCAAGGGGTGGCCAAGGGCCAGCTTCCTCCTCAGGGCCAGTGGCCAACCTCCCATACCCCATCCCTCCCTCCGGCTGGCAGGCCCCAATCGGCCTGCTGCCCATCCGCCACAGTGGCGGCATGATGGCGAGGGAAGGAAGGGGGGGAGTGGGGAACCATGCAGTGGCAGCGCACCAGCAATGGTGGAGTCAGTGTTGGGCATCCATTCCTTCTGCGACCGCCCGGTGATGGTTGCATCCTCTCTGGCCAAGCCCTGATTGGCCTGACCCCAATCAGCCCTGATCGCCAGCCAGGCCTAGGGACCCCATCATGCATGAATTTTGTGCACTGGGCCTCTAGTTGTTATTATAAGTTCTTAAGATGAAATGTAATAATGAGTTCATATTTTTATTTTTTGTTAATCCTCACCCAAGGATTTTATTTCCATTGATTTTTAGAGAGAATAGAAGGGAGGGGGAGAGACACAGAGAAAGGAACATAGATGTGAGAGAGACACATTGATCAATTTGTTGTCTCGTGTACACACTCTGACCAGGATCGGGGATGGAGCCTGAAACCGAGGTAGTGCCTCTGACCTGAACCAAACCTGTGACCCTTCAGTCCTCAGGCTCTAACTGTTTAGGGCGAAATAATGAGTTTTTAATTTGCAGACATTCACATAAACTGTTAAGAATTCACATCTTTGGGGAGAGAAAAATAATCTATAGAAGAATAGAATTGTAGGTATTTTAGAAAGGATTGTAAGCCTGGAACCTAGAGATTAGACTATAAGATTTCTAATATTCTACTTTACTTAAGCTAGATTTTAAGAAAATTCTGAAAATGTGAAGTCAGATTTTAATTTTATGATTATATGAATGCTAATAAGAAAATTAGGTTTTTCTACCACTGTTTAAGAATTGAATTCCACTTTCTCTTTCTAATGACCTCTAACAATCCTTTCTTCTAGCAGTATAGGCTAATGGGTATGACTGACTCTATGTGCAAATAACTTACATTCTATGGTATTAAGTTCATAAACAAATGCTCTTGGCTTCCTGGTTTATTTTAAAGCCTCAAAATTTGGTGACATAGTGAGGGTATAAAATATTTCATTGGGTACTTTTATTTAAGGTTTTTCGCATGGAGATGTGCAAATCTATTATATTTTCTCCCATGAATGTAATGTTCCATGGTGCTCACTGAGTCTCTGTGGAGTCGACATGCAATAAAACAGAAACAGCAATGGCTTGCATGCTTCATTTACCAACTAAACAACATAGCCCAATTCCTCCTGGCATGGCCAGGTCAACAGCCAGGATCCTATCAGATTGCAAGCAAAGTACTGCAATACACTTGTGACTTCTGGTTATAGACATTCAGAGAAGTGGATTTAAAATATCAATCCTATTCTGAAATACCAGGCCATTGTTAAATAGAAACCAAATATATCTATATAAACTATGTAGGTGGCCAACCTCCACAGTAACATAACAACAACAACAAAAACATTGCTAAAGGAAAACACTGTAGGTACAAAGACTAAGGCAGGCTCTCAGAACAGAGACTATTTATAAGGAACTAAAAGGCTCTACAAACTTAATTTTTAGAAAGTAATTATCAAGCTCCACGGTAGCATAAAGTCCTATTGATCCAAATTTCTCTTTCTGTATGAACTTCACAGACTTGCATGACTTGGCATCAGTAAAAGTTAATGATGATTCATGCTATTAGCTTCAGTGGTCTCAGTCCCTAGGAACTCGGCTGTGACCTTTCATTAGCACTTTTCTCCCAAGCAGGTAGGATCATTCTCCAGGCACACTTTCTAATCTCCTTAAATCACCTGGAGAATTAGTTAAAAGCCTGACCGAGTGAGGGGCTGGGATGCTAAGAGCAAATTATGATTCAATTTAAGGAGAGAATGCATCTGCTGGTGCAATCTGACCAGCAATCCTGAGAAAGACTGGAAAATAAAATTACATGTTAAGATTTCATTTATGTAAACTTAAAATAGTCATAATTACAAGAAGCAATGTAATTGTTATCAGTTGACTTCAACTTTCACCAGCAGTCCCCTTTCCTCCCCCCAACCCCCCATGCAACATTTATACATTTATTTTTTTCTTGACCAAACATTTATTGAGCTCCTAGCTCTATGCTAGGCACATAAATAGCATTCTGTTGTGGTAATATAGAAGCCATTTTTAAAAAAATTATTTTTTAGTGCCTTTTCCTTTAAGTGGCTTCTGAAATAAGCATTGATTAATGAAGCCATGGAGACCAGCTACACAAATACCTTGAAAATACTGTTCCTTCTCTCCTTCTTGCTCTTCCCACCTCTCACTGCTCCTCCTTCAACCGCCTACCCACCCCACTCTAAAGTACACACACTCACATGCCCATGTCTCCTTCCACTTTAATACTTAATGTTGGGCCAGTGTAATATACAGCTTCTCTTTAGTGTTAAGGCTAAACACTAAACACTTTAGGCTAAACACTTTAGTGTTAAGGAAAAAGAACTTCATTATTAAAAGAGGTTGGATTCTCTTATTGAAGCAAATAACCTAATTCTAAGCTATAAAAATTGCAGATGGAATCCATAAGGTCAATTAAGAAATATCTTTTCACCTGACCAGCATGGCTAAGTGGTTGAGCATCAACCTATAAACCAGAAGGTCATGGTTAGATTCCTGGTCAGGGCATATGCCCAGGTTGTGAGCTCAGTCCCCACTGGGGGGCGGGGGGGGGCAGGGAGGGACGCAGTAGCTAGCCAATCAATGACTCCCTCTCATCATTGGTGTTTCTATCTCTCTTCCTCTCTGACATCAATAAAAATATATATATTTTAAAAAAAATACATTTTCTTCAATTTGGGCAGTGGTTTCATTTCTATAGGATACACATCGATTGAAGGATTGCATATCTTTGCAAATAATTTTGTTTTAATAATAGCAATGATGCTGTCAATAATTTAAGACTATGAGATTTTATGTTGATTGAAGTTCTTTATACAGCCTTCTGCATAAATCATGACTCCACCTCCATTTCAAAATATTTAACTTAGATTAACATAACTCCTTTCTATTATAATAGAAGCATACCCACTTGTACTATCTTTTCCCCATTCTGTGTGGATCAAATTATTTCCACACCAATCACCCTACCATAACTGTCCTTTCAAAAGAAACCAGAGATCCACTCAATCCATGATCTCTTGTCAATGCTTATAGTCAAGAGCTTATATAGTTCACTTTACAGTCCTTTAGAAACCTATCTTTCCTTGGATTCCACATTACTTTTTATTGCCTTTCTAGATTTCAGATTAAATTTTGCCCCTTCCCACAAAAAACATCTCCTATCTTTACTTTCTCTTAACTATAAGTGGTCTCCTAGGTGTGTTGCTCTGTCTATACTTTGTCCTGGGATATCATTTACATTCTCTTGGTTTCAGTGATTCCCTCTATATTGATAATTTCCAAATCTCAGGAGAAAATTATGTGTGGTGGGAAAACTATAGGGCTAAGTGCCTGAACATTTGCTTGGTCTGGAGCCCTGTTTCCTATAAAATGTTGATGTGTGTGACTTTATTACATTTACTCCTGAGTGTGTGGGGAGAACACCGGTCCTGGTTATCATCATATATAATAAAAGCCTAGGTGGTGTCATGCTCTTGCGTGACGCCCTCACACAACGCTCTTGTGCGATGGCCGCCACAAGATGGCCACCACAAGATAGCCGCCACAAGGTGGCTGCCACAAGATGGCCACATGCACAGCAGAGGCGGGGCCCGGTGGCCGCTCTGTGCCTCCGCAGCTCTGCATGGCATGGAGGAGGCAGGTCGGGGCAGGGGAGGGCAGTTATGGGCGATCAGGCCAGCAGGGGAAGGCATTTGGGGGCGATTAGGCCAGCAGGGGAGGGCAGTTGGGGGTGATCAGGCTGGCAGGGGAGCAGTTAGGAGAAATCAGGTTGGCAGGCAGAAGCGGTTAGGGGAAATCAGGCAGGCAGGCAGGTGAGTGATTTCAGCAGTCCCGGATTGTGAGAGGGATGATTCCTATGGGATTGGACCTAAACCAGCAGTCGGAAATCCCCCAAGGGGTCTTAGATTGGAGAGGGTGCAGGCTGGGTTAATGGACACCCCCCCACACACCTCCCGTGAATGAATTTTGTGCACCGGGCCTCTAGTATAGTATAAGAAAATCCTAGTTGTGATGAACTGAATAGAATCCAATTCCACTCTGGTGGTTTTCCTTGTTGTTTTCCTTTCTAGAGTTTGCTTCAATCTTTTAATATAAAAGGCTTGTTAGTAATCTTTTAACATGAGCATGAGTAATATTCATTATTGTAGATGTTTTAGAGTTTTAAATATGAGAACAGAGGCTTTATGTATTTGAAGTTATCTAATTAATCATATTATTTGGGGAAATACTTCTAATAAAGGTGCAATTGGCATCCAATGTGAAACAAAATGGATTACCCTTCATTTAAATTATGGTGTTTTAAACTTGCATAATTTAATCATGTTAGAAGTGGCATAATAAATAAACAATGGGAAAAAATTCTTGCTGAACAACATCAGCAAATAGTGTATCTGATAGTCAATTTATTATAAAATTAATTAAAAAAAACTTCTTTGGAATTGAAAAGTTCATCTGTAGAAATAGGTGTTATGTACAGACCTATTGTGAGAATTAAAGTAAGTCACATTCAAGAGAGGGTAATATTATCATTAAATGTCAGTGCTCTACCTTTTGGGAAGGGCTGTTCTGCAAACAGCCCATGGTGGCATGCAGTGCCAATTATTAGTTAATCCTCACATCTCAGAAAGGCAGCTAGAGGTGTGATTTTGTTTTTATTCTCTATTTTAAAGATAAGAAATGCTGGGAAAGATGAACTGACCTCCGATTACTCACCTAGTCATAAGCAGAGCTAGGACTTGACTGATTTCTTTCCATTGAATTCAGTTTTTTTGTCTGCGACATATAGCTTTTGTCAGAACTAACTTCAGAGAAATATTCAGTTTCTGTTATGGATAAATATAGGTTTTTTTGGCATCAATTAATATTAAATTATTTTATTAATTTTCCAGATTACGCTAGTGGTTACTGATTTAAGTAATGCCTAAGAACATGTCTTCCTCCACTGACAAGTTCTTTCATTGCATGGGGAGAAAAACGGACATATCTAAGTAGGTTTAGAAAGCACACTACATCACTCAGCCAGTGGGGCTCAGTGGTTGAGTGTTGACCCATGACCAGGATGTCAAGGTTCGATTCCCTGTCAGGCACTGGTTGTGGCTTGATCCCCAATAGGGGGCGTGCAGGAGGCAGCCAATCCATAATTCTCTCTCACCACACCACACTACAAGCAAAAACCTATTGTCATTCAGAAGTGATTCTCCAAAGAAAAAGAAGAAGAAGAAGAAAAAAAAAGCAAACCAACTAGGTTGCCTGCTTAAGCCTTCTCCATTGCTTCTTGAGGTGTTTTGTTGGGTGTGTGTGTGTGTGTGTGTGTGTGTGTGTGTGTGTGAAGATGGGGGAGTTTATTTGGAAGGAAAGTCCACTCCACCTACAACTTTGAGAACATTTCCCCATTTGCCCCTAGCATAGCTCTGGCACACTTCTGGGTCGACTGCCTTAAGGAGTGGTTCTGAGGCTCAGAAGTGCCACTCTTCTCCGCTGCCAAAGCTGCCAAAAGGAGAGGACGGGGGCGCTGTCTGGTGACGGTTCGCAAGATTCCTTCAAGGCGGCGACCACCTCCAGGGGCGACCACCTCCAGGGAATCGGTCTCCAGCAACGCCTTTGGCCTCGGGTCCCAGGACCGCTGCGAAGGGAAGGGATGTCAGGACGCTGAACCGCCGGGCCCAGGCTCTGGGGACAGAGTCACCCCTGTGCGCCCTCTTTGGCCAAGCCCTGGGCTCCGGGCAGTTTGAAAGCGCCCCAGGCCCACCTTGGCGGGCCGGGCTGTCTCGCTCCGCCTAAGGCTCGGGAACCCGGAGTCCCCACCCCGCGCCCCTCCCGCGCCTCCCCCATCCCGAACCCCGCCGCCTCCCCGCCTCTCCCGGAAACAAGCCTGCTGAGCAAAGGCGGAGGAAAACCTCGGGCCTTACGCTCTGATTGGCCTCCCCTCGCCGCGCGGGGCGAGGCAGCGATTGGCTGCCCGGCGTTGTCAGTCGCGGAGGCCCGGAGCCTTCGCCCGGGAAGCGCTGCGGGGCTCGGGGCTCGGGCTGCCGCCGCTGCTCCGGCTGGTGCCGCTGGGCGAGCCTGCGCCGCCGCTGCCCACCCCGCCGCGCCGCCCGCGCTGCCGGTGGTGCAGGCGGCTGCCGGGGAGGGGCGGCCGAGAGAACAGAGCGCGAGGAGGCGGAGGCGGCGGCGAAGTGATGCTGGCGCCGGGCATCCGGGCAGCGGCAGCGGAGCAGCAGCATCCCTGGGACCCTAGCTGCAGCCTCCCTGTGGCCCGCGGGCCAGCCGAGCGGCGGGAGACCACGCGCCCCGCGGGTAAGGCTCAGCCCGGCTGCGCCCGCGCGGCCCCCGGCGTTCTCTTTGGGGGTGAGGAGGCTCGTTGTGCCCGGGGCATCCTGACAAGGGTGTTTGGGACTCGGGACTGCGAGTCCGGGCGCTAGGCGAGGCTGATGTCCGCGCCGGTGCCACTCCTGGTCCCGTGCTCTCCCCTCCGCGCTGACACTTTGGTCGCGTGGGGTTGGCATTGTGTGTGTGTGTGTGTGTGTGTGTGTGTGTGTGTGTAGGTGCATGTGTGGGCGCGCGCTTTGGGGCACTTTGCAGGGAGCGCGGTGGGTTCCCTCTCGCGTGAGCCGACGTCCTTCAGGGATCCAGGCTGGGATGGAGTGAAGAGCCTGCTCCTGGTTCCGCGGGCGGGAGAGCGCACGCGGCGCTCGGGGAAAGTCCGCCGTGGCTCCTAACGAGCTGGGCAAGTGGAACTTTATTGCCTTAATGGAAACAGGGACCCAGCGCGTCAGGGACGGGCGCCTTCACCGCGGCTCCCCAAAGTCCCACTTTGCGCGGGGGACTTGGGGAGGGATGCCCAGGGAGGGGGAAAGGAACAGCCTCGCCGAAGAAAAGGAGGACCGAGGAGGGGAGTGGAACTAGGCTTGGGAAGTGGCGACTTTTTTTGTGCCCGAGGTCCCTGCTAGGAAGCTCACTGCACTTTTCGGGAGCGCGGTGTTGGGGATGGAGAGAGTCCCGCTTTGAGGGGCGGGCTGAGCTGCTGGGGGCCCGCGCCGGAGTGGGGCGCGGGTGGCCGGGACCGACTGCGCCACCGAAGCGGGGCGGGCCTCGCGTGCGCGCCCAGGTGCAGCCACTTCTCCCGGGTCGGATCCCGCCGGGCATGCCCCGGGCTGTTGCGAACTGGCCCCGGGCTCCGCCCAGCGAGAAAGTTCCGGCCCAAGCGAGTCCGGACCACCGGAGCTAGAGCAGGTTACCCCCAAATGTAACCAGGTTTTCGTGCCCACCTTCCTCCGGTGCCTGCACTGTTTTTATTTTATATGAAATTATTTTGTGAAGCCATTGGGAGTTCCACGGTGCCGCAAGCCTTTCCGCAGAAGGTGCATTTTATGCGCGGCTACAAATGATGGTGCGGCCAGGCTGTGCCCCGACAGCCTTCGCTCAGACACACAGACTTACTCTTGGCGACTGTTCGGTTTGTGGCCGTTGTCTCCTTGGGAGTCTGTGCTTGGGAGTCTCTACTTGGGAAAGTTCTTGAAAGCCTAGGCAAGGAAGGAACTGCCCCTGCTCCCACCTGGCTGAGAGGGGAGAGGCCGAGGTCCCTGGCGGAGGCGATGGGATTGCAGTGGGGCATGGACGTGGAGAGGGCCGCTCCCTGCTTGCCAGCTAGAATCTTTGGGAAAATAAAAATGGGCTCAGTATAGGGAGCACTTTACCTGTTAGGTAGCTCCTTAATCTCTTTCACTGGAGGAATATTTTGGCCCAAAACACAACACAAGGAAAATCAAACCCAAACCACACTGCTTTGGGTAAGCTCATTTCTGATTTGGTAAAGCAGAAAAAAAAACGAAAGTAAGACACTTAATAGAAATACTGTAGAGAAATCAGAAGGGAGCTGTCCAAAACGTCAGCACTTTCAGCCAGTTTAAACAATGTTTTTTATTGTAAAGTGTCCATTTTCTCCCAGTTTAGTAATGTACATTATTCTGAAGCAGATGAATGACTTACTGGTAAACTAGCAGTGATGTTAGTTTTGTGTCCGAATATAGTTGAACATTTTTTCATCACTTAATTCGTGAACTGTAAATGGAATTTTTAGCACTATTTTAGTTGAACACTTGTACATTGCATTTGGGTTAGTAGAAAATTGGTCGTAAATATATCCTTCTGAGCAGTCATCACATCTGGTTTAAAAGTCTAGTTTTCTGAAATGCATTCACATTCTGTTCTCTCTCTCTCTCTCTCTCTCTCTCTCTCACACACACACACACACACACACACACACACCACGTTGGTTGTTAACATTCCCATACAAAGTCTACCTGCTGCCAGGTGGTTATTTTAATGTTGCAATAATGTAGTTGTGACTTTCAGTACTTTATTAACATTGTTAAACACATCAAGCAGTTTTCAGTTTTGTGTTTCACTTACGCAATGCTATGAGCCAGTAAAAAACTGTTTTCCTCGATGGATTAATATGGGGGATATAGGATTGAAATGTTATGCATTATTAACCAATAATTTTAAAATACGTTTAAGTTAACACCAAGTTACCATAACAGCCAATAATAAAAGTGGAACTTTTAAGGAGAAATTTTTAACTACTCGGCTAAGAGTGTGGTTTTTCACATTGCTATTAAGTAATAATCTTGTAAATCCACTGCATTATGTATTGAGGTAAGCCACAAGTCTTTAAACAGAAACAGAGTCTTTTTACTCATTTATAGATTTTTCTTTTTTGTGGGGCTACTTTTAGGTTGGGATTTTTTTTCCCCAGATAATTAAATATATGTTCAAAACCACCGGGACAAAATGGAATCAAGTGCAGAGAAATGTGTTCATGATCATCAGTATTATAGAGCAGCGGGGTCTCTGTTTGACTAAAAGGGGAAACGATGAAGAGTGGATGCGCATGTGGGGGGTGGGTGGGCACAGACTTAGGCGAGTAATAGAAGTGCTAGCCACTTAGTTTATGAAAGCAATTCAAGTTCTGCCAGTTCTGCAAATTCACTTCGGTTTTGACTTGTTTTGCTGTAGGGCAGCCCATGAGCTCGGACTGCCATATTTTCTAGATGGATTTTAGTAACTCAAGTAAATGTCAACTTGTCAAGACTCCAGGCCACTGAATTCACTTTTGGACCTAGACCAGATTTTAATTTCAATACAGCATAACTTTTTAAAAAAAATCACATTTACTGCAAATAGCAATATAATATATACCAGGATTTTATTAAATAAAATATTTATTTTGTCAAGTAGTCATGATCCGGGTTTTTACATTGTAAAGTAAGATGGTGAGTTTTATTTTATCTTACTTAATAGTAATTTATTTTCATTTAATTAGTGATGAATTCATTTTGTGTGTGTGTGTGTGTGTGTGTTTGTGTGTGTGTGTGTGTGTGTGTGTGTGTATGTGAAAACTAACACATTTAGGGGAATTAAAAACCTCAACCAGTTCAATAACTCAGAAATTCATTCCCATTCTCTCTTTCTGTCTGCCCTCCTTTTCCCTTCCCTCCTCCCCACCCCCCACCTTTCTCTGGCACCCGCACACTCACGCATGCATGAAATGCTATCAGAAAGTAATGTAACCACCTTGCATTTGAAACAAATTCACCAACCCACCCTGAATGATGAATGTACTTTTATAAGGCACAATTCTCATCTTCTTAATCAATCTACTACTAAATAATAATGGCTTATTCAAGTAAAATTTAACGAATTGTACTTTGTTCCTATTATGTGCAAGAGGCTGTTCTAGTTGCTTTGACTATATCAGAGAGTAAACCAGACAAAGACCCCACCCTCATGAAGTTTATATTTTATGGGGGTGGAACATATCATAAACAAAAAGCATAATAAGTAAAGAAATTATCTAGAATATTTATCTCCTACTAACCTGTTGTTGTTGTTGTTGTTGTTGTTGTTTTTGTGTGTGTGTTTTTAAATCACCACCACCCCATTCCATGGTCTGTTTCCATCTCATTTTCTCTCCAATTAATATACACCTACCCACACCCACACAAATATACTCAAATTAAGAATGGAAGGCAATCATGGTAATCAATCTAATATATGTTAGTCCTGAAACTATAGATCCAAACAATAACACTGCATATGATGAGAGCTAAAGGCAGGGGAGGGATTCAAAGATGATTAAGCAATGAAGTGACAGTATATCGCCCTTTAAAAAAAAAAATCTTTAAAATTAAATCGTATTTTTCAGAGGAACCAAAATGGAAAATATTTATACTTCAATGCATTTGTTTCAAATTAACAGCAGTTTAAAAGGCATTTATGACTATCCAAGGTTAAATCTGCATAACCTCATTTAAATGGGGTGAGTGAATTAGGAGTAATAAGGAAGGGAAAGCATAATTTAAATGAGAAATATTCTTCTTGTTTCACATCTAGAGAGACATGTTCAGAAAGCTGATCAGAAACTCTAGAGTCCAAAGTATAATTTCCCTAAAGTTTTCAGATATGATCTTCTAATAAGAAGATGCCAAAACAGTTCCAAAATTTCAAAATGTATGTATTTATTTAAAAATCTACTTGGCTAGCCAGTCAGTCCAATGGTGGAGGAAACCTTGTGATATTTTCCAGGTTCTATTCTCTTATGCATAAAATAGAGTGCAATTGTGATCCCAGTTTCATTTTCTGTGCTTCCCACTTCATTATTTTCTTTAAGGTCTTTAGCTTACATCTCAAAAGAATTGCTATTTTTTTTTACCCTCATGTGAGGAATGGAACCTAGCTTGACTTTCAGAAATTGGTTTGTGAAATATATTTTTATATTTGAGGAAAGCTGAAATTGTACTCCCAAAAAGCCATACTACATAATGAACTAATGCCAACTTAGTCACAAATTCTCTTATGACAAGATGTTAGTGCAGGCACATATTGTTAATAGTCATTTCTGAATGGATTTCCATCATTCAAGAAAAATCTTCAAGATTGCTAATATACATTACAGTTTTAGGAGATGGGAAAGTCTTCTGGTAATGCCATCTCAATATTTTATTTATCCAGATTCAAGAGTGCATATTCCACCCACTTAAGCCTTGATCTTTTTCTGCCTGGTTTTTCTCCTTTCTACTCCAAATATAAAACTTTAGGATATCAGAGTTTTTCAAAAGCAAGTAAACCACTGTTACCATATCCAGCACACAAAATCAACTCTTAACTGGTTATGAAACTCTTTTTTTAAAAAAAAAATATTTGTTTATTGATTTTAGAGAGGAAGGAAGAGGGAGAGAGAGATTGAAATATCAATGATGAGAATCATTGATCGGCTGCCTCCTGTACGCTCCCTACTGGGCACTGAGCCTGCAACCCAGGGATGTGCCCTTGACTGGAATCGAACCCGGGATCCTTCAGTCCCAGACCGACACTCTATCCACTGAGCCAAACCAGCCAGGGCTGGTTATGAAACTCTTATGAGAGCTAAGCAGGAATCAGATATTTGGAGCTGGGAAGAACCCAGGTCATTTGTCCAATCTCTTTATATAAGGAAGAATTTCATTCCAGGAAGTTGATATTAATTATGCAAAGTCAGTTCAAAGGAGAGCCAGGTCTAGAAACATTGTTATCTACTACTGTAGTATATAAGTTAGCCCTATGAAACAGCTATGCATTTTATAAAATAATAATGTAAGAAGACATGACTGTATCTACTAATTGTACATGTACCTATTTTAATATCTAACATAATATTTCATTGTATTAATATTATGGTTAGATCAAGAAAATGATAAATTGAGATGTATTTAGAAATGTCATCTAAGATTTATAGGGCTAGAGATAAGTTTGCATATAATATATTTGTACTAAGTCACGATGTCCATAGAATTTCTTTTAAATATTCACTAGTGTCTCTAAAACAGGATTTCTTATTTCCAGGGGTCTTTGAGGTTTAGAGGGAAAATTGTATAAAAAGCTGAAGAGCTACAGCTCTAAGTTAGCTTAAAACAAAAACAAAAACAAAATGAAGCAAAAAAAAAAAAATGGGCAGAGGGAGGGAAACTGCATTGATAGGGAAAGGAATTTAAAGAACTAGTACCTCTCTCATCGCTCAAGGAAACAAAACAAAACAAAACAAAAATACTTTTGTTGGATTCCCTCTGAAAACAACACCACAGTCATTTGAAGAGTCACTTCATTATCCTAAAATGTAGATTTGCAACTGAAGAAATGGTTTATAACTGACAAACAGCACTTGGTTATGGGTTACTACAGTTAGCACAGTTTTGGTCTTTGCCTATGAAATGTTTTCATGACATATACAGATGACATCAGGGCTGAGTCATTTCCACACTTTGAGGGCTACGGCCCCATGGCCCTTGCACTCAGTCTAAGAATTGCCAGAGGTAGAGGTTGGTTGTATACAATTAGTAGCAAATTTAAATGCTGCTATACAAGAAGAATTGCCATAAGTGTACACAGGTGCACTATGGCTTCGTGAATAGAGCGTATGAACTGATAGACTTCTCATTGTGCATCTGTCTGTGTCAGTCAGAGTGCTGGTGAGTTCCCACCATAGCCCCCACTGCCTTAGCTCCTATGGCTGTAAAATTATGATAGAATCTCTGATTTCTTAAATTCTAATTTTTGAGGAGTTAGATGATTTGAATATAAGTAATACATGTTGATTTCTTGGAATGAACACAGCTATCTAATTTCAGACGAGAGGTGCTATGTTTTATAATAAGCAACAACTAACAAGTAATGGATTGCAATGATATTTTAGTGATAATTTTGTCCTAATTCCATTTATTCAAAGAGATAAAGACAATCTTCAGTTTCTAATCTTGCTGTCTAAAGTACCAAATAGGCTGATCCTGAAATTTCTTCAAGGCAGCCAAAAATAGTCATTTTCCCCCTCTTTGTTGGTCCCTTCTTCATCTGTGTATAATCCTCTCTCTCTCTTTATCTATCTATCTATCTATCTATCTATCTATCTGTCAACCAACCTCTATATGTCTACATGTATATGGATATATACATATATAAATACATATGTATATTTATTTCAGCTTTATATTTTAAATGTTATAAGGAGTTATTTCAATGCTGACTGAAATTTTCTTCTGACCTGTTGTTATTATAAGCCAAGAATCAAAACAATATTACTCATACCTTTACTAACAGATATTTGCAATAAATGTAAAAAAGTAGAGAAATTTCTAAAATAGAAACACTGAATGTGTATGTATATGTGTATACACACGTACAATATATAAAGATACATATGTATAGATATCCAAGTTAAATTCCAAAGATGTAAAATTTAGAGATTCTAAAGTTCATATGGAATAGCAAAAAGGTAAGAAGAGCTAAATTTTTTAAATTAAAAAAAGCATTGAGAGGAAGTTGCACTGTCAATTGTTAAAAATATTACAAGTTGCTGTAATTAATACAGTATATTAACATGCAGATAAACATGCATAAGAAAGTAAAAGAACCTCACATCCAAACTTGAAAGTATATGAAAATAAAGCATAATATACAATGATTACAAATATGTGGGAAATCTTTAAAATTTGATATATATTTCTGGGAAAGTTAAGTAATTACTTGTGAAAAATATGCACTCCCTAGCTCACATTGCATTCCAAAATAAATGTCAGATGAAGCAAAGAATTGATATAAAGAAACTCTAAATCAAGTTAGAAGAAAATAGAGACTTTCTAAACACAAACATAATGGGAAAATATAAAAATTTTACATAAAAATTAAATTAATTTTAAGTAAAAAATGTCATAAGTAGATTATGGAAATAATTTTGATACAAATTACTAATAAGTTTATTACTCACTCTTACAAAAGTCTTTCATTGTTTTCTACTGTTATAGGACTTATCTCAACATATTTTGATTCCCAGCATATATTTATTCCCTTCACTAGACTGGAAACTTCTTGACGAGAGAAACTCATATTCATTATCTTGTCCCTAGTTTCTTGAATTTAATTGGGATGCCATAGGCTTTATTTAGCTACTAGAAAATTGTAAGTATACCAACAGAAAAATAGACGAAGAAATAAATGGAAAATCTACCAAAATGAAAAAATATATAAGGCCAATAAGCATCTAAAATTTTAAATTAATGATAAAGAGTAAAGGAAAAAATGTTTAAGTAAGCTTTTTTGAGCTTATCAAAATAACAAAGATTATAAATGAAGGTTGACTCATTTACAAAATTGATGGAGCTGATGATGTGAACTATATAGATGCTTCTAAACTTCTGAAAAGGCTATTCATTGCTGTTTACAGAATTCTTCTGTTAATTAATTATGACTAACTTAAAGAGTAAGATCCACAACAAAAGGGAGGTATTTGCAGCTTACAGAATCAAAGGAAAAGGAGAGGAAAGAGAATAGCTATAGAGATCTTGGGAGAAATTGATTAAGTTTTTGCCAGGTACCATTACTGGGATGAATCAGCATTGGTCCCTTTCTGTCCATGTGCCGATTTGTTCCAGACCCAAATTACTAGAATGGGAACTATGACTGAGCTAGACAGGTTTCATGCAAGTGCTTTTACTCAGTGGGTAATTTATCAGAAATGTACACAGTTTTATTAAAATGTCATTTGTAGTAGCTTGATAGTAAAAATAATCTATTTGGCCAATGATAGGGAAATAATTACATTATGATATATACTATAGAATCATGATTTTGAAAGGTTGGTAATAACCTTATAAAATGCTGATGAAATAATAGTGAATAAAGCAGAACACAAGATTTAATATGACGGAGGAACTTACATTCACATGTAGAAAAGGCTTTGATAAAATATTAACATTTAGGGGAAGTTAGTAGGATTATGGAGATTTTATTTTTTAAGTATACAAAATAGTTTTTGCTAGGAACCATTACTACTACAATCATATAAAATTCTACAGCAAAACAAACAAAATAATCTTCTATATATATAAAAGGCTGACTGACCGTCCATCCGTCTGACCATCTGACCGGCCAGGCCAGTAGATATGAAGCGCACTGGCAATTTAAAAACAAACATTGACTCATATATGCGCGATACATATAAAGTTCTCGCTGGCGCCAATCGCACGTGTGTGTTTCGATCTGTCATTGTTGATCGTGAATTTGGTTGACACTTCTATTATAAAGAAAGGGTGGGTAGCGATATTAAAATATTCCTTCTAATTAATTTCCTTTCAATGTGCACGAATCCGTGCACCAGGCCACTAGTAATTGTTTAAATGATAGTGCCTTTGGTATGCAGAAAACTATATTGAAAGCAAAACATTGGACTGATATACTTAATTTTGGAAGATAAGAAGCTAACTACAATATTTCTTTTTCCACATTAAGTTACTACATATCAAGCAAAATTTGGCCAGTTTCCTACTTGGAATACTTTTCAGGAGTCATTTTGGACTTTGTTTTTAAAAATCTTTATCTCAATGTAACAATTTAAAATGTATTTGAATTTCATGGTTCAAATAAAGGATTATTGTTGGCATAGCAGCTTAAAAAAGAATAAAAATAATTACATGTATTGATATATATGTGTATCTCATCAGTTACCCTGCTAATTCTCATTAGCTCAAGAGGAAATTGAGATAACATGAGTTATTATATCTTAAGAAGATAAACTATAGTCTGGCCCAGTTATTTATTAAACCAAATGAAAGATTCTCTAAATGTGATTGTAATAAAGCAGAAAATCATGCTTCCTTATGTAAATCAAAAAGCAAATATAGCTGAATGTTTTGATTATTTTTCCTCTTGGTTCATACAGCTCAGAAATAACTTCCAAAGAACAAAGTGATCTGGATATAGGAATGGGTGGAATTTTCCTGAAAGCATAAATGCATTCTTATTGTAACACATTTTTGAGAGCAGTTTACTTTGGCTTATTGACTGACCTCTGTACAGGATGATTTTGATGACCTCATCAATTATATTTGAATAAATAATGCAATTATTAGAAAAGAGCAGAAGAGGAGAAAGAAAATTGGTTGATCATTGGTTCCCTTTACTAACCATTGCCTTCTTGTAAGCTCCTGGGGATGTGCCATCTTGACAGACAGTCAAAGCACTAAACTTTTGAACTTCTATTTCTCTTTGTCTCAAATTTTTGTACAAATGGTAATTTTTAAATGTTATTTTTTAAAATTTATCTTTATTGTTGAAAGTATTACAGATGTCCCCTTTGTTATTGTTTTTTCCCCATTGTCCCCCTCCACCCTGCACCTGCCTCTCCCAGGCCTTCACGACCCTATTGTCTGTGTCCATAGGCTATATGCACATATGCATACAAGTTCCCTGATTAATCACTCTCCCCCCATCTACCCCCCCTCCTTTCCTCTGAGTATTATGCTAATCGAAATAAGCCAGTCAGAGAAAGATAAGTATCACATGATCTCATTCATTTGTGGACTCTAATGAACAAAATAAACTGATGAACAAAATAGATTCAGGAGACATAGAAGCATGGAATTACAAATGGTAATAATCTATATATATGTTTGTCTTACTCCTTTTAAAACCCAGCAGTCTTGGAGGACTGTCAAAGTTGATACATAAAGATTGCCTTCATTTATTTTTACAATTCCATGGTATTACACTTGTTGAAAGTACCATAACTTCTTACTTGACAGCCCCTTTTGATGGACAGTTATATACTAGAGGCCCAATGCACAAAATTCTTGCAATAGTAGGCCTTTCTGCCCGGGCTGACAGCACTGGCTTCCCTCTGGCACCTGGGACCTGGGCTTCCCTTGCAGCCCTGGCTTCATCCGGAAGGTCTTCCGGAAGGATGTCCGGTCTAATTAGCATATTACACTTTTATTATTATAGGTTTTTCAATTATTTTGGCTATCACAGCCAATGTTGTCATGACTGTTTTGTTACACATTATTTTATTTGTGCAAGAATCTGTAGAACCTAGAAGTAGAGTTGCTGATTACAATGAAAGTGTATGTGTATTTGTTTATTTTTGCATTTGAGTATCTTGCTTTCCTTGTCTTCAGTTGTATGATTAATAGTGCTGGGTTGCACTGGATTAAGCTTGGATTTGTGACTTTTCCCTGGAGACCCCTGCCCAGGTTCACACTTATCTATCAGCATACTTTGTGTGTATAATTTATTGCGAACTCAACTTGGGTTTGGTCATCTTCCATCATCTACTTAACCTTTTGACCACAAAGATAGCCACTAGAATAGGAACTTTTGTCAAATTGTTCCTTACTTTCAGATATTCTCCTTTCCTATTCTCTGGTCTACTAGACTAAAAATTATATGAACAATATGAGGACTTGTTATCCACCTACTAAATGACAATATTAAAAATAATCATGTCCCATGTTGGCAAGGATGCAGTGAATCTGGAACTTTCAGAAACTGTTTGTCGCAATTAAAATTGGCACAGCCCTTTCGAAAAGCAATTTGGCAGTATATAGGGAGAAACTATAAAAATATTCACACTGTCTGATCCATTAATATTCCTTCTGGGAATATATCCTAAGGAAATAGTACAAAATATGGGAAAGGTCATATGTTTAAAGATATTGACCTTTGTGTGTAATGTGCAATAAAAAAATCAGAAGCAACTTTAATGGTCAGTAACACTCTTAGACACATACATTTGAGTATAATACACAACCACTAAAAGTAAACATGAGGGCCTGGTTGGTGTGGCTCAGTGGTTGAATGTTGACCCATGAACCAGGAGGTCACCAATTGGATTCCAGGTCAGGGCACATGCCTGAGTTACAGGCTCGATCCCTAGTAAGGGGTGTGCGGGAGGCAGCTGATCGATGTTTCACTCTCATTTATGTTTCTATCTCTATCCCTTTTTCTCTCTCTAAAATCAATAAAAACATTTTTTAAAAAGTTAATATGAGGATTATAATAAAATAAAAATATTTAAGCTATAATGTCTCTTGGGGAGACATGGTACAAAATTATATACAAGCCCTACTATAACTAGGCAAAACCTACACATATGAACACTGAAGTTATAAGTGTGTTATAAAATGGTGGGAAAATAGGTCATTCCTTCCTATCTTTTTATCTCTAATTTTTTTAAATGATATTTACAATTTTCTTAATGAAAAAACACACACAACTATATTTTCCTTTTTTGTATTTAACATTTTGGACTGAATATTAGTAATAGATTTTGGTGGTTCTAACTTCTTTGCTACTTTTTAGTGATGTGAGATGTTTTCATCTCTTTTTGTATAGGTGAGTTCATCCTAGAGTTTGCAATGCAATGCACAATGGCTTCAAAAGTGTTCTCTCACTCCTCTATATAGCACTTAATCACTGAACTTTCTTTTAATCTCATTCCTCTTGATAGATATTCTTTCTCTTTTGGAAGAACAAATTCTAATGTTTTGAACCATCATAAACTTACCTGTTGCCTACTTCTTTGACTTAATCTCTCACCACTGTCCCCTTTGCTCACTAAGCTCCTGTCATACTAATCTTTCTGTATCTCAAAAACACTAAGCTCAGTCAGACTGCCTCCCATTTCTTTATTCATTCTACATATTTTATAAAAATATCCTCAGGGAAAGGGAGTACCAATGACAAAGATTGAAAGGTTTGGGGTTGGGCCAATAAATATACTAACCCTGAGGAATAGACACTAGATAAGATTGCCCGCAAGAGTTGTTAACCTTTAAGAAGCAGCAAATAACGAAATATAATGAGAAAAAAAATGCCTTTTTAAAAAAACATGTGAGTTAATTTGCTAACATGAAGTAAAAAAGGAAGGAACAATGTGAAGTATGTATTTTCCCCACTAATTCTTTGGAAAATGAATGCAGTGCCATTATCTCTCTTTATTGAAATGCATTTCGTATCAAAGGCTATCTTGTTATCTTTGCCCGGTTGATTTTCACTTTATCTTCAAAGTATTAAGTTCAGGTTAATTTCAAAGAGACTGAAGCCAGAAGAGTGTCATCTCATGTTTGAAGCATTGTTTTACAGGTTCTGTCTGCTTATCTTTCCAGTCAAGTGAACTGATTGTGAATTTCTCTGCAATAAAGGTGTTATTTTCTGAGACAGTGCATCAATGATTAGACGGGATCATTCTGAAGTCACCATGGAGACAATGGTGTAGCTGTGTAAGGACTTGTTTTGGACAATGCCCTGTCCATGGTCCGCCAGGACTATCCTCTGAGACTGGGTCATAGTTTAAAGAATCTGCCCATTTTGCTTATGTAGTGCTAAAATGCCTCTTCCTCTCTCTACTGGATGCTTTAGGGATGTCACTGCGCGAGTCATGCCTTTCCTTATCTTTTCCTAGTCAAACTCAAATATTTCACTCAGCCATTCCAAAGTTCCCATGAACACCAGTTGGTAGTTGAAAAATCTGTATCTTCATTAAAAAGACCGTCAGCAGCCTCTCACACTCTAAAAACATATTCATTTAAAATTGCATTTATAGCTCAGCTAGCTTGGCTCAGTAGGTGAGCGTCGACCTATGAACCAGGAGGACACTGTTTGATTCCCCATTAGGACACATTCCCTGGCTGCTGGTTCGATCCCCAGGGTAGGGAGTGCAGAAGGCAGCCAATCAATGATTCTCTCTCATCATTGATGTTTCTATCTTTCTCTCCCTTTCCATTCCTCTCTGAAATCAATAAAACTATATTTTTAAAAATTGCATTTATAGTTAAATTTTTAGTTCATGATTAAGACTAAATTTTGACATAACAAAATTTGAATGACGTTAAGATATCATTTTAGTAAATGGGACAATAGTTCCTATCTCATTAAACTTTTCACTGATAATAACAGTAAATAATTTATGGAGTGTTAGATATAAAATTGCTAATAATTTTATAGGAATTATATGATGTAATACTTAGCAAAACCTTACTGAGGAATGTATTATTAATATCTTCATTTTATAGACATTTGAAACTGAGAACAAGACATATGTTAAGTAACATTTCCAAAGTTCAAAAATGAGTTTTTGATGTAGCCAAGACTTTAGCACCAGAGCCTCAAACAAAAAGTGAATTATTTTTGTTTATTGGCTTTTGGTGTAAAGTGATTGAATTTTCAACTTTTTTCCATCTGCTGAATTAACTAAATAAAGCAGGTAAAATTTCAAATACACTTGAATGTATGTGTGTGTGTGTGTGTGTATATATATATATATATATATATATATATATGTGTGTATGTATGTAATCTATATCACTGGAAAGGAGATTTCAAGTGAACAGGCCCAGGATAATTTAATAACTGGAAAATAGTTCCATCTTCCTCAGTCATTGGCTATAATTTCTGTTTATATTATATTCTCTGTCATATAGTTTACTATGCTGTTTCATTATTTCACATTTCAGCTTAAAATTGGGAAGTGAAGTAAGCGGTGTTTTAAAGTCAAATTTGAAAACACTTTTATTTAGATTCCCTCCATGTAGTCTATTTAAAATGAAATAAAGATATTTGGCTGGTAACCAAAGCTTTTTGGGGGGTGGAGGGATGGGGCTGAGGAGTTAAATACATTTCTATTATTAAATTTCTTTCTTTAAGGCTCGCTTTAAAGTGATAGTTTATTTCCCTTTTTTAGTTGTTGATGGGAAATGGACATCCTGTACTTAATTTCCCCCTATAACTCAGATAAGATATAAGAACTATATTATGACATCAGTGGCATCACAAAGATTTATAATGGCTGATCATTATCATCTATATAAAATTTTGAAAAAACAAACAAAATGTATCTAAAGCAATGATTTCAGTATTGAGAAACTCAATGAGTAACTCCTGTTTGAACTGGGGACGTAAACCTGAAGCCTTGTGTCCTAGGTATTTTAAAGCCATATCATTTTCATACTTGTATCTACAACTTTACCAGTTGCAAAAGTGATTTATCCAGCACGATTTGGCTTACCATCCAAGGGACCATGAATTATAAGCATTCAGTTATTTTTTACTAAATATATTTTGTTGTAATTTTAAGAAACTGACTTCATATAGCTTCAGATTGAAGAAGACTATTAAATGTAACATGGCTTATATTTGGTGCTAGATGCTCTAGAGCAGGAAGGAGAGATCTGACATTAATTATTATTATTGAGTTTTTCTTACCTCACATTTGCTTTGCTTTCTTTTCTGTTACTTTTTATATATCCATTGTTATTTCAAAACTAAATTATTATACTGTAAAATCCCAAATAAATAGCAAGATTTCAGAATATCTGAGAATGAAGGAATAAATCACACATGAACACATGAAAGATGAAAACTTACAGTTGGTGTACTTTACAATTGTATACCCACTTCTTTGGTATTATTTTATATTTATGAACAATTTTTTTGTGTGTGGCAGAATTGCACATGATTATATGATCTAGTAGAATTCCATAGCTATGTTGATCTACGTCTTAAAAATTATTGAGGCTGTTTCCTAATCTCAATCATCTAATGACTTAGAAAATATTAAGTATCTATATCCTTTAATGTTTGTCAAATACATTATAATTCCAGGAACCCAATTCATTAACAATGAAAGATGAAATGATAATAATTTATAACATATTTAAGTAGGTAATTTTGAAAAATTTATTTAGAAAATACATTTTTAAAAATATGTTTTTAGAATTTAGAGATAGAGGAAAGGGGAGAGAGAAACATCGATGAGAGAGCAATATTGATCAGCTGGGGATTGAGCCCACAACCCAGGCATGTACCCTGACTGGGAATTAAACCTGCGACCTTCTGGTGCAAGGGACAATGCTCAACCAACTGAGCCACACCGGCTGGGCAGAATACGTGTTTTGCAAAGTAATGTATTTTTATTTTTCAAAAAGATATTCCACAATTAGAAGAAGTATATAGAAAATTCTTACTTACATGTTTTATTCAAATTTTATTTTATAGCAAATGATGTCCAAAACGGGCAAAAAATGCAACTCAACTAAACTAGTAACTAACAGGATAAATGGATATTTGGATATTGTACACATGCAATACATATTACTTTTAGCAGAAATATTATGTACATACCACAAAAACATCAAAGAATATATAAAAGTTTTTCTGGGTAGACATTAAAAGCAAACTGTTTTAGCAATGTACAGTATTGTTTATGATTTAACCTTTTTCAGTGGAATGCATTATTTTCACTAAGCAACTTATATTTGCACTTGTGGGCCAGTATATTTAGCCTCAATTACAATTATCTACTCAACTGTTGTTTAGTGCCTTTGATACTGTCTGAGGGACTGGGAATACAGCAATGAATAAAATAAAGCCCCTTTTCTCATGGAACTTACATTTTAGTTGGGCTGGGGGCGGGGGAGGGAGAGGGAGAGAGAGGAGAATGGGTAATAGGAAAGGAGGAAGGGTTTGGGGTAGTGGGAAAGAATCCTCCAGTCAGAGGTGCTGCAAAAGGAATGAACCTGGCGTGTTGGACAGCTCAGTGCTACTGGAAGGAATGAGTGAGGAAGAGGAGATGCAGTTGGAGAGGTAGCCAGGGCCCACCAAGGATCCCCTTTTAGGCTGCAGAACGCATTATGGAGTTTGTTTGAAGTCAGGGTTGAATGGTTTTGATTGGCAAGGTGGTTGATGTGTTTTCTGGTTGCCCTGTGTATAATAGACAGCAGGAAATAAAGAGGAAATGAGTTAGAGGTTATTTCAGAGAACCAGCTGAGAGAATGGTGGCCTTGGAGGCATGGAACAGAACTCAGCTGTGTTCGAGCACTTCTGAAATGATTTATCATGCTTACGGTTCTCTCACATATGATTCCATATGTTATATAAGGACAATGGAAGAAACCAAGGTTCTGTGAACTCATTTGGAGTTAAGTAGGTAATTTTGAAAAATTTAATTAGAAAACACATTTAAAAAATATGTTTTTATTGAATTTAGAGATTCAATACACTTATCACGTATGCACATTTTACGTTTCTCAAGGCAACCTATCAATAATAAACACACTAAAAGATTTGACTACATAAAAATTAAGTGTTCAGTAGCATTTCCATCTTCTCTCCTCTTTAGATTTAATTCCTATTACAGTATTCTCATTTTATATGCTTTCTCCTTCTCATTTGGTTATTGCTCACTGACCTGCAAGTCTTGAGAGGAGAGTTACTCTAGAGTTACACACATAATTTTATTGTATACATAAAATTTAAAACTTTTTAATCAGTCCAGACTCTGAGTTACAAGAGATAGAAATCCAATTCAAAGTAGCTTAGGAGAACTGAATGATCCAGGGGGTAAATTCAAGTATCTCAGGATCAAAGATTGCAACCAGTGATATGAGGATATTCTCTAACCCTGCATCCTTATATTCTGGCTAGCTTCTTTGTGGCTTCATCCTCAGGCAGTTTTTCTCTCTCTCTTTCTCCCATTTCACCCTCCCTCCCATCCTACCCTCCTACCAGGCAATCTCCAAATTAAAGATGCCAGAAAGTAAGTGAAGTTCTTTACGGATAACTCTGGGAAAGGTCACAATTTGAGTCATGTAACCTAATCAATGTGACCAGAAGAATGAGAGCGCTGACTCATACGTCTATACATTTCTGGAGCTCCATGTAAGGGCTGATCATGACCTTGAGGAAAGTTAATGGGGAGTAAAAAAGAAATTATGTCCACTTGAATTGATTTACTTGACATAAATTTCAGGCTTTTTGGATTTCTTGGAAGCTGCCACTCTACATCTGTGGGTTAACTTATGTAAGAAAAGGTTTTTAGAGTTTGAGGTATGACTCTAAAAAGGTTTTTAGAGTCATTTGGATGAAAACAGAAATTGCTCAGTGGCCATTGCCTAACAATAGATACTCATCTTCTGTTTAGCGTTGCTTCCAATAAAGATACACACATTAGTTTGAGTCATGCTTCCCACCAAGAGCAACAAGAAAAGTTGGATGCAATTTAAAGAAAAATAAAACTTTCTAAAAGCAACAAAGGTCATGAAAATTACAGTGCTGAAATATGGGAGAAGACAAAACCCAGAGGTTAGACCAGCATTTAAGGATATATATATATATATATATATATATATATATATATATATATATATATATATTTTAAATATATTTTATTGATTTTTTACAGAGAGGAAGAGAGAGGGATAGAGAGTTAGAAACATCGATGAGAGAGAAACATCGATCAGCTGCCTCTTGCACACCCCCTACTGGGGATGTGCCCGCAACCAAGGTACATGCCCTTGACCGGAATCGAACCTGGGACCCTTGAGTCCGCAGGCCGACGCTCTATCCACTGAGCCAAACCGGTTTCAGCTAAGGATATTTTTTAAAAAAACATTTTTATTGATGTCAGAGAGGATAGGAGAGAGAGAGACAGAAACATCAATGATGAGAGAGAATCATTGATTGGCTGCCCCTTGCATCTCCACACTGGGGATCCAGCCCACAGCCCAGGCATATGCCCTCACTGGGAATCAAACCGTGACCTCCTGGTTCATAGGTCGACATTCAACCACTGAGCCACGCCAGCCGGGCTTAAGGACATTTTTATTGTCACGAAGAAATAACTGCACTTTTGTGAAGTGACAAACTGCACTTTTGGTGGTCTTGGGTGGAATCCAAGATCATCATAGGGCATTTGCTTGCTAACCATCCTCCATATAGGACTGGACTTCTAAAGACCTGCACCTTGGGAGTAAGTGTGTTAGAAGCAAAGTAGTCTTTGCATGGACTTGCAACCCTGCTCCATGTCAGATGGGCAGCCTGGAAACCAAAAGCTTAGAAATCAAATTCAGGTGGTTCAAGCCAGCTAGTACCTTGAGTGTCTGAAAGAAGAAAATGAAAAGTCCCTAGCGGGGGAAATGCATCATCCTAGGTTTGAAAGGCTTTCACAAATAGTTTTTTTATATATGATATCCAGTATACATTCAAACCAGGCATACATTGACCAAGTGATCAAAATTAACATTGTCAGGGAAGGGCAGAGAGTAATTATATGCCTCCAGAAATAATGCCCTGAGAGGAAGACAATATCATTTATGTAGCATTATGGTTGAGACTATATAATTTAAATCTAATCATTGGGAAGCTAGAGATAAACCTTAATGAGGCTATTCTATTTAAAAGAGGGAGAGCAAGACTATGTTCAAATACGTCAATGTCATAAAATACAAAGAAAGCATATAGAAATGTTCCAAATTAAAGGGGACAGAAGACTCATGACAACTAAATGCCATACAGGGTCCTAAACTGGATTCTGTACTGGAGTGGAAAACATACTAAAAAATGACATTATTGGTTCAATTCACAAAATAGAATCCTGGATGGAGGACTACATTATTTTTCTTAGTTTGGGATGCTGCAATAAAGTACCATAGACTGGGTGGCTTTAGACAACAGACATTCACTTCTCACACTTCTGGAGGCTGGAAGTCTGAGATCAGAGTGGTGCTGGCAGGGTCAGGTTCTGGTGAGAGACCTACTCTCAGTTGCAGACTATGAAGTTCACATTCTATCATCACATGATGGAAGGGCTGGCTGCTTCCCTGGCCTCTTCTTTTAAGGGCACTAATCTCATTCATGAGGGCTCTACCCTCATGACCTAGTTATCTCACAAAGGCCTCACCTCCAAATGCCATCACATTGGGATTAGGTTTTCAACATATGAATTCTGGGGGGACACACATACTCAATCCTTTGCAGTAGTATAGCAGAGTTAAATTAACTGAAGTTACTAGCTGTCTTGTGGTCATATAAGGTAATATCTTTATCTTAGAAACTAAACACTAAAGATTTTGTGGATAAAGAATCATATCTACAATTTATTCTAAAAGTATTCATAGAATAATTATCCTATATAATAAACAGGTAATATGCAAATTGACCCTCATACCCTTGCACAAGATGGCTGCCCCCATGTGGTCAAAGATGGCCACCACAAGATGGCCAGCAGGGGAGGGTAGTTGTGGGTGATTAGGTCAGCAGGGGAGGGCAGTTGGGGGGGGTGGAACAGGCCTGCAGGGGAGGGCAGTTAGGGGCAACCAGACTGGCAGGGGAGGGCAGTTAGGGGTGACCAGGCCTGCAGGGGAGGGCAGTTGGGGGTGATTGGGCTGACAGGGGAGCAGTTAGGCATCGATCAGGCTGGCAGGAGAGTGGTTAGGGGGTGATCAGGCTGAAGGCAGGCGAGCGGTTGGGAGCCAGCAGTACCTGATTATGAGAGGGATGTTCCAGATTGGAGAGGGTGCATGTTGGGCTGAGGGATACCCCCCCCCACCCCCCAAGTGCATGAATTCATGCACTGGGCCTCTAGTATATAGATAATTCCTGAAATATTTTCAGAACTACTTAAAACTTTATTCCAAAGGTTTAAGGAGTCTCAAGTAAGTAAATAAGTAAATAAATGAACCATACTTGGACACATCACAGTGAAATTGCAAAAACAGAAATACAGATTTCCATTGTTAGATTAAAGCATCATCCAGAAAGCCAGTAAAAGTCAGAAGACAGCGAAGTGTTATATAGAGTGTATTGAGTGAAAATAACTGCTTATCTATAAATTTATATTCAGTAGAGAAACCTTACAACAAGAATAAAGGCATAAAACTAGTGTTTTGTTGTTAAAGCCAAATAGAAACAGAATTTATCACCAGCAAACCTGCATTAAAAGAGTTACTTTGTATAAGAGGAACAAGTGCAGGAACCAATAAAGAGTAAAGAAGATTATAAATATTTAGATAAATCTAAATGAAATTCTCTTTATAAAATATTAATGGATTGAATACATTGAGTTGAATTAAAATACACAACCAAAAAAACCATGAGTCAAGAGGAAGTTAAATGAAGTTAAATTGGGTGTTCATTCCTTGAATTACCTGAGGAGAGACATAAGACTTGGACAAGTTGGAGGATCTATCTAAAAAAAGCTGAACTCACAAAAAGGGAAAATAGAATAATGGTTGCCAGGGGAAGTGGGATGAGGGAAACAGGGAGATGTTGGTCAAAGAGTACAAACTTAAAAAAAATAAATGGGTATAAACTTTCAGTTATAACATGGATAAGTTCTGGGGATGTAAAGTATAGCATAATTAACAATACTGTATTTAAAAAATATATGTTTTGTTGATTTTAGATAGGTAGGGAGAGAGAGACAGAAACATTCATAGGCTGCCTCCATGCATGCCACCTACTGGGATCCAGTAACCAGGGCATGTGCCTTGACCAGGAATTGAACTGGGGACCTCTCAGTGCAATGCATGGTAAACTGAGCCACATTGGCCAGAGCAACAATATACTGTATTTTTAAATTTTACTATGTATTACTCAATTTACTTAAATGAAAAATAAATAACCAGTTTACCCACTCAACCTTTCCCCCTCTGGCAACCATCAATCTCTTTTGTATCTATAAGCTTGACTTTTTTGTTTTTGCTTTTTATTTCTTAGATTCTACATGTAAGAATGATCATAGGATATTTTTCTTTCTCTATCTGACTTATTTAACTTAGCATAATGCCCTTCCACTTCATCCAAATTATATCAAATGGCAAGTTTTCAATCATTTTATGGCTGAATCATATGAATAATATTCTAGTGTGTGTGCGTATAATATATATTTCATAACTTCTTTGTCCATTCATCCACTGATGGACACTTAGGCGGTTTCCATATCTTAGTTATCTGTAATAATAAAAGTGTAATATTCTAATTAGACCGGACAGCTGAACAACCTTCTGGACATCATTCCAGACATCCTTACAGAGAAAGCCGTGGTAGTGGGGCCGAGGCAGCATTGGTTAGGGGTGATCAGGCAGGCAGGCAGAGGTGGTTAGGGGAGATCAGGCAGGCGAGTGCTTAGAGGCAATCAGGCAGGCAGGCAGAGTGGTTAGGGGTGATCAGTAGGCAGGCAAGTAGTTAGGGGCATCAGGCAGGCAGGCAGAGGGGTTGGGGTGATCAGCAGGCAGGCAGAGGCGGTTAGGGGCAATCAGGCAGGCAGGCAGGTAAGTGGTTACGGATGATCAGGCAGGCAGAGGGGTTAGGGGTGGTCCCGAGGAACCCCTTCCTCCCCACTGTGCACAAATTTTGTGCATCATACCCCTAATTGTAAATAATACTTCAATGAACATATGAACATAGGAGTGTATAACTATTTTGTTGTTGTTTAATGCTCGCTTGAGTTTTATGGAGAGAGGAAGGGAGAGAGACAGACAGAGAGAAACACACACAGAGAGATAGAGAGAGACAGAAACTTCAATGTGATAGAGAAACATGCCCCAACCAGATTTCGAGGCTACTACCTAGATATATGCACTAACTGGGAATCAAACCCACAGCCTCTTGGTGTACAGGATGATGGTCCCACCAACCGAGCCACCAGGCCAGAGTGGGGTGCATATCTTTCTGAGTTACTATTTTTATTTTCTTCGGATAAATAGCTAGAAGTTGAATTTCTGGGTCATATGAGAGTTGTATTTAAAAATTTTTGAGAAACCTCTATTCTGTTTTTCAATGTGGCTGCACCAATTTACCTTCCTACCAAGGAAGGGTTTCCTTTTCTCCATATCCTCGCCCACACTTGTTACTACTTGTTATTTTTAGTATTAGCCATTCTGACAAGTGTGAGGTGATATCTCATTGTAGTTTTGATTTACAATTCCTTGATGATTAATGATGTTGAGCATTTTTTCATTATCCTGTTGGCCATCTGCATGTCTTCTTTGGGAAAATGTCTATTCAGATCTCCTGCCCATTTTTAATCAGGTTGTGTATGTTTTATTATTGCATTTTATATGTTATTTTTGTATTTTGAATATTAGCCTCTTATCAGACATTTGATGTGCAAATATTTTCTCCCATTCAGTAGGTTGTCTTTTCATTTTGTTGATCATTTCCTTTGTGTGCAAAATATTTTTAATCTTTTAAATTTTAAATGTAGTTGACATACAATATATATTACTAGAGGCCTGATGCATGAAGATTTGTGCAGGAATGGGCCTTCCTTCCCCTGGCTGCTGGCACTGCCTTTGCTCCGGCTGGAGCCACCTTTCCCGCCTTCCCATGCTGCCCAGAGGCCCGGAGCTGCTGGGGCGGTGCAGAATGCCTGTGTCGTTGCCATGGCAACGGTGCAAGCATCCTGCCCCACCCCCGGCCACTCAGCACCTGTTTATGCAAATTAACCTGCCATCTTTGTTGGGTTAATTTGCATACTCACCCCTGATTGGCTGGTGGGTGTCACGAAGGTACGGTCAATTTGCATCTTTCTCTTTTATTAGTGTAGATGTTCAGGTGAACAACAAAGTGATTTAACATTCTCAACCTTACAATGAGATCCCCATGATATCTAGTAACCAACCATCTGTCACAGTACAAAATTATTATGATGTTATTGACTATATTCCCTGTGCTGTAGATTACACCTTCATGATTTACTAATTTTATAACTGGAAGTTTATACCACTTACTTTCCTTTCACTTTTTTCACCTCCCCCCCTTACCTCTCTGGGGAAATCATAACATATTTGTCTTTCTCTAACATTTCACTTAGTATAATACCCTCTACTTCCATCCATGTTGTTCTAGATGGCAAGAGTTCATTTTTTTATTTCTGTGTAATATTCCATTGTGTATATATAGCATGTCTTCATTATCCATTCATTTACCCATGAACAAGTGATGCTTCTGTATCTTGCCTATCCTCTCTAATAAAAGAGTAATATGCAAATTGACCATCACTCCAACACACAAGATGGCTGCCCCCATGTGGACACAAGATGGCCACCACAAGATGGCCAGCAGGGGAGAACAGTTGGGAGGGACCAGGTCTGCAAGGGAGGGCAGTTGTGGGCGATCAGGCCAGCAGGGGAGGGCAGTTGAGGGCGATCAAGCCTGTAGGGGAGGGCAGTTAGGAGTGAACAGGCCAGCAGAGGAGGGAAGTTGGGGGCAATGGGGCCTGCAGGAAAGGCAGTTGGGGGGGGACCAGGCCTGCAGGGGAGGGCAGTTAGGGGTGACCAGGCCTGCAGGGGAGGGCAGTTAGGGGCAAACAGGCTGGCAGGGGAGCAGTTAGGCATCAATCAGGCTGGCAGGGGAGTGGTTAGGGGGTGATCAGGCTGGCAGGCAGAAGCGGTTAGGGGCAATCAGGAAGGCAGGCAGGCGAGCAGTTGGGAGCCAGCAGTCCTGGATTGTGAGAGGGATGTCCGACTGCCCGTTTAGGCCCGATCCCGGTAGGATCGGGCCTAAACGGGCAGTCGGACATCCCTCAAGTGTCCCAGATTGGAGAAGGTGCAGGCTGGGCTGAGGGACACCCCCTACCCCACCCCACCCCCACCCCCGTGCATGAATTTCATGCACCGGGCCTCTAGTTGTAAATAATGCTGCATTGAACCCAGGGGTGCAAATATCTTTTTGAATTACCATGGTGTTTTTGTCCTTTGGCTAAACACACAGAAGTGGGATTGCTGGGTTGTATGGTAGTTCTATCTTTAATTTTTTTGTTTGATGTAGACCCACTTGTTTATTTTTTGCTTTTGTTGCTTTTGCTTTTGTTGTCAGGTTAAAAAAGTTCATTGCCATGTCCTATATCAAGGAGCTTACTGCCTATGTTTTCTTGCTGGACTTTCATGGTATCAGGTCTTATGTTGAAATGCCTAATCTATTTTGAATTAATTTTTGGGTATTGTGTAAAATAATGGTCCATTGTCATTTTTGTTTGTTTGTTTATGTGGCTAATTTTCCAAACATCATGATTGAAAAGACTGCCCCATCTCCATTGAATATTCTTGGCTCTTTTATTGTTGTAAATTAATTGACCACATATGCATGGGCTTATTTCTGGGTTCCTTATTCTGTCCATTGATCTGTGTGTTTGTTTTTATGGCAATACCACACTGTTTTAATTACTATAATTTTGTAATATAGTTGGAAATCATGGAACACGATGCCTCCAGCTTTGTTCTTCTTTTCTAAGATTGCTTTGGATATTTGGGGTCTTTTGTGGTTCCATACAAATTTTAGGATTATTTGTTCTATTTCTGTGAAAAATGGCCTTGTAATTATTTTATTCTTTTGCCGTTGGAATTGTGATAAGAATTGCATGGAATCTGCTTATTGCTTTGGGTAAAATGGACATTTTTAACAATATTAATTCTTCTAATCCATGAGTATGGAATATCTTTCCATTTATTTGTGTCTTCAATTCATTTCATTAATGTCATGTCGTTTTCAATATACAGGTGTTTCACTCCTTGGTTAAATATATTTGTAGGTATTTTATTCTTACTGATGCAATTAAAATGGGATTCTTTTCTTAATTTCTCTTTTTTATAATTTATTATTAGTATATAGAAATGCAGTGGATTTTTATGTGTTGGTATTACATTCTGCAACTTTACTGAAATTATGATGAATGAGTTCTGGGAATATAACACACACATACACACACACACGGAATTATGTGAAATAATGGAGGTGCTAACTTTACACTATTGAGGTAATCATTTACATGATTACCTCAATAGTGTAATACTTTACACTATTGAGGTAATCATTTTACAAAATGTACATGTATAAAATCATCACGTTGTATACCTTAAGTTTACACAATGGCATATGTCAATTATACCTCAATAAAGCTAGAAAAAAGGTGATAAAACATTAGACTTCATTCACATAATATACATAAATAGATTAGTTTAAAAATACTATAAAGGAGAGAATAAAAATGTTCTATTAAACTATAACTGCAGTTCTACTGTAGTTTTATTCTATTTGGCAATTTTATTTTCTTTCTCCCTCACTTCCTCAAAGTATACTCAATTACTCTAAGCAATGTCTCAATATAATAATCTGGTAGAGTAATTAACTTGCAAGATGCTGCAGTATCATGTCTTTATCATGTCCTAATTTTCTCCCTCATTCATGGAAAAGCCAGTGGACCCTCACTTTTGCCATTTTCTATGGAGATGTTATTACACTACCTCTCCCCTCAGGATAATTTGCTATACATTTTCACCTGTCCTCTACTTTTTGTGGAAAATGGCATAGGGTATATGTTGAAGTCCATATCCCAATCCCTAAACTATCTTTAAGTAAATGACTCTGTAATTTAAATAACCTTACCTAAAAAATTGACTAACTATTCTTGACTATGATCAATGTTAAGTGGCTTAATGTAACCATTTTAATTTAAACATAAGAAGATACTTGTATTTAGAAAGATTAAAGGCATTTTCAAGATCTGAATTTAGACTGGATCTCTCAATCCAATGGGACTTGAGGGACTCTGGTTCTTTGATGATTCTAGTGTAAGAGCCAGTCCAGTTAGCATTTCCTCCAATGAGAAGCATTCAATTTGTTTGTGGTTGTGTTTTTTTTAACCTGGTTAAGGCAGAAAGAGAAAACAGTTCTCTGTTAGGCTCATTTGGAATTTCCTGATTTGGGACTGTCACTTAGTGTAAAGTCATCTCTAGTGCTCTTTCTGTCAATCAGTTGAGAAGCTATTTGGTTTACTGATAATTATCAGGTGACAGTTGAAATACTTGTGCATCTGATGAATGCACAGCAAGTTAGTCTACCTAACAAAAAGTATCCTTTCATTGTAGACTTGTCAAAGCCTCGGTTACATGTAGTCATTTAGGTTTTCTTTATCATTGTTTCTCTGTGGCCAAAGAAAAGTGAGTGCCCTGTGTCTTTTGATTGCATTTCTTAAGTCTTGAAGTATGTTAACACATTGCAGACCCGTAGTTTTATTGCTAGCTTTACCCAGTGGCCAGATAAGTTTCTATTGAACGAGTACAAAAAACGTTTTACATAAATGCTAAAGGAACGCTTTAAAATTAAATACCCATTGCATTTTGAAGTTATTTATTACATGTTCTTACAAGCTAATATCTTTTTAAAGTATGATACTTTGGCCGCAAGCCTTAGAACAGGAAACTCAAGAATTCTCGTGATCCGTCTGCAATGTTAAGAGTATCTCTTCTCATGCTGCATCCACTAAGAGTAGCATGGCTTTGTCATAAGGTTAAAATGCTCAGTAAGATCATATCCTATTATCAGCCTTAGTGACTGGGAGATTGGAGGGACTTAATACTTCGCGAAAATTATGTTGTCAACAATATTAGTCAGATGTTCTCTGGACTGAACTTAATAGTGCACATTTAAAAATACTCCCTCCTCACATATGTATAAATGCTGTTTGGCATTGGTTTTCAGATTTAAAATGTGGAAGAATAAACTTTAAAAAAATAGTTTGAGGGAAAATTAGCCTAGATGCTGAGGAATCTAGGAGTCTCTTGAGAGGAGAGAGAAAATTGGTGAAACGATGCCTTTGCCCTATAATAATATTACCTGGCTTCCTACCAGCACCAGACTCAGTCTGTCACCATGAGTAGCAAGACAATTTTACTTTCAATTGTGTGACTATTATAAGCTAATTGGTATTTTGCCAGTGTGTTCTTTAACAAGTGTTCTGGGTGTTCACAAGCTCCTCCAGTAAAGACATAAATTGTGCCAGGAGTTGATGTGATGTGTCATTTGTGGTTTTACCAAATTCATTGCTTGTGTGGAATCAAACTGTAGATTTATTTTGCTGTTCTTATATGCCCAAACATTTAAACTACTAATAGTGATTTGTTTACCCTTTTAAGGTGTCATTTTTATTAAGAATCCATATTTTGGTTTGACTTGAATGCAAATATGATACATTTTTATATGGACACTATTTTTTAAGTATGATTATGCTGTTAATTTGGGTTGCTGAAATGTTTTGGTACATTTATAATGTCTAAATTAATGCTCCTATTTTGTATTCTAAAGCCCTTTAAGATTCTGGACCTCACTTTTCTCACAAATAAAAGTCATGGGGTATTTTACATAAATTACATGGATGTGTAATCTCATATCTTAATAAAACTCTTAAATTTACATAAATGGGTTGCTATATATTGATTATCCATATCTAATTAGAGAGCTATTTCATAGCTCAATTGATATTGCAAAATATCTCCAGAACAGGAATATTTCATAAATTATCTCTTAAATATTATTAAAATAAATCATACATATTTAGTAAGAACTCTGTTATAGTGGTCATAGTGATATACCTTCATTGATTCTTGAAACTTAATTGAAATAGTAGTTAAACCTTTAAAAAATGAAAAGCTTGTTGTATATAATAAAAGTCAGAAAATAATAAACTGCTTTTTGTTCCATATCAACCCATATTTAAAAAGCCCTCTTTAATATTGTAGTATAAATCTACCTACTCTGAAGAGGCTCTTAGAATCATAGCTAATCTAGATACAAAATGAAGGGAGAATTTCCTTCATATAGGCTGGTTATATTTATACTAGTATCCCAGTGCACAAATTCATGCACATTGATAGGAAATTAATTAGAAGGTGGCCAGCAGGGCGGGACTGGGCGAGACGGGCCAGACATGCCCTGGAGCCAACCTCCCACAGTCCCTCTCCAGCTGGCCACACCTGGGGTGGCCCCATGGCTCGAAGGGCATTTGCAGAGTGAGTGGGGTCCCTCCAGCAGATGGTGTCCCTCAGCCTGGCCTGTGGGGATCAAGCCGAACCTGCTCTCTGACATCCCCTGAAGGGTCCCGGATTGCCAGAGGGTGGCTCTTGGGTGATGCACCCAGGAATCGGGCTCCCTCCTCTCTGGTTCCGGGGTGTGTCACCCGAGAACCACTGCTGCCAAGTTACTACAGCTTGGTAGCTCCTGTGTTGAGTGTCTGCCCCCTGGTGGTCAGTGCACATCATACCTACCAGATGGTCGGACAGTTGGATGGTCACTTAGCCTTTTATATATATAGATGTCAGCAGGAATCTTTGAACTTTTCCAGTTGTGGTAGGATTCTTTAGAAGTGTATCACCCAGTGGCCAATGACATGACGTTTCTGTGGCAAAGGCAGGATGAGTGATAGCAGCTACTACCAACTTCATCATCCCCCACCTTCTGGTTCTTTTTATTTCTTTCAGGGCTTCCAGGGGCATTTTCACTGTCCCTCATATTTTCCATCTGGAAAACGGAGGGGAAGTAGCATCTTCCCTGTCTCTTATAAGTATCTTGAAAGCTTAGACGGACATAATACTTTATAATTACTATGAAATTAAAAAGGTCTTTCCTCCACGCTCTTATCTGTCCATTGGCCAACATAATCCTATTGTAGCTCTGTAGGTTGAGCAGAATTAACTCCTCCCTGCAGACTCGACTTCCCAGTCTTCCTGTTTACTTCTAAGGCAACAGGTGTATGCTGAGAGGTCTTTGGAAAATGTAATGGTACTTTGGTTTTGGACAGGTAGAGAAAATGTTCCATTGGCTTGGCATGATGGGCTATATTTTGAAGCATTTCTATCATATCATATTTAAAAGTCCTTTATATATTTTGTCTATTATATAAAATGCAAATGTTTTTCAACACCTAGTCCTTTACATCCTATATAATAAAGAGGTAATATGCAAATTGACCATCACTCCACACACAAGATGGCTGCCCCCATGTGGTAAAAGATGGCCGCCACAAGATGGCCTACAGGGGAGGGCAATTGTGGGTGATCAGGCCAGCAGGGGAGGGCAGTTGGGAGGGACCAGGCCTGTAAGGGAGGGCAGTTGGGGGGAACCAGGCCTGCAGGGGAGGGCAGTTGGGGGGGACCAGGCTGGCAGGGGAGGGCAGTTAGGGTCAATCGGGCCGGCAGGGGAGCAGTTAGACATCAATCAGGTTGGCAGGGGAGTGGTTAGGGGGTGATCAGGCTAGCAGGCAGAAGTGGTTAGGGGCAATCAGGCAGGCAGGCAGGCGAGCAGTTGAGAGCCAGCAGTCCTGGATTGAGAGAGGGATGTCTGACTGCCCATTTAGGCCCAATCCCAGTCAGTTGGATATCCCTCAGGGGTCCCAGATTGGAGAGGGTGCAGGCTGGGCTGAGGTATACACACCCTGTGTACGAATTTTCTGCACTGGGCCTCTAGTATATACATAATTCCTCATAGCACAAGGAGAAATATAAAACAGTTGATCAGAATTTATTTTCACATTTAACCAGGCCCTGGAGTTAAAAATTTTTAAAACTTCTGCTGAATTTCTAGCAAGGTTGTGTTTTACCAAAATTATGAGAACTGATAGAGATGGTTGGGAAGGTGGGAAAGCAAGAGTATTCGGTCCAAACGATGTCATACCCACCGCTTTAGAACTTTTTTATTTCTTGGGAGGAAATGGTAAGGAATGCTTTATACACACCTCAAATATCAAAATGCATGTATAACAATCAGAACAAAAACTAACTGGGGATGGGCATTTCATTTACAAAAACTTTTCCCATAAGTTTCTAGCATAGTGCTGAACTTCCTGGCCCTTCGTAGGCAATTGAAAAGTAATTACTGCGTAAATAGCAGTCTTGCTATTATCACTTGAAGTGTGACTTAAAATATTTTGGCATCACATTTGCTATGTAAAGAAAAGTAGTAGCCACCTTTTATTTTATTTCTGCCCATACCCTCTCAGCTGTACTGGCACAAGTCATTGCTGCAAGTCTTGTCACTCTCCAGCTGAGGGCTTTCAGGCCCCGTGCAAGGCAGGTTGGACATGCCCAGAGGTTGCTGCCCCCAGAAACATCCTTCGCTAATAACATATTCAAGTTGAAGTTAAATACCCACCTTCTTTGCTCCCCAGGTGGGATAAATCCGAGCTATATTCTATGTTATCTCCCAGCATTCCCTAGTAAGATAGTCCCCTAAAGGAGTAATACACCCTTTATCAGCTTCTACCCTTTATCTCCTTTCTGCACCCCCTTATCTGTGCTTCCTGAGATCAGCTCCCACGTAAACTACTTGCTCTCAAGTCCCGCTTATTGGGTCTGATTCTAGGGGAATCCAAACTAACATAAGCACCTTCCACGGAAATCCGAGGACACTCACAAGGGAAAAGTCATAGCACAGTTATTGAAGGGGTCTGCTAGTCAAGATTTATGTTTATCTGTTTTGCCAATTTTCAGTTTGTGTCAATCTTCTGAGACTCCGTAATGTAACCAATCCATTTTCCCAGACCACAAGGATTGAGTGGGGTAGATATCTTAGGATGAGAGGAATAAACAAATAAAGAGAACAGCTTTAATTATTTCACTGTGAAGCACTATAGGCATTTAGAGGGCTGCATAAATAATGTGTTTGTGTCAGAAAATAGACGGAAACATGTGGGTTGTTCCAGCATTGATCAAAACATAAGTGAACATTGCAGGCAGTGTCAGAGAGTCCGGATAATCAGCTGAGCTACCTGGTTTGGCACACAGACAAATAAGTGGATAAATCCAGCCTTAAAGGGAAGTGTGTGCTAATGGGAACCAGCCTGCTTCCCGTGCCCTGCAGGTGTGAAGGAAAAAGCCCGGGGGATTAACTCTTCCAACACATTACAGTCACATTGTTCACGGGGTGATTTGAGAATGCGTTTCAAAGCATGTGAACCTCCTGAGCATCAGACCAAGGTGGTCTTGTTTCCAGAGAGGGACTGGTCTAGAAATAGGTTCTTGTGGTGTCGCAGGGAAGCATGTCAGGGACACTGGTGAAGGAGGATTTGGGCGACAGTGGCAAGATTTATTAGAGGGCAAAAGTACGCCCAGAGAAGAAAGGGCACGTAGGGCACAGACGCCCTTCAGTGGGCTGCCGCACTCTATGAGGCCTTCCCAGGGGGTCCAGCAGAAAGAAGCTGGTCGATGTTGGTGGTCTGCCCCCAGATATAGCACGCCGGCTGTCTCAGCCATGACCAGGTGGCTCAGGTCCATCTCACTGGGGAAGAAGTCAAGCTTCCAGGGGCTGCAGACCTGGACCTGCGCCCACCAGGCCCAGGAGGGCCAAGGCCCAGAGCTGCAGTGCCATCACCCCAGTAGCCCAGCTCAGTCCCTGCTCCCTTCCGGCCCCAAGTGGCTGCCCCCAGAGAAGGCCCTTTGTTTGTATCTCACTACATTTCCTTGGGCTTGGAGAAAAAGGGCAGGTTTATTGTTTGTTTTTTTTTTTTTTTTCAAACCACCCAGTCTCTTTCCTGACTTCTCCTGTGCCTCCCCCTATCCAGTCTATTCCCTGGATTTGCCAGGCTAGTGCCCTCCCCTTTTATGGTCACCTTCTTGGCTCTTGCTGTGGCTCTTAGTTCTGCTTCTCATTTGGCTTCAACTGCCCATGCACCCAGTGAAAGGTCTTCCCCCTGGGTGGTCTTCCCCCTCCTCACTAACTGCAGAGCTTAATCAGGCTTAAGCAGATATCTGGTTCTGTTGCTCCCGCCCCTGTTTGGTTAATAGCTAACTCACCGCCTACTGTAATCGTCTGGTGCACTTCTTACAACTGTAATAAAAAGGCCTACCCTCTTACCGGAGTTTCCAAAATAAACTTGTATGTTATCCTTCAGAAACATCATCACAACATTGGTTGGATAGATATGTCATATTTCCAAACCAGCATACATAAATTCCTTTAAAAAAATCGAAAGTCACATATTCAAAGGTAACTTTTGTCATAGCAATTATACTAAAATATATCAATGCACCATCTGATTTTTATGCAAAACGTTGCTGCCGCTTGTGCATAAAGAAAATAACTGGGTGTTGTTGTGTGTTTTTTTAAAGTACAGAATTTAAACCCTGAGATTATTTCATTTAAAAGTGGGAAAACGTATTTTCAGAATTCCTGGAAGGTGAATTTTCACATTGCAGAGAGATTCAATTCCAACATAATGACTTAAAAATTCATGATTAGATACTGAATAAACTTGATAGAAGTTTTGTGAGTAAACTCAAAATCATTTGATTAGTTATACAAAGTGCCAAAATTATTATGAGATGTGTTCGATATTTTTGCAGCTTTAATATTCTGATGTTTCCATTAAGGAAAAGATACAGCTGAAACTCACAATAGTAGCAGACATTTACCAAAGTTTCATTGTCTAAGCAAGTGTAAATATAAAATAGGCTTTTCTTCTTACCGTTTTAAAAAAATTATATTTTTATTGATTTCAGAGGGGAAGGGAGTGAGAGAGAGAGAGAAACATCAATGATGAGAGAGAATCATTGATTGGCTGCCTCCTGCATGCCCCCTACTGGGGATCGAGCCCACAACCTGGACAAGTTCCCTTGACCAGAATCAAACCTGGGACCCTACAGTCCACAGGCTGATGCTCTATCCACTGAGCCAAACCAGCTAGGGCTCTTCTTATCATTTCTATGAGGCCACTGAGGCAGGTTTCTATCATAATTCTGCTCTCCAATTAGGCTTTTATCCTGTTAGGAATTTTGATGTTTAGGAGGGGTAAAAGAAATCTCAACTTACGTTTCTTCAGTTATTTTCTACAAAAGATCTTTTTAAAGTTCATTCAGATTTCATAATTATTTAAGTTTAATATTTGTTGATTTTAATGATCCAATTTAGGATCAGATATGCAAGGCAGCAGCCGTCCTTGGCTCAGAAGAGGAAACATTGCTTTCTCCAGCCTCCTGGATTCCCTGAGGTGCCCGGGCGTGCTGCCAGCCTCCCTGGGAGACGCGCTCAGCTGGGTAGACTGCTGTCCGCACACAGGCTGAGAAAAGTCTGACAAGCCGAAAATCAGCCCAGAAGGCCAGTTCTCTGGGGAGCTGGGAGGGTCTAGCCTGTTGGGGCCCGCAGGGTGCCATTTCCTGTCAAGAATACCTTTTTGGTCACCTTTGCTCTCAAAGGAGCTTCAGCCCGTTCTTCTTAAGGCTGTGAAGAAGGATGGCTTCCGGAGGTGCCACAGATGGGTCAAACAGGCCTGAGAGAGCTCAGCATCAGACACCACTGCCTTGCTTTGTGATGGGTTTTGGGCGTCTTGGTGAGGAATAATAATGGTCGGAGCAAACTAAAAGGTTGACCTTCTTTTGCTTATGTTGTCTGTGTGGAGCACATTGCGGGTGAAGCTGCCATTAATCTCCAAGCCCTTGATCCCTTTTCTGCAATAGGCAGGGCTGCATGCAAACATTTCTAAAGAAGTCTTTTGGCCTAATAATGGTCTGGACATGGTACTTGTGCACAAATACAGCAAAAGCTTGCAGTGGCTTTCAGTTATCAAATACCTGTGCAAAGATACAAGTGATCATAGTATTTCTCTGTGCAGTGGTCACTGTAATTAGAAAATAGAAGAGCACAGGAAATCTCTATGTCACACATTGGACTTTCTAAGAATTCTCTTATAAGGATAGCACCACTGGCTTAATTACTTTTTGACATGAAGGACAAAAAAAAAAAAAAAACATAAAAACACACACACACACATTCTCCTATTTAGAACTCAACTTAAGAAACTTATCTACCTATCATTTAAAAGAGGAGCATAAAAAGACATAATGTATATGATTATTGTAATTCCTCAGAGATAGGTACTTAATCACACACGAAGAACAATCTATTAATGATTAATAATGCTAGCTTATGCCACCAAGGGTTTACTGCGGGCCAAGGCCCCATGCTCAGCCCTTTGAATGGTTATTTGTTTGATCGCAACAGGCTACAATATAGATGCTTAGCTCCATTTTCAGATGAAAACACTGCCGCTCAATAGTAAGTGACTTGGTTACCTGCATGCCTTAGGTTCCATACCTTAGAAATTATCAAATTATGATTTGAGCCCAGATCTATTAGAATCCTATGTTGGCATGATTAATCACTATCTTCTATTGCTGTCTTCACCTTATTTTTAAAGGTGTACAATATGATTTAATATATGTACACTGTGTGAAATGATTACTACAATCAAATTAACACACCAACCACATCACATTGAAACCATGTTTTTTTGTGTGTGTTTGTTGAGAATACTAAAGATCTATAAAATTTCCAGTATACAATATAGTATTATTAACTATAGTCACCAGGCTGTATATTACATCCCCATAACTTATTCATCTTATAACTGAACTAGAGGCCTGGTGCACGAATTTGTGCAAGGGTGGGGTCCCTCGGTTTGGCCAGTGATCAGGGCCGGCAGGGCAGATGGGGGCCTGCCAGCTGGGGAGGGGCCCTGAGAGGGCTCCAGGGCGTGTCCAGTCCTCTCGCCTAGTCCCGATCGGCCGGACTCCAGCAGCCAGCTAACTTACCGTTTAAAGCGTCTGTCCCCTGGTGGTTTAAAGCGTCTGTCCCCAGTCCCGATCGGCCGGACCCCAGCAGCAAGCTAACTTACCGTTTAAAGCGTCTGTCCCCTGGTGGTTTAAAGCGTCTGTCCCCAGTCCCGATCTGCTGGACCTCAGCAGCAAGCTAACCTACCGTTTAACGCATCTGTCCCCCAGTGCATGTCATAGTGACTAGTTGATCGGTTGACGCTTAGCATATTATGCTTTTATTATATAGGACTAGAGGCCCGGTGTACGAAATTCGTGCACGGGGGGTGTGTCCCTCAGCCCAGCCTGCACCCTCTCCAATCTGGGACCCCTCGAGGGCAGTCGGACATCCTTCTCACAATCCAGGACTGCTGGCTCCCAACTGCTTGCCTGCCTGCCTTCCTGATTGCCCCTAACCGCTTCTGCCTGCCAGCCTGATCACCCCCTAACCACTCCCCTGCCAGCCTTATTGATGCCTACCTGCTCCTCTGCCAGCCTGATTGCCCCTAACTGCCCTCCCCTGCAGGCCTGGTTACCCCAACTGCTCTCCCCTGCAGGCTTGGGTCCCCCACAACTGCCCTTCCCTGCAGGCCCAGTTGCCCACAACTGCCTCCTCTGCTGGCCTGGTCCCTCCCACCTGCCCTCCCCTGCTGGCCATCTTGTGGTGGCCATCTTGTGTCCACATGTGGGCAGCCATCTTTGACCACATGGGGGCAGCCATCTTGTGTGTTGGAGTGACGGTCAATTTGCATATTACTCTTTTATTAGATAGGATGTTTATAGCCTTTGGATTGTCTTCTTTTTGAAATACAATAATACCTGCCTTTCCCAGTTAGGGTGAGTGTTCTGACATGATGAATTTTTTAAGTGTTTCTTAATTTATGCAATTCAACTACCTGGGCTACTTTCTAAGACAACCTTGGTGCTCTAGATCTAGGCTCCACACTTTCCACTGTCATCTCTGCTCTTCCTCTCTTCAATATGTCCTCACCCCTGTACACGTGAACATAAAGACATTTTCATGGCATTTTAAGTATGTTTCCTGTATACATTATAAACTGATGTTATTTGGCTGTACTTTTAGAAAACAACATATTTTTTAAAAATCAGTTAAAAAATTTAAATGAGAAGCAATTCAGGAGTGGGCATGTGTCTGTATAATGGCTCTGGAAGAAAAATATTTACCTAAGGTTTGCTTTTCATGTTAAAATTCAGATTTCTAAATCTATATGCATCAATCACCATAAAATGTAATCCTTACTTTCAAATATCTTAAACAATGAAAAATATGAAGTCACATCTTTTTAAGAAATGTTGGCAATTGGGATAGAAAGGAAATCATTACAAAGATCTAAAAGAAAAATGAATCCAGGTCAAAAAGCTAATGTGCATTAAAAATATAAAAAGAAGCTAAAATGTAAGAGTAAGATTAAGCCAAAGCCTTCATGTTACTTTTTTTAAAAAGACGTTATTTTTTGAGAGCAGTTTTATGTTTACAACAAAGTTGAGAGGATGGCAAAGAGATTTCTCATATACGCTCTGTCTCAACAATCCACAGCCTCCCCCATTAGCAATATCACTCACCCAAATGGTATATATGCTTACCTAGGATGAATCTATATTGAGACATCATAATCATCTGTAGTCCATAGTTTAGATTACAATTCACTCTTGGTATTGTACAATCTATGGATTTGCACAAATGTATGACATATATCTATCATTGTAATATCATACAGAATACTGTGATCTGGTCATTCATCTCTTATCACCTCGCTCTTCCCCAACCACTGATCTTGTTAGAGTCTCCATAGATTTACCTTTTCCAGAATGGCATACAGTTGAAATCATATACTATGCAGCCTTTTTTAGATTGTTTCTTTTAATTAGTGATATGCATTTAAGGTTCCTTCATGTCTTTTCATGGTTTCATACTCATTTCTTTTTAAAGCTGAATAATACTCCATTTTAGGGATGTACCACAATTTATCCATTTATCTGCTGAAGGACATCTTGAGTTGCTTCCAAGTTTTGGCATTTATGATTAAGTTGCTATAAACATGCATGTGCAGGTTTTTGTGTGGACATACGTTTTCAGTGCCTTTGGGTAACTACCAAGGAGCATGATTATTGGATCATATGGCAAGAGAATGTTTAGTTTGGTACAAAAGTGCCAACTGTTTTCCAGAGCGGCTGTACTATTTTGATTTTCCACCAGCAATGAATGAGAGCTCCTGTTGCTCCACATCCTTGCCAGCATTTGGTGGTGTCAGTGTTCTGGAGTTCGGCCATTCTGATACGGGCGTAGTGATATCTCCTCGTTTCAGTTTGCATTTCCCTGATGACATATGATGCAAAGCATCTTTTCATATGCTTACTTGCCATCTGTAGATCTTCTTTGGTGAAGTGTCTTGCAGGGTCTTTGGCCTATTTTTAAATCGGGATGTTTGTTTTCTTATTGTTAAGTTAGAAGAGATTTTTGTATATTTTGGATAACCATGCTTTATCCTATGTGTCTTTTGCAAATATTTTCTCCAAGTCTATGGCTTGTCTTCTAATTCACTTGATTTTTTCTTCCTTTTTTTTCATTCCAACTTTGAGATATAATTGACATGTGATACTATGTAACTTTCAGATATTCACCCTATTGATGTGACACACTTACCTATTGCAATGTGATTACCACCAGAATGTTAGCCAATTATGCATCATATACATAATTCCCACTTCTCTTTTGTAGTGAAGCCATTGAAGATCTACTCGCTTAGCAATTCTCAAGTATATAGCACAATGTTTTTATCTATAATCACAATGCTGTGCATCAAAAGTTAACTCATCTTCTAACTGGATGTGTGTCCTCTTTGACCAACATCACCCCGGTTCCCCCAAGCCCCAGCCCTGGTAGCTACCATTCTAATTTCTGTTTCTATGAATTTAGCTTTTTAAGATTCCACATGTAAGTAAGGTCATGCAGTATTTGTCTTTCTCTGTCTCACTCATTTCACTTAGTATAATGTTATCATGAACCATTCATATTGTCAAAAATGGCAATATTTCATTCTTTCTCATAACTGAGCCTGTCTGTTGTCTTTTTGCATCTAGGATAACACACCTTTGGAATGTCAGGGTAATCTCCTTTTTCCAGATCTCTTAGGGCACAACGTCCCACCAGAGTAGAGAGACCACAGATCCCCTCATTGTTATTGTTATTGTTATTGTTATTGTATTGTTAACTGTTAACTATCCCATACCCACCAATGTAAAAGAAGTATGTGTCTACCCCTTTTACTTTTTATCCAATCTCAGAGATTCCCCCTCTTTGCTTTCTCCTGCCTCCCTAATCTATCACTAATGGGTTTTATGTAGCCCTTTATACCTTCCCCCTTGATTCTGATGTGTAAAATAAATGGTAAAAATGCCGTTTTCCTGAGAATTTTCTCATTCCGTTGAGGTGTTTGCTTCCCAGCAATTGTCATTCAGTTTGGCTTAAATAAACTCATATGAATTCTCTACTGGTTTAGACATTTCTTACATTGACATTTATTAATATTAAAGTATTTACCTCATAACCAGGCACTTTTTCATGGCTCTGTGGTCTGTACATTCCTTGAAGTGTCAGGACAATATCCGTTTTTTTGCAATGTCTTACCTAGAGCATCTGCCTCAAAATCTGGCATTCAAAATTATTTTTTGGTTAATCCTCACCTAAGGATATTTTTTTCCATTGATTTTTAGACAGTAGAACGGAGGGTGGGGAGAGAGAGAGAGAGATGCGAGAGGGACACATCAAACACATGCCCCAACCACTGGGGATTGAACCTGCAACCCAGGTATGTGTTCTTGACCGAGAATCGAACCTGCAACCACTGAGAAACACCGGCCAGGGCTCAAAATTATTTAAAGGCATCAATGTGCTATATTTTCCCGCAACATGATAGATACATTTACAGCTATTATATACACATTAACATTGACTAGGTGGCAGAAGGTTAAAGAGATAGACCAAAAGTAGAAAAACTAAAGTTGCGTCCTTATGCTTCTAAGGACATGGTGATTTTTTCTCCTTTCATATTTTTATGGCAAGCATCTACATCATTAAAGGTTGATAAAGTGCCATTGTATAGGATTGTATTCTCTGCAAGAGGACTGGCACACAATGCTATTCAGCTATTTTATTGTAATAGACTTGAAAACAATAAAAGAAACACACACAATAAATTATCAAGGAACGGTTCTATCTTATTTTTTAAAAATTAAATTGTTTCAGACTTATTTTTGTATGTACTAAAAGTGCTCTAAGTCTAATTATTAACTATCTTTTTACCCCCTCCATGAACAGAAGTACACTGTATCCAGAGGTGTTTGTTCTTAAAGAGAAATGGTAACATAAAATAATCCATAAAGAATTGGGCATCTCTTCAAAGACTCCAATGTAACAAACCCATATAGTAAATTCCATTAGATTGAGTTATCTCAGGATAACTAAATGTTTTTATAAGTTCAAAAATATGTGCTATTTATTATTTACAAGCTTTTTAATAAAATAAAACACTAATATTCAGTGACAATTTATAGGGATAGTTCGAGAACTATAGTATTTCTAAGGCAGCAAAACCTAATTTTTTAAATATTAAAAATTGAATAGCTCCAAGAATCCAGCCAGTGACCCAGTTGATCCTGGTGTACTAAAAGGTGAGACTTCCTCCTCTTGTGTATAACCTATCTGAAATAAAGATGCATTTTCTCAGAAAAGTTAGAATCTGGTTATTTGAATATCTAAACAAATTAATTTAATGATTAAATTCATTGCCTAATTTCTATGAATATAAACACTTCTTATAATTAAATTATTACCTAATTCCTTTGGCCCTCTCCCAATTCAAGGGCTCTAATTAGGGCAATTAGTAAGCCTTTTGGGCCAAAGTTCCCGGAGGCAGAGGATGGGTTTCTAATAATAGCATGTTCAGCCTTCCTAGTTCCCATTACTATGAAGTTACTCCCATCTGTGAACTATATTTTATCAGGATTTTCTAAAGGAGTATCATGGAGGTCAGGTCTCGAGGAATAGATTTCATTGATTATTTCTAAAAAGTGATGTTCTAATACAGGGTTGGGGGTCAAGGAAGTAGGGATTAAGGTAGCTGGATTGAGGGTTTGATAAATCTTTATGGTTATTTCAGGGGTGTACAACAGTAGGGCCTGGTATTGTAATATTCTTCCTGCAGTTAACCATTTATCTTCTAATACAGACTGTACTTGGTGAGGGGTATGGGCTTCCATAGGTTGGCCCATGGTTAATTTGGAGGCTTCCTTGACAAGTAGGGCAGTAGAAGCTACTGCTCATAGACATGAAGGCCATCCTTTAGCGATGGAGTCAAGTTGTTTTGGAAAAGTAGGTGACTGGTTGTAATACTGATCCTGATTTCTGTCCTAGAACTCTCAGAGTATTCCTCACTTTTCTGTTATGTATAGGAGGAACAATTATCTGGGTTTGGCAATTTAGGAGCAGGGATGGCAGCAGTAGCTTTTTTTAGTTGTTTAAATCCTGGAACTGAGTCTTGGGTCCACTGTACAGAATTAGGACTGCTCGTTTTAAGATCCTCATTTAGGGTTTAGCAAAAACTCTGTAATTAGGAATCCAAATGGGGGAAAATCCAGCTAGTCCAGGAATTCTCTGAATTGCTTTTTTGCTTATACTACACCAAATTTATAGTATAGTTTGTTTACTTTTGGATCGAATCTTTTCCCCTCAAATCTCAGAAACCCTAAATTATTTAACAGTGGTTTGGGAGATCTGAGCCTTTTTAGGTGAGACTTGGTATCTCGTCTTTCCAAGAAACTGGAAGACCTTGAGAGTGACAGTCTGTGAAGGTTTCAATGTAGGGCAGGCTATGAGTAAGTTATCTGCATATTGAAGAAAGGTGGTTTGTGTAAGTTGTATTTCCCTTAGTTCTGTTTCTAATGCCGTTCCAAACATATGGGGATTATTGATGAACCCTTGAGGCAATCTAATCCAACTTAATTGGGTGTGTGTGTTTTTTTTTGTTTTGTTTTTGTTTTTTTGTATCAGGATCCCTCCATTCAAAGGCAAAAAGAAACTGAGAAGAGGGTTGTAATGGGATGCAGAAGAATTCATCTTTTAAATCTAGTGCTGAAAAGAAGGAGGCATCCCTGGGTATGTGGGTAAGGAGGGTATAAGGTTTGGGCACAATGGGATGAATGGGGACTACAAAATTATTTGCAGTCTCGAGATCTTGGACAAATTGATAAGTTCTGCCAGGCATTTTGATAATAGGCAAAATGCTGTTACAAGGGGACTGGCAGAGAACAAGGATTTTTGCTGTTACGAGCTTTTGTAATATGGACCGGAGCCCTTCGAAAGCCTCTCCTTTTATAGGGTATTGTTTCTGGTAAGGATACTTTTTATCTGGCTTTAAATCAATTTTTATGGGCTCAATATTTATAGTTAATCCAGGTTGTTCAGTGTCCCAAACAATGGAGGCTAAATCTGAGCCGAAGGGGAGGGACTCAGTGTTAATTTTTACAATTGGCTGATCTTTAATTATTGCCAGAGAAGGGAGCTGGGAGCCTAATTGTGTTTCTTTAGAATCTATAGGAACTTGAGTTCCTAGCTGGTGGAGGATTTCTCTCCCCAGTAAGGGAGCAGGGCGATTTTTAACAAATAAAAAGGAATGGAGTCCTTGCCAATTGCCTATTCGACAAATTAAATGATTGGTAAAGTATTCTAATTTAGGTACTTGTTCACACTGACAATAGAGTGGCAATTAGGAGAGAGCTTCCCTATTTGGAAAGGGAGGGCAGAGAAAGCAGCTCCTGAGTCTAAAAGAAATGAAATATTCTTACCTTCCACCTCCATTAGTACCCATGGATCAAGATGACTTATAGTCATTCCAGTCTTGGCTCCTGGTTCCATTGAGCACTGTCATTCTGAAAGGCTCACAAAGTGGTCTCACTGGTGTGGGGTTTCCCATTTCTCTTTTTGTTCAGAAGCTGGGACAAGAACCTTTCCAGTTTGCAGTAAGCACCTTCTTTGCAGTAAGCATCTTGATTAGCCCCAGGCTTCAGGTGGGCCCCACCAGAAAGAAGCCTTGTGAGTGGTGGGTACAGTGATGCTCCAACAAGATGAGCTTGTTGGATGGGAGGCGGGTAATGGTCTTAATCAGCTTGGATTGCTGAGCAAGTAAAATATGGGTCCTTTTCTCAATTTCCTTGTCCTTTCAAGCTTCCCTTTCCTCTCTTGTAGCCTCTTCTTCTAGTTCTCAATTATGAAAATCCTTGTGAGGCTCCTTTATCCACTTAGGAACAGGAGGTTCAGCTCCAGCTTCCAGTGTTTGTATTTTTCTCGTAATGTCCAAAGCAGCTTGTGTGGTGAAAGCATGAGCTATATATGACCCTCCAGGGAGTCAATATCTGTATTGGTATATTTTCTTACGGCCTCAGTTAATCTTCCTAAAAAATGCAGCTGCGTTCTCCTCTGGACTCTATATTATTTCTCAAATTTTTATTATAGTTAACTGGCTTTAAAAAAATTTAGCCATGCCTCTAGACATACAGAGAATCATATGGGCAATTGCTTCTTTTCCTGCTTGCCTATTAGGGTCCCAGTCACGATCTATCTGAGGGACTGCTGCTTCCCCTCAAGGTTTGTTTGTATTAGCAACATTTTCCTCATCAGCTATTTCATGTGTTGTTTTCAAAATTCTGCTATTTTCATCATAATTACAACATCTAGTAAGAATAACCATTATTGCTCTCCAAATTAATGGGAAATTGACAGCTAATCTGAGACATTAATCTTCAAATTTTGGGGATCTTTTAAATAAGACCCTAAGTAAGCTTTGCATTGTACTAAGTCTTGGAGTGAGACTGGAACATAGACCCTCATAGCTCCCTCCCCCCTCCCCCATCAGGTACCTCTCGAAAAGGTGAGATGAATGAAGTTCCTTCTACCTATTGGTGAAGGCAATACCAGGCAAGGGCACAGCAGGCATATGTGAGGGAGCGTAAGGATTTGGGGCTGAGGCTCCAGAAGATACAGATCCCGCTTTCACTAGGGAGAAGCAGCTAGCCTCAGATTGCTCCCTTGCCTCTACTGGGCTCCTCTGAGGAGGCCGAGAGGTGGGTATTAAGGGTACATCAAGTAGACCATCTAAATGTTCTGCAGCCCTAGTGACTGTAACCTTAACATGGCATGTAGCAGGGAGATGGCATTCCTCCATAAGCTTCTTGATACAGGGACATAAGTGCCTGCACATAGGGGACCTCATCATATTCTCTGCCCTTCAGCAAAACAGACTGAGCCATAAGGTGGTGTTAGAAGAGAGGGAGCCATCGGGTGGCCATTTTTTTTTTTTTTTTTTTTTTGGTCTCTAACAGGATAAGTAGGCCAATCTTGAGTGCAGTATTTTTGTGAGCCTTTTCTATTTAAGACCATCTAATTGGAAGGGAGCCCAATTTTTTAAAAGGTATCCCAGCGGGGTGGTTCTTGGGATACTAGTTCCTGACCCCATGGCTTCCTATTCATAGTAGAGGTAATTCTGTAGGGCCAGGCAAAATATTGTTCAGAATAGTAAAAGAGACCAGCTCTTATAGGGGATAGGCCTTAGTTTCCCCTTACTAGTGCAAATTCCCAGCAAAGTTTTACATCTGTATAATCAATCCTCTTCTAAGAATTGGGTAGAAATTCTGTACCCTCTAGATTATATTGAGGGTGGTATCAATGTCTGCTAACACAACAAAGATTTAAAAAGAAAGAACCCCAATTTTCATTGGGGTCCAACTAATATACATGGTTGCAGAAACAACAGTTGCGACACCAAGTGGAACTATGTCTAAAGAGAAGTTCTCGTGTTCTCGTAAGAAAAAGGTGGCGAAGAAGGATGGGGAAGAAAGAAGGAGAAGAAAATGATGGAAGCAGGAAGAAGTAGACCAGGTGTTGCCTGCCAGGGCAGACCAATTCCTGAATGTGACTGCAGTGGCCACCAAAAACCAAGAAACAAAAAACCATACTGCCCAAAAAAGATAAAGTCAGAGAAAGTCCCAAAACTATGTTAAGAAAATTTAATAGATCTTGCCTAGGATTCTCCAATCCCAAGGAACAAGTGTCTGTTCACTCCAAGAGGGTGGTAGAAACTTCCCTCTGTGGCTGCCCAGCCGAATCCTGAGGAGAAATATCAACTCGTGCCTTTGGTTCCTCAAGTCCCATCTTACCAGCAACAAAACTGCTGTCCTTTCCGGGTCGCCAAATGCCACTGACAAATATTGGGTTCTTGTCACCTGATATCAAAGAATTTAGACCAGGGACACTGAGAAAAAGCAAAAGCAGATTTATTAAGGCTTTGCAGAGGGCAAAAACATTGATTGAGATAGGGTCCCAGATTTTGTGCACCAGATGTGAGGCTTAGGGTTTTTTGTTTGTGTGTTAGTTTGGGAACACGGAAGTTGCTGGGGTTAACCAGTCAGGACACAGGATAGCAAGCTTTTTCTTTTTTGGAGCACTGATGTCTATGTTTACAGCAGAGAAATGAGGTGTCTGAGTTGTGCAACACTTATGGGATGCAGGAAGGGAATTTCCCAATCAAGTATTGAATTTGTCTCTGTGGTTTGTGGCTTGGCTTTTATTCTGGGGAAAATAAACAAAACTTAAAAGAAGTCAGGTTAGTTCTGAACCTTTTTTTTTTTTTTAATAAGTACCTATTGATAATTGCCATAGTTCTGGCAGGGACTAACTCAGTGGAGCAATTTTGTTCTGGTAGGGCTTGACTTGATGGAGCAGTTTTTGGGAACTTTTTATTCTACCTGTTTCACTCTCTAAATTCAAATCACTGGCAAGCTCTCGAACCTTGATTTTTAAACTTATAATTTTAGGTGGTTATTTATTTTATCTAGTACTAGATAGAGGCTTTCACACAAAAGCTCTGGTGATAAAAATCTGGTGGTTCTTTTTTGTGATTTTGAATTGTGTATTTTTTCTTGCAATTGCAGACAGAGCTAATCAGTTTAGGACTAATTACTTTTGGCATGGCTAACGATTTCCATGTACTCAACTGTATTATTTCCAAAACAATGGCTTCATTTTTTATTTTCTGGATATTTTTTTATGAAAGAAAAACAAAGAGCTATAAACCATTATTATAATTGCTCAAACAATCACTGCTGCTTAGACAAAAGTATTTCTTATGAGAGCATCGCCATGCAAACAGGCAGGCAGGTAGTTCAATAGCTTGAAATATTTGTTCACCAGGTGATATTTACAAAGGTCATAATTTAACAAAGGAAAGAAAATGTAAGAGTGAGTATATAAGTTATAAAACTGTATGTTGCATGCATGTTGGGTATGCAAAAGATTCATTTTAGATGATAGAATAATACATCCTAAATGCAAATTGACTTGTATTCCAGAAAGTCCTTGGTCAAGGCCTCTGTATTCTCATTTGTGTGGTCGGCAAACTGCAGCTCACAAGCCACATGCGGCTCTTTGGCCCCTTGAGTGTGGCTCTTCCACAAAATACCACGTGCGGGCGCACAAGTACAGTGTGATTGAAACTTCATGGCCCATGCGCAGAAGTCAGTTTTCAGCTCTCAAATGAAATTTCAATCGTTGTAATGTTGATATTTGGCTCTGTTGACTAATGAGTTTGCCGATCACTGGTCTATACGACTGCATTTTTTCTATCACTTTGAATTAGTTGGTGCTCAGAAAGTGTTCATTTAATGTATGTGTGGTTGAATGAATAGATGAATGAATGAATGAATGAATTGATACTTTGTTGAAATGCCAGGTATTAGGAGACTCAATAATTGAGCAAGATAGGCAACAACATTAGACTTAGAAAATGCAGAAGGGATGTTAATAGTGAGCCTGTGCTTACATAGTGTGAAAGAGTAATAGATTTCTTTTATTAGGAGAGATTGTGATGCAGGAGAAAGATCACATAGCAGTGATGCACACATCTTCATGTTCTGCTCATGGCATATTAAGCAGTGAGCATTTCAAGCATTACAATCTGTTTTCTCATTCATAAAACTGAACCTCAGTTTTCTCATTCATAAAATGGGAGCAATTATATTTTTCTCATCAGGTTTTGTGTATAAAACACTTAGCTCAGTGCTTCACATTTTGTAGACCTTTAAAAACTATTAAATTTTTCTTTTCTTTATTTGAGAAGTTGTACATGTCCTTTGCCTATGGCATCTGGAACCTAGTGCTCCTTACTTACACTTTGAGTCCAAAATTGAACATTGACTCAGTTGCCTGTTTCCTTTTTGATATATGGCCAATGATACTGTCTTGCTAGTTGGAGCTTGATAGAAGTAATCCAGACCACCAACATTCTCCAGAGTGGCTTATTTCTTCATGGCTCACATGTAATTGTGATTGATGAGTGGCATTCCAGCAGGTGCAAGATTTGGCTATACTATTCTGTCTGGAAACGCACTAGTACTCTGCTTCAGGGTAACCCTAATGCAGATTAAAAATTAACTTCAACTTATCACTATAGGTTTTCAAATTCCTATGGATATGGGAGAATTACCACACCTGTGATTCTTTTTCCTGTATATTAGCCAACAGCTAAAATTAACAATAATAGTTTGGTGAAACTTCCAGGAATGTAGATGGAAAATCTGTGTCTATGAAAATCTCTGTTCTTACTGCTTTAGTTCATGGCATTAAGTTCACAGTACAAGGCACATTACTTTACGATAGATGATGTAATGCCAAGATAATTATTACAAGAAATAATTATTTATAGCTTGTTCACATGGCACCAAAATATGTGCTAAACTTTGCTTCCCTGTGCTGGCTTGTATTTGTTATTGTTTCTAAGTTTCTTGGTGGTCGTGGTTTTGTTTTTTTAGATTAACAAATGGCATATTTTTATTTAATGATACCTGAGGTTTTTATTTTATTAGGACCTGAAACCAATATGAATGATTTTACTTAGTAAACATGACACTGATTTGTTTGTTGTGCAGAAATTCCTGGGGCAACATTAAGAAAATGTAAATTTATATGGTTACTGATGGCACTAACAGGGCAGTTAAATAGTGTTAGATTGCTAGAGAAGAGTCCAAAATGATACAAATCTACATGAAAAATGATGAAATGCAGTAACAGCATTGAATTAAATATATGCATCACATCCAAAGGCTGTTTCACAGCAAGGGCTCAGCACAGGGCAAATGCTACCTCCCTTTGCTCTCCTTAGTAAAGACTAGACAAACTAGGTACACTGTCTCTCTTGTTGGTTCCCAACCCTAGGAGCTCCCTGGATGAAATCTGAACTGCCCTCTCCCACCCAATAAATACAACAGAGGGCACAGAGCGACCGAAGGAAAATACATACCACTCTAGATTGATAGGTGACAGTTTTAATAAGGCTTGTCTTGGGGGCTGCAAGACAGTAGCTCTCCTCACTCACTCTCCAGAATCTTAAAGTTTTCACAGAGAGCTTAACTGGGTTCTGTCACATATACCATCCAGATGGTGTCAACAACACATTACTCTCTCAAGGTTGGGTCCTGGAAACTGGCTCCGAATGCTGAATGGTGGCCCAAACGTTCAATCCAAGGACAGGGGAGAGGGGGAGGAGACTCTGATTGCCCTAATCCAGCTCACAGGTCAACTGGCAGTCACATCCATGACCTCCTTCCACATCTCTCAGATCAAAATACCTTAGAACCTTAGAGTCTCAGTCCAGATGACTCTCTACTCGTCATGTAGGTAGATTTTTGCCACATCACCAGCCCCAACTGCAGGCCCTCTAGAGACCTCTTGGGGACCAAATGAAAATCATGAATCTCACTGTTACCAACAAGAAATTCTGATGAGCTGGTGCAAACCTCCCTCAAACTCTTTGGATCTATTGTTATAAAATAACACTATTCAGTATATTTCATGCCTCATACAGGTGTCAGTCCTGTGCAAATACATTTCTTATTTTAGTAATATAGTGAAGGCCAGTTTCAGGTCCGCTGGAATTAGCACTCACAGCATACCTTTTCTGAAACAATTTTAAGAAAATTTACTTTGAGGTAGTGATGGCAAGTTGGACAGGAGCATTTACTTCCACTCTTTTCTGAAATCCTGTTAAAATAATTAGTAAGGTTAACTTTTAAAAAGACATGAACCCACAAGGACAAAAACCAGAAGTGGAGACAACACCAACACAATTTTGGAAACCAAAAAAGTAGATAGACAAGTGGTAGCTAACCTAGCAGTCCTAAGTAAGGTAACTCCTAAGGTAATTGCATGGGAAGCCAAAAAGTCACCTAGCTCACTTCATAGCTCTCCGAAAGGCTTCAGTTGGTGGTAAGAGGTCTGGAAGTGTAAGATGGCTAAAACCAGTAGAATTTGTCAAAATTCTGTTTAAAAGTAGGTTGAATAATCAGATCTTCTGTTTTCTGCCTGCCAAGGTACAATACAGATGTAGAATTTATGGTCTGAAAGTCAATGTCAGATTGATATTTGAGTCATGAGCCTAAGGTGCTTTCCTCAAGCTCAGTTAGCTCATTAGTTAGAGCAGTGGTTCTCAACTTTTCTAATGCCGCGACCCTTTAATACAGTTCCTCATGTTGTGGTGACTCCCAACCATAAAATTATTTTAGTTGCTACTTCATAACTGTAATTTTGCTACTGTTAATGAATCGTAATGTAAATATCTGTGTTTTCCTGTGGTCTTAGGCGACCCTGCTAGCGGTTCTCAACCTGTGGGAAGGACCAATTGCCTCGAGAGCTGTGCCCACCACCAGATCTGACCCACAGGTTGAGAACCGCTGCTGTAGAGCCTAAGACCATTGAAAACACAGATATTTACATTACGACTCATTAACAGTAGCAAAATTACAGTTATGAAGTAGCAACAGAAATAATTTTACGGTTGGGGGTCACCACAACATGAGGAACTGTATTAAAGGGTCGCGGCATTAGAAAGGTTGAGAACCACTGAGTTAGAGGCTTCTTTAGAACTGGTTTCTGGATTTCTTCCTACACACATCGGAACCGCTTGATAACCCATGATGATTCTGAAAGGGAATGCTTTGGACCTAGAAGCCTATCCTATCCATAATGGGACATGCAACTTCAGACTTGGAGCAGGACAGTGCCACAAGAAACAATTGGTTAGTGTTTTATAGAATGGAATTTAGGTTGTAAGAAGAGAAATTATTTAAGTTATTGCAATATTTCAGGGCGGAAGTAAACTAAGTTAGCAACCAAATGCTGGTGAAGTTACCAGAAATGGAAAGATAGGGATATATTTAAGACTTAAAAACAGCCTCTTTTCTCAGAGTTGTGTTTGGTAACACAGAAACCTTTCAATTTAAGTTTAAAGAGCTTTTTAAAATAAAGATATCTGTAGGGTTGAGAGCATTGCCTATTTGTCTCATTATTTTCTTACTTTGCAGATAATAGCTTACTAAAACTTTTATTTGGGTGCTTATTTTTATTTTATTACTTATGTCAATTATCATCATTATTATAATTAAATACAGTTTAGCACATGACTGTATTTATTTTAGATAATAAATATAATACAATAGAAAACAAGGGTTTTAGCTACTTGCCAACTAATGACCCTCAAAATGCCTTATACACTGTGCACAAGAGAATTTAATGATAGTATGGATCATTTGATATTTGACTGCCTTTAAGTTTAGTATGGATGGATGCTAACCATCTGGTATCTCCTCTTAATCTTCCTCATAGAGGAATAATAAGTTGGAAAGTAAAAAGACTTTATTCACTTTTAAATAGTCCCTGCAAGGTGATTTAACCATGCTTTTTAATTCATGATGTCAAAAACGGCTGATGAAGCATGAAGCAGTCATTTCTGAAGTTAGTTTTAAAGGAGGTCATGAGCTGATTCATTCAGGTATATAATTCCCTTTGAAACTAGCTTTGAACCAAAAATGTTTGGGGAGATTATACACACACACACACACACATACACACACACACTAATAGTAAAACACATTCTCTACTGTTACTTGGACACTTATTGAAGGAAGAGGAATGTGAAATAGGCAATAAAAGGAAGATTGCAATCCTTACATGAAAGATGATAGTATAGGACAGTATTTTAGGATGCCATTCTTTATGATGAATTTAAAATTGTATTTATAAAACAGATACAATATGGTGAGTAAGGTGAATGCATATTTATTTTGGAATTGAGAATATTTTAACACAATTAAAAGTTTATTTGTACTAACTGATTCTGGAATCATCTCTTAAGAATTGTATGTTATAAACATGGGTGTGCTTTACTTTGTGGCAAAGGAATTTTCTAAGGTCTATTTCTCTTTGTCCAAGTAATTATAATCTATAGTTTTATTTTTAATTCTTTAGTATTTGTTCTTAGTTCATATTCTTGCTTAATTTTTCAGATGTTCTGTGAATCTCTACTGCTGTTGCTTTCTTGCTAGTATATGCAAGCTTTTCATTTCCTCCTTTATATTTTAACTTTAGGTGTTATTTGTAGCTTTGCTTACGTGGCTGGTTCTCTAGATTAAGCTCCATTCTTTTTAAAAGCTGAAATATTTCTCTTTACCTGTAGTTCTTGGTCTGTTTTCTCCAAAACCTTCTCAAAAGGAAAATAAAACAAAATGCAACACAACAAAAATAGCAGCACAGCTTATTTCAGTCCAAAAAGTGAACTGGCTTATCTTTCTTATGACCACAGGTATATTTTTGGCCATCTATTAATTTAATGTATAAGTCTTATCTGTAACTAGAGGCCCGGTGCATGAAATTCATGCACTGGGGAGGGTGTCCCTCAGCCCAGCCTGCACCCTCTCCAATCTGGGACTCCTTGGGGGATGTCCGAGTGCAAGGATCGGGCCTAAACCTGCGGTCGGACATCCCTCTCACAATCCGGGACTGCTGGCTCCTAACCACTCGCCTGCTTGCCTGATTGCCCCCTAACTGCTCCCTTGCCGGCCTGATTAACACCTAACTGCTCCTCTGCCAGCCTGATTGCCCCCAACTACCCTCCCCTGCTGGCCTGATCACCCCCAAGGCTTTTATTAGTATAGATATGACCCTTCACAGAAAATTTTACTAACCCTGCTTTACAATAAGGGCTTGACGATTGAATTATTGGAACCAGACACCAAGATTTCCTTTCTTTGAATAGTGGAGGGAATACTTAACTTGTCTTTAAGTTGCCCTGAAATTAAAATGAGATAATGACTTAGAAAAGTATAAAAGCACCATATAAAGACAACTGTCTTTTTAATGAAGTGGTAAAATGAAAAACACTATTTTTATTCTCCCCTTCCTTCCTTTACATCCTTTATTAAACATTGAAATTTATAAAAATTTCACTCTAAATTTCATTTATTTACATTCAATATTATTTTGTATTGGTTTCAGGTTTTATATTAGTTACAGAATAGTGGTTAGACAATCATATACTTTACAAAGTGTTCCCCGATACTTCCAGTACTCACCTGGCATCACAGCGTCATTACAACACTATTGACTATATTCCCTATTTAAGTGACAATGGGTTTACAGGTTCCTTCCAGTCTTTCTTTTGGGTTGCCTTTCCTTTTCTTTCTCACTTCTTCCCTCATTTTCCTTATATAGTATCTCAATTGGCCATCAAAGCTCAGTGAAGGCACTGGGACACACTGGGTAGCACTGGGAGCTTCTCTGAATCATGTCAGTCACTCCGGTACCTTGCAGTGCAGCACTCCTCCACTGAGGTGGCACCGCCCCTTAATCCCTGCCTATGGGCTGCGGGTCCTTGCCCTTCCACCCTCGTGTCCTTCCATGCCCCTTGATTCCTGGCCGGACCCACCCTCGTCTTGGGGCCACTGCAGAACCTCTCTTCTGCAGGCAAGGCAGATCCCTGCCCCAATGTTCACGGGCCCCACGGGAGTGGCTAAGCAGGCCCAGCCTCGCCTCCCTGGGGCGGCGATGTTCCTGGAGCCCCATGGGAGTGGCTAGGCGGGCCAGCCATGCCTCCTCTGGGCTGCGATGTTCCCGGGGCCCCATGGGAGTGGCTAAGCAGGCCCAGCTGCTCCTCCCCGGGGCAGCGATGTTCCCGGAGCCCCACTGGAGTGGCTAGGTGGGCTGGCCATGCCTCCCCTGGGGCTGCGATGTTCCCAGGGCCCCACAGGCATGGCTAGGCAGGCTGCTGCCCCTTCTGGGGCCTATGATGGACCCGGACCCCATGGATGGCATCTGGCACTGCCCACCCCGCCTCCCAGGGCCCCGATGGACTGCCAGCGGTGCTGCCCGCCAGGCCTCCCCTGCCCCGATGGACCTGGACCCCCAGGGGCGGGCCATGGCACTGCCCGCCCCGCCTGCGTATACAAATTTACCCGCCATCTTTGATGGGTTAATTTGCATACTTGCTCTGATTGGCTGGTGGGCGTGGCTTGGCATAGCAGAGTGATGGTTAATTTGCATGTTTCTCTTTTATTAGTGTAGATTATTAGTGTAGATAATAAAAGTGTAATATGCAAATCAACTGAACCACCAAACAGCAGAATGACTGTCCGGATGACATTCCGGATGACCACGCTATGACACGCACTGGTGCCAGGCCAGCCAAGGCGGGTGCGATGCAATTGGTCAGGGGACCCCGTCATCGCCCCATGATCTCCCCGCAGAGGGAGGCCCAGGCCACCGGCCGGCAGGGAGATCGATTGAGGGAAGGAGGCGGTTCTGTGATCACCCCACAGAGGGAGGCCCAGGCTACCTGGCCAGCAGTGCTGTGGCAGGTGGGCAGGACTTCCCTTTGCACGGCAGTCAATCTGGGGGCCCCCTGTGATTGATTGCCCACAGAAGAAGGCCTAGGCCACTGGCCAGCAATGCTGTGGCAGGTGTGCAGGGCCGGCCAGTGATCGCCTTGCAGAGGGAGGCCCAGGCCAGCCAAGTGATCACACTCCAAACCTGTCACCCACAGAGAGAGGAAACCGGTGGCAGGGATGGGGGTGACAGTGCCACACAGATGGCAAGCAGTGGCAATGGTGGGGATGGGGCCGGGTGCCGGCAGCCAGGGGAAGAAAGGCCCAATTGGCCCTGATCACCGACCAGGCCTAGGGACCCTACCTTAGGGGTCCCAGATTGCGAGAGGGTGCAGGACAGGCTGAGGGATACCCCCCATGCACGAATTTTGTGCACCGGGCCTCTAGTTATACCACTAACTACTTCTTAGTATACTAGCCACCTTCCCCAGCTTGACATCTTATTAATAACTATTGATAAACATTCTCAACTTAGCTTACAACTAGTTACATTTTTAATAGATAAGCATAATAGGAAGCATATAATTCCAGCTTATCTTTAAGAACCATAGGGTCTTAGTGCTGTATTGATTTTTAGAAAATAATAAGTTATCACCTTCGATTCAGTAATGAGAAAATGAGGACCTACTGAAGTTTGGAATTTTAGCCAGAGTTCCCCAGCTAAATGGCAGCAAATTCTAATTTATTTGTTAGTTTATTGGTGACTATAGTGTTAGAAGAGAAAAGTTTTGAATTAAAAAAAAGAGAAATTTTACATGTATTATTGCTGGGTTTTGCCTTATCTAAATTATATTTCCTAGGCAATGGACTGTTTGCTAATATATTGGTGGGAACCCCATTGGAAAACCTAATAGAGTTCACTCTACTTCCACAAATTTATGGCTACCTTGATTCGTAGATTGAAGTAGTTTTCTATGTGTCAACCTGAATCCTGCTGTTTTAGGCCATCTAAAATCACTATTAAAGTAAGCATCATGGAGTCCTTAAAAATTACATCCACTTAGGCACTGGGATTCATGCTTGGTGATTCATTATTTTATGTTTTACAAAGACAAGTTTACCATCCAGAAGGTACTTGCTTTAATGGGATCAACAAAAATGCTGATCAGACTAAACAATTAGTTGGCATTCATATTAATCTCTGAAAGTTATTGCTGTTGCCCTGCTGGAGCACAGTGTCTGGTCAACTAGGGCGTTCTTACAGAAAAGCAGATTAGATTAGTCTTGCAAGGCAGGCTGGTTATTGTTCTCAGTTTTCTTTTTTTTCTTGGTGCTTGAAATTGATGGTTGGTTATTTTTTTTGTAGTCCTTTTTATAGGTGTAGAAGTTAAGTTAGGGCCATTCTTTTTTGCTTTAATATATTCTTATTGATTTTTTTGTAAAGGGAGAGGGATATAAAGAAATGTTGATGACAGAAAGGCTGCCTCCTGTACGCCCTCGATTGGGGATCAAACCTGCAACCAAGTCATGTGCCCTGACTGGGAATGGAACCAGTGACCGCTTGGTTCATGGGTGGATGCTCAACCACTGAGCCACATCAGCTAGGCAAGGGCACTCTTTGTATTTTTAAGCTGTAGATACTTATTAGTAATCATTTCTTCTTTTTCTTTAGCTCTTTACCAGTATGTCATAAAAGCTCTAAACTGTTAGATGCAAGCTATGCAGTAATTTTACTTTTTCAAAATCAATAAATGACCTACAATAATTTTGAAAATTTTAAACCTTTCCCACAAGTACCCATATCCTGAAATTTGTCCTGAATTTGACCCAGGAGGCCAAGCCAATGGTAGCTTCAGTGTGTAATCCCAATGGAGCATTTAGTTATACTTGAAATCCCTTCCTTTTTCAGCAGGGCTCAACGGAAACAACAGAACAAGTTGAATTTTCATGTTCCCTTCCAGCTTTCCAAGGTTTACCCTCCTTCCTTACCTCCCTGTGCCTTGTCCATGGATAGATTTAGGATATAGACATGTTAGAGCAGGATCAGAGTGTTGAACAATACCAGTATTTTTTAAAAAATACTTTATTATTGATTTTGGAAATAGAGGAAGGGAGAGGGAGAGAGAGATAGAAATATCGATGAGAAACATCAATAGGCTGCCTCCTGCATGCCCGGTACTGGGGATAGAGCCCATGACCTGGGCATGTGCCCTGACCAGGAATTGAACTGGCTACTTCTTGGTGCTTGGGATGATACTCAACCAATTGGGCCACAAAGGCTGGGGAAACAAGACCAGTGTTACATGAGGACTGGTACAGAACTATATTTGGAGGTGAAGTCATCCTTTAATTTTAACTGAAAAATACACACCTCTACAGGAGAGTCAAAGTATATAATTTTTGTGCCTTCCTTTAATGCATGTGCTTACCATGAGATGTAGGTAATATGCTGTGAGGATTATAGTATGTAAAATTATTTCTGGAAGAGAGTATTCATTTATCATCCATGCCTTTGCTACACACCTCAAACACACATATATATATACACACTACAATAAGACTTTTCCCAAAATACATTTGTTTTGTGAAGAAATATATGACCAGCTGGGTTTCCTGTATAATTTATTTTCTAGCAGTAACTTTAGCATTTGGAGTATATCATTAATATTTTTCAGACTACTGAAATAGACTTGAGTTTTCATTTGCTAACTATCATTCTCACAATTTGAAGAATGTACCTTCTTTCTTTGTTAAAAAGTCCTTTCTTTGAGCAATTTAGTCTTACAGACAATGTTATTAGTTAATAGATTCTGCCTGGGATACCTGCATTTAAATTATGAAGCTTAGTTAACACAAATATTCCTTTGTAGTCAGAGGCTTTTTTAGTACTTACTAAGTAAAAAGCATGAAAATCAGTCATTTAAAGAAGAGGTCATTTATATGGATTTGATTTCTCAAGTTACCACCAATAAAGAATAATCAGTGTTATTACTCTGGTTGAACCAATTCTCTGGATTCCCAGAAACCAACTAGAGGAGCCTTCTCAATATATAGCATCGCCCCACTTTCACTGCCACCTGGGAAGAACTCTGAAACCCAAGCAGACAATTGGTCTAGCAACTCTGCTGCATTTTCTGTATAAATAAGGGAAATGCTGAATATTATAAACTGAAAAGGTGATAAACCTTTCCCACAAGTGTCCATATCCTGAAATTTGTCCTGAACTTGACCCAGGAGGCCCAGCCAATTGTAGCTTCAGCGTGTAATCCCAATGGAGCATTGAGTTATACTTGGAAATCCCTTCCTTTTCCAGCAGGGATCAATGGAAACAACAGAATCAGTTGAACTCGAAGGAAGTTGTTTAATTATTTTTTTAAGCATGTTTTTATATTTTAGAGAGAGAGAAAGGGAGAGGAATAGAGAGATTAGAAACATTGATGAGGAACATCATCCACCAGCTGTCTCCTGCACTTCCCCTCCTGGGAATCAAGCCTGCAACCTGGGCATGTGCCCCCCTACCTGGAATGGAATCTGTGGCCTTTTGGTTCATGGGTTGATGCTCAACCACTGAGCCACACCAGCCGGCCCTAATTTTTTATTATAAGAAAATTGAAAAAAAGACAAAATGGTTATGCACAGAAAATAGAATCTATCATTTCTTAGATCATATGTAAAAGTATATAGGAGTCATCAAAAGTGTTAAACTAGAGTAAATAGACCTTTAGTCATCTTAGTGTTTTATCTTGGCACACATAGCTTGGCAGATACTTGATAGACCATCAAAGTTTGTGGAGGGAATAAGTCAGTGTGTAAAATTAAATCATCCCACTTACCCCAGCTCTATAGCTCTGTAGCCAATTATATTTCTCCGTAAGGTGATGGTTTTAAGTATTCTATATTAAGAAGCTATCATGCATGTCCTCTTTCTTTTTTTTTTCGATTTATTGAATTTGTTGAGGTGACACTGGTTAACAAAATTACACAGGTTTTTGGTACACAGTTCTGCAACACGTCATCTGTGCACTGTATTGTGTGTTTGTCACTCTAAGTCAAGTCTCCTTCCATCACCATGTATCCCCTTTATACCCGCCTTCCCTTCTCCCCAGCAATCACCACACTGTTGTCTGTGCCCATGTGTTTTTCTCTTTTATTTTTTATTTTTTGCCCAATCCCTTCACCTCCCCTCCAGCATACTCACTCCACTCTGACAGCCTGCTCTCTGTCTATGAGTCTCTCTCTATTTTGCGTGTTAGTTCATTTTGTTCATTAGATTTCACATATGAGTGAAATCATATGGTACTTGTCTTTCTCTGACTGGCTTATTTCACTTAGCATAATGCTCCAGGTCCAACCATGCTGTCTCAAAGGGTAAGATTTCTTTCTTTTTTATATGACTGAGTAGTTTTCCTTTGTGTAAATGTACCACAGCTTTTTCATTCACTCATCTATTGATAGACACTTGGGCTGCTTCCAAATCTTGGCTATTGTAAATAACACTGCAATGAACATAGGAGTGTATATATTCTTTCTGATTGGTGTTTTGGGATTCATAGGATATATTCCCAGAATTGGGATCATCAGGTCAAAAGGCAGTTCCATTTTTAATTTTTTTGAGGAAACTCCATACTGTTTTCCATAGTGGCTGCACCAGTCTGCATTCCCACCAGCAGTGTAGGATTCTCTTTTCTCCACATCCTCACCAGCACTTGTTTGTTGATTTATTGATAGTAGCCATTCTGGCAGGAGTGAAGTGATACCTCATTGTACTTTTAATTTGCATCTCTCTTATTAGAGATACAGAACATCTTTTCATATGTCAATAGGCCATCTCTATGGCCTCTTTGGAAAAGTGCCTATTCAGGTCCTTTGCCCAGTTTTTAGTTGGATTATTTTTTATTTTGGTGTTGAGTTTTGTAAGTTCTTTATAAATTTTAGATATTAACCTCTTATCATATGTATTGGTGTATATGTTCTCCCATTCAGTGGGTTGTGTTTTCATTTTGTGGATGGTTTCCTTTGCTGTGCAAAAACTTTTTAGTTTGATGTAATCCCAATTGTTTATTTTTTCTTTTTTGCCCAAAGAAATATATCAGAAAATATATTACTACGAGATATGTCAGAGATTTTACTGCCTATGTTTTCTTCTGGGATTCTTATGGTTTTGAGTCTAACATTTCAGTCTTTAATCCAATTGAATTTATTCGTGTGTATGGTGCTCATTCAGTAAGTGAATGGATAAATAAACTGGTACATACAGACAATGGAATATTATTCAGTACTAAAAGAAGAAATGAACTATCAAGCTGCTAACAGACATGGAGGAATCTTACATGCATACTACTAAGTGCAAGAAGCCTATCTGATAAATCTATATATTATGTGACATTCTGGAAAAGACAAAACTATGGAGACAGTAAAATGATCATGGTTTCCAGTGGTTAGGTGGACAGGGTTGACTAGGCAAAATATAGGGGAATTTTAGAGCAGTAAAAATATCCTGTATGACAGCCATTTTCAACCTTTTCCATCTCATGGCACACATAAATTAATTACTAAAATTCTGTGGCTCACCAAAAAATATGTTATACCTTTTGCCTGTCTGACAAAAACTAGGTATACTTTTAATTGATTTAATAATAATGATAGTAATTACCTATCCTTTTTACTCTATAGTGACTTTTTCAAAAGCAGGTGCCTATACTTGTATACTATAATAAGGATTTCTGGTACCAAGAATTAACCAACCAGATGTAACCTTATTATGCGATATGAACAATAAGATGCAACTCTATTATATGACCTATATATATATATTTATAGTTCAAGACAGCATTCACACCAGACGGCTCTTGTTGTGTTGGCTGTTGTCATTTTTATATTTGAGAATCTAATGGAAAAGAGGTCAGTGCCCTTGATTAAAAGTCAGGTATTGCATGTTTTAAAAATTCTTATGGCATACCAGTTGAAAATCACTGTTGTATGCTATCATGATGATTGATATGTCATTATAATTTTTAAAAAAATATTTTATTGATTTTTTTACAGAGAGGAAGGGAGAGGGATGGTTAGAAACATCGATGAGCGAGAAACATCGATCAGCTGCCTCCTGCACACTCCCCACTGGGTATGTGCCCGCAACCAAGGTACATGCCCCTGACCGGAATTGAACCTGGGACCCTTGAGTTCCTAGGCCGATGCTCTATCCACTGAGCCAAACTGGTTAGGGCTCATTATATTTTTTTAAGCCACTAAAATTTTGTGAGGATTTTTTTGCTCCTAGAGTATAGCTTCACCTATGTAGATTAACAAAAACTAATTACAAAACCTTACACAAAGCAGCTAAATGCCAAGAATAGGTTGCTAATTTTGAACACAAATAAACAGAAGTGAGAGAACAAATAGATGAATAGAATTAAATAGACATTAAAAATAACACATGTATACTTGAAAACTTAGTAGATGATATAGGTAGCACTGTAAATCAGTGAAGGAATGCTGAGTCTATTGGTTATACATATGGGAAAATAAAATTGGATACTTACCCCATACCTTATTCATATATTACTAATAGGTGAATTAAACACCTAATTGTATAAAACAAGCATTTGTTATATTTAGAAGAAAATTTATAGAATACATTTTTTTCTTAGAAAACACATTTATGTTTTTAAACATATATAAGCCATGAAAATAGAAGTGATACAAATGAATATATTGAAGTTTTAAATGTCTGTGCATTAAAAGACCCCCAAAAAAGGAAAAAAAAATTACAGCCTGAGAAAAAGTTTTGCAAAACATATAATAAAAAACATTAATATTTGGTTTATATTAAATATTCCTTCAATAAATAATATAAAATAAAAATATTGAAATGAGATACCGATTTATACCATCAGGTTGGCAAAATTGCAAAGGCTAAATAAGTATTAGTATTTCTGTAAAGAAACATAAATTTTCATAAAATGTGGATAGCATGTAAATTAATATCACCTTGGAGACCAATTTTATCAGTTGAAGATGTGCATAACCTTTGACCCAGCAGTTCTCCTTCTAGGTACATACTCCAGAGAAATTCTATGCATGTGAAAGGAGAAATTGCAGAAGGATATTCCTAGCAGCATTAACATCAGAAAATGCCCAAACTGAATAGCAGATAAAATAACATGGGTAAACAAGAGACAATTCTGGAATATGGAAACAAATAAAAGACCCCCACCTTCCCAAGATGATTCAACTAGGGCAAAGCAATAGTGGTTTGTTGTTGTTGGGGTTTTGTTTGGGGTTTTGTTGGTTGACTGGTTTATTTCAGACTTCACTGAGATATGAGGATGCTCTGATCAGACTAATGATTTAAAATCTGATGCACTTCAAATATTTGTTCATCATTTTTTTAGAAGAGAGGCCGATATCAGAAAAAGACCAAAAAAAAAATAAATAAGGATCACTGCTCAGCCTTTTTTCTCTTATAGTGAGTGAACAATTGAGCTGTGGTTCCAAATATCCATTCTTTCCTCAACTCTGGAGATGTCCTTCATCCCATTGACTTTCCTCAGAAGGATATTCAGCAGCATTTGTTGTTCCTTGAGCTTGACTTTTATGACCTTGCTGTTTATTCAAGGAGCTTATAAAAATATTCATTCTAATCCCATGTTCTTTTGGAGAGAATTCTGAAAAAATAGAATTTTCTTCACCTTATTGAAATTCTAGTAAATTTGGGCGATTAAATAAATAGATGAATGTTGCCTGCCTGGATCATCATGCCTTAGTCCAGTTTTTCTTGAGCTGATTGATATATAGTCAAGCCACATAAAAAGTATAGTAAGCCTTAGCAGACAGAATTAAAGTGATCAAAGTCAGAAGGTCTTTGAAAGCATCCGACAGATATTGCTTCATGCAATAGAGAATTGTAAGGTTTTTAAAATCTAATTTCGAAAGAGAATTAAAGTGAATAACATGAAATAAATATTAACAACAAAAAAAGACATCTTGAAAATGTCTAAGAAAAGACAAAAGGTCTTGGAATCAATATTTTCTGATAGGAGATGGAGTTTATCAACAGGAAAAAAAACACTTGTAAAATACTGCTGGAAATGAGTCTATGTCATATTCTCTGGCTACTTCTCTTTTCATTTTCCTCCCCTTGTAATCTCTTTTTGGTTCCTATCCCTTGAATTCCAATTCCAATTCTGGGGTACATAGCCTGGTGTGTACACTGAACATAAAGTTTTGGCTGGTCATGGGACACCCGTTTCTGTGGCTATTGTCACCTGCTTTTACTGCTTTCTTTTTCATTATCTTGAAAATTATACTGCTGGGCTCCTAGAATATTCTTAATGGGGAGAAAAACAACAAAAGCCAATGAGCTTTTATGCTGGTCCTAACACATGTCACCCCAAGGGGACATTCAGAATTTATTCATTTTTCTTTCTTGAAAGAAGATCCTTGTTCTTCCCACTATATTGAGTGCCTGAGAATATTATAAATGGGGAAATCCTGTAATGATAAGAAGTAGCTTTATTTTCATAATAAGTGGTTAAGCAGGTTGAGTGAAAAAGGAAGTCTGTGTCTAGCGAAGGAGCCAAAGAGCAAAGTTGCCTTACAGCACTGGACAAGTTTTGGTCTAATATATCCACATTTTTGCAAATATGCTGAGTGATTTCCTCTGTTGAAACTCAAAATTTAGGAGGATTTTTATTCTAAAGCAGTAGAGAGTTAAATTGATGTTAAATAAAAATAATTTATCAGTTTGAATGACTTTTTTTTTCTAAATTTGTGAATCTGAAGCACTTAGGGAATGACTACAGCTAGGCACTTCAAGAAAACAGTCAATAGTGGTCTAACAAACATTAACTCATAGTAGCTCAATAGCATTATATGAAACCAGGCTCCTTCTATCTTCTGATCAGCCATTTTTATAACTATAAGCAAATAAAACCTTTTTCTCCCCTTCTAGTACTTAGCATGGTGCTCTGCTTTTCTCCCCCATTTCATAGTTAATATACCCTAAGAAAGTTTGTCAGTTGTCATCACTTTTACCTCCCGGAACCTCACGATTAATTTAATTTCAGTGTGTTTTATTAGGAGGGAGAGAAAGATGTGAAAGTGGCCATCATTATGACTGCAGGATGATTTCTGTGTCTTCATGTTTCAGTTCTCCTCTTCAGGCTGAGTGCGCAGGGGAAAGATGGAAGAAGCGAGAAGGCCACGGGTAAAAGAGGATATGCTTTAAAAAATGCTTACCCAAGTCCTTCCCTCATACACACCCCATGATTTCTACTCATATACCATTGGCCAAAGCTGGATCACATTTCTAAAGCCTGCCTCTAGAGTAGAGGAAGATAAGGGAGAAGTATTGGGTGGCTTTTGGGTGCTCAGTTTAAAATGCCCATCATCGTTATTTTCATCTCTTTCTTGATTTTAAACAATCTTTACAAAAATAATACATAAAAATTATAATTGAAGAGTACCATGAATAAATAAACAATATAAAAGGTAGAGAATGTGATTCATTAATATAACTGAAATTAAACAAATAAGGATTTAACCTCTAAATATAAGATGAGCTATTGAGCCATAGTTTGCACCTATATCATCAGAAAAGAATCTTGTCTGGTATTCATTTTGCCACTTATAGGTGCATAAAATCAACATGCTGTACACCTTAAACTTACACAGTGTTACACGTCAAATACATTTCAATAAAACTGGGGGTGGGGGGAGGGGTAGAAAAGAGCCTTGTCCACTCACCGCCAAACAAACTCACATTCACTTCCAAAAGTGAAGAGAAGAGAAGGAACAAGAAAAGCAGCATAATTGAGAGACCATTTTGTTTCATTTAAATTCACCTAACATTCTATTATGCTGATATTTTATTTTGATCATGTGCTTATAATCAACATTTTTCCTCCCTCCTCATACTAATCAAACACTCTGAAATTAAATTAAACTTGAGGCCTTGGTTAGATGAATGCAGTGGCAATTTACAAACACTCCTTGGGGATGTAAATCTATCTAGAGCAGAGCAACATACTAAGTACTCCTGGATATTATGACAAACCTAAAAAGTGAGCCCTGATATTGAGTGAAAGGAGACTTCTGGATCAAGGCAAGTGCTTCTCACTCTGTCTGTGATGGAATTAGTTTTCCCTTTAAGTGGAATCAAATCCTATTTAATAAAAGAGTAATATGCAAATTGACTGTCACTCCAACACACAAGATGGCTGCCCCCATGTGGTCAAAGATGGCTGCCCCCATGTGGACACAAGATGGCCACCACAAGATGGCCAGCAGGGGAGGGCAGTTGGGAGGGACCAGACCTGCAAGGGAGGGCAGTTGGGGGTGATCAAGCCTACAGGGGAGGGCAGTTAGGGGTGACCAGGTTGGCAGAGGAGGGAAGTTGGGGGCAACCGGGCCTGCAGGGAAGGACAGTTGGGAGGGACCCAGGCCTGCAGGGGAGAGCAGTTTGGGGGAACCAAGACTGCAGGGGAGGGCAGTTGGGGGGGACCAGGCCTGCAAGGGAGGGCAGTTGGGGGCGATCAAGCCTGCAGGGGAGGGAAATTAGGGGTGACCAGGCTGGCAGGGGAGGGAAGTTGGGGGCGACGGGGCCTGTAGGAGAGGGCAGTTGGGAGGGACCCAGGCCTGCAGGGGAGAGCAGTTTGGGGGAACCAGGACTGCAGGGGAGGGCAGTTGGGGGGACCAGGCCTGCAGGAGAGGGAAGTTGGGGGTGACCAGGCTTGCAGGGGAGGGCAGATGGGGGGGACGCAGGCCTGCAGGGGAGAGCAGTTGGGGGAGACCAGGCCTGCAAGGGAGGGCAGTTGGGGGCGATCAAGCCTGCAGGGGAGGGAAGTTAGGGGCAATCGGGCTGGCAGGGGAGCCATTAGGCATCAATCAGGCTGGCAGGGGAGTGGTTAGGGGATAATCAGGCTGGCAGGCAGAAGCAGTTAGGGGCAATCAGGAAGGCAGGCAGGCGAGCATTTGGGAGCCAGCAGTCCTGGATTGTGAGAGGGATGTCCTACTGCCCTCGAGGGGTCCCAGATTGGAGAGGGTGCAGGCTGGGCTGAGAGACACCCCGCCCCCCCATCCCCCCCCCTCGTGCACGAATTTCGTGCACCGGGCCTCTAGTCTAACTGTAAGCTTTTAGTGGAACCTCAAAAGGGGTCATAGAAATATCACATCAAAATTGATTAAGCCCTGGCCAATGTGGCTCAGTTTGTTGGGCATCATCCCGTGCACAGAAAGGTTGCTGGTTTGATTCCTGGTCAGGGCACATGCCCAGGTTGTGAGGTCAATTCCAGGTAGGGGGCATGCAGGAGGCAGCCAATCCATGACTCACACTCACATTGATGTTTCTCTCCCTCCTCCCTCCCTCTTCCTTCCTTTCTCTCTAAAAATCACTAAAAATTATTTTTGAAAAAATTGATTAAAAAGAACACTTGACTACTCCTGAAACTAATATAATAATGTATGTCAAATGCAATTGAAAAAAATTTTAAATATTTTTAAGTGCATGGTAAGCTGAAGATTTAGTAATACTTTAGAGAATTACCTCAAAAATTGTATTTGAATGATAAATATGGGTGGAAAAGGAATAAAAACGTCAATATTTTACTTGGAAGAACCTGAAAAGATAAAGCTATAAATTGAAGTTTAACTTCACTGAAATATTTATATCAACTTCAAAAATAAGATAGTTATCCATTTTAATAAGAAAGTATCAATTTTAACATAGTTAAAAAATACAAAATTCCCATCATGCCTGAGGATTTAATCAAAAGACCTTTTCTGGAACATGGTTATCTAAAATAGAGTTCTAAATCACTCACCTCTGTTGTAAGAAAAGATAGATCCGAAACCGGTTTGGCTCAGTGGATAGAGCGTCGGCCTGCGGACTCAAGGGTCCCAGGTTCGATTCCGGTCAAGGGCATGTACCTTGGTTGCGGGCACATCCCCAGTAGGGGGTGTGCAAGAGGCAGCTGATCGATGTGTCTCTCTCATCGATGTTTCTAACTCTCTATCCCTCTCTCTTCCTCTCTGTAAAAAATCAATAAAATATATTTTAAAAAAAAGAAAAGATAGAAAAAAGTATTGTAGTTTTTACAGCAAAAATGCTGGTTGGGGATAGCCTCAATATTTAAATCCTAGCCAGGAGTAGGTCCTTGAGTCAAAGTCCTTTTGGGATTCTTCATTGTAATTTAAATACGATAGCCATTCTGATTGTAGTTTGTCCTATGTTTTAGTCTATTTCAGGCTTCTATAAACAAAAATACCACATACAGTGTGGCTTATAAACAACAGAATTTTATTTCTCACAGTTCTGGAGACCAGGAAGTCCAAGATCCAGGTGCTGGCAGAGTCACTCTCTGGGGAGAGGCTGCCTCCTGGCTCACAGACAGCTGTCCCCTGCTGTGTCCTCACAGGGTGGAAGGGGCACGAGGGAGCTCTCTGGGGTCTCCTAAGGGATTCCTTCATCTTATGCGGGAGTCATTCTCATCCATGAGGGATCCACCCTCACAATCCACTCTCTAAGGCAGTGGCTTTTAACCTTTTCCATCTCACGGCACACATAAACTATACATTACCAAAATTCTGCGATACACTAAAAATATATTTTTTGCTAATCTGACAAACAAACAAACAAAAAAAGGGTAAAATTTTGATTCATTCACACAGATGACTATTTTGTGTTGGCTGTTGTCATTTTTTACTTTGATAATCTGAAGGAAAAGAGATTAGTGCCCCCAACTAAATAGGTATCGCATGTCTTAAAAATTCTTGCCGCACACCAGCGTGCTCCTTGATTGAAAATGGCTACTCTAAGGCCTCACCACCAACCTCCATTGCTAACAGACTTAGCCTAGAGATGAAGGTGGTGGGCCTGAGTGAGTGAAACTGTATGAAGCCTTCTTTTACCTTAATGTCCATTAGCAAATTCAGTGTTAAGAAATGCCCTTTGCTGAGGGAGATTCTGACCAGTGTTGTGTCTCTGGTTATCAGATCATCTTCCCAACTGGTTTCTAGGAACTGTATTTGAGGTTCTGCATCAGCAGATGTTTTGTTTTTTTAGCACAGGAAAATTAAATTTTATGCATACTATATCACTCTTCAAACTCTGTAACTTGGGATTCACAAGAACTGATTATACTTGAAATTGGCTTGACATTTTTTGAACATCAGTATCAGTGCCATAAAAATGTGGATAGAATTGACTTCTACAGAATCTGTAATTCTATCTTGTCTTTGCTTTAGTATTTATAGGCTTGCTGCTTTTGCTTAAAAATATTTATTTCTGTTCCCGAGTAAAAGAAAAAAATAGAAAATGAACTTATTTATTTATTTTTATCCTGGAAGAGTTGAATTAGTATCTAACAAACCCTAATATCTTTAGAAATGAGGGTTATCTTTAAGGGACACTATTTTGGTGTGTAGGGGTGGATAGAGTGACCCCAGCTTTGTAGCGTGCTGACCTGGGTAATCACCTCAGGCTCAACACTTACTTCACTGTGTGATGATCATGGGCATTTCCGAATCTTAATTTTTTGTGTGCTATAAAATAGTATTAGTTATTCTGAATTACAGGGCAGTTGGGATGATCAAAGATAGTATAGATAAACCCAAATTTTGCATTCCACCTGGCACGTAATATATGTTCAGAAGAGGTGAACTCTTATAATATTGTCATTAGAAACAGTAATAGATTTTAAAGACAGAAATTTCAGTAAATTTAATGCAAATTTTAAGTCACATTGGGATACATACATACATTTAGCCAAATCCAATGCCTTTTCAATAATCTCATACAGAGTTTGCAGTTGTAAGTATGCAAAACACAGAGTTTATTCTTTATTTTTCTTTTTACTTTTTAAAAAAAAGTATATTTTTATTGATTTCAGAGAGAGGAAAGGAAAGAGAGAGAGGTAGAAACATCAATGATGGGAAAGAATCATTGATCCGCTGCCTCCTGTACATGGGATTGAGCCCACAACCCAGGCATGTGCCCTGACCAGGAATCGAACTGTAACTTCCTGGTTCATAGGTCAATGCTCAATCACTGAACCACACTGGCTGGGCTGTATTATTATTTATTAAGTATTGTATTGTTTTCCATACAAACAACTGTAAACCTGCTTTTGTCCCACCCTGTATTGTTTCTTCTGTATTTTATGATACACAAGATTGCATTGAGGTAATGTTTGGCAATAAATTAATTTCTTAATATTCTGAAGAGACACTACTATCTTTAGTTGCCTAGAATATCTTCATGCATAGATAGAACTTAACAAGACAAATTTTATTGATGAAAATGTTGGGGATTAGGTTTTGCCAGAAAATTGAAGCAGGTAATAAAACCCGGCATGCTTAACTACATTAATTGGCTTAAACTCAGACTTCTGAGTGTTGTTCAAAGCCATCTGTGAACCCGTTCCTTTTTCCCCAAACTTATCTTCTAATTCACTTCCTATGGAGGGTGAACTTCAGTTTCTGGCATCATAAATTATTTTTGATTCACTCAATATAGAGCATTTTCACCCCACTCAATATTCATTTCATTCATTCTAAAAGACATTGCTCAAGGTTACCTATTCCAGGAAACCTTTCCAGATTTCCATACTAAAATAACTTGCTCTTCCTCTAAACCCCATTGTGATTTTTCTATAGAGTTTTCATAGTATCTATCTTTCTGCATTGCAATATGATCATATTCTCCATGTCTCATCTCTCCTATTATATTAAAAACTCCTTGAAAGTGGGATCTGTGCTTGATTAATTTTTGTGTCCCTACAGTAGTGAGCAAAGGGCCTTATACCAAGTAGGCATACTGTACACATTTGCTGAACTGGTCATATTTCAAAATTTTCAGTTCAGGATATAGGTGTTAAATATATACTAAATGACAAGTGATGAGATGGATAACTCAGTATTCTATGAAAACACAGCCTGCTTCTTTTCTTTTTTTTTCTAATCCTTACCTAAGAGGTGCGTAGATAGAAAGAAGAGAGAGATAGAGAAAGAGAAACATCAGTGTGAGAAAGAAACATTGATTCATTGTCTTTTGTATGTGCCCCAACCAGGGATTGAACCCACAACCCAGGTATGTGCCCTGACTGGGAATCCAACCACAACCTTTCGGTGTACAGGACAATGGTGCTTAGCCAACTGAGCCACTCCAGCTGGGATGAAACTACTTGTTATATGAAGTTTCAGTGGAGCATACCATACCCATATGTATAACAGTGTATCTTTAAAACTAACTCTTTTCATTTTCCTTTATAAATAATACTAGAGGCTCAGTGCCTGAAATTCGTGCCGGGGGGTGGGGTGTTGTTCCCCTCGCCCAGCCTGCCCTCTCCAATCCAGGACCCCTCGGGGGATGTCCAACTGCCAGTCTAGACTGGCAGTTGGACATCCCTCTCACAATCCTGGATCACTGGCTCCTAACCGCTCACCTGCCTGCCAGCGTGGTCATCCCAACTGCCCCCCCCCCCGCCTGCTGGCCTGGTTGCCCCCAACTGCCCTCCTGCCAGCCTGGTCGCCCCTCATGGGCCCCCCGCTGGCCTGGTCACCCCACGCAGCCTGCTGTTCAGTTGTTTGGTTGTCCCTCACTAACCCCCTGCCAGCCTGGTCATAGGCAGCCATCTTGTGAGGGCATGAGGGTTAATTTGCATATTACCTCTTTATTATATAGGATTAAGAGATGTGAGTCATTTGTTTCTCTGTTTGGTGTAGACATATCTATAGAGTTTGTTCATCTAAGTAGATAAGGAGTATATGAGATAGTTCAGGAAATGTAGTAGAAGTACCAAGTAGAGGAAGGGCTAATCTATAATAATAAAAGCATAATATGCTAATTAGACCAGATGTCCTTCCAGACGTCCTTCTGGATGACCTTCTGGACGAAGCTCGGGCTGTGAGGAAAGCCCGGGTCCCAGGTGCCAGAGGGAAGCCGGTGCTGGCAGCCGGGGGAAGGAAGGCCTACTCTTGCCTGAATTTTGTGCATCTGGCCTCTAGTGGAATAATAAACACCAATGGTCACACTCAATAACCTTGTATAGAGAGTCTAAAAGAATGTTTGAAAGTCTTGGATTACCCAACAGTCTCAAAAGGAGAACTGACTATTGAGTGGACATCTCCCATCTTCTGGGAGAGTGACTCTTTATGACAGTAATTATAATACATATTATGGTAATGAGACATAATAATGTACATACTAAATCCAGTGGGATTTTGGGTGCTAAGGGATTATTGGTAAAGGGGACTAAAAAAAGAAGCCCTCTAGAGAAAGGCTAAGGGTAAGGAAGCAGAAATGAGAGATTGTATTTCTGTATTGTAAGTATATAAATTTTTCACTGGTTTATCATTCTTGATCAAACCATGATAATAAATGAGTTTTATTCAGAGGCTAGAGTTTCACTCAAATGGTAAAAAGGTAAAAGTAGTTTCCTGTCTCAGTTGGAGAAGGAAACCACTTTTATATGAAATGAGTGGGGAACAGTGATTTTCTAGGATTCTCGGGGGGTTGTGGGGGATGATTGGAGGTCTTAAGGTCGTGTATTTTAAGTGCAAGATTTTTGGCCGGGGTTCCAAGTGTAGAGTCAACAGTTTGTTCAGTAGTGTCCACTAAAACTCAAGGCATTTTGCAAGTTAGGTGTCCTATGACTTAGTTTCACAGCTCTCTAAATATTGTTTGAAGTTGAACCTTATTGGTATTTTTTCCAATAATCACTTCATTTCAGGTGGACAAATAAGCTCTTTTGTGGTGTTCAGCTGTTTTTATATAAACATTGCTCAGATGTTTACATAGGATATTTCCTAAGATCTTAGTGTGTTTTATCCTTTCAACATATATAACAACTCAGCTAACAGGGCAAATATGAGTATGAGGAGAGATAATATTTTTTCTTACTTTAGCTTGTGTCATTGCAAAATCCGAGTACATCAGATAAAGAATTAACAGTATAAAATCTATATGAAATTCTGAAATCATATTGGAATATGTCAATTTTGGAGATTGCATGATTTTTCAGTTCCCTGTGTTTTCACAGTATTGCATCTAGCTGAATCAGTTGGAATAGTCGATACCTGCCTAATAGGTGCTGTGTTTGTTTTTATCTGATACCTCCTAGAGGTTTGGGGGAAGACATTAATGTTTCAGTTTTGAATGATGGAATGCCAAGCATCCTTTTATTTCTTGTGATAATACAGAATGATATAGTCATAAATATGGTTCATCAATAATAGCAGTGAAATCTTACAGAGCTAGTTGAATTCACAAAAGCATGAAATGTGGATGCCGATATAGTTCTGTAATATTTTCCTGTTCCGGAGAGATGCTGCAGTTTTAGTGCACAGTCTCAGGATGTGTCATGAGGAAGCTTCCACCAGTATGTGTGTCAGCTTCTTTGTCTGATAGGCACATTCCAGAATGATGCCCTGACCAGGTGGCCAAGTTGTATAATAGCTCTTAATTTTGTATACACATTTTCCTGACCTATCATCGAACCATGCCATCTTTTCTTTAAAATAGGTAAAGCTTCTTCAAGTTACTGTCAACTCTTCATATTATTTCCCTCTCATAGTGATACAGTCACAAGTATAGTTGTTTCTTTCTTTGTTAAATATTTTTGTGTCTGTCTTTTTCTTTTTTCCTTCCTTTGGCTAAGGCTAAGACCCTTGTAACGTAGTACTCAGTTTATCAGGAGCCCGTTAACAGGATTATGCAGTATACTGCAGTCTATCACAATATTCCATGTAAGTTATTCCCTCCTTCCCAATCCTTCAATTGTCTCCCATTGCCTGCGCCATATTTACTGTCTGCCTGTGCAGTCTGATTCTAACTTATGTTGCCATCTGTACCTTTCATAGTGTCATTACACCAACCATTGATTCCCAGCAAATTGGTTCACTAGAACATGCCATACAGAGTCTAGCCTCTCATCATGCTTTTGCTCATTCAATACTTCTTTCTCTTCCTTTTCCTAAAAATCTTAATTGTTTCCTCTCCTTCTTGGCCAACCTCAATTTTTATCTCCCTTAGAAAGTCTTGCTAAATTTATCAATGCTGGCCCCACAATAGCTGCAGTCATAAAAGGCTTTAAATAAAATAATATAGGAGACTAGCTCAATTTGTTATGTAGAAAGTGCTCAATAAGTATTTTTTTTTACCTCCCCTCTTTTCAACATACATCTCAGGATGATAATGCATTTTCAGTTTAACCTTGTAGTGACTATCCCAAGGACTTTTGAAGGCTCTCAGAGTCCTACAAGTAATTTGCAAAAAATCATAGTCTAAAAGTGGAAACTGGATTGATTAAAATTATATTCCATAGGTGAGGAAGTGAAGGGTGAATGGACTCAGTGGTCTCATGAGGTTGAATTTGATAAGTAACTGTCACACATATTCCTATGTATTATATTTAACAACTTTACAGGGTCAAGAAATAACAGAATATCGTCTGAAAATATCAATATTTTGCTTTGAAGTATTCTGAGCTGTGTATATTTAAACATAATGCCTTTATATATTCTTCTAGGTTTACTGTTCAACATTAGCCTTCTACCATTTACCTTTCATGAAATATATTTATTAAACTATTTATTAGTTATTAAATTATTTATTAAAACTAGCCCTTGTTTTTGTATTTCTTAAATAGAGAGTACCTTTCTTTATAATGATTTTTAAAAAATCTATTCTATTTTTTGGTCCAAATGATTTTTCCCTACCACTAAGTTTAAGATGAGTGCCATTAGTTGGAACATTTGTACTGAATCCAAGATATAAATGATGGGCATTGTTAATGTTATAAAAAGTAGACAATGAGCATTCACAGCTTCCCTTTACGTAAAAAGGATAACTCATGGTAAATATACTGAGATGTGCAGTTGTGGTGGTAAGAGTGGGAGGGGGTTTTTGTTTTCAATGTGGAAGAAAAAGATCAAACCCTTGTACTAAGGGTGATTCATACAATACAGTGTTTCCAAGTACACCACAGTGGTGTTTATAGCAACTGAGTTTATCAAGTTTTCCAGGGAAAAGGAGAAACTAAGCACAGCTAGTGAAGTATGAAGCCCAAGATTAGTTAAGTCTCCTCCCACAGCTGAGTTACTACCCTAATTCCGCTCCTCTGCTCACTGAAGGAATCACTCTCGATTTGGTGGTAAGGTTGATAGTTCATTTATAATACACTAGAGGCCCAGTGCACGAATTTGTGCACGGGTGGGATCCCTCGAGCCTGGCCTGTGATCTGGCCAATTGGGGCCCCAGGAAGTTGGCTGGCCAGAGGAAGGGACTGTGGGAGGTTGGCCGGCCAGGGGGAGGGGCCACGGGAGGTTGGCTGGCAGGTTTCATTGGGGCCATCGGGGCAGGCCAGGGGAAGGGGCCGCAGAAGGTTGGCTGCATTAAGCATCTGCCCCTCTAGTGGTCTGTGCATGTCATAGTGTCCAGTCATTTGGTCATTCTGTTGCTTAGGCTTTTATAATATATAGATGATGAACAGTAGTGTCTGAAATGGACATATTGTGCATATATCTCAGTACCTGTTGGTACGTTGCTTTTATACTGACTACACCAACTAATGAAAATGAAATAGAACCTCCAATAATACCGATGTCCTTGGCCAAAATTTGGGGAATGAAGGAATGTTGAGAATGTAGACTAGAGTGATGTATTTGATTTTTTTTAATTTTTTTTTTTATTGATTAAGGTATTACATATGTCTCCTTTTCCCCCATTGCCCCCCCCTCCGCAGCACATGCCCTCACCCTCCCCCCTAGTGTTTGTGTCCATTGGTTAGGCTTATATGCATGCATACAAGCCCTTAGGTTGATCTCTACCCCTTTTCCCACCCACCCCTGCCTTCCCTCTGAGGTTTGATGGTCTGTTCGGTGCTTTTCTGTCTCTGGATCTATTTTTGTACATCAGTTTATGCTGTTCATTATATTCCACAAATGAGTGGGATCATGTGATATTTATCTTTCTCTGACTGGCTTATTTCTCTTAGCATAATGCTCTCCAGTTCCATCCATGCTGTTGTAAATGGTAGGAGTTCCTTCTTTTTTACAGCAGCGTAGTATTCCATTGTGTAGATGTACCACAGCACAGTTTTTTAATCCACTCATCTGCTGATGGGCACTTAGGCTGTTTCCAAATCTTAGCTATGGTGAATTGTGCTTCTACGAACATAGGGGTGCATATATCCTTTCTGATTGGTGTTTCTAGTTTCTTGGGATATATTCCTAGAAGTGGGATTTTTGGGTCAAATGGGAGTTCCATTTTTTAATTTTTTGAGGAAACTCCATACTGTTTCCCATAGTGGCTGCACCAGTCTGCATTCCCACCAGCAGTGCAGGAGGGTTCCTTTTTCTCCACATCCTTGCCAGCAGTTGTTGTTTGTTAATTTGTTGATGATAGCCATTCTGACAGGTGAGAGATGGTACCTCATTGTCGTTTTGATTTGTATCAGATGATTCGTGACTTTGAGCATCCTATATAATAAAAGGCTAATATACAAATTGACTGAATGGTGGAACGACTGGTCGCTATGACATGCACTGACCACCAGGGGACAGACGCTCAATGCAAGAGCTTCCCATTGATTGCCAGTGCGCTCCCACAGGGGGAGTGCTGCTCAGCCAGAAGTCGGGGTCACAGTTGGCGGACATCCCCCTGGGGGTCCCAGACTGCGAGTGGGCACAGGGCAGGCTGAGGGACCCCCCCACCCCCAGTGCACTAATGTCATGCACCGGGCCTCCAGTGTTTTCATATGTCTCTTGGCCTTCTGCATGTCCTCTTTCGTAAAATATCTATTTAGGTCCATTGCCCATTTTTTTATTGGATTGTTTATCTTCCTTTTCTTAAGTTGTATGAGTTCCCTGTAATGTTATCAGAGATAACATTGGCAAATATGTTCTCCCATGCAGTGGGCTTTCTTGTTGTTTTGTTGATGGTTTCTTTGGCTGTGAAGACACTTTTTATTTTGATGTAGTCCCATTTGTTTATTTTCTCCTTAGTTTCCATTGCCCTAGGAGCTGATTCGATAAAGATATTGCTACGACACACTAGTATGTCTGTTTTGCTGCCTGTTTGTATTTGATTTTTTTAAAGTATCATTGTCTTTAAAATGTAGCATAAGGGGTAGAATTTTTCATAGGAGACATAAATGTATTAATACAATTATGCTATAGTACATCTCTTGCTTCTATCATTCTAATTTTAAATTTATGTGTTTGTAACACTGCAAATAGGTAGTGATGGATACATAAATACTACATACTATTGGGGGTAATTTAAAGAAAGCTAGTTTTACATTCTTTTGTAAAGTGAAATTTTTGGTAATCTAAAATATAATTTTATTTAATATGTTCTAAGTACTGGAATTAGAACTTAGTGGGTTTAATTTTATTTATGTTCTGGAATTTTAGAATTACTAATAGATTTGTGTAAACCCTGGCTCTAAGGTAAGTTCTGAAGTTTGGTTTTAATAAAATGCGTGTAGTCATATATTCATTATATATATGTATATATATATATGTGTGTATATATCTATATACACACATTATATCAGTATAACTCTGGTTTCCAAAAAATAACTCTCATATGGATTCATAACTTGAATGTAAGAAAACCATAAAAATACTAAACAAAAAATAGATACACCATTAACCTTTTTTTAAAAAATATATTTTATTGATTTTTTACAGAGAGGAAGAGAGAGGGATAGAGAGTTAGAAACATCAATCAGCTGCCTCTTGCACACCCCCTACTGGGGATGTGCCCACAACCAAGATACATGCCCTTGACCGGAATCGAACCCGGGACCCTTGAGTCCGCAGTCCGACGCTCTATCCACTGAGCCAAACTGGTTTCGGCCACCATTAACCTTTTGCTTAATGTGACTGTTGCAAATAATTTGCCCAGTTTAAGTTATATGTATATATACATATATATAACCATGAACTTGTACCTGTGTACAGAATTACTTTTCTAGTGCTTCTAGAATGTTGCTTTGCATACAAGTTGTATAAAATGAATACAATAAATATACAGCTATTTATATATTTAATACTATTTAAAATATGTATTTTAATATTGATCTCTGTACTTTCCAAGTGCTTTTTTTTTTTTTTTTTTGTTAATCCTCAACTGAGGATATTTTTCCCATTGATTTTTAGAGAAAGTGGAAGGGAGGGGGAGAGACAGAGAGAGTGAGAGAAACATGATGAGAGACACATCGATTTGTTGCTTCCCACACACCCCCCCTACCCAGGGCCAGGGTTTGAGTCTGCAACCAAGGTACATGCCCTTGACCGGAATTGAACCCATGACCCTTCAGTCTGTGGGCTGATGCTCTAACCACTAAACAAAATCAGGTAGGGAAACTTGCTTTTTTTTTTTTTTGTAATAAAATTATTTTTAAGTAGAATAGGTGCAGAATGTTTAATTGATTTAGGGGCAGATATAGGAGAAAATTTTGTGCTTAAAAAAGAAAGCCCAATATTTAATTAACCAAACATTTTTTTTTCCTTTGGAAAATTCACATCAGGTTGTTATTATTATTATTTTAAATGCCAAGATATACTAGTGCTGCTATTGATCTTTGCTTCACTCAAATAGAACACTTGGTGTATTGAGTTATGGTAGTTTGTTAAAGAGGAATTTTCTTCTCCTTTTTTAAAATCTCTGCCACTACAACTTTGTGTCAAAAAGCTAATCAATTCTGTCAGAGACCAGGATGGTGCTTAAGAAATTGAAAACATTTCTGCTGGCAGGTTCACTCTTCATTCCTGACACCCAGCTGGAACAATATTGAGCCCTTTAATTTATTGAAGTTGCTATTCAGAAAATAAAAGCCATACATTTTCCTCATGGAACCTATTTCAACATTTCTTTATATCTGTTTGTATACAGTTCATAGTCTTTCAGTAAAACACTGAGCATTCATCTTTTAAAAGCTGCAATATAAATGATAGAGGTAAAACTATTAACAAATTTGAATCCAAGATTCATTCTAAACATTTGTAGAAATCCTGAGATATCATACTAAGAGCATTTTGAATAAAATGAATTTGGATTGGTTTAGTTTGGTTATATCTTCAAAATGTGGGTATTTTGAACAGTATTTAAAATATAGATACATTTTTTAAAAGCCTACTTATTTGATATAAAAATTACTATCACTTCTTTTTTGCAAGGGATATGCAAAAACCTTTAGATATGCTGATCACTTGGATAAATGCAGGGAACCTGAGTTAAGATGATCAGAAATGGAGTCTGAGCCAGTTTCCTTAGAAAGAGCCAAGATCAAGGCAGGGGAACCAAGATAAGTCCATAAACCAGAGTCCTAGAGATAGAAGCTTATGTGAGGCGCAAATACAATTTTAAAAATGAGTGAGGAGGAAAAGGGTTCTGGGTGATTTTAATGAACAGCCCTGAAGTTTAGGATTTACCTTATGGTCTCTTCCTTAAAGGTACATGGGTAGATTAAGCTGGCATAATAGCAAAACTTCAGGCACATTCTACTTGGGGGATTTTGTTAGATTTTGTTAGAGACAGTGTATGTAAAGGTTGGGTTTTTTAAATCACAGTTTTAAAATTATGAATGCTGCTAATAAAATCTATCCAATTTTGTAGAACATGTTGGTGAGTATTTAACAAGAGCCTTAATTTGAAATTGCCAAACCTTATACTCATTAAATCATGCATTTAACAATCCTTCATATTGATAAGATGTCTAAAGCACATACACTGTTACCTGACACCATACACTATTTGACAGGATTTTAATAAACTTTATCTGTATGGTTGCTAATTTCTAATAACCCGACACTGACACTTCAATTCTTATTAACTATGCAAGGTAGCAAAGAATTGTTTTAGCAACAGTCAAATAATTGTAATTCACACTTTACATGCAAAGATCTATTAAAAACATCATTTTATTATAAATTCAGTAGCTCAAAAAGTTCTGTTGTTATTGCCATTAGTGTCATCTTGAATTGCACACTGTGTCTACATAATAGATTTTAGAATATGTGAAGGAGGTCTGTTGAATTTGCAGTTAACACCCTCCCCAAAGACAAAATACTAGCTTCAGGCTGTTTTCTTTTATGGTACCCATATAAGCCTCCTCTGCCATTACCCACAGCTGAGGTAATTCTGAAAATGAGGGTGCAAACTTCCCAGAGGCAGCTTAAAAATGTTCATTCCTGACATAGTAGTATACCTTACTGGCTAGAGAGGGCAGCTAAGCTGTTAGGTGCCAACAGTGTCTCCTGGTGGCTAACAACGGGAAAGATTTAACTTTGAACACAGCACTTTTCTGTTTACCCAATCAGGAATACCATTCACACACACTCTCAAAAGAGTTTGGTTAAATCCTAAAAAATAGGTTAAATTGGTTAAATCCTAAAAAATACGTTTATTGGCTTATACATCTTTGTCCTGCAACTTTTGCCTTTTTAAACCACAAACAACAACAACAAAAACATTACCTTCTCCTAATTTAAGTGGAAAAAAAATACACACACACACACACACACACACACAAAAGCTAGCTTTACTACAACTGGAAAACATAGTGTTAGTGTTAAAATGTTATTAGGAAAAAATAGAGCCTTGAATTTTGAAGTGAATCCATAATAATAAAGGTGTAATATGCTAATTAGACCAGACAGCCGAACAACTTTCTGGATGTCATTCTGGACATCCTTCCAGATGAAGCCACAGCGGCCAGGGCCAAGGTAGAGGTGGTTAGGGGTGATCAGGCAGGCAGGCAAGCAATTAGGGGCAATCAGGTAGGCATAGGGGTTAGGGATGGTCAGGCAGGCAGTCAGAGGCAGTTAGGGGCAATCAGGCAGGCAGGCATAGTGGTTAGGGCCGATCAGGCAAGCAGGCAAGCAGTTAGGGGCGATCAAGCAGGCAGGTGAGTGGTTAGGGGCAATCAGGCAGGCAGAGTGGTTAGGAGCGATCAGGCAGGCAGGTAGAGTTGTTAGGAGTGATCAGGCAGGCAGACAGAGGGGTTAGGGGCCATCAGGCAGACAGGCAGAGTGCTTAGTGGTTAGTGGTAATCAGGCAGGCAGGCGAGTGGTTGGGGCAATGAGGCAGGCAGGTAGAGTGGTTAGGGGTGATCAGGCAGGCAGGCAGGCTAGCGGTGAGGAGTGAGTGGTCCCAGATTGCAAGAGGGATGTCCGACTGCCAGTTTAGGCCCAATCCCACAGGGAACCCTGCGGGATTGGGCCTAACCCAGCAGTCAGACATCCCTGAGGAGTTCTACATTGTGAGAGGGTGCAGGCCATGTGGAGCCCCCCACATTCCCCCCCCCCCCCCGCCCATGTAAGAATTTTGTGCACCAGGACTTCTAGTTAAGGTATAATAATCAAGAGCTACCATAAAGAAGCACTCAAAATTTTCTACCTACCTTCTCCTTATAATTACAGATAATAGAAAATAAGAGTTAAAACATCCAATTACTCATATTTAATTTACAAAATTTTTCTTTTATTTAAGTCAAAATCAACTAGAATATTAGAGGATTGTATACGACGAAATGTATTGTGAAGTGTAAAACGTTAATTTTTTTACGTATTCTGACATATGGAATTTGTTGATTAGCAACTATTATATTCTCTCAGACAAATAGGTATATGTAGTAAGCAACAATTTTACTATTAGTAGTAGTGAGGAGAATTTTAAGCATTCTCGATGATTTGAGCAGAGAGCATTGCTAACAAAGGGATCTTAAGTTATTATTATTGTAGATACAGGACTAAATCTTTTTAGAAGATCTATTTAGTAGGAAGTATCTACATCCGTGGTTCCCAGAGTGTAGCCAACAAACATCTTCATCACCTTAGAACTTAGAACCTCACATTCCAGGGCCTTGCTTCAGACCTACTGAATCCTAAGCCGGGGCCTCGGGTTCCTAATGCGTATTTGTTTGGGAATCACTTATCTGCATAAATAGAGATGTCACTTATGGTGGGGAGTGTATTATCAGTTGTACCATAAGAGAGTAAGAAAGCTCTCGATGAATCATCTTTCTTAAATGGTATAGAAAACTTTTTTTTATTATTAAGGAAAAGAATCAAGTGATCCAGCAAAAGCTGACAGTGTTGGTGGTGTGGACACCAAAGAGGCAAACGGAACAGAGATTGAAGTCAGGTATTAGTCAGGGTACTGGGAGTTGCTGTGCTTCCGTACACACAGCAAATTGTGATCCGTGAACAAAAATCCAAAAGGAAAATATCAAAAGAAAAAAATCTCTCTGCTTAGCCTGTGTCAGAGTCTTGCCGCTTAGCATTCTTGGTGACTATTCATCTGTTTTCTTCTTGTCAACATGCTGACAGCCAGCACCAATCAACACATATTCCTGTTTCCTTGTTTTTCTCTCTCCTTTTCTTTTTATTCTAAAACCTTCTTTGTCCCAAATCTGTTTCAGTTTCTAAGAAAATTACCTGTTACTGTAGCAGAGCTGTTTAAAAAAAATTAAAGTACGTATTCCACAATTTAAGCCAAATGAATCATGGTAAACCCTCCTTTTGCATATAAATTTGTAAACTTATAAGTAAATCCTCCATTTACAGTAAATAAACTGTTTCACTTTGTCTTTAAAACATTTGTAGCCATTGCATGACTGACAAAGATATAGTGATGCATAAGAATATAAAGAAAATGTATTTGGTACCATGAGATTTCTCTATATTTCCTCCTCTTTTTCTGTTTGACTTTTTTCTCTTTTCTCTCTTGTTTCTGCCTACTGTGCACATTTACTTCTTGTAAGTCTAGGATGCTGTCTTTCATTTTTCACTTCATTTTCCATGTTCTTTATTTTCCCCTTTCCAACTTTTCTGTTTTAAAATAAGCATTTCTCCCCTAAATCTTAATTATAAGATTCTTTTTTGATTCATTGTCTCATTTACTCATGCACATGTTCATTTTTATTTTTCCAGGTTTATTTATTCACTTCCCTGTTCTTTCATCAACATCCCTTTTTCTCTTCCTATTGTGGTCTCTCCTCTTTTTGTTGGGAATTACTTAACTGTCTTGATCTCACTCACCCTTGTGAGCACCTTTTAATTATAATTTTTCTTTTCCATTTTCTTCTCCCTTTCACTCTTTTTCAGTAAAATATTGAATGCTCTGAGAAAAATGCACACTGTATACAAAGTTCTAAATCTATACTCAACAAAGCAAGATGATTAAGGCATGGTTCTGGCCCACAGAAAAAGGCGGCATTCACAATGACTTTTGACTCATATCCCTAAAATGTATCCTTGTCTATTGTCAGCTGAGCCTTCAGTACCCTCAGTACTGGGTGATAATGAGTATACTCATTCTTACTCATAACACTTTCACACTTGCCTCATTTTCTTTTTCTTTTTTTTCCCTTAAGCCCTGCCTTAGTGTTCTCTACTGTTAGAAGAGTCACACAAAAATAGACACCATTGTTTATATAATTTCTCAATTTTTTGTCTCTGTCTCTTCTCTCTCTTCAAGCCCCATTTCCCTTTTGTTAAAATTTCAACTCCATATAAAATTGAATGCACTTCTACTCCCTTTTCCATTGTTTTTTAAGGAGTGGCCTACCTTCTTTGTAGGTCATTCTTTTTTTATATGCCCAGTGTCTGGCTCACAAAAGGAACTTAATAAATGTTTGTGGAACCAAATTATAGTTTCCTCACCCACACTCAGCATACCATTTCCTCCCATCCTCTGTGGCCCATGCACTTATTTTTTAGGTTGTTTATTACTTGACTCTTATTTTTCTTAATTTTTAATGGCAAGATTACTATCTCTGACCCCCAATATCCTAGTACATACAGGGTGGGGCAACAGTAGTTTTACAGTTGTGGGCACGCAAAACAGAGAGTTTATTCTTGTATTATTATTTATTATTGTGTTATTTTCCATACAAACAACTGTGAACCTATTTTTGCCCCACCCTGTATTAGAAATTCTTAAAAGAATTTTGGTAAATGAAAGAATAAACATTGAGTGGATTCTTCATTTTGCCTGCTATGAAAACTGAAAGAATATCTACCCAACTCTACTTCTGGCACTTCTGCCATTCCTCACACTTTCCCCAAGGTGACATGGAGTGATACTGAGGCAAATTTGGATAGGACTAAAGACTGGAATCCATTTATAGCTAGGTGTTCTCTTTTTCACACACTAGTACTCTTGCACAGCTGTTGTACTTTGTTTTTATCGTAAGTGGTGATACTAGCTCATCTCTTTATTTTATTTACTTTGTCCTTTCCTTGTTGCAACCCATGTATGTTACTAGACTAGGTAGAATCAAAATATGCATGGTATCCTCTCAAAACCCACTGTTATTTCTGGAGGCATTGGGTATTATTTTGATAAACAATCTAGATGGCTTTAAATTACTTCTTATGAATGCCTCATTAGTAGTTGGACATTTTTCTTTGGACTTGAAATGTCTGAAGTGTACCAACAACAACAAAAAAAATGTGAGTTATAGGAATTTGCTTTTCTGATGGGTATTATTATACTATGTCTGGTTTTTTATTTTAGCTCAATACAGACTCCAAAACAGTTTTGGAATTTCTTGATAAAGGTAGTTTCTGGGATTTCAGATAATGAATTGGCATTCATGATTTAGAACTATAGACTTGTATTTAGCATCTTCGCCCACCTCCCTTCACGGATCAGAAACTGAAGTCTAACGACAGTCAGAATGGGAAGAGATCAGAAAGAGCTGTGTTCTTCCTGCCCTTTCAATTTGGAGCATTTGCTAAAGCTGCCTGGAAATATGGCTTCAAAAACTAGGCATGACACTTGAAGTTATGTGTCATTTATTCTCACTAAAATTTTGGTTTATTCCACTATAAAGGGATCAGAGATACTGGCTCTTGCATATCTGTTCTTGTTGTTGTTTTTGCTGTTGGCTGCTGTCATAATGATACTTTCTTTAATCACCCCTAGTTTTTAAGATGCTGAACAGAAGATATAAGATCAACTCTCTTTGCTTTGGGAGCTCATATTCAGAATATGATATAAACACATACACACACATATAAAATGCCTTTTGCCAAATTCTCAGGGAGAAAAAAAATCTGCCGTGTTTTTGCTATTTTTGAATCTCTTGGGTCTGTTTTTTCATATTATTTCTTCTGAGTTGGAATATAAAAAATCAGATTGCCTTAAAATCTCTAAACCATAAAATTGAAGGCATACAGACTGCTATGGCACACAAAAGAAATCTGGGTGATAATAGTGACAGTGACTATCGACTGCCATGTGTTGAATGCCTTTGCAGAGCCTCTAACAATGAGTACTTACACAAAACTGCAAGGCAAATTAGTTATCCCTAATTTATGTGAATGAAACTGAATCTCAGAATGATTAGGTGACTGGACAAAGACTACATGTATGTAGGATTTTTGTGTTCCTTTTGTCTAGCACTTTGGAAAACATAAGAAGAAAGAGTAAAATTGCTTTCAGAGAACATTATTGGGAAATGCATTATCACAGAAACATTGCAATGTTTGGGGAAATTTTTAAAAGACTAATAATTTTGAAATAATTTGTAATTGTTTCTTTAAAATGAAAATTGGCCCACTATGTATACAAGTATACCAACATCTTGTTTATGAAGTGTTCAAACTGCTGGCAACTGTGGCTTACCATGTTTTAGTTACTCTAAAACATGTACAAAATCAAGTATATGGATGCAAAAAATAATTAAGTTACCTCTTTGGTTCCAAATCTTTACTTTTATATAGGTAGTAATAGAAAAACAATTAAAATTGAGAGTTGAATGTATTGTGCTAACAGTGAATAGATTCAGATGTAGAGGACAGTTTTGAAAGCACTGTGTTTTATGTCACTCAATTTATTCAACACTCCTGTGGGATAGGCAGTGTTGAGGCTGTGAATAGCCAAGGAACCATCCTATAAATGGTGAACCTAAAACAATAATCTAGATTTGTTGAGGCCTTTTGTGTTCTTCATAGAATATCATGACCATGATCCATTCAGAAAAGACCAAGAACAGTGTTTCAGTGGACTGTTATCGTAAAGCATAGTGCCTTAGAGCAATAGCAGTCATTTATTTGTTCACATGTCTACAATTTGGGCATGATTCTAGGAGACAGCTCATCTCTGCTCCATGGGGTGTCAGCTGGCTTGATTCAAATGGGGCTGGAGGATCCACTCAGAAGGTGGTTCACTCATATGACTGCAGCTCACTTTTGGTTGCTGGCTGGAAGGTCAGCTGGGGATGATGGCTGAAGATACCACACTGCACTGTGGGCTCTCCATGAGGCTCAGGGTAATTGAATTTCTCATTGAGTACAAAAGCGAGAGCTACGAGGCTTAGTAAGTCCTTGGGCTAGAACTGGTATAGTATCACATTTGCCTCATTCTATTGTTTAAAACTAGTCACAGAGCTAGTCCAGACTCAAGGGGAAGAGACTACACATTGCATAACTAATGGGAGTTTGATCCACTGGGGGCCACTGATGTAACTGACTGTTGCATCACATAGAGTTTAGAATATTCTGCTTAAAAAAGACAGAGATATTGTATACATTTCTAGAAGATTTCCAACAAGTCAGGTATTTACAAAAATAAATTTTACTTATTGGGAAATATGCTTTACTTCCTCCAATAAGCCAGGTAAAAGGATTCTAAAATGTCTTAACTAATTTTTTTTTCCCTTTTAGCAGTTTGGTAATCTGACTTCAATTAGATCTTTCAGTTAAGATTGGTTAGTTTTTGGATCTTCTTTGATAAAGTGTCCAACATTTTCCAGAATTCTCTGTTGGATATACAGCAAGAGAATAACGTCTCATTTCTATTACTGTGCTACCTTGGAGAAATCACTTATATTTCATAGAGGACACACAGTTCAAAGAAGAAGTTATCTTAGAGATGTGATGTACGTTTGAGTGCTGTGTTCAGTTTTCTTCAGAAGAGGAACCTACAATTCTATTGAGAATTGAAAAATCAACCATTGTCACCAACTTTACACTTGGGAAAGGCAATAAAGTAACTTCCAGTTAAAGATATAGACTGGCCCTGAAGGAGTTTGATCAAGAATGTGCACACTTATTTGCCAGCTAAATAAAATACCACCCAACTCTCCCCTGAGTAAGACTAGCCTCCTTCATAGGATGTTTATCAAATACTATGTCTCCCTTGCTAACATCCCCTTACACTGGTCTAGTCATTCTTTATATCATAAATAAGAATCTCTGGAGTGTTTCAAGGAATAGTAAATCAAATATATCAGGACATCAAAAGCAAGAATTTTCCCACTTATTCTTCTGCCAATCTCATGGGCACGAAAAGGGACTTTCTGTCGGGGAACCTAAACTGTGGCACTCTGCTAGGAACGCCCCTTCACTTAGCAGCCAGGCCAAAAAGCAACAGGACCAAATTGCTATCAGGAACACTTTTTTTCTGTAAGAATGAGGAAAAGTATGACATCTTTATTTCAAGTAACCTATAGACCAGAAAATGTTAAGATTCTGGAAGCAGTTAAATGGAAGCCAAAAAAAAAAATTATTTTGAGGGGAAAATTGTCTTCTGGAGTGTGTGACGACAGTGCTTGAGTTCACACAAAATTCATTGATAGGTGCCTTGAAGTTTTGTCCCATTTGTTTTCTCTATTACTTTACTTAAAAGAATATAAGAGATGTGGCCCTGGCCTGTGCAACTCAGTTGGTAGACCTTCATTCCGTGCACTGAGAGGTCTCCAGTTTGATTCCAGGTCAGGGTATATGCCAGGGTTGCACATTTGGTCCCCAGTAGGGGGCATGCAGGAAGCCACCAATTGATGTTTCTCTCTCTCTTCCTCTCCCTTCCTCTCTCTCCAAAGTCAAAAACATATGTTTTTTAAAAAATATGAGATACGAAGTTTTTTAAGTTCAGAAACTATTAAGAAAAATGAAATTCTGTCAAGTTATTTACACTGAAACATAGATCCTTAACCCTATCAGACCTGAGGCCCTGAACCTAACTGTCCCCTATACCTGGGCTCCTGAGCATTAAAGAGAAAAAAATCAACATGATATAGAAAAATGTTAGTTACATGCAAACAAGTGATTAGAATAAGATGGAACTTGGAGACATTGTAGAAAATAGGTCTAGGCAAAGTACCGAAAATTAGTAGTCACCAGAGATTCGGAAATTACCAAAAAATCGGTACAGCAGTCTGGTAGAGTTAAGAACCTTCAATTGTCACCACCTCGTGATTTCCATGTGCCTTATCGATGTGGCTTTTACCTGGTTCCCTAGATGGCAGGAGTAGCTCAGACTGCTGTGGTCACTTCATGGCTATACAGAAATTATCTACACTAATAACAGAGAAACGTGCAAATTAACCATCACTCCGCTACACCCACAAGCCACGCCCACAGCCAATCAGGAGTGATATGCAAATTAACCCAACCAAGATGGCGGCCGGCCACGGAGCTGGAGCAAGCAGGAGGCTAGGGTTGCCCTGGCAATGGAGAAAGCCAAGCTTCCCGCCTGCCCTGGCCAGCCCTGGCCTCCACTCAAGGCTATAAAGTTCCAATTATAGAAGATAAATAAATCCCAACAAAAATGGCGGCAGCCACAGAACTGGAGCTGAGAAGGAGGCTTGGGTTGTCCCTGGAGATGGAGGAAGCCAAGCTTCCCGCCCTGGCCGGCCCTGCCTGGCCTCCGCTCAAGGTTACAAAGTTTCAATTATAGAAGATAAATAAATCCTAGATACTTGCTTCCAGCTGGCCCTGGCCTCCACTCAAGGAAGCGCTGAAAAAAAAAAAAAGAAAAGAAAAAGAAAAAAAGGAGGGGCTTGGACCTTGGGTCACTGGGGGGGGGGGGCGGTGATCAGGCCAGGATGGTACGGCAGGGGCCATTGGGGGTAAGCAGACCAGCAGGGGGGCCAGTTGGAGGTGAGCAGGATGGGGGGGGCAGTTGGGGGTGAGCAAGCCAGTGGGGAGGGATGGTGGGGGCGAGAAGACCAGCAAGGGGGGGCAGTTGGGGTGAACAGACTGGCACAGGGGGCAGTTGGGGGTGATCTGACTGGCGGGGGGGCATTTGGGGGCGAGCAGGCTGGTGGCAGGGGGCAATTGGTGGCAAGCAGGCCGTCAGGCAGAGTGGTTAGGGGCAATCAGGCAGGCAGGCAGGCAGGCAGGTGAGCAGCTGGAGCCAGCAGTCCTGGATTGTGAGAGGGATGTCCGACTGCCGGTTTAGGCCCGGTCCCTGTAAACCAGCAGTAGGATGTCCTTCGAGGGGTCCCAGATTGGAGAGGGTGCAGGCTGGGCTGAGGAACATCCCCCACCCTGTGCATGAATTTTGTGCACCGGGCTGCTAGAAAATAAAATTCTCAGCCAGCATTTGCTGCACATAATTCAGACAACCCTCGTTTTCCAGTTCTGTACAAGTCTGACTCTTCTGTTGCTCTTGGTTAAGCAGTTTGCAGAGAGGAAGGAATCACGCTCACCTAAAACATCTGATTAGGAAATGTTAATTAAGACTTTATATGATCCACAATTAAGTCTCTAAATTTAAACTTGTGTCTGTACAAATAAGTGTTATTACCTTCTCTGTCTTCCTTCCTATTGATACGGCTCCTGTGAGTCCATGCTCTTAAATCTTAGGATGCCTGCTTCTTTTCAGCCTCAACGCAGGCTGCAGCAGTGTTATAGCTATAGCCCATTGGAAGATAATAGATGGGATGCAAGCAACAGTTTAAAATGAGAAATTTAATCAGTAAATCAGTTATTTAGAGGGAATTAGCTTGACTGATTATCACAAAATTTACTTCTTCAACTCAAATACGACTTTTGTATTGGAGAGGTATAACCCAATGTGTGTGTGTGTGTGTGTGTGTGTGTGTGTGTGTGTGTGTGTGTGTAACTATGTATCTTTGAACAGGACAAAGATTACTGTTTTTGCACATGCCTACCCCTGCACAATGAAGCCTGTGTGCTGACATGTGCCTGACAGAATATAGTGAGGTTGTTTGGAGGCCTTGCCTTTTTGCTGTCTCTGTATTCAGAATAGTGGGAAAAAGTGAAGGGTACAGTATTCTATGCCTTTGATCCATGGCGTGGGGAAATCAAATCAGAAGTTGCTAAGAATTAGAATGGTTGCAGTATTTTGTATTTACTAGTTGTGTGAAAGATGGGAGAGTTTTTCAGGGAATGGTTTTAGTATGGAGGTTTTATTTTGAATGATAACAGACACGATTAAAGTTTGAAGTATTTTATTGAGTAAACTAGGGATTGCAAAATATTTGACATCAACTCACTACCAGATCAACTGGGCTGTGAAAGAGTTGAGTGAAAATGTATACCTTATAAAGGTAGTGGTAGTAATAATACTCAATTTTGTTTAAACCATCCAAGCATAGATTGGAGTGCATTAAATGGAGGAAATGAGGCTAGCGTGATTTTATAGGTCTGGAACAGGATTGCTTTTAGCTCCACTACAGCACGAGTAGCAGCCAACAAGGAAAGGAATATGTGATATTAAGTGTGATAGTGGTTATGATTAAATAAGAACCAAGTTTTAGAGGGTGTCTTAGCAGGTTCACATTGGACCAATGAGCAAAGTGAAATTCTTTCATTATGCCAGGTCAATTAACAAAATAAAGCAGAAGACTTCACATCATTACTAGACTTTGTAATCCTCTATGTTTTTATTTTCTTTGTTATTTTTTTTTAATAATGGAAGCAGTGATGGTTGAAATTAACTGTAATTAAATGCAAAGCAAGTTAGTGTCAGTTTTTTCAAACCAAAGTTTCTATTGCTATACAAATGTTGGTGCATTTCCATTGCTTGTATCATGAGATTTTAATATACTTTACAATGATTACGCAAATACCTCATTACCATACATACAAAGGAGTTTAGTTTAAATTTCAATCTCTTAAAAGGCCAAGATTGTATCCATTTAACTGCACATGGTGGTTCATTTTGTTCAGCATACTTCTTACAGAGGCATGTATTGTATTGAATGGCAATGTCTGCGGGGACTGAATGACAGAACCGAGAGTTTCTATAACACTTTCATTCACCAAACAGTAACTAAACACATACTCTGTCCCAGTGCTCTGATAGACCTGTGGGAAGAAAATGAAGACGATAACAACATAACTTCATTTAGAGCATACTACACTCACACTCCTTTTTCTCATTCTAAGATGGGAACATTCGTCTCTTGGAGCAATTGGAGAATTAAAAGATGACTACTTATGAGGGAGGGGCATTGAGGTATGAGGGGAGGGAATAGAAAAGAGGTATATATAATTAATTGGTAATTTTATAATTATTTGGTTGGGCTCTATCTCCGTGGTGTTGTTTTTAAAGTAAAAGAAAATATCTTATCAATTTCATGAAAAAATAATGAATTTTTATCATCAACCATGAATTATAAAAATTCAGTTTTGTGTATTTAATATCCTGATCAGGGAGTGGGGCAGCAGTAATGTAGTAGAGATAGAAGAAGTAGGAAGGCATAATAATCAATGGAAACAAGTATTACAACATTTCTACTATGAGTCAAGAATGTCCAAGCTAATTCACTGGTCTCACTCTTCTCATCTGCATTCACAAAAATATTTGCTCTGTGAGGGCAGGTTTGTGTGTGTGTGTGTGTATGTATTTTTGTTCACTACTATATTTTTGGTTTCTTGTGCATAGCATGTGCTCAAAAACATTTCTTAAGGTTGACACAATACGTCATAAAATTATATAGTCTCCATAAGTCACATATCTTTAATTTCTTTAAAAATGTAAAAACTGTGTTTCTGTACTAAAGAGTGTTTATTACTAAAAGGGAAACATTTAGTTCTTAAAGATCTTGCTTTAAGATCTGGCTACTAATAGCAATTTGATTAAGTAGATTATACTGGTCCTCCACCTATAATGAGAAAGTCCAAATTTGCTTAAAATGCATTTGTGAAGTACGTTAGAAACTCCCCAAAATAGATCTAATGAATGTCAAGCTAACCATATTCAAACTGTAGGTAAAACATTTAATGCCTTATCTGAAGAAGGATGTAGTATAACTTTGTGTGTGTGTGTGTGTGTGTGTGTGTGTGTGTGTGTGTGTGTGTGTGTTTTAAACTTTATGGTTGAAAGTATTACATATGTCCCCTTTTTTGAATTAAAGGGGCTATTGTAGCTGGGTGAATTCTTAGAGATTATCTAATCCAATCGCTTTATTTCACAAATTAGATAACTGAAAAGGAGGAGATAAATGATGAATTGCTAAAATACTTACGTTTCTTACCAAGCAAAATAGAGACAGGTGCATAGATAGAGAGCAGGCAGACAACTCTAGTGGTAGGGACGGGTTGGAGGGATTGAGCAAAAAAGAGAACTCATGCACATGGACAGCAACAGTGTGGTGACTGCAGGTCGGGGGAGGCGGAGGTCATGGAAGTGGGAGAGTGCAGAGAGGGGGATACAAAAATAAAATAAAGATGGCGAACAGAAAAAAATTATGTATGTTCTTAAGAGGGGAAATGAAATAATTGTGTTTGATAAGTTATTGGGGCTTAATTCTGAGTCTAATAAAAGAACAAATGTTTAGACAGTATTTTTGATTAATTCTAAAATTTCTAATGAGGTGACATTTTTGGAAATTAAACATTTTTAAACATTTGCTAACATAAAGTGGATTTGATCTTCTAACTTTAAGATACAAATATACTTGCAATATTTTTTCAAAATGTGTAATCTAAAAAGGTGGTTAAAACATAATTGAGCCTGGACAGTGTTGCTCCTGTCATGCTATATACTGAAAGGTCATGGGTTCAATTTCTAGTCAGGGCACATACCCAGGTTGCAGATTCCAATCCCTGGTGGGGGTGCATACAAGAGGCAGCTGATAGATGTTTCTCTCTCACATTGATGTTTCTCTCTCTCTCTCCCCCTCTCCCTTTCTCTCTCTCTCAAATCAATAAAAAGGTATCCTCTGGTGAGGATTTAAAAAGAAGCACAATTGAAATGATAAGTTAAATTTTTTAAAAAAAATTAATAGAATGATATCTATTAAAGAAATTAATTTGGTAATAAATATATTTCCACAAAGTCTGGATAGTTTTATTGGTTAATGATCTTTGTGGGTTTTTTTTTTTTAACTGTCAGGAAACTGAAACTAGATGGAAGTACCCTGAGTCTTATAAAGGGAATCTATGAAAAACCTATAACTAACATCATACAGTGGTGAAATATTAAATGATTTTCATAGGATTGGGGACAAACAAAGAAGCTATTCTATCTTTTGTGGTGGCTCAAGTCAGTAAGAGAAGAGGGAAAATAATAATAAAACCCCTACAAGTTGGAAATGCCAATCATAATCTCACAGCAGGCATGTTTATAGAAATTTGAGTCTAAAACTTATATGGAAATACAAATGATCTGACCTAGAATAGCAAAAACAATTTTATAAAAGAAGAAAGTTATAGGACTCATACTACCTGATTTCAAGATATACTGTATAAGCACAATAATAAAGACAGAGTAGTATTAGCATAAAAATAGACAAATACACCAATGGGATATAATATAATATAGATCCCAGAAATATACCTACACATTATGGTCAGTTGATATTTGAAATAAATAATTTCAAGAAATAATTTTGAAACAATTGGATATGTTTATGGGGGGAGGAATGAGCCCCAACTTTTCTATACATCATAATGGAAAAATAATTTGAAGCTTCTAGAAGAAAATCCTATATAATAAAAGGCTAATATGCAAATTGTCTCCTCCACCCAGAGTTTGACCAGCGGGTGGGACCAGCAGGCCAACTGCCTAAGGCCCCTCCCCCAGTTGACACAGCCGGGCCAGACCCTACCCATGCACGAATTTGTGCACCGGGCCTGTAGTATAGAATAATATATTTAAAACATTCGGATACACAGGACACAAAGCACAAACTATACAAGAACATAATTAATAAATTAGACTTCATCTAAATTTAAAACATCTGCTCTTTGAAACAAAAACAATGAAAAAGGAAGGGATAGGCTGTGAGAAAATATTCTTAATACATTTATCAAAGAAAATATATACATCAAAGAAAGGGCTGGTATCCAGACTATATAAATAATTTCTATAAACCCCTGAGAACAGTGACAAATAAAAAGGGAGCAAAAGACTTGAATAGAAGGAGCTTAATATCATCATGGTTTGAGGAAGCAAAATGATGATAAAATTAGTATTCAAGTATTGATTTATAAATGCTTTTGTTTTAATGTAATTTTTTCCAAATTATACTCTGATTTATCAAAAACAACCAAACCAATGATTTTCAATTCTGGCTACATATTGAAATCACTTTAAAACCTCAGTGCTCAGCCTCTAATCCTGGCCACAATAATTGGGGTGAGGGTTCTGGGACAGCAGTATTATTTGAAAGCTCTGTGGGGGTTGTAATGTGCTGTCAGAGTTGAGAACCAATGCTCTAACTGATAATGTATTACACTTCTGACTCTAGGTTTGAAGGGAGATTTCATAAACTATGCTGCATTTTTACCAGGAAAACCTGATTTACCATTGCCAGCTTTATGAAGATGTATTAGGCATCACTACACAATAGGATCCTATGGGGAAGAAGTAATACCAACTGTTAACCAGAGAGGGGTGTTATTTTAAGGATCACATAAAAAGCCTATGTGGTATTGAGGCTGCAGAATTGGCCAGCAACATCTCATTTAATGGTTTATTTAGCTACAGTTTTGATCAATTTATCTTTCTTACTCCAATGATATAGACAGCAGGATCCTTTTAAATTTGGATCAAGTATGTTGGGCATACCTCAGTAACCAGTGCTGCCAACTGTGTTTTATTGGAGGTTGATGGTGTGAACCAAAGGTGGCTGGTTGTAACAACAGCAGCAAGAATATGTTATTGGGCTTAAATCGAGGCTATTCATTTTACTGTTACAGAATGTCATTTTCCCATATCCCCATTTACAGACTCATCAAGTTACCTTTAAGTTCCATTTACATAATGTCAGGGATTCCACATTAAATAATTTTCTCTCAAATGGAAAAACTTTATTGCTGTTAACTGAGAATTGGTGTCCCAATCATAGTTTTGGCATTAAAAGTCTTCTCATTTCCATTCTACCCTCCTACATGAATACTTTTTTCCCTTCATTTTACCTTCCTCAAAAATTTTTAATGAACCCTCTTAAATATCTTTCTATTACAGACAGCCCTCAGGTTACGTCGGATTCGACGTGTGTCGTTTCGTGGTTACGTCGCCCTCTCCCATTTATTTATATAAAAAAAAAAGTTCCGTCATTCCGACATATGTACATATGTGCTTTATGTTTTTTATTATTTCTTTACCACAAATAAAGGTCAGGAATTGTTATCTTTCTTTAAAATTTTTTTTTTACTGTTTCACTTCATTACTGCTGTGTATGTGCTCCATGTGAGTGACAGAGGTGCTTATGTAGGTGGGTTCCAACTTACGGGGAAATCGCGTTGCGTTGCACTGTAGGAACGGATCTCCGACGTCACCGAGGACCTACTGTACTTTTTCCTTTAGTTACGGCTATCACTTATGGTTAAAAATTGTGTTTGAGCTGGGTCCCTGCCTCTCCTTCTCTCCCTTCTCCTCCCTCCTTTCTTTCCTGCCTGTCTTTCTCTATACTTCAATATATTTATGCATAATTCCTCCATGAGGATCATCTAAGTTCTAATTGGGCCTTTATGTTAGAATGGAAATCAATTGTTTTAAAAAATAACCACTGTTAGAAATACGATAGGCAGATGAAACTACAAACTACATACCTAGAAATTAAACTTGGTCAATATGAAATATGAAAACCTATCCAACCTTCTTTGCAAGTGAAGTAAAGGAAGAGTAGGGGTGTGAGAAGGGGGTGGGGGGAACAAGTCATGTCTAAATTTGTATGTGTGATGAATATTACTTTGACCAAATCATCAGGGAGGGTTGCATTTACCTTAATCTTAGATACCGTGCTCTTATTTATAAATACTTTTTACATCACCAGGTTTTTTACATATACACTAAAGGGCTGGATTCAATTCCCTTCCAGCTGTAGCATTTATAATTCTATGTGCAGTGCCTTAGACTGGAATCCATTTAGACACCCCTTTACCAGTTTGCCACCAGAGGACAGGGGCAACTCTGGTTCAAGTCTGAGTAATTTCTATTCACAGGAGAAACATCAGTTTAGGAATAGAGCTGCAAAGTAAGTCAATCTGAAGGGTCCAAATCTGAGATCTGCCCAGGAAGCAGAAGTTTTCAAAAAATGGGAGGCAGAGCCTGAGTGTCGCCCCACTGTTGAATCATACGCGTGGCAGCTGTTATCCTGGTTAACCACTACACACACTTCACACTCAGGTCACTTCCTCTGCGTCCTGCCTTAGCTCCAGAGCCTAGATTAGGACACACTCCTCTGAATTCCCTCCTTCACAAGTAGCACATGGCATTCCAATGGTAACTTCTGTGTACCCTTTCGACTCCTCCACTGGAGAAGGATCAGGGATTGTATTTTTCAGGTTTGAAACACCAGCACATAATATACTATAAAACACATTTTAAATGCACAATAAATTTTTTCAAGCAAATGCATGAGTATCCAGGTATTCCATCTGTGTGGTAAAACTGCCCACAGTACCTTTTAGCTGGTGGCCACTTCAGTACTGGTGACCTATGTGCCTCGTGGTCATTTGCAGTACAAACCTTCAGTCATTGGTGTTGGCAAAGTATGGCTCAATATTTTTGTAATGGAACTTCTCTCAGATTTCAAGTTCTATGATTAAAGGTTTACATTTTATGGCTAAAATTTTTACTCTGCATTTTGGAATGTAATGTAACATTACTATAACACTTTTTAAAATAGATGTCATACTTTAAAAATGCAAAATATTTATAAACACATACTTGCACTTATGTTAAATGTATAACTACTAGAGGCTCAGTGCACAAATTCATGCACCAGTGGGATTCCTTGGCCTGGCCTGCGGGATCAGGCCAAAACCAGTTCTCTGACATCCCCCAAGGGGTCCTGGATTGTGAGAGGGTGCAGGCCAGGCCGAGGGACCCCACTGGTGCACGTTCGGGGCTGGAGAGGGATGTGGGAGGTTGGCCATCTGGCGAGGGATCCTGAGAGGGCTCCAGGGCATGTCCCGCCCTTCTTGCTCAGTCCCAATCGGCCGGACCCCAGCAGCAAGCTAACCTACCAGTCAGAGCATCTACCCCCTTGTGGTCAGTGCATGTCCTAGCAAGTAGTTGAGCAGCCTTAGCATATCATTAGCATATTACATTTTGATTGGTTGAACGGACACCTGGACTACCGGGCACTTAGCATATTAGGCTTTTATTATATAGGATGGTTAGAAACAGAATGAATTAGTGTAAATAGCACCAGCTCCTCCAGCAACCAGCTATTTGGACTTGAGCAAACCTTTCCATTTTAGTAGTGAAATAGTGGCGACAAAATCTGGTCCTTTTTGCGAATGAGATGTGCGGCAGCTTGCATGAGCTAATGCATTTGGAAAAGTTTGAAAACCATAAAGACCACACACCATGATAGTAAAGTAATGCTGTCTGATTAGCTTTCCTGGGTCCTTAAAGATTCAGACCGTGCTGGAAAGCAGCTCCCTCCCTGGGGAGTGAGTACAGGTAAGTGCTGGCTAAACCTTGTTGACTGACACACTGCACTTTTCCTTGAAGATACTGACATAGTATATTGCGAACATGTGTGCTCTCTCAGGTGATGTTCAGGAATCCTATAGGAGGTTTGCTTAGTTTACATTCTAAACTTTTATTTTTAAAACTCTCTCGACCCCTACCCACTCATTCCCTCACTCACACTCTTATATTCTCTGATTTACTTCTCAGAAATCATCATCCACTCAACTGCCCAACCTAGAAACTCTGATTTACTTCTCCTTCCTCCCCACATGCTGCCACTCACCCAAGTCTTCCCAAATGTGTCACCTTGTCTCACCCTCTCCCTGTGCACTGCTCTAGGGCCTGCCCTTTGCATCTCCTTCCTGTACTCTATTGCCACGGCCCCTGCTCATTTCTTTGAGCATCTGGCCTTGCTTTCTTTCATTCAAACCCTCATCCATGCTTCTTCACACCTCTCGCCCATGTATAAAACGTCCATCTTTCCCAAGTCTCTGAACCAAAGACTGTGTCAAGACCATCTTCACTAACTGAACCCAAAATTCCCAAAGGATCATTGATCACATTTATACTTTTTCAGCCATCTTCCTTTAAGTCACCTTCAAAATCATCATCTCTCCTCCAACACAGTGGCAACTTACCATATGCCAAATACTGTGCTGAGAACCAGAGTGTCTCATTTAGCCTTTACCACAGTCGAGCACAGTGGTGATGAGGATGAGGAAATTGAGGTTTGGAGGGGCTCAGTGAAAGCTAGGAAGCAGAACCCCAACTCAGAGCCACTGAGACCCCAGATCAGGGCTTTTAAGCACTGCCCCTTCACCATTCTCCCCTAAGAGCAGGCAGTCTTACCCCCACTCTGTTCATCCATGCTGTCCATTCAACCCCCAATACTCCTTTATCTCCTCTACCTGCCAATTTCCAACTCACCCTCCAAGATACTTACCAAATTTTTCATGTCAAAGGGGTTGTGATAGATTCCAAAGGCCACTCTGCTAGGAAAGAACTTAATTGGGATTAAAAATGAGATAGCATAACTACTGCTTCCCTTTCATCAAAGTTGTTGCTTTGATGGACATCACCAGCACAGATTTGGAAATCTATCCAAGACAACTCGTTGACTCCAAATTCCACTTTGCAGTCTAGTCTTAAGCTTCTTGATGGATGACTGTTAAAAGAGTTATATTGACCCATCTTCCAAATTTTCCATTCTGCAAACATAGTAATCAGTGGAAAGAGGACTTACATTCTTGGGGAACATATTTCACGTAAAGCAAATAATACCCAGTTTCCTAGGCGTCTTCTTTCCTTTCATTGGTCTCAAAGGCTGCAGCTGTTACATCAGAGCAGGTTGGTTTCCTACAAGCAGACTCTAAGCCTTTTGTAGCTCCTGCTAATTGACATAGGCTAGAATGGAAATAGATGCACAGTTTGTAAGTACAGTTATCTTTTCTTCAGCAGAAACCTAGCACTCTTAGTCCTCAAAGGGTGCTAATAAAGTTCAGATAGGTTTTGAGATCTCTGGCTTCCTGCGCAGGCCATTTTGTGTAAGATTGCACTGCTCACTCTTGGTGAAGAAAGTGAAAGTTCTTTGGTACAAAATGAAAATTCTACTTCCCAAACCTGGTTGATTTGATGGTGGTATTAATTGTGTGGTGGGAAATCAAATAGAAAACTAAGGAGTGAAAACACATAAAACAATAGTTAAAATAATGGTTCTTAATTGAAGGTGAGCAGCAGAATAACTTGGGAATGTGATTTTAAATACACGTTCCATTTCCAATACAGCCATCTCCCATTCCCTCCAGATTCTGACTTATACACCTGGGATGTTGTCAGGTATTGAAAATGTTTTCCTAAAAGCTTTTAAGTAATTTGGTTGTCCTACACTGGAGTATAAGTAGTCTCAAACCATGTTAATAGATTTCCACAGCCATCAGAAGCTTAGGACACGTGCCCTAGGACCTTAGCTCCTATTGTAAAGTGTTCTTCCGCTTCAGGAGTTGGACAAGATCTTGATTAATCTTTCTAAATGGTGTCTCAAACTGGTTTTAGAAACAGAAACTGTTTTATTTTTTTTTCTAATAAAAGCAGTCGTGACTATAAAATAGATGAAAAAGGAGACCAGTTGGATGAAGTGGGGGCTGCTTAACTGCCTCCCACTTCCTCTGATCTTGAGTGACCTCCTTGATTCCTTATGGCTGCACAGTTTTAACCAATGGTAGTCTAACCATTCCATTTCACAGGTGAAGAAACTGAGGCTCAGTGAAGTGAAGGGCTTGCCTTAGAAGCCAGTGTTCAAGCAGGAGAGTCCTCACTGCCCGTCTAATGCACTTGCCATTACTGGATATATTTACTTCTGCCAAGAGAGGATATTAACGGATATAATGGGTTGCCATGGTCTCATTAACATTTTGATCAACAACACACCACTCCTAAACTTGGATTTATGATTGCTAAAATAAATGGAAAAATACATGTAGAATGAAATTAGTTTTATTATCCCATTAAAGGAACCACTTGATTTTGTCAGTTGGGAAAATCTAATAAAATCAGATGTATTAATTAAGTAGAGTAATATAATAAAGCTTCACAATTGTAAAAACTGGATCTGGATAAGGCCCTGCAGAAGAGATGATATATTATCTCATCATCTGAAATATCACGGGGTTTCTTTTGAATTTATTCAACTGGAAAATGTAGGAATTAGATGAGTCCCCTTTTCTTCAGTCAGAAAAAAACTAAGAGGCATTACAGAAGGAAATTATGATGGTAAGAAAACCAAACCATTTAATTCAATGCTATATTTTTACTTTAACAAGTATTAGGCTTACCTTAAAACTTCCAAAGAGAAACTGATTCGATTTAAGTGGTTATTAAACTTGTACATTTTATTTTCACGTACATCTACTTACTAGTTAAATCATAGAATCTGTTGATTTACATGCATTTAATTTAGGTTGAGTAATTCTAAACCCTATAGTAATCTAAAAGGATAAGGTAAATCTTGACTGCCAGCCTGTCCACAAACGGCTAATAATGCCTTATTCTCTACAGCTGGCAGAATATAAAATATTGCAGTTCAAAATTTAATTTTCTTTATTTCATAATAGCATTGAAGCACATTTGAAAAGAACATATGCAACTTAATGGGATACCACCTATTACATCACTAGTGGCATTTACTAAAGAGCAAAACCTGAATAAAAATTAAAAACAAATATTGAATTTTTTGAATAGCAGGTGACATTGAACAGGAGATAGTTTTCCTGTCAGCAGCATTAAATATACTTTTTTTAAAGCAGCATTTTAGATGGAGGAGACCTTTTGAGGCATTACAGTACTAAATCCTGCATTTATTGGGAGTTGCAATATAATGAGATAAATAGATATCACAGAGTAAAGGAAGAATGGATTTGGGGCTGTGTAATTCACAGGGGAGGGTAGAATAAGCTTTACCTAGTAGGATTTAAGATTGCCTTGAAACCCACTGAAGTATTCTGTGAAATCTGAGGGGAGAATCTGGCCTTAAATCATCAAACAAATTAAAAATAGCAAAAAGTTTTGTGAAGACAAGCCATCTGTTCCAATGCATCAGAAGGAGAGAGACTGAGGAATTCTCCAGGAACTCTGCTGGGGTTTAGGAGGGAGGATAGTCACCTACAACTGATGATTCTCTGTGTCTTCACTCAAGTTCATTATTGATCTCAACCTAGCCTAGACTTGAAGGTCATACCTGGGAATTAGAAAGTGAAAACACGTAAGGTCAATATTCTCTCTGGGTCCCAAGGCTCAGTAACAAGAAAAAAACAGACAAACTGATGTAGCCATGGTCTAGAGACTCTGGCTGCACAGTAGGATTGCCCATGGAGTTTTGAAAAAAAAAAAAAAATCCCAATGCCTGGGCCCTACCTCAGGCCAGTTTCAATCACAGAGTCCCGGGGGGATGCTGCAAAGCATTGGGATTGTTAAAACACTGCAGGTGATTTAATGTGCAACTAGCCTTGATAACTTCTGTTCTATAATAAGAATACAAGAGCAGTACTTCCTGTAGAAACAAAGAGGGCCTGATATTTGGCAAATTTAACTCTTGTAAATAGAAGGACAGTGTGGTCTTATCCCTTATGGTCAAGTGCTTCTGTTTCTTTTGTGGACAAAATAATTTCCTAGCGTGTAAATTATCTTTTAAAAAAATCTGGAATAGACATTTCCAAGATTATATCAGCATTTTGGCTGGCAGGAGGAAGTCACAATCTGGTTGCAGAGAGAACCAGTGTATTATATAAGAATATCTTGTTATAGACTAAATTCTGTGATTCCCATGTGCCTGAGAATATCTTTGATGGTTAAGGCAAGCTTTAGGTTATTTTTTCCCCATAGCCAAAAGCATTGGATACGAGGAATTTGAGATTTTGACTATGTTCGGCATTCTAGTTCTTTTATTTGCAAGTCAGAGAACAAATTCAGATGTATAGAATTTAGCAGCTTCATTCAGCAGAAAGCTGAGGGAAAAAATGTCAATGAAGCAAGCACTGATGAGACCCAGCTGATTTTTAGTGACCTGGTGCCATTTTATTATGTCAGTTTGAGTAACTAGCATGTCAGTAGGAAACAACTAACCTAAGAATAAGAAGAGCCACCATCAGGAGTGTGTCTGCTGCAACTTCCCGATGCTACTTGGATTGAGGTCAACCACACACTTCAAGCATAAAAAGGGCAGCATAAGTATCTCATGTACCCACAGGACCCCAAAATGGGAAAGTCTAGGTGATTGTACAGTGAACTAGAGTTGCATGGCTGTGTAGGAAATTTGCTTTTCATTAGCAGAGACCAGTGATATGAGAAACAAAGTCCAGCCACCTACAGGAAAAGTTGATGACCAGGGGAGTTGCCATGAGATAAATTCCCTGAGAAGAGGTTCTGGATATGGCCTCATTCTTAGAAGGATACTTACCACATTAAGGAGGGATCAAGGCAGAAACCCAGACATATACACTGGGCCACTGTGGATGAAAGAGGGTAAAATATCAGCCAAGTAGGGCTCAGGATTTAGCCATGGTGCACTCCATCGATAGCCTCCAAGCCCCAATAGAAGGTAAGACTAAGGCTGGTCAAAAGCTGGCTGCTCCTGCAAGTATTTATACTGAGTCTCGAGCTAGGCTGGTGTGCAGGTGGGGCTCAATAGTGTATTCAAGCCTGGCAGGGGGTATGGATTGGGGGCTGAGGAGGTACAGAAGAAATCAGGCCAGAGCTGATGGACTTGCTCCCAGTGTACATGATCCTGATCTTGCTACTTCCAGAAATTGCCAGCAGTGGTCTACCACATTTCTTTAAAGAAAATGAGCTCATTCCCACCTGCCAAAATAATTTATTACTTTCCTCTCCTCCTCTCCTTATTGCCATTGAGGTGGAACACCAGATATACTGGAAGCAGATGATTCTCTTTTAGAGTCTCAGACTGACCCAGGCTCCAAGCAGAGGCCGTCCATGGGAGTGCACATAGCAGCAGCATCTTTGGAGCTTTTTCTCAAACTAAACATACCACTCCTTTCTTTTTATCTTGTTATTTTCCTGAAAATTCTGAGTATGTCCTATCCCTCCTTTCCTCAGTCCTCCATATCCAGGTCCTGGACAAAATGCAGAAATATCCACTATTTAAGATTCTTTTCCTTGTCACTAAGACACTTGTAAATATGTGTTCAGTGTATTCTCTGCTAGGATGTGAACCTTGCTACTGACTTCTATGAGGGAAGAATCTATGTCTGAAGCAGAGAAAGCTTTAATAAATATCTAAATGAATGAATGAGTGATTCCACTTATCTCGGCATTTTTAATTCACATTCACTGATCTCCCTTTCTGCTTTAACAACTACAACATAGAGAACATTCCAAGTTCTTTTTATTTATTTTTAATCACCTCTTAACCATCATTCTTACTTTAAATGGCTCTAGCTATAACAAGATGGAACAGGTCTATATTTATTCCAAAATATACTATAAAAATTGATTTGAGAGACATTTTCTTATCTCTGTCACCTCAAATTATTGAAGGAAGAAGAGTGTGGCTACTATCAGATGGAATCTAGTTTGTTGACTTTTTAAAAATGGAGATTATACTCTTAGTCCTGCTATCCACCATCATCGACATGACTAAGTAGTTTTATTGTATTGTAGAAAGTCTGCCTCCTCAGAAGACAGCAATACTATGCAGAGGAGTAAGTGAACTGGATAACAGTACATTTATAGGGAAGTTTTAATTATAGTTCCAAGGTTACTATATCATGGTTCTTTTTTAACGTGAGCTCAAGGGACTTGCTTTTTGTTCCTTTGTTATAGCTCACTTATTATTCAGAAACTGTTACATAATAGCTTTGCTGCTTTGATAAGATGTGAAATTACCTTATAATATTGGATTTTAGGCCAAATAAATCAGTTGATGAAAAACACTTGTACGAATCATGGGAATAACTGATGAAAGAATAATGAATGCTCTTACACCTACTGCTGGTTGCTTTAATGATAGCATTCATTAGGTAGGTATAATTTTGTTCAAGCTCAATCTGGATTAACCTGATCTAATAGATTTTTATGGCAAATTTGAGCTTTCACACTTTCCTGATTTTAGAGGATCAATAATGTATGAGCATTGTCCTCCCAACTACCATTACATTTTTGGGTTCTTTGTCTATAAGAACTTAATCCCCATTTCTCCCTTCAATCCAGTTTTTTGTGGTTTATTTTTCATTCTACTATAAATGAACTGTAACTTCTATAAGGAAAGCAGGTTGTCCACTGTGTCTCAACTTTTGATCTCTGGAACCTAAAGCAGAGCCTAGCACAATGAAAGCATGCAATACATACCAGTTACATCATTAAAGATGCAACCTTAACTATCATCCCACTTTGAATAAGGTGAGGGGGAATCTGATTAGCAAGTGCACACATGTTAAAAGTGACTAAATATTGAATCTATCCTACAATCTTATCAGACGTGACTTTTTGGTCTCTGTAGTACTACTCCATGGTTTTCACCAGTTCTCAATAAGCATGGAATATTCTGCTTGGCATGCGAACTGCCCAAGTGGACCACTGTTGTTACTTTCTTCCCCCCCTGGGTCGTACAAATAAACTAGACAATACATATCTATTCCTCCTTATTCAACAAATTCTTCCTTCAGATTACTTTGGACGTTTTCTCTCAAGGACAAAGGGGTTGGGAATATGGAAGGATCTGAAAAAAAGGCCAAGCCAAAAAAAGAAAAAGGAAAATCCCCCAAATATAGTTTTCTTTCAGGGACATGTACTTCTTTGCAGCTTATTGATTTGCTTCTTTCATTTTTTCCTGTCCAGAATGTAAGTTTTTTTTTTGGTTATAAGAGTAATCCATTATATCCCAAACTGCTCCAAGTATTTTTGATGTCCAACTCATGGTAAAAACAATACATTCTCAGTTGTCTTGGCTTTAGTGTTATCCATGGTAGGAGAGGTCAGTGTTAACAGGATTATTTTGATTTTCATTTTGAAAACTTAATGTATGCTGTGTTTTTCTTTAAAAGTGGAATTATTTTTTTAATCAAGTAAGATAATTAAAATTACATGATTAATAAATATTTAAAGTAGCTACTCTGTCTTAGAGAACTTTAGTTTATTGGAAAACAACATGAAATAGCACAAAAGAACATTACAACTTAAAGATAATAACAGAGACAGTATTGTAATACCCTTATTTGACTATATATATATATATTTATATATTATATATATTTTTTAAATTTTAATTCAACAAAAATTAGTCCTGCCAAAGCAATTTATAAGCCATATGATATCCATGGATATATCAAAACACATTCTCCTTTAGAATGAACACTTTTGAAAAAGACAAATTTCTGGGCTGAAAGTGAACTATGAATAAATATTTTTGTTGGTGCCAAAACCGGTTTGGCTCAGTGGATAGAGCATCGGCCTGCGGACTGAAAGGTCCCAGGTTCAGTACCGGTCAAGGGCATGTACCTTGGTTGCGGGCACATTCCCAGTAGTGTGTGTGCAGGAGGCAGCTGATCAATGTTTCTAACTCTCTATCCCTCTCTTTTCTTCTCTGTAAAAAATCAATAAAAAACATTTAAAAAAATATTTCTGTTGGTAGTTTTTGTATTTTGTTTGTTTTATGACCACATCTGTGATCTGGCAGAAAGCCATCAAAGCACCAAGGTTCACTAAGGCAGATTTGGGCAACACCATGATGTTCAAGGGTAGGGGGAGTGTGATTGCTGAGAGTGGGGATTCTGGGGTTGGAGGAGGGCATTGGAGGTAGCATGGATCTTTTTCACATTTTGTTTCTCTCCTGACAGACACATATAAAACAAAGACACGGTAGAAAACAAAACAAGCAAAGGTTAGTCTACATAGCCCTTGCTTCCTTCTTAAAAAGATAAATGTGACTCTACAAGACTTTCGAAAGGTAAATGATTAAGAAAATCATTTAACTTTCTACATTCCTCCCTTTCAAATTAGGGATTATTCTATCTCACTCAGTAAAGATGTCCTGCTTTCAATGGGCCACAAATCCACTGTGTAACATTTTGGAGATCATCTCAACAAAACCTTTCAACATAATGTGGTGTGTGTTTTTTTCAACTGCAGGCCTACATATGTCACCTCTTTATACTCATTACATAGGTAGGAGTTTAAGGCAATAAGTGGAGCAGAACATGCCTCATGTTTTAGAGCCCTTATCTATTTATCTAACTGCTCTAATTTATTCTAAAGTTGATATGCAGTGAACAGTATATATTTTTAAATATATTTTTTATTGATTTCAGAGAGGAAGGGAGAGGGAGAGAGATAGAAACATCAATGATGATGAGAGAGAATTATTGATCAGCTGCCTCCTGCACGCCCCCTACTGGAGATCGAGCCCACAACCCAGGCATGTGCCCTTGACCAGAATAGAACCTGGGACCCCTCAGTCCACAGGCCAATGCTCTATCCACTGAGCCAAACTGGCTAGGGCTGGAGTGAACAATATTTTTATCATTATATTTAAATCTAATAATTCAATTTCTACCACTATTACTCTGCATTTGTCATCTGGTTAAATTTCCTCAACCATTATTGGACCTAGCCTGTTGAGTGAGAGTCGGTGATAGCTCACAGTCCAAAAACATCACAACTTTGTTCTAGTTAGAATTTTTATCTAAAATAAAGAAACCATACTTCCCATTCAATTTTAGCTGTGAAACTAATCCAAAGTAAATAGCAAAACAAATTGCTGCCTTACTGTATGTCTTTTAACAATGAATTCTCCATCTACCTCTGAATTATAAAGATTTCCCATGAGGTTGTATCCAACAAAAATTTGGGGTCATAAAAATATTTTAAACTAACCACTTCTGTTGATTTTAACATAGTTTTAGGTCAAACATAATTTGTTTTCTATGTCTCTTCAGAAGAGATTTTAAAGTTTTTTCTGAATTTCATTGGCCATTACCAAAGCCAGATCATTCAAAGGTAGTCATTGCATTTAGCTTACAAACAAAACCTCCATAACCAAAAATTTTATTACACAGGATGCACTCTGCTCTATTTCTGAAATAGTATAGATCACTGTGATAACAGAATTTTTTTACATATTACTCCAGATGTATATATGATATTGTGATATTGCAGTATGACACAAGGGTCTTATTTTATTTTTGAGATGCTTTGAAGTGGCGTTTTCAGTAAGAGCATTTTGATGGGAGGCCATTTTTATACATTGTACTTAAAAAAACAAAAAACACCAGAGAATTATTTTCAGCATTTTACTATCAAGCGCTAGGCAAAATAGATATTTTTTCCTTCCAACCCTGAGACACACTCCACCAAATACTTCCTACTCCCCTGACAATGAAAATTGAGAATGAGGTAGTTTAGTGGTGGAGTAAAGTCCCAGAGGGCAGAACTGCAAACCACAGAGGATTACTCCCAGGCACTGAAACTTAATGGAGTTTACCCAGTGGGATTTGACATTGATTCCTTTCTTCCTTCCACTGTCTTCCATTTGGAATGGAATGTCTACAACTGTTATTCTATGCTATCCTACATTTGTATTTTTGGAGCAGATAATTTTTTCTGTAATTTTATAAATCCACAGATAGAGAAGAATTTTGCCCCAGAATGCCTCATACCCAGAATCTCACCCACACCTGGTTTAGGGACTTTTGTGCTGATTATTAGATTAGAATTTTTACTTTCAGCTGATGCTATAATGGGTGGAGACTCTGGAGGATATTAGGATGGGGTGAATATATTTTGCATGTGGGATGGATGTGAATCTTAATAATGACAGATGTATCTATGTCCTAGTCTCTGAACCTGGTGAAAGTTACTTTACAAGGCAAAAAGGAACTTCTGGATGTAATCGAGTTCAGGATTTTGAGAATGGGAAATTATCCTAGAATATCTGGGTGAGCCTGATCTCATCACAAGGCTTCATATAAAAGGGACCCAGCAGGAGCCAGTGCTAGAGGAGAAAGTGATGTGATCATGGTGGCAGAGATTGGAACAATGCATTTTGAAGACAGAGGAAGCGGCTACAAGCCAAGGAATACAAGTGGCAACCAGAAGCTGGAAAGGCAAGGAAACCAATTTCCCCTTGAACTTCCCGAAATAACGCAGCCCTGCTGACAGCCCCATGAACCTGATTTTAGATTTCTGATCTCCAGAATTCAAAGATAATAAGTTCATATTGTTTTGGGCCATTAATTAATTTGTAGTAATTTGTTACAACAGTAATAGAGCGCTAATACAGAGGGTCCATATGAAAACGGCTATGTAATGATGGATTCTGGAGGAAAACTAATGATTCCCTGGATATGAAAGGCATACTTCTTGAAAAATTTCAAGCAAATACAGAAAATGAAACTGTGTAATAGGGAAGGAAGTTAGAAATGAAGAAAAGGTCAGGAAGGTGTGCTGCACACATTACTGAGTAATAAAGAAAAGGAATCTTACAGTTTGACAAGACTAGCATCCCTCCCAAATTGCATCAAATACCATTTTCATTTTTGTTTTCTGGGATATTTTCCTCTCCTGTGTCACCAACCTCCACTTCCCCAGAGCATTTTAAGTTAGACCTACAGAGACCCTTTTGAAGGTTAAATGAAGTTCAAGGGCTTCAGTTCTTAGTTTCCCTGCTAAGACAAAAGATACACTAATTAATGGCTTTTATGAAGACTTGGCTTCAAAAGATACACTAATTAATGGCTTTTATGAACACTTGGCTTTTACCAGTAAAAAAAACCCACATAAATAATTTCTCTGAAAAATTTATAACTAATTGCTATTTAGCATAATTTGACTTGAACTTCTTTTTTATGGAAAACAGCTGAATGAAAACAGAGTTGATTATTATGGATTTAAAAGTTTATTCATCTTAATATTAGTCATGCCAAAAGCCTGTATATCACTTTTAAATATTATCCTACAATACATTCCCTGTTTTGCTGTACACTGTGTGTTGGGATGCTTATTAAATAGAATGAGCCTTTGGAGGAGCAAAGAACTTACTTTATTAAATAGACTAAAATCTTTACCACCAGGAATTCTCAGAAAAATAAGTTGTCCCAGGCTGAAACATTTTCTGGAGATATATCTATATCTAACCTATAACTATATCTATATCTGTCTCCTGCATATATATTTGCATGGTTTTTTAAACATATGGCAGTAAACTCTTACAATATATAAATCATATTTATTTGTGATTTTTAAATAATATATGGAATATAAATTAACTTTTCCTCAGTGATACTAGATTAGCAATAATTTCTCTGGTCAGAGCAGAAAAATACAAGAACAAGCCAGTTGCAATGGTAAAATCCTGAGTGTAATATATGGTGTCCAAGATATGCCCAAGGAGAGTCATAGATATGGCTGTGAACTTTCTTCAAAATAGTGCATAAAAAGGTGGTATCATCACTAACGTGAATAAGTCTGTATGAAGATAAAAGGAAAAAATATAAGTAGTCTTGTTACTACAAAGTGAAAAAATCCTTCAGAAATTCCAAATGAAAATGACATGCTCTAATCATTAGAGTCTAATGCAATGAAGGTGTCCTCAACACATCCTATGGTCATTACAACAATTATTTTTAATTATTTTTACAGAACTTTTTCAAATAAAGAACATTATATTGGCTAATGATGTAAAGCCAAAATAAAGTTTGAAAAAAACAATATCTTCTTAAAAATATATTTTTATTGATTTCACAGAGTAAGGGAGAGGGAAAGAGAGAAACATCAATGATTACAGATAATCATTGATTGGTTGCCTCCTGCAGGCCCCACACTGGATCCACACTGGGGATCAAGCCTACAACCCGGGCATGTCCCTGACCTGGAATCGAACCATGACCTCCTGATTCACAGGTTGATGCCCAACCACTGAGCGACACCTGCTGGGAAGAATAAAACAATCTTAAACAGAACCTGCCAAATCTGAAAATCTAAGACTTCCTAAAAGGGGTTGAAATTGTAACTTTGGTCTTCCCTCCGTTGCTTCTTTCCCTCCTTCCTGTCCTCTTTTTTTTTTCTCTCTCTCTCCCTCTTTTCTTTTACTACCTAATAGGACAAATCAAAATGGAATCTAAAATGCTGAGCCCATTTTCTGAGGAAAATATGAAGAAAAATTTTTAAATGATTCTCAAGGTATTGAAGAGGTGAGGGGAAATCTTCCTCTCAACTCAGATGGTACTATATGGAAATGTCACTAATATAGTTTGAAACCCTCTTAGAACATCTTAGTCTCACCTGTTCTCCAGTTCTACTGACCAGCACTCTTGCACAGTTAAAAAAGGGAATGGAAGAGAATTAAGGAAGAGTGGTCATTTTCTATTCAAATGGTTCATATTGCATAAGCAACAAATGGGTTACTAAGAAATGTATTGGTGGCCTGCCTTTATAGATTCTTCACCTGAAGAATAAAAAGTTGTTTTCCTCTGCGTGCCTTTGTGTACTCAGGTTCTGGATTTTGTTGTCCCATGGGTGGGTGGAGTTTGCCCTTATTCCATCCAAGAACATCTTCATCAATTAGAGTCAGCAAATCAATAAGCAGAATGTCCTTTCTCCCATTTCTCAGGCAGTAATATCCTAGATTCTACCACAGTCTAAGAAAGAAGGCAAGAAACTCTGAAATCAGACTTCTTATTAAATTAGGTGAATGCCTTGAGTCCTAGCTTTGATTTGATTGGTACAAAAGCAAAATAATGTGACATTTCTTGCATCCCAAGTGTTGTGGAGCACTTAATATTTATTACTTGTACAAAATAATAACAATAAACATTTTTATATACAGTAGTCTCTCCTTATTCATGGAGGATATGTTCCAGGATCTCCAAACTCTATATATAGTCTGTTTTTTCCTATACACTTAAAGGAAGCACTTTACAGCCTCTCTTTGGCATACCTGGTTTGCCAGCATCACTACTCTTGTGCTTTGGCACCTTTTTAAGTAAAATAGGGGTTGCTTGAACACAAGGACTGCAATACTGCTTAAGTGGATCTGATAACCCAGGTGACTCCCAAGTGACTAACGGGCAAGGAGTACATAGAGGGTGGAGACACTGGACAAAGTGATGATTCATATCCTAGGCAGAATAGAGCCGGACTGCGCAAGATATTAGCATGCTACTCAGAATGGCAAGCAATTTAAAATTTATGAATTGTTTATTTCTGGAATTTTCTATTTAATATTTTTAGACTGCAGTTGACTGTGGGTAACTGAAACTGTGGAAAGTGAAAACATGGCTAAGGAGGGACTACTGTACTCCGGTGTTTGAAATCCAATTCACTAGCTTATAACTATTAACAATGTGTTTTACTCACTAATTTGCACAAAGTATATGGTTCCATCTTTGAGGGTATAATAAAAGTAAATTAAAGCTAGTAGTTAGTAGTTCTGCAATTAAATGGATCAAGTTCCAAGTAATGATCCAAAGTCTTTTATCTTCATACTAGAGGCCCAGTGCACGAAATTTGTGCATGGGAGGGGGTTCTTCCCTCAGCTCAGCCTACACCCTCTCACAACCCGGGACCCCTCGGGGGATGTCCGACTGCCAGTTTAGGCCCAATCCCTGTGGACATCAGCAGTCGGATATCCCTCTCACAATCTGGGACCGCTGGCTCCTAACCACTCGCCTGCCTGCCTGTCTGATCGCCCCTAACCTCTTTGCCTGCCTGCTTGATTGCCCCTAACTGCCTGATCGCCCCTAAACACTCTGCCTGCCTGCCTGATTGCCCTTAACCACCTCTGCCTTGGCCCCCCCGCCACGGCTTCATCCGGAAGGTCGTCCAGAAGGACATCCGGAATGATGTCCGGAAGGTCATTTGGTTGTCCTGTCTAATTAGCAGATTACGCTTTTATTATTATAGATTGTTAATGCAGGCCTCACATTGTTACATATTCCATTATGGGATGAGAGAAAGTTTGGTTTTGCCTTTTTAGTCTCTGTTTACTCTCTCCTTTCCCTTCCCTTCCCTTTATTGCTAGTGTTATACCTCTCTAGCTCTACCTCTATCTTTATTTCCATGTCTATCTCTTTATTATTCTTCAACTCTTAAAAATAATAATATTTAATAGCTAATCTTTATTAAGCATTTAGTGTGTGTCAGGTATAAATCTTCATGAATCTTATTTAGATTTGAAGGAATAGCAAAATGGAGAACAAAGCATTTGTTGCATGTTAAAATATAAAAATAAAATTCAATATACATCTTAAAGTATTAACCATTCATAAGAGGAATACTCACTAAGGATAGTCATGAGAGAAATACCCACTCTGATTACAAGTCTGACTAAACTAACTGGTCAGAATATCATTTACTCAGTTATTTAATTTATGCCTCCCCTTCTTCATTTAACAAGTGTATCTTAGGTGCCAACCATATATCAAGTTATATCAAGAGTTTCAGCCACAAAACAAAGGAAATTTAGTTTCCATTCATCACAACCTCTGACCTGTAGTGAGTATTGCATTTCTGTGCTGGAGCTCTGTCCTAAAGGATCTCTATTCCGACACCCAGATGGCATCTGCCAGCACAGACCTTCATATGCTAAGACTTTACTGATTGCAGCTCCCAGCATTAAGCAACTCTAGATGTGGCAAACTGCCAGGCCATGTCTGGCAGAAGCATTTTTATAGCTTTTACGGGGCAGACTTCTCATTTAAGTGAAATGCCTTGGATAGCAATGGTGCAGGTGTTACAGAACACAGTCAACCACAGCCCTCTGAAATCCTAGTCACTCATGGGCCAGCAGGAGCAGCACACATTAGTAATTGACTTGAAAACCTCCTATAAGGAATCATTTTCAAAACAAGTAGCAAGGTGTCTCTCAGAATGTATCAAATGACTTTAGTTACTTAAAGGTCAGAATGTTTGTTAATTTATAGCGTGGATGGAAATAAATCGGATAAAACAAAGTTTTTCACCCCCTATTTTTCTCCCTGAAAAGTATAAATAAAGCACTGTAAGTGACATGTAATAACTCTGTGCCACTTAAAACTACATATTTCTATCATCAAGTCCAGGTGGCTCATCTTATTCTCTTTTTCTCTTTTTTTCCTTCCTTCTATATTTCTTTTATTTGCAATTGTTTAAATTTGTGATATATTTTCAGCATTCATTGTTTTGCTTTCATGTTTTCATGAGATTTTTTACTGCCTTTGTTTTTGCTGGTTCATAGAAGCAATATATCCCTTTATATATTTATAAATTTATTCTTTTAAGTGATTCATTTTTCAATTATATAGAGATTTCTCTTTCCTCCCAGTGAGATCCTTCCCATAGTCCTTGATCTTTTGCTAGACTATCAAATATTTATTTTCTGGGCATGCTTTTCAGTTGTCTTTTCTTAAATGTATATCTGTGCTAGTGGCATTGTTTTCTGGTATTTTATTTCTATCTTGTTTGACCGTCATGTTGCTAAAATATATACTCAAGTTGGTTTCTCAGAAGCAGGAATTGAAGAATAAAGAAGTAAAAGTTAATAGTTGCACATCAGAAAGTGTATTTATTGTTCCGTTATCCTTGATTAATAGTTCTTTGGACTTGAAACTACACATCCCAAATTATTTTTCTTTTAAAATTTGAAGGCATCACTCCAATATTACTTAACATTTATTTTTTCTCGTAAGAATTCTGTTACAGATTATCTGATATTTAGACTCTAAGTTTGGGATATTTTTTCTTTCTCCTTAGAGTTGTAAAATTTCAAAGACATATGTTAGGACATGACTTGCCTCATCCATTCTGCTTGGAAATAGGTGAGTGTTGAAACCATGCCAGATACTCATGACCAGTTAGAGTATAGAAGTCTTGTTCAGAGCACGCCAGATGTCCAAGGCCACTCTGAGCGTGGGAATCTTACTCATGGTGTCCAGGGACTATACACAGTTGCAATGATGCAGCAATCTCATGGTACACTGCGCATCAGCACATCTCTGTCCACCTCTGTCAGCTTTTTCAGCTGAATCTCTGTTAGATTTTTTTTAAATTGGGGCATGGGTACTATGGGATCCTCTACTCTGACTAGCCCCTGCAGATATGCCATTTTCAGAAATTTGTTGTAAACTTGTTCTGTTTTCTTCACTGTTATAGATTCATATGGTTCTTTGTGCATCTTCACTGTCATTCAGTGGAATTTGAAGAGGGCTGGAGGGAACACTTGTGTAGCAATTTTGCCATCTTGAACCGAACAGGGTGCATATTTTCAATAGCTTAATTGGATGAAGAGCCTACTAAAAAATCTGGCTTTGTGTAGGAAATCTATCCCAGAAGGTTGCCATCACAGATAGGAAACAGAAGCTGCAACCTAAACTTCCACAGACCTGAAATAAATAGGAAATTATCATGCTCAGTCCACTAGCTAGAACTTCTAACAGACTTGCCAGTGATAGAGGCTGAGAATTTTATTTTGCTTCAGTCTAATTTTTTGGTACCCCTTTTTTTCCATAGGCACATATCTAATCAGTTTGAGTAAGTAGGTCTCATAAGATATAGTTAGAAATAATTATTTTTGTCTTCCGCTGTCCCCTTAAATCTGCTTGGTGAATGACTGGATATGTTCTTGCCACTGGAAAAGCCCAAGCCAAACCAAGAGTCCCTGGAAATTACCAAAAGAGTTTTGATTCATTAATTAAATTTGTTTGGTCACAGATACTATAAAAAGTTCAAACATTATTTACAAATTAGTCTTCTGTCTTCTCTTGCTCATCTCTCAGCAGGATAACCTCAGTTTTCATCCCTACTGGGGTTGGAAGAAAGCAAGGGAAGGGTGATCTTATATTCTCTGAGTTTAGCAGATGTTTAAAATGGATTCTCTCATTTGGACTTTAGTGAATCTGCGAAGAATCCCCTATTTGGTCTCTCTTTGTACCTGCCTTTGAAGCATCCATCTTATATGAAAACTGCTGTTTGAAATTTTAACCCTGCTAATTGGCTTCTGTAAATTCTTGCTTGCTAAGACTACTCCCACTTCAGCAAGGCCATTAAATTTTCCCCAGACAAGTTTATCAGTGCTGGCACCAGGCTGGGCCTCTGGTTGAGGTCTCAAAGCCCCAGTACATACGGGCTCTTTAGGAACTTGCAAAAGGGGCCAGAAACACCCCATATTTGGGAGACGAAGAAGGTAGAATCATATAAATAGAGAGAATTCCTGCAGGTTGGGATACGTTTTTCCTCTGGACCCGCACGTAATAAATGTAACTCCCATCTCTCTAAGTATTGCTTTGTTCTTTTTCGGTTTTCTGTTAACACCTTGAGGTGGGCATTGCCTCTTCTTTGCCAGGCTTCTCCTGAGCTTTCTAGCTTCGGTGCCTACACAAGGCTCATACCGTTGGGGTCCTCTTGCCCTGGCAGATTTCCTTCTTAGCAGGATCCTTTTAACAGAGACTCTCTCACTAATCCACTGCATCCACAACTGCAAAGGTTGCACTTCAAGTTCTCAGAGTAATCCTTAGAATTCTTTGTTACTTTTGCTTGGGGTTAGAAGATAGCACCTCTTGTCTCTTCTGCCCAGTTCTCTTCTAGTAAATCCTCCTCTCAGATTTCACCAGTTATGGTCATTGCTCTCAGAATTCTCTTTGGCCAGCATCACCAATAACCTTCATACCTCAGTTAAAACTGAGGAACGAAAAGTCATATTTGAACAGCATGTTATGCAGCAATTAATACTTCTTAGGTCACAGTGTTGAGGACAAGTTTGAATTACTTTTAGAAAACTGTGAACTAAGGAAGATTACTTAGGCTTGAATTTTGTAACTGGAGTAGAATTTCATTAAAAGCAAGGAATTCAATGGAAATGAATGAGTTTTTACCAATGAATGGTTTGAGATAGTGCCTAATATGGAGGTAAATGGTTCTGAGTGAAAGCTGAGAATGAATTTTAAGACATTAAGAGAACATGTATCTGAGTAAAAATTGGCTCCGAGTTAAATAATAAAAATACTGGAAACTAAACAAATTCGGTTGATTGTTGTATGTGCCTGTACACTCTACTTTTAAAAAAATGTCAAAAGACCTAACAAATCGGGTAAAACCTAGAAATATGCATCTAAGCAAGGTGATACATAATCATAATAAATTCTGAAATACTACTGCCTGATATAATATAACTGGACCGCTATTGGGCCTCAATTCTGACAAATTGCAAGTTAACAACTAAATACCTACTAATGAAATGCGGAAATCACACTGAAAGGCTTGGTTATCCTCTGGGCAGGATGCAAAGGTGGCTTCTTTCCCAGGTTCTTGTCCAGGTGGATTTGAAGAATGAAGCCACAGACAAAAGGTGGTATATGGAAAGGTGGAAATTTATTGGAAACAAGTACAGACTTCCGCATGGGGAGGGGGTTCCAAAGGGTTAACCCACTAAGCCCCCTTTTCCTAAGGTTTATAAAGGCTGCAGTTCTTTGTGTCCTGATATTCTCCTTTGATTGGTCACTATAGCAGCTTTGAAGCTCAAACCCCACATGGGGTTCCCTCTTTTTCTCCCCCTCCTGTGGTAGAATTCTCTATTCCCTGTGAAAATCTGTTTTCCACTTTCTCCCTGTTTTTTTTTTTCTACTCCCTGTGGCTTTCCTTATCTCCGTGAATGGGTGTCTTCCTTTCCCTTTAGGCTGTGGAGCCTTTAGTTAGTTGTGAATGTTTGCCTTTTGCCAGCTCCAAGTCCCCAGCCAACTGTGCCTCCCTCCTTGTGAGCCCCCCAATTCCTAAAACTCCCTAAACCTGCCTATTTTACCCCTAAAAAACTCCTTTCAGAAACCCTTGTGTATCTGCACATGAATGACCAGATTGGAATTCTGCACACAATTATGGACAAATTAGACAAATTCATAAGAAAGACAACTCAATGTGGAAATAACCTGAAACCAGGTTGATAAAGAATAGTTGACCTATTATCTTGGATAGAGGGGAAGGAAAATTGATGGACATGATTTTTTTGTGTGTAATGTAAAGGTTAAGGCCTGTTCATGAAAAAAGATTATAATTTTTTTTTTTTTTTTTTTGCTTGATCCCAAGACGCAAGGACAGATGGATATAAATAGAAGGTTTCAGGACAATATAAAGAAATGCTTTGTCACAGAGTTGACAAAAATACATTGGACTACTTTGAGATTAGTTATTATTCAAGGATCAAACTGGAGAGAATTTCAGTTAATGAACTGAAATGGTGGTTCTCTTTTGTTGTTTTGCTTCTTCCTTGTTCAATACAACTTGCTTGCCTGGTAATTTTGGCTGATATGCCCAACTTGACTAATTATTTAAAAATTGTGAGGATGCATTACAATCAGTATAAATATGTTTATTATCATGTAAATCCTTTTTTCATAATGAAAATTGATGTCGGATGGCATAGTCATTCTTCACTCAGTGTACTTTGTTCAAAGACATCTCCATTAACAAGAAAGTCTTACCTTAGCATAGATTTCAAACGCTTTGGTGATTGGTACTATGCTTAAATAAAGCACATCCTGGCATGAAAATGAATGAATGCCTCCTGGCACTCTGTTCTTGTATTCCTCAGAGTTTATGATAATTAAGATGCTTGTTTAATTGCTGTCCTTTTATTTCCACTGGGTTGTGGCAGCTAAAGAGCAGCTTTCAAATCATGTGTGCTACATGCACAGGTAATTTATAAACTCATTTTTGCTATTATAAGCATAGAAAAAAAAATCCTGAATGTCAATAAGTCAATGTTTTCATTATTTTGTGCCTACTCTCGCTGAAGGTACATTTGTTATACTCCTTGTATGGGCAGGATGGCCCTTTGAGTGACTGTATTTCATGAGCATGTCACTTTAGCCATCTTAAGTATGTTTCATATCGCTATAATAATTTTTATAGAATAAGAATAAACCGATAAGCAAAATTGAATCAGAGGCACGGTTACATGGAACAGACTGACAGATGTCAGAGGGGACGAGTATGGGCGGGGGGCCACTGGATGAAAGTAGGTGAAGAGGTTAGTTAATGGGCACAAATAACAGTGTGGTGATGGCCAGAGGGAAAGGGGTAGGGGCTGGGTGGAGGTGGTAAAAGGGGTGGGTGGGAATGGGGCACATCTGTAAGAGTGTCAACAATAAATAAAAAATAACAACAATAACCCATTATGTGCTAACACAAACAGCATTTTTATAAAAATGAATATATGTTCAAAATAAAAGAACTCTTGAGATTTCTTATAGGCGCAACCAGTTTACAAATGCAGTTATTTAAATATCTATAGTTACAAAGTAGCCTTCAAACACATCAGGAACAAATATTTTATTACATATTAGTATTATTAAATAATTACTATCATTTATATATTTTAATAATGCCTTTAGTAATCCTAAATTAATCCATTTTATTATATTCAGAATGCTTAAAAGATATTGAATTTCTGAAGGTTGTTAATGTTATTACAGTACCATAATTGCTTTCCAAGTACTATTCTGTAGCAATCTTTTTTATGATAATGAGTCAGTTTACTTGGGTGTTATTATTGGATCAGAAGTTAATTTTTAATTTCATGTTGAAGGCAGGATGTGTATATTGGATCAAGATGTGAGATGTATTTCTTATTGTGGCTGATGATCAAAAATGTTGTAAGCCACCAGTTCCCTCGCTAAGCCCTTTTAAAAAAGATGGCATATTTTGTTTAGGTCGTCAGTTTATTTCTCTGCCCCAGTGCTTTACCAAGATCATTTTTATTCACATATTTACTGAGCACACACTCAGCAGGGAATGGTTCTCAGAATGACTGAAGAGCTTTTGGCTATAAAACTTACAATGTCTCAACAGTCAATCTGCTCTATTTATTTAACCGAGCTCTAGACATTCCAAGCATAATGATGTTATTTTAATCTTTGGAAATGATTTCAAAAGAGACCAAAAAAGAAAAAAAAATATTACAAATTAGAATGGTTTTACTTATTATGTTTCTTTATGAAAAAGATACCTGTATCAATGGCCTGATAGAGTTGGAAAGAGTAGCCAACCTCCTCATGTGTAATCAGTAACGGTTAATGGAAGCAAGAGGTCATTCAGGTTAAAGGGTAATTTTGATGAAAGAGGAATGAGAAAGACCTACTGTTGATACCTAAGCATTATGCTTCCATTGATTTCTCATTTTGCAACATCACTTTTAAATCTTATTGTTTATCTACACAGGGGGTTATTGCACTATATATAACCTCATTGACTTTAGGAACTGGTAACAATAATTAAAAATTGGAATCAGTTAAGCTTATTATGATGTACAGCCATGATCTATTTTGATTGGCCAGTGCTCCTATTGTACTTGTTTTAAAATGTTTTTCTTAGCATGAATGATTAAAAGTTGTGTCTACAAATTAATTTCACAATATCCCTCGATACAGGTTAAACATAAACATCCTTTACAAAATAGGAGGACTAAAGAAAAAGGGATTCAAGTTTTAACGGAAGAGCTTTGCTTTTCATATAGATAATACAAACACTAAAGACAACTTATTTTTGCCCCATCTTGGGTCAATGAGTTCTAACAGTTTCCATGAAAACCTCAAATACACTTCCTGAGAGAACACAGCACATAGAATGAATATTAACTTTGAATTAAGAAGATGAGCTTAAATCTTGACTTGACCATTGGCTGACTGATCCTGAAATTCTGGCCAAGTGATGTAACCACTGAAATGCAAATTTCCTGTGTGCTAGTTAGCTCTAATTCATAAGGGGCAAGTAACCAATTAGGTTATAATGTTCACTTTATAAATGTCATTTTTGTTCACTGTGTATAACATTTCTCCTAAAGTGGCACATAATTAACCATGTGTCTTCTTCTTGGTTCAGTGGTTTTTATAAGAACCACAATAAATTAAAGGTGCCAGATCGTAGATTTCAGTGAAACAAGTAAAGTGGGCTTGTCCATAAAAACCATTGATATGAACTGTGGAATCGTGAAAAGATAAGTTACAATAAAGATTTCTTACATTTGAAATAAATGCATGTTGACTCTTATGACCTAGGCCAGTGGTCGGCAAACTTATTAGTCAACAGAGCCAAATATCAACAGTACAACGATTGAAATTTCTTTTGAGAGCTGAAAACTGACTTCCGCACATGGGCCAGGAAGTTTCAATCGCACTGTACGTGCGCGCCCGCATGTGGTATTTTGTGGAAGAGCCACACTAAAGGGGCCAAAGAGCCGCATATGGCTCACGAGCCTCAGTTTGCCGACCACTGACCTAGGCTAATGACCACTGTAAACACTGTTAGAAACCATCAATCACTAACTTTTTGTAATCAAACTAATGAGTTGACAGTGCTATGGATTAATGCTAGTATGCTTTCATCTCTCATCAGGCTTTCACAAGTATTGTTTTAACAATCTTGGCAGCCATCACTATGAGAGTATGAGGTAGATTCTCTTAAAGCACAGCCCAGACTTCTGTTTTAATTTTTTAACAGACATTATTCAAAGTAATATACACTTAATGCCTTTCAAATCAGAAGGAAATTCTTATTTACTGAGTGTTTATTACATGTGTGACATGCATTATCTCATTGAATTCAGTAGCAACTCAATGTAATCAATATATTTTATCCCCTCTTTGCTGGTTAGAAACTGCATCTCAGTTGTTATGTCACTTGGCCAAATTTACAAGGTCAGTCAATTCCCAAGTCAAGAACTGTGCTCTCTTAAGAAGTAGTTAAATGAAAATAATATTATTTAGAGTTTTTCTGGAGATTTCTAGGACTCATTGGCCCACCATTGTGAGGTGGCCTCAGGAAGAATAGTTAGTCTGTAAGTGAATAGTTTCATGATTTTACTTAACCTGTTAGGCTCAGTGAATCACAAACTACCATAGTAATGGTTGTTGAAAGTACAGTAGACCCCCTTATCAGTAGTTTCACTTTATGTGATTTCAGTGACTGATAGTCAACCATGGTCCAAAAATATTAAATGGAAAATTCCAGAAATAAATAATTCATTAGTTTTAAACTGCATGCCATTCTAAGTAGTGTGATGAAATCTTGTGGCCCGCTCTATCCTGCACGACATGAGTCATCCATTTCTACAGTGTATCCACACTGTATACGCCCCTTAGTCATTTAGTAGTCTTCTTAGTAGTTATCAGATTAATTGTGGTGGTATTACAGTGCTGTGTTCACATGACCATTATTTTACCCAAAATGGTTCCAAAGTGCTGGCATTTCAGATTTGACAAAGAAAAACCATAAAGTGCTTCTTTTGAGTGAAAAGACTTAAAGTTCTTCCTTAATAAGGAAGGGAAAAAAATGTGGTATGCTAAGGTTGCTAAGATCTACAGTACCAATGAATCTTCTATCTGAGAAATTGTGAAGAAGGGAAAATAAATCTGTGCTAGTTGCTAGTTTTGATTCTCCTCCTGATGTATCATCAGAAAGTCAATGGTAGCTTAATGCCAAGTCATAGTGCCTGCGTCATCCACCTCACTCCATCTCACCACGTAGGTTTTTTATCATCTCACATCATTGCAACAAGAAGGGTGAGTATAGTACAATAAGATATTTTGAGAGAAAAAGATCACATTCATGTAACTTCTATTAGTGTTAAAATTGTTTAATTGTACTGTTATTTATTGTTTTTAATATCTTACGGTGCCTAATTTATAAATTAAAATTTGTCTTATGTGTTAAATAGTTGTTTTTTTTTACTTTTCCAGAAAAAAGTAGTCATTAGGAAAGTGATTTTGTGCCCTCCGGTTTAATAATACCATAAGGAAATGAAATAGCTTGACCAGAGCTGAGGAAAATATATCTAAATGAAAACAGATTCATAGTCTTATCAAATAATAAATATGCCCCAGAATTGAGACTATTGGGAGCTACTGTGCTTTCAAATAGTATCATATAAAAAGACAATTGCAAATTGTTTTAAAGCACACAGTACCTTTCCTGAGTAAATGAGGTGTTAGTGCTTAATCACAGCCCATAAATATTATAACAACCTTTAATCTAGTTTCTCTTTCTCAAGAATAATTGGCATTATACTTACTACTGATACACAAGTATTTATGAGATGCTTTCTATTTGCCCAGCACCATGCTAGACACACTATGAAAAATATAGGAAGCCCTGGCTGGGCGGCTCAGTTGGTTAGAGCATTGTCTGGATACATCAAAGTTGCAGGTTCAATCCTCGGTCAGGGCACATACAAGAATCAACCAATGAATGCATAGATAAGTGGAACAACAAATCGATAGTTCTCTATCTCTCTCCCCCATCCCCTCTCTTTCTCCCCCACCTCTAAAATCAATTTTTAAAAAATTAAAAAAATATATAGGAAATATGTGAAGCAAGTCCCTTATCCATAAGTAGAGGCAGTTTGTGAGCAGTGATAATGGAAGACATCATAAAATTGCCATGCATGTTAGCAGCAAGTACCACTGGAATTTAGAAAATGTAAAAGACTGATAGAAGGTAAAGCAGCTAGGATGGCTGTAGGGGGGATTTTAGACAGAATGCTTTTATCCATAGCATGATTCTTACTCAGAGAAGGAAGACTTTTAAATTATACCTGAGCTAATGTAGTTTAATACACTGAGATGTATCCTGATAACCTCTTCAACTCTGAAAATACACAGTGATGATTTAGCTTGCTATTTTCATTGACTGTTGACTTTTCACCAACTTTAATCAGAAACAAGTTCCATGGGCCTGATTGTTTCAGAACCAATGTGTCTGATAATAGTGTTATTGTTAGATTCCAATAATACTATATCATATTATGTTATCAGAGTGGGCTGCTATAATCAGAAGAGCAAAATATATTTTTCTTTTGGAATTTTTACTGAGCATTTACAAGACTATTAAATAGGATCTTAATAGATTACCTCCTAAAAAATTAGTCCAGCAAAATAATCCCTCTATCCCTTAGAGTGCAACTCCAAAGTGAAGCTCTAAATCAAACAAGGTTTTTGTAGCAGTCTAAAGGTCTGTATATATAGGAGATTTAGAGATGACTCAAAATTTATACATGACTTCTATGCATTGGCACCAATATTACTTCTGTGCTTTTCATTGTTGCAAATGACAGAATTGGCAACCAATAAAATCCTATAACATACCCAATGAAGTTCAGTGTCAGTAGTGAATAGTGGGTGGAATAATGGTGAATAATGGAAGAAACAGGATGGTTTGACAAACTAATGAGCAGTAACTACAAAAAATATCAATAAGTAGAAAATACTGTAAATTTACTGGGTGAAAGTAATGTGGGGCTCCTCATTACAGGAATATAAAGTTGAGCTATCAAAGATACTGCTATCGGAGAAAGGCGTGGATTCAGTCAGAACAGTGTAGGTCTACTCATAATCCCTTTCTGCTGTTAGCCTGGGATCCAACTGTGTAATTTCTGGTTAGTGATTCCAGGCTTTAAATATTTTGTTGGTGTTCAGTTTCTATACAACCTTATCATCCACTAAGAATTTAAAAATCATATTCCCTGTTCAACTGTTAATGTTGGGACCCATATTTAGATTTATAAGCTTTTCCCTCTTTTTAATTTTGTTTTGGGTTTTTGATTCATGAATTTTATTTCTGTTAGCCAAAAAGACATATAAGAATGGAAGGTTAGCAAATTTCAGTTTAGTTCTGTAATGTTGAGAATTTAAACAGTTTATAAAATTGTTTAAAGGCATGATGTATTTCAAGAAACAAGGGCAGATCTATAAACCAGAAAAACTCACTGCATTCTGGGGTTAGCCCTAGAGAAGCTTAGTGAGCCCTGGATGATTAAGCATGTCTTTTGCATCTCTAAAGTGTTTTGAAATATAGATAAATGACCAACATGGTCATTACAATCCATGTCTCCCATGATTATTGGCCTCGGAAGTGATATGAACCATTATATCTGTGTATATTCTACTTGTTGTACATAGACTCATAGTCTTAGAACACATACAAATCATTACTCTACAGCTTCTTCTTTGAATCACAAATGATGCACACTAAGTCCAATCTTCCAAAATTATTGCATGAAGTAGAAGAAAGGCATAGGCATAGTTATGGCAGCAAATAGAAAAGGTCATTATTTGGTATTGGAATGTTATAAAAAGTGACAGGATTAAGCAAAGAAAAATAAGAAAGGCTCATGGACAGTGGGAAGTTTCTTCCTTCTCCCAGCTGAAGCCTGGACTCAGTGCCTCCATAAGTACAGCGGGTAGAGTCAGCATCTTTTCTCACCACCCCTGGCTCTTCTAGGCTTTTTCCACATTCAGAGTGCTGCCCCTTGATTCCCTAGGTTGAAACTGGATGATTTCTGTGTGTTTTTAAAATTGAATTTATTGGGGTGACATTGATTAATAAAATTACATAGGTTTCAGGTATACAATTCTATAATACTAGTATATTCTCTGTATGTTGTATTGTGTGTTCATCACTCCAAGTCAAGTTTCCTTCCATCAATGTATATCCCCTTTTATCCTCACCTTCCTCTCCCTCCACCTCCCCCACCCCAGTCCCCCTTTTTTCTCTGGTAATTATCATATTATTATCTGTTTATGAGGTGGGTTGTTTTTTGTTGTTGTTTGTTTGTTTTTTGCTTAATACCTTCACCTTTCTCACCCAGCTCCTATATCCCACTACCCTCTCTGGCAGCTGTCACTCTGTTCTCTGTATCTATGTTTCTATTTTGTTTGTTTATTTTGTTCATTAGAGTCCACATATAAGTGAAATCATATGGTAGATCTTTGAAATACCAGAAAGTAACTTTAAAAAGCTGAAGAAAGGAAATGTTATGGAGATTGTTTGGAGTAGGCTTGGTGAGAAAGAATCTATTTGTCTTCTGCTCACAACTCATTAGGACCAGTTTATGCAGTAAAACAGATACACCAAAAACGTTTCTCCCCAGTATAATTAATAACTGAAAATCCTTTGGTGCAAAGAGCTTTTAAACTGCACAAGCTGTATTGTCAAGATCAAGCTGAGGGTTTCCATCCAAATAAACAAACTGAATATATCAGCTCAGGGTTTGTCATCATCATTATTTCAGCAATCAGTGCCTGTCTATAGAGGCACTATAACCCGGGACCCTAGAGCAGCAACCAGAAGACCTGATTACTAACCTTGTCCCTGCCACTGCTCACTAGGGGTCAACTTTTAAATCTATGCTTCTTTTTCCACATTTGCGATGAGCAGTGATCATCTCCAGGATAGATTCCCCTTCTCTTAAAACAGGGAAGTTTCCTTTATCTTTCTTTTCCTAGTGCCAACAGCATTGCCTGGCACAGAGGAGATACTCAATAAATATTGAATGAATGACTTTCCTGTCTCGCTCACAAGAATACTGTGAAGATCAAATGAGATGATAGACATGACAACATATTTTGAGCACTACATCAAAGCCAAAGGTATACACAAAGTCATTCTGCAAGATGAAAATGTTTTGAAATGTCCAGATGTCATCTTTCCCAGGCACATTTGGCATCACTAATCATTCAATTACATTTATTAACTGCCTAACATATTAAGGTTTGTGCTTTGATATGTCTGTTCCAATCTTTCTTGAGTATAACACATGCCGTGAGTATAAGGATTTTGAAAGGAACCAAAGAGGCAAAGGAAAATAAAGTTTGGAATTTAAAAAAAGTCTCCCTAAGAATAAAATACAAGAAAATTCAGGAAAACTCTCCTGCTACAAAATGAGGAAAGGTGCCAGAAGATCTGATTTTTATAGGCATCTAAAAATGATGGTGACAATAATGTAATTCTAGATCAGTGGACTGGCAGACAAGCATACTATACAAAGAAGCCAGATGCTGGAGCTTCATTGATCACTGAAATGCCACCTGCTAAAATGCCAGAAGGACGACGTAATTAAAATTATGTAATCCGAGGAGGACCCTTTTTCTCCCAACTTGGAACTTTCAAAAGTGTTCGCTACAGTAGTGTGTGTGTGTGTGTGTGTGTGTGTGTGTGTGTGTGTGTGTGTTGATTTTCAAAATGATGAAGCAAAAATAGTTTGCAGGCCATATTTAGATTGAGGCAAGCCTGTAAGTCCTAGGGCTCTCTCATCTTCTGCTCATTTTTTTTACAGCTGACAATGAGAATATACACTTTTGTAACAGCCGTTCCTTTTTATAGCCAAGGGGATTGTCGAGAAGGATTGTGGGTTTAGAGCAATAATAGAAGACTTACATATATGACACCTGATTCCCAGCAGCAGGCAGACAATGAAGTTTGAAAGTATCCTGTTTAGATTCTGTGCCTTGGGGTGAGCATGGGCGAAGGAAGAGAATTATTTTCCCATCGTTTTGAAGTCAACATTGCATTTTAACCAAATGCACATCCATATGCCTGTACTTCTTTCCCCAGCTGCTCCTTCTGGTTTATTTGTTGACTTGTGCAAGCTACATCTTGCCAGTGGTTTTATCAGCCTCTCCTGCTACTATAAATCTACCCTATTACTTAATATGCTACAGGAAGTGATTTGTATCGGTGACTGTAAACAGGGCTGGCAGTCTCTCTGGATGACAGGCTCTTGATGAAGCCTGCATTCTCTGTGCAGGGCAGCCTGTATTGAGTGCAAATCCAGTTTTACACATTCCATTGGCAGTTGCCATTTACCACTTTAAACTAATTTTGAGCTTTATAGCTGCTTTGGTTGTTATTTTATATATGATTCACACTTTCCCATATTTCTTTTCTTTTTTAATAGAGTGGAAGGGTGGAAGAGCAGGGGGCAGAGAGAGAGAAACATCGATGTGAAAGAGACACATAGATTGCTTTCCTCCTTCACTGGCCCCAACCAGGACTGGCCCTTGCCTGGGAATCAAGCACACGCCCCTTCGGTGCATGGGCCGATGCTCCAACCATTGAAACCACTGGCCAGGGCGATATTTCTTTGAAGTAATGCAGCAACAAGGTTCCTATAATAATCAAGAGATTTTGCACAGGTTTAAATGCCTATTATGGAATGAATATTAAGAACAAATCTCACCAAAAGGGGGAAGAACACACCTATTTAAAAGAAACATATATTAGCCTCTCCATATTATCTTAAACTAGAGGCTCAATGCACGAAATTCGTGCAAGAGTAGGCCTTCCTTCCCCTGGCTTCCGGCACCAGCTTCCCTCTAGCACCCGGGATCCGGGCTTCCCTCGCAGCACTGGCTTCATCTAGAAGGTCGTCTGGAAGGACATCCAGAAGGACATCTGGTCTAATTAGCATATCACACTTTTATTATTAAAGATAATATGAGTTTTAAAGGATTAAGGGCAGTGCAGTAATACAGGTGAGAAATATCACTTTTGCATACATCTTCAGATGATATATAATTCCCCAATTGCATGCTGTGCAGACCACTGCCAGAGTTGGGTTATCAGAATGAACTCCTGTGGAAAATTAGTATGGGAATAAGAAAATTACTGTGCTGTATAGTCTTTTACTTCATATTCAGTGCCAGGTTTGCTCAGGTTGTTCTTTTTCTTTTCCTTTTGAATTTATGCACACAAATATATATTTGTATCTGAGTATCAAAACTATAATGATCCAGTGTCTTGGTATATGATTTATATGCACTAATTTTGTAATTATGAGTACAGTAGATGCATGTGCAAAAACAGAGGCACTCAGAAAATGTGTTCATTGAATTTAAATGAAATCAGAATTCCTATTTAAAAACTGAACTGACTCAGTATTACTCTGACATGACATAGCATACCATTTGTTGCTATTTTGAGGCGCCTTTTCTTCATTTCATCAATTTGTCAAACTAAGGCATGTAACCTAAAGCAACCGCTAAAGCAACAATCCAGGAATTGTTTCCTATGACATGAAAGAAAAATATTTCCCATCTAAGATGCACATATCCAACTATTTGAATAGCAATGAAGCAACTTGAACTGCTGTTGCATATGACCTCTAATCATTACCAATACAATGCATTAGATTTTTTTTACCTCGGCAGTAGGACGTTTTTCTGAAAAATCATGTTCATAGTTTATTGGCCCCGTGGAGTGTTGATAGAAGTTTGAATCCTGTGGGGCACTCAGGCTTTGTCTGTCATTATTTCAGTTTCTAACGGATACAGCGAAGCAGCCAGTGTCTATTGTGTTCTCTTTTGTGTTCTCAGTGCCTAGCACATTGACTGGGACACAGAAAATCTTAAACGTTATTGAATGGGTGGATGGGTGGATGGGTGGGTGGGTGGATGGGTGAATAGTAAACTACGTATCCTGACAAATGCTCACAATTGGGTAGTGACAGAGTCCTCAGGGATGCTCATGCACTGCTGGTAGTCATGTAAACTGACAAAACCACTTTGAAAAGGGTGTATCATTTTCTAGTTAAGTGGAAGATATACGTACCCTGTGACTGTGTGCATCCCACTGCTAGATATGTATCTGAGAGAAATGCCTGATTATGTGCTGCAGAATACAAGGAAAAATAGTTCATTATTGTTGTTGTAGTTAATCCTCACCTGAGGATATCTTCCCATTGATTTTTAGAGAGTGGAAGGGAGAGGGAGAGACACAGAGAGAAAAACATCAATGAGAGAGAGACACATCGATTGGCTGCCTCCCACACACGCCCCAACCTGGGGCAGGATCTGCCCTGCAGCCCAGCTACATGATCGGGTATTGAACCCAAGACCCTCTGGTGAGCAAGCTGATGCTCTAAGCACTGGGCAGTGTTGGCCAGCGCTGTGATGAAAGATTTTATCTCAGCAACTTTCAAATATACAATATAGTGTTGTTAACTACACTGTAGCACTGGCAAAATATCACTAATAACTTTCTCTTGATAACTAATACTATACTTATCAAGTCATCATGATCATTTGTAATGTTGGATTCTTAAAATACTGTATTAAAATCAATAGTCAAGTAATCCTACCCATTATGTCTCTATCTTGATGAAGCCATTGAGAACCAAATGAATTGGCTAAGTTTAGGTAAATATGAGTCCTAAAGGCCAGAAGTGCCAGTCTTGGTTCTCGGCAATACTGCATATTACTCCTAAATTTCTCTTCTATCAATAAAGTTATGGAGATAATGCTCAACCTTATTCCTGGTCTGACTCCAGGCTTCTTCTCTTTGAAGCTATTCATTTCATCATACATCTTAGTTTTTCAACTTCCTTTCCTCTGTAGTCTAGTTGAAGTAGGGTGAATAGGATGGGCCCATGGCTTGATAGTATTTGTTGATTCTACTGTGAGCTAAATTGTGTGTAAAAGAAATCATGTGTTTTCGTGCAGAGGGCTGGCTGTACAGGTAGAGACTTTGAGGAAAGATTGAAATTAGTGCAGAAGTTTTTGAACATCAGGAAGCCCATTAGAATAAGAACCTAAGGTTGGAATTAATAAATTAATGAATTTAGCTTTTTATTTTTTAGTATGAATTTTGACATATTTTTGAATATGTCAAAATTCATACTAAAATTCATACCTTCCCCTCATCCCCACTTCCCTCGGGCAATCACCATACTGTTGTCTGTGTCCATGAGTCTTTCTCGCTCTCTCTCTCTCTCTTTTTTTCCCCCCTTTGCTTTTATACTGGAAATATACAATATGACATTATAAATGCTAACATTTATAAAAAGCACATACCATGAAGCTATAAACAAAAATGCAGTTTCCCACTGCAATAGCTCCTCTAGAATTTTTATAAATCAATAAGAGAGTTTAGGCCTAAAACATAAACCATTTTGTATGTTTTTATGAAGCCTTTATATAATATTAATTAATTGTTTAGTTCAGCGGTTTAATTAAAGAAAACTAAATTTTAAAATGACACAAAAACCTCTTCCTAAAAGCCTTTTATTCCTATTTATTTATGAATTTAATTTATTGAGGAGGCATCTATATATAATAGAGAAATATGCTAATTAACTGGGACACCTTAATGGGTTGACCGGACAGGAGGAGGTTGCATGCGCAGCGTGGGGGTGGGGCAGAAGGGGCCTCCGCGCACCTGCACTGAGGATGAGCCTGATCAGCAGTGGCCATGGCTGCTGCGGGGCCTGGAAAGTGAGGCAGGGCCGGACCGGCAATGACCACAGCTGCTGCGGGGCTGGGGAGCGAGGCAGGGTCGGACCGGGGACTTGAGGGTGGGCAGCGCCACACGATTTTGAATCGCACGCTGGGCTCCTAGTTGGTTAATAAGATTATATAGGTTTCAGATATACAATTCTACAAGACATCATCTTTATATTGTATTGTGTGTTTACCCCCAAAGTCAAGTCTCCTTCCATGACCTTTTATCCCCCCTTTCTACCTTCTTGTACTTTCCCCTCATCCCCACTTCCCTCGGGCAATCACCATACTGTTGTCTGTGTCCATGAGTCTTTCTCGCTCGCTCTCTCTCTTTTTTTTCCCCCTTTGCTTGTATACTGGAAATCAATATAGGATGTTTTGGAAGTACGGTACAAGACAATGATCTCTATTTTCTTAAGAGAATTGTGAGCACCAGTAAGAGGACAGTATCATGGTAATTACATTTTTCAATCCCACATCTCCATTGACCTCAAGGAGGAAGGGCAGACTGGTTAGAGAGAACCAGTGGGAAAAGCATATTTTATCTGTGACCCCCCGTTCTGGGAATGTGCTCTTCCTGCTTAATGGACATGGTCCAGATTTCAGACATAACATCCCCCAGTTATCCTGGGAGTAGAGTTGGAAGGCACTAGAAAGGGCTGCAGTGAGTGTGCCAGTTGTGTGTGTGCTGCCCATAAAGGAAACCAACGTTTATGTGACTACCTTAGTAATAAATGCAAATTCATTTAGAATGTGATGGAATCATCATTATCCACTCGCCCTTATGCTGCAACCAGTCTTTTTTTTTTTTTTAATTAACAAATGAACGAAAATAGTGCCTGAAGATTGTGTTTAAGTTTCAGAGTACAGAACTGAAAATATATAATTAATGGCAACAACTATTTACTTAGACTAATAAAGCACTTCATATTAAATTATTGGTTGTATAAACTATCTTGCAGGAGAGAGAAATTTGATAGGGCAGCTTTTAATTCAGCCTTCAAGGTATCAATAGCAATATTATTTGAATATAATTTTGACATAATATAATTCTAACCCAAAATTCTTTGTCTTTCATCTATATCACTTTATTTGCATGTTTTCTTCTTGGTTCATGTGCTTATTTGTTGTTGGGTTGATTGGTTAGTTTGGGCTATGTCTAGTTCCAAAAGGAACTTGAAGCAGCTTATACTAGTATATGTGTACGTTTACAAATTCAAGTTTATAAAAATGTCACTTTTTACAAAGTTATTTTCTCTGACTCGACTCCCCCAGGAGCTGGCGGAAAAATTAACCTCAGTGCTTTCTGCATTCTCTCTCATCCTGGGGTGGTGTCTTTCAGAATGCCAGGGCAATGCTTTTGCAGGTCACCATCCTAAGCAGGTTTTAGGGAAGCTTCATTGTCCCCGACTGTGTAACTCCTCAGCTCTCCACCACTCAGGCCTACCCTGGGGACCCAGGGACTTTCTCTGAGACTGCCGATGGTCTAGCCTGCCTGGACGCTCAGCCTGCCTGGACACTCCATGTAGGCTCTAAACCAAGCATGTCAAACTCAAAGGCTATCACGGGCCAAATAAACAAGGTTGAAGTTTATGTGGGCCACAAAAAAAACAAAAGCTTCAATTTTCATAGGAACATAGGTTTATTTCTATAGAGACATTCTGGATACAAAGGGCTGAAATAAATGAGTAATTGTTAACATAAAATAATAGAACATTTTAATAAAAATTAATATTTTTTCTTGAACATTAACGTACCAGACACTGAACTGCACAAATTAATAATCGTAACACAAATAAACCTATTTTTCTTGTTCTCCGAAAGCGAAATAGTTCCTGTTGCGCACACCGAACAAGTCAGTATGGGACTAATGACGTGGCAATCAGCTGCTAAAATGTTCGCTGCCAGTATTAGTGGAACGGTGCGCCTGCGCGTAAGATAAATGAATGCAACACGATTATAGTAATCAGTCACTAGCGAATGTTGTAGTTCATTATTAATAATTATGTATAACAGGATATTGTAAAAATTAAGTTATAACATTTTTATTAAAATGTTTCTTACATACCGTTATGTTGGCTGGGCCGTGAGTTTGACATGCTTGCTCTAAACCTAAAGGGACTGGCCATGTCCTAGTGGTGCTGACAGAGGCAGGGCCTATCCCTGCTGTTCTGGCTCTCATTGGCGGTTCTCTAGTTTCATGCATTCCCTCACCCCACCCCCTCTTCATCCACAAAAGCCTTTTCCCTCTTCCACAAATCCCCTTTATATTCTTTTAAGAATATAGGCATCTGGAAAACAAAAGCAAGAAATACCTTGCATGCTATTTGCCTTTCATGGCTGTGCCTAATAGTAAGTATGTCACCCATGATATAACCTGAGAACATAACACCATAGGACAGTTGAGGAATAGGCAGATTTATAAGAGGTTGAAGTGATTTGGTGCAAGAACATTACTCTTTGATTTAATTTATAAATACATATATTTATCTCCACGCCATCTCCCAAAGGGGAATTGGGGAGTTTACACAAATACCGTACACTACAAAAGATAAAACACATTGCCCCGCTAGTGTAGCTCAGTGGTTGAGCCTTGACCTATGAACCAGGAGTTCATGGTTCCATTCCCTGTCAGGGCACATGCCCGGGTTGCAGGCTTGATCCCCAGTAGGGGGTGTGCAGGAGGCAGCCGATCAATGATTCTCATCATTGATATTTCTCTCTCTCTCCCTCTCCCTTCCTCTCTGAAATCAGTAAAAAATATTTTTAAAAAGGATAAAATACATAATAAAGGAAATTTGAATGTGTATGGGGGGGGGGCTTTTAAAGTAATACAAGTCAAGATCAAGATTAGTACCCAATATTGAATGCTAAGACTCAGTTCAAAATTTCTCTCTGAGTATCCTAGAGTGGAACCCTAGCAACACAAACCTTCAGACACTTCACAGGGTCCAACAAGATAAATTTGAGCTAAGTGTCAAGGGAAACATAGCTATCTGTTCTTAAGAGAATTTCTTCCATGGATCCACATAAAGGAGAAACTCTCTCAATAGTGAACAATGTCCTCTACTTAAACAAATTCATACATTCAATGTAATATGAGTTCCCATTGAAAGCAAATACATACAAGGTTACAATGAAAAAAGTGGAGACTTAGGAAACAAAGAGACAGAATTTGGATTTCAGCTCTGCCACTGCCTCAGGTGTGACCACAGTTAAGTTTTCCCTCTGGCGGGCCTCAGTTTCCTCCCTTGGAGAGAAAAGCACCCACTTCCTAGGATGGTGAGCATAAATAATTCCTGTAATGACAATGTCTGGCCAATGCAGAAAGGCAGTTTAATGTTAGCTTCTAATTTTTTTCATTATTCTTCATAATTACTTGTTCAACACATGTTTATTGCTATATGCATGGTTCCATTCCAGATGCGGGGGATGCAACAATGAGCAAAACAAATCAAAATTCCTGCCTGCAGAGAGCTTGGATTAGACTAGGAGGAGACAATCAAATTATGTAGAAGACCATCAATGCTGGGGGTGAGTAGGAAGGAATGAGGATAAATAGTGCTAAAGTAAGTGTGGGTGGTATTAATTTTAAACAAGGTAGCTGGGGGGTCGGGGGGTGGCTCTCCTGAAGCATTAGAGAGAAGGCATAAATATGTCTGAAGGAAGCCTGCCAGACAGAGGGAGCAGAGTGGCTGTTCAGAGTGTTTGAGGAATGATAAATGGACCGGTCTATCTAAAACAAGAATGAGGAGGAGAGTGATAGGAGATGAGGTCAGAGAGCTAATGAGGGCCCAGACCCAGCAGGCCCTTGTAGACCGCTTGTTGCCTTCTTAGTGCAGTGGGGGCTAGTGGAGAATTTGAGCAGAAGAGTAATATCATCTGACTTATATTTGAATAAGGTCATCTGATTCTTCTGTCAGGAGGCTCTTGGATTTACATAGGTGACTAGCAATAGTAGCTTACATCTTGGTGGTAGCAATGGAGGTGGCAAAAACTAGTCAACATCTGTATTATTATTATTTTTTTGAGGTTAGAGACAACAAAATGTGATGAAGAATTACATGTGGAATATCAGGAAAAGTTTGGACCCAAAGTTTTTTTGTCTGAGCAAATGGAAAGATGGATAAAGCCAGAGAGGTACTGAGAGAAGATTACAGGAGTAACCAGTTTTTAGGGAGAATAATATCACTGTTATTGTTAATACTATTGTTCCTCAGAGCAAAGTAGTGGCATACCTCCAGATGTAATTCACAGAAAGCACTTCTATGAGGATCTGAGAGAAAACAGTGTAAGTGTGCAGATTGTTGATGGTCTAACTAAAGCAAGGATAAAATTTAGGATATTAGGAGAAAATTAATGAACTGCTTATCCTTCAGGCAACCTTCCATTTATTTCTTATAACTGCAATGTTGATAATATTTGGACAACAGAGAATTCTTTGGCATGAAACTGCCCTGTTTATGCTGCTGCCTAGGAAAAGTCCATGTGCTTTGATGATCAGTTGAGTGGATAGCATAATTAATTACCTACAGTTTAAATAAAAAAAGACTTGTAGTTACAGAGATAATCATTCCACCTTCACAGAGAGGAAGGTGAGGGAGTAAATGGTTGGGGCAAATATTTTCATTAGAAAACAACACTTAGACAAATGGGAAAATAAAAGCCTCCAAATTCTTTTCCATGAGTATTGCTCTAATAACTTTGACTTGGAGAAATTTCAAACCAGTATTACCAACCTTCTACCACAGAAAAATTTCATTAATGGACCTGTGAGAATTTTAATTTTAAAGTCATATAACTTCTTGATGAATTCTGCAAGACTAATTAAGTTGCAAAAATGCATCTCTGAGTAGCTAAGTGGGCTAACCTTCTATAAGATGTTATGGTTACAAGACAATATTGTGTTATAGGACATCTCCTTCAAATGGAGATATGTTTTTGCTTTTAGAATATTAGTCCTTAAGTCATTTTATTAGTAATAATTGCACATAATGTTCAGTTGTCTATTGAGACTTCTCTTTGAGATAATAAAAATACAGCATTGCCAGTTTTCTATGTACTGTTCCTTTTAAAGGTGCTTGCATGCAAATTTGCCCAAAGCAGTTTAAAGTCATTAAGAAAAGATGGGCAAGGCCCACTGCTCTTTTAGATGATTTAAAATTTTTATCTGAAATTTGGTCAGCCTCTCTGAAAAAGATGATTGCTTGAAAATTTTGGGGAGAGAGTATCCTCTGCAATTCTAAGAAAACTATCTAGCCCTAGCCAGTTTGCTCAGTGGTTAGAGTGTCTGCCCACGGACTGAAGGGTTGTGGTTCAATTCTGGTCAAGGGCATGCATTGTAGTTGCAGGTTCGATCCCTGGCCCCGGTGGGGGCACATGCAAGAGGCAGCCAATAGAAGTGTTTGTCTCGCATTGATGTTTCCCTGTCTCTGTTTCTTCCCCTCCCTTCCCCTCTCCCTAAAAAAAAAAAAAAAATGGAAAAAATATCCTTGAGTAAGGATTAACAAAGCAAACAAACAAAAAAGAAAATATAAAAATGGGGAGAAATCTGCAACAACACTGGAACTAAGGAATAAAACCATAAAATGCCACCAAGTTCAAATGTTTTCTGCTAGAATCAATGGAGCTGGGCATGCATAAAGAAGAATCTACTTGAAAATCACTGTCCCAGAAGAGAAGGATTATCTCATAGGAGATATGCCATTGATATCCTGGAGGACATAAGCCTTCCTGGGCTTGGAGGAGTGAACTGAGAGACTGACCAGGCAAATCCATTTACAGCCCTGTTGAGTCACCTGGACCAGCAGAAATTCCCTACATTGTAGTGGCACTGGAGCTGAAAACTGAAAAAAGTAAAAGGAACAGAAAAGCTGCAGTAACACTGACTATAGTGAGTTGGCTCAACATGCTAGTAACTTCCAAGGTGAAATTCAATGGGACTCCAGGAGCTGTTGATCTGGAATAGTGGTTACCTGATACTAAGTGGGAGGTTGTGTTGACTATAAAGTTAGTAATATTGGTCCAAAGAAATTTCACTATTTCTGATCCTGGAAGAAAGCTGGGTGTCACCAACCTTATTTCTGCAGAGACAGAAGAGAAAGCATGAAGAATTGGACTTGGCCTGGTAGGGTCCTTTTTAGCCTGAGTGGCTCCACTCCTCATACACATTACGTCAACACATTAGCAGCAAGTCCTGCAGTTTGAGCATCAGAAGAAGTTCTCTAATGGCATGCAAGAAGGAAATAAATAAGCCTAAGGAGAAACCCTTAGCTCTGTTTTTGTGAGGAAATACTAGGCTTTAGATAGCCTTTCCATCTTTGAAAAATAAAAATAATTTAAAAGAAGGACCTATGAAAAGATTTCATAATGAAATAGAGCATAAAGCTTTCAAGAGGCAAAGGAAAAACATTTTTAAAGAAGTAGACATTACTTTTTAGAACAGCAAAATTGAGCCAAAAGCACCGCCCTCACCCATATATATCCTCCCCCACTTAACAACACCCAGAATCAGAATGATGCATTTGTCACAATTAAACTACATTAACACATCATCACCCAAAGTCCATAGTTTATATTATGATTCATTCTTGATGTTGTACATACTATGGATTTGGAGAAATGGATAATAACATATATCTATCATTATGCTGTCATACAGAGTATTTCCATTACCCTAAAAATTCTGTGTTGCACCTACTCATCCCTCACCATGCTGTGCCTCCCGCCCTACCCCACAAACACTGATCTTTTTACTACCGTCATAGTTTTGCCTATTCCAGAATGTCATGAAGTTGGAATCAAATACTAAAGAGCTTTTCACTTAATGATTTAATATGCATTTAAATTTATTCCATCTATTTCCATAGTTGATAGCTCATTTATTTTTAATGCTGAGTAATATTCCATTGTCTGGATCTACCACAATTTATTCATTTACCTACTGCAGGATATTCTTAGTTGCTCCCAGTTTGGGCAATTATGAATAAAACTGCTATAAGCATCCAAGTACATTATTCTTAAAAAAAAAGATTTTTCATATGCAGCAAGAAATTTCAGATTATATTTGCTTTGTTCTTTTGACAAAGGAAGGAAACATAGACTATATAAGGCAAGAGATGAAGGTAAAAGAAAAGACATTATTAAAATGGAGCTGTCTGAGAGGCAAACAGAAGTTTGAAAAGATATCAATAATGTAAGAAAGGAAGGTTATGAAGTTATGGAAGATTTTAAAATGCTTTAAAACCAGTTAAGAGCACAAACTATTCAACAGAAAATTGAATGAGTGTTGTAGATCTCAGAATGCAGATAACAACAAAAATTTAATTGAGCAGAAAAATATTTGTGATGTGGAAAAACAACATAGAATTGCTGAAGAAATCAGAACATATTAAAATGATATTAAAACATAATAGGTGAAAACATTTCATAGCTATACCTATAATTTGATACTTAACAAAGTTTATGGAATTAACTTTAAAATTAATCTGAAACAGAATGCAACAAGCATTCTAGCAGGAAATAGTGAATAAATAACCCTTTTCTTGCCAAAGCAACTGTATTCTTAGATCTCTCTGCCACAGTTGTAGAAAAGAATAAACAATGGCCTTTTTCCCTGTTCTATCATGGAAATTTTCAAATATGTATAAAAATATGGAAACTCATATAATAAACGCTTATGTACCCATTCCCCAGCTCAGCATTTAATTCACGCCAACCTGGTTTCATCTATGTCTCTATTCACTCCCCTCTCACCACACTCTTAGAAGCAATTCCAAGACATATCACTTCTTTTATAAGTAGTCAATCTATGTCTCTAAATTAAAAAAAAAAAAAAACACAAAAAAACTGCATAGCTACAAACCATTATCATACCTAAAAAAAATCAATAGCCAATCAGTGTATGAATCTTTCCCAGTTTTATATATTTACTTTTGGTTTATTAAAATTGGGATCCCAAATACATTCACAAATTGTTTGGCTGATTACGTTCCTAAAATTTAACTTAATCTATAAATGCCTCCCTTATTCTTTTTTTTTCTTACAGTTTTATTTGTTGAGGAAATAGTTATTTCTCCATTCTACAGAGTTTGAAAGAAAATACTGTGATTAAAAAATGTTAAATTTAGTGAACTAGTCATTTATTTGTATGTGAAATTAAAAAGTGTATCATCCATGTATCTTTCCTGAAATGCAAGGAAACAACTGAATCTATGAAAAGAAAGAATCTCAAATTGAAACTGATATAGACCTGTCAATAAAAATAGGATTAAGTCTTAAAATTACTTAAAGTTACTTAAAAGTCACTTTATGAAGTAAAATGAAAATATCATGACTGGTTCTTCAAAGCAAAGATATATGCTGTATGTGTCTATACTCCTAGATGATTTCAATAAAATCATGTTAAACTGATTTTTTTTCTTTTCTAGTGGATAGTCGACACATTTCTTCTTCATACATAAAGTAGATAATTAGAAAAGCAAAGTTTAAGAAACTAAAAGCAAATTTTAAGAGATATACACTTTTTAAAAGTTTTTTAACAACTCTAGCTTAATATTAATCACAAGTACAAATATATTGAAGAGGATTTATATGGTTATTTCTTACTTGTTAACAGATTCTAGACTCAACATTTCCACATCTCTATCCTACATTTTTCCAATAATATATCATTCAGCAAAAGTCTGAATTTTTTGCTCATTAGGGTGCTTAAGGGTTCTTCCCAGTGTGACTCTTCTGATGAGATTCCAACTGCACTCCTCATGACACTGAGAGAGTTTTATAATGTGTGAATCCTCACATGTTTTATAAGTCTTACTCTATGACTAATGGATTTTCAATGTTTACTTCACTGAGTTGCTTCTCCAGCATGAATTACATGGTCTTCCCCAGGACAACTCCTTCTCCTAGTAAAATCTCACATAGGGGAGAAGGCCTATGTATGTAATCAGTGTGGTGGAGGCTTCAGTAAGCATTTCTCCCTCAAGCAACATAGAGCATTTAGACTGGAGAAAAACCATTATGAGTCTCGATGTGGGAAAGCTTTCAGTGCATACTCCGTCCTTAGACAACCTCAGAAACCTCGCAATGGCGAGAAGCCCTGTGAATGAATGCAGATGAACTTTATCCAGAGTGTGCACTTACATAGACACCAGAGAACACACACAGGGGGGAGCTACATAAATATAATAAATGTGGGGAAGATGTCAGCCGGAGAGCTCACCTTTATTCACTTCAGAGGACCCTCCCTGACTAATTATTGATGAAAGGCCTTTATTGATCATTTAACTTTTAAAAAACATGAGCAGATTCACATTGGAGAGCAGCCGGGGTCTGTGATCTCTGTGGAGGGGCCTCCAGTTGAGCTCCACTCTTGGTGTGCACGGGAAAACTCTGAATTGGACTAACACGTGAAATAGGAAGAAGGCAGGAAAGGCTTTACCAAGAGATGGACACTTTAAGAACATATGCTGACTGGGGAAAAAAGGGGGGTGAGATGTATACTTTTAAAAATACTGGGAGATAGGATGTGTAGAAAAATCATAAGAAGTCCTGAATTCGTGGAAAAAGATTGTTTGGAGACATAGATCTCAGAAATGTAAGCCTCCTAGTTTTGCAGTCTTACTCTATGCCTAGGCAAACAAGAGGAATGACCACATAGATCTCAGTTTAAAATGGATTGTCAGGTAATAAGCTAAAAGTTATACAGAGGATTTTTTAAAGTATTTCGAGTGGGTTACATTTGGTGTCTAGTTTATCACAGTTAATATTGAATTTGGTTTTGCTGTTATTGAAGAATGTTGCCTGTTCCCATTTTACTTTTTAAAACTGATTTTTAATTGATATCCTAGTAAATTATTCATTTTCATAAATGTTTTATAGTTTCTTGAAAAGAAAATGTAGTCTCTGATGGATATAAATCATTCTGCTTTTCTGTCTGCTCTCTGTCTTTCTCCATCTCTTGCCTCCATGTGCACTTGTGGGCGCGTGCGCACACACACACACACACACACACACACACACACACACATCTTAATCCAGTCACCATTGTGTCCCATCTTGAGGACTGCAAAAACACTTAACTAACCTCCCTGCCCAGCACTTGACCCCTGTATTCTACATGGTAATAATACTCTTTTTGAAAATGAGTCATGATTTGACACTTCTCTGCTCAAAGCCTTCATCTCACTCAAAATAAAACTCAAAGTGCTTACCCAAGCCTAGAATGGCTTATACCACCTGGCCCTCAATGACCCCTTTGACCTTTCCTACTACCTTTCTCCTTTGGCTATCTGCTCCACTCACACTGGCCTCCTCTGTCTTCCTTCCGCCTGCCAACTATAGTCTCACCTCAGGTGTTTTGCATGTACTACCCACTCTCTGCTATTCTCTTCCCCAGATGTGTATGGCTTGCTCTATCTTTTAGATCTCTACCAATATATGTCCTTATTCAGGGATCCTTTGGCCAGCCATGTAAAAACAATATCTATCCATTCTCTGACCCTGATTTAATGTTCTTCATTGTTCTTAATCTCCACTCAGAATATTGCACATTTCTTGTTTATGTTTATTTGTTTAACATATTTGTTTAACATATTTGCTTATTATCTGTGTCCCTCCCCTGGAATATAAACTACATTGCAATACCAGGTCCTACAACAGTGGGCCATTTACTCACTATTTGGTTAATGAATGTGATCTTCTCAGATCTTTCACTTTTCATACAGGTATAAACTTGTACCACTCTAATGTGAGATGTAGTGTGGGCTTCTGATAGTTATCCATTTTGCTTTTACCCTGTGGTTCCCAGTTCAGGAGCATTTACTTTAGTTTGGTGCTATTGGTTAAGTAGCCTAACTTCTACATTAATACTGAGAGGTATTGTTCTTAAAATTTGTCCCTGAGGTTAGCTGCATACTGGTTTTTGGATTATAATTTGTATCACTCACATTATACAGAGATAAATGGTAGCATAGTTCTGGAGGTATTATGGAGGAGCATTCTATCTGCCCCTTTTTGTATCTCGGAGATATTTAATAGGTTTTCTTTAAATCTCTGTTCTTGGGGGTCTCTCTTATTAAGGGATGGGAGTTTCTGGATTTCTGAACTCCCACTAGAGGGAGCACTTTTCATATCAAGGGGTTCTGAAAATCCTCCCCTAATTGAGTCAGACACTCATACAGTAAAAGCGAGCATCCATTTGTGCCCTCAGATCTTGTGTGGGATAAATTGGGCCTAAAAGGTGAAGAGTTATGCTGCTGCAGGTATATTGAATAGTTAAAAACAAAGATCTATGAACACTAATTCCGATACTTCTGTTTGAATTGTCTTCAAGTTAAGCTGCCAATGTAGGCAAGAGCATTCGGCTAGAAGCAGCAGACACAAGTTTTCCATTTGAATATGATAACTTCTATAATTTGGGGGGATCACTGTCTAGATTAGTTTTAAAATTCAGATATCCAAAATCATCATGAAATGCTCAAAATTAGGGAGATATTCATGGAGTGAAGCCAATTGTATCCTCTGACTTTGCAATGGGAGAACCATTCCTTATTTAAGAACAGTTTAAGGTTTGGAAGTGGGCATGGACTGTCTGTTCAAATAGCTTTTGCTCTTCCTCTTTATCACCTGAAGTGGTGGAGGTAATGGAGGTTTTCCCAGTGTCACAGATTTGTTAGCCACAGCTAAATCCCCAAATGCTCAGTCATTTCTTCTTAAGAGTATTTTATGTCACCATCGAGTCCCAGGTTGCTTGGACTCTCCTGAGAAACTATTCATGACCTGAGCTGGATAAATTCACATCTTCATTGCTGATGTGTGATCTATAATAGACACTGGAAAACTATAGTCTGCAAGGGTAAACCTGTTGCCCCCAATGCCAACTTGCTGTGCAACAGGATAGTAAATGGGATGTTAGTCCGAGTTTCTCATGAGACCAAAATGACCGTAGAAAATAACTTTTCCTGTGTTGTAAATTAAGGTCTTAAACCACCTACACATGCCTTTCAAAGGAGGTTTTCAACTTCTAGGTAATTGACCACCTGTATAAAAAGGGATAGAAAGGATGAAAGGGAATTGGGGTTTGTAGAGGAAATTTATTTGTAAACGTTTTTAGAATGCTGTGGCAAATCCCTAATACAATATGAGGGGGGTAGGAAGGTGCTCCTCCTCTAACCTCAAGTAGATTGAGGAAGATTTCAAAGAGACCAGTCAGAAAGCTGGGTATTTTTCTGGAGGTTGTGAATTAGTGCCCCCCTAGCCTGAAAGAATCCAAGGGCAGGAATTGGAAGTCACTTGTGGCAGCCCAGTAGAGAGAAGCTGTGATTTGGAGAATAACTGCTTTCTTACAGATTAATTAAAGGCATATTTCCTGTGAATATATTCACAGACAGAGTTGCCCAGGGTTGTCTTATTGGGAGTATCCCTAAGAGTGCATCCTGGAGATTTGGTGGGATTCCAAGAGAGAATTTCCTGGATGGGATTAGACTGTTGGGAACCAAAATCTATAGTGTGTGTGTGTGGGGGGGGGGGGGGGGAACACCGGTGTTATCATAAGCAGCCAGCTGTGGAAAGTGAATCACATAATTTCAATGAGAGATTCAAAACAATGAGTATGTTTCATAGAGCCTATAAAGCACACTTCGGAGCGGAAGTCAGCATTTAACATAGAGCAAGCTAAAAGAATATTGACCCCAGTTTACAACTCTTTCTGTTTAGGAAGTTATTCTCTGCTCCTTACTTCTCCCCATCGCCTTTCAGACTTCAAAAGCATTGGCAGTCAAGTGAATTGGTAGAGAGAGACAGTAGCTTCAGATGAGGGCAATAGAGAAGAAGTAGCTGTGTCCCCCTTTCACCTTGACATGGTTCCATGTATGCAACACACAGAAGAACTTAGTATTATCTAAAAGTGAGCAAATGAAAGATGGGATCTGCCTGAAATTTTATCCAAGGGCAAGGAAAGATCTAACCCCACAGAGTGAGTTGTCAGAGGCATTCATGAAAAAAAAAATTGCCTTATTTTGCCCCATTTTATATGTTTATAGTTTGTATTCATTTTGTTCTTCAAGTCTTTTGCATCCTAAATAGGTTTTTGCAATATTCTGATACCTGAGATAGTGTTCAATTCAATGTGATCAATCTTTTGTCAGTTTTCATCTATACTAACAGGTTTTACTTTTTATACTTTAAAGTTGTTTAATGCATAAAGTTGTAGTTACTATATAGTTTTAGACCACTTTAATACTTGGATACTAATTTTCCTTTAAATATTATCAACTCTGCTTTCTTTCTAATATTTTTCTATGTGTTAATTTAATTTTTAAAATTTTTCAAATGTATGTGTTATTTGTTATTTTGTATTCATTCAGTTGTTGGATTTGGGTATATGTGTTTATATTTTCCCAATTTGTGAATTAACATTTAGAATTAAAGCTATGTTTTTAGTCCTATTTCTACTATCTTATTCTATTTCCATAGTAAAAATTATTATAAGTTTTTAATAGCTATTGTTAAAGATAAAAAATTTAGCCTATTAAATCAAATTGGCTTTATTAAGTGAGTAATGAATTGGGCAGCATTCCTTTGAGGGAGTAGAGACATACTCCCAGGAATTGTACAAAACAGTAAAGTTTTATGGGTAGAAGGTAGTTTGAGCAAGGAAGTTACTAGAAAAAAAAAAAAAAGGAAAGATTGTTTCAGGCCCTACCATTTGTTTTGTTGGGGAGGGGTGCAAATGTTTTATCATACAGATTATCTTATTATTGCTGATTAGTAAATTTCAGGTAGACTGTTTTAAAAATCACATTTCTGGGAGAGATTGAAGTTTCAATTAAGTCTTGGTTTGCTATTGCTGAGGCAAATGAAACTATTTGGGGCCTGCCATTTTTTTAAAACAATATATTTAAGCATACATTTTGCTATCAATGTAAACATCTAATCAATATCTATAACCTCCCCTGCCAATGAGAAACTTACCTATTCCTCTTTCTCCCTATTTATCTTTCAGATTTTATAACTGTTTACAATTGTGGTTCCAATATAATATACTATGTTTTCCCAGTATGCCTCTTTCATCAATCTTTGTGTTATAAAATCAGTATACCTACTTCACAGCTATAATATAACCAGTTATTTGGAGTTAAATACACACTTTCCTGAGCTCATGGCTTATTTTTCTTTTATCTTGAGTATTTCTGTATCTTGGATGTTTGTTTTATTTTGTTATTTTCTCAGGCATCATCAAGAAAAAAATGTAAAGGTCTATAACAATAACATTTTAAACACATTATGAATATGAATTCAAAACACTAATTTAAGTGGTACAAGAGTTGACATTTGCATTTCTTCTCTTTGTGTCATAAATATTATACTATGTTTTTCCTAAAATTTCATGTTTTAGGTTAAAAGTCTGATTTAAGCATGATTCTTTTACCTATGAAAATAACTTTTTGTCTCTCTAGGGTTTTATGATTTTTCTTTATTTATTTGATTGTTAATTTAGCTTAGTTTTATCCAGGTGTTTTCTTTTGGCGGGGGGGGTGGGCGGGGGTACTAGCCTTTGTTTCTTATTATTTCTTGCTCTTTACTAGCTCTGTTATCTCCCTCTGAAATGACCATATTGCCTGCAATAGATCTCTTAAATTGATCCTCCATATCTCATAGCTATTTTTCATAATTTTCTTTTTTTTCCCCTTTGCATTGTGTTCTGAGAGAATTTCTTGTTTCAGCTTTTTAGATCCCTACCTCGATCTTCATGTTTTGCTTTTTGTCCTCTATTTTTTTTCTTCCAGTCATAACCATTATTTTAATCAACATTCTTATTGAGCTTTTAAAAATAATCATCATGGTTAATTTTTTTAGAATTAAAAACAATTGGTTATTGATATTATAAAGAGTCTACATTGATCTGTACTAGTTACTAGACTGTTTATTTATCTCTAATGGCCCTTGAGGACAATCAATCTAAAATCTGATTACAGGGTCCCTGGCTGTCCTGGGTTAGACTGGGAATATGTTTGATCAAATAGGCTCTAGTATTATATGACATGAGTAGTTGAATTTCAAGGTTTGTGAAAAGATCCAAGGTTGCTTAGACCATGATTCCATTTTTGGCTTTGATTCTGTCACCCACAGAATGAATCTCTGGTGGCAGATTGTCTACTTCAGAGAGTTGTTCTTTCATCTTTAATTGGATCAAACTACGTAACAGGGGAATTAAACAAGTTTGTGCAGCCTTTTTATTAATGAGCCCACTGACTGCCCACCTTCAGCCTTGCTCCCAGATTTTGCTGCCTCACATGTTCTGTTTGGTAACAGAGTCTATGAAAAAGTTACCTTCTGGCAGTCTGTTTTTATAATATTGTGAGTCCTTGCATTTCCCATGGTTTTCCACTAATCTTATATCATTTCAGAAATTCTTCAAGATTTGCAATGATGGCACCCTTTACTGTTAACCACCATTACAATACTGTATTAATTCTTACTTTTATTTTCATTTTAACATTTCAGTGGGTTTGGAAAGAACAAGAATAGTCAATGCCCTTCTGGTTTTAATGACTCAGATTATTGGATTTAGCTATTTGATTATTAAAAAGCAGGTGCGGTTTTTTTTAAACTGTAAGGTGTCTTATATTATTTACAAAATAATAATTGGGAGAATTATGATTCTGATATCCAGTTCTCTAAATTACTTCACTTGTAAATGGTTGAAGTGGGATATTTTGCTATTTCTGACTTCTGTCTCACTTTCCTTAACTTTACTGGAGAGATACATTGAAAATCTGGCAAGAAAACACACTCAGCAGCAGAACTACTCAGGAAGAATATCAGCTGCCTTGCCTTTGCTTCCTGAATTCAGATCAAAATATTCAGTCAGATGCTTTCATCCTACACAAACAAAGGGGCTTGCCAGAGTATATAAGGATGAGAGAATCATCCTTTTCTTTTTTGACACTTCTAGCAAAGAATGGCAATGAACCCTCTTCATATCTGCATCTCATAATTCATTAAAACAAAGAAAAAACATTAAAAGTGGGAACTCTACTGGAGGAAGGTCATGGCATGGCATCCTACACACAGTTATTCCGCTACCATGCAATTGTGTTCAGGGGAATCCTATCTGCAAAGCTTATTTTCAAATCATTCTTTAATTGTAGCTCTTTCTTTCTGAAGCACTTCACGGGTCAGGATCATGGACTCTTATTGATGACTAGGTGTTTTCCACCTTCAACTTCTTCCTTAAATAATGGAAGGACTTTTTATTCCCTTGCTCCGAAGGCATAAGAATGTATGGACTTATTATTTACCAAAGAAGAAAGAAAAATGAACGTGCACTGGGTAATTTAATTTCTAAAGCACTTCATCTTTTTCCTGGGAGAGACTCCCAGCCATGCAACCTTCAGAGTGTAAACAAAAATGAATGAATGATTTAGCAGTAATATTGTTTTCAATTTTGATGTGAATTAAAAAGTGAAAGTTATTCAGAATATTCTTTCATTCAAATTAATCTTTGCTGGATGCCTCATACATTATTCAGAATGCTGTGGTGCAATGACCAATTCCATATGAATGCTATGTGGCTTATTTTGTTCTAAATAGAGCCTCTACCAGCTGCATGAATATCTGTAATTAAATGACAGTTTTTTTATGTAAAATATATTTTCAAAATATATTTTTATTTTTTTTAGTAACTTTTTATTGCTATGCTGGTTTCTAAGTGGAATAACAACATAGATTCATAAATGAGAGCACTAACACTCTTCTAGTATTTTGGGACTAGAGACTAATTTTAAAATAGTTCATATTTTGTAAACATTTCATGTTCAATTATCTGTGGCTCCCAGGAGTATTTGAAATACTTATTGATGGTGAAAGAGGCAGAAGTGACAAAGTTGTCACAGTGGAAAGCTTCCTACCTGCATGGCTATTATGTGCAATCTGAGGGAGGCCCAGTAATGAACATTTGTAGCTTCATTCAGATATACAGGTGTAAGAATTGTCCTTCCAAAAACATTAAAGCACAGTGCTTCTCAAACTTTAATGGGAAAATAATCAACCAAATATCTTGTTAAAATATAGATTTCGATGCAGTAGATCTTAGGACTGCCCTAAGAATCTGAATTTGTAAAAAGCTCCCAGCCAAGGCTACTGGTTCAATAAACCATACTTTGAGAACAAAATGTCTAGGGACTGGACCTCAAGTTTGCAAATCCAAAACCTCAACTTTGCCAATTTACTTAGAATTTGATCGTGAAAAGATGACATGCAACAACCAAAGAGACAAGAGGCTGATGTATAAATTGCCAGTTTAATTATGGTTCTGGTTCTTAACCCTGAGTGCCAGGAGAATCACTCACAGAACTTCAGGGTTTAGCTTTTCTCCGTACTATCCTGAGGGGACCATCTGGCATTGTTCTTGGTCCCCATGTAACTTAAAAGGAAACCTTCACAATGTCCGGAGCCCTTGATGTCCTGCAAATGAAGGAGGAGGATGCCCTCAAAGCCCTTGTAAGCAGAAACCCCCTTAGGGGGCACCAACCTTGACTTCCACGTGGAACAGTACATCTGCAAAAGGGAGAGTGATGGCATCTACATCAGAAATCTGAAGGGAACCTGGGAGAAGCATCTGCTGGCAGCTCTGCCATTGTTGCTGTTGGGGACCCCACTGATGTCAGTGTCACATCCTCCAATAACACTGGCCAGCGAGTGTGCTGAAACTGCTGCTGCCACCGGAGCCACTCCTGCTGCTGGCCGCCTCACTCCTGGAACCATCACTAACCAGATCCAGGCAGCCTGCTGGGAGTCAAGACTTCTGATCCCAGAGCTGACCACCAGCCTCTCCCAGAGGCGTCTCGTCTTATGTTAACCTGCCTACCACTGCTCTGTGTCACACAGACTCTCCTCCGCACGCTGTGGACATTACCATCCCAGGCCACAGCAAGGAGGCTCTCTCAGTGGGTCTGATGCGGTGGATGCAGGCCTGGAAGTTCTGTGCGTGTGTGGCACCATCTCCCACAAATGCCCATGGAAGATCATGCCTGATATCTATGTGTCTACAGAGATACAGAAGAGATTGGGAAGGAAGTGCAGGCTGCTGTTGGAAAGGCTGTGTGACCAGGGAAGAGTTTTAGGGTGGTTGGACGGCTCCAGCTCCCCAGTTCACTGCTGCTCTGCCTGAGGTCGCAGGCTGGTCTGAAGGCCTGTAGGTGCCCTCTGTGCCCACTCAGCAGTTTCCTACCGAAGGCTGGAGCGCTCAGCCTGCCCCTGAAGACCTTTCTGCAGCCCCCACTGCTCAGGCCACTGAATGGGTAGGAACAACCAACTAGTGGTCTTAAGCTGTTCTTCCACAAACTTTTAAACAGAATGGAAGTAAGGTTGACAGAAAATAAACAGTTTCTAAAAAAGAAAAAGAAAAAAAAGAATTTCAGGTCTTAGACCCAGTTCCATGGAATCATGATTTAATTGGTCTGAAATGGTGCTAATATCTATACTTGTTCAAATTACCCCAGTGATTCTAATATGCAGCTGCATTAAGGATCGCTGATTTACATAGACAATTATAATGCCAAGGAGATGAAGTACTAGTGTTAGTTGAATAGCACATTTTCTTTCCTGAAGCGATGTCTACATAGAGAGCCCATGTGAAGTTGGTGGCTTCCTTGGGGAATGTAGAATCACGGGGAAGGGGTTAAATAACCTATGTCGTTGTCCTAATCAAGCCTGATAGGTACACCTTCACCAGAGAATACATTTGCCAGGGAGGCAGGTGTGTAGAGGGGCTCCTCATGGCCCTTCTCCAGTTGCTTCTGGCTCCCATTTCCTGCACTAAGGCAGAATACCCCACCTCTGTTATTTTCCTTTATTCTTTAAAACAATTTCACACAAAGACTTTCACTTTATTTACTTACCCGTGTTTACCTTATCCATCTATTTCCAGGTCCCTAAAATTCTTAGTCTCCTTGATTGGAAGTAGGTGTCTCAGAATCTCCGCCACGGTTCACTTCCTGGTTTATGCCTTAGGGTGGATTTTCTTTATATATATCTAGTATTTCCTGCTAGTTTCCTTCTTTTTAAGTTTCTTCCTTAGACTGTAAGCCTTATTTCTAAATTATAGGACAGCCCTGCTTATGTTATATTTTCTAAATTATTTGTTCAGCATAAATAGATAAAATATATGAAATGCAATGTGTGTGTTCTGCTAATTTTACACAAAGCTAATGCAAGAGGTTTTTTTAAATATATTTTTTATTGATTTTTTTACAGAGAGGAAGGGAAAGGGATAGAGAGTTAGAAACATCAATCAGCTGCCTCCTGCACACCTCCTACTGGGGATGTGCCCGCAACCAAGGTACATGCCCTTGCTCGGAATCGAACCTGGGACCCTTCAGTCCGCAGGCCGACGCTCTATCCACTGAGCCAAACTGGTTAGGGTGCAAGAGCTTTAATATTTACAAAGCTAAAATGAGATTGGGTAGAGATATTTTGGTGTAGGGTCATAGAACAATGCTTCTTTTTATCGTTTAGGAAAAAGTGCTTACATAAAATTGAAATGATAGGTACAAAGGCACTTCTTACAAGGCACTTCAATTTGAAAATGGGACAAGGGCCAATGGCGTGTTTAACTGACTTCTGTTTTTAAATGGGGAAATGGTTGATCAAGAATTATTCTTTTTTTGGGGGGCGGGGGGGCGTAAACTTTTACTATCATAAACTCAATGGAAATTTGAACAGCATATCATTTTGAGAACATATAAAGGGAAAAAAGTAGTAACCAGGATTTCTTAGTGAAGTTTTGTCAGGCTAATTGAATTTTCCTCTCTGTCAGAATGATAGCACTGATATATCAGCTGAAATATCAGCTGTAATTTACCTTGGCTTTAAATGAGCTTCAGTTCTACTTGTTTGGCAAACAGATTACAGATTTTTGAAAAGTCGTCTAGACTTGAATCTTGTATGGTTAGTTTTATTCATCCACACAAGAGACTTATCCACAATTATCAGATTTTTGTACGTGTGCACTAAATTTTTATTGTTATCATAATCATGTCTATGTTATATTTGTATATTCTTAATACACAACAGCACATAAACTGGGGTTTTCAGATATAATAATAGCAACAGGAATTTTGTGTGGGTGCGTTTTTGTGCGTGTGGGTGCATTTGTGTGTGTGTGTGTGTGTGCATGTGTGTGTGTGTAAACCACACAGAGCCAACAGTCTGCAAGGGGAAGGTTAGCTTGGTTTGGAATGTCAGGACTGACTTGGATAAAGCATAACATACAGCAATTTAGCTCAGAATGGATAGAGTATTAATCAGGTTTCTTGAGAAAATGGAACCAATAGAATATATGTGTGATGGAATAATGGCCTTGTTATTTTGCTGTCTTATCTTAAAGCCCACTAAAATCAACAAAACTAAAATACACTGAGTAGCTAGATTATTATGTTCTCTGAACGCATAATAATCTGGCCACTCAGTGTATATCCTATATAATAAAAGGCTAATATGCAAATTGACCCCTCGACCAGGAGTTTGACCAGCAGCCAGCAGGCAGGCCAGCCAACCGCCCATGTCCCCTCCACCTGGCCAGGCTGGCCGGACCACATCCATGCACGAATTCATGCACCGGGCCTCTAATATATATATACTGAGTGGCCAGATTATTATGCGTTCAGAGATCATAATAATCTGGCCACTCAGTGTATATGGATCCTTGGAGGTGGGTGAGGCCCGAACATAGCCTGGAAAGTGGCAGATATTTAATATATGTATGTTAAATTGATCATTTTTAGCACAGTAAAGATATATATTTATTAAGGAATTGGCTCATGTGATTATTATGGAGGCTGAAAAGTCCCCCGGTCTGTTCTCTGCAAGCTGAAGATCCAGGGAAACTAGTGGTATAATTCAGTCCAGCAATGTGAAACTTTGATTCAAATGTATATATGCATGTATAAATATGTGTGTGCTACTAAGTTGCACTGTAAAATGCTTAACCACTTGCTGTCTTGGGGTAAATTGCTCTAATTTATAGTTTGTCAAACTCCATGTTGTAAATGCTATACCTCTCTCTTGTCCCTAGCAGATGTCAAGGTATCAATGTAACTCTATTGAAGGTGGAGGTGGGTAGGATGCACAGTGCAACTGTAAATATATAGTATACGAATAACCTTAAGAGCATAGAGTAAATATAGCAAAATAATTAGAAATTGATATGATTGTTACCTTTACTTTTAATAGAATGTATTTGATTTTAAGTTATATAATTTAATGTTTAATTATGGCCATTTTAGACCACTGTTTCACAACATTCCTGAAAATTAACAGTCAGTTCTCATGAGCTGGTATGAGACAGATTGAGCATACAATTGGACTGTGCCAGAAAGTTAGAAAGCTACTGGTTAGCCATTCCCCATGCTTATAGCTGACTCAAAATGAATGAGAGGAAATGACATATGTAATAAGCCTTTTCAAGATCTTTATTCTTTCTCTGGACTACCTAAACTTTTCTATTAAGAGAGAAACTCCATCCATTTCACTTTTCTGTAATTAAATTATTTCCTCCCTAAAAATTGGCAAATGTATCTATCTTTGTCTCTATATCCCTCTTTAATTGCATTTGGGCCCTGAAGGGAAGAGAGGAGTTGAAAACCATCTGATATCCAAAGGTTGGTGTAATTTTATGTCATTAACTTCAATAAGGAGATAGGAATAATAATGACTTAAATGCACTTAGCTTCCATTGGCTAGTTCATGTTCACCACATTAAGCCTTTCTCATAGAAACCTTTATTTCACTATAGTATACTGTAAAAATAAATATAAATTTAACCCGTTCTGCCTACATATTCTCTCTGATATTTACTAAAGGATATCAAAGGAAGTAGCTTATTCAGGGAACAAACTTTCAAATGTGACAACAGGATAAGTGCCTTATAAGTTTGTTCTGTGACATCTTTCCTCAGAGCTTTTTATTATGTTAATAAATGAATGCGGATTTATTTGTGAATGAATTCATTTTCCACTTAAGCTTATGGAGGACATTATAAGCCTTTTCCTCAAGGCACAACTTATGGCCTCTCTTCCTAATGACTTACTCTAATTTATTTACTTTGTTTTTTCTGTGTCTATTATACTTATATTCTTTGTGGCAAAACTAGAACTCCATTGTTCTCTCATTACCACCTTAACGTCACTAAATTTTAATATCCATGAGATCAGAATCTTTTACTTTATTTTTGTCCCCGTAACCCTTACCAGCATTAGGAAGATAGTAGTATACAATGCCTGTTAAAGTTTATTATGAAGAAGTGTGAGGTTCTGTACATGGGTCTACACAGTCAGCTCCTCCTAATCTATATATATAAAAGTCTAAGCGAACATTGGACCATTCGATGGTCCTACCGGTAGCTTTGACGTGCAATGGCCATCAGGGGGCAGACGCTCCAACCAGTTGCTATGATGTGCACTGACCACCAGGGGGCAGATGCTCAACGTAGGAGCTGCCGAGCTGTGGTGACTTGACAGCTACGGTTCTGCGGTGACACACCTGGAACCAGAGAGGAGGGAGCTCGATTCCAGCGAGCATCACCTGAGAACTGCCCTTTTGCAATCCGGGACCCCTCGGGGAATGTCAGAGAGCCTGTTTGGGCCAGACCCCCAGAGGCAAGGCCAAGGGACCCCACTGGTGCACGAATCCGGGCACCGGGCCTCTAGTAATATTAATAATGTATTAGTAGTATTATTTACTGCTTTATAATGCTAATCACTATATCTTGCATTGACTATTCTTTTCATTCTCACCACAAACTCTAGGTAATAGAAAAAGAATTGTCTCATGATCATGTAGTTTGACTGGCACCAGGAAATTTGTCTCTAGAATCAGGTCCCATAATTATTTACTCGTCCACCTCACATACAGATATGATTAAGCAGTAGTACCATGTTTTAAATGTCTGCCAACAAAAATTTTTAACACTGAAGGGTTTCAATGCTTTTAAGATTGGGTAAAAATGGACTTTAGAGTTTTGGAAGATCTCTAAAGGTAACCCAGGAAAAGAAACTAAAATGACAAGTGTGAGACCAAATATATGAGTAGCACTGAGAATAAACTCTGAGTAATATAGACATTTGATTTGCACTCCTTAGAAAGTGAGGAACAAGAGATATGGGGAAATCCATTGAAAATTTACTGTGAAGACAGGAAGCATTTGTAATATCAGACCTTATGCTTTAGAACTACATTTGGCAAGGCCTGTCAAACTCAGAGGATCTGAGCAAGGAGACAAGCTAAGCTTTGTGCTGGGCCATCCTTTTCAAAACCTCTACCTTACTCAGGTCTGAGACACTTAATTGTTCCATCTTTAATCTTTAATATAATTTCTAAGAAAAGTCAAACTGAAAGAGAGGGGCTTTCTAAAACATAGTTACCTTAAAGGATGTATATGAGGAATTCATTACTAGGTACCAAGAGTTGTGTGTGTGTGTGTGTGTGTGTGTGTGTGTGTGTGTGTGTGTGTAAGATTTCTTTCTATTTAAAATGATGATTTGGAAAAAAACAAATCATCAGATGGATGGATAATCATATAATACCCCTATTGCAAAGCTTCAGCTATTTATTAAAGAAGGTAAAATAAAAATAAAAATGTACTAAATGTGGCCAGTCTTTATCTGTTTAGTAGAATCAGAATTCACCCAATATAAGGAAGAATAAGGCAACATAAGATACTGGCTGTGAATACAGCTTATTGAAGTCAGATAATCTTAAATTAGAAACTCAGCTTTTCTAGTTAGTAGTCCAGTGACCTTAAAGTTACCTAATTTCCCTTAACCTCCGTCTTCAAATCTCTGACATGGCTATGAATGGAAATATTGACTCAAAGGATCATTGTGGGAAGTAGATGATCTAATAGATAGATGTGAGGTGTGAAAGGCAATAAATGGGAGTTACAATATTATAATATAAACTCAACTCTCTGCTTTTCATTCATGTATTATTCACAGCATAAATGATCACAAGAACATTTTTTAAAATTGTTTTGGCATTGAGGTCCATTCTGCTCAATTCTTTATGTGTTGATATAAGTAACATACTATTTTAAAGTATCCAAATAGTTCTTGAAAGGGAGACTCATTTAAGCATAGATAGACAGACAGACAGACAGAAAAAGACATACCTTGGTTTTCCAGATGAGGCATTCCCACAGTTATTTTGAGGTAACTGCTAATTGTTCTATTTTAGTCCTTTGTATAAATCTAAGATTTTCTTTCCATTCTGGAATGTGAAGAAAAAAGTATTTAAGAAACATTTAAGTATTATGAAAGAGGAAAGTATTTAAAAGAAAATAATAAGCTGATTGAACTTATTTGAGTGTGTATTTTTGATATAGCTTAAAGTATTTGTTCATAATTATATAAAGACTAGAGGCCCATTGCACGAAGAGATTCATGCAATAGGCCTTCCTTCCCTTGGCTTCCAGCACCGGTTTTCCTCTGGCACCCGGGACCCAGGCCTCGCTCCGGCCAGAGTCTGCTGTCTTGTCTTTGCTGCAGACTCCGGCCAGAGTCTGCCATCTTCGCTGCAGACTGCCGTCTTCGTCTTTGCTATAGACTCCAGCTGGAGTCTGCCATCTTCGTCTTCGCTGCAGACTCTGGAGTCCGCAGTCTTGTCTTCGCTGCGGCACTCCACTCCTGTAGATCCCATCGCCCCCTGCCCTCCCTCTCATAGCAGGCATCCTGCCCTGCCTGGCCACTCCACGCCTGGAGCAGCTGGGCCGCTGCCATCTTTGGCCTTCTAATTTGCATACTCACTCTGATTGGCTGTGGGCGTAGCAGAGGTACGGTCAATTTACATGTTTGTCTATTATTAGGTAAGATATGTATATTCAAATGTATTTTAAAAAGAATTCCAGAAAGCAAATGTACATTATTTTTAATTATCTAAAAAATGGTCCACTATTTGAGCTTGACTGTAAAACATAATAATGCCAAGTGATAAAAAATAACTTCATATCACATAAAGGGAAAGTAGACAATTTACTGGAGATGTGACTGGGTTTCTTTTCCCTCCCTTCAATAAGGTAATTTCTTCCCATCTCCAAGGGCCTTTCTCACAGTGATCTTGGTGAAAGAAGAGCTCTGTGACATTGCCTGCAGGAATCATCTGCTGCTTCTAAGTCAGTCACAGGTTTTGCTTCAAGGCAAGAAAACACTTTGTTCCCACTCACACCTGAGCTTACTGTCTTCAGAAAGCTTCACCCTCCTATAAATGCCACACCATCTCTTATAGTCAGATGGAAATATTTTAATGAATTTCTCAAGGAAGTGTTACTCATAGCCCAGTTTCATTAATATGTCCAGGCCAGGGAGCTGTAGAGTTTTATTTTTTTAAGAAAAGAAATAAGATGGTAAGAGATCAAAACAGGAAGCAATAAATTTGATAATGAAATATGAATATATCCAGTCTATACACATGATATTTATGGATGTTTTAAGCAGGATGGTTTTGAAAGTCTTTTTTCTAAAAAAGCTATTAACTTGGTCCCAGGAAGCTGTGTACCTTATTGTATATTAGTAATAGTAACTACTAGCATGCTCCTTCATATGTAAAAGTGACACACTGTGCTGTAGCAGTAGACCTTTAGATGGAAGCAAACTCATCTACACTTTCCTGTAGTCAGTCTAATGACCAGCAAAGATAACCAACAAAGATAGGAGACATTCACATTCTGACGATGAGAGGGCAGAGTAGAAGGAAAGGGGGGTGTGCTTAGCAAGGAGAACAGCAGAGCTGACTGACCTCATCAATATCAAGCATCTTTGTCTGAGCTAATCTATAATATTCTTTGTTTCCCTGGCGAAAAGGAAAAGTACAGAAATCCAGGTATTCTCTTGGCTATTACTTAATGTAGGGCCTCCCCCAGTCATTACTTTTGATAACTCATAAATAATCCTCAGCAGCCATGTTGAGTTATGAAATTACTTAGCAGAGCAAATAGTAAAGAACAAAAATGTCCAATTAAGATTCTCAAAAGAAGACTGCTTTATTTACTTGAATTCTTCTTACCACCTATTTGTAAAACCCATATTATAAACTGTTGACTCTTTGTCTTGCTCTGTCAGCTAGAGTTTTGATATGATGACATATGACTGGCAGAGTTGCATTCCTTGTAGAGATGAGAGCAAAAGGCCATTCCATGGTAAAGATAATGAGGAGATTCATAAATTGGCTGTTAATTGAAAATGTCACTTTGTGTAGCACTTGTATTTTATTTGTCAAAAATACTTGTTTTTCACAACTGGAATAAAGCAATCAAGTAAGCAAATTAATTCAGCATACGCTTCATAAACTTGATACAATATACATATATATATAGATGTAAACTAGAGTATATAATATTAGATTAAGGTATTCATTCACTCAAGAAACAGTTATTGTTTAACATGTGCCAAGCACTGTTTAAAGCATTGGAGTAAACCAAGACCCTACTTCATGGAGCTTATATTCCAGTGGAGGAAAATAGGTAATTAATAAATATCCACAAAACTATAATATGCTAGTTGCAGATAAGTGCTTAGAAAATGTATAAAGCATAATAAAGGGGTAGAAAGGAATAGATAGTGATGACATTTATTGTTCAGTTGGAAATTCAAGGGCCATGAAACTGAAAGAGCATAGCTTTTGGAATGATGTCAATCTTCATAAAATTCTATGGATGATTAATTTTTATAATCTGAAAGACTGTCATAGTATTGAAAACTACTTTATGGCTTTAGGACTACGATAAATAATTTTCAATATAAATTACTTTGAGAGTGGACTATAAAATGTTTTTTAATCAAGTATAATAAAAATAACAGGGACATGACAAGAAAAGAACATAGACTATTTCTCATTACATAAATGCAAAAATCTTACCCAAAATATTAACAAACTAAATTCTATGATATATAAACAGGTTAATGCATAATGATCTAGTTGGGTTTACTAGTATTTCAATGATGCATGGTTCAAAAATTTAATCATTATAACTTACCATATTTGCAAAATAAAAAAATGAGATGTTCAATAAATACAGAAAAGAAATTTGATAAAAAATCAACATTTCTTCATAATTTATTAAAACTTCTAAACTAGCAATAGGAAAGATTTTCCCACTATGACAGGGTATTTCTGACATTATACTTAATGATGAAATGCTCACTACTTACCTCAAAAGAACAGGAACAAGGCAAGGATTCCATTATAGCCACTTCTATTCAACATTGTACTGGAGGACCTGTCCAGTAAATAAAATGAAAAGAAAGAAATGCCAAGGCTTTAGAAAAAAGATGACATGGTAAATATGAAGATAGGACAAAGGAATCTACAAAAATTATTAGATTAATAAGTAAATTTAGCAAGTTCTCTGGACCTGAAGTCAACATTTAAAAAAGAAAAAAAAAGCATTTCTAGGTAATATTGCAGTGGATTTGAAAAGATAGTCACTAAAGATGATAGATAGATAGATAGATAGATAGATAGATAGATAGATAGATAGATGGTAGATAAAAAGGCATGTGACATGTACAAGAATTTTGTAATGAATTGAATTATATTTCATTTGAAACAAACACTGAACTCCTAACCCCATTAAGTACTTCAGAATGTGTTTTATTTGAAAATAGGGTCATTGCGCTGGTAATCAAGTTAGAGGGTTATCAGTAGGGTGGGCCCAATCCCATATGACTGGTGTTCTTTTAAAAAGGGGAAACCTGGACACACAGACAGACATGCACAGATGGAAGATGTGAATGCACACAGGGACAAGATGAACATGTAAATGGAGTGACGGCTGCATCTACAGGCCACAGAATGCCAAAGAACGCCCACAAACCACCTCAATTGAGGAAAAGGCAAGGAAGGATCCCCCTAGATCAGTGGTCGGCAAACTCATTAGTCAACAGAGCCAAATATCAACAGTACAACGATTGAAATTTCTTTTGAGAGCCAAATTTTTTAAACTTAAACTTCTTCTAACGCCACTTCTTCAAAATAGACTCGCCCAGGCCGTGGTATTTTGTGGAAGAGCCACACTCAAGGGGCCAAAGAGCCGCACGTGAGCCACAGTTTGCCAACCACAGCCCTAGAGGTATCAGAGTAGCTTGGCCCTACTGCTAGCCTTCAGAAGTGTGTGATAAATAATTTCTGTTTTAAGCCATCCAGTTTTGATCACTAGGAAGGAAACAAATACAATTCCTATCAACATTATTTGTTCAATCTAATATTTGGATATAATCCACATATTCATCAATAGTAGCAAGGATTTTTTTTAATGTAGTATGTTCATATATTGGATTATATTCATGCATTAGAATAGGAATTAAATGAAGAGAGTACAGCTGCAAGTACTGATATAAAGAGATAACTAATGGGTCGATAGACATGATAGATCCATATATAAAGTTAATAAACAGTTAAACTAACCTCATTATTCATTAGAAGTCAGAACAATGATTACCTGTTTGGAAGAAAGAGGTAAAGAGTGATTTGAGGAGATATACAAGGTGGTCTTCTGTGGCACTACTATTCCTGAAATAGTGTGAAACACTCCTTCTATGGCTCAGAGAACTGTAGAAGCCAAACCTATAAGATGAACTATTTAGTGGTATCCTGAGAAACATAGTATCAGCATTAAAATAGTGTACTCTGAAGCCAGCCTATCAAAGTGTAAAAGCCCAGCCCTACCACTTGCTGGTTAAATATCTTTTGGTAACTTACACCTGTATGCTTCAGTTTCTCATCAGTGAAATGGAGTAACATTATCTTAGGGGACTGTTATGGGAGTTAAATAAGTTAATGCTTTTAAAACACTTAGAATGGTGGTTGAATATTTATTTAACATGGTTTAGTATATATTTATTAAGTAAATATTAATATATATATATAAAAGCCTAATATGCTAAGTGTCCCTCTGACCGTTCGACTGTTCAACCAGTTGCTATGATGTGCACTGACCACCAGGGGGCAGGTGCTCCAACCAGTAGGTTAGCTTGCTGCTGGGGTGGGACTGAGCAAGATGGGCTGGACACGCCCTGGAGCCCTTCCACAGTCCCTCCCCGGACGGCCAACCTACTGCGGTCCTCCCCGGCCAGCCCCGATGGCCCCGATCGGGACTGTGTGAGACAGCCCCAATTGGCCCCAATTGGGAGTGGGCAAGATGGGCCAGACATACCCTGGAGCCCTCCCGTGGTCCCTCCCCAGCTGGGGTGGGGTCCTGGATTGCAAGAGAGCACAGGCCAGGCTGAGGGACCCCGCTGGTGCACATGCACCAGGCCTCTAGTGTGTTTATATATAGCATGCATTTATTATGTATGTATTTATTACATGTAGTATATATTTATTACCTAAATTATATATTGGGAAAAAACAAAAAATATATCTTGAGAAAAAATTTGAAACTGTCGAATTTTAAGATTTCATATTTAGAATTAAAGTAGTTTTTTCCATTTATACTATGTCTGTACAAACTAGTAGGCAGTACATGGATGCATACACTAAAGCATTAAGCAGTACATGTGAACAAATGTGTACATGATCACACATTCTGAACCTTAATAAAATGCATCTTAAATAATTCTTGGTTATACTTAAAATATGATCAAACAGACACTTGCAATTAACATATTGTCAAACCATAGTTGTCTTTCTAGCAATATGAAACTATACTGGAAAGTAGTTCAGGTATCAACACATTATTTTAATTAATATGTATGATCATAAAAACTATTGTTAACATTGAAAAATTACTATGTGTGTGTGTGTGTGTGTGTGTGTGTGTGTATATATATATATATATATATATATATATATATATATACCCAAAACCTATGCAAATTAGTACCAAACTATATAAAATTATTTCTATAAGATTTGCAACAAAAGATTGCCTTCCCACAGCATTGATTCTCAAGATTAAAATTGTTATTTTTATCCTGAACACTCATTTGTCCACTTTCAAAAATAAACTTCCATCACAGTCACTTTCCTCTGAACTAGAACCTTGATGTATATTCATGAGTTCTAGGACCAAGGGCTCAGCAGGACATCTCACCAACTTCAAACCCAATGTCTCTACTTGATCTAGCTCTATCCCAAGGGGAATTTATCTGGAGCCATTATTTCATACTACCAAGAAAGTTCATAAAATTCACTGGCATTATCATCCCCAAGAAGGGGCCCATTAATAATTTTCTGCTGTCAAATGAATACAGAAAATGCTAAAAATTGGTTAATTAATTTTTCTGAGTTCTGGCAATTAAAAATTAAGTAGAACTAGTAGTTCATATATGTTTTTTCTTTTATTTTATTAAGAAATAGTTTTTAGTCCCAGCTTTCTATTTTTAAATTGTAATTAATATATAGATAAGCTTGTAATCTAATGCAGTTCTTGGAATCTTGTAGAGGTTTGGATTTTAAAGGATACAAAGTGATGATAGATTATTTTAATAACTATGTAATAGCTATTGAGTATTCTGTTTTCTTTTTGGTAAAAAAAAAAATCATCGATGTCTAAATTGTTGGGAACTGAAGGAGCTGGAGAGGAAGTGGGCTACTGAGTTGAGGCTGAGCATGCCCCATAATCTCTACAGCCCAGTCCTGCTCTCCTGACTGCAGTGTCATGGTCCATCCCACCCATGTTCAAGACTTTACAATTGTTGCTTAAGATTATATTCACCAGTCTTTCAGCTTTTCTTTGTGAGATATAGAAGACCGGTTTTCTGGGCTCTTCTTTATCTTTAAATAATTTTGAAAAGCACTAAAGAAGTGTAAAATTAAATATAAACTATGTGCCTACCTTTCCAGGCAGCTTGATCAATTTTGCGTATCTATTGTAAGGAAGGATTCAGAGCCTCTGTCCTAAGGGTTCATTATTCTACATAGAAAATAGGCTCGTGGCTTTTGGCAGCTTGATATTTTATTATCCTTTATATAGGTAGGAAAGAGCAGGCTGATTGAAGAGATTTATTATAATGTAATTTCAGCTCCTTGATCCTGTACAATGGGGAAAGTGAAGAAGAATCTGCTAAAAATAGATTAGCAGAATGCTGGATAAACAAAATGAAGAGACCCTTTCTTGTTTAAGTTTCTTTTCTAAAAGAGCCGGTAGAAACTGTTATTTCTGAACAGGACCTGCTAATTAATTAGCACATAATAAATATATGTGCATATTGAAAATAAAAACTGACATTTGGTTCATTTATGCCACATAAATAGAACCAAGACTTGGTGGGAAGACACATTCCTATATATCAATTATTCTTTCCTAGATGTTTATTCCTTCAAAGTTAGCAGTGAGAGAGAAAAAAATTAATATACCAAACTCTATCTCCTAAATTACTCCCCTTGAATTTGAAAGATGGGTTTTGGAGTTGAAGACGTAAGAGAACAGATGTAGAAACTGAGATTTTGGCAGCCTCCGTCAGAAACGAATGAGCCTTGGGGAAATCCAGCCAATACAGAGTTGGGTAGATTACTATCCAAACTATAGGGCATCTTAACACCTACAGTGACCTGGCTTCAAGGTGGCACATGGAAACTGACCGGAGGTAACCTTTCCAAATTACTTATAGAATTATTAAACATTAAAAAAACTATCCAGTGTGGTATTATTCAATATATCAAGAATCAACTTTCCTATTAATACATACAATACACATACTCCTTTTGAAGTAGGAGCCAGAGTTCACAGTACTTTAATCTTGGTGGGTGCCTTACATGGCCCGTTAGTCACCATAAAGCTATGGGTGGCCTTCCCTTCATGATGTCAAGACTGTGGATAATATCTAGTTCATGGGCTCTCCAGGAGAGCCCAGGGTCCCCAGCAAGGTGTGAGGAGAGCAGAGGAAAGCATGCAACACCGTGGTAGGAGACTGGTAACAGACCATGAACGCTCAGGATTCTTTTACTCTGTAGTATGGAACTCCCTTTCTGTAATTAGTTCTCTAGTGGTTTGATGCTCACTTCCTTGCTTTGATTGGTTATATACTAACTAGCTAATTTCATTTTTTTTAAAAAGGGAGAGAGAGAGAGTCAGAAACATCGATCAGCTGCCTCCTGCACACCTCCCACTGGGGATGTGCCTGCAACCAAGGTACATGCCCTTGACCGGAATCGAACCTGGGACCCTTTAGTCCAAAGGCCGATGCTCTATCCACTAAGCCAAACCGGTCAGGGCCTAACCAGCTAATTTCAGTGTGTTCAATGTTTCAGTCTGTGTTTTAGTATCTTTCAGTGTGTGAGTATCTTGCTGCATGTTTGACTCTGCTGTTCCCACATAGCTGGCTGTGGTTTGATAGGATATACAAATTAGCCAATCTTTATATGTTGATGCTGATAAGGTGCTATCATGAGACTTCAAGCCAGAAAACATGCATATATATTTTTCAGTTACTCAGTCCCATTATAGCAATGTGTGTGATAGGAAGGATGTGAAATAAAAGTAGAGTTGGGAGATGGAAACAAAAATGAATAGGAATCCCTTTACTAACATGGTAGCACCCAAGTACATTGGACCTTTCCAAACCACCTCAGCGTCCTCCCAAATCATGGGTCTAATCCAATATTTCCTGTAAAATCTAATCTCACTGTAGGCTCTACCCTTTGGGTCTAGTGGATCCAGCTTGATGACTTATACCCTGCTGAACCTTCAGAAACTTCTCATGACACTGAAGGATAAAGCGAAACCTCTGATCATAGTCTAAAAGGTCCTACGCAAATTTACTCCTGTCCACCAAACGCTCACCGTTGTCTAGGAAACACTCAGGGATCTTTCCTCTTCTCTGAACTTTGCAAGTTCCTCCTGTTTCAAAGCCTTTGCCTTGTTCTTCCCTCCGCTTGCTGTGCTCTCCCCCGCTCTTCATTTTTATAACTGAAGTACAATCTTTATGTGGCAGCGTCTGAGGAGTAGAGCTGTCGGATGTGAAGTGAAGCAGGGTTTAGAAAAAAGGCAGTCACCTGCATTGATGATGGTATTTGAATTGTTTAGAAACTTTATGACACCTTGTCATATCCATGTGGGAGGGGTCTAAAAGTCCTCCCTATTTTTTTTTTTTTAATGAAAAAAGTGAAGGGATGTTAAGTGATTTTCTACATGGAACATTAAAATTGCCAAAAGCAAATTTGGCCTGAATTTGACTAATTATATAATTAATTTTAGAAATCTGTATGGGGTACGTTCTATATTCAGAAATCTCCAGTGAGTTTTACTTAGGACCTTAAAGACTATTTGCAGAGGCTAATTATTCACAAGCTCAGATCTTGTGAATTCCTTCTTACAGTCAATAACTATTTATTGAGCAACTACTATATGCCAGTCACTCTAAACAAATTATGTTCATTCTAAAGAAACATGACCGAAAAGAACACATTGGAAAAAAACATGTAAAGATATTTCACTTTCTTTCAAACACAATCTGAGAATGTATCATGTGCTCATTAGCATGCTAGGCACTAAGAATGTAGAGCTCCTCATTCAAGAAGTTCACATTCTACTCCGCAGACCCAGGTGGCTTCAGCCAGGGCCAAGTGCTGGTCCCGGTTCTAACCCTTTGCACTCGCTTGCTTTTTTCTCAAACTGCTACCGATGCTAACTGTGTCGAGTCACACTCGACATCCGAGTGCAAAAGGCTAAGCAGACAGCACCTATCAGAGACCACAGTAGGAGGAAGGAGATGTTGGACGCACTGGCCCTCTGCCACTATACACTGCAACCTTCTCTCAGCTCAAAACGAACTATATGCCCAGTGCCGCCAGCCTCATTGGAAGATCAACAGTGAGTTGCTCATCTCCTTCAGATGAAGTCTGGGGAAGGCACTTGGTCCTGCTTCGAAATGGAAGGACACTTACAGGCATTTTGAGAAGCATTGGTCAATTTGCTCATTTATGCTACATCAGACTGTGGAGTATATTCAGGTGGGCAAAAACTATGATGATATTCCTAGAGGGATTTTGGTGGTCATAGGAGAAAATGTGGTTCTTCTGGGAGAAATAGGCTTGGAAAAGGAGAGTGACACACCCCTCCGGCACATGTCCATTGAAGAAATCTTAGAGGAACAATGGGTAGAACAGCAGATGAACTAGAAGCTGAGAAGTTGCAAGTTTAGACTCTTAAAGGTCTAGGTCTCTCCATTCCCAAGCACATAGATAATCTCGATGACTATTATCTCTCTTGCTCAGGCATTATTGCTCTTGGGGAGCAGTGGCTGTCACTGGATGAAAGTGACATTCTGGTCACTTCAAACATTGAACTGGAGACCGGAGAATTTTGAAAAGTCATTTTTCTTTTGAATTTTTTCACAAATGCAACATGAAATCATGTGGCTCTTTTTTCCTTTTTTAAGAAATATATTTTTATTGATTTCAGAGAGGAAGGGAGAGGGAGAAAGAGATAGAAACAGCTATGAGAGAGAATCATTGATCGACTGCCTCCTGCACACCTTCTACTGGAGATCGAGCCGGCAATCCAGACATATACCCTGACAGGGAATCAAACCATGGCTTCCTGGTTCATAGGTCAACACTCAACCATTGAGCCACACTGGCTGGGCTCTTTTTTCTTTTTTAATAACAAAATCATTGTTTAAAGAAAGAGTGGGATGGACTCCTTTCACACATCACTATGGAGCCAATATCTATTTCTCTATATTGCTCTTCTCATCCCAAATAAAAGTTTACAGGGGACATTCTTCATTTGCTTGTGAATAAAATATGAATCTCAAAAAAAGTTCACGCCCTAACCAGTTTGGCTCAATGGATAGAGCATCGGCCTGCGGACTGAAAGGTCCCAGGTTCGATTCCAGTCAAGGCCACGTACCTTGGTTGCGGGCACATCCCCAGTAGGAGGTGTGCAGGAGGCAGCTGATCGATGTTTCTCTCTTATCAATGTTTCTAGCTCTCTATCCCTCTCCCTTCCTCTCTGTAAATAATCAATAAAAAATATTTTTTTAAAAAAGTTCACATCCTTTGGCAGAAATAGACTTAAAAAATTCAACATATTATCAGAAGTTCAATAAACATGGTAAAGGTACAGAGGTCATAACATTGAAAAGGAAGGAGGAGTAATCAATAATAGTGAGAGAGGTGGCAGTGTGCCATTTAGAGTGGTTTTCCTGGAGTCTCTGAGCATATTTGAGTTTTGAAAAGAGAAGGAGCATATTATGAACATAGAGTTTCCCGACTTTCCCTTCCACCTGGAGCCCAAGGTGGTTTTTTATTTCCCTTCCCTCCACTGCTGTCCTGGAAAGGTTTTGCCTTTGGCTGATCAGTGATTTAATTATATAAATAAGAGAAGGAAGAAGGGGAATTCTTGAGTGAACCAGAACTCAGACTCAGGAGGAAGTTTGTAGATAATTTAGAAGGAATATTGAGTAAGGGTTGCTGTTGTATGTGAGGAAAATAAACATGTGAGAAAGGTAGGGACTTCTAAAAGTAGTATTTCTCTCCTCCCTGACCAGTTTGGCTCAGTGGATAGAGTGTGGGCCTGTGGACTGAAGGGTCCCGGGTTTGATTTTGGTCAAGAGCACATACCTTGGTTGCAGGCTCCTCACCGACCCAGCCCTGGTCAGGGCGCATGCAGGAGGCAACCAATCAATGTGTTTCTCTCCCATGGATATTTCTCTCTGTAGTTCCCTCTCTCTTGCATTTTCTCTAAAAATCAGTGGAAAATATCCTCAGATGAAGATTAGAAAAAAAAAAGTATTTCTCTTCTTAGACTATGATGCACCATTATGGATTCAAGAACATAACTATTGCAGAGTAATGTACAGTAATGGATCCTCAACCCATTATTTTAAGATCTGGGACTAAACCATGTGGGACAGAGAAAAGTAAGTAGATATTTACTGGGAAGACAAAGAGATATTCCAGTATCTCTTTAGTTGAGAAACTAAAAAGGACAGAAGTATAAATAAATTAAATAGTGCAGGGTCTTGAGCTGACTAAAATGTTTAGTACTGAATATTGTACAGAAGAAAAGGGAATGTACCAGAGAAGTGAGTCTATGAAGCTGTGTCTATGGGCTATACCACTGGAATATGGAAACATTCTAATCAGTTGGTTGGTTCATATTTCAATAGCTATTTTGATGTGCTTTTTGCATTAGATTACCAAACTGGCCAGCTAATTGATTTGGTTTCTTATTGACACAATATGATTACTCATTGCTTACATAATGCAGGTGCAGGTAGAGAAATGCTGACATGAAATTAGGCTAGATTGATCTGTCTAGAACATTTGTAATATCTTTTGGCATTGTCATCTGCCTTTCCCCTTGTCTTTCAACCTTTATTTATCTTATAGTTATAGTCTAGCAAAATTGTGTTGATATAAGCATCACTTAATATCTGCGAAACTGATTGTATTGTCTCTGGGCGGTGTTGTCACTGTCTTATGGCCAAAGGTAGATTTCAGGTAAAGTTAATCCAGTATAGGATTCAGGCCTCATAAAAACTGGATCTACCCCTGCAGTTATCTAAAATACAAATTATGTGGCACAAGCTGAAATAGCTATCAACAATACTTTAATCAGTTTTTTGAAGCTACATCGTAGGTTCTTATTATTACTAATTGAAAGACTCCTAAAATTTGATATGATTTTGACCCAGATGTTAAGAAGCGAATTACTCATTGGGTAGTTTGCTCTCCAAGAAGAGTACATAAATGTGATTGTAAAATTTTGGAATTGCCAATCTATATATATAAAAGTCCAAGCAACCAGAATGACTGGAACGACCAGAATGACCAGTCGCTATGATGCGCACTGACCACCAGGGGGCAGACTCTGCTCAGCTGACTGATGGGCGCCAGACACAGGGCTCATGGCCGGCCTCCGTAGCCCAGCAACCGCAGTGGAGCGGCAGTTAGCCTACCAAGTGGCGGCAGTGGCAGGTGCAGTGGGGTTGGGATGAGCAGGAGTGGCAGGCAGGAGCAGCAGACAGTATTGGACTGCCGGTTTCAGCCCAATCCCCACAGGCCACGCTGAGGGATCCCACTGGTGCATGAATCCGTGCACCGGGCCTCTAGTTCAGATATAATTACTGGATGATTGAAGATGTTATCGCCTCATAACAAATAAATATATATATGCTATGCATTGTAAATATTACATCAGACTTTATCTCCTTACTAAACAACTCTATTATTTTGCAAGGGCTGCCATAGTAAAGTATTTCAAATTGATTAACTCAAACAACAGAAATGTATTATATCGCAGTTCTGGGGACTAGAAGTCTGAGATGGAGGAGGCAGGGTTGGTTCCTTCTGAGTGCTGTCAAGAAGAATCTGTTCCATGCCTGCCTTCTAGCTTCTGGGGGTTTGCTGGCATCACTGTTGCTCCTTGGTTTCTGCCACATCACTAATCTCTGTGGTCCTCTTCACATGGTGTTCTCCCTGGGTGTGTGTCCAGATTTTCCTGTCTTACAAGAATTCCCATCATATTGGATTAGGGGCCCACCCTACTGCTCTGTGGCCTCCTCTTAACAATTACATGAACAACCGTATTTCCAAAAAAGGTCACATTCTGAGGTATAGGCAGTTAGGACTTCAACATATACATTTTGGGGGAACATAATTCCACCCATAACAACTCATGGTAGCAAATGGATGAGAAAGGACATTATGATATTAATGCAATTGCCTTGCTTCTGTTGTGGACAGAGCTTAGAATTCAAGTTAGCATTTCTAGGTATTTATCTTGAGTAAGCACAGCCAGAGTTAGGACAGCCAGAAGTATTGAGCACTTTTTAGTGTCAGTGAACATAGTTATAAGTACTTGTTCTTTTTATGCTCTGGAGTTCAGAAAATTTCATATCTTGCCCACTGTTTGTGGCCTCAAGTCACATTTCAATTCTGGGGCCCACAGCTTTACACAAAGAACTGATGTTGGCAGATATAAAACATGATGCTTCGTGTCCTATTAAACCCTGACAGCTCTGGGGGCTTTTCCTTTAAGGAGGAAATATTGTTGACAGTTTTGAGATTTTGTCAACTGTTTTAGGGTCTCAGTATCTTAATAAAACATTCTATACAAAGGTTCACTCCCTCATTTAAAAATATAGGTACCCCATTCAAAGGAAAATCCCTTTATCTATCCCTTTCACTAAGATAAACTGGGTTCCTTAAATATTTAAGCGAACTTAAGCAATTTATTTCATCATCTACAATCCATATTTAATTTTAATTGATAAAATGAAATCATTTAATCATTAAAAAGAAGGAAATTAAGAAGAGGCAAAAAAGGAAGAGAAAAATGATAAATAAGGATGACCAATATGTAAAAAAAAAAAGAAGAAAGACTTGCTTCTGAACTTTCAGAAAGCCTTTCCTAAGTCAGTGTTGTAGTTTCGTAAATAATTCTGTCTGCGGAAGATGAAAGGAGCAGATTGGCCAATTACTTCCAAACTGCTTGATCACATCCATGTTTCCATGAATTATTCAAGCTTTAGGAGTCATCAAAGCATCCTAATGCACAACTCAAAAGAAAGAGCAAAAGCTAAGACATTGGCAAGTGCTTGTTATGTTTAAGATATCTCCTACTTATGAACATATGTGCTTTTCAATGTTGGGCTGATTTAAACCTTGTAACGTGGGAAGGAGGTTGACAGTCTATTGGAGAAGGGGAAAGACGAACATAAATTAAAGGTACTAAAAAGTCATGTCAGCAAGGAGAGCTAGAGGTGCCAGATGAAATGACATCCTTGGTGTTACGTGACCCACTCTCAAGTTGTCCCTATTATGCCCTCACTAGGCCCAGCCAAGAAGTGATTGACCATATACAGTAACAGTACTTGTGTCTTTAAGCAAAAACTAGCTGCAAGAACAGTGTGAGGATCATAAGAAGAATGAAATGAGATGATTAGACAAGAAAAAGAGGAAGGATGATGCAGTGAGATATAATAATGTGGAATGAGTTCCACAGAAACATTTTTACAAAGTCTGTAACATATTACTTTAGTTTTATCCCAATTGTAAGTTATCAGACCATTTTATGGGTACTATAATATCAGTGGAAGTGCATGTCTAACAAAATAATAGAGTGCATTACCAATTCTTTGATGACCACTGCAGAGAAACAATTAGACCCATTTGTCAATGTACCCTAGTGTCTAATAGTTTTAAAAAATGGATGGATGGAAATGATTCAACATTTAAAGAATATTTATCCTCATACACATTCCATCGAATTAACATTTTTCCTTCACTCATGCCTTTACAGTAAACTGATTGGAAAGCCAACAGTAAAACCACATTTTTTATGAAGGAGTAAAAAATACTAACAATGTATGAATGGCATTTGAAAGGTCTCTTTATTGTTTGAAACACTGATATTTTGATATATTTTGGGTATTATGTAAGTTGGCCCAGAATATTAAAATACAATACTATACGCAGAATACATCTTCAAAATAAGAAAATCTGCTAATAAAAATAGCTTAGAGGCCTGAGATAATAGCATTCATACCATCATAAAGGATTCCTTTACAATGGATACATTTAGCAAGCTCTTTAAAAGCCTAGTTTTAGATATTGTTTATAGTACCTTATTTATGCAGAGGGCTTTGCTTCACCAATTTTAACTTCAACATTCATTGACTGATCTTCTGTTTATAATCCTTTATAATCCTGAGCGCCTCTACTCTTCACCTTTTAACTCATTTAATTGTTAAAAAGGGTAAGGACAAAAAACTGAAGGGAAAAGAGGAAAGCAAGAGGGGTTTTTCCTAAAGGAAGAACTGTGGTTGACCCTTGAACAACATGGGTTTGATCTGCGCCAGTCCACTTATACACGGGTTTGTTTTTTTCCCCCCAATAAATACCTGTCATGTTTTTGATCCGAGGTTGGGAGTATGCAGATGCTAAGGGCCACCCGTATGCATTGATCTACACTGTTATATATAGGGGACTTGAGTATCCACAGATTTTGTTATCCACTGGGGGTTCTGGAATCAATTTCTCTGCAGATAGCAAGGGACAACTTAAGTTTTGGGGAAGTCAAAAGTTATGTACAGCCCTGACCAGTGTGACTCATTTGGTTGCACGTTTTCCCTTGCACCGAGAGGTTGCAGGTTTAATTCCTGGTTGGGGCACATATATGGGTTGCTGGCTCCATCCCTAGTAGGGGGCTTGCAGGAGGCAGCTGATCAATGTTTCTCTCTCCCTCTCATTTCATTACTCTTTAAATTCAATAAAAATATATGTTTAAAATATTTTAATGTTATAGATGGATTTTTGAGTGGAGGGTGCACCCTTAACCCCCCCCCCCCCACACCCCACTTTGTTCAAGGGTCAACTGTGCTAGTTTGCTCTGTCTCTTCCTTCATTTGTTAACTAGAGGGCTGAACCAGGTGATGTATGAAGTCTCCTCCTTAGATCTAAAATGCTGTGATGCTAAGTGAGGCACTAAAATAAAAACTGCAGATGACAAGTAAGAGCAAACGGTAGTGTGGACTTTCCAAAATTGCTTAAAATATTGAAAACCAACTTTTTAAAATTAAGGTTCAGCATTGGCATGTTTTGGATTGCGCATTCTTAAATCCTAGGTGTGCTACTTACCAGCTCTGGGACCTTGGACAGATCATTTAGCTCCTATAAACCACAATTTCCTACTCTGTTAAATAAGAATAACAATATTACTAAATAAATATGTGAGCGTTAAATGAAGTGGTATAGCAACAGTTTAATACCAACTGATTAATAATGTTGGCATTTATTATTCAGATGAACTTAGTTTTAATTATTGATTCAAAAATATCGATGTGTATTTTATGTCAATCATTGAACTAAATGCTGGGGATGCAGTAGTTGAATAACAGTCTTTTCTCCTCCCTGTTGGTTACCATTTGATTATCTAAGTGTGGGTTGTTATGTGTTCATGGGATAGCAAATATTTTGTATATATTAGTTTTTGTTTTTAAAATATGTGTGACTGAGAAGGTAACAAGTCACAGAGTCAAATGTGTAAAAAAGCAACTCACGTTTGTCTACCACTAAGCATAAGTCAACTCTCTGTTTTTTAATTGATTGGTAGCAGAAAATCTAATCTTGCCAGTTGAAGGTAAATTAGTCACCTGTTGTCTCAAGCTCACTCACTTTTGGTTAGATTCGGGATTTTCCACCACCACTTTTTCCCTACCCCCCTGCCTTTTTCTTCCTGTTGAGTTTTTATGTGTTGTCCTAGAATCAGGTTGTCCGATCTGTGGTTGCATCTCTGTCGTCTACAGTCTTGGTTGTCATTTTGTTACCAGAGAATCAAATTCCTCTGTCACTCGTGGGAGTGAGGTTGAGGTTCTTGTGATATCTTCAGAAAAAGAATTGTCTAAGATTCACAGGGGAGAATGAGATGTGGGAGAAGGCTTTAAGTTACATTCCTTGGGTCCCAAAGTCCCCTGCCTCTTAAAGCCAGTCCTGGAAAAGGTGCAGCTAGGGTTCCAGCAGAGCCAAAAGCAGGGCCAGTGTCCAGAGCTTCAGTTCCATGTTGCAGCCAGGTGTAGCTCAGCATCCATGCAAATTAAAGTCCATTGGTAGTGTGAGGACTCCCACATTGCCGTGTGCCACGTGGGTGCAGGGGAGTGCATCCCCCTGCTACAGGAGAGACAGGAAACCTGCAAGACAGAGAGAGAAAGCAAAAACCAAGAGGAGGCACTTGCTTCTTTGTTTGGAAGTTTAAATATTCAGGTTTCCCCGCCCCACCCCTTGCATTGGCCACGCCCATCCTGCCCTCTAATTTGTTCCCTGGAGTGATTGGTAGGTCAGCACCTTCCCAGGTCACTTTCTGGGCTTGTGTTTCAACTGCTTTTGTCCAGTCCCTTTCCCCCAGTGATAAGCGGGGAACAGACTTGAGAGTGTTAAATGCAGTTTTTTGGCAAAGCTGTATAAATGGTATGCCTATATTATTTTGCCTTCCCTTTCCTGCTTTCCTGTTAAATAATAACCAGGTTATTACAATGGCATCATTTTTATTTCTGTCCTGTAGGCATTGATAAAATGGAATTTGCTCAGAGAGCCATAGAGTTCTGCCACTGCAGCCCTAGGTCCCTGTTTGGCTTTTACCGAATTTGTGGTTTGCTGAAATTCAGCAGCCCCCTTCATCTAACCTCCCACCCCCTAGCTAGAGGCACTTATCATGCAAACTTTCTTCAGCTACAGTATCCCCTTGCATCAAATAGAGGAATCCTTTAGGCTCACTGATTCTCAGCTCTTTTGTTCCTCACCCTGGTCTTCAGAATTTCTGTTATTTCCTCTATACCTTATGAGAGCTGAAGAACGCTTGGGTATGACAGGAGTCTACCTCAGGCCTTCTCTTTACTTAGATCTGCCTGGCGGACATTTCTACGTACTGCAGCTGACAGTTTGATGAGGGGTAACCAGCAGGGAACTTTTCAGTTCCAGAGTAGATGTGAGGTTAGTCACCAGTGCAAGAGTTACTGGATGTTTTGGGGAGTTTTTGTCACCCAACTCTCCTGAATTTCCATTCCAAAGTAGGTTCAGGGAATAGGGCCACCGTACTATCTGTGCTCTTTTTGTTCTCTTTTTCCCTATCTCTTCTTTTGTAGTCCAAAAAGGATTTCTATTTTTATCACCTCTAGGTTTCCTAGGAAAACTCTTATAGCATCACATATTTTCCCCACCCTTTCTGTGGCCTAAACCCTTTACTTCAAGTCCTCTAGGATTTGGTTCTTGATATTTAAATCCAAGCTCTTAGCAATTTTTTTCCCTTAAGCAGTTGGTACTTGCAATTCAAAGCTATCCTTTTAAAGTCTATTGTCTGCACTGTTGAGGTAGAAAGGTCAAATTAGTTGCTCAAAGGCCAAAAATGTGATTCTTTGTTCTCTCTGAATCAATCTCTCTTACCCTAAGGCAAAGAGAAAATTTTCTTTGCTACTTAAATGTAATAGTAGAAAAATAGAAAAAAAAATAGAAATTGAAAAAATTAGCACTTAGCAAAATACCCCACTGCAGAAGGAAATCCACAATGATAGGTGTACTGTATATTTACCTATGTTTGCCTATCTCCATAAGTTAAAAGAAAAACAAAACAGAAATCTGCCAATTATATGTCTTTGTATTCTAACTTAATGTTCTCCAATTAAAACAATGTTCAAATGTTTTTGCTATAATAGAGCTATAGATGCTATTAGTGAATTTGTTTTAAAAACTCTTTTAATATACACATGCTGTCTTGGCCAAACCCTCCTACTTATAAACCTCATTGATTCATTTATTGAATGCCTACTATATGCCATGGTATAGGAATAAATAAATGTGTGTGTGTTGGGGGGCGGGGGGGATAGGCACTTTCTTAATCTACTGAATGCTGAGAATCCATTTCTCAATCACCAAGTGAACATAAAATATGCTCAAGTTTACATCCCACAGAGTGTAGTTGAGGAGCTAGAGATGTATTTGGTATTTCCTACCTCTGCCACTAGAGAGCACTCTGTTATATCCCCAAGAGTTAACTCATACTAATACATAATACAATTTTAAAGCTGAGTTCTATCAAAGGCTCTCTTAAATAAATAATATACAGAAAGAAATGGGTTTTTCAAATAATTAAAACACTTCCCACCTAATAGCTATCATTTCCCAGGATGCACCTGGTTTTTTTAGAAGAGTAGAAAATGACTTCATCTGTTTAAACAATTCAAACTTAGCATTTTGGGTTTTCTTTCTTCTTGGGTTTAAAATGGAAGAACATAAAACCATTTCTCTTTGCAGATCTGTGCTAATAAGATATTCTCATAATTGGATTCTAATATTACTAAACTCAAATTAATAATACATCAAAACCTGAAGAGACAAATGCTATTTTGCAGCTACACAGGGGAACTTTCAGAGCTTCATTAGGACTAGGTTTTTTCAAACAATGACATTTATTTTGAGCCTTCTTTATTCTTATAGAACAAGATCTGATGGGAAGGCAGTATGAATTAAAGATGATCATGAAATTGAAATAAATTAACTCTTTCAGGACACCAGAGATTTGTCTCTTAGATACTAAATTTCTACAAATGCAAAGTTTGAAATATACATTTTTGACAACTCTTTGGTCCAGTGATTTTGAAATGTGTATAATATATAGAGTCTTTTTAAGGGAAAAACAAAAAGTAGAAAAATCTCTTTACACCTGAGCATTAATTTATTTTAATTACAATTGCTTAAAATTAAAAATATATAAACAAAACCATGCATAAATGCATTATGCTTATACCTCTTGCAAAATATAATTACAAATAAAATCTACAAATCTGAGAAACTCAGTTTCACAGTAATGATTTTTAATGTAACAGGAGGTAGATATTTTGTTTAAATAAAATATCTGTTTACCATGTGAATATGGCTTTGTCTTGCTATACTTGGATTCTTATATAACTTACTAGAAGCCCGGTGCACGAAATTCGTGCACGGCAGGGGGTTGTCCCTCAGCCCAGCCTGTACCCTCTCCAATCTGGGACTTCTGGAGGGATGTCCGACTGCCCTTTTAGGCCCGATCCTGGTGGGATCGGGCCTAAAAGGGCAGTCGGACATCCCTCTCACAATCCAGGACTGCTGGCTCCCAACTGCTTGCCTGCCTGCCTTCCTGATTGCCCCTAACCGCTTCTGCCTGCCAGCCTGATCACCCCGTAACCACTCTGCTGCCAGCCTGGCTGATGCTTAACTGCTCCCCTGCCAGCCTGTTTGCCCCCAACTTCCCTCCTCTGCCAGCCTGGTCGCCCCTAACTGCCCTCTCCTGCAGGGTTGATCACCTCCAACTGCTCTCCATTGCAAGCCTGGTCCCTCTCAACTGCCCTCCCTTGCAGGTCTGGTCCCTCTCAACTGCCCTCCCTTGCAGGCCGGGTGCCTCCCAACTGCCCTCTCCTGCTGGCCATCTTGTGGTGGCCATCTTGTGTCCACATGGGGGCAGCTATATTGTGTGTTGCAGTGATGATCAATCTGTATATTACTCTTTTATGAGATAGGATAGAGGCCTGGTGCACAGGTGGGGGCCAGCTGATTTGCCCTGAAGGGGGTCACAGATAAGGGTGGGGGTTCCCTTGGGGTGTGGGGCGGCCTGAACAAGGGGCCTGTGGTGGTTTGCAGGCCGGCCACGCCCCCTGGCAACCCAAGGGGAGGCCCTGGTATTTGGAATTTATTTTCCTTCTACAATTGAAACTTTGTAGCCTGGAGCGGAGCCAAGCCTGGGGCTCCGGCAGCCATTTCTGTGCCAGTTAATTCACCTTCTACAATTGAAACTTTGTAGCCTTAGGCGGGTGAGCCCGGCCAGGGTGTGCGGAAAGCTTTGCTTCCCCTGTTGCCGCCAGCAACCGTGGCCTGCTCTCTCAAGCTCCATTCTGCCGCCATTTGTTTGAATTTGTTTACCTTCTATAATTGAAACTTTGTAGCTTGAGTGGAGGCTTAGGCCTGCAACGGCTATGGAAAGCTTGGCTTCCTCTGTTACCTGGGAAACCTTGCTCACTGTGGCTATAGCCATCTTGGATTGGGGTTAATTTGCATACTCTCCCTGATTGGCTGGTGGGCGTGGCTTGGCTGGTGGGCGTGGCTTATGTAGCAGAGTGATGGTTAATTTGCATATTACCATTTTATTAGAGAGGATGGCAATATAGTGCGGAGTGACAATTCTGATGTTTCGATGATGGAAATCCCTTTGTGGAGTGTCTCATTAGCCTTTTTCTCTCTTTGTTTTTATTAATAATATTTGGTGCCAAAATGATTGTATCTATAAGCATGATCACTGGATTCATCTTAGAGTATGTGGTTTTAAGATAGTGGCCTAGATGACCCAGAAAACACATGGGTTATTTACTAAATTATTATGAGAAATCAAAACAAATATAAAATTACATTATTAAAGAATAGCTTATAAAAGGGCAAACTCAAGATTGTTGTACAAATATGAAAAATATATCAAAAAATTCCTTTAACATGGTTATTGATGAGAACACTAATAAGATGTTATCAACTGGTTCAATAGGGAATTCAAAATACCACAAATATGTAGTTGAATCAGGAATGTTGAAATGAATCTACAAATGGATACAAAATTGGCCTTTTCCCCCTATGGTTGGAATGGGGGGAAATCAATTTTCCCTCCACCAGAATAAATTTGCTTGTCTTTGGATTAATATCATTTTAACTACTATCAGTTATCTGTAATTTACAGCTTTGTAAAATAGCTCAAATTGCCCTCTAAACAGACATATAATCACAAAGGGTATGTTAGGTTATGTCTTCTTTCTATTGAAGATACTCAATTCATTTTAAAGTCTCACAGTTGGTCGTCCCAGTATATTTAAGAGGAATATACAGACCCATGGAACCTATTCATGATCTCTGTGAAAACCTTGGAGATCTCCTCAGCTCAGCTATCAGTCTTGAGAACTGACCTCTAGAGACAAAGAGATGCCCCGAATGAGCCTTTAGTCTTAGAGGAATATGCAGCTCTTTCCTCATATAAAAGCTAAGCAACCTGTTCGGATAAGTTGGATGACTTCTAAGGGAATAAGAACTGTGACACCTTTTACACATGAAAATTTTGCCCAAGGGCAGAGAGTTATAATAATAAGCCAAATCTTCTCTAAGGATGTTTGAGGTTTTATGTTTTGTTTGCTGTTTTTTCCTGAGGAGGAGGGCAGTTACCACATACCAGGTATTGCACTAAGTATTTTACATCTATTACTTCATTAACTATCACAATAACACTATAGGGATATGTTTATGAGTGAGAAAAATTCTGCCTGAATTAGCCAAGTGATAACTATTAAATAAAAACAGGGAAAAACCAAGTGTGTAAGTCTTTAATGCATTTTACAATAATCAGGACAGTGAGTATCTTAGAAAGGACTGGTTTAGATGACACATGTCCTAAAGTTAGATACTTATATATGAAGCACATCCTAGTTCTTCACACTTCATCAGGAAAATTGAGTCTACAACCTGCATTTTTTTTCATAGCCTTATGTATACATTTGACATAGTACTTGCTAAATGCTATTGAATTATCTTCTTATGTGTTTATGTCTCCTTAACTTCATTGGCTAAGCTATGAGTTACTGTAGACTCAGAAAGTGCAATGTTTTTTGTACATGTCCCTTGTGCAGTGACTGGCCCACACTAAGAGCTGCTAAATGTATACTTGTGAACTAATCTAAAGTATGCATATGCAGTAAAGCTAATTCCTGAAATTGGACCTTTGGAAAAATTCAATCCTAAAGCAATAGTTGCAAAAATTTTATTTCCTCTTTCAAAATGTTTCAGTGCTATTAGATTTTAGTGTTCATTAAATTTATTAAATTTGGAGCTGCTTAAAATTTGTTCTAAGGGCACATGGGAAAGGCTTGTCTTATCAGTGGATACAGGTCTGCAGATGGAATGTGACATCTTTGAGAGTCAGTAGGGAAGAAGTCTATGACAATGTAAAAACCATTAGAAATCATCTAGAATTTTGCACCACAATTATGTATCCAGTGGATTGTCAGAGAGAAGTCTTAAGTGCCAGTACTTATAAAGTTCTTCAAATCTCACAAACTCAAAATCACATTTTTCCTTAAAGTATTTCTTAAAATACCAGTGAGTATCAAAGAATGACTAAGGAACTGGGAACACAGATAGCTGATATTCACATTGGCAGGAAGAAAAAACAGAAACCAGAACTAAAGTGAGATTGAGAGAATAAAAATTGGAAAAGTGGAAGGAAAAATTACACTAAAATGCTAGGAAAATGTTTCATTGTGTTAAGTATTCTAATTATCAGCTATTTGGTTGGAGAATTAAAATAAAACATGGGATTTTAAAAGAATGTATTGCTTGGTCAAGATAGATAGATAGATAGATAGATAGATAGATAGATAGATAGATAGGTGATAAATAGATAGATGGATATCTTACATATTGAATATGTTAAACCTATGTAAACAGGAACCATAATTCCTAATCAGCAATAGAGGATTTCTTTTGAATTTATCACTGACCAGAGTAAGAAAGTAATTAAAATGCCATTCTACAATTTGGATTGCAATCTGACAATATTTTCTGTGGTCATATGGAATGGTTTGCATGTATGAAAGAGTTATCTAGAGTTCCAGGTACTTTAGAGTTTTAGTGGCCTGTTTCTGTCCTGCCAGTAGAATACAATCCAAACCCTAAATTGTCTGGCCAGAGACTGGAAAGGATAGCTGAGATCAGTAAGAGGTAATGTTGTGGGTTTTGGTTTGATTAAATACAAACCATTCATTTACCCTCTATGGCCTTTGTGTAAAGTAAGCTTCTCATTCCAAACCTAATTTTTGAACTACTCACTGTTTCTAGCTTATATCCTCTTAGGGCAATCTTTTAAAAATTGTGTTAATTTCTTCCTAGAGAGTTTCACAAAATATAATAAACTAGAGGCCCAGTGCACAAAATTTGTGCATGGGTAGGGTCCCTAGTGGCTGCTGGCTGCTGGCCTGGGACTCCCTTCCCCCGGCTGCCTGCCACCACTGCAGGCCAGGAACTCCCTTTCCACCCGCCTTGGCCTGGTACCGCCCGCTCACCTGCTCCATCATCCCGCCGTGGTCCTGCTCTCATTGGGGCCCATCAGGGCCGGCAGCGTCTCCACTGCCACCTACTGCCACCTACTGCCAGCGCCGCATTGCCGACGCCTGCCATGTCCCGTGCCGCCCCCTGGTGGTCAGTGCATGTCTAACCCCAGGGCCATCGAACTCCCGCCTGTAGGGACAATTTGCATATTAGCCTTTTATTATATAAAATATGGTTTTTGTTTTGTTTTGCTTTTTACATACATGCTTTTATTTTTTTAAATCTTATAAATGGCTCCTTCCATTTTGGAAAGAATTTTGGACAAATCAGTTAGAAAGCCAAGGAATTATGGTGTTTTTTGATACCAGCTAAGCTAAAAAAAATGCCATGTGCCCAGAGGGACTTCATTTAAAAATGTGTGTGTGTGTGTGTGTGTGTGTGTGTGTGTGTGTGTGTGTGTGTTAAAACCTGAAAGCATTTTATATTGGAATGCTGGTATTTGTGGTTACACTTTGTATGTCAAATACTGCACCTCTCACAAGCTTGGATCTGTTGTGAGTGTGGGTAATGCTTACTACTGGGAGAGCCTGCAAATCCTTCATTGGCAGCAAAGTCACCAGAAGTAGATGCACCTGTCTTTGCAGCTGGGATTTGCTCATGGGAAAGACGGTCATTTAACAAAATGTTATCCTGATGGACAGCTGTATATATAAGCTTCCTAGAGTGTAGAAGACCTACATTTTATTTAAATAGCTTTCACTATTCCAATGAAATTTAACATGAAAATTAATTTGATGTTTTGATTCAGTAAATTTGGAGGATATATAGGCTCGGTTTAATAGAAAAACATTGTTCAGTTTGCCTTGGTCTGATCACTCTAACAGCTTTTAGTGACTCAGTAAGTACCAATATTTTCAGCTCAGATTAGCTTGGGGTTTAGCATAAAATAATTCACTCTGTTTTGATGCAAGCTCTTGTTAAAACATGAGCCTTCTCTCAGTGCTACAGCCATACTCTTTGCTTTTGTCCATTTTAGTTGTCTATGTTCCCCCAGTAGAATCTGAACTCATAATAGGGGCCATGTCTGTTTTGCTAACATTAGTTTCTCTAGTACACTGTTACTGTGTTAACTCTGGATATATTTGTGATTAGAAAATCTTTGTTAAGTGGGATCATGAGTGAAAGAATAAAAAATTGTTTTTCCACTGCCCAGGACGAGGTAAAGATTCCTTCTTAAAATTACTCAAAATTATTCCAAAACTGAGAAGTCTCCTTGCATCCCATTGTTTGTTGTTGTTATTTATTGAGGTATAATTGACATACAATAAAATGTAGATTTTTTTAAGGGCACAGTTTCATAGTTTTTTCAAGTGTATGTTCCCATGTAACTACTATTTCAATCAAGATACAGACTTTTTTTGTTATTCCAGAAAGTTCCCTTATACTACTTTCCAGTTAGACTGTCACAACAATTTTTTCCCCTTTTCTAGAACTTCTTATAAATTTAACCATAAAATATGTACTTTTGTGTCTGGATTATTTTTTTAACTTTAGATTTATCCATATTGTCCCCATTGATATCTAATAGGATTAATGGGAGTCAAGAAAATGTCCATGTTGAAAATAGTAAGATTAATAAGGAAGGACTGTTATTTTAAAAACTGTTGTATGCCTCTCCTTGAAAGCTTTATTGGTCTCACCCCCACCCCCATCTTTAATCACTTGCTCTTAAGAATTCCAAAGACATCCTATATAATAAAGAGGTAATATGCAAATTGACCGCCACGCCTTCCCATAAGATGGCCACCCCCATGTGGTCACAAGATGGCCACCACAAGATGGCCGGCAGGGGAGGGCAGTTGTGGGCAATCAGGCCTGCAGGGGAGGGGAGTTGGGGGCAACTGGGCTGGCAGGGGAGCAGTTAGGCATTGATCAGGCTAGCAGGCAGAAGTGGTTAAGGGCAATCAGGCAGGCAGGCAGGTGAGTGGTTGGGAGCCAGCAGTCCTGGATTGAGAGAGGGATGTCCGACAGACCGTTTAGGCCCGATCCCGGTCAGTCGGATATCCCTCGAGGGGTCCCAGATTGAAGAGGGTGCAGGCTGGGCTGAGGGACAGCTCCCCCCCAAGTGCACGAATTTCATGCACCGGGCCTCTAGTCTATAATAATAAAAGTATAATATGCTAATTAGGCCAGACAACCAAACGACCTTTTGGACGTACTTCCGGACGAAGCTGGGGCTGTGAGGGCTGAGGCAATCCACCATGGCTGTGAGGGCCAAGCCCCTTGCATGAATTTTGTGCGTTGGACCTCTAGTATAGAATAACAATCTTAGAAGTAGAGTTTAGAAGTACCATCAATTCATATAATGGTACTATGAGTCCTCCATATGCAGATCATTTGACAAACCAAGCCAATCCAGAGGGGAACATTTTAGAGCAGGTGACATGGCCAGTTTCCTGACTTCTCTGAGCTAAAGCACTCTGCCATTGCTTTTCCTTATCCTCCAGACCAGTGGTCAGCAAACTGCAGCTCACGAGCCACATGCGGCTCGCAAGCCACGGTTTGCCGCTCTGTTGACTAATGAGTTTGCCGACCACTGCCTTAGGGAAAAACACTTAAAAAACATTTTAATAATATACTAATGTCTTTAACCTGAAGTCAAAACTTCTGGGTAAGGGTAATGCCTTACGCAGTGGTTGGCAAATTCATTAGTCAACAAAGCGGCAAACCGCGGCTCGCGAGCCGCATGTGGCTCACGAGCTGCATGTGGCTCGCGAGCCGTAGTTTGCCTACCACTGTTCCAGGCTGTTCTGTGGGTAAACAGGTGCCACACAGACTACAGAGGTTAAGAAAAGCTCTCAATTTAGGTATTTCCACTACTGAAAGTCTGCTTTAAAAGATATTTGCAGCACCTCATAATTCTTTGGAGTACAGAGGGTGGTATTTGGGTAGAACTACAAAGGAGGTTTGCAAAGAATAGTAGTCAGTTTGCAGGCAGTGGGAAGAGGCTTGCCCAGGAAAGCCTGCAGAAAAGGGATTCATCGAATTAGAGCAGTTTCTGATTGACTACCAGAGCCAGCTTTTTAATTTATTTTAATTTTTTATCTTTGCTAGTTCAAAAAAGGAATGCCTAAACCTTTGTGGTGAAGGAAGGCTATCTTATAGAACATGCTGGCAGAGCACCCTTTGTCACTGGCTCAGGTCATATTATTATAGGCATGATGGGAGTTCTTCGGGATCCAGTAGGGATTTTTAGGTTAAAAAAAAATTACACACACACACACACACACACACACACACACACACACAGGCATTGGAGATTAGGAACCAAAATGTATTAGTAAATTTCATAATAAGTAAAGCAATAAAACAGTCTTAGTGAAGCCACAGTTTAGGACTGTTTAAACCTAACAACTTTCAACTTCTCTTGCAGAAACATTTGTTTTTACTATGAGATAAAGAATAAAATTGTGATGGAGGGAACGTAAGTCAATAACTGTGGAAAATAGTTACTCTAACATTATAACAGGCAATGACACCATTCATTCAAAGATGGATAAAGGGGGAATTATAAATGATTTAAAACAAGAAAATTATTTTTTTTTAATTGTGTTCAAGTGCTGATTATTTTGTACAAAATAGTCTGATGCAAGATATGTGGAAATTTCATGAAATGCCAAAAAGATCATCTGAATAACTTCAAGCAGAATTTAATGTTAGCTGAAGCATACCAAGAAGTTTATTTATACATTTTTATTTCCCCTTAGACCTGGTAGAGGCACTTCAAGAACTGCTCAGTCCTGGAGCGGAGGCATTGGGTGAAGACATGGATGTTTTACCCTGAGACAAGTAAAGAAGTTGTCATTATAAGGTAACAGCCAATTCCTACTTTTGGTTTTATAGACTTTGAAAATTAACAAAACTGCCCTGGCCAGGTGCTGTACAGGAGACAACTGATCAAATTTTCTCTCTCACATTGATGTTTCTCTCTCTCTCTCTCTCTCTCTCTCTCTCTCTCTCTCTCTCTCTCTCTCTCTCTCTCTCATCAATAAAAATATATCCTCTGATGAGGATTTAAAAGAAAATGAGCAAAACTGTGATGCAAAAATAAGCAGTATTATCAGAAGTATTAAGGACACTCTAAATTTGGTTACAACTTTGTAGTAGTTCATGCTTTATACCTTTCCTGTGAAGTGTTCAGCAATAATTCCTTGGCAAACATTATCCTTGTGTGGAGTAGATGGTACGTGGGAACAGTGGGAATTGTCTAGCCATGGGGATTCCAGCATTGTTGGCGGAGACTCTCCCCCAGTGCCTCTGGCCTTTCCTCCTGCACTCAGTGAAAAGCTTCTCGCTCACACCCCGAGCAGCGCCAGGGCTGGAGGGATTGGATCCTGGTCCATCTGTAAACCGTTAGTTGCAGGAGCTCAGCTGGGGAGCAAAGGAAGCGTTCCTTTCTGAAAGTCCTAAAGTGTCGCCTGCTGTTTATGCATCTCTATGACTGGACTCAGCGTTAAGAGGAGATTTTCTTAGGAAAAAAAAAAGATACTGTGGGTCCTAAATTTTCATGTGACATTAATTTTACCTAGAGGTTTACCAGCATTTCTGATTTCAGTAATTCTATTTCAATATCAAGAAACTTACACTGAGAATCTTTTCCTCCTTCCTGTCCATTAGCTTTCTCCTGAAGGAGCCAGGGAGCATCTCAACTGTGGCGGGACGCCTTGTTGTCCTAGGGCTCTGGGGAAGGTGACATAGACAAAATCTGCCCCAAGGGTCAGGCACAGGACTCCCATGGTCTGAGGTAATTGTATAGCGTAGGCCTCACTTTAACATTTGGTCTGGTCTTGCTAAGTCCTGGTTTAGTTATCTTAGTAGTCACTCAAAATGGATTGACTCAAACCCATACTGAATAATGCAGAATCCTAGGTTTCAGGCTAATGGGGCCCGGGTACTCTCTGGTATTTCTCCTGTGCCTTATTCTAACGTTGTCACAGCTACCACCACAGTAACCCCCTCAAGAACATAAGATAACAATGCAGATGCTCAGTGGTCGCACCATGGAAAATGCCCTTTGGTCACAATTCTAGAAGCTGTCTTCTTTTATCAAGATTTTGTCTTGTTTTGGTTTGGGTTTCATAACCTGTGTCTTAAGTTTTGCTTTCTTATTTTTTTAATTAACAGATTTTGTAGAGCAGTTTTAAGTTTACAGAAAAATTAACTGAAAATTACAAACTTCTATGTACCCCTCCCCCCAAACACACATAATTTTTGTTATTAATGTATTTTATTAGTGTGACACACTTCTTACAATTACTGACACATTATTATTAACTAAAGTCCATTACATAGGGTTCAGTCTTTGTATTCTACATTATATAGGTTTTGAAAAATGTATAATGACCTGTTTCTGTTGTTATTGTGCTATACAGAATATTTGCACTGCCCTCAAAAAGGTCCCGTGTGCTCCCTTATTTGCCCTTCCCTCTGAATCCCTGGCAACCTCTGATCTCTTTACTGCCTCCAGAGTTTTGTCTTCTTAAGAATGGCATATAATTGGAACCATACAGTATGCAGCCTTTTCGTATTGGCTTCTTTCACTTAGCAATATGCTCTTAAGCCTCCTCCATGTCTTTCTGGTTATACAGCTCATTTTTTATTGTTGAATAATATTCCATTTTGTGGATAAACCACATTTTGTTTATTCATTTGCTTATTGAAGAACATCTTAGTTGCTTCCCAGTTTGACAATTATGAAAAAAGGTGCTATAAACATTTCTCTGCAGACTTTTGTGAGTTTTCAACTCATTTGCATATATATATACCAAGGAATGGGATTATGTTTAGTTTTGTAAGAAATGGCCAAATTGTATTTCAAAATAACTGTACCATTTTGTACTCTTATCCACAATGAATGAGAATTCCTGTTGCTCTACATTCTTATCAGGATTTGGTGGAGTCAGTGTTTTGATTTTTAGCCATTATATTAGGTTTTTAATACAATTAATTACAAAGGAGATTTGACTGTCCAAAAGTCTCTGGACACAGCCACTAGAAATTTCTTCAGTTTTTACTTGGTAATGACATTGAGTAAGTATATGAGCTTTCCCCTGGCAACATCCACTGTGGTGATGCACTTGAATGAGATAAATATGTATGAATACCTACGTGTGTATGTGTATAGCTACTGTAACCAAAATTATTTTTAGACTGTGGTAACAAAATTAAAAAACACATTTATTTGAGCAAAGATAGCTGAAGCCCAGAGACACAGACTCAGGTAGCAACCCAAATTGTGCTCCATCCAGACAAAGGGGAGGCTGCCTTTTATAGCAAAAGTATCTATCCAGGTTCCCAATTAGGTTCATTTTGTGTAAATGAGATATCCAAATTTGTATACTTCTGATTTGTTTGGATCATGCAATCCTGATTGGTCAGCATTATTATGGAGCAGTTCTGATTGGATAGGGCATGTCTTAGACCAGGCGTCCTCAAACTACGGCCCGCGGGCCACATGCGGGTGTTTTTGCCATTTTGTTTTTTTACTTCAAAATAAGATATGTGCAGTGTGCATAGGAATTTGTTCATAGTTTTTTTTTAAACTATAGTCCGGCCCTCCAACGGTCTGAGGGACAGTGAACTGGCCCCCTGTTTAAAAAGTTTGAGGACCCCTGTCTTAGTCCATTGATAGAAAGAAAAAAGTAGAACTTCTTAAAATCATTGGCTTAGATTGTGTAAATCAGCAGAACATAGTGCGAGAAGCAGAGGGTTTTCAGTCTGAGGTTCTTCCCACTAACCAGACTATGGGAGAGGCCCCTGTCAGCATTGGCCATTAGGCTCTTATTACTTGTAAAATGTGGGCCCTCACTTGACCATGGGGAGTCCATCTCAGCAGATAAATTTCTTCTTGGGGTTGACATCAAATGAATCTTTCTCCTTGGAGTTTAGATTACTATTCTGTATTATAGAAAGATGCCATAATAGGCGAAGACTATTAAAATGAAAACATGCAGAGTACATCAAATACATTTTTGTTTCTAAAAACAAAATGTGTGCATTTTATGGATCCTACTATTAAGACAGGTCATGCTTGATGTTATTTAAAGTTAGCTTTTCGGCATGAACAACAGTGTTATTATATACAAGCTACATCAAATTAGTCACTTCTAATTTTTGTATGTAGTTAAATTCAGCCATGCAGCTATAACCACAGGAAGAAATTCTCCATAATCCTCTCAAATTATAGTAATTTTTCTGTGTGCTTGGTACATGTTTCTGTTTATATTTGGTTGTATTACTTTATAAATATTTCATATGAGATAAACTTCCATAGCAGACGGTTATTTTCTCCATTGTAAGGCCTATTCCTTTCATACTTCTATTTTTAAAACATAGCACAATGTGTTAAAGAAAAAAATTTTATGAAAATGATTAAAGAAAGAAAAGAAGACTTTCTTCAAGAGGGACTAGCGCAGTAGATAGAGTTATACAGTAGGGAGAGAGATTGGACTCAACTCTAAATACAACTAGGACAAGTGGATGGTTACAGCCAAGGAGCACTGAATCAGTGGGTTGAAAATTGCTAAGAGGCTGCGGGATCCTTGTTACACTGACTCACAAGGATTCTGATTGAGGGCAAGCCAGGGCAATAGCTGTAGGGAATGGGGGATGGGGAATGTGATCAGATATCAAGCAAGAGAGGATTTTAGCTAAAGTGAGGGCATAGAATTCTCACTACAGCTGGACTAAGCAGGCCAAGAAGAGAACCCCAGGTCAGAGTCTAGTAAAGAAGGGGATCCAGAGGACCCTGATTGATAAAAATAGACATGTTCTCTACTTTGTAAAAAAAGATGCACTTAGTGGAAGAAGGATGGAGCAGAGAAGAAAAGAAATTGGCGATCACAGATTAAGTATATATACAAATTTTATAGAGAAGTAGAATGATACAGAGGTGTATTGGCATTGGATGTACCTTAGATCTGGGTTCCTAAATCATTGATATTCTAGTATATGGAAGACTGTCTTTCAAACATCAGTATGCATAAAAATTACCTTGAGGCCTTGTTTAAATTTCATTCTCTTAGACCCCACACCTAAGCATTTGAGTAATTTGAAAGGTCTGTGATCCTTCAGTTTTAAGAAGCACCCCAAATTATTCTATTACAGGTGACCTGTAGGCTACACTTTAAAGCACACTGATTTGTACCATTTATATATCTCCTCCCTGCAGTGTGGTTGATGTTAGAAAGTACCCCTGAGAATACGGTGATAGTTGGGAGCAGGCCCAAATATAGGAACCAAGACAATGTGCCAACAAAATTGAGTAACTCCATGGCTCCTTACCGTGGTGTAGTTGATAGAGACATTCTAAGAATCTGAAAATGAGAAAGCAAACTAATTGGAGAGACCATTGCAAAAATTGTGTCCAAAGTTAAGACAGTTAAAAAAGGAATGAAATGCATATTTTGTAAATAGAATAAGTATTTTATAAATAGATAAAATACAATACAATAATTTCAATATTCAATGAATTACTTATTTCAAAATTGTCAGTTATGATATTCACAGTTATAGGAGAAATGATACATACCCAAGAGGTCCAAATATGAGAAAACGATTAAATTAATCAGAACGCCCATCCTAATGGAATATTATTTTCACTGCTTTGAAGAATGATGACATTAGGAAGTGTATAACAAAATGTCATGTCAAAAGAAAAATGAGAATCTATAGCTATATACTATATATGGCTCTTTCCATATAAAATATGCCTGTATATGTAGTGAAATTTTAGGCATTTTGAACTCTAAAATTCTCTTAGATATTACATGGTACTCACAAATTCAAGTGCTAGACTCTAAATCCTAGGCTAGGTGATTTAGTAATATCTGGAATCAGACATTTAGTCATGAATCCTTATTAGTTAAAAGTAAATAATTTTTAAGGCAAAAGATGTTTTGAGATTATGCTACTATTAGCTCCAGGCTAACTATCTAAAATAGTGAGACCCACATCTGGCTGATCATCAGAATCATTTGGGAGGCTTTTTAAAAAATGTAGATTCCTTAGAAATTACACAAGTAATTCAGTTTCTGCAGGTCTGAGTAGAGCCCCTCAAATGTGAATTTTTCAAATACTGTACTGGTGGCTTTATTGATTAGCAAGAGTTGGCAACCATGGCTGTCAGCAAGACAGTTTACATCTATAAGATTTCTTTTTTCTTTTTTTTTTTTTCTATTTAGCAGGAATAGGGATTTTCACTTCCCTGTTCTGCATTTACAAAGTAATTTGTTTATTTCTTAAAACTTCCCCCAATGATGTAGGTATTCTTACCATAACCTGGTAAATGGATATGTAAGTAACTTTTCATTAAAGTCTCAATTCAAGAATTATGATCATTCAACATTGATACCCACTTGTAGAATATTACTATGAAAGAGGTATAAGCAAAGAGCTATGGGCACCCAAAGGGTTGATTTAATTCTCATGGGGTTAGGGTGTAGTAAGGAAGGGAAGGGAAGGAAGACACCTGGAAGGGACATAGCTATTTTTTTTTGGGGGGGGGGGGTACTTGTCATTTTTTATTTTTTTATTTTTTTATTTAATAAATCTTTATTGTTCAGATTATTACAATAATGTCTCCTTTTTCCCCCCATAGTTCCCCTCCACCTGGTTCCCACACTACACTCTGCCCTTACCTCCCCCCCCACTGTCCTCATCCATAGGTGTACAATTTTTGTCCAGTCTCTTCCTGCACTCCATACCCCTTTCCCCCTGAGAATTATCAGTCCACTCCATTTCTATGCCCCTTATTCTATTACATTCACTAGTTTATTCTGTTCCTCAGATTTTTAATTCACTTGATTTTGGGGTTCACTTGTTGATAGATATGTATTTGTTGTTCATAATTTTTTATCTTTACTTTTTTCTTTTTCCTCTTCTTAAAGAATACCTTTCAGCATTTAATATAATACTGGTTTGGTGGTGATGAACTCCTTTAGCTTTTTCTTATCTGTGAAGCTCTTTATCTGACCTTCCATTCTGAATGATAACTTTGCTGGGTAGAGTAATCTTGGTTTTAGGTTCTTGCTGTTCATCACTTTGAATATTCCTTGCCACTCCCGTCTGGCCTGCATAGTTTCTGTTGAGGAATCAGCTGACAATCGTATGGGTGCTCCCTTGTAGGTAATTAACTGTTTTTCTCTTGCTGCTTTTAAGATTCTCTCTTTGTCTTTTGCTCTTGGCATTTTAATTATGATGTGTCTTGGTGTGGTCCTCTTTGGATTCCTTTTGTTTGGGGTTCTCTGCGCTTCCTGGACTTGTAAGTCTATTTCTTTCACCAGGTGGGGGAAGTTTTCAGTCATTATTTCTTCAAATAGGTTTTCAGTATCTTGCTCTCTCTCTTCTTCTGGCACCCCCATAATTCTGATGTTGGTACGCTTGAAGTTTTCCCAGAGGCTCCTTACACTATCTTCAACTTTTTGGATTATTTTTTCTTTTTGCTTTTCTGGTTGGTTGTTTTTTGCTTCTTTGTATTTCAAATCTTTGAATTGATTCCTGCGTTCCTCTAGTCTGCTGTTGGATCTCTGTATAATATTTTTTATTTCAGTCAGTGTATGTTTAATTTCTAGTTGGTCCTTTTTCATATCCTCGAGGGTCTGGCTAAATTTATCGGCCTTTTCTAGGAAATTCTTGAAAAACCTTATAACCGTGGTTTTGAATTCTATATCTAGTCGTTTATTTTCCTCCATTTCTTTCGTTTGTGATCTGTTACTTTGTCTCTGCATTTTGGCTGCTTCCCTGAGTTGGTAGGGTAGCTTTGTGTGCTAGGTGTTCTATATGGCCCAGTGGGTCAGCCTCCCTAGTCACCTGAGGTGGACACTCTTGGTGCACCCTTTTGTGGTCTGGGTGTACAGCCTTGTTGTAGTTAAGTCTTCTTGATTGTTGTTGGTATCACTGGGAGGAATTGACCTCCAGGCCAATTGGCTATGTGTATTATCTGTGTCTATGCTGGGAGACCTGTGCTGGAGACAGCCTTATAGGACCAGACTTGCAAAATTGCAAAAGCCTCTGTGCTCAGCTTGGATGGGGCGGAGTCTCAGGGCTGAGCCAACAGTCTTGGCTTCCCGTCAGCCCTGCTCTTGCGCAAGTGTCTCCAGACCTTTGCCTTCCGCGGCTCCCCTGAGTTTCTGCCTGACAGTCCAGATTCCCCCAGGCTCTCCTGGAACTGGGGTTCAGTGCTGTTGGAACTGGAGTTCAGGGAAGTCAGGAGCTTCCAACTCCCTTCGGCTAGGGAGAGCTAGCGGCAACCTCAGCAGTCAGTCTTCTGCGTGCACTCACGCGCGCGCCTCCAGACCCCTGCCCGCCTCAGCTTCCCCAAGTCTCCAAGTCTCCGTGTGCCTTTTTCTCTACCTGACAGTCCTGACTCCCCCTGTATGAGCCTGGATCCACGGCGTTTCACCCAGAACTGGGGTTCATTGCAGTCGGAACTAGTGTTCAGTGCAGTCAGGGGCTTCCTTCCCTCTCCCGCCAGAGAACGCTAGCCAGGCACTCAGCCTCCCTTCCTCTCTGTGCGCATGTCTCCGTATCTCAGTCCTTTGCAGCTCCTCTGATTCTCCGTGTGCTTTCCTCTTTCATTCTAGTAGAATTACCACTCAGCCAGCTTTCCTGTGGTTCTGGATGATGCCCATTCTGTCTTTTAGTTGTAGTTTTGAAATTGTTGTGCGAGGCAGCAGTTTAGGTGTTTACCTATGCCGCCATCTTGGTTTCTCGGTACATCTATAAGATTTCTGCAGTGATCAATATATAACCAAAAAAGAGAGAGAGAGAGAAGGCAAAATAATGTCAAATTCTAGAATGTTCAGTGTGTATAATAATGAATAAAGTAGAAGTTCAGAGGAGGGGAAGAGTAACAGGAGGAGGAATATTTGGGAGGTCCTTCTAGAACAAGAGCCTCTTAAGCCTTAGTGGGAGATGTAATGTAATACTGCAAAAACCAAAAGATTCATTATCATTTTTAACAACCTTCATGTTGAGATGGAAAATGGTGAGAAAATAAGATCTTGAAACATTTAGAGATGACAGTAAAAGAATGCTCCATTTGGGGATTCCAGCTTCCTCACCAATCCAAAGTATAAACCCTCCATCCCTTCCCTAGAGGCCCGATCCCTTCCCAGGCTTTTGCTCTCAAGTCAGATACAGGGGTTGAGGTAAGGGATTCCTCCTGGGAGAAGAGGTTCCTCAATGTTTGGGGGTGAAAAGTCATGTGTAGCCTGTAAATCAGTGTTTCTTAAGGGGCGGGGAAAGAAAGAGTGGAAAAGCGCATCAGAATATTTGTGGAAGGACAAAACATGTACTCTTTATGTTTATTTGAAAAATATGACTTTTAAAAGGCAGGGAATTAATCACAGAGTAAGTTGAGCTTGAATCTTTGCAAATTAGTATGATTTGCTTATTCAGAAGAAAGGTGTAGGTGAGATCTATTTCAGTAGTGAGACCACATATACCTGAATAAGTCAGCCAAATGTCTTTCTTCTGTGACCTGAATTTCTGCTTCAGTACAAATGCTGTTGTTTAAATGTACATTCCTCTAGCTCATGTTGCCTAAACAGATAGTAAATTAGTTTAATGTCACATAGGATCTGGGATTAGGAGGTCAATGAATTTTCTTAAATGGAAAAAGCCATTACCACAACTTGACTAGAGTTAATTGAGGAGTGAGTGTAAATGAGGCTGGATGTGATTGGTAGTCTTATTGAGCAGGGCCTCAAAGTTCTAGAATAAAGAGTTTTGACTTGACTTTACAGTGAAGGTTCCTGAGGATAATGAGAAGCTAAACTTGGGTTTGAAGAAGACAATCAGCCAGCAGTAAAGGAAATGGATTAAAAAGAGGGGGAACAGGAAATGCAATTAGCATGCTAAGTAGCTAATTACCATGAGAGACAACCTGGAGTAGGCTGTTGGCAATAAAATGAAAAAAAAGAAAGTGGATAATATAGGGAAGTTTTCCAACTCAATTAGAGTAATATTGATTAATCATCTACTAAGTGCCAGTCACTGTTCTAGGCCACTGGGACATCATTAAACAAAATAGAGTATATATTTTATCAGGGGAAAACAAACATAAGGAGCAATAACTAATATATATATATATATTTCACTTATATATATATAATATATATTATGTTGGAATTTGGAAATGTTATAGAAAAAATATAAATTTGACTAGAGTAAGAGAAATCAAGATGGAAAGTGCAAAAGTTTGCAATATTAAATAGAACTGTTGGTCAGGGGGCCCTCATTGAGGACAGGGGATCTGAACAAAGGTTTTTAGGAAGGTGAGTGAGCCAGTACTCTGAAGGAAGGCCATTACAGGAAGGAGGAAAAGGAAGAGCAAAGACCCAAAAATGGGAGTGTGCCTAGGGTATTCCAAAAATAGTCATATTTTAAATTTGAAATCTATCTCAAGTCATGCTGCTCAACTGTACCAGTCACCAGCTACAAAAATTGAAGATTTTGCTGCTGGAAAGAATCTCCCTCTTTTGCAGTTCTGCTTCAGGCCACATTAAATTTCTAAAAGACAAAAGAGATAGAAAGAATAAGAGTGAATTAAGGAGTCAGCCTTGGGTCATACCCATAGTTAAAGTCAGAGAAAATGGAGGAGAAGTCAGGAAAAACAGGATAGTGTCTGCCCTTAAAAGCTGTATAGAGAGGCATGGCCAAGAAAAGGAGGCTCTCAGATGCCAAATGCAGCAAAAAGATTAAGGGGAATAAATACTGCAGAAACAAAACAAAAACCCATTGTGCTGAGAGAAGGGTCATTGGGCTACTAAAGCCATGATGTCCCTAGAGACAGCAGTCTTGGTTGATTGAGAGCAGAGGTTTACAAGGTTCCCAACTGGTGATGTTTCCTATACCAGATACAGTGAAAAATCTGTGCTCTTAAGAATTAGTAATATCTTAGACAAAGAGTATGATAGTTTTACACTATCCATTAAATATAGTTTAATAACATTTTGAAATCTGTCTTTGTGAAAAAAGTGTTGACAAGTTTGAAAGACTAAAATTAAATGTTAGGCTTCAAACTAACAGTGTGCAACTTCTCCATCCCCCTTGCTCTTCCTGTCTGCTTCCATTTCATAACAAGGCACATGTCATAGCAACATTGACATGTTGAAGATGCGAGGGATCCACATACTTTCGGGGAGTAGTGTTGCAGTATTGCTGCATTTGCAGAAATTCTCTGGACCTAAATGTAGTATTTTTGTTTGTTTGTTTTGTTTTAGCTCATCACTGAAGCTTGTATTTATTAATGCAGGTTTTTTTTAGGACATGTTGATGTTCTGGTTTCAAAAACCCAGCAGAGCCTTAACCGGTTTGGCTCAGTGGATAGAGCATCGGCCTGCGGACTCAGGGGTCCCAGGTTCGATTCTGGTCAAGGGCATGTACCTTGGTTGAGGGGACATACCCAGTAGGGAGTGTGCAGGAGGCAGCTGATTGATGTTTCTCTCTCATCGATGTTTCTAACTCTCTATCCCTCTCCCTTCCTCTCTGTAAAAAATCAATAAAATATATTTAAAAAAACACACAGCAGAAACACATGGTTATTATGGTGTTAAGAGCAGAACCTGCCAATATTTGATAGCCTCTTCAATAGCTCCCTGATAGGACTTTTTTTTTTAATGTGTAAGAATTAATACATAGCAAAAAGTAATGGCTCACTACACTTCTATAAGGATGTTAATAAAAAGATGTATAGAAGTGAAGGGATTTATAAAATTGGTACAGTCATCTGTGGTTCCTGCTCTCTCTGCTATGACCTAGAATTCATTTTTTTCAAATATCTTTTTATGCTTTGTAGTGAACCTACCAGAAAGAGTGAGTTGAAAGCAGTTTAGATGTTTAAAGAATGGAAAAACTATTGGTGAAACAGCACCAGGTGTTACATCAGTGGAGTCAGTCCAGACCTTGTTTCAGCAACCTTGGTACTTAAGTTCTGGCTAAGAAAAAATTCAAAGGCAAGACTCAAGCTATAAGAGAAAGTTTATTTAGAAAGTCACAAATATAGAAGAACTGAGCCATGGAAAAATGGGCTCAGGAAACAAGTTATAGAGGCAAAAGAAGGGCCCTTTGAGCTTAGGAGAAAGAGAGAGGCAAGGAGTCCTACCTGTTTTGGCTCAGTGGATAGAGCATCTAAGGGGGTCTAACCCTCATGCCTAACAACATGCCAGGGTCAGGGGAGGGTTTGAACCACATGACCAGAGATATGAAAGGTCAGGGTGTCTTAACTGAATGATCAGTGATTTGTGAGGGGAGGAAAGAGTACCCTGGGGGCGAAGTTTTACCAGTTTTGCCCATTGCTAGGCACCTGAAGCTTTCAGCCCTGGCCCATCATTCTGTACCTGGCCCATTGTTCTTGCTCTGCTTATGTCTGTCTAACTGCCTACCACGAAACATCCTATATAATAAAAGGCTAATATGCAAATAGACAAAATGGCAGAACAACTGAATAGCCGGTTGCTATGATGTGCACTGACCACCAGGGGTCACATGCGGAACATGGTGGGCATTGGTAGCATGTGGCAGAATGCGGATCATGGCGGGCGTCGGCCACGGCGGGATGGTGGAGAAGGTGAGCGGGGATGCCAGACCGAGGTGGGGCGCCGGTTGCTGTCATCGGGGAGAGCCTCTGGTGGTTACTGAAAATTCTTTGTTCCAGCATGCCACGGTCCTGCCTGGTGCTTGCACCTGCTACCAGCGCTGGCCCCATTCATACCTGCTGCGCCAGAGCTGCCGCTCGCACCCGCTGCTGTCGCCGTCAGCGGGTGTAAGCAGGGCCGGCGCCGTCAGCAGGTGAGAGCAGTGGCAGCGTGAGTGGGGCTCCTGGTAGACAGGACTAGGGTCCCCGGCGGGAGGGGCAGGGCAGGGGCGAAGAGGATGGGCTGAGACCTGCCCCTGTGCCCACCACAGCCTTGGGGCCCACAGTTCCTTTCAAGGTGCAGGGATTCGTGCACTGGGCTCCTAGTATTAGTATAAGAAAAGGGGTGGGCTTGGTATTCTGGGAAACAAAGAGGGAAAGTGTGTGAAAGCTGATGTGTGATAGATGTTATTTGGAATTGCAGGATTGATTGCAAGCAACTTTCTGAAGGGGGGATCAGGTTCATATGTAAGGTCAAGCCCCTAGCCCCTTTTCTCTTCTTTCCTCTTCCTCACGGACTCCTATCATCCTGCCCCTACTAAATCCTGCTCTCAGGAAAGGATCCGCCGTTAGTCTTTTTATTTCATTTGACTTTAAATCAGTGTGTTACTCTCCCAAATGTATTTACCTTTTAAATAGGAGATGAAGGTTGTGTCTCCATTAAAATAGTTACAAAATAGCCTGCTCAGTCTGTAGGGAATTTTATAGGTTGTTTTTGTGTGTTTTGGGGTTTTTTTTGTGTGTGTTTTTTGTTTTGTTTTTTGGACTTGGTGGTTGCACTTTTGCATTTATTTTTTGCTTCTGTTTCAAAGTAAAGGAACTGTGTTTCTCTCATAATTGCAACATGATGATAGTCTCCTTGCTTTTAATTAACCTGCCTTTTTCTTTCTCAACTCCACAAATACATTGGCTAAATTTCTTAGCAAATGAAAAATTCTCACTGCACTGCTTGTATGTGCTTTTACTATTTGACACAACTATCATTGTGTTTCAAATGAAAAAATTCTTAAATTAAAATCTCAATTTTATATCCTGTGATAAAAATCATCATGTTTTCCTTGTAGGCACTGGCCCAGAAATGGTTTTTTAAAAGGTAGCACTATTGGGTTTTATTTCTTGGAAGGGGGAAAACATCAGTCAGAGTAGTAAGACAGAAATCTAGTTTATTTGGTATTATGAGATCAAGGATTTAGTAGTAGAGAAATATTTACTGAATAAAATAATTGACATATATAAACACTAGAAGTAGTTGCTTAGAAATAAAAGGTATTGTAAAGGTCTTTATTTGAATCGGTCATTTTAAGTGCATAAACAGCCAAATTGTTCATTTTTAAAAGCACATAAGTATGCATGTCTTTTATTCTTCAATATCCAAAAATACAAAAGATATGTGCTTAAATAGAGTAAGAGAAAAAATAATGTTTTATGAAAGCATCTCAAAGCTCTCAGTTAAAGGATAAAAGAAATTATGCTTTTTTTCCCCTTTCCCAACAAAGAGCAGCAAAAGAAAAATTTGGATGGAGGAAGTAAGCAAACCAAGTGAGAATGTGTGGCTTGGCTGAAACCTGGAGGTACCATAGTTAAATTAACTTGATTATCTGCTTTACTACTAGGAGTAGTTTAAGTAAAATCTTAGGGATGGGGGAGGTGCGTAAGGTGTGTGTGTGTGTGTGTGTGTGTGTGTGTGTGTGTGTGTGTGTGCGGTCGTGTGCTCATGAACACATGTGAGACAGTCCAAGAGATAGATACTGAGAACGAGCTCAGAGGGAAGAATTGGAGTTCCAAGAGAAGGAAAAATTTGATGATCTTTCAAGTTTATGGTTTACACTCATGATGGCTTTTGTTGCTTTGGAAACATCATTTCCCCTTCTCGCATCTGAATTTTTTTGAGGAAAACAACTCCACTACATGTCAAAATAGCCTCACAGGAACGATTTAATAGTTCCTGCTAAAAGCCTGTAAGAACTCTCAGGACAGAAGATGCAGTTTTGTAAAGGCGTTCTCAGCCTCTTTCACTCTCAACTTAACAGATGGAAAACCTGATGGGTTTATTTACCAAGCCGGCAATTGTAGAGACGACACAGCAAGAATAATTCTTCAGAAATTGTTAAATGCCAGTTAAATAATGGCTAGAAATTACACATTGACCTCCTTCAGTGGCACTTCTCAATTATGGCTTCACTATACCCAGTTTTAGTTCACCACTTTTAAATGAGAAATAATGAGGAAACATTTCTCTGGGATGCCATTGGTATGATCTCTGGAAAGAAATTTTCTTCCTCTATATTTGTTTTATGAGTTGTGAGGGTTTTTCTTGAGCATATGTGGATGGTCTGGCTATAGCCATCACTAGAGTAACTATAAGCATCTGAGAGGCTCTGTGCAGTCCTAGGTTCCCAGACAGAACACAGTAGGGGGAAAATGCCCATATCGTCCTTGTAATAAAGGCAAGAGCTTTTGGTCATAGCCGTGTGTGTGTGTGTGTGTGTGTGTGTGTGTGTGTGTATTTGTTGTGTGAATACATTGCTAGTACATAAATCTGAAGATGAATATGGCTGGTCATCTTTAGGCTAATGTTATTGGAACTTTCAAGTCACTTCCTGATTTTAACTTATTCCTGGGGTGAGAGTAGAAAAAATTGTTGAAGAATGATTCATAGGAAGAGATTGAGCCCAATGAAGTAATTACAGGCTATTTAATAATAGTTGATTGTTTGAACCACAATTCTTTGATAGTAGGTCTATCATATCACCTGGGATAGTGAAAGTATTATCTATTTTGAATAATTAGATTATTTATTGGTTTGCTACTAAATTCCTAAAGTAAAATAATAGGGTGATCTTTTAAAATTGACATAGGAATCAATAAGGTGAACAACTTCATGCTATATAGATTTCAATAAATTAAAGAGCAGTGATCATAAAATTATTACCCTTTAAATAAACTTGTGTGAAAAAAGTAAATGGAAATGAGCCTTGAATTTACAAAACTAAAAAGGAAACTCCTTATGGTGGATATCTTGAACTAATTTCTTTTTTCCTTCGGATAACAAATCTATTAAATGGTAAATGAAAACAAATAGAAAAAGGTTTAGTAACTAAAAATTCCCAAACCTTATATTAATCACTTTGTAATTAATAATATAATTTTTTAAAATACTAATGCATAAGATATCCAGTAACTATTACTAGTTTTCAAATCTCAATTTTCAGTTTTTTCCTCTTGAGCTTTTAAATATGGTCTTAAAAGTTTCCTGATTTTAGCTTGAAGTTCAAACTTGAAAGATAACACTAAACCAAAATAAAAAACCACCAATACATTTTTTAATCCTCACCTGAGGATATCTTTATTCATTTTTAGACAGAAGAAGGTAGATGGAGAGAGAAACATCGATTGGTTGCCTTCAGTGTGTGCCCCAACTGGGGATCAAACCCACAACCTTTGGTGTACAGGACAACTTACCAAGCAACTGAGCCACCCAGCCAGGGCAAAAATACACCGATATATTTTATTTACAAAACCAAACCAATGTTTTAAACATTGTGAAACAGTTTATAGTTGTCTCTTAGTTGTAATGTAAATACAAAACCAATTAGACCTTTTCCAAATTTGGAACCATTTTGCCCCTAAAGACATCTCTCAGAAATATTAATTCACTCTTCTATAGCAGTAAAAGAATGTCAATGAGGTTGAGCCATCAGTGGGTTGCTCTTGCAGTAATTAAATACCCAGAACTTTACCTTGAAGTGCCTTGCGTATAGCCTTCAAAGTAGTGTTGAGTTTGAGACAAGTATATGAATGAATTACATGTGACATTTATGGTAAGAATCTAGAGCCTAATTTCTGCTCTACACTCTTGTGTTAATTCCTTTGAAGTTTTCAGTGTCCTAGTGAAATAAAACTTGTCTTATATCACTTCAACATCCCATTTTTCTCTTTCAATAGAAGCAAAAGGCAAAGGACCATGGGTAGTTTATTCATTCATTTAAGGAACATTTATTAAACATCTCCTTTGTGGTAGGCAGTAAACAGGTGGTAAAGTTTACATTTAAGTAATGGGGGTAATGTACATTAAACGCATTTCACCAATCTTTCCATAGGTACAATGATAAGGATCAACATAAAGAAAAACACAGGGTGAGATGAGTACATATCACAGAATGCCTTAAAATAGTCAGAGGGTTCAGGCATCTCCAGAAGAGAGACAGATGATGGTAAAGGGAATGTCCTAATAAAAGCAACCAGGATGTCCCAAGGATGCAATCATTAGGGTGTTTCCTGGGCAAAACTGTGGGACCACAAATGTAATTGTAGATGATTTTAATGAATATAACATGTGTATAGATTGTTTCCTGGATTTTAAAGTTAAGGTACTCGACATGCTGCCACTAAAAATTCTTAAATTTATCTTCATAATCTTTCTTTCTACCCAACCTCATGGATTGACTCAACTATTACCAAAGTGCTGACAAGCAGTGAACTACCTGAGGGGCGTTCATGCGTGACTCTGTGGAAAATTCAGGGGTCCATATACTTCAAACAAGATCTTCAGAATACTTGGTTGCCGTGAGGCTTCCCATCAGTTTGCTATCACCGAGGCCAATGGTCGGCAAACTCATTAGTCAACAGAGCCAAAATCAATAGTACAACGATTGAAATTTCTTCTGAGCCGAAAACCGACTTCTGCGCATGGGCCACAAAGTTTCAATCGCACTGTACGTGCGCGCCCGCATGTGTTATTTTGTGGAAGAGCCACACTCAAGTGGCCAAAGAGCCGCATGTGGCTCGCGAGCCACGGTTTGCCAACCACTGACCTAGGCTATTGCTGAATCCTGAACACTGGTAAACGTAAAACACCTTATTGTTAAGTTTTTATCATGTTGGACTCTTGAAGGTTCCAATAGCTCATATGTTTTATATCATAATGTCAAAATATAATAGATTGGCACACTACGCTGTCAATGTGATCTCCAACCTACATTTCCAACAGCATCATTCACTGCTTCCAGACACAAATTCCATGCTTTGGCCAAAGTACTTTATTTACTTTTTCTCCAGCATACCTTAAGTTATCTAATTTCCAAGAAATTCCTCCTATGTTAAATGCCCACCCAATTTCTCTTCAAAAGCCTATTCAGTTTTCATAATATCATCACTGACCACCTTAATCTAGAGTGCTTTTTTAACTGAATTCCAATTTTAGAAATCATACAAGCTCTCTAGCACTGTTTCATATTCCTGGATGTCCAATACTTGGTAACACTTGTGAAATTGTGATTGCCTTCCTTGTGTTACAATTTCAAGTGCACTTTCTCTTTATTTTGTGCATAGGTTCCACTTACATAACAGATCTTTATAATGTCCTATATTCTAGGTATTCCTTTTTTGCTTCAAATTCATCTTTCTAGCTTATCTTTAAATCCTTAAAGACAGGGTGCTTTGCTCAAATTCAGTGTTCAATAAATGCAAGTTGCTGGGTTTGAGAAAAAAAGAGACTTAACAATAACCACCATGCAAAAAAACTGCTATTATCATCACCAGGAACTTTCTGGCTCCCTGGACTAATATGGAGTGAGTACAATTCCATAACAGATTAATTGCTATGAATCAGGAATCGGTTAAAATACTCTCAGAATTTAAAAGCTATACTTGAATTATAATGAAGTTTCTTAATTCTGTGTCAAGCCCATAGATTGACTGTCTCCTATTGTTTAGCCAACTTTATTTACTTAGTGCTAATAATTTCCTGAAACTACACAGAACATTGAATTGGAATGGATACAATTCTAGCCTATAGTCAATATTCTAGCATTAGTTCAAGATTAGATATCGTATGCAATTACACATCAACCATGAAAATAAGCGCTAGCCAGTTTCCAGGATCTCAGAATAAATTATCTTAAATTTAAAGTTTTCTTTTTTTCTGTTTTCATTGATTGGTTTTTCATGGGAAGGCAAATATAGGACCATTTGCTATATATAGATGCCTCTTTTCTCTTAAACTAGTGATGAATGAAAAATAAAAAATGACTTATCAGAAATTCTTTAATTTCCATTGATAGCTGTCTGATTAAATTATGGTACATCCATAAAAAAGAATGAGTATATAATTCTCTACATACCTATATAGAAATATCTCCAAAATAGTCAAGTGAACAAAGCTAGTTACAGATCACTATGCATGATATGCTCCCATTTGTATAATTATGAGTCTAAATGAATATGGAAGAATCTAGATGCACATGCAAAGATGTATAAGGAATATTATGCAGATGACTTTGGAGAGAGGGGAGATGATTAAAATGAAGAAATGTGAGGGAAAGTTTTCACTAATTAGCTTTGTATGCTCTAAATTTTTAACCATGTGAATGTATTCACTATTAAAAAATATTTAAATTTTGAAAATAAAAATACAAGGGGAGAAACAAAAGAAGAGTAATTATCTTAAATGTGATGAAGCCAGTGAAAGTTTTCTGAAAACTATAGACATGTATCAAGCCTATAAGAATCTGAAAAATATCTTTAAAGCTTCGCTTTTTGATATTGTTAACACTCAAAATGCTTCAATGTCAGTCACAAGAAATGTGATTAGGGATTTCAAGGAGAGAGGAAATGCAATAAAATCTCATGACTCCCAATGGAAGAACATGGAAGTAGTCATCTATAAAGTCAATGTATTTGTCATGAGGTGTTCAGTCAACTTGGACTTGGAGCACACACATTCAAGGCATGATGGAGAGCTACCCAGAACTCATCAACCCCTCCCCATGTCACAGGAATGCACTTTAGATCCAAGTGTATTGAGCACCATCCTCTATATTAAGCACTTTTCTGGAATCCAAAAATAACAACAAATGATACAGCAATAATAAATAACAAAAAACCCTGCTTTCAGGAAGCTTACATTATAGTGGGAGATAGAGATAATAAATATGATCTGTAAGGAAATATATGACATATTAAATGATGCTGATTGCTAAGGGAAAACATAGCAGGGAAAATGGATAGGGAATATTGATGGTGGAATTACAATTTTGTTAGGATGGCCAGTATGGCTGGAGCTGAGTGACTCTCGGGGAGAGCAATAGAAAATGAGTTCAGGAAAGTGAAAGGGAGAGAGGTTGCACACCACACAGGACTTAGTAATTCTTTGAAAGGAACTTGGCTTTTACTCTGAGAGAGATGGGAAGCATTTGGAAGGTTTAGAACAAAAGCCTGATGTGATCCATTTGCATTTTTTAAGGATTACCACTGTGACTCTTCTGAAGAGAACAATGAAAGAGGGTGAGAGAAAAAGTAAGTCTAGGAAGTAGATGATGAATGGCATGTTAGGAACTGGAGAGAAGTAGAATGTACTGATTGTAGATGTGGAGATAAAATTAAGGTTCTGATTGCTAAAGCAGACTCAAGATGAATTATAGATCTTATCTAGTATCAACTTTGCTAATAATTCATGGAGACAAGTGATAACTGAATGCAAGCCAAACATTCTTCCCTTGGGAACATGTGAAACCAGTGCAGGCCTCTGTAAAATGTTCTTTTCATGCATGATGACATGCTCTGGTTCAGATATAACATGAGATGTTTAAATAATACATGTGATACATTGCTTTCATAGGAGTCATTTCAATTTCAAAGCCTCCTTTTTTTATATCTCTTTAATTACATAACATGTGATAATGAACATGGAGCCATGCCTTACAAATTCATAAATTCAAAGTTTTTGTTGTTGTTATGTCATAGTTTTTCCAACATAAATAATTGTAGACAGGCCAGATACATCCTACTAAAACCATACTTTAGATAAGGACTCTCCAACTAGTAAGTACTGTTTGTATCTTTGCTAAGATTGTCATTGGAATGTTTACAAAGGTCAACTGGGTCATCTCTTTCTTTCCCAGATGAGTTAAGGGACAAACAGATTGCAAGCCTGCTGCTAACTGTTGCCTTCCTAGAGAGTCAAAGATGATGATCTGGGTTTTCACCTCACCTGAACCAGAAGGACAGACTGGTCATTAACTGTGATGGGGAAGGCAGTGAGTAGAGCAGTTCCTGTGGAATAAAACTGTAGGAGCTCAATGTTACACATTCCAAGTTTAAGTTGGAAATTAGGCATTCAGATAGAAATGACAATTATTCAAATAGTTATATGGATCTGGAAGTCAGGAAGAAATCAGGAATGTAGATACAAATTTGGAAATCATTAGCATATAGATTTATAGCCATGAGATATGATGTGATCATCATAAGAATGAGAATAGACAGAGAAGTAAACCTTAAAATAGCAACATTATAGGTAATTAAAAGTATTAATAAAAAGCCATAAAAATAAATATACCATTTCATTAAGAAATTTCCGTTTAAGTTATTAACCCTGTGGGATAACTATAGAAATGCTGATGGATGTTTACTGTCATGTTATTTTAATAAAAAAAGCACTGAAAACAGTCAGTGGTAGAAAATAGTTAAATTAATTGTGTTCATTCATTCAAAATAATGGACAAATGTCTGAAAAATAAAAACAAGTAAAATAGATTAATAATCTACTTGATTTTAGATAAACCAAAAATATATTTTTGAACAGATTATTTTTTTTAAGCAGGACAGTCTTCCAAATGTTAGCAAGAATTATCTCTGAATGGCTGGTTTTCCATTATCTTCTTTACTGTATTTTCCAAATTTCCTACATAAATTGTATATTCAGAAAAAATAAGTTATCTGTAAAGAATGGAAGAATGAGTTACTGAAAAAAAAGACAATTAAGATGAATTTTAATTTTAATATAAAGAACATTTTTGAACCTATTCATTATTATTGAGCAGCTAGCATGGACGAGCACAGGGATACAGCAGTGAACACAACAGACAGAGTCCTTTCCCACATGGAGCTCACATTTTGACAATAAAGAGACAAAATAAACATCAGATCTGTTGACAAGTGATGGATATTATGAAGACAAATGAAGCAGGATAGAGGGCAAACTGTCAAATGAGTGACACACACCCTGAACTAAAAGTAAAATTTAAAATAGAAGCTGTGACAGCAAGCATCCTTTTCTTTATATAAATCTGTTACTTATATACATACATATTTATAATTTATTCTTAAAATATATTTCTTATTTAGTGGCAAAAAAAAAAAATAAGACAACTGCTTTTGTTTCTTTTTAAGTGTTTGGAAGAATTCACAGCATCACCTACGGAGTACTATGCTACTCTAGATCCTCAGATCTCTAATGGAGTCTGATTATCTATATAATATATATAATAAAGAGTTAATATGCTAATTGGTCCTAACAATGTCACAGTCACGACCAGGCTGATTGGGCACAGGAGCTGGTGGGCGGGGACGGGGTGGGGACTTGCGCCACAAGGACATGAGGCTGCCGCAAGGGCAGCCCCTCTGGCGGAGGCGCACACAGGGCTGCAGTGCCGCCCGGCCCGGAGGGGGGCATCAGGACGGACCACAGTGGCCCCCTGGTGGAAGCATGCGCAGGCCGGCGGCACCACCCAGCCTGAGGGGGGCATCAGGACGGGGGCAGGGCCTCAGCGGAGAGCTCTCAGCACTCCTGCACTGGGGTGTGAAGGCGTGGAGAGGAAGGGAGAGCACATGGGCAGTTAGGTTGGTTAGTCCAGGAGGGGAGAGGAGATAGGCAGTTAGGGGGATCAGGCCAGGAGGGGAGAGCAGTTAGGGGCATCAGGCAGGCAGGTGAGCACTTAGGAGCCAGTGGTTCTGGATTGTGAGAGGAATCCCAGATTGGAGAGGGTACAGACCAGGCTAAGGGACACTGCCCCCCCCCCCCCCACATGCATGAATTTCATACACTGGGCCACTAGTATCTAAAATAATAGCCAAAATCTTTACTATAGCCCAGGACACTTTTCTTGATCTAGTCCCTGTTTACTTCTCTGAGCTCATTTCCTACCAGTCTCTCCTTGCCAATTTCTACCTTGAACACAAAAGCCCATCCAGTCTCTGTGACATTGATCTTGATGTTTCTTCTGCTTAGAACTGTTTTTCTTAAGATACTTGCATTCTTTGTCCAAATACCACCCTTTAAAACAGCTATTACCTCCCTACCACCCCAGTGCTAACTAAATAATACCCATGTTTCTCTCTGTCTCTTACCCGAGTTTATTTTTGTTTGTTATACTTACAGAACCTGGCATATTATGACTTTTTATATCTCTTTGGTGTTGTGTTTTTTTTGTCTGTTTCCTCTACTAGAATGTACATTTCATGAAGGCATAGGCTTTCTATAATTTTCCAACTCCTAGATCAAGGCTTGACACAAAAGATTCTCACTAAACATCTTCCAAAGGAAAGAAATCATGAACGGCTTTTATGCGAATGTATTATATACATGCTATTATAATAATTCCTTAAATAAAATGTTAATGCACTTTTGTGTTGGATTGGACTGAATAATCCATTTTCTTTGATATTTGATGTTAGTTTTAAGAGAAACCATGAAACAGCTACTGAAAATGTGAGAATCAAGGATGGAAGAGAACCTTACAGCTAATCGCAATCAGCAGCCGTCCTCTTCCTCAAGTATACATTCATCTTCATTGAATGTTTATCTTATTTTTACAACTTTTTCAGTATTTGTAACTTTGATAGGACAACTTCTCCAATAGTTTTTTTCATTTTAGCATTTATATATTTTTTAAGTCAAATAAGATAATAATTGCAACAGTTTAAGCTCATTTCTTTTGGAGATCATCTGGGGAAATAGAAAAATTTATGTACAAGAGTTTTAAGTTGATTAGCCTGCATCTTGAGTACAGGGGTACATAGTTGGAACACTAATATTTTTGGAACTTTGTTGAATGGATCACACATGAACCACAAATAAATTTTTAGCTATTTCAAGTACTTTAGGGATTGTATCATGAGATCTGTTTTTATCCATTTAACTTTTTAAAATTTAGCTTTACATACTCCCTGTTTCATTCTCCTACCAAAATACAGATAACAAGTTCACATAGCAAATGAGCAATAATAACTTTAAAATAGTAATCTAAGGATCTTACATGTCAAAGTCATGTTAGGGCTTTAAATAATAGCTCTTCTGTTTGGCTTGTGAGGAGGGCAGCATAAATCTGTGTGGTGAAGAGTTGGGAAGGCAGGGGAAAGAGAAGGGAGCAGAGCAGAAAGAAAGATAATGTCTTTCTTTCATGACCATTTTCTATCTCTGTTGCCCTGAAAAAGATTAAGGTAGGATGAGATCTCTTTATACTTGTCTATTTTTCATAATCTATTAAACCCAAGTAATTGTTCAGCCATCAGTATGGAGATTGAAGCTAGCAGTTAGAGTAGGATTACCCTTCAGGGACCTTATGATTAAAGCCAATTACAAAGGCATAAGACAAAAAATTAGAAAGTATAAGGCAATTGCTTTTCATTAAATTCATGTATGACATTTCTGATAACTAAATAAATATACTAAAATAATAATACATCCTATATAATAAAACTCTAATATGCAAATCAATCAAACGGCAGACCAACCAGTCGCTATGACGTTCACTGACCACTAGGGGGCAGACACTCAACGTAGAACGTGCACCCTGATGGTCAGTGTGCTACCCCTGTGGCTCATGGCTGACGAATGCAGCGGTGGTGGCAGGAACCTCTCCCACCTCTGCTGCAAGCGGGCAGTAAGGAGCGAGGGGTCCCGGACTGCGAGAGCCCCAGACTGCGAGAGGGATGTCTGACTGCTGGCTTAGGCCCAATCCCTGGGAGGAGCAGGCCTAGGCCGGCAGGCAGACTTCCCCCAAGGGGTCCTGGCCTGTAAGAGGGCACAGGTCTGGCTGAGGCACCTCACCCACAACCTACCACCCCCCACACCGGGCCTCTAGTATTATTACAAAATCAAAAGCATAAATTTTCACAAAAAAAAGTAGAACTCCATGATGCCATTATCTAGATCAGGCGTCCTCAAACTACGGCCTGCGGGCCACATGCGGGTGTTTTTGCTGTTTTTTTTTTTTTTTTACTTCAAAATAAGATATGTGCAGTGTGCATAGGAATTTGTTCATAGTTTTTTTTAAACTATAGTCAGGCCCTCCAACAGTCTGAGGGACAGTGAACTGGCCCCCTGTTTAAACAGTTTGAGGACCCCTGATCTAGATAGAATCATCCTATCTAATAAAAGAGTAATATGCAAATTAACCATCACTCCGCTACACCCACAAGCCATGCCCACCAGCCAATCAAGAGTGAGTATGCAAATTAACCCCAACCAAGATGGCTGTGGCCACAGAGCAAGCAGGAGGCTTGGGTTTCCCAGGCAATGGAGGAAGCCAAGCTTTCCGCACACCCTGGTGGGCCCAGGCCTCCATTCAAGGCTACAAAGTTTCAATTATAGAAGATAAATAAATCCCAACAAAAATGGCGGCAGCCACGGAACTGGAAAGAATAGGAACCTTGGGTTGCCCTCGTTGATGGAGGAAGTCAAGCTTTCCTCACACCCTGGTGGGCTCAGGCCTCCACTCAAGGCTACAAAGTTTGAATTATAGAAGATAGATAAATCCCAAAAAAATGGCTGCAGCCATGGAGCCAGCAGGAGGTTTGGCTCCGCTCCAGGCTACAAAGTTTCAATTATAGAAGATAAATAAATCCCAGATACCAGGGCCTCTGCTTGGGTCGCCAGGGGGCATAGCCGGCCTGCAAACCATCACAGGCCCCTTGCCCAGGCTGCCCCATGCCCCAAGGGGACCCCCACCCTGATCCAGGACACCCTTCAGGGCAAACCAGCTGGCCCCCACCCATGCACCAGGCCTCTATCCTATCTAATAAAAGAGGAATATGCAAATTGACTGTCACTCCAACACACAAGATGGCTGCCCCTATGTGGTCAAAGGTCCTGCCCCCATGTGGACACAAGATGGCCACCACAAGATAGCCAGCAGGGGAGGGCAGTTGGGAGGGACCAGTCCTGCAAGGGAGTGCAGTTGTGGGCGATCAGGCCAGCAGGGGAGGGCAGTTGGGAGGGACCAGGCCTGCAAGGGAGGGCAGTTGGGGACTATCAAGCCTGCAGGGGAGGGCAATTAGGGGTGACCAGGCCGGCAGAGGAGGGAAGTTGGGGGCGACCGGGCCTGCAGGGAAGGGCAGTTGGGGGAGGGGACCCAGGCCTGCAGGGGAGAGCAGTTGGGGGGACCAGGCCTGTAGGGGAGGGCAGTTAGGGGCAAGTAAGCTGTCAGGGGAGCAGTTAGGCATCAATTAGGCTGGCAGAGGAGTGGTTAGGGGGTGATCAGGCTGGCAGGCAGAAGCAGTTAGGGGCAATCAGGAAGGCAGGCAGACGAACAATTGGGAGCCAGCAGTCCTGGATTGTGAGAGAGATGTCCGACTGCCCATTTAGGCCCGATCCCGGTAGGGTCCCAGATTGGAGAGGGTGCACGCTGGGCTGAGGGACACCCCCTCGCCCCCAATGCATGAATTTCGTGCACCGGGCCTCTAATTATTAATAATTTTGCACTTATTTCCTATCTTCTATGAATATTTTAACATTAATGAGAATATAGTGTTAATTATACTCTTAATTATATATTATGCCTGTACACATAATATTACAATACACACCCTTTTTTTACTAATACCTAATTTTAAGGATCACACAATCATATCTTATAATTTATCAAGGTATGCTAATTTACTTAGCCATTTACTTTTTGTGAATATTTTGGTGACTTGTACCATGCCGTGTTACACATATTTGCACAAAACTTTTAAATTATTTTGGGGGGCGGTGGATAAGTTTCTTTTTAAAAATAAGAATGTGAGGCAAATGTTCTGAAAATATGTCTCCTTATTAGAAGTGGATGTTTTGGTCTCATGTATTTCTCATAATTTTATTTTAAATTGCTAATTGAAACTCATTGTTATTTTAATTTGCATAGCTTTGCTTCCCACTGAAGTGGAACATTTTCTCATATTTATTAGCCATTTGTGTTTCTTCTCTGGAGACTTTCACATATAATATGTCAGTTTTTCTGGTATTTACATTCTTCAGTAGATAGTTTCTACATTCAGAACAAGAATATCTAGTCCACCATCCATTTTATTTTTAGGTTAATTGATTTAAATTGGTACTATAAAATAGTAAGGAAATGTTCCAGGCCAGTTAGGACATCTGGCTTAGAAAATGTCTTTTTTTTTAGGCCCCATCCAAACATTTTCTAAATAAAATATTGAGAATCTTTTTATTTATAGGCAACACTGTTCTACCTAGATTTATTTTATAGAATAAATCTTTTTTTGTTGTTGCTTCAAATCAAATAAAACATGGTTCTCTGTCCACACTTTCATATATTTTTTAAAAATTCACTCTGTTCTTACATACATACACACATAAACACACATACATTTCCCATTTACTTACTTCACTTTTCGGAATAAGGGATAAGTAAAAATAACATTTATGGTTATGTATATGTTACGCTTTTATATGAAATATATATGTTGAGTGCTGTTTTTTAAATGAAGAGATATGATTGGGGGGGAATAAAGGTGATTATATTGAAATTTTGGGGAATTTAGAGAATAGACAGAAATTTGTTTAGGATTTGCCTTGTTTAGATGTTACATGCATGAGTTGGAAATAATTATGTGAATTCATATTTTTATTGGAAAAATCATTATAAGCTATGGTAAAATTAAAAATATTGTTCTAAATTGAGAAGATACAAATAAAACAAATATCATAGGGAATGGATCAAAGACCCCCAAGATAGTAATCAAGCTGACTCATGAGCTACCCTAAGGACCTTCAGTATCTCTTTCAAGCAATCTAAATGCAAATACATAAAATATATGTGCCTAGAGATCTATATTTTGGGGGGCACAGCTACAGTTAAATTGGATGATCTAGGGAATATTGGGAAGTGTTATTTGTTATATGTCTTCCTTTTCCTACAATTTGAATAATCAAATCTGGACTAGCAATTTTGAGTGAGAAGGAAATCAGTATTTATTAAGCATTTATGATGTTCTGCATTAGACACTTAATCCATACAATAGTCTTGAGCAGGTTTTGTTACCTTCATTTTACAAAAGAAAAAACTTGGCTTGGATGAATATACATTCTCATGATTACCAAGCTAGCAATTAGCAACGCCAGGTTCAAACACAAGTCTTACTCTAAGGGCAATGATCTTTCACAAAACTATGCTGTTTTATCATAGGTCCTATTCCCCAAGTCATCAAGGAAACAGAAGAAGAAAAAAGATTACCAGAGTAGAGTAAGAAGCTAGGGAGTATAAAGCATCAAAACAATAGAACACAGAATTGTAGATTTTCTTTGTATTGGAGGAGACTTCCATTTATGGTAGTGATGAATTGGCTCTAAGGCTACAGAGCATGGCTGCACTGGTTGAACTCTAATATCTCTAGGGATGTGATGGAAATGGTGCTCCATTGAGTTCCCCAGTCCACAGCGTACATAGTACATCAGTCCATCATGAAAAAAGTATGGCCATCTGGTCTTCTAGCTCTGAGATGCAACTTGCAATGTAATTTCAGGAGTGCATTAGAGGTAAGGATACTGAATCTCGGAGAATTAAGCTTGGTCAGCTGACAACATTAACTTAGTGCTTCACTATTTTACTGGTAAGGTGTTATGAAAAGAGATGGCTCAATCCTTTGAATTTGTTCAGTCTGGGAAGAATATAAAAAACAGAAACAACGAAAAAGAGGCAAAAAGCATAGGCATTTGGAAGAAGAGGCATTTCTTGTTATCCCCCAAGTTGAACTTATGCGGTGTTCTTTTTCAAGAATAAATGGTTGGTATAAGTTGTGTTTTCAAAGCAATTAGATTAGAGAATTTTTCTCCTATATTAAAAAAAATTCTATTATTTCTATTAGAGAACTCATTATATAGAATATAATAATAAGAGCCATTATTATTAAAGTGTGTTTTGCTTTAACTAGTGTATGAGGTCAAAAGTCCAGTTTCAAAATTGTCTTACTCAACAAAATGTGTTCCGTTTAACAGCATTACAATTAGATATTGCAATTTATGCCAGATATGCAGTTTCTAAAATGTTAGAAAGAAAAGAGGAAGGAAGAAAGGAAGGATGGAAGGAAGGAAGGGAATAAGGACAGCGAGGGGAAAAAAAGGAGGAGAAAGAAAAAGAACAGGAAATAAAGAAATTAGGGCGGGGGGGGAGGGAAAGAAAATCAGAGATAAGGAGTAACATGATAATCATCAAATAATTCTTAAATGGCATGAAATCAGCTGAGATATTTGTTATTTTAAAAGATATAATTTCTTTTTGTAAAGCAAACTGCAAAATATTTTGTCATAAAGTAAATGTACAAAAAGAAAGATTACACACACACACACATATAATCTCATTCATCATAGCTCTATAAAGTCTTTCAACCTATATTTGAACACCCTCATGGTTGCTCACTTTCCTTCCCTTTCTGCCACCCTAATCCTCAGTCCTCAAGAACACAATTCTAGTGTTGGAGAAAAGGATGTGTTTATGTGTTGAAAAGAGGGAGAAGAGGAAGAAAAATGTGCAAGAAAAAATATTCCTGGTCCCTTTTACACAGGATGTGTCCCCTGGTGACTCCAGGAGAGGTAAGGATCCTGTAGGAACCAATACACCCAGGCCCTTTCTCCCTGCTGCCCTAAATGCACTAAGGACCTGGAAACTGACCCAGTAAAGGTGCAGAGAAAAGAAAAAGTCTTAGCTGTCCTTTCACCTCAATACTGACACCCTATTTTGGAAGGATCTGCCTACTTCTGGTCAGACTTGGGTTTCTAAAAGCCTGAAAAAAGTCCCAGATCCCTGACGCAAGTAACTGAAGGTTGACAGAACAATCAAGAAGACGGGGGAAATATTACAATAGCTGTATATGCAGTATATTCCTGAGAGAATGGAAATGAAGTAGGAGGAGGGGATACAATCAAGAAGAGGACTTAATCTAAAGAGATGGTAGTTAATTCCTTCAATTTCCTCTTCCCCTATTTCTGTACATGGAACAGTGATCTATTCAGTGGCTGAGGCCACACACGAGAGTCATTCTAATTCCTCTTTTTTCCGGCATCCAAGCCGCTCCACCCCATTGCCATCAGCAAATTCTCTCAAGGGTACCGTGAAACCTTTCTGACCTCTCTCGCCATAGATCTAAACTCTTTTCCTGCTTCTGCTCCTATTGGAGGTCCAAAGTAATTCAAAATCCGTGATCTCCAGTTGGAAGCTCTTTCCAAACGTTTTCCTTTCAATTCCTAGATGCTTGCTCTGAAGTGGGCGGTGCTCCCAGCTTCTTGCCTTTGGGAATGCTTCCTCTCATCCGTATTGTTTTAACTCAGATGTACTAAAGCTTACACACTTTATCTGGACGCTAGAGAACTAACAAACAAAAACTTTCAAAACTTATAAATAAAAAAACCTGTAAACCATACACATCTATTCATGTATGTATGCATTTATATGTATGTGTTTAAAGTGTGTTTATATGCATGAGTATATATATATATATATATATATATATATATATATATATGTATGTATATATATATATATATATATATATATATGTATATATATATATGTTTTGTATATTGGTGTATAGATCTGTTTTTAAAACACACATCTATGTTTGTAAAGCCTTGTGAAGAGTAGAGTATACAACCTGCAATATTGGTGAGAACACATGAAGTGTGTCATTGTGTGTCATTCTTATTGCCGCACTCCGGTGCTGCTCTCTACCAGAGTTGGCGGCTTGAGACTTGAACACATTAGTGAGCACAATCCCTTTGGGTCACCGGGGAGGAGCAGTGGTCTCACTCTGTTCACAGAAGACAGCTCTGGCCGTTCTCGAAACTAGGCTCACTTTGCTCACCAACATGAAAAATGTTTAAACATTAAAACTTCAGTCCATTCTTGTTTAACCCAAATAGTATTTGATAACATTTTGTAAGGCATAGAATAGGTTGAATTAAATATGAAACTAAAGAGATTTTTAACAGGGACTTCTGAAAAATACTTAACTGAGGCTTCTTGGCTTTCCAGAAAAATCTACACCTGTTTCTAGAGCACAAATAGATAATACAGTTGATTTTAGACTAAAGAATGTGAAAAAATCTAATGTATCCATCAGGCCTAATTGCATCTCTAAATCTATGTGACAATTATTTCTTGTACTCCAAATGATTGCCTTAATACTGATAAAGAGAATCCAAAGCTAACAAATCTAATTATACTTAGTTTATTATAGTTCATGTAAAAAATGGTAAAAAAAATTAATATAATGGCTTTTTGTTAATTGTTAAAGACACTTTGCTAAAATTAATGACAAATGAAAGCAGTCCAATAAGAATAATGAAAATGGGCTAATCTCCTTAAGCTCATATGAATTGTGAGCCTCTGTTCTTTTCCCAATAATGTAAACATGATTAGAATTTTCAAAAAGAGCTTAAGGAGAATATACTCATTCCTTTTTCTATTAAAAAAAAAGTGTACTAAAAGTCTAAGCAAAAAAAAAAAAATGTGTTTAAAGACCTTCTCATTAGATTTCAGGTTAAATGAACTTATAGAAATCCAGCTGAGAGACAGACCTGAATCCAAATCTTAGGTCTGCCACTTAGTAGCCATGTGACTCTGGACAATTTTTATTTTTCTCAAGGTACTGTATACTCATCTATAAAATACAAGATTAAAACAGTGCACAAACTACCACATACAAGCCATGTCATTGCTAAGTGCCTAGCACATAGTAAGCATTAACTTATAGTTTGTCATTTGAAGCACAGTGATGATAATTTGACAAATTATAACATGTTATTTTTATAGTGTAAGACCTGCTCTTGAAATAAAACTTTGCTGAAAACATCCAGTTTGAAAAACATAACATAAAAAAAAAAATTCTGGACTAGACCAGAGTTAGCTTTATCGATAAAAAAACAACAACAACAAACAACCAAAAAAGGCAAAGCAGACAAATGAGACCTCCAAGGGCAAAAAAAAAGCAAATATTTATAATTTACAAGAGTGGTACAGGTATACACTTTAAGTAAAGGTTAGACAAAAGTTATTCATTATCCCAAATAAAGCAGAACAATGCATTACTTTGTGAAGACAGGTTGCCCTCTTTAAACAAAGTGATGTATTTTGAAGCTCAACTTGATAAGATTTATGGCACTGATGTATTTTATTTAAAGGCAGGATAGGGCTGATTATTCCTTGACCTTACAGCATAAACTGTAGGTCATATACACATGTGGAAATTGAGTTATAGTAAGATCACTTGTATAGTTATACTCATTCTCTTCTCATATATCTCTTAACCAACAATAGCCTTTATTCTATTTTTACAGCTTTAATTTTGAGATAGACAGAAGGTAAGCTGAAGCAAAGATAATAAAATTTGGTTTACACAAATATTAATGAAAATAGGAAATCATCCGATATAATTTTAAATTTAATTTAATTCAAACAGCTTTTTGGAACGCCTTACTTCTTTTCTGTGTTCTAAACCTTGGCTAATAATCAAATCAATAATGGATTTCTCTTTCTCCAGCTGTTAAAAAACAACTCTATTCCTTAAGTAGAAAGGGCATATTGAATATGACTCAGATTTTATGTATTGGGAACATGTAGAATTTATTAAAACAAATTAGTCTAGCACAATTACAACACAGTCATTTCCCAGTCTTGGATTTGTAGAACATTAGTCAGCTTTTCTGTTTCCAGAATAATCCTGCTAACTCTATGTGTGTCTCTCCTCTGGGTGGTCCATTATTCACCCTTGGGCGAAGTCAGTAAGAAAGAGAACCATTTAGGCTAGAAGTTGCCCACATTGCCTCTATCCTGGGTTAGCTAATTCAACCCATGGACCAAAAAGCACCTGCACTTGTTTCTACACCATGTAATAAAGCCCTACTATTCATAATGGTTTCTAGACCAGCAGCATCCTTCTCTCCTGGAAGCTTGTTGGGGACAAAAATCTCAGGGCCCAACCCAGACCTAGTGAATCAGAATCCACATTGTAACAAAATCTCCAGGCAATTCATATGCACATAAATGTTTGAGAGGTGCTGCTCTGGGCTACTTATCTGGTGCCTGTGTGCTTTTCCTAGTAGTAGGCCTAATGCTCATTGGTTTTCTTTTAAGTGTTGAAACTACGGATAATGCCCTTTTAATCCAAATTATGCCAAAAATTCAGATGCTTATTTTCTGTTACATCTTAGACATGCCAATTGGTGTTAAACTAACCTATCTGTTTTTTGTGGTTGTTTTGTGGTTGTTCTTTACACCATTGGCTCTCTTTGGTGAGCAAGTGTGTTTCACCTCACAAATGTCTAAGGTATCATTAAATCTACTGTTAGATTTTATCTAATTCCTAATTAAATCTAATTCTGAAGAATTAAATTATGTTCTCTATCAAACCTTAAGAAAGAGGAAGCGGGGAATATGAAGTGACCTCATTTAAACAAGGCTACCAACCAAATGGCAACAATGGATATTCATATAAAGTCATTGAAATGATCACTTTTCCATCTTGGCATATATAAATCAATCATTAAAACAACACAGAATGAAAGCATTAGTCATGCTTTGTTTGGGTGAAATTCTGAAATTACTTTAAAACAGAAGTATTTGTTCTTGCCAAGCAGTAGCATTTTTATAATTAATGGCTTGTTCTTATTTGTTTAATAGTCTCTTCATGCTGATCTTTTATTTACTGAAGAATAAGTTCTGAGGCCTTAGTTTTCAAACAGACTACTCCTTTTGTATTCTTACCCGGCACTCCTCCCTTTAAAGTAAAAAAAAGTATTCCCCTTTTTTTGTTAAGCTTTTATTATTGACAGTATTACATATGTTCCCCTTTTTCCCCATTGACCCCCTTTCTGATTTTCCTCTGATTATATGATCAAGAGGACAGACTGTCAGTTTTAGCTTTTCTGACTCATTTTGATTCCAGATGTTGCTCTTGCCCTGTTTCTTTCATTTCTCTTTCCTCTTATCTAAGTACTACAGCAACCACCTTACATATAAACAATATTAAATGACAATTAAAAATCCTTTGTAGGTAAATTGTAAAGGTTTTATGGATCACCTTTTTCTCTTTTCACCTCTTTCTTGTAGGTATTTATAGTCTTTCATGATTTGAATTATCTACACACAGTGTGGTTAGTTAAGATGTAAAGTAATGCAAGTATTTCCAGAGCAATCTGGATATTTCAGTTTTGACTTTTGGAAAAGCCTGATTATATTTATAAATCTTCTCAATTGTCCACTTCCTTTTAGTCCCCTCGGTAAAGTTTTTCTACAGTCACTGCAGCAGTCCAGGAGAATTGTTATTGAGGGCCTGTTAGGTTTTTATGTAATGACTAGAGGCCCTGTATATGGATTCGTGCACATTGAAAGTAAATTAATTAGAAGAAATATTTTAGTATCACTATTCGCCCTTTCTCTATAATAGAAGTGTCAACGAAATTCACGATTGACAATGACAGATCAAAACACACACGTGCAATTGGCACCAGTGAAAGCTTTATATGTATCATGCATGTATGAGTCAACTTAGCCTTTTATATATATAGGATAAACTTACTTAATTAGACCTGCTTTCTGATTTAGCTAAACTTTTTCCAGCCCAGTGAAACACCCCAACTTCTCTTTCAGGTAATTGTCAGCAGCACAGTAGTAAATATCAACACAAACCAGATTATTATTGTAGATCACGCAGGGAGAACAAAGGGTAAAATATTTAACTGTAGCAGTATTTGACTATATTTTGCACAGTGAGAAAATCTGAAGTCATTTTCAAGGTCCACCATTTCTTACTTCTTTTCAGTCGGGTCAAGTTTCTAAACTTTCTAAATCTCTGTTTTCCGACTAATGGAAAGAAAATAGGATTCCACTGAGTCTCCTATCTACCTAGTCCAGGACCTCTGTGAGGATCAAATGAGATGAGGCATGAGAAAATGCTTCACAGGCATTTGGTTAAAGTGTAAAATGTTTCCACCTGGCTATAAAGGAAGTCATGTTCCTGGGCTGAAGAAACTCCAAAGAGGCTAGTTGCTAGGGAGATGAAGCCAGGCATTGCTATGCAACGTCATTACCTGGTCCCCACAGTGACTGTTTTGGGCTGGGCTAGGCTGTGGGCCGCATTTTGCGCCATAGGGTCTCAACAGCATAGGCTGCGATTTAGTGGGTTGTCGCTCTGGGGTGGTGGTGGGGCCTGTATCCTAGTTGGGGGAAGCTGACTGTTGCTTTGTCGGCGCCAAGTCTGTGGTGCCGTTTCTTTGTAAATGGCCAGTGTGCATCATGGTAGCTCCTGCATTGAGCGTCTGCCTCCTGGTGGTCAGTGCACATCATAGCGACCGGTCATAGGGTTAGAGGAACACTTAGCATATTGGCCTTTTATATATCATCCTCCATGAATATCTCCCAGCTCAGCAAACTCCTACTCGTGGCTACATGAGGTTGAATAATTATTTAACTCATTATTCCTAATTAACCAATGCTATGAATTTCCATAGTGCTTAATCTCTTTAATATGACCAGTTCCCTTTAAGGGCAAATCATCTAGTGGAAATGGAATTGAGTTCAGAGGTCTCAACACAAGGCTTTTGGTTCTGAATCTGCTGTTTGCTGACTCAGATTTTAGAAGGAACTACTTGAGCTCCACTTTTTTTTTTTTTAATTTTTATGGCAATGTTAATACTGAATGAACTTAGAGGGTTATTTTGAATGGGCATTAAATGTTTTTAAATAATTTTTTTCAGAACCAGTGTTTAAAGAAATCTAAACTACTAGCTGTTTTCCACTGCTTTTCTGAATCAATGTCTAAATAAATCCAAACTATTAACTGTTTTCACTTGCTTTTATTGAATCTCTTTACATTTTTCTCTATACCCCTTTAATTTGTAAGACAAATATGTTTCACTAGTTATCTTGTATAAATGATGTAAGACGATTTTTATGCCTATTCTGATAAAAGAGAAAGAAAAGGACCTGCCCTTTTACAATTTATCTAATTCTCTTTGTGTTTTCAACAGTTTTACTCAGTTGTATTTTTTTTTTCTAAGATAAGTTTCAAGATTTAAAATAAGGCTTAAGAAGTGATTCTACTGTGAGGTATCTTACAAAACTTATAGCTCTCTATGATGGGGAACCTTATACTGTATGTGTATTTTATTAAAATATGGGCAAATTCTCTTACCTTGTACACCTGAAAATCTCCATATTTGGAAGAAGAAAAAAGTACTGGCACAGTTTCTTCCTTATGGACGAAACTATATTGAGTGATTTAGAAGTCTTTACTTGTTTTTTGCCAATAAAATGAGATATAAATTCAGCAGAAATGGAGGAGTATTTGGAAAGACTAGTAATCACGGGTCTACTTGTATAAGTGTACTTCATTCATAAACATGTGGCCAAGATGCTGGTGGAAAATCAATAAGTGGAATTCTGCTTTTCTTGTTTCTGAAATGCATAGGTTACATAGGATAGGCAGAATCTTTTCAGTACTGCAATATTGTAGAGATCCCTGTGTGATTTGGTATTAAGGCTTTTTCCTTTTTAAGACAAAAGAAAGTCAGGTAGATTCTAACAGTGTCATTGACATTCAGTTCATGCATACTGTCTCTTAATTTTTACACTATACTTTTTTTTTAAATATTCCAGAGTGGAACATTTTGACATATGAGCTTAAGTTCTCAGTGTGAAAACATAGCTATAAATAGTGTCATAGGAGGTTTCCTAAATAAACATTCAGATGAATAGATTAGAGAGACTGAAAAGTGATGGATCAGTTGTTACTTAGTTCAGGCATTTTAAAGGAAATATATACTAATTATACTTTCACCTGGGTCAATAACAGAGAGAAATTTTAATTTACGGGATTTATCCTCTAGAACAGGGGTGCTTGTTTTTGTAAATAAACAAAGCATGGCCAGGGAATGCTATTCAGTAATTACTTAGAAATTTGGTGAATGTAATATAAACAAATAAATTCATTTTGAACAAGGACTAAACAGATGCTTTCATGTAGCTGAGATCAGATTATTAAACCTTTTGAAGTTCTTGAAAAGTATTAATGCTTTGATGGATGAGATAAAATGATTTTAATATAAATGGATATGACATGATTACATACCACATATGAACACATTAAGAATTTGATGGGAAGAGAGTTGGTAAAAGTCAAGAGAAAAACATATACTAAAAAAAGTTAAAATTATGAAAAAAGAAAATTGATCATTCAATTTAAAGTATTGTTTTGAGGGTCTGTTAATGAAACATTGAGTTGTATAAACTAGTAACTTTAAATAAGTTTCTGTTACTGGAAGATTATTTTATTTACTATACAGAATAGTATGTAGAACTTGAAGCTTGTTATTATTAATAGGATAAGGGACAAAAGAAAAAAAGAGTATTAGGAAAGGTGTTAGGATGGGAGTCAGGAGAATAGGGCACAGTCTTGGTGCAACCTATGACTTTGAACATGGTGCTTTACCTCTTTGTCCTTTCTATGAGGACTAGTATTTATTATAATTGCATTTGGCTATAAATAACAGAGAACCAGATATATACTGGCTGCAAACAAAATACAAGCTTATTTTTCATATTTAGCAAGAACTCCTTAGATAGTTATCTCCAGACTACTATAGAGGCTCAAAAATATCATGAGTGCCCTAGGCTCAGTCCAGCTCTGCAGGCATATGTCACACTTAGGGCAGTCAAAACAGCAATAGGAGAAAAGCTAGATGCACTCTCTTGTCGGGAAGGCAAATCTATTTAGTGGTCAATGGCCAGAACATGGGGACTCTTAGATTAAAAAAAGAACAAAAAACAGAATTGTCGTGATTGACTTTGACCAAATTTGATTCAACACTTGGCCCAGATAAGTATATTGACTGTCTTTAAAAATGCCAAGAAAAAGACAATGGATTTTGAATGGCCTACTAACAATGTCAACGACAAGGATCCAATAGACCCTAAAGAAGAAGGAGGTTTTATATAAGGGGTTCTTGGAGTTATTTAAATTCAGGTTTAAGGACAGAGGTCTCCAGACAGTCAAGTCTACCATCTGAGGGAATGGTCCTCCACAAGACTGCTCTCACATCAGACACCAGCCACAAATTTGGAGGACTTTTGGGCCACCCTAACTTCAGACCAGCTGGCTGCAAATTTGGAATCCCCATGAACTCCCTCAGGTTCAAGAATTCACTAGAATTACAGAATTCAAAATATGCTATAGTTAAAATTATAGTTTTATTATAGTAAAGGGTAGAAATGAGAACCTGCTAAAGGAAGAGATATATAACAAAGTCAGGGAGGGGAGAAACATAGAACTTCCACTCCTTTTCTTCCCTGGAGTACTGGGTGGTATTGAGAGGTGTTAGCTTGACATGCAGACAGACACGGCAGGGGTCCAGTGGGAAACAAAGGCAGGTGGAACACAGGCAAGAGCAGACATGGCAGTTTGAGCAAGCCTAATCACAGGAACCAACCATGCTGAAATGATATAATGTTTTTGGACTCAGAGCAGGAAGCATGTGAAACCAAGGGTTGGCCTGCAACAGGGTGAATGGACACATAGAAACAGGGAAAGTTCAGTTCCCTTCCTGGGTAAGAACAATGAGGGAATCAATCAGTTGGTGAAGTGGGTAGATACAGAGCAGGCTTGTAATACATATATACCCCTAGACTGACTAGCTTCACTGGAAACCCATTATTTGGGCCTCCTCCCAATGTGGGGAGCCTGAATCTGCTTGCAATAATTTTTCCATGCTTTTGTTTAAATCTTGTGGTTCACGGTGCTCATTCTTTGGTCACAAGACATGACCCCAAGGGGAAACAACCTAGGCTAGCTGTTCAGGTTATCAATATCACCTCCTCCAGGCTGCAAGTCAAGATTCAACATTTAGACTCAATGACTCAAAGAATATTGCCAACCAAATAAGTTCACTTTAGCCTTTGGTGCCCAGAGTTTTTACTGAGGCTCAATCATATACTGCCCACATGGCTGACCTTTAGTCTTCAACCCCTCCTGGAAATCAAGGGTAATACCTTTAGTTTCTAGTTCCTCCAGAAGTCAAAACTGCTATGGTGATTTCTAAGCTCCCTTCATATATCACCTTGGTAGAATGCCTGGTAACCAAAGGCCTCAGGCCAAAAAAGATATTCCTATCAGGCTGCACAATCCAGGGACCTAGAGACTACCTCTCAGTAGCCAGGGGCAAAGGACAGACTCTCTTTGGGTTAAAGGTAGTCTTCCCAAAGGGATTGAAAAGAAGTCTGAAGCAGCTCTCATATAATTCCGGCATACAAATCACTACCAATTTACATTGTTAGGTTCCTGCCTAATATAGAACACTGCTCTCCACATTACCTCTATAAGTTTCTTTGGACCTTGAACTTTTCCTCCCACTCACATTGTTCCCTGTGGTGCAATCAAACATCTGCCAACAACACCGCCCTGGAGTTGTATGAAGCATTCTTAGCACCAGAAAACAACTGTCATTTCACCAGTGTTTCTGCATTGAGCCAAGCCTTCTCAAGGTCAAGATGTATCCTCACATTCTTTTCATTAATTCACCCCACCTTGGCCTCAGGCCATTTCCCAGCATTCAGCATTGCATCCTGGATTCTGCTATTCAGCCTCCATGAGCTGGGCACACAGGTTGCTGGAAATGATCTCTCACTAGATCAACCTGAGCTCTTAGCTATGCTGGCTCAGTGTCACCTCTGCAGCATGTCCTTGGTCTTCTCAGTGCCATACAGTTTCCCTGCCTCAGATGCCATCCTGCTGTTGCGGTTGCTGCTACTACTAATGTAACCTTCTACATGGGGAGCAGCCACATGTGTCACCAAATCTTTCAGAGGTCATTTTATTTCCCATATGGCCAACCTGTTTGGTGCATCTGCACATTAAAATCTTTGCCAAATCCGTGAGGAAAAAGGAGAGAGAACTCTGAGTCTCTGCTTTTATTTTTTGGGGGTACCTACAAAAATTATGAATTAGGTAAAACTGAGACCCAGTTAAATGTTTGGGTGAAAGTCCCAGCGGTACTGATTGGCCAAGCCAGGACAGGAATCAAGGTCCTCCTAACTTCTTTCCCTGATTTCCCTAAGCTGCCTGCCAAGACGGATTGGATCCAGCAGACTTTGCTGCATGAAATTTTCTGCTTGTAGGGGCTCATGAAGCATCAGGTCAACAATTTCTATGGCTATGTGTGCCACAGCCAAAATCACTGTGGAAGGAATCTCCATCCTATGATTCTAAGACTATAAACCTTTCTTTAGATCAATGACCTAATCTAATTTTTTAAATGTTAAACTCTTGAACCTTTTCCATTTTATAAAGTCACTGGATCTGGCTCCATCAGTCTGCTTTTGCCTTGATGGAATTATAGAGTTTCAGATAGTTAAAGCAGCCAGCTCTATTTTTACAGCTGAGAAAAGCAAGTAGAGATGTAGCAACCACACCTAATTAGCGAGCAAGCGGGAATTGGAATTCAGGTCTCCTTTTCCTCTGCCTACTGTCTTCAAAAGGCATGTTTTAGTTTTCTGTGTAGAAAAGGAAAAACAAACTAGAAGTCAGACTTACCAGAGACTCATCATCTCTACTAACCCCCATTCCTGCACCCAACACCCATTCATTTTTGCTCTAATAAATGTATAGACTCTACAGAAGACCTGCATCTCAGTATGGCCAAATGACTAAGCTCTGAAAATGAAAAGTAAATGAAAATATAGTTTGTTATTTCTAGGATGTCTTCTTCAGAGAGGTGGAGTGGGCCCTTCTTCTCCCTTCCCTCCTTTCTGCTGCCTGTAATGCAGATATATGGCTGGAGCTCTAGCAGCTGTCAGGCCAGGGCCATGGAAGTGGACGCATCAAGCTAGAGAGAACTGAGAAAATGCCATACCAGCCCTGGATTGTCTACCCAGGCATGTATGAGTGTGAGTGAGTGTGTGTGTGTGTGTGTGTGTGTGTGTGAGAGAGAGAGAGAGAGAGAGAGAGAGAGAGAGAGAGAGAGAGAAAGAATTTTTGTCTTAAATATGAAATCTAATTACTCTCATTTGGGTTTTGTGTCACATGCAGCCAAACCTATCCAACATAATTTCTAGGTTGAAGGTGAATCTAAAAGGACTTAACTTGAATGAACTTAATGTTTAAATATGTCTTTTACTTCTTAACCAATATTTAATATATCCCATTCAGGAAAATATTTCAACCAGTTCAAGTTCTACTTCTCATTTTGTATTATTCATCATCTACAACCTACTTTCACTCTTAATAACATATAATTTTGTATTAATATTTATTACTTCCTGAGTAAATCTTGACTCCCCAAATAGTTGTAATCTGTTTAAGACCAAGGTGCAACCACTTCTTAGAATCACTTATAGTTTCTAACTTAATACTGAGAACACATAAGCTTCTTAGTAATTACTTAGAGAATTGTATTAAGTGAATTATTGATGTGTATTATCAAAATAAGTTATTTATAATAGTTAAAACCAGCAAAATGTGTATGTGTGTGTGTATATATATATACACACACACATATATATGTGTGTATATATATATATATACATATATATATATATATACATATATATATTTGTCTTTGTAGTTCACAAAGTTATGAGAAAGGTATTAGTATCCTTGTTCTGCATAATAATAAAAGTCAGAATCAAAGAAGTTCATAACCTACACAGTAATCTCCTGAGAATGCTCATCCTGCCAGAGATAGAACTAAAACAAACCCTGGCCCTCGGGATATGGGCTTCCCACTGACCCCTGCTGCCTTCAATTCACAAACAACTTTATGCTTTCCACTTGGTATGGCATACCTTAGGTAGTGGTCCTGCCATTAAAATAATTAATATAATTATTTCATACTAGAGGCCTGGTGCATGGAAATTCGTGCACTGGGGGTGGGGGGGTGGGGGGGGTCTCTCAGCCAGGCCTGTGCCCTCTCACAGACTAGGAGCCCTCGGGGATGTCTGACTGATGGCTTAAGCCACAGTCTGGCCTCCCTCTACAGGAGGTTACCCGCGGACCTATCAGGGGACGGCACTGGCCAGAGAGCAGCCAGCCCCACCCCCCAATCACCCCTCCACTACTGGTCACCACCACCCCCTGATTGCCATCCCCTCCCTCTGCCCGCTGGCACCCTTCTTGGCTGGCCTGGCACTACCTGCTTGCTTGCCCCACCCTCTGCCGACAGGTCATTCAGCCTTAAGTTGACTTGCATATTAGGCTTTTATTATATAGGACTAGCAAAAATTATCCATTTCTCTTGCTGTGTTCCATTCTCTGCTGCATCCTTGAGGACAGTGGCAGAGGTTGCTTAGCTATACACATCACACCTGTTTCCACTCCTACAGTGTAGAGTTGTCACTGGAAGGTGCTAACCAGCTTCTCTCTCTGCCTGTGATGCCATCCAGCCAGTAGGGATACATTTCTCAGAACCTCTTAGTCCGGGAGGTGGAGGGACCCAAATGGTTTCCTGGACCTCACAGTTGACCTAAGTGCCAGTTAGTATTTTATGTAGTTAGAATATGAATCTGTATGACTTGAATACCTTCCGGAAACTTGCTGCCATCTCCCAACCTAATTTTAGCCTCAACATTATTGCCATTAAAAACTCATAATTTCTATTTCCCTTTTAAAGTTTGTATTAGGTTATGCTAACACAGAAGTAGTTCCAAGGGAAAAGATACCTCAAAAATACTCTTATATATTCTTAATCTTCGATCTGATGAACAGCTGTACCACACCTACCTTGCAATTTGATATATTCTTCATACTTTTTAAGATTTTTGTTTTTCAGGTCTCAATTTTCAACTCTAGTCTTTGATTATCTACAGTAGCATTTCCTTCCATTTTCTACTTTGTTGTGAACCTACTCATCTTACTACCAATTTAAAATCAATCGTAACAGGTGGTTCTAATCTAAAAAGCAACAATTCTTCCCATCTCTTTGCATTACTATCTACTCAGGGAGTGGAAGAAAACAGATGGAATATGCAAATTAATCTCACATAATGAGGTAATTTTGTGTAGTGCATACATTTTCAAAAAAATCAAAACACTATATTTATTATCCTTTGGGTGCAAGTCTGAGTGCTTGGGGAAAGTCATAGAATTGAAGCATACATACATAATTGCAGTAAGTCTCTGGAAACTTTTCTCTCTCAACAGTAGCCTGTGATAGTATTACTAAGAACAGAAAACAAGCTCCATGTGTTCTTTTTAGTAATAGGAAAGGTATCTCAAACCCAGAAAGTTGAATAAATTTTATGATATCAACATGGAAGGGTAGACATTGCATGATGGTCTCCCACATTTTGATAAGCTGGAGCTATTCTTCATTATCCTGAAGGATTAATGGCTTTGGAAGTGGAGTGTGAGGGCATAATGGCATTGACTTTCCTGCCCCACATAATGCATAGCTGCCTCTCATGGTTTTCTAACTCCTCTCTCGAGCTTAGCAAATGTTGGAAAGTGTGCATTTTGCAATGGGCTTTGGCTGCCTACCGTAACAAACCACTGCCAAATCTCAGTCACTTAACACCAAAACTCTCTCACTTCTGTTATAGTCCAGTGAGAGTTGGGATGGATGGTCAGCTCTATAGTTGTTCAGGGCCCTAGGTTCCTTTGATCTAATGACCCTACAACCCCCATGGCCCACAGACCTCTACTGGATCTTCTGCACTTGAAAAATGATGGAAAACATGGAGGATTGCACAGAATGTTTTGAAGGCTAGATTCATACATCATTTGTTTTTGTCCACCTGCCCAATTGCAGATCTTAGTCATAAAGCACATCTGACTATAAGGGAGGCTGGAAAATGTGGTCTATGTGTGAGCCCAGGAGAAAAAGGAAAGAGTTTTGGTGAACAGCTAGCCAGAATAATTATAAATGAGAAAGAAGTCAGGATACAGAAAAAAGGTGAAGATAAATAAGCCAAAATATGCTGTTTGATTGAGTTGGGAGGAGATGAGATAGACAGCTTTGGTAGAGAGACTGCCTTTGAACAAAGCAGAGAAAAATTCACGTGAGACTATAGAGAAAGCAATGTAAGTGTTAATAAGCACTACTAGAGGACTCTACAACTACATTTCATTCTAATCTCCAGGGGAATTCAAGACAGACAGTCGATCCAAAAGCAAGATCACCACATAAAGTCCCAAGAAAGCAGGAAGGGATGAATATCAACCACTAGTTGGCTCTCTAAAGCAGTGTGCTTTGGGGACCTCTACCTCCAGGAAAAGAGGTAACTTTTTCTTAGCAAGAAGTCATCTTGTGCCTGAGGAGATAACAATCATCCAGATGAGGTGCCTTTTTCTAATTCAGCCATCCAGAGGGGGCACCTTTTTCCTAAATTCTCACAAAGGCACCATATGGGTTAACAGTGGCCCCACTCCAGGTTAGGGGTGACTTGGAGCACACTAAGGCAGATATATGAGAAGTGGTGCTTTGCCTCCCCTGTGAGGGGCTGGGAGCAGCCTGGAAGGGACACTGGAGAAGTGTTCTCAGGTTTCCAGAGCTGGATCCTGGCATTAGAACTTTGCTATTTTATTTCAAATTACTCTTTATTCCAGTATTTTAAAGACAGTGGAACATCTGTCATGCCCTGTGGTTTTAAAGACTTATTACAAGGAGGCTCTTCTTAGAACCTTACCTTCATTGCTAGTTACTGCTGAGAGCTTACAGCTACACGGATATTGTTTGTTGTGGAAAATTGTCAGTGTTGGAAGCAAAGAGAGGTGGATCAAACTTAACCCCTAACTAATTAGATGATCTTGAGAGTTTTTTCACATCTTCCACCCTGCATTGTCTCAGCAGTAAAATCTCTCATTTTGTTAGTACTGATGGTTCCTTTATTGCATGATGAGCAATCTTCCCTTCAGTTCTGACACTTACAGATTTTAAGATAGTAACAAGCATAATCTAGATTCTAGGATATGTAGCAAGCACAATATTTTAAACAAAAATGTTTTCATATAAAATTGTAGGAAACCCAGAAATATACAATCTTGTATATATCAGTTTTGATAAAAATAAACAAGACTACTTATTTATAATATAAACAAGTTTTATAAAATATCTTTGTAAAAATTTTATAAACTACTCAGTAGCCCTATTATAAAGCAGGTGAATAGTAAAACAAATTAACAACATAAAATTAAGTCTGTGTTTATATGTATATATCAGAACAATGCTTGTCCCATAGGTGTTTGTTATTATTATCATTAACACTCTTTCCTCATTAAGAGCAATATAAAATAAATAGTCCAACTGTAATAAAAATTTTCTTCAAACTGAGTTTGCAATTCAGTGGATTTTGGAATGTGTTTTTAGGTCTTTCATTCTGGTGTAGCTTTGGCCTCTACAAGGACACTAGCAAGCGTTTACTGAAATATTTTCCTGAAAATCAGTTGGAATGACAAAGAACATTAAAATTGCATGGGTTTTCCAGCAAGATTTTCTCTTTATGTATTTAGTCATGCAGTATATAACATTTTTTTAATGTGCTTCAAGTCCTTGAGTTTCTGCATTGGTTACCTTTGTCTCTCATTTCTTACTCCTTAATAGCAGTCTTAATCAAGCCTTCAGTACTTAAGTGTGTTGTTAAACATTTTATCCCTGATTATATTGTTACTGGCAATGTCGACTCTCAGTTCTTGAGTTCAGCAAAGAAAGAATTCAGAACCAAGAACTCTAGCACAAGAGGAAGTTTATTTAGCATGCAAAGCGAAAGTACACTCAAAGAGAAGATTCCAGAAGACTGCTCAGAGAGCTGCCTTGCCCTTTTAGAAGGAAAGTCATGGAGGCAGAGGAAGTGAGCCAGCTGGGCTGTGTGGACTCAGGAAAGAGGTTGCAGAGGCAAAAGAAGGGCACTTGGAGTCAGGTTCAGGGGGTCAGCCGAGAATGAGCTGCTATTGCTCTCTGCTCCCCTGGCTACAAGTCTCGTGGTCACAAACATGACCAGTGCAGTAACCCTCGGAAGAAAGAAAATGAAGATACATGCCTGAAGAAAGAAGGCACTGGTGTATTCTAGGGAGAGAGAATCCTTTGTCTTATGGGTTCTTATCTGTTTTGGGGAGATCTCAGGGAAGGATCTTAATAGAATATTCATCAGCTTTCTAATGTGTGTCCTTTAATATGCTGATTCAACAAATTGAGCATATAGGGTCAGGGTAGAGGTGTCCATTGGTTGGCACTAGAATAGGGGATCATTGGTCATTGCATCTGGCCCTGATGGCAACCATGGAGTTGCCTCATCTGGTTTTGCTGATTTTCTGGGCATGAAGCTGAAACACAACTGTGATCTAAAAATCATCTCTGTCTCTGTGGTCAACAAATCTGAGGCTTTGTTCCTAAGGTTATTTGATGCTGATCAGAACCTCATTGTGCTGATGGCTTAATGCTTAAGGGAATGGTCCTGCAAGGGAGAAGGAGGCAGGTGAGTCAGGGTGCTGGATGAGGCCAGTGTGAATCAGCTGTCTGTCTCAGTTTCCCCATTCCACTTGCCAAGCAGTTTTCCTAGCTTCTTACTATCCTGCCTCAATATGACTACAACATATCAAATACGTATTGCATCATTGTTAATATATTTAATCCCTATACAGAGTAGAATTTTTAAGATACCCTGGTACAATGGTCGGAAAACCGCGGCTTGCGAGCCACATGCGGCTCTTTGGCCCCTTGAGTGTGGCTCTTCCACAAAATACCATGTGCAGGCGCGCACATACAGTGCAATTGAAACTTCGTGGCCCATGCGCAGAAGTCGGTTTTCGGCTCTCAAAAGAAATTTCAATCGTTGTACTGTTGATATTTGGCTCTGTTGACTAATGAGTTTCCGGACCACTGCCCTAGTAGATTTTTATAAAGGTTTCAAGGGTAACCAAATCCAGAACAAAACTTGATCTTAGGATAAAAACTATTCATATTAGAAGAGCAAATAAGGGCAGTACTTGCATTCTGAATTGGAATGGTAGTAGTCTTACACATGAGTGAATAATAACAATGTCTATCTGACTTAACCAAATGGATAGGGATATAACTAAACTCAAGATAATAAAGTGTTAGAAGTAGAAGAAAACTAAGAAATAAAAAAGCCCTGGCTGGGTTGCTCAGTGGGTTGGAGCATCATCCCATGCACCAGAACTGTTAAGAAGGCAACCAATAGATGCTTTCTCTCTTCCATCTCTCCCTCTCCCTCTCCCTCTCCCTCTCCCTCTCCCTCTCCCTCTCCCTCTCCCTCTCCCTCTCCCTCTCCATCTCCCTCTCCCTCTCCCTCTCCCTCTCCCTCTCCCTCTCCCTCTCCCTCTCCCAAAAAAAAGTGTCTTCTCTGGTGAGGATTAAAAGAAATAAAGAAACAAAAAAGTAAGAAAACTTTCTTTTTACAGTAGGAAATTGAAACCAGCTAACATAAATGACTGCCTGAGGAGAGTGCAGTCATTTAGTGGCAAAACTTGGGCTGAGGGGACCCTTGACTACCAATCAGTTATTCCATTTTATATACCTCCAAGAAAACCTGCAGAACCCTAAGGCTGCATTCCACTCTCAGCTTCACCTAACAGTGAGACCTGGCAACAATCAAGGACCATGCTGAGCCTTCATCCTCATCTGTAAAATGATAAGGCTGAACCAGACAAGAGTGTAGACCTTTTTTTTTTTTTTTTTTTTAGCCCTAAATTGCTCTGATTTCTAGCCATGGTTCATTTTTCTTAGTAATATAAACCAGATCTTTTTCTTGGGCACAATTTACACTTATGATTTTGGAACTATAGCTATGAATATGAGGCTCTTAGTCATCAAGGCATTTTTTCTAAACACTTAAGCTGATGCAATTTTTAGAAATTCAGAAAACAAATTTTGCAATCACTTTTTCTAATGATTGAAAAGAAAGTAAAAGGACAGATAGGAGAGGCATAATTATATGGTACATTTAGTCAACAAGTGTGCAGGTAAAAATGTCAAGAAATGATGACATCCACCAGGCATTTTAACTATACTCATTTCCTCCATGGGATCAATGTTTATTAGGAGCATGATCTCTGGTCAGAGCCTTAATTCTAATTCTGACCCTTTTACCTGCCAATGATATGACTTTAAGCAAGTGATGTCTCTAAATCTTAGTTTCCTCATGTGTGAAATGGGAATATGAGCAGTACTTACCTCATGGTGGTTAAGGAAATAAACGGCAATCTATATAATAAAAGCCTAAGCAACCAGAACGACTGGTCACTATGATGCGCACTGACCACCAGGGGCAGATGCTCAGTGCAGGGGCTGCCCTCTGGTGGTCAATGTGCTCCCAAAGGGGGAGCGCTGCTCAGCCATAAGTTGGGCTCACAGCTGGCAAGCACAGCGGTAGTGACAGGAGCCACTCCCACATACGTGGCAGTGATAAGGAGCAGCTAACAGAGCGGTAAGGAGCAGCGAACAGAGTCGTAAGGAGCAGCTAGCAGGTGGGCAGTAAGGAGCGAGGGGTCCTGGACTGCGAGAGGGTGCAGGCCAGACTTTGACCCCTCCCTCCAGTGCACGAATTTCATGTACCGAGCCTCTAGTAATGTATATAAACACTTAGTATCAAGCTTGACATGTAGAAAATACTTGAATGTCTTTTCTGAGTAGTTAGTTCCTATGCCATACAAGTTGTTAAATAAGTTGAACATCGCCCTGTCTATAATGAGAAGTGATTGGGAAGAAAGACAGCACCAAGTAGAGAAATACCTGCCCTGGTACCAGCTCACTGAGGGAGTGCTCAGTAGGCAGTGTCTAGGTCAGTGGTCAGCAAACCGCGGCTTGCGAGCCACATGTGGCTCTTTGGCCCCTTGAGTGTGGCTCTTCCACAAAATACCACAGCCTAGGTGAGTCTATTTTGAAGAAGTGGCGTTAGAAGAAGTTTAAGTTTAAAAAATTTGGCTCTCAAAAGAAATTTCAATCGTTGTACTGTTGATATTTGGCTCTGTTGACTAATGAGTTTGCCGACCACTGGTCTAGGTGAATCCATGGTGAGATGGACAGATAGCTGTCCAGGATAACACTAGGTATTGTTTCAAAACCAGTACTCTTGTACGAACTAATATTATGCATGTAATCTGCCTAATGTCTTCCACCTTAATATTCAAATCTCTTAGTTTTCTTCTTTTCCCTCTTATTCAACTATGAAGCTGGTATTAATAAAAGTGAGTATATGAAATGATATATGAGTATATGAAATACCTTATAAATTTACATTTCACATTTGATTTTATTGCTTATCCATAAAAGTCGTAGCAAATCTCCTATAAAATATTTTCGCATATATGCCTGAAGATTACTTTAAGCCTATCCCTGTTTTTCTTACCAAAGTATGAAACTACACTGCTAGTCAAATTATCTTTTAATTACTTGCCAAGGTAATTATACCTTTAGTACATTGTGCTCTTTTATAGTATTATTTTACATGTTTTGATATTTGTCACCATAAAAAGGATCATGCAACTCATTATATAACTTGTATTAAATAATCATACATATGATATAGGGCAAGGAAACACAAGGTAAGAGGCACGGGCCTGCCTTCTGAGTCTTCTGTGATAAAATAGATGACACAATAATAACATAACATGTTGAGTGATATACAAATCCAACTATGCATGATAGACTTATATTTCAAGTAAATGAGCTCTGCCAAGGCAATGCATAAAAGACTTCTGTTATGTGTAAGTGTCCATTTTTAAAGTCACAGTTTCTATCTGATCTCACTGGGAAATCTCAGGGAAACATTAAGAGGTGGAGAAGATACTGGAGCAAACAGTTACTGAATGTATTGCACTCAAATTTTGTGCCACAGCACTGTGCTCTGGGAATTTTGCATACATTATCTTACATAAGTTTCACCACTGTCTCATGAAGTGAATGTTCTTTTTTTATGTACTTTTTATTGTTGATAGTATTACAGATATCTCTCATTTCCCCCTATTTCCCCCCTTCTCCCAGCCCTTACCCACCCCCCAGGTCTTCACCACCCTATTGCCCATGTCCAGGAGCTATGTATATAAGTATATAAGTTCTTTGGTTTGTCTCTTCTTGTCCCCCTAACCCGACATCTAGGTATGTCAGTCGGCTCCATGCCTTCCTACTTCAGGTCTTATCTTGTTGGTCAGTTCATTTTGTTCACTGGAAAATATTACGCTAAGTGAAATAAGCCAAACTGAGAAAGACAAATATCACATGATGTCACTTATTTGTGGAAAGTAAGTGTTCTTATCGCTCTGAGTTCAGAAGTAACATTCCGCTGTGTTATGCAATGCATCATACCAGTAACTTGAGAAAGAACTGTAACGTCCCTATTGTTTCTGCTATCCCACTTTTCTGGGATAAAGTAAAATTCAGTCTTTGATGGGCATTTTCTCTTTGCCAAAGTATAAACCAACTACTTGTCACTGAATTACCACATCTGGAGCTATTTCATATTTTATGCTTACATTTTACTTTTATACACTGTAACAGAAAAGCTGTGTTCCAGAAAGAAACACAAGCTTTTATTCACACATAAAAATAGGCTAATAGCAATGACAGGGATTACTGTGAAAGGGGAAGAAATGATATTGCCAAATCTATATTAGGAGTTATAGTGTTCATCAGAAAAGGACTTGAGCATGTCATATTGTGAAAGAGCATCTGATAGGAGATACAGTGTGGTGCTATGACTGATTCTATTTACCATATGGTGTGTTGATATATTCTTTCCTTGGAGAATGTAACCAAGGATGAAAGGAGAAAGGAATCCTTCCAAAGTGTATTGAATAATCATCTGGGCCTGAATGTATTTTGATGATACCATCATGCTCAATGACTCCATGAGGATAATGCAATACCAAACTTTTTGAATGGGTGTTGGGCCATTCTCAGCTATTGACATCAGCCAAATATGAATTATTTCAAGAGGATGGAATCTCCAAGGATTGCTCCATGGATCCAGGGACAGTGTGAAAGGGACCCAAGCCAAATGCTGCTTATTTGTGAATTGCTGTTTTTGTAATTATAACACAATAAAGCTTCACATATTCTAGGTAATATGAGAGACAAATAATATAAATAAAAATATACAAAATAAGGTATCTCCACATGGAAGGATTCGGCAACATTGTCAAAGACATATTTAAATACATAATTATGGAACATTTACCTACTCAGAGGTTAGATACAAAGAAAACTAATTCTTAAAATTTAACACAAATGAGGCATCAGAAAAGAAGCAGCTGAACTCTCTTATAAGGACTGAACAAAACACTTAATATTTTAAATTTTTAAATGCTATACTTATTTATCCTATATAATAAAGAGGTAATATGCAACTTGACCCTCACACTGTAACGCCATCATAAGATGGTGGCGTGCACAGGGGAGGACGGGTTCCCGTAACAAGCCATAACAAGCAATCAGCAGGGACCTGAGGCTCCGTGGTGCCAGGCTGGGGAGGGGGACCTGAGGCTGTGCTCCCCACCTGCCTGGCAGGGCTTGACGGGGGACCTGAGGCTTGATGGGGGTGGGGTCAGCGGGTCTGGATCTCGCCTAATAGGGGAGGAGCTGGCTGGGTCTGGGTCTGGGTCTGGAGCGATTTCTAGGTGCATGCGGGTGGGTGGGGACTTGACTCTGGGTCCCACGGCACACCCCAGACTCTGACAGGAGGAAGATTTTCATATACATTTTACTAATTTTCTTTCATCTCTGACACTTCTATTATAGAGAAAGGGCAAATAGCAATATTAAAATATTTTCTCTGATTAATTCCCTTTTAATGTGCACAGATTTCATTCACTGGGCCACTAGTTTAACTATAATGTACTATAGTGGAATGTTCAGGTTTCTATTGGAAACATTTATTGTCAAGCATGAAAGCTGAGGTATCAAAAATGTAATGTAAGGCCACCATGGGGAGATTAAAGTAACATAAAGAGGGCTTTTTGAATCTTTCACAAATTGTACTCTTTTTAAATTTTCTTTATTTCAGTTATAAATTGGTTTTATTTTGACCTAAATATTTAAACTCAAGAATCCCCCTGATTTATTAAAGTCTGGGGCTAAGACAGCAAGGGGACATTCAGCAGAGCATTGTAGAAACAGATATAGCGAGTGAGTAGACCAGTGATGGGCAACCTGTTGAGCTTGGTGTGTCAAACTTCGCCAAAAAACTGAGCATAACTCGGGTAGTGTGTCACTTTGAGGAAAAAACATTATTTCGCAAATGTTTCATCCTCAGGAGCAGCAAATGTTTCATCCTCGGCATGCAGCCGCCTCAGCGGCCGCGTGTCATCAGAAATGGCTACGCGTGTCAGTGCTGACATGCGTGTCATAGGTTCACCATCACTGGAGTAGACTGTTTGTCCTTCATCCTCCCTAGTCAATGATGCCCTTAGCTAGGAAACTTCCCTTCACTGCAACTTCTAGGAGTAATGAGCAATCTAGGCATGCTTTTCTTTTCAGGGAGCCATTTAGAAATAATTGTTTTCTTGTGGAAAACCTGACTTAGTCCTTACTATGTACAAGGCTTTTATAGGTGACATTGTGCCTCTTTTACAGTGGAAACCCAGGAGGTGACAAGGCCTGGGAAATGGAGGAAATGTGCCCCTGGGTCAGGACACAGCCCATTTATCATTTCAGAGCCCACCCCTTAAAATAAGCCATTCGGCTACACATTGTAGATCACTCTACATTGTAAAATAACAGTATAGAACCTACTGCCAGAGTTACTAACAATATATGCTGTCTAGCTATAAAACACACAGAACTCTCTTTTTTTTTTTTAAATCTGCCCATATAGTATACCACAAAGTTAATTGTAAAGTGAATTTGGAGATGGATTATGTGATCAAAGACATTTTAATTTAAACACTTTATTTTGTAAATTTTTATGAATTACAAACACTGACCAATGTGTAGTCCTTGTTGCCAAGAATTTTATCTTTCCTAATAAAAAACTTACGGATATTTTTACTTTCTCCACTCAAGCCCTATCATCTTAATGCAAGGTAATCAAGTGCTTGGCTACTGAATGGAAGTTACTCGGCCTGATTGAAATTTTGTGTTTGTTATATATTATTTAATATCTAAATTATTTGATTGTAAAGGTTTTTGTAAAACAGTGAAGCATTATATCTTACTTTTCAGGAACAAACCCATATTTGACAGGACACAGGCAGCCTGTTTTTTCTTTCATCTCTTTAGAGGGCAGAATACAAGAGCGGAGAACCCTGTGTCCTGCCCCTGATTATCAAGGTGACCGTGGACGGCACTCCTTCCACAGTCCACAGATGCCTGTTGTTGTTCTTTGATAGCTGGTATAGGAGACAAAGGGCGGGTGTTGGTTTCTTTAACTCACCCAACGCAAATGAACAGTGTGCACTTTTCTGTTGCACAAGAACGGACATCACTGGCTTGACTGGAGACCAAGAAGAGTGTGTAGTGAATTCTCATCCTTAGAAAGGAAGAATCAAACCTATTTGCTGCTGTCACCTTCACAGTAGTTTTATATTCAGTCTAAATCTTTTTCGTACTATGAGGCTGCACCTCCATTTAATTACTTTGCCCATTCAAGAAAAAGGGGAGGGGGGAGACCTCAATGCATCCAATAACTTTTTTTTTAATGTTTATTGTTTTCTGCTTCAGAATGTAAAGCTTTATTTATGGCCTGATTGACTTACCATGTCATTCAGGAATGTAAATAGAGTCAAGAGAGATAATACTGAGTTCTGGTTAAAGTCACAATGCTCATTAATTGTCTTAAACTTTTACATCTTGTCTCTAAATTTGAATGGAGGCAATGTGCGGTACTATGAGAAAGACGTCAGGATATCAGGAAAAAAACAACACCTGCCTTTAAAGTTCATTTTGAAAACATATGGCTTAGATAACATAACATGGAGAGAAAATAAAAAGAAAAATCAAGGTCTACACCCAGTTCACCAAACTTGGAAGCTGATTGTGGTTTTTGTAATAATTTAATGCAGTCTACTACATGAAATTCATGAGGTTTAGTGAAGTTATTCACTGGGGCTTGCTAATTGGGCCATATAACTAGTTAATACCGTGGCTTGGACTAGACCCCACATTTCTAGTGGCTGAACAAAGTGGGTTTGGGTTTGGATGGAAAGAGAGTTAGAAGAACTTATGAAGGAAGGAAGGATAAGCATTTCATTTCTATTCTGAAGATCTGAGTGACGCATACGTCTTTTCCAGAGCAGTGCCAATGGCTGAGCCTTCTTGGCATAGGAGGGAAATTGAGTTTAATTACAACCAAAATTGGTCGGTCCTGGCAATGTGCTTTTCAACAGCAATTGTGGAATATTGGTCCATGTACTACCATCTGAATCACCTGAGGTACTTCTTAAGGATGGAGATTATAGGGCCTCTTGCCGTCTTATTGAATCCGAATCTCTGGGAAATGACCCAAAGAATTGATATTTTAACAAGCTCTTTAGTGATTTATGTGAACATGGGTTTGAGAAAGCACTTGTGAAGAAGCTGAATTAAACAGGAATGATATTCCCCTTCCTGCACAGGATCTGAATATATCTTTTTCTTTTTTGAAACTGAAGGGAGAGTGGCCATATTAAATTGATATTAGGACAGTGACTTTGGTGATTCGGAAGCTGTCTTTTAAAAGTTAAAAAAGAAAAAAAGCCCTACTGGCATCGCCCACTGGTTGAGCGTCAACCTATGAACCAGGAGGTCATGGTTCAATTCCCAGTGAGGGCACATGCCCCGGTGTGGGCTCGATCCCCAAAGGGAGACCTGCAGGAGGCAGCCAATTAATGATTCTCTCTCATGATTGATGTTTCTCTCTTTTCCTCTCCCTTCCTCTCTGAAATTAATAAAAATATATTTTTTAAAAAGTAAAAAAAATTAGAAATAGAATTAATTTGCAAAACTTGATTATTTTCAAATAGTGTTCAAATGAATGTAATCCTTTGATTTAAATATAGGAGTTGTCTTTAATTATACATGGAACTTTTACTTGGTTTTCATAATTCAAGGCCATTTCAAGGATATAGGAAGCCCTCTGTATCATTTGAACAAAGGGATCATTCTTGAAGTTTTAAATTTTAAACAAAGTGAAATGATAGTGACAGTGATGAGTAAATTGATTTTTGGAAAAAATCTGCTGTCACTCTGCATGTTTCTTTGTCCTGTTTTTAATAATGCTATCAATGTTTTTAAAGCTTCATGCATTTATATCTTATTTGCTTCTAAGATATTATAATGGATAATAATGAATGCTGTAATTTTAATGTAATGGAGAAATTATATAAACTGAAGAGGTATCTTGGATACTCTGAGAGGTATATTTAGTTTTATGCTTGTTAGCAATTTTTTTAAGTAATGCAAAAAAATACATCCTAGTATTCAAAACCATATTAATTTTTAGATCTGCCTTTAGTTCTTTAATTATTTAGAGAGCCTTTAATAGTGATCTAAAAACAAAGGTATATCTTCTAGTGAGCTTGGGAAATGTGGCTATTCAATCTCTCTCTCTTGGAGATTCAGAATAAACATTAGCAAATCAGTCTTAAAGACATCCTACAATTAAACAGAAACCTGTTCAAGTTTTGGATCTTAGTTCAATTGTTAAACAAGTTTAGTTTCATAGGTATAGAATTTTTTACTTTTTATACATAACAACATCCTCCACAATAATTGTATTTTAAAACTATTTTGGAAACTGTTAAGTTACATAATTCTCATTCTGCTAAAAAGAAACATTCTATTGCAAGAGATAAATTTCTCCTTGGTAGGGTATCACATTGTAAAAGAAATTCACCATGGAGGAAAGGAGACCTTTATAGGGGACATTAAACAACCCAGCAGATAGGAACTTTAACAGAAAACAGAATGATTATTTGCATAATCATTTCTTGTATCTGCTGTCAATGAACTTACATTAAAGTATAATTATATACTGGTGATTCTATAGTGCCCCCATGTCTTCATGTCATTCAGATGGGAACTTTTCTAATCATGTAACTTGATACAAGACTGGTGCTCCAACCACCTAGGAACAGGGTTTCCCTTAACTCTCTTTGTTAAATATCACTTCTGGCAGTCAGACGTTTCACAGGCCTGAAGAGAGCATACAGAAGATTCTACCCTCTGAGTGTCCTTTCTTTGGCAACAAGCACCAAAGAAAGGATTGAAACTTAATGAGGGAAGAAGATAAATCTCGCTTGAATCATGCCCAGGGCACTCACACAGCTGGGCTGCATAGCTTCCTCTGAAAACACGGGGTCTCTGATCTGGTACCTGGAGTAAGCCCACAAAGTTCCAAACTGTGAACAAGATTCTTTAACATGGACTTTTCCCAGATCAGGAGTAACTAGCAGTTCTAATCAATCATAGGAATTTCATTACTACTCCAATGGCACTTCGGAATTTAAGCAAGCTTTCTTTTCAGTATACCTGCCAGCATGAGTAAGCCAAAACATATAACCCAATTAAGCGAAAATGACAGACTTCCTAATTGAATAATTGGAAATTGTATTTATTTATTTATTTTAAATTGATCTTTATTGTTGAAAGTATTACAGATGACCCCTTTGGATTTTAGTTTTGGTGTGTATTTTTTCCCATTGACCCCCTCCTCCCTGCAACTGCCTCTCCAAGCCTTCACCACACTACTCTGTCTGTGTCCATGGGCTATGCATATATGCATATAAGTTTCCCTGTTAATTTCTCCTCCCCCCAACACAACCCCTGTCTTCTCTCTGAAATTCATCAATCTGTTCCATGGTAGACATTGGAAATTTTATAAAATCACAGTTATGAACACAGTAGGAGATAAGGAAGAAGAGAAAGAAAAATCCAAAATTAGAATAGAACTTAACTTTTGAAAGGAAGGAACAAAAAGATATCATAACCTAGTTGTTTCAGAGCCATAATTAAAAAGAAAGAAAAGGTCATATTATACTGATGCAACTTGAAAACATTATGGAATCTAAGTGTTGACTATTACCTCATTATGTTATTGTAAGTCGATAATGAATATAAAAAATAAAGGAACATTAAATTTGGACAGCCAATATAGTAAAACCATGTTATAAGTAAAAAACAATAATGATGATAAACATAAATGCAGCCCTAGCCGGTTTTGCTCAATGGATAGAGCATCAGCCTGAGGACAGAAAGGTCCCAGGTTCAATTCCAGTTGAGGGCAGGTGCCTGGTTGCGGGCTTCCCAGTAGGGGGCATGCAGGAGGCAGTTGATCAATGATTCTCTCTCATCATTGATGTTTCTATCTCTCCCTCTCCCTTCCTCTCTGAAATCAATAAAAATATATTTAAAAAATAAAATAAACATAAATGCAATTAGTAGAAACAGAAGTAAAGGGAAAAACAGAATGATTAAAATGAAGGTCATTCATTTACATTGCTAATAAGGATAGGCAATTAGTATCATGTTCTTTTCTCTGGGTGTCTGTTTGATAGTAAATGTCTTCACTTTAATAACATTCCATGAGAATATAACAATGCTGTTGTTTAGAAGTATTTCTAAAAAAGTAACTTTGCTATGCTATTCAATCTTTTAATTAGAGGGCATAAATCCACTTTCATTTTTTAGTTTTTGACATGTTCAGCTTATGGAAGACCCTTCCAGAAAACACTTTTCAGATTTGGAGTACTTCCTTTCTTAGTTCATTAAGGATTAACTATCCCAGTCCATTAAATTTGCCACAAACTGTAAGGATATAAAATGAAGCAAGGCTTTCTCTTTAGAGTCATGTCTCACAACCTAACAGAAGTTGAGATTCATGAATATTTAGGGAAAGCCTGTCTGTCTGCGTGTACATCTGGTACACATCCACCTATTGAGGTCACAGCCTCCACTTTGCACACAGTGCTTCACTTATCTGGGCCTGGATCCTTTGTTGTTAATACCGTCCTTGATGTGATCATCTGATAGGTAGCATCTCTCTGCTTACAGCAACTTTGTTCGTATGTTTCAGTCCAGAGGTCACAGCCTTGATGCCAGAAGGAATACTCCAATGACTTTTGAACAGACCTCACTGGTTGGTGAAGGATGCTTGTGTCTGGATGCCTTAGGTTAGAGGGAAGGAACATTGCTAGTTGCCTGTTAATTAGAAATAATGAGGGAAAGGAAATTAAATCCTGCTGTCTCCTTGCCCTGATTCAAAGAGACATTGATCAATTGAAGCTTCTAAATGTTCCCGCTAAAATTATCTCAAGTCCTTAATGATGCTTACTCAAGTTTTTGCTCCCAAGAGTTTCCCATTTGTAATTTCTGCTGTGTCCAAAAGTGATATATGAGTCAAAAAGATGTGCTGAGATAAGGCAGGTGGGAGGTGAGATGAGGTGCAAAGACACAGATTTATCCTGAAAGTAAATTCAGAAGAAAAAGAAAAGCTTTTTAAACTAAGAAAATGAAATATTCATATTTTACATAAATATACTCTGGGTGTCACTTGATTATCCCAGGAAACTGCTTTTGGTTTCCATTAAATAGATTGAAACATAAAAGGTATAAACTTTTAAAAACTATTTAGAATATTATTGAATTTTGTTTGACACCAGAGATGACAGCAAATGTGATTAATTGCCACTCATAATTGCAGTTTCATTCCAGTGGTTATTGCTTGTCAGTATCAATTAATAGCTCAACCAAAACCTCATTCATTCCAGAATATTAAAGAATGATGGCTTGTGGGAATTATGCTAAACTAGCACTTTCAATTAGGTTTTGAATTTTATAGGGTACTGAATAATAGTTCATGAGTTTATAATAGTAAGTACCAGTGAGTTATTGTTGAATTGTAATTACTATAATTATGTGTGTTTATCTGGAGAATTGTAATTAGTATTGTCTTCATGTTTAAAAATAGACTATTGTGCTTAATTTTTCTCTTAATGTATAGTTTCTGAAGTCCATTATACAAGGGAATGTGCTTCACAATTAATCAGTTCCAATAATCTGGCAGAAGTATAACGATCATGACTCCTGGCTTATCGAGGAGGAAAAAGATGGAAGGTAAACAACCTGAGGAGGTATAGTTCAAGGGACAAAGCTCCCGTACATTCTATGAGTAGTCAGAAGTGTATGTTTTAGTTTTCTTTCTTTCATTTTATAAATAATTGCCCATATGAGTTTATAAAAACAAAGATATATATAAAAGAGAAGCAAAATGGTACACCTTCCTAATTGAAAGGATTGAACCATGAATCTCATTTTACTTCCAGAATCTTTTAAAATTTTCTTACAAATTTTTTTTTCACAGAATTTTAGAGAAAGCATATAAATATCAAATTTGATTCCATAAAATATAAGCTGGGTGCTTAGTTATCTATATATATAAAAGCCCGTGATCATTATGGCAGAATGATCAGAACATCTGGTTGCTATGACGCACACTGACCACCAGAGGGCAGACACTCAATGCAGGAGCTGCCCCCTGGTGATCATTGCACTCCCACAGCAGGAGTGCTGCTCAGCCAGAAGCTGGGCTCACTGCTGGCAAGCACAGCGGCGGTGGCGGGAGCCTCTCCTGCCTCTGTGGCAGTGCTAATGAGCTGCGAGCCAAGTGGTAAGGAGTGAGCAGGCGGGTGGTAAGGAGCGAGCAGGTGGGCAGTAAGGAGGAAACAGGTGGGAGGTAAGGAGCGAGCAGGCAGGCGGTTAGGAGCGAGGGATCCTGGATTGCGAGAGGGATGTCCAACTGCCGGGTTAGGCCTGATCGGTCCTGGATTGCAAGAGGGCACAGGCCAGGCTAGGGAACATTCTCCCCTACACCCATGCCACCTCCGTGCACTAATTTCGTGCATCGGGCCTCTAGTACTGTATAAAGTAAATTTAGCATTGAAATAGTATCTTCAAAAAGTACATTACAGAGCCCTGGCCAAGTGGCTCAGTTGGTTGGATCATCATCCTCTGCACCAAAAAGGTTGCGGGTTCAATTCCTGGTCAGAATACATACCTAGGTTGTGGGTTTGATCCCCAGTGGGTGGCATGCACAGCAGGCAACTGATCATTCGATCGATCGGCCGGCACAGGATGACAATCAACCAACTGAGCCACTCCAGCTGGGCTCCTTTTTCCACATTACTGAACAAGTAGCATTCAGAAAATAAAAAGAAAAAGGAAGGGTGATATGATCAAATGAAGTGAATGTTGAAAGAAGGTCTGGCTATTTGGGAAACAAAGCTTGTCCCAGTTCATTGAGTTGATCCAAATGATGAGGTGGTAATTGTACATTAAGATGATTAAAAAAATAAATGACTAGATTAAGTCACAGGCTTCAGTTTCACTTTATCTAGATTGCTGGCTTAGTTTATTGAATAAGTGCTCAGATTGTTTCAAAATTTTGTGTATTGAGCTCAAATTATGTTATATTTTACATTACTGTTTCTTCATTGATGAATTAAGTACATTTATCAATGTCAATATAGATGCAGGAAATGTGGAGAACCTAAAACTAGAATAGGAATGTATTTGAAACAGGATGACAGGAATGGAAAAATAGGAATGTTATCTCTCTTGTTCTAGATAAATTTCTTCCGCAAATGCTGCTGGAGATGCCATTAACCATTCTGGCAACACATGCCTCATGCTGAAAACTCTCTGTCAAAGAAAAGTTTCAGTTATGGGCTGTTAAACAGTGTCTCCCCTAGCAACACATGCCATGTGTTTGTTTCTGGAAACCTAAGTGCAGAATTATGACAGAGTGCTTCTTGCATTAGATGACCTGTGCTCTACTCTCACCCCCTCTCTACTTACTAGCTCTGCACCTTACGTGGCTTTGTTTCTCTTTGCCTTGGTTTTCTCAGAAAATCTATAAAATGGGAATGACAGTATTATGTCATAGCCTTGTTTTAATGATTAAGTGTACAGGTAACACATAGAAGAGTATCTGTACATATTAAGGTCTAAAATAAAAGTTGTCATTATACTATTGCTTATCCTATCTAATAAAGAGGCAATATGCAAATTGACCATCACACCATAACAAGATGGCTACGCCCACAGCAGGAGCAGGGATCCCATAACACAAGATGGCTGCGCCCACAGCGGAGGCCAAGTTCCCGTAACGAGTCTTAACGAGCAATCAGCAGGGACCTGAGGCCACGCCCTCCGCCCGACGGAGCTTGACAGGGACCTCAAGGTGTGCCCCCTGCCCCAGCCTGGGCCAGGGGACCTCAGGCCACCCACCACGCCCTGGCGCTGGGCCGGGTGACCTGAGGCTGTGCCCTTCGCCTGGCGGGGCTTGATGGGGGACCTCAGGCTGCGCCCCCTGGCCCAGGCCATTGGTCCGCAAGGCACACACCCCCGGCACCAGGCCAGGCGACCAGAGGCCACGCCCCACACACAGCGGGGCTTGATGGGGGTGGGGCTGGCCGGGTCTGGATCTAGCCCAATTGGGGGTGGGGCCAGCCAGGTCTGGGTCTCACACGATTTTGAGGCACACATTGGTGGGCAGGGACTTGACTCTGGTTCCCTAGGCATGCCCTAGACTCTGACAGGAGGAAGATTTTCATATACATTTTACTAATTTTCTTTCATCTGACACTTCTATTATAGAGAAAGGGCAAATAGCAACGTTAAAATATTTCCTCTAATTAATTCCCTTTTAATGTGTATGAATTTCATGCACTGGGTCACTAGTATATATATGTGTGTGTGTGTGTGTGTGTGTGTGTGTGTGTGTGTGTGTGTATACACATATACACTAGAGGCCCGGTGCACGAAATTCATGCACTCAGGGTGGGGGTCCCTCAGCCCAGCCTGTGCCATCTCACAGTTCAAGAGCCCTCGGGGTATGTCTGACTGATGGCTTAGGCCCACTCCCCACGAAGAGCAGGCCTAAGCCGGCAGTCGGACAGCCTTAGAGCTGTTGCAGAGGCAGGAGAGGCTCCTGCTACCACCGCTGCACTCACCAGCTGTGAGCCCAGCTTCTGGCTGAGCAGGGGACATCTCCTGCATCGAGTGCCTGCCCCCTGATGGTCAGTGCATGTCATAGCAACCGGTCATTCCGCCATTCAGCATTCAGTCAATTTGCTTATTAGCCTTTTATTATATAGGAGATATATATACATACATATATATATATATGTATATATATATATATATGTACACACATATATATATATATATATATATATGTGTGTGTGTGTATATATATGTGTGTGTGTGTGTGTGTGTGTGTGTGTGTGTGTGTGTTTGCATTGTCAAATGTTGACTGCAGTCTTGGCTTAAGCCTGAATATGAACTTTCTCAGAACACTGATACACTCTCATTAATTTCAGCCAATCATTCCAGCCTGTCGGTTTGCTCTAGGAGCCTGATGCTGTTTTACAGATTCTAGCCATGTGAGATCTGCAGATATGACAGGCTTGCCTTTACATTTTCATATAAGTCATTCGTAATAATGTTCAGCAAGACATGGCTGAGTACAGAGCTCTTTGGCACATCAGCAGGGGTCTCCTTGCCCGGGTGAAACTGATCCACTAATCTCTCACACTTTACACAGTGGTTCAACCAGCTTTGCATCTGCTTAACCAGATTATCATTCTATTCACACATCTCTATCGTGTGTTTGAGAATCTCGTGACAGATATTGTGGAATGGCTTCAGAAGTGCATTTTATAAAAATAACAAGGCCTTTATTCAAGTCACCACCTATTGAAATTTAATATAGGCAATCTGTAGATTTACTCAATTATCTCACTCATTGCAGACTATCTCTAGCTATATCCCCCACATGGAAAGAACAAAGGCAGGTGAATCAATTGGAATAGTTATTATAATTGTCATCATTATTATAACTTGACTGCCACGGCTTTCCAAATGTTTTAAAAACAGGAGTTCACATTTTAAATTTCTAGGATACATATGAAGTACATCTGTATATCTCTTTGTTTGGTAGTTGCCCATTCAACCATCTACAATTATTTTTAAATAATCCTATACTTTTAGTAAACCCTATAAATGAAAATAGCCTTGCTGCCCCTGTGTAATGGTATTTATCCTTAAACTCCATATCACAGTTTGTAAGAAAAATTTGCTGAAGAGAACAGCAGTAGTTAAAAAAAAAAATCCTACCTCTCATTCTCTCATCTACCATTATCCCAGGTCCCCAGGAGCCCCAGGCTTAATGTACTTAGGGACTTTGATCATGTCCTTGTCTTCTCTTTCCTTTCTTCCTTCTCTCCTCATACGTTAAGCACTCTCCTCTTGAATAGCCATAAACCAGGTCATATAAACAGCTTGTGAAACTGATGGTTCTTTGGTATCAATAAATATGAAATCTTAATAACTTCAAAGCGCAATTATGACATTCCCTTCTTTGTCTTTGTATAATGTATAACACTTTCAGCACCTTCTGTACTCTACTCTCCCCACCACAATATTTAATAAATGCCTGGTACTAGAAGAACTTGCATCATGGGAAGATGGTTAAACTGAAACCAAGAGACTAGAATTCAAAAACTGATATTAACAATATCTCAGTTACATTGAAAAAGTTCCTTCTTTGTGTCTCAGGATACCTGTATATATAAAAGCCTAAGCAACCAGCAGACTGGCCGACCTGCCAACTGGCCAGTAGCTATGACGTGCACTGAAAACCGGGGGGCAGACGCTCAATGTGGGAGCTGCCGAGCTGTGGTCACTTGGCATTGGCGGTTCTCGGCTGACACACTTGGAACCACAGAGGAGGGAGCCCAATTCTGGGGTGCATCACCCAAGAACCTCCCTCCAGCAATCCGGGATCCCTCAGGGGATGTCGGGGTGCCGGTTTCAGCCCAATCCCCTCAGGCCAGATCGAGGGACCCCACCCGTGCATGAATCCGAGCACCGGGCCTCTAGTTCATTTCTAAAATGGAAAGATGAGACCAGATTAATAATGGTATAATGAGGGGGCCAGAGTTTGCCAACCTAAAATATGCCTTTTGGAGTATTGATTATTTTTTAAGTTGGTTATTTTAAGAAACAAAAGACTGAAAAACCTTTGACCCTCCCCCTTTACCTGTCTAAAGGAATTCAGATGAAAAACCCTGCTTCAGGAAGGGAGACTTAGCATGTTCACTTTAGCAGATATGAATTAAATGTGGTGGAAAAGAGGATCTAAATAAGTCTGTTTGTTAGATTCCCCTCCATGTCCCATTGTTTCTGGTGGCTCAGCAAGAATATGTTTGCCACACATGAGGGTTTGCTCTTCCTTGTCTACCTGGAAATTGCCTACTTTCCATTTGAAATCCTAAACTCTTCCTCCTTCTCCATATTTCAGAATGACAAATAAGCCCCAATTGCCCAATGCATCACAGGTCTGATATTCTCATTTCTTCCTGTTAATCTGTTTCATGGTAATTTGATTAATCCAGCCAGAAGATATTAGAAAGGTGGGAGGAAAATTATTGGTTTTGCCTGTACAATATCAATCAATTACAAACAAACACCTTTATTTTTATTTTGATCAGCATCTGTATAAAGTGTCAGAACAATATACTGAAACTTAAAAATGAGTTCCACAATAAGGTCAGCAATGAGGCCTTGTTTTTTCAATTCATCAATCCATATGCTTTAATTGATCACTTAGCCTGTGCGTCATAATGTCTTTCCTAATGAATATGTTTCTTTTCCTGACTCACCTATACCTCTTTAAGCTCAAACACACTGATTTATATATAATATAGGAATATTTTTCATATGGAATATGGCTTCAGGGATTACAAATACTGAAATAAATTCCTACAGGTCCTAAAATGTTTTGAAAATATCAAACAGCATGCTAAGTTTACTTTGTTCAAGAGCATTCTTAATCAATAAAATTAACTTTGAGTCCCCATAGTAATTTTCTAAAAAATTTTTAAAAAGTCAAGCAAGATGTTTCCTAGTGATCAAAGACAACAAAATCTGCCCCTTTAGTCCTGTGAGACACTTACCTTTCCCAATTGCCCTTTGAAAAGGAGTATATAAAAAGGCTGCATAATGAAGCAATAAAATATTTTCTTTATCTCACATATTCTATTCAGAGATTTATTATTATCATAAACCTTAAGCAACGGAAATGCCAGGGAATACATTTTCTTATTTTATTTTTATTTTATGAGTGCTCAGCATTATGTTGGCATGTGAATAGTCACTCTTGCATGCTTGTAAAGCACAACATCGATTTGTGAAAGGGGCCATTTAGATATTACCTAGTTTAGCTCCCAGACTATCTCGACGGAATAAGAGGAAAATTTGCCTAATTACAGAGGTGAAGACTTGGCTAATGAAGAGCTCTAAATCTACCCAAGGACCAATCAAAATGCAACGGTGTCAATAGGTCGTGTTCATGCTATGAGTTCCCCAGACTCATGTTCCCTCCATTAGCATTACTTCTCTGATGACACACTGAATTTTAAAATGCCACTGGAATGATGCATGAGGCCAGGATTTTCCCTATTTGCATCAATATACTTAAACAAAAATGTCCTTGTGGTTATTCATGAGAGGAAAAACCTCCCCTTGGAAAATCAAGCACAGATATCTTCAGCTTCTGTACTTTCTCCGGAGAATGGAGTCCCTGAAATCAGATGTCCTAAGAAGAGTTCTCTTAAAATCGTAACAGGTCCTGATAGAGGTGAAGAAACAAAATAGCCTGTGTCAGAAGGCACTTACGCTCATGAGCTTTAACATAGTCTTTTTTTCTCATTTCAACATGTTTCCAAAAAATCCCAGAACTTAAAATTTTGCGATGCTGTGGAAGTTAACAAGTATGGAGAGTTATGGGGACATTTGGAGGACAAAGATGCTGCTTTTTACTTGCAACACTCTGATATTCAAACCACAGGATGGGATGTGTATAATAAGAAACCTAATAATATAGTGGGAAGCAGTTCCCTTAGCAGAAAGAGCAGAACATACAAAAGGAACAGATGGTGATAAGTTTGCGGTAATAGGGCGAAGCACTAAATAGTCTTTGACAGAGCTTGCCCCCAGATAGCCTGGCAGTGGCGGGTGTAAATCATTTTCTTACATTGCTCACTGACTTGCTTTGCCTACTAAATAAGTCTTGAGAGAATGAATTTCGTTGGCAGCCTGACTTGCCTTTCTCTGTTAATATTAGATGTCCTATGCTGAATTTGTTAAACCCTATGATCCCAATTGTGGTCTCAGGACCCTCTTTTCGGTATTTCCTCTCTTAAAATGCATTTTTATAGAAAGCAAGTAGTGCCCTCTTTTTAAATTTTTCACAATAACCAGGAAAACCCAGAGAAGGGAGTGGTTCTCAGCCTTAACTGCACAGCAGCTAATCTGTTGGGGAATTTCCCCCCCTTTAAATATTGATGCTCTGTCTTCACCCCAGAATAATTAGATTTATAGAAATATCTAGACTTCTCTCCAGCCTGAGCAGTCTGGACATAGGTAATGTTTTCAAAATGTCAAAACGCTGATGTTCCATATGAGTTGATAACCTCTAGGTTAAAGCCCTCAAGAATAGGAAGCTCTTTACACAGGCTGTAGTAACTGGCCCTTTGAGGCCCTGCTGAAAAAAGAAGGAATTAAGCAGAATTGGAAGCTATTCTTCTCTGATGCTGCAGTACCTTGGGCTTATTTTGTCATAGTGCTTGTCCTTTTTTTATCATAATTATGAGTTTCTTTCTCTCTTGCTCCCACTCATAGAGGGTAGGGGTTATATTTTAACATCTTTGCCTTGCAAGTTCCTATCCTTTACATAATGCATTCTTGAAAGCTAACTGTTGAAGGGCAGGGATTAGGTTTTTTAAAAAAGAATATGTTACATGTTTTTGTTCAAGTTTCTAGCCTTCATATAGGTGATTGATAGTGATTGAAAAATAGTGGAGTTCAGCATTTTTTAAACTAAACTTAAGCTCTTGCAAGTGGCAAATGAGACCAGTGCTTCACAAATTTTAATCATTCTTGCATATTCTTTACAATTGTGGGAAGCACAGTGCTGAATAAATAAAGGTATTTTGATGCAGTGCCTCAGAATTGCATTGCCTCTTCCTCTGCATCCAGAAAAGCCCTTGAGTAAGCCACAAATGGGCTCATGAAAGGATAACTTTTAAAGTATGTTTCTGCTTTATTTTTATCCCAACCCAAGAATATGCTCTTTATTAATTTTAAAGAGAGAGGAAGGGGGTGAGAGAAGGGGGATAGAGAGAGGGAGGGAGAGAGAGAGAGAGAGAGAGGTGAGAGACAAACATCAATCAGTTGCTTCCCATATGGTACGTATCCCAACTGGGGATAAAACCCACAACCTAGGTGTGTGCTATGACTGGGAATCAAACCCACAACCTTTTGGGATATGGGATGATCCTCCAACCACCTGAGTCACCTGGCCAGGGCAATAAGTTTCTGCTTTTACTTTGATTAATTAGAAAGGCAAAATTTGTAGTCTCTCTCTAGATGATGAAATTGAAACAAAAATGCTTTTAGAAATATATTTTGTTGTAGTTCCTGTAAAATAAAACCCACTCATTAAACCAAAGTAGCCCGTTAAGCTAATAGTCTTCTTCCCCTGACTTCTCTTGTCTAACTGGGCATTTAACTGCTCCTTTCTCCTTTTCTTCTCTTGGTGTTAGGAACAGAGGTCACCCCTTCCTGTTCTCACACTATTCCCCAGCCTTGGGGCTCTGAGAAGAAAGTTATTTTAGCCCCAATAAGAAACTGTATCTAACTTGACAAGGAGTCAGAAGCTCCTGCATCGTCCCCATCCAACCATCCTGTAGAAACGCACACTACTCTTTGTTGGGCCTGTCTCTATCTACATCATTATATTAATAAGCTTTTGCAAATGACATTGCTTTTCAAATATGCTCGTTTCATTCCAACTATTAAAAAAAAATTACTTCCTAACAACCAGGTAGGGTTGGGGGGAGAGATTGGATTTTGTTTATCAAGTCTCTGTAATCTTGTTTGCAGGCTACACTAAAGGTCCCTGATGAAGATACAGCAAGAGGTCTTTCTAGGAACCTTCTAGCCCTGCAATCCTGGGACAGGATGAGGGAGACGGCTGCAAGGGACTAAAGAGGGAGGTCTGTGGAGACATGGATAGATGCTCACTATAGTTTCTATTATTATAGATCTGATTTTAAATTTGGGGGTGAGGAATCACAATGACCTCTTAAGTCTTTTATTATAAACTGTACTCTCCTCCTCCATTTATCCCATCTTAAGCTCAATACAATAAATAGTATTTTCTATTTATTCCAAAATATTCATCCTAATAGGCTCTTAAAATTATTCGATAGTATTCCAATTTGATTCAATTTTAAGCTTTTCATTCCTACAGTGTAAAGGATTACTTGTTATCAATTAATAGCATTGAATAAATGCCAGCATCATAAGATTTTTTTTTTGAAATTGATTGATTTGAGAGAGAGACAGAGAGAAATATTGATTTGTTGTTCCACTTATTTATACATTCACTAGTGGCCCAGTGCACGAAAATTTATGCACTGGGGAAGTGGATGTCTCTCAGCCCGGCCTGCCCCCTCTCACAGTCCGAGAGCCCTCACTGACGGGATGTCCATGGGGAGCGGGCCTAAGCCCCAGTCTGGCCTCTCTCTGTGGGAGGCAACCGGCCAATCAGGTATATAGATATTTTCTGAAGGCAGCATGGACTCCTTCCTTATTTCTTTCCTCTGTGGTTGGAGAATAGAGGACTAAAAGGTGGAGACAGAACTGTGGCCGGGCCTGGGGCTTTCGTAGGCAACAGAAAGAGAGAGAGGGCTGGGGAAAGTCTAGACATGGTTTCCTTCAATTGTCCTCCCTTCCGCCAGGCCCCTCCCTCCGTTTTTTCCTTGTCGTGGTGGACTCTCGGGCCTCGGACAGACAGGAGCCCAGCGATGGTGGGGTTCAGCCCCCTCACTTCTCAGTTGAACATACAGCTGCCTCACATTCCAAGTGGGGCTGTTTTTAAGTGGCTAAAGCACTGGGAATTCACGCCTCCCAGCCTTTCCCCTCTCAGTTTTCTCCTTGGGTCTGTTGCACACTTCACCGAGACACCAAAGCAGCTCTGCCCTGGTAGTTCTGCACCGGCCTCCGCCCGGGCCCCACCGGGCACTCTTCCTCGAGGTCTCCGGGTCCACAGTCTGGCTCCGGGAGGTCACCCAGAGCCCGTTCCCCTGGGCAGGTGGGGCAGGGGGACTAGCTAGGAGAGCTGGAGGAAGATGGCAGAGTAAGAGTCGGTATGAACCAGCGCCTGCTCAGCCAGACTTCCTAAGCTCCCCACCAGGTCTAGGCTGGGCCCCTTCCCCATGCTGGGAGGATCCCAGCTGAGGTCCCCTCCCTGCACCCAGCACCCTCCTCCCTGTTCCACCACCGCCGCGAGGGGCGGGAGCAGCTCACCCACTCTGGACCCTGCCAGCCCGGCAGGCAGCAGTGCAGGCAGTAAGGCCTAGGGCGCAGGTGGCCGCGAGCCTCCTCCCCCTCCCTGAAGTATGGGGCAGGGTCGCAGCAGCTGCGGCCACCCCAGGCACCGTGCATGGAGACACTGCTTGCTGCTGAGCCACTATCCAGCCCAGGATCTGTGGGGACTGGGGTAGCCTCGGGCTCCCGCTGGCCCCACCAAAAGCCAGACTTGGCTTGGCCGGCCGCCCCAGCTGCCCAAGGGCTGTGCATGCCCCCTGGGCCTCGTGGCCCTCATGAATTGCAGTGTCCCAGCCATCCCGTCCCAGAAAGATGCCATCCGATCTCCATGGCTTATTCCCCGGTGCAGTCGGGCCTGCCTGGCAAGCACTTAGGCAGGAGCTGGGCCTCCTAGGGGAGGGAGGAGGGATGTGCGGGCTGGGGTGGAAGCGGGGAACTTGGTGGTATAAATACAGCCCCCCACGCCACGCTGGCCCCTCGCACCACATTCCTGGACCCCTGGGTGCCCCTGCCTGGTGCCAGGCTCTTGGGCCTGGGTGGGGGCGAGGGACCTGGGACTGCGGCCTTGAGGCAGCCCTCACTGGCTTGGAGTCGCAGTAGTCGGTCAGGGAGGGATGGGAGTGCCATGAGGCAGCCTCACTGAAGTCCCCACCTCTCTTTCTCTCTGAGAGGTAAGCAGTTCAGCCCACTCGGCATGCTGCACACACAGACTGGCATTCGGTGGAGCCTTTGGTCATTTTGGATGTTATGAACACTGGCTCTTTATATACATATAGACTGGTTGATTCTTAACATGTGCCCTGACCAGGGATCAAAACCAAAACCTTGGCTTATGGGGAAAATGCTCTAACCAATTGAGTTATCTAGCCAGGGCAAGATTTTTAAAACTGTTCCTATCCAAAACATGCCTACATTTACCTATGGAAACTTATTTATTAGTGATAGATGTCAATTTAACATATTATATGCTATTGTAGAAGTATATAGAAAATGTTTAAGGGCCTTATGCCTTAGAAATGCTAGAATAAGTTGCTAATAATCATTAGCATTATACTTCTTCAACTAAGTGTTCTATTATGTAGTCAACAATTTATAATCATTCCCTTATTCTTCCTCCTGAGGTCTTTAATCCATTAGAAAATATAGTTGCCTTGAATATAAATGAAACCAACTAAATACCTCTGCTGGATTGTCTGTTGGTTTAAAACATTTCTTATGCAGATATGTTCTGACATCATTAGATCTCATATTTCTTGTGAACCAAGTGTTTTATGATTCCAGCCCTGCCAAGCCTCCTGCACCATTCATGCAATTACATCAAGTGAAACTAATGTGTCACAAAGTAATGACAAAGAACTGTATTGCAAGACCGACATAATGTCCATTAAATCAGATCATTAATTTCAGGAACACAGGCTTTTGAAAAACCATCAAGGTGTTTGCAAACTAAGGAGCCACACCAAATATTTTCAGAAGGTAGCCACCCTTCCTGTTTACCTATTTGTCTTTTGGGAGGCCTGGGGGCACTGCAAGGGAGAGTGTCCAGAAAGAATGTCTGAGGTCTGCATGACATCTGTGCTGATGAGTGACCTCGGACTCGCTGACCTTGCCCCGCTGTGCATGTGTGTCATGGTGATACAGCGGGGCTCCCTCTCATCACAGGTTATCAGCAGCTTGCAGGGGGACAGCCGCGAGATGGAAGGGTAGTTCTTCTCCAGTGAACTGATTGAAAATGAAAGGAAAACCAAGACCATGTGTTTTGGTCCATCTCCCAGATTATAGAAACTGACTCTCTCATTAGTGATTAAAACAGCAGCTGTTAATGTCTCGGAGCCAGTTGACCAGCTTAATTATCTTGAAATCTGGCTAGATTCCTCTTCATTTAGCCAACATGGGGATTTCATTCTCTCTAAACTCATCCCAAAGCAAAAAAAAAAAAAAAAGGTTCCGAAACATGAGTGTTGCTGCCTGCCATGGGTTTACAGACTTGGTCTGCTCTTGTTTTATCAGTCGTGGTAAGTGTTGTGCAGCTAGCTTTATGGTTCATACTGTAGTGGCATCAAAAATATACTCACACTCTACTCAGATGTGCGAGGAAAATACAGTCTCATTATTCTCTAAAAAGCTCTCATCTCTTTCACTGGCCTCTACATACTAGTAGAAAGTATGAACATGCTCAAATTAGTCCAAACATAGCCTGAACCAATAATTTAGTTTCTTTAGATTTAACTGATTCTTTTGAAAATGTGTTCCCTTTTAACATTTTTCTCTTTCTTGTTTTGATCTTTCCTAAAATGGTGTTTGGGCTATGGGAAGGTTGGGTGATCAAGCACTTTGGCAAAGAGGGGTCCTCCAGGCCCCCTGATGTTCTTGGGTTTGTGCGGGCAGAAGTCTGCAGACAAATGGCCCATCCATGCAGGGCTATTCTTCAGGGACATGCTGCTGAATATAACGAATGGTACATCCATGGTCTAACTTCTCATGTCTAGATCAAGGCTGAGGGAGAATCCAGGCCTTACTCTGTCTCATATTCGTGTTGAGCTTTGGCCATGTTTTCCAAGAATGCCCCTCGCTCTCAATCAGCACCCCTGCATGTGGGCACTGAAAGTGCCATGCGGCTGGGGTGCACTCTGTGCCTGGCCATTGCACCCCACCCTCGGGACTTGGTTGCGGCATCTCCCTGTTGAAAAGGGTTTACCCCACACTGTATTGTTTTCTCAGGCTGCCTCTGCTCTCAGTGTTGCCTTAAACTTCTGTGACACACCAGCAGCTTCAGCTAAAGAAGCAAGGGCTCAGGTATCTACACCCTGCCACCTTTACCACTGTTTTTCCACTTCTTTTTTTTCACTATCCCATAATTGATAAGGGCAGGCCATTCTTTTATTACCTTACAAGAGGCACAGTGCACGGATTCGTGCACTGCTGGGGTCCCTCGGCCTGGCCTGCACCCTCTCGCAATCCGGGACCCCTCGGGGGATGTCGGAGAGCCAATTTCAGCCCAATCCCCACAGTCCAGGCCGAGGGACCCCACCTGATGTATGAATTCGTGCACTGGGTCTCTAGTATGCATATAAGATCTTTGGCTAATCTCTTCCCACCCTCCCCCCTACCCCCTTCCCTCTGAGGTTCATCAGTCTGTTCCATGTTTCCATACCTGTGTGTTGAGCATCTGCCCCTGGTGGTCAGTGCACATCATAGCTACTGGTCGAACGGTCAAGCAGTCAGACAGTTGAATGGTTGAACGGTTGCTTAGGCTTTTATATATATAGATGTCATTTCTTCCTTCTACCATATGACTACACGCTTCAGTGTGTAGTTGCAAGAGGAGCTTCTTCTCTACGTTAAGGGAGAAATTCTATGATCTATCACTTACATGATTCGACATTTTTATTCATATGTAAAGAAACTTAAGAACTTGATTATGTCTCTCTCTCTCCCTCTCTCCTTTTACTCCCCTTCTCACTCTCTCTCTCTTGCTTGTCAAAGTCTTTTTTTTGCTAAAAGCATCAAATACCTGCCCCTTCTCTGGGATGTTAGATGTCTGAGGGAATGTTGTTTAAAGGGTAAATTAAAATGCACTAGTATATATTTCCAGATATTATATCTGTTCCCTTCCTCTACTTTCAGCATCCATTTTAATATATCAACATCTCAGGCTACTGTACATTTCTTCAATTAGTGTGTACATCCTCTGGAATGTTTAAATATTTTTTTAATCTTTATTGTTGAAAGTATTACATATGTCCCCTTTTTCCTGCATTGACCTCCTCCAGCTCCCCCACCCCCACCCTAGCCTTCACCATTCTATTGTCTGTGTGCATGGATTATACATACGTGCATACAAATTCTATGGTTGAGCTCTTCCCACCCACCCACCTTTCCCTGCCTTCATGTCACTATACTTGAGAAATTGTATTTGGTGTTATAGGGGAGGGGGAAAAAATTCTTCTCTACCCTACTAGTTCCTCCAATAGAGGCTCTGGAAATTAGACTGATCAAAAGGGATTAACAAGAGAAAAAACAGAGTCCTATTAATATGTGCAATATGCACATACGTGTAGGAACTCAGAGATGTTTAGAACTTGGCATCTTTATAACATTTGAACAAAGAACAATACTTTAGAGAAGTGACAAGACAAAGGAAAAGAGGTTTCAGGCTCTTAGGGATGGTGAACTGTGAGAAGATAAATATATAGGAAAGCTAATGGGAGATAAGGGTTGTTTTAGTAAGGTGTGTTATGTAGATTCCTCCCAGAGCTGTCTCTGCTGTGATAAGAGTCTAGAGTTGTCTCCAGTGATTAATAGTCACTCTTCTCTTCCTGGTACAGAGGGGATGACAGAAGTGTGTGTGTGTGTGTGGGGGGGGGGGGGTTTGCACATATGTGTGCTTCTTTTCAGTTGCCTTTAGCTTAAAATAATCCTTATGTCAGAGTGCCATATTTTAGGGTGGCATAATCTGAACCCCTTCACTCCCCCACTTGAAACTTTTAAGAAGCATCATATATTAAAAATCATGTTGGTAGCTAGGGAGAGAGACCTGAGTTAGAAGTTGTGAAGTGAGAGATCTGCAAAGGAGGAACAATACATAGATTAGACAAGCAGAAAAGAAGAAACCTAAGCACATCCCCCCTTATATTCCTGAATCCGTCTCTCAGACCTGGGACTAAGGCCGTCTAGGTAAGCGGCTTGTCTCATTTCTGGAGACAGCGGTGCAGTGGGAATAGGGCAGCTCCTTAAGTTAGGCCTCTGTGGTTCCAGCCTTCGGGCATTTACTGAGGCGCATTTCTGTGGAAACAAATGAAAAACAAACTCGAATGGTTAGAACAAACTTAGAAACTAGAAACTGTTGGAGCCGTCAGTCCAGATTTCTAGATGTTGGGTTTCAAACATCCTCAGATGGTGGGATGAGAACAAGCAACAGCAGCCCAGCACATCCCCTGCTTTACTGTGCGGTATCTGCTTCTGGTACACATGTCCTTGTCACCGTCGTGGTGATTTTTCAGAGAAGAGCGTGGGAGCATCCAGCCTCAGCTTGCAGGGCTTTATCACAGTCGGAATAAGGATCTGGATAATCAGGTTTTAATCTCAATGTTGCCAAGTCTGGAGGGTGAGAGAAAACTTGGCAACCTTAATTACTGACAAAATGTATAAAAATGCAAGATCCAGTTTACAAAGAGATGAAAACAGCTCAAAGATAATGAACATACAAAAGGGGGTTGGTTATAATTTTTCATTGAAACAGAATTTCTTCCTTCACATACACCCATTTTTATCAAAGATAATTAAAGTAAGGCTAATTTGTTTACAAAACAAGTCCAGTCTCATTGAACTTGGCCTGGTTATTTACATAAGTGCAGCAAGAATAGCCATTGACCATATAGGCTCTTTTTTAAAAAGTCTGCTTTACTGGAACTTTTCATAAATAACCTCAGGCTGGGCTTTTAAAAGCCTCTCGGGGCTGGGAAGTCAAGCCCAGAACTTGCCATTAGACTTTCCTTCAGTATATATAGATTTGGTGAATTTTCTCCCTGACGTTTCTAAAATTTTTTTAAGATTCCTACGCCAGCCAGGAAATGACCTTTCTTACTCACTTCTAAGTCTGGGAACCCTGTAAGCCAGGTACCAGATCAGTTTTTTTCAAGGAGTTTTATAAGCTTTGTCTCTATGAAGGCAATTTATTTCCTTAAATCTCTCTAGTCATATCTGATTCTATGCACATCATTCTCAAAAAAGGACATATCAGTCAAAGCCTTCGTAATATAACCAATGTTTTCAATTGTGCCCAATAACAAGGAGAACAGATTCTTATTGAGCTTATGCAAATAACTGTACTACCATAAAACTAAAAATATCCATTAAGTGTTTTCCAATTTTTGGAGAGATCAGTTAGGGAGAAAAAGAAATGTTTTATTTTTGTTCATAAAAGTATAAACCACCAGTTTGCTGTAAGCCATAGATAGCTTAAGAAACAAGAGTAAAAAGGTTCCTTAAATCTGGAAAATCAAAACATTAAAGAATCAGTAATGTTTTAAACAAAAAGTCATAAAAATCATCCTCATCTGTTCATTTAGTCTCCATGAGATTAACTTTTTTTTTTTAAATTTCTTTATTGATTAAGGTGTCACATATTTGTCCTCATCCCCCCATTCCCATCCCACACCCCTCCCCATGGATGCCCCAACCCTCTGTTGAACTTAAGCATTGGTTAGGCTCTTATGCATGCACACAAGTCCTTTGGCTGTTCTCTCCCCCCTCCCCCCACCCTCCCCTATCCTCCCTCTGAGGTCCGATCGATGCCTCCTTGTTTCTGGTTCTGTTCTTGTTCATCAGTCTATGTTGTTCATCATTTCCCCTAGATGAGCGAAATCATGTGTCACTAGAGATATACTTATAAGAATTGAATGTGCGACGAGCAATAATAGTTATGCTGACAGGCAAATGAATCAGTCTGTAGTGAGTTTCTTTCTGGTCCAACAGTTCTTTTGAGACCCAATATCAATGTCCACCAGTTCCCTATGAGTACATGTCGGCACTGACCCCTCAGTTCTGGATGGTGGACAAATGGTGGTAATGCAGGTCCGACTCCCTCTGGTTTGGTCTCGGCCAGATCCAGGGGCACAGCTTCACCCGGATCCAGGGGCCCACAGCCTCACCCGGACCCGGGATCCAGCCTCACCCGGATCTAGGGGCACACGGCCTCGCCCAGACCCAGGATTCAGCTGCATCCGGACCCAGGGGCGCATGGCCTCACCCGGACCCAGGGGCGCGTGGCCTCTCCCAGACCCAGGGTCGCGTGGCCTCACCCGGACCCGGGACCCAGGCTCACCCGGATCCAGGGGCCCACGGCCTCACCCGGACCTGGGGCCAGGCTCACCCGGATCCAGGGGCCCACGGCCTCACCCGGACCTGGGGCCAGGCTCACCCGGATCCAGGGGCCCACGGCCTCACCCGGACCCGGGACCCAGGCTCACCCGGATCCAGGGGCCCACGGCCTCACCCGGACCCGGGGCCAGGCTCACCCGGATCCAGGGGCCCACGGCCTCACCTGGACCCGGGACCCAGGCTCACCCAGATCCAGGGGCCCACGGCCTCACCCGGACCCGGGGCCAGGCTCACCCGGATCCAGGGGCCCACGGCCTCACCCGGACCCGGGACCCAGCCTCACCCGGATCCAGGGGCACACGGCCTCGCACAGACCCAGGATTCAGCCTCACCCGGACCCAGGGGCGCATGGCCTTGCCCGGACCCAGGGGCATGTGGCCTCACCCGGACCCGGAGCCCAGCCTCACCCTGACCCAGTTCCCAGCCTCACCTGGACCCAGGGGCACGCGGCTTCACCCGGATCCGGGACCCAGCGGGGTTTCATCTTCTTGATCCCGATTCCTGTTGGTCAATTCCCTCTCAGCAATTCCTTCGGCCATTTTCTCAGAGTTCCAGGGCAGCCACCGCAGAACTCGTTGGGCGGCGGGCTCGGCGAAGCTCCGGTGTGCCCGGTGCGCGGCGGCGGGCTGGTCCGGGGTGGCTGCGTCGGCCCTTGGGTCTGCAGCGGTGGCCGGTCGCCAAGCGTGTGCACCTGGCCGCTTCCGGGGCGTTGAGATTCTTGAAGGACTCGGAGGTCAGCAAGCACGTAGTCTCCCACCCCATGTCTCCCAGGGACTCGTCTGTCCGTGCTCGGCAGCATGTGAAGCCTTCCCCTCAGCCGGAGACCGCTGGGGGAACTGCGCCGAGCATGATCCAGGCCGCCATTGTGTCGCCTGAGCCGTAGTTTTTAAAGTGTGGTCTTTGGGTCACCGGCATCAGCTTCATCCCGCGTACCCCTCTCTTTTATTCTAGTTGTAGAGCATCTGCTCAGTCAGCCCTCCGGTGGTTCTGGATGGTGTCTGCTCTGCTCTCCCGTCGTAGTCTCAAAATTGTTGTGGTAGGCAGCAATCAGGCTTATGCCCTATGCCTCCATCTTGGTCCTTGTTTGTATAGTTAAGTCTTGATTGTTGTTGGTGTCACTGGGAGGAATTGTCCTCCAGGCCAATTGGCCGTGCGGACCCTCTGTGTCTATAAAGGAAGAGTTGCTGTGCGGGAGACACGTTTATGTGCCGGGTCTTGGTGCAGCAAGGCTTTGGCGCTCACTGCGTCTGCCTCTTGAATGTGTCCCTTATGGGAGTGGTTGAAATCTGGTGTCATCTCACACCGACCACTAGATGCCTTCGTTTCTGGGTCTCCAATGGAGTGTAGGTCAGCTACTGCCTGTGGCCCCTCAGCATGAATTACAGCATCCCTTATATTCGTGACCTGTTTCGGTGTCTTCCCCTTTTGGCTGCCTCCCTATCGCTCAGCTTCCCCAATCTCCCTAGGTGGTCGCTCTTGATACCCCCCTTTGTGGGCTGAGTGCAAAGTCTTGGTGTTGTTAAGCCTTGATTGCTGTTGGTACACTGGGAGGATGTGACCTCCAGTCCAATTGGCTGTGAGGATCAGCTGTGTCTATGCCGGGAGACAGCCCCATTCAACTAGACTTGCAAAATTGTAAAAGCCTCTGTGTTCAGCTTGGATGGGGCGGAGTTACAGGGCGGAGCCTACCGCCTTGGCTTCCCGTCAGCCCCGCCCTATGAGGTTCCTGTGTCCCTCTGTACTCCCAGCAAACACCTCTGAGAGAAAAGCGCCCTGGAGTTTCGCCGGCTACCAAACAGTCTAGTCTCTCCCCCAATGAATCTGGATTCCCAGATTCTCGCCTGGAACTGGGTTTCCGTGTAGTCAGAATTGGGGCTCACCGCAGTCTGGCGCTTTTGTCTCCTTCCCTCCAGGGTGACTCAGCGGCACAGTCAACAGCCCATCCTCTGCGCACAATCCCGTGCGCGCCTCCGGTGCTCTGCTCTTCGCCGCCTCTCTGCACCTCTGCCCCACAGCCCAGCTTTCCCCAGTATGAGCCTGGCTTCCCCGGGTCTTTCCCGGAACTGGGGTTCAGTGCAGTTGGAACTGGGGGTTCAGCACAGTCCGGAGCCCTTGTCTCCCTCCCGTTAGGGCAATCCAGCAGCACAGGCAACAGACCCTCCTCTGCGCACATTCCCGTGCGCAGCTCCAGCGCAGCTCCTCTGTGTCTCTGTCCCACAGCCCAGACTCCCCCAGCATGAGCCCGGCTTCCCAGGGTTTCGCCTGGAACTGGGGTTCAGTGCAGTCGGAGCTGGGGTTCAGCACAATCTGGCGCTTTTATCTCCTTCCCGCCAGAGAACGCCAGCCCGGCCGTCAGCCGCCCCTTCCTCTCCGGCTCCGTCTTCCCCGCACGCGCGCGGGCTCGTGTCTCCGCCCGTGTCTCCATACCTCAAGCTTTTACGGCTTCCCTGATTTTCCTTGTGGTCCTCTCTTTCCTTCTAATTGTGGGCATTTCAGTCAGCCAGCTTTCCTGTGGTTCTGGATGATGTCCGTTTTGATTTTTAGTTGTGTTTTTGAAATTGTTGTGCCCGGCTGTAGGTTAGGTGTTTAACCTATGCCGCCATCTTGGTTTCTCCCCCATGTTCTTGTTTAAAAAGAGAACAGTGGTTCTCTTGCTTACAGAATTATTATGAGAACCCGTGAGACACTATGCACAACACCTGGCACACGGCAGGCATCCAAACAAACAATGGCAATTACTATGGTCCCCACCACCCTTCCTGTTACCATGGTACACCCAGCCCCCAACTGGTAAAGAGGCAAGATCGAGATTAACTTTTGTTTTACTTGATCTTGGGTTAGCATTTTTATGAATCCATCAGTTTCTCCATTAGAGCTCTGGAAATTCCTACCCAGTCCAGTGTCATGATCTTAAACATTATCAGAAATCTATATTCCAGAATACTTGTCCGAGTTTTTTGTTTGTTTTTCACGAATGAATCTCTTTGAAAACAAACACTTGGTGACTATAACTCATTGCAAGTGCTTTCAGAGAAGAATCAAAGTAAAACAGTAACTGTTTGTGACTCACAAAAGATTTAAAATGTTCCTGGCTAAAGATCCAATGAGAGTTCATTATAATGCACGTGACAAGGAAATTTAGTTATTTCTATTACACACAACATTTTAAGATAATAACTAGTCTTATGACTGATAACATTATGTCAGGACATGTGGACAGTAGGGACATTGACAAATTTCTACAAAATTTTAAAATTTTAAAATACTTCTGTTAATAACATAAATTCATACAAATATAACCTAAAGAAGGTTAAACATCACTTCTTGTTTGTTAATGTTTACCATATAATTTAATATATCAAATAAACCTACTCTGTTTAACATCTCCCTTTTTATAAGCTGAGAGAAAAATATTCTTTGAGATTTTCCAAGGGCTCTCAGGGAAAATTCTCAGTCTGTTCAGGTCAAAAAGACTTCATTTAGAATTTGGTTTTGTCAAAATTTAGAATTAGAAGTTTGTCAAAAATCACAGATCACTATGAGAGAATAGTTGGTTATCTATTTAACAAAAATATAAATAAAAAGTTCAAATGACAACATAGCAAATAACATACTGAAGAGAAAAACAAAACAACACAACCATAGCTCTTTCAATATTGATAAGACTTGATTTTCTTAAGTAATCAAAGATGTGATAAAGACATGAAACACACAAAAAAAATTATTATGATTAGGGAAATTTTCTTCTAGGCAGATTGTTCAATGGGTAAAGAAAAAAACAAATTATATTTCTGGCAGATGGAACAAGTTAACTCTTCAATGTGAACTAGCTAAAGCTTTTTAACAGTATTCATTTAGAAGACCTTTAAGATTTTCATTTGTGCTAATATGTAATCTTATAAAGACTGTGCACTAAAATTTCAGTTAAAGACCCTTTAAAAATACCAAGTAGCAGGTTTTTTTCCAAAAACTTATTATTTCCTTTTCTATTTTTTCCCTTTAATTTCTGGCAGTTTTGGGTGGTTTACATGTTAAATTCCTTGTAAGATTTGCATCTCAAAGGGACATAGAAAGGATCTACGATTTTGTTTAGGAGTCCAGGGTCACATTTGCATGTTATAAAAACTCTAGGAAAGTTATTATTGAAGGCGTGTTTTTTTCCTTAAGTGTAGACAGCCCTATGAATGCTTTGTGGTGGGAAATTCACAACACATTTATAAAGAGCTTTGCATGGGAAGGTTGGGGTCTGATTATAGAGTGAGGGGCAGTAAATCCAGGATGGCTGTGTGTTCCAGGAACTTTGCTAAAGCTGTTTCCTGGCTTTCAGTATTTACTAAGTCTCACAACTGCCTGAGTGCCTTTTGCAATTCTTAACTTCTATTATAAATCTGATCTCCACTTATAATCTTGTTAAAGGCCAGGAAAAGAACTCTTCTTTTCCTTCCCTCTCTCTCTTTTTAGTTTGTTTTTTTCTTCTTTTAATTTGATCTACTGATAGGAACCAATTGGACATTTGTTTAGAATGAGAGCTCTCTAAAAGTCCTTTTAGATATTTTCCAAATCAAAAATCCATTGTCAGGACTTCAATGGGTAGGATCACCATAGGTATATCCATTCCAATGTACAGATCAGAATGCCTTTTTATGGAAAAATTCTAGGCTTAAAATAAATTTTTACCATGGACACAAGAGGTGCCCTGGAATGGATGCAGATGATGTAGCCCTCGTGATCCAAAAGGGTCATTCCCAAAGCCAGTAAAAGAAAGCTAAGACTTTCATTGTCTTAGGTGGTAAGGAAACTGGGTCTTTCGCTAACATGAGACACCTTGAATCACAGACTCCCTAATATTTGATACCAGATAGGTGATACGGGATAAGAAGATTTTTCCCGACCTGACAAAACAATGCAGGGAAAAGATGAAAAAGGCATCCTATGGGCTGAGGCCTCTTATTAAGACAAATTCCCCTGAGAGCTGGCACCATCGGTAGGAATGTGTCCGAGCCTGAGGGTTGGTCATCGGTAGATTCAGGCCAGATACCTGTGTCTCCCAGCAAGGTGAAGAAACAGAAAGAGTATGTTGTCACTGGATCTAAGACAAGCTCCCAAGACCCAAAACAAGGCAAGAGAAGAATCTCTCTTTTTTTCTTTTTCTTTTTTTAAACTGGTGACCTACAGTAAAGTTTATTTAAATAGCCTGGTATGGTGAGAACTGTAAACTTACCAGTCTGTGAGGTCAAATAGCAGTCTTGTAGGATTCTCCCCCTATGACAAATGACACAAAAGACAGAGACAAAAGGAAAGTGTATTTATCAAAAAGAGAAACAGATCAATAACAAATAAAGCCATACACACCCAAAGAAGTTGTTGGCACAAATGTTTTCCTCTGTTAATGTAAATTTAGAAAAGAGAAATTTTTTGCCACCCTTTCTTGACTGGATACTATAGATAGAAATCTGGGAGGCTGATTTTGGTAAGAATTCTTGCTTTTTCGCTGTCTTCCTCAGTTATCCCAAGATTGTGCTGTAGACTCCGGGGTAGGTAGGATGTCCCAGATTATCAGCTCTGAGTTGCCAAAACTGTAAGGAAGGAAAAAGTTTCTCTACCTTCTTAAGTTCAGTGGCTGAGCCTTCAAAATAAACTGACAAACGACAGATTAACAAGAGAAAAGCAGTTTATTAACATGTGTGTACAGAAGCATAAGGGAGAAGGCAGTGATGAGTATCTCAAACCAGTGGTCAGAATTTAGGCTTAAATAGTAAATAAATAAGGACAATAAATTTTTAGAGAAGTAACAAGACAAAGAAAACAGGGGGTTAGGCTCTTAGGGTTAGTATGCTGTGGAAAAATTAATAAAAGGTAAAAGCTAATTAGTAAGGCTTGTTGTATAGGTTAGTGTGGTGCTGTCTTCAGGCTGATTAGAGTCTCAAGTTGTGTCTGGTGATTAATAATCATCTTGCTCTTCCTACAGAGCCGGGAAAGCGGAGAGGTGTTTTTTTTCCTTGTGTCTGCTTCTTTTCAATTACCTTTAGCTCAAAATAATTTTTATGTCAGAGTGAGTACTAAAATTCCAATGAGAAGGGGAATACATTCAAGTGAACTTGGAATTTTTTTCCCACTTTTAATCCCAAGTCATTCCAGAGGTGTCACGGACTGAGAGACTGAGCACAATGTGGTGACCTGGAGCTTTCAGCAGGTTCATAAATCTAAAGAGATGAAAATTAGGATGTAACAGTGATGCCAGCGTCTATGGTGCCAAGCTTTCCTGGGGAAAGGAAACAGAGGGACATGAGCCCTTTTCCATCCCAGGCATTTGCTAATAACTAAGCTTAAGGCTGAGCAGCAGTCTACTCTTACCAGTGTCATGGTTCTAAGCAATCTGAAATTGGAGTTCAGGGCCTATATTCAGGATGGACAGAGAATGCATGTCCGAAATAGAGATGTAGCGCCTACAAACCAATTAAACAGAAAATATAAAACCCCTTTAAACATTGGGCAGCTAAGTTGACCAGTCACTGCACAAAAAAAAAGCTATCCAAATAGTAAATATTTGAGGAAGATACTCATCTCATTACCTCATTGGTAATTGGAAAATTGCAAATTAAGTCCAAATTAGATACAACTACACATCCACCAGAATGGCTAACATTTTTTTAAATGACAATTGCAAGGATTTGGAACAAGTTGAACTCTTATACACTACTGGTGGGATATAAATTTGTGTATCCTCTTTGGAAAACTCTTCTGTGAAATCTGTCAAAACTGAACATTCATTCTGTATGACCCAATATTCTACCAAATAACATTGAGTAGCTTTAAAAGACATATATAAGAAGTTTGTAACAGAATTACTCACAATATTGAAAAATTAGAAACAGCTCAAATATTTAACAATAACATAATAAATTTTGGTATATTCATACACATGGAAGAATATATAATAAAAACAGTATGAATGCTGTTCTTGAACATAGTGTTGTTCAGGTTAAGCAGGCACAAAAGAAGGTATACTGTATGTATATATGTATATATATATATATATATATATATATATATATATATACACACACACACACACACTAGAGGCCCGTTGCACGAAGATTCGTGCAATAGGCCTTCCTTCCCCTGGCTGCCGGCTCCGGTTTTCCTCAGGCACCCAGGACCCAGGCCTTCGCTCAGCCAGAGCCTTCAGTCTTCACTCCAGCTGGAGCGCCGCTCCTGTAGCTCCCTCTGCCCCCTGCCCTCCCCCTCATAGCAGGTGTCCTGCCCCACCCAGCCGCTCCGTGCCTGCACGCGTGCTGCCTAGAGGCCCAGAGGGGCTGGGAGGCAGGGCTGCCTCCATCTTTGTCAGGTTAATTTGCATAATCACTCCTGATTGGCTGGTGGGCGTGGTGAAGTGACTGCCAATTTGCATATTTCTCTTTTATTAGTGAAGATATATATATATATATGCCTGAATTCAAAAACAGACATAATTGATCTATGGTGAGAGGTCAAAATAGCTACACCTAGAACAGCACAGGGAAGTATCTGGGTTATGGGCTATTTCTTGAAGTGAGTAGTAGTTACACAGGTGCATTCATTTGTATTCACTACTGAAACTATATACTTTTGATTTTTTTGTATTTATAGTGTTCTTTAATTTTTAAAACATTTGCTTAAAAGAGTTATTCAATCTATGGGAGACTATTTGGAACAAACTGTTTAATCCTTTCTTATTCCAGGAAGTAATTAGCAGGGTCCAGAATGTTCCTTTGGGGCATCCTGCACATTAATGAAAGAAGTCACATTTTCATAGTTGCCTTTGAACTACATTTAAAATTGGTCAAAACAAAGCGTCCAGTGTTTGGAGTTATATGCTAATCAATATGTCACTTGGAACAAGAATGTCAGAATATTGATAAATAGTTTGAGGCTGAATTAAGGAATGTGGGGGTTCATTATACTGTTTTTCTACTTGCATATATGTTTGGAATTTTTTATAAGTTTTTTTTTATATGGAAGGAAAATTCAGTAACAAAAAACAAACAAATTATATTACAAATGTATTCCCATGAAGGAAGAGAAAGAAGAGTCAGAAAAAGAATAATAAACAATGTTGGATGAGAAAATATGGCTTGCTTCAGCTACCGGTTTTAGTTTAAAATTTTGTACTCCTACCTTCTTTCTAGAAAACTAAATTCTTTTCCTATTTCTAGGGCTTATTTTAACCTGACCTTCTCTAGAAAGCTTAATTACCACTCTTGCCTCTGAACTTCAGTGGCTCAAATATTATTTATCACTTAATCATTCCTCATTATATTATATGTCATCCTGCCCCCATTGTTACGTTTTTATGCATGCAATTTTCCTTTGAGTATTTTACTGCAGGCCTGGGAATCTTATCATGTTTGGGAAGTGTTAAAGATTCAATGAGTTTTTATCTACAATTTATCAATCTTGCATTATCATTTCATTGATAATTTACTTATTGAATACACATTATTTGTCAGCACCTTTTAAAACATGGTTTATTCTTAGATGCCACTTATTAAACATGTTCATTAGCTTATTTACTCCTTGGAAAACCCATATGAACTTGCTATCATCCTTATTTTGTGAATCAGAAAACTGAGGCACAGAGAGTAGGTCACAGGATGTCACACAGTAACTGTCAGAGCTCCAGAATTAAGTTCTTAAATCTACCTAATGCTTCCCGTTAGCTATTTGTTGGGCCCAGCAGAGTGCAGTCGGAAAAGAAACCTTCCAAGGTGCTTCAAGAATCTAAAGCATTTACTGTTGATTTTTTCTTAATTAAAAGCAGAATTTTCTTTACTTCAGAAGCCATGAGACAGAAAGTGGTTTCTCATTGAAACTGAATTTGTATTTTCATCACAACACTGTTTGAATTATGTCATTGAAATGTAGGCCTGCATTTCTGCAAGTGATATTAAATTGTTTCCCACTAACTCTGTTTGCAAATTTTTCAGCCTGGTACTTCAGTATATTTATGTTATCTTAGAAAAGAATTCTACAACTTCATGAGTTTAATGAAGAGGGAATCTTAACTAATTCTTTGATGGTCCTTTGGAAACAGAATTCCAGTCCCAGGTGGAGTCTGAGAAATAGCTGCCATGTTGTATCACATAGGCGCATTAGATGGAAGTTTGGTGAACTGTTAAATATTTGAGGGCCAGACATTGACTGGCACTGATGAGAATTTGCTCACTGATCCTGATGAAGTCATTGCACCTCTTTAAACATGCTTTGCTCTTCTTAGCTGTCACATACTAACTGTGCTCAGGAAATCCACTGTACTTCTGCAAAATAGGCGTCTTAGGACTACACCCAAACATGTACATATGCCTCCTGCTTCTAATAGGGCTTCTAGTCAAAACATTTGGGCACACAAATAGAAAGGTAATTTCAATCACCTGAGATCTCAGATGCCCATAATTGCCACTGATAACACTCTTGTATATATTACCTGTCTCTTTCCTCTACACAAATACTAATTTTGTTGTTAATTAAGCCACAAAGAATATTATCATGGTTGTCATATGTTTGATTAATTGACAAATTATTATGTCTATTAAGTGCTTAAAGACTTGCTAGAACTAATACAATTTTAGACTTTTTAAATCCCTTTAAATCACTTTCTTGAAATTTTTAACTAGTTCCCACCCTCCACCATAGCATATAAGAACACCAATTTCCCATACCTATACTGACAGTGGTTATTATTTTTCAATCTTCATCAGATTTAATGGCATCTCAGTATTTTTACTTTGCCTTTATGTAATTACTGAGGTAGTTGAATATTCCATGTGTTTACTGACATTTGAATTTCTTTCGGGAAGAATTATTTATGACATTTGTTTTCTATTATGCTATTCAGGTTTTTCTTATTAATTTGTAAGCTTGCTCTTGCTTTCTCTTGTGCTCGCTCTCCCTCCCCCCATCTGTATATATGCATACACACATAATATAGATATAGAGACATAAATCTATATATTGATTTATATATGTATCTATTTATATACCCATCCTACCTAATAAAAGAGTAATATGCTAATTGACTGTACCTTCACTACACCCACCAGCCACGTCCACCAGCCATGCCCACCAGCCAATCAGAGCGAGTATGCAAATAAACCCAACCAAGATGGCTACAGCCACAGAAAGCAGGAGGGAGGCTTGGGTTTCCCAGGCTATGGAGGAAGCCAAGCTTTCCGCAGGCCCTTGCCGGTCTAAGCCTCCACTCAAGGCTACAAAGTTTCAATTATAGAAGGTAAACAAATCCAAACAGAAATGGCAGCAGCCACGGAGCTGGAGAGAGCAGGCTAGGGTTGCCCCTGGCAACGGAGGAAGCCAAGCTTTCCACCTGCCTTGGCCAGCCTAGGCCTCCACTCCAGGCTACAAAGTTTCAATTATAGAAGGTGAATTAACCCCAACAGAAATGGCTGCCGCCACGCCACGGAGCGAGCAGAAGGCTTGGCTCCATACCAGGCTACAAAGTTTCAATTGTAGAAGGTAAATAAATTCCAGACACCAGGGCCTCCACTTGGGTCGCCAGGGGGCATGGCTGGCCTGCAAACCACCACAGGCCCCGCGCTCAGGCTGCCCCATGCCCCAAGGGAACCCCCACCCTGATCCGGGACACCCTTCAGGGCAAACCAGCTGTCCCCCACCCGTGCACCAGGCCTCTATCCTATCTAATAAAAGAGTAATATGCAGATTGACCATCACTCCAACACACAATATGGCTGCCCCCATGTGGTCAAAGATCCTGCCCCTATGTGGACACAAGATGGCCAGCAGGGGAGGGCAGTTGGGAGGCACCAGGCCTGCAAGGGAGGGCAGTTGAGAGGGACCAGGCCTGCAAGGGAGGGCAGTTGGAGGCAATCAACCCTGCAGGGGAGGGCATTTAGGGGTGACCAGGCTGGCAGAGGAGGGAAGTTAGGGGCAAACAGGATGGCAGGGGAGCAGTTAGGCATCAATCAGGCTGGCAGCGGAGTGGTTAGGGGGTGATCAGGCTAGCAGGCAGAAGGGGTTAGGGGCAATCAGGAAGGCAGGCAGGCGAGCACTTGGGAGCCAGCAGTCCTGGATTGTGAGAGGGATGTCGCAGATTGGAGAGGGTGCAGCCTGGGCTGAGGGACACCCCCCCTCCATGCACGAATTTCATGCACCAGGCCTCTAGTATATTTATAAGTATGTTACACATTTTCCTTTTTATATTTTTCTTTTACATTTTTATCATATGAAAGTTAAAAAATGTTAAGTGTTAGACCTATAAATCTTTTATGGTTTTGTCATTCTTTGTTATGCTGAAGAAAGCCTTCCCTATATACCAAATTTTCATAAATATGCATAATGCTTTTAATTGTTTTGTGACTTTATTTTTACTTTCAGAATCTAACCTGACTAAAATTAATTTTGTTACAAGATGTAAGATAGAGATAAAAACATTTGTGCTTTTTTAAATAACCACCTACTTACTCTAATACCACATGTTAAATAATCTATACCAGGGGTCCTCAAACTTTTTAAACAGGGGGCCAGTTCACTGTCCCTCAGACCATTGGAGGGCCGGACTATAGTTTAAAAAAAACTATGAACAAACTCCTATGCACACTGCACATATCTTATTTTGAAGTAAAAAAACAAAACGGCAAAAACACCCGCATGTGGCCCGCGGGCCGTAGTTTGAGGACGCCTGGTCTATACATTGCCCACGAGTTTAACATCCCAATTTTATCACACACTGCTGATATAATTGGGTCTCTTTCTAGATTGTTGTTTCACTCCATTAATCTGTCTTCCTATCCTGACACTGGTACTACTTGTTAGGATTTTTACTAGATTGCATTGAAGTTATATTTTATTTCAGGAAAAACTGTCACTGTGATCTACTTTAAATTTTTTATTACAGATACAATAAAACACTGTCATTTTTCTAACAGCACAAAATAGATAATTGTATTCTTCATTAGTATTGAAAGACATAATGTTCTTAGTAATAATAAGCTCAGCAATAAAACTTGGGTCTATCTCCAATTACACTACCAGGCTTTAAGGTACACAGTTTGTGTATCAACCCTATCCTTACCTTCATCACTTTATTTCTTCTCTGTGTGCATCGAAGACCATTGTAAATCCTTTATCTTTTACAGAAACATTGGAGGATGTAGAGTAGAGAAGTGAATTGGTGTGACCTATGTTATGACAGGCTCATTCTAGCTGCTGTTTGCGAGTAAGCATAGAGGTACAAGGTCAGAGACAGATGGACCAGTAGGAAGGTTATATCTATGTGTATGTATGGATATGTATGTATGTATCTGTATGAATGGACCCAAAGATATTATTGAGTGAAGAAAGAAAGTTGCAGAAATACACATAGTACAGTTATACCATTTATATTAAATGTACACGTTCACTCACACACAATAATGCCATCTATTTTATATGATCATAAAGTTTGTAGGTTAAAAATAATTTTTAAAAGTCTGAGAGTGTACCATAAAATACATAACACTTCATAAGAGTGCTTACAGGGAGTGGGAAAGGGAACTAGGATTAGGATAGTAGTCAAGTGTTTTCAGCTTTACTAATATACTTGGAATTTAAAATAACAACAATGGCTCGGCCGGTATGGTACAGTGGTTGAGTGTCGACCCATGAATCAGAAGCTCATGGTTTGATTCCTGGTCAGGGCACATGCTCGGGTTGCAGGCTCGATCCCCAGTAGGGGGCGTGCAGGAGGCAACAGATCAGTAACTCTCTCTCACTGATGTTTCCGTCTCTCCCTCTCCCTTCCTTTCTCTGAAATCAATAAAAACGTATTTTAAAACAACAGCAGCAATGAATTCATGTGTGCTCTGGTGATTGAAAAGTAAAGTAATAAATAAACTTGCTGTAGTAAATTTATGATACTAGAAATGAAGAAACAGATACAAGAAGCAGTTCAAATCAAAACCCACTGGCAGAAGGTGAGGCAGGTGAATAAGGGGACAAATCAAGGGCAGTGCCCAGGTTCCCAGATTGGATGATGGGTGATGTGGTTAAACCACAGTGAGTTTATGAAGAGGAGCCAGTTTGACCAGGGAGTTTTCAGGAATGATGGATTTAATGTACAGTAAAAGAGAAAAACTAAAGTAGAGTAAAGGTGAGGGAGGAAAGTACCTGAGATACAAACTGCAAAGTTAGCAGATGGAGATAAGCTAAACCCATGAGAATGGAAGAACCATCCAAGGGATAGAGTTGAAAACAAAGAAACAGAAAATCAAATTGTCCACTTTGTTTTGACCATATCTATATATTTATAAGATGAAAATGAACACTTATTATATACCAGGTTCACAGAAAACTTACTTAAATACAGGTGTGCAGTACAACAAGGAGACTGGAAAATAGAATACAATATGTTTGTAGTGATTATCCTAGGTGGGGGTACTTTTGCTTTGGGGAGTGATATAGTACACCTTAGAACCATAGACTGTGCTAATTCCTACTTGGGGCATAAGAGAATTTCTCTTATGCCCCAAGTAGGAATTAGCACAGTCTATGGTTCTAAGGTGTACTATGCAAAATAAGTCCATAGCACATAGTGCTCAATGGATCATATATTGTTTGCTTTTACTGGATATTTTATATATGTCCATATGTTTCTTTTTCAATCAGGACAGTATTATTATAACTAATATTCTGGATTATTGATGAGCTAAAATACTATGACTATACAGTAAAATAATGCTTGCATTTTCTGACTTGTGAAATAACCAAACTACACTTTGATGTTGTATATCCTAGATTCCGATTTGGCATCATATCAACACATTTTTTTCCAGAGTGTTTTTTAAACTTTCTGCAGTTAAATAACCACTTAATCTCTTATGCCTTCACAGCCTCACATTACAAATACATATAAAAGCTTGGGTAATGTACTATGGTATAGACAGCTACTTGCTCTGAACCTTACCTGTGGAGCTAGAAGTAAGGAATACAAGAGAATATGCAGAAGGTTGGGAGTTAGAGGCAAAGAGGAGATAGGGCTGAATGCCCATGTTGTGGAGAGCAAAGAATGAGTCATGATGGAGATGAAAGATCAACATTAGAGGACCAAATCTGGTTGCAAAGTAATCTGGGGGTACATGGCAAAAACATACAAAAATAAGTCATTGTGACTGTCTGCTCTAGACCACCCACCCCCACCAGGTGTTGTCTCATTAATCTGTTTTACTATTCTACTTCTTGGAATTAAAATAATTAGAGTAAAGATGGTTCTGTTAAAGCATAGGTAATTAAGCCTTCAGATGGTACAAATGTATATACAATTAGGTCTTTTTCTAGACTGTTATTTCATCCCATTAATCTGTCTTTCCATCCCGACACTACATATATGTAATGTGTAAAAATATTCTACTCTTTATTCTGTCTTACATTTAAAAATAAACTGAAGAATCACGGAGTCCCTAACTCAAATCCATGGAAACTCAGGTTATTCACTTTAGAAGTATAATTTCCAACATTAATCCCACCAAAATGTGACCAGCACACAATCTGGTACTTATGCAGATTGAAATATAGGCTTATGTATTGCAATAGCATTAAAAAAAAACCACATAAAAGTAAAAGTTGATTCTCTACTTTAAAATATCAGAAACCCATGCGAGAGATTAGAAGGGATGTCTTGTCTCTTTATGTGTTGTTATATGTGTGTAATGGTTCTTCTCTTTTATTGCAGAGGGATTTAAGCTTTTCAGTGTTTTTGACTTTATCTTCTTACCTTCTAATATGGCTGTTTTAAGAGAAGGAAGTGCTCCTCAGATTCTTCCTAGGAGAGGGCATTATGCAGGACTCCCTGGTCCTCCCCTGCAGTGTTACACACATCAGTTGGTAATGGTGAATTACTAGTTTGTGCGCTTGAAGTTTGATCGCCTCAAGAAGGAAATTCAATGTTTTCCTTTTAGCATAGAAGAGCATAGACATTTTATGAATATGTTTTTCCTATTTAGACTTTAAGGCAATGCCTTGAGCATCTCTTTAGGAAAATAAAAGGAAAACAACCTAAGCTCAGAGAATGACAATGTTCTGAGAACACCAAGTTATTTACCAGGAAGTATCAAAGATTAGGTTCTTTATTTAACTGCACCTGCTAGATTTAACATTGGACTACATACATGGTTGCATTTTTACATATTTGTTCATTTGATTGAAAAGAGGGGTATAGTGTGCTATAGTTGAGAGAACACCAACTTTGGCCATTTTAATCTAAATTTCAAACATGACTCTTCCTCTTGCACAACCTTTGAAGATGTAATAATATTTCAAGTCTCATTGCTCTCATCTGTAAAACAGGGACAATATTATTACACACTTGAAGGATACTTGAATTAGAAATAATCTGTATATAACACTTAATATGGTATATGCCACATAGTGAATTTTCAATAAACAATAGAGTTTTTGTTTGCCCCCCATAATATGTAGCATAAAAATTGGCATATAGCCCTGGCTAGGTGGCTTGATGTTTTTCTCTCATGCTGAGGTTTCTTTCTCCCTTCCTCTCTCTAAAAATCAATAAAACATATCCTTGGACAAGGATTAAAAAATTGACATATAATATTGTAGAAAATCATTATACACTTAAATTATATGTGTTGAGATAACCACATTAGTGCCTGCCCGCAGCAGTTGAATAACTTTAAAAGAAACTTGGATGGCATATTTACTACAAGATTTTTTGGGGGGAGGCCTCACTGTAGTTATTACAATGACATAAATAACAAACAGAGTTGTGTGAATTAAATAGTATAAGATTTGTAGAAATATTTTGCAAGCTACAGAAGATTATGCAAATGTCAAATTGGTCCTGGAAAACACTTTGGAGTTCACCCAAGTGCCTTATTTTATGGATGATAAAAGTGAGAGAGTACATGCGACTTATCCAAGGGCACACAATTAGTGAGTGACGGAGCAAAACTCTAGATTTAGTGACTACTATTCCAGAGCATCATTCACTAATGCTAATAATGTGTGTCCATTGTCCTGTTTTAATGGGCCATTTAATATCCTTGTAGTCCTCTAGCACTCCATTGCCATAGCTACCATCCAGGGGAAGGCTGTGTAAAAGCAGAATGAAATAATGCTGCCAACTGACATGGAAGAAGATCTATTTCTGTCTTAGAGAAATGTGAGAGCTGTGGGGTTTCCATATCTTGCCATTATCACCTGTCTTCCCTGAATTAGCTCCAGTTTGCAAAGTCATTACCATGTGTTGTCTGGTACTGTTTTAAATGAGGTGTTATTGAAGCTAAAGCCCTAGGGTTCTACCGTCTCAGTCAGGAGAAATATTTGATTCTAAATGTAGGCAGTGAATCTGTAGATATATGTTCAGGTCACTCTTTCTGCTACTGGGGAAAAACACGCACATAAAAATGAAAGTCCAATAAGAACAACTTTGCTTCCCAAAAATAGTTAGCATCCCCAGGCTATGTTCAGAAACATAAATCTAATTAGATTTCTTTCTTTATCAGAGGGAGTAAGTAATGGTAAGAAGGTAGGATGTAAGATAAGCCCGCTTACTGAGAGCTACCTACACAAACTAAATAATTCTACCATGTCATTTGGATTAGACTGACAGATGGAATTACATTTTTTCCATAAATGGAAAATTAAACTGAAATAGTAATCAATCACTGTAAGCCACCTTTATGTTCAAATGCTCAATTCTGGTTTTGCATCTCTCTTTCTCTCTCTCTCTCTCTCTCTCTCTCTCTATATATATATATATATATATATATATATATATATATATATATACAGTATATATATATACCCAGTATATACATATACATATACACTGAGTGGCCAGTTTATTATGATCTCTGGATGCATAATAATCTGGCCACTCAGTGTATATCCTATATAATAAAAGGCTAATATGCAAATTGTCCCCTCTACCAGGTGTTCGACCAGCAGGCAGACCGACCAACCACCCATGTCCCCTCCCCCTGGCCAGGCTGGCCGGACCCCACCCATGCATGAATTCATGCACCAGGCTTATATATATATAGGCCCTCTCTCTATATATATATACACATTGAGTGGCCAGATTATTATGCATTCAGAGGTCATAATAATCTGGCCACTCAGTATATATGTGTGTGTGTATGTATATATGTATCTCTGTGTATATATAATATGTATTATATACTACAGATCTAGAATGTATGTATTTATGCTCATATTACATATTATTTTAATATTGTTTTAATATTCCATGGAGTTATAAAGATAAACTATTAGTTCATCAAAGTTGGGGAGACACAGCTGGTAAAAAGAGTCAAAGTAAATTGCCTCAGATATCAGGTATGATGAAGGATTTTGGTTTTATCACTAATAAAAAACAGTACTCATAAAATGGAGAGAGAAAAATAATACCAAAAAAAACCTCTAAAACAAAATTTGGCTAATTTTTATATCTTAGACTCAGATAGAGACTCAAGTATAATTAACTTAGTCTACCATGAAGAACTAAAGTAAACTGGTTTTTCTAACACATTCTCGGGCAGTGTGTCCATTATTAGTATTTTGTAGAATAGGGTTTCTTTGATCAGTTTTAGGTGTTTATTACATATATAATAGCCTCTTGGCAACACTACCTGAACTGGCTTCAATTATTTCATTTTTATTGACTTAATATCATAACTGCTTAAAACTCTTAGCAGATAAACGCTAACATAAAGGTGGCTTAATGAATTAAAATGTGAAAGAAAGGAAATACATTCTGTTCTCTCTGTTAATCTTTAGACTATCTAGTGCTATGTCACAGAATCATAGATTGTCGAAGCTTTTTTTTAAAAAAAAATGTTATTTAGGTAGAGGCTATCTGGTCCAAATGGACTTTTCTTTAAAAATGCGAAGACTGAAGTTCAGAGAGTCCCAACTTGTTGAAGGTAAGCACATAGCAGGTAAAATAGAGCTCCTGAGTTTACAGTTCTCACGATTACCCTGTGTTGCCTGTATCTGCATTGGTTTTCGATGCTGGTGATTAGCTACAAAATACTCAGTTTTCTCTGATTCAAAAATTAATATAACTAATAATATTTTATGATGAACAGAATTTTATTATTTTTTATTATGTTTTGTGTGACTTTTAGAGTCTGGAGGATAATGCATCCATAATAGAAGATAAAATAATCAAAGAACTAAAAAATAATGAGATTCTATTTTATGAAGACAACAAATCTAAAAACAGGTTGCATTTTTGCTTTTCATTTTCAATGATATTATAAAAATCTTCATCTGTACAGCAAATTGCAGAGCCCATTACAAGCTTTGTTATAAATTAGATTGCACATTGCATAGGTGACAAAAGATGGGGAATTTTTAATGATGCATGTGTTTGAGAAAGCTGTGATGTTGTGGGTGTTTTTCTCCATGTCATAGAAATATCCCCAAAATTAAATATTTTTGTTGTATCTCCAAATTATGTGTCAGTTTTTAGTATAGCATCTCATTTTCCATCTTATCTAGTCCTAACTTTAAACATGAACTGAAATCGGGTTCTTTATCACAAAGTACACTGCTATACTGTCAAAATTGTTATTGTTACAAAATTTAACAATTCTGATCACTATCAACTGCACACGTGTTCTCTCCCATTTCTGACAGGTTATTTTTGTTGGCAAGTTAGTTGAATCCAGGTATTAAAAACTTGGTTGTTGATCATTAATTATACATATGGAAAAGAACAGCAATAAACAACGAGGCATTTATCTCATTTTTATCTGCATGTGACAGAAATGTGTCTCCATATGGACACGTGCCTTTGTAAGCATTTGATGTTATACATTACCCATCTACTTTATGTTACCTGATGCGTTAATTTTTTCTCTTCTGTCTGGAGAGAAGCTAATTTAAGATAATAAAAATTATTAAAGGAGGAAAAGTCTAAAGTATGATCAAGAGTGAAATGAACTTTACAACCAAAGTAGCACAAAATTCAGGGAAAACCTAAGAAATTACGATGAAGGCACCATCCCAGAATCAGTCATTATACCTTCCCCTCTTTTACAAATCCAAGGCCACATACTGTTAGTGAAAGAAGCCCACCCCATAAAATAATAAGGTTTAACTTTTGTAGCTTTTCCCAATAGTTAGCCACTGATTTTTATAACAATTTTATTGAAATATAATTGACATATCCTATAATTCACCCATTAAAGGATACAGTTCAATGATTTTTAAAGTATTCACAGAGTGGTGCAACCATCACTACAATCAATTTTTGACCCTGTGCCCATTACACCCTACTGCCTCCCATTTTCCCAGCTCTAAGCAACCGAAAATCTTCTTTCTATCTCTACAGTGTTGTCTATCCTGAGCATTTTATAAATGGAATCATGTAATACATGGTCTTTTCTGACTGACTTTTTTTCACTTAGCATAATGTTTTTAAGGTTCATCCAGGTTCATCTATAGTATGTATCAGTATTTCATTCCTTTCTGTAACCGAATAATATTCTGTTTTATGGATGTACCATATTTTGTTAATTCAAACCATTGTTTATTTATTCAAGAGATGTTGTTTTGGCCATGTAGTTATTATAAATAATGCTGCTGTAAACACTCAAGTACAAGTTTTTCTATGAACTTATGTTTTCATTTCTCTTGAGTAAATATATTCACCTAGTAGTGGAATTGCTGGGTTGTTTAGCCACATTATTTTTTTTATTATTAATTTTAAAAAATAACATTTATTTTTATATCTAACTAGATTCTTTTACTGTTGGATTATGTTGTGTTGTCCTCTGTGGAGGACAACTAGATTCTTCTTTGTAGTTGACTGTCAGGTCATAGAGAAGATTACTTATCTCTTTGTCTCAATTCCAGGTTCAATAATATGAATTTCCTAAATATTTCTGATCTTTTAAATTTATTGCTTGTCACGTTTACTTTAATCTGAACTGGTCCAATATATTTGTAACTTCCTTTAAGAGTTCTTATAAACCAGGCTCCCACTGTTAGAATTACAGTGTCCATTTATTGACCACTTTCCATATGCAATTTTCTAATCCTTAAAACAATCATGTGAGATAAATATTATTATCCCAGTGTTACAGGTGAGGGAACTGAGGCTCAAAGGAATTAAGTGACTTACCCAAGGCCTCCAGGAAAGCAAGTGGTAGAAACAAATGAGAAGGTAAAGGCCATGGCACCTCAGAAGCCTAGGGTCTTCTCACCTACCAGACTGTCCCAGATTGAGAGTCTTTGACAAGTGACACTAAGTAAAAGAGCCTGATTTCTCACGGGGCTGCACAATTCCACCTTCAGCTGTGGGTTATGTTGTTGCTGAGGCACTGTGGCCTCAAATCTTTTTTACTGCACACTTGCGTTTGCATCCCACATGCTGTATGACAGCAACTTTGCAGAGTGCCCTCTCACACTCCAGGACCCCTTGGGGATGACAGAGAGCTGGTTTCGGCCCCATCCCCTCAGGCCAGGCCGAGGGACCCCACTTGCCGGAGGGACCCTGCTCACTCCACAGACGCCCTTTTAGTAGCTGAGCCGCAGTGCTGCCCCAGGTGCGGCTGGCTGGGGAGGGACTGGGGGAGGCTGGTTCCAGGGCGTGTCTGGCCCATCTTGCCCAGTTCCGCCCTGCTGGCCACCTTCTAATTAATTTCCTTTAAATGTGCTTAATGCATGCGCAGGGCCATGAGTACATTAAATAACACAGAAGATTATTGGGTCAAAAGGCAGTTCCATTTTAATAAAGAAGTATTTATAAAGCCTATCTCCTGTTAATATAACCAATTCTAATTCTTCCTTACTGTTGGGCAGATGTGATCTCTCATGTGATTTCTAAACTTTATCTGCCTCCACTCACAACTTTATGTATCTCAAAATTCAAGCCACAAAATGATGAGCTGGGTGGACCTGAGCCCGGGAGTCAGAAAATACAGATAAAGGCCAGCTCTGTCGTTTTTAGCTATGTCGTGGATTACCTCCTAACGAAAGGAATAATAAGAAAGTCAGCGATCTTTTTGGAACCTTGTATCCTCATAGGCGAAAAGGGGGAAACATTACCGTCCTGGCCTCAATTATGAGGTTAGAACTGAGTGAGGTAAAGGGAGAACTGAGTGAGATAAAGAATGTGGAAGTTCTTTGTAAATTGAGGATTACTACACAAAAGCAAAGATGAACAGAACCTCATTAGGCAGTCCCCTCCTTTATACCTGTGATCCTTACAAACTAATCTATGTAGGTGTGCCTATGATACTAACAAGTTGTTAGAACTGCTTTCTGAGACTTTCTGTTCAAGTCTGTATTTGACAGCCAGTTGCGTCTGGATGTGATCCTCACATGTTTGCCTTTCTGGATCTCAGCTTGAGTCCCCTTTCCTCGTGGTTTGAATTGTCTTCACTGGGAGGTGTGCTGTGGTGAAATGCGAAAGACTGCCACCATGTAGACTGGGGCATCTGAGAAACACATAGCCGAGGAGTACACATGTAAAACGTCTTCAACCTTCCAATCAGCATCTAACAAAAATGGCTACAATTTTGAATAATTTAATTTTTATGGCTTACTTTAATTATCTCAGTTAAAACACAATAAGAACATTTCAATAGAAAAATTTCCAGAGGAAAAAAAAAATTACTGCATTGTTCATACTAAAAATCTTAAATCATTATAAACTACAGTAGTCATTTTTTCACAGTGCAAATATACAATAAATACAATGTTCCTAAATTGGTTGTGGCCTCTTTGGTAAAGGAAAAGTAGCTCCCCCAAATAGGGCAAGCATGCCATGATAATTGCTCAGCTGTTTCTATATTGTATTTTATTACAAAGCCCACCAAGGATGGCAAGAATATGCTCCCCTGGAAGTAGGAATAATCAAAGGATTCAGGAGCTTGGCTATATATCAAGAACAGAGTATGATTGGTTACTGAATATTCATTTGTATATTTTTATTATATTATCTCTATTAGGAAGTTTACCTAGAATCACATAACCATTTTGTTTCATAAATTACTGTAATTTTCATTCATTTTGTCCTGGGGAAAGAAGCCATTGTACATTTATACATTATACCTGCAATTAAGATAATACCATATCTACTGACACAGTGGGCATAGCAAAAATGATTCAAGGTGGGGCAAGAAAGGCCAAGACTGGAAATCTAAAAGCAGTGTTCATTCCATGTAACAGATCTAGGGAGGTAGCAAGACAAGATCAAGGGGAGGGGAGGGAGAGAGATAAGCATAGGAAGAAGTTTAAAAAATACTGTAAGGAAGATACAGGATATGTACAAAGGTAAGAAATGGGCAGATAAGCAAATTTGGCGGTAGGTACATGATGTCCACAAAGAAAGATGGGACGAAGAGCAGGAAGGCAAACAATATCAATCTGGGAAGACCATAGGCAGAGAAGCGCAAGTGAGTCTTTGAGAGCTCTACCCTTTCAACGGGGTGTGATGTCTGGCATTAGAGCTAACATATTCTCTATACTGTGGTTTATGTCATGTAAGAGTGCGCAGGTGTGTTCGATACATGAGAGGATATGCACTACAGTGAAGATTACAATGGAAAGAAAGCACTAGTCTGTCTAGGCTGCTTTTATGTAAGTGAAACTTTCTTTTATTTTTTGAGTGGGAGGAGGGGGTAAAGCACCTACTTTTTAGATCCCTAGTGCTTTGGCATAGAGTTGCAGTGCGAGATGTATGGACCCTAAAGTCTCTAAGTAGAACAAAGAATCAGTGTATGCCATTTCCCTCATTATTAGGGAAAATAATAATAATTGCTCCATTTATCGAGCACTGTTTTGGGCTATCTATTGCTATTTAACTAACTAACCAAAACTTAAAAAAAAAACTTCATGGCTTATTTTAGAACTTTGTGACTGTGAAAACAAAACTGTTATCTTTTACGTCCGTGGATTGACTAGGCACAGTGGGTAGTTGTCCTTTTCCATGGAGTGTTAGCTAGGGCTGCCGTTATCTGAAGGTTTGACTGGCTGTGTGCAAGAGGATGCACTCACATGGCTGGTGCTTGGTACTGGCCCTTAGCTGAGGTGACGCTGTCAACCCAAGTACCTTGGGTCTCCTCCAAAGGCCTTTGTATGTGGCTTGGGCTTCTCATGGCTTGGTGGCTGGCTTCAGAGAAGGGACATTCCCAGCAAGAGAGTAAGGCCCAGCCTTGGAAGTTATACAGAAACATCTCTTAAGGCCCAGCCTTGGAAGTTATACGGAAACATCTCTTAAGGCCCAGCCTTGGAAGTTATACAGAAACATCTCTTAAGGCCCAGCCTTGGAAGTTATACAGAAACATCTCTTAAGGCCCAGCCTTGGAAGTTATACAGAAACATTGCTGCTGCATTCTTTTGGCCAAGGCACGTCTCAGGAAAGGCCCAGATTCAGGCCGGAGAGAAAGAGACTGGGAGGAGTGGCAAAGAATGTGCTGCCATCTTTATGTCACCACAGCTACCCACTAGGTCCTAGGCACTCTGGTAAGTGCTTTATCCATTGTATCGTGTATAAACCTCAGAACCACGGAGCATGTTAAAGATTATTATCCTTAGTTTGTCAATTAAGAACCTTAATGATCAGAGATATTAAATTATGGAGTTAATAAATGGGTTGGATGGGATTTGGAGCCAAGTCTGTCTCCCTCCAAAGCCCCAACTGCTTATGCATTTATTAGGTAATTTGTGTAGCTCTGTTAGGGGATCCCAAGCCGTTGGTTAAGTTTCCTCCCCCGTTCCTATTATTTTTATATCATTAAGATTTATTTTTAGAATCGTATAAACAAATCCTAAATTGATTAAATTTTCTGAAAATTTCCATGGTATAATTTTCTGTACTAGCTCTCTTTGCTTCTCCTGGTTCTTCCAAATAAATGGGTGTGTTGAGTTCTTAACACTTGGATAATTACAAAATGAGATTAGGGCAGATAATGCCTCTAAGTTTTTCAATCAGATCTAGTTCTGGCTTGATCAAATATACTTAATTGATGGAAACCTACAGGGAATGTGCCTACCTAAATTGAAAGTAACTATTATTACAACTAAATTAAATCTAAAAGAATTGTGCTGTAAAATATACATAGACATTTAACTCTTTAAACTCAGAAGAAATGTATTCACTTAAACTCATTCATTACAATTTTCCTTGAGTATTCTGTCTGTTTCAAATTCTTTTCCTGAAGGCTATAGAAAATATTTGACAAAAAGGAACATTCAATCAAAAGTAGTTGTGTCTATATGAACAGCTGGTGGGATGGGTTTCTTTTCTGCTTCAGTTTACTTGTCTACCAAAGAGATCAATTATGTGACTTTGGCTTATGAAAGAGAGATATAGAACTGTTTGAAGTTTTGAAAATCATTTGTGAAGAAAGATTAAAAGGTGGATGTGATTTATTTTAGCCTAGAGAAGGAAAGATTGAGAAAAACTTAAAAGTATTATCAGTGATAGGAAGACCTTTGCTCTATTGCAATACAAATGTGAATGTGTTGAAATGACCATTATGGGGTGGTTAAACTCTTTACTAGTAATTTCACCAACAACAGTATTGTAAATTCAGGATTAGACTTTGAAATTAGGGTGCAAATTCTTTTGCCAGAAGTTCCTTTAAAAACATTGACTTTTCTTATATAGCTTATAGCATTGAGGGGGCAGAGTCTACATGAAGGCATGGAAATGAAGCAGTTTACTTGCAAAAGGTCCTGCGGGTTATGATTTTATGAAATGCTTTAGTATGTATCATTGGGTTAACACTTGGGAATATGAAGCCCAAGAAAGTTAAGTAGCTTAATCAATGTTACTGACTGAATCAATGATTTTAAAAAATATAGAGTATTAGATGATTTTTCCTCTTTTCTTAAGTTGGTAGATTCTACCCTAGTAGAAAGATAAAATAAAATAAAAAAAGAGGAGCCCTAGCCAGTTTTGCTCAGTGGATAGAGCATCGGCCGGTGGACTGAAGCGTGCAGAGTTCAGTTCAAGTGAAGGGCGTGTACCTGGGTTGCAGGCTCCTCCCCAGCCCTGGGCCCTCCTCAAGACAAGTGCTGGAGGCAACCAATCATTGTTCTCTCATATGGATGATGTTTCTCTCTGTCTTTCCCTCTTTCTTCCATCATCTCTAAAACTCAGTGAAAAAAATATCCTTGGGTGAGGATTTAAAAAAAAAAAAAAAAGAAAGGAAAGAAGAGAAAGTCAGGAATGTCTAACTACATTGCAATCAGTCTTATATCCTTGGAAATTTAATACTATGTAATTTCCCCTTTTTTGCTCACTAAGAATTCAGTACGGATATTCAGCAAGCATCAGGCTTTGGAGTTCTCTTCTGAGTCTCCTATAGAATTGTGGAGCAGGTTTGTATGGGTCAGGACTTCTTCCCATATTCATTAGTCAGAACTCAGTCATATGACCCTAACTTACTGGAAGGGAGGCTAGTACATGCAATTTAGCTGTGGGTCCAGGAGATGGGGGGGGGGGGAGGGAGAGAGAGAGAGAGAGAGAGAGGGGGGGGGGAGGAAAAACAAGCAAGAGAAAGAGTAATAAGCTAAAAACAGATTCAAACAGACTTTTTCAAACCATTTGTTAAGCATGAACTATGGCACTGCCAGTGTAATACTAGAATGCGTTAGTGCTTCAAACAAGACCATTTTTAATCCTTTAAAAATATACTTTAATATATACATTGTTTTATATGGACTCCTATTATAATTTCACTGAAAATCAAACTTGCTATGAATTCTACTAGAAATTCTTAGGGCTGAGCAATGAAATATTGTAATTTTTAGCAATTGCCAACAATTTCCATGTGAATGGGGCTTTTATTAAACATATTTTAGCACTCCTGCGGATTAATAATGTGTTAGCAGGAAAAGACATGTTGAGCTTAGTGCAATTATCCTTCCATCCCAATTATACTGTGACATTAAATCTTGTGACATTTAATAAGAAAGGCCATTTCATCCTTGGCTACTTCTAGTGCAGACGATTTATGCAACAGTGTTTCCATAGACAAAATTATGAAAAGAAGGCATTCCAACATGCTGATATGTCTAACGGCCCGTGTAAATTAAGTAAGGTGTAGCAAAATCTGTAAATTGTTAATATAATTACCTAGTACCTGAGACAAAAGAAAGTGAAATTAACAACATTGGCTTTTAATCCATCAAAATTAAACAAATGTAAATGGATAACTAATAGGGGGAGAAGTTGCTTAGCAAATAGGGATTCCCCATGGGAGGAATTTAAAACTTTTATCCTAATGAATATCTATCTGTCATATTTGACATATAACATAGTTTAATATTTGTTGAGACTTAATTTGATATTAGAGTTATAAAACGCCTTGATTTTCTTAGAGAGTTGAAACTCTGATATTTGAGGTTGACTTTTCACGCATTTAATTTAAGGTGTTTTAATATCTTAAATATCTAAATTTTATTTTTGTGTGTGTTTGTGTACTTAATCTGCAAATAACTGCATAACATATTCCCTTGCAAAGTGTTGTTATGTCTCATACTGATTCTGAATTTACTATGAGTTTTACTATTGAGCTACTCATATGGGATTTAGTACTAAAGATGAGGAAAGTATAAGACTACTGATAAAATATTTGTTTTGTTTTTTTCCAATTTTTTTATTAAGGTATTATATGTGTACATATCTTAAAAATATTTGTTAAGGTACATATTTATTTTTCTTTCTGATCTTTACACTATTGACATGATGGAAAATATCAAATGCGATAGAAAGCCAATCTTCAAATCAGACATTTAGAGAGCTACATTAAATCGATCTGAAATGATCAGAATTAAATTTGTATTTACATACATAAACTTCCCAGTTCTGTTTTTACTTTAAATGCAAAAACATAAAGTTTTCAAGAGAAATTGTTGGATTTCCAAAAAGCCATACTTTTGGTAAGCTGAGAGGTGTAAGGGAGAAAAGAGTTTTTCCCTCTGTCTTCTTAGGTTCTATGATCAGGCTTGAGAGTTAAACTGACAAAAGACAGGTTAACAGGAGAAAAGCATACAAATTTTATTTGCTGTTAATATTAGTGTACATAGTGGCCTTCATATATAAGAAATGAAAACCCAAAGAAGTTGACAGGTCTTAGAGCTGATATATCATTTTAAGAAAGAATGGCAAGTTGTGATGTGTCAAAACCAAAGGAAAAGGAGTTTGGGCTAGAGGCCATAAATTGCAGCAAAGTGACTAGGAAATATATGGGGGAAATTAATGGAAAATAATGGTAATAGTAGTAGTTTTGTTTGTGCAGATTCATTTCAGTGTTTACTGTGTATCTCCAGTGATAAGAATTTTCTGTCTAGTAGAGGGAGGGTATCTTTCTCACGGGAAATTTGTGCCCTGCTTTTAGGTAGAAAGAGGAAGGTCAGAGAGCCCTTCCCACATTCAGTTTTTCAGTCACCCTCACTCAAAAGATTCAGTGTGCCAAAGTGATGTATTTGGGGATGGCACGTTCTGATCTCCTTCAGGGTTTTTTGTCATTTAGTTAGTATTTGTATGAGTGTAATCATGACTGTTTTTCAATTTAAAGCCTTTAAGAATTTTAATGCTCAGATCCATAGACAAGAAATGGTCCTAATCACAGAATATTGAGATTGAAATGGCCCTGATAAGCCCCAAGGATATTACCTATTTTGAAGACAGCCCATATCTTGGATAGAAGCAGACTTCCTAGTAAATGACCATAATTTTGAGATTAAGAGCTTCCCTTTAATATCAATACCATTAAGCCAGAAGCCCTTTCTCTCATAAGTAGTGCTATGGATGTGGTCCCATCTGGCAGGGGAAGGACCTGAATTAACTCAGTGATGGGAGTGCCTCCTGAGGATCCTAGAATAGCCCATCTGTAGAGGAACAGACATTATCCTTATTATCTGTTGCCCATTCTCATGCTACATATTGCTTGAGAATAGGATCCATGACTAACCTTTATAACTCCATGGCCAACTGCAAGATATCAGGGTCAAAGAGCCAACTGTAGTGCCAAAATTGTTTTTAAGTTCTCTTCCTGGTTTATTTGGACAAAAAAAGAAAGACCTACTATTGAAACTTTGGTTAATCATCTGATTTATTTTTATGTTCATTGAGATAACTGTGTGTTTCACCTATCGTATTGCCCAGGCAGTAGATAGAACAGTCCTAGGCATATGTACAGTTTCTCAAAATATGTTTGTTTTTATTTTTTTAATATATTTTTTTCTTTCAATTTTATTTTGTATTGGTTTCGGGTGTAAGTAAGTTTGTTTTTAAAAACTAGGTCTTTTATGAGATCACATTTTATACCTGTTACAGTATAGCGAGCTGTCCTTAAGGAGATTACCTGGAGCCCTTCATCACTTCATCACTTTCTTCGATTTTCTCAAAAGTCTCTTTCTGGACAAATCCAAGCTACACGTTAGAGTTTCACATATGAATGTACTGAAAGTCATATTAAGGCAGTTTTGCATTAAGTCCCTGGCAAGATAACTCCTTCTGAAGAATATACTGTATATAGGTATTATTTATGATATAAGTAGACATTGTCAGGGAGTTGTAGTTAAGAAATGGTGTGGCCTGCAGTGCTCAGTGAGAGGGTTATCTGTGAGCTTTTCAGTGTGCCAATCAAATTTTGAGGTAGAGGAGTGCCCTGGGGTCACACAGTTTCATTTTGGCTAAAGAAGCTAAAGCTTTGTGAAAATGAATTAGCAACAGTATCACATACCTGCAACTCACCAAAAGGATTTTTTTTTAACCTAGTAAAGCCTAATCTTTTAATGTTTAAAACTCATGGTTTTAAAATGAGTGTCTGATAGCCACCTCTTGGTTCGCTCATATCCCATTGCTGCAGTGGGAAAATTGGGCTAGTGCACCTGGAACATACCTATTTTAACCTTAAGGATGACTTTGCCTTATGAAAGTTATTTTTTTCCTCTTGTCAAGTTTAAGCAGGAGCATTTCAGACATGGAGACTCAAAAATCAGTTACCATCTGGGAAATAAAATCCATCTATATCTTCTTAGATGACAAAGAATATCTAACAGATTGTTTAATTTGAAAAAGAGAACAAGTGGCCTGTTGATAAATTGCTTTAGGTTCTAACATTACTGGGAGAAGGCTGATAAAAATGTTTTACATATATAATCATTAACAGTGAGACTTTTGTAGGGGTTGGTGATGGCATGTGGATAAACAAAATAACTTACTTCATTCTAAGGAAGTATACCAATCCACCTTTCATTGTTAAAGGGTAGTAAAGAAAATTAGCATTTTCTATGAACAATCTGGTTTGTAGCTTTTACCTCTAGATGGTTAATTTATGAATACTGGACCTGAGAATGTCAATATTTTCTTCCCTGTGATAATACGTTTGTAACAAATGAGACATTAACACAGGGGTCCTCAAACTTTTTAAACAGGGCGCCAGTTCACTGTCCCTCAGACCGTTGGAGGGCCGGACTATAGTTTAAAAAAAACTATGAACAAATTCCTGTGCACACTGCACATATCTTATTTTGAAGTAAAAAAAACAAAACAGCAAAAACACCCGCATGTGGCCCGCGGGCCGTAGTTTGAGGACGCTTGCATTAACCTTTTAAAATTTTATCTGAAACCAGGAGTCCAATGGTTTAACCTAAAGACATTACTGGCAACTTTTATTTGTTTATTTGGAGTAGTGAAGTATGCTTTTTCTTAGAGCTTGATCATTGTGCTTATGCATTCTTAGTCAGTGGAGAATTCCATAATACAAGCTACCGGGCTCTTTGGTAATCCTCTGTGTGGCAATTTACATCAAAGCATTGAATCCATTGCACTCTATACTTGCTTTGCAGTAGGGTGAGTGATCCAGGTTTATTCTTGTCTTGAAGTCTAATACTCAAAATTCCGACATTATTTTCAGTTGCTTTTCAAAAAATATTAAACAATTTTTGCTATTTTTATATAATCTGTAATAAGTACATGTTTTTAAAATGGGAAAAAAAATTTAAAACTCTTTGCCTTGAAGAAGAGCATGTTGGTATTGATAACAATGCCAGACTTTAACAGTGGATTATGGGAGAATTAATGATGACTTAACAACTTTAGCAATCCTAAACATTCCTTTTGCAGTTTGACAATAATTCATATTTTAATCCCATTTAGAAAGCAAGGTATAAAAATATAATTATATTTTAATGTATTTTATACATATATGTTAGAAAGAGGAAAGAAAATATATGAAAAACAAATACCAAATGTTGACAAATAATTATCTCCTGTTTATTAGCATTAGTTTTGTTTCTCTCTTGTCTTGTTTATATTTCTAATTTTTAAAATAATGTATACATAATACTTCGGTTAAATAATGTTTTTTTTAATATATTTTTATTGATTTCAGAAAGGAAAAGAGAGGGAGAGAGAGAGATAGAAACATCAATGATGAGAGAATCATTGAGTGGCTGCCTCCTGCATGCTCCCCACTGGGGACCAAGCCCACAACCTGGGCATGTACCCTTGAATGGAATCGAACCTGGGACCCTTCAGTCCGCAGGCTGACACTCCATCCACTGAGCCAAACCAGCCAGGGCTGAATAATGTTTTAAAAAATATTCTTCAGTACTTTTCCTCTGAGGATGTCTGTCTAGATATTCTGGAAGGAAAGTCCAGATTTGACAGAACTGTTAGTTGGCAATTAATTGATTTATGTCAGTGCTTTATCTTTTGGGAAGCACAATAAAAATTGCAATATGTCTCTATACTTTTTATTTTTAGAAATCCTATCTAATAAAAGAGTAATATGCAAATTGACCATCCCTCCAACACACAAGATGGCCGCCCCCATGTGGTCAAAGATGGCCACCCCCATGTGGACACAAGATGGCTTCCACAAGTTGGCTGGCAGGGGAGGGCACTTGGGAGGGGCCAGGCCTGCAGGGGAAAACAGTTGGGGGACCAGGCCTACAGGGGAGGACAGCTAGGGACAACCAGGCCGAGGCTGGCAGGGAAGGGCAGTTAGGGGCGACGAGGCGGGCAGGGGAGCAGTTAGGCGTCTATCAGGCTGGCAGGGGAGTGGTTAGGGGATGACCAGGCTGACAGGCAGAAGCGGTTAGGGGCAATCAGGCAGGCAGGCAGGTGAGCAGTTGGGAGCCAGCAGTCCTGGATTGTGAGAGGGATGTCTGACTGCCCGTTTAGGCCCGATCCCACTGGGCTGGTTTGGCTCAGTGGATGGAGTGTCAGCCTGCGGACTGAAGGGTCCCAGGTTCGATTCCAGCCCACTGGGATCGGGCCTAAACGGGCAGTCAAACATCCCCTCGAGGGGTCCCAGATTGGAGAGGGTGCAGGCTGGGCTGAGGGAAACACACACCCCCACATGCACAAATTTCGTGCACTGGGCCTCTAGTCTATATAATAAAAGCCTAAGCGACCGTATGGCAAAACGACCAGAACGACTGGTTGCTATGATGTGCATTGACCACCAGGGGGCAGATGCTCAATGCTGCCCCCTGGTGGTCAGTGCACTCCCACAGGGGGTGCACCATTCAGCCAGAAGCCTGGCTCACGGCTGGTGAGTGCAGTGGCGGTGGCGGATGCCTCTCCCACCCCCACAGCAGCACTAAGGAGCAGTGAGCCAAGCAGTAAAGAGCAGCAAGCAGGCGGGAGGTAAGGAGTGAGGGGTCCCGGACTGCAAGAGGGATGTCCGACTGCTGGTTTAGGCCCGCTCCCAGTTGGACATCCCCCCAGGGATCCTGAACTATGAGAGGGCACAGGCCAGGCTGAGGGACACACACACCCCCAGTGTATGAATTTCGTGCACTGGGCTTCCAGTTTATATATAATACAAATATGCACGGAGGAAAACCTAAGAAAATTGGTGTATAAATGCTTTATAAAATATTTTAGTAAGTTGGCTCTACTTGATTACATCAAAATTCAATGCCTCCCTAATATGTCATTCATAATATCAGTATCAAGAAGAATGAGAATAAAAGCTCTCCCTTGTAAGATAAATATTAGACATATGAAAAATCTACCAAGAGTCTATTAAAAAAAAAAAGAGGCAAAGTCTCTGTGAACAAAATTATAAAATATTGAGGACAGAGGAAAAATACTGATTGGAAAATCTAAAAATGGAAAGGGTTATCAATTCTTCCTGAATCCATTTGTAAATGTAAAGAAAACATAATGATTATTTCACAGGATGGTGGGGAAGTGTAGAGTTCTTAAAAAAAAAAGTGAATCTACAATTCATCTTGCAAAATAAATATTAAAATAATTTAAAAATCTAAAAATAAGATTAATACATGTGGACTTATTAAAATGTATTCTAGAGTTCTAATGACTAAAAAACAGTGTGGAACTGATAGCTGTTCAGTGGAACATATTGCAATGTCCAAAAGCTGACAGAAGTTCAAATGCAAATTGACAATGTGATAAATATATTTTAAATATATTAGAAAAGGATAAAATATTTTGAATATCAAACTGACACAGTTAGCTAACAGTAGATAGGTAGATGATAGATGATAGATAGATAGATAGATAGATAGATAGATAGATAGATAGATAGGGATATAACTAGAGGCCCGATGCATAAAATTCATGCAAGACTAGGCTTTCCTTCCCCCGGCTGCCAGCACCGGCTTCCCTCAGGTACCCGGGACCCAGACTTCCCTCGCAGCCCCGGCTTCGTCCAGAAGGTCTCTCGGAAGGATGTCCGGTCTAATTAGCATATTATGACTTTATTATTATAGATTGTACACATGAGTTACTACTAAGTAAGTTCTAAATAGATTTAAATGTGAAAAATAAGAACATATAAATACTGAAAAAAAATGTGAGTTTAAAAATAAATATTGAACTGAGAATAAACTTTCTAATCATAGTACCAAAACCACAGACAATAAATACAAGATTGTTGATTTGCCCACATAAGAATGTAAAAATCTGTGTCACATGTAACACCATTTAAAGAACTGAAAAAACAAACAATAAATATTAAGATTTCAAACAGAATACTTATATCTTTGATAAGAGTAATAATAATATCCAGCTCTTATGTAGTTCTTATCATGTGTCAGGCTCTATTCTAAGTACTTGAAATGTATTAACTAACTTAATCCTCCTAAGAGCTCCATGCAGAAGGTGTGTTATTATCCTCATTTTCAAGTAAATGAAATTGAAGTATAAAAGCTTTTTAGTACCCAAAAGTTAGATAATTTGTGAATAGTGGAGTCAGAATTCAAATCCAGATTGGCTTGATATTGTAACTGCTTTTCCCACCCTGATGTAGGGCACTTAATACTTAAGAATTATTAACAATCAATAGGGTAAAGATAAACATTCAAATAGAATATAAAACAGAATAGAGTGTGTACAAGATAAAACAATACTGCAGTCAATAAACACTTAGAAAATGTTAAATACGAATGGTAATCAAAGACCAAAAAAATAAAGGGATTGAATATTTAATTTCTCATACTGGTAATGATTAAAATATTGATTAAATCTCCTGAGGAGTTAGGTATGGGGAAACAGAAACTCTTTTAAAAATTTGTATCATTTTTATTATTTTATTTGGACAATATATATACATATTTACAAAATGCCTACTGTAAGAATCCTCTGTTTGGCCCTAACCGGTTTGGCTGAGTGGATAGAGCGTCAGCCTGTGGACTAAAGGGTCCCAGGTTCGATTCCGGTCAAGGGCATGTACCTTGGTTGCGGGCATATCCCCAGTGGGGGGTGTGCAGGAGGCAGCTGATCGATGTTTCTCTCTCATCGATGTTTCTCAATCTCTATCCCTCTCCCTTCCTCTCTGTAAAAAAATCAATAAAATATATATTTTTAAAAAGAATCCTCTGTTTGTAATTTTGATTTACAAAAACAGGACAGCAAAATAACTGAAGTCACTAGTACTGGACAAAAATAAAGCTGATTAAGTGGCTGTAAAGATCAGTATCTTGCCATGTTACAGATCCTTCCTCTGTGGGAAAGAACATTGCAGTCCATCCAGAGTGATGAGTACTGTGCTAAATCTGCAAATTTACAACTAGTCAGTTTCTGTAATTGTGGCTACCAAATGCAATTCCCAAAAAACCATGAAGTAGAGACAAACCTTAATGCCAGGACATAATTCCACAGTAGTGAGGGGCTTTCTTCTTCCCTCACCAAGGAGAGGTATTATCTTAACTCTAAAACTATTCAGTTATCCAGAACATGGCAACTACTTGCAGTATTAGATTTAAATTTTTTTTTTTCTTTTTAAACACCTGCAATAGTCTTTCCGAAAATTCACTTTGGTTAAAAAAAAAAAAAAGTAAACAAAAATTACTATCCTGCATTTGAATTTTTACAAGTTAAATCTGTGGTCTTTTCAGTATAAAAGGTCTCTGTTTCATAGTTTTTGTGTTCAATGAACCTGGTAGTCCTGGTTGAGCCATATCTTGATATAGTAAATCAGGAACTCTTAAAGTGTGTTTTTAGAGGTCAATTTTACAAACTATGTAAAAAGGCTTTTAATTGTATACTTTGACCCAGTAATTATTGCCCTAAAAAACTATTAAGTGTTTTCTTAAGTGTGTTTTGTATATACATCATTAAATAAGATTGAATTATATAGGCTGAGTGGCTTATAAACAGCAGCAATGTATTCCCTGCAGTGCTGGACACTGGGAAGTGCAAGGTTAAGGCACCGACAGATTACGTGTGTGGGGAGAAAGCTTGCTTCCGGCTTCATAGATGATGTCTTCTGCTAAGTCCTTACGTGTCAGAAGTGGCAAGATTGCTCTCTAAGGCTCCTTTAATAAGGTCAACAATCTCATTCATGAAGATTTCACCCTCAAAACCCCATCACCTCCAAAGCCATTACAAAAAGGGATTTCAATGTCTTATATGAGTCTTGTGGGGACACAAACATTCAATCCATACTTAACACCAGGATTTTTTTTTTTATCTCCCGCTCTCAGCATGTTGGCTTTCCCACTTTAAATTTAAAGCCTCATGGTAATAAGATGGGTTGCCTCAGATCTAACCATCACATTCTTCATATAACCATATTAGAAGCAGGAAAAAAATAATAGAAAGGAGCCATGAATGCTTCCACTTTGTGTCTTAATCTCTTTTTATCTGCAAAGATTTTTCTTGGAGTCTCAATATTGCAATTTAGTTTAAATACTTTACCTTAGAGATAGTGACTGTAACTAAAAGTGTCATTCCTTTGTAATGCCTTTTATTAAAACCTCAATTTCATAACATTTGATGACACCTTGAAAGCTTGAATTCAGCTTGCCTGCACATGCATGCATGTGTGTGTGTACGCACACACACACACAAACACACACACACACACACACACACACACAGAGAAAAATCTCAGTTTTCAGATGATTAATGATTTGTTGCAATTACTGAAGATTTGGGATTGTGATATCAACAGGAGTTTGGATCCTATCCCAGCTCTACCCTTTACTAGCTGTACGACCAGAAGGGTAATGAGCTACTTCTAAACTTCAGAGTCTTCATCCAAGTGCTAAAATGCTTCCATGTGGATAGCACCTAATACTATCTCAAAATAACACGCCATAGTAGCATGACCACATGAGATAATGTATATGAAGCGTTGGCTCTAAACTTGGCTCATTGCAAAGGTTCAACAGTTCTTCATTATTGCTATTTACCAAGGATATTCCCATAGAAATATGACTGGGATTAATGAAAATTCAGCTTATAGGTGAGAAGGCTGATTTTTTCTTGCTCTCCATGTGCTATAGGTTTTTAGAGTTTAAGAACAAGATGATATTTTGGGGTACTACAATCCAGTGGCTAGATGTCCAGCAACATGCAACATCTTCCTTTGGGTACTTGTGAGAGTTTTTTTGTCTTGGAGCTATTCTGTCCTACATATATTTACTGCGAACCTCTCCTGTGGCTTCAAAACACACCTGGATTTTTTAAAAAAATCTTTATTGTTGAGAGTTACAGATGTTCCTCCATATCCCCCGCTTGCCCTCTGCCACCCAGTTCCCACCCCAGCCCAGGCCTTTGTCTTCCTGCTTCCACTCCTGTGTCACAAGATATCAGGGAAGAAGGAAAGATATTTTCACAGAGGATAGAAAGAGGGGAGCACCACGTGGGCTTTGAGCTTTGAACCTGATACTATGTAGCAGAGTGACCAATGAGGAAAGCAAGGGTGTCCCAAGTTAAGGAAGGGTCCAATTAAATAGGGTCAGATTCAAACAAAGAACTCCAGCATATGTAAACTGGAGACAAAGGAACATGAGAGATTTTTTTTTCCCATTAGAGAGAGAGAACAGGTTTTTCCTATTTGAAAACCCCTCCCCAGGGGTTCCCTTTTGGGGAGCCTTCTCTAAGCAGAGGTTGTATATGCTTCTAATAAACTTGCACATTTTTATCAAAGAAATCTTTTAGTCCATGAGTTTATTCTTCAAACTTCATAGGGCAAAGATCCACAAAAGAAAAGTCTGCACCCTGGACCCCAACTTTGAAATGCAACCATAAAAATCCTATAAGAAAACATAGGCAGCAAAATATCAGACATCTCACGTAGCAGAATTTTCACAGATACATCACCTAGGGCAAGAGAAACACACAAAAAAAATAAACAAACAAATGGGAGTACATCAAACTACAAAGCTTCTGCACAGAAAAAGAAACCGTCAACAAAATGAAAAGGGAGCCCTCTGTGTCAGAGAGCACCTGGATTTTGAGGATTCTCAGAAATGCCACTCCAACTCAGAGAATTACCCATGGTTTCTTCTGCTTTCCTCCCATTGAATGCCCTCCTTGCATTTTTACTTTGCTCTCTAGCACTTACCACACAATTTGCAGTTATATATTTGTATTTAATCATTTGCCTAATCACTGCCCCTACCATCAGACTACCATGAGGGCAGAGACCACAGCCATCTCAGTCACCCAACATCCAGGGGAGTGCCTGATCCACACAGTTGTCTTTGGAAGAACACTGCTGTACCTGAAAACATTTTAAGAACATAAATCCACATGTACATTGCATACTGCCTTTTTCTTCCCGGCATTATAGTAAGAAAATACTATTTGGAGGATAAAGAAACAAATGAAGAGGTAATAATACTAACTTGTTCCATCTATGTGATAAGATGGAACCTCCCAGACAGGTGTGGCAGTTCTACCTCTGCAGAGATCCAAATATGCAGAAATAACATTGTTTCTTGTTACATTACAATGTGATTCTAGTGAATTATTTGTATGGTGTTCTATCATCAATGCCTAGCTCAGTGTCTACAGATGGATGATGCCCAGTAAATATTTGTTAAATGACTTAAGTTTGTACATGAAGCTCAAAAACTTTTCGCGAGGGCAAGCAAATATGTATTCTTTTAATAGCCTTTTGTTCTCCGTTACTTTTATACCATGTTCTGTCTTGTACACCTTATTCCCTAGGCCTCAGCAGTGATGATCTTTACTGCTGGTAACAGAAGTGCAATGCAAAGCAGATGCCTGTGTGGTGACATCCTTCTGCCAACAGGATTTGTGTCACGCTGTTGTATGTTGCAGATGAATGTCACCAGCCCAGACATCTGAGCTGTGTGTAGGATGGATGAATGGTCCAAGTCTGACAAAGGTGAGTTCTGTCCAGCTGCTAGTTTCTATTGCCAGGTTTTTGTGTAGTGAAAAATAATTAAGACTTTAAACACCATTAATTCATCCAGTCAGGCAGTTGGTCAGCTAATATTTATTGAGGGACTGCAATGGCCAGATACAATGTTAGGGATAGGAACATACTGGTAATAAGATAGGCTGTCTTCAAGGAGCTTGCTGTCCAGGAAGTGTGAGCCATTAAACAAATAAAAATCTCACTGCTAATTGTACTAAAGCTATTAAAAGCTTAAAAAGCCCTAGCCGGTTTGGCTCAGTGTATACAGCATCGTCCTGCGGACTGAAGAGTCCTGGGTTCGATTCCGGTCAAGGGCACATGCCTGGTTGCGGTCTTGGTCCCCAGTAGGGGGCGTGCAGGAGTCCGCCAATCAGTAATTCTCATCATTGGTGTTTTTATCTCTCTCTCCCTCTCCCTTCCTCTCTGAAATGAATAAAAATATGTTTGTTTGTTGTTGTTTTTTTTAAAAGCACAAAAAGGATAATTTGAGAGATAACCAGGAGGGACCTGCTTTAAATTGGATGGCTGACAGGTAGGCTGAGGATAGATGTCTGCTCATCACTACTACATTCTTTCTCCTTGGTCTTCTAGAAAGACTTAATAATGAAATTTCAATCTTTGACCCCCAGTCATTGTTACCTTCCCACTCTCATATATGTTGGAATTCTTCAAAAGTAAGAATTGGATCTTCACCTTTATTAAATATGTTTACACACAGTTTTCTAAAGAAACTTAAGACAGCATAGTACAGAACTGGTAAGGAAGCTGCAACTAAGCATACATGGTGATTATAATTCAAATGAAAATTGAAAGCATTCCCTCTGTGCCAGCATTGTGCTGAACATTTTACATATTATTTTCTTTCATGTTCAAGCTAGGACATAGATATGATCTTCATTTTATTTGTGAGAAAATTAGTTAAGTACCTGGCCCAAGGTCAAGCAGCTATGAAATAAAAGCTGGAATTTGACTCCAGGCTTGTCTAATCCTAAAATTTTAATTTTACATTCACTCTCTCCATATGTTTATTATACCATCTTCCAATCTCCTTTCAAGCATGCCTTTATATATGTGGGCTTAGCTTTTGGTTTTCCATTTGGAAAAGGGTTTTGGAATAATTTTTCTTTTAGGTAGGGGCTTGGAGGTATTTTTCTATTTCTCTTAGTTTATTTGTTCTTGAAATCCCTGTTTCCTTTAGTTTGTTATTTGCATTAAATCATATGAAGAATGTTCATGAGTTACATCTAGTATTTATTACTAGGAAATAAACTATAATTACCTATTTTGTTAAAAAATTACTGAATAGCCGTCTAAAGATGGGTCAAGCCCAACCGATCAACCAGCTAGTGATTTTCCATCAGCTTAAAGTATTTACCGTTCCCTTGGGCCAAATTTCATTCCACAAGGAACTGAGGGCCAAGCCTAATTGGAGAATAAATCTCAGACATGCATCATGAGGAGTATAGATTTTATTTTATTTTCTACAAATAACTTGTCATGGAGGTGCCTTGAACTTCAGGAAAAAAATTGGAGTTGTGCAGACAGAAGTGTAAGTAAGATAGAAAAGTATGAACCCTTCCATCTTTTTCTTTTAAACAATTTAAAATTCAGGTTGTGTACCCTTCTTTTAAAAGTGCAGACCGGTCTGCAACTCCAAAGGCCACAAAATGCCATCGAAATAAAAATGGATGCCTAACCTTTGAGGCAGTGCCAACCGGGCTACAGTCACTCTGACCTTCTCCAACATAATCCTTTTATAACAGGTTTGTCATTCCCTTATTTGAAGTGCTTTTAAATATTATATAATAGGCAAAAACATCTTGTTTTAACCATATGTCATTATTTAATGGAACAGTACAAAGCAGGTGTATGTGCTCAGGTAAAATAAAATTATCAAAAGGCTAAATATTGGAGGAGGAAATTGGATATTAAACATTAAATCAAACTAACATGTACATTGATTTGTATTTTCACATTCAGAAGGAAAAATTCACTAACACTCATCTATTTTCCATGTCAGAGAAGAGCAATTAACTGCACGGCATGATTCATTCCAAACTATAGTTTCTCTGCATTTGGCTTGTAATTATTTTTTTTTTCTTTTTAATCTTTGGAAACTGGCTTTGTTTCCTTCTCCCATTTAATTTCTCCATTTTATGTAAAGCCTATTGACTTCAAAATTATCTCTGGGTGGGACAAATTAAGACAAGGCTGTAGAAATCAATGAGCATCGAGATATTTGTAATGTTTGCTTTCTGCTTGAAGCCAGTTCCTATAAATTAGAAACCACTGGGATGACTGAAAAATCTACGGGTAGGTTCCTTTATACTTTTTTTTTACATCAGGAATTTAAAACCTAAGCCATGGCAATGGTTGCTTAAAACTCCAATACAATCTCACTTTGAAGGGAACAATTTTCAGCTCAACTAAATGGGTTTAGGAAAAAGAAAAAAGAGAAGGTGATTTGAAAAGGAACTTAGTTGGTCATGAGTAGTAAAAAATATTTTAGTAAATATTATATTTTTTCTTATTTTTAAAAAGTGGCAGTGGCCCTTAGCCACATCAAAAATTTTAAAAAATTATAAATTCATAAAGATGCCTCTAATTCTAATCCAACCCCACATGGATCTTCTCTGCTTTCTCCCACTGAGCATTTGTGTCTTTCTCCCACAGTAAAAACCTATGCATTCCACAACATCAATATATTAACTAATTTGTTCCATCCTGCAATGTACCACAACAACAAACCTATTAAGTTAATATTTCTTTATGGTTCTGTGTCAAGAAGTTTGATGTCTGGATATTATATTTTGAAGCTGAAAATATTACTAAATTGGCAGTTTTCATCAGAAATAGATCTGGGGAAAGCACACAGTTCTTTTTACTTCCTGATTCATTTTATTAAAAAAAAAAAAAAACAAAAAAAAACAACAGAGAAACATTTAACAAAGCTGCATGTTTCTTCACGTATCAATTTAGTGGAGAAAATCAGAATAATTGGAAAAAAATATATAGTATGTTTATTCACGTGTCTCTTCCATATAGTATTCTGTGTGCTGCTAATAAACAAATTATTTCACAGCCAATTAATACATTTGGTAAATACTAAATTAAATGTATTTATTGTCCCTGTAGAGCAGGCGTCCTCAAACTACGGCCCATGGGCCACATGCGGATGTTTTTGCCGTTTTGTTTTTTTACTTCAAAATAAGATATGTGCAGTGTGCATAGGAATTTGTTCATAAATTTTTTTAAACTATAGTCCGGCCCTCCAACAGTCTGAGGGACAGTGAACTGGCCCCCTGTTTAAAAAGTTTGAGGACCCCTGCTGTAGAGAGTCAGGGTCTCTTAATATGTTGACATAATAATAAGGGGGAGTATAAAGGTGCGCATACAAGGTCCCCAGACTTTATTTCCTCATGAAATTTCCTTCAAAACACAAAGCGATTATTACAGTGTGTGGTTTCACATTTATACGGTCATTTAGCGACTACCCCCTCCACTAAATGACTGCTCGTGCAGGGCAAGAACCTTGTCTATTGTTCCTTGTCATTTCATGTCCAGTGCCCAGCATAGTGCAGGGCACATGTGCTTTCAATGACTTCAGGATAGAGCTTTACAATACCCACCCGTCTCCACACATGGCTCTCTCTACCCCTCTTCTCTGTGTTTTCTGTTTCCTCTATTGCACTTAAGATCATCTGATATAAGATATATATTATCTAGGTGATTGTTCATTTTTTTGTCAGCTCTGTTCATTCTGCCAGCTAGCATTAAATCAGAGCCTGGCCTGTAGTAGGTCCTCAATAAATATTTGATTGGTTAATGGTACACCATCAGTTTTCATCCATTTGGTCATAAAAAGAACCTTAAAAATTAGCAATATTCTCTTAGTTCTTTTTCTAACATTAAACAATTGCTCTCTCATTGATCAGAAAACATTCCAATCGGAGACCAAAAAAAAAAAAAAAAAAAAAAAAAAGATGTAGACATTGTTCTTCTAGTTATGGTTTGGGGTCAATAAGTAACAGACCTAAAAAACTGTAAGTATATCCATTTGTGGTATGTATGTGTGTGTGTATTTGTATGTGTGATTGTCAGGTTCTTTAGGTATAATTTACATATGATACTGTTTGCCCTTTTTAATGCATAGTTCTGTAAGTTTTGGCAAAACCTATATAATTATGTAGTCATCACCATAATCATGATATAGGTATATTTCCAATCACCCCCAAAATTGCCTCATGCTCCTTTACCATTCATCTCCTCCTCCTCCCTTCCATTGTCCCTGCCAGACAAATAACCACTATTTGACTTGTCCTTATGGTCTTGCCTTTTCTAGAATGACCATATAAATGAAACCATACAGTGTGTAGCCTTTTGAGTTTGGCTTCTGTCTTCTAGCATATTGCGCTTGAGGTTTACCCATGTTTACTGCATATATCAGCAGTATATCCTTTTTTATTGCTGAGTAGTTACCATGTATGAATGTACAAATATTTGTTTATCCTTTTAACTGTTAAAAACATTTGAATTACTTCCAGTTTTTTGGAAATTATGAATGAAGCTACTATATATATTTGTGTACAGGTTTTGTGTGGGTGTATATCTTCATTTCTCTTGGATAAATACCTAGGAGTAGAATGGCTGGGCCATATAAGTGTAAACTTCACTTTTTAAATAAACTACCAAACCATTTTCTGATGTGGCTGTACCACTGTGTATTCCCACCACTAGCAATGCATGGAATTTCTAGTTGCTCTGCATCCCTGTCAGAATTTTTATTTTGAAGCATTCTAATAGGTGTGTGGTGGTATATTGTGATTTAAACTTGTATTCCTATAGGGACTGATAATTTTGAATAACTTTTCATGTTTTTTTCTCTATTTGCATCTATTCTTTGTGAAGTTTCTATTTAATATATTTGCCCACATTTTTAAAATTGGGATGGTTGTTTTCTTATGGATATTTGAAAGTTCTTTACATATTCTGGTGAGCAATTCTTTATCATATATCTGATTTCCAAATATTTTCTCCCTCTCTATGGCTTGTCTTTTTATTCTCTTAACACTATGCATTGAGCTTTTGACGCCAAATGCTTTTTCTAACAGAGTATCTTCTTGTGAATTGGAGATAGCAGATTAAACCTCTTTTAGTGGAGGTAACCCTTTGTACATCAATATACATATTGATTCCATGTTAACTCTGCTCAAGTCTATGAGGGACAGAGTTGAGATAGTTGCTTTTACAATCATCCATTTTATTTAGAAATTTGGCTTGCTGTATCATTCAATCAAAAATTCAGATTGCATCTCTAACCCTTATCCTCAACATAGGTGGATGTGTGGCCTATTTATTAAGATGTAAACTTTGAAAATGGACAAACCTGGCCTCCAGATTTTATCTGGATCCACAGTTACCAGCAGGATTTATCTAAAAGTAGAGGCCCAGTGCACAAAATTCGTGCACGGGTAGGATCCCTAGCAGCTGCTGGTTACTGCCTGGGGCCTCCCTTCCCCAGCTGCTGGCTGTTGGCTGCCTACTGGGGCCTCCCTTCATTCTGCGCCACCCTCTGGTGGTCAGTGCTCATCATAGCGAGTGATTGAACTCCACTCCTAAGGGGACACTTTGCATATTAGGCTTTTATATAGAGAGATGGTACAAATAAAGAAAAACTGGCTAGTGGGTTTTAAAATCCTCATTTTTAGATCCACTAAATTAGTATACATACTAGTATTTGTAAGAATTCATTCAAAATCCTCTTGTATCTCTAATATCACTGAACTAGGTAAATATATCAAAAATGTGGTGGGAGGGAGGATAACGGGACAAATTATTAAACTTTGTGAGACTTTGGTATTAAGTGACCATGCTTTCAATTTTATTGTATTAACTGTAAGCAGTAAGATGATAATCTGTCATATCAGAGATTTTATAGGTTTCAAATCTCTTAGTGTGGGAAGTTTTATTTGTTCTGAGAAAATTACTTGGATAGTGCTAAGTGGTATAGAAGAAAATGCACAAGGTGAGGAGATAAGAAGCCAATAACTAAGCTAAGATCAATAGTAACAATTGTTAATGTTTGGAGACTACCGTGAATCAGACATGAAAGAAGTGAAAATAACTTCTGTGAATAACATTATATGTTCGACAGATGGTGGATTGGAGCAGAAATATATTATGATTTCCTAAAAAGGCAAGCAGTCCTCCCAGATGTGACTTCCTGGTAACCCTATTGAATGTGAGCATATCTAATCACTGAGAAGAGAGTATTGTTCATCTTGTAATGCCCAAGAGATAGGACATTGTGGGTGGTGGAGCTTCAGTGTGAAGGTCCCATGGCAAGCCCGGGTATGTTCTGAAGATGGAGATACTGGCTATATTTGACTTGAAGTTATGAAACCTAAGAATAATTTAAATAACATTCCTTGTTTTAATTTTTAGGTTTACATACAGCAGGTAATTTACTTGTCACACAGATCACCTAGATGAGAGAGTTCCAGTGCACACACTTTGATTCCTCGTCATGTCATTCATCAATAAATGAACACTGGTTTCATACATGAATTAGGATAATATGAGTTCACCCTGAAAGACATAGACTTCCATTCCTCCATGGAGTCATTTCTTCTCAATAATCATGTTTATTTGTTTTTTGGTGTGTGTGTGTGTTGTTGTTGTTTTTTTCCCTAACTTAAGCTGTCTCATCCTTTTATCAACATTTCTTTAAATTGACTGTAAAGTAACTCACCTTTGTTTTTAACTGTCTCAGGCTAGAGACTAATTCCTGAGGTTAGCATACTAGTTATATTATTTCCCTAAGATGCACTAAAATAAATAATTGTGAAAATAAAATTTGTTTGTGCATGGACCTACAATTACCTTGCAAACCACACTTTGTAAACACCGCTCTGTACCTCGGCAGCTTTAAAAATGTAATGCCACCCTTGGAAAAGCCAGCTGACCTTCCCCAGTGACACAAGCTCGTTAAGTGCTTTTTACATTAGGAAATTATGTACTACATAATAACATGACGAGGCAGATCACACAACTAGTCTCTCAGGTCCTCTTTTTCTTCTGTGGAAAATTAAGCCTTTTTCAACTCTAAATGATACATACTTTACTAGAAACAACTATGTGTGGCACATATGAAGAACAGGAGAAAAAAAAAACACAACACGGACAATCTGTGACCTGATAGAATTGAGTTAACCTCTCTAACCTCCATCTTCTTATCAGTAAAATAGATGGACTCATTAATGTCTTAGGGTTGTTGTAAGGAGACTGGAAGTACTAGAGCGATGGGAGAAAAATCAGAGGGTGTGATGTTCCAACAGCAGTTGAGTATGGTGGCCAAGAAGGAGTGATAAACATTGTCTGATGCTACTGAGAAGGACACGAGTGACCATGGGTTAATGACATGGCAGTCATGGATTATTGATTGAAGTTGGAATGCACTGGACTGAAAAGTGAGAGAGAGGTGGAAAAGTCACCATAGAGATCTTGAAGAGATTTGGCAGAAAAGAGGAATTAAAAGAAGAGAATACTTGGTAAGGTGTACGGGGTGAAGTGAGGTTGGCTTGCCTTGTTTATTTTTAAGAAAGTAGAGCCTTTGAGATGTTCAAATGCTGACAGGAAGGGACCAATAGAAAAGGACCAAAGGAGATAATCAATATAGTGAAATCCCCAAAAGGGGGGCAGGATTAGCCTTAGAGAGGAGGGGGACATCTTTTCTATTAAAACTTAAATAAAGGAGCAAAAATATAAAAAATAAATAAATAACATTTCTCTTGGGATGTAGTTTCTTGGCCATCTATGTTGAGCAGCAGTTTGGAAAACTACAAGTGTCCTTAAGCTTTTCTTCCCCTTGCTCTCTTTCGCACCTCTCCTTTTCTGAAGCGATTGAGAAAGAAATTGAACTGAACTACACAGTAATGGGAAGACTAAGAGCAACTTTATCAGGAGCTGAAGAAATTAACACTCTCAGGAAATATGAACCTTCCATCCCAGGTTCTTGTCCAAGCTGCTGTGAGCATGGCAGGGCAGGAGCACACACCTTCTGGGAGCAATGAAGGGAAGAGGTTTGCTTAGTTTAGTGCAACCTAGAAAACAGGGAGGACCTTGTCCATACCAAACCGAAAAGATTCTCTGTGGCCATTAGTATGGCTCAGTGGCAATTCCCACCCACTCTGATTGGTTACTGTCCAGTCGTTCCAGTTTGTGAGATATTATGACTCTTCCCCCTGTCTGCAAAAACGTACAGAAAGAGCATAATCAGACACACACTCACATATTAAATCAAGACGGATTTCTGTTCCTCCCACTTCTAGTTTGTGAGGCATAGGGTTTTTGAGTTGCAAAGAAGGGCTTGAAATTATTCTGCTCCTCTTTTGGAGACTAAAACATTATGGGGATTCTTCTATCACCCATATCCTGATTGCCCCAGGCACCACTAACACCATACTGGGGCTCAGAGCAATCAGATGCCTTCACCTTTGATTCATTCCTAGTTTGCATGCCTACTCTTTATCTCCCTTTCTAAAATGTCTGCCAATAATCAAAGTAAATTAGAGGATAAATCAATGAGTGGCGATGGTGACCAAGTCAGGAAGTCAGAATCAGGCAAGCTGCTTTCGTTGTCAACTTGTGACAAGTATTTGTTATGTACAGGTTACTATATAATATAGACTTTGGATACAAAATAAGAGCAGTAAATGGTATATCTGTAAATTCCAGACCTACAGGTGTGCTCCTGAAGGGGGTCCATGGATAGAGCAACCTGCAGGATCTTATTTAATCAATTTAAAAATTAAGCTTGGGATCAATAATTTCAAAAATATTTCAACAAAATATAAATAAAATATGTAGTGTGCTATTGAATTATAATGAGACATTTTTATATCACCACTGATAAAATAAAATAGCATTGGCATGGCAGTCATAGTTCATAAGTGAAAACACAGTTTAATGAAATGGCATGTTATGAACTATAGCATATTGATTTGTAAACGATCTTATTTAAAGCAAGTTGCCATGCTCTTTGGCTTTTCATAGTCAGCAGCTGTCTTATTTTATGTTTCGCTGAATGATGCGGTGAGATTTGTGTTTGAAGCCTCATAAGTCAAAGAGAGAGGGAAAGAAAAGAGGCAACGTATGTGTGAATGGCTCCAGAGCATGACATCGTTGTTAGGACTCAGGGTAGAATAAACTTGCCATCTTCCAAAGTTTAGGATGTAAGATTAAGTTTTATGAATTTATTGTGTATATTTGTGCCTTCATTAAAGAGACTTCATGCTAATATCCATAGCAAATAGAATTTTAAATTAGAATCTTATTTATAGTTTTAATTTCCCATTTATAATTCTGTTCTAACATTTTATGGTAACATTAAAAATGATTGATTGATTGAGAGAGAGAGAGAGAGAGAGAGAGAGAGAGAGAGAGAAACCAATATTGATTTGTTGTTCCACAAATTTATGCATTCATTGTTTGCTTTTTGTATGTGCCTTGACCAAGGATCAAACCTGCAACCTTGATGTATTGGGACAATTCCCTATCCCACTGAGATGCCAGGCCTGGGCTATGATGAGAGTAAGGAGCTATGCCTAGTTAATTTCCTCACAAGTTTAAACATCTAATTAAAACATATGTTTTTCATATGCTTAATGATAAGAGATAAGAAATATTCATAGGAGTCTGTGTGTACTCCCTCTTTCCAGGATATGTATGATCTTTTAGAGAGATAAAGATAAAACGTTACACATTGTAAACTTGGAAGGGGTTATTGTATATCATATTAGACCTGAGAAATGTCATGTTACAAATATGATTTCACAGTACTGTACTAGGTATCTAATACCTAATTTATCTGTGATTTGAGAATCAATCAACATTTTAATATGAAGTTTGCATTTTTAATTTGAATTTTGAGGCTCATTGAATTTATTTATTCTTAAATATCAACTAATAACCCTGTAAATATTATTCTGTCAAAACAAAAACACATTAAAAAAAGAAGGCACATTCTTTTGGATAACTTCTTCACCTTGTTCATTTATAATAAATTTGTGGGTAAATTGAAATTCCATTTTTATTTGTTCACATGATGTTATTGGTTCAACTTAGTTACTGTATACTTAGGTAGATAGACAGATAGAGGAATAGTAGAGAATATTATGGTTAATCAGCTTCCCACTAACTTATTCTCATGAAAATAAAGTAACCTTGCAGTTCCAATACACTTTTAACAGTTTACGTAATCTTTCTTTGGTCTATCTGTGTGTAATGATATATCATTCTCTGGCTCCAGACAGCAAGGGACTCTGCTGCATTGTTGATTAAAATAAATTACTTAGTTTATATCCAAATCATTAAAGAATCAGCTTGTTTCTGTATATTCTCTGTCAGTTCCACACTCCCTTGATGTAAAACCCCAAAGACCCAACTTGGAGAAATGGTATGATGTCTGAAAGTGGATGAAAGGAAATTTCTTTTCAGTTTCCCTGGAGACATTGTAATCTGATATGCTAGAAAAATCACTTTAAGAATATATGATGGATTAGAATATTATTTGTCAGCATTGCACGGACAGTAGTTTTATATAACATCTCTGTACATACATGCTTTTGATCTAAGTAGTATGTAAGATGTGTCAAGCAGTTATAAAATATTTACCTGACTATAGAAGATACGTTTTCCCTTAGAAAAAATTGACCTCATACCCTCTGCTGCTATGAATGCTGCCTAAGGCTGTCACCTCACTGGGAGATGGGGATAATACATTGTATACCATACACTGGTCCTCAGAGCCATCCCATTGTATGGAGTTTTCCTAGGTTCACAGTTTTCGGGCAGATCTGCTTTAAATACTAATTATGGCCAGTTACCTATGCTTTTCTGTTCTACTCTCATTGGAGACTTTGGCTTTCTCCTATGACTTTATTTTTAAACTATCTTGTCATCTAAAATTCTGATATGCTATGTTAAAAAGTTATTTTTATTCCCTTGTGTTACTATACGTTTGACTGATTTTTCCCCCCAGAATCAACTCTGTTTACTAGCTAGGTTGACATTGTGCAGATCAGAAGTCATAAATTACTGCCCCTTGGACCAGCTGTATCTCACAGATGTGTGTCATTACACTGAACAGAATTATTAAAAAATTGAATTAGATGCCAGCATTTATAAATGGGGTGATTGCATTTAAAAATTTCTGCTTTCTGGCTTCTCTCCCTTTTGCCCCAATCTTATTTTTATAAAACTTACTACTGGCATGTTTTACTCCTTTCCCTTGCAACCTTGTCTCTGTAAGCATATGAGCTTTGGACCTCTGATCTAGAAGGACAGACCCATCATCCCACACATGAACATTTTGGACAAATTATTGACTTAACATTTCATAAAATTTTCTCTATTGAGCAGTGGTCTGAGAACATCTTTGGCGATAGTATAACTGACCTTTCTATCTATTAAAACTCTACCTATCTACAAAACCATTCCAAAATGAATCTCTTCCATTGATCTCTTTCTTATAACCCTAATCAACATTCATTGAACACAAATGAGAGAAATTTGGGGCAAGGGCCAAGATACAGATATTAAGATATATAACGTGTGCCATCAGAGTGCTTGCAGTTCAATAGGAAAGTCAGTTATCTGAAAGAATAACTGCAATAAAATTTTATCAGTACTACTTTAATAGTAGCCCTCACCGATTGAATATTTTAAGTGCTAGGCATAGTAACGGTGTGTGTGTCTGCATCCACTATCTCCACTTCCTCGCTTCCCATTTGCTCTTCAAACTACTCCACTCAGCCCAGGTTCCACACTGCTCTGCAGAAACAGCTCTGTGCAAGGCCATCACCTGTGTCCATCTTTCTAAATCCGGGACTCAGACTGCATGGCCAGGAGCACGTTATTCATATCCTGCTCCACAGTCACCTCCTCTGTAAAACTATGACAATATCAGCACCCATCGTGTGCATTATATGGGATAATCCACGTGAGGATGGATCCAATGGGATACCTTGAGGATTGTGGTGATAATCCATGTAAACCTTTAAAACAAGGTTTGTAAGATAATAAGGGTACAGTACGTAGTTATTCTTGTTATTGTTATTATTAATTACACATTACTACTATTACTAGTTATCCTGGCACCAGTATTTGACACAAATGTGCATTCCCTCCTTCTTGAAACACTTTCTGCCCTGGTTTGCCGTTTCTGACGTCACACTCTCCTGGTTTCCGTGTAATGCGACTGGCTCTGGTTTTCTTTTCTGGCTCCTCCTTGTGAGGTGCGCAAATAACTAGAGGGCCCCAAGGCTTGATACAGGGCCTCCTTCTCTTTTCTGTCTACTCTCTCTCCGTAGTAATCATATCTATTCTGTGGCTTTAGATGCCATCTTTGTTCTTATGAGTATAAAATTTATATCTCCATCCCAGACTTTTCCCCTAAACCCCAGGCTTGCATATCCAAGTACCTCCTCCCTATATCATTAGGCATCTCCAGTTTGAACTCCTGATTCCTTTCACATTTTGACTCTTCTTCCCATTTTGACTCTTTCTCCAGAGTCCATTCTCCACAAAGTAGCAGAATTACTTGTTTTTAAAGATTCAAGTCGCTCAGTGCATTTCTGTTGGTTGACTGATTGCTGTGAGCACCATCTATTTGCTGACATTTCTGCTGAGGTGTGACAACTGCTTACTCTCACTGCATCTTTGGGGAGATAGAATTCAACAGCACTCACGGTTTCCACCTACTCTCTGAGCTTATAATTTGCTGCTGAAATTCTAGAAGAAAAAAGAATTGTAACCATCAAAGATGATTGACCATCAGGGGCTCCAGCGAGTGGTTTTATTTGTGAAGTCCATCTGAATTGACTATATCTGTTTACAGCAAATCTGAGGCTGTAACTTACTTTGTATTCATGTACCATAAAGTCTGCTGGTGTAAAGAGTAAAAAACTCAGACAATGAGCTGCTTGTTTTGTCAATGTTTATTAGATCAGATAGTTGATTTAAATTTATTTTCTGATTGCCTTGTTGAACTAATGTTGTGTAAATAGAACCTATCAGAAGCTTAAACCTTCTTCCAGTGATTCTCAAACCTGTCCTTCCTGAGACCTTCTTTCAAGACTCTGTGATAAGTAGGTATGAATATGCATAAATGAATGAGTCCTATTAATGTGTAAAACGTATAATCAAATGAGTGCTCTCATACGGCTCATCCTGCATCATTTCTCCATAAGAATCTAAGGCTGTATTATGTGTAAGAATGTAAGGAACCTACTTAGTATAGAGTTGGTTGGGGGTGCAGTGTACTTCACAGTATTTTAAAAATATACCTCAACCCACTTTGCTGAGCATGGAATGGGTTATGTTATATGATAATAATTCTTCACATAATAAGCTTTGTGCATATACCATTTCTAAAATTCTCAGTTACAAAGAAAATAAAACTAATGTACATGAAATCTGTCTTTGATATTTAGGGGGAAATGATTTATCTACATTAAGAAGTGAAGTTCAAAGCCTATCCTTCACTCTTTATTGATAACTCAAATATTATTGGTATACATTCTCTTTTTATCATTGCTGTACCTAATCACACTTATAAGTGGTATGTAATACAGATTAGGATTGGATCAAAACCCCTGACATCCATGGCATAGAGCATTGCGCATCTGTTGGCCTTGCTGGCCATGGAGGTGCACTGGCAGATGAGCAAGCTCATGTCCCCTTCTCCTGTGAAAGTGTAGAGGCAAGAAAAGAAAAAGCATAAAATTAAAGTTGTCTGTGGAAGATTGGGGTGATCATACTAAAACCTGAATTTGGATGGCTGACCCAGGAAACTGATGAGAAAAAGAGAGGAAAAAGGCAATAATTTTACACTCCTCAAGGCTCACACAGATGTGCCAATAACCCTCTCCCCCATAGTTATCATGCTGATTGGGAGAGATTCCCACGCATACCTAACTCTTTCAAATATAACACGTTTTCCCTTTTGTGAAGTCTGTCTGAATTGACTATATCTGTTTACAAATGTATAAGTTGTGGATAACTGGTAATCTGATTTACATAGGTCTGAGAACCTCAGGGGCCATGTGCTGACTGGTCTATATTATTGTAGGAGTTATTTTATGGCTCTAATTCTTTGTGCAAACTGAACTAGAGAACTGAAGCAGTTGTTTTGAATTGTCTTGTCATTACCCCCATCTCTCATGTATAGACTCTGTCAATGTCTGTAAAATGGTTGGGTTGTCTATGGGGAAAAAGAGAGGAGCAAAATACAACCTAAAACCAAAGTGTAAAGGTAAAAGAGCACAGAATAGCCACTCAGGCCCATGGTTTGGTTCTGAAGATGGTGTTTAGAATTGTTTGCAATAATTATTTTTTATCGTGGGGATTTTTTTTTTTTTTTTGACACTGAAAGATGAGGACAGTGGTTGGAATGCCAACTCTGGAGTGAGTGGTCAAAAGTCGAGAAGTTGTAAAGTAAGAATGTGTATGAATGAATTTAAATATGTTTCAGATGAGACAAAACAAGATCTTTCTTATAGAAAACAAACCCCAAAAAGCCCATTTTATTTGGTTCAAAAAAGGAAGAGGCTGTTTTCTAGAGGGCTTGCAAGTTGTGCCACTATTGTTTTGACATATCATTCTCCAGTAAAAGCTGTGAAGACCCTATATTCAGAATAGCTAAGAGAAATACCTTTCAAGCTCACCTTTTAAACTGATCTTAAAAACATTTTACCAGCTTTTATTCTGAGCAATATATTCTTAAGAAATTTTCCTTTGCACTTCCAAACAGGAGACTTCTTTTCATAATGTACCATATTGACTTTGTTATCTAAGCTCAGCACCATTCAAACTCAGAGGCCTGCTTATCTAAAGGGCTTAATTACAACTGAATATTTACTGGAGAGAGTTTGAAACTTCACTTTCAGAATATTGTCCAATATGTTTTCCATTTATTCTGAGTAAAATACTACAGAGAGTACCAGGCCAACAGCTTTCTTTATCTCCCACCATAATCCACTCCTCTTGTTATATTTAAGTATTACTTCTATTGAAGGAGGCAAGGCTTATGGGACTGACTTGAATCAGACTCAGCCATCCACCGCTATTTAGGAAAAGCTAGGCTGCCTGCAACATTGGCCACCATATGCTCATCCCCCTGATGTATTCCTTATAATTCTTCTGGATCGTTTCTGCAATATTTTTTTAAAAGAAAGGGGAATTGCTATAATGAAACATATTAAAATTCTTAGCAATGTTTTGCATACATTCTTCTCTAAAATGTCACTGTCAGCTTTTTGGAGAAACAGGGTGATGCACACAAGATAAAATATTTAAGTATCAAATTATTAACTCAGAAGAGGAAATCTGCAGACATTATCAGAAATAACAGGCACTGTTACTCTGAGCGCTAAGATGTCAACAAGTTTCTTAATGCTTCAGTGGTTTTAGAAGTATTTGCTCTTGTTCTGCCTTTAGCCACTACCAATAGAATTTATAATTGGAGGCTTGTTGCAGTTATGAAATATCTGTGAGTTTATCATCAAGAGAATGACTTCAAAAACTCTGAATGGAAATGTAGATGTGCCTTGTGGATAAATTCCATCTGCCTGAATTCCCTTTCCTAGTGAACAGTTTTCGGTGCCTCTTCTGAAATCATGGAAGGTTCAAGTTGGAAGAAAGCTTTGAAATTATTTTTTTGACCTCTTCCTTTTACAGGAAGGAACCTACAGCTTGGTGAAAAGAAATGGGTAGATACAAAGAGTGAATTAAATCTCCCGAAGGTAAATTGTGAAAGGCTACTACAACTTCAGTAGTTCATCACAGGTATAATAAAGATCTAAGAGCAGTTCTATGTAGACCAGACAAGTTGGGTAAAGAAGTAGACTTCCTTGTGTTACACTCTTTGGTCTCTCAGGGGAAGGACCTGAAGTTTCTGCCAAGCTCACCTCAATCTACGGGTTAAGAGAGCAAGAGGGAACTATTTTGTTATTACGCAGTTCCTCCCCATGCTCTCACCTTCTCCTAGTCTCTGCCCATCTGGCACTCCTTCTCTAACCCCTCAGTGTAGCAGCTGACACAGCAAAAGTTGCCTTTTTGTGAGTTTTTGGTTGCTGTCTTTTGCTTTGCTTCTCACCTCAACCTCATCCATCATCACATGATCCAATTAAACTCATAGCTTCAAAAGTGGGAAATCTTGTAAAATGCATTCAGCAAACAAATCTGAGTTAGTACAATTCTGAAGACATCCATTCACTGAGAGTGAGAACCCACTCAGCCTTGTGAAAAGAAAAAGGAAAAAAAAAAAAACGGCAAGGAAAGAAAGGAATAGCATTAGGCTGGTCAGTGATCATTTGTTAGCTAAATGTAGGTAAAATTTTTCTGGTAATGACTTTGAAAGGCAATGGATTTTATCAACAGATTTTTGTGGGAAGAAAGATGTTCCCCCTTTGAAAGTAAATCTAAATGGAAATACATTAAGCCACTTTTTTCACCAAAACTAACTGAGACAAGAAAATATCTCTACCTCCCATACAATAAGTGACCATTAATTATATGTTTTCCATATTTTGAAGCAAAATTCCTATAGAAAGCTGGTGTTAGGTTTGATCTCTCAAAATCTTTTCTAGATCTACTTTTTTTTTTTCAGAAACGTAAATTGTCCTGAGAGTGTAATTGAGAAAAGTACTCTTAGTGTTTTATGTAGTGAACTTTTGCTAGGGAATTCATTCCAATCCTTCTCTTGTCATGTTGCTGCTCAGAAAAATATCATCTTTATTTGTCTATCCAAATAGATTTCTAGAAGAGCAGAAAAGGGGAGTATGTGAGAGGGGAGAGGGAGAGGGAGAGATATAAAGAGTAAAATAGCCACTTTAATTGTGATTATCCATTGTTCTGAAAGAAGGTAGAATTTAGTCAAGATAATATTACCTACACCCCAAAATGTCTTCTGGTCAAACCTGGATCATCATTACTTTTCTTATATGTCCATTACCTCTTATAATCTGAATAACCAAAATGACCTTATAGTCTTTGCAGGCAGCCTAGATAATGATGCTTCTCCATTCAGGGGGAAAGAGCTATCTGCTGAAACACAGACACACACACAGACACACACACACACACACACACACACACACACACACACACACACACAAACACATCTGCTTCTCCAAGTTCATTTATTCAATAAACGTTTATCAAACATGTGTGATACTATGTGTGATACATGTATTATATTGGACTTCAAGTGCTCAGTGTGAACAAAACATACATGTTTTGTCAAAGATTCAGGTCGTAATTCCTTTTGTAGAAGATCCAGTTCATGAGAACCCTGCTTTTAGCACGGGCAGAGTTCAGTAGTGCGGTTGAACCAAACAGTTGAAGGCTCACATACCAGTGGAAGTTAAATGACAATTCAGCAGTGACCCTGAGCTTCTGCTGCCTGGAAACATTTAATGGTGTTACCCAGGAAATAGCATGACACTGGACAAAGGGGCATCTGTTTGCAACTCTAACCTCGACAAAGAAGCAATTCTTCTTGCCAAAGGGAGTAGAATAAATCCCTTCCCTTTGCCCCAGCATGCTCCACACCACTGATCTGGCAGAGAATGCCGAATGCTCACACTAGACAGAAGGCTGTAGGGTCAACCAAACCAACAAGAGTCACACCAGGGGTTAACAAGGAACGCAGGAAGCCAGCACTTTGCTGAGCGTATTGGGCAGAAGAAAAACGTTGGAGTCCTTGATAGAGGCAGTACCCAGCACAATCTCAACAGCCGAGAGTAAAATCATCTACCACTAACTCAGACTGTAGAAAGGATGAGCCAGCCCATCTCACTCAGGACAGCCTGGGAAAAGAGTGGCCCTGGCCACAAAAAGGAGGATCAGCAGAGCCAAGGCCGGACAAGCTGTTCTTGCTTTAGTGGTGTGGCATTGTGGCTAGACCTAGGACTGAATTCCAGCGCTGTCACTATCCCGCTGTGACATTGTGAAAGTCACTGAACCCCTCTGAAACTTAGGGTTTTTGCCTGTAAAACAAGCTTACAAGATCGTGAGAATTAGAGAAAGTGAATATAAATAAGCCCTTCAACAAATGGCAGCCACGTTTATTTTGAAGTGTGTATTCAATCATCACATGAATCCCGTGGTAATTTTCTTGAAGTCCCAACATGTTTTTGCTGCTAAGGTGTCAGATGAGAATGCCTGCCTTACAGATGTCTTTAAATGGCTTATTTGTGCCTAAATGTGGTAAACCTGATGATGCCCCTTATTATATACTAACAGTTGACCCTTGAACAACACAGGTTTGAACTGTGGGCATCCACTTATACATAGTTTTGTTTCAATAAATACATACAGTATTATAAATATATTTTCTCTATCTTATGATTTTCTTAATAAAATTTTCTTTTCTCTAGCTTACTTTATTGTAAGGACATACAGACAATAGAGTGATGAAGGCCTGGGAGGGGCAGGTGCGGGGTGGAGGAGGTCAATGGGAAAAACAAACAAAGGGAACATCTGCAATACTTTCAACAATAAAGATAAATTTTAAAAAAATAAATGTATGCTAAAATAAAATAAATGAAAAGAATATAGTATATAATACACATAGTATACAAAATATGTGTTAATCGATCATTTATATTATCAATAAGGCTTTCCAGCAACAGTAGGATATTAGTAGTTAAGTTTTGGGGGAGTCAGAAGTTCTATGTGGATTCTCAACTGTGCAGAGCATTGGCACCCCTACTTATGTGTTATTCAAGGATCAACTGTAGTTATATGTTTATCTGTCTCCCTCCCATCTCTTATCTCTGCCCCCTCCATATCAGAAGCTCTTTAGGCTCAGACCGCTGCGTCATTCATCTTTGCCCCCAGGGACTATCATAGTTTCTACGTAAACTAGGTACCAAGTGAAATTTAATTCTTTGTATGCCTTTCTTTCATCACATTGTTCTATATTTTCATCCATTTTTGACTGGAAAAATCAGACCACAAGAAAAGTGAAGTGTTTTATGTGTGTATAAATGTGTGTGTGTATTTGTTTATAGAAAATAGACCTCACTATTAAGGTCTGGGTGTCTACACATGCTAAGGATTTGTGAGCTCTTTCTATTTGTTGAAAGGAATACCTACAAATGAAACTTTTGCAGATGTTTATATATATTAAATGCTAATAATAGCAAAAATTGAACTATACTCCCTTGCTGTGCTTCAAAAATAAAATGTAGTCATTTAATCTGTGTGACTATTTGTGTATTTATACACAATGTCTCAAAGTATTTAAAACAAGAAGGTTTAAAAAGGTTACGATTCAAAACGCAAGGTATAAACCCAGTTGTGGCCATTGTGGGTGTTAACCCTTGTGCCTCATTTCCTAGTCATTGTTTCTAATTTTAGTCTTCAGGCTTATATATAGCAGTTTTAAAACACTGAAAATTTCATGAGCTCCTTTGTTAAGATCCAGCTACTTCCCTGATGACCTCACTGTTAATTATTTTTTAATAAGGAGCTTCACTCCAGCATCCCAAAATTGACTTGAGCTGCCAACATTCAAAGATAGAAACTGTAGAAAGAGCAGAAATATCACAGCATTATCAAGCCTCCAAAATGCAGGAGCTTCAGAGCTCAGCAGGCTCAGCTTCCCTCCTGTGCCCTGACACCTCCTCCTAGTTATTTACCAGGGCACGTGGCCAGCTCAACCTCCTCATGGGTCCCATTTGCTAAGCAGTGCTTGCACCCAGCTTGTGCATGAGTCTCCTTGAAACCGTAAGAATTAAAGTATCAAATCCCTTTTAGTAGACAAAGGTTTTGTGTGCCACTGCTGCCATACACCTGGTGGGAGGTCATCAGTTGGCTGGCTCCCTCTTTGCCCAGTTCACCCCCACTCCCAGCTGTCCAACATCTCACTGTGCATTTGGGGAGCTTCTGGGAGATCACCCTGGGCTGTTGAAATGAGAACTATCTACACACAGTAGCGTGTGTATTGTGTGTGGCCTCTGGAGTCAGACTGACTGGTTGACATCCTGGCTTCAGCACTTATTAATTGTGTGGCCTTGGGCATGTCTCTTTTTGTACCTCTGTTTCCATTCTATAAAATGGCAATACTAATAGTGCTTGTTATAGGATTTTTGTGAGGATTAAATGAATTAATACTCATAGCACACTTAGACTGCATGGTATTTAGGATATACTCAGTAACAATCCTAGCTATATTAACTCCATCAAATGGAACTAAGAAGGACAACGATATAGCTCCTTGTTACCAACTTCTGCTCTGATGGCAGGCTGTGATGCTGGCTGTTCAGGCTGAACTCTGAGGTCTGGCCCTGTGAAATCTTTTCTAGACTTTCTCCTTCCACCTCTCCCAGCCCAGAAATGAATTAGAAGTGCAAGCTTAAAAACTTACTCACAAGTCCATATCAGAATTTTCTCTTGTCTATCCAAACCAACTCTTTGTTGTTTTTGACCTAAGACTTGGTCATTTTTGACTCTCAGGTTTTGTAATGACACCATTCATATCCCTCCTACCCCAGGTAATTAGTGCCTCTGTCGAATTGGGAACATAGAGTATGTCTCTGTCATAGAAGTAATGACCAAATTCCATGAGCAAAGGGAGGCAAAGTGAAATTGAGTCTTGGAAACAGTATTCTGTCATAATAATCAGAAACTATACTTCTTACCTATAGATTTATACTAATATCTTATTCAAACCTACTTAATCCTATTTTTATCATACTCAATGAAAAACACAAATCCCACTTGAATGCTGGCAAAGTGATTGACTATACATGTTTCTAAATTGGAGCTTAAAACAAGCAAGAAGATTAATAAGACGGCTTAGCTCTGTAATCTAGAATCTCAGTTTAACCAACATGCAACTTTAACACAGGCTGGTATGTATTGGGATTCCATTATATAACTCAGGTGAGTAGAAATTAAATAAACTAGGAGGAGGTAAGCATTCAAGAATTCAGAAAAAAAGTAAAACTGAAGAAATATTCCATTGACCTGACCAAATCACTGTCTTTCGTTTTTCAACCACAAACAACACTGACTAAATCTGATCATGCAGTCTTAAAAAATAGTAACTTAGGTCCTGAAAAATCAACATATTGTAATGGATATGTAGAAAATACCATCCCAGTAAGGGAGCTCAGAAAAATATTTTGGGCATTGGAAATTTTATTTTAAGATGAGAACATGAGAATACATTTAAAATTATTTATTGACAGTTGGTAAATTATTTTTTCTGCATTTTTCTCTCTACGGTACAGATGGGAGGCTAACGTCTTCCAAATTTATTTCTCCGTTATACATATGTATACATTAGCTTGTGAAAATTACAAGTTTCCTTTGTGTGCTTTATTAAATCTGTCAAAGCTGTTATTAGGACTTACTTTATATTGTCTGGTAGCTGTGAAAATTGACGATGTAGATTTGTGGGTTAGTCATTCCAAAAGACTTTAAATATCTGGTCAAATGTCCACAAACTCATGAAAATGCCTTAGTGTATAAATATCCATGCTTATACCACTGACATTTTTAATCATGTAAATACAGTACTCAATTTAGAAACACTCAGAGTATTCCCCTACATTGGGCCAGCCATTCTGGAGCTCCTCTTCCCCTGCCAGCACAGACAGTGAGTCTCATGTTAGCTTAAATGTCAGTCTCGTAGACTCAGATAACCCTGCTGCTGTGCTCTGTTCCCATCCCATACACACCTTCTAGATTTATGTGAGGAGAGAATGTTAGGTTTCCTGAGACAGTAGAAACTGAAGACCACTCGTTTCTCTTTCTCCTGCTCATAATTTCCATATTCAAATGGTATCCTCCAACTCTCCCCTGGTTATAGAGCCCAGTTTTAATGTAATAAATTAATCATTCTTAGGCCTTACCCAGGGTTCATCACTCGGGTCTAATAACGCAATGGCTCCATGGAGACTTTATGACAAAGAGCAAAAACAAGCAAGTAACAGCAACAAGTTCAAGTGTAAATCCCATTGTTGAATAAATTTTCAGGGTCTTACTTTTTTTATTTATTTTAGAATTGCACTTGGCAGAGTTCATTTTTTTGTAAAGTGTTAACTTTTTCAATTCTCTTATAAATGCATTTCCCTTAAAATTCTGAGGCATCTAAATTTAAACCATTATAATTTTAAAGAAAAGGAATTGTGCTTCAGTGTGTTATACTGAAAGCATGCAGTTGAAAAGAAAAAGGCTTCAAAAATGAGAATAATGGCAAGGCATTCAGGCATTGAAATGGCATATTTGAAAGTTGTGACTTATACTGGATTAGGCATTCTATAGCTTATTGTTGATGCAGCAAAGGAAAAACTGATTAGTGTTATAATCTATACAGAATTTGGCCACATGCACTTAATAAATACTCAATTTTGGCACTTCCCTAATAGATGTAGTGTCTGGATTTTGGAGAGGGATGAAACCTAAAAGGATCCATGGATCTTTTCTCTCATACCTTAGAGAAAAACAAGTTTGTATAAATACTAAGAGCCTTATTTAAATACAGTGCTGGGTGTGGGAGATAGCACAGTGAAGGAGATAGAGTCCACCCTCTAGTGGGGGACATAATAAGGAAAGAGGCAACTCAGAAAGAGTGTGATAAAGGTCTGTGGTAGGGGGAAAATTTTTTTCAGCTGGATGGAGAGGTACTATTCTCTGAGACAGGCAAAGTTGGCAGATAAAAGTGTGCTTTGTGGAGGAAGATGTGTTCATTTCAGCACCTGTTCTTTTGAGGTATCTGGGATATTCAAATGGAGATGTCTGGTGAACAGTTGAATGTGTAAATTTTGAAGTTCAAGAGAGATATTTGGCTAGAGAATAAGATCTGGGGAGTTGTCAGCTTTTGATAAGAAACCTCAGGACTGATTGAAAGTAATAGGGGAGAGTGTATAGAGAGAAAAAAGGAGAGAGTCCAGGGGAGGGGTGGGCTGGGGCAGGGAAGTCTGACCAATATCCTGAGAGGGGCAGTATCAATGCTGAAAGATACAAGCTAGCGTGTGTCCACAGCAAGAAGGGAGCATGGGTCGTGCTAATGAATTATGTGTCCTCTGTCACCAAAATGTTTAAGAAAGATCATCTGCTTGGAATTCATATAAAATTTTATCCGTTAAATTTTGAAAAGTCTGTAATTCTGTGATGTAAACTTGATTGCAATTTTGAACAATAAAAGAACCAAATTAGAGATAGAGACAAGAAATATATCCAAATGTTTGAAATTGTGGAAATAGTATAAAAACTTGAATTGTAAAGAGCATCCTGGGTTAGTTCCATATATTTTTTGTTGGTAACTTTTTAAATATTTTTATCTTTGGCTATTATACACAGTCGTTCTGTTATGCCTTTTGACTCAAAGCGGCAATGCAAGTACTGCAGGGCATATTCGGTATATATGTGTATAAACAGAAGCCTTTTGACAAGTGACTGGTCAGATGAAAACTTCAGTACTGAAATTTTACTAGATAAAAGCATTGACATTTTACCTTATTAAATAAACCATAAGGGAAACTTTAATAAATGACATTATGCATATTAGAAATTTTTTTCTGCCACAATATGGAATATTTATTTTAATTATTATTGCTTCAACACTGTCTAGATGACCTTGGTTCCTCAGACATTTACATAAATTATACAGGTGTAGGAAAAAAGTTATAAAGCAAAATAATGTTTTCAGGGGATTGTGGGCAGTGATACAAATACTCAAATTAATCTACCTCTGCTGGGTTCTCTCTTCTTGCTCCTTTGGTAAAGCCAGACGGTCATTTCTCAATAGATCATTTCAGCCACTCCAGTTGTAAAGTATTTCTGTAATATTATGTGGATTTGTTGTGTGAGGGAGACACTAAGCAGTTAATATCCCTACCAGATCACTAGGAAGGGAGTCTGAGGGCATTTCAGAGAGAGAAACTCCTCCCTCCTTCCTAAAGCAGAGAAAAGAAATCACTCCCGACCTGGAACCAGTGCCTCAGCTGCTCCTGCTAGTGAATGAAGACCAGGAATGATGGTTCCCCAATTCCAGGAGAGAGTAGTGCCCAGTCCTAATTTTTATTTCAGATTCAGGAAGTCTGTCTAGCTCTGGGTCTGGTTTCCCCCAAGAAGGTTATTTCCTAGAAAGAGCCCTTGACTCTTTCAAAATACCACTGTCTTTTATATCAGTGGACTAAATCCAGATCGGTCTCCTCATTTGTAAACTAAGTAACATTTCATAAACATAGCAATGCTCTTTGGCAGGAAAATTTGAAGTTTATACAGCACATGTGATAAGTGGATATTGTCACTTGAGTCTTTAGAGCTCTCCTACATCATAACAAAGATGCAAACCCTGGAAACTGCCTCACGTTGTTCTTTGGCCCTCTCTCCTGCTTGGGTGGCCCTCTACTTTATGGAAATGGGAATAGTGGTGGGTACTGCAGTGCATACCTGGCCTGTGCTTTCAGGGACTAGAAACAGTGCAGCAGGTCAAGAAAGAATGTTGGTGAAGTTCAGAAATCCTCAAGTGAGATTCATGAGAAGGAACAGGCTTGCTGTTCTCTATGATTCCACAGGTATCTTGATAGGAGGTTCTATGATTTTAATTTGGCTTTTTGGGTCTCAGAGGCCTATGTAGTATCCATATTCTAATTGCTTGCTTACTATTTCTAGACTAACTCATGAAGGGATTGTGTGAATTAATATCTGTGAAGAATCTTACAAAATATTTGTAAAGGCCTGCATCCTCCTTTCATTATGCAAGTGAGTCTCACTGTGGCTGGAAGGTGTTCACAGAATTCTAGTTCACAGAATTCTAGGGAACTACCCTTATTTTATCGAATGAAAGATACACTGATGGTGACATTTTTTATCTCATCAGAAGATTTTCACATAACGGAAGCATTCCTGCTACCTGGCTGACAGTGATTGCATGATGCATTGCATTGTAAGATAAACCTAATTTCAGAAAGGTTAAAAAGTGAAAATGTGTGCAGCTGAGAATCGATGAGATAAGGTAATATTTCTGCCCCATCACATTTACACATTTGACAAATAGCCTTTGAAGAATTGTTCCTGATAGTTTGTCATTCTTAATGCAATTTGTAGTCTTCAGGTATATGTTTGAATAACTGGAAGAAAAAAAAAAGGATAGGCTATAATCTCTATATTTTCTTAAAACATCCTGCAATGGAGCTTAAATCATTACTCGGTCTACAAAATAAATTAATTGAATAAGTGGGAAACTATTTCTTTAAATTTGGGAAGCAAGCCTGTCTCTCTCTTGTCCCCCAATTACAATGGGCAGGTAACATCTTGTTAATATTTTATTGAAGATGCTTTTGTAGCTCTTTGTGTTTCATTAAATCCCAAAGCAATGTCTACAATAAACTACGGCAGGTGCTGAACTGCTGCTTGAATTCCTCTCCGGAAATGTCCGCTGTGGAGAAGCATCAACTCACTCTAACCCCAGGAGGACCGATCTATACAGTTTGATTTCTTCAGTTTGATGAAAAGTTATATCTGCTTGGAATGCCATCCGCCCCACTCAAGTGCTTCTAAGATGTTGTTCTACAACAGAGTTCTGCAGTCTCACTACTAATGACATTTGGGAGTAGAAAATTCTATGTTGAAGGGAGCAGTCCAATGCCCTGTAGAATGTTTGGAAGATTCCCAGCGACCAGATGCCAGAGCCTCCTGTTCCTAAAAAGTGACAATCAGAAACATTCCCTGGGCACAACATTGCCTTGGTTGAGGACCATTGTTCCACGGTGCTCTTTCTCAAGCTAGAGAAGCCCTGGAAGGACAAGAATAAGATGCTTCAAGAGTTGGTTTTTATCCATATTATGGTGATGACCAAATGCAAAGCCAAAGGGTGAATTAGCCAGGGATTGTAACAGCCATAAAAGCAGAAAAACAGATGCTGTCGGCCTATACACTCAATATTGCAACATGAAGCTGCACTATGAGATAAGTTTGTGTCAGGGTGGTTTTGAAGACAGAAAGGAAGGCATACACTTCTCACCCTCTCACCCAATTTCTGTAAGGAAAAAAACGAAAACTTTCAGAAGTGTGTGGAAACTGTCAAAGGCACACAAAATCAGCTCTATTCATGGTAGACTGTGTCTTGATCCTATATATTTTTTAAAAAAAACAGTAAAAAACTATAATTTTTTTAAAGATAAAGAATGAAAACAAAAATGACAAACTGTGTGGTGTAATTAAATGAAGTTGTTGTTATAACACTACGCCCACCCATTCATGCTTTGCCTATCCACATGGAAATATTTGTCACCTACATGCTTGCCCAGAAGTGCATCTTTTTGTATTACAAATGGCCTATTTTTTAAGTCACAGCCATGATTGGTTGTAGTTTCTTTTTAAAACGATTATTTTTAAAATATGTTAAAACAAAAAAACTATACTCTTATTTTTCACATACAGAAAAAAAATCTCCAAGAGTTTGCCAAAGGAAAGTACTGTCCCGCATGCTGTTGTGTGAAAAACCAACTGTCATCATCTGTTGCAATCATGCTCTCTGGGCACCAATATGGAATGTCATCCTGTTTCACATGGATCATTATAATACCCATACATATCGTAATACCCATATACATCGTAATAACCCATACATATATAATCAAATGTTTCCACCTTGCCCCTAGAAGTAGATTCTCTCCACTGTAACAGAGGATCCTGCTAAGCATCTTGGAGATGATGCAAATCCTCTGCTCAAAGCCCTTCATAGTTCCTATTAGAATGTAAGGACCGCAGAATGGTCTGCAAAACCCCACCACTCTGGTTTCATCTTTTGTTCTCCTCCTTGCTCAGGCTTCTCCGCTGCTTTGGCCTCCTAGGTGTTCTGAAAAGAAGCCGCCCTACCTCAGGAATTTTGTACCTGCTGTTTATTTGGCCTGCGTTGCTCTTCCAAGGATATGTACATGCATCACTCCCTCATCTCCTTCAAGTCAGCTTTAATGTTACCCTTTCAATGAGGCCTCCTCTGACTTTTTAAAGTAGCTATCCCCACTCCACTACCCTTCTCTTTCTCCTTCTTATCTTTATTTTTATATCTGTCTAATATAGTAATTCCTTTTTATATTCTACACTCTTTTGAAGAACAACATTCAATGAACACAAATATTTTTTTACTGTTTGAATTCCTGTTATATCACAAAGGCCTAATAAGGGCCATTGATATTTATATTTCTTGAATGGATCTATGATCACAAAAATAAGCAATAGGTATTATCATCAAAATTTAATTTCAAGGTATAAATTCAAAGATCATAAAGATATCTTGATATTCAGGGTTGTTGTTTTTTAAGACCAAAGTATCAAATTATATTGGATTTCTGTTTTTATCCCTACTGCCCTAAGAAACAAAGCAATCAGTGGTGGAGAGGATTAATTCAAAGAGTTTCTCATTATGAAATATGAAATGTATTAAATGTTTTCTAAATCATGATTTTTAAGTGGATATACATTTTGTGGAGAAATTTCAATGATTAAGTTATTATAATTGGGCTTGAATCCAGTTGCGGAAAAAGGATGGATCTATAACTTATTGTTTTTAATATTTTGTTTATTGAAATATCTATTATGAGAGGTTTACCAATTTATTTCATCTAGGAATGATATATTTAATATATAATCAAATGATTTTTTAAACATCAATTTAGATAGTGACTCAGGGATTTTATGTCAGTCATTTCAAATTTTAATTTGTATTTAATTTAATTTATATTGTGTGTATTAGTCAGGGTTCTCCAGAGAAACAGAACTAAGAGTTTATATAAATATATATATATATATATATATATATATATATATATATATATACACATACATATACATATACACACTAGAAGCCCGATGCACAAAGATTCGTGCTAGAATAGGCTTTGCTTTCCCTGGCTGCGGCACCGCCTTTACACTCTGGCCCAGCCTCCTTTCCGCTCCAGCCCCACCTTCCCACGCTGCCCAGAGGCCCTGAGAGACTTGGGGTGGGGCAGAATGCAAGCATCCCGCCCCATAACTATGTATGCAAATTAACCATCATCTTTGTTGGGTTTATTTGCATATCACTCCTGATTGGCTGGTGGCGTAACAGAGGTACAATCAATTTACATGTTTGTCTATTATTAGGTAAGATATATATATACTCTCATAGTGATATTTATATTTATGAATAGATTTATTGTAAGGAATACTAATTGGCTCACGCAGTTATGAAGGCTAAGAAGTCTCAATCTCTACAGTCAACAAACTAGAAACTCAGAAGACTCAATGCTAAAAGTTCTAGTTGGAAATCCAGTAGGCTCAAGACCCAAGAAAATAGAGGTTTCGGTTCAAATTAAAAGGCAGGAAAAGATTAATGTCCTAACTCAAGCTCTCAGACAGGAGGAGTTTCCTCTTACTGGAGGAAAGGCCAGTGTTTTGGTTCCATTCAGTTGACTGAGTGAGGGCAACCCACATTAGGGAGGGCAATCTGTTTCACTCAGTCTTCATGTTCAAATACTAGAGGCCCAATGCACAAAATTCATGCAAGGGGCTCAGACCCTGCCTACTGCTGCAGCCACCTCTGCCTGTGCCCCCACCCACCACTGTGGCCGCCTCTGCCTCAGCCCCCACCCATGTGGTGGCCACCTCTGCTTTGGCCCCCGCCTGCCACAGCTTCATTGGGAAGGACATCTGGCCTAATTAGCATATTATGCTTTTATTATTATAGATTATTCTCATCCTCACAGACACACCCAGAGTGTTTGATCAAATATCTAGGCACCCTGTGGTCTAGTCAGTTTGACACGTGAAATGTACCATCACATTGTGTTCTAAATTTCTTTATGATTTCCTAAGTAGTAAAGATTATTTTTAATAATGTCTCTGAAATATATCTTCATTGTCTGTAAAAGTAAAGCAATGTGTTGCTAATTATGTGAGAGAAAGATGAGTATTTCAAAAACTATTTGAGATGTCAAAAATTATTTGTCAAAATCTCTAAAAGTTTTTTTTTTAATTGAAAACCCTCCATTTAAAGAAGGAAACAAATTCTGAGGGGGGAAAAGATTATGACTTTAAGAGTGCATTTTTTTGCCCTGACCGGTTTGGCTCAGTGGATAGAGCGTCAGCCTGCGGGCTCAAGGGTCCCAGGTTCGATTCCAGTCAAGGGCATGTACCTTGGTTGCGGGCACATCCCCAGTGGGGAGTGTGCAGGAGGCAGCTGATCGATGTTTCTAATTCTCTATCCCTCTCCCTTCCTCTCTGTAAAAATCAATAAAATATATTTTTTAAAAGAGTGCATTTTTACTTTATTTTAATAATAATATAAGTGTAACATTTTATCCAATGAGGGGCTTTTATATTATGAATTTTTTAAAATATATTTTTATTGATTTTAGAGAGGCAGGGAGAGGGGGAGAGAAATAGAAATATCAGTGATGAGAGAGCCATTGATCAGCTGCCTTCTGCACATCCCACACTGGGGATCGAGCCCGCAACACAAACTTGTGCCCCAATGTGGACCTCCTGGTTCATAGGTCGACACTCAACCACTGAGCCAAGCTGGCCTGGCCTTAAATTTTATTTTAATTTTTATACAGGAAATGAATCCTTTCAGAACTACTTTTTTTAAAGTGGTGACAGATAAATATATAAAAGAACATAATGGCCTCAAAACAAATATATAGTGAAAAATACTTTTAAAATACATGTTTATAAAATTAAGGCCAAAATCTTTATATTGACTAATATTGTTTAACAAATATATTTTAAGATACAAAATTGTTTAATTAAAATTCTTAAGAATCACAAGAAATATCTAGTTAGACATTTAGAATATAATTACAATATAGTTAGATAATATAATTTAGTTATCTAGGAAAGCCTTTTGGGGTGAACTGTCTCTAAGGATCTCTGAATAATCAGAAAATTTGTTCCTCTCACTACATTGTTGAACAGAGATTAAAAAGTAATGACTGATTATTGTAATATTTGCTTTGCATGATTAATCCTGATAGATAAATTGGGAGCTAGATATGAACTTGTTCTGAATTAAGCTTTGCTGTTCTATTTATGCATGAAAATTATTGTTTTAATTAAGTATACAACCACAGTAAATGGCAACAAGTGGTCTCAGCTCCGTGAACTATCAATTACCAGGATTTAGTAAATATTAGATACAACTAATATTGGTATTAAAAGAGGAAGAAAATTTACATTCATATTTAGGGCCTCTAGGTTTGTGAATCAAATATTTTTACTTGTTGTTAAGATGGTTCCTTCTAACAAGCTGTTCAGAATGCACAGTGGAGTTATAAAGCAAGAATTTATCTTAGTTTATTAATGGAAAATTAATAAGTGGAAAGCATGCTCTCTGTCTCATTCTCTCTGCTTACTATCTCATTATAAATACATATCTTTTTTTTCTTTCATTTTCTTTGGGGGAAAAATTTAATGAATGTTCCAATTTATTTTCTGTAAGCAAAAGATCAACACTTAGAAATGACTTGTAACGTAAAATGACCAGATATTGAGCACATCAAGACTAAAAAACATTTTGAAGCAGCCTCCAGAGAAGCTTTTGTCAAAGGATAACGAGCATGTGAAGTAACCAGATCCTGCATGCTGAGTTTAGTTTGTTCAGAGGTATTTAGACTAAGAGGACTCGAAAGAGTTGACAACATCCTGCTTTGGACAGATGTAAATGATATGCTGCAATGCATTACTAATAAACTGGCACAATTTGATGCAAATATTAGGCCAAAAGGATGAAGGACCAAGAGATAAAGGACCAAGGAAGAAAATCAAGATTTGTTTGTTTGTAAAGAAATAGTAAACTTTTTTTAAGGATTTCTATTTTGACCATCCTTTTTCTTGTTTTTAATTGAAGTAATAACATCACCTCAGGTGTACAATATTATCCCTCAGTATCTGTATACACTGTAGTGTGCTCACCACCGAAACTCTAGTTTCCATCTGCTGTGATACATTGAATTCCCTTTACCATTTCACGCTCCCTGCACACCCTTTCCTCTCTGGTAACCACCAATCTGTAGTCTGTATCTATGAGTTTGATTTTGTTTTGCTTGCTTATTTATATATTTATTTGTTTTATATTTTACACTAGAGGCCCAGTGCATGATTGAATCATGCACGTGTAGGGTCCCCTACACGCTTTCGCTTTTTGCGGTGGAGCTGGGTGCCTGTCTGCTGGTGCACCAGGCCTTTCAGAAGCCTCCGGCTCGGCACCCAGCTTCCCCGCTTTTGATGGTCCGCGGCCGCTGAGGGGGGCTACCCTGCTGTTGAGAGGCGCAGGGGGAGGGACTCCCGCCCCCTGTGCCTTTCAACGGCTGCTGAGGGGGGCTGCCGCGGACACCTGGCTACCCTGCGGTTGAGAGGCGCAGCTGGGTGTCCGCGGCAGGCCCCCTCAGTGGCCGCGGATCTGGCTGTTGAGAGGCGCAGGGGGCGGGAGTCCCGCCCCTGTGCCTCTCAACAGCAGGGTAGCCCCCCTCAGTGGCAGCGGATCCGTGCCTCTCAATGGCCGGATAGGCCACCCCGAGTCCCGCCCTCCAGCCTCCTGCTGCCCAATCGTGGGCGTAGCGGAGTGATGGTAATTTACATGTTACTCTATTATTAGATAGGATATGAGGAAATCAAAGTTTTTTGTTCCTTTTCCTGTCTGACATTTTGCTTAGTCTAGTTAGACATTTAGAATATAATTACATTTAGAATATATAATAAAATAGTGTAAAATGACTATTCAGATCCTCAAGGTCCATCTGTGTTGTCACAATGGCTAAATAGTATTCCATTGTATTTATATACCACACTAGAGGCCCGGTGCACAAAATTCGTGCACAGGTGTGGTCCCTAGGCCTGGCTGGCGATCAAAGTGTGAGCAACAGGCATGGAAGGGCAAGTCCCAGTTGACCTCTGGGCCCTGGGCAGCACCTGGGCCCCAGCACACCCCCCTCCACCTGAGTCATGGCGCCCGAGTCCCCATGTGGAGATGCAGTGAACGCGGCCAGATTCCGCAGGCTGGGGTGCAGCGTGGGCCTCTGGGCCACCCAGCGGTGCTGCACAGAAGCCAGGTGGGCAATGCGCTCTCTCCCAGCTGGCCTTGCAGACCAGCTCTTGTGCGAGCCCATGGGGAGCCTGACTGGCCCCTGCGGTCCCAGCAGCTGCTGCCCAGCTCACCCGGAAGAGGCCACACAGGTGCGGGGTGGGCTCCTCACAGGCACCTGGCACCTGAGCACAGGGGCTTCTCTTGCACGTGAACCCTGGCATCCTGGGAGAGGGTAGCAGGGGGAGTGAGAGTGGGCACAGCAGACACCCCGCATTCTCACCGCACCTCTGTCCCCATAACCCCCACTCCCAGGTAGCCGGCGAGAGGTCACAGCACATTGCTGACGCTCACCATGTTGTGTGCCACCCCCTAGTGGTCAGCGCATGTCATAGTGAGTGGCCGAACTCCCAGTCTCCCAGTCAAACTCCTGGTCAAACGACCACCCAAGGGGACAATTTGCATATTAGGCTTTTATTATATAGGATTTTTATTCATTCATCTATCAGTAGTTACTTAGGTTGTTTTCATATCTCTGCTATTGTAAATAATGATACACAAGGAACATAGAAGTGCATGTATCTTTTCGAATTAGTGTTTTTATATTCTTCAGATAAATATCAAGAAGGGGAATTGCTGTATCATATGGTAATTGTAGTCATAATTTTTTGAGGAACCTCCATACTGTTCTTCATAGTGGCTGCACAAATTTACAATCCAATTGAGTGTATGAGAGTTCCCTTTTTTCCATATCCTCTCCTTCCCAACGCTCATTTCTTATCCTTTTTATAACAGCTATTCTGACATGAGATGACATCTCATTGTGATTTTTATTTGCATTTCATAATTGGTGATGTTGAATATTTTTCCATGTGCCTGTTGGCTGTGTCCTCCTTGGGAAAATGTCTGTTCAGATCCTCTGCCCATTTTTTAACTGGCTTGTTTGGATTTTTGTTATTGAGCTTTATGAATTCTTCATGTATTTTGGATATTAACCCTTTGTTGGAAATATCATTTGCAACTATCTTCTTCCATTTATTTGGTTGCCTTTTTGTTTTGTTGGTGGTTCCCTTTGCTATACAGAAGTTTTTTTAGCTTTATGTTGTCCTGTTTGTTTATTTTTGTTTTCCTTTTCCTTGTTGGAGCCAGATCCACAAAAACATCACTAAGACCAGAACCTTAGTGTCTATGTTTCCTTTATGTATTTAATTGTTTCAGCTCTTACATTCAAATCTTTAATCCATTTTGAGTTGATATTTGTGTATGGTATAAGATAGTGATGTCATGTCATTCTTTTCAATGTGGCTGTCCAGTTTTCTCAATAACCTTTATTGAAGAGATTTTCCTTTCTCCATTGTTTTTCTTGTCTCCTTCGCTGTAAATTAGCTTTCCATACAGGTATAGGTTTATTCCTAGCCTCTCCAATTCTGTTCTATTGGTCTATTTGTGTATTTTGACTATTTTTAAATGCTGATAAATTTGACATTAAAAGCAATGAATAGTTGCATATGTGTGATTGTATATACAAATATATTAGCAAATTATTAAAAACAATTTGCCTCCAAAACAAAAAAGCAAAGTTGTAATACATGAAATTACTTTTGACTGGGTTTCAAGACAAGCAGCTAGCAGGGGACCTGATACTAGAAGTATGTTTTCCAAAGTTACAGAAAGACAATAACCTCCAGCATCTTGACCGGCACTGTGGTCTGCAGCTGCCAGGTGAATCCCTCTGCACCTTGGTGGCTGGGCCCTTGTGTGGCACACACTAAGGGTCTTCTTGCTTTTGCCATGCTTTATCAGCCTCCGTTTTCTGCAGCATGTGAACAAAAATGGCCTCTGCTTGGAGAAGTTAAAGTCAACTCAAGAAATGAATCTGATTCCCAATCCACCAAAATACAAAACAAACAAACAAACAAAAAGGAACAAACAAAAAACTGAATGGTTTGAAAATGCTTTTGTATTGCTTTGACATATTGGCTTTCAACCCATATTCCAAGCCCCATTTTTATAGCAAATATTTTATGAGACGTCTTTATTCTCCTCAAAGAAATTCCAAGATAACCTACCTATACAGACTATTTTGGAAAAACAAATACAAAGCCCTACATGTAATATAAAGGCAAAATATATATATGCCCTAGAGTGTGACTGCAGTAGCTGAAATAATGAAGTAATCAGGTACTTGTGTCTATCCGAGGTAGACTCACCATAGGCTATCAGTAAATGTGTCAGCTGACTGATACATCTGAGTGTATTTGGAAGTCAAATGTCTTGAGTAGTGTTATTGCCTCGTAATGTTATTTTCCAAAGCAGTGACCAACTCCTGGCAAACAAAAACATAAAATACCTGAAGTTATAAATGCAGTCTTTTCTTCATTTACACAGTACCTCCATTTCTGATATATTTGGTATGTATTAAAACCATGCTAAAAGTACTGATATATTTAGAAGATATTAAAACTATGCCAAAAGTGTGTTGTGTTACTATATAAAAAAGTTGTTACAGGCTTCTGTAGTTTCACCCAGGTGTAAATTTCATGCGCATGTGAAAACTGTGCAGGATGGGGAACTACTCTGTACACTACAGGATGTCTGCGTCCCTGGCCCCCACTCACTCACTGCCAGTAGCACCTTCTCGGTTTTTATGGCAACCAAAACCATCTTAAGAGATTCCAAAAACACTCCCCAGGGTGTCACCTGTGCTGTTGAGAGGCACGCCTGTTTGCACCATGACCCGTGATCGTCCAACTCTCTGCCCACCCCAGTTCTGGTAAAGCCCGAGCTGTGCCCAGACTGACTTCCTGTCTATCAGAATGATTTCTCCCACGTCTAGCACGCAAAATAGTGAGACACTTTAGTATCCCACATATTTTTAAAAGTTTGTTCTCACAACTATATACAAAAAGTGTAAGGTTCAGAAGAAGCAGAAACTACTAATAGTGAAGAACGTATATTTTAAATGAATATGTACTAGTAAAGGCTCTCAGACTAACAGTACATCTGGTGAGTTGTTGGGGAAATTCCTTGTCCTATTTTTTCACCTTCTAATATTCAACTTTCATTAATTAATATTTACAAAATGTTTAGAACAGCCCCTGGGCATGTTATAAGTGCTATAGATGATCTTTGATAAATAACTAAAGAAGTACTCCCAAAGTCATCATTCTAAAATTTGAATCTGATCATATTTCTTCCTTAATCAGAATCTTCAGTGTATCTTTATTTTAAATTTAAATATTTTTAATAAGCAGATCCTTTACTTCAAATAAAAATCTTACGTGAAAATATGATGTATGAAAGGGTCAAAAGAACTGTTGGCCCAGAAAGAAACTCACTACAGACTGATTCATTTGCCTCTCAGCATCACCATTATGGCTTGTCTCATTTTCGGTTCTTATACGTGTATTTCTTGTATCACATGATCTCACGCATCTAGGGGAAATAATGAACAACATAAACTGATGAACAAAAACAGACCCAGAGACAAGGAAGCATCGATCAGACTGTCAAACCTCAGAGGGAAGGTAAGGGAGGGTGGGGGAAAGGGGGAGAGATCAACCAAAGGACTTGTACACATGCATATAAGCCTAACCAGTGGTCACGGACAACAGGGGGGTGGGGGCATATGTGGGGAGGGGTTTGGGATGGGAATGGGGGGATGAGGACAATTATGTGATACCATAATCAATAAAGAAATTTTTAAAAATGAATGTAATATTATAAAAATTTTAAAAAAGAAAGGGATAAAAGCAGTTTGCCCTGGTTAGAACTAGGAAGGCGGCCCAGCGCCATACCCACCAAGCCTCTCCTGAACAGTGTCTGAAGCAATCCCATAGAACCCCCATCACAGGCCTCTACGAACACTGTTTAAAAGGCACCAATGTACATGATTCATGACCAACTGTTAGTATGGCCCTGTAAGGCCTCCAGGCTCTGGCCCCACATCCCCTGCATTACCGTAGACACCCTCACACGATAGCATACAGCCATATTCTGCTAGCATCAGTTCACTACATGCCTCCAAATATCTTCTGCCTTTCTTTGATTTCACTGCTCCTTTTCCCCTGGACCCCTCTTATCACCATCCACCCAGGTAGATGTCTATCTGACCTGATGCTCTTTTCTCTCTGGGATGTTTTTCCTAACAAAGCTAGATGATCCGGCTCTTCATCCTTTGTGTTCTCATCCCACTTAATTCTGCCATCTATCACAGGTTTAATAATGGCAGCTGGCACGGACTGATTGCTTGCAATGTACCAGCAGCTTTTCTAACCCCTTTCCTATTTTAACAAAAGTCTACCTTATAATAATCATATGATAAAAGTGCCAAATAGGGTCCCCATTTTACAGCTGGAGAAACTGAGGCCCAGAAAAGGTAAACAACTTTCCCACAGTTGTTCATGACTAAGAAATAGAGGTATTCTGCTTGATCAGATTGTTATGCCTTAATTTTTGTTTTTTTGTTAGTATCCTCTAGCTTCTTCCACAGTGGAAATTTTTGAAGCATCAGTCACATCTGATTCATCTTCCTGTACCCAGTTGCTCAGTAAGCATCAAAAACTGCTATTGCAAGAATCAAAAGGAATGTTTTCTTCATAGGCTCAACCTAGTGAGAGACTTTAACTCAAAAATTCATAAAATGTTTTTTTGCCTTCCTATAATGATTTCTCCTTTCCCTGCTTTTATTACTTCTTATAAGCTGATAAAACTAACAATATTAGATCACAGTGCAGCAACACGCAGCTCAAATAATAATAGAAATTGAAAATATTTAACAGTAAATTCAGTTAATAGATATACAACTGTTTTCTCAACAAACTTTATGTTAATATATTAAACATGCTTATTCTGTAGGGAATTGTTTTGTGCAATATGTACTTTTTCATGTTGCTATATCAAATGGGCTATTTTCCTATAGTTTATCCTAAAATAAGAAATGGATATATAGTTCCAAAGATTGATTTTATATTGATTAGTTGTATGTAATTTCAGCCTTTTTACACTTATTCTTTTACTCACTCCTTATGGCAATTTCATTTCTTTTGTTCCAGCATATCTTAATTCAGACCTTTGTAGATCTCTCTAAGAAGTTTTCAGATCTTGAGAGTTCAGAATGTCAGTAGTTAAGACTGTGGGTTCAGAATCCGTCAGCCTCTGGCTCTGCCTTTCACCAGCTGAATGACACTGAAAAGTGTTTACCCATTGTCTCTGAGCATCAGTTTTTCTCATCTGTGAACCTGGATTAGAATTGCCCCTACCTCAATGTCTTTAAAATCCTCAGCTCAATGAGTGGCTCATATTGTATGCTCAATAATGTTAGTTACTTTTACTTTCATGTTTATCTTGGGGAGAGAGGCTGCTTTTTAAAAATAAGTGTCTCAGATCTCTGTTAGACTGTCTGAAAGGCCCTTGTCACCTTTCTTGTGGCAAATAACATAAATTTCCTTCTTATTTTATCTTTTATTGATAGAATGTGTTACCTGATATTGGTCTTGCTAATTCATAAACATGTGAATTCTTTCTACTTAAAAAACCGTATCAGTGTCTAAATTGCTTTTTTATTTTTTGCTCTTTGGTAGAACCTTGGAGCCTGGCATTTTCTAAATGCTAATTGCTTCCTTTTCTCACTTTCATAATGTATTCCAAACATGCGCTCTTGATGAAGGATTAGTTCTAAATAAATATTTTGTGAATGAAAGTATTGTGGAAAAGTTAAACATTCGTTCTGGGTGTAGGGAACAGATCCATACACATGCAACAGTGATTTCCAGCACTGTGTTCTCAACGGCCCAGGAAGGAGGCGTTTCTGCTTCTTCAGTCTGGGGAGGTGATATGTAAAAAGTTTTTAACAACAAGTCAGTGTGTTAAGATGTTTAGTGTTAAAGTCCAAAAGTAAAATATTCACACACACACACACACACACACACACACACACACACGACAACACACAGACGATGGTGCTTTTTATGCACTCCACTGGTGGTTTCCATGATGCAGGGGCAGGTTGAAGTCAAGCTTTCTAATGACAAAACCACTGAATAATCACGTCTCCAAAATGGGTCATGGGATGAGTATTTTTTTTTACGGGGAGGAGAAGATTAAAAGCCTATTTTCTCTTTTAACTTAAATGTTTAGGTAGTCCACATGTTTTCCCAGTATTCCCTAAGTTCATAGATTTTGATTTATGATTCATGTGGTTTTTAGTGAGTGAAATAGATACCGCAAGCAGTTGAGGAATTTGCCGAAGCCCAGGCTGCGGAAAATGTCAGGAGCAGAGTTAGAGACATTTCTCATATTTTCCCTGGCTATTGGTGCAGAATTTGCTTTTTTTAAAGAACTGAAGCCACTAAGACATTTTTCTCACTTACTTCTGGTAAAATAAAATATATAGAGTAAAATGAAATATCATACAAAGTAAGTTGCTGATATTTGCAAAATCAGATCAAATATATAGAAATGAAATATTTTTATTTTTCTATGAAAGTTTCATATTTTAAAAAGTCTAAAGCCAAACAATTATTCTTTTAAATTGATAATTTGCAAGGTTATTGCTGCTGTCCTTTAACCTGAAGGCATAAAATAATGACCACAAAGGCCATGATAAGGAGCACAGCATATTCAAAGTGAGGTTGGGTAGGGGACGGAAGGAAAATGAGGAGAGGAGGTTGACTGGACCACACTGTGGCAAGCTTGGAAGAGGGTCACATGATGTGGAACTGTTAACCCGGATCATAGCTTTTTGCTTTCAAGGAGCGAAGTTGCAGCCACCAGATACGATCTTTTTCCATCTGTCCCAAAAAGTCTGTTTTACGTTGGCATTTTCTGCTGGACAAAGCAGAGAATTTGAGTGAAACCGTTTTTTTCCTATCTCTGTTGTAATGCCCCAAATAATCTGTGAAACCATCCCATTGTGCAATACCTCCAGCCTTCTCACTCTCGGTGAACCTTGCCTACCCTCTGAGAGAAGATTCACATAGCAGCCCTGGGGCTTCACAGGAGTTTCCATAAAGGGTCTATGGTTCCAGACCACCAGCCAAGCTCTGTGGCTTTTTAGTGGTGTGATCACGGCCTGTTATTTAATATTTCTGAGCATCAGTTTATCAATGTGTAAAGTGAGTATAACCTTACTTACCTCATATGATCACCATAAGGATCAAATACAGAGATATGAGTGAGAGGCTCAGCACTATTACCCACATCTAAACACATGGTAGCTACAAATGCTTTTCTCTAAATTAAGATCAGACCCACTGAGAAGTTATTTTCATTGGACCATCAAAGTTTCTTTTTCAATCTCACTGTGTTCCATGCACATAATTGATTTACATAGAAATGGACTTGGTGTTCAACAAATAACCAATAATGATATTTATATTAGAGTCACTTCATTTGACTGAATTTTGTTAATCACAAATCATGGAGAAAAGTAAAGAAGGGGAGCATCAAAGAAATGGGCAAAAGATATAAATGAAACGATAATAGAAGCACTTATTCAAAATAAACTTAAATCACAATCCTTCTGTTGGACAAACTACCTCAAGAACTGGATTCTAAACCTCTGCACCCGTGAGCCACAGACTGTACACATCTCACCCAGCTTGGGTGGGTCTTTGTGTCCTGATTCCTAAGATAAGGCTTGGACTCAACCACCTCGCAGGTAACATTTTAGAATTGTCTCCAAATGGAGAATGTTAGCAGCTGAAATCACGTAAGCAAATCCAAAGCTTTAAAAATTCCTATTATTTTTTTAAAGTTCTATTAAGTAACTCTAATTGTAATCTTTACAAATAGTAGTGCTTTCATTCTTTAATGCAAAAGCTTTACAGAATTCAATCCGAAAGACCCTGGGTAAACTCAGGTCATTTCTCCAAAGTCAAACTGATGCCAACTGTTAATCAGGAAAAACATCTGGGAAGCCATCTGCTACAGTTCACACAGGGGCCTTCAGACTCACACTATTCCCTGATAGGACATCCAGTGTCCTAACTAACTCTATGACTCACCGGAGCACCTTTTGTTTGACTTTTCCAGTACCAGAACACTGCCAGAGGATAAGGTGTCAGCGCTAGCCATGTTGGAAAGGAGAGGCATGCACTTAAGGGTCTTTGGAAGTTATTTTAAGCAAAAAAGTGCTTGCAATCAGCTCCACAATTAACTAGTTTGTGTACTAAGTATGGAGAGCCTATGTTGTGAGAATCACTGTGGCAATAGAAGAAGAGAGTGGTTCTTATCACTGAAGTGCTCATAGCACAGAGCAAGAGGCAAGCATACAATTGCAACACACTGTGGTGAGGCCCAAAGCAAAGGAGCACCTTAAATCCAAAGATAATGCACAGACTCTGCGTTATCAGTGCAGGTTGTTTTCAGAACAGTGAAGAATGATGCTGAGCGATACTTTCTTTTGACCTGCTTTCCATTGAACCACTTCCATCAAGTGGTCTTGTTCAGGCACATCATATTGAATCAGTTCCATATTTCAACAATTACAAAATAATGAATTTTAGCTTTAAAAAGTCACAGCTATTTTTGCTTCTTGTCTTTCCATCCAATTGAAGACCAAGCCCTTTAATTTTTTCCTAGACTTCCTTTATCTGACTCCCTTCTCCACATCCTGTTTCTTTTGCCACAGACCTGTCATCCTTTGTCTCTAATTTTGACTATTGTGCCCTCCCTGTCGCTATGCTTGCCTCACTCCAATTCATTGTTCCTTTTGCACCTGATATTTTAACGAAGGCATTTTGATCCAATGGAATATGCTTTTTACAAAAAGACTAAATGAAATATTAAACTTTCAACTAATTAAAATTATCAAATTAGCCCAGCCAGCATGGCTCAGTAATTGAGCATCAACCTATGAATCAGAAGGTCATGGTATGATTCCTGGTCAGGTCATATGCCCGGGTTGTGGGTGTGGGGCATGCAAGAGGCAGCCAATCAGTGATTCTCTCTCATCATTGATGTTTCTATTTCTTTCTCCCTCTCCCTTCCTCTCAGAAATCAATAAAAATATTTTTTTTAAATAAAAATAACAATAAAATTATCAAATTAAGTCTATAATTCTTCATCCAAGTCCTAAACATTATTCATCTCTTTGCGTCGCCTCACCCTTCACCCCATAATTGATGCTATGTTATCAAATGGTCCAGTTTGCATTGCACAATTAAAATGTCTGCCCTCCCTCTACAAAGCTAGCAGAGCACTTCTAAAAACTTAACCCTTCACCCTTCTCTTCTGCTTAAAACTCTTCAGTGACCTATTGCTAAAGCATAGGTTCTCAAACTTGAATATGTGTGGGAATAGCCTGGAGAGTCTGGAGAGTCTTGGTGTTGTTGTTTTTTGGGGTTTTTTTAATGGAAAATCTCAAGGCCAAACCACCCTGAGATTCTGTTTCTGTAGTTCTGGGGTGTAGAGCCTACAGGATCCAATCCATTATAGTGGGGGTGCCTTCTTTCCTGGCATCTCCTTCACATCATCTCTCCCACCCCACCCCATGCTCCCCTATTGCTGTAAATTCCTTGCACATAGAAAACTGATTATGTTGCTAGTACCTAGCAGAATATGGCTCGTCATAATACTTTTCAATGAAGGAAAGAAGCAATATATACACACAGAATTATTCATCCTGATTTGATACAACTAGAAACATGAGATTTTGTCAAATACCTGAAATGAATGTATCAGTTGGTAAGATTGATAGAAACCATATGGAGCATTCAGCTTTGGTTTTGATTAACATCTATTTCTGATTATCCTGAGAGGAGAAAATTGTAATTTATGACTATTATAATTATTCTGAAGATGATTTATAAACATGTAGATTTTTAGAAACATAATTCACTTGCTTTTAATTTTCAGGTTTGTTAATTTACAAAGGCACAGATTCCCTAAATGCTTTAAGGCAGTTAGAGAAAGAGTAAAATTATGTTGCTCATCTGTGACAATGTATTAATATCGTCAGGCACAGTGAGTGCTTCCTTAATGTGTTTATTTTAAATTGCATAGTGATGGTAGGCACCAAAGGCTTTCTGAGGAAGGTGTGGTATCATCTAGATAAATGTGAACCTTCTTCAAAGTTTATAAAGCCCTGTCCCTCTACAGTTGCAGCCAGTGGATTCTTGCTCTAACCCACATTGCCAGGGTGTTGAATACATTACACCCAAGGTGATGCGATCCTATGTGTGGTTCCTCACAAGGAACTGTGGTTCAGGAGATCACAGAAGGATAAGAATAAGTGTTATTTTGTTTTTGTGTCTTGGACATGGTGGATGGGAAGACACACTAATGCATCCACATGGACATGCATGTGCTCTTCTCTCCCTGGAACATTTCCCTCTTCACACACCTATTTCTTACTCATCCTTCAGATCTCAGCTTGGAAACCGTATTCTCCCAGAACCCTCCCTGGCTGCCCCCACCTGGGTTAGCTGCCACATCTCTGTGTTTCCCAGTTCTTGTCTTTATCACAGCATCTAACGCAGTCCATAGAACTCACTACACCTTTACTGGTTGATCTCCCCATTTCACCATGAGACAGAAATGCTATCATATTTTCCATTTTGCCCCCAGGGCCCAGAATAGAGCCTACAGTAAAATAGGCATGGAATAAACATTTGTCAAGTGAATCCATGATTTATGTGTATTTATTCAATATACACCTCTGCGTGTCATCACAACCTACAAATTGCCTAAATTTTTATCTTGTTCTTCTTATTTTCTTACCTCAAAACTCTGAAAATTGCCTGTTGTCTTATTTAATTTCAAAAGAGTCATGAATTGTGTGGACTGGAAGGGCAACAATCTGTGTTCAGTCCTGTCTCTACCACTAACTAGCTGAGGGATCTTTTATGGATTTCTATGTCTTTCTGTTCCTTATTTTTCTCAACTAGAAGAGCTCATTTCCAACCCAAAGATTCCAAGAGTCCAAGAAGAAAATCTTTATATTTCATGCTCTAGCCAGTCTAGCTTAGCGGATAGAGTGTGGGCCTGTGGACTGAAGGGTCGTGGGTTCTATATATTTTAGTCAAAATAGCTATTACGATGATAAGTATAAGCCTTGTTGTTCTTCTAGGGTGTGGTAGAAGATTTTGTGATGATGTTTTGTAACACTAATACAGATCTAATGATTTTAAATACATAGTATTTTTCCCTTTATTCTAAGCAGAATTTGTATGAAAGAAGGAAGAGATGACTTTGTGTCCAGTGGTGATAGCAACAGATTGGTGGTCAGATCAGATAGCACTGATGCCAGATGGGGTGGATTGGTTAACACACCCACCTATATACACATGTTGCTGTCCCATCAGTTAATCTTAGCCATCTGAGGCTCATGAAAAGTGGATAGACAGCAGTGAAGAGCATGAAATCAACATCAACCATACCACTTAGATCTGGATATGAGTCACTTCCTACTCTAAACTGTACAAATTAAAATAACATCACCTTCCCTTAATTTTCTCTCAGATTATAGAAAGGCCTAAGAATGTAACAATAAACAGAAATCCAGGTAAATTACAAGATTATGATGTATATATTAGTTATTAGACAAAATTAGACTGACTGTCACAGAACCTACTTTTGATACAACCTGAAGGTCAGTCAGTCTATAAATGTGTATTTAGCACATACTATGTGTCAGACCCAGTTCTAAGCATTATTCTAAAAGAAGTTTATTCATTTTTTTTGGTTAGAGTAACAGAAAACAAACACACATAAAAATTTAAAAATACAAACTAACAAAATAATATTCAGAACACCTGAGACAGCCACTTTAGTGATGAAGCACAGGAAAGAACTGACAGATACCATTTGGTTTGAGAGCTGTGATGATCTGAGGAAGAGCATCCTAAGCAGATACAAAGACCCTGAGTTAGGAATGAGCTTAATATGCTAAGAAATGGAAATAGATTGCTAAGACTAGAAAATAGAGATTGATGCGAAACGGGTGGAATATGAGTCAGAGAGAGAAGCAGAGGCCAAGGGGAAGAGTTTAGGTTTTATTCCATGTAGTGGAACACTAGTAGAAAAGTCTAAAGCAGTGTAGTATATGTTCAGCAGCCACAATCTACTGCCCTTTAAGCCAGTTTTTCCCTTCAGAGGAAAGTGCTACGTAGACAGTCTCTCAGGCAAGTTTAAACCAACTTACACACACTGTTTTGTTTGCTTTCTTAAACCTGTTAAATATTTTACTCCACCTGCTTCAATGACATGAGAAGGTCACTTTAATTTATTTATTATTGGTTTGTTTTACTGAAAACCAAAATAAGATCAGGAGTCATTCACAGTAAGTCGTGACTGTCAGTCCACGATTCTAAAATTCAAAATGAAGGATTATTAGAATTCATTCCCTGCTTTGACTTGATATTTTTAGTATTCTGTTTTTAAAAAAAACTGGAGGTAGGAAGGTACATTAGAATTTATGAACAGCTCATTTTAATAAAAACTCTTAATACGTTATGCAAAATTAGGTTTACTAATAGAATTAGATGCTGAGTGTCATCCCAATATTCGCTTACACTTATCTATAATTATTTACTGGGCCTTAGAGTTTTATGGTTATTAGAATTTGATCTTTTAGTTTTCACCTAGGCAAAAACCTCATCCTTTTTAAATTAAGATTTTTAAATAGTCAAGAATAAAACACGATATTAGAAAATTGAACATATCTTATTAGTTCATGTGCATTCTGAGTAGCCATTGGAAGAATCTTGAGATAGTTGATGCATTGTAATTCCATAACATTTAAAGAATTATCCTTTTAAAAATAAAATCTAAAGAGTTATCAGGATCAAACCAATCATTTCTCTTTATTATATTGTTATTCATTTGAAGACCTTGTTTTTGTTTTCAGTTGGAGAAAACAATATTTAGATGAGATTAAAATCCTTCTTAAAACCAGTTAGGTTTTTAAAAACTAGTATTTAAGCAAGCTGGAATGTGTAAAATTATGTGTTGTCATATGCCTTGCTCATTCCAATATGCCTGCACAATACACACACACACACACACACACACACACACACACACACACACCACTAAATCCATATCTTCACTCTCTAATCTGTGAGGCTCCCAGAAACGAGTGGACAAGTATAAACTTTTTGGTGCGGACCATTTTTCACTTAGGACCTCTGCTTTCTCTCTCTGCAAAGCTCACCCCTGATTAATCGAGTCAGTGTAGGATGGCTGCAATGTACAACAATCACACCTTCACACAGAGATGGGTGAAGGGGGGCTGTGTCTAGACAGACTTTTTGAAATCAGACAGGAAGAGACCTTTGTTGTCATTTTAGGGTTCTTCAGTATTCTGGTGTGGGTGTGTGGGTGTATCTAAGCCTCAGTATCAATCCAGACATCTTATAATTTGGGAGAAGCATTCTGATTTATTTCATGACATTCATAAATTTTGCTGTGTACCTGAATGACAGATACCTATACAGAATGTGAAATGCTCTCTTGACAAGTGTTGGCCATTTTTCGAAAACTACTTTTGGGAGAATTATGAGCATAATAAATGTTCTATAGACAGCAACACTCTGGCATTGTTCTCATTGAAAGAGTGAACTTGAGATGTCAGATAACCAATGTTTTAAACAAAAATTATAGAGTATCACAAATTTTTTAAGCTGTATCCCTAATTTAACAGTGATTACATTTAAATGAAGATGAGCTAAAGGGTTTGGTAGCCATGGTAACATGATGTGAAAATATGCCATGTCATAACAGTCTATTAAAAATATATATTATCATTCCAAAGGTTTTGTTGCTGCCTTAAATATTGACTGTAGAGGAAGAAAGAAGAGAACGAGAGAATAGAAGGGCCATAGATTTAACATTTTATTTCAAAATTATTGGTTTGAAAATGATGTAAATTCTAAATAAATTTGACTATAGACAAAACTGATATTAAAAATAAAAAATGTGAGAAAATAAACAGAAATCAACTTTGCTGCCTTATAAAAATGTGGTAAATATACTTCCTGCAAGATTCCAGAAATGATGAGTAATGTTATAGTTTTTTAACATTTAAGTGAATTGCTTTAGAGCACATAATTTGTGGCTATTCATATGAGCAACAAAACCTCAAAAACACAACTTTAAATAAGTTTAAACAAACATGCAAGATATTCAGAGTTTTATTCAAAATCATGAAATAGATTATTAAATTGAGGTTATTGTGGATAATTTAAGGCACAGAGAGACAAAAATGGAAATCATCCAAATTTTATATTTATTAAAAACCCAGCTAATATTTTGAGATTTAGTCTTAATTTTATTCTATGCTAGAAATCCATATCTAGCTGTACATTTTTTCTTGTAAAAGTAAAATTATACTATGTATAATTATCTATAATTTCATAGCTTAAGAGCCTGGCTTTGATGTCAGACTCATTTGGGTACTAGTTTCAGCTCTCAGTCGCATTTCCAAAGTTGTGTTTTGGAACCCATCTGAACCTCCATTCCCTCATGTGCAAAACAGACGTAAGAATAAAAGCACCTCTAGCAAACGACCATTGTCAGACCTGAGCTATCAAACTGAATGAAAAAAAGATAATCAATAGATGGCAAAGCAGAACTGACAGAATGTTAGGATTTTCTGCCAAAGATTTTAACAGAGCCATCATAAAAATGATTCAACAAGCAATTATGAACACACTTAAAACAAATGGAAAAAAAAAAGAATCTCAGCAAAGAAATAGAAAATATAAAGAACCAAAAGGATATTTTAGCACTGAAGAATACAATCACTAAAATTGTAACAGCTCAGTAGTAGATGGACTCAATAGTAGAATGGAGGGGGCTGAGTAGGAAAAATCAGTGAACTGAAAGATGGAACAATAGAAATGACTCATTCTAAACAAAAGAGAGGAAGTTGATTTTAAAAAATGCACTGAGCCTCAGGGACCCATAGAACTCAGACACAGGATCTAGCACCCGTATCATCACAGCCCTGGAAGGAGAGAAGAAAGAAGGCAGTACTAAAAAGGATTTGAAGAAACAATAAAATTTAACTGTAAAATTTCCCAAATTTGACCCACCAACAAAACCACAAATCTCTAGGTTGAAGAAGCTGAGCAAATAACCAGTAGAATAAGCCTTTAAAAATCCATACCAAAAAATATCAGAATCAAACTTCTCAAAAATATAGAAAAATAATATTGAAAGCAGCAAGAGCACTTTGGAGGTGAAGGGGGTGGGTGCAATTTGAATGACAGTAGACTTTTCATCAGAAACCATGGAGGCCAGAAATAAGCAGTACAACATTTTTTAATGCTGAAAGAAAAAAAGCCATCAACCCAGAATCCTATATTCAGCCAAAATATTCCTCAGGAATGTAGGGGAAAATCAAGACGTTCTCAGATAAAGGAAAACAAAGAAAACTTGTCGCCAACAGACCTACCTTATAAGAATAACTACCGGAAATTCTCTAAACAGAAGTGATACAATAAAACCGTGATGGCGAACCTATGACACGCGTGTCAGCACTGACACATGTAGCCATTTCTGATGACACGCGGCCGCTGAGGCGGCCGCATGCCGAGGATGAAACATTTGCTGCTCCTGAGGATGAAACATTTGCGAAATAATGTTTTTTCATCAAAGTGACACACTACCCGAGTTATGCTCAGTTTTTTTTGGTGAAGTTTGACACACCAAGCTCAAAAGGTTGCCCATCACTGCAATAAAAGGTGGAATCTTGGAGCATCAGGAAGGAAGAAAGAACATGGTCAATACAATAGAGTTTACTTTTTTCTTAAGCCTTCAGCAAGGGGCTGAGGGCTCATCTGCTTATAAGATATGGGGAGCCATTGCAAGATCTGGCACACAGGAGTGAAGTAGTTTGATCTGACTTTAAGGGGATCTTTTTGGCTTCTGTAGAGACAGAGGCAGGGAGACGGGGACATGGTAATCCACAGTGAGATGTTGGAGACCTAGACCAGGGCATCTGCAGAAAAGGTGATGAGAAATGGTCTACTTCTGGACATGTGTTGAAGGTACAATAAACTGAATTTGCTGTTGATGACTTTATAGCAAGAGGCAAGAAGCAACCTCATCAAGAACAATGCCAGGATTTTTGTTCTCAGCAACTGGTGACATAAGCTTGCTATCAACTGATGAAAATAGCTGCTGGTCAAGCAGATATGGGGGAAGATCATGAGTTTAGTAAGCCAATGAGAATTCAAATTTGAGAACACTTAAATTCCCTGATTACCTTCTCATACTGTAAGACCCCCAAAAGGAGACCCTTACTCTGTCCCACGAATCAACGGCAACCCCAATCAACCGCAGGAGGCATCACTTGATGCAAACAGCAAGAGGCTTTATTCCAGCATGCTGGGGCTCAACTCGTAACTCATGCAGGAGCAGAGGAGTTGAACAGCCCAGTGGGAAATTTTACAAGCTTATAAAGGCAAAAACTACACGTTGGGAGGGGTCACACACAGGTGGGATGAAAAGGGGACCAAAAGCTGCTGGGAAATTCCAAAGGGGAGCTGTTAGTTACATATTAATCTTATATTTTATGTTTCTTTTTCTGTCTGAATAACACTGCTCTGTTTATTCTTTGAGTTGAGATAAGACACACAGCTTTAATGGTCTTGTTCCCATCACTGGGAGAGGGACCTTGAGGAGTTGAGATAAAATACACACTCAGCTTTACCAGCACAGGGGGAGAGACCTTGGGGGGGGGTTAAGATAAAACAGCTTTTGAAAAAAACCTCTTTATTATTCTTTCAATACAAACATCCAAAAACATTTATCTGTTTGTGTATGAGTGCCATCCGCAAACTGGGAGATTTGGAAATATAGGACCATTAACTATGACTTGAGCAATATATACACAATGATACAATAAAGAGAAAAATGACAAAGCTATTATTTAAAATTGTTCAGAATTCATAATTTATAAAAGTAAAGATAAGTAATACACTTAAAATATGAAAATGTATAAACATTATAAAACATCAAATAAAATTTATAAAATATAAGTGATAGGAAAACCTGAACATTCCAGTGGAAATAATTGCTAGGTAAAATTATAATAACACGTTGAAAAGTAAACTACAGTATAAAAAATGAATAAAATTCAACCAAAAAAATTTTTTTAAGAAAGTAAAATAATAATTAGTTTTCCAAAAGTGAAATCCTTCAAAAACAAAGGAAATTAATGATGTCATTATTGAGTTTGAATATTTTTTGGTGCATATTTTCTAGCTCTTTCATAAAGTTTTTCTGAGACTAAAAGGGTTTTGGCAAGAGTACAGACATAATTATAAATCAACTCCAATTATTTTCTTTAGATGCTTATTTTCAAACAATTTTGTGCCTTATTCGAGACCTTTGAAGACTTCTTAACTTTTTTTTTTTATTTGCAAGAGCTGAAATGTTTTTACTGAGTGAAAGCTACAATTTGTGTTTCAAGGAATATATTACCAATTTATCATCCTTTACTTTCATCACTTACTGATGATACTTCACTCTTCAGACAGTCTTTGAACTAAAGTAAAGATTATTTGTGCAATAAAATTTTTCTCTGTGGATGTTCATCGTTCCCCTCCTTTTGGAAATTATTTATATATGGAAGAATGCTTTCTAAGCAGGTGTACCTTTGTTTTTATAACACTTTAATCATTTAAAAGGAGGCTGAATTGTAAGATGGAAATGATTTAGATTTCAGATTCTTTTAAAAATCTGACATGACAATAAGAATGCCAACAAAAATATCAGTATCTCAATTCTTTAAAATAGCATAAAATACCAGAACTTCTGAATGTATGAAATTGATATATAAATTCACTAATAAATAACATTCTATTCTGTCTTTTTAAATAATTATAGCTGAGTTCTAAAAACCGAAAGCCCCGCTTCATTTTTTTCCTCTTCAGAGCTAGTCAGACTTTACCTTTATATTTGCATCACTGTAAGTTTTGTTCCAAACTCTATGGAATTTAAACTGGATTTGACTGGCCCATTTAACCCTTTCCATGTGGTATGGGGGTTCTTTTCTAGTCACAGATAAACTTTCCATGTGCTAGTGTTATGATTACCTATACTGCCTACAGGTAATGTTGAAAAGTTATATTTTCACTGTGTAATCACTGATTTCACCATGAAAACATACTCAAAATATTATAGGGTCACTGGTATTTTTTCACATTCATGAAAAATTATTACAAACAAAATAAAGATCATTACAAGAAAAAAAATTTTTTTACATTGTCTAGAATTTATGCACATGGCCATCACTGGCAGCCAGGGTGCTGGGAAATGTATTTTTTATTCTGGACAGACATTTGCTTGCCTAAAAGGTAGAGTCTCTATTACTAAAGGAAGACTAGATGCTGCGAGATAACTAATCATCTTCAATAGGGAGTGACAATCCTATTTGCCCTTTGAAAAAGTCTCTCTTGGAAAGAGTGGAAAATGGACTAAGTGGTAAGAGATCAGAGACAAGGAAATAATTCAAATGAAAGCTACTGTGGCCTGAACCAAGACAGAGGCATTTAGGGAGGGGTAAGTGGACAAAGGCTTAGGAGATATTTGGAAGTTGAATGGACAGGACATAACCAAATGACTGTCCTTCTAATTTATTGTACTTATCATGAATACTGTGCCTAACTCGATGCTTATAAGTGAATGAATATATAACATGAAAAAGGAGTGAATGAAGAAGGTTAATAGGAGGAGCCCAGGACAATAATGATAATGGCTCTGGAACTAGTTTGAGAAATATCAATATTTAAAGGTAAATATCAAACAGCTGTTGTTTTTTTAAATAATGTCTACCAACTGTAATCTGTCATTCCCCCTTTCCCAGTGGGCATTTCACCCCATCAAGTGGCATCTCCATCTAGTTCCAAAACATTCAGTCACTTTTAGTTATTTGCGGTCTCTTGTTTTGGGCATTCACTTGGTCTTTCCATTTTTTTCCCACCAATCCTTCATGCACCAACCTTTGGCAACCATAAGCTTGTTCTTTTTGTATGAGTCTGTTTCTGTTTTGTTTATTTGTTGTTGTTTTAAGATTTCACCTATAAGGGAAATCAAATGGTATTTGTCTTTCTCTGTCGGGCTTATTTCATTTAGCATAATACACTCTAGGTACACCCATGTTGTCGCAAATGGTAAGATTTTATTCTTTTTTTATGACAAATATCCCATTGTATATATGTACCATCTTCTTTATCCATTCATCTATAGGCAAAATTCATAGGCTGTAGGGTAAAGATAATAACTAAGCAAGTAGCATGTGAAACATAGGCAGAACTTACAAGATATAGATATACAGACATAGATATAGATGTAGATGTTAGTTACCTCTGAGAGAAATTGGTTATAGATAAAGTAAGTAAAATGTGGATGTACTAAGGCCCTAATATGCACCATCTACTATATACATGAGCCATATGGGTACTCAACATTCAGGTATATTAAGTTCACCACTTTTTAATGACATACATTCTGACAAATAACACCTTCTGCTGCCTATCAGGCTAGTTGGTAACGTTTAACTGTGGCCAGATGTACTTGCCTCTGTTTAAAGTGTGTGTGTGTTTGTCTAGGCACTTTCCATCCACAAGCCTCTTCACTCAAACATCACTCTTGGTTCTCATCACCATGGCAGCAGCAGCCAGAGAAATGGGATGTATAACATTGTGTAATCCAGGATTCAGAGAGAAGACTCCTGTTCTCTTTCACTGCTCCTATCACATCTTCTCTTTCTTCTTGCTATGCATTTAAATTGATTTAATGAGCTGAGTGATTCACTCATTTTAATTTGGTCTGTGAGCTTTTCTGTCCCATGGCCTTTGAGTAATTTACTTAATCATGTACTTAAAATCTACCTTGCGTCATATCCATATGGCATAATTTTCATAATACTAGTGTATGTGTGAATATGTATTACTTTTTAATAAAAGGAGCATGCATACTCATTTTTAAAAGTTGAGAGCTCAGTAAAATACCCTCGTCTTCCCAGTGAGTTTGAGGAGCAAAATGTGCTTATTGTTAATGTAGTTGGTACAAGCTTTTTAAATATCCCATAGCTTACATTTTATGTATTTCTTTCTTTGCCCTTTAGTAGTTAATTTTACTTTTTTTTAAATTTTTTTCTTGATTAAGGTGTTACATATGTGTCCTCATTCCCCCATTACCCCCCTCCTCCCCACTCATGCCCTTAACCCCCTGTTGTCTGTGTCCATTTGTTAGGCTTATATGCACGCATACAAGTCCTTAGATTGATCTCTCCCCCTTACCCCACCCTCCCCTACCTTCCCTCTGAGGTTTGATGGTCTGATCGATGTTTCTCTGTCTCTGGATCTGTTTTTGTTCATCAGTTAATGTTTTTCATTATATTCCATAAATGAGTTAGATCATGTGATATTTATCTTTCTCTGACAGGCTTATTTCACTTAGCATAATGCTCTCCAGTTGTATCCATGCTGTTGCAAATGGTGAGAACTCCTTTTTTACCGCAGCATAGTATTCCATTGTGTAGATGTACCACAGTTTTTTAACCCACTCATCTGCTGATGGGCACTTAGGCTGTTTCCAAATCTTAGCTATGGTAAATTGTGCTGCTATGAACATAGGGGTGTATATATCCTTTGTAATTGGTGTTTCTAGTTTCTTTGGATATATTCCTAGGAGTGGGATCACTGGGTCAAATGGGAGTTCCATTTTTAGTTTTTTGAGGAAACTACATACTGTTCTCCACAGTGGCTGCACCAGTCTGCATTCCCACCAGCAGTGCACAAGGGTTCCTTTTTTTCCGCATCCTCGCCAGCACTTGTCATTTGTTGATTTGTTGATGATAGCCTTTCTGACAGGTGTGAGATGGTACCGCATTGTTGTTTTGATTTGCATCACTTGGATGATTAGTGACTTTGAGCATGTTTTCATATGCCTCTTGGCCTTCTTTCTGTCTTTTTTCGAAAAGTATCTATTTAGGTCCGTTTCCCATTTTTTGATTGGGTTGTTTATCTTCCTTTTGTTAAGTTGTATGAGTTCCCTGTAAATGTTGGAGATTAAACCCTTATCAGTGATAACATTGGCAAATATGTTCTCCCATGCAGTGGGCCTTCTTGTTGTTTTGTTGATGGTTTCTTTTGCTGTGAAAAAGCTTTTTATTTTGATGTAGTCCCATTTGTTTATTTTCTCTTTAGTTTCCATTGCCATAGGAGCAGTATCAGTGAAGAAATTGCTTCGGCATATGTCTGAGATTTTGGATTCCTCTAGTATTTTTATAGTTTCCCGTCTTAATGTTTAGTTATTTTTACTTTAATTGGTTTTGATATATTTCTGATTAATAATAACTTAAAATAATAGAACTTTTCAAGAATTTTTAAATTATCCCAAATCATAAAAATCAAATGCCAAGTGTCACTTGGTTGATATACAACTACAAATAAATGATTGCAAAAGAAAAAATAATAGCTTAATTTTTAAAAAATTTTTTTTATCATTGGGCTCTGCTGTTTTAACTCAGTGAAGACATAATAGCCTGTGGGTAATCCAGGAAAAAGCTGATGAGATGTGCTGTTCTTTCAAGTTCCCTAGATATGCAATTCGGGTCAATTTCCAACAAGTTTGATGAGCCAAGAAAAGGAAGGAAGTCTGCAAAAGCGCAGACGGACAGCATGATAAGTAATATTATAGCCCTTAAGGAAGCAAGAGTGACATAAAGCGTTGCTGAACGTGTGATTGAATAGTCTGGGCTCTCAGTGGGAGCATTGAGATAAGCCAAATGAGAATTCACAACACAAGAGTTGCCAAGGTCCTGGTGCAAAACCCTGTAGAGAGGATGGGTAAATGGTTATCTAATCTCAGTCATTTCAATAGGCTTTTTTAAAGAGCCAGACTCACATTTGTATACCAACTTGAAAATCAGCAGGATATAGAAGCAAAAAAAGAGAGGTTAGTAAATGTTGCACCAGACGCTAATGAGCATGGTAGTCTATCTAACCGCAGGACGCAAAAGCCTTACATTTAAAAGGCACAGACCCTCGGGTTCATCCCTTAATAAACCCTTCAGTGGAAGACTATGAGTAAACTTGAGCAAGCTTGAATAGACAAGGAAATCAATAGAACTTTAGGCTTCACCCAACTTTATGAAGAATAGCAAATAAATAAAAGGACTATCAGCTTTAGGGTGCTCTATCGCTTTTGAAAACAAAACCATAATTTAGAGGAAAGGAATTTTCAGTGATGCTTTTCACCACAGATTATGATATGACTATACTTTTTAAATGTAAGATGTCTGATTTCTTCACAACATTTAATTATATGGATTGTTCCCTCCTTGAAATGGTCTCTTTCCTCTGCTTCCATAATCCTGTTTCTGCCTCTGTTTCACTTAGCTGTTTTTGCATAACAAACCACCCCAAAACAGAGGCTTACAACCACAATTAATTCTCACAATACTATTGGTTAGCTGGTTTAAGCTGGGTGGGTCTTCTTTTGCATGTAATATCGGCTGGGGTTCCTTATGCAGTTATATTTATGAGGAGCTCAGCCAGGACTGGAACATCCATGTTCGCCTCAAACACCTTTGGAGCCCCATCGTGGGGAATGGAACTTTCGGGGCCTTTCTTTCCATCGGGGTCTCAGGCATGTTGGTGCAGGCCTCTAAGATGACAAAAAATGAAAGCTGCAAGACCTTCCAAGCTCCAGGTCTGAAAATCCTCCCCCACTGTCATTTCTACCACATTCTATTGTAGAAGCAAGTCACCAATTTCAACGGACAGCCAAGAATCAAGGCAAGGCGCCATAACTGTACCTTTTAATGAGAAGAATGGCAAAGAATTTGTAGCCCTCTTTAATACAGCACAACCATCTATTCCTCTTTGTTTTCCTAACCAGTAAGTATTTCTGTTGCTGAAGGGTTGGACTTTAACTCTCTATTTCTCTCTTTTTAAATATCTTTATTTAGTTATGTGACCTTTGCCAAATAATTTAACCATTTTGGGTCTCATTGGCAACTGTGGAAAATGGTACCTACCTGTTAAGGCTAGTGAAACGAAATGCATGTAAAATACCTAGCACAGTATCTTACATGCAGTAGCTACTCAATAAATGATTGTTACTATGGAGATTTTGTTATTCTGATTCCTTCATTAAAACTTGCTGAGTGCCTCAGCCCTCAGGAAATCCCCTGTTCTTATATCCTCAGTTTCACACATTTAGCAATCAGCTCCAAATAAGATTTGCTCTTATTTTCCATGTATTGTTTGTATCTCCAACCAAGAACAGAAACCATGTCATATTTTGGTTCTATAGACTTTCTCCACACTGACCAACTGCACATATCTGTAATAATAAAAGCATAATGTGCTAATTGGACCGGATGTCCTTCCAGATGACCTTCAGGATGAAGCCAGGGCTGCGAGGGAAGCCTGGGTCCCGGGTGGCAGAGGGAAGCCAGCGCTGGTAGCCAGGGGAAGGAAGGCCTACTCTTGCACGAATTTCATGCATCGGGCCTCTAGTAATAAAATAATTGATCAAACAATTTTATAATTAAGGTTAATGTAGAAAAACCTCAATCTGGGATCAAGAAAGAATCTCATCCATATTATAGGTTTTCCATATTATATTGAGAAAAATGTTGATATTATTAGATAAATATAAGAGCAATGTTCTATAGAAGGTTTTTATAAATATTAACACTTACAAGATAACTGTCTATTTATTTTATCAAGAGATAAGAAAATGACCTTTGATTTAGTTAATTGGAGTTTAATACAGTTAGTATGTAAAACCCTGGGGATTTATTTATATCTGTGGGCCACTTTTTTATAATCTATAAAATCAGATATAGCGATTCCTGATACATTGGGTTATTGTGAGGATTCAGTGAGATAATGCACATAAATTAATTTGTACTGTGCCATGAACATAGTAGGACTTCATAATACTGAACAATTATTGCTGCTGATGGTGGTGTTCATGCATTGCTCTCATGATGGCTATTGCCTTAATTGAGTGATTCAGGTGTGATAGATTTCAAAAAACTGGACAATTGCCATGAGTCAAATAACATTGAATATATTACATGGAAATGAGTAGATTACGGAATGAAATAGTTGTAACAACTATACACAATTTGTAAAGTTTACATTTGGTCATTGAAGTCACTTATAACTGAAGGATTAATGAGTAAACAAGAAATTTGTCAGCTGGGAGAAACCAACAGTGCCTTGAATGGCCATGCAATTGTGAAGGACCATCCTAGCACCAGAGCTCCACACCTGAGCTGGGCTGGTTATTTGCACTGCAATGTGATGGTTGCACAGGGCCATTTGTGGTCCTGCTCAGTGAAGTAACCCATTGTCTGGTTTCCTATTTGAGAAATGCACTAAGTCCCTATACTGACAGATTCTTCCAAAGAACACACATTGCTCTCCCTTATGGTGGTTTCTCAGAGTCTCCTACTTGATCTGCTTGTCTGGATAACTAATGTCCTATTCATCATTAAACTTAAGACTTAATTTCTGCCCCAAGGCATTTATAGCTTGTGAAAGAGTTAACCAGATAAACAAGTATTAGGATACACTAATGTAAGTGTTATAATAAAGGTAGATACTTATGGTTTGGGAAGTAAAAAGAGTGTCAAAGTTGAGGTGCCCCATGGTTTTCCCAGGAGAGCCTAGTTCAAGAAGGAGATAGGTGAAGGCATGGATTAGACTGACACTGATAAACAAACCTACTCTTTCCCCCAACTTAGAAACCAGCTTGGAGGTCATTAGGAAATACAGTTTTACCACTGAATCAATATTTCACCTACCAATATCAATCAGTACATTTGCTTCAGAAACACTTAAGTTGTATAATTTCAGTTTTGCTTTATCTTTCAGAGAAAAGCTTTAAAATTTTTTAAATGTGTAGCATTGAAAACCTATTTATTTGCTGGGTATTGTCATGATTGCATTTCATGACGGAATTTTTAAAAGACCACATTTATTTATGCCTGCTCTATGTTTCCTGGGCTGGTCTTAGAAAGCTGCACAATTTTATAGGGAGTTAGTTGCATTACTTAAATATTCAGTTTTGTAAATTGGTAGTGTTTATGAAAATTAAAAAAAAAAAGTATTTTGAACCATCTTGGTCATTGTGGATACTTTATAAGCAACTCAAAGTTTTGTGGTTCAGATTTTATTTGCTGATCATTAAGCCATACAAGGTTCAAGTACACACTAAAAAATAAACTTTTAAGGAAAAAATAGAAAATAAATTTTAAAGCACTTATTTTAAGGGCATCTGCTTTCTATTCTACTACCCATTAGTGTGTAAATGGATTTAGGTTTTAAAATGATTTAAAATGGGGCATTAGAGATTATGTCTCTCTAAATCCCTCATTTCCAAATCATCTCAGCAATTCCAAGTCAAAGGACCTGCCCACTCCAGGCAGAGGCAGGAGCTGAACACCAAGATACTGAGATCGCCACTTTCCAGCCTACTGGGGTTTTCTCCACATCAAATTATCAGTCCTGATTAAGGAAGAAAGAAAAGTAAAACGTACTCATAAGCTTTTTTTTAAAAAAAAATTCTTTATTGTTTAAAGTATTATATAAGTCTCCTTTTCCCTCCATTGACCTCTGTTGGGCCGCTCCCAACCCCCAGCACCTGCCCTCAACGTGCCCCCCCCCCCCCCCGCCCAGTCTGTGTCCATTGGTTATGCTCATATGCATGCATTCAAGTCCTTTGGTTGATCTCTTACCCCCTCACCACTCTCCCCCCCTCCCCCTCCCCCCGCCTTCCCTCATAGTATGGACAGTCTATTCAATGCTTCTATGTCTCTGGATCTATTTTTGTTCATCAGTTTATATTGTTCATTATATTCCACAAATGAATGAGATCATGTGATATTTATCTTTCTCTGACTGGCTTATTTCGCTTAGCATAATGCTCAATAAATGGTGTTGGAAAAATTGGACAGATAGGTGCAAAAAAAATGAAATTAGACCACCAACTTACACCATACACAAAAATAAACTCAAAATGGATATAGGACTTACACGTAAGACGGTAAACCATAAGCTTTTATTTTAGAGCTTTTTAAAGTTATATAAAGGATAGGACTTTGATACGTTGATTCAAGTATAAACCATTTTCAAGAAAATCTTGTTGAAACAAGTATTAAGGAATTATTATTCACAATAATAAATAAAAAACACTAACAAATACAACTTTTATTCAGTAAGTCTTTGGGCTTTGGAGGTTTTGCATTTGCATTTTTCGCCCTGTAAGCCAAGGCAGGACCCTGGGTCCATTCAGTAGCGCTACATTTTTCTCTACTTAACCTTTGAAAACACAATAAAACTTCTGAAGACATTGTTTGTGGTATTTCTAACCCCAAAGGGAGTCCATCCTTAATGTTCTGTATGAAAATGAAGAAAGAGTAAAGAGATCTTTAAAAAATAATAATAATTCTTAGCTTTAAAATAATTTTTAAATTATTTTATTTTATATTTAAGGAATCATCAGAAGCCAAAGACAATTCCTAACATTTTCAGTTATGGGGGTAATAATGTGCCACAGAGTTATTGTGAATTGCAAAGATATGGACTTCCCCCCACCCCTTAGATTTAAGCGTCCGCTGTGTTTATAATGGTATTAAGATAATTTTTTTGTTTTTTTAAATAATTAAAAAATAATGCCTCTGCCCTAACTGGTTTGGCTCAGTGGATAGAGCGTCAGCCTGCAGACTGAAGGGTCCCAGGTTTGATTCCAGTCAAGGGCACATGCCCACGTTGCAGGCTCGATCCCCAATAGGGGGCATGCAGGCGGCCGCTGATCAATGATTCTTTCTCACCATTGGTGTTTTTATCTCTCCCTCTCCTTTCATCTCTGAAAGCAATAAAAATATATTTTAAAAATATAATAATGACTTTGTAATAGAGGCATATCTATAAAATGATATATCTATAAGCATCATTTATGTAATATTGCTTTACTGAAGTCATGGCCAGGAGGACACAATACATAGTTTTTGTTTTTGGTGTATTTTTTTGTCATTATTCCTAATTTTAAAAAATCTATTAATTAAAACCATAACTAACTGGAATATGATCTACTCTACGTTTAGGTAAAAGGGTAAATGACCAAAAAATCTGAGTAGGAAATTTTTGCAAAACTTAAATAAATTTCTCAACTATATCATCACAAGGATATAGTCAATCTAATGTAATTTTATATCTTTTTTTAAATAAATCTTTATTGTTCAGATTATTACAATTGTTTCTCTTTTTTCCCCCGATAGCTCCCCTCCAGACCCGGTTCCCATCCCACCCTCTGACCTTACCCCCCCCCACCCCCACTGTCCTCATCCATAGGTGTACGATTTTTGTCCAGTCTCTTCCCGCACCCCCCACACACCTTTCCCCCCGAGAATTGTCAGTCCACTCCCTTTCTGTGCCCCTGATTCTATTATATTCACCAATTTATTCTGTTCCTCAGATTTTTTTATTCACTTGATTTTTAGATTCACTTGTTGATAGATATGTATTTGTTGTTCATCATTTTTATCTTTACCTTTTTCTTCTTCTTCCTCTTCTTAAAGAATACCTTACAGCATTTCATATAGTACTGGTTTGGTGGTGATGAACTCCTTTAGCTTTTTCTTATCTGTGAAGCTCTTTATCTGACCTTCAATTCTGAATGATAGCTTTGCTGGGTAGAGTAATCTTGGTTGTAGGTTCTTGCTATTCATCACTTTGAATATTTCTTGCCACTCCTGTCTGGCCTGCATAGTTTCTGTTGAGGAATCAGCTGACAATCGTATGGGTGCTCCCTTGTAGATAAATAACTTTTTCTCTTGCTGCTTTTAATATTCTCTCTTTGTCTTTTGCTCTTTGCATTTTAATTATGATGTGTCTTGGTGTGGTCCTCTTTGGATTCCTTTTGTTTGGGGTTCTCTATGCTTCCTGGACTTGTAAGTCTATTTCTTTCACCAGGTGGGGGAAGTTTTCAGTCATTATTTCTTCAAATAGGTTTTCAGTATCTTGCTCTCTCTCTTCTTCTGGCACCCCCATAATTCAGATGTTGGTACACTTAAAGTTGTCCCAGAGGCTCCTTATGCTATCTTCATATTTTTGGATTCTTTTTGCTTTTCCGGTTGGGTGTATTTTGCTTCTTTGTATTTCAAATCTTTGACTTGATTCTTGCGATCCTCTAGTCTGCTGTTGGATCTCTGTATATTATTTTTTATTTCAGTCAGTGTATGCTTAATTTCTAGTTGGTCCTTTTTCATATCCTTAAGGGTCTTGCTAAATTTATCAGCCTTTTCTAGAAAATTCTTGAAAACCTTATAACTGTGGTTTTGAACTCTATATCCAGTCGTTTGCTTTCCTCCATTTCTTTCATTTGTGACCTGTTTCTTTGTCTCCGCATTTTGGCTGCTTCCCTGAGTTGATAGAGTGGCTTTGTGTGCTAGGTGTCCTATAGGGCCCAGTGGCTCAGCCTCCCCAGTTACCTGAGGTGGACACTCTTGGTGCACTCCTTTGTGGACTGTGTGCACAGTTTTGTTGTAGTTAAGCCTTGATTGTTGTTGGTATCACTGGGAGGAATTGACCTCCAGGCCAATTGGCTGTAAGGATCAGCTGTGTCTATGCTGGGAGAACTTTTGTACTGGAGACACCCTTATGAGACAAGACTTGCAAAAGCCTCTGTGCTCAGCTTGGATGGGGTGGAGTCTCAGTACGGAGCAGACAGCAATGGCTTCCCGTCAGCCCTGCCCTAAGAGGCCTCTGGGTCTCAGTGTCCCGCGGTAATCACTGCAAGCACCTCTGAGAGAAAGCCGCCCTCGAGTTTCGCCCGCTGCCAGACAGTCTAGTTTCTCCCCAAATGAGTCTGGGTCCCCAGAGTCTCACCTGGAACTGGAGTTTAGAGCAGTCAGGAGCTTTTCTCTCCCTCCCGATTGAGAAAGCCAGCCACGTACTCAGTTGCCAGCCCTCTCCATGCGCGCGCCTATATACCTCTGCCTTCTGCAGCTCCTCTGAGTCTCAGTGTGCTTTTCTCTTTCCTTCTAGTTGTAGAATTTCCACTCAGCCAGCCTTCCTGTGGTTCTTGATGATGTCCGTTTTGTCTTTTAGTTGTAGTTTTGAAATTTTTGTGCGAGGCAGCAGTTTAGGTGTTTACCTATGCCACCATCTTGGTTTCTCCTCTATAATTTTATATCATTATCTTCAAATGTAAAATTGAATGTTATAAAAATTACATTTAGTCCCTGTAGCATCTTGATTATCAATAACATATTAAGGAATATTCAGTACGTTTAACTTAGAAAGGCAAAATTATGAATCAATGTATTTTAGACAAAATTTTAATTAGAATTTAATACAGAATTACTATTAGATAATATTTTATCATATACTAGAGGCCCATTGCATGATATTCGTGCAAGAATAGGCCTTCCTTCCCCTGGCTTCACTCCCAGCCACCCGGGAGCTGGCAAGTCCTCGCTCCCTGGCCACCCGGAGCCGGCAAGTCCCTGCTCCTTGGCCGCCGGGAGCCGGCACCTCCTCGCTCCCGGGCTGCCTGGAGCTGGCAAGTCCTCACTTCTGTCTGGAGCACCACTTCAGTAGCTCCCTCCACCCCCCCTCCCCTTCATAGCAGGCTTCACTCCGCTCTATGTCTGCATATGCAAATTAACCTCCATATTTGTTTGGTTAATTTGCATACTTACTCTGATTGGCTCTTGGTGTAGCGGAGTGATGGTTAATTTGCATGTTTCTCTTTTATTAGGTAAGATGACTGTATAAATATCAATATGGGAAAGGTTAGCTTTTCTTCATCATTTAGTTTTTGTTTGTTTCCTAGTTTGTCATCAGTATAGAAAGAATCAAGAAAAATAACCCCTTTTCATTCAAAAGGAAAAGTATTTTTATTGTCAACCATGTAAAAGTTATGATCTCCTTTTGAAATAACAACTTTGGAAACCAATAAGCCTAGGAAGAAATGTGCATTTTTTTGAAATTTAACATGAAATTCTCAGTGGATGAGGTTCTAAAATGTACTTTGGTCATAAACATTTACCTATTCAAAGAGAAATACAGGGAATAAATTAATGGAACACTTGTTTACTGTCATAACTCATGTGGGTTCAAAAAGCATGTTGGATTCTCAATGGAGGGTCAAAAAGGACAGTGATACAGTCACCAGGGGAGTGAGGGCATGAGTGGGGGGGTGGGGGCAATGGGGGGATAGGGACACATGTGTAATACCTTAATCAATAAAGAAAAAAATAAGGACAGGGATCCACAGGCTAAATTAGGAACCAAGTCTGGGTTCAGGTTGGAACTGATATCCCAGGGGTTAGGAGTAGGGATAGAAGACAGGTTCAGAAGAAGGTGTCTCCAAGGAAGTGTAGCATTTGGAGTCATATATGTCATGCTTGTTTGTTTCTTTTCTGTGAAAGCATCTTTATTGGTAAGCAGACACTTAACACTTTTTGATTATATACGTCATGCAAAACAATTAACCTCACACATGGTTGTATAACTGCTCACTGTGACAATCTCTTTTGAGATGGTTATAAATTTTAAAGGTTAAAGTACTTGCAATGTTAAAAAGATTCAGAAAAATTACTCTAAATGAACCAAACACTATCTGGCATTGTGATTCTACACATTGTTCTTTCTCCGAATCAAGATCTATCACCTGCCTTCATAAAAATAATAATTTTTAAAAATTCTTTATTGTTTAAAGTATCACATATAGTATTACATGCCTCCCTTTTTCCCCCATTGACCTCTCCCCAGCCACCCAAAATAATAATTTCTTGAATTTAACAATTCACCATGGATTGTGCCTAACACTAATATGGATTTAATATTCACAAAAATCTTGTGAGACAAGCACTATTGTTGTCTTTATTTTATAGATGACAGAAAACAAACAGAAAAGATAGGGAATCATCATTAGGGAGAGGAACAAACCAGGGTCACACAGCTTAGCAATGTCCCACTAGTATAATAAGTTCCATCAGGACTGGGCTAGACAGAGATTCAGAAGTGTCTGGGGGCTGGTGGGGCATGGGCATAGCAAATCTAAAGCACTAATTCCTCACCCTTGCTTGTGGGAGGATGGCCGGTCTGGCCACCACAGATGGTGAGTGGGAGGGAGAGTCCCAGAAATCGGCTGATTCTAGGTGTGGTGGGGTCACTAACAAGATTTTCCAGGGCAGTGTGCTGTAGGCAAAGGCCACAGGCACTTACGGTGATAGTAGCCAAAGCCATCAATATATTTTTAAAGAAAATTAGCTGCTTTCTATGAAGATGCCTATGAGGCTCATAATGTTTCCTTTCTAAGTGCTGGGTTTCAGAACAATAAAAGGAAGTTATGTTATAAACCTGATTTTTCACAAGGGTGGGTAAATTGAAAAAAAAGTTTTAAGAACTTATGACCTCTTTATGTTCCTTTGTTTTTATCCTTGATCAAAAATGAATTAGTTACAGCATAAATCTGTGGCTTATGATAACTTCAAATAACATGCATACAGTACACAAGGCTGTCTTTTTCTTTGACTGAAATTCAGATACGCTTTTAATTTGGCATAACGTGTTCCAGCCAGGCTTTTTTTTTTAGGATAGATGGTATCGTGCAGGCATCAGCTCACCAATACAAGCCTCTTTGTGAGAGCTTTGGTGCTTTACTGTTGCATCCCATTTGGACCTGTTAACACCTGTGATAATTTCTCATCCATTTCAAGTTACGCCCAATAAAATGTGGCATGTCTGCTACTGGCCTAAGTTATGATTGGGTTTTAGAGGAGTTGAGGCTCTTTGGGGTCTTTTGCAGCATAAACATGATGCATTCCTAACATTAGGACCTGCTATTGTAGGAACTAAATTCCAGGTGCTTATAAGAATCTCTATGTGATGCAGTCCTCTCCTTACCGGACGTTCCCCCAAGTGGCTCCCTAAGGAACTCTTAGCCCACCCACTGCCCTAACAGGCCAGAAGCCCCAAATCTTCCTTGGTCATCCCCCAGCAACCTTGTGAAAAATCAACCATGGCAGAAGAGGAAAGATAGTATTTGTTAAGCCTGAGTCAGATCCATTTCTGTATCCACCACATAGTGCATATTACCTCTGCATTATATATTTCTTTCTGAGAAATGTTCTACTCAATGAAGCAATATTCTTCCATTTTCAATTTCTGGGAGAATGTGAATAAAATAATGTGCATATATGTTGAAGGGCAGAAGAAGGCATTGCACAATATAAATGAAATAGTCATCAGTTTGTTTTATACTCTATGCATTTTTAATAAGCAAATTCCCATTTATAGGAATTTAATTCCCATTTACAGGAATTAAATGTTCCAGATATTGATTTCAGAGGGATAATATATAATATGAAAATAAAATTCAGTAACATTATGTGATGATGTGTAATTCAATATAGCTAGAACCCTGGAAAGTAAAAAATGACGCTATTTCTATTGAAATATTTAGGAAAATTAAATTCATTCCCTGAAGTATATTATAATGAAATTGAAACAATGTTACATGATTCATAGTCTTTTAATTTTTAAGTGACTTTCTTATTAAAAACAGGGATACTTTGCCCTCATTTACTCAAATCGTGCATGTATTCTGTAATGACCTAAGAAAAATCTACAAAGAAGCATTAGTAAGCCACTATGCCCCCAGTTTTAAGCATCCAATGGATGTGAAATACTCATAGAAATTATGGAAGTAGATCCATCTTAGGTCCCAGTCACTCATGGGTTTTCTCACAAAGGAAAATACTGTCCTTGATCCTGTTCATTTTTAGAGAGTAAAGGTTCACCTGGTATATTTGAACTAATCCTTTCAGGACTTAGTTAGAAGGGCAAAGGTTTATTGGGTGTCCCTACCAGCCTAGATTCTTTCACATGCCCTCTTGCTTTATCCTCACAGGACCCAATGATGTGTCATTTTTATCCCCTCTTTTCAAGAGGAAAACAGTAAGGCTCAATAAGGTGTTAATTGCTTGCCAGAGGTTATATGACATAGTAAAGGAGAAAGCTAGGTTTCAAACTCAGGAATCAAAAGGCCTGCTCTCTAACCACTGGACCATTCTCCTTCCAATTAGACACCTAGAAGTTATGCAAATGGCTGGAGTAGAGGGACTGACTTCCATGAAAGATCATGACTTTGATTTATGAGGTTTTGGTAAATGCTAAAGTGACTCAGGAGGAGCCTGGTCCTGGAAAAATTGTGTGTGTGTGTGTGTGTGTGTGTGTGTGTGTGTGTGTGTGTGTGTGTGTTTTTCTCTATGGGCCTTGGTACTGAAGGATTGAGATTATTTTAAGGTAAAAACAGGAATGTTGGAGTGAAGCTAAAAAATATTGCTGCCAAAAGAGATGACATCTTTTGCCTGGCTACAATTCCTTTTAAGATGACACAAAATGATACTACAGAGATCATGGAGATTTCCAAAGAAAACAGAAACTGTTGGTCACTTTTCCTCAACGTAACTTACCTTTATGGGAAGGGGAGCAATCTGGAATGCTTCAAAATAATTGCAAGAGTGGATCATTTTAGAGAACGAGATATTTAGAAATCAAGGACTAAAGAAAAACTCTATTGGAACTAGAGCAACACAAAACAACCTCTCCTACTGAGCCATAGAAGAGTCCAACTGACCCCTAATAAGCACCTACACTTTTTCCTCTCCTCCTCTGAACAGGGATCTTAAAATTAGAACCTTGTAAATAATGGAAATACAAGGTTTTCTTTCTATCCTGCCAACTATGACAACCTGTCAAAATATTTGAAGTATAATGATATGGTTTTTATTTTTAACAAATTTTTGCCATCAAAATCTTACTTGCTTACTGAATAATAATCTAAAATCTGATGCTGTGTAAAGGATAAAGTGAAAATGAGACATACCACCTCTCCCCAGAGGTTACTTAGTCTTCCTGATCTCTTCTAAGCATAATGTAAAATCGATATTTATTTACATAAATAGTATCAGTCTATCTATCTAATATTCTAACCTACTTTTGAAAATAATATATCATTAATATTAAAGATTGGCTTCTAAAAATTTGGAATAATTTAAACTAAGCTGGAATTAAACATATGCCATAGAGTTCAAGTGGGATAGCTCTAGAAAGACCAGGTGCTAAATTAATTGATTTGTTTTTAACTAAATGAACATCAAAGACTTTAAGAAAAAGAGAGAAGGTAGCAAATTGATGTATTCAGACGAATACTTCTGTCACATCACTTTTAGAATATCAAATAAATTGTTAAAGATCCCAGTTAGTAAACTAGTTTTTACATGACTAAATTTGCTGATATATTTGCCATAAAAAAACACACATGCGATTTAAGTAGTTTCCCAAAGCTGAAAGTAAAAAAGAGAGGAGTCAACGCATCAACTTTCCAGGTATAAAAAGGGCTTTTAAAAAGCATAGATTTTGTGGCACTTACTATCAGAAAAGTGTGTGTGTGTGTGTGTGTGTGTCAGGAAGAGAAGGGGAGGGGGAACAGAGAAGGAAAGATTGAGTCTTATGTAGGCATTATAAATTAAATTGTTCTCGACTCTTCACTGTCTTCTAGTATGGTTCTACATCTGTACCCTCTCCATGGTCTCAGAGTAGGAAGAATGTACTTCTTAACCTTTGATTCTTGTCTTGGCTATGTGCTTGCAAGACTGGGCTTTCTCTCTTGAGCCTCTAACATCTCTATGAAAACATGTACTAAAATGCATAGAGCAGACCTAAAACTATTCTGTAGCCTGGAGGCAAACTCAGCTGTACTCAGCCTAGATCAGCTGAACCCACAAAACCTATACTTGTTTTGCGTTGTAAGCCACTGAGTTTTGGGGGGATGATTTGTTACACAGCCTTATTGTTTCAGTATTTGAATCTTTGGTAGTTATAATTGGCCCAAAGTAAAAACTTGTCTCAGCTTTAAGCCTTGAAGAGCTCTTCTTTTGGATTCTGCTGAGCAATTAATTGTGTTGGAAAATTGGGAGAAAGGTGCTACAGGCCTTCGGCAGATTTTGCCATTATCAAACCAAGATTTGGAGTGCCTTATGAGAGGGGTCAGGATGCTCTTCCTAGTGAAAGCAGCCATGAGATTCATGACCACAAGATAAATGGCATAGCTGCTCTGTGTCTTTGGTGAGTGAAGCTAACCTTACAAAATAAGGCTATTCAAGGGTAAAGCTAGAGTCCAGTTGAACTCCTCATGCCTTTAAATTCAGTTGCACAGGTAGAACTATAATCCTATATAATAAAAGCCTAATATGCTAAGTGTCTGGTCATCAGGTCATCCATTTAATCAATCAAAGTGTAATATGCTAATGACATGCTAAGGCTGCTCAACCACTCGCTATGACGTGTACTGACCACCAGGGGGCAGACCGTCAACCGGTCGACCAGTCACTATGATGTGCACTGACCACCAAGGGGCAGACACTCCGACCAGTAGGTTAGCTTGCTACTGGGGTCCAGCAGATCAGGACTGAGCGAGACGGGCCGGACACACCCTGGAGCCCTTCCGTGGTCCCTCCCTAGCTGGCCAACCTCCTACGCCCCTCCCCAGCCTTGATCGTGTACCAGTGGGGTCCCTCAGCCTGGCCTGCGCCCTCTCGTTATCTAGGCTGAGGGGAACACCCCCCGAGTGCATGAATTTTGTGCACCGGGCCTCTCGTCATATATAAATTGTATTGGGGCTCTGATTGCTTCTGACCTCCTTCCTTAGCTTTGAGGGAGCTTTCAGAAACTGAAGACCTGCAGTCATACTCTCCAGTAAGGTAGCTACTAACCACATGTGGTTATTTACCTTTAAATGAAATGAAAAATTTGATTGCTCAGTCACACTAGCTACATTTCCAGTGCCTAACAGGCACATGTCCTTAGTTAGTAGCTACCATATTGGAAAGCTCAGATATAGAACACTTTCATCATCTAACAATTTCTGTCAGACAGCATTGACTAAAGGCAAGAAGACCCATTCATTAGTCATCTCCAACAGTCAGGAGGCTGAAGCCACGTGGGACGTTGTAGGCCTCTGTTTGAAGAGGAAAAAAGCCCAAATGAAGGGGGAAATTATAAAGTGTGAGAGCTCCATATGACAGCTACTCTAATTGATATAAAAGAGCGCAGGATATAGAAAATGTAATATCTGTCATTTTACCTGTGTTATCTGTCATTTAACCAAGCTTAATCATCTAGATAGGAGAGACCAAAATAAAGATATTGTGTCAAAGAAGACAGAGGAGACTTTAATCCTTGTGATTGTCAATCACCTAAGACTGTGTGGGATTGTGGACCTTGAGTAATTAAAATTTCCCAAGGCTATCTAAATCTTAATTCTTTTATTCTGAGTCTGAGCCTCCTACATACTTAAGAATTCAATTAGGTCTTGACTTGCTAGATTCCATTAGCATCCGGGACTGAGGAGCTTCTCTAAGAACTAGTGTCCTACTTGGGCATTTCTTAACAGTGTGTCGTCACTAAAAGCAGAGATCGAAAGCTGCCACTTCTCTTTTGTGCAGCCTCACACATGCAGCGGGCTTCTCAAAAGTGAGAGTGCAGTGAGAATAACAACAAACCTTCCATCATCCAGAGGACACAGCTGCACTGAAAAACAGGCTTGTAAATAAGAAAAATAAAACTGCACATATCAGGTGGTAAATAGAAAGCTTATTTTTAAACACACACAGGAAATACACTGTGATCTTCCAGAAATAATTTTGGGAGATAGTGCACAAAGGGCTGAGATTTCACATGAGTGAGTGAGGCAGACTGTATCTTTCAAAGAGTGCCTCACGAACATCTCCTGACTCACATGTTCTATGAGAGACTTGCCTCTCTCTGTCTAGAGATGAAGCCATGTTCTCTACCTTTGAACCTGAGCAGAGCCAATAGCTTATGGCAGAAAATGTTACTTCCCAAGCTAAGTCATGACAATGTCATGCACTCCTGCCTTGTTCTTCTCCCTGTTCTCTTGGGATGCTTGATCTCGCAGTCATCTCGCATTCATGCCGTGTGGAAGCCCTAACAGCGTATGGAGAGACACGTGTGGTGGGAATGAGTTCTTGAGCTGGCATCCTCAGCTGAGCTCCCACCCAAGCTCCCAGCTAACAGCTAACACTTATTCAGCCATGGGAGTGAGCCGCAAAAGATGTATCAAGTTGATGGTGTGTAGAACTGGGACAAACTGCCCTATTGAGCCCTGGTCAAAGTGTGATTCACCAACAAAATAACTTATTATTGTTGTTTAGGTCACCACATTTTCAGGTGGTTTATTATGTGGCAACAGATAAGTGACACACTTTTGCTGCCATAACAAACTTAGTGGCTTAAAACATCATAAGCGTGTTATCTCACCTTTCTGTAGGTTAGAAGTCCAGCATGGGTCTCACTGGCCTAAAATCAAGATGCCGACAGGGCTGAGTTCCTTTCTGGAGGCTCTAGGGGAAAATCCATCTCCTTGCCTCTCCGGCTTCTAGAGGCTGCCCGCATTGGTTGGCTCAGGCCTCCAATTCTTCCTCATGAAAACCAGAAGGGGTAAGGCGTCCCTCTCTCAAAGCATCACCCTGAACCTTGCTTCTGCCTCCCTTTTCCATTTTAAGGACTATTGTGATTTCTTTAAGTCCACCCATATAATCTAGGATAATCCCTCTTTTAAGGCCAACTGATTAGCAACCTTAATTCCACCTGCAACCTTAAATCTTCTCTGCCATCTAAGCCAACCTAGCCAAAGTTTTTAGGGAATAGGATGTGGGTATCTTCAGGGGGCTGTTACTCTGCTTTCACAACAAGTATGGAAAAAATCAATGAAATCTGCATCATAGTTTTAATATAGCAGTTGCCTTGGTTAATGGCCTCTGGATATCAGCTGAGGTACCCTGTCCATTGAGATTTCAGTGCAGTTGGTTCAAACATCGTTTTTAGTGAGGTCTTCGCAATCTTCCCAGTCATGCCAGGAATTCTGGTGGAGGAGAGGATGCTTACATTGTTCAGAGTCACCTCTATTTTTATACTCCCACGTCTTCCTAAATCTGTTAAGTTTATGAAGTTTCTCACCATCCCACACATAGTGTCCTGGCCCTGTACAATATCTTACTTAGATTTAATATCCCTTTATTCCTGGATTGCCATGAAAGAGCGAATAAAATAAAAATAAACACAATAAAAGCACAGAGAAAGATTTTACTAAAAGTGTGAGAAGATAGAAGGGGTGCACATCACCAGAGAAATGTAAAGTTACACTTTAGACACTCAGGTCAAATGTCAGTCCTGCCAACTCGGGTCAGCCTATCCACATGGCATAGCTCTCCTCTGGAGCAAAACAGAAGAAAATGGAATATCTTACTGTTTCAGCAGAACGGAGCAACACCCTCCAGCCTCTGACCCAGGCTCACCAGCCCTCCCATTATTATATAGGCAGAGTTCACTGATGTACCCATTCTCATTTCTCCTTCCCTCATCAGTGTCTGAGAGGAAGGCAGAGAGAGGGAAATAGAGACAAAGAGATATTGATTTCCAGGGTCATGTAAACAACACCACTATTTCCCTCTACCCAGTAAAGGTTACTTTCTGTTTTGCTATAAAATATATTTCCCCCTCCATTCAGCTAGAAAGAAAATATTTATGTAATGCTGGTATTTAGAAACTCCTGTGCATTCAGGGATCTGAGGACCTCAGGATAAATGGTTTTCTGTTTTGGAGTGTGTGGTTATTTTCCTTTGCTCCTGACCATTTCATGCCCTGCTGTGACCAGGAGACCAAAACGTGGACAAAGCAAACCAACCAAAGAGGCCGCTCATCAACAGGGCGAAGTGCCTGGTAATGTGCGCTTAGGAACTAAAGGAAACGTTCTGGCCAGGAGCTGGCCTTGGCCCAGAGCGGGAGAGTGCCCAAGGCAGGAAGGATAACAAGGCCAGATGTGTCTGCAGGAAGCCCTGCAAACTTTGCAAGGAAAATTAAAAACTAACAACCAGATAATACATTCTGAGCTCCGTGCCCTGTGGACTTCTGCTGAATTTTGGATAAGGTTGGAAAGAGGGGGAGGGAAGGGTATCTATGGAAAGAAGCAAACCTTTCTCAAAGGCCAGGAGGTGGAGCTGAACCTTTATTCTGAGGCGGGGAGGGGGGAAGAGGGAGGCTCGCTCAAGCAGGAGCTGGGGATTTGCATATGCTAAAGTTGTGTTAATATTTGTTTAGGAAGATGTACTCAGCTTTGACAGAAAATTTTAGGGAGGCAGAGTTATGAATAATCTGAAAAACTTAGAAAGACGGCAGCCTCAAATAGCCTAGAGGGCATAAGGGATGGATGCAAGGCAGGATGCTGCTGGGAACAGCTCGGGGCGTGTACCTAGGAGGAGATGAGTCTGGGCCAAGTAGTCCAGCGGAACTGTTGTGAAATCCTAGCTGAGCCACATGTGAAGGTTCAGTTGGTGGGTGACATGGGGTAAACCCACCAATGACGCTTGTTGTGAGGATTAAATTAGCTCATATGGTAAAATCACTTATCACACAGCAGTGTGTGAACCACAGCATATGCTGCATAATAGAAAATATATGTTACATGTAAGTTTAGATAATATGTATTTTCCACTCAGGGTGGGGTTGATCCTGCAAGAAAAAAAAAAAGGTTTGTTAGAATAAAGGGAAACAATCCACCTAGGGTCTATGTACCTCTAAAGAAAATAATTTTGTCCCAGGTGCAAAGGGCAGACTTAATATTCAAGCACGAAGGACTTTACTTGCTATCACTTCAGAAGAACTATAAATACTAAACCAAAACAAACACACACATTTTTTTTAAAAAAAATCCATAATTAAGTGTAGGACTAAAACAATAAAAAACACCTGAGGTACTTTATTACTGTAATTTACGTATTATTGTGTATGGCTTAACCACTCAGGAGTCCTAGAATAGACCCAGTGGGGTTTTAAAACACAGAATCTTAAAATTGAAAGCAAGCGAAGAGAACAGCGAATTGAAACCTTCAGACTTTACGAAGAAACTGGCTCTTCAACCGTGAGACTGGGAGCTGTGCCCCGAGCTCCCCGGAGGGTGTTGGCACCACGGTGAAGTGCCTTGCCCTCCCTGGCTGCCTTGTGGAATCAGCTGCACAGCTCAAGGCGCCTTCTGTGGGGCCTCCTGAGGGGAGGACAGAACACCTCCTGGGGCATTCATGTCTACAGTGAAATGCCTAACCCAATTCATCACACTTTCATCAAGTGGGGCTCCCTGTTTCCCATTAGTTTGGAAAGTTGGGAATATTTTTACTGATATTTTTGAAGTCTGTTCAACATCATTATCCTTGATTCCTCTCTTCCTTTTACCCTTCACCCCATCAAATCAGCCTGCAAACCCCAGTGAACCTGTCTTTAAAACAAACAACAAATGCATCCCCTCCTTTCCCCCCTCCTCAGGGGTCAGCAGCTCAAGTCAAAGGCACCATCATCTGTTGCTACTGTTGCTCTTCTTACTTCCATCTCATCTCCCCCGAGGGCAGTGATTTTCTGGGTAGATCAGATTATGGCTAGCTAGTGCATAGCAGCCTGTTTAAAGCACTCGGGGGTTTTCCCACTGCATTTAGAATAATTTCTAAATGACTCATGCTTCTTATGTGACCTGGCTGCTGTCTGTCTCCCTCATCAAACTTACCTCCCACCCATCTTCCACTGGGTCCTATGCTCCAGCCATACTTGCTTTTATTCTCTACCTTAACATCCCCCCATTCCCCGCAGTTAATTTTTGTCTTATGGCCCTATGATTATGTTGCTTCTCTTTGGAATGCTATTCCACCAAAGTCTCTTGTATCTAATTTCTTATTGTCAAATACATTTCCACATACATGTCCTCTCCTCCAAGATACCTTTGCCAACTACCCAGTCTAAAGATCCTATCACCCTATCATATCACTCTTTTTATGCTCATTGTAGCATTATCTGTATGTTTAATCTGTTTGGTTTATCACTGTAATCCCAGCACCTACATCAATATCTAACAATAGCAGATGTTCAGTGAATGTTATAATCTATACTAATAAAAGGGTAATATGCTAATTAGACCAGACATCCTTCTGAACAAAGCCATGGTGGTGGGGTCAAGGCAGAGGCAGTTAGGGGTGATCAAACTGGCAGGGGAGAGCAGTTAGGGGGATCAGGCAGGCAGGGGAGAGCAGTTAGAGGGATCTGGCCAGCAGGCAGGCGAGTGGTTAGGAGCCAGCAGTCCTAGATTACGAGAGGGATGTCCGACTGCCAGTTTAGGATGACATCTCCTGAGGGGTCCCAGATTGGAGAGGGTGCAGTCCGGGCCGAGAGACACCCCAACCCATGTGCACGAATTTTGTGCACCGGGCCTCTAGTGAAAAAATAATGAGTGAATGGCAATACAAGTAGAAAGGTGGTACATGAAGATCCTCTTAGTCACTGAAGGGGGTCACAGACTCACAAGAATGTGTGAGAGAGAGACTTGGAGCACTAAATGGTATTCTGATTTGAGGGTCAAAATAAAATTATTCAGTATTTTTTCCTAACTCTTTGAAGTCTGTTTAACATAATTATCCTTGATTCTTCTCAAGGTGAAGGGCAAGGCACTTCACCATGGTGTCAACACCCTTGGGGGAGCTCGGAGCACAGCTCACAGTCTCACAGTTGAAGAGCCACAGTTTCATCATAAAGTCTGGAGGTTTAAAATCGATGTTCTCTTCGCTTGCTTTCAATTTTAAGATTCTGTGTTTTAACCTACTAACATAATTTCCAAATGGTAAGAAATTTCATCACCACCAGTTCTAGATAAATAGCCTATAAATCTTGTTAATAGAAATAAGAATTTTTAAACTTTAAATATTTCCTTGGAAAGATAATGTAAATTATCTTTAATCTAAAAACCTTATTAAACCTTCTGCATAATTTTTTTCTCATTGTTCAGTTTATTTTTGTTTTTGATTTTCATCTCCTACTTCTTTTAAACCTTTCAGAAGCCATCCTTTCTGAATGTTAATATGGCTTTCAATTGTGGGTCATCAACTTGCAACTCTTAATCCAAACTTTTAATAATGGGGCAGTGTGAAAACAGAAAGAGATCAAAGAACTAGGATCCCCAACCTAGATTTGCTAATTGATTTGACCTACTATTTGTATTTTTTAAAAAGCCTCCAAATATGCTGCAGAATTAAATAACCATGATGACAACCAGATGGTTTCCAAAGTACAAACCAACACACATGATTAAAAAATGAGATGAATCCCTAGCTGGTTTGCTCAGTGGTCAGAGCACCAGCCTGCCGACTGAAGAGCTGCAGGTTCGATTCCGGTCAAGGGCACCCCAGCCCCAGTCCGGGCACATGTGGAAGGCAACCAGTCAATGCATCTCTTTCACATCCATGTGTCTCTCTCAGTCTCCCCCTCCCTTCCATTCTCTCCAAAAAATCAATTGGAAAAATATCCTCGGGTGACGATTAACAACAACAAAAATTGAGATGAAGAAATAAGAATAATGTGAAATCCAATGGGTTCATCTGCCTGCACATAGCATTTTACCTTCAGAATTTCACAGCAACCAATTCTGGAGACAGCAAAACTTAGCACTTCCCCTGAGAAACCTGAACTTCAGTTTGGCCCAAGCTTGAACGAATGCTTCCTTAATTTTAGGTTTTGTGAGTTTTCTTTTGCTTTTTTTTAATTCACTTTTTTAGTGCAGTTGAGGGGAAGGTACGGAGATTTCCCATATATTATTCCCCAGCCCCACACATACATCCTCCACCAGAGTGGTACATTTGTCACAACTGATGAGCTTACACTGACACATCATGATCACTCAAAGTCCATAGTCTACATGAGGGTGCACTTTTGGTATATGCCCTATGGGTTTGTACAAATTTATAATGATATATATCCAATATTACAGTATCACACAGAGTAGTTTCACTGCCCTCAAAATCATCTGTGCTTCGCCTATTCATTCCTTTCCCAACCCCCCTCCTAGCAACCACTGATCTTTTTATTGTCTCCGTAGTTTTGCCTTTCCAAGTATGTCATATAGTTGGAATCATAAAACATGTAGCCTTTTCAGATTGGCTTCTTCACTTAGTAATATACAGTTAAGGTTCCTCTATGTCTTTTCATTGCTTGATAGCTCATTTCTTTTTAGTGCTGAAAAGCATTCTATTGTATGGATGTATCACAGTTTATCGATCTATTTACCTACTGAATGACATCTTGGTTGTTTCCAAGTTTTGGCAATTATGAATAAAGTTGCTATAAACATACGTATGCAGTTTTTTGTGTGGATGCAACTCTGCTATCCCTTTGGGTAAATACCAAAGCATGTAATTGCTGGACCTTAAGATCAGAGAATGTGTGGTTTTCTAAGAAACTTCCAAAGTGGTTGTGACATTTTGCATTTTCATTAGCAATTAATGAGAGTCCCTATTGTTCCACATCTTCGCCAGCATTCGGTATTATTCTGGATTTGGCCATTCTAATAGGTGTTTGGGGTATCTCTGTTATTTTCATTTGTGTTTCCCTAATGACATATGGAGCATCTTTTCATATACTTATGTGTCATCTGTATATCTTCCTTGGTGAGGTGTCTGTTAAGGTCTTTGGCAATTTTTGAATCAGATGTTTATTCTGTATGATTTCTCTGTACATTTTGTATATCACTCTTTATCAGATGTATACTTTGCAAATATGTTCTCACAGTCTGTGGCTTGTTTTCTCAGTCTCTTGATAGTCTCTTTTGCAGAGCAGAAGATTTTAATTTTCATGAAGTCCAGCTTATCAATTATTTCTTTCATGAAGTATTCTTTGGTGTTGTATCTAAAAAGTTACCACCATACCTAAGGTCATCTATATCTTCTAGGAATTTTATAGTTTTGCATTTTACATTTAGGTTGTGATCCATTTTGAGTTAATTTTTTAAAAGGGTGAAAGGTCTCTCTCTAAATTCATTATTATTATTTTGCATATGGATGCCCACTTGTTCAAACACCATTGTTGAAAAGACTATCTTTATGCTACTGTATTTGTTCCTTTGTCAAAGAGCAGTTGATTATGTTTATGTGGGCTTATTTCTGAACTCTCTTTTCTATTCCATTGATCTATTTGTTCTTTCACTAACACCATGCTATCTTGATTATTGCAGCTTTATAGTAAGTCTTGAAACCAGATAGTGTCAGACCTCCAACTTTGTTCTTTCCTTCAATGTTGTATTGGCTATTCTGGATCTGTTGCCTCTCCATAGAACCTTTGAATCATTTTGTCAATACCCACAGAATAAATTGCTGGGGGTTTGGTTAGAATTGCATTGAATCTATAGATCAAGTTTGGAAGAACTGATATCTTGACAATATTGAGTCTTCCTACCCATGAACATGGAGTATATCTCCATTTATTTAGTTCTTCTTTGATTCTGTGCAGCTTTCCTCATATTGATTTTGTACATATTTTATTAAATTTATACTTACACATTTCATGTCTGTGGTACTATTATACACATAGTATTATTTTTATTTCAAATTCTACTTGTTTATTGTTGATATATAGGAAAGCAAGTGGCTTTTGAATATTAATCTCAAATCCTGCAAACTTATCAGTTCTAGGAGGGGTGTTTGTTTGTTTTTTAATCAGTTCTTTTGGATTTTCTGAATAGAGGAACATGTCATCTATGAACAAAGACAGTTTTATTTCTTCCTCTCAAATATACACTGAGTGGCCAGATTATTATGATCTCTGAACGCATGATAATCTGGCCACTCAGGGTATCTATCTAATAATAGAGTAGTATGCAAATCATCACTCCGCTACACTCACAAGCCACGCCCACCAGCCACGCCCCAGCCACGCCCACCATTCAATCTGAGTGAGTATGCAATTAAACTGAAAACATGGCGGCAGCCCCGCCCCCCAGCCTCTCCAGGTCTCTGGGAGTTGGAGAAGTCAGGCGCCAGCGCCTGAGGCTGGCTGCAGCCACAGAGACCAAGAAGCCGCCTGCCCCATGATCCCAAGCTGCAGCCAGCCTCAGAAGCCTCAGGTCCGCCTGCCCAACGTCCTGGGGAGACGGAGAAACTGGGCCCCAGCGCCTGAGGCTGGCTGCAGCCACAGAGACCAAGAAGCTGCCTGCCCTGTGATCTCAGGCCTCAGCCAGCTGGAGAAGCGGTTCACCCCACGTCCTGGGGGAGACAAGAAACCAGGTGCCAGTGCCTGAGGCTGGCTGCAGCCCGGGAGATGAAGAAGCCGCCTGCCCTGTGATCCCAGGCTGCAGCCAGCAGCAGAAACCTCAGGTCCGCCTGCCCCACCTCCTGGGGGAGACTGAGAAACCCGGCCTCAGCGCCTGAGGCTGGCTGCGACCTGGGAGATGAAGAAGCCGCCTGCCCCGTGATCCCAAGCCGCAGCCAGCTGGAGAAGCCGCCCTCCCCACGTCCTGGGGGAGACAAGAAACCGGGTGCCAGTACCTGAGGGTGGATGCGATCTGGGAGATGAAGAAGCCACTTGCCCTATGATCCCAGGCTACAGCCAGCTGGAGAAGCTGCCCACCCCATGTCCACCCGCCCCACGTCCTGGGAGAGATGGAGAAACCGGCACCAGTACCTGAGGCTGGCTGCAGCCCGGGAGATGGAGAAGCCGCCCACCCTGCGGTCCTGGGCACCAGTACCTGTGGCTGGCTGCAGCCCGGGAGATGGAGAAGCTGCCCAACCTGCAGTCCTGGGCACCAGTACCTGTGGCTGGCTGTGGCCTGGGAGACAGAGAAGCCACCCACCCTGCGGTCCTGGGCCCCAGTACCTGTGGCTGGCTGTGGCCTGGGAGACAGAGAAGCCGCCCACCCTGCAGTCCTGGGCACCAGCACCTGCGGCTGGCTGTGGCCTGGGAGACAGAGAAGCCACCCACCCTGCAGTCCTGGGCACCAGCACCTGCGGCTGGCTGTGGCCTGGGAGACAGAGAAGCCACCTACCCTGCGGACCTGGGCACCAGTAACTGTGGCTGGCTGTGGCCTGGGAGACAGAGAAGCCACTCACCCTGCAGTCCTGGGCGCCAGCACTTGCAGCTGCAGCACAGGCGAAGCCCCCTGTCCACCATCCCCTAAGGCTGCAGCCAGCCTGGGCGCCTATGGCTGACCAGAGGGAGAGAAGCCCGGATCCTGGGTGCCTGTGGTCAGCTGGAGGAGGGAATCCTGGGTACCAGGTGTGGGCCGAGGCAGAGGTAGTTAGGGGCAATCAAGCCAGCAGGGGAGCAGTTAGGGACAATCAGGCTGGTAGGCAGAAGCAGTTAGGGACAATCAGGCAGGCAGGTGAGCGGTTAGGAGCCAGCAGTTCTGAATTGTGAGAGGGATGTCCAACTGCTGGTTATCCCATGAGGGGTCCCAGATTGGAGAGGGTGCAGGCCAGGCTGAGGGACACACTCCCCGCTGCCCCCCAGTGCACGAATTTCGTGCACCGGGCCTCTAGTATATATATATATATATTAGAGGCTCAGTACAGGACATTCGTGCACTTGGGGGGGGGGGGGTTCCTCAGCCCAGCCTGCATCCTCTCGCAGTCTGGGAGCCCCTGGGTGATGTCCAACTGATGGCTTAGGCCCGCTCCTCGCAGCAGTCCGACATACTTAGCGCTGCCGTGAACACGGGAGAGGCTCCCATCACCGCCGATGTTGAGCCTGGCTCAGGGCTTCTGGCTGAGCGGTGCTCCCCCTGTGGGGGCGCACTGACCACCAGGGGGCAGCTCCTGTGTTTGGTATCTGCCCCCTGGTGGTCAGTGCGTGTCATAGCGACTTGTCATTCTGCTGTTCGGTTGATTTGAATATTAGCCTTTTATTATATAGGCTATCAGAGGCCCGGTGCATGAATTCGTGCACAGGTGGAATCCAGCCAGCCTGGCCAGGGGAGGGGACATGGGCGGTTGGCCAGCCTGCCTGCTGGTTGAACTCCTGATCAAGGGGACAATTTGCATATTAGTCTTTTATTATATAGGATATACACTGAGTGGCCAGATTATTATGCATTCAGAGATCATGTTCTTTTTTATTTCCTTTACTTGTCTATTGCATTAGCTAGAACTCCCAGTAAAATGTTGAGAAGGAATGGTAAGAGGGGACATACTAGTATTTGCCTTGCACCTGGTCTTCATGAGAAACCAAGTTTTTCACCATGATATTAGCTGTAGGTTTTTTGTAGATTTTCTTTATTAAGTTTATATTCTTTCTTTCCTAGTTTCCTGAGAGGTGTTTTTGTTTTGTTTTGTTTTGTTTTGTTTTGTTTATCATGAATGATTGTTGAATTTTATCAAATGCTTTTTCTGCATATATTGATAAGATCATGCGATTTTTTTGTTCAGGTTGTTGACGAAGGTTACATTAGTTAATTTTCAAATATTGAGCCAGCTTTGCATATTTGACATAAATCTCTTTTGGTCACTATGTAGAACTCTTTTAATCTGAAAATGCCTGAATGAAAATTCACCAACCATATTAGACTAAATCTCAAGCATATCGATTACTCTGCATTTACTTGGGAAAACATGGACTTCAAACCAGTCCTTTCCCTTTTGTTCTTCTTTCAGGATTTCTTTGAGCCATGAAGATTGCATGGGTTGAGGGGTAGAGTTGTCTTTATTTCAAACTCTAGGAAAAAGTAGTGCTTCCTGTTGGGAGTGACCCAAAGATTTAGAAAAATACTGTATTCAAAGTTAAGTTTCTTTAAAAAACTGCAGTGAATAATTTTTTGCTGTTGATAGAAAGAAAAAAAAGCCTATCAAGGGGGTGAAATTATTGATTATTTTGAATGGAGAATATGAAAATATCAGGTAATATGATAATTCCTTATAAAAATTCCATGTGAAAATAGTAGATAATAATAAGTCCTTGGAGAAGGAGGCCTTATGAATTTTGCAGTTCTTTAACATGGCAATGATTAACCCTTCTGAGCAGATTAGAAAAATAAGTATATGCATCCTCAAGTTTTGGTCATAATACTTAATGACACCCAGTATTTATTTACAAACTCTTATGCTCATTTCCAAAGTCTGTAACCAAATTAATGAATAGCTTATTAATTTACTGCAAATGAATTGTTAACTATAATGCAAGAACATACTCAAGTCCCATGAAAGGAGGGTATTGGAACTGGGAGTTAAAAAAGATGATGGTTATAATTAATTATTATCATAAAATGATGTGAAAATATTATAGAGTGTTTGAAAAATACATTGGAAAACACACATAACATTATCATCCTAACAAACCTATTTTCTGTGTTATATGTCTTAAAGCATGTTTTCACATTTTACACATTTTAATAGTGATAATTATATTGAATTTATGCTTTTTTAACTTTTTAAATTACTTATTTTCTTTCATTGCCTAATCTTTCCTCATAATTATCTCTCTCTTTTTTGTTGTTGTTGCAGCATAATATTTTATCAGGTAGCTCTACCATATATCAATTAATATTTCCACTATTACTTGATATTTAAGTGTATTTTAGTATCAAAAATGATATTGGAAGTGAATATCTTTATATGTAAGAGTTTTTTCTTCTCCTTTGGTTTCTTTCCTTAGAAAAAATTTACAAGACTGGGATTATCAAATCTATATTTCTGAACATTTTTTACAACTTTTTTTATATTAGTATGTGCAAAGGCAAAATAATCCTTATTCCAGCCATTTAAGAGGCCTCCAGATTCACTTCAGCCTCAGCAGCAAAGGGACATCTATCCATCTCTTTATGAAATTTGATAGGTAGAAAATAGCATTGTATTTATCTTTTACATATTTCCATTTCTTTGATTACAAGTGGAACCATCTTAACATGATAAGTAATTTTGTACTTTCTTTTTGTATAGTCTCTTGCAGGTTTTAAATAAGTTTGTCCAATTGTGAGAAAATCTTTTCAACAGATAATGCAGACTAGTGAAGATATGGGTGCATAAATTCACAATATGTGAATCTGTTTGTGCAGGAGGGAGAAAAGCATCAAACAAGGATATGCATCAAGCTATGATCAAATCACAGATGTTAGAAAAGGGAAGTAATTTCCTCATCAAAACTTAGGGAGTCTTTTCTTTCAAGAGTTGTATCAAATGTGAATTTTAAGAGTTCTTCATAGGATTTATTCACATTGGCTCATAAGCCAAACAAGGTAGTAAATATTCAGTTTTCACTCTTCCCCATGACTCATGAAACAATTAAATATGTTCTTTGTTCTCAAGGACAAAGTTGTGATAAAAATCTGTTCATGTCATTTCTGCATATGGTGACTGTACTCTTAATATGTTTAAGAATGTCAATGTTAGTTTTTGCAATCACTGAAATTTAAATGTAGGAGAAGTAGAGAAGAATTCTACCTTCCAGTTGACAATGTAAACAAAACATGCAACATATTTGAGTAATGCACTATCCCAATAGTTGATTATTGGTATACAAAACAACTTTAATAATAGCATTTTTACAGTAGTCAATAGTTCCATTTCAGTATGAAATTTTCCCAGACTCCATCACTATAATTTAACTTGATTTTACTCATTTTCTATGTTCTTTGGTCCTGTATGTGTGTGTGTGTGTGTATGTGCTTGTTTGTGTGTTGGTTTTGAGATGTTTTCGAAATGGCATATAAATAAGTTTTATTACTTTAGTAATTAATGTTTGATATACAGACAGATTCAGTAAATTTGTTCTTGGTATACTATAACTGTAATAATAAATACTAAATGATTTTAAGTGCTGTTTTGTACTCAAGTTTGCATAATATAATTTAACATAAGCTTATCAATTTTGTAGAAAATAGGATTCATTTCCATGATTGCCATCTGTTATAGCAGAAGCCTAGTCTATATCCCTACAGAGAAAAATTGGTTGATCCCTAAATACAACTGCTTTGTATGAGAAGCTTGGTTCTTTATCAGTGGGTGATAAAGCTGATAGCGGAGTGTAAGAAGTCTGGCCTAGTGACAGTTTCCTTGGTGAACAGGAAGAAACAGCCACAGCTGTTGAACAAAGGGTGTCTGCTCTTGATGTGCCCAGTGACATTACTATCAAAACAACTGCATTATTGAAATTCATGCATGAAAAACGTTATCCCAGATCTAGAATTCTAGTTTCCTATTTCCCTTTTCCATCCTATAATGTGGTTAAAATGTGATTTTTTTAAAAAAAATATATATATATATGGATTTTCATAGTGATGCAATCTGGAGATAATGGCAGGAGAGATGATTTTGACTAAAATTCTACTTGTTTTTTCTCAACTTTTGCTATTTAGGAATTCATTGTTTTATGGTAAAATTGTTTTTATTTGTTTTTTTTCTTAGTTTTTGTGGTTTTGTATTGGTTATTTATTAATTTACTCACTTATTTGGTCTTTGCTGGAGAGTGTGTATTAGGGGGATACCAGCTAAAACATTTGGATGGAAGTTAACATTCAATATCTGAATGCTTTATCTATCTCATGCCCAACATCTGGACACTGAAAATTGTTCTCAGTTTCTATTCAGAAACCATCGATAGGAAAGAGGAGCAACGGATACCTCGTCCACTTGGAGGGAACTGAGGATCTCACATGAGCTATCCTGTAGGATTAACTTTCTATTATGTTTTGTTATTGTTGGGCATTCTCTCTCTCCCCCTGCCCCTCCCTTCATCCTTCCCTCTTACTGTCTCTCTCATCTCATCCAGAAAATGCTGTGCAGGTGTTACTCATGATTGAAAATACACTGTTACAGACCATTTAGTTTATGTGCTAGAGCACATACACAGAGTTACAGACAATTTATTTAATACAAACAGTAGGTTTTGATCATAGCCCCTAGTTGGAGTGAGAGAATCTAAGGACAACAGCGAAGAAAAGAAGTTAGCCGGTTTACACGCAGTTAAAGCAGAGGAAAGGGAAACAGTTTCTGAGCAGATGAAGCAAAGCAGAAAAGGGAGAGTTTGTAGATTTCATTGTCTGGACTGCCTTTGATCATTCTCCATGGTAGAAATTCCACTTGTGGACAGACAAGGGCAGAAGCAGAAAATAACAGCATGGATTGGAATGTTTTCTTTGTCAGCAAATGACAGGTCTACCTTCAGAGAAGTACAATAGTGTGTGTTTTCTGGGTGAACAGCCTATGGAAACAAGAATTTGGGCAGCAGATAGGAATTGGTAGGACAAGAATCAGTCCTCCCAATGGGGAAGGGAGGAGAAAATTGGGGAAAGCTTTGCAGAGTGCCAGGGCACAAGTCAACATTTTAAAACAGGAAGGGTCCTACTCAGGATAGAAAAGGAAATCAAGGTACAATCGCAGGGATCCACCTGCCTGCCCAGAACTGCACACGCACACTGGCCGTCAGGCCGTGTGGCTCTGGACCTTGTAGGGCTGGCCCTGAAGGCAGATGAAATCCAATCCTAAAGTAGAGGTAGAGGCATTGGTCATACTAGCGGCATTACTTTCTTTTCAATTTCTGACCTCTTTTGAAGTAACTAGGTTTATATGTCCCTGATCTATCCCTAATGATAAAACCTATGTTTGTTATTTCTTTTGGTTGGCTTATTCAAAAATATTACCCTTGTTTTTTAGCATTCCATGTTACTTTCATTGAAAAATGAATTTGTTTTGTAAAGAGGATAAAGAAAACAACTAATTACTCTTCCCAAATGTTAATTGTAGTACCAGTACATGTTTCCTTGGAATCTTTGTATAATAATCATAGGCGTTGATGTAAGCTACAGTACTGTAATGTACATGTAATTTCCATTTGTACTAGAGAATTCCCTGCACAGATACTCTGAAGTTAATGAATGTATGCAATATCTTACAGACGGTGTATTCCTTCTTTTGATATGTGAGTGAATTATATAAACAATTGACCCCTCTTCTCAAAGTTGAGGCTGAAATTACCCCAAGATAAATACTTCAGTGTCTTTTATCTGACGTTGGCCACAGTTTTCAACTTTCAGATGACCTGAATAAGTAGACAATGTCAGATATTTAAAACTTATCTATCCCTTTTAATTAGCTTTTAATTAACTTTATATGCCCTTTCACGAAGATTCAACATTTTATAAACATACAGAGTTCATGACATCTGCATAGCCTTAATGCAAACTGAAGCCAGAATTTCACATGATAATTGGTTACTGAAAATAGCCATGGCAGACAAACCATAAGCTGATGGCTTTGAATTAGCATGGCCTTTGATAAGAATTTTATTCCACTGCCTTGGGAATCATATGCTTTAAGTAAGAGTTATTTAGAATTGGGTAGAACCCAGGAGTTGTGAACACTGAAATTCCTAAATCAAGAGACACAAATAATTTTAGTCAACCAGAGAAATAAAAATGTAATTGGGCCAAGAATTATTTCTTCTCCTTGCCTCTATCTTTACTCCACTCTCATCACCACCCCCAAGAAAATGCAGCAAAATGTGTAAAAGAAAAAGAACACTCAATGATCAAGTGGGTCTAAAATGATATTATTAAAAAATCTAAATTCTTAAGGGTAAAAATTCTACTCTTGCCTGAAATACCATAATTGTCTGTGAAGATAGCCTTGAGGTCTTCTCCAAAATGTTACTGAACTGATGTCACCATTTACTCTTTTGTGATGGTTTCTCTAAGGTTGTAATGAATCTTGCTTTGGGACTTTATAACAAAAACTAGAGGCCCGGTGCATGACATTCGTGAACTGGGCGGGGGGTGGGGGGGTCCCTCAGCCCAGGCTGCACCCTCTTGCAGTCCAGGGCCCCTCGGGGGATGTCCAACGCTCAGGAGCGGGCCTAAGCCAGCAGTTGAACATCCCCCAAGGGGTCCTTAGCGCTGCCCCGGAGGCTGGAGAGACTCCCACCACCGCTGCTGCGCTCCCAAGCCGTGACCCTCGCTTCTGGCTGAGCAGCACTCCCCCTGTAGGAGTGCACTGACCACCAGGGGGCAGCTCCTGCATTGAGAGTCTTCCCCCTGCTGGTCAGTGTGTATCATAGTTACAGGTCGTTCTGCCATTCAGTCGATTTGCATATTAGCCTTTTATTATATAGGATAGTTTATAGAGTAAACAAACGAATTGTAACATAGTAGGTGACATGTTTTATTACCTGAGAAAACAAATAAACTTAAGAAACCTATTCAATGATGGCTTACATATGAATGTTGGAGTTGGTGAGTATTAATGCATTCTCCTCATTTAGAAGATGTAAAAAGAGACTAGCTGACCTTGTCTAAATCGCAAAGCAAAAGTGTTGCTTTCATTAAAGTCCAAGTAATATATGTATTTTTAATTCCATTATGTATTAGCTAGAATATGACATATATTCTAAAACATCAAAATATTATCTTTTAATATTTTATTTGAAGGTATTTCCATTCTAAACTTATTTTCATATATTTAGTTTGTACTTCATCTCAATTACCCTAGTTTATTGAAATTTGCCCAGTCATAACTCTTTTTGCTCCAAATGTAAAGCTTAACAGTATTGTTTCCTGTTTCCTATAAACTATATTACAGTGAAATATTGAGAAATATTTTTACATTTGATATATCGAAGTGATGAAACTTCAACCAGTTACCTAGAGATGTACTTTAAAATGTAATATTAGTCACCCACACCAATAGAGAGATTTTGCTTGCATTTATCCTAAGCTTTTTTGACTCAATTCAATCATTCCTGGTTGCAGAACACTTTCTTTCATTATTGGTTTATTCTAGAGGCCAAAATGTAGGTGAATAGTCAGGATGAAACCCACTAGTATTATCTGTCAACACTTACTCCAAAGCTCAAGGCCAGCCCCAGGTGGGGAGACCCAGAGCCCTAAAGGGGGAACCTTACATGCTCAATGTATTAACCCACACCAAACCAAGTTAATAATCTAAATACACCGATGTCAGCCGGATATCTCCCAGACAGCTTAACATCTCATACAAACTCAGAAACCAAGAGTTTTTGTTCAATTTTACTCTGTTATTAAAGTACTGATTAACTAATCAGAAAAACTTGAATGCTGATGCCTCTACAATAATGCTGATCAAACATGTTGATTTGTTTACACTCTTAAAAATGATTCAAGACCTCCAAAGGGCTTTTTATTATCTGGGTCATATTTATTAATATTTACCATGTTAGAAATTAAAAGAGAGGCTTACATTTTTATTTTAAGAAGCAATGTATTCATTTATATGGAAAATAAATGACCTTTTTCAAGAATATAATTCTATTTTCCAAAAGAAATTAGTAAGAATATGGCATTTTTTTATAGTTTTGCATATCTAGTTATTATCTGGCCCAATAGAAACAAGTGGATTCTCATATTTGCTTTTGCAGTCAATCTGTTGTGATCCATTATTTTGGTTGAAATATAAGAAGAAAATCGGGCCTCTTGGAGATACATAGTTGGAAAGGGAGGATATTATAAATCACCCATAATGTATCAGAGACACACAGGTGTCTGAGGCTCACACTTTGAGAATTGCTGCTCCAGAAAATACAGTTCTTATGCCTAGTGCTTGGAGAACATGACAACTAAGGAGTCCAAATTTGATTATTCAGAAATGACAATAAGACTTCTTTTTTAAAGAAACAAACAAAACAGAACAAAACAAAACAAAACATAAAAAACCATCAGCCAAACGCAGCTATGTTAAAGGAGTTCCTATAATTCAAATCTTCTGTATCCCGGGGTTCATTTTAGCCCACCACTCTCTCCTGTATTCTAATGCACTGCCCTGCAGACATTTTGGACTTATAAAACTTTACATTCTGTCACCTAGAAGCTTTGGAACTTGAAGGACAACTGCCCGTTAAAGCCATAATACAAAGCCTGCATTTATACCATTTCCTAGCATAGAAGATCTGAGGGGCCACTCCACCCTGTCCCAGTTCTAAGACAACATAGTACTTTCCAGCTAAGCACATTATGGTTCTTTTATCCATTTGCTAATGATATCTTGATTTTCTTGTGGTCCTGGAAAGGCTTGGTTGAGTCTCAATTCTATATACTTTTACAGTTCTTTTTTACTCAGGGATATATTTTGTATCTCTGGAGTCTCTGAATTAATAAATTGAAACCAAATAATCCATCTTCTGTAATAACTTCATCTTCTATAATGGAACTTCTTATTTTCCCCTAAGATATTATAGTTCAATCCTTTTATGTTTCAGATAAGAAAACAGACACCATGAAAGACCAAATGAATTTCCCTAGGGAATACAGAATGTAGAGCAGAATATATATCCACCCCTCTATGGGGACCCTTGACAGCAGTTTGGCTAGACTAATGGACTGGGATAAATAGGCCAAAAATAGTGACTGAATTCTAGGGCCCTAGAATTATACACCTGAGATTCCCTCTCCCATACTCATGACCTCACATAATTAAAACGTTCTACAGTTGACCCACTACTAATCCTAAACTTCAACATCGTGTTAGTGTTAAGGCAGGTGGGGACCTTCCTGATAGGATCATGAATTAGCTCCGGATCTTCAAGAATAAAGAGCGGCCCTAATCAAATCAGTTAAGGTCACAGTAGATGTCCTCTGCAAGAGAGAACCAATTCTGAACAATTCTGTGGAGATATTTAATTATTGCTAACCTACATTTAGGAGTATTAAAAGAATAAAAATTCCTTCTGGTGTTTGGGATCAAATATAATTACTGGATCTTGCTCTTTTAAGGCAGAGAGATGTTGGCTTCTCTATAAAATTGGTTTCAATAGTCCCCGGAGGAAAAAATGGCTTCTCTTGGACCTATCCATGGTGCTCAGCCCAGGTCGTCATTTTTTTCAGCCCGCTTTGCCGGCTTAGGTCTGCCCTCCTTCCAAGTATTTCTAGAGCACCAAGCTTCATTGTGAGTCTTCTATGATTATTTCTTGACACAGTTCCTAGGCTTTTCATATCCAGAAACCTTACCCTGCAAGTTTATATTGACATTACTGCCCCCTACCTATGCCTCTCCCTCTCTGTGTTCTAGTAGCCTTGCCTTTGTCAGGAATCTCCCACCTCCTCTTCTGTCTTGGACTCCACTGGTCCAATCACATTGCCCTGCTGTAGGAATCCCTTTCCACGTCCGGCGTGGTTCAGGGTTCCGGTTCAGGGTTCGAGTTCTGGAGAAGGGCCGCACACAAATGAAAGGAGACTTGAAGAAATTCAATTTGGCGAAATGGGGGGCCAGGCGGTAGTCCAACTCTAGTGGGAGAACTACTCCCTGCTCTGGCCCTGCCATCCCTTTTATTGATGCTTTGGGGAAAACATCTTAGCCAGGATAAGCAGAAATTTACATGTAGCCCTTAGGCAGGAAATAACAGAAACTTACATGGGACAAACAAAGGTGGAGGCTGCTTCAGCTAACAGTGTAAACAACTAAAGGGTGAGTGGTTAGAGCAATTAAGGTCTTTGACCAGCCTTCCTGGCTTCCTGTCAACATCTCTCTTTTAGTGAAACTGATTTGTTTCCGGCACCCTGCCTTAACCAGAGCAGCAGCCAAGACTCACCAAGAGTAAGCAGTAAGCATGATTTAAGGATGACAGGAAAATCTTCCATGTCCCAAAGAATTTCTCCCTTATAGACTTTCAGTGTAACAAAACTCACATTTGGTGATGTAGCACCAAAGAAAAATAGTGAATGAATTTACATAGAGCACTGGATTAAAAACTTTAGATACTTTGTCTAAGTAACATTCACAAAATCAAATCCCCATGGGATAGATATCATTATCCCCATTTATGGTCAAGACTCAAAGAAATGAATATATCCAATTTAGCACAACTAGTATGTAGTAGCAGCCGAGGTTTCGTCCTTAGTTCTATCTGACTCCACACCCAGTGCATTATGCCTTGCAGAATGGAGTCTAGAGGAACCTTGGGCATGCTTCAATTCATCCCCGTTAACATGTAAGCAGCATTTGGCATTTGGCCTTTAATATCACTTTGATTTAGGCACTTTATCATTTCTATGTCATATGTTCATTCACCCTTGACTGAAAGCAGGGAAGATATATGTTTTTTACAAACCAAATGATTGAGTGCAGGTATAAAGCTATGTCACCATAAACATCTATCCCTTTTCTCTGTACAAGGTAACAGTCAATTAAATCAGAATGATTTGCTCCAGGCCAGAAGAAGCTCATTGACCAGCACAAGACATCTGTACTTTTTCTCAGCTTAAGATGCTATTAATACCACAAAGCCCCACAGCCAGAGTGAAGGAAAGTTTTGCAAGTGATGGATTTAAACTTTGTCCTTTGGGAGTTAGATGTGATTGTCTCCATCAGCTTTTGTTCACACTTTTGGAGCTCATTTTCTAGTTTCACTTAATCTTCAGCCTCTTCTAATTTCAAAGCCCCAGGGCTCAAAGAACTAACTCTGGGCTAAGCACTTTCTTGACCAGTCAGCTATTATTTTAACCAATGATATGCCACTACTGGTGAAGAGTTTTTCTCATTCTGCTTTTAAAATATTCAATACATGGCTTTTGATAGACTTATAGAATCTTTTACCTCATTTTATGACTTTTATTTTTTGTACTGTTTTCTTATTTTATAGTATTACATATCCACAGTAAAAAAAATAAAAAAAGTAAAAAGGGGCATCCATCCTCCCTTATCCTAAGTTGAGGACTTTATTTTAACTGCTAAATACAGCAGTCATAGGTTGTCCTCACAACCCCACAATACCCAAAGGTTCTCTTCACTCTAAAAGGCTCTGAGTGTGTCCTAGTGTTGCTGGATGGTGGTGGGGCAGGAACTTTTGGTATCTGCCAGGCATGGCTCCCACATCTTTGGTAAAGTATTCACCCAAAGACCTTATAACCTGCCATTTAGACCAGACTCCTCTCCTTTACCCTTCTTCCTCAGTCTCCTCCTTTATCCAAACTTTCATCCTTTTAATTCCTTCCTATCAGAGTCCTATATTCTTATCATTAATGATTCTTGGGTTATCTGGAAATATTTTTAAATCTACTAAAGCCAGAGTTCATCAGAAAAAAAAATGATTCCCCTTTTCAGGGACAATGAAGTCTTGAGAATATAACCTTTATTCCCTGTAAAATAAGAGAATTATTTCTGTTCTTTGCTAGAAATAATTGTATTCCTCACCCTGACTGAATCAAATTCAAGGGCAAGAGTTATTTTCACATCATGGGTTAAATATTTATATGCCATATATACATATGAAAGGGTATGACTAAATATTACCTAAACTCTCAGTTTCCAGAAATGTAACATTTTATGGTGGTATGCACTGAATGTATCCCCAAAAAATTGTATGTTGAGACTCTAACCCAATGTGATAGTATTAGAAGTTTGGGCCATTGGGAGGTAATTAGGTTTAGATGAAGGCTTAACGGTGGGGCCCTCATAATGGGATTAGTGACTTTATGAGAAGAGAGATCTGAGCTCTTTATCTTCACCTGGTGAAGACACAGTAGGGAAACAACAAGCCAGGAAGAGAGCTCTCACCAGAACCCAACCACACTGGCACCCTGATCTCTGACTTCTGTCCTCCAGAACTGTAAGAAAAAAATTTCCGTTTAAGCCACCCAGTCTATGGTATTTTGGTATAGCAGCCCAAGCAGACTGAGATATATATTGTCTTCTAGATGTATTCACTCATTCATTCATTCATTACCTGCTATTTTTAAATTAAAATAGCATTATAGTACAGTGTGTTTTTAACTTTTTTACTTAGTAATTCATGATAATGCCACACTGTACTATTATATTCTCCTGTCTTTTGCATTAGTTTCCTGGGGCTGGTAAAACAAACGTAATAGTTTGAAACAACAGAATTTTTTTTTTTACCTAACAGATCTGCAGGCCACAAGTCTGAAATCAAGGTTTTGACAAGACCACACTTTCTCCTGAGTTTCTAGGCAGAATCTGTTTCTTGCTGCTGGTAGCTTGTGCTGGCTGGAGGTGGCCTCATAACTTTAATCTCTGCCTTCATTTCATAATGTCTTCTCCACTGTATATATGTGTGTGTGTGTGTGTGTGTGTGTGTGTGTGTGTGTGTGTAGCTCAAAATCCCCTCTGCCTCTCTCTTGTAAGTATACTTGTGAATGGATATAGGGCTCACTCAGATAACCAGGCTAAATGCCTATCACAAGATCCTTAACTTAATCACATTGTTTGCCATATAAGGTAATAATCACTCTTTTGCCATATAAGGGAATATTAACAGGTTCTAAGGACTAGAAAGAAAATATAGCTTTGGTGAGATGGCATTTTTGTTTAAGTCTACCAAAGTCTACCTTCTGGTCCCCAAAGATTCACATCCATCCCACATGTAAAAATACATCCCATCCCAGTCTCTACGCAAATCTCTACCCATTCCAGAACCAACTCAAGCCCCAAATCTCCTCTGAATATTTTTGGCTCAAAAGTCCCATCATAGCCAAGCTGGCACGGTTCAGTGGTTGAGCACCGACCTATGAACCAAGAGGTCACAGTTCAATTCCTGGTCAGGGCATATGCCCAGGTTGAGGATGGATCCCCAGTTTGGAACATGTAGGAAACAACTGATCAATGCTTGTCTCTCATCATTGATGTTTCTGTCTCTCTCTCCTTCTCCCTTCCTCTGTGAAATCAATAAAAATGTATATTATAAAAAGAGTCCCATCATATAAATCAATATGTGTGAGGACTGGGCATGTCCCATCTGGAGGCAAAATTCCTCTCTATCTATGGATTTGAGAAACCAGAAAACAAGTTATCAGCTTCCACAGTACAAGGTAGGCATCGGATAGCAGTTACAGATATTCCCATTTCAAAAGGAGGAAAAATGAAAAAATTGTGATCTAAGTCATTTGTAGTCATATGTTTTTGCTTGTCATACTGGCCACCAATATTTCTATGTTGCTTCCCAGAGACAACACAGGATCTTTATCCAGACATCTTCCCACTTTCAGGGTTGATATTAAAATTTGGAAGCAAATCAAGGGGTCTTAAACTCCTCAGGCTTTTTCTTTTTCTTTTTTTGCTAGACTCAATTTTGTATTCTGCTTGATTGCATTATAAATAGATGAAAGTTAAGCAGCTTCTTTTGAAAGTTTGCCAAAAGCTTTTAGCATGTTGGTGCCATAGTGAGGGTCCTTTATGCTGTGTGAGTCAGCCACAGCAGCTTCTCCTGGCTTTGAAAATCCTGGAGATTTGGCTATTTCTAGTGTCTTTATTTTTTTTTTTAATCTTTATTGTTGAAAGTGGTACATATGTCCTCCTTCTCTCCCCCCCCCCCCGCATTGACCTCTTCTAGCCCATCCCTGTCCCCTGCCCCAGGCCTTTTTGTATTATCTGGCACACGACAGACACAATCTTCATGCACAGTGGTTTTCATGTCAGAGCTGTATCAAAGTGCATTTTAAGACAATTGAAATGGCAACTAAAATGACAATTAGAAGTATACCAGTAAAGTTCAACATATCACTGCAAATAACTAAACGGAGGTAACACAGATAAACAGAAACCTTTCTCTTTATATCCAGCTACATTTGCACATGCAGGCAACCTCTTGTGTCATAACTGCTCACCTGCTTAGTAGCTGTTGAATTGTTTTGAGATTGGTTGTTAGATACTTCAAATTTTCTGAACAGCAAACCATGTTATCTTAGACTAAGATGTTACAGTATTTCTATGTAATTAAATATCCTTTTGGGTATTTTTAGTGTCCGCATATTACTTTATTGTATGGTAGAATACAACAGTCTTCTTATTAAGCAGGTAGGGGTTTTTTCAATTTTTCTCTATTTGAGGTTTTCAATAAATATCCAGATGATGAAACAGAGTTCAGATATTTAAAATTTATTCTAGAAAGTATCTTAATGGGAATTAAAATAACCTGAATTGATATACAAACTAAAATGCTGCGAGATTCTTTTTTTTTTAATCTCAATTTCTTAAATTTTCACCCTTATTTTAACATCCCTGTGTATTCTTTGTTTGGATAAATTGACTAGCTAGCCCGTTAAGTCATTATCAATCATTAGCACCTTATCTCTGTAATTGTTAGATTAGGGGTTTTGGACTGTCCTAAATTGTTTATTGGGTGAGAATTTTACAAACATTACTTATATTAGTGGTAACAGTGGAGCTGGAGAGTATTGTGACTTTTCCAGGCTGCACAGCGAAACCACCAATGTGGAACGTGTGGCCCTCTCCAAGGCCACAGCACTTGCAGCCTGCAGGTGACAGCTCTTGCATCTCCCTGTGCTTGTGGACTGGTGTGGTGACCCACTGGGTGTCAGAATTCCTTCTGATAGCCTATGGAATGGCTCAATGAAGATAACCTCAGAGAATTTGGTATGGAATCTTCATCAAGCCAATAAGAATCCAGGCTTGGACGAAACTCTAGCTGGTTCACACCCTGGTAGACAGGCTTGCCATAGGTCACACCTATGTGGTTTTGGCAGCCACCACAATACACATGAATCCGATATATGACATAACCTCCCTTGGCCTTGTATCCCAGCTTGTGTGCTTTATGGAGCCGATGGGGAAGGGGGCCCTGTGGAGCACAGAGAGCTGGTGGTACTGCCAGCAGTGCACCCTGAGAAGGAAGCGGTTTACATCCGACTGGTCCTTCCTCCAAAGCTCCTGGATGTACTTGTAGGTGCCCATCTTGGCTTACCTGATAGCTGCGGCCAGACAGAAAGGAAGAGCCTGTTAGATCAGTTATTTGTTTTTTTAATATATACATATAGTTGATTTCAGAGAGGAAGGGAGAGGTAACTAGTAATACCAATGATGAGAGCGAACCATTGATTGGCTGTCTCCTGCATGCCCCCTACTGGGGATCAAGTGTGCAACCCAGCCATGTTCCCTAACCAGGAATCAAAATGTGACCTCCTGGTTCATAGGTCGATGCTCACCCACTGAGCCACACTGGCTGGGCCTCTTAGATTAGTTTTCATGCTCTAGAAAGACCAGAGGAAGGAGCCTTCAGAGTGGGGAGTCTATAGGAGAGAAGAGATCAAAGGGAAAGGTCTAGACGATGAGGGAATGTCAGTGGAAGTCAGTCTTGCCCACTCAGAGGATCACGTGAGAATCAGTAGAAGATGAGCTTGTTGAATGGGCAAGTGGTGGGTGACAGGTGCTAACAAGAATGATGGAGGAGGTTAGAAAGCAAACTTTGCCTACTTCTCAATATACCCTAGGGCCTAGGGTATTGTCTGCATACTCTTAACACCACTACTCCTTCTCTACTATATACTGCAGGTGCAAATAGTGAACACAGGGTGATGCCAGGGAATTGGGGGAGAGCTGTGTAAAAATGAAAGCGCTGTGTAAAAATGGAGCACCTGCTCAGTGATTATATTTATAGGTGTGGGAGGAAGATGAAAGCCTGAGACTGAGTACTGAGACACACCTCACCAGAGACAGCTGAAGAACCTTCTGCTGAGAGTAAAAATTGTGTGCTCCATGTATTTCTCCCTCTCCCTATTATTTAAGGCTTTTCTTTACATTTTTAATAAATGAAGTCTGGTTTTATGCTTCAACATGTTGCCTTACCATATGTTAGGCTTTATTTTTATCAATCACAGTGTCCCTCCATCTTGTGTGATGTATTTTCAGTGGTCTCCTCTTTCCTACCCTCTTTCTATTCACTTAGCCTCACATCAGATACAAACAGATCCAAAAGAATCATGCACAGAGGTGAAGTGGGAAAAATCCCTTCAGGACAAGCATGAAAAGAGCTAAGGGCATGCCACTGGCCTGCAGAGCAGCAGGTGGTGGCCAAACCCTCCCTACCTCTTCTTCCTCCAATTAGACCCATTTCTCCTTCATAGACAGAATCCCAGGATCCGTGCCTGCCTGCATGCGTGCATGTGTGCCTGCTGCCTGGTGAATGAGGCAACCACACACTAGCCTTATAGCTGACCTGTAGCGCCCAGTAGGGTACTGGGCCAGCATTGTCCCAGGAAAAAAGGAGCCCATTGTTCTTGATAAAAGTGTAGAATAGGACTGCCCTTTTAAATGCTGCTTGACATTGTAAAAGCTCAAATCTATTTTCTGACTTACTATAACCACTGCTCATCCACAATGTTGCTCTCTAGGTGTCTCTAAATCTATTTCAGAGTCCTTTCTCCATGTAAACCAAGTTACATTTTTTCTAGGTTGAATCATATTTCAACATTTTTTTGTTTGTTTTAAACTAGATTTAGTACAGCATGTCTCAGTTCTTAATGCTTCTCAAGTCCCAAATTAGAAAGCTCTTTAAACTTCACTAGCAATGCATTGTTTTCTTGCTTCTTCCAAATCTCTCACTGTGTTAACATAGAAACTAATATTTGTACAGTGCTTTACAGTTTACAGAATACTTTCAAACCCTTCATCTCCTGAGATATGGGGTGTTGTTCAGAACTCTTTCTCCAAAGCAGAGACCAAGGTTTGAAGACAACTGGTTTATCACAGGCTACACAGCTGATAATGGAGCTGAGATTGAAGCTAGTCTGTCCTTCACACCACACCTCTTTGCCTCTCTACCACCATCTATGTGTTTCCACACAAGCAATAATGAGTAGTAAATATAAGTGTTATTATTGAACAGATGAGAGAATAAATCTGTTTCTAAAAACATGTTCCAACTCTTAAGTTTTATCAGAAATGTGTTATTTTGTTCCCGTTAGCCTAAAAGCAACGCACACAAAAGCAGTAGCTGGTGCTTTTATGGATGTTAATAGCTAACATTTATTATGTACTTATAATGCACCATACTCTATACTCAGTGCTTTCTAAATACTACCTCAATGAATCCTCATAACAATGAAAGAACTAGGGTCTTAGTCAACTCAGGCTGCTATCGCAGCATACTATAGCCGGGATGGCTGGAAACAATTTCTTTATCACAGTTCTAGAGCTGGAAGTCCGAGATCAGGGTGCCAGTATGATTGGGTGTTTAGTCAGAGCCCTCTTCTTAGCTCAGACAGCTGCCTCCTCACTGTATTCTGACAGGAAGAGAGAAGGTCCCTTCCTCTTATAAGGGCACCAATCCTATCATCAAACCCCACCCCAATGACCTCATGTAACCTAATTACCTCCCAAAGGCTCCATCTCCACATACCATCATATTGGGGATTAGGGCTTTAACATATGCATTTAAGAGGCACCTAAACAGTTGATAGCAACTAGTATCATCCCCATTTTGAAGAGGAGGAAAACAGTTGTAAGAGATTATGTAAGTCACTCAAGCTAGTAAGTGGTGAGGTGGGGGCTTGAACCCTAAAAAAAATGGCTCCAGTGAGCACAGCCTTAACCACTGAGCAATAGGGATTAAGATGTCTGGTTCTGTAAGCAATTAGGTTAGAATTTCAGCTGCACTGGTGACTAAGCTGCATTAAATTGGGCAAATATTTAATCTTTCTGAAGCTCAGTTTTTCCATCTGTAAAATGATTAAATAAGTTAGCAAAAATTGGCACCTAATCAGTAGTCAATAAATGTTAGACACTGTTGTTCTACTGATGCTTCACTTATTTCCTTATTTCTCAAATATATATTGAACGCCTGCTCTGTGTCACTGTATTTCTCTGCACATTCCCTTTTTAGAAGCTCCATCTCCTCCTACCCCCAAGATCGCCACCTGCCAAGGCTACCCAGGCAATGTCCCTCTTTCCTGTATTTAAACAATCCTCTGGCTGTGAGGTCAGGATTGTTCACCTTTAGCCTGGTGTTGCTGTTGTTTCACATGAGTTTATAGCTCCAACATCTTTTGTTTTGTAGCATCACTACCACTCTGTCTCCTTCAAAATGCCAGGGTTCACTGGGCTGTTTTCTAGGGCTATTTGAGGTCACCCTCTCTTGTGCCTAAAGGAAACCACTCTGTTTCACTACAGACATCACCCATTTACACAATATGATTTCAAATCAAACACTTCCATCTTGAGGCCCCTTCTTTTTTGCTGTTTCACTTTCTTTTCTGCTTATAGACCGCCTCATGCGCTAATGCCTCAGAATCAGAATAATGGTGCTGATGGCTCTCTACTTATAAGTGCATTTGTTTCTAGACCCCTTTGCCCTGGCCGTCAATTGTCTTTTCCAAAGATTCTGTTTTCCCCATTTCTCAGTCCAGTGGGAGCTTAAAAAATATATATATATATATATATATATATATATATATATATATATATATATATTAATACTTTTCCTCCCACTAAGTTCTTCTGGCTAGGCTAATTATCCAATTAACAGAGAAGGTTAACAGGAAAAATCAAATTTACATAGGCATGAAAATTTCAAAGACAATGAGGTAACATTGGGTATAAAAGATGTTTTTGGACAATGGAGAAAGGAGGGGGTATTAGATTTCAGAAGTGAGAATGGGTAATTTACAGGTAGTTGAGGAAAAGGGGAACATACATGGCAGGAAAATCCTTGTTAGCAACTCAGAAACAATGGACCAGGGGGTATCTAGCCTGAAGCCCCCTCACTTAATTCAAAATTTGGCTAAGGCAGCATCCTAAGATCTCCTTCCTGAAGCAGGTGTCTCTGTCTGAATCTCTTGGGCAGGAAAGGTTTATCCTGAGTCTTATGTTTCTTAATAGCTTAAAATCAATATCTCAAGAACTTCATGTTGGCAAAATCTTGGTCCCTTCAGTCTTTAGAACTTACTTGAGAAATGTGTGCTTTACTTTTGACCTTGGATGATTTGCTGAAACTCTTTTGTTAAGCCTTGCTGTACTTGCTTGAAGGGCGGTGTTGTATACACAGCATTGCAATTTTTATAATGCTTCCTATATGAATATGGCCAAGAACAAAACACTCTTAAGTTCAGTGTCAAACCTGATGCCATTGGGACGAAACAAATGCAAAATGCCTCTAATTGGAACAGACGTTTTATGATCGAATATTTCTGTAAACTCAGTCCACCCAGTCGCCGTAGCCAAACATAGAATACATTAAGAGGCAATAAAATTGTAAATTGGACATGTGAATAAGCTTTATTGATATTGCAAAATATTGTGGTAGAACTTGCTGTCAAATCTCCTCATTTGGGGGCACCACATTAAAAAGAAAAACAGTAAGAGTTGTGAGTAGTACTGACGTAATTAGAAGTTGAATCTATTTGGATTCACAGCACTCACTGCAGACAATTACAGCTTTAAACTTTCAGCAGATGGCCAGCATTAAGTCCTGGTGAGCCTTTCCGCAGCAGTGAAGCCGCCACACAGTAAGATCTACCATTGTCCAGGATTTGACTTCACCTGGAAATAAGCTAGTGGGATGGAAACTGCTGAATCATATAGTGTGGCTGTAACTTCAGCAGAACAGCTGCTTCCACTGTAAGTCCCTGCTGTGTCTGCATAGGACAAAAGCAATAGTCCATTTGGTGGGAAACCCATAACTGAATAGAGAAGGGAAAAGAGATAGAAAAGGGAGGAAAACGAACCCATTGAATTGGTTATTTGCTGTATATAAGCAAATAACGTGTCCTTAAAGGAAGGTATTACTCTTATACATATAGTTTTGGCACTCTGTTGACGTAACAATAATCTGTCATGGTCCTATAATGAAGATAATAAAGTAAAAGAAAAAAGAGGAAGCAAAGAATATTCTCTTGGAAATTCCTTAAAATTATGCTGTGATAACAGCCACCATTTTTGGAGTGTTTACCGAATTTGGGATGGTGTAAGCTCTTTAGATCCATTACATTTTTTAATTCTCATAACACTCTTTTTAATAGGTTTTCTTTTTTAATAGGCTTTATTTTTATTTTATTTTTTTGTTTATTAGTCCTTTTTCTGCTGACTCTTTTTTTTTCCCCTTGGTGCCCTTGACTGGAATCGAACCTGGGACCCTTGAGTCCACAGGCCAACGCTCTATCCACTGAGCCAAACCGGTCAAGGCTTAGGCTTTATTTTTTTAGGAGAGTTTTAGATTTACAGCAAAAGTTAGCAGAGTGTATAGAGATTTTCCCATATACCTATTGCCCACACACACATAGCCTCCACCATTATTCCCATTCCCTACCAGTGAGTGGTTCATTTGAACCTGCATTGACACATCATTATCACCCCAAGTCCATAGTTTCCATTAAGGCTCACACTTGATGTTGCACATGCTAAGGGTTTGCAGAGATATATAATAGCATGTACCCACCATTATTAGAAACAATTTTTATTCCCATTTTATACCTGAAGAGACTAAGGCAAAGGGAAATCTGATGGGCGGTAAGTGTAGAGCTGGACTGAAAAGGGTCTGCTGGATCTGACCATGAGGAGGTTGATTAGTGATGCCTGTGAGAGCACTTGCAGGAGAGTTGTTGGGTGGAGGTGAGAAGAGAACATGACTTTCTCATCAGCAGGATCTCCGGAGGCAGGCACATGAGGAGAGTCTATGGGCACCTACACAGTCACTTACGTGGATGACACCCTTGATGCTTCTCATCCAGGCAGTTGGCTTCAGGGTGCTCTTAACCATTGTAGTAGCCTGCCTCTTGGTGCCTCATTTGCTTGAGTAGTTTCTAACTTTTGAAAACCATTTTAACTGAATACAGTTGGACTGCCACTACAGTCCTATAAGGCATGCTGTCTCCGTTTTAAAGATTAGCAGTAGAGGCACAGAGAGATGTCAAATGACTCGCCAAGAGTGTAGAGCTGGTTGCCAATGAAGTCAATATGAGGACTCAAGACCATCATTCTACTATTGAACTTAACATTCTTCAGGGCCATGAATCTCTGGCTCAGGTTTCCACCAACAAGGCTGATGTTCTTGAGGAGAGATTTTATGGTGATTGATAGGATCCATGAAATCTTGTCATCCTAGTCCCTTCCCCAGTGTGCTAGGCAAAGGCCATTGACGTGGTCATGTTATTAGACTAACTTCATTTGAGAGCACCAGGCACTTTGCCATTTCCTGGTTTAACCTATTTAATATTGCCAAGCTTGCAAGGCCAGGAAAGTTAAGCAGCAGGCAGTGTAAGTTCAAGGTCATAGAGTAAGTCAGAAGAGCCCAGGCTGTTCAAGTCCTTAAGCAATATGTCACCCACCCCTTGTGCACAGGCAGGACATTGGCCTCATTGATTTATTGACATCTGAGAGTCATATTTATGGGTCTATAAAAATTATTGGTTGCTGCAAAGATTCAGAAACACAAGTCCAGGGAATGTTCTGCAGCATAAATCCCCCAGTGATATATTCTAGAGCCAATCAGTCAGGAAGTAAACATGTATTGGTCCAGTCATTATTCATCCAAGCCAGGATATAAAGGAAAAAAAAATAGCAGTGGTCTTTGATTTCATTTCCTACCAGTTTACAAGTCTGTTTGCTTGTGGCTGCTGCTGTAACATCAAGTTAAAGCAATTTCCAGGCCATTATTGCTCTGAGGCAATAGCAACTTTTCGGTTTCTGTCCTGAATGCGTGGCAAACTTCAGAGATTACTCAGACATCAGCAAAAAAGCAAATGCTGTGAGTGAGAGTCCCATGCATCATGTGAGTCCTTGGCCAGGAAACCAGCAGCGTGATCCATTTGTTCCTGAGGGCATTAGAGGTTGTGCAGGCAGTCCCGACAGCCACAACGGTCACTCTTTTAAAAGTACTCAAATGTGGATCGTAGAGAACTGAAATAAATTATGAAAGATTATCTTCTAAAATTTCCTTCAAATACTATTCCTGCAACTCTTTTCTATTAAATCAAGCAGATAATGTAAAGTGGAGACAGAAAGATGTACTCAAAGTCAGTTTACTTCTTTTTATCTTGTTGTTTCTGCATCTTTGATTCTTACAATTTTTCTCTCTTACTAGTACATGTGTTTTCTCATCCAATTTTCTTTGCTTGATTTTCAACTATTTTCAAATACCTCATTAATAATTGCCATATTTCTGCCCCTTCTCGTTTTTTATATGTTCAGTATTTTATCTCTTCCCTTTCTGCTTATGCTGCCATCACCTTCTCACTCTTTCTTCAAGTAACTGAGTTTGCACATGGTTTTATATTTTTTTAACAAATCACTCCAACAATATTCCAACTACCTCTAGAGAAAGGAATACAATCTCAAATATAAATCATCCTGAGCCAGGTGAAAGCATGCTCAAGCAAGGCATTAAACACCCTCTTCCAATTTCCAAAACCACACTGAGAAATAGCTTAGGTCAGCGAGAGAGGATGTGGCAAAGGTGAAAAATGATAGTATGAAGAGCCCCGGGTTATATCAAATTTTGCTTTTTTATTACTTTGGACTTGCCAATAAATTCTGGGAGCCATGCCTTTTTAATATATTTCCTTGGCCTCTGCTAACTCCAGTATTTGGAAGATGAAATTCCAATAGACTATCAAGAGACCTTTTGCCCCAACATACAGCTAAACATCTCAATTGTCCAAGCACAGAGCAAGAGCAATGAGATATGAATTTCAATCTGTTTCTACCTTTGCCTCTTAGCAGGAACTGTTTATATTTGATATTATGTAGCATAATATTTTAGAAACATTTTTACTGACTCAAAGCTAGTTGTGAAAAAAAATACACACATGTCTCCTGCAGATTGTGTGTGTGTGTGTGTGTGTGTGTGTGTGTGTGTGTGTGTGTATAAAATCACTAAAGGATGAAAAAAAAAAAAGGGTTGAGGACAGGAGGGAAAGAAATAATGTATGATGATTCACTGAGCTTCTATTCTGTCCAAAGTGCTTTAGATATATTACTTTATTTAATTTTATAATTTTCCTAGGAAGTATTTACAACTATAACTTTTTAAAAGGTAAGAAAATGGAGGTATAGGATGGTTAAATAACTTGCCAATGGCCACCTAGTAAATGGTAGATTTATCTATGAAGCAAGATTTTTGATGATGGTGATGAAGAGGAAGAAGAAGGAGTAGGAGAAGAAATATTCATGTACATTTCATTTACAGCAACTTTCTGAAGTAGGTAATATTATTACTTCCATTTTATTGGAACCAAAGGGCCCAAAGGATAGCATAAGTAAAATTATTTGTCCAACTTACAGAGCTAGTGGGTAGAAGTGCTAGGATTTGAACCACAGCCAACTGATTTCAAATCCCACACTGACAACTCCAAATACACTTGCTGTCTACTCTATAACCATGTCTCTTGAGACATTTGAAATGAAAATTTAACACCAAAAACATATTTAGTACCATACTTTAAGAAAAATAAAAATACTGTTTCGTTGAAGATGTGAATAACATATCAATGTAGCCCAAGTACAGGAAGGGCTATGTCAAAAGGTAATTCATGCCTGGAAAGTGTTCATCAGCATCGTGTCATCACTGCAGTACATGTATGTCTCTTTCTTCAAGATGTAGTAGGTATTCAAGGCGGTGTTGGTAGGAGAGGAGAGAGTAGTCTCAATAACAGGGTCCGCACAACCGGTTAACTCTGTTGCTCATGCAGAATTAGCAGATGAATAAATACATGGGATTGCATAAACCCAACTAAAAACAAGTCCAGATGTTAGCACTCTTAATAAAACCAATTAACTCATTCTACTAAATTCCTTTTACAGGGTTAAAGCAATTAATGATGCCCACTCCTTTGATAAGTCTCACAAGCAATGCAGGCTTTAAAATACATAATTCCAATAATTTATCTTTTTAACTCTTTAGATCCCCTGGACACTCACAATGTCGATTTTGAATGTGTATGTGGAAAAGTATGGACTTATAGGCACTTACATTAGTTATTTACTGTGTGCCAGGCATTGTGCTAAGTTCTTTGCTTGCATTTTGGTTTCTGAGGTTAATCCTACATAATCTCTATTAAATGGATGAGGTAACAATGGCTTCATGAAATTAGTTCATTTCCCTGTGTCATATAACTATTACAAAGTTTGGCTTCGAATCCAGGCCTTTGTGAATAGTGCAGATCTTCTTCCAGGCTCTGGAAGGAGCTTCTTTCTTCCCTGGCTCTAGGTGCTGTTGACTCAGGGGTGAGGACAAGATAAGGAAAAGAAGCTTCCTTACTCTTGTGGTGAGGTTTCAGGAATTACTCTTATTTATTCTCTTGGTCATGGACGAGAACTTCTGTTGCCTCTGGAGTTGTTGGCAGCCAGACGGTATCTGTATAGGGTGGGGCAAAAGTAGGTCTACAGTTGTGAGTATGCAAAGCAGAGTTTATTATTGTGTTATTATGTAGTAATTATTGTATTATTTTCCATGTGAACAACTATAAACCCACCCCAGAAGGTAGAGTGGAGAAGCATAAAGGAAAGTGTATGTTAGATAACATGATTAGGACTGAACCAAGTTTCTCTTGTGAGTCAGTGTATCTGCTTCCTTGTGAATATCAATGTAAATTGGATGTTTGATTACATGTCACCAAGCACATCCAAACAAATGAAATTCCTTTCTTCAACAAACATCTACTAAGAATCCACTAAACGTTAGGCTTTGTGATCCAAAAATAAGATTTCTTTCATGCCCTCAAAGAAGTTTCAATCTGGAGGGGAGAAACAGAAGGTGGGATGATGATGAGGTGAGAGTGGTCCATCACGGATGCAGGAAGTAAAAGGGTGCATTGTTTCAAGAGAATTTTAAAAATAATAAAATTGATCAAAAGTTAGTCTTTATATTATCTGCATGCACTGCCAATTCTAAATAATGGAGTGCAATGATAAAACACTCCTCTCTGCCAGAGTAGACCCTTCCCACCACCTCATGACCCTAAACGTTGTGTGCCATTGTTAAATGACTACTTATGAATCACACTGTTATCTTTGAGCTTGAAGCTCATATTTACAGACATAAGCCTTTTTAAAGAATGCTGTTCTTTGATCATATGGAAACCAAAATCTTTATTGCAACAATGGAGTAGATCTAGCTAACTATAGCAACATTGGCAACAGGAAGTGTTTAATTTAGTACTGTATGAAGGCAACTTAGAAACTAATTGAGACAATATAAAGGTACATAATGGGATAAGGAAAATTTTATGCCACAAAATATTAATGCTATGAAATGGAGAGCTGAAATATTCTTTTAATTTGTCCTTCCTGAGGAATTGATGACATTTTCCACCCAGGTGAGGCTAAGAGGACAGACTCTGTAATAACTGAAAGAGTAGACGTTCCTGCTAAAGTAGGTTAATCCATTGATGTTCTTCTATGCATCTCTTATTCTGGCTGCAAGCTAGTCCTTGCCAGGAGGTTTCTTTACTCTGCCAGGGCTTTGTACTCTCACTTTCTCATTAAAGCTTGCTCCAAGGCTGATTGACGTGTCGTCTTTATCTATGGTAGTAGGAAAGACGGTTGCTTCACCATTACAGCTTGGCTATTTCCTACCTGCTGGATGCAGATTACACTGCAAAGTACGTACAAGTAACATGGAGTGGGAGAGCTGATACTGGTGGAATCAGTCCTCACAAGGGAGATGAGGAGGATTTGTATACGCATTGGGAGAAAGTGAAGACATTGAAACCTGAGAGAATTGTTTAAGGAAAGATATAAGAACATATTAATGTACTAGAGGCCCGATGCATGAAATTTGTGCAAGAGTAGGCCTTTCTTCCCCTGGCTGCCAGCACCGGCTTCCCTTTGGCACCCAGGACCCGGGCTTACCTCCCGCCGCAGGTCTAATTAGCATATTATGCTTTTATTATTATAGACTATATATGTATGTATATATATATATATATATATATATATATATATATATATAGTAAAGGAGAGGAAAGCAGCAAGACTAAACTATAAAATCTGGTTACCACTGCAGAAAGGTGCAATGTTAGAGCTAACATAGAAAGAAGTTGCATCTAGAACATCTGTGCTAATTATTTAGAACCTTATTTGGTAAATAATGAACCATAAAAGAGTGTGTCCACTGAAATGACATAATTCTGATTTTAATTGTATATATTATTTGAATATTTAAAAATTTAAATATGTAAGTTATGAATAGTAATATGATTAATATCTATGAAAGTATCACCACCTTAAAGAACTAAAATAATTCTAACACATACGTATTTTACTTCTCCTCTAACCTGCTTTTTACTTCTTGTTCAGTTATCTACTATAATAAATTTTGGTTTATCATTTCTTTGCTATTTAAAAAGGAAAAGAAGTCAGCATGTAAATATCTCTAAATAATACTGGTTTTCCTTGGCTTTGCACTATAAAAATTATATTATATACAAGTGTCCCAATATATGAATTTGTGCACATTGCAAGGAAATTAATTAGAAGAAATATTTTAATATTCCTATTCGCCCTTTCTCTATAATAGAAGTGTCAACCAAATTCACAATTGACAATGACAGATCAAAACACACACATGTGATTGGCTCCAGCAAGAGCTTTATATGTATTGTGCATGCGTGCGTCAACTTAGCCTTTTATAGATATAGAATAAACTTGCTTAATTAGACCTGCTTTCTGATGTAGCTAAACTTTTTCCAGCCCAGTGAAGCACCTCAACTTCTCTTTCAAGTAATTGTCAGCAACACAGCAGTAAATATCAACATGAAGCAGATAATTATTGTAGATCACGCAGGGAGAACAAAGGGTAAATATTTAACTGTAGCAGTGTTTGACTATATTCTGTGCAGTGAGAAAACCTGAAGTCTTTTTCAAGGTCCACCATTTCTTACTTCTTCTTAGTTGGGTCAAGTTTCTAAACTTTCTGAATCTCCATTTCTTGGCTAATGAAAAGAAAATAGTATTCTAACGAGTATCCTATCTACCTACTCCAGGACAGGACTTTTATGAGGATCAAATGAGATGAGGCACGTGAAAACGCTTCACAGACATTTGGTTAAAGTGTAAAATGTTTGCACCTGTCTATAAAGCAAGTCGTGTTCCTGGGCTGAAGAAACTCCAAGGAGCCTAGTTACTAGGGAGAGGAAGCTGGGCATTACTATGTGATGTCATTACCTGGCGCCCACAGTGACCATTTCCCGGCCGGGCTGGGCTGTGGGCCGCATTTTGCACCATGGGGTCTTGGAGCATTGGCTGCGATTTGGTGGGGTGTGGTGACGGAGCTTGTGTCCCACTTTGGGGAAGCCGAGTGTTGGTTTGTTGGTGCCAGATCCATGGTGCTGTTTATTTTTAAACTAGAGGCTCAGTACACGAAATTTGTGCATGGGGGTGTGTGCCCCTCAGACCAGCCTGCACCCTCTCCAATCTGGGACATCCCTCTCACCCAGGACTGCTGGCTCCCAGCCACTCGCCTGCCTGCCTGATTGCCCCTAACCACTTCTGCCTGCCAGCCTGATCACCCCCTAACCACTCCCCTGCCAGTCTGATTGCCCCTAACTGCCCTCCCCTGCCGGCCTGATTACCCCTAAGTGCCCTCCCCTGATGGCCTGGTAACCCCCAAAGGCCCTCCCCTGCAGGCCTGGTCCCCCCCCAACTGCCCTCCCTTGCAGGCCTGGTCACCCCCAACTGCCCTCCCTTGCAGGCCTGGGTCCCTCCCAACTGTCCTCCCCTTCAGGCCTGATCACCCCCAACTGCCCTTCCTTGCAGGCCTGGTCCTTCCCAACTGCCCTCCCCTGCTGGCCTGGTCACCCCTAACTGCCCTCTCCTGCAGGCTTGATCACCCCCAACTGCCCTCCCTTACATGCATGGTCCCTCCCAACTGCCCTACCCTGCTTGCCATCTTGTGGTGGCCATCTTGTGTCCACATGGGGGTGGCCATCTTGTGTGTTGGAGTGATGGTCAATTTGCATATTACTCTTTTATTAGATAGGATGGCCAGTGCGCATCATGGCAACTCCTGCGTGGAGCGTCCGCCCCCTGGTGGTCAGTGCGCATCATAGCTACCGGTTGGACAGACACTTAGCCTTTTATCTACACTAATAAAAGAGAAACATGCAAATTGACCATACCTTCGCTAAGCCCACAGCCAATCAGAGTGAATATGCAAATTAACCCAAACAAAGATGGCGGTTAATTTGAATATGCAAGCGCTGAGCGGCCTGGGTCCCAGAAACATCCTCGGGACCCAGGCCGCTCCTAGCCTGTAGGCCCGCGCTTAGGTCCTGAGCGGCAGGGGTCTCAGAACGCCCCCTGGCCACTCGGAGCCTATGGGTGCAGGCACCAAGCGGCTGGAGGAGGGGCGGGAACATCCCCGCATCACCATAGTGCCCCCAGCCACTTGGGAACGCTCCAGCACCACGCAGCAGTTTGGGTCCATGCCCCCAGCCTGGCGCCCACGATGGGGGGCTGGCTGCTGGCCTCTGGAGTGTGTGGAGACCCCGGCGGCCACCACTGCATGCGGCCCAGGCGTCCCTGCATGCCCGCCAGCCTGGTGCCCATGGTCAGGGCTCATGCAGGAGGCAACCAATCAAAGTGTCCCTCTCACATTGATGTTTCTCTCTGTCTCTCCCTCTCTCTTCCACACTCTCTAAAAATCAATGGGAACATATCCTCAGGTCAGGATAAAAAAAAAAAAAAAGAAAGAAATGTCATATCCTATGAAAGATACATCTTGAAAATGCCTAAAGAAAGTTGTCATTTTTTCACAGTGAAGGGACTAGAGTTCGTGTTGATGAAAACACCTTGGTGGCTGCAGTGGCTGGCAGTGGCTGCAGCAGTGGGGTAATGGGGCTGGTGCCTTCCCTTGATCAGCCCGGTCGCCTGAAATCCCTCGAGGGGTCCCAGATTGGAGAGGTTGCAGGCTGGGCTGAGGGACACACCCCCCCCACCCATGCACGAATTTCGTGCACCGGGCCACTAGTATAGATAGATAGATAGATAGATAGATAGATAGATAGATAGATAGATAGATAGATAGATGATAGATAGTCTTCATGACTTGCTTTTTCTGTGACTATTACTTTTAAAGTTTATTGATATAGTTATTATAGCTATAGTTCATTCATTTTCATCATTGTCTAATATGCCAATGTAAGTATACCACATTTATTTATCCTCATGCTAATGAACATTTTAGATATTTTGTTATTATAAGCAATGTCTTTTAATGCACATGAGCAAGAGTTTCTCAGGTATAGACATACCTAGGAAAGGAGTTGCTGGAAGTTACATTTATGAAGGTTCAATTTTGCAAGAAAGTACCATTTTTTCTAATGTATTTACAACACTTTAAACACCAGCCAGCCAGCACTGAAGCACATCAGCAGTAGCAGCATTTAGTATAGTCAAACTTCTTGTCTTTCTGCCAAATATGGAAAAAACAAAATGTTTATCATTTTAGTGTTAAATTGTCCCTGGTTACTAATGAAATTGAGCAAAAACATATTTTTGTGTGATTGTGTCTCTTTTTAAGTGTCTGTTCTTTTATCTTTGCCCATTTCTCAATTGAAATGTTTTCATAGTTATAAAACTGTTTCTATTTTCTATATTATAAGTCAGTTTTGATAAGATATATTTCCTGTCCATTTTGTCTAAATTTCCAGATTAGTGCCATAATTTCTCTAAATATCATTTCATTGTTTTTTTAATATATTCAATGTATCTGTAGTTATGTTCTCATTTATATTCCAAATATATTTTATTTATCTTTTATCTTTTTCTCTTTATAAATCTGGCCAACAGTTTATCTGTTTTAATAGTTCTTTAAAAAACAACTTTAACTTTATAGACCATCATTTTAATGTTTTTTATTTTGTTTATTTTTTAAAGACTCATCTCTATTATCTCTTTTTCTGCTTTTTTAGGACTTACTCAGTTTTTCTAACTTCCCAATTTGCTGGTTTAGCTACAAGCATTTAAGGTTGAAAACTTTCTTTGGGTACTATTTGAACATACCATTATAATTCTATTTAAATCTTTTAATTTCTGTTAAAATGTTTTGAAAATGGTCCATGTGTACTGATGTTTTTACATTGAAACATTAATGGCTTAGTGTGTGGATATTTTTAAAAATACTTAATGTTTCTTGATAAGAATGCAATAACTCTAGTTGTTAATTTAAGCCTGTTAATTGTATGATCAGGTCTTTTTATATATTCATTATTTTTATCTGCTTGATCTATTGATAATTTAAAGGATTATATTGAAATCTTTCATGATAATGGGAGATTTTTCTTTGCAATTTTAGTACTCTAGCCCTAGCTAGCACTAACTAGAACTGTAGTTCCAGTTTTTATTCTACAATCTTTTTTGTTGTTGTTGTTGTTGTTATTTTATTAGGTGCAGACAAGTTTACAACTATTATTATAGTTCTCTAGTGAACTGACCATTTTTATCATTAAATACTAGCCCTTCTTATTTCCAAAGGTTTTGTGGGTTTTTTAAAGGATATTTTATATTCTCCAGCTTTTTTTTTTGGTTAACATTTACATGCCTTTCCTATCCTTTTATTTTCAATGTTTCTGTTTTCTCATAAACATGCCTTTATATGCAGTAAATGAATGGTTTTGTTTTCACATGCAATCTAATAATCTATACTTTAAATTGGAAATGTAAGTTTATTTACATCTGTTATTATTACTAATATGCTTGGACTTAAATTTATCACCTTATACTTTTCTATGCTTCCTCTCTTCCCCTTTTTCCCTTTAGATTTTGGATTGACAGAGGTTGTTATTTTTTTCATTGCATTGTTTTTAATCTACTGGTTTGGAAGTTCTCTTATTTATATTTTAGTGGTTACCCTCGAAATTTTACTATGCATACTTAATAAAGTATAATGTTAATCAATATGTCAATCCTACCCTAAAATTATGTAAGGATCATGGAACATTAAATGTTTATAATTGCTTACCCTCTCTCCTAACTCTCACTTTACTGTTTATCTTTTTTAATTTCCTAAATTAGAAATTATTATAGTTATTTATATAGACAGTGCTTATTTAGACTTATCTGCTTATTAAACAGTTTTTTCTCACCATTGTTTCTTGCATTTCAGAATTTCCTTTTGAGATTTCTTCTTCTAAGAAGACTATAACTTCAATATTTCCTAGGTGATTGCCTCTTGTTAAAAACTTTATTGTGTTGTTTATTTTGTTTTTTAATGAAAATACTTCTATTTTATCCTTAAAAGGTAGTTTATATTTATTTTGAAAAATATTTTTCCTCAGCACTTTGAAGATATTATTCTATTGGCTTATTGGTTCCATTGTTAAGAATCTTACAGTCAAATGTATGTCCTTGATAACTGTTCTGTCTTCCTCTGCCTATGTTGAAGAACTTCTCTTTATCTTTGGCGTTCTGCAGTATTGCTAGATGTCTAGTTGTGGACTTAGGAAAATGTATTGTGTATATGGTGGGCTTCTATTATATGTGGATTAATGCTTATCAGTTCGGAAAATTTTCAACCAAATATTGAATTTTAATTGCCATATCTCCTCATTATCTCAACCTTTCTAACTGGGACTACAATTGCACGTATATGATTAATGCTCTCATAGTATTCTCCATGTCTCTTAACTTCTCTTTAATAATTTTCATCTTCTTGTGTCTATGTAATTGTATCATATATAAGTCTTCATCTGCATCTAACCTCCTAAATCTCATAAATCGGTTGTAGGTGGAAATGGAGTAGTACAGCCGAAACCAGTTTGGCTCAGTGGATAGAGCATCGGTCTGCAGACTGAAAGGTCCCAGGTTCGATTCCAGTCAAGGGCATGTACATTGGTTGCAGGCACACTCCCGGTGGGGGGTGTGCAGGAGGCAGCTGGTCGATGTATCTCTCTCATCGATGTTTCTAGCTCTCTATCCCTCTCCCTTTCTCTCTGTGAAAAATCAATAAAATATATATTAAAAAAAAAAAGAAATGGAGTAGTACAGTAAAGAGTGATTTAGGAAGTAGCAGTCATTTCAAAGATTGAGGAGACAGATTAATTCTTTTCCTAGGTCATTTACATTAATAACCATTATCATTATTGTTCTGTTTGTTGTAGAATATCTATAAAATTTATGCTGTACAAGCAAGTGAAGTTTTCACATAAAAGACTTTTTAACTTGTCCTGGCCAGGTGGTTCAGCTGGTTGGAGCATAGTCCCATGCACCAAAAAAGGTTGCAGGTTCAACTCTTGGTCAGGGCACATACCTAGGCTCCTCAATTGGGGCATGTACTGGAGGCAACCAATTGATATTTTTATGTTTCTCTCTCACAATGATGCCTCTTTCTCTCCATCTCTCTCTCTTTCCCTTCCTCTTTCTCTAAAATCAATAAAAACATATCTTCTGCTGAGGATTTTTTTAAAAATAATTTTTAAACTCATTACTTGTTTTAAAAGACAAATAAAATCTTTATAACATTTCAAACTTCAGTTAAGAAACATAAGAGTTAATATTCATTTGCAAGCTCACTGCCTTGATTTATTTGATATGGGATCATCTCCTAAACCTTCTTGACCCTTTTCACCAGTAAGAAGGAATGAATGACCTAACCAAAGGGCTGCACCATGTCCTATTATTGTTTTCCAAAAATATCAAGGAAGTCAAGTTCAACAAATTCAGCTGAAATCTCCTGCGATTGAGGGAATTGGTTTCTTACTGACTTTCTTCAAAAATATGTGACTGCAGAACAACTTTCCTACTGTTCTTAGCAGTGACAAATGGACATACACTTCAATCTATCTATATAAAAGGCTACTATGCAAATTGTCCCCGTGGGAGTTTCACCAGGAGACTGGGAGTTTGATCACTCTCTATGATGTGCGCTGACCACCAGGGGGCAGCACAGAATGAAGGAAGGCCCAGGCCGACAACTGGGGAAGGCAGACCTCGGCCCGCAGCCGGAAGGCCCCTATCAGCCCTGATCACCGGCCAGGCCTAGGGACCCTACCCATGCACGAATTTCGTGCACTGGGCCTCTAGTTAATAATAATTTGGTAATTAGCCCTGAGGAACCTGGTTTTCAAAATTAGTATTTCTTGTTATACACTAACTTAAGTTGCAGAACTACAATTATAAAATTTGTTTTTAAATTTTAACTCATTATGTTTAATTGCCCTTAAATTTGTTGTGTCTTTTAACCTTTTGCACTCGGATGTCGAGTGTGACATTAGAATAAAGTGTTAGCATTAGAATAAAGGAATCGAGAAAAAAGCAAGCGAGTGCAAAGGGTTAAGTTCCCCTTCCCCACAGATTATAAATCAATATTTTTTTTATTTTATAAAAAGTTTGGATTAACACATACAATTTGATCTTAGAAGTGGTATTAAATATACATTCTATGTATCCAGTAATATATTGTAATAACATTCAGATAGATATCCTTCTTTCACTCCCTATGTTGATAGCCCTTCTTCTTTCCTGCTTTCTCCCTCCCTTCCTACTTTCCTTTCTTTTTCCTTGCCCTCTCACCAAATCCGGAAATTATTTGGAGTCACTGTGTTTACATTATCCCCTTTTATAATGAGTTCAGCATTTGTGAGTGTCAGGGTTTGAGGCTTATATAGAAAATAACTTCTTGATTATTCACGGTGATAAAGATGGACAGCATTGAGGGCGTGAAAGTCCTCTGTACTGTTAGAGCTGGCAGCCAATATGATGGGGTTGGAAGACTTTATGTTCCTTGAAGCCATCCCTGAGGACTTAAATTCTACCATTAGCAATTTGATCCTTTGGGTTAGGGCATTGCCCCTTATCAAAATGCAAATCCCTCTGGGCCAGAAAATACCTTAAGCTACTATCATTCATTAACCTCATATGACTAATTCATATATCGGTTTCTTTCCAGCGGAAGTAGCCTGAGATCAGATGTTGTCAGGAGAACTAGAGAGATTCAGTTTGAAAGAGATTAGGGACCAGATGAGGTCACAGAACATCCAAAGAGCGGTAGGGGGCCATTCCAGCAGGAGACAAAGAACAACTAGGAGGTTGAAGAGGCTCAAGAGAAACTCATCTAATTCCCATTGTTGCCCATCCTTACTCCTCGTTGTGATTTTTTTTTAATTCAGAGGGAAAATCCACATGAACACCCTATGAACCTAGAGCAGGGGGTATAGATTCTTGCATAATTTCATCTGGAGTCACATTAGGCAAGAATCATAGAGAATGGGAAGGGGGCCAGGGATTAGACGTTACTTATTGTATTTACAGGATTTTAGAACACAAAGGAATTCTGATAATGACTATTAAAACTAGGCACAAAAACTGGTCAAAAGTCTCATTTCAATCCAATAGTTAAATCTTCATTTCTCCAAACTAGAGTTGGAATCGTTTGTATATGCTTCCTTTGTCTCTTCTTATATTTAGTAAGCATGTCTAGTGTCCTTACTAGTATAAGTTTATTACTAGTGCTCTGGGGAATACAATGAGTAAGAAAAAATTTTAAAAAGCTGACCCATATACCTACCAAAGAACTTCAATAAGGAAATAAAACAATAAATATAATACAATGTAGACTATGGTGTGAGCTCTCTTAGAAGTACAGATGAAGCACAATGTCACTTACCAAGAGTGTTAAATAATGCTCAGCCTTTTAGTTATGAATAATGTTCAGTCGTTGCTATCAAAATTGGCACTTGGGGATTGACAGTTACTTTCTTGCAGATCACCTAAGGCAAGACATCAGTTACCCACAGAGACCAGAGCTAACCAGAAAATCCTCAGAATTCATTGTTGATGACGAGAGTCTCTGCTCCCACCTTTGCTAGAAATTGTCAAAGATCCATAGGTTTCAAGAAAGAAATCAATTAAAATATCTCTTGAAGCTTTTTTTGAGATTATTCCTTCCAGGTCAGGATCCCCTCCTTGACATAGTAAAGTAGGGTTGGGGGTTGGGAAATGCCAGAATGCTAAAGGTTAGAGAGGGACTTTTAGAAGGCACCAAGGCTAAGGGGAGGTTCTTTAAGGGGGACAACTGTGTGGAAGTACATGACCCAGAATCCCAGAAGGGGAAACAATGGACCACAAATTAGAAGGAGCCAAAGGCAGGTGTTGAAGTCAGGGTATGAAGTCAAAATTCTATAAGTTAATCACATTGGGACCCACAGTAAATGTTCATGCTTAAAACTTACTTATATGGAGTGCATTAAAAAAGGTCTGAAGTCAAACTTATTGGGACAGGAGTTGAGTGGATATTGCCAGATATTGCCAAAGTCTTCCTTGGACAGGTCACCATCTCTATCTTTGTGTCCTCACACTGCTTATTAAGAAGTGAGGAAAATCATTCTTACAGAAATCTATGCTGCATGCATTTACTAAGCAATTACTGTGTTCTGGTCTCTATGCTGAGTATGCATGGAGAGTCATGTGGAAGTAGTTGGAGCTCTAGAACCTAGAGTCTGAAGGGCATGTGTAAAACACCGGTGAGCCAGGCATAGCTAAATTGCATGTAATTTTGTGAGGCTGGCCAAGGTTTGGACTAAGAAGACAAACTTCAACTTTTAAACAGTCATGATTAAGCCCCACAGAACTCACATGATTAATTGTGAAATCATGGCTCACAAGTTTCATAGACTGATATATTGTAACAAGTTGACCTTGAGGACACATGCCTTTAAAAGACTGATGAGCAGAAAATAAGTGGGCTTTTTTCAGGTGACATGCAGGGAACTTTTGAATTGTCATATCTTCTGCACCTCCATGACCCATCCTCCTGCCCATCTGTTCCTTTCACTCAAGGTTCTGGAATCCTACACCATGGGCAGGATGTTCACTTCTCAATATAGCACTGTGTACTTTACGTCATGGTCCAACTGACTTCCTGAGAATAAATCATTGGCCTTATATTTTGTAAGAGAAAACAAGCATTGATTTTGTTGTTAGCATATGTGAGCCTCCGTTCATTCAACAGACTATATACTTTGATCACTAATAAGTGTCCTAAAATTATAATGCCCTGAATGATCAACTATTAATCAGTTATTGATTACAACTTGAGGGCTCTGTGTCCAGATTAAAAGCAGTGTGGCTTATCTGTGGTAAGTAACTCCTCTTCATTTGTGTTAAATCAAGTTTCTTCAATAGCAGTGTCAGGATTGTGACATTCATGCTAGTTTTACAGCTAAAAGGATTCTTTAGCAATGTGTTGAAAAACAATGTGAGTTTACTCTGTGTCTTTGATTATGTTTAATAGCTTCACTGTCAGATGATGAATCATGCATGATCTTTCTCTTCTACTTTACAGTTGTATTTACACCTCCTTGCATTTGATAAAAGCAATGTAATAGGCTCTGCCCATTGGCAATGATGACTCCTTTATTTTAATCAGTGCAGAGAAAAAACAAAAACTTGGCACAATAGGGTGTAAAACCCTTCGTTCAGCCATTTTACATTTTAGCGGTAATACGTGTACCCTTATAGAATGACTACTTTGTGAAACTGAAAGTCAGCATATCTGGTAATTTAATTTACATGAGAAATGTTGCTTTCTTTCTATCATGTTCAATTTAGCAAATAAGATTAAGAATATTTCCTAGCTGGTTTGGCTCAGTGGATAGAGTGTTGGCCTGCAGACTTAAGGGTCCCAGGTTCCATTCTGGTCGAGGGCACATGCCTGGGTTGCAGGCTCAATCCCCAGTAGGGGGTGTGCAGGAGGCAGCCAATCAATGATTCTCTCTCATCATTGATGTTTCTGTCTCTCTCTCTCCCTCTCCCTTCCTCTATGAAATCAATAAAATATATTTTTTAAAAGATTACAAATCTTTTTTTATCTTTTCTAGTTGCAAGTCTTAGTGATATAACTATTTATAAGCATGCCTTTGTATAATATTTTATTTACTGGGGGAAATTGATGTTAATTCTCTCTTTAATCTAGTGGGGCTCAATTTGCCTAGCCCCACTAGTTTGTGGTCAGAGTAAATGAACTGCCCACTAAGGAGTAGGATTGGTATTTCTGAATCTCTATTAGATGACAATAACTGCTGATAATTTACCTTCTTTGCCTCTCTCTGGGCTACATTTTTTAAAGAATATATTCTAGAAGTCTCTGAGCGTAGCTTTGTGTATTTCTCCTCCCTCCACATACGCTAATGTATTTAGTCAGATGTCAATAATTTAAAATATAGGTTTGGTTCCCTTTTAGTGAAAATAATTTGAAGTTCAACAAAGTGGGTATCTGAGTAACTGGTGCTTGCCCCTCAGATAGGTCTCTATTTAGGCCCCAAACAGATAGATAAAGTAATAGGTGAGTATAAGGTGCAGTTCGGCAAAATTTTTATATAAAGGATCAGATGTAAATATTTTTGACTTTGTGAGCCATACAGTCTCTGTCACAACTACTCAGCTCTGCTGATAGCACACAAACAGGCACAAGCAACACATAAATGAATGAGCAGTAATGGTGGTCGTGTTATAATAAAACTTTATTGACAAAAACAGAAACAGGATAGATTTGGCCCATGTGCTTTAGTTTGCTAACCTCTGGTATAAACCCTCATATTTTGGCACATTACTACAGAAATAGTGACCACATAAACTTTTTTACATGTCCGTATCAAGAAAGTGGTGAGGTTCCTTTGGAAACTAAAAAGTTATTTAAAATGTGTCCTTTTTCAAGGCTTGCAGGCCCCTAGACAGCAAGTGCTCGAATAAAGGGCAGAGGAGAACTGGATGAGACCTGAGCAGAGGCCCAGACAGTCATAACCACCCATGTTCTCCCAGATATTAATAATGTGGAGTTGAGCCCAGCTGGCATGGCTCAATGGCTGAGCATCAACCTATGAATCAGAAGGTCCTGATTCAATTACCCGTAAGGGCACATGCCCAGGTGGCAGGCTCAATGCCCAGTGGCCCAGTGTGGGGCATGCAGGAGGCAGCCAATCAATGATTTTCTCTCATCATTGATGTTTCTGTCTCTCTCTCCCCCTCCTTTCCTCTCTCTGAAATCAATAAAGATATATTTTAAAAAAGAATAATAATGTTTTAAAAAGGAGTAATAGCCGAAACCGGTTTGGCTCAGTGGATAGAGCGTCGGTCTGCAGCTGAAAGGTCCCAGGTTCGATTCCGGTCAAGGGCATGTACATTGGTTGCAGGCACATCCCCGGTGGGGGGTGTGTAGGAGGCAGCTGGTCGATGTTTCTCTCTCATCGATGTTTCTAGCTCTCTATCCCTCTCCCTTCCTCTCTGTAAAAAATCAATAGAATATATTTTAAAAATAAAAAGGAATAATAACGTGCAGTAGAATGCATTGAAGTGGGAGTAGAGGGAGTCTGGCTGTGGGAGAAGTTCAAACCAGGAAGCATTCCTGCCAGTATGCCCATTCCAAATCAGAATCCACCAAGCACTCAAGGAAGTAGGAGTTAGCAATATAATTGGTCTCTAGCTTAGTAAACAGTTCAGAGAAGAGAGTCAATCCCAGTGGGAATAATGGGCTGCCCGGTAGCCACCACTTTGGGCTGGTAAAGGGTATCTGTGTTGGGAGAATTATTAGGGGAGCTGATGAGAGTGTAAGAGTTGATGGGAGGATGCAAGGAGTGGTTGATGAGACATTCAGAAAAGTGGAAACTTGTGTTATTCAGCAGATAACTTTGATACCAAGTTTTCCCCCAGACATTCTAATTTCTGGGATATTGCAACATTTATTTAGGCACCTATGGGATTCATGACTAGTTTCTAACCATAGATTAGGTCGATGTCTGTGGGTAGCACTTACAGAGGCTGGAGAAGGGGATTGTCAAGACCCAGGAAGTAGGCAGCAGATGACCAAATTAGGGCTGTATGCATTAGGCTCACATACAATCAAAAATACTAGGGCCAGAAATGAACTCTTTCTTTATAATGTCTCATTTACACCTCCTCAGGAAAATCAGACACTATGTCTGACACTGCATTGTTCCCTGAGACACTTCACTACTGGGAGTCATATCATCTACCCTTTTTTTGACACATAAAGAACTTTTACATTGTAAAAAGATTTTAAAAGATGCAGTGAGAATTCAACTTGAAAATGGAAGCATGTTCAAGATGAAGAATAGAAACAAAGAACAGCACAATAGGTATTATGTTCAGTAGACATTTCAAGTTAAGTTGAGTTATTGTAGTGTAGAATTCTTTTTACATAAAAAGAACATTACTTTTAACCTTTATGTTTATATTTATATACTCATAAAATGCTTTTACTTTGTATGAAAAGAATTTCAATGTGCTTAAAAATGGAAGTAAAGAAAAATGCTTAATAGTAATTTTTTAAAGGCAACATACAAGTAAAGCAGAGTGCTTTTCCAGCCATGAGGAGACAGGGGTTACTTTGTATGCCATTTGTGTAGGTTTATTACGCATTTGCAAAAAAGAGGTATTCTATTTATTCTTTAATAAAATGCAGGATTTGCCCTTTAACTTTACAATTAGTGGCTTCTGTAGATAAGATTTGCCTGAGAGGAAAAGTTCCAAGAAATTAACATCTCCTATGTGAACAAAGCAGAAAAACAAACCATAACTCAGAACCTCATGGCTCTTTGGCAACCACATTTGGAGAGCTGTTCTTTGACTGACAGAGAAAGAAGAGCTGATTTTGAAATAAACAGAACTGAGATGCTTCTTAAGTGAGCCAGGAGAGACAAGACAGCTAAAGGCAGCAGTGATTGTGTTCAGTACCCTCAGCTCCCAGGATAAGTCTATGTGTGAAAAGTGGGGTCTGGGTAGGAGCCATCTACCTACCTATGGGTCCAAGACTGATTCTTGGAAATACCCATCCGACAGACAGCCCACCAGCATTGGTGAAGGTCCCACCGTGTGCAGAATATTGGAGACAGGCAGGGACCATTTCATGGGAACTGAGAACCCAAATCCAACTAGCCGCCTAAGTTTGAAACTTAGGAATGGGAGTAGCACTCATTTTTAGTAAAGAAAAAACAGGGAAAGTAAAGTACTAGCAAAGGCTAGGGTCCCTCTCCACTGAGCCAGCCTCCTATGGAGGTTCTGAAATACACTCTGTTCCCCCCAGTCTTCAGATCCCTCCTTCTGCCCTTCCTGTAAACATGTGGGAAAATTCACTTACTTATCCAGTGGTGTGTCTTGACGCCAAACAACTCACTTAGTAACTGGTTTAATTGCAGTAAATGTTCTCATCATTGCTTTTGGAAGAGTTATTAATCTGTACGATGGGCCTTCTTCACTCACACTGCTTCCCCACAGGCCAATGTGGGGGCTCAGAGAGAAGATGAGTTCTTCTGGTCGCTAATCTAAGGGAAACCCCACCATAAGGCATTCACTTAGTCCCTCCATCCAGTGTGCACTGTAATAAACTGGGGTTTGCTAGTTTTGTGCAACACAATAGAGGTAATGGAAATAAAAATAAGCACTTCAGGATAAAGGGCAATAAACTATAATTATGGCTAATGAAAGAATGCTTTGTTTTGAATACTTTGTTTAGAGGCAAGGATTTTGTAAAAATCAAATGTTAAATGGTTATCATATTGGCAGTGTAAATATTCTGTTATTGACCTTCTGTGGAAATCAGATTTCTGATAGAGAAATACCCGACATACTGAAGAATAGATTCTAGAGCAAGTAACTCTAATGAGTTGTTATAAAGTTCCTAACTTGCTTGCATTTTCAGAAGCACCCTGGTACTTAGATTTATAACTTTTCCTGTTACTTTGATTTCTAGATTCTACAGGTTAATAAAATTGCAGAGTGACCGTTTCATGAGTTAGAATAATCAGAACAGGGCCATATGCAGCAGTTCTCTTAAGTCTGCACTAGGCTCACCCGGGGAGTTTATTTAAAACAGATTTCCAGTACACATCCTCCAGAGACTTTGAGTCAGAAGATCTGGGAAGGCCAAGGTATCAGCATTCATACTAAATACCCCACTTGTTTCCATGTATGGGGCCCTTGATCATATTTTGAGAAAAAACTGCAATACAGGACATCCTGCTTGTGAATTGGCTTTCATGGGACATATAGAAGAAAGAGCACAGAAAGTTAAGAGGCTTAAAATAACTGAAATCGGAGCAGAGATCAAGCCCCTGGCTCAGAGGAGAGTGCCAAAGTGGGGAGAGGATAAAAAGCAGCATTTATATATTCACCTGGTCCCCTTTCCCTGACCCACTTCAAGTCCACATTTTACAAGACAACCTAGGGCTAATCCCCACAGTCTCCAGGGCATCCACAGAGTTCTATCCATCCTATTTCTCAGGAATACAGGCAGGTTTCAGTAAGCAACACTGCAGTTATAAAAGCGGGCCTACTCAATGCCAAAAGAAGAAAAGTAAAAGCACCCATCACACATGGATTGTCTGCCCTACAAATTATTTTAAAACATCTGGATAGCATTCTTAGACAACAGTTCATCCAGATGTTTTCATTTGTGTGCAGAGGCATGCAATGCATCCAAAACTTCTGTGTTAATGTGTGTTTCCATGCATGAGCAGTGTCTGATGAATATGTTGTAGAGTGTAGGGTGAAGATACAGCCTGGAGCCTTGCACAGACAGTCCCCAATTTCAAACAGACCTTGTACCAAAGGTTGGTTTGTAACTTAGTTATTCAACATTTAGAGCATAGTTTCCTCTGGAAACCTTAACCAAACACTTTGGTTAACTGCCCAAGCCAGTCCACAGAAGGCTCTTTAATCTGTAACATAGCTAAAGCAGACTATGGACTAAGTTACCCGGCTGAGTCATGGAAGTAGGGTGTCTCCACGAAGAGTTCTAGGAGAGGAGGAGAGGAAGAATTTTTTTCTCTGTCCTGGATTTAAAGATGACTCTGGGTTACAAAATATACTGCCTCCCTCCCCTCTTGCCAGTCAAAACGCGCATTCCTAAATTCAAATGATCTGAACTAAATGTAATGAAATTTAAGAGATTTGGTTAAGTGGATAAGTGACCAATAATCCCCTAACTTGCAAGGATATACTTGCCTTTTAAAAGAGGCTTTAAAAAAATAAATCTCTAATTATTGAAATGGCTGACAGTATAGCATAATGCTAGAATTACATAAACATAAAAGACAACATTTAGATTATTTTGGAGAAAGGGGGATTATAAGCAAGTTGGGCTTGTCTAGAATCCTCACCTAGTCTGTCCCCCAGGATGCTTCTCACAGTTATACCAACAATTTCTATTTCTCCACTTCCAAATACTCAGATTTTCCAAAGGTTATATAATATGCTCTGAAGCAGCCAATATGAAGGCAATTAGGCCACCAATGTTTGTGTGGTGGGTAAGTGTTGGATACAGAGGCAAAGAAGATAAGCATTTGAAAATATGAATCATTTCTGAGATGAATTCTGCCAGTACAGAAAAATGTATTGACCTATGTAGACAAATACACATACTGATTAATACAAATATACCTAGAGTAAATGGTGAATCATGTTCATTAACACAAATTTACACTTCTTAGTGATATGCTACAACTAATACTGTTCTATTATGATATTCATCTGTAATTAATTTTGTCAGGCTAAAACAGCTGACCATGGTTACTCAGGAAATGGAATTTGAAATATGCATTGCTTTACTTGTGCACTAAACTAGTGAATGGCTAACCTTTGGGGGGGATGGAAGAAATCATTTCACATCATTGATCTCTGTATTTCAACCAAAGAATCTCTGCAGAAACAATAATAACAACAACTATCATCATTATCATCATCATCATTATTATTACAGAATTCCAGAGGTGAAAAGAGAAAGAAACAATGTAGATATCCAAGAAACTCTTGGGGCTTGAGTAGAAATCAGCTGGAAGGACTGGTCAGTTTACTGGCATTTATTGCAGAAGCTGGACACTCATCCGTTTCACTCCATTCTCTTTCTAATGTTGGAAAGCAGTGTATTAGAGCAATAAGTAGAGGGGCTCCTCCGGTCCAAAGGAGTGGGTTCAAATCCCATCTTGCATCACTGATTGGCCATGATGTTTGGGGAAAGTTACTTGTTTTTTCAAGTGTCCTTCTTCTTATGTGTAACATGGGACTGATAATAGTTATCATCATCACTGCCTTCAAGGGGTTGGCACCCTTTAAGCATTCACAAAGTGTAAGCTGTTATTAGGTTGAGGGACATAATTGGCTTTCACGGCCATTCAGTTCAGTGCAATAATGGGGTATGTGTAATAGCATCTGAGTCTGCCCATTCCAACAAAATCATTTCACTGTAGGCCAACTCTGCAATCCCTGTGACCCTAGGAGTCTAGAATGACAAGATACGCTATTTCTCCAAGCGGCCTTTCAGCGACCTCAAGTTTCTGACTACATAGGTAGCTTGGCACAGGCTGGAAAAGAATAACCAGTTAAGTTTCTGGATGTGGCCATCTCCATGGTAATCACATGACTGATCACAGTCAGAAAAGGAGAAGGGCCCCTCTCTTACCCAGGCTTTGAACATACGAAGGTCAGCCTGTGGTTGATTTAATTTCATTTCCTATTTACTTTGAAACTGTGGGCCAGGGCCAGCACTGGAACATCCAGGGTGCACATTATTAAACCTGCCCACAATTTAAAATGGGGTATCAGTCCCCACAGGTGAAGGAGAGGAGCACATTCCCCGGCTCAGGGTTGAAGAAATTGTCCCAGGTTCCCTCTTCATTATGCAGTGCTGTAACTCATTTGCTATTTGTCCCTCACTCTAATGAGCACCGAACTCACTCAAAATATACTAAGAGATAGTTTTCATTAAACATGATTTTAAGAAAAAGGTTAGGTTACCTTTTAGCACTGCAGGCAATTACTGAAATACATGAATTCAAATGGGAGCAGAATTATAATAGGTTTTTGCTTTTTCAAGCTTTTCAGATTTCACCCTTTCCCTTCCTCTTCTTTTCCCTCTATTTGCAGCTCTGTCAAATAGGCCTGTAATGAGAACATGTAATGATTTCCCAGGAGCCCCTTTCAGAGAGCCCTTTGCTATATACTCCAGCCCATCCGAGCATATTTAGTCTTGGATTATAGTCACTTATGGACATCCCTTCTGCCTCATTAAAGGCCGTTGCGCCTTAAAGATTGGGATCATGCAGTTTCATTGATTTTTATCCCTGGTTCACACCCCTCTCTACTTTGGTAACTAGCTCAGATATTTTGAGATGATCTCAGTAATGGGGATATGAACAGAAGAGGGAAGCCCAGGAGGTGGGCTCAGCAGCCTGCAGTCTGCTGCTTTCTGGAGAACAGGTTCATCACTGAGGCCACTCCAGCAGCTCTGCTGGGGGCACAGTGACACCAGCCTCCACGTTGACTTTGCACCTTTGCTTCAGCCCCCCACCACTGCTGTGCCCCAGCTCCAGCTCCCTCGTCTCTTCTGTTGTCTCCTGTCCTCGGTCTAGTGCATTTTTTTCTGGGTGTCTCTTGATATGAGTGTCATCTCTGTGAGTCTCAGACTTAAACTCTCAGGGAGAGTATTTGATTAGTTTAATTATTACGCAGGGCTCTCACATCGAGTTATGTCATAGGACAGAGGCTGATCTACAGGTGGCCAGGCTCAGATCCCTCATCCAGTCAGCTGTGGTCAAGAGTAATTGTGCTACCTGCAACCAAATGTGTCTACCTGGGCACCGTCCAATTGTGGGTGCTCTGTACAGAGAGAAGCTCTAGGTGTAGGAGGTCCTCAGACTTGCAGCATCTTTCCTTCTGCAAGAATAGCCATCAAAACGTTTCCTTTGTAGAAATGTACACTGATTTTTTTTTATCTATTGATGGACCACAAAAAGGAATGAAATCCTGCCATTTGCAACAGCATGGATGGACCTAGAGGGTATTGTGCTCAGTGAAAAAAGCCAGAGAAAGACAAATATTGTAATATAATTTGACTTATATGTATGTGGAATTCAAAGAACAAAATAAAAGTACAAACAAGGTAGAAACAGACTCACAGACACAGAGAACAGACTGAGGGTTGCCAGAGGGGAGGGGAGTAGGGGACTGGGTGAACAAGGTGAAGGGATTAAGAAGGTACAAATTGGTAGTTACAGAATAGTCATGGGAATATAAAGTACAGCACAGAGAATATAGTCAATAATATTGTAATAACTATTTACAGTGCCAGGTGGGCACTAGAAATATCAGGGGGAACACTTGTCTAACCACTGTTCTGTACACCTGAAATCAATATAAAATAATACTGAAAGTGAACTGTAATTGAAAAATTTTAAAAATAAATAAATTTTTCAAAATGTTTCCTGAATGGCCAACTGGCTGTGGGGGCTGAGCCTTTGCCTTAGGCATAGCAAATAACAGTTTTGTTTTGTTTTTGAAGATGACCATAAGCCTGAATACAACTGCTAAATTCCAACACTGTGCATGACACAAAGGAGAAAATGGTTGATTGAAATGCTGTCCCCATTCTCAAGGTGCCCACAGACTAGTAGCAAATGACAGATATATAAGCCACAAAGAGCAGCAGTGTATGCCAATGGCTAAGAATATGGGCTTTGAACAGGGGTTCAAATCATGGGATTTGCTTACTAACTGAGTGACTTTAACTTCCCTAGGATTCAGTTTCCTCGTTTGTAAGCTGTAACTTTACTAGAGGCCCGGTGCACAGATTTGTGCACAGGTGGGGTCCCTCGGCCTGGCCTGCAGGAATCTGGCCAAAACCGGCTCTCCGACATCCCCCAAGGGGTCCCAGATTGTGAGAGGGCACAGGCCAGACCAAGGGACCCCACCGGGACCCCACTGATGCATGATCGGGGCCGGGGAGGGACCACAGGAGGGCTCCAGGGTGTGTCCAGCCCATCTCGCCCAGTCCCGATTGGCCAGACCCCAGCAGCAAGCTAACCTACCGGTTGAAGCGTCTGCCTCCTGGTCAGACGGTTGGACACTTAGCATATTAGGCTTTTATTATATAGGATACTGGGATTATACAGGAAAGGAAGCATGGTCAGGAAATGGTGCTTTTGGAGAACTGGAATATGGAGATAGTCTTTCCTTCCTTCCTTACATGATGTTATCATGCATAAATGTGTACATAAAGCACTGAGCAGAGTACCTGGTACATAGAGAGATCTTACTGAGGAACAGCCATATCTTTTCTGATGAAACCTAAATGTGAAAATGAAAGTATCTATAAAGTGCCATAGAAAAGGAAAATGGAGAAAGAGGTAGTTGTTTAGAGCAAGCCAGTAGTTGGTAGAGCCAAGACGGAGAATGAGGAGCACAGGGGTGCTTTTCCCCACTGTGCCACCCTCAGGTGCTGAAGCTTTTCTCCCCAACCTGATGGGAAAATCCGAGGCCTGCCAGAGTTCTGAGGGGCAACTGCAGCCATGTCTGTCATAAGCGCCTCTGTTATCTTGCACGGTGCATCTTCCGTTATGGTGGGAGAACTGAGCCTTTCTACAGACTCACATTGCGTTTGTGTTCATCTAAGCCTATTAGGGCATCATTATAGCTGAGACACCATTTTGAGGGTTTGTTTACTTAAGTGTAACTGCTCCGAGGGAAAGCATAGTATGAAAATTACATGACTGCTTCCTTGGATTTACTTAGCTCAAGTATTTCTATTGTCATTGGAATCTCAACCCAAGATATTAGTTTGAAAATCTAATTAACAGCCAAGAGGGTTGTTAGAGAAGGACCTGAGAGTTCATTTTAAGGATACAGCCATGCTTAGCTTACTTCCCATGAAAAATTAAACGCAGAAATAATAGCCATAAAGATTTGGTTTTGCTATGTGATTGCTTTTAGAACAGAGAGGGAAGATTTATACTTGTTTAACTTTCTGATTAATGTAAAATGAAGAGAACTAATTTTGACTAGAGGTCACAATATAGAATACTGCCTGGAATTATGATGACAGGGACACTTTTGTGAATCACTCAACGTATAAGGACCCTGGGAATGGGAAAGTGAATTGCTCTGATGGATGAGGAAAGCTGGAAATAACAGCAGCCTTTGTCCTCCAAAATGATCAGGCCAGCCTCCGACCTGCAACCTGCTGAGCAAGGGCAATCAGGGACAGTGCCATGCATTAAAGTGACAGGAAGGAGCTGCTGAAAATCAGGCCCATGACATCACAGTCACCCTTTTTTCTGAGATAAAATGGAATGCTAAACTTTTCTTCAGTTCTCATGGTCTTCCTGTCAGACATAAGGAAAGTGTCCTCTATTGCCAGGTGAATTTTACCTTATAAGTCTGTGAGTGCACAGGCTGAGCTAAAGAAGAGCAGTTGGCATTTACATGCCTTTGGCTTCACCAGTAGTTTCTTAAGCTGCCTAATAAGTGTAACTCCTTTTTTATCTTCTGTGCATTAGGATGTTCAATAAATACCATGTGATAATTTAACATTCTGCAAAAGGGAGAGAAAAAAAGAGATGAAAATGTCACCCATATATTTGGCATTCATTTTACTGGTTTATAACATTTTACTGCCTGCACCATTGCATGCACTAGAGTTAGGATGGGGTGCAGCATATTTGAACCTGGAGTGCAGCAGGGTGCTTTATAATTCAGCGTTACGTTTGATTATTTGACCTGAGGTTCCCTGAGAACAGCCTCCCGTGCATGGTGTATTCCTCGGCAGTATTGTTCCAAGGCTTTAGGTAACTTTTCCAAATGAAAAACTAATAGACAGAGTGAAACAGTGCTCACCTAGTAATAGTTGAGCCTCTCAGCAACATCCTCTTTGTAATCATAAAAACAGGTTCAAGTTTAAATTTCAGTAGCAGTTTTTTTTCTCCTGCAGCAAAAGATACATTTTCAAATGATAACACTGGATTTTTACCCAGCACCATTTGCCTTGGAACATACCTGTTTTGCCATTTTCAGATCCTCGCTCCTGGGGGGAAATGGCATTTATGTGGGAAGAGCACATTTGTAAAAGTTAGAAATATAGTCATAGGTTGTACCTGTGTTCCTAGGAAGAATACATTTCCAGTCAGTAGCTTCACAGCATTTTTCTTTTCTCTATGTAAGTATATATTTATTTTACCCTTTCTTATAGTGTTGTATGGTGATACTTAAATTGAGGCAATTTTCCATTTATCTGTTGGATGTTTAAGGGGAAGCTGAAGCATGGGAAGAGAAGACAGGGTTTGAAAGAGCTCTTACATCGTAACCAAAGGAGTGAACCCATACTCCATAGATGTGTAACTAGCCAGGGCAAGCAGAACCCTTGCTATTTCATAAGCATCCTTCTGTTTCAACATCTGGAAATAGAAAGGAGAAATTGATTCTTTCCTACCCCCAACATCTCTACAGGTTAAAAAGTCTGGCTACTCCAAATACATTCAAACAAGACATTTACTCTGCAATTTTAAGAACAGTGTCAGATCTCATGGACTTCCACTTCTGTTAAATATCCAAGCTCTAAACAGTCTACCTCTCATTTATGGATAACTCTCCCTCACCCTACCCCTCCCCCCCCCCCCCCCCACACACACACACACACAATTCCTGGTACATAGAGTCAGACAATCAATGTTAGTTGAATTGACCTGGAACATTGAGAAAGTAAGGCAGTCCAGATTTGAAAGGGAAAAGATCAAATTCCAACTTCTCATTTTTCCTATACCAATTTAAAAAAAAATACATAGGAAAAATACATAAAACATATGTACTCTTTAATAAGTAATTTAAAAGTAGCACCTTATATATATATACCAATAGTTTTTTTACTCTCTTTGTTTTGGATTCTAAATGTTTTTCTTTTATTACTTACAGTTCTTAGATCAATGACATATCATAATTGAATGAAAATGAAGTTTAAAACTATTTTTATGTAAATCAATTAAAAATATCAAACTTATCAATACATGGAATTCAGATTACTAGACCAAGAATATGGCACTTCAAAGGAGAACTTTTATTTCTTCTCTGATTTCTTTGCTGTTGTAATGATCTTTTGAAAGAAAATGTGCCATCACTATGACAATGCTGAGATTGTAAGTAAATTTCAATAACAATGAAACGGGGCTTCTTCTGGAGCAGGCTCCCACTTCAGGCACTCAGGCCTACCAAATGCCGCAGAAGTCCTAAGCCATTTTAAAAGAAAAAATTGCTTTATGAATACAAAAAAAAAAAAATCTAGACTGAAAAAAAACTAATGGACTGAGCAGGTAAATTTTAAGACAGCTATTTCTTGCATAATGATTTACTTCTGTGCTGATTAAGCTGATGCCTCTTTACACTTAAGAGTTTGGGATGTGCCCAGGCTCCTTTGGAAAGAAAGAACTCCACCACATTTTCCCTGAGAGGCTTGGGAGGAATTCAGGTGGAACATTTTGTGTGAAGGTTTTCAGAAGTGGCTCAATTTAGCTAGCTTAAGGTGGAAATAGTGAGAAAAACAAGAAGATCCCAAAGGCAAAATTCTTGTGTAAAAAATAATCTTTCGCCAAAAGTGCTTGCTTAGAACTGTTGGAGTTGTGATTTTAAAACAATTGCTATCATTCTTGCCCAGAGGGTGAATAAACCTGAGACTCCAGCCATGCAGTAATGACATCTGTTGGTAAAATGCATTGTTTCATAAAAAGTACTTAATATATATTTTGTAATTGATCTCTAGGTTTTATAATAATGCAGTCACATTTAGGGTTAAAACAATTTAAAACATTGAACATCTATCAAGTACCTAGGTTGTGTGCTAAATGATCCCAGGTATTCTGAAAATGTTTTAGTGGGTAACTGTGCAGACTCTTCTTGATATCCTATCTAATAATAGAGTAAAATGTAAATTACCATCACTCCGCTACGCCCACGATTGGGCGGTGGGAGGCTGGGGGGCGGGACTCGGGGTGGCCTATCCGGCCATTGAGAGGCACGGATCCGCTGCCACTGAAGGGGGCGGGACTCCCGCCCCCTGCGACTCTCAATGGCCAGATGGAGGCCAGATCCACGGCCGCTGAGGGGGCCTGCGCAGACACCCAGCTGCGCCTCTCAACGGCAGGGTAGCCAGGTGTCCGCGGCAGCCCCCCTCAGCGGCCGTTGAGAGGCGCAGGGGGTGGGAGTCCCGCCCCCTGCGCCTCTCAACAGCAGGGTAGCCCCCCTCAGCGGCCACGGACCATCAAAAGCGTGGGAGCTGGGTGCCTGTCCGCTCAGGCACCCAGCTCCCCGCGATCAAAAGCAAAAGTGTGGCAGCTGGATGCCTTTCCGCTCAAGCACCAGGCCTTTCAGAAGCCTCCGCCACGCCGGAGGCTTCTGAAAGGCCTGGTGCACCAGCGATCGAAAGTGAAAGCGTGGCAGCTGGATGCCTGTCCGCTCAGACACCAGGCCTTTCAGAAGCCTCCGCCGCGCTGGAGGCTTCTGAAAGGCCTGGTGCACTAGCGGACAGGCACCCAGCTCCCCGTGATCAAAAGCAAAAGCCTGTAGGGGACCCTACACATGCATGATTCGATCATGCACTGGGCCTCTAGTATAGAATAAATGCTGACAATATCCATCCAAGTGAAGATCAGGGAAACTAATATTCTCTGTTGATTTTTCCTATTAATAGTTATCAGAAGGGCATGAATGAATAGCTTTGGTTAAATAAGTTTCTTATTTAAAAAGCAAATAAATATCTTGGAATGTACATAAGAGCTGTATGTTTTAAACCAAGCATACTCTGGACAGCATCTGTGGAGATAAATTAGGGTCTGTTCTTTCTTCTCCATAGCCTCCTCTGTCCAACAGAGTCATTTTGAGAACTCCAGTCAATGATTCAGGTGTGAAAATAAAAAGCCAGTGTGTTTGTGTTTAAAAAATAGATTTTTGATTACTGGTTCATCTCTAGTTCCTAAAATAAAGAACTAAGTGGTCTTAGGAACAAAGGAAAACATGAGCTTTAAGACTATTCTTGAAGGCAAAGGGCCCTCATCCTGATGAGTTCTTATCAGTGTAGGATAAAACACAGCCAAGAGTCATTTACATGGAAGTATAGGAGCTGCTTTTGGAAAAAAAGAAATCCTTGCGGACATGGATTGAGCATCGTCCTAAGAACCAAGAGGTCATGGGTCTATTCCCAATCAGGGCATATGCCCAGGTCCTGGGGGCTTGATCCCCAGTATGGAGCATGCAGGAGACAGCCTATCAATGATTCTCTCTCATCACTGGTGTTTCTATCTCTCTTTCCCTCTCCCTTCCTCTCTGAAATCAATAAAAACATATATATTTTTAAAAAATCCTATGCTTAAAAGGGATGGAATATAAAGAATTCCATTTTTGTGTGCTGTGGGGAAGAGATACCTGCATTTAAACATACAATTACCTTAATTTTCAGCAGCAAGATTTGTTGCAATAGAGAAGTTCTTCCCCCCCACCCCCCCTTTTTTTTTTTTAAGTCTAAGAGCTCCAAATAGCACTATGATCTACCTACATTACACATGAAGTGCCCCTTTCCTTCACAAAACTCCCATAGTGTATCCAAGTCATTGAATGCCAAGTAATCCTCATTGGGTTGCCAGCATTAGTCCTCATTATTATATTAATAAATTAATCCTAAATAGATTATAATCTTGCAAAATGAGCATCTCATTTTCCCCTTTCAATTATATAATATAGTCCATACTTTTCACTAAATATAGTTATTAATAATATCAGAATATGGGGGTGGAGGACACACAATGCAATACACAGACAATGTATCACAGAATTGTATACGTGAAACCTTAAGATTATATTAGCCAATGTCACCCCAACAAATTTAATTTAAAAAAATAATTTGAGCAAGGGAACTTCAAGTTCATCCTACTCAATAATAAGAGTGAGTGATCACAAAGAATTTGAGATCTTCCAGCATAAAACAAACAAACAAAAGATTATGGGGATGTAATTGTCTGCACAGCTGAGGAGGAGGCGCATACTCAGGTTTAGGTATACGGATGCCTACTAAAGCCCGAAGACATGATTGGGTTACTACCAGAAATAGTCCTACCTTGTTATTATTTTATAAATGTCTAAATTAGGTTGGCATAAATTTAAAAAAACATTCATTTTTATTTATGTGTCTTGAATATACTTTTATAAATATGTAATGTAAACACATTTTAAGAGTTTAATGAGTTTTATAACTCTATTCCTAGATAAACACATTTTTTGAGGAAAAAAATGATTATTTCTTGATTTATTCAAATTAGCTAGAGGGTCCAAAACATAATAGAGCAAATAATGAATGCAAATAAAAAAAGCCTACTATATTGCATTCCTTCAGCCCTAGATTTATTAGAACATGAGCACATTAGAACATAAAATAAGTAATAGCTTTCTACACTGGATTTTGATCGTGCTGGTAGATGTACTGCTTGGGTGTGAACCAGTAAAGCCTTGGTAGACAATGCTTTACAAAGGGCGAAAAAGCCAGTTGGACATATAGCTGTATGGACCCTTTCTTTGGGTATTGCTGGCATCCCATGCCTTTGAGTGACCCATCACCAGATAATGGGGAGGCAAGAACCTTGACCCACTTCAGAAAATACTTCTCACTGGCAACTTGAAATAAGCAGGGATCCTGTCCAGTTCTGAGGTCACCAGACCTGGTTAAATATGATCTTTATGACTGTGTGAAGTGGCTCAACTAAAAAAAAAATGTAGCCTGGAGACTCAGCCTGGGGTGAGAGTGATTCCTGCCTGCAGTTGGACTGCCTCATGATGCATTATGGGATTATTCTGTGGCTGTGTATAATCATTGTTTGTATTTGTGTATGGAAGATGAACAGTTACACTGAAGGGAAACAGAAGCCCAGGTAGAAAATTTAGTAAGAACATTCACTCCATCATTTCACTTGGAGCTATGGCAAATCTGTGAATTCGAAAGGAAATGGGAGCCCTTAGGTATAATCTATGTCAAGGTTAGTTGGAACAAATGACATGTTGTTAGTAGGAAAATAGAAACAGTCCATAAATCTTTTGTTCTTGATTTATTGATTTAGAATAGGTTTTCTTTCTAAACAATTGGGTTTATAACCAGAATTTGCCTATTGGCCAAATAAGCCTTATTTCTTTGTTTTTGGCTTGCTTCTGTTATACCAGATAAAAACATTATTTGTATAAGGAGCAAATAGCACTTTTATGACAATATAACAGGAAACCAATATTGACTTGATGATAATACACTTGAAAACGCTTTAAACCCAAAGTTTAAACTCAGTTAATAGATCTTAGAAAATGCCTTTTCTTCACTGAATGAAGGTAGAACTAATAGTGAGATTTGACTCTGTAAAGTGTATTGTTTACTGATAAACCATGTAGCCCCATAGTAAATTTACACCTACTTGATACCTTCCTCATGATCTGGCTAAGGATCTTCCAGAAACATGTAAACTCTGTTGCCATCTTTAACACCTTACCTGAGAAGTGAATGGCACCTCTGAGACCAGGTGGAAGCACACTCCCTTTACTAATCGGCCAACTAGTTTGCTTACCCTTCGTTCAGTGGGGTGAAGAGGGGTTACTAATTGGACTCTCCCTCACATTCCATGACCTTCACTTCCCACCCCAACACACACACACACACACACACACACACACACACACACACGGGCTCCATGGAAAGTAATTTGATTCCCTGAGGTTACTGTTGTTCAAAGATTTTTCTACCTACTTGGTTTTGTATCCAAAGAAGGAAGATACACGGGACTACATCTGACACACCTATCACTGAGAAATCAAAGTTGGAACCAGTGTCAAAGAAGAGGTTTGTGACTGGCAGGGTATTATTTAAAATTCAGTGATCTGAACACTTCAGCAGTACAGGAGTCTCTCAGCATTACTTTTATTTGTTACTAAAGGCCCGATGCATGAAATTCGTGCAAGAGTAGGCCTTCCTTCCCCCGGCTACCGGCACTGGCTTCCCTCCAGCACCTAGGACCCAGGCTTCCCTCGCAGCCCCAGGTTCATCCAGAAGGTTCGTCAGGAAGGACATCCAGAAGGACGTCTGGTCTAATTAGCATATTACCTTTTTATTATTATAGATTCCTAGGAAATGCGGTAAAACTCAGGGAAATTACACTTTTTACAGAAACCTCAGCCATGCAGCAAAATTACGTGTATGTGTTAACTTGCCAAGTTGAGGAGAGAAGCGAGCAATTTAAACTCAGCCTTAATTAGGTAAATTTTATTATAAAGTATCTTCTCCAAAGAAGAATTATAGGGGGGAAATAAGAGTGTATAAGTCTTTACAGTTTTAGCTAGGAAGGCATTTGTTAAATATGTGAAGAAACTTCTAAACACGGTAGTAATATATTCACTCAATGCCTCCCTGCAAGCAAAGTTTTTCTCTATTCTGAATAGCAAGACTGGGTTTATTTGCATCTGGCTGGGGTCCCTTTTTTTAATTTTTTCCCTTAAAGAAAATAAGGTCATCATGGTTTGGGAAATAGTGGACAAAAAGACCTCCCCTCTCAGTGTTTATGGCGTTACCTTCTGGTGGAAGCGTGTTAACTTGTGCGACACATTCACTCTAGGTTTGGGACGTGGAATAAAGATGCAGTTACAGATCCCACTCAGAGCAGAGGCAATTATTTTGATGACAGGAACTCACTTATTCTCAAAGATATCAGAACATTAATGAAAACGTTAGATACTTAAACTGACATCTGGAAAAACAAAGTTTATCCCCAGTGTGTCAAGTAGACATTTGCCTCTGACAAGTTCATAAAATGCATTGTTGTTGTTTTTTGTGTTGTCACCAGCAACTTACTCAGATACCTAAAATTCCCCAAATGTTTAAAAATGCATTTAAGTTTGACTGAAGTATATGAGAGACATTTGGACATTGCACGGTTTGACAGTGCTTGATATTGTGGGATGATTCTAACAATAGCCAAGATGCCTTTGAATCCTATTTGCTTTAACTAATGCCTTCATCGTAAATTAGAATCCTGTTACCTTTGGTATCACATTTAGGAAATTGTTGCTTAACAGTACCATAGTCATTTTAGAAAGGTAATATATTTCCAGAATTGCCTCATTTTCTCACCTTTAAAGGATGAACTAATATAAGAATTGTTTCTATTATATCTGTCTTTAAAAAGCTAGGTGGCAGTAGGAAACAGGAAAAAATGTATTTGAAATTATTCTGAATTAGTTGGATTCTCCTGGAGGTACCCTGTGTCCATGGACAGGCAGGCCAGCAGCTCTGAGGACATGGGCCAGCCCCGTTAGGGCCCGAGAGGCCTCTGAGCGCTGAGACCTTGTAGCTATAGCCGCAGCCTGCGCAGATCCTGAAGAATGCAAGATGTGCTGTGCTGCGAAAAACAGGCCTGGAGCCCAATCCCAGCTCCTCAGGGTGCCTCCCACTCTCCTCCAAGGCTAGGGAAGAATAGAATCTTTTGCTGAATTTCCTACATCTCGGTTCCTAATATATTTTTTGTTTTGAATTTTCATTTTCATCTTTTAAAAATGTAGGGTCTGGCCAAGTAGTTCAGTTGGTTAGAATGTAGTCCTGGTATGCCAAGATTGTGGGTTCAATCCCCAGTCAGGGCACACACAAGAGTCAATACATCAATGTGTGAAACAATAGACCAATGTCTCTCTCTCTGTCTCTCTCTCTCTCTTTCCTCTCTAAAATAAATTAATAAATTAAATAAATAAAAATATATGTGCAATATGATTCATTATCTGTTGTATCTTTTTATGAGTTTTGAAAAATATAACCATCACCATGGTTAAGAATCAGAATGGTTCCATTATCCTATTCCCCCCAAAAAAAATTCATTATGCCACTCCTTTGTAACCAAACTTTCCCCCACCCTTAACAGGGAACAGAACTATTCTGTCTCCATAGTTTCATTTCCAGAATAGCATATGAATGGAATCATACAGTATATAGCCTTTTGAGTCTAAGTTCTTTTGCTTAGTTTAATGCAGTTGAAAGTCTCCAAATGCATTATAAGTTTTATATGTGTATATGGATAGATAGATAGATAGATAGATAGATAGATAGATAGATAGATAGATGTCTTGCATAGATCAATAGTTCATTCCTTTTTACTGCTGAGTAGTAGTGACAGACAACAATTTGTTTATTACAATGACAGACAACAATTTGTTTATCTATTTCTCAGCTGAGGGATATTGGGTTGTTGCCAAATTTGGGTAAATATGAACTATACATTCAGGGTTTATTTCATCTGAAATAGCTAGGAGTGGTATTTCTGGATACTATGGTAAGTATATGTTTAACTTTGGTACAAACTGCCAAACTATTTTCCAGAGTAGCTGTGCCATTTGCATGAAAGTTCCAGTCAGTCTACATGCTCCTTGGCATTTGGTATTGTCAGTTGTTTTGTTTAGTTTTTATTTTAGCTATTCTAATAGGGATATACTGGTATCTTGTTTCGGGTTTAACTTGCATTTCCCTGAAGACTAATGAGAATTGGGTATTCCTTTATGTACTTATTTTCCAATAATATGCCCTCTTTGGCAAATTGTCCATTCAAGTCTTTTGTTCATTTTTTTTTTCAATTTTTTTATTAAGGTATTATATGTGTACATATCTTACCATTGCCCTCCCCACACCCCACTCCCATATATGCCCCCACCCCCCAGAGTTTTGCATCCATTGGTTATGCTTATATGCATGCATACAAGTCCTTTGATTGATCTCTTATCTCCCCCACCTCTCCCTAACCTTCCCCTTGTAATTTGACAGTCTGTTTGATGCTTTACTGTCTCTGTATCTATCTTTTTGTTCAAGTTTATAATGTTCTTTATTATCCATAAATGAGTGAGATCATGTGGTATTTTTCTTTCATTGACTGACTTATTTCACTTAACATAATGTTCTCCAATTCCTCCCAGGTTGCTGCAAATGATGAGAATTCCTTCTTTTTTATGGCAGCATAGTATTCCATTGTGTAGATGTACCACAGTTTTCTGATCCAGTCATCTGCTGACGGGCACCTAGGCTGTTTCCAAATCTTAGCTATGGTGAATTGCGCTGCTATGAACATAGGGGTGCATATATCCTTTCTAATTGGTGTTTCTAGTTTCTTCGGATATATTCCCAGGAGTGGGATTACTGGGTCAAATGGGAGTTCCATTTTCAGTTTTTTGAGGAAACTCCATACTGTTCTCCACAGTGGCTGCACCAGTCTGCAATCCCACCAGCAGTGCACGAGGGTTCCTTTTTCTCCGCATCCTCGCCAACACTTGTCGTTGGTTGATTTGTTGATGATAGCCATTCTGACAGGTGTGAGATGGTACCGCATTGTTGTTTTGATTTGCATCTCTCGGATAATTAGTGACGTTGAGCATGTTTTCATGTGTCTCTTGGCCTTCCTTCTGTCTTCTTTTGAAAAGATTCTATTTAGGTCTGTTGCCCATTTTTTTATTGGATCATTTATCTTCCTTTTATTAAGTTGTATAAGCTGCCTGTAGATGTTGGAGATTAAACCTTTATCAGTGATGCCATTTGCAAATATGTTCTCCCATGCAGTGGGCCTTCTTGTTGTTTTGTTGATGGTTTCTTTTGCTGTGAAAAAGCTTTTTATTTTGATGTAGTCCCATTTGTTAATTTTCTCTTTAGCTTCCATTGCCCTAGGGGCAGTGTCAGTGAAGAATTTCTTTTGGCATATGTCTGACATTTTGCTGCCTGTGGATTGCTCTAGTATTTTTATGGTTTCCCGTCTTATGTTTAAGTCCTGTATCCATTTTGAGTTTATTTTTGTGTATGGCGTAAGTTGGTGATCAAGCTTCATTTTTTTGCATGTATCTGTCCAATTTTCCCAACACCATTTATTGAAGAGACTGTCTTTATTCCATTGTATGTTCATGCCTCCTTTGTCAAATATTAATTGAGCATAGTGGTTTGGGTCAATATCTGGATTCTCTATTCTGTTCCATTGATCTATATGTCTGTTCTTGTGCCAGTACCAGGCTGTTTTGAGAACAGTGGCTTTGTAATACAGCTTGAAATCTGGTATTGAGATCCCTCCTACTTTATTCTTTCTCAGGATTGCTGTGGCTATTCGGGGTCTTTTTTTATTCCAGATGAATTTTTGGAGAGTTCTTTCAAGGTCTGTGAAATATGCCGTTGGTATTTTAATGGGGAGTGCATTGAATCTATAGATTGCTTTGGGTAGTATGGACATTTTAATGATGTTGATTCTACCAATCCATGAACATGGTATGTTCTTCCATCTGTTTACGTCTTCCTCTATCTCTTTTTTCAGTGTCCTGTAGTTTTCCGTGTATAGGTCTTTTACCTCCTTAGTTAAGTTTATTCCTAGGTATCTTAATTTTTTTGGTGCGATGGTAAATGGGATTGCCTTTTTAGTCTCTCTGTCTGTAAGTTCACTATTGGTGTATAGAAAGGCCATAGATTTCTTGGCGTTAATTTTGTATCCTGCTACATTGCCGAATTCATTTATTAAGTCTATGAGTTTTTTGACGGAGTCTTTCGGATTTTTTATGTACAATATCATGTCGTCTGCAAATAAAGACAGCTTTACTTGTTCTTTTCCAATCTGGATGCCTTTTATTTCTTCTTCTTGTCTAATTGCAATGGCTAATACTTCCAGTACTATGTCAAACAGGAGTGGTGAGAGTGGGCATCCCTGTCTTGTTCCTGTTCTTAGGGGAAATGTCTTTAGTTTTTGTCCATTGAGTATGATGTTTGCTGTGGGTTTATCATATATAGCTTTTATTATGTTGAGGTATGAGCCATCTATTCCCACCTTGTTGAGAGCTTTTATCAAGAAAGGGTGTTGGATTTTGTCAAATGCTTTTTCTGCATCAATTGATATGACTATGTGATTTTTATCTTTCAATTTGTTTATGTGATGTATCACGTTTATTGATTTGCGGATATTGTACCATCCTTGCATTCCTGGGATAAATCCTACTTGGTCATGGTGTATGATCTTTCTGATGTACTGCTGGAGCCGATTTGCTAGAATTTTGTTGAGGATTTTGGCATCTATGTTCATGAGGGATATTGGTCTGTAATTCTCTTTCATTGTGTTGTCTTTATCTGGTTTTGGTATTAGGGTGATGCTGGCTTCATAGAAGGAGCTTGGAAGTGTTCCTTCCACTTGAATTTTTTGGAATAGTCTGAGGAGGATAGGTTTTAGTTCTTCCTTGAATGTTTGGTAAAACTCTCCTGTGAAGCCATCTGGCCCCGGGCTTTTGTTTGCTGGAAGCTTTTTGATGACTGCTTCAATTTCGTCCATAGTTATTGGCCTATTGAGCTGTTTAGATTCTTCTTGATTGATTTTTGGAAGGTTATATTTTTCTAGGAATATGTCCATTTCCTCCAGATTGTCCAGTTTGTTGGAATAGAGTTGTTCGTAGTATTTTGTAACAATCCTTTGTATCTCAGCGGGGTCTGTTGTTATTTCACCTCTTTCATTTCTGATTTTATTTGGGTCCTCTCTCTTTGCTTCTTGGTGAGCCTGGCTAGAGGTCCATCAATCTTGTTTATCCTTTCAAAGAACCAGCTCTTGGTTTTGTTGATCTTATGTATTGTTTCTTTGGTCTCTATGTCATTTATCTCCGCTCTGATCTTTGTTATTTCCTTCCTTCTGGTTACACTGGGCTTTTCTTGCTGCTCTTTTTCTAGCTCTTTGAGTTGTAGGGTTAAGTAATTTATTACCATTGTTTTTGTTTTTTGCAATAGGCCTGTAGAGCTATGAACTTCCCTCTCAAGACTGCTTTCGCTGTGTCCCATAGATTTTGGATTGTTGTGTTTTCGTTGTCATTTGTTGCCATGATGTTTTTTATTTCTTCCTTGATCTCTCTGGTGACCCAGTCCTTGTTTAATAGCATGCTGTTTAGTCTCCATGTGTTTGATTTCTTTGGATTGTTTTTATTGTAGTTGATTTCCAGTTTTATGCCACTGTGATCTGAGAAGATGCTTGATATAATTTCTATCTTCTTGAATTTGAAGAGACTTTGCCTGTGACCCAGCATATGGTTTATCTTTGAAAATGACCCATGTGCACTTGAGAAGAATGTATATTCTGTGGCTTTGGGGTGAAATGTTCTGAAGATGTCAATTAATTCCATCTGGTCTAGTGAGTCATTTAGGATTGCTGTTTCTTTGCTGATTTTTTGTTTAGAGGATTTGTCCAGTGGTGATAGTGGGGTATTAAAGTCTCCTACTATGATTGTGTTGCTATTAATCTCTCCCTTGATATCCTCCAGGAGTTTTTTTATGTATTTGGGTGCTCCTATATTGGGAGCGTATATGTTTACCAGAATTATTTCTTCTTGTTGGATTTCTCCCTTTAGTATTATGAAGTGGCCTTCCTTATCTCTTGTTATGGCATTTACTTTGAGGTCTATTTTGTCAGATATAAGTATTGCTACCCCAGCTTTTTTTTCATTTCCATTTGCCTGAAAGATATTTTTCCATCCCTTCACTTTCAATCTGTGTGAGTCTCTTGTTCTGAGGTGGGTCTCTTGTAGACAGCATATATATGGGTCGTGTTTTTTTATCCATTCAGCTACTCGATGTCTTTTGATTGGAGCATTTAGTCCGTTTACATTTAAAGTTATTACTGAAAGGTGTTTGTTTGCAGTCATATCTATTTTTGTGTCTGTATTCCTTCTTACCTGTTTATTTCTTCTTTTTACAGTATTCCCTTTAGCAATTCTTGCATTGCTGGTTTGGTGGTGATAAACTCCCTGAGGCTTTTTTTGTCTGCAAAGCTCCTGATTTCCCCTTCAATTTTGATTGATAGTCTTGCTGGATATAGTATTCTTGGATTCAGTCCTTTGCTTTGCAACACTTTGTATACCTCCTTCCATTCACTTCTAGCTTGTTGTGTTTCTGATGAGTAATCATTTGACAATCTGATGGGTGTTCCTTTGTAGGTAACTCTCTGTCTCTCTCTTGCCGCCTTTAGGATTCTCTCTTTATCATTTATATTTGCCATTGAAATTATGACATGTCTTGGTGTGGGTCTTTTGGGGTTGATCCTGCTTGGGACTCTCTTTACTTGCGTAACTTTTATCTTTCCCATATCCGGGAAGTTTTCTGTCATTATTTCTTCAAATAGATTTTCTAATCCCTGCTGCTCTTCTTGTCCTTCTGGCAGCCCTATTATACGCATGTTACTTCGTTTCATGTTGTCCCGAAGCTCCCTTAGGCTTTCCTCCTGCTTTTTAATTTTTTTCTCCAATTGCTGTTCAGCTTGAGCTTGTTTCTGTACCTGGTCTTCTAACTCACTAATTCGGTCCTCTGCTTCTTGTAATCTACTGTTGAAACTTTCCATGGTGTTTTTGATTGTAGCTATATCACTTTTCATTTCTTCCTGATTCTTGCATAAGTTGTTGATTTTCTCATCCATCCGATGTATAAATTCCATGACCATTACTCTGAACTCCTTTTCGGTCATGTTGCAAGCTTCATTTTCACTAATTTCCTTTCTTGGCGACTCCACATTTTCTTTCCTCTGTGAGTTATTTCGTTTCCCCATTCTGGCTATTACCAGAAAGCTCAAGCTTCTGTTTGCGTGGACCTGGGCCGTGTGCTGTGGGGACTTCGCTCCACCCTAGTTTCACTGAAGTGCACTGACACTAGGACGTGTGGCTGTCTTTGGTTGGTGGGAACCAGACTTGCCCAGGATCAGTGTCCCCAGTGTTCTGTGTGGTCTCGTGTGCACATTTAGAATCAGGGGCCCTGTCTGCACCACACTGTTGGTATGTGCCGAGAATGAGATCCTTAGCATGTGCCAGGAGTCAGAGTTTCCCTGTGTCTGCACCAAGACTCGAGTGTCAAAGTCTCTGTTGCCTTGTGCGGTTTCTCGTTGAGAATCAGGGTCCCTGTGTGTGCACGCACCAACAATTGGGGTCGCTGGCTCTTAGTGTGAATTCGCTGTGAGTCAGGGATCCCAGGCAGCTGTGTCCGGCGTGCCAAATTCCCTGAAGTGGGGCTGCGTCCTGTGTGTGCTCTCTCTACTGAGCCAAACCGGCTAGAGCGCACATTCTTAAAAACCTGAAGGTGAGCCGGCTCAGTGCACTCTCCCAAAGTCCCAGAAGGGGGGCGGAGTCCGTCCTGCGCGCCAAATTCCCCAAAGGGAAGCCCCTCTGTGCACGCTTTTAAGAATCTCCGAAGGGGGAGCTGTGCCCCGCGAGCCAAATTCCCCCAAATTCCCTGAAGGGGAGCCCTCTGTGCGCACTAACAGATTTCCCCGACGGGGAGCTGCTTCTGTCCCGTGCGCGAGTGCGCGCCAAATTCCCTAAGAGGGAGCACGTCCCTGCGCAAAGCTAGGCAGCTTGGGCCAGGGGCGGGTCTATCAGTTACTATGATGCTGTCTGTGCGCGCGCCTGTGAGCAGCTTGGGCGAGGGGCGCGTCTATCAGTTACTATGGCGCTTTCCGCACGCCTGTGGGCGCTCAGCAGCTTGGGGGAGGGGCGGGTCTATCAGTTACTATGGCGCTATCAGCGCCTGCGAGGAGGGGGATAGGCTCTTTGACTCACGGAAATCTGCCGGGAAGTCTGGATTCTTGTTTGTTTGTCTGAAGCTGTGATAGCAGTTCTCTGTCCCCAGTGGCTGCAGGGTCCTGGTTTGTGTCAGAAGCCAGGATCCGAGTCTCGGGCAGCTCTGTTTCCCAAGATGGCGTGGTCTCTGCGTCCGCACCAGCCGCCGAGAAGTGTCCGCTTTGTGCGCGGGGCTCCGCCGTCTAGGGCTGCCCTGTTCGGGAGCCCCTAGGAAGACCTGCAGAATCTAACTGACCCTATCTCATACACACACACACACCACACACATCTACACTCTCCTCTATGGGTTCCTCACTCACACTCTCTCTCTCCCTACCTCCTGCCGGTCGCCATCTTTTTTCTTGTTCATTTTTTTAAGTGGGTTGTTTGTTGTTGAGTTTTTGAGTTCATTAGATATTCTGGATGCAAGTTGTTTGTCAGATACGTGATTTGGAGATATTTTCTCCCAGTGTGTGGCTGGTCTTCTCATTCTCTTGGTATCTTTCTCACAGCAAAATTTTCATCTTGATAAAGTCAAAATTATCGACTATTTTATCTCATGGATTACGCTGTTTTGATGCTAAATCTAAGAAACCTTTGCCTAACCCAAGATCACAAAGTTTTTCTCTAAAAGGTTTATAGTTTTTTGTATTGGCCCTCCTTTTAATGGGGTCGTTAAGTACTCTGAGAATTCTGAGTACTATAAATGGACATAGAAAATTTAAGATCTCAGATAAATTTTTAAATGCCCACTTAGAGTTTTAGCTCCTTGAGGTCAAAGGCTACATCTCACAGTGATATCACTGTGCTCCCCCTAGCCCCATTCTTGTTAGCAGCTAAGTGTTCAATGAGCACTTATTAAGAATTGATAACTCCTCTTGGAATAGGGAACTTATTACTTCAGCATTGTGTAGTACAGTAGGATAGGCTTTGTAGTCAGCTGCGGGTGGGCATTGTACTTAAATTCTTTGGATAGTGCTTCCTGACTTAAAAATATGGACTAACAATACCTTCTAAGATTTTTGTGAGGATTAAGTGTGTAATGTGAGAAATGTCTTCGTGGTGCCTGACACATATTGGAAACTCTGTGAACAGTTATTTTCTCATCTTTTTCTTTTTCTATCCAGTCCTAAATATGCATGTGTTTAACAGCCAAGTGGCTCTGGCTCTGAGGAACTGAAGCCTCTATCATGCTGGGAATCAATATATTCCATATCCCATGTTTGAACGAATTCTTTCTTGTATACAAGAATTTCTTAACAAAGATAACTAAAATGGTCCCACGTGGCTATTTTCAACAGGTTCTCTTCCTAGAACTGCTCTTCTGCACACCGCAGAGCAGAGGGGATGGAATGGGATCAGGCGTAGGCCCAGGGAAGACCCTGGAGTGGAGTGTTCGTGGCAGAGTTCCCTCGCACATGTTGGAATTTGACCTGGCAGTGTTCATCAGAACCTGGCAATTGATAAGCTGAATAATAATTAAATGCAAACTGGAGGAAAATGGTGCTGCTCAGCATCTGCTTACCAGATCATTACCAGTACCTTATCAAATGTAAGCTAAGCTGCATTTTATTACTATCTCAAATTTGTATTGAAGTCAAAGGATTTTTCTATTTAGAATAGCTCATTAATGACTGACCGAGGGAACCAAGAAGGCTGGCAGAGTTTCTAGTCCCAGACATTAGGTTGGTTGATAAAGTGGTTAATCATGTTGCCTGATTGACAAACCATAAGGTAAACCCCAAAATTAGTTTAGAAGCACTAACAAATGGAATATGTTTAAGTGCTCCTAAAATTGGTTATTTTGAGTAATGACCTAAAATAAAATTTTTGATTGTCTACTTTATTTTTTAAATATATTTTTATTAATTTCAGAGCGAGAAAGGGAGAGGGAGAGAGATAGAAACATCAATGATGAGAGAGAATCATTGATTGTCTGCCTCCTGCATGCCCCCTACTGGGAATCGAGCCTGCAACCCAGGCATGTGCCCTTGACCAGAATGGAACCCTGGACCCTTCAGTCCGCAGGCCAACGCTCTATTCACTGAGCCAAACTGGCTAGGGCTGATTATATTCTTTCTAATAACAGTGCTGTTAACTAAACACTTGCTCAGTGCCAGGCAGTGTCATTGAGGCTTTTTATACATTATCTAACTTAATTCTCTTAACAACCCTGTGATGTGGGGAGTTTACCCTCCTCATTTTATGAACAAGGAAACTTCAGATTTAGGTTAAATATCTGCCCCCAGGTCACACTTCTTACAAACCAATACCTAATTCAGAATTTGAACTCAAGTCTGTGCAATTGTAAAGCCCTGTTTTTAACTGCTATACATTACCTCCTTACAACTTGTAGAAATGCTCTCTAAAACATTCAGGCTCAATTTCAGAGACCCAGTGAATCAGTAATATTCCTAACTTTTACATATGCAGAACAGAGCCTTTTGATTAGGTGCATATATCTCTCAATTTGCAATTATAAAAGTAAAGGTCACTCTTCTGCGTTCTTTTTAATCTCCTAAACATTCTAGCATTTTAAAATGCATAACATACAAAGTATGTTACTCTTCTCAAGCTCATCTAAATGTATGCAGTGTTACTGATTAAACTTTATTGATAACTCTCAAGAGGTAATTTTCATTTAACAGAGCTACCTAAATGTTTCCTAATTCCCTAAATGCAGAATTTCCCAGCCAAATGAAAACATTTTCTTAACCCCTTAGGCAGGGGAGATCTGTGAGCCTCTAATATCACTTTTATAAAAAAATTTCTACCAGCTTCTTAGGGAGAGGGATGTATTCTATTTACCATGGCACAATGCATTACTTTGAGGAGAGAATTAATAAATGTTTATTGGATTGATGAATGAATGAATGAATGAGTGAGTCTGTCAGTAAATTTCAATTCAATAAATGTTTTAGGATGGCTGAATTAATTAATAGTTTTGCCCACTTAGAATCAATTTTAGAATTAGATAATTTAGTAGAAACTTTAGATATGAAGGTATAAACAACTGTATTTTATATATATATATATTTTTTTAAGGAAAATAGTATCAGGTTTACTTTTCCCTACCTTACTATACATTTTCATGATATTAAATTTATACCTCATGGATATGTCTTCATGACTGGTACTTTTAAATGGTTTATTATATAAACTAGATCACCCCTGCAAAGAACTGCATAAAAATGCCTGAAATAATGGAAGTCAAACGCAGTAGACAAAATTGAGATTTGGGGCCTTGAATAGGCCTGATCAGACTCCTCAATTCTACACAACCCTCCCCAAGCTAAAGTTACAAAAATTGGTGAGCTCATAATTCCAGGCTCCTTTGGGACATTCCTTGGTCCACATACGCTGCTCAGCTACGATACTTCAGTGTTCCTGGAAAGAATTCCAAAGGCAGTGCCAGCCACATCCAGTCACATGTATTTTGATCTCTCTTCTGCTTACCTGTTAGCATGTTCCAAACTAAAACAACACAGGAGCAACCATAACCAAGTCCCAGTGGTCACTCATTCTTGCCAGTTTACTAATCTGGAGGAGCCTTCTTCTGACCTAAAGGAAGTCAGCCCCATGCCTTAGATATACACTGAGTGGCCAGATTATTATGATCTCTGAACACATAATAATTTTACCACTCAGTATATATATATATATATATATATATATATATATATATATATATATATATATATATTAGAGGCCCGGTGCATGAATTAGTGCATGGGTGGGGTCTGGCCAGCCTGGCCAGGGGGAGGGGACATGGGCAGTTGGCTGGCCTGCCTGCTGGTCGAACTCCTGGTCAAGGGGACAATTTGCATATTAGCCTTTTATTATATAGGATATACACTGAGTGGCCAGATTATTATGCATTCAAAGATCATAATAATCTGGCCACTCAGTGTATTGGTGATGAGCTACTTGAAAGGTTAAATTGATAACTAGCTATTTTAAGTGCTCAATTTGAAGATCTATGCTTTAGATATTCCAATTGAAAAAGACTATTTTTTATGCCTAAACTTACAGGTCCTTTTTTCGTAACCTAATATTTACTTGTTTATTTGCTGACCCATCGTGTGGCTGTTAAGAGGTGATAATACAATCACTTAGAAAGTAATTTCTATTTGATTCAAAAATCCCATGTTAAAATAAACCAAGTATGTGACCCACTATGTTCAAATTCTATAATCATCATCATTTGGATATTTACTGTTAGTCAGCATTAGAATAATTATGGATTAAAGAGCCTAAGTCCCCTACCTCTCTTATAACTTTACCCAGGTAAGCACCATATCAAGATGAGAATATTACCAAAAACATGTAATTTGTCATTCTAAGAGTTTTTTAATCTTTCCGTGTGAACCTGGAGAAACCATAATCTTTGGATATTTGCTTCTGTAGCTTTCATGTGTTTATTCTTAGAATTTGAACTTAAGCTAATGAACTGGGTGTTCTTAATTACATTAATACACTTATTAAAAAATCAAACTCACTAACAATCAAAGAAATGCAAATTAAAGTAACAATAGGACATTACCATTTGCTTCTTAGAGCAAGAGCACTAATTTTAAATGATAATGTTTAATGCTGATGAGGTTACTTTAAATAATTATTTATTCTCTATGCAATTTGTAGTAGTATATTTAACCTTCCTGGAAAACCTTAGAGACTTTCTGCCTTTTAACCAAATAACCTGAGCTGTAAACTCTATAAGAAGAAATATAAATATAGACGCCAACAAAATATTTGTGATTAAGAAAATTCTTTACACTGTTATTTGAGACAAAAAAATTTAAGCCAATTAAATGTTCACAATATGTAGTTAAATTATAGTAACACACAAGTGATGGTATTTTTTTTATCCAGTAAAAGGTGCATTTACAGAAATAGTAAAATGCTCATGATGTGTTATAAAAATACAAACTGTAAAGAGTATAATTCCAATTTATTTTTGAAAGTGTACACAGCGAGAGGGGAAGAGTAAAAGGGAGGGAGGGAGAGGTTTTATGTGCATCTGCATATGGATGTCAGACTCTAAGGAAAACCACCCAAAACAGTAATAGTGGTTATCCCTGGGCTATAGGTGTTAGCTTTTTCTTTCTTACGCTTTTCTGTCATTTCAGGATTTCCTGCAATAAACTTGTAACACATTATAATTAGAAAATAATTATTTTTAATTAGCTCATGAAGCCCATCATGGAAATTAACATGGTAAAGAAGAGACGCTTCGACCTTAGAATTAGAAGACCCCTGTCCACATCTCAGTTCTGCCACTGAGTTTTTGAACATGGGAAAATCATTTAACCTTATTAAACCTGCCTTCTCCTCTCTATATGAAAGACAGAACTGATGACACAAGGTTTTCTGAGCAGTAAATTAGAGAACACTGGGGAATGAGCTGGGTGCAGCGCTGACCTGTCATAGGTAGCCCACAAGTGTAGTTGAAATTGGATGCAGAGCCTGAGTGTGGATTAACCAACAGTGTGGCAGGCCAAGAACTCCACTGTCATTGCTTTTCTGTATCTGATATACTTCTTGAGGAACATGAATTTATTTTCATCTGCCCCCTGCCTTCTTTTCCTGGTCTAGTAAATGGGAACATTATATAATTTCAAGTTCTGCTTTTTAAACATCTGAGAGACTATAGTTAAAAATATTAGTTCGATCATAAGAGAAGTGGGAGAAACATTTAAAAAAACTTTCTGAATTATTTCTATATTTGTATACCTTGAATTTGGTGTTATTTGGCTTTGTTGTGTCTTCGACAAAAAACACAAAAGCCTCCCACTTAAAATCCTGTCTTGATTTTGGTCTTCACTTATGTATCTTATGTCTCTGTGTATGCACTGATTGAGGTTTTTTGTTTGTTTGTTGAAAGTCAAGTAATGATCTACAAACACAGAGTGAAAGTAGATCACAGTAAATTCCTAATGGCTATTGGAGAGAAGAATAAGAGACCATTAAAATCATTTAATTTTTCTGAGTATCAGTCATACACCAGATTTAACTTGGAACTAAAATATACAGCCCCATTGTTTAATAGAGTTTACAGAAAACAGTTTATAAAAGAGTTTTTATAATAACAAATATATTAAAAAATAAACAAGCCACCTATGTAATATGGAAACACTTGATAACATTTATCAGTTACCAAGTACGAATGATCATGATGAATCATCATATCTTCCAAAAAATGATTTTCTATTTAAAAAAACAAGCAAACACACCCTGCTATGGTATTGTTATAACATTCCTCCAAAGGAAGACTTTGAAAATCCCTGAAAACAATATGAACACTACTAGAGGCCCGGTGCACAAAATTTGTGCATGGAAGTGGGGGGTGTCCCTCAGCCTGGCCTGCACCGTCTCCAATCTGGGACCCCTTGGGGGATGTCTGACTGCTGGCAGTCAGATATCCCTCTCACAATCCGGGACCGCTGGCTCCTAACCACTTGCCAGCCTGCCTGCCTGATTGCCCCTAACCACTTCTGCCTACCAGCCTGTTTGCCCCGTAACTGCTCCCCTGCCAGCCTAATTGACACCTAACTGCTCCCCTGCCATCCTGATCTCCCCCAACTGCCCTATCCTGATGACCTGATCGCCCACAACTGCCCGCCCCTCCCAGGACCCGCCTCTTCCACACGAGGCAGCGGAGACGCCGGGACTGGCCTCCTCCGCGCCACCCAGAGCTGCGGGACCCCCAGGCCTCACTGCGGAGCGGCCACTGGGCCCCACCTCTGCTGTGCACATGGCCATCTTGTGGCGGCCATCTTGTGAACACGTCGCACGCAAGGGCGCAAGGACCACCTAGGCTTTTATTAGTATAGATAATTTCCTAACTACAAACAATGTAACATATCATTATCTTGATGTCTATATAGTTTATTGTCATCAATTACCAAGTACATTTCATATCACTGAGTAGTTATATTCTAGTGTGTCCATATGCCTACAACAGTGGTTATAAACCAGGATGGTTATGCCCTCAGGAGACACTTGGCAATGTCTGGAGACATTTTTGTTTGTCACAACTGTCCAGGGGGCAAGATGCTACTGATTCTAGTAGGTAAAGGCCAGAGATACTGCTAAGTATCCTACAATGCATAAGTTGGTCCCCACAACAGAATTATCTGTCCCAAAATATCAATAGTTCCAAGGTTGAAAAACGCTCACCTTGAACAGGAATGAATTCAGGGATGATCTGTGGCATATTCATTCATTTAATCCACATACATTGAATACCAATGCAAGGTAGGACAAGTAGACATTTAGTAGATGAGCATTTGCAGTTGAATAATAAAACTGTAAACAGTTCTTTCTCCTTAACACAGGATCAGTTCACTATTTTACTTGCTTTTTCTCTCTGTGTTCTACTTTATTTCTCTCTACTGTCACCTCTGTATTTTATTTTCTCCTATTTCTTCCTCTACTTCTTCCTTTCATCAACTCCTTCAGATCCACTTTCTCACTTTCTTTTGTTTTCCTACTATCCATTCTACCTTTTCTCACCTATACGTTTTATCTTCCTGTCCTGTGTTTGTTTGGTGTGTTGTTTTTTTTCCCTCTAAGATGGAAGTGTTTAAATATTCTTTCCTTTTAATGCACAAACTGTGTAGAAACACCGAACTAAATTTTATTTGTATGGATACTAGAAGAGACTGTATGCCTCTTCCATCAGCACGTAAAACAGAGACCAATAACTGTTTCAATATTTTGCTTGTTCTCTCCTTGTCTCAAGATTGTGAGAAAACTATGGATTTATAAGTAACTTATGTCCTTATGTTCTTTCAATACCTAGAATCTTGTGTTTCTTTTAGACCACACTTTCACAAGGAAAAAGAGAACTGATATAATAGTATCAACCTGCACAAATGGGGGTATGTAGCCAATCCTTTAGTGTGAAATTCTCTAGGAACTGATAAAAGTGTTAAAGCAAATCATTTTCTCTAGCCTATCCCATTCTGCAGGACTGAGGGGTGGGCCCAGTCAGAGCAGAGCAGCTCTCTGGTACCTCCTTGGAAAGACAGGATACATGGGCTGATTCTTACAACCATCTTCTGTTTACCTCCTGATGAGACACCTATCAATTAACAGTGACATCAACTGCAAAGATTTTGGTCACAGAATTGGGAGGAGGATAAATCTATACAGTTGTACTATCACCTGAAAGTCCAGACAAGCATTATGAGGGGTTTACCAAGCAGAAATGCAAATTTCTTTCACTACACTTTTCATCCATTCATTGAATGTTACTATATGCCAGATATAAGTGAAATATTTGGATAGCATGTCCAGGTTATTTTTCCCCTCTCTCGCCACACATTTTTTTTCATGTTTTTTAAACAAGCCAGGTAGCAGAAGAAAGACATGCGAGACACGTGGAATTGCTTGTCATGTGTTGATAATCTGAATTTAATGATCTGCATGATGGGAAGGGAATGGCAGACTCATTGGGAAGGTAGTACAAATGTTTCAGGCTGGTAAATATTTTAAGAGCAACAGGTTTCTTTCAGTTACCTGCTGTGAAAGCTGCATTTTCTTTTGGTGTGGAAAGGCTCTGACATGCATAATGAACGATGATTTACTGTTTTTCTGATGCAGTTAGCCCTGATCAATAAGCTTTTTTTTTTCATTGTTTGGGATTTATTGATCATAGCTACTTCACTGAGAATGACTGTTGAAATGCAAACCTTTTGGTATGCAGGCTTTGAGGGGCTATTACTGCCTCTCAGTAATGTATAGGGACTAGTCATTTCATGTGTGTAGGAACTCTGTGGTTCAGTGCTTAGCAGGCAGGGCCAAATCTAAATGTTCGTTTATAAAAACAACCATCAAGAAAACAGTGAGAACTGGAGCATCACATATTGCATTATTCAACAGTGCCATTCAAACCTGTAACTGTTATTAAATTTCAGATTAATCATTGGATGATAGAATTCTACCCATCTGTTCTGAGAATTGTGGACATCTATTAAAAGACTTACCACATATGTAGTTCCTTACACTTACTCTCCTAAAAACATTCCACATTTTATAGGTTTAAAACGTCAATGTGAACATTAGGAAAAGTATTTGTTTGCTAACTGCCAAGGTTTATCTCACTGCATGGATCAAAAATCTCAGTCAAGTTTCAAGGAAACTCAAGAAAATAAAATACAAGAATTTATTTTTTTATCTTTGCCGTGTTAGCTCCACCATATTCAAGATAGTGGATCAAGGTTTCAAAGCAGTTTTTGCAAACACAGACTTTCTCTGACTAAGAATCTTTTAAAAAATATTTTGTTATTCTCTTTTGTTTTGAATTGGTTGACCTTCTTCACCCATTTCTCTCACCTCTCACTCCCTGCCTCTGGCAACCAAAAATTCTCTGTATCTATGAGTTTGAGCTTTTTTGTTTTGTTTTGTTTTTTTCAGATTCCACATATAGGAGAGATCATACAGGATTTGTCTTTCTCTGTCTGACTTATTTCACTTACATGATGCCCTTGAGGTCTATTCATGTTGTCGCGAATGACAAGAATTCATTCTTTTTTATGGATGAGCAGTATTTCTTTGTATATACACACCAAATCTTCTTTATCCATTCATTCACCAGTGGACAGCTAGGTTATTTCCATATCTTAACTGTTGTAAATGCTGTGATGAATATGGGTGTGCATATATCTCTTTAGTGGTGTTTTTAATACCCAGATGTGGAATTGCTGGATCATATGGTGATTTTTAATTGTTTTGAGGAAACTTCATACTGTTTTCCATAGTGTCTGTACCAATTTACATTCCCACCAACAGAGCACAAGGATTCCCTTTTCTCCACATCCTTTGCAAACAGGTGCTAGGTTATATCTATTTGTGGCTTTGCTTTACATTTCCCTGATAATTAGTGATAATCAGCATCTTTTCATGTACACATTGGCCACATTGGCCATCTATATGTCTTCCAAGAGTATCTTTAGTAACAAATACTTATGGATGTTATTGAATTGCACACAATGTTTTAGACCAAAATCTACAAGCTGGTGTGTTGAGATATTGAATTCTGGGCCTTAAGAGTGGCTTATGGTGACCAGAGTAGCCAGATCCCCTGCTCCGGTCATCTCCAGGCATGACCAACTTGACCATGGACGCCAGTGTGGTATTCTAATAAAATTTTCTGTGTGTTTATTAGTATAGACAATATTGAAGTCACTGCTTTCAACAGTCAACCCTGATAATCATGCTCTGAGAAAGGCATTTTAGACTCTTCAGGGCCCACTAAAATTGTAAGAACTCACTAACAAAGAGAGACAACTATTGTAGACATCTATCTGCAGCTGCTCATCTCCAAACACTTTTAAGTAGGCAGTCAATTCCAACCACAGAACTCTGTTCATAAGACTTCTAGGGACTCTTTCACCTTTTGTTGTTGTTGTTGTTAGTACATCTTGACATGCTCTACGGATGCACACTCTTTTCATAAAGCCCTACTTATTGGCAAGATTGCTGTATTTTGGAAGCACAGCTCTCCCCTAGAATTTTCCCTGACACTATCAAAATGCTACTTTTCTGAAACCAGAGAAGGGATCCATACTAAAATATCAGTGATGGACTTCAACTTGATTTTACTCTGCAGTTGTTATTGTATCTGATAGGCCTCCTGAGGAAATGGGGATGGTGTCATTGTATGGTCATAGAATACAAAGGGACCAGAACTACCTAGAAATCTGCTGTATTCTTGTATGTATATCCCGGGGCCCAAGACCATTGAAGAAAGTTCTTTAAAAAAAAAAAAAAGGAGAATTTCAACATTGAAGGTCTCCAGTAGGCTGTGGGCTAGTCATTTCTTTGAGTAGCACTAGGGAAGGCCCAATGAATGGGATGCCATGTGATGGAGGGAGTATGCTGCAGCTCTTGTGTGAACAGAACTTTGTTTTTTCCAGAAGTTAAATGTGAAATGTGGCACCTTAAATTTGTTGTCTATTGCATGTACTTATCAACCTGTGTCTAGAAAGAATCTTTCTTATGCTATTAAAAACACATGTAGAAATGAATTACTGATACGTGCTGCAACATGGACGAACTTCAAAAATATTATGCTAAGTGGAAGAAGCCAGACACCAAGAAACGTCAGATAAGATAGGGTACAACTGTTGATATTCTAAGCAAATAGTTCATGTGTTTTCGTAATATAAATCCCATCTTACAAATACCCTTTCCAAACAAAATCAACTCTAGGCTTTTAAATACAACACACTGAAGAGATCTGCTCATCCAAATGAATGTGATGTTATCTCAATTATCCCATAAATAAAGTAGGTCATAGTACATCCTTCTGAATGCCTGCAGGGAGAGTTATTTTTTCTAAATATAATTTCTAAAAACCTGGAATCGTTTGTGAGACCTTCCTAAAAATGGGAGTAGAATCATATTATCTTCCAAAGCCTTTTTGGAAAGCTATGTTTATATGGTCATGAAATTAATAGTAAGAATAAAGAGAATAATAAGACTTTATTAAGGAAATGGACACTTTAGGTTAAATACGAGACAGCTTCTGAGTGTATGATTCATTTGATTGCTGGAGACTCCTTCCACATGTGTGGGCACAGAGTCTGGTGGGATGTCTAATTTATGGTGTTTGGCAGAGAACAAGAAAGCAGGCTGCCTGCTGCAGTTTCATACTCGTGGGGGAATAAGGTAGACAACTTAAAATGTACTACTTCTGCCTTCTGGTATGCCCCTCGTCTCATACCAAACAAGTGAGGTTTGAAAGAAAAGGAAAAGAGATTAGAAAGAATAAAGAAGGTACAGAAATGTAATACTTCTTTCAATTAGGTTTAATCATCGAACTCAACAGGAGTACATACTAGTAGAGGAAAAATATCCAGCATTTGTGGCCCACAAGAGGACAGTTTTCTATTTATCTTCATGTCAGCTACAACTGATGATTGTGAGGGGAAAGCTGGTGAAATCTGAGGGTCCATGCAATTATTTTTTCTTTGAGCCAAGTGAGGTGCAGGTCCTTTCCCTTCCCACCTCCACCCGACACCTGACCCTGAGTCACTATGTGATGCTTCTATCAGGAGAGCGTCAGATTTTTCTGGAATCTGAAAGAAGAAAAAAAAATATAGTCACTTTCCGCACATTTTCTTACAGTGAAGCTAATTGGGAATTTATTTTCATATCCCCAACAGAGTTGATGCCTTTAAAAGCAAATAATAAAGAAGGATAAAGTGACTAGTCAGTGTGGGTAGAGCGGAGGGGGAAGAAACTCTATGGTCTGGGCAACTCTAGGGAGGCAAGGAATAGAGGTCAAAGAGACAGTGTGCCCTTCTATCTAATCTTGGTTTCAAATGCCAGCTGCTGCAGTCAGGTGAAATGGAAGTCAGCAAAGTTGCTGTGGTCATTAACTTCCTCTGTCTTGAGTGCAACACCCATCTCATTAGACTTAAAGGCCGTTTTTCCAAGTAATCTCTGGCAGAAGCCAGGGCCGATGACTGCATAGAGCCGAAATAAGCACCACCAATTTGCAATGGCAGTAGTGGGAGGACTGGTCTGGGGAGGAGCCAACAATGGTAGCTGTAAATGTATATGAAAATCCGTTACATAGGAATTTGAAGCTGGGAGTACTGGGAGAATCCCAGGCATCTTACCTAGCCTGTTTCCTTCTCAAACTCTGAACCATTGCTCCTTGGTTCTGTCCCCGGGATATTGAATTCCAGCAACCCAGCCAAATGCATCAAGGACATGAGGCTGAGTGATTAGCACACATAGCGGCCCATCACTGGGCTGGCAGATTGGTGCCCAGCCACCAGGATACATGTGTGCCTCTGAGGAGTCCTGAGGGCACACTTGGCTGCAGAAAATCTTTACAGCCTATTACTTTGTAGAGATCTGTAGCCAGGCCAGTTTCTATTTGCAATGACAGTATAAACATTCATGGAGGTAAAAGAGAACAGAGATGCCCAGGTGCCCTCTTTCATGGACAGTGGCCCTGCTAATCCAGTGTTATTTGTAGAGAGCATTCTGGCACTGCACGAGTTAAGTAAGTTGACATGCCTTTTGAGATACTATCCCTACCTTGGGGAAATATCTAAAGAAAATAGCTTTGAAGCCTATTTGTACAAAGATGTCTATAGCCACCTTAATTGTAATAGCACCTAACTGGAAACAACCCAAATAGTTAACAATTAGGGAGTGATTAAACAAACTTTAGAACTTTAATATGGTGATAAAATCAGTGGCAATGAAAATGAGGAATATCTGGACTCCGTACATGTTTACAAAGCCTACATAAAACAATGCTATATTTAAAAAGGAGAACACACAGTATTCCAAGCACAATACCATACAATGTTAAGGCAATGTGAAAACCACATCTGAAGAAGGATAACAATAGAAGAGGCCACCCTCCTCTATATAATGAGTGCTCAGAGTGAATGAGAACTTTGTATTATTTTTATGGTAGCTTAAGGTTGGTTGTTTTTAACATAAAACTAGAAAGCTATTTTAAAATACAATGCTTAAAGATCGTATTTGGGACTGTGGTGTAAAAAGCATCGAAGCCATCCGCATACAGTAGTCTGCCCATCGTTTGATGTATACTTCTTGATTTATACCACAAGATCAATACAAATCAGTGGCCCTGGAGAAGTCAGTGCGTTAAAACAATATATAATTGGCCTTACCTAAAAGTAAGTGCTAACCTTGCTTTCAGTAATGGTCACAATTTGAATCAAGATATAAGTCAAGGTCAAGAATTGCACAGCTGAATAATCAGGGGGAATCTGAGCCAGATGACCAGAGCTGAGTGGGAAGCACAAGTGAGGGTCTTGTGGGAAGATGCCAGGATCATAGGAGTGAAGAATAAAGGGAGAGCAGGCAGACACACAGACTGGAATAAGGAATTTACTGAGAAGCATGTCCCAGAAAGGCCTTGGTAACAGGTTAATCATCTCAGAGGCAGCTTTTATTCTCGTTAGTCCTTGCTTTCAGATTTTAGATGCTGTGACAATACAGGAACCCCTTGGATGGGACCCATCTTAGCTTTTCTAGAAAGAGTTCATGTACCTTTCCAATCAGGTTGTTATGCAGTTAAGTCATGTAAATTCAGTTTGAAATAAACAATATAATTTTGAATGATGAACACCACAATGCCCTGGGCTAGGTCACATTATTAGAAATATTTCCTATTGCTGGAATAAATCAAGTAGTTAATTGGAACAAAAGGCATAAAATCCTTGAATGTCATGCTTTGCTAAGCATTTAACAGGAGTGCTTGGCTATAGAATTATTCATGTAAGGATTTCTTTATTAATTTAGCGGCCAAACACCACATTCGTTCTTGCTGCGGGGTTCTCGTTAAGGGAGAGGCATCTGTCTTCATTCCACGCACAGTTCATCAGGTCAAATGAGAAGGCGAAAAGCCCTCTGTGAAGGTTGACAAAGCTCTGTTCACCCTTAGGGCTTCTCTACAACCGCTTTTCTGATTTCAAATCAGTAAACTTTTTCCAACTGTTCAAATCAGCAAGAACCATTGATTCATGGGTGCTACATTGGAAGCAATTTCCACTGCTCATTTCCAGTCATTCCCACTAGTCAGCTATTCTGAATCACTATGGCTATTAAATGAACACATATGCAAGTGGCAGGTCTGCCTCTCACTCGGTGCATGTGGATTGACTTTGACGTCACTAAAGATCTGCTGCATCCAGATCATTCCTGTTAGTGCAAAGTAGTGAAAAGAGGCCAGTTTTCAGCCAGGCAACGTGGGTTTTAGTTCCAACTTGGGTACATTGTTCACACACAGAATCTCAGGATCCTCCCCTGTTACACAGGAGTAATAGCATTACTTGCCTTCCGGGGATGTTATGAAGATCAAATGGAGTGCTTGTTAATGGGGAAATGGTAATTAAGCTCTGCAGCATTATTTTATTCCCTTTAAAGGAATGATGCAGCATTCTTACTACCCACATTCAGAGCTTATTTAATAATGTGACCTCAAGTTATTGCCAGAAAACTCTTGCTTCTGCTTTTATTTTCTCTCTTTCTTTTAAGTATTTTAGTAAGTTAAAGGATATCTTCAAGTAAGTTAAATGGCAGGCACTAAATAAATGTAATAAGTGTATCTTCATTGCTTTATCACATATGTTAACATAGAGTGGCAATTAGGAACATGGAATATTTACAACTGAAATATCAAGGATGTGCTGTTTTGTAACTTCACTTTTGATTATATAGAATTGTCTACTAGTCTTTATTTTTCAAACCTTTGTCTGTTTTCATAGAATGATTCTCACCTATAACCCAGACAAGAACTTAAAATAAGAATTACCTCTTTGTGTAAATGAGTGGTTCTCAACCCCTGGTTGCAATTAGAAAAACCTCGAGAGCTTGGACACAATATATAACTAAGCCCATTCGCAGACCCAGAGATTTTGATTTTATTGGTTGTGGGTTAGTCTCAGGCATGACTCTTTTTTTAAGTTCCCCTCATGACTCCAGTTTACAATCAAGGCTGGAATCACCGCTTTACACTCTGATTAATTAGAAGTAAGGAATCCTTGAGCCATGATTATGATCTGGCCAGTCTATATTTAGACCAACTAGAAGACCATCATAGCTGCTACCTAAACTGTGCTGTGGACATGCAATAAGCACAGACTTTGGAACCAGCATCTTATCATACAGGGCTGATGTGAGGTTTACATCAGGAAGTATACTTACTCAAAAATGATAGCTCTATCGATAATTAATGCAACAAAAAGAGAACCTGATTTCCTCATTAGAAGTAAACAAACTGAATAAAGTAGGTCAGAACAGCCCTCACCGGTTTGGCTCAGTGGATAGAGCGTCGGCCTGCGGACTCAAGAAGGTCAGAACAATTACCTTGAAGCTAAAACTGGGGAGTAAGGTCCACCAGCTAAATCAAATGCAAATTTTCTGGTTCTGTGGTAGCCGATCATATTCCTCTTGAAATAAGAGATTAAATGGAGCTTTTCTCATTATATTAAGTTTCTGCTGGGAGCTCAGAGCCAACCAATTAGGAATCATATATCATCACATTTCAAAGAGAGGTGCATCCCCATTCATGCAAGACATGCGGAGGTGTAGCAAACTTGGTTCTATAACCCCTCACCCCATCTCCAACTCCAGAACACGACATGATGCTAAATGCTGCTGAGCTAGAGTTATCTTTAAAGGGTCTTCCCTCAAAGGTTCTCTTGAGGGCAGGGCAGCCTTACCCCGAAGATCAGGATCTGAACGGAGGTCAGCTGGAGAGTGAACCACCAATGTCAATGATGAGTGCTGTGCCAGAGGTTCCTGATGGTGAGGAATGAGGTTAGAGACATGAAGAAATCATGAACCTGTCCCATGAGCCAGAGAGCCGGCATATGGGCATCTGCCATTACAAAGAATATTGAGGCCAGATTACAGTAGCCCCATTCAGGTGAGACCTTTCTGTCTTTCTCTCACCCTTCCCCTTCTTCCTGATCTGGGCTGAGCCATGGGCAGCACAGTGCATGGAGTGCAGAGGAGAGGAAAGTAGTAGAGGAAGAAAGTGAAGCAAAGACAGTGCCCCCACCCCTGGCTGACTGCCTTCCAGGTCTGAGCTGGGAAGTAGTTTCTCTAAATTGGATAAGAGATTGGAGTTTTGATTTAGATGACACTTGACTTTTTCAATAACTAGAAGATGAAATTCTTCTACTGCCCCAAACTATTCTATGAGATGAGTGGAATCTATGGGATGAAATAGAAAATCTATGGGATGAATGCAAGATAACGATCAGGGGAGGGGAAGAGAGAACCAGCAGAACAGACTTAAGGAAATGAATTTAGAAAAATTAGTGATACTTCATGACTGCCTCCTACCCAGACCAGCTCATATGGTATTCTTGTGTATAATTCCTCCCACGCGGAGGGTCCAGTGCTCCCTGCCAGTGCCGGAATCAAAATGCACAGAGGACTTCAAATGGCGACAGGGCTCTTCTGACACAGATCATCCTCATTCTGTAACAGCTCTCTCTATTTCCTTCAAGCTAAAGTGTTCCTGACATTTTTAAAATTGGTACCAACCATTAGCTCGCATGTCACGCAACTTATTCAGTTCTTATGACACATCGGGAGACAGGCCATAGGATCACTTCTAGTCCTTCCTGCAGCCTGTGGTTTTGTTGTGTTATGCATTTCTCCTGTTGGTACTGATCCCCTAATATATACAGGGATGAAGAGAATTTTAGGAGCATAGGCTTGAGGATTCAACTGACCTGAATTTTAATCCTGGTCCTGTCAGTAATGCCCTAACACTGGTATGTTTCTCAGTCTCTCGGGCCTTGGTTTTCTCTGCAAAATGAGCATATTATCCACTTTACAGGATTTTTAAAGGATTAAATGAAAGAGTATAAATGAAGCTTTTGGCACAGTGCCTAGCACATATGTTCTCAATAATTGTAGATTGCAACATAATAATGGTGGTGATGATTCCATTAATATCCATTATACCGAAAGATCTTTTCAAAGCAAACTGTTATATTTATTATTGGGTGATAAATTATTATTACCCCAACACAAAAAGGAAACTTTTCCCTCATATATATTGGGAAGAAGAATGTTGTCTTAGAGCCATCAGAGTCTTCCATTTCTCTCCACTGCTTCTCTACATTTTTTACTCTTCCCACAGCTCCCCACTCCACCATGTATCAACAACCCCGCTGTGCCCAGTGGTTACAGTGCAGAAACTATAGACATAGGCCTCTTGGAACAATATTACCAAATATGCACAAATGCAACCAGAAGGGTGAATGTGGGACAGGCCCACTTCCCCTTTGCCTGACTCCTCTATTTTCCTCACAACCCCCATTATGCAAGAATGGACAAGTGGTTCAGACTTCTCTGGGGGTTAGCAATGACTAAAGAGAATTACGAAAGAGGCATGGATTGCTTTTTAATTATATCCTTCATCAGACTATCCCCTACAATAAAAGGTCCAAAAGAAATCAGTCCTTTCACTCCTACCTTCTGGAAGTCACACTCAAGTTCCCAGTCTTACTCCCTGAACTCGGGTTTTCCCACCACTTTTTTGCACATCTCCTGAGAACATTTCAACCCACCCTTTGGGGAATCTAATTCTACCCAGTGAGTTGGTCTCAACTGAGATTTTAGCACCTTTCTCTAAAGGAATATTTCCCCAAGGTTGAGTTGCTCAGTTTAGACCAGTGGTCAGCAAACTCATTAGTCAACGGAGCCAAATATCAACAGTACGACGATTGAAATTTCTTTTGAGAGCCAAATTTTTTAAACTTAAACTTTTTCTAACGCCACTTTTTCAGAATAGACTCACCCAGGCCGTGGTATTTTGTGCAAGAGCCACACTCAAGGGGCCAAAGAGCCGCATGTGGCTCGCGAGCCGCGGTTTGCCGACCAATGGTTTAGACTAACACTCCACTGGGGCTCAGCTAGGGCAATCAGAGTGGACCTGGGTATTATCCATCCTTCTAGGCCAGGATAAGTACTGTGAGTCTGGTTCCATCTGAGATCTCTCCCCCTGGGCAAGCTGTGGCCAAGCCTTCCTATTCTTCTGTGTATCTAACAGGTAGCTGTTGGACCACGCAGCCCACCTCATCCCTGACCCATACAACTACACACTTCCCAAGCACAAACTCCAAGGCAGGGCTTTGAAACTGACACCAAGAATGAGCAGCATTTTTCTACTGGAAAGACTCCATCTCCCTCACACCCTCCCCCAAATGGGGTCAGCACCCACATTCTTATGCAAAGCCTGGTTAGCTCCTTGCATCAACCCTCTGTTCCTCTTTTTCCTGTCTAATTGTGTCAGTCCTTGTACCATCATAAACTGCTTAAAATAGCAATTTTTCTAACCTTTAGTGGCTATTTCCTTACCAACAAAAATGCCCAGCCAAAGTTTTGAAATGAGTATTTGTATAGAGCTAATTAAGTTCTTAAACAAGATGCTTCCCTTTTCTTCTAGTTACATTATTACATTTTTTTTCTGGTTGCCTTTCTATAAAGATGTGGCATGAATGCAAAGATCTCCATTTTAGATTTTTATTTGCTGGAAATATATCAGGAGATGAATACAAATTACTGTTTATCCAACAAACACTTACATAGCACTTCCTATGTGCCAGCCAGTGTTCTAAGGGTTTTACAAGCATAGCACTTTTTTTTCTTTTTCTTTCTTTATTATTATTATTTTTTTTATTATCTAAAGTTTTACATATGTGTCCTTTTTCCCAATTGACCCCTCCCGCCACTCCCACCCCCTAGGGCAAGCCCCCACTGCCCAGTGTCTGTGTCCATTGGTTATGCTAATATGCATGCATGCAAGTCCTTTGGTTGCTCTCTAACCCCCCCCACCCCCACCCCCACCCCCCCCCCCCCCCCCCCCCCGCCCACCACCACCACCACCACCACCTCCTCTGTCATTTGTCTCTGGATCTATTTTTGTTCATCAGTTTATGTTGATCATTATATCCCACATATGAGTGAGATTATATAATGTTTATCTTTCTCTGACTGGCTTATTTCGCTTAGTATAATGTTCTCCAGTTCCATCCATGCTGTTGCAAATGGTAAAAGTTCCTTCTTTTTTATAGCAGCTTAGTATTCCATTGTGTAGATTGTACCACAGTTTTTTAATCCACTCATCTGCTGATGGGCACCTGGGCTGTTTCCAAATCTTAGCTATTGTAAATTGTGCTGCTATGAACATAGGGGTGTATATTTCCTTTCTGATTGGTGTTTCTGTTTTCTTGGGATATAGTCCTAGAAGTGGGATTACTGGGTCAAATGGGAGTTCCATTTTTAACTTTTTGAGGAAACACCATACTGTTCTCCACAGTGGCTACACCAGTCTGCATTCCCACCAGCAGTGCAGGAGGGTTCCTTTTTCTCCACATCCTCCCTCTCCAGCATCTGTCTTTTGTAGATTTGTTGATGATGGCCATTCTGACAAGTGTGAGATGGTATCTCATTGTTGTTTTGATTTGCATCTCTCAGATGATTAGTGACTTTGAATAAAAATAAAAAGCTTCTGCACAGCAAAAGAAACCATCAACAAAACAACAAGAAAGCCCACTGCAGATAAGGGTTTAATCTCCAAAATTTACAGAGAACTCATACAACTTAACAAAAGGAAGATAACAATCCAGTCCAAAAATGGGCAAAGGACCTAAATAGACACTTTTCGAAAGAGAACATACAGAAGGCCGAGAGACAAATGAAAACATGTTCAAAGCATAAGTACTTTTAATTCTCATGACAACCCTATATTTAGGCATTATTATCACTTCCACTTGCTGCAAAATGCAGCACAGAGAGGGTAGGTAACTCAATCAAGGACACACAGCTAGTGAGGAGTAGGATTTATGCCTGGGGACCGTGCTCTAACCAATATACCATACTGCCTGATTGTGTCATACAAGCCATTTTCCCTTGCTTTATCTCACTGAAAAAATATTCCTGCCCTAGGTGATTTTATTATCATTTTTAGATCTGGAAGGAACTGGGTTCTAAGTAAGTGAGTGGCTTCTCCAAGTCACAATTAGACAGATGTCACATTTAGAGTAGTCTTCTAGATCCAAAATCTGGCTATAATCTTCCTTCTGCCTGCCTGGGTCTATTTGTGTCATCTTATCTCTGAAGGATGAACATGAAGGAATTTTTGCTATAGCATTTTATTTCCTCACTGATTTTGCTGTCAATATAATCATTTGATCAGGTCTCTAATGTAGAGCACATGTGCCTAAAATGAACAAACTTTGTAAATTACAGAAAAAGCCCTAAATTATATCTACATAAAGTGAGCACAGACAAGGCTGCCATATTTTGTGAACATTGTGAGACACCTTAACCAGAATTGTATTTTCTCCCTGAAGAGAGGGATAAACATTACATTGTTTTGACCTTGGAATCATTGGATCTTATATTTATCCTATATAATAAAAGCCTAATATGCAAATTGTCCCTTCAACCAGGAGTTCTACCAAGGGGCGGGGCCAGCCCTCCAACCACTCATGGCCCCTCCCCCGGCCAGCCCAGCCCAATGGTCCCCAATCGGGGTGGGCCAGCCAGACCACACCCATGCACAAATTTGTGCACCGGGCCTCTAGTTTTATATATTTCTCAAAAAATTTATAGAAATCAACAGCCATTTAATCTGCTCTTAGAAAGCAAAAATATAAAAAAGAAAAACTATTGGACATGCAGCAAGTACTTCTTTACAAATTGAGCAATCCATATTTTGATCATTTTTATTGTAATTTGTGACTCCTCAGAGGACACTTATCAATAGCTCTAATTTGTTTTTTCTATAACTAAAGTTTCCTTTATTCTATATTATCCTATTAGAGTTTTATTATTTTTATATCAGAATCATGAAATGCTTAAGATATAGATTAGTAATAAAAAAAAAAGGGTATCTCAGTACAGAAAATATGTTTAATAAATGAAAACCCAAACCCAAGATCTGGGGAAAGCCAAGAGGGCAAGATAAGCCTTAACCAAAAATGTTTGGAAATATTCAAGGAGCTACTCTTTTGAGAATATTCTCTCAGCTCCCAGTGACCATATTTAATAAGCATGTCAGCCAGGAAAGACCAGAAAAAATGTTTTAAAAGATAAGCAAATGGAGACTTATTTAGTACTGCACAGAGTGCTAATTTCAATAGACCCATTAAAATAGAGGATATTTGAGGAAGATCATTAATAAAAGTATTGGCCACTCTGCCCAAATTGTTACACATAAAAGTTTACAGCATTTTATTGCAAGTGTTTTAAATCTCTATGAACAAATTCTAATACTTGTTTCTTAAATATAAAATAGTTTCTTAACACTTTGTGGAAAACCCACTACAATATCAAATGCTGATCATCACAAGTATACATGAAATACCTTTATAATAGAAATAGTTATTCAGATGTTAACAAGGTACTATGGTCCTAAAATAGGCCACTTTCAAAGACTCTAATAATTATGGATTATCATAGTAATTATATAAATGTGTTATAGTAAACAGAACAGTTATATACATGAGCTACACTTGAAGCTCAGGTAGTTGTGAACCTGAAGAGATCACTGGACTCTATTTCAAAGCTTCAGCAATGTGTGCAGAAGGATGCTCTTTAGGGTTTTCATTAGTGCACACAGAGAAGAATTCAATTACATTCTGGAACATTTCATCCGGTTCTTCCATATTAATAGGTGGCCTACTTCCCAAAGCTGCATAGTATGTTTCATCATCAAAGTCACTTTCTCAAAAGTTTTAACTTCATCATCGTCATCTGAAAGAGTAGTGTGTGAAATAGACAAAGTCATTTCCCACAGAATAAGGCCTTGCCAGTCATAATACCATTCTCCAAAGCTTCCTTGGGTTTCCAAGGCTCAATGCCAATACAGTAGGCCTCAGGGTCAGTCCCAGTCGTATCCGATGGTAGAGAGACCCCCACATCATAGATTTTACTTGTTTCAAAATCACCTTTAATCAGGGCATATGTCCGGGTTGTGGGCTCAATACCCTGCAGGAGGCAGCTGATTGATGATGTTTCTCTCTCATCAATGTTTCTATCTCCCTATTCCTCTCCCTCCTCTCTCTCTAAAAATCAGTAAAAAATATTTTTAAAAGAAAAGAAATCACCTTTAAATACAATATTTGAAGACTTTATGTCTCCATGAAAGAATTTCTTATCTTGGTACAGATACTTTAACCCTGTTGCCATATGGCTGCTGAAACAGGGATGAGTCAGAGAAGAATGGGGACTAGATGGGAACTAACCTTATCTACTGCATAGAAGTTGAGTTTGGGTTTTCTTCCACAGTCTAGGTGTGTAGGCAAGGCATGTAGGGAAAAGACAAACTATAAAAGTAAAACGGTAAGTAAAATTTCCCAAGTATAAATAACCCAAATTGTCACTATTTTGGAGACTCGGAGGATAAAGCAAACATCTTTCATCATTTTTAAAAATATTTTTTTTATTGAAAAAAAAAAAACATTTTATTGAGAGAGGAGGGGAAAGGGAGAAAGAGAAACATCGGTATGAGAGTGAAACATGGATCTGCTGCCCCCCTCATGCCCCTTACTGGAGATTGAGCCACAGTGTGAGCATATATCCTGACCTGGAATCCAACGGGCAACTTTTCGGTGCATTGGACAATGCCCAGCCAACTGAGCCACTCTGGCCAGGCCTTTTTTTTTTTTTTTTTTTTTTTTTTAGAAATGAAAAATTCAGCTCCCAACCGGACCCACATGGCATGTAGCCCAAAATATTTAGTAAACGTCTGAATGATATTTTTGTCAAATACTAGGATTTTACAGGTAACACATGGTCTCTAAACTCCCTGAATTCCTTTCCTTTTAAACTTAGTTCCTTCATTCCCTCCCCTAAGGGGATAGATAAAGAAATCACAACTGAGCCTTTACCTCTCATTTGCTTTTTACTTCCAAACCAGCCCATTTTTCAAATGAGGTTTTCCAAAAGGCGGGGAGGGGATTTTGAAGATTCTGCACCACCAGATAGTTGAGTGGGAAGGAAGAGCCTCAGTGAGCATATTATGCACTTTTTGCTGCTTAAAGCCCCAGTCCTCAGAGTTATCATATCCTGGAGTTCTGTCTCTTAACTACTTAGAAATATTTCTATTGTTTCTTGAAACATAAATTTGTTCCTCTGTGTTTAACATTAGTCTGACTCAGTTATTTTTCAGCTTTATTATCTCTAAATAAACTAAAACCTTTAAGTGAGCCTAGTGAATATATGTTTCATGCAAATAGGTCTAGTTGAGTTTCATATTTTAATAAAGAAGCACACAATCTGGAACATCTTGCCTTTGATTAGAAAGCGAAAATACAATTCTTTCTGCTGGTTCACCATTAAGTAAGAAACCACAGTAGGAGTGCCTGTTCCTTTGTTGTACTTTGCATATCATTAAGCAGAGCATTTAATAAACAAACCCTAAGTTGATAATGCCCTCAGGTAGCAGGCACCCAATTTAATTGATAGTGTAAGATTTTGACCCTTCTCTAGGTAAGCCAATAGATCTAAAAAACAAACAAACAAACAAACAGAAAGTTTTGCTGCATATCTGTTATTTCCCTCAACTTTGAAATGTATCCATCAGGCACTTAGTGAGGTCCTTTTGTTGTAACAGAAAGGTCAACTTCATTGTCACTGTTTTTCTAACATGCTATTTGTTGAACAAATCTTTTTTATTTCCCCCTTTCTAGAAAGTTTAAGTTGGAATGCACTAATGCGATAAACTATTGACTTTCATCCTGGTCACCCAACTCCACAAAGTCAAAATGATCAAAGACTAAGCCATTTCTCACTCTGCTTTAATCTCACTGCTTCCACAGAAGATGGAAGTAAACAGTCACACTGAGCTCCAATTACCAATATCAAGATAAAAAAGAAATGGCTTTCCTTTTCCGCCTTTGAAATTATAAATGGATTGATGTAAAACAAATTTCAGAGCCTCAAGTACTCACTTGCTTTCTGATTGCAAAGAGTGCTCTGAGTAAGAAAAAGTAAATGGGTGAAGGAGGAGAGGTCATCGGGTTCCTGGGCAGTCTCAGTGGGTGCCATGAAAGCAAAGACAGGTGTCCACTATCAAAGCCTGATTTCCTTTGCTTTTTGATTATTTAGATTAAAATTCTATTAGCAAACTATTATTTGTATATTCCCAAGAACCTATGTAGCAGATATATGGTTAAGAAAATTAACTAAAACAGATCCAAATTATAAGGAAAGGTGGAAACAATTTGATATTATACTAGCGGCCCAGTGCACGAATTCGTGCACCTTGAAAGGAACTGTGGGCCGCAAGGCTGCGGTAGGCACAGGGGTGGGTCTCGGCCCATCCTCTGTGCCCCCGCCCAGCCCCTCCCGCCGTGGCCCCCGGTTCCCTGTCTGCTGGCAGCCCCGTCCTCGCTGCCTCCATGCACTGACTGGGCCGGCCCCGCTCTCACCCATTGACAGTGCAGAGTGATTGGGGCTGGCGCCAGCAGCGGGTACAGAATACAGGCAGTCCTTGGGGCCGGTGCCTTCAGCGTGTGCGAGTGGTGGCTGCTGCCCCGATCGCCCCTTAGGAGAAGGGGGAGGTAGAGAATCCCTCAGGGGCGATCAGGGCCGGCAGCTGCTGCTTGTACCTGCTGATGGTGCCTAGTGATCGGGACCGGCACAGGGCACTGGCAGTGGGTGCGAGCAGCAGCTCTGGTGCCGGCAGCAGATGCAAGCTCCAGGCAGGACCACGGCATGCAGGAGCAAAGAATTTTCAGTCCCGATGACAGTGACTGGCACCCCGCCTTGGTCTGGTGCCCCTGCTCACCTGCTCCACCTTCCTGCCATGGCAAACGCCCGCCATGTTCCACACACGCCCCCTGGTGGTCAGTGCACATTATAGTGACTGGTTGTTCGGTTGTTCCGCTGTTCGGTCTATTTGCATATTAGCCTTTTATTATATAGGATTGCCCCAGAGCAGAAATCAATGGGGAAGAATATTTTGGAGCCATGACACGGCTGCTCCCTACTGAATATTTTAATTAGGAAAGATAAAAAAACAAGCAAACAAACAAAAAACCTCTGAAGAACTCTTTTGCATTTGGGTTGCTTCCTTTAAAATATATATATACATATTTTTTTTAATTGATTTCAGGGAGGAAGGGAGAGGGAGAGAGAGATAGAAACATCAATGATGAGAGGGGATCATTGATCAGCCTCCTGCATGCCCCACACTGGGGATCGAGCCCACAACTTGGGCATGTGCCCTTGGCCGGAATCGAACCCAGGACCCCTTCAGTCCTTGCCAACAGATCCTGAACGATGGATAATGATTACTCTGACACACATTTCTGTGAAAGAGATGCTAAGGGGCTAGTTGGCATAAGGAGCCAAAAAAGCCCTGTTCACCTGCCTCCTTAGGCTTTTATTGTCACAACAGCTTAATCTAAAATTAACCTCTAGATACAATCAGCAGGGTAAGTATCTTTGAGAAAGCACCTGAATCTGTAAGTGTCTTTCAAACAAGGACATTTTGAAGTCTAAACATAAAGATTCTAATAAAACACCTGGGGGGTCAGACTTGTTTGGAAAAGTCAAGGTAGGGGCTGCCGCCTTCGGCAAGGTCTCCCAGAGGCCCCAGACCTTTCAGAGAACCCTCCTTACAGACCTTCCAACGAAATCCCATGCTTCCCCACAAGTCCTCGGGCCCAGGCTCTATCCGCTGAGCCAAACCGGCTAGGGCTGGGTTGCTTTCTTTTTGCCCTCGTTAGAGTCATCATTGCTTCTTTGGCAGAATTGCCATTTTATTTGCATGATTTAACTAAAATAATTGGTTGTTTCATATCTGTCTTAAAAATAACTCTCGCATAAAACCAATTTTTCCCCGGACTATGGTACTTTTGGGGATATATATTCAAATCTTAGAACCATTCTTATGCGGTATCTGAGGAAAGGCCTAATTCCGTCAGCCCTATCTATGCTAAGCCGGAGTGTCCCCACATCCCATGAAAGCAAAGATCATGCTGGTTTATCTTCCTCATTTCTCATGGTAAACCCAGATATTTAAAGTTGATCCTACCATTGGTTGATTTAAATTTCAAAGTTTATAGACCATCCATCAGTCTCAATTAGCATTATAGAAAGCCAGCTCTCCAAGGATTTTTCCAGCATTAACCTTGAATTGTCAGTGATGTAGATATGTCTAATACTAGATGAAAGAATGATAAGAAATAAAATGGAAGGCAGTTTATCTGTCCATGTATTCATATCCTGGTCCACTTGTTTATATCATAACTAGGGGCCCAGTGCACGAATTCGTGCACCTTCAAAGGAACTGTGGGCCACGAGGCTGCAGTGGGCACAGGGGCAGGTCTCGGCCCATCCTCCGTGCCCCTGTCTGCCAGCTGCTGCCCTGATTGCCCCTCAGGAGCAGGGGGAGGTAGAGAAGCCATCAGGGGCGATCAGGGCTGGCAGCCGCTGCTTGCACCTGCTGACTGCGCCAACCGATCGGGGCCAGCACTGGGCACCAGCAGCGGGTGTGACCAGTGGCTCCAGTGCTGGCTGCGGGTGCAAGCGGTGGCTGCCAGCCCCAATTGCCCCTCAGGAGCAAGGAGAGGTGGAAAAGCCCTGAGGGGTGATTGGGGCCAGCAGCCACCACTCGCACCTACTGATGGTGCCAAGCGATCAGGGCCAGCACCGGGCGCCAGCAGTGGGTGCAAGCAGGGCCAGTGCTGGCAGCAGGAGTGAGCGCCAGGCGGGACTGCAGTGTTCAGGAGCAAAGAATTTTCAGTAATCACCAGTGGCTCTCCCCGATGACAGCGACTGGCACCCAGCTTTGGTCTGGCACCCCCGCTCACCTGTTCCACCATCCCACCGCAGCCAACGCCTGCCATGTTCTTCACTCTGCCGCCTGCTGCTGATGCCCGCCATGTTCCGCACACACCCCTGGTAGTTAGCACATGTGATAGCCACCGGTTGTTTGTTTGTTCTGCTGTTCAGTCTATTTGCATATTAGAGTTTTATATATATAGACTAGAGGCCCGGAGGGGAGCTGGGGGAGGTGGTGTTTCTTAGCCCAGCCTGTACCCTCTCCAATCTGGACCCCTCGGGGTATATCTGACTCACAATCTGGGACTGCTGGCTCCTAACCACTTCTGCCTGCCAGCCTGATCGCCCCCTAACCACTCCCCTGCTGGCCTGATGGACACTTAACTGTTCCCCTGCCAGCCTGATCACCCCTAACTGCCCTCCCCTGCCAGCCATCTTGGGGCAGCCATTTTGTGACAGCGTGAGGGTGGCCATCTTGTGGCGGCCATCTTGTGATGACATGAGGACGTTGCGTGAGGGCATGAGGACCACCTAGGCCAGTGGTCGGCAAACTGCGGCTCGCGAGCCACATGCAGCTCTTTGGCCCCTTGAGTGTTCTAACGCCACTTTTTCAAAATAGACTCTCCCAGGCTGAAAACGGACTTCTGTGCATGGGCCACAAAGTTTCAATCGCACTGTACATGTGCACCTGCACGTGGTATTTTGTGGAAGAGCCACACTCAAGGGGCCAAAGAGCCGTATGTGGCTCACGAGCCACGGTTTGCCGACCACTGACCTAGGCATTTATTAGTATAGATGATCTGCTTCCTTCTGGAATTGCCTTCACTAAATTGTGCTTTAGTATTTGGCTTTGGCTTTTATTGGACTTGATTTAGTAATTGGTTGTATGAATTGTGCTTCAACATTTGGATAGTGGCCATTATATAATTTAATCTCCCCTCTCCATGTAAAAGTTATTCTGTAGCTTAATGTTAAATATAACTTGACCTCCCTTGAGAAACTGGCATGTTTATCCTTTTCATGTTTAAAAAATTATGTAATTAGTCATGTTTCTCATTTTTGCACTGGCTGCCATGAAGTTCAAATGCAAATATAAATAAGGCCTCCAGCTATTAGTAAAAATAACTCTTATAGTTTAACTTATCTGGTTGTTTATAATTTGGGTCTATTTTTTCATTCCTTTTTTATTTGCCTTATATTTATACCAGAGGCCAGTGCACAAAATTTGTGCATGGGTAGGGTCCCTAGGCCTGACTGGCTACCAGGTCTGATCTGTGGGGCAACCGGCAGGGTGATCAGGGCCACCGCTTGCACCCACATGGCCTGGCACCGCCCATTCACCTGCTCCACCATCTCACTGCGGTCCTGCTCTCGCCCTGCCCGGCAGCGCCTCCACTGCTGCCCACTGCCAGTGCTGCATCATCGACGCCCACCAGTTCCATGCCACCCCCTGGTGGTCAGCGCACATCTAACTCCCAGTTGGTTGAACTCCCGCCTATGGGGACAATTTGCATATTAGCCTTTTATTTTATAGGATCTTCTTTTTTTAAATACTTTTTTTTATTGATTTCAGAGAGGAAAAGGGAGGGAGAGAGAGAGAGAAACATCAGTGATGAGAGAGAATCATTGATCGGCTGCCTCCCGCACACCGCCTACTGGGAATTGAGCCCGCAACCCAGGCACGTGCACTGTCCGGGAATTGAACTGTGACCTCCTGGTTCATAGGTCAATGCTCAACCACTGAGCCACTCCAGCCGAGCATATATTCTTCTTTATGCCCTTGAATTATTTGTTCAAAAGAGGTGGTGTACAAGTAAATTTAACAATTGAAAATATTCTTATTCTAGTATAATAATTTTCAGATTTTAAACCATATGAAGGATTTTTTAAAGAAATGGTAATCAGATATTTTATCTTTTTCTCTGAGAACAAGGTTAAACATAAATGAACATAATGGATTGCACAACACATTAAGCAGCACTTAGTAAAAATAAAGATTTTTATCTATTGAGCTAGGTTGATGGGGGAGATTGCAGAAATATATTTGAGAAGCCATGAAATGAAGTAAATTTTGGCAATTCTTTCACATCACCTTAAATATACAATTATTATAACACTGAGTGATAGATTGGTGTGTGCCCACCAACACTCAAGTAGAGGAAGAGCGCAGAAATGGTGCCCACCAAAGTCAGACATTTTGGGGGTTCATCTCTCTGGTGCAGGCCCTAAGGGTTGGAGTGCCTGATGTGGTACGCACACCCCTCATTCCTCAGGGAGAAGCTCTGGAGTTGTGAGAATTCTCCCAGTTATAGTTTGTCACGTCAGGAGGTAGGGCTTTTAGCAAGAACATGTTTCAGCCTCTCCCATCCATCTCAATGTGGTCCTTCTATTATTTGTTGTGAAGGAGCTATTCAGCTAGTTTTCAATCTTTTTCATAGGAAATTGTTCCACGTGTAGCGGCAGAGTCCATGTGTCCCTGGGAGGAGGTGAATTCAGGATCTTTCTATGCCAACATCTTGAACCACCATTCTTACGTTTGAGAAGTCATGCTTTCTAGAACACTCTAAATGGCTCTGTGGTTTTATTCCTTGTGGCTGGTGCCTGCTCTTGTGAAGAAATCGTAATCTTATTAAGAAATGAGGGGAAACCTTTAAAGCAAATGTTAAAGGGCAACCTCATTACTTTATGAAATCTGGAATGTGTACAAAACTCATAGGCAAAAGTTCTTAGTTTTAACAAAATTTGTCTGACTTCAATAAAATTTCTGTTAATGAATTATGTATATACACTAGGTACGTATACATCTATTTTCTCCACCTCAAATGTAAACTTTGCCAGAACAGGGATTTTTATGTGCACTGCTGTGTTTCCAAGTGCCTAGAATAATGCCCGATGCAAATCTTCTCCTTAGACATTTGTTGAATGAATATGAAAAGTTCATGCTGAGTGAATGATAAATGATAGCATTATATTATTAGCTCTATTTCTTTTTCTTTCTTTTTTTCCTGTGTGTGTTAATCCTCACCCGAAGACATTTTCCCATTGATTTTTAGAAAGAGTGGAAGGGAGGGAGGAAGGGGAAAGAAGAGAGAGAAATATCAATGTGAGAGAGACCCATCAGTTGGTTGCCTCCTGCATTGCATGTTCCCCTACCAGGGTTGGGAAAAGAACCTGCATCCAGGTACATGCACTTGACTGGGAATTGAACCCACCACCCTTTGGTGCAAAGGCTGACACTCGAACCACTGAGCCACACTGGCACAGGTTATTAGCTCTATTTCAGTTCAAATTTTTTCCATTTATTTTTTTTTTCCAGAAACATAAAATCATTGAGAGAGGCAGCCCAGGAGGAAAACCAGGGACCACATAAGCAGCTTCCAGGATAGGCAGCACTGAGCATCCTTGTGGAATGCCTTCTAAAATTTGGAACCTCGAGATTATTTATTCCCATGATTAAACCACCTCTGTAGTCTTTTCTTACCATTAAATCAAGTGCTTAAGAAGGGAAAATTGCCACCATACTGATTCGGGTTGTTTTCCTGAGCAGGATGCAATTTCTTTCCCAGGTTCTTGTCCAGATGGATTGGAAGAATGAAGCCGTGGACAAAAGGTGGTAGATGAAAAGGGTGGAAATTTATTGGAAGCAAATACAGACTTCCATGTAGGGAAGGGGTTCCAAGGGGGTAACCACCAAACTCCTTTATTCTAAGGTTTATAAAGGCTGTAGTTCTTTGTTTCTTCATACTGCATTCTAACTGGTCACTCTTTTGCAGAATATCAGCTTCAAAGCCCAAACTCCATGTGGTGCCCACCTCTTTCTCTCCCCCTTCAGTGGTAGAATTGTCTGTCTCCTGTGAAAATCTGTTTTCCCCTTCCTCCCATTTGTTGGCATTTCTCTATCCTCTGTGAAAGTTTGTTTACTCTTTCTCCCCATACCCTGTGGCCTTTCCCTATCTTCTGTGAATGGATGTCTTCCTCTCCCCTTTTCCTATGGCACCTCTTTTTTTCTTTTCCTCTGTGAATGTATGCCTTCTGGCAGTTCCAAGCCCTCACCTATGCCTTCCTCCCCCATGGACCCTCTTTATTCCTAAACCTCCCTAAACCTGCCTATTTTATGCCTAAAATTCCTTTCAATATCATTCTCTCCACAGCCCCGTTCTCATGCCATCCTATTCACAGCTCTCTCCTTAAATCCTCTTCCTCAATAGAGCAAAATCAAAACACAAATAACGGTATGCAAATACAAGCCCCAAATTAAAATGAAAATAGTGAATACACTAAAAGTATTATCTGTAACTCGGCCTTCCTACCTAAGCAGAGATCTTTGAGACTTTGGAATTATTATTTAGTATTGAAAGTCCTCTGGAATCATAGCCACACACTGTATTTAAACTTATCTTTCCACCCTCACAAAAGATAGGTTTTATTGGGGAACCAAAAGGAGTCTGTTAATCCTTGTCTTTGTCTGAGCATGGGAATGGAAAAGGGTGCGAATGACACCTGTCCTTAATGAGTCCTCATAGACCACATAGAGATAAGATGCACAGCATTTATACCCTAACATAGGCGCCCTCCACTCACTTTTAAAGAGTGGAATCTGGAGAAAGTTTGAGCAGAAAGGAAACAGTCTCTGGACCTGAATTTAGAAACTATGCATGAAAAACTATTTCAAAAGAACCATTTACTGAATATATTCATTGAGTGTTGTTTTTATGTGACAGAAATTCATCAGGGTGTGAGGTGAATAATGAGTGATTGCTCTGGCTATTTGACAATGCATGCTTCAGCTAGATCATATAATCATACTCTGAATAAATTTTAAAAATATATATGGTTGGAAGGAGGGAATTGAAAGAGTGGAATATTTAAAACTATATACAGGGTGAGGCAAAAGTAGGTTTACAATTGTACATTGAAAATAATACAATCTCTATATATAAAAGGCTAACATGCTAAGTGTCCCTCTGACCAGTCGCTATGATGTGCACTGACCACCCGGGAGCAGACACTCAATGCAGGAGTTGCTGAGCTGCAGTGTCTTGGCAGCTGTGGTTCTTAGGTGATGCACCCGGAACCAGAGAGGAGGAAGCCCGATTCTGGTGTGTATCACCCGAGAACCGCCCTCTCGCAATCAGGGACCCTTTGGGGAATGTCGAAGAGCCGGTTTTGGCCGATCCCCGCAGGCCAGGCTGAGGGACCTCACTGGTGCACGAATCCATGCACTGGTCCTCTAGTAATAAATAATAATGCAAGAATAAACTATGTTTTATGTACTCACAACTGTAAACCCACTTCTGCCCAACCCTGTATATAGTTTTCATATACTGTATACCTAGTATATACTATATATAAATATATATTTTTAAGAGTGGTACTGCTAAGATTGAGACCTGAGGTTCTGATTAGAACCTTAAGGGTAATAGTGAAAACAAAGCAATTTGTGTATATTAGTCCTAAATTTAAAAAAAAAAAATCTTCAATTAGGAAAATCACCCCATCTTGTTTATCCTCCCTTTGAATAAGGAAAATCATTGTAGATATGGGAGACAGAAGAGAAAATGTGAACCTTGGATTTAAATAACTTTTTCCTCAGACTATACGTAAAATTTAAAGGTCTAGTTACGCATAAAATAAAATCTGGAGCCTTACATATGTGATGTTTTATCCGCTTCACATATGCATTGCTAAAATTGGATAAACTTTCTTAGAAAAAAAAATAACAGTGCATCTGCTCTCCATGAAATCTCCCTAAAGGATATTGATGTTGTTATTTGCTACAATGAGCTACCTGAATGCCATGCCATAATACAACATGACAAAACGTAAGCTGGGGTAATTCGGCATGGCAGCATTATTTGGGGACAGAATTTGAAGTATTTTAGATTAAGTTAACATATTAGCGAGTGTTGCACAGGATTTGCTACAGCTTTTTGAGCCTAAACACATTAGATATCAGATGATCCCTGTGCATCCCTAACACCAACTACCAGCTCTCCTGGAGTTACTGTGGGAAGAAGACACACGGATCGGCCAGCTGTAATCTTCTCCTAGTGTAGGACAGAACAGGATTTCATAAATGCTCCTGGGCATCCCAGCATGTTTGATGGCAGAAGGCAAGAAACATTTTTTTTCTCTCTGCACCCACAAGCAGCTGAACTTCAAGACACAGATGGGTAGGAATTTATTGTAGTCCTCTAGCCACCAAACACATGGACATGTAGGTGTGGCTGCTTGCACTGTAGTCCTCCCTGTGAGCTCTGACCTCATGTGAAGTGGGCGGCCCAGGGCCCCGGAGAGGGCGTCCACATGTGGTGAACATGAGTGTCAAGTTGCCCGCAGCCCTCAGAGTGAATGAGAAGTCATTCCCAGTCTCCCAAAGCAAGCCTACTGGGAGAGAATGGATGTGAGAGAGGCGCCTCGCAGCCAGCACCTCACTGAGCTCGTTTTTATTTTAAAATCTCTTTAAATACAGAAGTAATGCTTACATTTATGTTTGTGGTAAACAATTCCAACAATATTGAGGTATAGAGAACAGAAATAAGTGCCTTGCACTGGCTGCTCACACTATTCCACTCCTATTTCCAGAGGTAATGGATGGTAATTGTTTTCTCAGTGTTTTATTTTGGAGCTAGGACTAAATATTTAAACTTACTATAAGCAAATGGTTTAATGATTCTTATCATGGGACTCATTTATAATTGAAAATCCCATTATATCTATCATATCCCCCATTATATCATGTATCTCCAGTAAGTCCCTATTACAACTATTTTATCAGTAACTCTTAAAGTACATTACCACAGTACATTTAATTCAAGAAGGAGGAGTTCTTAACATGTTGTGGTTGCCTCCATAGGTAATTGCTATGTTTTTATAATCCTTGGATTAGAAAACAGTAATAACAAAAATCTACAGTGAAGTCTACAACACTTTGAAATTATTTCACATTTTTCTTAGCACAATTATATACACATTTTAAAAAATAATGCCTACATGCACAAGCTTATTTATTTAGCTTCCAAATAATGATTGCTGTGCAGATGGATTTATCGATCACTTGAAGAAATTAATCATCACTGCTGATCATGTCCACCCAACCCCAACACAGACACAGACAATGACACACACACACACCATGTTCAGAATATCAGTATTAGACTATAGAAATTTTGCATCAAGCAGGGAAGTTCACCTAAAGTAAACCCTTTAAAAATTACAGTGAAGCAATGCTGTTCTAAATGGGTCATCATTTAATTTTTAGATATTTATGTGTTATGAAGAGCAAATGGGCTTTCTATTCCAAAATAGCTCAATTATGTTTTGATTGCAACATCAGATTTTTCAAGAATCTTGGCTCTCAAATACTGTAATCATTTATACATAAGTTGATAATTGCTTTACAAAAATAAAAACTGCTGCTGTGGTGGTGGTATAGTGTTGGTAAATGTGATGTTTTCTGTCAATGTAGCGATATCACAATGTGCCCAGCTTTATTGATTTTGGAAAAAACGTGCTTTCTTCTGCATGGTTTTGGGTCTCTGCATCTTCCAGGGAAGGACGAGGAGAGAATGGGCTGGTCACCCATCTCCACGACCTTTAGCAAAGGTTTTGCTGAGTGCTTTAATTCATTGGCAAAGGCTCAGTCAGACATGAAAGAACATTCAGTCCATTTATCCAAAATTTTCCCAAGGAATACTTTTTTAAAAAATAAAGTGCACTCTGAGTGACCCATTTCACACTTGTCCTATCATATGTATCACAAACCTGTGGAGTAGCAAGCAGTTCTGGGCATGCATTTAGCCCCGTGAAAGCAATGCACTATAATGGAGGCATATTTCACAGGTCCTTTGTATTTATTACCATTTTTTCCCAGGGGAAAATGTATTATAAAGAATACATACATAGTTGCCCTGAATTGTAACTTTTCTCTAAATTTCTTTTTTATTTTTCACTAAAAGAGAAAAATGAACGGATTGGTTTTTAGGACCCAGACCAAAAAGCTTTTAATAGAGGGAACAGATGGACTGCTTCAGGTACCAACTCTTTGGGGCTGCTATTGCATTAAATTTAATGACTATGGGCAGGACCAGATCATTCTTAATGTACAGTAGTCTCACTCTTACTCGCTCTTTCACTTTCCATGTTTCAGTTACCCGAGGTCAACTGTAGTCCAAAAACATTAAATGAAAAATTCCAGAAATAATTCATAAATTTTAAATTGAGTGCCATTCAGAGTAGCATGACAAAATTTCATATCATCCAGCCCCATCCATCCTACCCATGCTATATAAACTACCTGCCCCTTAGTCACTTAGTAGCTGTCTCAGTTATTAGATGACTGTTGTGATACTGCAATGCTTGTGTTCAAGTAACTGTTATTTTATTTAAAAACTAGAGGCCTGGTGCATGAATTCGTGCACAGGTAGGATCCAGCTGGCCCGCCCTGATTGGGACCGATTGGGGCGGGGCTGGCTGGGGGGAGGGACCACAGGCGGTTGGCCAGCTGACCCCACCCCCAGATCGGGGTTGCGGGGCCGATCGGCGCTGCAGTGCACATCATAGCAACCAGTCATTCCAGTCATTCAAGTGGTCCAGTGGCTTGGCTTTTATATATAAAAATAGATATAGATGGCTGATCTCAAAGCCATTTATGTAATTATTGCAATCTATAGTTGTACTTGTTCTATTTTATTGGTAGTTTTTGTTGTTGTTCTTTTACTGTGCCTAATTCATATGCATGCATAGGAAAAACCATTGAAAAGTAAGTCCTCAACGTCATCTGTAGGTTCTACAACTTTAAGCAAAAGGACATATAACAAAACCATTTTTACCGTAATCTAATTGATATAAACAAGAATTAAGTTCTTCTGTAATCTCATCAATGTTGCAACAAAACAACATTGAGCAAATGTTGTTATTTGAGGAGCTGCCATATACGTGGGGTTCAGTACCATCCACAGTTTCAAACATCCACTCAGGGTCTTAGAACATATCCCCCCAAATAATGGGAGACTGCTGTAACTTTCAACTCTAAATTTGATCATTCCAGTCATCTGTGCACTACAGAGTATGTCTTTATACACGGCCTAAAGTTTAAGTAACATCCAGCTAGGCTTACTAAGCTTAGTAGGTCCCACTTCTTGCCCCACACAAAGAGAACAACAGAGACTCAAAGGTAGCTTATCAGATAACTTTTTAGATAAAATTTCAGAAAACTCTGCACATATTGACCAAGGTCATCACATGTTATCTCGGGAGAAAAATAGTATCTTTTTCCTCATATCTGCCTAGTAAAAATGTACAACCTCCTCTTGGGAAGAAACCATGCAAAAATAATAACACAATGAGAAAACATGAGGATGCAGCCCACTCACCCTATTGTCAGTGCCAGAGCGGGGTGTCTACACATCAAAGAAGTTCAAGGCAACAAGAATGATAACCAGCCCCGGTGATTTTTCTGTCAAGGGGGTGATGTGTAAGTAGATTACAGAACCCTTAGTGAGCAGGTGAATTTGAGGGGGAAATAGCATTAATCAAAGTAGTAGAATAACTAGAATAGCATAGGTGCAGTGAAAATTATAAGCCTTCTCTTCAGAACATAGTTCTTAAGTATCTGATATTCAGATTTAGTCCTTCTATGAGAGCATTAGTCTTATAGGCTTCAGTTATCTTTGTTGTCCAAACAAAAATACTTGTGTTTTTAAGTTCTAACCATATTCCTGTTCACCCATGTCATCTCTAAACTGATTTCTCTCACAACTTAGCCAAGGCACGGAAAGCACTTTCCCAGTGGCAGGTTTAACTCCCCATTCTTTTGCAAGGTCTGCTAAGGAAAATGTGCCCAATTTGGAAATAACAGATGTGCATTTTCTTTTTACATCTAAGTCCCCATCAATAAAAACCTAAGGCGAGAGAAGAGCTTTATGTTTCAGAGAAAATGATCACTCCTCCCATACTGAGCCTATTGCTTGCCATGTCAGAACTTCAACAAGTCTCATTGATCTTGGAATACAGAAATCCCCATTTAGTATGACCCATCAGGAGCAAAGAGGACCTCCTGTAAGCCTGCCTCCTAACCCCACACTCTGTGCAGGAGCTGCAGAGGTTCTCTGTCATTCCTCCCTCTGCTCAGGATGGCTGCTGACATCTGCACCAATTATGCCTGGGTAACTCCCAAGACAGGAGGAGGATCGTTGTCCAGAGATATGGCAGGCCACGATGCTACCCTTTAAATTAAGAGGTGCTATTGCTGCTTCAGTCGTCTGTAGGGCATGCACTTTAGGCTGTTGATTTTGTTTTGTTGTTTTTTAATGGTGGAAAAACATCCGTTCAGGCACCAGCCTATTCTGTCACCCATTGTCTCCAGTGACAGATGCCATATCCATTTTGGGGGAAAAACTGATCTAGAATAAAATGCCTGTAGAAAAAGGGGAAAAAAGCAAAGCAACCATAGGTCATACGCACTTTTCATTGGACCTAACTGGTTGGAGACAATATGTCAAAATCAGAAGTCATGTTCAAATTCCGTGAGTTTACGTGGCATGATTTACTATAACAATATTTGCAAGATAAGGTAAGCATGATCTGAAAAATGCAGCAAGGCAGTAGTTGATTCAATCAATATGCAAGCTTTGCAAAATTCCTTTGTACTTTTGCCCTAGAATGGTCTTAATTTTCTAAACCAGCTTCTGCCATCTCTAAAGGCAGAGACCTAAAGTTGTAGGTAAAAAGTTTGACAGCTGACACAAACAAGGGTCTATTCTGTTGATTCCTGTTTGCCTGTTATAAAGGTAAACTCATGTTCTACCGAAATTGTTTGTGAGACAACTCATTTATACAGGCTAAATTTTTATAAGGGCATAAACCAGAACATTTTTATTTCTGAAAAGTACCTAAAGTGATATCAAACTTTTAAAAGGCTCGTAGCATATCAGATGTTTGGAATTTCTTGCTTAGTAAGACTTTGAAAGCAATTTGAATTTTCTTCATTCTTCTTTAAAACCCCAGGACCTCCTATGTGAATTGTACTTAAAGGGAAAATAAAAATATTTCATTTTCTTTTCTTACTGAGTTTCCTAATTCTAGCTTCATACACTAATATCATTGTTGAATGAAACAATGGATATTATAGGAGAGGAATTAAGAAGCTGATTACAGAATCCACATGTGGCCATAGCTATATCCCTGTTGAAAGACTAGCTCAGATGTATTCAGCTTAAGGTCAGGAAAAATGAGCAAGATTATTCTTAGGACACCATGCTACATTTCTTCATCCTCACAACATCCCCTGTTGGATTAACAGAAACATTACCTGCATTCATATTTTACAGCCAGTACAAGAGAAGCTATTGCTCTTCATTATAAATATTCTGAACACTTCATTCAAGAGAATAATGCATTTGATTACATACAAAGATACACACACAGGATTCAGGGTGTCTCCTCGGTGCTTCAATAAATCCATTACTGTACTTAATTTTCTGAATTTTATATGTCTCAAGAAGGACATAAGTTCCTCTGTATTTCCAGCTCCTATAAAATACCACACTATAGAAAATACTCAACATAGTTTTGTTGAATGAAAGAATGGATATTATAGGAGAGGAATTAAGAAGCTGATTATAGAATCCAAATGTGGCCATAGCTATATTGCAGCAGTATATCTAAGAGCAAGATATTGACAGAGACTGAGTTCCTACCATATGCAAGGCTCTGTGCTAAACTGTGATGTATCAGAAAGAGTTTGCATCCAATGATATTTATGTCATGAAAGAGTATTTGTTGGAAACCTCACTTCCTGTCTGCTTTGATGCCTGTTACAGAAATGTGATAGATGATAGAATAGACATAGCCAATACTAAGTCACTTAATCATTGAATTTCAGAATCATCCACACTTTCCTTACTGAGTTTCCTAATTCTAGCCTCATATACTAAAATCATTAAGTTCTCTTCCTGTTGATGTCTACTGCTTTTTCCTAAATTGGATGCCTAAGTGGTATTTTTGCTTTTGCTGCGATGCTAAGATTTAATATGGGTGTGGGATGTAAGGGGCAAAGCTGAGAAGAGTTTCTGTATAATCTCTGTTTGTCAAATCTTGGGATTCCCTGATTTTCTTTTCCTATGAAATAAAGGATTCAGAAGAAAGAACTTAGAGAGATGGACAGCCTTGTTCAGAATGATCCCCCTAAAAGTTTCTGCTACCTCAGGTAATGGTGAACTCTGGTCTCTCCTCCCTGAGTTTCCTAAAGATATTGATATTTCCAAACAGAAATTGGCTTAGTCCATCTCCTTAGGAATTACCCTTTTTTAAAAGCTGGAATGATGTTAACCCAAATTCTTCGTGTGCCTTCACTAATCTATTTAAAACCATTTCCCACCTATGGCACACATTCTAAACTGACTCCAGACATAGTTTATGATTTCATTAAACAAAGACTAGCTGCTATTATTACCACTCTACTTTATTGGTATGAATGACCATGTTTACAAGTGAAGAAATGGCATTGCTTTAAAAAATCATGTCAGTTGGCTTTCTCTAAGTATTTTATCCAGGACGTTGTTCAGTTATTGCCAGTACTTACTCCTCTGATAACTCTGTCACTTAGGCTTTGGTGGTCATATCCCCAAGTTGTATCTTACAGGGATGGTTTCATTTCCGTGGGAGCTTGGTTGCTTCCTTCAGAAAGGCAACAATAAAGATCACTGACAGCACAGCAGGACTGGAAATCCTGGAATTAGAATAATACCCTGTGTAGAATGGAGGACACCTTGCCTGGAGAAGTTACAGCAATACAGGACCTATAAGTATAGTATCTCATTCCCTCTCTGTAGCACTGTGTGCAATTAAGTACTTATCACATGGATTTGGGCAGAGAGATGTGCAAATCAATCTTTCTTAACTGGGGGTTGCTGGGAAACCAGTTCTCCAGAGGAAGTGACAGAAGCTCTGATTTTTAGAATTTGCCAATCACTGTGTTGTAAATACCCAACATGCATGCCTCCCAATTCAAGGTATGAGCATGATGTCACTGGGAAGTCGGGAAGAGGTGCGCAGTCAGCTCTGCCCAAGCCCAGGCGCTCCAGCTCCAGCACACACGGGGCCTCTGCAGGCCCCTCCCAGCTCCAGAACTCCCTGAGGGGTCAGCCCAGACCTCTGCTGTGACTGCATCACATTTTAATCTCTCCCTCCCCTTCCTCCTTCTCCTCTCAGCACAGGTGTTGCTCCTGAGAACATGCTCCCATAAGCTTCCTGCATTTGTATGAGTCTCAAAGTCACTTTCCCAGGGGCCCTGACCTATGATAAGGAGAAATGGGAGAAATAGAAAGTTAAGTCTATTTTATTTATATATTAATTTCAGGGAGAGGAAGGGAAAGGGAGAGAGAGATAGAACATCAATGATGAGAGAGAATCATTGATCGGATGCCTCCTGCACACCCCCTACTGGGGATCAAGCCCATAACCAGGGCATGGTGCCCTTGACCGGAATCAAGCCATTAACTCCCAGTTCATAGTTTGATGCTCAATCATGAGCTACACCAGTCAAGTGAAAGTTAAGTGTATTATTATTTACACTTAAGAGAGTGAAAACCTTCTGTTCTGTCTACTAAATCCATTAATTAATTAGATCAACTATTACTTCAACCTGGTTTCCTAATGAACCCCTGAATTTAGCCTGACAAATTAATAAATAGGCCACTCATTGGCGCTTCCTGTTCTGTTCTGTCAGTCTTGATTCAAGTCTTTGGTTGCAGACAGACTACACACAAATTGGGGCAAATGTGGCCAGGTGCTGACATTTGAGATTCACAGTGCAATGTCTTTGTTGTTACAAAGAGTGTTATTGCAAGACTAGGAAGACTAAATCACATGTTCAAATATTATTGCTATCTTATTGGTCCTATTCTGTCACTAAAATACTTCAGAGCTAACTCTGGTCTGGAGGCACACAAAATGAATTGATTCCTTAGAGGTAAATGGTGCTGGCAAAGTTCCTTTCTGCTGCATGAAGCTAAACAGAGAGAAGATATTAATGAGATGGAATAGGATAAAGTAGTAGAGGAGCTATAATTTGTAGGCCTGGTAAAATGGTAACTTAGATAAAAATGTAGGAGACAAATTTTGAGTCTAGGCTATTTCCCCAGAAAAACATAACAATTTATATAGTCAATTTTCAATTATCTGCCTAAGAAAAAAAAATAGCAATAATGGCAATTATCCAAAAGAGTGGATCGTGAACAAATTCATTTCTAGTTGACTTTGAAATATTGTTTTATATTCTAATGTGGATGCATTTTATATTTTGGAACGTTGAAATGCCTCTAACTTAAATCCTGGAGTTACACTTTAGAATCAGACTGAAGAAAGTGGCTTACATGTTTCATCTTTGCTCATATAATACATTGGAGGCCCAGTGCACGAATTTCGTGCACTGGAGTAGGGGTGTCCCTCAGCCCAACCTGCAACCTCTCCAATCTGGGACCCCTCAGGGGATGTCCAACTGCCTGTTTAGGCCCGATCCCACTAAACAGGCAGTCAGACATCCCTTTCACAATCCAGGACTGCTGGCTCCCAACTGCTCGCCTGCCTACCTGATTGCCCCTAACCGCTTCTGCCTGCCAGCCTGATCACGCCCTAACCACTCCCCTGCCAGCCTGATCGACGCCTAACTGCTTCCCTGCCAGCCCAATTGTCCCCAACTGCTCTCCCCTGACAACCCGGACACCCCCAAATGCCCTCCCCTGCATATTCCCTCTTTATTAGATAGGGCTTTTTCTTTAACATATTGGACAGCCCTAACTGGTTTGGCTAGGTAGATGGAGCATCGGCCTGCAGACTCAAGGGTCACAGGTTTGATTCCAGTCAAGGGCATGTACCTTGGTTGGGGGCACATACCCAGTGGGGAGTGTGCAGGAGGCAGCTGATCGATGTTTCTCTCTCATAGATGTTTCTAGCTCTCTAGCCCTTTCCCTTCCTCTCTGTAAAAAAATCAATAAAATATATATTTTTTAAAAAAGAAACATTTAAGATTCCTCCATATCTGCCTGGCTGGTGTGACTCAGTGGTTGAGACCCCAGGCTGCCGCAGCTGGAAGGGGATCGCACCTTGGGGGTGGCTGAGACCCCAGCCCAGGCTGCTGCCACTGGCAGGAGATCGCGCCTTGGGGGTGTGGTGCTCCTGCCAGGCTGAGACTCCAGCCCAGGCTGCCGGCGCTGGCAGGGGATCGCACCGTGGGGGAGCGGAGAGACCCCAGCCCAGGCTGCTGCCACTTGCAGGAGATTGCGCCTTGGGGGTGTGGTGCTCCTGCCAGGCTGAGACTCCAGTCCAGGCTGCCGGCGCTGGCAGGGGATCGCACCGTGGGGGAGCGGAGAGACCCCAGCCCAGGCTGCTGCCACTGGCAGGAGATTGCGCCTTGGGGGTGTGGTGCTCCTGCCAGGCTGAGACTCCAGCCCAGACTGCCGACGCTGGCAGGGGATCGCACCATCAGGGAGTGGAGAGACCCCAGCCCAGGCTGCCTGCACTGGGAGGGGATCACACCATGGGGTTGCGGCACCCCTGCCAGCCTGAGACCCCAGCCCAGGCTGCCAGCGCTGGCAGGGGATTGCGCTGTGGGGAGTGAATTTGTTTTTGTTTTTATAAGGGGTCAGGAGGGCCTCTGGGCAGCATTCCGCCAGGCCGCTTACTCTGCAGGCTCTCAGCGGCAGCCCTCCCTGAGACTGGGGGACTCCAGCGGGGCTGAGAGGACTGGGCGCTGCCATCTTGTTGCAGAGTGGTGGTTAATTTGCATATTACTCTTTTATTAGATAGAATTCCTGCTGTTTATATTACTGCTGAGGTATCATAACCTCTTAGGATAATGTTAAATTCATCCTAAAGGAGGGGAAATTTGTATCTATATGTTTCCTAGTTTATATTTTCGTAGCACTGATGATAAGTAAATACTTATTTGGTTGAAAGGATACCCTGCTTCCATCACTTTGCCTGGTTAAAGTTAATTTTTAAAATATTTTGTGTCAAAAAAAATTTTAAATGAGTGGTCAAGGTAAAGAGTTATGTCTAAGTAAGATATGAGATGTTTAAAATGAAATATCTGCCCATGGAAAATTGAGTTGTCTATATTTACATTTGTAAACATTTTCCACATGTATTTTGGCCCTGGTTTGGTTATTTTCATTCAGTAAATGCTAATATGTATAACATGTTATAACAACACCTGGCATAGGGCCTGGCTCATGTTAGTAATCAGTAACTGCTTATTTCCTTCATTACTTGCATCCTTCCTTTCCTTCATTCAATAGTTTTGTATAAAATGGTTCAAATTAATGCTTCATACACTTTACTAAATGTCTACATTTTATCCCACCCTTTCTTTGTATAGAAAATTTTATAAAAGCAAAAATTAGCCCAACCAGCATAGCTCAGTTGTTGAGCTTCAACCTATGAACCAGGAGGTCATGGTTTGATTCCCGGTCAGGGCACATGCCCGGGTTGTGGGCTTGATCCCCAGTGTGGGGCGTGCAGGAGGCAACTGGTCAATGATTCCCTCCCATCATTGATGTTTCTATCTTTCTCTCTCTCTCCCTTCCTTTCTGAAATCAATAAAAATATATATATACTTTAAAAGCAAAAACTTAAAAATATATATATATGCTAGAGTAATATATTCCTGGTGTTATTTTGCCTGTGTCAACATTCAATTCTAAAAGCTACCTCTATAGAAATTGATTGATCAATATTAAGCAAATAATTTATTAAGTGCCATAGCATTTTAAAGAATGAGGACTTATGCCGACTAAAAATTGACCACATGCTCTCCTGTCTTATTCTTAGTCATGTGGCACACTCCCATTCTAGAACAGTAAATTTTTTTCCATAAGCAGAAGATTCTCAAGCATGCAGTGTCTTTGATTGTTTGCTTTGGGACTCTTTTTAGTGTTTGACTTGATAAGTATTTGTTGTTTGACCAAAGTTGATTCTCTCCCCATTTAAAGATCCAGTTGGCTTCTAACCTGACCAAATCCAGACAGTCTGAGAGTGGTCATAAGTAAAAGTGAAGGTCTTAAGTTAAAGGGAAGATACTCATGTCTAAAATACCCAGTTCTACCACAGATTAGCTAAGTGTCTTTGCCCAAGTGGCTTCAGCCCTCCGGACCCCTTTCATCATTTTGAAATTATAGACATTGCCCTAGATCTTAAGTCACAACTGGCTACCCAGGAGCTAATTCTGACCCTCAGGTATGCTTTCACTTTACCCTTGTTTGACCCACACAACGTTTCTTTTTGTTTAATTGAATTCTAAATATAAATTCAAGAGGTTTCACATAAAAATCTGTATTTCTCTCTTCCTTGAAAGTGTGCAGTAGTGGCATTATTGAGTTTGTTTTTCCTTGTGGCATCAATGAAAACCATCAGCTAGACATGAGCAGTGCTGCCCCCTTCAGGTGGGACATGAACTCACTAGTTCACCACAGGCCTACTCTCCCCTATTGTCTCACACTCCGTCCACTCCCTCATTTAACCTACTTGTCTGGTCTTGTAGGCATATGGGTTTGCAATTCTAGGACCAGCTCGGACCCTCATTTGTTCATTTATTTATTCTTTTTCATTTGACCAACCTCTGTTCAGTGTTTACCCACATGCCATTCTGTGTACTGTACTTACAGACTTAATGTGTCTAGTTTTTAAAAAAGTGACAGATTATTCAGTCTTGATTTCTCAGAGCCTGATTAATTTTCTTGTTTATAAAGTTCTTCCTTTTCTTGTTATCCGCATAGGATTCTGCAGTTTTCAATCAGCAGCTTCTCCTGGCACGGCCATTGCAGATGTCCTCATCACAGGTGGAGACCATGCTTTGTGCCCTGCACCTATGGTAAGAAGAACACAGCACGCTTGGCCCAACAGGTAGGAGAAGGACACACTGTTCCATTATGTAGGCCATCACTTTGGAAAATTAACAGCAATTCTATAAAATCAGAAATCAGCATCTAAGCACTAATGAGAAGAGAGAAAAGTTTAGTGTTTTTCTTTTATGAATGTTTACCTGCTATAATATGTACAAGCGCCCTTGCCATAGAAGGAAAAAAATAGCAAAAAAAAGTCCTTTTTTAAAATTTATATTTTAATATTCAAAATTCATATTTATATCTATGAACCTTTAGTGGTGGCCTCTTTTAAGATTAAATATTAGGGAACTAAACACATGCCTTAAGTGACCTGAGACATCATCTATTTAAAAACCCATTTCTCCAAGGCCACAGCTAATTGATTCTTGAAACTTCTTTGCTGAAATAACCTTGTCTCATGGGCAATTGTACTTCAATTATTTCTTATTTCACTGGAAAATAATAGTGCTTTATATAGAAAATGGTGGTAGAGTTATAAAGAAGTATCTAAAATAACAAGCAATCATTTAAAATGTTTTTAAACTGATTTTTAAAAGCAAGAGAAATACTCAGAATATTCCTTTATATACTGACTAGAGGCCCGGTGCATGAAATTCGTGCACGGAGGGTGGGGGCGTGTCCCTCAGCCCAGCCTGCACCCTCTCCAATCTGGGACCCCTCTCACAATCCAGGACTGCTGGCTCCCAACTGATCACCTGCCTGCCTTCCTGATTGCCCCTAACCGCTTCTGCCTGCCAGCCTGATCACCCCCTAACCATTCTGCTGCCAGCCTGATTGATGCCTAACTGCTCCCCAGCCAGCCTGTTTGCCCCCAACTTCCCTCCTCTGCCGGCCTGGTCACCCCTAACTGCCCTCCCCTGCAGGATTGATCGCCTCCAACTGCCCTCCCTTTCAGGCCTGTTGCCTCCCAACTGCCCTCCCCTGCTGGCCATCTTGTGGTGACCATCTTATGTCCACATGGGGGCAGGATCTTTGACCACATGGGGGCAGCTATATTGTGTGTTGCTGTGATGGCCAATCTGCATATTACTCTTTTATTAGATAGGATAGAGGCCTGGTGCATGGGTGGGGGCTGACTGGTTTGCCCTGAAGGGTGGGGGTTTCCTTGGGGCATGGGGCGGCCTGAGCGAGGGACCTGTGGTGGTTTGCAGGCTGGCCATGCCCTCTGGCGACCCAAGAGGAGGCCCTGGTATCTGGAATTTATTTACCTTCTACAATTGAAACTTTGTAGCCTGGAGCAAAGCCAAGCCTGCTGCTCGCTCCGTGGCCAGCAGCGATTTCTGTTGGAGTTAATCCACCTTCTATAATTGAAACTTTGTAGCCTTGAGTGGAGGCTTAGGCCGGCAACAGGAGGCGTGGAAAGCTTGGCTTCTTTTGTTACCACGGAAACCCTCCTGCTCTCAGTGGCTGTAGCCATCTTGGTTGGGTTATTTACATATTTGCTCCTGATAGGCTGGTGGGCGTGGCTTGGCTGGTGGGCGTGGCTTATGCATAGTGAATGTGCGGTCAATTTGCATATTACTCTATTATTAGGTAGGATTGCCCTAAATAGCATCATAACTTTGTAAAAATGATCGCAGATTTCTCATTTTGTGACTCAAGAAAAGAAGTACCAAATGGGCAAGAAGAGACTTGAATCTCATTTTTTATCTCCAATCATCATCACCTCTGTGATTTGGGCCAGTAACTTAATCTCTTTAAACTTCAGTTTTTGCCCATACAAGGAGACAGTTATTTCAGAGTGCCCTTCTAAATACCAGGCTCAGTTTGACAATGAAGTACATCTGTTAGTGGTGGGTGAGAGGGTAGCTCTAAGCTAATTCCCTATAAGCTAATTTGCTGAAAGTAAATTCAGGAAAATGCCAATTCACCAAATTTGTTTATTCTGTTCATTATTTACAATGTGTACAGCGATTTGCCTTGGCTGTGTTGGCTTTCACTGCCTTTGGAGATTTCTGTGAGGTTTTAGTTGATAGTTTTCCAATTTGCTTCAGAGCAGCATTTGAAGGAATGCCCAGCCTGTCTTAGCTTTAGTCCCTGCCATTGTGTGTAAGGTCTTCTGATAAGGAGCCATGGAGAGGTGGCACCACACAGCCAGAAAGGATGTGAGACTATCACTAGGAAGAATTTCCAAATTCAAGACAAATATATCACTACTTAAATATATTAGGCAGACTGACCAGTTTTGATAACTGTGTCATAGAATTAGTGTGCTGGCATGGTCCTTCCTCTTAGGGATCTTCTGGTTCAACTAGAGGCCCCATGTACAAAATTCATGCACTTGGGGTGGGGGTCCCTCAGTTTGGCCTGCACTGTCTCACAGTCTGGGAGCGGGCCTAAGCTGTCAGTCGGACATCCTTAGCGCTGCTGTGGAGGTGGGAGAGGCTCCCGCCACTGTGGCTGCGCTTGCCAGCAGTGAGCTAGGCTTCTGGCTGAGAGGCACTCCCCCTGTGGGAGCACACTGGCCACCAGGGGGAAGCTCCTGCATTGAGCATCGGCCCCCTGGTGGTCAGTGGACATCATAGCAACCAGTTGTTCCACTGTTTGGTCAATTTGAATATTAGCCTTTTATTATATAGGATGATCTTTGGTTGATTACCTCTCACCCTAGATTAAGGGATGTGGGAGGTTGACCAGCTGGAGCGAGACTGCGGGAGGGCTTCAGGGCATGTCCGTCCCATCTCTCTCAGTCCTGATCGGCCGGACCCCAGCAGCAAGCTAACCTACAATTTGTACAGCAATTTGCATTGGCTGTGTTGGCTACGGGTCAGAGTGTCTGCCCCCTAGTGGTCAGTGCACATCATAGTGAGCGGTTGAGTGGCCTTAGCATATCATTAGCATATTACACTTTGATTGGTTGAATGGATGACTGGAGGACAGGACACTTAGCATATTAGGCTTTTATTATATAAATTAGTGGAAACAGACTGAAAACAAAACATTATTTATTAAGTAAATAATGCAATTACAAATTGTGATAAGCACTATGAAAAATACAAAAGGGGAGCTAAGGCAGTGAAGAGCTAGAACCTACTTCCAAAAGGTTGGTCAGAGGAGCTGTGAGAGTCAAGAGTCTATTCCCCTCCCTTTCCAAGCACATGATAGGATTGCTTTGCCTTGGTCTCCCTGAGTTTTCACAGGGCCTTGGGATGTGGTCTGGCCAATGTGTTGTGCTTCAAAACGACTTGTGCCATTTCCTTGATGGAGCACTTAATTGTTGCTCCAGCTCCCTGTGGCATTCTGACTGGGGGTGTGGTCAAGACATGGTTGCTCCCTTAGCCTGGAACTTGGTGTGGCTTCAAAGAACAGAGACCCCTCAGCCAACCAACTTTAAACATGTAGCAAGAGAAAACAACAACAGACTTTAAATGCCTCGAGCCACTGAGATATGGAAGCTATTTGTTAATGCAGCTTAATGGAGATAATCCTGACTATTACCAGAGGCCTCAGTGAAGAGGCAGAGGGATGATTTATAGAGACTTGAAGACAAGAGGCTTTGCACTTGACTGCTTCCCAGAACTGAAAGAAGGCCAACATGGCTGGATTACAGTAAATCAGGGAAAAGCAGCAAATAATCTTTAGAGTTCCTTCTACCCTCTCATGTCTTTCCTGTTCTGGCTCCGAGGCTGTTCTGATGTTTATATTCTTGGCAATGCTTTCACACAGATTAAGTAGCTTGACTCTAAATACCTTTGATTTGTTTACATACATCAAACTCTCACATTTTATCTCCTGCCTCTGGATTATGATCATTTTTATTTTTATCAAGAACTTTGCATGGGGGCCATTGATATGATAATGAAATCTTTATGCCTCCTCAGAAGCCGAGGGCCTCTATCCTTTCAGTCAATACTGAGACACACTTGAGTGTATGACTATTCATAGCTGAGCTGAGGCTTGGGATGGGCTGCAGTTTTGCGTTTTGCAATTGAATAATATGTACTATTGTGCAATTTCTAAGCTCTCGGGTTTTCGTATCAATTTCTAATATTCTGGCAACAGAATGTAGGGAAAAGCCCAAACCTATATGGGACTCATCATAGCCCCTTTGAATATATATGTAGGAGCGTTTGCCTTTTGCACTGGAGGTCTTGTTTGAAAACAAAACAAAAACCCCCTAGCAAAAAAGCAAATTGCTGGAGATGCAGTTTATCTTCTTTGGAAGAAAAGAAGAGCTGAGTCAGTCCTCCTTGGATTTGACAACTAAGGTATTTCTTTATCCCCACACCACTCAGAGAGAGCCACTGATATTATAACTGCCTTTATTGAAGTTTGGTAGACTTAGAGGAAGTACATCCATTTGATATTACAGTCATTCTTATACCGTTCTTAAAGTCTTAAGGACTTTTATTGAGGTGAATGAAATCCTGCTTAAGAAAAATAAAGTAGGAGAGGGAAATGGGTCTAAAATTTAAAAATGGCTCTTTAATATAGTTCAGGTTCAGTGCTAAGTGCTTTTGTCACTGGAAAGGGACGGGGCCGAGGTGGATCTGTCCCAGCACGGCTTGGAATGTGTGAGTTCTTGAAATTCATGCAAAAAAGAATTTAAGACAGGAGTTCAGGTAATTTTGAGAGTATGTTTATTAAAGCTGAGGACAGTGAAACGAAGGAAGGGCTAAGATAGAAGAAGCAAGCTCACGCCAACAGAGGCGAGCTAGGCTGGGCTTATAGAGACAGAAGTGAGCTGAGGCGCTTCTGGCTTACTGAGAAGTTAGGCAAGAGAAGGGCTCTTGGAGCTTAAGGGAAAGAAAGTAAAAGTTCACACCTGAGGAAAGGGAGGCACAGATATGCTCAAGGGAGAGTGCTCACTGGGTGCTTTGTCTTGAGGGCTTTTATCTGTTTTCTAAAGGCGGGAATTTTAGGGGAGGATCACAACCGAATATTCATCAGCTTTCCAGGCGTGATGCATCAAAATGAGCACATGGCGGAGTTTGGGATCATTTCTGGTCAGCTTCACCTCCATCTTGGATTTGTCTGGCTAAAATGGGTGCTTTTGTTATTGATTCCCCTGCCTTTATCCATTCCTGGGTTTAGCTGGCACTAATGGCACCAACTGGGCCTCTGCTATCCATCTCCCAGACTAGGGTGACTTAAGCTCCCTGCTCTCTGGTTGGGGAGGAGAGATGTAAACCATCTGCTCCTGTGTCCTCGGTTAGGGAGGACAGGGTTTTGTGATTTATTAGCTGGCTACTAATTGCTCGGGCATTTGTTTAACTATTTTGTCTCCATTTCCCTCCTTCCACTTGTCAAGGAATTGCCCTAGCTTCTTCATAGGTGCCATTATCCCCTGCAGAGGAGGAAGCAGCCCAGAGCGGTTGTGATCTCCCAGGCAATAAGTAGCAGAGCAAAGAAGGGACCGAGGCCTCCTCCCTGTAGAAGCTCCTGCTCTTTCCTCTATGCCGCTTAGACTAGAGTGTGTTTCCTATACCATCACCACAGTCAAATCCAAAGTGGCCAAGGCCTGCAATTCTAAAATCACCAGAGTTGTCCTCTAAAAGATAAACACTGGGCCACTCTTGATTTATTACGTATCTAGATTCAAAAGAGCCTCTAAACAGGGCTTGTTGTAATAACTGTGCTTTGCTAATTGTACATCTTCCCTTTGTTCAGCCTCATCCTGGATAATTAGCACAGTCTTGAAAGCAGAAGTTTTCCATGACATTAAAATTCTTACACAGCACACCCTCTAATTATTTCATATTTCCACATTAGGGACTAAGATACTCAGGGGAGGGGGTAATTCTATTTGTTATTTAATTACTTATAGAAGGAGTTCAGGAAGAGAGATGATTAAAATAATTTGAACTTGATGCTAAGATATGTAACTATGGACCAAGGCACAAGCATACATTTTTCTCACACCCTCACTCCCTCCTGACTTTGGACCTCAGCATTTTTGACCCTGGTCTTAGTGATGCCTGTTCGGATCTGTTTCTATCAAGGACTTACCTATCCTGCAAGAATCCCGGAAACCCGCTCCTCTACAGGCCTTTCCAAATGGCCACCGTTAAAATTAAGCTCCATCTCCCCATGCTCCAGGGCACTGTGGGCTAATCTTAAAGCATCTCCCTGCTTTGCATTACAGGGATGGGAGTTGGGGCAGAGATGCCTGGTGACTCGCTCACATGTGTTTTCTCTCTTTTCTTTCTGAGCATATGACTAGACAGCATTTACTTTCTTCCTTTGAGTTGGTTGTGACCACATGATGATTTCTGGCAATGGAATATGAGTGGACATGACCTGCTTCATTTTGGGGCCAGGATTTTTAGGAAGTAGGATTCCCTTCTCCATACTTGCTGTCCTCTGCTGCCTTCTCTGTGAGAGAACCCTGAGGCCCTAGGGATGGAGGGAACCTGGGCTCCTGGCAGAGCAGGAACGCCACCATTAGGTTGTCACACAAATAAGAAATAACTGTCTGTTTTGTTAAGCTCGGATATTTAGGGTTTATTCCTTACAGCTGCTAGTGTGGATTTATCTACCACAGCTCGTGCATGTTTGTAAGTGTGTGTCTGTGTGAGTGTGACTCCTATTTTAGAAGTCTCAAAAGAACTGGTACAAAAAATATTATCCTTCACTGTGAGCAAAATTAAACTAAATTGCTGCTTCATTTAGAAATGGAGCAGATGGTCATCAAAACGAAGAGTGGAGGGTACTCTAACATCTTTGGTACAGGAAATGCCATTTTCTCATTTGCAAGTAACTGTCCAGAATTTGTAAATAATCTCATAGGCGACTAATTTAGAGTAGGAAATGAAAGGGGTACCCAGTTATTTTCAATATTAAAATGTGTTCTAGTTCATTACTCATTCAAATTTTCATCATTATTTCAATCAACAAGTAGGTTTTGAGCACACTCTACAGCACCTCGAACAGTGCTGACCAGTAACCTACCTGGCCCAGCTCACTCCAAATACACATTCCAGCTACCGAGTCATCACATTACTACATGTGCACTGACCTTCCCACCCAGGTTCTCAGGTTCCTCACCTGTAAAAAAAATAACAATATTACCAACTTCTCAGATTCGTTTTTCGTTTTAGTTAGATAATCTATATATATAAAAGCCTAACATGCAAAGTGTCCCCACAGAAGTTCGACTGACCTGGAGTTCGATTGCTTGCTATGATGTGCGTTGACCACCAGGGGGCGGCACGGAACAAAGGAAGGCCCTGGCCAGCAGCCAGGGAAGAGAGGCCCCGGCTGGCAGCCGGCAGCCACTAGGGACACTACCCATGCACAAATTTCGTGCACTGGGCCTCTAGTATCTATATAATGATTGTAAAATATTTAGCACTGTGCTTGATACTTGAACTTCATAAGCACTTAATAAATTGTATCCCTGATTCATATTCATTTAGGTAAATACTATGGGATTGTATAACAAAGGAATCTGACTAGACTGAGAGAGGGATGTGTGGAACACAACAGTTTCCTCCTTGAAGTGACTCATGATATAAGAGTTGAGATGTTGAGAATAAGTCTCTATATTAAAAAAAAGTACAGTATGTGCAAAGGACCAGGGATTTGGGGAAGCATTTTCAAGAAACTGAAAATGAAAGTTAGGTGTATTATAGAAAGCAAAAAAAAAAAAAAATTGCTACTGAATGAGACCATGCAGGGCCTTGGGAACCACCATGCAGACATGCTAAGAATTTAGCCTTCTTCCTGAGCACAATAGAAAGTCATTGAATCATTTCAAACAGGTAGTGACACAGAATGATAGGATCAGCCTTTTTTGCTTTTTTTTAAAGATTGCTGTGGCTGGAGAGTGAAGGGAAAAGATTGAAGGGGAAACAGAATGGGCAACCAGTCCACTTTAAAAGTTACCATAGAAGTCAAGACAAGATGCACTTGTAGGTTGAATAAGGTGGTGGTAGTGGAGATGGAGAGAATAAAAAGATCCAAGGAATTTCTGCCATGACATTGGCAGGACATGGTGATGGGTTAAGTGGGGAGATAAGGTAGAGAGATCTGTTAGCAATGGTTGTTGGTCTTTTAGATAGACACAGGTACATATCACAGAGAGAAAACCCCGAAAAAGAATCAGGGTTTCAGGATCATGAATTTACTTTTGTACATGCTGCATTCAGGTGCCCCTCAGATATCGAAGAGCACATGTGCAGTACACAGGTAGATAGAGCTCCCTACATACATCTGAGCTAGAGTATAAATTTAGAAATGATTGGCATATGGACAGTTACTGAGGCCATGGGCAGGAAAGATTTGCATAGAACACAAGCAAAATTTAGACTGAGAAGAAAAAAGGGCCTAGGACCTAACTCGGAGGAACTCGTTAGCAAAGGACTGTATTCGTCAGGGTTCTCAAGACAAACAGAACCGACGGGATGTGCATATATAAGAGGCATTTTATTTTAAGGAGTGACTCACAATTGTTCAGGCCTGACCAGTCCAGCTGGCAGGCCGAAGCCTCCGTACTACTTTGGCACATAGTAGGGGTTGTAGCTGGGGTCTGAAGGCAGTCTGCTCCAGGAAGATCAGCCTTTTGTTCTATTCTAATTGGATGAGGCCCACCAATATTGTGGAAAGCAATCTGCTTGACTCAGAGTCCACGAATGAAATGTAAATCTCATCTAAACAGACCCTCCCAGAAACATCCAGAATGTTTGACCGAATACCCAAGCACCTTGTCCCAGTCACATTGACCCGTGAAACTAACCATCACAAAGACAAAAGGCGAATCAGAAATGGTGACTGTTTCCCAGGCACTGTACTAGGTGCTAGGGAGACAATCTCTACCATGGTTTACAGGGTGAGCCTGGGAGTCAGACAGCTTGGGTTTGAATCCTGACTTTGCCACTTATTTGCTCTGCTCACTTACTTAAGCAGATGGTTCAATGGCTCCATGTCTCATCTTTAAAATGGGCATAGAATTTCCTTGCTCTGATGGTTGTAAAAACTAAAATAGTTAATGAACAGCAAGGGCCCAGAACACTGACTGAACAGAATAAGTGTTCAATAATTTTTTAATATATTTTTTAATATATATGTTTTTTATTGATTTCAGAGAGGAAGGGAGAGGGAGAGATAGAAATATCAATGATGAGAGAGAATCATTGATCAGCTGCCTCCTGCACGATCCCGAGGTTGGGATCAAGCTCACAACCTGGGCATATGCCCTGACCCGGAATTGAACCACGATCTCCTGGTTCATAAGTCGATACTCAACCACTGTGACACACCAGCCCGGCTGTTTTTTTTAATTTTTTGCCCTACTATGTGCCAAAGTAGTTTGTACAGAGATAGGCAGCCAGTGGAAGATAATTCTCTTTGCTAATTTCATTGTTAATTTCATTGTTATCATATTCAGACACCAAAATAATTTTCTCCTTTTCATTTTCACTTCTGAAAGGGGGTCCTCCTCTTTCTCTGCCCCACTCAGGAAAGCTGTTTAGAAAGTGCACTGCCCTTCACTCCAGCCCCTGTAACAATTGAAGAATCGTTGGTGCATTTGCTCCTTCATCTGTGCTGGGCTTGGGCAGGGGTAGGGTGAGAGGCCTGTGCAATAGCACTTGGAGTCACTCTATAATCTCTTTGCTGAGGTGTTGAATGAATTAGCCAGCTGGCACTTTGTTTTACTTTTATTTTTTTAAATGAAACACTGATCTTGGGCCATGACAAATGCAGTGCTAATTTTTGGAATGTTTTCCCTCTGATTTCTTCTCTTTCAGTCCTACAAGCTGAGGCATCTGTTTAGGCACGGTCTCTTTTTCATTTAGCTAGCGATGGCGGGGGGGGCCGGGGGGGGGGGGCGGGGAGGGGGCATGCAGTTTCTCTCCAGGTGGAGTTTTCTTGACATTGTTCAGCTGGACAGTGTAGTTCCTACATTCCTCAAGTGGCCTTGGTCACACAGCTGGGAATAGGCTGTCACTTGACTGGCAGTCCTGTGCACCGCCCATTCTACCACTCTGCCCAGCAGGGCTCCCAGCATGCTCCTCTCCTGCCTGAAAGCCAGCATCTGGCAGGGTTTCCCCTTGGGCCTCCAGAACCCTGGGGAGATAAACAGGCAGGAAGGGCAGAAGCCAGGGTGCTAAGGTCTCTGACGAGCAGCTGAAGCCGAGCTGGGGCAGAGGAGAGACAAAAGATATGGGGGTGGGCTCCAGCCCCTTCACTCTAGCTCAGTGACCTGTTGTCTTTCTGTGTCCCTGAGGAGGTCTCTGAGTCCCAAACCCTCAAAGAAAACTGACAGACGCCCTGTCAGGAGTTAGGTGAGGGTAAGGGAATGAGGCTCAAAGAAGGGATGAGGGGAGACTTGGGGATGCCTATAACACACATCGTTGTTTCTCTCTCTCTCCCTCTCCCTTCCTCTCTCTCTAAAACTCAATTTAAAAATATATTTTTTAAAGAAAGTAAACCCGAAGGCAACTGAATAAAATCAGTGTTTTTATAAAGAAAATTAGAATCTGATCTAATTTTAAAAATTGCAGCCCAGCAATGGACAGCCTTTGCTGACTGCTCACTATGTGCTAAGCCTGTGCCATGAGCTTTGCACAGATGAATCTATTTGAGTGAGAACAACCCTGTGCAGTTGGTTATAGAGGATCTTCATTACACAGATTAGGCAACAAAAGCCTGTAGAGGTTACAACATTTCCAAGACTAACACATGTCCAGGACTGTAGCCCAGGTCTTTACAGTTATGCTCTCCCGTCTCCAAAATCATTATTTTCAAATGTCAGTACTTGGTGACTGTTATTATAAATCTCCTGATATCCCTCACAACTGACTGACAGTCTACATATTATAACATAGAGAACTAAAAAACAAAACAAACAAAAACAGCGCTGCTATTTTAAAACTAGATTTTGCTCCATGGTTTGAACACAGTTCATATGTATTTCAGTCGCTTTGAATCTTAAGAAGGCAATAAGGCAACCACCATCTTTTATTGAGTATATATTATGTTCTACTCACTATGTCAGACATTTTACAAGAATTATTTCTAATATAGTAATATATTACTATTCTTCATTAGTTCTAACATTTTAATTAGTTTTTATATTAATTGACATATTTATAATTAACAGATATACAAACTGTTATGTATACTAGTAAAGCCAAGGCTTGTCCCACACATTGGTTTTATTTTTAGGCTCCGGGGGCCTCTAGTTTCCCCTTTTCCCGTATTTTGCAAGTCTCATTTGATGTCCTTCCTCCCCCTCTGTTGGCGTCCTTCATCAGCCTCATCTCCACTTCCCCTTCAGCTGAGACTAACGTGTTGGCTAATTAAGTAAGAGACCCTGATGAGACAGTTGGGGAAAGCAGTCCTCCGCCGTGTAGGAGGAAGGTAAGAGAACAGGACAGAAAATGTTAGCAAGGCAAGCTGGAGGAGGATAAGGATTCCACAGAGCAGGACAAACCTCAAGTAGCATAAACAAAGGAGACAGGAAAGTGGGCTGGGAGGTAGGGACAGTGCATAGTGGGGCAGCTGGTCTTTCAGCTGAGAAAATGGAAAGTAAAAACAGAAGAAGGGGTGACAAGCAACCACACAGTCTTTAGGGAGAGAGGGAAAGGGAAAGAAATCCCTAGAGAGCTCCGTTGATTTTTTTTTTTTTTTTTTACTATGAAAGAGAGCCACACAGAAAGAGAAAAAGCAGCTTTTCCCAGCTGAGCGCTGGCGTTTGTGTGGGAGTCCTGTTGACAGACAACCAGATCGCTTCTCTCTGTTGTTCTCCCCAATCACCACCTGCTTCGGGAAGTCATGCCCCACGTAAATGCCTTCCAGGACTTAGCAAAAGTGAATTCTCTGGAGCCCTTGCCACTTGAGCAGCCCCCTGAATGACAAGCCTCACTGAGGCCAGGCCTGTTCTCACAGACCAGGGAGAGGGGTCAGCAGCCGGCAGGCTGGTAGGTAAACATACCATAGTGCAGATTTGAATGAGAAAAAAAAACATTAAGCTCGAATCGGGCCGAGTAGGGATCAATTCATGCTAAAAATTAAAAAATAATAAGGTGTCAGAAAGAAAGTCAGAAAGGAATATCAAGGACATGTGCAAGTTGTTCCCAGTCTGCAGTAAAAGGCTGTCAAGACTTCAACTGAGGAAGTCGTGCCATCTTTTATCATTTTAACCATCAATAGCAATATGGGCACATAGTTCTGCATATTTGGAGATGATGGTACTAGTGATGATGAACCTGGATGTATATAGATTTAGTTGAAGAGACTGGGGCATGTCTGGCAGTCTCCTGTGTTGCACAAAGAACTGATTTCAAACTACAGCTGTTTTAAAATACATACTAACAAAACCGAGAGTCTGATGTAAAAACAAACAAGAGCTTCTTAATCTGTGTTTTCACAAACAAGTGATTCAATCACTTTGACTTTAAATTAACAAATCGAAAGGTCAGTCAATTTGTTTTAAAAAACATGCACAGTCTAATTGATTTGTTGACTAAAGCATTTGCTGGGAGAAGCAGCATGGGGTGGTAAGTGGCTCGGGAGTCAGGCAGCCTGGGCTCTGGTTTGGGCTTCACTCCACCACCCCTTTAGGAACCTGGGTAATGCCCTGCCAGTGTGGCTCCGTAGTTGAGCATCAACCCATGAACTAGGAGGTCATGGTTTTCTTCTGGGTCAGGGCACAAGTCCAGGTTGCAGGCTCAATCCCCAGAAGGGGGCGTGCAGGAGGCAGCCAATCAATGATTCTCTCTCATCATTGATGTTTTTATCTCTCCCTCTCCCTTCCTCTCTGAAATCAATAAAACATATTAAAAAACAAAAATGAACCTGGGTGACTTTAGACTCAGGACATGATACCCCTGTCCTAGATTCCAGTGATAATCAAATGAAATAACATGGAAATAAGAGTATACATTGAAAAGTTCTCTACAAAATTCAGTTATTACTATTGACAACTGTCACATAACCCCAAGGCCAAATATTCACCAACCCTTTGAAATACTGACACTATATTGGATACACTGAGTTGTGGGAATGGGAACTTTCTGTTGTTTGAAAACTTCAGTCCCTCTCCTATCTGCATGATACTTCCTAATAGTCCTCTATTATCAATTTAATTCAGCTCCACTAAAGATAATAAGCCAACGACTGCTATGGTTAATACACATTCTCCCTTAAATGAGGTGCATCTGCTGTGACATCTGTTTAAAACCCATGGAGAGGATTCAGTGTTCACAAGCAAATTGAGTAATTACTAGGTAATTACACTATAAATTGTGCAGTTATTGATTTGCTCTCAAAATTCATATCTTTTGGACACACTAAATATGAAAACCACCTGGTTCTTCCAAAATGTATGCATGTTCTTCAAATGATCGATATAAAGACTTGAGCTAAACACCTGTTGCCAACAAATTAGAGTATTCTCTCTAGAAGAGAGAAAATATTAAAGAAGGAAGGAATGAGAGTGTGGAATGGAGATATTAATTGAGTGAGAGAGTAAAAGGAGGGATATTTTAAAGGCGGATTATCTACGTGTTTTCTCAGTCATTTCATCAAACCGGTGAAATTGCTAAACCTGGCTGGCAGGAGAAATAACAGGAGGAAGAGGACTTAGTGATGGGGATTTCACCTGTTCCAAAAAGAGCCCATCATTCGTGATATTTGGACTTTGGGAAATGGTACCATGTGTAGAAAGCAAAGTAATTAATAATTCAAGAGATTGTATCCAATAGTACCTTATGACTGTATAGATTTATAGTGTTAAAAACCGAGATATCTAATATTTTGCTGTGTAGTTACAAAACATAGCTGTGTTGCTTCCTCTAAATTTGTTTTTAAAAAGCTAATCAACAAATATTTATCAACCATATATTATATGGTGTATAATGCATCCAAGGCTAGATATGTGGAGCAACACAGGAATGTAAATAAATAAGGCAGCATGGGGTAGTGGAAGGAAGGTTGACTTTGATCCTGGTTGACCTGTGTTTGAATCCTTGCTCTTCTGAATAGCTGTTGGATTGAGCCAATAAAGCTGCTGATATTCAACCATATTTAAGCTACATAAATGGCAATTTCATGTTGTTCAGTGAAAATGAATTTGGAAAAGTCTCTTTAATACTCTGGGCCTCAGCTTCCTCGTTGCTAAAAAGGAGGATGATTTTATGTTTGTAATGTTTATATACATACTTATTCTGATAGAAGGGATATAGAAACCTCCTACCCTGGGTCCTCCCAGACAATGCTAAACAACACCATTACTTTACAGATGGGAATGGGGGACAAAGGGAAGACAATGTGGTAAAAGTCAAAGCTGTCTATTGTATTATAAAAAATACAAGTTTCAGCCCTGGCCTGTGTGGCTCAGTTAGCTGAGGGTTGTCCCATGCGCCAAAAAGTTGCCAGTTTCATTCGCAGTCAGGCACAATCCCTGGTAGGGGATGTGCAAGAGGCGGCAGATCAATGCTTCCCGCTCACATCGGAGTTTCTCTCTCCCTCTCCCTTCCTCTTTCTCTCAAATCAATAAAAATATATTTTTTAAAAATACAAATTTCACTAAATAGTTAACATTAGGAATTTTATTAAAATGAGAGGAACCAGTTGTTAAAACAAAGGCATCTGCTGCTGCATAAACATTCCAACAGATATATGTCAAGTTTCTAAATCAAAAATTCTACAGTCAGCCTATTAAAATCAGTTATTCTGCAATTATAATAACATCAAATGGTTCAAATGTTTTAAAATATATTTTATTGGTTTTTACAGAGAGGAAGGGAGAAGGCTAGAGAGTTAAAAACACCAATGAGAGAGAAACATCAATCAGCTGTCTCTTGCACAACCCCTATGGGGATTGAGCCTGCAACCAAGGTGCATGCCCTTGACCAGAATCGAACCCAGGACCCTTTAGTCCACAGGCCTATGCTCTATCCACAGAGCCAAACCAGTTAGGGCCAAATGGTTCGATTTTAACATCACAGCCCTTTTCCAACATATATGTTCTGCAACAGTTTCAAAAGGTAAGTCCTATTTAGGGGTGGGATGCAATGTTTAAAAATATATCCAAACCTGCTGGAAACATTTACGTGGGTTCCTTTCTTTGGAGAGAGGAGCATTCCTTTCTTTGGGGAGAGAAGCAGCTGCACTCAGCAGCACCGGAGGCAGCAACAGGGAAGAGCCAGCACCATTAGTCAGTTTGCTAGGTGGAGTCAAGAAGCAAGTTCAGTGGGGCAGAAAGGTCTCTGTCTCTGTGGAGAATGTGAGGGGTTTAAGGGGCAGGCAGAGGGGTAATGCATAATTTCCCCTCCCCTCACCAAACATGCCTGTCTATCAGAGATGAATCAACACTGTGGATTATGCATTTTCCAAATGACAGTGGCAGTCTGGCACCTAATGCAGTCTCCTGCCAGAATTTAGATTCTCTCCCACTGAAAAATTAACTGCCCTCCTTCCCCTCCTTGGCTTCCTTGTCCTTGAAATGTGTACGTTCTCCAAACCCACAGCTCAGAGGTTAACCTACATGGCAGATGGTTGTGTGGCTCCTTACAGAGGTTATGAGCTCAAAACTCCCAGACGAGGAAATTAACAAAAACAAAAAATAGTGACACCAATGACTTACAAATCATACAGGGAGGATCTCAAGGAAATTCAGTGCCTTCAATGAAATTCAGAAAGATCCTGAAGATGTTTCATGCAGATGAGTCAGATGAACACCACTGTCCAAAAGAAGCTATTTCCTGGCTTGCTCATTGAACAGTGACCCTGGACAACCTTGGAACAGCTATGTGTGGTGTAAACTCTTCTATCATAGAAATGGGAAGGTCTAATATGGGGAAAGGAGAGCTGAAAGTTAATGATCCGTCCTCCCATATTTACTAGGAGACAGAATTGGTAGGGTTCCCACAAGTCCCAGGGTAAAACTGGAAGATAGGTGCTGAAATTTTAGGAATGTAGCTAGTCTGTACATGAAAAAATGACATCTGAAAGTGAACATGATCAGATCCCAGTACAAAGTCCCAAAGGAAATTCTGGGAACTCTCTTTCTATAGCTCCTAAGATACATTCCTGTTTAAGATGCGTTTTATCCCTGGAGCAGACGATTGTCTTTTAAACCATCTCTTAAAACTACTTCCAGCATTGAAATCTAGACTCTAAGGATGAAATCAGAGTTTTTTAATATGAACAAGCTCAGTGCTGGACTTCTGTATCAGTGAAGAATCGAACTCTATTGTAGAGTGGATTATTACCTAAAAAGAAAACTTTGCTGGACAAAATAGGGTGTGTTGGTCTCCATTAAACACACACACACACACACACACACACACACACACACAACACTCTGTAATGCAGGTCAGGACTCTGAAATAAAGAGAATCAGGTCAAGAAAGTGGTATTCTTGTGAGTCATAGGATCCTTAGACCTACTCGGATTAAGAGGAGCCTCCATTCCTGGCGACTTAGTTAGTGGCTGTAGCTGTTTTGTGCTTAAACACTTGTGCCCACTGTAGAAAACTTAAGCTTGAAGTCAATGAATAGATGGGACCCAAATGGAGCCTAGATTTTTCTTTATAAAAAAAGTCAGCCCTGGCCCAGCTCGTGTCACTCAGTGGTTGAGCATTGACCTAGGAACCAGGAGGTCACGGCCCAATCCTTGGTAGGGTGTGCAGGAGGCAACCGATCAATGATTCTCTCTCATCATTGAAGTTTCTATCTTTTTCTCTCTATTCCTTCCTCTCTAAAATCAATACTGTGAGTGTGTGTGTGTGTGTGTGTGTGTGTGTGTGTGTGTGTGTTTAAAAGTCAGCCCTGCCTGAGTAATGGTCTTCTTGGTGTGCATCCTTCGTGAAGGCATAATGTGGGAATATGGAGAAAGACCAGCTTACACTGGCTTGTCCATCCTTGCAAGGCACTGTTTTCCAGAGGATAACAAGTCTCTTAACATAATCAGAGACCCAAGTTCTAGCTCTAGATTCCACTGGTTCTTTTACTTTGGTTATAAATGGTTAATCTCTCTATAGATTTTCTCCCTGTAAACTATAGTAATGAAGTGCTCTCAACTAATCACGCTTATAAACACATTGAAATCTTGTTTATGCAAGCTAAGAAACTGCCACTTTCTCACAAACTGCCATTCCTTTCCCTGAGAATGTCAGCTCGATAAACAAACCCATGTGATACTAACTCCTTGAACAGCTTTTCTAAACAGCTACTCCAGCGCAGTCTCCTCCATCCAGGGTTACAACACCATGTGGATCTGCTCGAGGTCTTCCCCCTTCAGACAAGAAGGTTGGCTGGTGTTGTTCATTCACATCTGCCATTGATCACTGGGAGCCACTTGTCTGAATGGAAGCACAATATTTGAGATAATGCCTTTCTATGCTTTTAGGTAAGGAAGACAAATGGGGTTAAATCTCCAATTTGGCAAATTCCCCAGAGACATGGAGATTAATATGAATACTTTTTCACATCCTCCAATTGGCAAACCTGGCCACAGTGGCATTGCCACACTTGAAGCTTCTGCAAAATGTGCAAGTGAGCCCGGCCCGTGTTGCTCAGTGGTTGAACATCGACCTATGGACCAGGAGGTCATGGTTCAATTCCCGGTCAGGGCACATGTCTGGGTTGAGGGCTCCATCCCCAGCAGGGGGCCTGCAGGAGGCAGCTGATCAATGATTCTCTCTCATCATTGACGTTTCTATCTCTCATTCCCTCTCCTTTTCTCTCTGAAATCAATAAAAATATTATTTTTTAAATGTGCAAATGAAACATATCTGCCATCTAAGGAGGATCAAAGATCCAGTCCAGGCTTCCATTTTTCCAAATGGGATGAAAAGCAATGCCAGGCTATTTTTTAGCTGGCAGCCACTTAAGCCATGCTCCCTAACTAGGCAAGTAAAATGCCCCAAACAAAGACAAGAAATCCAAGTGATTACAATGAGTACAGATTTTGAGATTCTGTATTTGATGCCAAGAGAATACCCAGGGAGAAGGAAAAATATGGTAAACTGCAGGAAATAAGAATGGAAGGATAGTTTATTTAAGTAATTTTCCTTACTATAATGTTTCCTTTAAATATAATTGTCTTTTTTTGTGTGTGCTTGTTGTTGCTTAATTAAACACCAGAAACTGTTACATTGACTTGGTCCAGGTTTTTAAGACTTGAATAGTATGGGGTTTGGTGTTAAGTTTTAAAGAACCTGAAAAAAAAATCCACAAACACATTAAAATTTATTCCCAGAACTAGGCTATTATAAATATGCATATTATTACAAAAGTTACATTGTACAGAGAATAGTAAGGACTTGTTTTATGACATCTTCTTTAGGACAATAAAAGCCAATGGTCAGCCTGGCCTGTGTTGCTCAGTGGTTGAACATCGACCTGTGAACCAGAAGGTCACGGTTCGATTCCTGGTCAGGGCACATGCCCGGGTTTCAGTTGCAGTCTCGATCCCCAGTAGGGGGCTTGCAGGAAGTAGCCCTCAATGATTCTCTCTCCTCTTTGATGTTCCTATCTCTCCCTCTCCCTTGCTCTCTGAAGTCAATTTAAAAAAAAAAAAAAAACATATTGGAAAAAAAGAAGCCAGATTTTTTTTTAAAGCCAGCTGTCAAAACAAAATAAAAACACTTGAGATCTCCCCAGTTCTTTGCATTTAAGCCTGAATTGAAAGCTCCAGAGGGAAGGCCTAGCCACATTTCACTATCAGTGGTCGGCAAACTCATTAGTCAACAGAGCCAAATATCAACAGCACAACGATTGAAATTTCTTTTGAGAGCCGAAAACCGACTTCTGTGCATGGGCCACAAAGTTTCAATCGCACTGTACATGCGCGTCCGCACGTGGTATTTTGTGGAAGAGCCACACTCAAGGGGCCAAAGAGCCGCATGTGGCTCGCAAGCCGCAGTTTGCCGACCACTGCACTAACCCATGCTGATGCCCAGCCAGTAAGACTCCACTGCCCAGGCCATGTAACCCCAGCATGTCTTCCCAACACCTGTCTACACTGAGCAATGCATCTTCACGATGCCTCTTCCATACTTTTATGCCATTCTTCTCATTCCTTACAACACTGAATTGAATCAAACCGAAGGTGGCTACTCTCTAAACTTTAGCTCCTTAGGAACAGTATGTTATTCAACATTCTACCCCCAGGAACTAACAGGGCACCTGCATGTAGTAGAGACACCAATAGCATCCTTATTGATAATATATTGCATGAAAATGTTTAAATGCAGTTATAATTTTATTTAATTATTAAAAGTTGTAAGAATAGTATTTATTAATCAATAATGAAAGCAAGACTACTTTCCCAACATTTCTTTCATGTCGTTTTCATGAGTCTGAAGTTGGCACTCTTTCTGTCTTCCAGCGGAGGAAATGACTGCAGAACGGTGACACAGCTAGTAAATGGCAGAGTTTGGACTCAAGTTGTCTGACACCTCACAATACTGCCTCCTCCTTTTAACAAGGGCTTTTCAACATTACTGACAAACTCCAAAATCCTGGAATTAAAAAATAAAAGTTTGTAGCTGCACATTTTCATAAGCATTTGACTCATAGAGATTGTCAAGGTATTTCTAGGTTAATTTGACTTCCTTTGGATGAAGTATTACTTCAGGGTACTTTACAGTTAGGGAAACTAGAATGAAAGGCAATAATATCTTATCCTCACAAGACAACATGCCTGTTCTCGTGCCAGTACCAGGCTGTTTTGATTACAGTGGCTTTGTAGTATAGTTTGATATCTGGTATTGTGATTCCTCCAACTTTGTTCTTCTTTCTCAAGATTGCTGCAGCTATTCAGGGTGGGTTTTTTTTTTTTTTTGGCGGGGGGGGAGCATTCTATATAAATTTTTGGAGTGTTTGTTCTAGGTCTGTGAAATATGCCATTGGTATTTTAATAGGGATTGTATTGAATCTATAGATTGCTTTGGGTAGTATGGATATTTTAATGTTGATTCTACTGATCCATGAATACAGTATATTCTTCCACTTGTTTATATCTTCCTATATCTCTTTTTATCAACATCCTGTCATTTTCCGAGTACAGGTCTTTTAACCTCTTTGGTTAAGTTTATTCCTAAGTATCTTAAATTTTTTGTTACAATGGTAAATGGGATTTTTTAAAAATTTATCTTTCTGAGAGTTCATTATTGGTGTATAAAGATGCCATAGATTTCTGGATGTTAGTTTTGTATCCTGCTACATTGCCAAATTCATTTATTAAATCTAGTAGTTTTTTTATGGAGTCTTTAGGGTTTTCTATGTACAGTATCATGTCATCTGCGAATAATGACAACTTTACTCCCTCCTTTTCAATTTGGATGCCTTTTATTTTTTCTTCTTGTCTATTGCTATAGCTAGGACTTCCAGTACTATGGTGAACAAGAGTGGTGGAAGTGGGCATCCCTATCTTGTTCCTGTTCTTAAGGGACATGGTTTAAGTTTTTGCCTCTTGAGTCTGATGTTGGCTGTAGGTTTGTCATATAGGGCTTTTATTATGTTGAGGTATGTTCCCTCTATTCCCACTTTGCTGAAATTTTTTATCAAAAAAAAGTGTGTTGGATTTTGTCGAATGCTTTTTCTGCATCCATTATATGATCATGTGAATTTTGTCTTTCAATCTGTTTATGTGCTGTATCACATTTATTGATTTGCAAATATTGTGCCAGCCTTGCATCCCCGGAATAAATCCCACTTGGTCATGGTGTATGATCTTTTTTAATGTATTGCTGGATCCGATTTGCTAATATTTTGTTGAGGATTTTAGCATCTATGTTCATCAGGAATATTGGCCTGTAATTCTCTTTCTTTGTAGCATTTTTATCTGATTTTGGAATTAGGGAAATGCTGTCCCCATAGAACGAATTTGGAAGTGTTCCTCTTGAATTTTTTGGAATAGCTTAAGGAGGATTAGTGTTAGTTCTCCTTTGACTGTTTGGTAAAACTCCCCTGTGAAATGGACCAGACCAGGGCTGTTGTTTGCTGGGAGTTTTTTGGGTTTTTTTAAATTACTGCTTCAATTTCATCAGTAGTTATCAGCCTAGTCAGGTTTTCTGATTCTTCCTGATTGAATTTTTGAAGACTGTATTTTTCTAGGAATATGTCCATTTTGTCCAAGTTGTCTAGTTTGTTGGAATATAGTAGTTCATAGTATTTTTTTTTAATAATCTTTTGTATTTCTGTGGGGTTAGTTGTTACTTCATCTCTTTTGTTTCTGATTTTGTTTTTTTGGGTCCTCTCTCTGCTTCTTTGTGAGTCTGGCTACAGGTTCATCAATCTTGTTTATCTTTTCAAAGAACCAGCTCATGATTTTATTGATCTTTTGCATTGCTTTTTTAGTCTCTATGTAATTTATTTCTGCTCTGATCGTTATTATTTCCCTCCTTCTACTTACTTTGGGCTTTTCTTGTTCTCTTTCTAGTACTTTAAGTTGTAGAATTAGATAACTTATGAAAAGTTTTTCATGTTTTTTTGAGGAGGCCTGTAGTGTTATGAACTTTCCTCTCTGGACTGCTTTCACTATGTCCATAGATAGAGGAACCCATACGTAAGTTTCCAGGATGTTTTTTATTTCTTCTTTGATCTATTTGGTAACCTATTCATTGTTTAATAACATGCTATTTTGGCCTCCATGTGTTTGAATTGTAGTTGATTTCTAATTTCATGCCACTGTGATCTGAGAAGATGCTTGATATGATTTCAATCTTACAGAAACTTGAACTTGTAGAGACTCAGTTTGTGTCCTAACATGTGGTCTAACTTTGAAAAATGTCCCATGTGCACTTGAGAAGAATGTATATTCTGTAGCTTCGGGGTGAAATGTTCTCAAAATGCAAAATAATTCCATCTGATCTAGTGTGTTGTTTAGGATTGCTGTTTCCCTGTTGATTTTTTGTCTAGAAGATCTATCCATTGATGTCATTAGGGTGTTAAAGTCCCCTACCATGATTGTAATGCTGTCCATCTCTCCCTTAAAATCCTCCAGAAGTCTTTTTTATATATTTGAATGCTCCTGTATTGGATGCATATATGTTTACCAGAGTTACATCCTCTTGTTGAATTGATCCCTTTAATATTGTGAAGTGGCCTTCATTTTCTCTTGTTATATCCTTCACTTTGAAGTCTATTTTGTTAGTTATGAGTGTTGCTACTCCAGTTTTTTGTTGTTGTTTTTTTCATTTTCATTTACCTGGAAAAAAAAATTTCACCACTTCACTCTCTTTTGTTTTGAGGGTGGTTTCTTGTAGGCAGCATATATATGGGGTCATCTTTTCTTATCCATTTGGCTACCCCGTGTCTTTTGATTGGAGCATTTAAACCATTTACATTTAAGGTTATTTTTGACATGTACTTATTTGTTGCCATTTTTATTCCTTATGCCTGTGTTTACTGTCTTTCCTTGATATAGGACTCCTCCAGATGTTTTCTGTCCTTCTTTGATATAGGTCTCCTCCTCAGCTGGACCTCAGTTGGTAATTCTGGGTGTATGTTCAGTCTTTAATTTTATATCCAGTCTGGTCTTCACAAGAGGGTTGAATCAAAAGAACGCAACTGGTAAACTGTAAATCACTTAGTGGATACAGCTGTCCCTTTACTAAGTCAGTCTTTATTTAACTATTTTAAGCCCAGGGCACACGCTGTAGTGTAATAGGTACAGGGAATGTCCGACTCAAGTCTTTATTGGAGGTGGCTCATCAAACCAACTACTAGGATGTGCTGGTTTCAGCCTCCTAATAACTGCCCCTGTGCTGCTGAAGATAGTATCTATGGTGTAAATGACGTGGGCATCATTCCAGCACCAGCTCTGAGATACATCACCTGGAACCTTTCATACAAAACAGGGAGCTGTCTCATCCAAAAGGCCCCAGGACCCATACTATTCCCATCCCAAGACCCAGAAAGGTTGACTTAGTCCCATTCTATGGATTTGACCCATAAATTGCAGGTTTTGATTGCTTGTATTGCTTCTTTGAAATATTAGAGGACTGTGAATAATTTGTAGTTGCAGATTGATGAGCCAGGCTGGAAAGTTATGATAGCACCATGAGTATGATTTCAGTGACTTCAGGCAGCAGATCATTGCTGGTGCCTTTACTTTCTGACACTACAAATGAGACGTGAAGTTTCTAGGGTAAGGCATTGTAGAACCAAGAATACTGTCATCTGTTCTAATATTCACATCACTTTACTTTCTGAGAATGCTAACAGAGTAAACTTGGGAAGAGAAGGAAGCCTGTTAGACTAAATATCCAACATTGGAAGGAAGGTTACATAAAAGAAATATGGCATTGATTGAAAACAAAGTGATAGGAGAGTAGATAATAGCATGCAAAGGTGTTGATGATGCTTGCTAAGTGAAAAAAAAAAGTACATGAAATTGCCCATAAACATGACCTGTATTTATAAATTAAAATACGTAAAATGCAAGTATGAAAAAGTCTACATCTACTTGTCAACAGTGTTTATGTCTGCTTGATTTTTATTTTCTTTCTTTTGCTTGTTAAATTTTGTCTTAAGTGTGCATTGTTTTTGTACTACTAAAACAAAAGCTTTCTTAAAAGCAATAAATTCTTAAAATACAGTCAGAAAAAAAGAAAAGTTAAGAAAATTGGGAATAATAATATACTAGACTTACAAGAATTAAAAAAAAATAGATACTCTAATAGGACTATGTTTACCCCATAAAGTAACCAAACGGCTGTGACCAATCTGCATTTTTAGTTCACTTTTTTTTAAGAAACAAAAAATACAATACCAAAAACAGCAATGATAATAATTTATAATTTCAAAAGGGGAGTAATGGAGCATAACTGTCCAATAGGGCATGGCTTCCCAAACTGTGTTCCTAAGAAGCACCTACTAATAACAAAATTATGTAAGCCATGTTATATTTCTGTTTTGATATTCTCAAAGGAATAGGTCATATTAAAGGCTCTGAGCATTCCTGTAGTAAACAAATCTCAAGAACTTTCTTTAACCCAGTGTTTTCACCCATTCACATCTCATAACCCAAATAATAAGGATATGCAAATATACTCCACCTGTAAAGCAGCACTTTGAAAAACTTCTTTCAGACCATGTGAATACTTTACTCCTATTGGACATTTACTTATTTGCTTAACTCTCTGACCCAAGTGGAAGATAAATTATAGTCCTGATTTCTGACAGTTGCCCTTAAGCTAAGGTGACCAGATTTTAACATTGGTAAAGCGGGACACCATTGACCACGGGGGGGAGGGGGGGGGTGTCTTTTTTTTTTTTAAATATATTTTATTGATTTTTTACAGAGAGGAAGAGAGAGGGATAGAGAGTTAGAAACATCGATCAGCTGCCTCTTGCACACCCCCTACTGGGGATGTGCCCGCAACCAAGGTACATGCCCTTGACCGGAATTGAACCTGGGACCCTTGAGTCCGCAGGCTGATGCTCTATCCACTGAGCCAAACCGGTTTCGGTCCAGGGGGTGGTTCTTGATTAAAAATTTGGTCTATATTGTAATCGCTTTTGGTTTTTTTAATAAAAGGAAATTCACTTCTTAGATCATCGTTGAATTTGCATCCTCTTTTCTTACTCATTATGTTAAAAATCTAAAAAAAATAATTTAAAATTATATTATAAATTATTATATACATATTGCTTAAAAACACAGTAAGTAGGTACATAATTAAATGAACATATTTTATTGTTAGTTTATGAAATAAATTAATTTGATTGTTATAAAGTAACTATATTTTTAAAATTATTTTAATTTTAATCCTATATTTCTTTCTAAATAATAACAATACTAACTTGTATTATTTTTCCTCTGAATTTGCTGTAACGTAAGTCATGTCACTTTCAAGGCCGGTGCTAGACTTTTTGCCGCCACTATAAAATATAAATAATACCAGTACTGTCTGCTAAATTCAAGAAAATTTATGTATTTATGAAATAAATAAATAAATTACTTACCTAAATTATCTGAATAGCTGATTTGTAATGACATACTTGTTTAACTAGCTTACTAGCATGCAGTACGATGTGTATCGTCTGAGAGACAGTTACAAAATGTTTTCGTCGTTGCCAATCCCAAAAAATGCCATGTTCATTAAGTCCAAACAATGGTGGTCGAATTCTAACAACTGATCAACAATGCGAACTTTGATAAGCAGTTCTCGATAATCAGTTCTCAACAATTATTTGTTATTATTAAAGTTTAACATTATAAAATTAACAAAAATAATATAAAACTCATATCCTGGCTAAATAGCCACATGGCCCCCGAAAACCGTATATTCCCTTCCCATTCTCCCGTGGTTCCCTAGCTTGTCGTGCATTCTTTCCAAAAATCGGGACTTTTTTAAAACGCCACGGGACGCGGGACAAATTGTTAAAAATCGGGACTGTCCCGCCAAAAGCGGGATGTCTGGTCACCTTACCTTAAGCTCCTCAGGGCCCAGGAGCATCTACACTTCTCTGTTAGTCTTTGGGACTGGCACATGCCCAGGGAGCCATGGAACCCATTATTACTGTTGTGCTTCATGCCTTGAAACCTTTCCAGTTACTAGAGGGTTATTCTTCATCCCATTCCTGTTACCCCAAAATGCAAATTATCCTCTTGAATATGGCAACGAATGGTTTCTAAAGAATTTCCAAGCATATTAAAATCAGCCCAAAATAGTTCTGAAGATAACTTCCTGGATGAACAATTATGGCTGTGAAGTTTCATTGGCTCCATACTTTTCAATGTGGACACTCTTCTCTGTAGCTTGGGTATGACATAAAGTGAAGCATCTTATAGGGGATTTCATAGAAGAAAACAACACAGTAGCTATTGCAAATAATGACAGTAGCTATGGTAACCCAAGGTGAAAAGCACTATTTGCATCACTTTATCACTCCTTGAAGATCCAATTTACACATGTTACTGCTGTAACTAGACAAGATGGATGTAATTACAAATGACCCACCACAACAGCAAGCCAGATAATTTATTAAAAATCCAGTTCAGAAAGACATTTGGGAAAGAATAAGTCAAGGTTTCGACAGTTGACAACTTGTGAAAAACTTTGAAAAATATTAATCCCAGAAATAGTTCAGATTCTACATTACATTTCCTGAATTTCTCTTTCATTAGTGCTGTGTGTGTGTGTGTGTGTGTGTGTGTGTGTGTGTGTGTGTATGTTTATTGTCTTTGACGGAAACTTTGTCTTTTATTCAGAAAAATTATTTTTAATTAGAAACATTATAACAAAGTCATGAGATCAGGAATTAAAATAGAGGCTAAAATTTGCTTTGAATGGCATAGTGAAAAGGGCCAGGCATGGAAGAAGATATCATATACTCAGACTACAAAACACCTTTCAGTGAATCTTTCTAGCACCTCACATCAATAATTGCTCTAGAATAGGGTCCATTTCTCTATGATATCTCCACAAAGGGCTCATGTTGATGCTACTATTGGATGACAGATTTCTGTTTATGACTACCTGGAGGACATTTACTCAACAATTATGTTTTCATCAACTACAATATTTCTTGCACTATGCTATTATGTTTGGGCATAGTGCTAAAGGTAGACATAGTAATGAGAGTAATGAATTTGTGATAAAGCCAGATAAAATCTTGTCCTTTACAGAGGTTACAGTTTATCAAAGATACACAGTTAAAAGCAGTTGAGGAAACTAGCCTCTTGGTTGAGGGGTCTTTCCATATGACATAAGGAAACAATCAACCTATAAGACAGATATGAAAGTAAAGTTGTGGAAGTATAGAGAAGATGAAGAAATGATACAGGTATGGTAGAGAAAACAATTGTACTTATGAGCAATGGCACCCTTTACATTCTCAATTTCAACTGCACTCTACGATGAACCCAACCATCTGCAAACTGAACAGTTCCCTGTACTCCAAATCAATCAAAGAACACCTTTGTTTCTTTGCAAATGCTTTCATCTTACCACTGCATGTCTCTCCCCACAATTAATTTTTTGCTATTGAGATTTCTCTATTTATTCTTTTAAATTTGAGGTCACAGTCAATTTTGTCTTTTCCATGAATCTAGCCCAACCATCACCATTAAGAACTATTTCAGTTATAATAGCATATCTCTAATTATTCTTTATTTCTTCCCACATAGATTATAGTTTATATAGCTATAAGTTCCTTAAACATAAGGAATTTGCATTTTAGTTTATATATATAATATGTAACATTTATGAGTTTCAATTGTGGGGCTGTCAAATATAATGAATGAATAAATTAAAATAAAAGCATAGTATTTCTTTTTCAGTACAACAAGAAGGACAGAGAATAATAAGTTGTCAGTATGTCTCCAGACTCAAGAATAGGCACAGGTATGATGACATGTGTAATATTATAGGTAAAATGAACATATCATGGAAAAAGAACCAATGACTTTTCAGCAATTTTTAAATTATTTTTTTATTTTTTAAATATTTTTATTGATTTCAGAGAGGAAGGGAGAGGGATAGAGAGATAGAAACATCAGTGATGAGAGAGAATCATTGATTGGCTGCCTTCTCCTGCTTGCTCCCTACTGGGGCAGCGGGGGGGGGGGGGGGGGGAATCGATCCCACAACCCAGGCATGTGTCCTTGGCTGGAATTGAACCTGAGGCCCTTTAGTCCACAGACCGACACTCTATCCACTGAGCCAAACCAGCTAGGGCCTAAATAATTTTTTTATGGATTGATTTAAGAGAGAGACAGAGAGAGAGAGACAGAGAGAGAGAGACAGAGAGAGAGACAGAGACAGAGAGACAGAGAGACAGAGAGAGACAGAGAGAGAGATTTGCTGTTCCACCCATTTGTGCATACACTGACCAGTGATTGAACCTGCAACCTTGGAATATCAGGATGATGCTCTAACTAACTGAGCTACCTGGCCAGGGCTCAGAAATTTTTGAGAGTATATTTATGGTGGCTTATTTTTAAATGAAGGCAGCCTCATTTTCAGGGAGTTCATCTACATAAGAAAGGGCCCAAAGCAAGCTAAAGAGAAGAGGCCATGTGACATTTAGTCAAAAGACACATGCCTTACATTTTAAAGAGCATAGAGAAAGAAAATAAGAGTTTTTAAATATAATCCTCAATTCAATAGGCTGCTACTCACATCGGCAGCATGGGTTTATTTATTTATTTAATGATAGTTGGTATTCTCTCAAGCAATACTGAAATGGCCAGCAATTAATAATAACAAATATTAAATTCTATATGCCATTGTAAAGTTTACCGTGTACCTCACAAACAGCCTGAAAACTAGATTACCACCATTTCATTTTATACTTTAAAAAGTAGAGAGAGTGTTGTGTGGCTTGAGGTTCTTTTTTTTTCCCCCTTTTTTTTTATTAAGGTATTATATGTGTACAAATCTTACCATTGCCCCCCCACCCCACTCCCATATATGCCCTCACCCCCCAGAGTTTTGCATCCATTGGTTATGCTTATATGCATGAATACAAGTCCTTTGATTGATCTCTTATCTCCCCCACCTCTCCCTAACCTTCCCCCTGTAATTTGACAGTCTGTTTGATGCTTTACTGTCTCTGTATCTATCTTTTTGTTCAAGTTTATAATGTTCTTTATTATCCATAAATGAGTGAGATCATGTGGTATTTTTCTTTCATTGACTGACTTATTTCACTTAACATAATGTTCTCCAATTCCATCCAGGTTGCTGCAAATGATGAGAATTCCTTTTTTATGGCAGCATAGTATTCCATTGTGTAGATGTACCACAGTTTTCTGATCCAGTCATCTGCTGACGGGCACATAGGCTGTTTCCAAATCTTAGCTATGGTGAATTGTGCTGCTATGAACATAGGGGTGCATATATCCTTTCTGATTGGCGTTTCTAGTTTCTTCGGATATATTCCCAGGAGTGGGATTACTGGGTCAAATGGGAGTTCCATTTTCAGTTTTTTGAGGAAACTCCATACTGTTCTCCACAGTGGCTGCACCAGTCTGCATTCCCACCAGCAGTGCACAAGGGTTCCTTTTTCTCCGCATCCTCGCCAACACTTGTCGTTTGTTGATTTGTTGATGATAGCCATTCTGACCGGTGTGAGATGGTACCGCATTGTTGTTTTGATTTGCATCTCTCGGATAATTAGTGACGTTGAGCATGTTTTCATGTGTCTCTTGGCCTTCCTGATGTCTTCTTTTGAAAAGATTCTATTTAGGTCTGTTGCCCATTTTTTTATTGGATCATTTATCTTCCTTTTATTAAGTTGTATAAGCTGCCTGTAGATGTTGGAGACTAAACCTTTATCAGTGATGCCATTTGCAAATATGTTCTCCCATGCAGTGGGTCTTCTTGTTGTTTTGTTGATGGTTTCTTTTGCTGTGAAAAAGCTTTTTATTTTTATGTAGTCCCATTTGTTAATTTTCTCTTTAGCTTCCATTGCCCTAGGTGCAGTGTCAGTGAAGAATTTCTTTTGGCATATGTCTGAGATTTTGCTGCCTGTGGATTTCTCTAGTATTTTTATGGTATCCCGTCTTATGTTTAAGTCCTGTATCCATTTTGAGTTTATTTTTGTGTATGGCATAAGTTGGTGATCAAGCTTCATTTTTTTGCATGTATCTGTCCAATTTTCCCAACACCATTTATTGAAGAGACTGTCTTTATTCCATTGTATGTTCATGCCTCCTTTGTCAAATATTAATTGAGCATAGTGGTTTGGGTCAATATCTGGATTCTCTATTCTGTTCCATTGATCTATATGTCTGTTCTTGTGCCAGTACCAGGCTGTTTTGAGAACAGTGGCTTTGTAATACAGCTTGAAATCTGGTATTGAGATCCCTCCTACTTTATTCTTCTTTCTCAGGATTGCTGTGGCTATTCGGGGTCTTTTTTTATTCCAGATGAATTTTTGGAGAGTTCTTTCAAGGTCTGTGAAATATGCCGTTGGTATTTTAATGGGGGAGTGCATTGAATCTATAGATTGCTTTGGGTAGTATGGACATTTTAATGATGTTGATTCTACCAATCCATGAACATGGTATGTTCTTCCATCTGTTTACATTTTCCTCTATCTCTTTTTTCAGTGTCCTGTAGTTTTCCGCGTATAGGTCTTTTACCTCCTTGGTTAAGTTTATTCCTAGGTATCTTAATTTTTTTGGTGCGATGGTAAATGGGATTGCCTTTTTAGTCTCTCTGTCTGTAAGTTCACTATTGGTGTATAGAAAGGCCATAGATTTCTTGGCGTTAATTTTGTATCCTGCTACATTGCCGAATTCATTTATTAAGTCTATTAGTTTTTTGATGGAGTCTTTCGGGTTTTTTATGTACAATATCATGTCGTCTGCAAATAAAGACAGCTTTACTTGTTCTTTTCCAATTTGGATGCCTTTTATTTCTTCTTCTTGTCTAATTGCAATGGCTAATACTTCCAGTACTATGTCAAACAGGAGTGGTGAGAGTGGGCATCCCTGTCTTGTTCCTGTTCTTAGGGGAAATGTTTTTAGTTTTTGTCCATTGAGTATGATTTTTGCTGTGGGTTTATCATATATAGCTTTTATTATGTTGAGGTATGATCCTTCTATTCCCACCTTGTTGAGAGTTTTTATCAAGAAAGGGTGTTGGATTTTGTCAAATGCTTTTTCTGCATCAATTGATATGACTATATGATTTTTATCTTTCAATTTGTTTATGTGATGTATCACGTTTATTGATTTGTGGATATTGTACCATCCTTGCATTCCTGGGATAAATCCTACTTGGTCATGGTGTATGATCTTTCTGATGTACTGCTGGAGCCGATTTGCTAGAATTTTGTTGAGGATTTTGGCATCTATGTTCATGAGGGATATTGGTCTGTAATTCTCTTTCATTGTGTTGTCTTTATCTGGTTTTGGTATTAGGGTGATGCTGGCTTCATAGAAGGAGCTTGGAAGTGTTCCTTCCACTTGAATTTTTTGGAATAGTCTGAGGAGGATAGGTTTTAGTTCTTCCTTGAATGTTTGGTAAAACTCTCCTGTGAAGCCATCAGGCCCTGGGCTTTTGTTTGCCGGAAGCTTTTTGATGACTGCTTCAATTTCGTCCATAGTTATTGGCCTATTGAGCTGTTTAGATTCTTCTTGATTGATTTTTGGAAGGTTATATTTTTCTAGGAATATGTCCATTTCCTCCAGGTTGTCCAGTTTGTTGGAATAGAGTTGTTCGTAGTATTTTGTAACAATCCTTTGTATCTCAGCAGGGTCTGTTGTTATTTCACCACTTTCATTTCTGATTTTGTTTATTTGGGTCCTCTCTCTTTGCTTCTTGGTGAGCCTGGCTAGAGGTCCATCAATCTTGTTTATCCTTTCAAAGAACCAGCTCTTGGTTTTGTTGATCTTATGTATTGTTTCTTTGGTCTCTATGTCATTTATCTCCGCTCTGATCTTTGTTATTTCCTTCCTTCTGGTTACACTGGGCTTTTCTTGCTGCTCTTTTTCTAGCTCTTTGAGTTGTAGGGTTAAGTAATTTATTACCATTGTTTCTTGTTTTTTGCAATAGGCTTGTAGAGCTATGAACTTCCCTCTCAAGACTGCTTTCGCTGTGTCCCATAGATTTTGGATTGTTGTGTTTTCATTGTCATTTGTTGCCATGATGTTTTTTATTTCTTCCTTGATCTCTCTGGTGACCCAGTCCTTGTTTAATAGCATGCTGTTTAGTCTCCATGTGTTTGATTTCTTTGGATTGTTTTTATTGTAGTTGATTTCCAGTTTTATGCCACTGTGATCTGAGAAGATGCTTGATATAATTTCTATCTTCTTGAATTTGAAGAGACTTTGCCTGTGACCCAGCATATGGTCTATCTTTGAAAATGACCCATGTGCACTTGAGAAGAATGTATATTCTGTGGCTTTGGGGTGAAATGTTCTGAAGATGTCAATTAATTCCATCTGGTCTAGTGAGTCATTTAGGATTGCTGTTTCTTTGCTGATTTTTTGTTTAGAGGATTTGTCCAGTGGTGATAGTGGGGTATTAAAGTCTCCTACTATGATTGTATTGCTATTAATCTCTCCCTTGATATCCTCCAGGAGTTTTTTTATGTATTTGGGTGCTCCTATATTGGGAGCATATATGTTTACCAGAATTATTTCTTCTTGTTGGATTTCTCCCTTTAGTATTATGAAGTGGCCTTCCTTATCTCTTGTTATGGCATTTACTTTGAGGTCTATTTTGTCAGATATAAGTATTGCTACCCCAGCTTTTTTTTCATTTCCATTTGCCTGAAAGATATTTTTCCATCCCTTCACTTTCAATCTGTGTGAGTCTCTTGTTCTGAGGTGGGTCTCTTGTAGGCAGCATATATTTGGGTCGTGTTTTTTTATCCATTCAGCTACTCGATGTCTTTTGATTGGAGCATTTAGTCCGTTTACATTTAAAGTTATTACTGAAAGGTATTTCTTTGTAGTCATATCTATTTTTGTGTCTGTATTCCTTCTTACCTGTTTATTTCTTCTTTTTACAGTATTCCCTTTAGCAATTCTTGCATTGCTGGTTTGGTGGTGATAAACTCCCTGAGGCTTTTTTGTCTGCAAAGCTCCTGATTTCCCCTTCAATTTTGATTGATAGTCTTGCTGGATATAGTATTCTTGGATTCAGTCCTTTGCTTTGCAACACTTTGTATACCTCCTTCCATTCACTTCTAGCTTGTTGTGTTTCTGTTGAGTAATCATTTGACAATCTGATGGGTGTTCCTTTGTAGGTAACTCTCTGTCTCTCTCTTGCCGCCTTTAGGATTCTCTCTTTATCATTTATATTTGCCATTGAAATTATGACATGTCTTGGTGTGGGTCTTTTGGAATTGATCCTGCTTGGGACTCTCTGTACTTGCGTAACTTTTATCTTTCCCATATCCGGGAAGTTTTCTGTCATTATTTCTTCAAATAGATTTTCTAATCCCTGCTGCTCTTCTTGTCCTTCTGGCAGCCCTATTATACACATGTTACTTCGTTTCAGGTTGTCCCGAAGCTCCCTTAGGCTTTCCTCCTGCTTTTTAATTTTTTTCTCCAATTGCTGTTCAGATTGAGCTTGTTTCTGTACCTGATCTTCTAACTCACTAATTCGGTCCTCTGCTTCTTGTAGTCTACTGTTGAAACTTTCCATGGTGTTTTTGATTGTAGCTATATCACTTTTCATTTCTTCCTGATTCTTGCATAAGTTGTTGATTTTCTCATCCATCCGATGTATAAATTCCATGACCATTACTCTGAACTCCTTTTCGGTCATGTTGCAAGCTTCAGTTTCACTAATTTCCTTTCTTGGCGACTCCACATTTTCTTTCCTCTGTGAGTTATTTCGTTTCCCCATTCTGGCTATTACCAGGAAGCTCAAGCTTCCGTTTGCGTGGACCTGGGCCGTGTGCTGTGGGGACTTCGCTCCACCCGAGTTTCACTGAAGTGCTCTGACACTAGGACGTGTGGCTGCCTTTGGTTGGCGGAACCAGACTTGCCCAGGGTCAGTGTCCCCAGTGTTCCGTGTGGTCTCGTGTGCACACTTAGAATCAGGGGCCCTGTCTGCAACACACTGTTGGTATGTGCTGAAAATGAGATCCTTAGCATGTGCCAGGAGTCAAGAGTTTCCCTGTGTCTGCACCAAGACTCAAGTGTCAAAGTCTCTGTTGCCTTGTGCGGTTTCTCGTTGAGAATCAGGGTCCCTGTGTGTGCATGCACCAACAATTGGGGTTGCTGGCTCTTAGTGTGAATGCGCTGTGAGTCAGGGATCCCAGGCAGCTGTGTCCGGCGTGCCAAATTCCCTGAAGTGGAGCTGCGTCCTGTGTGTGCTCTCTCTACTGAGCCAAACCGGCTAGAGCGCACATTCTTAAAATCCTGAAGGTGAGCTGGCTCCGTGAACTCTCCCAGAGTCCTGGAAGGGGGGCGGAGTCCGTCCTGCGCGCCAAATTCCCCAAAGGGAAGCCTCTCTGTGCATGCTCTAAGAATCCGAGGTTCTTAACAATAGAATGTACTTTACCAAGTTAAGAAGAAAGGAATTTGTTGAAAGAGTTTTTGCAGTGCATGAAATCTCTGGGAGGTCAAGACCCAGGTTTGGTTACTAACCAGCTAGAACAGCACAGCCATGAACAATACAGCCCAAACAGTGCCTGACAATTATTTGGAGGTGTTTTAGAGGACACATCATTGCTTCTACTGCCTCTACTCACACCTATGATATTCATGTTTAGAAGCTGGAAATTCCATCACAGTGGTTCCACAAGAACCAGACAACTTTGTCTCACTCTATATGCTTTGCAATCAATCCAAATCACCAGAAAGTCACTGCCATCTTATGTTGCTCAGTCCTGTGTCTAAATCTTGCCCAGAGGCATCTTATTGGTGGAAGCTAGATCATATGTCTATTTCCTAGTTGCAAAGGGACCTAGAAATTTTAGTTTTGGACTCCAGCCTCTTTCACAACTGACCAGTTTCCTTGAAGAAAAGCCAAAGGGGGATTGGATTGGGAAATCAGTTAACTAAACTACCAAGTCTGCCATAATAGAGAATTTACTTGACTAGAGTCACATAGCTAGTAAGTGGCAGAGCCAAAGTTATCAGATCCTACACTCTTTCCCAGATAAAATGACTGCTTCATTATGATAAAGATGAGTAGTTCCTCTGACCTTCAGAGTTTAATTAAAATATTACTTAAGAGAAACTATTTCCTTTTGACTTGTAATTATATGAACTCCAAGCATCATTATTATTGGTTTTTTAGATATCTTAATATTGTGAAGGGAGTAGTCTTGTGAATGGAGACGAGTCCTTCATCCTTTCTCCAGTTCTCATTAAAATATAATGACTGACACATCTAAGTTAAAAATAAAGATAAAACTTCAGAAAAATAAGCTTTATAAAATGTAGATAAGTAGTTTTCCTGATAAAGAGTTTAAATTGATGGTCATAAAGATGCTCACTGAACTGGAAGAAGAATGGATGAACACAGTGAGATCTTCAACAAAGAGAAGAAAGGATAAGTCAACCTGAAGACAAGGCAGTGGAATTCACATTACAGAGCAGAAAATAAATAAAAAAGAGTGCAAATAGCTTAATGGACTGTGGGACATCAAAAGACTACCATTTGTGCTAGACTGGTGTTGCTCAGTGGTTGAGCATTGACCCATGAGCCAGGAGGTCATGATTCAATTCCTGGTCAGGGCACATACCTGGGTTGTGGGCTCAATCCCCAAATTCAGAGAAGAAAGGAGAGGGAAAAAGAGATTGAAACATCAATGATAAGAGAGAATCATTGATCGGCTGACTCCTGCACAGCCACTACTGGGGATTGAGCCCACAACCCAGGTATGTGCCCTGACCAGGAATTGAATATATTTAATAAAACACTATCATTTGTATCATAAGACACCCAGAAGGAGAACAGAAAGGGGCAGACATTTTATTTGAAGGAATAATAGCTGAAAACTTTCCTAACCTAGGGAAGGAAACAGACATCCAGATCCAGAAATCCCAGAGTGTTCCAAATAAAGGGAACCCAAAGAGACCCACACCAAGTCATATTATAATTAAAATGTCAAAAGTTAAGACAAGGAGAACATATTAAAGACAGCAAGATGAAATAACTTATTACATATAGGGAACCTCCATAAGACAATTAGCAGAAACTTTGCAGGCCAAAAGGAAATGGCACAATATATTCAAAGTGTTGAAAGAAAAATTCCAACCAGAAATACTTCACCCAGCAAAGTTATCATTTAGTAGTGAAGGAAAGAGTTTTCCAAACCATCACAGCTAAAGGAGTTCCTTACCACTAAACCGGCCTTATAAGAAATGAACTTCTTTAAGCTGAAAAAAGGGCAGTAATTACTAACAAGAACACATATGAAAGAATTAATTTCACTGAAAGGTAAACATATAGTAAAGGTAGAGAATTAATCACTTATATAGCTAGTATGAAGATTAAAAGATAGAAGTAGTAAAAATAACTATGATTACAATTATTATTAATTAAGGAATACACAAGATTTTAAAAACAGTGTAAAGTGTGACATCAGCAATGTAAAACATGAGGGAGAGAAATAGTGTTGAGCTTTACAATGGTTCAGTTTATCAACTTAAAGTAGACTGTTAGAGATATGCATTGTTATATGTAAACCTCATGGTAATTACAAAGCAAAAACCTATAGTAAATACACAAAATATAAAGAAAAAGGAATATAGGCGTGCTGCTAAAAAAAAAAAAAAAAAAAAAAAAAGTTATCAAACCACAAAGGAAGAGAGCAAGAGAAGAAGAAAGGAATAGAAAGTACAAAAACAACCAGAAAACAATTAAGAGAATGGCAATAATCACTTTAAATGTAGATGGACTGCTGAAACCGGTTTGGCTCAGTGGATAGAGCGTCGGCCTGTGGACTGAGAGGTCCCGGGTTCGGTTGCAGGCACATCCCCAGTAGGGGGTGTGCAGGAGGCAGCTGGTCGATGTTTCTCTCTCATCGATGTTTCTAACTCTCTATCTCTCTCCCTTCCTCTCTGTAAAAAATCAATAAAATATATTTTTTAAAATGTAGATGGACTAAATTATCCAATCAAAAGAAAAAGAGTACTGAATTGACTTTTTTTTAAAAGACCCATCTACCATATATGCTGCCTAGAAGAGACTCACTTTGGGTATAATTACACATGTAGCCTGAAAGTGAAGGGATAGAAAATGATATTCCATGCAAATGGAAATCAAAGAAAGTTGGAGCAGCTATAATACATCAGTCAAGTAAACTTTAAAACAAAGACTATAATAGGAGACAAAGAAGAGCATTACATAATCATAAAGGGATCAATCCAGCAAGAAGATATAACATCCTAATATATAAAAAGCCAGGGGCCGTCACAACCTAAACGACCAAACAGGCGACCAAACAGGAGGCTGCATGGGGCGACCAGACCGGGAAGGGGGGGGGGGGCAGTGAGGGACAACCAAACAACTGGGCCCCGGGCCCCGGCTGGGGCGTGGCAGCGGAAGGGAGCTCTGGGCTCTGGCCTGGGCACAGGGGAACTCTGAGTCTCCCGTGATTGGGGGTGTAGAACATGACTGGCCTTCAAACCCGGGGCCCAGAGCTCCCTGTCACCACCGCGCCCCAGCCAGGGGCTCAGAGCTCCCTTCTGCCACTGCGCCCCGGCAGGGGGGTCAGTTAGGGGTGATCAGGCCAGCAGGGGGGGGCAGTGAGGGGTGATCAGGCCGACAGGCAGGTGAGCGGTTATGAGCCAGCGGTCCAGGATTGTGAGAGGGATGTCCAACTGCCGTTTTAGGCCCGATCCCCGGGATCCAAGGGGTGCTGGACTGAAGAGGGTGCAGGCTGGGCTGAGGGGACCCCCACCTGTACACAAATTTTGTGCACTGGGTCTCTAGTTTATAAATAATTATGCACCCAACATAGGAGCACCTAAATATATAAAGCAAATAAACACATCCAGTAAAGTTGCAGGATACAATACCAATATGCAAATGTATGCTGCATTTCTAAACACTAATAATGAACTATCAGAAAGAAAAAAAAATTTAATCCCATTTACAATTGCATCTAAAAGAATAAAATACCTAAGAATAAATTTAACCAAGGAAGTAAAAACCCAGTGCCATAAGATTGACTGCCTACAGAATAACTTCCATTGACAGCATGTACATAAAATTATTTTGGGTTATTATGTATTCCAATAAGTTGATATTGTATAAAGGAGCTGTTGAATTAGAAAAGGAAAAGAATTTGTTAATTCTCTTCCTTATGATATCATCAGTTGCTGCGTAGTACTAATAGCATTCTTTTAAATATGACCTAGAATAAAATTACCTCTCTATGATGAGCTTTATAAAACATTTCACCTTAGACTTTGTAAATTTCAGAGAGCAAATACACTAACATCTTTGTGGTTTCTAAAAATATCTATTTATATCACCCCCTCCAAATAATGTGCCAAATAAGTACTCTTTTTAGTATCACATAGCTCATCGTTTTTAAATTCTCTCAGCTGCTGATTATATTAGTAAAATGCCTTTCCTTTCATCCTCTTCCACAGCTGTAATAAAAAATTCTGGCATTTCCTTCCCAAGAAGCTCTACCCAGATGCATTGCCAGGCTCCCAGATTCCTATGTTAAATAAGTGATTGCTCTGCCCATCTTTAGAAATGTGTCTCATATAAGGCAGTCAAGATACAATATCCATTACTGCAAATGAAGCCAAGCATTTATGTAAAATAATAAGATAGCCTCATTTTCACTTTTCCCTGAGAGGATTGTAGCGATGTTTAAAAATTCTCTGATTTCTGTCTAGAACTAGGGCAACCTATTGATTTGAAGAAAGCTATAATCTTCCCTCGTAATTTGAAGTGCACTTTTCCCGCAATGAATCAGAATAGCAAGAGCCCTAAACCCAAACAAAGACATCCTCGTCCAAATTCCTTCTCTTTCAAGCTGGCCCTTCTGAATGCAAGGGACTTATGAAGACCTTTTCAATAAATTTCAAAGAATATCGAACTAAAAGGAGAAAGGTTCCAATAGTTTCTTCCAGATTTAGGAGAGAAATGATTTCAAACTGCCAAGACATGATGACTAGCACCTCTTGCTTTCCTCCAGTTCCTCATTGCAAATGATCTGTTGGGCAAGTTCAATTATGGGGTCGCTCTGAAAGGATTCATAATTAGATTTTTAAAAGGAGCAAATTAGCTCTTTGTCTTTCTGAGGCAGAGGAGTCAGAACACTTGTTTCTCTGAGCATTCGGGGATGTTGACTTCTATGGGTATGATGCTTTCCTCAGCCAAGGAGTCTTATTCTGAAGAAAGGCTTGGAGAGAAGGCCAGCCCTCTGTGATTTGGAGAGATAATAATTTAGCAAGCTATATAACATAATGGTTTATGAAATTCTTCCTTCAAGGACCATTAACTAGGGCTAATAGTGCTTTATTTCTTCCTTTCTTGTGCTTGTTTAGAGTATAATTACAAGAGCAAGAGGAGGGAAGGGAGTTGGGTATCAAGATAATCATTTGCCAAATTAATGCAGTCAAGTGGAATTCCTGGCCTTTGGGGCTTGTTTATCAATTAGTTCTATTGCTATCTGAGTTCCTGTATTTCCCCATGGAATGAAATTGGTTTTTGTTGTTGTTTTTTTCACTCATATACCAGCTCTGAGAAAAGTCAGTTGAGATCTAAACATTTTTCAGAAAGAATCTCTTTTACTCTGCTTAATATCATGTACTACCCAGCCAGCTTCTCATCCATTTCAAGAGCATTTCATAAGGACTAGTAGTTATCTCTCTCCTTTTTCTGAGTTTCTGTTTTCCTTTCTTTTCTCTCTTTTAACTGTTAAAATTGTTTTTCCCCCAACTGGCTTATGTTTCTGCACCATGTTTTTGAAGTGACTATGTGGGTTTTAATGGTAAAACCACTTTTGTAATGTCATGTGGTCTGAATGTTCAAAACTGGCTCGGATAATAGAAGTGCTGGTAGTGTTTCACATCTGCAGAGGAGACAGGAGCATCGGTGGTATCCCCTAGACACCTGGTATCCCAGGAACTGTTGGACCCATCCTTTTGGAAAATGTGCCTGGCACATTAATTTCTCAACTAATTTGTGTTTTTACGAGCAAAGAGAAAATGGCAGGAGCAAAGGACTGCTTAAAACTATGCCATCTTCTCCACGTGATCTTAAAAAGTAATCTGAACTACCTTTTAAAAAATGTAACAGTAAATCAGAATTGGTGCTCCTTTTCACACTCGCGTTTCATTCTTCTTCAAATGCTAATTGCAAATTTTTCACCCTTTAAAAGTTGGTTTATCAAAACCCAGGATTGTACCTGTTCACATCAAGAAAATAAAATGTGAAGTCTTTGGAGAGCAAAGTATTTTATTTTTTGCCACCCAAGAAAGTAGGTGTTTTGGGTGGACTTGTGTCTCCCCAAAAGATATATCGAAATCCTAACTGCCAGTAATTCAGAATGTGATCCTCTTTGGAAACAGGGTCTTTCTAGAGATAATCAAGTTAAAACGAGGTCACCAGGGTGGACCCTAATCTAATATGACCAGTGTCTTTATAAAATGGGGACGTTTGGACGCAGACAGACAGGGAAGATGATGCCAAGTAAAGATGAGCTGGAGATCTGGGTGATGCATCTATGAGCCAGAGTGCCAGAGATTACCAGAAATCCACCATGGAACAGATCCTCCCTCCCAGCCCTCAGAAAAAAACAACCGTGCCAAACCGTCTGTGACTTCTCGCCTTCAGAACGACACACCTGTGTGGTTTAAGCTACCCAGTTTGCGGTACTTTGTTACAGCAAAATACCAAAACTAATACAGTGCAGAACTTGCATTTCCAGAAGTCGAGGGCATCTGCAGGAGTGGAATGGCCACAACTGGAAAACCGGGAGCCAAAAAAATCCAGAAGACTAGGGAAGGGTCAAAACCAAAAAGATGTTCCTAACACGGCATAAATTCTAAGGAGCCAAGCAAACAAACCTTAGTTACAGACTCAAAGACTGAACCAGAGTTTGCAAGGCATTCTGTTCTCCCCCCAAATGTCTCCTCCTGAGAGTGACCAATTTATATAAGTAGCCCCCCTCTTCCCTCCTACCTCTGATCAGTCTCTATCCCATTACCCTCACTTCATCTGAGTCACAGAACTTATTGCTACCTAAAATTATCTTTACATTTATTTATCAAGTGTTTTATTTTATTTTTTCTTCCTCTCCTACAAAGTAAGCTCCCCATCTGTATTGTAGAACAGTGCCTGGCATATCACAGGTGTTCCACACATCTTTGATGAACAAATGAAGTAGATTTGAAAACCCAGGGGAAAACCCTTTTGCTTTGAGGCACCAGACAGTGCAAGCAGGCTATTAGGTGGGGCCCTGTGTCCTTGTCCTTGAGAGAACGGAAGATGGAACCTTTGCCGCGCCAACTCAGAGGTAACTGAGGCATAGGAAACCAGTGTTGATTTGTACCTGCCGGAGCCCTCATGGGAAAAGACAAGAACGTGGCACCCCAAGCTAAGCTCCAGCCACTCAAGAGACACTACCTGCCTGCTTCCAGGACTTACCTCTGGCCATACAACAGAAGAACCTGAGCAAACTCAGGGACTAATTTACTCAAGATAACAGACTACCCACCATGCAGTTTCTAGGAGAAACATGTGCTCCTTAAATTGAAATTTCTGCCCCATTAACTTCCTGAAAGGTGGAGGTGGAGAGTGACTGGGGAGTTGTGCTAATGTGGTAATCTGCGGTACAGTAAAGCCCGGGGGGAAATCTCTCAAGTGTTCTAGTGAATGTTTCTGTTTGGAGGAGTTTGTATTTAACGGATGACAAGTTAATGTGTCGTCAGTGTCTTGGTTGTGGAAGAGCTGCTAAAAGGAATGACAAATGGATGTGCAACTTGCTATTTTCCTGACGCATTAACATGTCGGTTAAACAAGATTTTAAATCTTGTAAAACTGAAAGAACCCTCCAGAGAATTGAACTTTGTGACAGATACTCAGCTCCTTCCCCAGAACTTTTCAGTGGACCTTTGGCTTTGAGTTTTCCAGAAAGAAAATAGAATTCTCTAGCAGGAAAATCTATACAGTGTGGTCACTAACCTTAGGCAAAGAAACCAAGAAACTGATACCAATCCTATATATTTAGAAGAATCTATTGATATATGTGCTTTAGATCCCAAATCATGACCTGGTGACCTGACATAATCCCCTCATCCCCATTAGATCCTGCTCTCTCTCTCTCTCTCTCTCTCTCTCTCTCTCTCTCTTTAAATCCTCACCCAAGCAAGGATATGTTTTTGTTTTTTGATTTTTTTATTGATTTTTAGAGAGAGAGGAAGGGAGAGAAAGAGAGGGGAAAAAACATCAATGTGAGAGAGAAACATCTATTGGTTGGTTTCCTCTTGTATGTGCCCCAACCCAGGATTAAACCCATAACCTCGGTATGTGCCCTGACCAGGAATTGAAGCCACCACCTTTGGGTGTACAGGACAACACTCCAACCAAGTGAGTGACCCGGCCAGAGCATATCCTGCTCTTTATATCATAATACCATCTGTCTTCCCCCAGAAACTCAAGCAATCGGCAATGGTCATTAATGCCTCTAATGCGTTTAGAGATTAAGCAGATGTTATTTTTGCCCTTAGTTTATTCCTAAGGCTACAGAGGCACAGAAAGCCACATAACAATTTAGGATTGCTCACAGAGTAAAACGCGGACATCTGGCCCATTACCAACTACTTCATCCAACAGATATGCAATTATTCTTTAGAGTTAAATGCACCATGCTACTTTTCTTGTCTCTTTACTTATATTACTGGTTCTGGTCAAGAGGCATATATAGGGGATCCCCAAAAATGTATGCACACACTTTAAATAACTATAAAGGCAGTGTTTATTAAAATACATTTCATTTTCAAAATTGAACTAGCAGCTGTTAAAATGGGTATACGTTTTTGGGGGACACCCTGTGTTCATACTTGTTTGGGCACCGGAAAAATCTGTTCTGTTGTAGGCAAAAGGGGCATTTTTAGCAGCCTTTTATCCTTATCCTGGGCTGCTCTTCAGTTTCTAGGCTGGTTCTTTGTCCCATTCCAAATCCTCTCTTTTTATAGGTGATAATTGCATTAACTAGTGACCAAAATATAATACTGTGCCTACTTTATTTCTCATGTTTGAAAAATAAAGTCCATAGAAAGAATGATGCTTTCAGTATGTGTGTGTGTGTGTGTGTGTGTGTGTGTGTGTGTGTGTGTTTCAGGAGTTCAGAGAAAGGGAACTGCAGAGTGTTTCTGAACCTCTTCCACGGTTGCAGCTCTCCCGCCACCCCCAGCATCTTTAAGATTTAAAGTGCTCTTTGCAAGTCATCATTTTTTCATGATGAAGAATCCCCTACAGAATTGCTGTAGTGTGTGCGTAGCAAACCAAAATGAACTAGGAAAAAACCCAAGCAGTGAACACACATCTAAGAAAATGAACATATGGATCCCCAGGAGACCAGCAGCCTGAGCCGCTCCCTGCCACCCTGGGCTTCCCCATCTCAGATTTCGCCTAAGGTCCTAACAGGCCTTAGGAAGCTTGAAATGACCACGAACCACTCACTCATTAGCTGAGTGATCTTGAGCAAGCTACTTCATCTCTCTCAGTTTCACTTCTGTCATGTGGGAAATTGAGAAAATACCTCTCAATTCACTGTAGGGAATGAAGCTCTATAAAATGTGTGGCATAGAATACCGCACAGTGCCTGGTATACATCCACATTTTAAAATGAGGCCTACAATAGCAATGGCATGAAGTATCATGTTTGTTAGCTGTCTAGGGAAAATTGCTTATTCTTCAATGAAAGGTGTTTATAAATATATAAACTTGTTCATGATCTCACCTATTTCTCTTCTATTTCTCCCTTTTTTTAGCTCTTTCTAAATCTCCTGGTACCTGTGTTTATGGAGTCCCTCCCCCACCAGAAAGTCACACAGAAAGGTATCGGATAAAACAAACTGTCACTTATTCTTCTGGGGCATAGAACTGTGGGAGAAAGAAACCCTTAATGTGGAAAAATGAATTGCTATTGAAATCAGTGGATAGGATTTGGGTAAAGTAAAACCCTCCCTTTCCCCCTTTAGATTGCAAAGATGGGTAACCAGCTACTCAGCTCAGAACAATTTCTGAGTGCCACTCACCATCTGACCTCTGCTTATCTCAGTAGCCCCAAAGCTCACCATTCCCACCCTCATGCACATCACCTGTCCTCGTCCTTCACTTCACTGTCTGTACTCCTGGCAAACACTTCTCTCATGTTATGCCTTTGGATGTACTGTTCCCTTTACCTAGAATGCCCAGCTCTCATCCAGATAACTCCTAGTTGTCCTTGAAGATGCAGCTCAGATAACTATTCTGAACTATCCATGGTACCCTCCCCAGGGCTAATCATCATTTTACTCCAGGATGATGGAGGAGCGAGGATTCCCATTGCAGTCTGTGAGAATGCTGGGCTCTGGATTGTACTGTGCACAGTCTGCAGGACTGTTCCTGGTTCTCTCACATCCTGTCCACCAGCCCACCTCTCCTGTGTACCCCAGTAGCTTCATGATAAAAATGTCTATTCCACTGTTTTCACCATTACTTTGAAGTTTTTATACATAGACTATGAGTTCCTTGAGGAGGAATATGGGTTCTATTTCTGTTTTCCCAATACCTCTCATTCACTATTAATCCTCCATTAGTAGCCTTGTTAATTTCCAGTAGGGAAGAGCCATTTCCAGATGAGACTCTGTGAATACCTTAACAGCTTAGTAAGGAATTTTGTAGGAAAGTATGAAAGGCAACAAGGGCTATTTGTGGATAAAGATAAGCTAACAAGAATCAGCTAAGTAGACTAGAATAATGGTGGAGAAAGTTTGGTTTCTAGTACCCTTTTGAGACTCACTCACATCCCTTTGGATTTCAAATGGAGGTGATATCTGTATTCCCAAGGCGAGAAGGCTGACTATGCCTAGAGTCATGCTGCTTGAAGCCATTCTAATATTTATTTAGTTAGAACCATAACCACACTGGGCATTGCTGGCCTCATATGGATCATATATTCACAGTCAGTTCTTGGCTTAGACATGAAGATGTGTATTATCTCTGCTGTTGCTCAAAATGTATTTTCATTTCATTATGACTATTGTGCTTAGAAGCATGATTTTCAGTCTATAATCCCCGTTAAATATTTTCAACATAGTCTATACATTTAAGTGCACAGTCTTCTTTGAAGCAGACTCTGTTGAAATGGATATCCATTATCTGTTATCTCTGTCTTCCAGGACTACCACATTTTGCTCTAGCTAGGAAGGGACAATTTTTTACATGAATGGACTTTGCAACTTGGCACATATTACCTGGCATGATAGCAGCTGAAGTTCTAGAAAAGATCTGAGTTTCAAAGGACAACTTTTAAATATATATATATATATATATATATATATATGTTTTTATTGATTTTAGAGAGAAAGGAAGGGAGAGGGAGAGAGAGAGATAGAAACACGGATGTGAGAGAGAAACATCATTGATCCGGCTGCCTCCTGCATGCCTCCTGCTGGGGATCAAGCCCAAAACCCTGTGCATGTGCCCTGACCAGGAATCGAACCATGACCTCCTGGTGCAACCACTGAGCCATACCAGCCAGGCAAAGGACAACTTTTTTGTTTGAACACCAATTAAAGGGTTGTGTCACAGCCCCCAAACTCAATTGTCTCTCTTATTATATTTCTGATATGTTTGCAGGTTAAGTATAACTAAGTAAAAAAAAAATTAAAAGAGGCAGTATAATTTCATCAAGGTGAATTGTTGAAAACCACAAAAAATGGGTACCATTTAGATCAACTCCAAAATGAATAATGCCCACTGTCTGAAAAGACACTTGTGTGGTGGTCTTCATGCATGAGGAGTAAGGATATTCTCCATGTGGAGCATCACAGAAAACCGAGAAGTAGGAACTAACATTTGTGAGAGCCAAGGTAAAGAAAAAGTGAGGAAAATTTGGGAATTTCTTCTAAATCTGAACCAAAGGAGACCATTTTAGCAGAGATTTTCCAGTGGTGATCAACACATTTTCACATGCAGGGCTAGAGAAAGCAAAAAGATGTTCACAACTGATGCCTTCACCGCAGCCAAGCAAACGAAAACTCAGAGTTGGAAAAATGGAAAAGAGATACAAGGCTGTGTGCGACTTTCCTGCATGAAAGAAGACTTTAGTGTCAGAAGGTGTTTAACTGCAAAGAAGGCCACCTCTGAAGAGAAGGAAACTTGTTTTAGTACTAATGTTCCATTCGTTGCATATTCATCTAGAGTTTATAATCCATATATTTGTTATTGGGTGTGATTATCCATAAACCACTTCCATCAAGGGAAGAAAGGGAGGATGGTTGTGTCAGGAAGTTTTCAGTACTGAGGAAATGAATGGTTATGTTTATTTCAGTCATCGTGGGCAATTCTTATACCCATACTATGTTTATGTGAGACTATGAAATGACTTCATAAATCTGAACAACTTTACTTTATTGATTTTGCAGAGTTAAGAGGAAGATCTATGAGGCATGAAGCCTTCGATCAGGTTTGGAAGAAAGTAAAATGAATGCAGTGACAGACTTAGACTGCCACTAAGACCCATGGACAATGCTACACTCACACTTCCCTGTCGAACTTTAAGATTAATTAGTAATATGCTACCTTTGCGAGATGAAAAGAAACTAATGCCAAGAAGGCATATTCTTCAATATTTGGAATAGACCTGCTCTCAAGACCATGGCTTCAAAAGTGTCCTGTCTGTATGTTTTGACAGTTGTGTGCTGGGCCAGCGCTCTCTGGTACTTGAGCGTAACGCGTCCTACTTCTTCCTACACTGGCTCCAAGCCATTCAGCCACCTAACCGTTGCCAGGAAAAACTTCACATTTGGCAACATAAGAACTCGACCTATAAACCCACATTCTTTTGAATTTCTTATAAATGAGCCCAACAAATGTGAGAAAAACATTCCTTTCCTTGTCATCCTCATCAGCACCACCCACAAAGAATTCGATGCCCGCCAGGCCATCCGAGAGACATGGGGGGACGAGAACAGCTTTAAAGGGATCAAGATCGCCACTCTGTTTCTCCTGGGCAAGAACGCCGATCCTGTTCTGAATCAGATGGTGGAGCAAGAGAGCCAAATCTTCCACGACATTATCGTGGAGGACTTCATCGACTCCTACCATAACCTTACCCTCAAAACATTAATGGGGATGAGATGGGTGGCCACTTTTTGTTCAAAAGCCAAGTATGTCATGAAAACAGACAGTGACATTTTTGTAAACATGGACAACCTCATTTATAAACTACTAAAACCCTCCACCAAACCAAGAAGGAGGTATTTTACTGGCTATGTCATCAATGGAGGGCCCATCCGGGACGTCCGCAGTAAGTGGTACATGCCCAGGGATTTGTACCCCGACAGTAACTACCCGCCATTCTGTTCGGGGACTGGCTATATCTTCTCAGCCGATGTGGCTGAACTCATTTACAAGACCTCACTCCACACAAGGCTGCTTCACCTTGAAGACGTCTATGTAGGACTGTGTCTTCGCAAGCTGGGCATTCATCCTTTTCAGAACAGTGGCTTCAATCACTGGAAAATGGCTTACAGTTTGTGTAGATACCGCCGAGTTATCACTGTGCATCAGATCTCGCCGGAAGAGATGCACAGGATCTGGAATGACATGTCAAGCAAGAAGCATCTTAGATGTTAGGCTTTTTACCAGTGTAAATACATTTCTTTTCTTTTTTAAGAAACGGGGCTTATGGTGTTGGTATTTTACAGGTGTCACCAGGAGAAGTGAACTGGTGAAGGGGTTTTGTAAAAAGCGTTTTCTTCCCGCTCCTAGTTCCTTTCTTGGATTGCCAATTTACAAGCTTTAGGCTCCAATCGTAGAAACAATGCATACGTGAGAAGGGCCAGATTTTATTCTCAGGTCCTAAGGCCTTGCATTTATCTCACAAAGCAACTTCCTATCAACTGCTAGGATTTACATACTGTGCATCTGAGATACAAATCTGGTTCTGGGAAACTGAAACTCACAGTCATGTCTTCATAGCATCTCTGCAGAAGGAAAGAAATAACTCCTTTTCAAAAACAACTCAGAAGTAATGCACAGTCAGGAAGACACACTGGATGCGAATGATTAGTATTGTATGTGCTGTTACATTGAATTTTTACATACATTGCACATCATGTGTACAGTATCTGTGGTTCCAGTAAGAAATGAACTTACTAGTAGCACTGGCAGGGAGGCTGCAGTTAAATACATGGAAGCTTAAACTTAAGAATCAAATGCTTTGTATGTTTGGAAGACGATTCTGCTTGCTCATTGAACACGCATGACCTGGTGCCTCCAAGGGGATTTTGCCAGATGTCATCGTTTCTGCTGCCCTCCACATCATGTAGCTGAGTGCATTTTACAGTTTCTGTCTCAGGCAGGCACATGTGTAGAAATAAGTTAGTGGGAGGCCAGAAGAACAATAAATCGCACAGAGAAAATACAAATTTATATATGCATTATAATTCACATAAGCTTAGCAAGAGTATTAGATGTCCTTCCCACACATTTGCAAAGTACATGAGAAAAATTGTTTAACAGGTACCAACGTTATTGAATGATTTAGCCCTACAGCTAAGAGATGGAATACTCTCTAATATTCGAAACATCTAAGTACCTCTATCAGCCTGGCTGATAGGAGTGTTCTGAAGGCTCTGTAATTGGGGTTCATGGGAAAGAAGAGGGGGAAGCTTGAGTTCAGGTTCTACTGATGCCATAGTACTTGCTGGGTCATGTAAGCAGGTATCTTTACCTTACTGTGCTTCAAATACGCTCATTTCTAAAATGGCTGGAAAAACACCTACCTCACAGGTGCTGTGAGAGCAAATCTCATTTGCTAAGTATTTTGAGATCCTTGGTTTAAAAGGTGCTACATAATGCAATGTATCATGCATTATGCTAAATGCTAAAATAGTTATGTAATTACGATGGTTGGACGTAGTAGTCACATCATTTTAATATAAAATCTGCCAAAATAAAGATCAAATATGAACTGTCACTGCACCTGATTCTTCTAAGGCTTTTCCTTGGAGGTGTTAATTGTTTGGGGAAGCTTCAATGTCTCTGTCATTTATTCTGGTTTCAAGGAATAAGTTATTATTTCAGTGCATTGCCCTGATCTCCCAGGATGCTGAAAGGGAAGGCAGCTGGCTTTCTTTGGGGAGGAGCCTCTGGCGAGGGGTATCTTAGAGCAATCGAAGCACATGCTCTGCAAAATGTATCACATCAGTGTAGATCTCAGGAAACGTGAGACGTGACCTGAAGTCTCAGTCAGAACTGAGGATCAGCGGAGCTAGTCCACTTCTATCGGCAGAATAGGCCCTCAGCAAACCACACATTCCACAGCTTCTCTCATTCATTAGAAAACTTGGTTTCCATTCAAAGGAAGGCCCACAACTGAAAGGGTATACCTTTTTTTTTAAATATGACTTTTGGAAGCTCCCCTAGAAGTTGATAGCAAACAGGTAGACCAAATGAATAAATGGAAGTCATGGCCTATTTACTGAAAACACTGGATGTCTCATCCCCAGCCCCAGAAGAACCCAATGTGAGACAGGCCTCCCAGTCCCTCACTACATCTTCATCTTACAGTCAACAGAGCTATAAGAACTGGGGAGAGATGGATTAGCACAGGTGAGCCACCCTCCAACCCCACCCTTTAACTGCTGTGAGTTCCAGTCACTGCAGAGGTCTCATGACTTTGTACTTGGTTCGCCTTTCAGTCGTGTGGCTGAGTCAAGCTTCTGTCTCATACTACCGTCTTGCATTCACCTTATGCTGACTCAAGTCACCATTGGTGTCAAGAAATTATGTGCTATAAGCATCATATATGTACATCTATCAATTGGGGTGTGTGTGTGTGTGTGTGTGTGTGTGTTATGAATAGAGCCCTCATCTTTAAAAGGAGCAAAAATCAGAAAATCATGTCTTAAAGAACTATTTCCTAACTTTTTTATGCTAGGTAGTGCCCATGTGACAAACATGTAAATATTCATCAAAGACCATATGTATATATTTTAAAGGCATTTTTTTTCTTCTCCCCACTCTTACGCATAGCTAGAATGTGCTTGCTGGGTACATTTTCTTCTGCATGGAGCTTGGTAAGGCAAGGCCATTTGTCCAGTTGCAATAGCGTAAAGCATGTTTGCCCTTTGTTTTTTGAATGTTCAAAAAATGTTTAAGTCAAGTGATCAGAAAATGCTCTAATTTTCTACTTTTGTTAATTTTGACACTGGCCAAATTATGGTTTCGATTATTTGTGATGCCATATTTTAAAAAATTATCATTTCTCTGGTATAAAATAATATTTTAGACAGTATTGTACTTGGAGTCATTCAGTTTTTACAAAAACCTTCTGACTGTCCCCATACATTTTTTTTTCATTTTGCATTGTGTAACAAAAGGTATTAATAATTAGTGTCTATATTCTTACATTTTCTTTCGTAAATTTATTTCGGGGAAAAATTTTATCTTTGGTGACTAGATTGTGTGGCTTTGTGTCTTCTTACATTGACTCAAATGCCAGTTTCAATATTGTATTTTTAAATACTAGAATAAAAATGAAGATCATTTTTTATTTGGATTAAATTCAGAAAAACAAAGCCTCTTTGTGTGATATGATATAGGGACAACAAACTCTTTACAGAGAAGCTAAGGAAGGAGTTTTTCAATCAGATCTCTTCTATCAAAAGACAATGGAACATTTACATAAAATGCCTGGGATTCATTTTCTACCTTTCCTAATATGTGGGTTAGTGGGGGAATTGATGATGTGATTTCTTCGGTAAAGGTGAAGATAGTTTTTATAAGCAACAACGTAACTTGTGAATGAAAGAAGTAATTTACTAGAAACACTTGTTGATGATAATTGACATTTAGGTATATCGTTATATATGAATGACTGTATTTATGTATTTATTTGTCAAAATTGTACATACTATTTCGCCAAATGTAATTGTCTGTAAAAGTGCACTCTCCAGGTTTGTAGTACTGTTTAGGGTTACATGGGTTGCCAATCAAGCTGCTAATCAGAATACTATTTTTTGTATCAATGTTATAAAACTGAAAGTGACATAGATGCTGAAGATGTCTTTACATTCAGTTTCTTCACCTTCCTCTTGAAATGTAAACTGTTGATTGAAAGCACGATGCTGATGTGTAAGCCCATCTGTCCTGGGGAAGATTATGGTTCCATAAAGCTGATTTTTTAAACCATTGGGATAAATAAACAGAAGGAGAACATATTTTCCACTTTGCTTCTTTTCTGAAAGAATTTTTTTGGTGAGATGTGATCATTACCATTCGCTGATGCCTTGGCATCATTAACCTTCTCCACAACCTCAATCTAGGTCATAGTTCAAGCCATTCAGAGCTCATCCCTGACAGCCCAGTGCAACATAACAGTCAACTCAGAGATGACTTGGTCTAGTAGGCCAGGGGCAACTCCCAGGTTTAGGAAGCTGATATCTCCCTTGCCTCTTGGTAGCTTCAGGAAGGTTTTTGTGTTAAATTCCATGAGTTGAACATGCCAACAAATTCTATCCAGAGAGCTTTATATTGTTAATGTGCTTGGTGTGTTAGTACACGTTGAATCTAAGGCAAAACTGTCATTCTTATCTTTTCATCCTTTGGAATGTTGCATACTATTTTAAAAGTTTGAGAGGCTGGAAAATGGTATCCAGGTATTCTTTGAGGCAAACAAGTAGATGCTGATTGCTGATGCCTGACACCATAAGCAAGATACTAATAGCTATTTAAGAGACAAGTTCTTTTTATTATCAATCCCAATCTAACTAAATAGATCTTCTTTACTTTTTAATGGAAATTTAACTTTGGATTTACTACCCCTGTACCTTGGGGTTCAAAAAGGTAAAATCTAACAGGGGAGCTGAAATATGTAAATGATGAAAATGTAAAATAGATAGATTTGTGTTCCATGTGACTTTTTAAAAGGCCCGGCATCAAGAACAGTGTTCTACAGTATTGTCTCAGGCTAGGAGCATCAGTGTTAAGTGGGATTTTTTAGAAACACCCCACCAGAAACATGGGGGGTGGCTACCCAGTCTGTTCTAACAAGCCCTGAGGGTGATTCTGATGCACATTGAAGTGGAGAACACTAATCAAGAGCAGGGATTAGCAAACTGCACTCTAAACCACATCTAGCCTGCTGCCTAGGAGCTAAGCATGGTTTCAGGACGAACATTTGCAATGACTTGGTGATAGGGGACACTAACGTTGAACCCAAACTAAGCAAAATACTATCTCAATAGAAAGAAGTTCACTCTTCTTATTAGTAGATGTGTATTGCCAAAAAAAAAATGTACTCAATTATTGTTTTTTTATTATGTTTTTAATTCCATCAATGCAGAAACTATAGAAATTTGTTATCTAAGTACATTCACATAGTTTCAACTTTCACTCTTGTTCAAAGCTTAAAATATTTATTATCTGTTCCTTTACAGGAAAAGTTTGCTAACCTCTTACTTACAGGAACAGGGAAACTTCTAAAAAATTTTGCTACCTACAAAATTCCTCCAAATGTATATGAGGAGTCACATCAATAAAGCATACTGGAATTGTCTCCATGATCTAGGGAAATGACAACATAGTCATGATGATGAATTGTTTTGAAAACCAACAGCTGCATATTATTTCTCAAATATTTTCTTTTTCTCTCTGAGTGATTTTTAAAAATTATAAAAGCTTGATTCTAATTGTAACCATTAGCCAAAGCTTAATTAATATATTGCTTAAAGATGTGTGGATATTAGACCTAAGACAGTGGGTTTCATATAGCTTGATTATCATAATTACAAACATCCTATTTTCCCATTTACTTAATTGATTGTCATAGCTTTCCAGATGGATTCACGCTGCTGGAAGAAAATTGAGTACATTTCTGAGAGAAAAAATAAAAAAAACAGAAATGGAGCTATTTTGAAGAACATTGTCCCAGAATATAATCCATGTGAGAATGAAAAATTGCCCTTGACAATATCTAATATCTCCTTACCTCTCTGCTGGTTAAAATAGGCATTTTTGTGAAATGAATGAAAAAGTATTATTGATTCAACTACATCTATAATAACACTGGCTCTACTATCTCTTCAGCCAGAGGTGCCTGGTACTCAAGAAAAATTTTCCATTTAGTTTTCCTTATAGAATCTATTAGTTTAGTACATTATGTCGACTATTTGTTATGCCTCTTACAATGACCTCAGTACTCACCTGGAGGGAGCATGGCATGAGAGGTGATTTATTCTCTCTCTAAGGTTCATTCCAGGGTGTTTACTCAGCAGTGGCTGCCTGACATGGCAGGTTGGGCAGAGTTACGTGTGGGGATTCATGATGAAGACTATTTTTTCAGCAGAGACAAGGATGACCTCACCAAGAGTGAGGTGAGGGGGGAAAATCAGATACTTTCTCCCATTACAAAGCCTTAAATTTTCAGTGCCCTTTCCTCTGTTTTGTCGTCATTGTTTAATCCTAAGAGTAGCTCCATTAAGTAGATGCTGCTGTTAACTCAACTGACAGACCAGGAAACTGAGGCAACAGAGAATTCTGTAACTTACAGGGTGAACTCAGTCCCACTGGTTCTAAAGACTATATTCATAACCAAAAGAGCATGTGGCCTCTAAAAGGTAAGAACATACCCCTACTCCACCACCATTCCATTCCTATGGGACTCAGTGTAATTATTTTAATTTGTTTTCAGATTGGAACTTCCCACCCCTTATCTTTCTTATTGAGTTATAACTTACAAACTTTAAAATTTACCCTTTTTAAGTGTACAGTTCTATGAGTTTTGACAAATGCATAAATTTGGGCAACCACCACCATAATCAAGATATGGAACAGTTCTATCACCCCCACCCCACTCCCCAGATTCTCTCATGACCCTTTGTACTCAGCCGCCCCTCCCCCCCCCACCACCACCACCACTTGCAGTCTCTGGTATTCACTGATCTCTTTTCAAACATCTACTCTACATGATATTTGTATTTTATTCAGTAGTAATCATATATAATGTTTAATATTTAGAAAAAGGTTCTTTGGATAACCCATTATGACAACTTAGTACAAGGAAAAGGGAGAAAATAGAAAAGACAAAAAAATCTTAAGAAAATAATTAAACAACATAAAACTACAAGTAAAAATATAGTTTAAAAATATAACACCATTGATTTAGTAATATCCAAATCTAATGAATATTAATAAGAAGGTACAAGTCAAAAACCTATAACCCCAGTTCACTGAGAGTCAAGCCCGCCCACTAGAACCTTCACAGCCTCTATCCTTCGGAGCTCACACACACATTGCTGTTGAGTAGAAAGAACAATCTATAAGTTCAATTATACTTTTTTCCCTCTTGGAAGCAAAGGATCCTCTGGAGAGGCATCCATCACCTGCTAGCTCGTTAAAAGGGCAAGCGCTCTCTGCACTCGGGGATTTGTCTCCACACCTGTCTCACGCCACACTCAGAGGAGCTCTCCTTCTGTTACCTGCCTGTGGGTCCTTTCTATTGGTTCCTTCAACATAGGCTGGTTCACATTTCCTTTAGGAAAAGATAAATCCACAACTACAAGCTTCTCTTCAAACTTTATTGACAGACATATCGGAGTTAACTTGGAAAGCATGTCATTTGTAACAGTATGCTCCTCAGTCCTAGAGGCAATCTAAGCTATACACACATGGCTGTGGGAGCAGGAAAGATAGCATGAGGGGCACACACACTCTACAGCAATGCTTCTCAGATTGTAGTGTGCCTTGGAATTACCTGGAAGTCTTGTGAAAGTGCAGATTGGTAGTCCAGTACAACCCAAGGTTCTGATTTTCTTATAAGCTCTCAAACAGTACTGATGGGCTGCCCATAGTAACAAGAATCTAGTATTCTAGGCTACATTCTAGACAGAGCTGCTAGCATGTGTTAAGTACCTATCATGGACCATACCAAAGGCTTTTGTATGCATCGCTCTTTCAATCTTCAGAAATTGTTGGAAGGTATTAAACATTAAGGTGAAGTTTGAGTTTCTAGGAGAGGGAAATATGAATTGAGGCAAGAAGGTAGCTTCCCAGAGGTAAACTGGGTAACAGTTTCCAGGAGAAGAGGTGAAAACGGCAGCGATCCATTACACCCTTAGGCTTTTAAGCTAATAAATCTCACATTGCAAAATACAGCTAAAAAACTACCCAGCAGATCTAGAGGAAGAGAGAAAGAGTCAGGAGTAAAAAGTTCATTTGAAATAAAATATTTAAATGAATGAATGAATGAATGAATGAATACTAAATAAATAAATAAATAAATAAATAAATAAATAAATAATAAGGAAAAAGAAAAATTGTATATAGGACATTTGTTTCTCAAATCCTGTTACTTAACCAGACAAGACCCCAACCACAGCAGCTGCCACAGCTCAGCTGCTACGTGAGAGGAAAAGAAAAAGGAAAGGGAGAAGTTGAGAAAGATGTACGAGTGGACCTTTGCCTCTTGCAAAGTATGCCCTGGCCTTATCACACCACCATGGTGAAGAGAAAGAAGGCAGTCCAGGAAAAACCAACAGCAGATGGCCACCAGGTCTCCTTGGACGCAGCAGAGCCCAGAGTAGCCAACCAGGGCAGCTGCTCCAAGAGAAGAGACAGAGCCTTCTCTCATGGATGATCGGAAATCGGTCTTTACTATTCCAACCAGGAGAAGAAAGAAGAGACAGGTGAAAGAGGCACACCCATGAAGTGATCTTTCAATATGCAGCTGTGAGATAACAGAAAACATACGTATTGGTCTCAGCCCAGTTCCTGGTACAGAACTCCGAAAACTCTTGTAATTTCTGAAGTAATACAAGGAGCATCTTTTGTTCTAATGAGGTGACCCTGGGTGGGCTCTTGGATGGGTCCTGGATGTTGGGGGAGGGTCACCAGAAAGACGAAGCCACAATCAGAAGCTTGGAATTTTCAGCTCCAGCCCCACTTCTCCAGGGAGGGAAAGGGGCTGGAAATTCCTCCATAAAATTCCAAAGGTAAGGGGTATGGAGATCTTTCAGGGGGATGAACACATCCACACAGGGAGGGTGACACACCCCATCTCCTTGAGGACAGAAGCTTCCGTGCTCAGGACCCTCCCAGACCTTGCCCTATGCATCTCTTCACCTGGCTCTTCACCTGTATCCTTTATCATGTCCTTTAATAAGCTGAGATACATAAGCACGTGTTTCCCTGAGTTCTGTGAGCTTCTCTAGCAAATTAATCAAATCCAAACAGTGGGGAGGTCATGAGAACCTCTGATTTATAGCCAAGTGGTCAGAGCACAGGTGACAACCTGGACTTGGGGTTGGCATCTGATTGGAGGAGGGGAGAGGGGACAGTCTTGTGGTACTGAACCCTTAACCTGGGGATCTGAGGTGATCTCCGGGTAGATAGTGCCAGCATTGAGTTATACTGTGGGACACCAGTTGGTGTTGGAGAATTGCTCGGTGCGGGGGGAAACCCAACCAAGAACCCAAATAGCAGTGATTCTGCCTACTTTTGAAAGAGGCCATTATCAGATGAGTATTCCTCTCCTTGGAGAATATGGAGAAGGTGGATACTAACTTTCTCCCAGGCATCTACAAATTTACAGACAGTTTTTGAAGCATTGGATGTGACTATGATTCTTAAAAGAATGTAAAGCCAGGAAAGGGGAGTGGAGGAAAGAGAAATGAAGGGAGATAGAGATGGGCCTAGGACAAATCCTGAGGGAGCCCCAATCTTTAAGGAAAGGGTGGGCTTCTTTTCCTTCACCGGTTTTGTTGGCTCTAGTTTGCAGAGTCTTTGAAAGTTACTAGCAGGTTGGACACAGGCTGGTCTCCCTAATTTCTGATAGTGACCTCCCAGGACTCAAGTTTGCCCAGGAAGCATGCGGAGGAGGTTTGGCAAACAGGTGACTCGCCTTAAGTGCTCGAGACTGAGGGCACAATAGCCCATGTGGCTAATATAGAACACTAGTCACACTTTCTGGGTTTGAGAGGAAGTATTTTCCTTTTTGAAATCAGGTTTGACCATTAAAAACCTGGTAATAACATATCACTTTTGAGCAAGTTACTAATTAAATTCTCTCCAGAATTGTGACACAGGTTTCCCAGGTCAGCAGGCTTTGTGAGGCGCTGGGGGAAGAGAGCAGCTGGAGAAGAGGAAGAAATGTGGGAACCTTAGGATGAAGCATCCATCTTGTATAAAAACTGCTGTTTGAAATTTTAACCCCGCTAATTGGCTTCTGTAAATGCTTGCTTGCTTAAATAATAAGGAAAATAAGACTACTACTACTTCGGAGAGGCCATTAAACATTCCCCGGATGAAATTATCAGTGCTGGCACCAGGCCAGGCCTTTGGTTGAGGTCTCCCTCCCCAGCACATAGGGGCTCTTTAAGAACTTGGCAAAGGAGGCCGGAAACACCCCATATTTGGGAGACGAAGAAGGTAAAACCATATAAATAGGGAAAATTCCTCCATGTTGGGACCCAGAATTTGAGACATTTTCCTCTGGACCCGCGCGTAATAAATGTAACTCCATCTCTCTAAGTATGGCTTGGGTCTTCTCCGGTTTTCTGTAACAAGGACTCAACGCTCTCAGGGAGAAGGGACCTACCAGGCGCAAGGCACCTGAGCTAACTCCTTTTTCCTGAGGATCAGGGAGAACAGATTGGGAATAAAAACATTGCTTTTCCATATAAATAGATTATGCTATTCATTGGGAATCTTTTGCTTAAAAACCCCGGGGGCAAATTATTTTGAGGGTCGGAAGGCATTGGTGAAAGAGTGTTGGTGAGGCTACTGTAAAATAATCCTGGGAAATCCAAAATCACTCATCCCCTTTGCCAGCCATGGTTACAGTGCTTTCCACACATTACCTCACTTAGTTCCCATCAAAGTCCTACAAAGAAAGGGCTAGTGTCATTCCTATTTACAGAAAGCAAAGGCCCGGAAAAACTATAGCTTGTCCAAGGTCACAAAGCTAGTTAGAGATGGAGGTAGGATTGGAACCCAGGCAGTCTGGTTTCAAGGGTCAAAACGTCAAGCCATTGTGCTAACCAAGCCTGAGGTTGGCTTAGGGGCTTATATCAAACCTAATTTCATAGAAGCTATGGACTGTGCAGACACCTGCCCACATCCAGCAAGTACTGGGCTGCATACAGAGTATGGGTACCTTGCAGCAGCTTGCCTGAGAGTGACAGACTGTTGGAGAAGGAGATTGTGGATTGGGAGAGGAAGGAAGACAATGATACCAGCAGTGAAGAATTGGATGCAATTCACAGAGGGCTGTAGGAAAGAAGACCTATGTCTTCCTTTCAAGATCCTTTTTCCTCTCGCTGAGCACACTTAAAGCAAAGAAAATGAATCCTGCCCGTTGGGAAAGACCAGGCTGTAATGAAAAACAACTTTAAAGGCCCTTCAGCACACAACGCCTTGAACTACATCACTGACAATGGTTTAGAAGTTTATTTTCAATTTGCGGTTACACTGAGCAGACATTTGGAGAGTGCGGCAGCTAATTCGGACGGCTCCGCAGCAGCATCTGCCCAGCGTCCATACACACAGAGGTGTTTGTCACAGACGATCAGGTTCAGACTTCTCCAGACACTTCACCTGCAAAATGGCCATCCAGGAGAGCTTTCAAATTTTTTTTCCTCACCATTGTTACTAAGTATGCAATTCTAAGAAAGCAGATTCCTTAGCGAAGATTCTTTTCCCCCCTGAAGAAAAAAACTTTACTTTGAACAAAGAAAGCACAGGCTGCAGGTCCTTGTTTGAATCCCAGCCTTGACACTTACTAATTGGCAACCTTGAGCAGGTTATATAAATCCTCTGCAATGGACGTCCTTATTTATAACAGAGGGAGGCCTTCATTTATAAAAATCGGGGGTTGGGGGAAGCTGTGGGGAAATGAAAAGAGATAATGGCCATTATCTTCTTATGTTACATAAAAACAATACATCTTTTGGTTCACTATTATGTTTGCAGCACTTAGCTAAACAATGGCACATAGTAGGTGCTTAATAAATAGATGCTGAATAATGAATCTGTGAATAACCCTACCCATTGAAACTAACATTTAGGGACACATCGAAGCTAATTTCTTAATTATTTCTCCCAAGGGGATGTGGGGTGAGCTCCCTCTCAGCCTCTATTCCTTGTAAAGTGATTATTTCCCATGACTACTTGCATGTCTGTTGTCCGAGGAATTTCTTCAAATATTTTCTTTGGTTTAGGTATTTTGTTTCCTGCATCCTATGTTCTGCTTCACTGGTTTATTCCCTTGTTTTGTAATAAATCATTTTCACTGAGCGTCCTAAAAAATTGAAGCTACGTGTTTTTAATACTTTCATGTTTAACATGTCTTTATTCTAGCCTGCTATTGATAATTAATTAGATTGGCATAAAATTCTAGGCTGAAAAATTTTTCATTCAGAATTTTAAAAGCAATTCTCCAATGTTTTCTATAATCTGATATTGCTTATTAAAGCGAAGTTGGAAAATGTGGGTAAGTATATGAAAGAAGATTAAAAGCTTCAGTAATCATACCCAGACACACACACACCCTGTTAACATTGTGATGTATACCTTTCCACTTTCCAGGACACACACACACACACACACACACACACACACACACAGGGCCATATTTTATATGCAGTTTCACGTGACTTTGTTTAATTTTATATCATGCTATCCTCATATCACATATAACTAATCTACTTATAAGGCCTCTCTCAACTCTACGAATCAACGATTCTATGACTTGTTAAGCAGAGTTTATGGCATATGGATGTTTTCAGTAAAAATAGCAGACAGTTTAGGCGTTTCATTGAAACAAGCATGAAATAGAACTGTGGCAAAGGAAGAGAAGGTTACCTCCCTGCCAAGGGCTTTTCATTTAGGGACACAGAAGGTTCTCAGTGAGTGTAAGGGAAGCAAAGACATATTACAGATGAGGCTCAATAAATCATCTGAGTGTAACTCACCGCGAGGGAAAGCATGTGAGGATGGAGAAAGGGCCCATCAGGGTCTCATGGAAAGAACATCGTGTGCAGCCTTTAGGATGGAAGGGGGCTACATAGAAGCAAAGTGGTCAGGTCCCACCCTTGAAGATGACAAGTGGTAACAGAACACACTTGCTCCACTGAACACAGGAGGCCTTGGTGCTGGAAGAGCTCATGGCCTGGGTGGGCTTGGAAGAGTGAAGAAGGGGAAGTAAAGGCGAATAGAGCAAGCAGCTAGGGCTGGGAACACGGTATGCAGAGTGATGATCCCAGCTGAGGACGAGGATAAGGAGCCCTTTGCAGCAAAGACAGCTTTGTGGTGCTGACCTCTGGGTAGTGGTGGTGTTAAAGGCTCACCTTCTCATCTTTCCTATTGCAATAACAATGTAAGGTTACGATGAGTCACAAAGTTGTGGCAGCATTGAAAATAAGAAATAAATATTAATAATTTGACACTCTGAAAGGAATATTCACTAAACAAAGCCCAGGTGAGGTCCATGGTAAAAATAACAGTAGCAAGTAAATGCTTCACCCTGTGAGACAGAACGCCAGGTCCCTGTAGGAGAGAGAGGTGCAGTGAGAGAGGGAGGGAGAGAGGGACTCTTACCTACCCCCTTTGTCCTATATGGACCCTTACCTCAAAGGTCTAAGTCCTGAGACTGAGAGTACAGCATGCATACACACGCGGGCATTTCTAGAAACTTCATCCCATCAGTCCCTCTTTTTCCACATACTGAGAGATGCCCTATTGTCCAATGGGTCAACGCTAAAGGCAGGCAGATGGTGGGTGACAGTCACACATGGAACAGCCCTCAGGAGGAATATAAACAGGAAGCTTCAGGGATTCCCACTCTCTGGGGACTGTGTTTTTCATGCTTCTGCGAGAAATCCCAGAGAAAATGCTCAGAAAACATCTAATATGAAAGGACAGATTTCTTTCCAGTGAATCAGAAGAGCAGGAAGCAGTAGGCCGTCTTTGCTCAGCTCAGGAGCTGCAGCAGAGCATGTTGTCAGAATCAGCACTGCAGAGTCCCTGGAGTCAAGACCCGCGACGGGGACAGCACCAGTGCCCACGTGGAAGGTAAGGGAGCCATGAGCACCCAATGTGCTGCGCGGATAGAGCGACCTTCTGTAGCAGCAAAACCCGAGGGAAGTGAGAGGGTGCCATGGGTTTGAAAGGGGCAGAGGGGATCTGTAATAGGAAACAGAAGAACAAATTAGACAGCACTCACTTGTGTCTTCCCGTGTTTCTAAATCAAGAGATGAAAGAGAAAATAAGCTCAAAGAATTATTTGATATCATCGGGTTTTTATAAAGGCCAAATTAAAAAAAACACACACAGGGACACTGAAAGTGCAATAGTATATTAAAATCTACATTGAAAGAAGCAAAGAGCAGAGATGATATTAGGAAAATGGGGGTTAATAGTGTGAATGACAGAATGTGAGGGGAAAGGTAATCTAATGAAATCTACAGACAAGCAATTCTATGTGGTGTGAGGCCAGAGGCTACGTCCCAGCTCAGGGAGGGCAGTGCACCTGAAGAGCAGCTGGGCAGACACGAGCCAAGCGCGAGAGCAGAGAATCTCGGTGGTGAAGAATGTGGGCCCTGAGTCAGCAGACTCCTCTTTTCAAAGCTTTGGGTTTATCACCTGTAAAATGGAGCTACGAGTCATTTCTACCTGATGTGGTTGTTTTCAGAATTAAAGCACTATGCCTGACACCAAGGAAGAACTCCAAAATAACGACATTTGTAGGAGGGAAAAATCCCTACCTAGACATGTACTGATTTGTTTCTTTGTTTCTTTTTATTTTAATATACTTTTTATTGTTGATAGTATTACAACACATATTGCAAGAGTGATTCTTGTTCCTTTGTATTTATTTTCTGACTGGGTATTGGCAGATTTTTTTATTTTTATTTCAAGGATGAAAAGAGAAGGGAACTTACACAATTAGGAAAATAGAAAAATGTGTTACTTTCAAAGGAAGAGAATCCCTCTGATTTCAGTTTTCTTTTCTATATTAAAGAAGAGAGGATGATATGCCAGTATTCTTGGGGGTTCGTTTATTTTTCAACTTTGTCCAAATTTAATTCAGGAAGTGAATAAACAATTAAGTGTTTAGAGAGACTAGTTGGAGTTTGATTATTTTGTTCCCAGTCATCTCCTCAGCCCAGTCCATCGTCACTGTATTTTATTAGTGTTACAACAAATGACCACAATTTAGTGGGCTAGAACAATACAAACTTACCATCTTACTGTTTTGTAGGTCAGAGGTCCTCTCCAGGTCTCCTCGGGCTAAAATCAAGGTGTTGGCAGGTCTGCATTCCTTCTGGAGGCTCTGAAGAAGAACCTGTTTTCTGGCCTTTTCCAGCTTCCAGAGGCCCCCACATTCCTTGGATTATGGCCTCCTTCCTCCGTTTTCAAAGCCAACAACAGCAGGTACAGTCTTTCTCACATCACTTTACTCTGACTTCCTCTCCTGCCTCTCTTTCCCCCTTTACAGAGCCCTGTGATGATACTTGAGCCTACCAGATAATCCAGAATAACCTCCCTATTTAAAGTCAGCTGATTAGTAACCTTAATCCCATCTGCCATGTAAAGTAACATGTTCACAAGTCCCAGCTATTAGGATAAGGACATCTTTGGGGGCCATTATTGTGCCTACCACAGTCACTAAAGAGGTTTTGTCAGTAAAAAGAAACATTTGGGACTCTGGGAATGGGGCCTTCAAGAAGCATTCCCTTCCTATCGGGCACACAAGCTGTTACTGAAAAATGAGAGATTGATTTCAGGGGGGTTAGGGGGCATACTAGTAAACACCAACCACATCTCCTCACTGTTTAGGTTTATTCATTTTGGTTTTAAAGAATTAGTACTATGTTCTCATGGTTGAAAATAAAATATAAGAACAATATTCCAGTGAACAATCCTCCTCCCAATGCTGATTCACACATCTACATGTTCCAAACTTCTGCCCACTTACAACTTATAAGTGATATTGATATACTCTTGTGTATGCTATTCTGTTTGTGCATATTCAAGTAATTACAAATGCATATATATTTTAACTCTTTTTTTACTTACACATTTTCATATGCTGTACCATGATTTTTTTATTGTGATAAAAATTGCTTGACACACGTTTATGATCTTAACCATATCTAAGTGTACAGTTCAGTAGTGTTACATACTAGTACATTCACATTATTGAGTAACCAATCTCCAGAATTTTTTCATCTTGCAAAACTGAAACTCTACGCCCATTAAACAACAACACACCATGGCAACTACCTTTTTACTTTCTGTTCCTATGAATCTGACTACTTTAGATGCCTCATATAAGTAGAATCATACAGTATGAGTCTTTTGGGGGCTAACTTATTTCATTTAGCATAATGTTCTCAAGATTCATGTTGTAGCCTGTGTCAGATTTTCCTTCCTTTTAAAGCTGAGTAATTCCATTGTGTGTGCGTGTGTGTGTGTCTCACATTTTATTTTTCCATCTATCCATGGATATATACTTGAGTTGCTTTCACTGCTTAGCTATTATGAATAGTGCTGCTATGAACATGGATGTGCAAGGTACCATGATGTTTTTATTTCATCAGTTATCACTTGGAGATATTTTCATACTATGTAGAGAGAGATTTTTGTTTCTTTCTTTTAAAAATAGCATCATAGTATTTTTGTTGTATTGATGAACCACTATATAGATAACTAACCCCATATTGGTGAACATATGTACTCTCTCCACTTAGTAAATTTGTCAAAGTGAAAAATTTGTATTACCAAAAATCTATTCATATTCAAGTTGTCTTTCTTAGGAGAAGTCACCCTTTGAAAGTATTTAAATAAACGATTAAATAAAGTAATTGTTATAATATGGCTATAACTAAATACATATTTTTAAAATTAAAATTAAAAGAAGACATACTAAATTAATAATGAAATGAAAATAATATGAATGAAAGAGTTCAGATATTATAACAAACATTAGAATGTATTTTTAAAAAGATTAAGGGAAATAAAAATTCACTAAATTTCATAGCCTATATAGATGAGAGTAAAAGTCTTTATGTTTTTTGTGTTTTTGGCAATTAAAGAAATATTAATCAAAATATGTTCAACGTAAAGACTACCAGTAATAGATGTTCATCAACATGGGGTTAGTTAGCTATATAGTGGTTCATTAAAACAACAAAAATACTAAGAATTCAAAATGACATGAACATATCACAAATTATCCAAGGATAATGACGTATCTCCATTTGAAATCCTGAGGGGAGGTAGAAAAGGCAAGAACAGTGGGGGAAATGTCAAAGAAACTGAAAATAATAAGGCCGACTATAAAAATTCAAATATAGGAGAAGGGAATTATACTGCACCCTCAATGAGGCTGACAGAACTCAAGGAGTCAAAAGGAAAGAACGAGGGCAAAGGAAATCTTAACCAAATAAATAAAACTCATCTAAACTGGAAAAATAGTACAAACAGGGCGAGGGAGCTGAAAACTGCCAACGCTATCAGACCATGAGAAAAGAAAGTGGCAGATGTCATATTTGAGAAGGATACGAGGGAACTAGGGACTAGTATTGGCACCTCCTCCAAAAGCATAATTAAAACGAGGAACTGAGGGGCCTTATTTCTTTGTGAAGTTTGGATTATCAGTCAGCTCCTGGAAGATCCATGAAATCTGTATTGGAAAGAGAAAGCATGGATATGCATTGGATGGGCACAAGATCAAACTTGTGAAATGCCTGTGCTCCCAAAAGAAATGTGAGAGGAAAGGGACCTAAGGCTCTGCTCTGCTTTCTGCATACAGGAAGATGGCATAAGGATTCCACTGCCTGAGAAAAATCTGGATGGGAACGAAGGTAACCTACAAAGTTAAATATTTCAAATCAGTGTCTAAGACACACTTTTAGGAAAAGACACATTTTTAGGTATCCACTTTAAGGGTTTAGAAAAAAAAGCTCTTAAAAAGAAGTTGGCTAGTAGTATAGATGCAATTAATTTGCAAGGTAAGAGAGAAGTAAAATGTAGTTAAAGGCATGTTTTTGTTTTGATGATGCTATGAAAATAATCAAAATTAATTTATTAGAAGCTGGGACTTCAATCAAAATGCAGACGGAAGAGAAGCAAGTTCCTTGTAATCATAATATTTCAGAACTAAATGGGACCTTCAAGAACATTCTATACTATTACAGTAGTAGAAAATGAAGACAGAAGACAATCTGTGAGGAGTAATGAAGGGGCAGAAAACAAAGCAGCCTTGAAAAGAGCAGGCAGTGTTTGGCAATGTCTAAACATCTCATTTTCTCAAAGGAAAGAGTGAAAGCAAATGCTTGGAGATCTGAATTAGATATTCTTGGTTATGAATAAATTTAATGTGTATAAATAGAAAAACAGATGAAGTTCAAGAACAAATAGAACATTTTTTTTATCCTCACCCGAGGTTATGTGTTTTTTGTTTGGTTGGTTTGGTTTTATTGATTTTAGAGAAAGAAAAAGAAACATCAATGAGAGAGAAACATTGATCAGTTGCCCCCCATATGTATGTGCTCTGACCAGGAATCGAACCTGTAACCTTTGGGTGTACTGGAGCTACCTGGCCAGGGTGAAGAGAAGGACATTTTTAAAATAGGAGGTCTAGTTGTTTACAGATTGTGACAAAAAGATACAAGAAAAACAGAAGGCAAACAAAAACAAACGCTTCTACATTTAAACATCTTAGAATAAGAAGAGCTATGAGCCCAGGAATGAAAAATAAATGCTCTCAGATCGCAGACGGAGAGTCCACAGAAGAGGTGGGAGGTCACCCGCCTCAGGTGAGACTGGGGCTTGAGCCTGGAGATGTGAGGGGCAGCTGTGGTGTGGACGGCAGATGCAACAAGGAATGAAAGGGCTGATGAGCCTGGCCAAAAGCACAGGTGAACTGAGCCTGGAATTTAATGAGCTGATCTTGCTGTTTGCTACCTTTCTCTTTCCCTAGCAATGCTCAGAGGCCCAGAAACTGGAGTAGAGAGAAATCGGGTTGAGTTGCCAAGACGCCACTGGGATCTCCTCCAGAACAGGAGGATTTCAAAATAGCGTTTGCTTCGGCTCCCTGAGGCAGCCCACTTCATTAGGACTGATGGACCGGATTGCCAGGGCTGACAGGTCCTTCTCTCCTGGCTCCATACCCTGCAGTTTTGGAAGCAACCAGCTTCGGAAGTCATCAGAATAGGCACCTGGCTCCTTGTAATGATGCCTGGGAACTAGTCCAGCCTGAAATCTCTCCCATCCGAGATTCATTATTTAGGTTTAGGAGACTGCTCTGCCTACCTTCACACATGCTCTTCTATGGCCTAGGAAGCTCCCTCTCCTCCCTAACCCGTCCGACCAAGCCCTCCTTATCCTCCACCCAAGCCCTCCTTATCCTCCACAGATTAGCTTAATGTCATTCCTCAAGGAGGCCCTACCTGGATACTGTTCACAGTGCTGTCACAACTATAATTACACATCTGTGAGCAAAGTGGGAAAAAGTTGCCCATTTATCAAGACAAGAATCACACATACACTGAGTGGCCAGATTATTATGGTCTCTGAACGCATAATAATCTGGCCACTCAAGTATATCCTACATAATAAAAGTCTAATATGCAAATTGTCCCCTGGACCAGGAGTTCGGCCAGCAGGCAGGCCAGCCAACTGCCTATGTCCCCTCCCCCTGGCCAGGCTGGCCGGACCCCACCCATGCACTAATTCATGCACCGGGCCATATATATACATGTATATATATGGCCCGGTCCGGTACATGAATCATATATATATATATTCACTGAGTGGCCAGATTATTATGCGTTCAGGGATCATAATAATCTGGCCACTCAGTGTATGTGATCACTAATGAACTAATGGATCTTCAATAGGGAACAAAGCCCTCTGTAACAACGTTGGCTGAATGAATGAAACTATAGATATGCCATAGAGGAGCCATACATTAAAGCAGTGGTTCTCCTTGCTACAGCAGTGTCTGCATCACCTAAGAATGTGTTAGCATGCAATGTCTCAGGCCCCACCTGAGACCCACTGAATGGGGCTTGAGCTTAGTAATCGTGCCTGAAAAAAATCTTTGTATGATTTGATATATGCTAAAGTTTAAGAACCATACCCTTAAAGTTAATCAGTTTCTACTTTAGGAGAGGAAACACAAATTCAAAGGCCTTCAGGAATAAAGAAAGCTGCAGAGCCCTAGCTGGTTTGGCTCAATGGATAGAGCGTCAGCCTGCAGACTGAAGGGTCCCGGGTTCGATTCCAGTCAAGGGCACATGCCTGGGTTGCAGCTCGATTCCCAGTAGGGGCATGCAGGAGGCAGCCAATCAATGATTCTCTCTCATCATGATGTTTCTATCTCTCTCTCCCTCTCCCTCTCCCTTCCTCTCTGAAATCAATGAAAATACATTTTAAAAATAGAAGAAGAAAGCTGCATAAATGAGTGGCATAAAGGGAACAAGGCATAAAAGAACAATGAGTGGTGGGAACCATAGCAAAATAGAGCAAGAACATATGCCCAGCCTAGAGAGTGGGCTGCCAGTGACATTGCCAGGATGGCAGAGCAGGAGACCACACCCCAGGTCCCCTCACAAAGAACAGCAATTAGCTCTCCATACATGAAAACAGCTCTGGGAGAGCTCGAAGTCACTTAAGCTTCAACAACACAGAGAATAACCACACCACGAGGTAGGAGGAACCGGTTCATTTTCCTGCATCAGTCCATCCCCCAGGTGGGCACAGCTCAGCGCCAAGAGGGAACTCCGCCTCTCACCAGGAAAAGGGAAGCAGGGTGGACCCCAGCTCTCCAGCACTTTGGGGCGCTACATGAAGGACCCGCTCTGGTTCCCCCCACCCAGTCCAGCACAGCTAAGACATCTAGAGATGCTTGTGAACAAAGGGAGGAGGCTACCAGTATCAGCCACTGGCGGGAGCGACCTCAGCTCCCAGCGGCCTGCTCTGCAGAGGACACTAGCAGCCTTCTTCACCCTGAGACTCTCACAGGCGGGGGCGCTGTGGGCTCCTGGGCTTTCATCCCTGAGGATCCTGTCAGGGACCTCAGCGGGCGGCTCGGGCCGGAGGAAACCAGCAGCCAGCACAGCTGCAGCCCACCTGCAGCCTTCACTGCTGAAGGCCCCACGCGATCTATGTCTTCACAGACTCCAGCTGCCTCAGTCCCTCCCTGCCCCCCACCGCCATCGGAGTCACCCCAGCCAATACTGCTGTGGACAGCCTAGTCCTGGACGGACAGCCTAGTCCTGGACAGACAGCCTAGTCCTGGACCCAGCACGGCCGCCGACCTCAGCTAGCCCCAGCACTTGCAGCTTGTGCGTGCTCAACCCCAGCCCAGGACCACACACCTGCTCTGGAGCCCAAAGCAGGTCCCGCCTCTTGTCACTGACGTGAAAATTGAACCCTGATCTTGCTCCATACACAAAAATCAATTCAAAATGGGTTCAGCACTTAAACATACACCTGAAACTATAATACTATTAGAAGAAAAATGTCGGGGCGAAGCACTTTGACATTGGTCTTGGCAATGATTTTGTTTTTTAAATTGACACCAAAAGTATAGGCAACAAAACCAAAAATAAACAAGTGAGGCTACATCAAAGGACTACGTTTCTGCACAGCAAAGGAAACAGTCAGCAAAATGAAAAGGAAACCTGAAATGAGAGAAAGGATTTGCAAACCATATATCTCATAAGGGCTTAATATCCAAAATATATAAGCAATTTATAGAACTCTATAGCACAGAAACAAATAACCAGATTTAAAAATAGGCAAGGGACTCGAATAAACACATTTCCAAAGAAGTCCTGCAAATGGTTAACAGGCCTATAAAAAGTTGACCACTAATCATCAAGGAAATGCAAACCCAAACCACAAAGAGGTATCACTGTACACCTATTAGGATGCCTATTATCAAGAAGTAAAACAAACAAAAAACCAACAAGTGTTGGAGAGAATATGGAGAAAAGGGAACCCTTGTGCACTGTTGGTAGAAATGTAAATTGGTGCAGCCATTATGGAAAACATTATGAAACATTGAAATACTATATGATCCAGCAATCTCACTTCTGTGTATATATCTGAAGGAAATGAAATTCCTATCTTGAAGAGCTATCTGCGTTCCCATGTTTGTTGAAACGTTATTCTCAGTAACCAAGGTATGGAAACAACCTGTGTCCCTCAACAGATGACTAGATAGAGAAAATATGCAATGGAATATAATTCAACCTTTTAAAGCAAAGAAATCCTTCCATTTGCAACAACATAGATGGACCAGGAGGACAGGTTCTAAATGAAATAACAAGTCAGACACAGAAAAATAAATATCTCACGATTTCACTTATATGTGGAATCTAAAGTTTAAAAAAGCTGAACTCATACTAACAGAGAGTAGAATGGGAAAAAAATGATATTGGTCAAAGGGTACAAACTTTCAGTTATAAGACTAATAAATTCTGGAGACCTAATGTACAACAGAGTATCTATGATTAATAATAATAACAATAACTTGAAATTTGCTAAGAGAGTAGATCTCAAGTATTCTCACCATACACAAAAATAAGTTAACTGTGGGAGATGATGGATATGTTAATAAAGTTCATTATAGCAATCATTTTAGGATATATACATGTATCCAGACATCACACTGTATACTTTAAATATATACAATTTTATTTGTCAAATATAAATAAATAAATAAAAATAAAACATTCAAAAAGGAGTGGTGAGCTGCTATTCTACAGCACTCTAAGTTCTGTAGGCCAAATTTTTTAAGTTCCAAGAGATTCTGATACATGAGTTTTGATGTGACATTTACCAATTGTTGACAGTGTACAAGCCTCACAAAATATATCTGCCAAGCACATGCAGCCTGTGGGGAGTGTTTGCTTTAAGCGTCTTTCAAGGCAACGCAGATGCTTGGGAGTTTATTGCTGGGGACCCACTCAAGAAACAAATTAGGAGGAGAGACAATAACGCTCTGTGCCTACTTGATATTTTTTTCTAGAATTGGCCCTGGTTGGGACAAAAAGAGAAACGTATTTGGTTTTATCAGCTAGGTTAGATTTATCTCAGTCTAGCAGGAGATTTGATATAAAATATAATCAATACAGTGCTTGCTTTAAGAACTCCCTGGGAAACTGGATATAGAAATTTAACAGGAGGGAGGAGTATAATACACTTACGACAAAATTATAGGTTTTTACTCTGCCTATTATCTCATCATCAAATTATATCGAGAGAAGTAGAAATTAATGGTTTGAAGGATTGCATTTTGTTTTGTCTAGCTTTGTTTTTAGATGGTTCTTTTCCTTTAGTGGTTATGTAATTGCCCAAACCTAGATATGGAAATAGCCACATCTTTAAAAACAAAGCAAGAGCAAAAATCGAAACAGAAGAATACACCGTTTTCATGACACTCCCTTCAAACTTAGAATACAACCAAAGCACCAGCAAACTGCCTGTCAGCCTCCGAAGCTGACAAAAGAAGCCTTCAGAGAAGTCCTGCCTAAGAGACAAAGCACGCATCTTGACAGTCCTTTATGGAGATTGTTTCAGAGAAACGGTGCTAATTTCTCAAGAGGCTTTATAATGATAGCTTGTGTCTCCACATCAACTGGTAAAAGGACAACAAAAACTCAAAGGGATTCTTGTAAAATCCACACATAAAAACACTAATGAGACCGTTAAATTACCCATTGAAGGAGCTGAAAAGCAAAATTGACAGGTTTTTAGTCAAAAGCATGTTCATGTCTCCCAAGTAAACAAAGGCTAGTGAGCAAATAAGAGGAGGAAAAAGAACATCCTGCTCTTCTAGGGACTATTCTGTGAGGGATTCTGGGGAACGAGGAGCTTGAGACCTGTGGGCACAGTGAGGCTACATGGGCAGGGCCTGAAGGAAAAGGGGGCCTAGGAGAGGACGAAGCTGCGCCACCCCGTTCCAGGCCATCAGAGGAAGCTTCTGGAGAGAGTGAGGACAGAGCTTGAGTTTCCTTCAGGTGCCCAGATCTTGAGGACTCTACAACAGGAAAGCCATTTACTTTCTAGATTTCTGCAGGATGCTGGGGCAGAGAGCAGGTAATAAGGAGGCATATTGTAAACTGCTGCCAGGGTTTTAGTGTCAAATAACTTAAAATTGAGATTTTTTTTTTCTTATTTCATTTTTAGAAAAAAAATCACATTTCAGAGATTATAAAAATAAGATATGTAAATATTAAAACTTCAGAAAATATAGAAATGCACAAAGGAGAAAATTAAAACCAACTTTAATACCACTATTTAGGTGCAACAACTGTTAATATTTTACACACGTCTTCCAGTCTTTATATAGCTACATTATATAGGTATCTAGGTGTAAATATATGGAAAATAATATCAATGTTGGGCTCAAACTACACAATCTATTTGTTACATGGCTTTATCAGAATATATTTTATATGGCATATGAAATTTTAAACATTTGAAGTCATTAAGTATTTTTATTCATTCTGATTTTAATGTTTATATCTTATCACATATTTTGAGTATAGAATAATTTATTAAATCAACTCCCTATTTTGATGAGTGTTTGTACAGTCATGTGCTGCATAATGACATTTCAGTCAACTAGGAAACAAATATATGACAGTGGTCCCATAAGATTACAACAGAGCTGAATTTTCAGAAAGAAATGGAAGGAGCTTTATAATGATAGCTTGTGTCATTATAAAGTTGGAGTATCAACCCATACACCAAAAAGATTGAGGGTTTGATCCCTGGTCCGGGCTGTGTATGGGAGACAACTGATCGATGTTTCTCTCTCACATCGATGTTTCTCTCTCTCCCTTCCTCTCTTTCTAAAATCAATAAAAACATATCCTCGGATAAAGATTTTAAAAAGAAAGAAAGAAATGAAAGGATATGTGTGATTCAGGAGGAACTTTTTTTTTTTTCCTCTAATGGAAGCGGTGTCTCTGGGGCTCGATAACAGATCCCCTCTCATTTACAGCATCTGAATTTTGAGGGCACAGATTACATCCCAGTCCATCAGCCACTGACCTATTTCAGCACAGAGGAGCCTGTCTTCCGCACTATATAGTCAGGGCACCACAGCCTCCAGATCCAGCCGGTGGTCTTCAGAGTACATTGCTGTAGGTTCTTTGTTGAGGACCTGCGATCCCGTGCAAGGATCCATAGGAGCCACCTTAAGCAGTAAGTGCCACTGCCATTTTCGTAAAAGCTTCCTGTGGGTTGGAGCCAGCCTGCCCCTGTACTTTTGAAATGTTTTCAGGTTCTCATGTTGTAAATCACAGATAACTTTTATTTCTTCTATCAGTTCAATGCCAGAGAGAGCCCTTTGTGCCAGATAGGGTCAGTGGAACCAAAACCAAATTTCCAAAGTCAAAATATTGAGTCCGCAGTTCTATACCCTCTCCATGTTAAACACCCTCTTTTTTAATGAATACCACAAATTTCCTTAATCTGACCACAGTTCCAATATGCAATAGCCAAAACTGCATTGCCATGACAACCACTTACATTACTTTATCTCTCCATCTTGATTTCTCATTCCGCATGAGCCTGAGGCCACCTTTCAGTTCCTCCTGACAGTCACTGTTATCCTGATCTGTCTTACCCAGACAATTTATCCTCAATATTTCCAGTCAACCCAGCTCACATTCCTGCTCATGAAGCATCATTGACAGCGTCGATGATCTATTTATGATCCTGTTGGATGGAAGCAGGGGGAGGCTTGTGAAAGACATCATAGTCCACAGAGATGTACAGCAATGTCTTAAGCCTTCACATTAACTCACCACTCACCAACTTGCGCAGAGCAACTTTTACTCCAACAAGTACCATTCCTGGTAAGTGCCTAATACAGGTGTGCCATTCTTTATCTTTTATACCATATTTTTACTGTATCTTTTCTATGTTTAGATACACAAATACTTGCCATTATGATACAATTAGTAATATGTACAGGTTTGTAACTTAGGAGCAATAGGTTATATCATCTAGACCCATGGTCGGCAAACTGCGGCTCGTGAGCCACATGTGGCTCTTTGGCCCCTTGAGTGTGGCTCTTCCACAAAATACCATGGCCTGGGCGAGTCTATTTTGAAGAAGTAGCATTAGAAGAAGTTTAAATTTAAAAAATTTGGCTCTCAAAAGAAATTTCAATCACTGTACTGTTGATATTTGGCTCTGTTGACTAATGAGTTTGCTGACCACTGGTCTAGACTAAAAGTGTAGTAGGCTGTATCATCTCAGTTTGTGTAGGTACACTCTATGATGCTCACACAATGATGAAATCAAACCGCCTAATGATGTGTTTCTCTGAACATATCCCCATCATTAAGCAATGCATAACTGTAAATACATCTGTTTTTTTTATTGGCTAAGCCATTTAAATTGTAATTGGCTAAACCAAAATCTATGCTGAAGATTCAAGAAATAGTTCTCCAGAATTGAAAAGGAAAGAATTGCTTAGGCTACAGAGGGGTGCAAGCAAAAAGAAAGCAGATGTCACAGTTGTAATATCAGAAAAGATATAATCCAGGACCAAAAGCAATAGTCAAGACACAGATGGCTACTTGATAATATTAAAGGTGCCTAATAAAGTGGTAATAAATATGACTATGAAGCAAGTAACTTGGCAACAACATTCATAAATCATAAACTTCAGAAATGAAAGGAGAAAAAAACAAATACATTAAAAAGAGAACTTTAATTCATTTCTCTCAGGCAATGACTGAGCAACTGGATAAAACAACAAATATGAACATCAAACACTATACTGGAAACAGAAACCATTTATACTTTTCAAGAATATATAGAGTGGCCATAAAACTGATGAAGTCGAGAAGAAAAACTCCTTATGTTCCAAAGACAGGGTAGCATAATCAATGACCATAATGTATTAAAACTTTATGAAATTAATAACAAACAAGAAAACTACATGGAAATTTAAACACATTATTTTAACCAACTATAGGGAAAAGGGAAACTCCAAAACAAATTTTAGAATATTTCAAAAAATAACAACAATAAAAATATTACATGCCAGAATCTGTGATTGGGTGGGGCAGCACTCCCCAAAAAACACAAAGATGAAATGCTTGTGGTGGATTTCTTGCATATCTTCAAAGAACAAACAATTCTGCACTATAGGAAAAAGAAGAAATAAATCATTTTTTTTATTTTGTGAAGCAAGAATTAATACCAACTTTCAACAAAAATTTCCAAAAAAAAATCTTATAAGTCAATCTCTCTTATGATTATCAATGCATAATACTTCTAAATAAAATAACAGAAGACTTAAGTATCACATTACATACTAAACAAGTAAGATTTTTTCCAGTAATGAAAGACATTTCAGTATTAGGAAAGCTATTTGTGTAATTCATCTGAAAAACAGTAGACCTAAAATCATTTACACTAGAATAAGTTTTAAAAGCACTGAACATATAAATGTTTTTTTTAATGAAGCTATAAATTCACTACAATAAACTGTAAGACTTTTAGAAGAAATAATTTTAGAGTGGGAAGGCCTTTCAAATTTCAGAAATTAAAAAAATACTGATAAATTTGAGCACATAAAAATCACAAATGTCTATATGGAAAATGAAGTATTAAAAAAAAAGTAAAAAGATAAACTTGGAAAACCAGGCAGAGGAAATAGCTTCCCTAATAAATAAAAAGCTCACAAATCCAACTATAGGGAAAAGGGAAACTCCAAAACAAATTTTAGAATATTTCAAAAAATAACAACAATAAAAATATTACATGCCAGAATCTGTGATTGGGTGGGGCAGCACTCCCCAAAAAACACAAAGATGAAATTATTTAAAAGATATAACAAGGATATCAAAGAATTCACAGGAAAAAATCCAAATAAAACATCTGAAAAGATGTTTAATCTCACTCTTCATGAGAGCGTGGACTCTGGAACCAAACTTCTAATCCTGGTTCTAACTCTTATCAGTTGTGTGACTGTGTGCAAGCTATTTAAATACACCAGTCTTTGTATATCTGTAGTGGATGTTGTGGTATGCCACAGAGCCCTCTTCAGATCACTCATTTCCCAGCTGCCGGAAGTGTCTGGTTCTCAGTTGGGTCCCTCTCTGGGAATAGCCCTCAGCTGAGCAGGGCAGCCTGGCTTAATGAAGTCGATGGGGAGAGGAAGTTATAAAAGCTTGCACCCTCACCTCAAGGCAGGACAAATCTGCAGCAACATCTCAGGATTCCTCATGGGACATGGGATGTGTTACCGCTGAGGCCTTTGTTTTTAACTGCATCACTGTTCAGCTTTTTCCTCTGCCCAACCCCATTTCCTTCACTCCCACCCTGATGTAGATACCCAGGTATTTCCGCAATAAACTCCTACAAGCAAATTTCCACCAAAGAGTCTATTTCCCCATGGAACCCGACCTAAGAAAATATTCTTCTGAACCTTTGAATTTTGAATTTGGGGGGCCATTTATATAAATGAGTTAATAGCTACATTTTAATTTAAGTTTTTCCCCCCTATATTACTGCTATTAACTCTTGTTCTTTTCCGTATGATAATAAAGCTCCCATTTTACCATGTGTCTTCTAATTTTATTTATGGCTTTTTATGTTAGGAAATTTTTTAATTTGGCAGCACATTTTTCAAACAGCAACATTTTGAGCACGATGTTTCAGAGCTGTGCTGGGGATCATGGAGTGTACAGGAAGATATAACATTGTATTGGTGCCCTCAAGGCCATTGAAAGAACATGATGTGGTACCATGTGCCCTAAGGTCAAATTCCCTGGGAAAATCTCTGCTGGATTCATGTTAGCAGCATCTTTAGCCAGTTTACTTACTCACTCAGAGACTCAATTGCCTTACCTATAAAATGCAGATAAAATACCTACTTCTCATGATTATTGCTAAAATATGGTGATTTTGAAACACCTATTATCAATGTCCAGACTCTAACAACTGCTTGATGTATTTTTTTTAAAAAGTAGTTGGGGAGGAAATAAATATCACATGAAAATATAGATAGGAAATGCTCAGTGCCAAATTGATAGCATAGACGATCATTACCATAAAGTTCAGAGTAAGGAGATAATTTCTCCGGGAATGTGGTCATAACATATTGATTGAATAAATAAGAACTGAAGCTGTATCATCCCAGGGAAAAAAGCAATGGTGTGGACTAAAGAGTGAACTAAAAATGTTTAGATGTAGGCAAGAACCCACCTGGAGGAGAGAACAGAGAGCTGGAAAGATAAATTGTGGTTATATTAGGGAGGGAATTAAATGCCAGGCTAATGAGTTTGGGGTTTGCTCATAGGAAGCCTCTTTAGATTTATGGGCAGGGTAATAGCGTGATGGAAGTAGTGTTTTAGATTGATGACATTTTGGCAGCCAGCCATATAGATTGGGGTCAGCAAGAGAGGCAAGAAGGTCAGAGACTGACTTGAGCTTTAGATGAAGCACTAGCTAAGGCCATCTACTGGGGTCTGGCGGTGGAAAGAGAATGGAATTGGGTAGAAAATTGTGAAAATCATGAAAGAAAAGTTTTGAATGGTGATGATGAGGGTGTCTTCAAAGATGGAGTGCAGAGGAGAACAATGTCCTAGCAATTCGGGAAAAGTATGATTCATTTATGTTAATTCACACTGAATTTGAAGTGAAGGTGAGATAATCTAGTGGAAAAGCCCACCATGCAGTGGGGATCCAAGCCTGGTTCCAGGACAGACCACAGGGTTGGAGCTGTAGAAGTAAGATCCATTGGCACCTGATATGACACAATTGAAGGCATGGGTGAGAAACTGCATATGGAGGGTGACAATATCTTCATGGGCCATGCTCACATTTATTAAGAGAAGGAAATAGAGTTAGTGAGGGAGACAGAGAAAGAAAGGTCCAAGAGAATGGATAAGAACTACAATAGTGTGGTGACATGAGAGACAAAGGAGAGTGAGGTAAAAGGAAAGATGGGGACAGAAACCAGCCCTATCAGATAGATACTGCAGAAAAGGCCAATGAAAATGAAAAATTGATAATGTCAATGGATTAAGTTCAGCCCTCTTCCTGCATATGGATTTGGAGTGTTGGAAGGGCTGACTGCAGGAGAGAGGACAGTAGTGCAAGATAGTGGTGTAAACTGTGGGCGCAGAGATCAGACGACACACTACAGGGACAGGTGTGTGTGTATCTGCAGGCAATCGGGAGGGGGAGCCAGGGCAATAATAGAAACTGAAGGTGCCAGGGGAAGAGGAAATGTAAAGGAGCGAAGTCACTGAGGGAATGAAGAGGAGAGTGTGGGTTTAAGAATTCAGGTTGACTAATTAGCCTGGGAAAGAAGGGCCAGACACCATCTGAGATCATGAAAAAGGAGACAAGGATCTGTATGGCGATGGAAGTCTAAAGAACCAGAGGGAGAACAAGGAAGCACACCTGAGGACTTTTTTCTGCCTAGTAAAGAAGCAATGAGGCCATTGGGCAAAGGTGAGAAGAGTTGAGTGGGATGAAGATCTCTTATCAAGCATTTCATAGCATATTTTACTTTCTTTTAAGTTTAAACTTTCTTCAGACTTTTTTAACCCCATGGTGGTTCCAAGTAGAAAAGTAAAGAACAAAAGAGTTAAAAGCAATTATGAGACATTGTAGGAATTACCTAGTGCCACTCAGCAGTATGGATAAGGAAGCTGACAGTGGAAACCAGCACCCCACCTGAGAGGCCAGCTTGCCTCCTGTTGGGAGGAAAACCAGGGAGAACAAACTAGGGCAGAGGTCACGGCTCAACGACTGAAGTCAACCGCACAAATGCCTTTCGTCTAATGGTTCGAACAATAAGCCAACAGCCTGGAAAATCTGACTTCTCAAGGCCTCTTCAAGGTCCTCTTCGATTTGTGTTTTTAGAAAACTTTCCCTTTAAACCTAGAATAATATTTGATGGTGGGTGGTCTTCCAGGTTTAATTTCTCTTTGGAACCACAACTCATCAAAAGCAAGATGCCCTCTCAATTAAAAGATCATTTTCACCGAAGTTCGTATCTAGTGCGCACAGGCCAGCTAAATCTGGTGGCTTATTCCTTTGTTTCCCAAATGGTTTTTGGCCAATTGGAAGGGAGCAGAGAGTCATTCTCGGAATGGTGCTGGTAGAGCCAAAATGCCATCCATATGCGCATTCATCTGCCCTCTGAATTCTCTCTATACAACTGTTTCTCTTGGTGCAACAACCTCAAATATTAACCCTGAAAGTGTGGAGGGAAGAGTTTGTCCGGTGGGGGTCATAAGCCTGTTTGATCCCAAGGGAACATGGGCATTTCAGATCCTTTAAACAAGCAAAGGGAAAAATCTGATGAAGATAAAGTGCTCTGTGTCATAGCTCGTTATTCTGAGCCGCTTTGAGGCTGCCAAGCCATTAGACTTGCTTCTGTTTTTGCCATCAGTATTGCTCTGGAGATGGCTTATTTGTAAAAGGAGCAGGATCTAGGGTATGCATTCATTTGTAAAAGATACCACGACACACATCCTGCAGCTAATACCGGTTCATGAACTTTACCTGGGACTAAATACATTTCATTTCTTACAGCTGAGCTTCAGTAATTGGTTTTTGCAGCCACAAACGCATCCAGCAAGGAAAGTCTGAGAAGCCCAGTTCTCTCCCTGCTTTTTGAAATGACTTTTGCTGCAGATGGAAAAAGCCATCCTAGCTCTGAGTTGGCAGTTCCCAAGGTCAAATCTTAAAGACCTGGCACCTGGGAACTCAAAGACAAGGAAGAGCAGGTGGCTTTGGAAGAGTAAACGACCCTGAAGGTAGGCAGCCCAGGGGAGATGAGCGAAGTAAATGACAGTACGGGGGGGGGGGGGGGGGGGGGTTAGGAAGACTGGAATCCCTGCAGAAATAAACCTCATATCCACAGTTCACAGCAACTCAGTGTGGTTTGTTTTGCCAGGTCTAATGCAGTCATGGAGGTCTCTTGAAGTGCTTAATAAGCCACCAAATGGTATAGCACAACCAATTCCAAGCTAAACTACCTTTGGGGGCTGGAAAATCATTATCATGTTATGTGGGATTTGGCTGTGAAAAGGAAATGTGGGTTCATCCAGTGGGTTGATTTCGTTCATTTATTCAGAAAAGGGAAGGCTAAACATGCAGCATTTGCTTTGGCCTTGAAAGCACTGAATTATACACTTCAACAGTTTGGTTCATCAGGCCCCACATTGCCAAGAGAATTAGACTAGGTGCTATAACTCTGATGTCTACACATAAACTTGATACTAAAATAAGCACCAGGATTCCAAAAACGTGTCAATGGGATATACAAAATATTTTTTTTTCTTCTGGGCTAGTTGTAGAGACAATTGTGATGTAAGGAAATTTGTCTGAAATTCCCCATCCCCTTCCTTTACCCTTGCCTCCTCCATCTGCTGAGAAACTCAACGTTTCTGGCTTTTTCCCTTGTGCCTCAACCTGTCGTGGGTGCCATCACATCTCAGTCTTTCTTCCCTGAAACTCACCTGTTAAAAAATCATTCCCTATCTAATAGCTATGGGCTGATAAAAAATTATGTATTTTCTGAATGCTATTTGCCTTTTGACAACTCCTTGATTATGGTAGCATATCACATACAGAAGCAGGGTCAGGAAGAAGATTTTGGGGGACAGGAGGGTTATTCTCAGGACATCTTGAATCATATCATAAAGGTGTTAGTGCCATTATCTGACTCTCATTCTTACTTTCCATTCTTTTCTTTTTCCTTCATTAACCACAGGACCTGCTATGTGTAAGGCCATTGTGCTCAGTGCAAAGGCCCAAAGATAGATGAGGCACAGTCCTAGTCTTAGGCTCATAAGCTAGTGAAAGAACAAGTATGTAAGCAATTAATTACAATGCAGGTTAGTCAGCGCAGCAGGAAAATTATGGTCAGGCTGCTGTGAAAATTTCAGGACAGGGATTCTGCCTGTTGCTGGTGAAAAAGTGTATTAGAGAGTTTGTAAGGTTTGAGCTACTATTTTAAAAATAAATAGAAAATTGGCCTGGTTGCAAAGGGCATGAATGTGAATTCAGCAAACGAGAACTCATAATCATTCCAGAAGAAAAACACATGGATGGCTTTTGATCAGCTGTGCCAAATTCTTTCCCATCTCGTGGTCAAAGCTGGAGATCCTAGGACGCTGGTGGTCAGGCAGCTCCCGCGTGGAGAGAGTGCCGGCTTCCTCGGAGCACACAGGTAAGACTGCCGCTGCGCTGAGGTGTTGACCTGGTGACTGAATCTCCTTTGGGTGATGTGTAATTAGAAGCCCAGTTGCAACCGAGAACCAGGACAATCTCCCTACTGTTCGGCAGCTTATAAATGAAAGCTCCCAATTGGATTCAAAACCAAGAGTCCAGCTCTCCAGACACATCAGTTTAGTCTTGTATTCGATTCCATTCTGTGTCTGGCACATGAGATCCTGATGAATTTGGGCATGTGGTGTAAAGGTACAGAAAATCGATTAGATTTGTCTCCGGTTCTCTTTGCTTGGGTGTCAGGTACATGATATCAAACTCTCCCTGCCTGTGCTCTCTCTCTCTCTTTCTCTCTCTTTTTCTTTCTCTCTTTCTCTCTTTCTCTCTTTCTTTCTCTCTTTCTCTCTTTCCCTCTGTCCCTCTTTCCCTCTTTCCTTCTTTCCCTCTCCCTCTCCCTCTCTCCTTCTCTCTCATCCTCACCATAGGATATGTTTTTATTGATTTTTTTTTTAGAGAGGAAAGGAGAGACAAAAAAACATGGATGTGAGAAACATCAATTGGTTGTCTCCCTTATTCACCCTGATCAAAAATCGAACCCACAACCGAGGTGTGTGCCCTGACCAGGAATTAAACCTGCCATGACTTGAACCTGCAACCTTTTGGTGTATGGGAGGACACCTGAGCCATCCGGCAAGGGCTCCCTGCCTTCTGTTTTGCTCACATTCTTGGGAACAGCTATCCTCTAGAACCCAGGCTCGAACCCTTGGCACCTACATGAGGGGGTAGAATGCCGTGGTTAAGACTGCAGGCGTTTGGAGACAGATGTCCTAGTTTAAATACAAGTTCCTCCAGGTACTAGACATGTGATTTTGGCAAGTTATTTAACATCCTCTCCCTAAGTTCCCTCATTGTAACATGGGGATGATATTACTATCTGTTCTAAGTAGTATGAGGACTAAATAATTTAATGTATAGAAAGCACCTAAAGGTGTATCTGGCATATTATAAACTACCTACACATGTTCGCTATTATTACCATCGATTCTCATATTTCATTGCAGCTTTCAAGAAGGAGGAGCTATGATAAATTCCAGAGAACATCAAGATATTCTGGACACAGGTAGGGGCCCGCACCCTGGCCAATGACCCCCTTATTCCTGTCCCAAGACTGGGAACAGGACCTTTTGGTGGAGTACAATGCAGACCACCTGGAGGGGATAGCTCTCTCCTACAGCCTATTTAGTGATGAATGTGGCCACAGGGGCCTCCTATTTCAGGTCTTCAGCATGGGGTGTGGGTTGGGCGTGGGAGGTAAGTAGGCTCCGGGAAGAGGAACCTGAGGTCTTGTTATTGGCAGTTTTGTAAGAGACTTAAAGGGATATTTGACGTTCCTTCGTGGTTTAGGCCAGTAGTCAAGATTTTGAAAACAAGCCATAATAAAGAATATTCTGCGTGCAGACAGGGGCAGTGGTCTGTGCCATGGTTCTCTGTAACTACTTTAGTGTTGGTAACCAAGACTCAGGCATGAATAGTTTTAATCCACTCTGCTCCTCCCACCCCCTCCACTGACCTAACCCTCACTCCTCATTAATTCTTCCAGAATCTTATGGTAGCTATCACTGCTTGGCTTTCTCCTTTCCAGTGTCCACTTTCCCCAGAGCTGTCAGATTGATCTTCCTGAAGCTTGGTGCTGATCGTGTCACTTTCCTTCCATAGTCTCCACTGGTTAATTTCCCTACTGGGGCCTTCTTTGTTTTATTGTGTTTCACTTAAGTGAGCTTCACAGATGTTTCGTTTTTTTTACAAATTGAAGGTCATACCCTCCACCTGCAAAAAAGCGATTTGGTTTATTGCAATACTCACATTATTGCGGTGAACTGGAGATGACCCCGCCAGACCTCTGAGGTGTGCCCATGTCATAAATGAGCGAAGTGGGCGGGACAAAGTGAAACAGGCACACTCTGGATCTGAAAGCCTGGAAACATTCATAACTTCCATAAGGAGATGCACTTCCTCCCACTTACCTTGAAAACAGAAGCTTTCTAGATGGGTTTGTTTCCTACTTTTAGTTTAGACTTGGTACAAGAAATATTACCAAACTCTGTTTTAAGGAAAACACCCTGCCACTGAAAGGATTCTTAGTTAGGATGTTAGTTTGACTGCTTGCACAGAGATCAAAGTACAGTGGCTCACATAAGACAAGATTCATTCACATGAAGGTCCCTGTCGGTAGGTGGTCTGGGGCCTGAGATTAGAGGGTTTTGTTCTATTCAGTCCCCTGGGGACTGAGGCCTCTTCTGTCTTGTCCTCAGCCACAGTTCTCAACATCTTGTGTAGAAACTCCTGGGGAGTCCCTGAGATCCCTTCAAGGGTTTACAAGATCAAAATTATTTTCATAAGAATACCGAGGCACTTTTTCCTTTTTTGTTTTTATTTTCTCACGAATATACAGTGTTGTATTCTACAGGTCACATGATATGTGTTATTACAACAAATTAAATGCAAAGGTAGATATGAGAATCTAGCTGTCTTCTATTATCAGACTTCAAAGAGATTTGCAAAAATGCAAAACAATGACATTTTTCACAGAATTTTTACAAAGCATTATTTTTATCTAAAAATGTGTTAAGTACATTATCATGTGATGGGTTCATTGCTACTTTGAAATAAATATTTTTAAATGTTCTCACTTGTAATTTCAAATATGAAAATATCAATAGATATGACCTGCATAAATAAAAGCTCTTTGGGGTCCTCAAGTTTTAAGAGTACAAAGGAGTCCAGAAAACAAAGTTTGGGAACCACTGTCAGGGGATATTGCCTTCCTCTGTTGGGTTGAAGCCAGCTCACGCCATGTCCATGTTCCAGGCGGAGCGATAGGGGCACAGGAAGTGGAGGGCAAACAGCTTTCATTGAGGATGTTGCCCAGAACCTGCTCTCACTGGCCAGTGCATCACTACATGGCCAGGCCCTGCAAGGAAGAATGGCAAAAGCTTCCAGCAAGGTACGAGGAGGTAGAGCGAGGCAAGGAACAGATTCTCCCTCAAGGCCCTCAGAAGACACAACCCTGCTGACACCTTGATCTAGGACTTCTGGTCTCCAGGACTAGGAGATAATAAATTTCTGTTGTCTACGCCACCAATTTGTGGTGCTTTACGGCAGTCCCAGCAAACTAATGCAGAAGGTAAAGCAGCTTCAGAAAACTACCCACTTAAATAATGAAAATGACCGTATGTGGCAGAAATGCACTGGGTGAAAAAGATAACTTCCACCGTAAAAAAGCAAGTTCTGTGTGTAACGTGTACATTTGTTCAGCCAGCTTTGTTGGTGCCAAAGAGGCAGCTGTGCCTCGGTCCACTGCCAGTCAGGCATATTTATATTTATGTGCTTTGCTTCGCCTTTTCTCTGTCTCCCAGACTAAGCGTAAATTCAGGAATCAGACGTTTCCTTGAGGCCCCATTTATCTGTGCTCAGTGTGCTGTCAGGAATATAATGGCTGACACATGCTAATACATTAACTGCTGCCTCACCATAAACATGCCCGGCTAAACAAGCATAACTGAGCTTTCAAAGGAAAAATCAACTCTTTCTCCACATCAAAACGTGCCTGGTAAAATGCTGCTTTCTTTTGCTACTTTAGCGCTATCATTTTGGAATCAATACTACTTCTTCACAAGGCATTTTCTTTGGGGTTGAACCTTGTGAAATTGTAAGCCACCATAAGAATGTTTACCATGTTGATTATTTTATAGTGGATATATATCAAAACATCAAGTTGCACACCTGAAATACATACAATTTTTGTTAATTATATCCCCATTAAAACTAGAAGAGAAAAAGAAAACAATTTCACCATGTAGTCAGCTACAAAAAGGTCAAATTACTGAACAAAACAGATCATGTTCGTGTTCAACTTGGTGGGCCCATTCAATGGCCTGCCCAAAATTCAGGATTCTGAAAGAATTAAGCAATACATTGCCTCAATGTATAATTGAGGTATTCCCTTTACAAATAACCTCAGACGAGTTAGCATTCATAGAAAGCCCAGCAAGTCAATGGAATAGTATGGGAGGGATAATGTAATTAAGGCTGCCACACTGGCTGCAGTGAGGAGGAGACAGCTGGCAGAGGACAAGCATGAGCCTGAGTTCTAGTCTTGGGTCTGCCACTACTGAGCTGTGTGAAACAGGGCAATGAACTTCATCTCTCTGCGCCCAGCTTTCTTCAGATATGACTGGAGTGTAGAATTTCTCGAATTCATGACTTCTGTCGAATGGTCTCCTGAGTCTAAGCTCTCAGGTATTACATGCCATTCAAAGCCAAGAAATGGCAAAAGATGCATTTTTTTAAAGCTTAGTGTGACTATCACTGTGTTTGTTCATTCCTTTCTTCACAAACTAGAGGCCTGGTGCATGGATTCATGCACCGGTGGGGTCCCTCCACCTGGCCTGTGGGGATCGGGCCAAAACCAGCTCTCCGGCATTCCTCGAGTGGTCCTGGATTGCAAGAGACCACAGGCCAGGAGGAGGGACCCCACTGGTGCACGATAGGGGCCAGGGAGGGACTGCGGGAGGGCTCTAAGGTATGTCTGGCCCGTCTCAGTCCCTATCGGCTGGACCCCAGCAGCAAAGCGCCTGTGGTGGGAGCCTCTCCTACCTCCACGGCAGCGCTAAGCCGGCAGTTCGACATCCCCCGAGGGGTCCCAGACTGCGAGAGGGCACAGGTTGGGCTGAGGGACCCTCCACCCCACCCCCCGTGCATGAATTTCATGCACCAGGCCTCTAGTATATATATATAATAACATCCTCTTTCTCCATTAGTCTATCAATAGACACCTATATTGTTTCCATATCTTGGCTATTATGAATAATGCTACAGTGAAAATATAGGTGCAAATATCTTTTCAAATTAGTGTTTTTATTTTTTCTAATAAATACCCAGAAGTGGGGTTGCTGGGTCATAATGTGGTTAGTTCTATTTTTAACTTTTTGAGGAATCTTCATACTATTCTCCATAGTGGCTGCAGCAGTTTTTAATCCCACCAAGAGTGCATGAGGGTTTTTTCCCTAGACATCCTCACCAATACCTATTTATTGTTGTCTTTTTTAAAATAATATATATATATATATATATATATATATATATATATAATAATTATTATTATTATTATTATTATTATTGATTTTTTTTACAGAGAGGAAGGGAGAGGGATAGAGAGTTAGAAACATTGATGAGAGAGAAACATCAATCAGCTGCCTCCTGCACACTCCCTACTGGGTATGTGCCTGCAACCAAGGTACATGCCTTGACCAGAATCGAACCTGGGACCCTTCAGTCCGCAGGCCAATAATCTCGACTGAGTCAAAATGGTTATGTGATATGACATGGTTTTTCATTTCCCTGATGGTTAGTGATCTTGCACATCTTTTCATGTATCTGGTGGCCATCTATATGTCGTCTTTGGAGAAATGTCTACTTAGGACCTCTGTTCATTTTTTAATCAAATTGTTTGTTCAATGTTGAGTTGTATGAGTTCTTTATATATTTTGGATGTTAACTCCTTATCACATATATCATTTGCAACTATCTTCTCCGATTCAGTAGGTTGCCGTCTGTTGATGGTTTCTTTCACAGTGCAAAAGCTTTTTAGTTTAATTTAGTCTTATTTGTCCATCACTGCTATTATCTTTAAGTCGTTTCCAAAAAGATATTGCTAAGACCAATGTCAGTCTATTGCCTATGTTATATTCTAGGAATATAAGGTTTCAGGTCTTACATTTAAGTCTTTAATTTATTTTTAGTTTTTTTTTGTGTGTGTATGTAAGAAAGTGATCCAGTTTTCATTTTTTTAATGTAGCTGTTTAGTTTTCCCAACACTATATTTCGAAGAGACTGTGCTTACCCCACTGTATATCTTTGCCTCCTTTGTTACAGATTAAGTGACCATGCAGATGTGGGTTGCTTGCTGGGTTTTCTATTCTGGTCCATTGATCTCTGTGTCTGTTTTTGAGCTAGTAGCATGTAGTTTTGATTACTATAATTTTGTAGTATAGTTTAAAATCAGGTAGTTGATACTTCCAACTTTGTTCTTTCTCAAGATAGATTTGGCTATACAATCTATTGTGGTTCCATGTAAATTTTAGGATTATTTGTTCTTGTTCTGTGAAAAAATGCCATTTGTATTTTAATAAGGATTGCATTGAATCATTAGATTGCTTTAGATAATATAGACATTTAAAAGATATTAATTTTAAATCTATGATCTCAGTATATCCTTCCATTTGTTTGTGTATTCTTTAATTCTTTCATCAGTATCATAGTTTTCAGAGTACAGGACTTTTATGTTCTTGGTTAAATTTATTTGTAAGTATTTTATTCTTTTTGATGTGATTGTAAATGGAATTATTTTCTTAATTTCTTTTTCTGATAGTTTATTAGGGTAAAAAATGCAACAGATTTATGAATATTTTGTATTCTGAAATTTTCCTGAATTAATTTACTAGTTTTAATAGTTTATTGGTGGAATATTTAGAGTTTTCTATATATAGTAGTATGTCAACTGCAAATAGTGAGTTTTACTTCTACCTTTTCAGTTTGGATACATTTTATTTCTTTTTCTTGAATTATTACTGTGTGAGAACTGCCCAGCTTGTGTGGCTTAGTGGTTGAGCGTCAACCCAAGAACCAGGAGGTCACAGTTTGATTCCTGTCAGGGCACATGTCTAGGTCTGGGACTCAAACCCCAGTAGAGGGCATGCAGGAGGTAGTCAATTGATGTTTTTCATAATCAATGTTTCTCTCCCTCTCTCTTCCTCTCTCTAAAATCAATAAAAACATACATTTTTTAAAAAGTTGTGAGAATGGGCTTCTTGTCTTCTTACTGATCTTAGAGAAAAATATTTCAGCTTTTCACCATTGACTATGTTAACTGTGGGTTTGTTATATAAATGGTCTATGTTCCCTCTATAACCACGTTATTGAATGTTTCTATCATAAATGGATGTTGAATTTTGTCAAATGCTTTTTCTGCATCTATTGAGATGATCATATGATTTTTATCCTTTATTTTGTTTATATGGTGTATCACATTGATTGAATCACTTCACATCCCTGGAATAAATCCCACTTGATTATGGTAGATGAGCCTTTAAATGTATTGTTGAATTTGTTTTGCCAAAATTTCGTTGAGGAATTTTACATCATGTTCATCATGGATTTTGGTCACTAATTACTTTCTTTGTAGTGCGTTTTCTTGGTTTTTGTATCAGGGTAATGCTGGCCTGGTAGAATGACTTTTAGAGCTTTCCTCTTCGTTTTTTGGGGGATATTTTGAGAAGAATAGGTATTAATGCTTCTTTGAATGTGTTATACCTGTGCAACTGTCTGGTCCAGGACTTTTGTTTGTTGGGAGCTTTTTGATTACTGGTTCAATTTTATTGTTAGTAATCATTCTGTTTAGATTTTCTATTTCTTCCTGATTCAGTCTTGGAAGATTGTATGTTTCTAGGAATTTATCCATTTCTTCTATGTTGTCCAATTTGTTTCCATATAATTGTTCACTGTATTCCCTTTAACCTTTATATTTCTGTGATGTCAGTTGTTACTTCTCTTTCATTTAAGATTCTATTTATTTGGGCTCTCTTTTTCTTAATATGTGACTCATAGTTTATCTATTATGATCTTTTCTATTGTTTTATTTTAATTAAATATATATATATACATATACATATATATATATATTACTACTGACAGTATTATAAATGTCCCCCATCTAACCCCCCATTCCCAGCCCCCTCCACCCAGCTCCTGCTCTCACCCCAGGCTTTCTATTGTTTTTTTAAATTTATATTTTATTTTATTTATTTCAGCTGTTATCTTTATTATTTCTTGTTCACTTTGGGCATAGTTTTTTCTTCTTTTTTCTAGTTCCTTCAGATGTAAGGTTATATTTTTTTGTTTGAGATTTTTCTTGTTTGTTTATGTAGGCCTGCATCACTATGAATTTCCCTCTTAGTACTGCTTCTGCTGTTTCCCATAGATGTTGGTCATCGTATTTCTATTTTCATTTGTTTAAAGATATGTTTTTAAAGATATGTTTTTATTTTCTCCATGAAGTCTTTATTGACCCATTTATTGTTTAGTAGCATGTTGTTTAGCCTCCACATGTTTGTGTTTTTTTCAGCTTTCTTCTAGTAATTTTTAGTTTCACACTATTTTGATAGAAAAAGATGTTTGGTATGATTTAGATCTTAAATTTATTGAAATGTTTTTTGTGTCCTAACATGTAGTCTGTCATGAAAAAACATTCCATATGTACTTGAAAAGAATGTGCATTCTGTTGTTTTGGAATGGAATATTCTGTAAATGTTTATTAAGTTCATGTGGTCTAATACGTCATATAAAGCCAATGTTTCCTTGTTGATTTTTCCATCTGGATGATCTATCCATTGATGTGTATGGGGGTAAAGCCCCCTATTATTATTGTATAACTATTAATCACTACCTTTATTTTTGTAATATTTGCTTTATGTATTTAGGTGTTCCTACATTGGGTGCATAGATATTTATAAGACATATCCTGTTGTTGGACTGAAACTTTTATCATTATATAACGCCCTTCTTTGTTTCCTCTTACAGTCTTTGTTTTAAAGTTTATTTTGTATGATATAAGTATTGCTAGCCCAGCATTTTTTTGTTTCCATTTACATGAAATATTTTTTTTCATCCCTTCACTTTTAGTCTGTGTGTGTCCTTTAATCTGGAGTATCTTATAAACAGCATATGTACAGGTGTTGTTTTATTATTCATTCAGCCTACCTTATATCTTTTTTAAAAATAATTTTTATTGATTTTTATAGAGAGAGGAAGGGAGAGGGAGAGAGAGGAACATCAATTGGCTGTCCCCTACACATTCCCTACCAGGTATTAAGCCCTCAACCTGGACATGTGCCCTGACCAGGAATCAAACCAGCAACCCTTCAATGCATGGATTGACATCCAACCAACTGAGATACACAGGCCAGGGCCACCCTATGTCTTTGGATTAGAGCATTTAGTCCATTTACATTTAATGTAATTATTGATAGATATGTAGTTATTGCCATTTTATCAATTGTTTTCTTGTTTTTTGTTTTGTTGTTTTTCTCTGTTCCTTTCTTCTCTTGTTCCTTTCTCTTGTGCATTGATGACTTTCTGTCGTGGTTTGTTTGGATTCCTTTCATTTTTTTGTGTGTCTATTATATGTTTTTGGTTTGTGGTTATTATAAAAGTCATGTACATCAAGCTATGTATATAGCAGTTGATTTAAGTTAATGATCACGTAACTTCAAACACTCTCAAGGCACTACATTTTTTACTCATCACCCACATTTATGGTTTTGTCATTATCTTTTACATTTTTTATGTGTGTGTCTCCTTTAAGCTATTATTGCATTTACACATGATCTTACTCCTTTTGTCTTTTAGTCTTCATGCTAGCTTTATAATTGGTTGAACCACTACTTTTACTATTTGCCTTTATCAGTGAGATTTTTTTCTTTCCTATATTTTCTTTTCCTCTTAAAGAAATTCCTTTAACATTTCTTATGATGCTGATTTAGTGATGATGAAGTATTTTTAGCTTTTGCTTGTCTGGGAAATTCTTAATGTTTTCAATTTTTAATGATAACCTTTCTTGGTAGAGTATTCTTGATGGTAGGTTTTTTTCTTTCATCACTTTGAATATATCATGTCATTCCTTCCGGCCTGCAAAGTTTGTTGAAAAATCAGCTGACAATCCTATGGAGGCTTCCATGTGCATAAATACCTGCCTTTCTCTTGCTACTTTTAAGATCCTCTCTTTATCTTTAATTTTTATCTTTAATTATGATGTGTCTTTAATTTTATCTTTATCTTTAATTATGATGTGTCTTGGTGTGAGCTCCTTTGGGTTAATCTTTTTTTAGACTCTTTGTGCTCCTAGATTTGATGTCTACTTTCTTCACTAGAATGGGAAGTTTTTAGTCATTAATTTTCAAATAATTTTTCTATCCCTTTTCTCTTGTCTCTTCATGAAACCTGTATGATACAAATGTTGGTATTCTTGATGTTGTCCCAGAGAGCCCTTAAACTATCCTCATTTTTAAAAATTATTTTTTCTGCCAGTTGGTTTTCATCTGTTGAATCATCCTTGCATATCTGAGATAAATCTACTTAGTTGAGGTGTATAAGTCTTTTTATGTATTAATGAATTTGATTGAGTAATATTTTGTTGAGGACTTCAGCATCTGTGTTCATGAGATATTGGTCTGTAGGTTTTCTTTAGTTTTTAAAATATGTTTTTATTGATTTTTTTTTTTTTTGAGAGAGAGAGGAAGGGAGAGAAATAGAGAGATAAAAATATAAACTGACTGCCTCCCACACATCCCTACTGGAGATTGAGCCCACAACCTGGGCATGTGCCCTGACCTGGAATCAAACTGGGACCTCGTGGTTCATGAGTTGATGCTCAACCACTGATCCACACTGGCCAGGCTAAAATTCTTTTTTCTTTTTGCCTTACTGATGGTGATTTCCACTATCTTGCCTTTCAGATTACTGAATCATTCTTCTGCATCGTCCAATATGCTTTTGATTCCCTCTAGTGTATTTTAAAAATTTATCTTTATTGTTGAAAATATTACAGATGTCCCCCTTTTTCCCCCATTGACCCCCCCTCCACCCCACACATGCCCCCCAGGCCTTCACTATTGTCTGTGTCCATGGGTTATGCATATAAGTTCTTTGGTTAATCTCTTCCCACCTCTCCCTCTCTCCTTCCCTTTGAAATTTGTCAGTCTGTTCCATGCTTCCATGTCTCTGGATTTATTTTGTTCATCAGTTTATTTTGTTCATTCCACTTGTCTTTCTCTGACTGGATTATTTCACTTAGCATAATACTTTTCAGGTCCCTCCATGCTGTCTCAATGGATAATAGATCCTTCTTTTTTTACACCTGCATAATGTAAATGTACCATATCTTTTTTATCCACTACTGATGGGCACTTGGGCTGTATAGATGGCCAAGACATATGAAAACACTAGAGGCCCAGTGCACTGGTAGGGTCCCTAGCAGCTGGCAGTGGCAGGCCAGGTACTCCCTCCCTTCCCCCAGCTGGCCCCGTCCCCTGGTCAAACTCCCGGAAGAACTCCCGGTTGAGGGGACAATTTGCATACTATGCTTTTATTATATAGGATGCTCAAAGTCACTGATCATCAGAGAGATGCAAATTAAAATGACAACGAAGTATCATTTCATACCTGTTAGAATGGCTACCATCAACAAATGACAAGTGCTGGTGAGGATGTGGAGAAAAGGGAATCCTATTAAGCTGCTGGTGGGAATGCAGACTGGTGCAGCCACTATGGAAATCAGTAGGGAATTTACCCCCCAAATTAAAAATGGAACTGCCATTTGACCCAATGATCCCACTTCCAGGCATATATCCTAAGAATTCCGAAACACCAATCAGAAAGAATATATGCACCCGCCCCTATGTTCATAGCAGCACAGTTTATAATAGCTATGATCTGGAAACCTCTAATGAATTTTTTATTTCATTTGTATTCTTGAGTACTGATTGGTTCTTTTTTATATTTTTCTGTCTCCTTGTTGAAGCTCTCACTTTATAACCATTGTTTTGAACTTTTATCTGGTAGATTGTTTCTCTTCAGTTGAATTAACTCTTTTTCTGGAGTTTTGTCCTGTTCTTCCATTTGAAATGTATTTTTCTGTCTCCTCTTCTGATAGTCTCTCTGTGTTTCTGGGTGTTAGGTAGATCTGCTACATCTTCCCGTCTTGAAATAGTGATCTTATGTACAAGGTGTCCTGTGGGACCCAGTGGTGTAGTCCCCCCTGGTCACCAGATCAGGTGCTCCAGGGGTGTCCCTGAAGAGGGGGGGAGTTGTGTGTGCCCTCTTTTTCCAGTTGAGCTATGATTGCTGTGAGCACATCAGTTGATGGGCTTGCCCTCAAGCTGGCTGGCTGTGAGGACCAGCCATGACTATAGGGGATGAGCTTTGTGTGGGGGCTGTCCCTACAGAGTTGGAGTCACATTAGCAGGTTCTGGTGCCAGCTGAGGTTGCCTTTCAGGTGTGTCAGTTGTGGAGTCATTTTTGTGGGGTGCTGGTTTAATTTCAGCCTGGCCACTGGGAGTGTCACTTCTGGAGTCTCTTTGGAGGGCCTCTGGTGCAGGCCGAGGCTGGCCACTGTTTGTGTTTGGCTTGGGACCACTTGCTAGGAGTTATAATGTGAACTGCAACTGGTTGCCTCTTGGAGTCACTTGAGAAAGGTTACAGTGTGAGCTGAAGCTGGCTGTCACTTGTGCTAGGCTTGGGGACACCTGACAGGTACTTCAATAAGAGCCAAGTCTAGCATCTACTTGTGCCAGCCAGGCTGGATGCTTCTGAGTAGGAGATACAGTGTGAGCAGAAGCTGGCTGCCACTTATGCCAGGCTTGAGGCTGCTTGGAAGGAGCTACCATGTGAGCTGAGGTCAGCTGCCACTGATGTGGTGTTTGAAGGCATTTGAGAGTGACTGTGTAAGTGCCAAGGCTTGACACTGCTGGTATGGAGAGTCTGGAGCCACTGGAAGAGACTCCAGCTGGATGAACGGGTTTGAGAAGAGTTTGAGAAGGATTGGTGTTAATTCTTTTCTAAATGTTTGATAAAATTCTCCAGTGAAGCCATGTGGTCTGGGCTTTTCTTCATTGAGAGATTTTTGCTTACTGATTTAATTTCCTGACTAGTAATTGATCTATGCAGAGTTTCTATTTATTCCTGATTTAGTATTCTTAGGTTGTATGTTTCTAAAAATTTTCCCATTTCTTCTAGGTTGTCCAGTTCATTAGAGTATAATTGTTTGTAGTAGCATCTTATGATATTTTACTTTTCTGTAGTATCAATAGTAAATGTCCCCTTTTTCATTTATAATCTTGTTGATTTGGGTCCCCTCTCTTTTTTCCCTGGTTAGTCTAGCTAAGGGTTCTTTACATTTGTTTATCTTTCCAAATAACCAACTATGTTTGCTTTACCTTCTCTATTGTTTTTCTGTTCTCTGTTTCATTTATTTCTGCTCTAGTCTTTAAATAAATCTTTATTGTTCAGATTATTACAGTTGTTCCTCTTTTTTCCCCCATAGCTCCCCTCCACCCGGTTCCCACCCCACCCTCTGCCGTTACCCCCCCACACACTGTCCTCATCCATAGGTGTACGATTTTTGTCCAGTCTCTTCCCGCACCCCCCACACCCCTTTCTCCCCAAGGATTGTCAGTCCACTCCATTTCTATGCCCCTGATTCTATTATATTCACCAGTTTTTTCTGTTCATCAGATTTTTTACTCACTTGATTTTTAGATTCACTTGTTGATAGATATGTATTTGTTGTTCATCATTTTTATCTTTACCTTTTTCTTCTTTTTCCTTTTCTTAAAGAATACCTTTCAGCATTTCATATAATACTGGTTTGGTGGTGATGAACTCCTTTAGTTTTTTCTTGTCTGTGAAGCTCTTTATCTGACCTTCAATTCTGAATGATAGCTTTGCTGGGAAGTGTAATCTTGGTTGTAGGTTCTTGCTATTCATCACTCTGTATATTTCTTGCTACTCCCTTCTGGCCTGCATAGTTTCTGTTGAGAAATCAGCTGACAGTCGTATGGGTACTCCCTTGTAGGTAACTGTTTTTCTTTTGCTGCTTTTATGATTCTCTCTTTGTTTTTTGCCCTTGGCATTTTAATTATGATGTGTCTTGGTGTGGTCCTCTTTAGATTCCTCTTGTTTGGGGTTCTCTGCGCTTCCTGGACTTGTAAGTCTATTTCTTTCACCAGGTGGGGGAAGTTTTCTGCCATTATTTCTTCAAATATATTTTCAATATTTTGCTCTCTCTCTTCTTCTGGCACCCCCATAATTTGGATGTTGGTACGCTTGAAGTTGTCCCAGAGGCTCCTTACACTATCTTCATACTTTTGGATTCTTTTTTCTTTTCTGGTTGGGTGTTTTTTGCTTCTTCATATTTCAAATCTTTGACTTGATTCTTAGGATCCTCTAGTCTGCTGTTGGATCTCTGTATATTATTCTTTATTTCAGTCAGTGTATGCTTAATTTCTGATTGGTCCTTTTTCATATCCTTGAGGGTCTCACTAAATTTCTCAGAGGTTTCTAGAAGATTCTTGAGTAACCTTATAACCATGATTTTGAACTCTATATCCAGCATTTTGCTTTCATCCATTTCTTTCATTTGTGACTTGTTTCTCTATCTCCACATTTTGGTAGCTTCCCTGTGTTTGTTTCTATGTACTGGGTAGCCTCTAAGTCTCCTTGAGTTGATAGAGTAGCCTTGTGTGGTTGGTGTCCTATAGGGCCCAGTGTCTCAGCCTCCCCAGTCACCTGAGGTGGACGCTCTTGATGCACCCCTTTGTGGGCTGTTTGCACAGTGTTGTTGTAGTTAACCCTTGATTGTTGTTGGTATCACTGGGAGGAATTTACCTCCAGGCCAATTGGCTGTGGTGACCAACTGTGTCTACACTGGAAGATCTGTTGCGCAGGAGACACCCTTATGGGGCAGGACTTGCTTCAGTAGGGCTTTAGTGCTCACTGAGTCTACCCCTTGAGTGTGTCTCTTATGGATGTGAAGAGTTGTAATCCAATATGGTCTCACTCTGACCACTGAGGACACTGGCTCTTGGATCTCTAAGGAGGTGCAAGGTCAGCCACTGTCTGGGGCCACCCAGCAGGAGCTACAGAGACATCTGCAGATTCCTCCTCTTTCTATGGGGCTTGGAAGTGCCCAGACGAGGCCCATCTGTGATGCAAGGCCGCTGCTGCTGCCAGGTAGTGGGCCTTCTTTTGGAATCTCTGGGGCTCTCTGACCCAGCTGCAGTTTGTTTTAGGCGAAAGAACAGGCCATTCATATGCAAAAGCCACTGCTCACAGCTTGGGTGTGGTTGTAAATTGGGTGGGGCAGGGTCTCTGGGAATCACCAGGGTGACGCAAATAGCAATGGCTGCTCTGAACCGGAGAAGTCCCTGGTTCTCCGTGTCCTGGAACAATGCAGGAACAATGATCACTGCAAGCACCTCTAAGAGTAAGCTGCCCTCCAGACAGTCCAGTTTCTCCCTGTATGTGTCTGGGTCTCCCAGAGTCTCGCCTGGAACTGGAGTTCAGAGCAAGCGGGAGCTTGTATCTCCCTCCCGGTTAAAAAGCAGCACATCCAGCCAGGTGCAGCACTTTAAGCATCTCTGTACCTCTTACTGTTCTCAATGAGCTTTCTTCACCTCTCTAGTTGTGGAACTTCCACTCATCCAGCTTTCCCACGGTTCTGGGTGGTAGTTGTTCTGCCATTTAGTTGTGGTTTTGATGTGGTTGTGAGAGGTAGCAAGTATAGGTGATTACCTATGCCGCCATCTTGGTTTCTTCCGCTCTTTGTTGTCTTAACTCAAGCCAACCCAGATCCCAAAGTTCCTGGTGAAACAGGACCACAGGCTTTGCTCTGCAAACTACTTGCTGTGCCTGCCTGTCTCATGGCTAGAGCGTTGCTGTCTAATGCAGCTTCCACGTATTCTCATCAGCCTTTCTGGTCACATAGGGCTGGGAGACACTCTCCACAGCAGGTGGGGCTGTCTAGGTTCCTTTGTCTGGGAAGGATGGAGAGATGCCATTCCAGGCCTCCCAATTTTTTCCTAACAGGCTTTCCTATCAGGAGGGTTCAGGAGCTACCCTCAGCCTCAACTATGAACTGATCCCCCTGCCTGAGTATAGCAGGAGCACACTCCATGGTTGGTACTGCTTTGCTCTAAGGACAATGAACTCTGCCTGCCTGCCTGTTGGCTTCAGTGTTTCTGGGTTATGTTGCTTCCAGGTGCTCTCATCAGCCCTCTGACCAGAAGGGCCTGGGAAAATATTCTACCTAGTGGGTGGGGTGTGACTCAGCTTCATGCCTGGGAATGAGCAAACCAGCCTTTAGGGTTCACAAAACTCTTTCTTTGAGGATTCTAATCCGGGAAATCTATACCCCACTCCAAGTTCTCTGGTCAAAGTGCATTAGTAATCTAGTTCTGCAGATAAGCAAAGCTGCTGGTTGGGATATCTACTTGGGCACTTCAGGTATTACCTTGGTCTACCAAGATCCATGTGCTGGTTGCTGCAAGTTCTTTCCCACTAGTCCAGTGGTCAACAAACTCATTAGTCAACAGTACAACGATTGAAATTTCTTTTGAGAGACAAATTTTTTAAACTTAAACTTCTTCTAACGTCACTTCTTCAAAATAGACTCACCCAGGCCATGGTATTTTGTGGAAGAGCCACACTCAAGGGGCCAAAGAGCCGCATGTGGCTCGCGAGCCGCAGTTTGCCGACCACAGCGCTAGTCCATCACAGATTATCAATGGTTGAGCCCCACAGAGTCCCCTGCAGTCTACAGACTAGGGGCTTCCACAGTGCTGGGGGAGCTGGTTGTCCCCTTGGCTCTCTTTTCCCACTGGAGGAACTGGAGGCTCAGTGGAGACCTTTCTGCATGGTGCTGCCCTGGCCTGGGGAGGGACAATGTGGTCAATTGTGTAGCCATTTCTCTTACCCTTATAATGTAATCTGTCTTATCTCTGTTTTGGTGCAGGAGGCTACCTTGGTTTCTGTCTTGGTGCAGTGGTGTCCTGTTCATGAATAGTTGTTAGATGTTTTTCTCTCTAAGGGGAAGTGAAGTCAGGAGCATCCTGTGTTGCTATCCTGGTGACTTTTCTCTCTAGATATAATCCATAAGCCTGGCCATGTGAGGCTCATGGACCTGAGCAGCTGGAAAGCATCTATACTTGTTATAGGCAGTGAATGCCCAGATGGGAGGAAAAGGCCGAGTCCACAACACTCTTTTGGTCACAGGGCTTGATGAAAAGACAAGGGTAAAGGGAATTCTCACTCTAAAACCTGACACTAAGCTCTAATGAGGGCAATTTCTGATGCAAAATAAATCTCTTGAAACATTCTACAGACAGAGCCAAGATACCTAAATACCTCTTCACGTTCCCTGTGTGGAGACAGTATAATAAAGTGAAAAAGGGCCTGGGTGTTAGCTCAACCACTGGTTTAGGCCTTGATTCTGTCCCCTCCTCACTTTGAACAGATATTCAATGAGCTGGAACTTAGTTTGTTTTCAACTGTAGAACAAGGATAACACCCATGTCTAGGGGGCATCATAAATGCAGTCTTATATATCTTACCTATACAGTGTTTGGCAAGGAGTGAGCATTCAGTAAATGGCAGCTATTATTATTATTATTGCAAGAGACTTTCAATCCAGAAGAGTTTGTAGAGGAATTTTCAGGTTTTTTTAAAGACATCCCTCCATTTGGGATGGACATCCCCAGCCCTGAGAGTCCATAGGTGTGTCATCCCATTCTCTTTTCTTGTTTTCTCAAAGTTCTCAAATTACTCTACCAATAGTCATTTGGTTTCCAGCAAGGATGAGATGAAAATTATTTCATTAGCTTCTGTGTCCCTATAGAGTGTGAATAACTTTAAATAGCCATAAACTTTTCAGCCTGAGCTCTTCAATATACATTACTATTTATGCCAACCCCATACAGCCCCTCACCATTATCCCAAAGTTGTTTGATTCAAGTCTTTGATTGGGTCTGAAATTTGTGGACACTAAAGAATGATGGGTTGACACTGAAAACAGCTTGACCATCAACAATCTAACAATCATAAAATAGCTATAAAGTAGTGTTTGTGTGGGTTTTATTCATGGTGGCCAAATAAATGATGGAAGTGTCACAATGTTAGGCAGTGAAATCTGGATAGCTAATCAGCTGGGCCAGCCTGAAGAGCGCTGCAGGGGAAATAATAGAACCATTCTTTCTAGATGAAGCACATGGAGAGAGACACATGGAGAGATCCAGGAAGCCAAATGCCCATTCCTGTTCCCATTTACTCCTCTAAACAAGTGCCTGCTGGCTATACCTGGCCAACAGATGTTATCGATTTAAGGGAAGGCATTGATCTAAACAAGCTTTTCTTGGAGGGATTTTGAAAAGATCATCACAGAACTAAACATTAATACGTGAATGTGGTATTACTATTTCCGCCTCTCCAGAATGAGCCCTACTATGCTGCCTTAAGCCTCCCCTCTCTGGCTCCCACCCAGGATTTCCACACTCCCCAGAGAGATCTGTATTCTAAAACGTCCTAGCTTCCTCTACCATTCCTGTTCTCATCAGGAAGCTGGTCTCCATTAGAGACTGGGAGAGAGTGATGAGCTTAAATCCATTAATGATTATGTGTCAGTAACTGACAGGCCGTAGTATTTGCATTTTAAAAGATAACATCCCTTAACTCAAATCTGCAATTTGTGAAATTTCAGGCCAAGTGAAAGGGAAAATAAAAAGCTCCAGAAGGGAGCTCTCTTGGTTAGCTTCCCTGAGTTGTTGCCATTGTTTCTCAGCTTTTCCTGTGTTTTCCCTTAAGAATCCAACAAGGAACCTCATTGAAGAGACTAAATTATCCTTGTGACTGTTCTAGAAGTTTAAATACATCATAAAGAAAACAAAGATATCTAACCTTGAGAGCAGAATGAGAGATTATATACTGGACATATTAAGTACATTTTAGAGACTTAGAAAGTGATAAGCGCTTTGAGGGGGGGAAAGGAGAGTACAGGGGTATGAGAGTGGTGGGTAGGTGGGTTGAAGGTTGTTATTTTAAATGCAGAGTTCAGGAAGGCCTCATTGAAGTAGAAATATTTATGCAAAACTTGGAGTCAAGATCTGGGAGAAGCCTGTCTTCGAAGGAATAGCTAAAGCAGTGCCTGGTGTCTTAAAGGAAGAGGAAGGCGGTTGGTGTGGCTGAAATTGGGAGAACATTGAGGCGAGTAGTAGGCGATGAGATCATGGTGGTGATGGAGATCCAGACAACGTAAAGATCCTTAGCTCTCCACTCCTATTCCCAGGACACAAGAGTGTCTTTGGTAGAAGATAACAATGGGAAAAGGGAGACAGAGGATTCAACTTATACATAAGATTTTTTATTTTTTGGCAGATCAGGAACTGATTGTATTTTCTCAAGACCAATACAAGGTAATACAAAGCTTCATATTCAAGTAAGGAATTTGAAAATATTATTGAACCTATGCTCCCATCCTCTCCTGTTTTATGGTAGGTGTGCAAAGTCTCGCTCTTTGGAGAACGTGTTTGAAGAATGTGTTTGAGGTTAACTTTCCAAATATGGCTGCCTCACAGACATCAATTGCAAAGTCAAGGACAAAGAATGAATACAGAGCCTCAACATTCTTCAACAGAGACTTGGGAATAGAAAAAGTTCCCTGACTCGTCATTATTGATAGGCTAATCATTTCTCTGCAGTTAAGGGCTTCAAGGTGATTTGGTGAAACTTAAAGTTCATATATCAAACATTTCCTTGTTTACTTGTCCTTATTCCAGACCAGGTGTCTTTGGTGATGAAGTTTGGGGATCATCCTACATTTAATATATTTTCTCTATAATTAAAAACTTCAGAAACACAAACCCTGGCCCTAACTCAGAAAACTTGCTGGTCCCAGATTTATATGATATTTCTCCTTTAACAATAAGATAATTTCTTTCTGCCCTGGCCGGTTTGGCTCAGTAGATAGAGCGTTGGCCTGCGGACTGAAGGGTCCCAGGTTCGATTCCAGTCAGGGGCGTGTGCCTTGGTTGCATGTGCCTTTGTTGTGGGCACATCCCCGGTTTCTCTCTCATTGATGTTTCTGGCTCTCTGTCCCTCTCCCTTCCTCTCTGTGGAAAATCAGTAATATATATATATATATATATATATATATATATATATATATATATATATATATTTTTTTTTTTTTTTTTTAAAGAATTTCTTTCTATAAAGAGTGTAAGAAATATAAGGAGGGGAGTAAAAAGCTTGGGTTCCAAGGAAGATTGCCTGGAAATTAGATCAGATAATCTCTGAGATATTGGGATTTTCTAAAAAATATATTCAATGAGTCTAACTTTGAGGGAATTGGTAGAAATCGGCCATGCCATATATCCGTTCACAATTATTGTATAACTATTATTTTTTTAAAAAATTGATTGATTTTAGATAATGAGAGAAACATTCGTTCCATTTATTTATGCATTCATTGGCTGCTTGTATGTGCCCTGATTGGAGATTGAACTTGCAACCGTGGCATATCAGGATAACAGTCAAACCAACTGAACTACCCAGGCAGGGCATATTGTATAATTATTCTAAGCTAAGTCCTAAGTATATGGATACTAATAAAATAGATCTGAAGCTCTTGTTTTCATGGCTGAGCTCTCTTCACAAGTGCCTCATTGTTGGGGTTGTCTGGATTGCTGTTTTGAAAAATACTCTGAGGCTCAATTAAGATACTGGCTGTGATTACTTAGTCATGTCTACCGCGAGCAAATGCAAAGCCTCCTTGCACAAGTGGAGCATAAATACTGCTGATACTGTTTTTAGGAGGTAACATTGAAGTATTCCCTGAAATTTATAGGGCTCTACACATAGAGCCCAGTATATCATTGTTTAAAAGCAAGTCTCCTATCTTCCTGATGGAGAAAAAAGAGCTTTAGTATTAAACTAGGGTCAGTCAGGAAGGATTTCGACTCAAAAGTGATGTTTTTATGTTAGTGAGCATTGTCCAAGTGATACTTCAAGAAGTTTTACCTTATTCTATACCATGCTGGTATTGAGAAGTTCAAGAAATACTTGACTGATCCCCAAGGTGGCTCTAGTGATGGACAAGTCAACCCTTTCTCTTTTAACCCACAGGAAAGTGTCATTGTGTGTTTCACAGTTCTGGGCTGATCTTTTTAGCAATTCACTACATCAAGTCTATCTGTCAATCACTTTTAAATTCATTTTGCACAGCTGACTGTGGTGTTATCACAGTCTTCCTTATACTAATACATTTAATAGTCGTGTGGCTCTGAAAGGCTGCCAACACAGGGAAACAGCTGAAAATGTGACTATACAGCCAGACTTTTTCTTGATTGGCTTACAACTGCCATTTGCCTTTTTTTTTTTAATAGTTTATTGATTTTTTACAGAGAGGAAGGGAGAAGGATAAAGAGTTAGAAACATCGATGAGAGAGAAAACATTGATCAGCTGCCTCCTGCACACCTCCTACTGGGGATGTGCCCACAACCAAGGTACATGCCCTTGACAGGAATTGAACCTGGGACCTTTCAGTCTGCAGGCCGACGCTCTATCCACTGAGCCAAACTGGTTAGGGCCATTTGCCATTTTCATATTTAAATTCTTTGCTGGTCTAATTGCAGTCATTGGTTTTCAACAATATATTTTTCCTAACATTTTTGGGGGCCAGTTATGGTATTAGATTTTCCAACATATATTGAGTAAGGGTCGGATACCAGACAATTTAACATTACTAAGTTTCATCTGAAACAGATCCTTATACTTTAGTGGTGGGTTGAAAGGCAATCAAATAACATTATCAGAAATATAGAGAAAATGCAGATTGAATTGAGAGCCAATGTAGTATAGTAGGAAGACATTAAATATAGGAGCTCAAATGACAGTCCTGCTATTTCTTTTCTAGCTGTTCACCTTGGATAAGTTATATAATTTCTCTGAACTTCATTTTCTTTATCTGTAAATTGAACAGGTATACCTACTTTGCATAAGATTAAAATAAAATGCATATGAAAAATACCTATGAATAAGGTAGACATTCTGTGGTTACTGTTTTTAATAATGTAAATTAGTTAATATTAATGCTTCACAAAACAAAAATGCTGGAAATAGTAGGACTATGCAATTTGTAAGACTTTGGTTCTGACCTAGATCCTCGGAGTTAATAAGGACACTGTGACTGCTTTTATCCATGTGGGGCAAGTCCATTTGTCAGGTACCTTTCCTTCTGAGCTCTCCCTTCCTCAACACACTTCCTGCCAGGCTCCTATGATGGGAGCGTTGGGGGTAAGAAAGAGCTTGGAGGAATGGTCCTATGGAGTGCTGTGGAGTTAGAATAGAGCCCCAGAAATAGAAATATTTGAAATATTTTAAGACCATGTCCATAAGCTAATATAACATCCAAAGAAAATACCTGTGAATGTCAGGAAGGGATCCAGCACTGTCTGATGCTTCCTGCAGTGGAAGACTGCCATTTCTGCCATTTCTTCTTCCCACACCTCCTCCTGCCTCCCGCCAGCTAGCTCTCTTCAAGAGGGTCCACGGGAAGAAGCAGAAAGCAATGAAACTTCCATGTAGACTATGACCCTCCACCTCTTATTTCCCCCGCTTTATTCACTCCAGGTATAACTGACAAATAAAACTTCTTTGTATTTAAGGTCTACAACTTAGTTTAGATGTACATTTGATATTGCTTGCTTGATTGATAGCTACTACATTCAAGCAAGCAAATTAACATAAATCGTTTTAACTTTCTGGAGGTGGGTCCTGACTCTCCCTGTACAACTCTTTGTATAACAAAGGATTCTAATGAGCTGATTGGAATTTCTAAAGCCCAATTCAGCAACAGCTCAACGGTTACAGCAGAAAGGATGGACCAGCTCAGTCAAGTCGCAACCCGGTTATTTGTTCCTTGCTGAATTAGGCCTGAGAAAATTCATGTTGGAAAGGAAGTTAATAATCAACTAATTAATCCTCTTCAATGTAAAAATAGTGCACTGAGGCTTAGGGAAGTAAAATAGAACTTGGGTGAGATCACACAGCAACAAAGCCTAAGCAGAAGCCATTTTAGTATTACAATTTTATTACCAAAAAATGTACTTTATTTAAATTTTTAGTGTTTTGGGTTTTTTTTTTAAGGTATTTAAGGTAAAGAATCAGATCGACACTGTCCCTTCTCAAACAAGTATTTCTGGTTCTTTGATCTTGGGAAAAATTACTTACCTTCCTGGATTTGGAAGCCACATCACAAAAGGTTCTGATATACATACCCAAAAGTTAGTTGTAATACGACTCATGAAATGAAACACAAGTGCAGCATCTGTGACTCAGATGGCAGAGTTACCAGGAATAATCTTCAGGTCCCCTTCCAAAACTCGGTATCAAATTTTCTAAGAATAATTTTGTACCCAAAACTTAAAGGACCAGCTACCCCAAATTGTATAAACGTCAGGCCCCACAAAACCTGGCAGCTCTCTGAGGTATAGTGCAAATGCTTTGGAGTCAGACTGACTTGGGTTCAGTTTCCTTCTATTGACTATTAGCTGGCTGACCTTTGAGAACTTAAGATATCTGTACGTCTATTTCCTCATCTATAAAATGCAGATAAAGATACAGATTTCATAGAGTTGTGTGAGGTCTCAGCAAGGTAAGGTAGGAAAAGTCTTTGGTTTAGTGCCTGGTCCAGAGCAAACCTGCAATAAAATGTACCTTGTATTATGCAGGGAGGTTGTCTGATGTGATGAAGAGAACAGGCTTTAGAACTAGATATATTACCGGAGAGTCAGAGGGGGTTCTCCCACTCCTTTGCTTTGTCACTCTCCAGAAAGAATGCAGATGAGTGATAAAAAGCAGTGTTGAAGCAAAGCAAGCAAATTTATTAAGGAAGCAAAGCAAGCGAATTTATTAAGAATACACTTGGCATGCCCTGGCAGGTTTTGCTCAGTGATTAGAGTGTAGGTCCTCAGATGGAGGGGTCTCGGGTTTGATTCCCAGTCAAGGGCACATACCTCAGCAGTAGGCTCGATCCCTGGCCTGGGTCGGGGTGCAAACAGGAGGCAACCAGTCAGTGTGTCTCTCTCACATTGGTCTTTCTTTCCCCCTCCCACTCTCTCTGAAAAAAAAAAATCAATTAAAAAATGTCCTTAGGTGAGGATAAAAAAATAATACACTTAGCGTAAAGCACAAGCAGGCAACTCAGCTAGTCTGAGCACCCCACCTGGTGGGAGTTCAAGAGTTTTATAGTTTTTCTCTCTATAGGTTTGCCAGATATCTTGGGCAACAGACTAGATTTTAAGGTCCCCCTTTTACATTGTTGTGGCTTTTCCCAGAATTTATATTCCAGTGCTTTCAGGGTCACCTTAAGCAGCTTACTCTTTTTAAAGCTTTAGTTTTCTCATCTTTAAAGTTAGGTAATAAAACCTAACCAATAGAATTGTCTAAGATTAAATGAGATGCTGTAAAGTGCTTAGCAGAGTGACTGCTTTTGGCTGCAAAATAGCAACAACAAAACACTCCAATTGCCTTAAAGCAGTGGCTTTCAAACTTTTTGGTCACAACCCACAGTAAGAAATAGAGCTTGCATTGTTACTCAGTGCACAAATACACATTACCATAGGACTACTATGTGAATCAAATTAGTGTATATTTTCAAATATATACAAATATTATCAAATATATATATAAATTTGATAGTACATATTATAAAATATATACAAAACATGATAATATGTATGCTTTGATAACATTGTGTGCTTCATACAATGTTCTACACTGAGAAGATAAAGAGTGCTGGGTCGGAATCCAGACTTTCCCAATAATATGCACGAACAGCATTGGCATCTCAGCCACACACTTGTACTTTTCTCAGTCCTCCATTTCATTTTGATTCACTTCCTTTTTTAGAATCCCATAGAATTTAGGGAGAGGAGAACCAAAGATTTAAGTATGTGAAAAATCTACCTGAATTCATTAAACCTGGTCACCTGTTCATTTTGAACTTAATGCTACTTAACACAGCTAAGTGCTTCTTCCAGAATTGTTCAATGCCCAATTGTTTATCTGGGTGAAGGCTGGGCCAGAGCATTGTCTACTCTACACCATTTTTAAAAGAAGGGCACTATCTTCTCCCAGAGTGTGGACCCATTTATTTACTGAACATTCTACTTAAACAATAAGCCAGTTGCCTCTGAGACAAATTACAAGTCTTCATTTCTCAAACCATTATTCTACATGAGGAATAAATACACTGTAGGAATGATTAGTCTGTTACTGACCTTTCATTCTGTAGCAAATTCAAATAATAACAGCGTAAGATTATAATTTTTAATAACATTCCTTGCCCTTTGATGAGTTATGAGCTAAATTTGATGGGTTTAATAAGTCTCCTCAGCTAAGGATGCTTGCTTTGTCTACTATAACTCATGTAGGGAAAGTTTTATGTCTTTCTTAGCTTGCTCACCTGAGGATGCACAATATAAACAGCATCCACTATGTTAGCACCAAGTGCACAGCAGCTGATGACCTAATTTTGCAGATTTTTCTTCACTTCTCTTAGATCCCCAAACTAGCCCTGGCTAGGTTTGGTGAGCATGGCACAAGAAGGCAGATAAAGTGACATCACTCTTATTTGACCATGCATTTTCTCTGTAGCAAAATAGCATCTAGGCAATCACTGGGCCTTTTGGAAACCAGTACTTCTGACCATTTTTTCAATGGTTTGTCTATTTCTGTGGAATGCCAGCCTCCCTTCTATCCCTCGCCCCCCTGTTTTTTGGTGGTGTTTTGGGTGTGGATATTGACTTTGAGGGAAGTCAATCCTATCTAATAAAACAGTAATATGCAAATTGACCGTACCTTCGCTATGCCCACAGCCAATCAGAGCAAACAAGATGGCGGTTAATTTGCATATGCTGAGGGAGGGAGGAGTGAAGAAAGCAGAAAGCATGGCGGCTGCGTGGGTGGGCGGCGGCGCAGCTGTGGAGCACGTGGCCATGGTGGCCTCTGAGGTGGTGGCGGGCAGTGTGAGCGGCGGCGACGTGGCCACAGCGGTGGCGGCGGCGGTGGGCGGGGCGCGCAGTGGAGGCGGCAGGCGGGGCGTGGCGGGCGGTGTGTGAGGCCGCGGTGACCTTGGAGGCAGTGGTGGCTGCGGGCGGGGCGTGGTGAGGCGGGTGGGTGGGTGGGGCGCGCAGCAGCAGCAGCTGCGCGCGGGGCTGAGGAGGCAGCAGCAGCAGCAGTGTGCGCGGCGGGTCGGGGTGATCAGAGGTGGCAGCAGCGCACGGCCACAGAGGCAGCTGCGTCAGTGGGCGCAGAGGGTCGGGAGTTCGGGGCGAGGCGGGCTGGGTTGGGTGGGCGGGATGGGCAGGAGGCACCCCGCCCGTTCGGCCCGCCCCGCCCGCCGCAGTGGGAGAGGTGGGGGGGGGGTGGAGGGAAGCCCGCCAGAAGTCTTGCAGGAAATATTCCTGCAACGGGTCCCTAGTCACTTTATCATATTTTAAATGTATGCTCTTATAGTCCACACAATTTACATGCATTTAACATTTTAATCATTACTAGTGGTACACATTCCACGCAGCAAACTCCAGGAAGTATTACATCAGCTTAAAGGAAACACTCTCACAAACTTTCTTTATTGTTAATCCTCACTGGAGAATATTTTTTCCATTGATTTTTAGGGGGGAAGGGGAAAGAGAGGGAGGGAGGGAGGGAGGGAGGGAGGGAGGGAGAGAGAGAGAGAGAGAGAGAGAGAGAGAGAGAGAGAGAGAGAGAGAATGATGCAGAGAGACACATTGATTGGTTGCCTCTTGTACGCACCCCCACCGGGCAGGGGATGAAACCTACAACCCAGGCACCTGCACTTGACCAGGAGTCAAATCCGAGACCCTTTAGTATAGCGGATCAATCAAAGCTCCAATCATTGAGCCACATCGGCCAGGCCTCACAAATGTTTTACACTTAAATTTTTTAGTTTATGCCAATACACAATGGACACTGTCACTTAAAAGCCATTTGTTGCCCTAGCATCAATGTTTCTCTCTCCCTTCCCTTCTCTCTAAAATCAATGAAATCAATAAAACATATCCTCAGGTGAGAGTTAAAAAAAAAAAAGCCTTTTGTTTATGGCTATTAGACCTAATAATAGACCTCTTGAAACCTAGAACCTAGAACCCTGGAAAGTATTACATAGTTCTAAGTTGGAACATTCTGGCCCTGAGGGAATGTTCTAGTACTACGTAGCCTAGCACAGGACTTACACCCTACCTGCCCCTTAGTAGCTCGGTGAAAGTCAAAATTGTTAGGTAGGATTTCCTAACAGATTTGATAAAAAATGTGTGAAGCAGAAAAACGGGTATATTTGAGTTCCTTTAAGCTGATATGTAATTGTATAAAGCCACTTCTGGATAAGCTAGAAGCATCCTTTCAGCTATAAAGGATGATAAACATTTTTATTTTAAACGAATCATATGATTTTGCTGTCAAACTAAACAGGCCTCAGTATGCAATGGCTTCACTTATCAAATATACTTCCAAGAAAAGAGACCTAAGATCATTAAACATGGAATGCAAATCCTAGTTTTTGGCAGAAGCCCTCCAATGTCAGTTGTCTCAGATTCACCATCACTAATGTCGCTAATGTACTTAATGGTAGATTCTGCTTACTAATTTTAACTTGAAGGGTTCACCAGGGAGGCAATTGCTTAACACTAAACAGACCATAGGTATTTATTGGAATGAGTGATTGGAAATGCTGATGTGAAATTTTTCCGTGCTAAGATCATTGTATATAGGACTACATTTGTTTTTTTGAGGGAATTCTTAGCTCTTCCCCTACAGACTAGTACTTCACCCTCCTCAATCAGAGATGAGATGGCCACCTAACATATTTGCAAATATATGATATATAAGATAAAAGGAACTTTACAGAGATAATTTTTTAAATTAAAATTTAATCACACATGATTTGTAGGCCTTTCTAAAAGTTATTTTAAATAAAAAAAAAGAAAACAAAACAAAAAACCTCCAAAACAAAAACAGCCCTGACTGGTGTGGCTGAGTTGGTTGGACCATTGCACCAAGGGGCTGCAGGTTCAATTCCTGGTCAGGGCATATACTCGGGTTGCACTTCACCCTTACATGGATGTGTTGTTGTTGTTTTTCTCTCTCTCCCTCTCCTTTCATCCAGAAAACCATTTTGTTCACATAAGAACAATGTATGAGAGTTAAGATGAGATAAAAGGGACTGTCCCATTTTACATCTTTGCCAGTTGACCACAGTGGAGGCACAATGGATATAGAACATTTCTTGCATGTATTTAGATGTATGAGATGTGGGTGCCTTGATTTTACTAAAAGGTGGTAAACGCTCCTGTTTGTCAGAGCATGTGAATCTGTTCAAATATATACCAAATATCTGTATTTAGTGAAGTTTAGGTCTTTGCCAGTGAGCAGAAGCCCAACATTGTATTGCTGTATGTCATCTCTAATTGAAAGCTTGGCTGAGAGAAACAGTCATGGAGGATTGGCTAAAGAATATGTGGTCCAGTTATTCCTTTAAACTTTAACTTTGTTTACTGCATCTTTTTAAACCACCAGTGAGAGTAACTGGGCCGTGTCTCAGCTCCTTGCTGACTGGCATTTCATATCATGTAACCTACTCCTGGGCCGCCATTGAATGTACTAGAAAAGAAAAGTGTTCAAAACATTGTACGTATTGTATGTATGGTTTTTAATTGTATTTTAAAATAAAAATATATATATACATTTTTCATTTTTTAGAGAGAGGGGTGAGAGAGACAGGGAGAAGGATATAGAAACATCAATGTGAGAGAGAAACATCCATCAGCCTCCTCCCACATGTGTCCCAACCAAGGATGGAATCCATAACCCGGGTATGTGCCCTGATTGGGAATTGAACCTGCCACCTTTCGGTGTATGGGATTACGCTCCAACCAACTCAGCCACAATGGCCAGGGCCTGAATGAGTTCATTCCTAAATTTTATGTGGGGTACTTAGGGTTTTCTATATATAATGATAGATTCACTTCTTTCTTTCCAATTTGGATGCTTTTTACTTCTTGTCTAATGCTGTGGCTAGGACTTCTAATACTATGCTGGATAAGAGTGCTGTCTTGTTCCTCATCTTAGAGAAAAAGCTCTCAGCTTTTTAACCACTGAGAATATTAGTTGTTGATTTATCATATATGGCCTTTATTATCTTGACATATGTTCCCTCTTTACTTTCTTGAAAGTTTTTATCATAAATGAATGTTGAATATTGTCAAATGCATTTTCTTAATCTATTGAGATGATCATATAGTCTTCATTTTATTTATGTAGTGTATCATGTTGACTGATTTGCAGATATTGAATGAAGCTTGCAACCCAGGAATAAATCCCAATTGATCATGGTTTCTGATCTTTTAAATATACTGCTGAATTTGGATTGCTAATATTTTCTTGAGGATTTTTGCATCATGTTGTTTAGGAATATTAAGTCTATAATTGCTTTTTCTGTAATGTTTTTTGTTTTGGTTTGGTATCAAAGTAATGTTGGCCTTGTAGAATGAGTTTGGGAGCTCTCCTTCCTCTTCATTGTTGTCTTTTTCTTTAATAAATTGGAGAAGGATAGGTGGAATTCACCTATGAAGTGATTTGGTCCTGGACTTTTGTTTGTTGGGACTTTTGATGATTGATTTAATTTCATTTGCAGATATTTGTCTGTTCAGATTTTGTTTCTTGCTGATTCAGCCTTGGAAGATTTTCTTTCTAGTATTTTATCCATTTCTTCTAGTTCGTCTAACTTATTATGTAATTGTTTATATGTTCTTGTATATTTCTTTGTATATGTTCTTGTATATTTCTTTGTATTTCTGTGGTGTCCGTTTACACTTCTCTTTCATTTCTTAACTTTACGTGGATCCTTTTTTTTTTCTTATTGAGTCTGTCTAAAGTTTCATCTATTTTATTTATCTTTCAAAGAAACAGCTTTTAGTTTTATTGCTCTATTTTATTTATTTCCTCACAGATCTTTATTATTTCCTTCCTTCTACTAACTTAGGGGCTTTGTTATTTTTCTATTTCTTTTTGATATACTTTACATGCTTTGTGTGCTTGTATCCCTTAATGTACTACTGTAGTGATACATGATATTACTACTTTTGTTATTTAATCTTCATACTCACTTTATAACTGCATGGTCCACTACTTTTGCTAAATCTTTGCCTTTATTGGTGAGTTGTTTTTTTTTTCATTTGTATATTTCATTTTTAGTTTTGTCTTTCCCTCTTAATGAAGTCTAACATTTCTTATAGTGCCATTTTAGTGGTGATGAATTCCTTTAGCTTTTGCTTGTTCAGGAAACAATTGATCTCTCCTTCAATTCTGAATGATAATCTTATTGGATAGATTATTTTTGGCTGTGTTTCTCTTTCATCACTTTGAATATATTGTACTATTACTTCTGGCCTACAAAGCTTCTGCTGAAAATCAGCTGGTAAGTGTTATGGGAGAATCCCCTGTCCTTACCTAGCTGCTTTTAAGATTCTCTAACTTTGGGAATTCTAATTATGATGTGTCTTGGTTTGGACCTTTTTGGGTTCCTTTTGTGGGAATCTCTGTGCTTCCTATACTTGATGTCTGTTTCCTTCACCAGGTTAGGGGAGTTTCAGCCATTATATTTCAATTGTTTCTGTCCATTCCTCTTTCTCCTCCTCCTGGGATGCACCTATGATGTGAATGCTAGTGTGCCTGATGTTGTCCTAGAGGTCCCTCACTATTCTCATATTTAAAATTTATTTTTTTTCTGTTCTCATTGAGTGGTTTCCACTACCATGGTCTTCCAGCTCACTGACTTCATCTAATCTGTTGATTCCCTCTAGTGTATTTTTCATTGGTTATTGTATTCTTCAATTCTGATTGGTTCTTTTCCATATTTTCTATCTTTGTTGAAGTTCTCACTGAGTTCATCTATTCTCCAGAGTTCATTGAGCATCTTTATAACCATTGTTTTGAACTCTGTCTGGAAGATTGCTTGCCTCTCTTTCATTTAGTTTTGTTCCTGAGATTTTGTCTTTGTCTTTCACTTGAAAAATGTATCTCTATCCTCATTTTGGCTGTCTCTCTCTGTTTCTGTGAATTAGGTGAAACAGCAGCCTCTCCAGGCCTTCAAGGAGTGGCCTTATGTAGCTTTCCCTTTTGTAGATTGGGTGTGCCATATATCTGTGACAGGCTAGCTGCAGTTGGAGCTGGAGTGGGCAAGGGCTGCAGGGAGATCGGCGAGGGCGGGGGGGGGGGGGGGGGCGGGGGGACAAATGGGAGCTGCCTTGGCCAGCAGGTTGTAGATGGAGTTGGATTGAGCTTTGGCCACAGGAAATCCCCGAGGCAAATCCTGTCAGGGCCTGTAGCTAAAGCCTAAACAGGCCACGGGGAGTACCAGGTGCAAGCTGTGCCAGGGTCGCCTTAGCAAGATGGCTTGAGCTGCTCTTGGGGCATGTTTGGGCCCTGGGGCAAGCTGTGCTGGAGCCTGCAGGTGCAGCTGCAGCAGGTGTGTGCTGCAGGGGCTGGTGCGTGGGCCTGGCGCGCACTGAGATAACCTGGGCCAGCTGGTTAGAGCACCTGGATTATGCTCCTGCTCAAGCAGCCAAGGTGGAGGGGAAGTGCAACAAATGGCACGTTTTGGCGCCTCTGACAAAGCAGAGTTCCCTCAGTTCCCCTCCTGTTTGGCAGATGCTTTTTGGTTAGTAAATGGATGTCTTTCTCTTGTTGTTTAGGTGCCCTTTAAACCACTTTCTGCTGTGTCCCAGGGTGTGAGTCTGTACCCAGGCCCCTCGGTGATCCCTCCCTACTGCGGATCAGTTTGTCTGGGGGCGGGGGCGGGGAGGTTTCCCATCTCTCCTACCCATTCCTGTGTGCAGAAGCTGCTCAGTTGGTCCTTAGTTCTTTTTCAGGGGGTACTGCTTTGTCTGTAGGTATAGATTTGATATGTTTGTCAGAGGAGGTGAGTTCAGGGTCTTCCTATGTCATCATCATCATCCTACCTTCCTAGCCCTGTGGTTTTAATTCAAAGGCAGCCAGCAGGAAGTGTGAATGTTTTTTTCATTTTCTCCTCAGGCTAATTTATTAGTCAAATCTGATTCGGACTGGATGGATGCCTTATTCTTCCTCCAGAACACTTTTCTCTAGTTTAAGCATGTCAAACTCACGGGCCGCGGGCCGCATGCAGCCCACAACAAATATTTTTGCGGCCCAGCCAATATAACCGTGTGAGCAGTTATTTATAATTATGAAAGGAAATAAGTCTCCTGTCAGATTCTGAATTACTGACACTCACCTTGGGTCAGTTTTGAAAGTGATCACTGCGAACAAGATTTGCCCCGAAGTAGGAAAGATAGTAGCAGAGAAGAGATGCCAAGTGTCAGGAAGAAAACATTAATTTTACGATGGCTCTTATTCTTTTTTTTATATTATACTTTTTGAAATAAACATACGTTTCTATGAAAATTGAAGCTTTTGTGTGTGTTTTTTTTTTGCGGCCTAGATAAACTTAAACCTTGTTTATTTGGTCTGTGTTAGCCTTTGAGTTTGACATGCTTGCTCTAGTTAATTCTGACTAGGCAGATGATTCCTAAAGGAGGAACAAAACAATGTGACACTGTTTCTTTGTGCAATACACTTTTATTTTCCTTTTACCTTTGCAGTCATCTTTGAGTAATCTTTGTGTAAACAATAGAATGGAATGATGTTACATTAAATTGTATGCAAATGGCTCTAGAACACCTTAACAATTATGACAAGGCAATTATAAAGAACTTTGTTTTCTTTAGTAATATATATTTGCTTTTTAGAGGACATTGAAGAGCTGCCGTATCTAGGGTTAGCAAGGAAAGAGCAAATGGTACCATTCCGGGAGCCCACCTCCCTGAAAGTTTTGATTCCAATTTTGAAAATCCCAAGTTTGCTATTACATTAATATGTAGTCCAGCAGAGGGCTACTTGAGCTGACAGTATTTATTCTTGAAACTTAACCTTTTTAGTCATTGCACAAAACCTTTTCTGTTTTTGTTTGTTTTACTCCATCTGGGTGTTCTGCAGAATTTCAAGTAAAACTCTGATTCTGGTATTTTCAAGTTTATCACCTTTGGGCCAACGAATCCTATCATTTAAGGAGAAGTCAAATCAGAGATGGGTACATAAGTAGCAATCTAACAGAATGGCAACGTTTTGTATAGCTTTCTAAATGTTCCAATGAAGCAAAACTTACAGATGCCACTGTATGTAGAGGATGTTTTGGATCTGAGGCTATTCCAGAATAAAGCAGCCTCAGGCACATTCTTCATATGAAAATTTGCAAGGCACCTCCCTCTCCCAGGAGACAATCAGATTGTGGATTGGTTTTTAGGCAAACAAACCAAAAGAATAAGCATCCTAGTTCTTAATTCAGTCAGTTCAAAAATCAGAAGTTATAAATACTCCAAAGATAGACCTGAAACTTTTTGTTTAAATAACAAGAGATTTACTACAAGAAGCATATAATCAAAAATTTTTCTTTTCCTAGCTAAGGTGTGTAATGCATAAATATATGAAAAATAAAATTCACAGTCAGTTTTAAAACTAGAATTCAAGTTTGGCTAATAAATCTTAATTTTATAAGTATATTAATTTCTAAATACAACATAAAAGAGGCAGCATTGTCAGATATACAGTTAAAGTATAACAGAAAGAACAAAAATGAAAGAAGAAATAGCTTCTGATAGAAAAAATTCACTTTGTTGCCAATAAATAGGACCACCTGAGTATAGTTCAGATTCTTTTCACTTAAGGGATATCCGAATTAATTGCTAAGAATATTAAATAGCTTTTGGAAAAATGAGCAACAGTCGTGCAGCTGTGGCATTTGCTTGTTCTTATACTGTGGCTTGCTAGAGAATAAAGCAGAACTCGGAGTGTTAAGTTTTAAAAAATTCTTTTTTATCCCATTTCTCGAAGCCGGCCTCTTCACAATCTTCAGATTTTGCTGGGAACTGGGAGTGAGGGGGTGGGAGGACGTGGGAAGGGAGAGGTTGAGGGGGAGTGTGGTGAGGGAGGCATGACAGATCAGGGCACCTCAAGGGACATATATCAGCTGACACTCAACTGAGCAAACCCGATCAGCTTCACTTCATCTGGAATCTCGGATCCATCACAGCCAGATGCCTGAAAATGGAAAACAAACAAAAAACCCGACACCTTGAGTGCTGGTTTGTCACTGCTGGTTTGTACAGACTTGTTCATGTGATGGCAGAACCAAGAAAAGGCATGTTCAATATGGGGCCACGTGTCCCCCCATTCTTCCAAAGAATCAAACTCCAAAATGAGTACTGGGTGCGAAGTGCTGTAAGAAACCCCATGCTATCAAACAGGGAAAACGGGGAGGGATGGGTAACCCGGTTAAAACACCGCTGTGCCCAGGCTCTCAGCTTTGGAACGGCCAATGAACCATCTGACTGACAAGAAACCACATACAAATTTTCAACGACTACAGTGATTTTTAAATATACTTTCAAAAGTAGAGCTCGTTAATAATGAGAAGAGATCTGAGATCTAGGAAGTCACTCAAGGGATAACTTGTTTTTTATCAAAATCGTCTCCTCTGTAAAACTGGCCAGAAAAACAAGTAGTCACCAGGCGGTGGAATGGCTCTTCATAGATAACTGTTATTTAAGTCCCAGTGAGCTATTTTCACAGGAAAAGGTACCATAATAGGTTATTTCCCCATAACGAAGAAGAATTGTTTCTAATATTTTAGGACATACTAATTGCCTAAAATTGGCTCAAATTATAGTGTGCCAAATACTTTTTGATTTTGAAGAAAAATAATAAGGAACTGGAAATAAGCCACTGCCCATCAAACCTCTCACTGGTCCTAACTCATAAGTTATTTCTATTTTCCTTTGCACCTCCCTCTCTTTCATACACACACACACACACACACACACACACACACACACAACACTCAAATCACTATTGGATATTATGTAAGTACCACCAGTGGAGAGAAAACATCTGATGAATGCCTGGAAATGGGCAACAAATTACCCAAGGACCATCCAAACCTTTTGTTGGCCTAATTCTTGCTGAATTATTGTCAAAGTAATTAGTTTGCAATGGAGGAAACAGAAAAGCCCTTCCATACATCCCAATGAGCCTGCTTAGCCCTGCTTCCACAAAACAGCACATAAACTCAGCCCTTTGTCAGCCCCAGCATTTTCCTTTAACATGAGCAGCTAATTAGAACATATCATATAACTTGAATATTTTAAAATAATTACCTTTAAAATAACAGTCAGTGAGAGGAGTTATGCTTACATATGAAAATCAGTAGCCTGAAGGGTAGTAGGAACATTAGTTAGCATTTAAGACATTTACTTTGTGCCTATCCAGTGATTTCTCTGGTTTTACTTGACAGATAAGATATTCAGTGAAGCACAGCTTTCATTGTTTGCATTGCCAGGGGCAGATCAGAAACAGTCCTTCCCTTATCACTTTTAACAAAGTACTACAGGCATAGAAGGCTTTTCAGCTGAGATATTCTGGTGGGCATTTTTTATACTGATACTGTCATATTCACCTCCCCTACCAATTTTCTCATTCTACTCTCACTGCCTGTCTGTTAAATCAATCTGCCTAAACATTCCCTTCTCTCCTGCTACTGCAAACAGTGTTATTTACTCAACCCACTGAAAGCAGACAGACAGAGACAATCTGTATAATTAATAGGCAACTGACAAACATCTGAGGACAAATGATGGCTGCAGGTGCCAAAGGTCAGACTGCCGAGTGTGAAGCACATCAATGCATCTGAAAGCTACATCAGGAATTTGATCATGTGAATAACAGGAGGTTAAGATGATGAGGAAGAAAAACAAAATGTCCAGTGTTGGTTCTACCGAGTAGAAATAAGAGAAAAATATTAAATCCTTTTTGTGAAGAGGAATGGAATTTACAGTGCGAGTGGGTGACCAAGCCAGTGGTGGTTGAGGGCACAACTCACAGGGAATCTTCAGGGGGGTGCACATCCCTCTCCATGCCCCCGGGGCCTCCTGCAGCTACACTGGCCTGTTCTGTTTCCTGGCAAAGAGGCACAGGCTAGGTTGCTTGGCTCTGCTTCAAGGCACTCAGCCCTTTCCCCACGCTCTACCATGCTCGTTCTCTTTTAGCCAAAGCTGAGCCCTTATCTCTCTCACTGAGGCCTGCAAAACACTAATGGGGGCAACATGCAAATGATTCTGAAATCTAGAGAAAAGGAAGCAGAGACCCTCAAACTTTTTGGTCTCAGGATCCCTTTATAGTCTTACTAGAGGCCCAGTGTATGAAATTAGTGCACTGGGGGGTGAGGAGGGATCCCTCAGCCAGGCCTGTGTCCCCTTGCAGTCTGAGACCCTTCAGGGGATGTCCGCCTGCAGGCTTTGGCCAGCTCCCTATGGGGAACAGGCCTAAGTCGGCAGTCAGACATCCCTCTCACAGTCTTGGACCCCTCGCTTCTTACTGCACCCCCCCTCCTGCCCCCTGCTCACTGCTCCTTACCCCTCAGCTCCCTGCTTCTTAGCACTGCCTTGGAGGCGGGAGAGGCTCCCACCACCACTGCTGTGCTCGCCAGCCGTGAGCCTGGCTTGTGGCTGAGTGGCGCTCCCCCTGTGGGAGCACACTGACAACCGGGGGGCAGCTCCTGCATTGAGCGTCTGCCCCCTGGTGGTCAGTGCGCATCACAGCGACCAGTCATTCTGGTCGTTCCGCCATAATTGTCGCTTAGGCTTTTATTATATAGATACTAAATTTTTATTTTAAACATTTAAATAATATTAAAGTATTATTAAAATACATTAAAAACCATGTTTATGTAGGTTATATTCATTATACTGCCTTAGAAATTAAAACAAATTTCTAAAATATTCATTTACTAATTCATTAAACATGAAATCTACCCATTTCAAACTAATATAAATAACTGCAGTTTATACCAAAACAAAATAAATTTGAGAAAATTGGCATTGCTTTATATTTTGCAAATCTTTTTAATGTCTTGCTTAATAGAAGATGGCTGGATTCTCATACCTGCTTCTGCATTCAATCTATTGTTTGTTTTCCTTGGATAGTGTATAAAGATAATCCAGGCTCACACCAATTTATAGTTGAAAAAGGGAAGAGTATTTTAATAGCCTTTCTAGACACTTTGTGGATATTGTTTATTAGAATACCAAAACTGGCCAAGTGATCGTTTCTTAAAGCTTAGTTATAATGTGGAATCTGAAACCATAGCATTGAACTTTCCATACTTTGCTACACTGATATCCATTGGTCACCCTTGCACTTTGAATGGTTCTTTAAAAAATTTCCATTATAGTTGACATAAGATATTATATTAGTTTCAGGTGTACAACATAGTGATTAGACATTTATATAACTTACAAAGTGGTGACTTCAATAAGTGTACTACCATTCTGACACCACTCATAGTTATAAAATATAATTGGCTATATTCCCTTCCCTGTTACTGTTTTTATAACTGGCATTTTTATAAATGGCAATTTGTACTTAATCCTATTACCTTTCTCAATTACCTGCCCTGTCCCCCTCCCCACAACCTGGCAACCATCAATTTATTCCATGTCCATGACTTTGTTTCTGTTTTGTTGTTTTTTTTAATAGATTACTCACATAAATGAAATCAAATGGTATTTGTCTTTCTCAGTCTGACTTCATACACTTAGCATAATACCTTTTTATGTCCATTCATGTTGTTGTAAATGGCAAGATTTCACTGTTGTATTTTTTTTTATGGCCAGGTAATATTCCACTGTCTATATAGTATGTACCACTTCTTTATCCGTTCCACCACCAACGAGCACTTCGGTTATTTCTATAGGTTGGCTATTGTACATAATGCTGCAAATATCTTTTAGAATTAGTGATTTAGGATTTCTTGGCATAAATACCCAGATGTGAGATTGCTGGGTCATATGGTAGTTCTATGTTTAATTTTTTGAGGAATCTCCTCCATACTGTTTTCCATAAAGGCTGCATCAATATGCAATTCCATCAACAGTGCACTATAAGATTCCTTTCTCTCCACATCTTTGCCAATTCTTGTTTGTTGATTTATTGATGATAGCCATTCTGACAGGTGTGAGGTTATATCTCAGTATGGTTTTGATTTGCATTTCCAGAAGATAAATGATGTTGAACATCTTTTCATATGTCACCCAATAGACATATCCTCTGCCCACTTTTAAAGCAGCTTCTTTGTTTTCTTAGTGTTAAATTGTATGAGTTACTTATATATTTTGGACATTACTGACTTACTGAATATATTATTGGTGAATATTTTCTCCATTCAGCAGATTGTCTTTTTGTTTTGTTGGTTACCTTCAGTGTGCAAAAACCCTTGCCCTAGGAGACATATAGATATCAAAAAGTTTACTGCCTATGTTTTCTTCTAAGAGTTTTATGGCTTTGAGTCTTACATTTAAATCTTTAACCCATTTTAAGATTATTTTTCTATATGGTGTAAGAAAGTGATCCAGTTTCATTCTTTTGAATGTGTCTGTTCAGCTTTCCCAACACCACTTACTGTCATTTCCCCATTGTATAGTCTTGCCTCCTTTGTCATAGATTAATTGACCACATAGGGTGGGTTTACTTCTGGGCTCTCTATTCTGCTCCATTGATCTGTGCGTCTGTTTTTATGCTAGGACCGCCTTGTAGAATAGTTTTATATCAGATAGCATGATACCTCCCACTTTGTTTTTCTTTCATAAGATTGCTTTGACTAGCTGGGGATTTTTGTGGTTCCATAGAAGTTTTAATATTATTTGTTCTAGTTGTGTGAAACACACCATTGGGATTTTGATAGGGATTGCACTAAATCTGAAGATTGCTTTGGGTAGTATGGACATTTTGACCATGTAAATTCTTCCTATCAACAGCATGGTATATACTTCCATTTATTTGTATCTTATTCAATTTCATTCTTAAATTTCTTAGTTTTTTGAGTACAGGTCTTTTGCCTCGTTTAAATTTATTCCTAGGTATTGTTTTTGACACAATTGTAAATGGGATTGCCTTTTTAATATCTCTTTCTGATATTTTGTTAATGTATAAAATTGCAACTAATTTCTGAATATTTTATATACTACTACTTGACCCAATTCATTTATTACTTCTAATAGTTTGTTGGTGGAATCTTTAGGATTTTCTAATTATAGTATAACTTCTTTCATTTCTGATTTTATTTGGACCCTCCCTCTTTTATCTTGATGAATCTGGCTAAATAAAGGTTTATCAATTTTGTTGGTCTCTAGTTCCTTTATTTCCGTTCCAATCTTTATTAATTCTTTCCTTCTACTCACTTAGGCTTTGTTTGTTCCCCTTTTTCTAGTTCCTTATAGGTTGAAGGTTATATGGAGATTTTTCTTGTTTCAACTGTGTACCATAAATTTGGGGTCATTGTGTTTTCATTTATCTCAAGGTATCTTTTAATTTCTTCCTTTATATTACTGTTAACCCATTCATTATTTAATAGCATGCTATTTAGCCTTACTGTATTTTTCAGTTTCCTAATAGTCACTGATTTCTAGTTTTATAGCACTGTGATAGAAGAAGAATCAGTTTTTAAAAATTTATTGAGACTTTTGTGGCCTAACATGAGGTCTATATTTAAGTGCACTGGAAAATGTTTCATGTGCACTTAACTGATACGTTGGTGTGTTTAAGTCCATAAGCTCTAAGGCCACTATCTCCTTGTTGATTTTTTGTCTGGATGATCTATCCATTGATGTCAATGGGATGCTAAAGATACTGACTATGACTGTCAATCTCTCCTTTGTCCATCAATGTTTGCTTTATATATTTAGGTGCTCCTATGTTGGGTATATAGATGTACCCAAGTTATATCCTCTTGTTGGATTGATCCTTTTATCATTATGAAATGTCCTTCTTTCTCTCTTGTTACAGCCTTTGTTTTAAAGTCTATTTTGTCTGTCTGATATAAATATTTCTTCCCCAGCTTTTTTTTCCCCTTTATATTTGCATGAAATATCTTTTTCCATCCCTTTACTTAGAGTCTGTGTATCTTTCAATCTCTTGTAAGCAGAATATTTATGGGTCTTCTTTTTAATCCACTGAGCTATCCTATGTCTTTTGGTTGGAGCATTTAGTCCATTTAAAGCAATTATTGATAGGTATGCTTATTACCATTTTAATAATTTTCTCATTATTTATGTAGTTATCTATTTCTTTCTTATTCTCTTGCTAGTTAATTACTTTCTATGGTATGTTTGAATTCTCTTCACTTTATTTCTTATATATCTCTTGCAGTTTATGGCTTGGAGTTGTCATGTGCTTCTTGTATGCCAAGCTATGTTTTTAACAGTCCATTTTAAGTTGATGATCACAAATTTGAACACATTCTAAAATCACTATAATTTAACCCCACCACGTCAATGTTTTGGTCATTTCTTTTTACATTTTTGTCATCTCTATTTTGCTTGTTAACTTCAGACATTTTATTTTTCATTTCATGGTTTCTATCTCTGTTGAAATTCTCTCTAGTTCATCTATTCTTCCCCTACATTCACTGAGAATCCTTATAGCCAGTGTTTTGAGCTCTATATCTGGTAGATTGCTTGTTTCCATTTCATTCTTCTTTCCTGGAGATTTGTCTTATCCTTTCATTTGGGACATGTTTGTCTCCTCGTTGTGGCTGATTCCCTACATCTCCTGGTCTTGGCAGAGTGGCCCTAAGTAGTAGGGCCCAGTGGTGCAGTTTCCTTGGCCACCCGAGTTGAGTCTTCCAGGAGTGTCCTAGGTATGGGTTTTATGTGCCCAACTGTTGTAGTTGAGCCTTGTGTTAGCACTGATCCTCAGGATGATTGGCTGTGAGGGCTGGCCGTGACTACAGAGGACACGCTATTGTGCAGGTTTTTACGTGCCAGCCAAGTCCACCCTTTGGATTTGTTTGTGGAGCCCGATGGGAGGTGCTCTGGTGTAGGACCAGGTCAGCCTCCATTTGTGCCCAGTTTGGGGCCACCTGGTGGGAGCTACAAAGTGATTTGCCGTTGGTTGCCGCCTGTGTTGGACTTAAAGGCGCTTGGAAGAAGCTATGCTGGGAACTAATGCTTGCTGCCACCATTGCTGAGCATGGGGGCCCCTTGTGCCAGGCTTGGGTCTGCTTAGTATTAGGCACACTGAAGCCAGCCACTGCTTGTTTGGGGTTTGTAGACCTTTGGGAGATTTTAGAGAGTTCACAATGTGAGCCGAGGCATACTGCTTGTGTGGAAAAGCCACTGGAAGGCTTGGGCCTGACACATGAGTGGTATGGGTTCTCAGGGAGTTACCAGTGCGGAGAGTTCATATTTGGTGCATAGCTGAGTGGGGAAAGGAGCTCAACCCAGGAGCAATGATGCCTGCCAGTGCTTCTGACCCCTGGCACTTTCTGAGCTGATGCCCCAGCACTGGAGCCCAGATCAAGTGAGTTTGCAAGTCCATGTGCAGGCTCTTCAAAAGGAACTCCAGCAGCCCTCTGCTTCACTCAGATGCAATCCTCACTGGTTTTCACAGCCAGATGTTATGGGGACTCCCCTTCCTGGCACTAGTGCCCCACTGGGACCCCTCCTCCTCAGGGGGGCGGGGGAATCTGCTCAGAGAAGATATCTCTTCTGATTCTTAATTGCCACATGTGGGTGTAGGACCTGCTGGTTCTGGGTATTAGTCCCTCCTACCAGTCTCGTCATGGCTTCTTATATCCTTAGTGATAGAACTTCTGTTCAGTGAGTCTTCATATGGTTGGTTCTCATCAATTTTCTACAATATTGATGTGGTCGTGGGAGGAGGCAAGCACAGCGTTTACGTACTCTGCTATCTTGCAAGGAAATGTGAATGGATCTTCTTACCCATGCATTATTTTTCAGCATGGCTGAGCTATGCAGATTTTCCAATGTTGACATATTTCATACAGTATCACCCATCTCATCAGAAAAGGCTTTAAGTACTGGGGGGCTGTCAAATGTAGAGTGGCAGATACAAGTTTTCCAAAATCCTATTTGTGTTCAAAAGCTAAGGTTTATTATTAACAATAAATACTGTCAGTCATTCTCCTTGAATTTCCAAGCTTACTTGGTTCCTTTTGGAAAAAATATCTGCCACATCCCTTGTCTGAATAACCATCGTTTGTCAGTTATTCTTGCAAGAAAAAAAAAAAAATGGGTGGTTCAGCTCACAACTCAAACAATCGCACTCGTGCTTTTCCTGGGCACAACCACTGCCCTTCAGTAACGGAGGAAGTGCTTCCATTTCATCACACACAGTATTAAAAACGTGTGTCCGCAAGTAGACAGATTTAATAATATCTGTTTCTTGCCTTATTAGGAAAATTCTTAAATGACACTAGCTTTTTTGGATTTAATTTTTTAAAAGCGACTGAGTGCACGTATGCCTGTGAATAACACGATGGCTATGGTACAGTTTGAAGTTCCTGCCTTGATTCATGCTGACATTAGCAGTTTTACCCACGAGGGCTTTTCTACCAATGTCAACACAATGGAAAAGACAAGTAACATCTTGGTGTTATTATGAGAGTTTTCACACCCAGTATACCCTAAAAAGGGTCTCAAGGAACCCCAGAATTCCAAGGCCCACATTTTGTGAACCTGAGCTTCAAAGGGAAATGTATACAGTATCAGGAACCTAGCATGGCAGTACAATGATGCATGCTCTCACTCAACGGTCTGCACTCCTGCCAGACCAGCAGGTGTGGCCTGTGGAGGAGCTGAATCCTCCAGTGTCACCCACAAGGATTCCCTTCACCCCAAACCTGGGTGCACGTTGGAACCAGCTGGAGAGCTTGAAAACATACTAATGCCCGTGTCCACCCCAGAGGTTGTGATTGGTCTGGGGATACGGCCTGGGCACTGGGACATTTGAGCTCCCAGGTGATTCTAAGGTTTGGTACAGTTTGCGAACCACTGTTCTACCCTCGTGAACCTCCAAGTTTCCTTTAAAGCAACAGTTCTCAGCTTTAGCCTAGATCAGAATCACCTGGACAGGTTGTTAAAACCAGATCCTCCTCTCCCATCCCCCATAAATTCTGATTCTTTAGGCCTGAGATGGACCCTAGAATTTGCATTTTTATCAAGTTTCCAGCTTCCAGGTGGAGCTGGTACTACCAGTCTTGGGACCACACTTGGAGAACCATTGTTTGAGAGCTGCTCCATGGACCTCCCTGAACTGACAGTTTCCCAGCTTTATGTTGTTCTTTGGAAAATGTTAGTCATGTAGCCTCCAACTACGCCAAAGCTGAAAGCCTCTAAAAATAAGGCCCTTTATTAATTACCAAAATACTCATTAAATTTGCTATCTGCAATTCATGTTATTCAACTTCAATAACTAAAATATATAATGCTCATGTAAATGTGTACCAATTGGGTGCGAACTACAATTTGTATTCTTAAGATTTGCACAAATGCAATTTCAAAACTTCCACATGAAAGCAGCAAGACTCATTTGCTTTAAAAATTGCAAGGTAACAAATTTAAAAATGACTTAAATGATATTTATGGAGCCTTGTCTTAAAAACAACAACAAAATAGTACAGAAATGTCAAACCTGAAGCAAATTATATTTGAGCTGAAATGCCCTCTATGCCTGAACCACTTTGTTAAAAGTGATTTTTTTAGAAAGGTTTCTGATCTGTCTATCCTTGGCCATGTCAACAATGGAAATCACACCTCACTTATCTGTCCAGTGAATCTAAAGATCTAAAGCTAAAGATTGGGCAGAGAAAAACAGAACAGCACTTGTTTATGTAACCAATATCCTTTCACCTTGTGCATTGTTTTTCTCATACAAGCAGACAGACAAGATAAGAACAAACATCTGTTCAAACTTGAGCCACGTGGGAATGGGGAGAGGAGAGAGATCAGAGGAGGAGCCTACACATGGAATGCTTCTCCGCTCCACACTGGAAGCACCAGGGCGTGTTTTCGAAATTCCCAGGCTGCACCAAGAACAATTAAATTGGTTTCTCTGGTGCAGGACCCAGGCAATAGTAATTTTTTAAAGTGTCCCCGTCACCCTGAGTGAAACCTTTGTCTAGCAATGTAAAGACCACAGTTCTTTAGACAAAGTTCAGGTCCCTAGCAGTCTCCTTCAGAAAGCAAAGAAAGCTCTGAGATTAAAATGATAAGCAGTTGAGAGATAAAAGTGCTACAAGTAGCAGTGGCTTATGAGGAAAAATGCTTATGAAATACTTGGATCTTTCATTCTTCAATAACATAACCAATTTGAATCTCTGTGGCTTTAACCAAGATGCTAGTGTCCTATGAAGATTAGGCTGAAGTTTTTCTAAGTGAGATTTGTACTCTGATATATTTTAATTATTATCAGGCCCCCGCTATGTGCCCAGGCACTGGGGGATCCAAGACAGAAATCTCTATCCACCCAAAGTCTCTAGATGTATTAGAGATGTAAATTAGAGTCTACAAAATGTCAGTACAATATAATCCTTGTGGAGGAGACTATAGGAGCACCTAAACCAGGATTGGAAATCAGAGAAAGCAAAAATTAGGCAGAAAATTGGAACATGTCTAGGCATTGGTGAGACAAAGAGGCCTGAAGAAGTTGGGGAAGAAGGTTATTTTAGTAAGAGGGATGAGTACATACAAAGGGCTAACAGATGAAAACAGGAGGGAGCAGGGGGACAGAGAAAGAGAATAAATGAATGGGGGCTGGTCAAATTAGGAAAGTGAAACAGGGAGGGCTTCCCCAGCCAGGTTCAGGGGACTGACTTGTAGAAGAGGACAGCGAAGAACCACTCAAGTGGAGCGTGGGACTGTGGAAGAGTTCCTCCGGCTATCGCCTCAGTGTGGTAAGCAGAGCTAGAGGCTGGCGAGGTGTAGGCAGGAGGGTCAGTTTTGGAAGATAAGAGGATCCCAAGAGAGACTCCAGGAAAGTAAAACTGATGAGAGTAGGACATGAGAGGGACTTTCACATTCCCCTTCCGTTCATAGACACTCGAGCAGCCGTTATATGAAACCTACAGTTGTAGGCAAGCGTCAGGGTTGCTCTCCCTGTTTTATAGGAAAGCAGGATGAGAGACGGAATAAGCCAGCATGAGAGTTTTAGTCTCTCACCTCTCTATTTACATGTTCACACAGGGAAATGTTCTGGAGGTGGTATGTTATAACTGCTTTCTAATGGTATAAAAATGAATAAAGAAACGTTAATATTGTTTGAAATGCTGACACAGCGTGCCATTTTCTCATCAATATATATTTTCATGTAAATGAAACTGGTTTACAAAGGTGTAGGTGTAGATGAATTAGAAACGTAAGAGGTGACAGAAGAGTCCTAAGCAAGAAGGCGAAATTTTCAATTTGTCAATTTATCACTCTGTCTGAATAAAATGTATTTTTTTAAATTATCAAAGCAAAACAAATTTCGTCAGATAAATTCTGTGCAAATCTTTGATCACACATAGCCTACCTACCTGAAACTAGATGAGAAGCAAGACCAGAAAGCTAGTTAGCACCAGGCAAACATTTACTGTAACTAATAATCACTTAGCATTTTTGGCCATGCACTGTTTCCATTAAATTTCCGAAGAAATAAAAGAAACAGATCATCAATACATGTTGCACACAGCAAAGTGTTGATCATCTAGACCTTAAACTGCTTGCAGTATTCTGACTGGCCCTTAATACGATTAATTTATAGTTTAAAACTGGGTCACTTAATGGGAGGCTTGTTAAAACTTTCAAGAAATAGTCACCTTTGTCTGTTTTGACTTCTCTCCACCCTCGCTTGGTTTCACAATGACTCCAAAATGCTCAGTATTCCGTACCTCTGTGGCCACCCCCGTTATTCCATTAAAAATCCACTTGTGCAGAGAAACTGTTAATGCGATTTGCAGTGTGGAGTTAAAATGTTGTCTTTGTTCACTAGCCTTCAGTGAACTGTTCTACAATTGTTTCCAATTACCTAAACCATTTCTATAATAATCAGCCTCATTTTTAAGTTAGAACCATTTAGCTTCAGGAAAGCTTTAGTAAAAGTTTTAGCAACCAGTACATTAAGTGATTCATTTTAAAAATCCTAAATTAATTGTATCAAGGGACAGACAGAATGCAGCAAGCAATTTAAGATCTACCAATACTTTGCTGTGTACAACATGAAATTAATGTAATATTGTATGTCAACTGTGATTGAAAAAAACACACTCTTTAAAAAAATTACTGAAAATGAAATACATCATCCAAATAATGTTTTAATCTTGAAGAAAAAAAAGAGTTGCTTGGAATTCAGTTTAATTTTGTTCTATATGGTCAAGTAGCCATAAAAACTGGAAGCAAAATGGCATGGTGTTCAAGATTCTCAAGTGGCCACTCTTCATTGAAGATGTAATGGTAAAAGAACAAGCTATGCTTACAGAAGAGGAAATTTCTGGTCATGATCAGAAAATGTTCCCAAATGTCGAACAGGCAAATGATGGATGCCAAAAATGGATCCCAAAAGGAAACATCAGCAGCAATAAAATTACAGAGCAGGGTAGGAAACTCTATTATTATTCCTTGACGGCACCTTATGGCAGCATATTTACCTTCTTTCCATAACTTTCCACTTACCAACTTAAATGTCAAGGTTTTTAAAGCTTTGGGGTCATCTACAATCTTCTGTAAATTAGCAGCCACTGAAAAATACAAACATGGAGAAAAGTGTTCAAATTATTTCCCGTAACATTGGATTTTCACATCAGTGATTCAGAAAATTTGACTAATGATGCAATTAGCTGCAAAATTATTTTTCACAGACATTGTGAAACCCATATAAATGGCCAAATTACTCTCATGTATTTTCTACACCAACTTATATCTTCGGTACATCAGAATTAATAACGTACAGTTGATTTAGAATTAACTGTACACTGACCTCACTTTCAGAAACTACAATGAGAAATGACTTTCTCATGGGAAGCAGAAATGACAGCAGTGTTTCCACCACTTGGTTTCCTCATCGCCCATCACTAGGAAACGTCGGAGCCAGGAGAGGGCAGCACAGAACACAGAGGAGAGGTAGTCAAGACGACACCTTTTCTTTGGAAATAATAGGTCAGCACATTTGAACTCCTGTCCTGTAAATTCACTCAAATTTCTGTGCCCATTTTTATCAAAGCCTCAAAATGCAGTGGATAGATAACCTGTATGACTTGGGCATATGTTTTAATGTTTTCAGAGCACAGTGATCTGTCAGACCAGTGAAGGGCCACCTTGAACACTTCCCGAGTCCTGTGAATAGGGTGGAGCACTTGAGGCTGTCAGTGTGAAGCTCCATAGTGAAGATATGTTTCCACTATTAGCTGGATTCATCAGAGACCTGCCCCACTCTCCATGGTGTCATGATATATTCGATAGTCTAGGAGAGGAGTCAGCCCTTCCCGCTTACTCCGCTGGCTTAGGGTACAGTTTATGAACAATATTACCAAAGGTAATGACAGAGATTTCATGCCTTCCTCTTTCCAAACCAAACTTAACATGTAAAGCACTGAAAGTCAGGTGAGGGCTGTTGGTTAGGAAAGGAGCAGTTACTATCCAAGAAATCAGGGAAGAGTTTTTTCATTATCAAAATTATCTGCTGCTTCACTAATTAGGTATCTGAAAAGTTATTGGAATATTTTAAGATAAAAACATTTAAGATACATAATAAATGTATAAATAAACGTTTTGAGAAAAGTGTTTCAAGTACAATGCTTACAAGTAGAAAGAAGTCTGCAAATTGTATTTTTCACTGAGGTTAACTGAAAACCTAGATACATAGATTTTATGCAAATTAGTTTATTTCATTTAATCCAGGGGTGGGGAACCGTTTTACTGCTAAGCCATTTGGATATTTATAACATCATTCCTGGACCATACAAAATTAGCCACTTAAAAATTAGTCTGCTATCTTTGGTCAAACATTTAATTAACTCTCCACTCATGCCCTGGCAGGGCCAGACCAAATGATTTTGTGGGCCTTATACGGCCTGTGGGCAGGACGTTCCCCACTCCTGATTTAATCTATCAGCTGCAAAAGGAAAAACTGAAAATTATATACAGCAGTCCCCCCTTGTCCACAGGGGATATATTCCAAGACCCCAGGGGATACCTAAAACTGTGGATAGCACAGATCCTATATAGTCTATGTTTTTCTCTCTATATACATACATATATACCTTTTCACTTAAAGGAAGCACTTTGCAGTTTCTGTTTTGCATATATGAATTGCCAGCATCACTATTCTTATGCTTTGGGGCCATTATTAAGCAAAATAAGGGTTACCTGAACAAAAGCACTATGATACTGCCACAGTCACTATGATAACCAGGATGGCTACTAAGTGACTAACAGGCAGGGAACGTATATAGAGTGGAGGAGCAGGACAGGATTCACATCTGGGTCGGATCGGCGCTGTACGGTGTGAAATTTTATACTACTCGGAATAGAGTGCAATTTAAAATGTAACTATTTATTTCTGGAATCGTCATTTAATATTTTCAGACCGTGGTTGACCATGGGTAACAAACTGCAGAAAGCAAAACCAGGGAGAAGGGGGACTACTGTACTCCACATGGCCTATTTCTCTTTCTAAACATAATGACAAGCATTGTTTTATCTCCCTCCGTGGCCCTCCTCACACTTCCATTCTGAGCCATCTGCAGTTTCATTTATGGTAACATCCCGCTCATCTTCCTCTCCTCTTTCTTTTGTCCACACACTCACACACACATCAGGTAGGTCCCGGGCCACCAATCTGTATAGTTATCATCACCAAACTGCTTTTGGCCTCCTCACCAGCTTCCTGACAAAGTTCAGACACTAAAGCCATCCGGTAATCCAAGCCAGAAACACGAGCTCCTGTAGGGAAAGCCTGGCCCACCGACGCCAGGACTGACGATGACGGGGCATCGTGTATGCGAATTGCAGCAGCTTTTCCTGACAACACGAGAGTGTTCTAATAGCTCCTTGGGTTTGGGCTGATTTCACGAGTGGCCGTAAAGTCTTTATGGGAATCTCAGTCCTTTCGTGCAAGTCTCTCAGTTGATGTGGATGATTTACTGCCTTGTTCTGGGTCATCTATTTCCAGTCTGTTCTCTAAAGTGCCGCCCAAAGCAGGCTGTCCTGCACTAATCACACCCCTCTCTGCTGTGCTCCGTGTGTCCTCGGGCCCATTTCCAAGGATCGTGGCTGAGCAAGTTGTAGACTGGAGGGCAAGACTGAGTGGCCAGCATCTTAAACAATCATCCCAGAAAAACCACGCACCCCAACTGTGAACCTCGGGGACATTAGAAATTCAAATTCTGTCTTCAGCTCAAAGCAAAAATAGCAAAACTGGCCTCTTACCTGATTACTTATCCCAGCTGCTAGGCGTATTTTCAATTTAGTTGATTCTAATTTGTTGTAAAGTGCTATAAAACACCTTCATTTAACTGACATCACATAAAATTCAGGGTGATGCTAATTTCTCTCCCAGCAGCAATGCTCATTAAAAAGATGGGTGTCACTGCTTTCTCCCTTCTCCTGACTGTGCACCTGGGTTTCAGCAATAAAAATGCTCCTTACCTGGAACGTGAGCTGAGAAGGAAGGGCTGGGTAGACAGGACTGGTTGTTAGAGCTTCTCAAGTATGTGCTCATAGCACCGAACTTCGCGTTTTAAGGTATTCTAGTTTCCAGAAAATACGGGGCTTCTGAACCTGCTTCTTCAGTGGCCATCAACTCATTTCCAACCCCTCCCGGCTTCCCCCAAATAACCCACCCCCGGGTGTCTAACAGGCTCTTTGAGGTTGTCCCAGCCCTCTCTCTTCAGCCACAAGGGCTTTCTCTGTCTCTTGGCCACACGAGACACAGGTAACACTCACAGAGGCTCCAGGGAGTGTGGCCTTCCAGCCCCACCACTGGGGCTACAGGAGTCCTTTGTGGGCAAGCTATTTTTTTGTGTTCCTGGGTCATGTTTTAGACTTGAATGCCTGTCAGGGCTAGACGTTTCTATTTGCTCTTTTGGATAACATTTGGTTTGAAGTATGGTAAGTACTCTGCTTTATGAAACTGCAGTAATATCATTAACAGCCATATGAAAAAGATGCTGCTGCTTAATACCTCCCCAAATGTAAACACAGGCAAGGCAGCACAGCTGATGTTTCTCTGACAAAGGGTGTCAGGCATTCTCCCGACAGTTTCCTCTATAAAACCCTGGTACTACTCAAACTCCCCACATCGTGACAGTTAGAAAAATAACAGCCATATAAGGACTATTTTACTATGTCTGTATTCTGATTAGTCAAAAGATACACTTTTCTCCGCAGATACCAGTATATTTCACAACAACCTCATATAGTACTGATGTTCTGGTGGCTGTGAGTTGACTTATTTGAGATATGCCCAACAAAAGCTGTGTGGAAAAGCACACCAGTGAACACCGAGTCTGATGTACTTCCCTAGTAAGAAATTTCTGAGATAACACAAGAGCTTAGACTTGGGTTACCTGACAAGGTGATGATGTTACCATATTGTTTTATCCAAAGATATACCTTGAACATCTGCTCTGCACACTGTATTGCTTAGAGAGGCAGCATGAGAGTGTACAGAAAGAAAAATGGGTGACAAAAGAGAATCCAAGCTCTGAGTAAGGAGACGACATGAGGGTGGGTTTCTCATGGATACTGCTTTAACACTGATGCAAAATTATGGCTTACTAACAATAATAAAAGATTTACCCTGTTATTTTCCCTAAATCCCTGGGCTCTTATATTTATGAGATGAGTAGAGCATAGTGTATAAGAGTCTGACTACTCCAGCTGGAGGACCTGAATTCAAATCCTCCCACGTACTTAGAGCTGTGTGACCCTATAAACTTGCAAGTTTACTTTTGGTGCTTGGGGCTCTGTATCTTTAAAATGTGGGTATTAATAGTGCCTACCTGGTAGAACTGTTTCAAGAACTGAGCTCGTGGGGGGGTGGGGTGGGCGGGGAGTGAGAGATCAATCAAAGGACTTGTATGCGTGCATATAAGCATAACCAATGGACACAGACATTAGGGGGGTGAGGGCATGTGCTGGGGGGTGGGGAGAGGTCAATGGGGGGAAAAGGAGATATATGTAATACTTTAAACAATAAAGAATTTAAATTAAAAAAACCTGAGCTAATATACACAAAGGGCTTAGAACAGTGCTTAATATATAGCAAGTGTATAATAAATATTAGCTTATTATCTCTACCCTGGACTACTGCATATATTTATTAACTGGTTTTCTTGTGTTAGCTCTTAACTCCTCCTCATGAGCCCTTTTTCTACACTCACCGGAGTTACTCAGAGAATCTAAATCATCAACTGGAATGTGTTGCCTCTGTAGGTAATACCGTTTAACTGTTCACATCAACTTCAGGATAAAATCTAAGCTTTTTGGCCCATGAGACCCTCTGTGGTCCAGTCTCAACCTACCTCTTCAGTTTATTTTCTGGGTTTTCCCAGGAAGGGCTCCGTAACCCCACGATCCTCTGGATCTCTACCATTAAGTGAAGAGGTAACTCATTCCAGATCTGATATCCTCACTAGATTCAAACTCTTTTACAACCCAGACAAAATCTTATTCACCTCTGCAAAAGGTAAACCTTTAAAATACATCCATACACACAACTGACCACTTCTCACCACCTCCGCCCGCTGCTGCTACCCAAGTACGGCCACCATCACTGCTCGTCTGGACTAATACAATAGCCTGTGGTCTCCCAGCTTCCATTCTTGTTCCTCAATGGCACAGCCAGCCCCCAGCAGTCAGCTGAGCCTTCTAACATGTAATCAGACCATGCCACTTTTTTATTCAAAACGCTCTGATGGCATTACAGCTCAGGGTAAAAGCCACAGTCTCCACAATGGTCTACAAACCCCAACTGACCCGGCCTCCTGCTCCCTCTCTGACCTCATCCCTCACCACTCTGCTGTAGCCACAATGGTCTCCGTGCTCACCCTCGAGCATTCAAAGCAGGCTGCTACCTGAGAACCTCTATCAGCCATTCCCGAAGCTGGAAGTAAAGGCCCCTCCTTCATGACCGCCTCCCTCCTTTCCTTCCAGCTTCTGCCCAAATGTCCCTGGTTAGCCTAGTAACATCCCCACTATCACCTCATTCCCTCTGTCTTTCCCCAGAATGTTTCCTTTTCATAGCACCAAACATACTACATCTTTATGAGTCAATTTTGGATGCAGCCCTTCATTTAGCCCCCACATCTAGAGCATAAGCTCCAATGAGTACAGGAACTTTTATCTACCTTGTTCACTGTTCCTAAGGCTTGACATATAGTGCATGTCAATTTACAGGATTCTAAAAACCCTAGGGTAGGACCTGCAGAATTAATCATATCTTAGAAGAATTTCTACAAATGTGTCTCTTAAGCGACAATCCCATTTAGTTTTCCCAAAGCAAATAAGTGAACTCTGGGTTCATCACAAATGAATATTGGGTATCCTAGGCAACCATTACTTTAGAGATTGACCATTTTTCATTCAGTTTTTCCCCAGAGATGACAGTCTAGGTCACTCCCCAGGCCACTCCCATATCAGTATAGGTGCTATCCCAGAGGAAGGGAATCTACAATGGGTAGCAGAGGACAGAAGTGATGAGCATCAGTGTGGCCTCAGGACTAGACGTGGCCGTGGGGACTAGCAGTCATACTAACCTAACTTTCCCTCTTACCGCTCTCCCATGCAAAGAGACCAGCCATTCCTGGAGAAACTCTCCCCTGGGGATCCATGCAGACCAGGGGGGACTGTCAGGGATACTGTGGTGTGCAGCCCCGGTCTCCTGGCAGGAATGACTCTAAGCCACATTCCTCCTTGGGAATTCCCTTTAGGCAAAGAGTGCTGTCTCATCTAGGGTCAGGCCCTCTCCTCAAAGGAGCCCACATCCAAAGACTGGCAATGAGAGGGGCAGGGCCCTGTTCCCTCAGGGAAGGACAAACCGAAGGGTCATCACAGGTCCAAAGCTCCCTGTGGACTTAGCTGAGGTGTTTGCTGTGATTCAGAAGCAATTTAATTCCTCCATCTGCCAAATTCTACTTCCTATATTGCTTCACAGAGGTTGATCATGAAAGCTTGCCTCAAAAAACTGCTTGCATGTGAATCTATGTCTCTGAGGTTTTTTCCTAGAAAACCTTAAGACTCTGTCCAAGGATGAACTGGGGATAATCACCCGAGAAGGCCATTTCCATTATCAAGTGTATAAGACAGTATAAATCATAAATGAAATATTATAGAGGAAATGGGAAATATGTATAATGGATGGCATTTTCTTTGCATTTCACTCAGAATTCTGGATGGTGATAAAAAATAGTAGTTAGAAGAGATTTTGGGAATGTTACAGGTACTATAAGCAAGCAGCTTTGAGACCAAAATGTCAAATACACTTGAATATTAGTAATTATTTACATATAACAGGAAAGGATTATGGGAAATAAATGGATATACACTTGCCATTCTCCTTAAAGTTCAGGTAAATTCCAGTTCATTAGTGTTATCTTAGCATAATAAAAAATTGTGAAATAGCTTAAAACAGCTAAACTGGCTGGAATCAAATCTGTCCTTTAAAGTATAATCATAACATTGATATTCTGATGCTAAATGTCCTTGACTATCTTTAAAATAGAGTTTTATGAACTGGACCACAATGTGTTAATGGAAGTGTCCAATAATCATCATGCTATTTATTATTGCGCATTTTGAAAGCAATGAAATGGTATAATTATTGAAGCTTCATTTAGCTGGTAGAAACAGTGTGTGTACAGTTTAATCCTCTTTAGAATGAGGACAAAGAAAGTAAAAAAAAAAATACTATAAGAAGAATGTCTAAACTTTAAAATCATGCCTGTCAAGAATACCCAACATTCATCTGAGATGAATAGAAGAATTAATTTATTTGCTTTGGAAAAAATAAGAGGGTTATTGCTTGGGAGATATAGCTATTAAAAAGTACTTTGGTTCTTCAAAAAATATAAAGAATTATATAGTGTCTTGATTTGGAGTTTTTAGTATTATAACCCTCTAAATTGCAGGCAAAACTCTGTGTGCACATTTCTGGGGAGAGGGTTTGTGTAGCTTTCACCAGATTCTCAATGGGGTCATGTCCCTTATAATCTTAACAACCACTGTCCCAAACAAATGCTTACTAACATCTTCTCTTAGAGATAGGGCCTTTTTTATGTTTGTAACAGTCTTACTGTAGTTGACAAATATCTAAAGTGTACAATTTGGTAAGTTTTGACATATGTGCACACATTAGTGAAACCAACACCTCATGCAAGATAATAAACATATTCATCACATCCAAACATTTCCTCAAGCCCTTTGTTACTCTCCCCATCTTCCCTCCCTGCCTCTTTCTACTCTCTCCAGAAAATAACGTTGTCACTATAGATTAATCCACATTTTTCTACAATTTTATACAAATGGAGTCATATATAGTGTATACTCATTTTGTCTGGCTTTTCTCACACATCATAATTACTTTGAAATACATCTATGTTGTAGCATTTATCAATAATTCATTCCTGTTTATTGCCAAGTAGCATTCCATTGTATGGATGTACTTCAGTTTGTTTATATAGTCAACGCTTGATGGATGTTTGGGTTGTTTCGAGGTTTGCTGTTACAAATAAAGCTTTTACAAGTCTTTGTGTACGCTTGGGTAGATACCTAGGATTACAATGGCTGGATCATATGGTAGATGAATGTTTAACTTAACCTTTTGCACTCGGATGTCGAGTGTGACTCGACATGGTAGCAGCTCGTATGTCGAATGTTTCAAAAAATATCACGCCATGAAAAATTATAGAGATTAAAATTACTCTTTGAATGTATCAATAATTTGAAATATAGAAAATACAAATAAATAAGTTTGTATGTAAAGAAACTCCAGTTTTTTATTCTACTGCCGCGCTTTGTAAAATCTGGGGTATTTAAAATATTAAATCCCGAGTAGAATAAAGGAATCGAGAAAAAAGCAAGCGAGTGCAAAGGGTTAAAAAAAAATTGCCCAAATGTTTTCTAGGGTTATTGTACCATTTTTTATTTCCACCAGCACTGTCTGAGAGTTTCAGTTTCTTACATACTTGCCAACACTTGGTATAACCAGCCATTTAAATTTTAGCCATCCTAATTAATGTGTAGTGGTATCTCACTGTAGTTTTAAATTGCATTTCCCTAGTAGTGCATTTTTCCATGTGCATATTTTGGTAGAGTATTTTAATGGCTGACTTCTGACTAAAAAAAGTAAAAGGGTATTGGAAATGTGAAGCAAGAGAGTGTATGAAAGTATTAAGGATTTCCATAAATACAAGTGGTTTTTCTGGATTAAGTAGGAGCCTTTTTCTAATAAAACCCAAATGCCTTTGTTAAGGAACCACAGGTATTTCTGCATTCTAGAGGTAAGCTGTTCGGAGAGTGCCTATCAGATCTTCTAGATCACACACACACACACAGCTTCTGCCCATATCTTAGAAAATCACCTAAAGCTTCCTGTACAGTTCAGAAACCTCAACCCTCTTCCACTAGAGCTTTTTAAATGTATACGGCATGAGTTTGAGTAGAATTAAGAAAACAAAGTGATCATATCAAGAAAGCCGAAGAGATAAGACACAGGAAATCCATCCAACTTTGATCTCTAGAGGCACACAGAAAGCCTTTGCAGGTCTTTGCCATTTACAGCAACAAGGTCTATTTAATTATGCTCGGTGTCTAGATCCCGAGAGGAGTCTTATAGCCAGAAGCACATGCTGGAAACATTAGCAAAGACTATATGTACTAGTATGTATGGCCTGAAGATAAAACACACTCTGGGATTCCACTGACAATCTCACAACCATTGCCGAGCGAAGACTTCCATGCAGCAGGTACTACAAATGAAGACAACAGGGCAACTCTGTCTGAGACTAAAAACAATGTGTGTCTCCTTCAATGCATATAATCACTTGATTAAAAACCAAGTCACTTTGTTTTTAATCAGCTTTCAGCTGTTTTGATGGCCTTGTCAAATCATACAAATTCTAGAAAAAGTTCTAATCTGTCAGAGAATATATGCCAAAGGGAAATGAAACACTGAACCTTACAGGACCAACCTTTTTTCTTATTGTCACTCTTGTTTTACCCTGATCTGTTTTATGGAGGTTTTTTAATAGCCACCAATTAATAGGACATAGCTTAACCTAGTGGCTTCTGGACTGGGAGAAGCTTTGGAAAAGTGTAAATTAAGGAGACAGTAATCACACTGATATGAGAAATGCTACTTAAATTATGGGTTTACGCAGCCAACGAGGGCAGAGCCATCTGGCATAAGCACAAAGAGAGGAGCAGCCTGGAGGGTGCTGAGCTGGCGTGTGATGGCGGCCTTCCGGAGAGAAGCATTTCTCGCACATGTGCCAGCCCAGGTGGAAGGGGAGAGAGCGGGGCTTCTGTTTACATCGCGAGGCAGTGCCCAGAGGACATCTATTTTATCTTCATTTCTAGTGTTATTTTTCCCCCTTGTGACATATTCCAAAGCATTTAAATTAAGGGGTCAGTAGCCAGTAAAAGGTACAGAGCAAGATTGAATAATTCACTTCTTTAAGAATAAGTCAAGACAATTCAAGGATTGAGTGGGACTTTTCTGAAGGCTAGGGCTATAATCTAAAAAGTAAAGGACAGGAAATCTAACCCTGTTTGTAATAATTAATATGCGACTAGAAAACCACCTTCCTTGTGCCTTAGACCAGTGAAATTCAAGTAGCCAATTGACAAAATGTTTACCCATCCACATGAGGTATGGAGCACTACCAGAATGTAAATCAACCACTGCTTCCTTCATTGAGAAAGTCCTGCTACCAAAAACACACAAAAAGTCAGCTGTACTATACAATGTGCTTAACAATGCAGTTGGTTGACACTGCAGCATAAGACGGTGCACGGCTCACACTCTGAGTAGTGCTATTTTAGACTGTTTCCAAAATAATATTAACCTCCACCATCCTTGGTGGATTGGCATGGATCAAGTATAAGAAAACTGGCTGTGTATCTCTAATAAGGTAAAATATCTAAATGAAACTTTTTGCAGGAACTTCATAATTAGTGGTAGAATAAGAGATGAAGAAAAAATTATAGGAGATGGAAGAACTTACGGAATATAAAAATTGAATACTTCTTAAAAAAGCGTCTGGTCCCAGTGTCTTACTCAATTTAACCTTTGCCCTGTAGTCTTACTTTTTTAAACTATGTACTGTTAATTAGTGCATGAAGATCTGTTGGGATGGGTTTGGCAGACTTTCACTTTGTAACTGAAGCTTTGATCTTACCCAGTGAAGTGTGAGACATGACTGTCCAGAACAAAGGTCTCACTTCAACAGTTAAATCTGAAAGGCCATTTCTGCTACCTTCTCCTGCACCCCTCGCCCCCTTCCCTGATGCAGGGGGACTGCACAGAGGCTAACTGCCTGCAGAGTTCTGGGTGGGATTCTGGGAAGAGGCGATACTAAACCTACTTCCTGAAAGAGTAGGAGTTTGCTGGGGGAATGGGAGCATGCAGGTCTCGAGGAAGAGCACGTGAAAGACCGGAGCAGAGCATGCCTACGAGCTGTGCTGTAGGGGTCTGGACACTGGGGCGAGACTGGAGCTGAGGGATCATGGGAGATACAGGTGAGGAAGCCAGCAGGGGCCAGTCACCTAGACCTTGTCCACCTCGAAGTGTGGACTCTATCGTGTAGGAAAAGGGTTTTAAATAGGACACCACTTAATAATGATGTTAACGATACACACTGAAAAACATCCTGGTTTATAAAACTTTGAAGAAAGAAATCTAAACTTGTGATTTGGCTTCGATGTGCTGATTAGACTGGAACATATTTAATAGGTCAACTTTTTCTATACTAGAAAATGAAAGCGTTAAGCATGTACAGCCAGTATTCATATGTACTGTCCATGTACAATGTAGAATTTTCATGTGGATTATGAAAAAGAATAAAGTGCATTGCCTGGATTAAGGTAAAGTCGGCATTAAACTACCTGGTGCTGGCAGGTAGATCTGCCTCACATATTCTAAGACACCTGTCTACACGGGGTATGGGTTTCAACATAACTAACTTCATGTAGAAGAGTTTTTCTCCTCAGATGATTCATGAATTGAGAAATCACTGCATCTTACTATATTCGTTATACTAATTGAACAGATAGAAAAACAAAACATCGTATCAGGGAATTAATTTTTCTTTCCTGATATTATTCCCTTATCGCCAGGATAATGGAGAAAGAAGAGCTATTATTACAAGAAGATAAAAACAACACTGGGGAAAAAGAAAATCTTCTATGGAAGAAATTCTGAATTGATTTTTTTGTTTGTACATCCCCCGCCCCCCAACCCCAACACTGTATGAATAAAGTTAACAATGGAAAAGCCGCTTATAATGTGTCCTGTTAGCTGGGGCTTGCAGGGGTCACCGACTCCAACCTTTCTCTTTCAGGCAGACTACATCATTCAAGACCTAGAGGAAGTTGTTTATCCCATCTGAGACTGTCTCCAGAAGAGTAGGAGTTTGCTTCATTACCCTACTCTTCCTTCATTACCCATTTCCTCTGCTCACCGGTTATGTCTTCGTTACCTGGTAGTGCATCTGAATGAAACTTCTCGCCTTACTGAAGGCTGGTGGATACGTGACATTAACTTAGGGGGGAAAGCAGCTATCTAAACAGTAAAGCACAGCCTTGAAGACTCCACGTATGCATTTACTATTATTATTAATACTAAATATAAACTTACATGCTTTCGGGTATCAAGACATTCATTCAGCCCTTACTGCAGGTCATAAAAAGGTAGTTTTTGGGAAATAAACATGCCCAAAATTCAAAAGCTTCAAAACAACCTTATATTTAAAACTCTTAAGTCTAAGACTCACTGTTATAACAGGCCTGTTCATGAAATAAAACACAGCATTTTGGAAGGAAAGGAAACACTGAGTATGCCAAATACTTAGATCATAGCATCGTAGTCACAGCATTTCTAGCTCTTTATCCCACTACCATTTCTCTAGATTGGAATTCAACATGTGGTTGGCCAGCTTGTTTGGGGAGGGGAAACAGATTATCTAAAATACGTGGTTGAGAAACACTTGCCTCAAAGCCAAACACAGTCAACATTTTTTGGTTCCCATTATCAGAAATTATTTGTTTTTTCCCATTTTTATTTTCTTTTTAAGAAAAGTGATCTTAAATATAAAATTGCATGCAATAAACATTAATATTTCAAGAAAAAAAATGATTTTAAGTATAATATTACCAAAATTGTACTAACATAGTATGATATCACAAAAGTTGTAGGAAATATTAAAAATCTGCAAATAACAGGATTACTTCTATTATATTCTAAAATATTTTCCCCCTGGCTCTATTTTTGTCAGCCATTATCAGAAATTATTTGAAAGAATGGCAGGGGAAGTAAGACAGACAGCCTGCAGTGAGGATGTCTAAGGACTGGTGGGAAAACCAATCATTCTTCTGCTTAAAACAGCAACCCCAAGCGATCTGGAGAACCACTGCTGTAATTTTTGCTTTGGTCCTCGCAATGATATTGGAATTTCTGAATGAAAGATTACCAAACTTGCAAAAATGCTATGTATTTATGAAGGGGTCAGATATCACAAGTTCCTCCCAAGTGCATGAAACATTATAAAACGATGTGAATTTCAGATTTCCAGTCCCTCCCTAATCGATAGAGAAGATAGCAATTTGCTATCTTTCAGCCTTAGATACCTTGAGCACAACAAATGGAGTTCGACTTTTTACGACAGGTAGCAGGTACAGAAATAAGTGGAATAGATGTCACATTGATTTGGGGAATAAAAAACCGAAGGAGAAACACAAAGCACTCTGGCAAGGGAAGAAATGGGAAAGGAACGCCGTGAGGTCATTATGAGGCACAGTAGTTTGCTATCCGAGTAAACAGAGTGGTCCATTATCTTAGGGAAGGGAGCCATTTGTAGGAGGACGTGGAGAAGGGGCTCAGCCGCGTGCAGTAATGAGATCGAGGACTGAGAGGAGTCACAAGCAATCAGACTACAGAAGAGAAGCCAGAAGAGAGATGCTGACTCGGGGATGATCATCAGTAATGCTCTGTGGAATAAAAACCAGAAGAACGTTTGACAGCAACGAGAAGGGCAAACAAGACTGAGGGCTGTACGAGTAGCCTCGGAGAGAACAAGTCAGTGCTGCTTGTTCCGATGCTATTTAAGGCAGCAAGATCTCGTTAACGCTGGCCATATCCGCCCTTCCCTACCCATTGGGAGAAATCGAATTAAAAGCTGTGAGTTGCAGCTAACGCCTATTCCTGGTTCAAAAGACCAGGCACAAGCAAAGACAATGCAGTTCCCAGCCCCATTGTAAAACCACCGTAAAACCAAGACCCTCCCCGATTTCCCCTTTCCCAGGCTTATCCTAATCCTATACTGGTAGGGTGTTAAGAAGAGGATTAACAGATTTAGATTAGCCAACTGTGAGAAGAGCGAGGGTGTATAGACTCTGCAGCCTTTTTAAACTGGGTGATAATATCTCTCCTTTTCATAAAAACCTCTATGGAGGCAGAGTTAACTATGGAAGGTTGTAGAGTATTTGTGAGAAAAATAAAGATATGCTAATCCGGAGACAAAAGGCAAGTAATATTTCTCTTTGTACAAAAGGCAAGTAATATTTCTCTTTTCTATTGATGTATTTTATTCATGTCTGTCCAATCCTTTAATAAAGCAGATCATTAAGGAGATGAGCCCTGAAATCCTAATCAGACCCTAGGAACGGCGGCAGAGGTAACCCCAGCTGCTGAGATCCTGATATGTTCCCAATCATGCACTCAGCCACCCCGGGAATAGTGAAGCCCCCAAGGAGCCCCCAATTAATTATGTCTTTCCGTGTTCCTTTTAATGAGATTGTACTTTCACTGATTGCTAATGACCACTGGTTGAGCAAGTCCTGGAGTTTACAGTTCCTCAATCTGATGGAAGGATTTTGCAAACTGGAATAATGAAACAGTTCTGAATACATAAACCGTTATTAACGATTAACAATAACACTGACTGAGACTTCACAGGCCTCATATGTATCAGTGGGTAATCCCCGCAGCCACACTACGAGGCTGGAACTAGCACGTGGCCCATTTTACGGAGGACATCGAGGCACAGAGAGATGAAGCACCTTGCCCCGGGCCACACAGCCGGGCAGGGGCTGAGGTGGGCTGTACACATAACCACAGTGCACGCTGCCTCTCAGATATCTACCCTCTTCACACAAATGGTTACTGTTCTAAGGCAGGTACTTAATAATCAGGACTCAAGAGGCAGTACCGGTGCCCCTCATGTCTGGGGTCCCCTCCCCTACATTGAAGAGCAGGTGCCAGGGGGCCCTCCGTCTCATCTAAAAGCTAATCCTGCTCCTGCGAAGCAGTCACGAGGCTTCTGTGAAGATCCCTTTGGGGACCTGAATAGTGAATGAACCCGGAGGAAGTGAAACTCACATCAAACAGCCCTCGTGTTCTCCGGCATGACCATTTTAGAAAGAATTTGGGCTAATACCTCCCCACGTAAGTACCATCGTCTTTTTAACTTAGTGCCTTTCAGGCAAGATTTTTTAAACACCTACCACTCAAAAACTTGACAGCTAGTCCCAGTCAAAGCTGCACAAAAGTAAAGCCGCGTTGAGGATTATTTTATTGTTGATGCTTCTACGTGTTTTTTTTTTTTTTTTCCTGCTTTAAGAAAAACAATACCTTTTTCCTTGGGTGAAGCCTTCGTCTTAATATAAGGGGGGAGGGGGAAGTGTTGCTAGAATAGAAGGTGGTGGCAGAACTGATTCAGTTTACATTAAATGATTTTAGAAATTCACATGTAAAATTTCTGAGAGATCTTGAGTATGTTTAAAACCTAAAAAAAACCCCAAACCCTATTGTATGTGGGTATATTCAGAAAAATGCCCCCAGCAGGTAGAGGGGGTAAGATGGGAGGCTTAGCTGAGGCTTTATTGCTTTGTGGGAAGGGCAGCCACAGTGACCGACAGGGAGCATCGATGCCCTGTGGTTTTAGCTAAGAGCAGCACTGAAGACCATCCTCAGACCAGCACGCTCAGCGCGCACAGACCAAGGGGGAGGGCTCTCCCACACTGACATCGTGAGTTCATACAGCTGAGACCGGGCTAGAGGGGGTTCGAGGGGTGTGATTTACACCTGTCCTTCATGCATCAGCTGCTTCCGAGCTTCAAACCCACTTCCATTCAACGTAAGGAACAACCACCTGGATCATCCCCGTCTAGGCAATAAAGCTAGTCATTCCCCCAAACAAGGAATAACAACACTGTAGTGAACCTGGGTCCATACACGTGGTTTCAAGAGTCCAATGCTTGGTAATAACACCGGGGAATTGATCCTTACAGCGAACCATCTGTAAATGGGCCTCACTAAACAGCTATTCTCAGGTGCAATTCCCTTTGCTACCCAGTGCTTTCTTATCCAGTGTCCCCAAAAATGCAACAGTACCTGGTTCAGAGAATTCATTTGATTTTTATGCAAGAAGAAGAAAGTAAAAATGGAAATGCTAAATATTCAGCCAGTGCTGGAAGAGAGGCGACGAACTTGACACCTGAGAGGTCCCCCGTGAGGGTGGCCAGGCAGCACTGCGTGACGAAGTTGATGGGCCGATTTGCACTTTAGGTGCAGAATAATCAAGAAATTTCAAAAGGATATTGTTTGTAAGATTTCATCCCTCAGTATATATTCAGAAACAGGGATGTTTTTCTAGAAGAGCAAAAATGAAATAGTCCCTTGGTGAAATTAAATGTCATTTGTAGCGCACACATTACAGACAGAATTTTTTTAACTGCAAGAAATACTGAAGTAAAAAGAGAAAACACATCAATCACCCAGGAGAAGCATAGCTAAACAAACAGGGTGTTAAGCAACAGGAAATCATGATCAAAGTTGTCCACCCAGATGCTTAATTGAACTTATTTTTAAACGCAGTGAAGTAGATTAAAATTCCCAGTTGTTATGAGACTAGACCGTAATGTGAGCTGTAATACCAGGGCTCACTGAACAGAGGCATCAGGTTGAAAGTCTAAGAACAAATTAGAAACCAACTAAGTGATTATCAGAAACTAAACTAAAACAAAAATCTGCCTCCACGAAGATGTTTCAATAAGGTAAGAATGTGACTAAAGACCAGGTGAGGATGACAATTCTCTGTCTTCACCTGATCAAATATGCAGCTGCCTGGGAGAACGAGAGGCGGAGACCCAGTGGCCTGGCACGTGGGATGCAGGTGCTCATAAGACAAATGAGGGGCCTTGATCACAACCAAATGACATTTTGGCAAAATTATGCAGAGGATTTATGTCTGACCGGCTGGAGGTCAGTCAAATATATATGTTTTCCATTTCCAAAGAGTTAATCTGCCGTAGGCCCACAGTGTGCTGTTCAGACGTACGTTCACTTCTTATGTCAGCAGGATGCGAAATTTGGCGCTGCTCTGGATGAGATATTGGCATTAGGCTTTTAATGAGAAATGGTGAGATAAAAATGATGAATTCATTCTTGCCTGGGTAATGTAGTAAAAAACGATTACGTTCCAGCTTCTCGTTTCTGAGACATAATTCTGGAAGACAGAAACCTCTGGAATGCCCATCCTGCTTAATCTCCATAAATCTGAACAGTGCAAATACGGACCCTCTATTTTTGCGAACACAGGCCAGTGATTTGATTAAAACCAACAAAATCCAATAGCAAAAAGGACTTCATTTTTATAGTATGTAAATGGTATGTTTTAAGTTAACTGGATCATTCATTCAACAAATATTTATTGAGTAATTACTTAGCACTCAATAGTATTCTAGTCTTCTATTCTGTGTTCCAGGACACACCAGTCTACAGATAGGACAAAAAACCCTGTGTGCATGCAGTTTAGTCCATTAGTAAACTCCTTCAACAAAGCCAGTGAATGAGCATTTTCCAGAAATTACACTTACCAGGCACTACTAGCCACACTGCTCAGCGTCCTAAGTAACATGAACTGTTAGAAACCTGGACAAGGAGGGATGCCCTGTGGTACGGAGTAACTACCTTCAATTTTAAGGACAATCCAGATTGCTTCCTTGGATAAAGGAACAACTGCTTAGCAGATGTTAATGAACACCATTCAAAACTTGCTAATCTGCAAACCCTATTTATCATAAAAATGTTAGAATGGCCAACTAAGTCACTACGGATAGAACATAAGTGTTTCTTCCAGCTCACACTCTTCCCAATGATGGGACTTTCCATAATAAACATCTAATCTCACTCATATGTGGAATCTAATGAATAACAAACTGATGAACAAAAACAGATCTAGAGACATATAAGCATCAGATTATCAAACCCCAGAGGGAAGACAGGGAAGGGTGGGGGAAGAGATTAACCAAAGAACTTGTATGCATATATGTATAACCCATGGTCACAGACAATAGGGTGGTGAAGGCCTGGGGTGGGGGGCAGGGCAGGCTGGGAGAGGTCAATGGGTGAAAAAAGGGGACAAGTGTAATACTTCAACAATAAAGATTTTTTTAAAAAACAAACAAACAAACAAACAAACAAAAAACCTAAGCCAAGAACAGAATATTACTTTGAGGGCCTAGTCTGAGGTGGTCATTAGTGTTAGAATATTCAGCCCTGGGCATCACCTTGGTGTTCAGAAAGGGGTGGTAGGGGTGTGGTGACCTAAGGACTGATAGTCTTCCTTAAAAAAAAGTAAAGAATGTGAGATTTAAAATGAGTTTGTCTGATGGGGGTGGAAGAGATCATGGAGTTAGGTCAAAACTATAATCTTTAAGAGCAATAAGGGAATCTTAGGATGATACTGTAATTATCTTGAGCAAGAAGGCCATGTGTTGCTGCTGCTGCTTTATTATCTAGTCGTATGAATATGGCCTTTATGTAACACCACAGTTTTATATGTTAGGTGGGGAGCACACAGTGATTGAGTTTCGCACTAATGAACTCTATCAATACGTATTAATGAGTGACCAGGGAATCGAATCTGTATAGCAGAGTATCAGCAGGAGAGACCCTCATAGTGGGTGTTCTTAAGGGGGTTGCTCCTGCAGACATCCGAGCTATGTCTGAGTAAGAGCCTGGCTCCCTGAGAATTCTGTGTCTCCTTGGCTATATATGACCAGTCCTCGTGGGTACATATGACCCACTTCCCTTAAAGGAGACAGTTTAGGACTTGGTGCTCTATAGTCTGGTATTAAACTTTTCCAAAACTGGACACGTAGGTGCACACTGAAGAATGCTGTTGATTTCTAGTGAGTTATGAGGGAAGTGTGTGTGTGTGTGTGGGGGGGTCTGGGAAGCTGTAGAGCCTTGCTTGCATCCACAGTTTGATCTAAGAGGAACAGTCGTACTTGTGCTTTGCTGAGAAAAATATTCTTTAACTTAGAAAAAATTTCTTTAACTTTATCTCGGTCTGCAGAGATGACATGCTGTGTATTTAGAAAGAAACCAGGATGGCACCAGTTAGCACTGATGCTCTCTGCAGGGGTCTGGGAGATCGTGTCATTCAGAGAAGAGGAGGCAGAACGTGTGCCACTTGGGATTTTATGCCCAATTGTTTTCTATCTCCTGGTTTTTCTAAGACAAGTCAGCACTGGAATAGCTATGACACCTCTTGCACTTTTTAAATGTTGGCAACTAATACCAAAACTTAAAAATATTGTGCAAGCCAAATAAAATACATTAGTAGGCAAGATCCAAAGCTTGGGGCACTAGGTTGCAACCTCTGCACTATAATAAACAAATTAAAAAAAAACACGATAAAAACAACAACAACAACAACAAAAGGATGTGGAATGGATTATTGATTAAAATGTGCTTCACAGGCTTTGCGGTAAAAACGAGAGGAGCTCAACAGATTTCAATTTTGGTATGCCAACAGAAGAAAAGAATTCCACAGGCATAGACATGCAATTAAGACTGCCTAGGCTCATTGCCTCAAGAACTGTGATTAAATTAACACGGAGATAGGAAATGTGGGCTGAAGTAATTTTTAAAATCAGTTTTTCACAGTTTGGGATTTATTTTTTAATATATTTTTTAAAAAAGGAGTCATGGCTTAAAGTGGGGGGAAGCCTATGATACAGAGTTAGGGTTGAAATCTGTGCGTCCCAAATGTAGTTAAGAAAATGGAACAAAACAGTACAATCAGCAACGAAGCACCAAGTATATACCAACTTTAAAAGAAGGTTTGTCTATTAAAACAAATGTATATAGCATGCCAAATCCATAAAAAGGTGCATAAACAAACTAGATTTTGCTCTTCTGTCAAGTATGAGGCACTCACCAAGGAAATACAAGCACAAATGAAGGCACATTTTGCTTTTTCCTCCTTTATAATGGTCCTCCCTTTTGAAAATGGGCTTCAAATAGTGCATCTCAACAGCACATTTAAAAGATAAGTTACACTACCATGGCATAACCTGAAAACAAAATAATATTCTGAAGACCTGGCTATAAATAGAATGTAGACAATTAAAGAAAAAAGAAGACAATTTAAAAAGCAGATCTAAGACTATTTAACAAGAATATTCAACAGTATGGAGCCAGCAGTGAATATTGCAGCCAATGCCTCACAATGAGTTCTTAGGGATCCCCCCACCCCGCCCCCTGCACTGGGCCTATTTAGGGATGGGTGGTGCGACAGTATTGGCCAATGACTGACACAGGCAGAAAGGCCTGCTGGGGGCTTCTACGACAGAACCTTTCCTGCTCCTTAGAGGGACCGTGAAACGCCAGATGTAAATGAGAGAACATGTAGCGCTGTTTGCCCCTGGCAGCCTGTGCGGACAATGAAGGGAACGAGCCTGGGTTTAAAGCCAACACTGCACAGCTGGGCTGAGAGAGGAGAGAGCCCAGGTTGGGACTGATGCAGCTAAGATGCTAAAAAACCCTGAAACCGTCCCTTCCTTTGCAGTTCCAGTTTTGTAAGCTAAAGGCCCTCTTGCTTAAATTACTCTAACAGAGTTTTCTGTTCCTTGTAACTTAAATCACTCCAACGGAAAATGCACTTTCTTTTAGAGAATCATTCAAATTCTCCAATTTCCCCAGTGTGGTTTTCTGATAGGCATTGGTTGTTTTCATACAACAACATATACAATCAGGAGAAAATAGTCCCTTTGTCTTATCAGTTTCTTAAAACACTATAATCTGCTAAGAATAATATGCTTTATTTGGAAATTAATGTTAACAGGCTAAATACAAATGGAGCCATGTTTAACAATTCTTTCCAAGAGACATTCCTTTGGAGTTTCCACAAAGGAAAACTTTCTGGGATTGATTGACCCAGACTGTGTCATCTGTCATGGTGGAATACGGTCTTATACCAACCAGTCAGCAGCTTAGGTGAATGGCAAGAGAGGACATCCCCGTACCTAAAACCTTACTGAAAAGTTACAGCACTTTCCACTGTTGTGAGCACAATGAAACCACAATCTCAAATGTTACATGAACTTCCCTTGTTTTTAAAACATTATATGTAAGCAAGAATTGCTGCATTGTCAATAACTACCTTCCCTGCTACCAAGAAAAAGGAGTACTTCGGGTTGGGTGTGCAGTAACCTATCTTCATATATGGACATATGGTTACTAGTAAAGAAATATCAACATTACTGATCCCAGTATTTATATACAAAGCTAAATTTCAAATCTATATATATAAAAGGCTAATAAGCAAAGTGTCCCCTCGGGAGTTTGACCGGGAGACTGGGAGTTCGATCGCTCGCTATGACTTGTGCTGACCAGAAGGAAGGCCCCGATCGGCCCTGATTGCCGGCCAGGCCTAGGGACCCTACCCATGCAGGAATTTCGTGCACCGGGCCTCTAGTATTTTAATATCATTTCATAGAATGTTTTTTGAGATGAAAATCTTTAAAAGTTAACAATTCAGTGCCATTTATTTAGTACATTAAAAATGTTGTGCAACCACCCCCTCTGTCTAGTTCAAAAATGTTTTCATCACTCCAAAGAAAACTGCATCTCCACAGGCAGGCACTCCCATCCCGCCTTCCCCAGCTCCCAGCAACTATTAATCTGTTTTCTGTCTCCATGGATTTATCTATTCTGGATATCTCATATAAGTGGGATCATACAATATGTGACCTTTTGCATCTAGATTCTTTCACTTAGCATAATGCTTTCAAGGTACATTTCATAGAATTTCAATAAACTTAAAAATTATGCCAGCAAGAACATTGGTTTTAAAACTTCCTGGAAAGAAGTCTCCAGTACAGCCACAGAGATGCTGTGTAGACCCAAACAAAGACAAAATAGTATTAGACAAAATTAAGTGCTTCGGGTCACAAAACTCAACTATACAAATACAGATTAGAGTACAACGCCCTTCAGAAGGACACAGAAAAACCAGAGACTACCGAGAGAGATGCGATGAAGGCAGCTTAGAGAACTATATTGCTACCCAGGGATGTTCATTAAGAGGAGGAAATAGGGGGAAGCTCTGGCAGTTTTCACACGTTTGAGTAAATATTTGAAAACAGGTTAGGTATACTCTGCATTGGTTCAGAGGACAGTATTACAGGAGAGTGGATCGCTAGCCACTCAGCAGTGAGCAGGGGAAGCTCTTGGGCACTAACAGAGCTAGGTCACACCCCAAACGCCTCTCCTCCCAGGCCCTCCATCTGCTGGCAAGGACCTGAGAAGGGCTCTGCACTCGCGTTAGTGCCCTGCTGTCACCATTTGAACTCCCGATTAACTTTAGCACCAGGGACCCGCACTTGCATCTTGCACTGGGCCCGCGGATCATGCAGCTGATTCTGTGTGCAGGTAAAGAAGAAAGACTCTTATCTGATGGAGGTGGCAGTGCTGTTTGATTGTTTAATGGGAAAAGGCAGTTTAAGCAAGGAAACATAAAACTGTGATACAAATAAACCTTCCATTTAATGTTTTAACTTCAATCACATTAATGTACACTCATTTACAAATTGTGTGAAGTAGGAGGCAAGGCCATTTAGAAAGTCCTAGATCTTTAAAATCTCTATTTTTTTAAGGTTATCTTTCTCATTCCTAATTTAACAACAGTGTGTGTTTAACAACCTGCTTTCATCATTAGGCTTCCTAAAGCATCCCACCAGGTTTTTGAAGAAATAATTCACTTCTGAACTCATGTTTTATCAATTATTTAAATGATACAATTTTAACACGATGTAAGCCTGCATAAACAAGTTTGGGGGAAAACTGTTGTTTAACATGGAACATAGCTGGTGGGAGCAGATGTGGGGGTGGGGGGCACACTAGAGCATCCTCTCCCAGCAGTGAGCACCCTACATGCCCTGGGCAGCACCAGGGCATTTTACAGAGGGAGCGGAGACCATCCCTTGATTCAGTGGGTCGAGTTCTTGGAAACTGGCTATTCCTCCGTAAAAATGTTAGGCATATTTTTTGTCCTCACCAGAGGGTATGTTTATTGATTTTTAGAGAAATAGGGGGAGGGAGGGAGGGAGGGAGGGAGGGGGAGTGGGAGAGAGAGAGAGAGAGAGAGAGAGAGAGAGAGAGAGAGAGAGGAAGAAGAAGAAGAAGGAGGAGGAGGAGGAGGAGGAGGAGGAGGAGGAGGAGGAGGAGGAGGAGGAGGAGGGAGAGGGGTAGAGAGGACAGAGGGAGGGAAGGAGAGAGAGAGAGAGACATCAATGTGAGAAACACTTATCTGTTGCCTCCCATATTCGCCTCCACTGGGGATTAAACCCACAACCTAGGTATATGCCCTGATCAGGAACTGAACCCATGGCCTTTTGGTGCACGGGACCACATTCCAACCAACTAAGCCACCTGGCCAGGGCCAAATATTAGGCTTTTTGCATTGCCTTCGGTCTGCTGGCCTGTTGAGGCCGATGCGCAAGGTCACACTGCCATGGGGAAAATTGTGAGCTTCCTTGAGATAGGGATGTAAACTCCCCCTGAAGCTAAATGTTGTCAAGTATCAAAATAGGAGGGAGGTTTTTGGTGACGGAATTAGCACTCAAAAGGTGAGAGAGAAAGAGGTGGATCATTGGCTATGGAACTGGAGCTCAAAAGGTGAGCCTCAGGAGGACAAGGAAATTCTCTTTATTTGGGGAGGGGGGGTTAATCCTCACCAGAGTATATTTTCCCCTTTGATTTTTTTAGACAGTGGAAGAGAGGGAAGGAGAGAGAGATAAAGAAAAATTGATGTGAGAGAGACACATCTATTAGTTGCCTGATCGGAGCCGGCGATCAAACCTGCAACCCAGGTATACGCCCTTGACTGGAATCGAATCCACGACCCTTCAGTGAGCCGGCTGACACTCTAACCACTGAGTAACACCGGCCAGGGCAGGAATTCCCATTTCTCTCTGGACCTCTCTTCTTGGGCCAAACAGTACACACATGTTCAGCATCCTCACGGGCAGCAGCAAAGGGTAATTTCAGCCACGGGGAAGCAGGCAGAAAATTCCAGGCTGAACATAAGTAAACGATTTGGTAGGACCAATTGCCTAGTTACCTATCCCTGAGCGTCTATTTTCATGTTATTGTTTTTGTACCAGCACTGCTTGGGACAGAGCAGTAACTGGAGAAAGTAATGCCCACTGCTGGCACGGAGGTGGCCGAGGTACATCCGGTCAATCCCAAGGACACAGTGCTCAAGGCATCCTTCCCATGTGGAGTTTCCACCTCCACTCACGCTAGGGACCTGAGTCTCATCTTATTGGAAGAAACTTCAGGCTGCCTTCCATTCACTGCCTGGTATTTCACAAAAGAAGTCTTCTGTTGGATGGGAGGCCAGATGAATTGCCTCCCAAGTAGGAAGAGGAAATAACTACCGCTTCCTGAGCGCCTCTCAGAGCCCTGCCATCACAATGACCACGGCAGGTAATCAACGTACAGAAAGCAACCCTCCAAGTGGGTCACTCCTGGGTGAAGAAGGCGTGAGGACTAGGGAGAAGAGGTAACCTCCAAAGTCATCCATTGGCTGGCAGAGCAGAGTGGGGATCTGAACCTGCGTCTGATCCGAAAGCCAGCACTCCTTCTCCACCTCGAGGTCCTAGGTGTCCCTGAGTTTGAGTCTAATGAATAAGATGGGGATGTTCCATCAGTTTAATCACAAGAAGCAGTGAACAATGCAGAAAGCCACGTGGCCACTCAAGAGACACATAACAATGATTCTGCTAAAACTGACCACTGACCAATCAATCTGAAATCAGTTATTTAAAGAATTACCGGAGATGTCAGTTAAAGGAGCCTGTGTAGTAATGGAGCTTACATAGAGTCCTTTATGGTAATTTCTATGCCATTCACTGTTTTTATTAACCTTTACTCCTCAGAGTTTGGGAAGTTTTCCCCCTAGAAATAACTAGTGCAGAGAGAATAAAGCCAGTAAGGGGAGGGAAGAAGAAGGAATGACCGGCACTGTCGGGGAGCTTTGCCAGTTTACCGACACTCTAGAGACCACTTCTGTGAGAGAACACTGTCCCAGCTCTGCATCCAGTTCACCAGAAGGAAGGTTAGCCAGCAGGACCTGGTGTGCTAGGCCTGAATTCGGAACTGAAGGCCACTTGAATGGCTACTTCGATTTGGGTAATTAGAGTCTTAGTCCCTGAAAGAAAATTCACTAAATTCAACTGCAACTGATGAATTTGAAATGGCAAGTGTTACCTGAACCTGCACCATAATTTGTATGAGAATGAGGCAATATGAGGAAGTGGAAAATACACTTCACCCTCCTTGGGAATACTTGTGAAGACCATTTGGTTACCAATTAATATAAAGAAATGCTTGCAATTAGTGTCCAAATCTTGTCTTTTCCAGGAACCTAATTTCCTTTTGACAGAATAACTGGATTCAAAAATCACTACAGTTCTCCTGGTCCCCAAACATTAAGTTACAAGTCACTTTCAATGCCCCCGAAGTTAAAGCAGCCTGGTGTGTGGAAGCACCATTTCGGCTTTTATTTCTCAAGTGCCCCCAGCCCACTGTCCTGTCCTGTGGTCCTGCTCCCCTCAGTCAAATGGGGATCGAGCCCGAGCAGCAGAGGAGTCTGAGCCGACATAAACTGCGTATTTAGACTCTGCAGAATAAATGAGGCCAAGGGAAGCACCCACTTGCCTTATTTAATTGCAAAAAGGCAGGGAAGGTGCAAGATTTGTGCTTTATCTACATAGAGACTCAATCGACATTGGATGATTAGGATTTTGTTTTCACAAGGCAATATGGCAGATGGCTGTTTACAAGGCCCTGCACTCTCTGGCCCCTGCGTCCAGCCTGGCCTCAGTTCATGGCACCCTCCTTCACCTGTTCTTGCCACACTGGTCACCTTTTACAAAGTCCATTGTCTTCACACAAGCTGTGCCGACTTCACTCAGGTGCTTCTCTCTCAGAGGGGTGACCCTGCTCTTGAGTCTAACTGAGGACCCCTGTTTATTACTGGCGTTCTTTATTGCACTTTGTTTTTCCTTTAGAGCGTGGTCGCCAACTGGTGGTCCGTGGACCACTGGTGGTCCGTGAGGTCCGAAAGGTTGGCGACCGCTGCTTTAGAGCACTGCTCACTATTTGCACCTGTGTATCAACTTGCCTGATGTCTGCCCCTCCTGCGAGACTGGGAGCTTCCTGGAGGTAAGAACCCTGTGTGCTCAGTTCACCGGTGCACCCAGCACAGAGCAGACTGGATGCTTCAGTACTGAATACATGGAGCAGGGCAGCTTCAGGGCCTGGGTGACGAAGTGTGGTTGAAGTCCCCTCTCCCCGCTTCTGCACGGAGCCAGTACCACTCCGACCCACTGAACAGGAAGCACCCTGGGCCTTCTGCAGGCAGCCCCTCTGTGTGGGCACCGGGCCCCCATGCTGGCTGGTGATGCTGGGGAGCGTTTTTCAAGTAAGTCTCTTGGTCAGGGAGCAGAGGGGAGCCAGTGAGCCCGCCGCATGGTACCCAGCACTGACAAAATGACTCTAGGACCCCTGGGACACATCCCTGTGGGGACGCCCAGTGATATCCCAGGGGAGGAGCTGTTATAATTGGCTGAGAACCATTTAGTCGGCAGACATTTGAACTGCATGAATATTTCAGATTATGTCAAAAAGCCTTAGCTGTTATATTTAACTATTGCTAATTAAGCATATAAAACCACTGTTCAGAGTTATATTAAGTGCAGAGTTCCGTATTTTTGACATTTAAAAAATCCACCCTGAAAAAAAAATAACAAAAATTAATTTCCCATACCCATTCCTTACCTAATTACAATTTTCATAAGCACTAAATATAAAAGCCAACTTTTTTTGGAAAGAAAACCCGAGAACTCCAACAATTCTACTGTGCCAGCAGCCGAGAAACCCATTAGAATGACCTAAAGCATTTTTATGCTTCCTAAGAGCAGTGCTGTCCAAATCAAGTCCTCTAATCTGTCGTCTACCTTTCTACTAGATGTTAAATCTCCAGTGCATGCCATTCTTACCTTATCTCTCAGTTCCAAGGACAACTACAAGCATTAGAAGCAAAACAGTGAGAACGATATGTGAGGATTTAATAGTCAGCTCCTAGGGAAGGACAGCAAGGCTAGTGCCTCAGCAAGTCGCAAGCCCTTCCCTGTCCCTCTGACCCAGCACACCACACTCACGAGACAGCGCAGTAGAATTCTGATCCGGGATCCAACCATCCAATGAAGAAATGAGTCATGAGAACATTGAGCTTCTAAAGACTCAGCTAACAATCACACACTGGCAAGAAGTCTCAAAATCTATTATAAATTAGCCCTCCTGGGGTCTATTACTGCAAAGATACTTTGAATCTGATTCTCTCATTTCAACTAACAAACTTCTTATGGCTGACCAAGTTCCCTGCGGTGAAGATTAAGGCATATGCTATTAAAAAATTGGACCAAAAAAAAAAAAAATCTGCCTGCCAAGTTTAATGGACAGCTCCTTCTCTTTCTTCACTTTCTGCCTTAGTGTACTCAGGCCAGAAGGGATGTGCAGCCAGGCCCAGGAGTCTGCACTCACGGCTATTCAAATGCTTTCCTGACTGCAAATTCCTGTAGGTGGTTCCACTGCTCATCAGACATGGGATCCTCCAGGAAAACCTGCTTTCAAGGAATGCTTGCTTTGACTTAACACAGTACAGAGGGGACTTCGAAAACATATTAGCTCAACAACAAAATCGGACACAAACATTGATGATACAATGGAGAAAGTGTAAGTCTGCTAAAGGGACATGTTTCTCAACCGGGTGACCGTTCAGGGTCTCTCCTTGTCTTAAAACGAATCGGGGGTGAAAGCATTCTTATAAAACCTTTGGGATGCTAAAGTGAAGGAGTGCAAATTTAGAACTAAGTTTTCTTAGGGTTGGCAAAAAGGTCCTCTTTTGTTTTTTAAAAACGGTAACTAAATGCAAGACATAGGATCAAATTTAAGATTATAATGAAGCATGAAGCCAAAAACAGGGATAAGCCCATATTGCGTAAAAAATGTTGACCTGATTTTATTTACTCTAACATATTTTGATTGGGTAGACAAGGAGTTCTGCTTTCCGTTATATAAGAAATCAGGAGGAGGCAGTGACTTATCTTTTATCTCTCCTAATAGCGTGTATAAAACAAATGGCAGGGAGATCTGGTTTGGGATTATATCTATCAATCTATTAATAAGCACAAGTGGACATCTACTTACATCTACAATAGTGTAATATTGATGGAATAGTTAAATTCATGTAAGCCCAGAAATGTCCAAAGTGGGTAAACACACACACACATGTAAGCATGCACTATAAGTAGCCAAAGACAGATCAGTCTTCTAATGGGGAATACTATCAGGAAAAGAGCCATTTAATTTCAATCCTCCGTACCTGGTGGTGGTAGAAAAATGTGTACTATCACAAAGCCTAGGTTTCCTTTAGAAGAGTAAACCTACTTTACTCCCACTGGAAAGATATTCTCTGTTACAAATAGGGACTGGTAATCTGGGGCTTATTGTAATTCTATAGTCAGAAAGTTGGCTAGATTGAGTGTAATCTTAAGGCATATCTGATTCCAGAGTTAAAAGAAAGATGAACACATTAAAATAGAAGAATTTAACATACTTGAAAAAAAGCAAGACTCTACTGACAGTGAATAGCTAAGACTAATCTACTAGCTGCCTCTAGTTTCACATCAGTGAAATTAAATATAGATCTAAACTGGAGTCTAGCTTAGCAATGTCTGAAAGAGGATCCATAAGTCCCAACTTAAGTTAATTAGAAAACCGGGGCTTACAGCGTGGTTTACTGCAGCTCTGATTCATAATCATGTAACAGAAACTGAGAACATCTTTGGGGAAATTACAGATGTTATTTTATGCTTTTTAGAACTTCCTGGAAATAACACTTGCCCATATTTTTAAAGGTAATTTTGAATTGTCCCCCTCCCCTGCCCCTGAAATCAGAATGTCTTTATTAACAATTCTGTCAACTTTTATCTGAATAGCCGATCATTTTCCATTAGAACTGGCAGATAAGCAAGCACAGGGGTGGCTGTGGCTGGCCATGGATTCAGTCACAGGAGTGGGCGGCTTATTTTGGCTTCTGACATGGCTTGTTAGGAAATTTTTTTTCAGTTTAATTGCCTTGAATTTAGGGACAGGGGAGTATGGTCCCCAGATTACAAGTCTATCTGTCTTTCTGTTGCAATTGAATAAACTTAAACATATATTAACCCATAGACCATTAATTTCAATTTAATGCTGAGAGAGAGAGAGAGGGAGGAGAGTGCATTCGTCTAGGAGAGCAAGCTAGCTCTCTGCACATTTATTCAGGCCTTGTCCCCAGCATTCCACAGAGCAAACAGCTCTTTGGCTATTTAAATAGCAACAATGTGTGTAATTCTACTGTCTCTCCAAAGAGTTCAACCAATTTAATTCATCTAGACGTGGAAGTCACGTGTGGCATTTTTATATTAGAATAGAGGCCTGGTGCACAAAATTTGCGCACGGGGGTGGGGTGTCCCTCAGCCCGGCCTGCGCCCTCTCGCAATCCGGGACCCCTCAGGTAAGGTCCCTAGGCCTGGCCGGCGATCAGGGACTATCGGGGCTTTCCCTCCCCCAGCTGCTGGCAGCTGGCCCTGTTCCTGCCACTGCTTGCCATCTGTGCAGTGCTGCCCACCCCTCCACCTGGCTGGGCAACAGGTTGCCTCCCTCTGTAGGCAACAGGTGTGGGGTGCGATTGCTTGGCTGGCCTGGGCCTCCCTCTGTGGGGCAATTGCAGGCAGGCCCCGCCTACCCACTTCAGTGCTGCTGGCTGGGTAGCCTGGGCCTCCCTTTTTGGGGCGATCGATCACGGGGCTCCACGATCAAATGCCCAGCAGAGGGAGACCCCGCCCACCTGGCCGGGGCTCTGTGATCGATCGCCTCGCAGAGGGTGGCCTGGGCCTCCCTGTATGGAGCGATCGTGGAGCCCTCCATGGTGCCCCGATTGATCTCCCGCCAGCCGGTGGCCTGGGCCTCCCTCTTTGGGGCGATCGATCATGGAGCCCCCGCATTGATCGCCCCCCAGAGAGTGGCCTGGGCCTCCTTCTGTGGGGCAATCATGGGGCGATGGCGGGGCCCCCCGATCAATAGCATCGCACCCGCCTTGGCTTGCCTGGCACCAGTGCGTGTCATAGCGTGGTTGTCCGGACAGTCATTCTGCTGTTCGGTCGATTTGTGTATTATCCCTTTATTATTATAGATAGTGCAGGTTATCATTTGTAAATATTTAAAAGTAATTTTTGTATACTAATCTTTAATATTAAAATTAACATTACAATTTGTTATTTAGGGAATAAATACCTCAATAAAGACACTTTTAAAGAAAAAATGATATTTGGAAAACCAGGAGCAGTGGCACATTTTTTAAAATGGTAACCTTGTGCTTTATTAAACTGTTTAATATTTATTTTTGCTAAAAATAGATAAGGAAAGTAATGAGTCGAGGGCTCCCAAGCCACTTCTAGGTCCTAGTTCCCTGGACTATTAAATCAACATACAGACAACTTTTAATCAGAAATCACTGGGCTGTATTTATTGATATCATTCAACTAATCCTGAGCCTGTCTAAACCCAGTGTTAGGGAGTAAGTTCCTCCTCTTGTTGGAGTACTTACTCCTTGATTCTTGCTCTACTACAACAACTGTTGGGTCCGAGTCCCTCTTCCAGGGACTGGACCTCCTTGGATGCCTGGCATTAGAAGACGGAGAAGACATGAGAAGTTGTTGGAGCCTAAACACATTTTGCCGTTATACAGAAACTTGAGGCCCGGTGCATAAATTCGTGCACAGGTGGGGTCACTCGGGGTGGCCTTCAGGAATCATGCCCCAATTCGTGCCCCCAGGCTCACAGCCCCACAGCCCTGCCTGGCACCCTGCCTTGGCCTGGCGCCAACCCCTCACCAGGCGGGACAATCGATTGGGGCCAGGCCCCCTGCCCGGTTCCCTCAGCACCTGGGAGCTGGGCAGTGGCCCACCCCCCACCACCACCGCCACCGCTGGTCGCTGCCTGCGGAATGATCAGTGGGGCGATTGGGCCCCCACTCGCACCTACCTTGGCCCGGCGCCGCCCACTCCCCTGCTCCACCATTTCGCCGCAGTCCTGTTCTCCTCGGGGCCCATCAGGGCCGGCAGCGCCTCCACTACTGCCTGCTGCCAGCGCTGCTGACACCCACCATGTTCCACGCCGCCCCCTGGTGGTCAGCGCATGTCATAGTGAGCAGCCGAACTCCTGACCACCCAGGGGACAATTTGCATATTAGACTTTTATTATATAGGCTGTAAATGCTGAAGGCTACCTGCAGGGTCTGCTGCACCCTGAGCAGCAACAGTAGTTCTAATAAAAACTGTACGGGCTCAGTTTGGTAAAAGTTATACCAGTGATGATGCTCTTCCATGCCTCTTCACCACTTAGACACATGCGATTTTAAAAACTGGCAGAGTTTTAAAATAAACTCCGAAAGAGAGAAGAGAATCAAGTAAAGCAGAAAAACCAAAGGAAATTAGAAAGATGATACAGATGATAAAATGAACTAAGTCTCCCAAGTTTACTGCAAGTAGACACTAAAGAAGTGGTCACAGAAATTCTATTGTGTATGAGAATCACAAAGATGCGTATTTAAAATGCAAATTTCCACACTCTATGCCCAAGACTCCAGACTCTGCAGCTCTGGGCTGCAGAGAAATGGGCACGTTTAATAAGGGCCCACGATGAGCTTCTGATGCAGGTACCTCACAGTCCATGCTTTGAGACAAACACTGTCACCTCAGCAAGTACGAGAGGACAGGGGCTTTTAGACCAACCACAATTCCTTCCCAAGAGGCAAGATTCAAGTCATGTGGAAAGTCAATCTGGGAGGAAGGAAGGAAGGAAGGAAGGAAGGAAGGGAGGAAGGGAGGAAGGGAGGAAGGGAGGAAGGGAGGAAGGGAGGAAGGGAGGAAGGGAGGAAGGGAGGAAGGGAGGAAGGGAGGAAGGGAGGAAGGGAGGAAGGGAGGAAGGGAGGAAGGGAGGAAGGGAGGAAGGGAGGGAGGGAGGGAGGAAGGGAGGAAGGGAGGAAGGGAGGAAGGGAGGAAGGGAGGAAGGGAGGAAGGGAGGAAGGAAGGAAGGAAGGAAGGAAGGAAGGAAGGGAGGAAGGGAGGAAGGGAGGAAGGGAGGAAGGAAGGGAGGAGGGAGGAAGGAAGGGAGGGAGAGAGGGAGAGAGGGAGGAAGGGGGAAGGGAAAGGGAAGGGGAAGGGAGGAGGGAGGAAGGAAGGAAAAGAGGGGCAGATAGAGAGAGGAAAAAAAAATCAATCATGGAGAGGGTACAATATATTGAATTGTCTAAATTATCAGTTCATGAACTATTCCAGTGTTCAATTTGCTAAACAGAATTAAATGTATTCAACTATGCAAGGGCATAATTACTAAGCACCTGTGTGTGGCAAGAATTGTAGAGAACAGAATAAAAATAGAAGACAGGCTTGCTCTAAAGGCGCCCTCGACCTCCACATAAGAGAAGACAGGTACCAGGAAGTACAGCAGGATGAAGCCAGGTGTCACTAAAATATGGTAAAAATTACAACTCTCTGGCATTCAAGACAAGGAAAAGATGTTCTCCAGAATCTGTTGGGGAGGGCGAGCATCAAGAAAGGCTTCATGGAGGTGGCATTTATGGTGACGCTTGAAAGGCAGGCAAGTGTTGAACAGGATTGTCCACGTGCAGGAAAAGAGTACATCGAGGGCAGGGACGATGTCAGAAGCCCACTGACAGGGTGTATGAGGATATCTGTAGCTCATATCAGCTCCTGCTGCTGTGATAACTAGTCAGCTAGGCTCCAAATCCATCAAAGGAAAATTATACAAATGAATGCAGAAACAGTTCCCTTCTCAGGAAACAGAAATGCCAACATCTGGCTCTAAATTCCACTGGAAGGGAAAAAAACAGACATCTGTTGATACAAAGCCAGGAAATGCTGGTATAAAAACCGAGCAAAGAGCAGTTGGTAGGCACTTCTCGGGAAGGTGGCTGCCAAGTGGCATCCCGTCCTCCCTTCACTCACTGTAGCGCCCTGGTCCCTGGATGGGGCATTGCTGATGGGAGCTCAGAAGCTTTGAAGGAGCTATGCGCAGCCCAGGCAACTAGGAAACACCTACAGTGTTCCTTCTTTTGCTGAAGTTCTAACACTTCAAGAGAGACCCAAAAATATCAGGTACGTGTCACGAGGTCTGAACAGAATTCAGAACTTTGCTTGTCTTTTGTACATGAGTTTGTTTTCTTTCTCCCTGGTGTCTCTATTGCAGAGAAAACTTCCGATGGGTGTTTTTTCACTGGGAGGCAAAGAAAACAAATTTTCCTGCTGCCTCCCTGTATCCTTGGGATCCCTCCTTTGAAACAATTGGAATGGGGACTCAGATCCGTCTATTTCCATCTGTCAGTCATCCCAGCCAGGCAAGATAAGTAAATGCATATCATCAAATTTTGCATCTTGCAAAGTTAACTGATTTTTTTTAAACCCACACCCACCTAGGAGGTCTTACCAACCTTATCAGTTTTCATTTTATACAAGGCGTTAGGTAGTGCTGCACTTAAACACAAATGAAGGGGCTTATTATTTCAGTTAAAGGATACTAAAGTTTTGCCTCCCCAAAATGTGCCTTTTGGGACATTGATGTTAAGCTGGTTATTACAAAAGAAAAGACTGAGAAAGAGCTTTTAGCCTTCCCCTTTCCTCCTAAGAGAGTGAGATGGAGAGGCCTGCCCCGGGAGAGGAACCAGCACATTCACCTTCGCATCAGCCAGGAAGGGTCCAACCAGAGGCCCCTTGGCGAGACTGACCCCAGCATCCCTGTCTCTGGACTGCCCAGCGGGGTCTTGTTTAACCACGTGCTCGGCTCAGGCTGGGCTACCTGCAAACTGCCTGTTTCCCCTTTGAGGTCTCAGGCCCTACCCCCCTTTTCTCTTGTGTCCATATGGCACACAAGCCTCAACTGCCCAATATATTTCGGGTCTCATTCTTATGGTGCCCCTGAGTGTGTATTCGTATAATAAACTTGGGACATTTTCTCTTGTTAATCTCACTATTAGCCCAGCTAGAGAAACTTAGCAGGCAGGAGGAAAATCATTATTTTCTTCAGCCCCCACACAATCTAAAAACACTGCACTGAATTTCTACACGGCTCTGCTTCTGCATGAAAGCCATCTCTATGTCACAACACCAGGTCCTTCTCCATCCAGGTCCTTCACAATCCAAGTCATTCTCGATCCAAACTGTTTGTGCCAAAGGCAGATGACCCCGGAGCTAGGCATCGAAGGATTTTGTAACATTTGCTACAGTATAGTAAAAGTCATAACATTCACAGCTCTTTAATACGTATTATTGCGTTTATCAGGTCTTTCATGTTGCCTTCAAGCATTTATTCCAACTCAAGAGAAAATTCTGAAAAAAAAAATTTTTTTTCATCTATTTCAATGTTATTTGTTTTATACTATGGAAGTTTAAAAAATGCACATACAAGAAATCACTGAAACCTTTATAAGCCAACATTCTAAGCTGAACTGGACTTTTTCATGTATAGCCTTTGTCAAGTGAATAGATTACATATTTATAAAATGCTACTTGAATTCTGTACTCTCAAAAGTGATATTATTAAAATAATGGAATCCTATATTCCAAATCTGTTTCTCAAGTAAATATTATGCAATATCTGTATATTTCAAAATGGAATTTACCTCTAACAAGTGTTTATAAAGTGCCTACTATGGAGAATGTAGCTTGGGACTGGGAACATTAGCAGTTAACAAAGCAGATAAAAAAAATACTGGCCTTCAAGAAAATTATTCTCAAGGGAAGACCCAGTATCTACACTAATAAAAGAGAAAGACGCAAATTAACCATACCTCCGTGACACCCACCAGCCTATAGGAGTATGCAATTTAACCCAACAAAGATGGCGGGTTAATTTGCATATGTAGACGCGGAGCCAAGACTGAAGAGGCTTGGCTTCTCTGCTGCGGCCAGAGCAAAGGCCTGGGTCCCGGGTGCCGGAGGAAAACCAGTGTTGGCAGCCAGGGGAAGGAAGGCCTATTGCACGAATCTTCGTGCAACGGGCCTCTAGTAGTTAATAAAATAAATGAAACATATAGCCTATTAGATGGGGAGAGAGTAGGAAAAATAATAAAGGAAGGGAGGCAGGTAAAGTTGGGGGTGTATTGCAATTTTAACTGGCCTGGTCAGGGAAGGCCTCTTTGAGAGGCAGAATTTAAGCCCTAGGAGATACACAGGGAGAAGCAGTAAACTGCCGAAGTAACAGAAAGTACAAAGCCAGTGTGGATGGGGTAGAATGAGCAAGGGGGAGAGTAGAAGAGAGGAAGGAGGTCTGAGGAGTGACAGGGGACAGATGATGCAGGGGATGGAAAGCCATTAGAGTTTTATTTAAAGCATTAATGTGATCTGGCTTACTTTTCTTGAGATATAATTCACATGTCATAAAATTCACCCTCACCAGTGAATTCACAACTCACTGGTTTTTAGTATAGTCAGAAGGTTGTATAACCATCACCATTTAGAATTCCAGAACGTTTTCGTCATCCCCAAAAGAAACCCACGTCATTAGCGGTCACTTCCCTTTCCTACCTGTCCCACAGGCCCTGGCAACCACGAATCTACTTTCTGATTCTATGGGTTTCCATATTCTGGTCATTTCATATAAATGGAATCAAAACATGTGGTCTTATGTATGTGACTTAACTCTTTTTTTTTTATTATTGATTTTTCACAGAGAGGAAGAGAGAGGGATAGAGAGTTAGAAACATCGATGATAGAGAAACATCGATCAGCTGCCTCTTGCACAACCCCCACTGGGGATGTGCCCGCAACCAAGGTACATGCCCTTGACCGGAATCGAACCCGGGACCTTTCAGTCCACAGGCCGACGCTCTATCCACTGAGCCAAACCGGTCTCGGCGTGACTTAACTCTTTACCTGGCTCTCTCTGGCTGCTGAGGGGAGAACAGGCTGAAGGGAGGCAGGAAGAGAAGCAGGGAGACCAGTGAAGAGGTGAATGCAATAATTCAGCTGAGAGATGAGAGGAGCTTCAAATAGGTTAGGAAGCAAGGTGGTGAGCAATGGCTGGACCATGGGTACATCCAGATAAGCTGGATTTCGGGTAAGAGAGAAAGGAACGTTAAAGACAGCTCTTAGGTTTTTGGCTGGAGCACCTGAAAAGATGGAGCTACCATCAGCCTAGAGTACAAGGCTACTGGGCTGGCAAGTCAGGAGGAAACCCCAGGGCCTGGGTTTTGGAGATGTTAATTAAATCCAGATGCCTATTAGCCTTTGAAGTGAGAACACCAAAAAGCGAGCTGGATATGAGACTGGGATTCAAAAAAGAGGTCTGCAAAGAGATGTAAATTTGGGAGATAGAGAATGGAAGGCAATTAATACCATGAAACTAGAGGAGATTGTCGAGGAGTAAGTGATTAGAGAAAAGAGGAGACGTAAGGAAAGAGTCACTGAACATGTCAACATTCAGAGGTCATATGAATGAGAAGGAATCAACAAAAAAAGATTGAGGGAAAAAACACCAGTATGATGGGAGAACAAAGAGAGAATAAAGTCTTAAAAATCAAGTGAAAAAACTTACCATGGAGGAGGGCATTGTCAACCATGCCCAATGCTGCTGACAGTCAAGTGAGATAAGAACTAAGAATTAACCACTGGATTTAGGGGTGTGGCCGTCATTTACAGGCCCCTTCACTTCTTCCTCCACTCGAGCCTCACCTTTGCATGTGCCATGTCATCTGCCAGGCAGTGCTTTACCCAGGTATGGCTTTGAAAGAACAAGTGGTGTGAAGATGGGAGGACGAAGGACTGACTGGAATGCGTTCAAAAGACAATGGTAGGAAAAGAATTGAAGTGAGGAGGAGGGGCAAGCAGTTCTTTTGAGGAGGTGAGCTGTAATGGGAAGTGAGGCAGGAGGGGGCTTTTTACAAAATGTGAGAAATAAAAATATATTCATATGCTGGTGGGACAAATTCAGTAACTGAAATGCACAATAAGGGAGGGAGCAGAGAATTGCTGAGAGGTTAGAGGAGACAGAACTGGACACATTTTATCTGTTTGTCTACAGATGCAGGAAAATCACGTAAGGAAGGACACAAGCTTGCCCTCCCACGCCCCAGGAGACACAAAAGCAACCATTACTTAAATTTATCTGGATCTATTTTTAACGGCTGAAGGCCTCAGATTAATGGTGAATCTAAAAAACAAACAAAATAGACTCATAGATATGGAGAAGAAACTAATGTTTGCTAGAGAGGAAGGGAAGAGGATGGGTGAAGTCAAGGGGAATAAGAGGTACAAACTTCCAGTTATAAAATAAATAAGTCACGCATATGTAATGTACAGCATAGGGAATATAGCCAATAGTATCATAAAATCTTTGCACAGTGAGTGATGGTTACTCTACTTGTGGTGATCACAATGTAAGGTATATAAACATTGAATCACTATGTTGTACACCTAAAACTAATATTGTATGTCAGCTGTACTTTAATAAAAATTAAAAATACCCAACAACCACCACCACAACAAAAAAAACCCCTCGGCAACCAAAACATCCTCTAGAACAGTGGTTCTCAACCTTTCTAATGCCGCTACTCTTTAATACAGTTCCTCATGTTGTGGTGACTCCCAACCATAAAATTATTTTTGTTGCTACTTCATAACTGTAATTTTGCTACTGTTAATGAATCGTAATGTAAATATCTGTGTTTTCCTATGGTCTTAGGCGACGCTGCTAGCGGTTCTCAACCTGTGGGTCGCGACCCACAGGTTGAGAACCGCTGCTGTAGAGCCTGCTCTACAGCAGCGGTTGGGGGCGAGCAGGCCAGCGTGGTAGGGCAGTTGGGAGTGAGATTCAGGCCAGTGGGGAAGGGAAGTTGGGGGCGACTGGGCCTGCAGGGCAGGGCTGTTGGGGGCAATCAGGCCGGCAGGAGGGGCATTTGGGGATGATTAGGCCAGCAGGGGAGGGCAGTTAGGGGCAAGCAGGCCAGCAGGAGAGGCAGTTGGGGATGAGAAGGCCGGGAGGTGGAGGTAGTTGGGGGCGAGCAGGTTGGCAGAGAGGGGCAGTTGGGGGCGATCAGGCTGGTGGTGGGGCAGTTGGGGGTGAGCAGGACAGCATGGGGGCAATTGGGGGTGAGCAGGCAGGCAGGGGGGGCAGTTGGGTGTGAGCAGGACAGCGGGGGGGGGGAGTTGGGGGCAATTGGGCCAGCAGGGGGGGCAGTTGGGTGCGAGCAGGACAGTGGGGGGGCAGTTGGGGGCGATAGGGGTGGTGGGGGGGAGCAGTTGGGGGCGATCAGGCCAGCAGAGGGGCAGTTGGGGGTGAGCAGGCCAGTGGGGGGGGGCAGTTGGCAGTGATTGGGCCGGCGGGGGGATCAGTTGGGGGCAAGCAGGCCAGCGGTGGGGGGCAGTTGGGGATGAGCAGGCCAGCAGGTGGGGGCAGTTGTGGCAAGCAGGTCAGTGGGGGGGGGGGGCAGTTGGGGGCGATCAGGCCAGCGGTGGGGGGGGGCAGTTGGGTGCGAGCAGGCCAGCAGGGGGGGGCAGTTGGGTGCGAGCAGGCCAGGACGGGGGGCAGTTGGGGGTGAGCAGGCCGGCAGGGGGGGCAGTTGGGGATGAGCAGGCTGGCAGGTGGGGGCAGTTGGGACAAGCAGGTCAGCAGGGGAGGGCAGTTGGGGGTGAGCAGGCCAGCAAGGGGGGAAGTTGGGGGCGAGCAGGCCAGCAAGGGGGGCAGTCGGGGGTGAGAAGGCTGGCAGGGGGGCAGTTGGGGATGAGCAGGCAGGCAGGGGGGCAGTTGGGGGCGATCGGGCTGGCAGGGGGGGCAGTTGGGGGTAATCGGGCCGGCGGGGGGGGGCTAGTTGGGTGCAAGCAGGATGGCAGGGGGGGAAGTTGGGGGCGAGCAGGCCGGCAGGGGGGGGCAGTTGGCAGAGATCAGGCCAGCGGGGGGTCAGTTGGGGGCGAGCAGGCTGGCAGGTGGGGGCAGTTGGGGCAAGCAGGTCAGTAGGGGAGGGCAGTTGGGGGCAAGCAGGCCAGCAAGGGGGGAAGTTGGGGGCGAGCAGGTCAGCGGGGGGTCAGTTGGGGGCAAGCAGGTCGGTGGGGAGGTGGCAGTTGGGGGCAAGCAGGCCTGTAGGGGATGGCAGTTGGGGGCGAGCAGGCCTGTAGGGGATGGCAGTTGGGGGCAAGCAGTATGGCAGCGGGGCAGTTGGGGGCGAGCAGGCAGTTGGGGAGGCAGTTGGGGGCAATTGGGCTGGCAGGGGGTCAGTTGGGGGTGATCGGGCCGGCAGGGGGACAGTTGGGGGCAAGAAGGCCGGCAGGGGGGCAGTTGGGTGCGAGCAGGATGGCAGGAGGACAGTTGGGGGTGAGCAGGCTGGCGGGGGGGGGTCAGTTGGCAGTGATTGGGCCAGTGGGGGGGTCAGTTGGGGGCGAGCAGGCCAGTGAGGAGGTGGCAGTTGGGGGTGAGCAGGCCTGCGGGGGATGGCAGTTGGGGACGAGCAGGCAAGCGGCGGGGGGGGGGGGGGGGGCAGTTGGGGTGAGCAGGATGGCAGGGTGGCAGTTGGGGGAGAGCAGACAGTTGAGGAGGCAGTTGGAGGCAATCGGGCCGGCAGGGGGTCATTTGGGGGCAATTGGGCTGGCAGGGGGCATTTGGGGGTGAGAAGGCTGGCAGGGGGGGCAGTTGGGTGTGAGCAGGCCAGCATGGGGGGCAGTTGGGTGCGAGCAGGCCAGCATGGGGGGCAGTTGGGTGTGAGCAGGCTGGCGGGGGGGGGGGCAGTTGGCAGTGATCAGGCCAGCAGGGAGGTCAGTTGGGGGCAAGCAGGCCGGTGTGGAGGTGGCAGTTGGCGGCAAGCAGGCCTGCGGGGGATGACAGTTGGGGACAAGCAGGCCGGCAGGTGGGGGGGCAGTTGGGGCGAGCACAATGGCAGGGGGGCAGTTGGGTGCGAGCAGGCAGTTGGGGGTGATCGGGCCGGCAGGGGGGGGCAGTTGGGGGCAAGCAGGCCGGCAGGTGGGGGGGCAGTTGGGGCGAGCACAATGGCAGGGGGGCAGTTGGGGGCGAGCAGGCAGTTGGGGATGAGCAGGCCTGCAGGTGGGGGCAGTTGGGAGAGAGCAGGCTGGTGGGGGGCAGTTGGGGCGAGCAGGTCAGCAGGGGGTGCAGTTGGGGGTGAGTAGGCCGGCATGGGGGGGCCGATGGGTATGAGCAAGCAGCAGGGGTGGCAGTTGGGGGGGTCAGTTGGGGGCAATTGGGCCTGCAGGGGGGCAGTTGGGTAGGAGCAGGAAAGCAGGGGGGGCAGTTGGGTGCAAGCAGGCCAGTAGGGGGAGCAGTTGGGGATGATCAGGCCAGCAGGGGGGGCAGTTGGGGGTGAGCAGGCTGGTGGGGGGGCAGTTTGGGGCAAGCAGGCTGGTGTGGGAGCAGTTGGGGCAAGCAGGTCTGCAGGGGGGGCAGTTGGGGGCAAGCAGGCCAGCGGGGAGGGGCAGTTGGGGGTGATCAGGCTGGCAGGGGGGCTAGTTGGGGGCAAGCAGGCTGGCGAGGGGTGGCAACTGGGGGCAAGCAGGCTGGCGGGGGGTAGCAGTTGGGTGTGAGCAGGCCGGCGGCAGGTGGCAGTTGGAGGTGAGCAGGCCGGCAGGGGTTGGCACTTGGGGGCGAGCAGGTCAGCGGGGGGGGGGGGGGGGTGCAGTTGGGGCAAGCAGGCTGGTGGGGGGTGGCAGTTGAGGGTAAGCAGGTTGGCAGGTGGGCAACTGGGGGTGAGCAGGCCGGTGGGGGGTGGCAGTTGAGGGTGAGCAGGCTGGTGAGGGGTGGAAGTTGGGGGCAAGCAGGTTGGCGGGGGGGGGGGGGGCGGCCAGCTGAGGGCAAGCAGGTCAGTAGGTGGGGCAGTTGGGGGTGAGCAGGTTGGTGGAGGGGGGCAGTTGGCAGTGAGCAGGCCAGCAGGGGGTCAGTCGGGGGAGAGCAGGCCGGCAGGGGGGGCAGCTGGGGATGAGCAGGCCGGCATGGGGGGGGGGGGCAGTTGGGGATAAGCAGGCTGGCATGAGGGCAGTTGGGGGCAATCAGGCCAGTTGGGGTGCAGTTGGGGGTGATCAGGCCAGCGGAGGGGGGCAGTTAGGGGTGATCAGGCCAGTGAGGGGGGGCAGTTAGGGGCGATCAGGCCGGCAGGCAGAGTGGTTAGGGGCAGTGGGATTGGGCCTAAACCAGCAGTGGGACATCCCCCGAGGGGTCCCAGATTGGAGAGGGTGCAGGCTGGGTTGAGGGACAACCCCTCTCTCCATGCACAAATTTGGTTCACCAGGCCACTAGTGTTATTATAATTAACAATAAAATTCATATAATGTCATAATTAACCTTAATGTAATGTTAAGTCATCTGGATTACTTAGGGACATCATTATGAATACCCGGCAATAGGCTGAATTATAAAATCTTCGTAACTAAGAATTTGCTGAGGAATGTGGAGCTATTCACCCTCGCCCTGGGTAGAATCAGGCTATACTTTTTCTTAGAAGGCAGTGTCTGTCTCTTACAGCCTTTCTGCCTCCGACGCCTTGTCAGTAGGCCACCTGTCATTTCTTGCTCCCATCCTATATCTGTTATTTAGCAGACTTTTCTGTTTCCATGGAGCTCTCTTTTGATTCTAAAAGTGGCAGAAAAAGCCCTAGTTTCAAAGTGAAGGGGGCCTGCCACAACCCAGCAGTATGGCCTGGATAAACCACTGAATCACGTTAGGAATTTGCTTCCTTGATTACACAGAACCAGCCTGAATGATCTTTAAGTCCAACCTTAAGACTTTATGAAGAATCTTGCTAAGGGCTGAAAAAACAAACATCTAAGCATATTAAAACTCTGTCCAAAGAAAGAACAGAGGAACTCTCATCAAAGGACCCCAGAGATTCCCATACTTTGGAGCACAGAATTTATAGCATTGCATTTTAGTTGTCATGGACTTTTGGGTCTTACTTCTAAGTTCATTGTTATGTTTCCAACAAGTGACATTCCTTATTGGCTAAACCACTTCCAGATAAATGGGGCAGAATGACATAAAGGACTTTCTTAAAAAGAAAATTAAATATGACTCTTAAATATACTTCCTTCACATAAAATATGAGAATTCAAAAAGAAATTTTCAAAAAGCATAGAATACATTATACCTTTATGAAAACTTCATTTCTAAATGAATTTCCATTTGATATATCAACAAAATGACACTGCATACTAAAAAGTGATTTACCTATAACTACATCATGACCATCAACCAAGCCAGCAGAGAAGAGCTCCTGAGAAACGCCATCTGCTGTATCTGTCCAAATAGGAAATGAATATGTATTAGAAATAATAAAAAAAAATCAGCAATCCTGTACAATGTAAAATATATTTTTTTTAATTTACAAAAATCACTCACATGTGTTTTAATTCAACAATTCAGATTCTATCAGGAGGAAAAAATCCCTGCCATGTATTTGCATCATGTTATTTATTCAACAGAAGTTACACAAAATTATTGTTTCATTTCTCTTGCCCTTTAGCTACTGTCTTAATTAATCCTCAAGTGCACCTCTAAATTAATCCTGAAATGCACCTCTAGATTTTATCTCACAGCTGGTCCCTATGGCACTGCTTTTCCTTCTTCCCGAGGTCAGTTCCAGCCAGCATCAATCCTTTTCTATCATTAGTAGCTATTGAGTCAGAATTTATGGCAAAAGTTAAAAAGGTAACATTTGATATGACCTTATATTTGGTACAAACATCCTATGAGTTTGTTGAACTATAAGATGAGCTATTTAAAAAACTCCTTTAACGTGACACTAATCACTTGATAGCAACAGATTCATTTTCTTAGAAAACGTGGTTGAATAACAGAATATATTTCTCAGTGGTAAGTGTCAGTAGAAAGATGAGACTGAACAGGCTATGACAAGTGAATATGGCTGAAATTACTTAATTGAAAGGCTACTAGTATGAATGAATGTGATAATAGTGAGAAGTCTGCTAGAAGACCTTGTAAAGAGAAATTGATAATTTGCAATGTGCTTAAAAGAACCATTATGAACCCCAATGTTTTTATATGGGAGATGATTTGATCCCCATGGCCTTCTTATATTCTCAAACACCAGGAACTGTAGGTGGATAAAAAGAAACCAGCTCAGTAGCAGGTAGAAACCTAGATGGACTTTTGACTTTTAATGTCTTCTAAAGTCAGGAAAAATGTGCAAGTATAGCTGCTGAATCAAGCAAACATCTAAACTGAACTGCAGTTTGCTATGACACAGGCTGCCCTCAACATAGACAATGATTCCTTGTAAATCTGTGTTTTACTAGTAGATACTGCACTTATGTGAGAGGGTGTGTATGCATGCCCATGCAATCAAGTAACTTGAGGCACGATGATCTTTCAAGATTCTTGGGCTTTAAAGGGCTCAGCTTGGTGTCTGACACATAGTAATTACTCAATAAACAAAACTGTGGTGATGATGGAGCAGCAAGGATCATCAAAACACATCTTATACTCTTGTGCATTCTTTCTCCCTTTCATACATGGCCCAAATCCCCAAATGTTAATAAAAATTTGGGAGCCAACGTACATTCTGTGTACTTCCAAGAAATTGTGGTATTCTATCATTTCACTCATCCTATTTCATGATGAATGAAATAAAATAAAATGGAAATAAAAAATAAATACATAGAAATCTTACTAAACTATAAAGTTCCATATAAGGTGGGCTTATCTTGGACCTTGTCCTTACTGCTGGGAAATACCTTATACAATTCTTTTAGGAATAAAATGATCCCCTTCCATGAAACCTCGGGCTGGACAGCTAACGAAAGGCTCCACTCTGAAGGTGACTTGACTTTATGAAGCTGGCTGAAACAGTTAGCCTCACCATCTCCAGCTCCCTGGATGCCCCCAGAAACTTCAGGAAAAGAAGCCTATTGAACTAAAGGGCATACTAGGGCACACAGCAGGCAGTCATTATATTTCTACTAGAGGCCCGATGCATGAAATTCATGCAAGAGTAGGCCTTCACAGCCCCAGTTGCCTCGGTCCTCCCAGCCCTGGCTTTGTCCAGAAGGTCATCCGGATGGTCGTTCTGCTGTTCAGCTCTTCAATTGATTTGCATATTACACTTTAATTATTATAGATTGACTGATCATCTGCTAAGGCATCTGAATGTGTTACCATTATCTCTAAAGTATAAGTAAGACCTTGCACTTGAGTAAGGAGCTATAATCACAGAATGTGGTTAAAAATGGGAACAAACAAAGCCACATTGAGGGCTAGCACTTAACAGAACCAGAGCAAATGGCATTCACAAGTAGTTAAAATGTACAGTATCGTCTACTATTTTCAGGACTCCTGGGTACCAAACGGGTCATATTAAAATAGCTAGCAGATGCCCTAACCGGTTTGGCTCGGTGGATAGAGCATCGGCCTGTGGACTCAAGGGTCCCAGGTTCGATTCCGGTCAAGGGCGTGTACCTTGGTTGCAGGCACATCCCCAGTAGGGGGTGTGCAGGAGGCAGCTGATTGATGTTTCTCTCTCATCGATGTTTCTAACTCTCCCTCTCCCTTTGTCTCTGTAAAATATCAATAAAATATATTTAAAAAAATAAATAAAAATAAAATAGCTAGCAGATCGTGCTGGCTGGCCCAAAATGGAAATGTTCCATGTTTGTGTGTGTGTGCCATTAAACTGTTATTTTGTATGCACATAAGTAATATATCAGTAATAGTTTAGAATAGAAACATGAAGGTAAATGGTAATTTATGTTTCTATAAGCTGCTTAACATTCCAGATGTGTAAACAAGTTAACTAATCATGTATGCTCTGGTTTTCAGAGCACAGAGCAGCATAATGAATACAAAGAGCTTACCCTCAAAGGAGGACAGAGAATGAAGGATACGTCTGTGTTATATATTCTAGCCATAGGTACACATTTATGTATGTATACAGCACAGACATAGTACACCTGTCGTGCGCACGCACAGAGGTAGTGCAGACAATGTCTGAAACGCAGGCAGCATCAGCAATCAGAGGTACAGTGATATATCCACGGAGTTTCCGTTACTAATGGGCCTGTGCTCACTGCCCAGGGAAGGTCAGTCATCATCTAGAAGCCAGCACTATGGTTTCTGTCTGGGCAATGAAAGCCAAGACTCTTGATCTAACTATGACAAACGAGGCTGCCAATGCCAGCACACAAAGCCAGGTAATGCTGATAGGGCCGTCTTATCCGCAAACATCCCCCACTCAGAAATTCATTTCTTTGTTAGCTCTTTAAATTAAAATCGATTTTTATTGCCATCTTCGATTTAAAACAATCAGTTGGAAAGAAAAAAACCTTAAAATAAGAATCTATTCTTTTACCTACTGTATTTGAAACATTGATTATGAAATTACTAGGTTTTATCAATGCATTGACTGGTCAATATTTTTATATTATAACAAAATAGCTTTTTTGATAATAGAACCGGCACCATACAATTTCACAGGCTGAGTCTTAAATTGTCAAAGATGGATGTTCCCAGAGAGATCAATGAGCAAATTCATTAGGGCCCTAGTTACATTATTTTGTAAAAGGTGCTTCAAACGTTATTTTAATTCAAACATGAAGGGAATCATTAGATCTCTGTGCTTACATGAACCAGAGATCAGAGCCAGTGAGTCCAGACCGTGTGTGGCCCAGGAACATATTTTGTTTGTTGGCAGTGTTTTTAAAATCTGAACTTGAATGTATTAATTTCTTTAAAATATATTTTTATTGATTTCAGAGAGAAAGAGAGGGATAGAAACATCAATGATGAGAGAGAATCATTGATTGGCTGCCTCCTGCACACTCCCTTCTGGAGACTGAGCCCACAGCCGGGGCATATGCCTTGACCGGAAATCTAACTGTGACCTCCTGGTTCACAGGCCAACGCTCAACCACTGAGCCATCATGCTGGCCAGGCTGAACCTGAATGTATTTAGACAAAACTAGTTCCCTGAAGTTCCCACCATTAATTTTGGGTCCTATAAGCATTTGAGTTTGTGTTTCCTTATAAGTGACAATAGCAGAGAAGTCAAACAGTTAACTAATGTCATCCCCCAAAATTAAAGAAAAAGCAAGTCTTTTACTTCTGGGTTTGCAAAATTTTACCAAATACACCTTATTAATCAATCACAGTTTACATGGAGCTCTAATACACAGAATAAAAACAATATTATTAGCTTATATACAATGAGTTCCCAAAAATGTATACATACTTTAAAAGCTGTTACTCAATTTTGAAAATGAAATGTATTTTAATAAACACTGCCTTTATAATTATTCAAAGTGTGTGTATACATTTTTGGGGACACTCTATAATAATACACTCAAATGTAGGAGACTAATGTGTTTTAGAAAGTTATTCATTATAGACATTGAAGCTGTTTTCATGTACATAAAAATGTGAAACCACAGGTCAGGAATTAACAGTTCAGTTTTAGCATTTGCAACTTATTTTCACTTCTGTAGGTTGTTTTGGTTATACACCAAACAGTGGAAGTAGCAATTTCTGTTAAACAACTAGTCCTGTGGTCTCTGAAATTCATATATGTTACTTATCCATTAATTACCCAAATCACCTCTTGCCAGGTGATAGAGATACCAAGAAATATGCCATGGTTCTATGACTTCCAGGCATCCAGGAGCTGAAAAAGCAACCCGTCTAGCTTTTAAGCTGCTTTAATAACTATTTAAAATACTAAAACTGTGTTCAGCTGCAAGACGGGCATCATTCCTACTGAGCTTACCCATTATGCCTGCAGCAAACTGAGGCCACAGACAGTTGCCAATACAGGCTTTGTGTAGTCTGAACTGAATACAGAGGCCAAGCATGGTATCACTGTTTGCTGCGCAACCCTCATCGGAACTGCTATATGATCCTCAATGCTCTCATTAACAATACCCTTTAGACCCTGCATCAGCATGCCACTACTTCATTTCATGACTGAGCTAATATGCTTAACGTATACACACACACACACACACACACACACACACACACACACACACACACTTGTAGCACATGTCACTGGAATTCATGCAGTCAATAGTGGTTCAGCAAATAGCAGTGTGATTATAGTGGAAAGGGGGTGGTAAGAGGAGGTCTTATATATGGTGGTAGGCAAATGGTGCAATATACAGATCTTGTAACATAGAAATCCACACCTGAAACCTACTGGTATATGTTCATGTGGACCAATGTCATCCCAATTAATTTAATAAATATAAAAAAATAATGGTTCCATTTGGATTCCCTACAATTATCATAAGTCTTTCCTTCCCTCCCTCCCTCGTTCATTCCTTCCTTTGTTTTTAGAGAAAGCATTTTTGAATAGCAATTATAAACATGTGCTTATAATTAATTTTAAACGTTCTTTGTAGCAATAAGATAATAATTTCAATTAAAACTCACCTCTTCCTGGAGTAAACTCAAATCGTATATCATTAAGTTCCTTTCTGGAATTTCTGAAATAAATAACATATAGCACATTAAAATCTAATGAGTAGAGTTTAATCAAAGTAAATGTATTTCAATTTTTACAAGATGTTACTAACATGAAGATAGCATTTTACAGTCTCAGGCTACCTCTAAATATTTCCTTAACTGAAAGTGATAGTTGTGACAATAATAAAGGAAGATATTTGTTTAATTGGTTGAATTTACCTTATAGAAACCCACTCAGATCACAAAATTCCAAAAATAAAACATTCATTTAATAAATCTACATTAAATTAGTAACCTTAGATATAATTTCATAATAGAAAATTTCAGAAGCTTTTAGTTTAGAATGATATTCAATACATTTTTCATATTTTTCTGAGAAAATAATATTGTATCAACTTTCTAAAAAGTAAAACAAACAGACAAGATAGGTGTGGCACTGAAGTTCATGACAGCAAAATGACAGTAAATCATACAACAAAATGCCCAGAGTAAGGTACATATTCTGTGGCTACATTTTTTAATCTAAATAGAGGGGACCTGAATGTTGTGAAATTACCCACTGAATATATAAAACCCTATTTAAGTAAATATAAAATACATAAACTATAATATATACATACAGGGTGGGGTAAAAGTAGGTTTACAGTTGTGAGTTCATGAAACAGAGTTTATTCTTTTATTATTATTTTTTAATTATTGTATTATTTTCTACACAAACAACTGTAAACATACTTTTGCCCCATCCTATATATATTCAATCAAAAAATTATGTGACACTGGGGAAATATAAATCAAGTAAATAAATATGAGTTTTCCATTTATATTAATTTCAAATAATGATAATAAGCCGCAGTGAGCAATAATTAGAATGGTTTTAAAATTTCATAAGAATCTTATGACTAACTCAACAGATGCTAAATTAAAGTTAATAAAAACACCTTAAAAAACTGCAGTACAAAATATGAAGTAGTAATGTTTGTAAGCACTCAACTACTTACTTGCTCAGCCATCAAGGTGTGAGACAGAGACAGAAATAGCTTGAATACTTGTCCCTAAACATTGACCATCCCGTGCCCCGAGTGTGATCAAATCCTGTTTAGCACTCCAGCTTTGGTCCTCTAAAACTCTGGTTCCTATCGCCTGGTCTCTATGTACAGTGCTCAAATCATGATGACACCAGCCAGTCTCTGGGCCGTTTCTGGTCCTTATCCTGATCTTGGTTCTTTATGTCCTACCACATCCCATTGAACTAAGTGCAAGGAGGCCCGGAAGGACAGCAAAGGCCTCCCTGGTCCAGTACAGACTGAGAAAGCCCTTCTCCCCAAGCCTGGAGAAGCTGGCCCACGTCTAACACCTTTCCACCAGCAGAAATTAAGAGTCAAAAAAATCAAGGGATGGCCAAGTGCAGGCCACACACAAGAGCACTGAACAACTTTGCATCTCCTCTCAGGCATCCCCAATTTTAACTTTATCTCTACTCCACTCAGAGACAGAATGGGACTAGGGGACACCAGGAATTCCTACAGCTGTGCTTCTTTTTGTTGTTGTTAATCCTCACCCGAGGATATGTTTATCATTGATTTTTAGAGAGTGGAAGGGAGGAGAGAGAGAGAGAGAGAGAGAGAGAGAGAGAGAGAGAGAGAGAGAGAGAGAGAGAGAGAATATCAATGTGAAAGAGACACATTGATGGCACATTGATGGTTGCCTCCTGCAGGCACCTGGACTGGGGCCAGGGATCGAACCTGCAACCCAGGTACATGTTCTTGACCAGGAATAGAACCCGCAACCTTTCAGTGCATGACACTTTAACCACTGAACAACCCCGGCCAGGGCCAGCTTTGCTTCCTTTAGGACCTCCTGAGAATCTGAACACTGTGAAAACTTAGAACTATCTAAAAAAAAATAGACACATGACAGACACAGGAAATTGCAGACTACTGTAGATGGCTCAGAGATCATGTGGTACCCTGGAATAAGCAACCCCACCCTGGAGGTGGCATGTGCCATGAGCATCAGTGTGGGCAGTGGGAAGGCCATTTACATGTTGGACTGTTTACACTGCCTGGATTTTCTTAATAAACTACTGAAGCCACCACACATTTACATAGTGCTTCCATATACATCAGCAGTTCTCAAACTTTTGTCTTAGAAGCCCTTTCCATTTTTAAAAAGTATTAAAGACCCCTAAGGAGCTCTTGTTTATGTTGATGATATATATCAAGATCTAGTGTATTAGAAATTGAAACTGATAAAATTTAAAATCCGTATTACTTTATTTGAAAATGACATTAACTCATCACTTGTTAATGTAAAACATTTTTATGAAAATTGCTTTCCAAAAGAAAAACCAATCAGTGAAAAGAGTGCATTGTTTCCTATTTTGTAAACCTCTGTAATGTCTGGCTTAAGACAGCTGGCTCTTATATTTGCAATATCACATAGCATGTAGCCAGCCGCTGAGAAGTTTCACTGTACAAGTGAGAAAGAATGAGAGTGATAAGGGCAGATAATTTCTTAATATTATCATAAAAATAGTTTTGACCTCCTGGGCTCCCTGAAAGGATCTCCAGGACCCTTAGTGTGGTCCCGTGACCCCACTCTGAGAAACACTGATCAAATCTCATGAATCAAATCTCACTTTATCCAACAATCAACCTCTGAGGTACACAAATCAGATATTATTTGTTTTCCAGTTTTTCGGTATGTTCAAGGCGTTTCCAAGTATACAAATTTAATGAGTGGCAGCATGAGGACCAAGAATTCTACATTGAAAGTACCTTGTACATATAGAAATGCTCAATTCCTTTTGCTTTTGAGAAAAAAAAAATATCCCCCAAGACTTTACGCTACCATAAAAATACCAGCAAGCATTCATTTATCTAATAGGCTTGGTTTTGTGTGCTGTATATCATCAAAGGTTGAATTAGAACTAAAACTACCCAATAAGAAAAAAGGGTCACAGGAAAGCAAGTGTTTAGAGTGATTTCATACTGAAATGACAGAAGAAGAATAAGATGAAAAGGACTTTGGTTTGATGCTAATTTATGTCACTATTCCTTTCTTCAGTGTAAATTATTTTGATCAGTGTAAATTATTTTGATCATAAGAAAATATTACTTTTGGCCTTTGATCAGTGTAAATTATTTTGTTCATAAGAAAATATTACTTTTGGCCATAAGAAGACAGGTATAAGAACTGTACTTAGAATACCCCGATTCTTTCAATGTTAATACCACAAAAGTAGTATCCAACACCCACGATCTCTTATCTACATCTGCAGCTCAAGGTATTGAGGTTGCCTAGTCAAGTCATTCTTTTATAACTCTGAACCTAAAATACCCACCTTTGAAAAGATCACAGTGATTGATTGTGAGTAGTCGACTTGCCCCATCAGGATGAAATATAGTTGGAAAAATGCCTAATTGGATCTAACTACTTAAGGTCATCCTTTTATGAAGAATTAATCTTTTCAGACTCATACTTAACACCTTTAATTGAAAGTGCCTTTACTTTAATTGATATGGCACAGGGTACCCTTGATTTCAGGGAAGCCGAAAATAGGTATGATGATTTAAGGCCAGAAACTAAGTCTGTGTAATTATAGAGGAAACATTAAAAACTTGAGAGTGACAGCCTCAAGACCCAGGCCACCTTTGATAACTTTTATTAAAAACCCTTTAAATCTTAACAACAACAAACACACACACACACACACACACACACACACACACACACACACACACACACAAAAAAAACCAAAACCAAAACAAAACAAAACAAAACAAAACAAACAAAAAAAAAACCACACAAACAAAAACACCCCAAAAATCCAAACTCTTAAATTTGGAAAGGCTCAACCTCTCATTTCTCATTGTATGTATATGCTGCATCACAAATGCAAATACCTACAGGGCTGAGGCAAGAAAAAAATTTTAAAATAGGCGCTACAATTACATGGTTTAAAAATCAAAAGGTACAATAGAATACTGTGTAAAACTAGCCCTCCAACGCCTGTCACTCAACTACCTGGTTGCCCTCACTGAGGAGATCAATGCTTCATGCAAAGTCTGAACAGACACCAGAAAATGACATACCCAAAAGGAATGCATCATGTTTCCTTTCAAATTAACTTCTCTCTCTCTGCTCCTTGTGGCAGTAAATAGTGGTAACATCCATCTAGCTTGACCTGTGGTTATACCCCCTTAAGATTTCTCAAATCATCGATTTCTCTGAAACTCACTACTGACCAAGGACTGGTCACTGTTATCTGCCAAAGAGAGAATAAGTGACTTAATGAACAGAGGATATTTTATTCAAAATCACGGACCCCACCCATGCACATATAGAGAGGTTAGAAATGTATAGCAAAAAGAAAAAGGGCCTATTGAGGGACCTATTATTCAGGGTAATCTGTTTTCTTTGTTTTTATTTTTTTGTTGTTAATCTTCACCCAAGGATATTTTTTTCCATTGATTTTTAGAGAGAGTAGAAGGAAGGGAGGGGGAGAAAGATAAAAACATGGATGTGAGGGACACATCGATTTGTTGCCTCCTACATGTACTCTGACCGGGGCCAGGGATCAAACCTGCAACCCAGGTACATGCCCTTGACTGGGAATCGAACCTGCCACTCCTCAGTGTGCTGGCTGAGCACCAGGGTAATCTTTGACAGATGAATGCGTTGTAGCCCAGGAAGAAAACTGTTGGACTTAATAAGATGGGAAAAACGATGCCAATAGAATGAGCTGCAGGGTGCCTATCACATAAGGCCAGAAACAGAAGAATCGGGAACAGGAAAAAGCAGATTCCATGGCCAGGCTGGTGGTTGCTTTGTCACAGTCTATGCTCCCCTCCGGGCTTTCCTAGAGCCGAGTCTTGAAGTCAGGTAACCAGACGGCTTCAAAACCGGAGACTCTCACATGGAGACCAGTCAGCTGGGCTCAGCGGCAGTTCAGCCATTCACCCCTCATCTTCACTGTCCTCTGCAGGAAAGAGGGGAGGTAATGCTTCCCTCCTGAGTTAGATGAGCTGTGTGAACACTGTGCGGACCCCCTGCATTGCTGTTTGGCATGACGGTGCCTTATATTTTGAGGCACACAGAAGCAGGGGGGAAGTCATGGCTCTAGTCCTTAAAAGAGTTTACCATTTACCCAGAGAATGACAGCTGACAGGTAAAACTACCAGGAAAACCTCACGTTAAATAAGTTCTTAAAAATAGTAGTCAAGAAAGAATTATCAGACTAATTCAGACAAAGGGGCATTTTCTCCCTCACTTCATTCGCCCTTAACATTCCTGTCAAATCAATCTCCTTGGAGGTAGTAAAGGTCCAATCATGGAATCATAAAATTTCACAACTGGAAGGGGCCCTAGAAGTCACCTAAGCCATTTGCCTCATTCTGCAGGCGAAAAAACTGAAGCCAAAGAGATTAAGTGTCGTGCTCAAGATTACACAGCTGGTTAATTCAGGCCACACTTCATAAACACCTACTGATCACCTACCAGGTGTCAGGCCTATCCCAGGAGCCATTAATGGCAGAAATGGCACCCAAACGTGGGATGAAGATTTCCGAATGACTGCTTTCTATTCTCCACTGGTGGTTCCCAAAGTGCAGGCAGAAAGAATCCCCCCGCCCCCGCCCGGCCAGTGACACCCCTGCCCCTGGTTGAGAAGCACATGCAGTGAGAGATGTTACAGACGAGAATGTTTCACCCATAACCGAGGTGGTGGCAGAAACAGCGGCTCAGAGCCACTGCTGCGCCCACCGGCCCCAGGCTCCAAAGCCCTGTCTGAATCGGAAGCTCCCCTAGACATATGTATGTATCTCCACACACCATGAGCCATATGCTCCAAGAGTGTATGAATACTGAACCATATACCCCCCCCCCCCCAATCCTTGGCCTTGCATTTGACTTGCCTCGAAAGACCCTTTGGGACCAGTGAGCCTCCTAAAAAGTGAAAGTGAAAATTCCTTTCGGCCTTGTATTTCCAGATGCCCAGAAATACGCCTATGACCTAAGAATTAAAAGTTGGTAGCATCCAGAATTCTCATCTATAATGAGCCATGCAGCATCACACAGCCCAAGACCAATGTCATATAGATCAGGAAGTCCTCCTCCTGTCCCCTTTAAGAACAGCAAAAAAAAAAAAAGGGGGGGGGGGAATAACATACGTACGTACATGTGTGCACCCACATGCAATGTTTTCTTCCAATAAGGTATTTTGACATATCTTAAGTAATCTGACCCTCCACACTGGTTGTCTGCAGGTTCTTCTACAGCTAAAACCTCAGGCTAAGGACCTGCTGCATCCCACTGGCTATCGGGCAGCCAGAGGGACCCTTTTAGATGGGTAACCTGCAGGGAGCAGGCTGGCTGCATCTGATTCACACAGCTGATGCCTAAATTAGAGGTGCGTGGGCAGAGCCCTGCATACAGAAATTGACACTCTGTAAAATGTTGTGACACCAATGAACAAATCACATGCAAAAATATTATCATAAATAACTGCCTTTACTGTCTACAAAGAATACTTTCCATCTGGAAATAATCCAAACTAAGTTAAGGGATTTTTTTTTCTTTAACAGAAACCTCTTGTAAATCCCCAGGTAGAGGGCATGGCTGTTTCCTCGCCCTCTCTCTACCCCCCTCTCCAGCCTAAACAAACAGATTTCTTTTTTCTCACCAGTACATACTTTGGAAAAATCATGAAAAACATTTCAGCCTACAGAAAAGTGGAGAGTAATAAAACAAATACACATGACCTACCATCCAGAACTTTTAAAATGGCAACATTTTGTCATATTTACTTCAGAGCTTAGTACATAAAATTTTAATACTGTTTTACCTACAAAAAAATTGAATGTGCTGCATCCCAGCTGAGGTCATTCATGAGTGAACAGATTACTGAGTATGGGCTCTGCTTTCTGTCAAGATTACAGAACTCTATTTCCATCGGCAGCAGCCCTTTTCAGATTTAGAATGTCCTGTGAATATATTTATTGAACTGATTTTTTAGCTGGAGGGTGAAAGGGAAATGGAGCGGCCACATAAAAACCACAATCATATGTACAACTGGTAGGTGCAGAAACATTACACCTAACCAGAGTTCACTTCTTTTAGAAGAGGAAAGCTGTTAAGTACACTTACTCGTTAGGGGTTTTGTGTGCGTCTCTTAATGGAAACCCATTGACATAAATATAGAAGCAGCCTTCGTTAGCATCATTTGTGCTTTAAAGTTTGGAGCGTGTTAGGGCTTACTGCAGAAAACCCAGACTCGTTAATGTTTCCTTGATGGATACCTCTCCTCAATGCACCAGGCTCCCATGTCAACATGCCAAGTCCATTATACTAAAAATGTAAAGGCAGCTCTGAGCCATGGATTCCATGAGTATCCACTTGGGCTCTAGACATCATGTCATGGCAGGTATATTTATTTTTTTGTTTTTAATCCTCATCCAAGGATATTTTTTCCATTGCTTCTCAGAGAGAGTGGAAGGGAGGGAGAGAGAAAGACAGAAACATTGATGTGAAAGAGACACATCAATTGGTTGCCTCCCGCATGCGCCCAACCAGGACCGGGGATATAGCCTGCAACCCAGACATGTTCCCTTGAGTGGGAATCGAACCTGCGACACTTCAGTCCCTGGGTTGATGCTCTAACTACTGAGCTAACTGGCTAGAGCATGGCAGATATACCGTATTTTCCGGTGTATAAGACGACTGGGCATATAAGATTTTCCTGGGTTAAAAAGTCATCTTATTATATTTAATCCCATCAATATAGTCCAATATACCGTATTTTCCGGCGTATAAAACGACTTTTTAACCCAGGAAAATCTTATACGCCCAGTCGTCTTATACGCCGGAAAGTATGGTATTTATACAGATCGATACAGTATACGGAGAGGTGTTTGGTCCAGAATGAGTAAATTTTCAAGGTAATGGAAGAATGCTTCTTTAAGGGACAAATCGCTACAAACTCAAATTATTATGGGCAATTATCCCTTCCTTGCCAACAGTTTATTTGGTTTAATTCTTGCAAAAAGGATGGTAAGTAGTTTCAAAATTAAACCAAATATACAATTGAGCATTTGATTATTAAAAACAACAGAATGGTGAAAGAGATACTACACATACTGGACATGGCATCAAGCCCATGGAGCACTGCATTCAGCTTTGCTCGCAGCGCAGGAAAATAGTGGGGAGGGATACTGCATGACACAGTCCTTACTCTATCAAAAAAGAAAACATGCAAGGCCAAGTTTTCCCCTTAGCATTAATACCAAGGAGAAACTTTTTATGGAAGCCACTTTATAAGAGACACTGAGTAATGTCTTCAACTCTGTGTTGTAAAAAACAAACTTTTTTTAATATAAATGTTTTCAACTAGGTGGTACAAAAGATGGGAATGTTTTCTCCCATGTGCTGAAGGCACAATATTAAATCTTACCTGAGTAATGGCATTTCTGCTGAGAGTGGAAATAATATAGCTGAGGTACATTGTTTCCTGGTGATTTACCTCAATAAAGGAAGCTCCAAGAACCTGAAGAAATGAATGGTCTACATTGACTGCTTCCTGATGCCCCAAAAGTATCTTTGTCAAATTCTGCAATAGGCGATTCCATGACTAAACACTGACAAGTATTCGAAGGCGCCTGACAAGTCTGTTTGTTGATTAAACACAGGTCTTTCACCTTAGCTAAAACATGCACAAGAAGCAGGGGTAACATTCTTCTGTGAACATGTAGGAGGCTGACTTACCTCCTCTCCTGGAGGGGTGGCTAACTAACTGCTGAGGGAGGTGGGCTGCTGGGTATCTGAACTTCAAAAGGAAGCTCTATGTCTGGCCAAGAACTTGCATGCATGCCCAGCTGAACACCAAACGTGGTTGCTTCAGAACAGAGAAAGGGTAAGTAACATTTTGCTTAAAAGTTTTAAAGAATGCGTGCTACTAATCAAGAGGGTTAAAACCATAGAAGAACATTAGGATGAGCTGCACTACTATAAAGTGAGAAGACAACTATAAAATTCTTTAAACTTTAGCCAGGTGGTCACAAAAGTAGCAGAAACCATGTTCTATTTTAACTTTCTTATTCTTGTAATTTTCCTATCAATTTATACGTATAGTCATATCCAGGGAAGGCTATATTAAACATCAGCATATTTCAAGGGAAAAATGATAACTTTCAACTGGGTTTAAAAAACCCACCCAACAAAAGAGAAAAGTATGAAGGGCAAATGAATAATCAGGGTCCTCTAGGTTAGAAATGTAAGCAGAATCCACCGGGCTTTTCCACAGGTGGTGTCTTAAGACAATCAAATTAGTGATAGATGAGAATGAGCAAGCATTTTCCCTCCTGATCCATTACACAGAAATGGCCTATAAGTGAGTGTGTGTCCAGTCTAGTGTGGCTGACCCTTTGACAAAGACATCACCAAACCTCAAGCTGGATTTCCCTGAAATCACTTCAGCAAAATAATCTAGTTACTCGGCATCTGACAGGTTGGTGACGGGCATCAGGAGGGAATAATGTCTGCTAGAGCACATCAGCCACACTTGTCAGAAGGCTCGATTAGGGCAGGACTTTCATTTCATTCTGAATAATGTAAAAACAATAAATAAAAAAAACCCAACACTTTCTCAAGGCAAACAAAACAAAAACAAACAATAACAAAACCCCATCCACTCGCTTCAGGTTGTGTGATTCTCTGGTAGTGAGGGACACTGACTCCAGGGCTGAAAAGCCACGAGGAGCAGGCGGGGACCTGTCAGCAGAGTGCGGGAAGCTTCCTCTGGGTTAACAGACCCCAGAAAGGCCGGGCGGTGGGAAGGAGTCCGTTATTTGCATGATGTGATTTAAAGTGAAGGCCAGTATCTGAAGTGTCTCCAGGTATTTTTACATTTTCTTTTCAGATCTGAAGATTGCCCCAGGGACAGAAGGGAAACAGGAGCTCGGGCTCATCTGCTCCTCACGGGTGCCCCTTCGAAGGCCCCTCTGCTGCTCCTGACGCACAGCTCCTTCTCACGACGGCCAGTGCCCTTCAGACGCAACCGCCGTGCGATGCCGTCTTCTTCTCGTCTGATCCTGGCCAAGTGTTTACAAGTCGGCATTTATACCTTTAGTTAACACTGAATTTGTTCTTGGTCTTTGGAGCACTAATCTAGGGCACTCATTATTACAATGTTTCAGGGGGAAAAAACACTATCCCTCCCCCCTTCCATAGTCCCAGGTAAAGTAAATAAAATGGCATTGATCACCTGGCATAGAAGCCAACCCATCCTAACTGGAAAATTCCAAGTACCTATAAATCGCCCAAACTGGAAAGACCCCAGCTTAATCCTGAAGCTAACTCTGCAATGGTGCAGCTCCACTCACCATGAATGGCACAGCTGACAGACCCAAAAGGAGACTCATGTAATATGACCTCATTCTAGAGCTCAAAACAATTGTTTGCCTGTGTTCAAATATGTGCTGTTGTCAAATAATGAAACTGATATTCATGTGTGAGTCATGGAATCCATATTTTATAGCCTCACATTTTGATGATTTTTAAAAATATATTTTTATTGACTTCAGACAGGGCGAGGGAGAGGGGGAGAGAGAGAGAGAGAGGGAGGGAGAGGGAGAGAGACATCAGTGATGAGAGAATCATCGATAGGCTGCCTCTCACTGGGGATCGAGCCTGCTATCCAGGCACGTGCCCTGACCGGTATCGAACCCTGACCTCCTGGGTCATAGATCGATGCTCAACTACCGAGCCATGCAGGCTGGGCGAAAACATGCTTTTTTATTAGATCCATTCAGCCTGTCATAGCTTGGTTTCTGAAGACAACATTCTTGAATTTAAATGCCAACTGTAACATTGACTTGTAACATTAACTGGCTATGAGACCCTCTGGCAATTCACTTAACTTTCCAAGTCTTAGTAACATAAGGTAATGAGAGCAACTACTTCATATGTAGCTAAAAGGATTAGGTGTGAGAAGGCACAGAGAGTGACAGACATACAGCAAGCAGTCAGTACTGGCTAAATAATAACAACAACAGTAAGAATAAATATAATCTTCAGCCACTGAGTTTCTCCATGTCAGATATTGGGCCCTGAGATCCATTCTGTCTCATCCCTTCACCTAACCTGAGCAGGCAGGTACGTGTCCAGACCTCCACTGAATCTTACAGTAGATTCTCACCATAAACCCAACATCTATAGCAAGATTTCAAAGGGTACAGGTCTCTATGTCCCCCTAAGAATCCCAAGAATGCTTGAATAAATGTGGCCTGGTCATTTGGTGTTGGAGAATGGCACTTTCCGGCTGAGGGCTGAAGAAAACAGAGCTAGATAACTGGGGCTGCGCTGGAATCCTTGGTAATAATCCTCAGAGGGCGCAGTAGACACCTGAGGACCAGAGAATTCTCCTGGTAGTGAGAATGAATTATTCTCTACTTGGTTTGGTCAAGTCAAAGATCATAGTATATGAGGAGGTAGAGAAGTATAGCAGTTAAGATGGAAATACGCCTAAGGTATGCAAACCTTCTGCCTAGTGAGGGGAATTCCTTAAGAAAAGGGACGCAAGAAAAGCATTCATTTGCCAGTATTCCTGGCAATTCTCTTCCTTTGCACCAGAAGGCAGCGCAGGGCACATGTCAGTCATACTATTTACTCTCCACCATCCAGGGCCTCTTTGGACTCGGGCAGGCCTGAAGGAACAGTGCCCCAAGCTCAGAGTGCTTTTTAATTGTGGCTCCCATCATCACGGTTATTAGGGCCCTGTCACTCAGAAATGCTCTCGGCTGTCAGTGACGGCATGGAGTGCTGTGAAGATAGCATTTCCGTGTTTTGTATTCTGAACATTAAAAACCAGTTTGGCTCACCAAATGAGCAGCGGGTGCCACGCTAATTATGTAACTTTTCAGAACACTAATAGGATCTCCCACTGGGCCAAGTGGGAGGGAAAAAAGCATGGCACTCATTTTTTAGCCGTGCCTCAGCATACTGACCTCCTCCAGCCTGTTGATGGGGCCATTAATAAAACATTTTAAAATGACCTGAAAAAGCTTTTTGTGAACTAGAGCCTGGATCTGGCTGCCAAACAGCTGTGTGCTTGAAAGACTTTGCAGTGGTATCCTAGTTGGCTGTTGATGATACGAGCCTGTTCTGGGAACCTCCTATATCCAGAATGCTGTTCACACTTTTGATTCATTACAGATGAAAAAAGATTTCCACTCCTGAGGAGTTTTCAAATCCAGAAATAAGGTTGCCTCTGATGATGCCCTTGCTTTACTCAGGACACGTTAGGACGTGATTTAATTTCACTTCTGTACCTGATGTGGGATCACCAACATGCTTTCTTACAAACTCCTTTCAATCTATATATATTAAAGCCTAAGCCACCAAGAACTGGTTGACCAGTTGCTATGATGCACACTGACCACCAGGGGGAAGACACTCAAGGCAGGCGCTGCCCCCTAGTGGTCAGTACACTCCAACAGCCAACTGCCAACCTCCAGCAGCTGGCCAATCTCACGGCTGCGCGCCCCCCCGCCTCCCCCCCCCCATCAGCCCTGATCGCTGGCCAGGCTGAGGGACCCCACCTGTGCTTGAATTCGTGCACTGGGCCTCTAGTTTTGGAATAATAATTTAAAACCAAAATATTACCACTCTTACAATTCTAAAATATCCTAATGGGTAGTTCTTAAAAGAAAATCAGAGAAGAGTTTGATATTTTACTTTGCCTTTCCTTTCTTCTGACAAAAATAAGTAAAAATATGCATCAAATATAATTCTTTAAACTTCAAACAAAATACATCATATGCCATTTAATTGAGTAGATGTGATAAAATCTGGGAACTAAAGGAGAAATTACTGACAGTGAGTTAAAAATGAGGTAAGCAGAGCAACTCATTCAGTTTAGCTGTGCAGGGGACACGCAGGCAAGGTGCAAACCTGGGGAGGTGAAACAATGCACCGTCTGTGCTCAGTAGGTTACGTCCAATTCCAGAATCCAGGCCTGGGAAGAAACGCTACAGGCTGAGGTGCATTCCAGTGTTTGGTGTGCTGTCCCTTAGGTGAACTCTCATCCAGACGTTGGGACCATGAAAACTTCTTTAAGATGTCTACCCTATCAGAACCTGCTACTCCCCATCCCACCAGCCTCTCCTTAAACACATGTACTTAAAGAGTAAGGGCACTGCTTATGCTATGACATTAGAGGCAACAGAGACAAAGTCATTCCCAGAGTCCACATTTCCTAAAATGAACTCACAAGTACACGCTTAGCATAGAGAAAATTCAAGTCTATCAAACTACGAACAAAATGCCTGAGGAATTTCATTGTCACTTTGCAGGTTTCTTACATTAGGACAGATGAGAACAGGTTTACCAAGGGAAAATGCACAACTCGGAGTATTTTCTGTGGGATTAGCCCATGTCCATGTATGTGGCAGTACGTGGAGGCTATACAGGGAAAGGGCTTAGTGCCCTCATCGAAAGATGATGAGGCTGGTGAAGAAGGCTCACAGAGTGGACCCCATCCTTACCTCTTCTAGTGACTGTTCATCACTAGAAGGTTATACTACAGAACTCCAGCAGAGTGAGAAGCATATTACCATGTGCTTTCAGGGTAAAACAGGTATCAAATTATTGACTTCTTCCAGCGTCAGGCAAGCCTGACTCTGGCCCTCGAATTGAGAAAACAGTATTGGCCCAATAGCTCTGCCTGGCTCTCTCTAAAAATGGGCTTAACTGTTCTTATTGGAACAAAAATGTTTATTCAGATAATTATTCAACAGGTTCATGAGCAGAGATTTTAAGGGGAGAAGGTGACATATCTCAGAAGAGCAATATCCACTGGATACTCATAAGTAAAGGTTTCCCTTAGATGCCTTGCTTCTGCTTTTTACCAGCCAGTTAAGACACCTAGCAACAGGATTCCTATTGGCCACCATTAGAGAAGGGCGAAGGCAAGAGCATGCACAGTCTTTTTAGGGAAAAGTTAGGAAAGGAGAAGAAACAAAGAGATGGCTATGAAGAGGCTGCTCCTCAGTATCTCATTATTAAAGGGATCCTTTGAGAACACTCACAAGAGAAAATAATGATCACCGAGCTTCAGCAGGTAATTGCTAAGAACAATAAGTTCTGAATAACCTAATTTCTTTCTATCATCACAATCAACTTTCAATTCCAGAGGTAAGCCATAGGCTTGCTTTGTTAAAACTAATACACATTTTTTGACATGGTGTGAATTCTTTGAGAGTAATAATAGAAATACCAATTCCCATCTACAAGGAATAAGTTATTTTACTGGGCGTGGAAACCCTGTAATGATCTTAGAGTCTTGTCATGCCCTCTCTGACTCTGTCCACATGGGGATTTTGAGATTTGGCTCAGCAGAAATGCAAACTGAAAAATCTAATAACTACTTTTTAATCTAGCCAATTAAATTAACAAAGATTATAAAATGATAATAGGAAATGTGAAATCTCACAAGAATACAGTCTATCAGACCTTCCCTCACTGCTATCAAGAGTAAAAACTGATACTACCTTTTGGGAGGGCTAGTTGGCAATATGTTTCCAGAATTTTAAAAGAGTTATATCCCTTGCTATATCAATTCTACATCTATGAATCCAACATTAAAAAATGCATTAAACATCTACATTTTTTGAATAAGAGCAATCTTTAGAGCATTTCTTTTGTAGCAAAAATCTGGAACCAAATTAAATCTCCCATGATAGAAAGATAGCTAAATAAATTTCAGTGGAAAAACCACAGGATCCAATATTACATAGTTATTAAAATGTTATTTATAAAGGATTTTTAATGACATGAGAAATGGTGATAATGTAATACTAAGTGAAAAAGCAAGTGTAATATAATTGGAATAAAAAAAAAATCTGAGTAAAAGAAACAGAAGAATACACCAAAATGTTCATCGTGCTTATCCCTGAATGGTGGTTAGATGGGTAATTTTCTATTTTATAAGTGTCTGAATTTTTCAAATTTCCTCTAATGAACACCTATTACATTTATAAGGCAGGGGAATAAAAAGTTTCTTTAAAAAGATTCACTAAGATTTGAAAGAGAAGCTGTGCTACAATTCATGATCATTTGAGTAAATCAAGAGAAATCAAAGTATAGTACACATAAAGACTTAGACATGAATATTCATACCAGCATTAATCATAATAGTACAAAACTGAAATAAAAATGTCCACCCACAGGTGAATAAAGCAACAAAATGGGGTAAATCCATATAACACAGTGATTATCAACCTTTTTCATCTCATGGCACACATAAACTAATTATTAAAATTCTGCAACACACCATAAAATATATTTTTTGCCAATTTGACAAAAATGATAGGTGTGATTTTGATTCATTCACATCAGACAGTTGTTGTCGTGTTGGCTATTGTCAATTTTATTTGACAATCTAAGGGAAAAGAGGTCAGTGCCCTGACTAGAGGGTCAGGTACTGCATGTTTGCAGAATTCTTGTGCACACCAGTGTGCCTGCTGTGGCACACCAGCTGAAAATTGCTGATATAATGAAATAATACTCAGCCATAAAAAGGAAGGAGCTCTTCACACATCCAACAACATGGATGAATCCAAAATAACTAGGCTTAGTGAAAAGAGCTCTCTTTTAGCACATGGAAACTCAAGCTGCACACGCCCCCTTAAATTTTATGCATTATGGAAATTGAGGATATAATATATTTTCTAATATAGCCTAACATATCAATTCTATTTTCAAAGGGCTCCTTCCAATATCTTTCATGAATACATCTAAATAATACTTGGTTTTAAAATTACTTGGTATTATGCCTATTTAACATAGCATATGGGTAAAACTATGCTTCATTTACACTGAGTGGCCAGATTATTATGATCTCTAAATGCATAATAATCTGGCCACTCAGTATATATTCTGTATAATAAAAGGCTCATATGCAAATTGTCCCCTCGACCAGGAGTTCAACCAGCAGGCAGGCCGGCCAACCGCCCATGTCCCCTCCCCCTGGCCAGGCTGGCTGGACCCCACCCATGCACAAATTCATGCACCTGGTCTCTAATACACATACACACACACACACACACACACACACACACACACACACACACTGAGTGGCCAGATTATGCGTTCAGAGATCATAATAATCTGGCCACTCAGTGTATTTTTTAGCAAGTGTTTACTAAGCTCTGTTTAGGCAGAAACTGTGCTAGGCACAGACACATAGCTGTGAACCAAACAGACGTGGTCCTTAACTGCCGGGAGCTTACCACCTAGTGAGAACATCACAGGATCTTTTTGACTTTGTTTCTAACAAGTAAAATATTAGCATGCTAAACCCAACATTATTGTTTGTGATGATAAACATTTGCTACCACAAAAATGAAAAGTACCTAATCTTTCCAACTCTTAAAGTTAAACGCTTGCAGATGTAGTTAGAATGCAGCATTTGATGTAATCCAAGTTCCAAGGGATATACCTCGGGCTGATGGAAGAGGAAGCCATTGATCACATCTACTTGCAATGTGATCTGCCCATACAAAAAGCACTTCTCCTTTACTGTGTGGTTTAGAATATTGGGGCATATGTAAATTGAATAGTTGGGAAAAGGTATTAGAGGCTCATTTTTTAAAAATTTGTATGATCTATCCCCACCGTTCCTTCTCTGCAGCACATTTGCAAATGAAGGCTCCTATGTCTGGATGACAGACAAATCAGCCTCCTGAATGTTCCTATGAGAACCGCAGCATTGCTACTGCTCATATAATAGCTACAAACAAGAATTTCCTTCCATCAGCACACTGCAAAAGGGCTTTTAAAAAATTATTATTGTCAAAACTCTTACCCTGGACTAACCTCTCCCTTCCAAAACATTTCCTTAACTTCTCTAAGCTAAGGCCCTCTCAGGGTTGATCAGCAGAAAGAAAGAAGACATGAACTTAAATTAGCCCCTAAAGAATTAACTTTATGCTATAATTTAATGAGGACAAGCCCTTGACTTCTAAGGAGGGTCAATCTAAGAAAAAGCAATTCAAGAACACTTGCACTTTTTGCAAAAAAAAATACAATAGGTCAAATTTTCTGCTATGTTATCCAACATTCTTTATAGAAAGAACCAGGAGCCTGGTTGGTGTGGCTCAGTGATTGAGTGTTGACCCATGAACCAGGAAGTCATGGTTTGATTCCAGGTCAGAGCACATGCCTGGGTTTCGGGCTCAATCTCTGGTAGGGGGCATGCAGGAGGCAGCTGATTGATTCTCTTTCATCACTGATGTTTCTATCTCTACCTCTCCCTTCCTCTCTCTGAAATCAATAAAAACATGTTAAAAAACAAAAACAAAACCATAAGATAAACTTCTCTTGAATTCAGTTTCAAGCAAAAGCCTGCCTCTCTATATAATCTTTTAATTGTACAGGTTTACTTTTATCGGGAGAGAACTATACAGATAACTGTAATTTCCTGGTTGCCAAGAAGCTAGAGCTAAATTTACTTCTCAGTGATTGTAATTTTATCACTTTGGGTTCCTGGTCCAATTCTCTTTCCATTCTCAAAATGCTTCTCATTTCTTTCTCCTACTTTGTGTTTTCATATTGCAAGTTATCTCCACTCTTTTCTGAAAAAAGGCAGGGTAGAAATAACACACCATTCATTTACATCACATGGTTAAATCAATGCTTACTTCAGTTCTGGTTCCTCTAAACAGTTCTATGCTAGGTCACATCAATTTCCTTTTCCCAAGTCATGATTCAATATGTTTTCCATGCACATCACAAAGTTCCTCTGGTTAAGTGATTCCTGCTTATTTTAAAACAACACTATTTTAAAATATATATTTCTTACAATGTTTACTCCCCCATTTCCAACAGGTGGGTGGCATACTCTCAAAACACCTATTTTATGGAGCACATAAACCTCCCCGTAATTTTAAGAGTCTCATGCTCTACCGACTGAGCTAGCCGGGCACCCATCCTCCCCGTAATTTTACATGAATTATATGTCCAAGTCCACCGGCATTTCTTCATGCAGAGCCTGGGGACTGGCTCCTGTGGGGTATTTCTGGCCTCTGACCAAGAAGGACACAAATCCAGGTACAGAAGAAAGCAGACCTGAGAATTACGCCTGAACCAAAAGCAACTCAGAAAGGAAATCCAAGAGGTTCACCAAAACAAATCAGTCAAAGATAAGAAGCCAGAGTGTGATCTAGGGCTCTGGGAATGGAGCAAGGGAAGCAAGCAGGAGGCAGAGGCTCCGGAGAGAGACTGCTGGTTGAAGCTTATGGGGCTTCAGAGGACATCGGAGTTAAACGCATGAGTTTTATTGTTTTGTTTTGTTTTTATATCCGTTCATGTCTCCTAGCTTGAACCAGTGCTTAACATCCTTCCCTGCTCCAATTTTCACGGATATCTAATTATTTCAATGACCAATAAGCAGAAGTTAAAACTAAAACAGGGGTCAAATGCAAAGCAATTACTTTGTGAATATTTATGGCAGTTTTCATTCTTCTGCTCTGCTGCTGGATTCATATCAGCCCCATCTATCCAGGAAAGAGTTATCTATCTAGAAATTACCTCTGCACATAGCCTACACGCTACCGTAGACGTGAGCAACCGGCCCTCGGCATATTCAGAACAGCCAACAAATACATGACAACACAAACACATATTTCAAGCCAGGTTAGCACGATTCAAAGGTAGGGGTCTGATGGAGTCTGGCATTCATGGAAAATAATAGCAGCAACCATAGGTTATAAGGGCCTTAATTCTAGCTCCCTTCTTCTAACCAAGGAGATTTTGGGGGTCTATGGGTGGGTTTCTGAGAATCGGCAAACCCACCTAAACTGCACACAAAATGCTGTGTAATGTTAAATATTCACTGGGGGGCGGGGGGGGGGCACGGCTTAGCATAATCTGATTTTTAAAAACCTACAGCCATCCCTCACAAAGGTTAAGCACTGTTACCTTTCCCATCCATCTGTCCCTAATGCCTGACTGCACCCAATCAATTGTCAACCACCACAATCTACCACAACACAAAGGCCGCCTTTCACTCAGAAAAGAGAGCATGTTCCCTTTACCTTTTAACTTGACTCGTTTTTGTACCCCCAAAGCCCACTGCTTGACATATGGTGGGCACTAAAAAACTGTTTGTTGAATAAACAGAATTAACCTGAGGAGTTTTATGTATTAGTCTCTGATAGCAAAACAAAAACAAAACACAAAAAACCACCAATAACTAATAGAGGCAAGTCTAATCTGGAAGCTAATGATTCCTAAGTTTTAATTGAAAATAAATATAAACTGCAGTGATAGGAGCAATTAAGTGTGCATGTACAGAAAACAGGGCAGGCAAGCAACCCTCCAAACATAGCTAAACAATATTTCCCTGCTTGATTAAATATTGTTGCAGCTGCTTCCAAACCTTAAAACAGGGAAGCAAAGCGAATGTGAGTTTTCTCTGCAGATTCTCCTCTCGGGAGGGAGGGATGCAGCAGGGAGGGATCCTTAGCTTACAATGATGGTGGAGGCACGGAACAGGCCCCACCTCTGACCCTGTCGAAGCCACGGCGAATGCCACCCCAGTCCTTTCTCAGTCCTTCCCTGGTTTCTCTGCTGAACGTCCTCAGAAGCACATGCTACTCTGTGAAGATTTTTAACTTCCCACACTTTCTTACCTTGTGCTTTGGGCAGCATTTTTATGTATACTTGAAATATAGGGGATTCTAACTTCCATTTTTTTATATGAGAAAAGGCTGCAGGTTGTCCAGTACAGAAATCCCCCAAAGTGAGAACCACTTTAGGTAAACTAATGCCCACACGATTCTTTGTATAAGCATGGGCATTGTTATTGAGGATTTAACTAGTGAAAAGCAACCTCTCAAATTGGGGGGAGGACAGCAGTTTCTAAAAATAATTATTCAATTCTCTAGAGAGGTTGTTTTAAAGCCCTGTGCATATATGCAACATGTTATAATACATCATTTTTATTTTATTCATTGACTTGCTTTTAAAACAATTATTCAATTTATTTAAACAAACAAAGAAAAAGCATTTGTCACCCCCCCCTCACCCCCCATTCTTTGCAATGTTCTCTGGTATCTATGAGCTTGGTGTGTTTTGTTTTGGATTCTACATATAAGAGAAATCATACAGTATTTGTCTTTCTCTGACTACTTCACTTAGCATAATGCCCTTAGGTCCACCCTGTTGTCACTGGGCAAGATTTCATTCTTTATTGTCGCTGGATAACATTCCATTAGATATAACCATTTCTTTATCCATTCAACCACTGATGAACATTCAGTTGTTTCCATATCTTGGTTATGTAAATAATGCCGCAATAAACACGGTGGTGCACATATCTTTCTGAATTAAGACTTTTCATTTCCTTTGAATGCCCAGAAGTAAAATTACAAGATCATGTGGTAGTTCTATTTTAAATATTTTAAGGAACCTCCATACTGTTTTCCACAGTAGCTGCACCAATTTACAGTCCCACTGACAATGCACAACATTCCCCTTTCTCCACATCCTCGGCAACACCTGCTATCTCGGGTCTTTATGATAACAGATATTCTAACAAGTGTGAAGTGTTATCTCAGTGTGGTTTTGATTTGCATTTTCCCAGTGATTAATGGCGTAGAACTGTACTCTTGAAACCTATGTAATTTTATTAACCACTGTCACCCCAATACATTTAATTTAAAAATAAAGGAATGCAAATATGTAAAGTCCTGAGGGGCTGCAAGTGTAAGCCTTGCTAGCCGCCAGTACCAGAAAATGTGGAGGTGTCCCTGGTGGCAACTGCAAAAATCAGGGCTCCAGACAAGTGTATAAGCTCCTTTATGGGAGATACCAGCAAGCTGGAGCTAGGCAGAGATACCAGCAAACTGGAGCATGCCAGGAAGGCATCCACAGCCTACCATCCTTTACAGCAGCTCACAGGCCTCTCCATGTATCCATTAGCCGTTTAAGATGTGTCATCTTTACATGGCTCCTTTTCTCCTGAATTATGCAGGATAACAATGGCTGACTTTAATATATATATATATATATATATATATATATATATATATATATATATATATATATATATATGTTTTTATTGATTTCTAGAGAGGAAGGGAGGGAGAGAAGGAGAGGAAAAAAGAAAAAGAGGGGGGGAAGGGAGGGGGAACATCAATCGGCTGGCCTGCTGCATGACCCCTACTGGGGATCAAGCCTGAAACTCGGGCATGTGCATGGGAATTGAACCAAGGACCTCTCAGTTCATGGGGCGACGCTCAACCAATGGAGCCACACTGGCCAGGGCAACATCTGCTGACTTTTGAGGAATAGGGAAAGATCCCCGAAATGCTGTTGAGTGTATGAGGATATTGTTAATTGAATGGCAGAGATCACTTCCCTTTAAGGTAAACTTAGACTTAACTTGGGCAAACCAACAAACCATACTTAAAAGCCCAAACACAGTAACAATTCTAACAGGACCACTACCAGAAGGGTAATTATTTTAAATTCTCTTTTCAAATAAATATAGAACAAAAATAAATACACTGAAGAGGAATAAACCTGATAACAAGGACAAGAAAACAAAGCAGTGAGTAAACAGCAAGCTCCTTACGAGTTCTCGTTAATATTTGAAAAGTAAAGGTACAATTCTCAAGTATATATTCCTCACTTACACCTCAGAAACTGTGACAGACTCCCCCAATGTTACAGAATATAATGATTTTATTTCAAAATTCAGTCTGGTTAAAAAACACACACCGCATTAGTCCTAAACTGTGTGTGGGTACATTTTCACATTTCCTCCCCATCTTCCCACTCCTGCACTCTGCAGGGCACAGCTGGGAGCTCAACAGCACAGCTGGAGGCATCCCAGTCGCTGCCCTGACTCCCACACTCCCACAGCCCTCACAACAGGTCAGAGGCAGCCTCGGTGGACTAGTCCACGACACGGATACAGGTATTTGAAAAACGACACCATTTATTCTCAATTATATTTATTTGAGCAATTCATCACACGCTGCCTAATATAATAATTTAATATTTCCTATGTTTATGTCTTTATTTCCTTAATCTAAAGTGTTTTATGATCCTTAAAAGCCAAGGGTTATGTTTCATGATATTCCCCATGGCAACTTGCCTAGAAGTGGTTCAGTTTACATGAGGATGAATGACTATCAGCGGACACTGAGTGGATCTTTTCCTGTTGCCTGAGAATAGGTTCCCAGGACGCCAAGCTAAACAGGCACCAGGTGCCCCATATTCTAAAGAGTGCTGCAAATGTTAGAGGTCTGCCACTCCAACGCTTATTAATAAGTGGCCAATATGGCTATACTAGACCCAACCATGACCTCTGATTCCCTCAGCCCCTATCTATAAAAGCAAAATGGGGGAGGGGGGAGGAGCAGGGCTGAGATACAGAATGAGAAGAAACCTTGAGTTGTGAATTGTCAGTCCAGCAAGTGGGCTGGGACCCCTCACTACCAAGCCTACTGCGGGAGTCTGCCAAAGAGTCACTCAGCACAGAGGTACCTGCAAGGAAAGGGCAATGGTATCTCACTCCCCAGGTGCTTATCTGCTTATGTGGAAATTTTATCAAGTGGTCCTATCCCTAACTACCTGAACGAGGAGAAGAAAACTAGTGAGACATAGCAGAGCAGACAGAAGGAGCAGCAATGGAGATTACATATATGCATGGCTTACTGTCCCAAAGAAGACAGCTGGAAGGCAGCCAAAATCAAGCCATCTGACCATAACCCTACTCACAAGGACCTCTTTCCCACCTGCGAGGTGAAGGGAAGAAATGGAACTGGCCCAGAACTCTTCAGGGTGCCCCACCCAGGTCCCCACCAACTGGAAGGCAATCAAGAGGAAAAACTGACCATTAAGAGGAGAAAGTTGGCCCAGACAGCGTGGTTCAGTGGTTGGACGTCGACCTGTGAACCAGGAGGTCACAGTTCGGTTCCTGGTCGGGTCATATGCCCAGGTTGTGGGCTCGATCCCCAGTGTGGGGTGTGCGGGAGGCAGCCAATCGATGATTCTCTCTCATCATTGATGTTTCCCTCTTGCTCTCTGAAATCAATAAAAATACATTTTTTTTAAAAGAGAAAGTTGTGCAGAAAGGGGAGGGTGAAAGAGCTGACTGTGTCCCCTTCTCAGCCAGAGGGGAGAGATGAGGGAGGGTATAAAGTCTAATTTGGACATAAGCTTGAAGTCTGGACTAGACTCAACTTTTTATACCTTAACTGACTGGAAAATTATGGCCAATTGCCCATTATGCCATCAAAAGATGGGAATGGAAGGTTCAACAAAGCTGTTTGAAGTCAACGACTAAAGGAAAATAAAACCTTCATTTTTTTTTACATCAGAAAGTATAGATCATTCAATAAACTGATTGCAAAAGAATGAATAAAGGATTATTGAGTAACTTGTAGCCCTGATTTTTTTTTCAGTTCCTCATTTTCTTTTACATCTTCTGGGTGAGGGAGACAGAATATTTTGAGAAGCAAAAAGGTTCATTTTAGTTACCTTGATAGTGCTAAAAATACTCTAAGCAAATGCTACACTTCCCTTCAACCGAGCAGTTAGCCTAATGCAGTCAAAAGGCCAATGTGACAAGGATCCTTGGCGTGATTTACAATCTAAGAGTTTAAAATGGTATAGCCCATGCTGTGGTAATAAACATTCATTTTAAGCCTTTTAAAGGCTCAATACTTCATCTGAACATTCTCAGAGAAAGCTCCCTCTTTTCTGAGGGAGCAAAATGGTACAATCAAGCCATAAAAAGAGATTGTATCCAAGTACAGAAACCCAATGGCATTTTCACTGAGCTGACCTTGCATCTACTCCACTGAAAGAAAATCTAGAACCAATTTCAGACAAACTGGCGAAGTTTGATTGTATTGAATACCCAGAGCTTCTCCATCAAGACAACAAAGCAATCAGCTGGCACACAGACAAATTTTCTATGTAGGGAATTGAAAAGTCATCTTAAAGTACCCACTGCAGCTGCTCTGACTTTCGCAATCAGTGCGAACACCTGGCCCAAACTGATGGGTGTGGGAAACCAAGACCAGACTCCTAGGGCTCCTGGTGTCAGAGAAAGTGGTTTGCTCTCTTACCCAGGGCAGAAGCCCTCTAGCACTTCCCTGGAAAGAGAGATACTTCGGCAAGTAAAAATGAACTAACGGGTTCTGATAAGACTTACGTAAGTATTTTGTGGTCAGGTATGCTTTACAGTTCCCAAATGCATTAAAAACTCCACCAAAACTCATATTTTCTTCTGGAGATTAAAGTTACTTAACTACTTACCTCACTTAGGAAACTCCCTGAGATAAGTAGGTTAGCAAGAGCTCTGAAGATAATCTCCAGTTACTCTACGAAGCCAAATTCTAATCCCTTTTAAGGGATGGGTTTTTATATTGGTGCTGTTACATAAAATACAGGGGATATTTTCTACCTGTTCCTCAGTCCCTGCTTTTAAGATCAGGTAAGTTAATGATAAAAACTTTCAGGAAACCAGGAATAGAGGGAATGTCCTGAACTTCATAAAGAATATCTAAAAATACCTACACCAAAATATGGTACTTAATGGTGAGGAACTCAAAGCTTTCTCGCTAAGATCAGGTAGAAGGCCAGGATGTCCCCTCTCACCACTTGTTTTCAACATCATACTGGAAAAGTACTAGCTAATGCATTAAGATAAGAAAAGAAAATTAAAAGCATACAGATTGGGAAGAAAGAAATAAAACTGTCTTCATAAATAAAATGATCATCTATATAAAAAATTCAAAAGAAATAGACAAAAAATACTCCTGGAACTAACAAGTGATTATAGCAAGGTTACTGGATTCAAGGTTTAAATACAAAATTCAATTGCTTCCAATGAACAAGTAAAGCTGGAAATTAAGAACATAATATCATTTACATTAGCACTGACCCCAAAAAATGGAATACTTAGTTATAAATCTAACAAATATAGGGGTGGGCAAAAGTAGATTTATAGCTGTGGGTACACAAAACACTGAATTTATTGTTGCACTTAGAGGCCCGGTGCACAAAATTTGTGCACTCAGGGGGGGAGGGGTCCCTCAGCCCAGCCTGCACCCTCTTGGGTTGTGGGCCTAAGCTGTCAGTCGGACATCCTTAGTGCCACTGCCACTGTGCTCACCAGGCGTGAGCCCTGTGTGAGCACACAGACCACCGGGGAGCAGCTCCTACATTGAGCGTCTGCCCCCTGGTGGTCAGTGCGCATCATAGCAACCAGTTGTTCAGCCGTTCAATCAATTTGCATATTAGCCTTTTATTATATAGGATTATTATTATTACTGTATTACATGAACAACTGTAAACCTATTTTTACCCACCCCTATATGTACAAGATCCATACAAGAGAAACTACAAAGCTCTAATGAAAGAAATTAAAGAACTAAATAAATGAAGATATATTCCATGTTCCTAGATAAAAAAACAAAAAACAACCCACCATATTGTCAAGATGTCAGTTCTTCTCAACTAGATTCATTACAATTCTGATCAAAATCCCAGAAAGTTATTTTGTGGATAGCAACAAACTTACTCTAAAGTTTATATGGAGAAGTGAAAGACCCAGAATAGCCAATAAAATATTAAAGGAGAAGAACAAAGTTGAAGGACTGTCACTACCCAACTTTAAGACTTATTATAAAGCTGCAATAATCAAGACAGTGTGGTATTAGTGAAACAGATGGAATAGAACAGAGAACCCAAAAATATACTCTATAAATATAGTCCACTGATCTGTACCAAAGGAGCAAAGACAATAGATTGAAGCAAATATGGTACTTGAACAACAGGATATACACATGCAAAGGAACACAGACCTTACATCCTTCATAAAAGTTAACTCAAAATAGATTATAGGCCTAAATGTAAAATGCAAAACTATAAAACTGCTAGGAGGAAACATAGAGGACCTTGGGTACAATGATGCCTTTTTAGACACAATACCAAAGGCACAATCCATGAAAAAAATAATTGATAATCTGGACTTCATTAAATCATTTGCAAAAGACATATGTGATAAAGTACAATGGTCTAAAACATACATTGAGTTTCTCATCTTGAAACTCAATGATAAGAAAACAAAGAAAAAAAGAAAACTGGGCCAAATCTTTTATTACTTTATTTTATTTTTTAAAATATGGAATGCTTCACACATTTGCATGTCATCCTTGCAAAGGGGCCAGGCTAATCTTCTCTGTATCATTCCAATCCTATATAATAAAAGGGTAATATGCAAATTGACCCTAATAGCGGAACGACCAGAATGACCGCTATGAGGCACACTGACCACCTCTATGAGGCACATTGAGGCACATTGATCACCTCTCGGTCCTTTTCCCTGGCTGGCAGGCTCCCATTGCCTGATGGCAAACGGGGAACTGGAGGTGGGTGGCGGGGACGCGGGTAGAGCCAGGCCAAGGCCCCCGCCGGTAGCCCACCACAGAGAGGGCGACCCATGGCAGGGGCAGGGCCAGTGAGCGGGCAGGAACAGCCAACCTCTCAGTCCCTCCCTGCTGGCCGTCAGGCTCCGATCTCTGGATGGTGAATGGGGAACCGGGGGTGGGGCAGCTGGGGAAGATGGCCCTGATCACAGGCCAGGCCTAGGGACGGTACCCGCGCACAAATTTCATGCACTGGGCCTCTAGTTTTAGTATATGTGCTGCTGAAGCGAGCACTGGGCCAAATACTCTAATAGACACCTCACCAAAGAAGGTATACAGATGGCAAATAAGCATGTGAGAAGATGTGGAACATCATATGTCATCAGGGAAATGCAAATTAAAGCAACAATGAGATATCATTACACACCTATTAGAAGGGCCAAAATCTAGAACATTGGCAATGATACCACCACCAACAAACACTGACGAGAATGTGAAGCAAGAAGAATGCTCATTCATTGCTGGTGGAACACACAATGGTACAGCCATTTTGGAAGACAGTTTGGCTATTGTTTTTAAAAAATGTTTTTATTGATTTCAGAGAGAGGAAGGGAGAGGAAGAGAGAGAGAGAAACATAGATGAGAGAGAACATCAATCTGCTGCCTCCTGCACGCCCCCACTGGGGATCAAGCCTGCAACCCAGGCCTGTGCCCTGACCATGAGAAGCCTCTATACCTGTCTCTCAATTTTGATGTAAACCTAAAACTGCTCTAAACAACAACAAACAAACAAACAAACAAACAAAAAACAAGTCTTCAAACCAAAGTCCAGGAAACAGCTTCTCCTCTAGAGCCTCCTGAAAGGGACACAGCCCACTGACACCCGGGTTAGACTTCTGCCTGACAGAACTGTGGGATAACACGTGTGCTGTTTTAAGCCTCTTGGTGTGTGGTATTCTCTTAAGGCAGAGATAGAAAACTAATACAAAGACCATCCAATGGCGCTCACTGAGCGGCAGAGATTTCCCACTATACCACCAGTTAACAACTGTAGAAGAACAAAGTTTTCTAGAACTCTGGGAATTGCAAAATAAAAAGTTGAACGTATATTCCAAGAAGTCTGATTTCAATGGGGAAAGAAAAGTTAATGCAGAGAAAGCCCCCAAACTGAAAGCTGCTCGATACCTTCAACATTCCGAGAGAGGGATCTTACCGCTCATTATCTCCAGGGACATGGTAACTGAGAACTGAAATAACTGTGCAAACAGTCCTCGGAATTATTCAGCTCTGATCAAGAGGACACGGCCTAAGAGACAACCTTCCCCAATAAAACCAGAGCCGAGAGTTTTTAGAACGCTAAGAGCGGCAGGTTACCTCAGCGGCAGCCAGGAAATGTGGAACATAAAAAAGGGTAAGGGAGACAGCCTCGGCGCGGTCAGAGAGGGTAACTTGAACCACTACGGCATTTGTGAAGATTTCAGGCTGTCAACAACCAAGGTAGCACGTAATTAACACTGACTTCAATGCCACCAAAGCTATTTATGGTATCCACTACTTTCCAGACATTTCCTCTCCATGTCTGTCTGTGCAATGACATTAAAAAGCTCACGAGAAAGAAGAGTTCAGGGAAGATGTGAAAGTCCCAGAGATGGGACCATACCATTAGTCCAGCAAGTAAAAGCAGCCAGCCGGAGCATGGGGGAGCTTATAATGAGAGAGGAGAGCAAGGGGGCTACTCCTGGGTGAGTGGATATTGGGGTGCTGTTCCTGGCATGGACAGTGACTGGTCATGTGACATTGCACAATTCACTGCAGTTCTCTGAGGTTAGATAACAGCTAATCTCAGAGCTGCAGTTATGGGTAAGCTCGCCAGGGGCAGGCCAGCTTCCACCTTTAGACAGCCTAAGAGGTCAAGAAGACTTTTTAAGAAAAATATTAGGGAAACTTCTACCAGGGAGGGGTCTAGAGGAAAAAAACATATCACACCGACACTTCAAAACTTGCATGTTGAGACTTGGTCCTGAGAGCCCGAGGCAGGTACAGCCAATGGATACCCTAGGACAGTGGTTGGCAAACCGCGGCCTGTGAGCCACATGCGGCTCTTTGGCCCCTTGAGTGTGGCTCTTCCACAAAATACCACGTGCGGGCACGCACGTACAGTGCGATTGAAACTTCATGGCCCATGCGCAGAAGTCGGTTTTCGGCCAGGGCGAGTTTATTTTGAAGAAGTGGCGTTAGAACACTCAAGGGGCCATAGAGCTGCATGTGGCTCGCAAGCCGCGGTTTGCCGACCACTGGCCTAGGAGAAGTAATCCCAGCTGGTGTGTAGGAAGGGCAGAGAACACTGTAGGGATCATCGGTCAGTACAACTTCTTTTATATCACCGCCACCGAAATTATGTCTCACAATTCTTACAGCTTGGAGTCCATATGCTTTAAAAAATAAGATATAGATATTATATCCAAAGTATTATCTTACTTGGGAATGCTCATAGAGGAAATCTAGTGCACACTTCCTGTACACATTTTTGTACACATTTCTACTACATCAGAAAGAAAGAGCTGCACACAAATAAAGGTCCTGTGAAGCATCTTGATACTGACAGTTTGTGAGACATGCCTCTAGTGAAGAGTCCATCAGTTGGCACTTGGTAACACACATTTATTAAGGGTCTGTCCCATGCTAGGCATTGCATAAGGCTACAAGCATGTCAAATGTGTGGCCTGCCGGCTGCAAGTTTGACATGCTTGCAAAGACAATCTCTCATTTCTCCAACTGTTACATGTCACACGACACTTTCTCTAAGCCCAGAAAGCAGCCAGGGAGGATTTCTGAAAGAATAGGCACTAGAAGGAAGAACCCCAAAGAACACTGGCAAATGGAACCCTATTTGTGTTCATCGTTGGTGAGCAGGTGACACTCCATAATAATTCATGTTGGCGGCTTCAGTGCAGTGCCTTCATTGAAATGCTGCTCTAAGAACTCAGCCCTACTGCAGGGTGAGGAAGGGGTGTCAGATGCTACCTGGATAGTGACATACTCTGCCCACCCGAGAGTCATAAGCAGCCCTTATAATCCCCAGGTGCTGGGCTTCGTCATGTAGCTCCAGGTTTCTCAAAGTCTGAGCATTTCACCACAGTCAAAATTCAGTGCTAAAAGGCATTTTCCTATGGGGCAGTTTTCAACCATCATTATTGCACATATAAGCTTTTACATGTTGCTATTCTTAAAAACTGGGAACTCTGTAAGTATCAAATAATACTTTTTAAGTAATATGTTTTGTCACATTCAGTCAAAATATAAGGCAGCCACTTAAAAGGATTGTGTAGATTTATTTATACTCATTGATATAAAAAGATATCAAAGACATTACCAAATAAAGCTTATAAAACACTGTGTTTAATAAAAATAAGTAAAATATTTACACAATCTTTTTTAGATTGGTTTTTAGAGTGAGGGAAAGGGAAGGAGGCAAGGAGGAAGGGGGGGGGGAGAGAGAGAAACATCCATTTTGTTGTTCCACTTATTTATGCCTTCATTGGTTGATTATTGTATGTGCCCTGTCTGGGGATCCAACCTGCAGCCGTGGTGTATCGGGACAATGCTCTAACCAACTGAACTATCTGGCCAGGGCACATAAAAACATTTTAAAAATCTAAACTATGCAATAACGTGTTTAAAAAAAGACTAGACGAATATTTATCAGGAGGCTAATAATGATGTATCTTTGGGTAGTGAGATTAAGAAGGATTTTATTTCTTGTTCTTATTTTTCTTTTATTTTGCTTTTCTAAAATTCTAAGATGACCAAATATTGCTTAAAAAATTAAAAACTCTAACATTCCCAATTGCTGAAGTTATTTGTACTCACAAACATCTTCCTGCTCCATTTTCAGAAAAAAAAAATGACATCTCACAATGAATGGTTTTTAATTCTTCCATTTTGCTTCCCTGACATTACCATGTTTTTCTGCATATAAATCTGCCTTCCTTTAGCATGCTTACCAGCAGAAATATTTTGTATGTGCAAAAGGCCCTCAACCCTATACTACTCCATGTCATCTGTACTTATGCTATCTCCCTGAACCATACCATCAACAACACTAAATCAACATCAGAAGATCCAGTCTCCAGCCTGGGTGTTCTAGCTTTGAAAAGTGACTTAACATTTCCAATCTTTTTTGTAATCTGTGGGCAACAAACATAGGGTGAAAGGAAAATTAAATTGGGCAAGTGATGTGTCAGTGCTTTCAAAATTACAAAACACTACAAATGTCGGCCGCTCATCATCCTTAGCATCTCCCCTAAAATATTTTCAGGTATTCCTGTCATAATATCTAACGATGAGTGTATCAGGAAACACTTTTCAAAGAACATTTCTGTGAAATGTGAATGAAAAGACAGGTACATGTAATGATCCTAAAAGTACATGAGTTTCTTACTGCATTCAAAACAGAACTGATAGAACACGGCCGCAGGGTCAAGGGGAAAAGAGCCAGGACCGGCGTGTTAAACAGACCCGAGTTCAAGACCCGTCTCTGCTCCGTCTGAGCTGTACGGCACCAGACAAATTACTGCCCTGGCTTCACACCTTGACCTCCTCAGCTGTGAGACGTTAGTAGCAGTACTGATGCTGTGGAGGTTTTAGGATGGTTAAACAACAGAAGCGCACATAGTGCTCGTCCCAGTGCCTGGTACGGAGCAGGAGCGTCAGCTTTGCGAAGGGTCTCACTGACAATAAGCCAAGATGTGGGACGAGGACTTCAATCCTCAAAGAAATGGAAACTGACCAAAACAGAACATTCAAAAAATTCAGTGAAATGCCAAGTATTTTTCATATTAAAGAACTGGATTTCTAGTAATGTGTTGCCTACATAATAACACATTCCACGCCTGGAAAACAAACATGGTCTTCTCAGAAATAATGTAAGTCTGATAAGGCCTGACACTGCCGCCCCTGGATTCAAGCCATTACTCTTCTCAAAATCTGGATGGTGAAAAAAATAAACTCTGGTTACTATGGGAACAAGTAACCCAAAGGTAGCATTCAGGGAAAAGGGCCCTCACCTTCCTTTAACTACCCATAGCTCTTCTTTTCATCTGTCTTATTGCATTTACCACTTTCTACCTTCTGCTGGAGTCATTTGTGCAGGGTCTGATCTCTCTGCCTACACGGTAAGCTCTTTGAACACAAAAACCCTGTCTTATTCATCTTCGGATTTTCAACAAAGCCTTGCACAAAAAAAGCCATAAATAAGTAGTTTGCTGGGGGAAAAAACCAACATGTACTTGAAAGCAATGCCACGATTAGACACCATGCCTATACTACTTAACCTTTTGGGGAAAAAGTAATCAAGCCTTCGAACCACTTGACTAGTAAGATTATGCAATTAACCTTATTTCGCAAGCTAGAGAAAAAATTAAGAATTATAAACCCTCATGAATGACAATGATATGGAATTGGAAGTCAGGCATACTGATGTTAAAACAGTAACCAATATTATTTTTATCAAATTCAACTTTATGAAATTATAACTTACTAAGTCAAATAATAGGTCAAATTAGGTGATACTGTCATGTTGAAGGGTTAATGTTAAAATAGGTATCATTTTCCCCTTCAAGCAGGAAAGCTGTTTTGTTGGCCTGGGGTCTTTCACTGGCCCACCAAGGTCTAATGACAGTGCTACCTAATAAAAAGGTAAGTTCATTATGAGAAATTGATGGGCTATACCAGTGGTCGGCAAACTGCGGCTCACGAGCCACAATCAGCTCACGAGCCTTGGTTTGCCGCTCTGTTGACTAATGAGTTTGCCGACGACTGGGCTACACCATCCAGAGCATCTATGCTTGACAACAACTGGCATGGTTGCCTTCAGCAAAATGTAACTGCAATACACATGGCTGAGCTGTCCAAGTATGAACAGCATCTGCCACAAAGGAATTAACAATTTAACTAAGTTCATCATGTTTCCAAATCACTGAGCCTGATTCTAAAAAACACGTACATATCTATCCTGTTTTATGAAAAAAATATACTAATGGCAAAATATTGGTACAATGTTTAGCTCAAACCAGATATTGTACTGCCCTCTACTGACAGTATATAAATTCTGAGGGGGCCCACTTGGTATTTTCCTCCTGAGGTGTGTTCAAGAGGATTTCCTCACCTTGTACCTAACTTTATGATACTCAGTCTTTTAAAAAAAATATATATATATAGATGGAATTACCATATGCACAATGGACAAAAGAACATTTGCAGGAAAGTACGTAACAGAAAAATCTAAGTTTGAGCTATCTCCATCCAGCATTTAACTTTGAGACCTAAGGTCTAATCCTTTCTCTCCAACCTCACATAGAACAGGTCAGTTTTAAAAGCAAGTTAAAGCAGTATAATATTTTTTTTCAAGGAAGGAATTAGCTTTTGCCTCCTCAGTCTTTTGCCTGTGATCACCAGAAATGAGTGGAAAAAATGAAGAAATAAATATGCTCCTTTTAGCTAGTATGTATCAGTCATTTCTTGTAGAATCTGACATTTTGAAAAGTAAAATATTTCCCAGTGTCCTACTTACAGAATGAAGGTGAGGTTTACCTGGCAATCTGGGAGACTGAGGTGGGTGGGGGCACATTCCTAGCAGGTAGGTGTGCAAAATGCTACGTCAAAATTTCAGAATGCCCTTTCCCCGAAGTGGAGAGGGCAGCCACCCATACAGCATTAGTTAAGAATTGATGAAAGGCTGGCTGGACCTGAAGTCTCTATGCACTAGCCTGTGGAGGGTAACACACATAAATGTCATGCCCTCATGACCTCAGGGGATAAGAGAGGCAAGTGCACTGTTTCCCAATACCCGGCAGCCACACATTGCCTAGACCGGCGATTTGCAAAGACGGAGGGAGGGTGTAAAGGTGTTGTGTGTGTGTTCATTTATATACATGTATACACATATATGAGAATCTTGATGTGGAGATGAAAAGGAATGAGAAGGGTACAAAAGGGGGCATAGAGTTTCTAAAACCTGATCAACACTGGCCAGAACCACCTCTCAGCTTCGTCTCCTGCAGACGGGCTCAGGAGACAGCTTTTCTGGGATCAGAGGTGGTACAAGTGGTCCAGAGTAAACTTCACATGGGGAATGAAGAAATTGTATGGCAGAGGCCAACACTGGGTGGCAGGTTTCTGATCCTCAATGAGCATGTAACTTTGCAGGTTCTAAGAGAAGGAACTCGGACTTATGAGTGGCTGCTGGTGGTGAGAGAAGAGGGCAGGATACTGCCACCCTGCACACAAGAGATTACTGAGAATAATCCTACAACCCACATTTCTATATGATTTAAACAGTGTTTGTAAAACTGGGGCCTAAGGGTGTACTCACAGAAACCTCTATCTACCTACCTATCTACCTACCTATCTACCTATCTATTTATCTACCTATCTATCTATATTGTTGACAGTATTACAGATGTCCCCATTCCTTCTCCTGTTTGCCCCCTTCCACCCAGCCCCTGCCCACCCCAGGCCTTTATCACACTACTGTCTGTGTCCATTGGTTATGCATATAGGCATATGAGTTGTTTGGTTAATCCCTTCCTGTCTTCCCCTCTGAGGTCTGTCAGTCTGTTCCATGCATCCATACTTCTGGACCTATTTTGTTCGTCGGTTTATTTTGTTCCTTAGATCCCACATATAAGTGAGATCATGGTATATTTGTCTTTCTCTGAATGGCTTATTTCGCTTAGCATAATAAGCTCCAGGTCCATCCGTGCTGTTGCAAAGGATAAGAGCTTCTCCATTTTTACAGCCACATAGTATTTAATTGTCTCTATAAATGTTTTAAATGTGTTTCTGTTTCAACTACAATCAGTCACACACACATTTATGTTGAGACCTCAGGATAATGTCCTTAAATTCACAATCACTATAATCAAGTGATTCCTGGTGTAGCATGTTCATCATTCCACATTGCCGTGGGAACTTTACTCTCCAGCTCACCTATACAATTACCTCCCAATTTCTCAAACCTTGACCATCTTTTCCTTCCTCACTCTCAAATGATGGCACGCCTTATTTTACTACAAAAATAGAAACAACAGCAGAGGACTTCCTCATGTCCCTTCCAAATCCACCCATCTCCTTGCACCTCTGCCTGCCCTCCCCTGTGGTGGCTGCAGTCCAACAGGGGACCTTTCCGTGCTGCTAAGTCTGACATCTACGGCACACCTGGGAATCATCCTTCCCACCCACCTGAGGACATCAGTCTTGCCATATCTCCTCTCTCATTCCCTTTTTCCTTCTCTATTGGATCATTCCCATTAACCTATAAACAACACTTTTTCAAAAAAAGAGACCTCCCTTCACCTTATATTCTCATTGAACTACCACCCATTTCTTTAGTCCCCTGTATACAGCAATTTTCTAGCTAGAGTTAGATGTACTAACAAGTTATCTATCCTTACTACCTCATGTTCTCTCTTGCTACTCTGTCTTGAACCCAGTTCAATCAGGCCTTTGTCCCTATCACTCCAATGAAACAACTCTTGCCAAGGTCAAGGATATCCTACATTTTGCCAGATACAATGGTGAATTCTCAGTTCCCATCGTACTTGGTCTATTAATAGATGCAGCTTTTCACTCCTCTTTTCTTGAGATGCTCCTCTGTGCTCTCCTCTGCTTCATTAGCCTCTCCTTGCGAATCAGGCGATTGCTCCTCATCCATGCACCGCCTAAGAGTACACCAGACCACTATCTTCTTTACCCTCATCACTCCTTAGGTGAGCACATATAATTTTCATAGCTTTAAATACCGCAAGTAACAACAATTCTCAAATTATTTATAGCCTAGAAATGTATTTCCTTTGAAATCTAGACTCATGCACCCTATATCAGTGGTCACCAACCTTTCGGACCTCATGGACCATCGGTTGGCGACCACTGACCTATATTATCACACAGCTATCCACTAGACAACCCAAATTTACCATATCTGAACCTGAACTCTTGATTCTACCCCAACCTGCAACCTCAACTCAGCCAACAGCAACTCCATACACCCATATTTTCAAGCCCAAACCTTGAGTAATCTCTGAGTTCTCACTCCTCCAAACAGAGTTCAATAATTGGTATCACCTCCATTACTCCCCACCCTGGTCCAGATCACATCATTGCCCCCTGCTCCCACCCAAAAGGGTCTCTCCATAAAGCAACATAGTGCTCATTTTAAAATTTAATTCACGTATCACTTTCCTGCTCACAAACCTCCAATAGTTCCCACCCACTAACAGAGAAATCCAAAGTCTTCACCATAGGCTTCACAGTGCTACCTAATTCAGCCCCTGCCAGCTCTCTGACCTCACCCCTACCACTCGGTCCCGCTGGGGCCCTGGCTGTTTTATAACTGGAGTAACATGCTCCCCACTCAGAACCTTTGCAATCACTGTTTGCTCTGCATAGAACTCTTTTCCTCCAAACAACTTATTGCTTGAATCCTCAGTTCCATCAGTGGTCTGCTCAAATGTCACTGTACTCAGAGCACCCTTCTGTGGAAGGCAGAATTTTAGGATGGCCTCCAATATGCCCTGCACCTAGATGTATATGTCCTGCATAATCCTCTCCCCTGAGTGTGAGTGGGATCTTTAGATACGATGGGCTGCCATTCCACCATTAAGTTATGTTATGTGGAAAAGGTGAAGGGATCTTGCAGATGTAATTAAAAGTTCCAAATTGGCTGATTTTGACTTCCTCAAAAGGGAGATTATCCTAGATAGAACGGGCTGCAACCTTTAACAGGGGGACTGAGGCCGTGGAGGAGAAGGGAGCGGGTCTCTTACTGCCCTTGGGAAAAAAAAAGCTAGATCACGTTGTGAACTACCTGTGGAATGAGGTGGTCTGAAGGAGTGAGGACGTCAGTCCACAACTGCAAGGAACTGAATTCTGACAACACCCAGAGGAGCTTGGAAGACCTTGAGCCCCAAGCAAGCCTGAATTATAGCCTGAGAGACAAAGCAGAGAAACCATCTCAGCTGTGCCCAGACTTCTGACCTAAAGAAACTGAGAGAGAGTAAATGGGTATTGTTTTAAGCCACTAAGCTTGTGGTAACTGGTTACGCAGCAATAGAAAACTCCTATGCCTTCCTCAATATAGAACACTCCCTATGCTTTCTATCCTCAGAGAACTTTACTATCATAACATAGAATATAAATATTTGAATTGTTCTTCTCCCCACCTTCAAAATGTAAGCTTTCAGAGGGCAAGAAATTTTGTTCTCCCCCCCGCTCCCCGCCCTGTTGTATCATAGCACCTAGAATAGCACCGTGCACACAGTAGGTGCTCAATAAACATTTATAGAAAGAATAAATGTACTTGCTGTTTACACTATCAGCACAGAGTGGTCACAAAAATTTAATAGCATTTAACCTTTCACTTTCAAAGGCTATTTCTCAAGTTAAAGTACAAGGATTGCCTTTCAAGGGGTCTAACAGTATATTCTGAGAATCCTAAGTTCTCAAATATTAAAAAAAACATTCATTTAAAGAAAGACCTTATAAAACTATAGGGGGGAGATGTATACAAACAATTGCATACAAATGTATACAAACAAGTGTTCGCTGAAAATAAAATAAAAATCATTCCCATATTGTGAAGATGATTCTAGGTGGTTAGATTCAGGAAAATACCATCGTTATAGTATGTCTTAATTTCAGCACCACTTCCAATGGATCCTTTTATGACATCCTTCTGAATAGTTAACATTCACTAAAAGGCAGGGGAATCAATAGGATTTGGTTCTGGTTGAGCAACTATATCATAAAATACTAGGCAATTATTGAAAGTCATTTAAGACAGTGAGCAGTTTCTAACAGATGCCAGAGGCTCTATCCTATTTGAACTACTGAACATGTTTATCAATGTTTTGGATAAAGATGTCAAAGATTGGATATCATCACTTGCCAATATGATAAACCAAATACTGTAACTAATACGACACATTGACAATCAAGAGTGAAATGTATGGTGGGCAAGCAATGAATCAAAACCAACAGATTCATTATTATAGTGATAATGTTAAGACAGAGAATGTTAAAACACATGTTGCAGTTCAGAATTAGTCTTGATAGAACTTCAAATGAAAAAATCAAAATCAGGTTTAGTCTGAGTTTTATTAGGTCATGATAATTTGCCACGGTACATGGATATTTCAAAAGGCAATGAAAACTTGGCCTGATTTAGGAAAAATATAGCTTGTGATTTGTAAAAAAAAAATCACATGATCTTACTACTGTATTCAGCCTGCTCAGACCACATGATGAGGCCTGTATGTAAATGCAGGTGCGACATTTAAAAGGGACAATGTTAAACGGAAAACAATTGCATGAAAAGAATTTGAGGTCAAATAGGATTGAGAGTAAATAAATACCTTTCCTATAAGACTTTTCTTAGAACCTTTAACGTTAATGTTCCTTGTGATTTCAAAAAAAGGTGTGTTTGTGTGTATATATAATAGGCAGATTCCATACACACTGTTTCATTACTTATTTCTTCATAGAGCATCCTGTAGGAGTAGTGAAATAAGCCACAAACTCAGGAAAACCACCCCCTAGATCCAAGAGGGAAAAGGTAACAAAAGCAGGTGTGGACTAAATGTCAATAAAGTTGAACATCCAGGATTATGAGGGGGACAGAGAACTAACCATATTATGAGAAGCATGCATGACTGAAGTTCCATGCACTGTTTTGCCTGAGAAAAGAGAAGAACAAGCCTTGCAAATATACAAATGGCTTTCAGAAAAATGAGGAAATGAATTAGTCCTATATTGTTCTAGTACCTAGCGCAAAACAATATTTGAAGGTAAGGGTAAAAACATTCATTTTAACACACTCTTCAGGAGACTTTTATCCAGAGAGTCTGAGAGTTGTTCTGAGGGCCAAAATTTGAGCCCATAAGAATCCCGAACAGGAGGGTCAGCTGAATCTTCAGGAGAAAGATGAACTATCACAATGAAAGCTTTTCATGTTCATGGGGGTGGTCCTGGGAAAACAGTGAGCTGAAGGATGTGCAGAGGCTGGGTAAATAAAGAAAAGGGACACTAAAGAAAAGGTTCCTGCATGAACCAAGTAGGAGACTGGATGACTGGATTCTAAAGGTCACTTCCAACACCGCACACTCAGTGGACTAGACCGTGACCTTCACCGTCTCCTCACCTCTGCATCTCAATGACAAACACTGAGCCCAGCTCAGCATGGGTTTCTCATGAATACGGGTGGACTGAATGAATAAATGAACAAGTGACAAATAAATGACAGGAGTACCTGGTTCCAAAGTCAAATAAGAAGGGAAAGAGCTATTTCATTATTCAGGGTTCGCAAAATACACTAATTGTAACTCATAAGCAAGGCTACTTTATAAGGAAAACAGTCTTGTGGTAATTTCACTTCTTGATTTCTTGGGAAATCAACTCTGAGTTAAATTACACCAAGGGTTGTGAGAGTCCCCGGTAAGGATGAGAAATTGCGCTGCAGGTTGTGAACGGCCGTCAGAAGGAAGGGATGAGTATGGCAACGATAATCTGCCCTGACGGACCACGATAACGCAGAGGGCTGGAAACGAACCTTGACAATGAACCTGCTTTTTACAGCCACAGCTCTGAAAATGGCCCATTAGCCATGCGCTTTATGTGTTTGTCAAAGGAGAATGTGTATAACTTATGTTAAGACACCTTCTAAAAATGTGCCTGTATTCTGATTTACCTGGTAAATTCAGCTCTTTACAATTAAGTTTAAGTGCATTTCTTTTGTCCCGAGACACCAAATTCTTAACAAAGAACATGGACCTTAAAATTTAAAAATCCTTGACACAGAAGGAGCTTTCATTCACACTAGATACAAGGACTCTACTGCCCGGCACCATATTTGTATCCATTTCAAAATAGATCTGTCATTTCTCCACAGTGGCTGATCAAACCTGCCACTGAAGAATGTTCTGAACAGGCCACTTGTAGTACAAGCATGGTTTATTTCTGACAGAGACCGGCTGCTGAAGTGTGAAAGAAACTCATTAAAAGTCTCTTACTGTGATCTCGCATTGTAAAAAAGAAAAAGAAAAACCCGAGAATGAAAAGGCAAGGAAAAGAAAACTTAATGAAGGGTGCATTGCGCCTGCAGACACACTCAGATGGCGCTCTGCTTTCTTGCTGTTTCTTAGTAAGCAACCAGAAGAGAGCAATTAGTCCTGGGAACACAGCATACACTGGCTGCTCCGGGAAATCAAGGAAGTTAGCAGTCTTACTTTATGCTAATGCTATGAAAAGTTAATGAAGGAGATGAGAATATTGTACTACAGGAAAAGCACTGCAAAGTGAACAACAATATTACTTACCTTAATCTTAAAACCAGGTTCACAGCGCAAGAACCTTCTCTGTAGTCCTCATTAGCGTTGGGCAGGCCCTTTAAAAACAAAACAGCAAACAGTGTCATAAACTCAGGAAACAGACAAATGAAATCATGACATCCCTTGATTCGTACATCCTTTTCTTTCTGGAAATTTCAAAACTACATCTTTACCCGTGCTGGTCTTATTTAGCCACAGATCACCTCTGTGCAGAGGTCGATTGTGACCACTGATATTTTATCGTAGCATGAGCCCTACAAACAATTGGTATAAATTACAATAAGTCCAAAGGCGGCGGCTCAGCCATCTAATGGGGCACCTGGCAACCAGGGCCATGGACTGTTCCCCACTGGGCCGTGGGGATGCACAGAGATTTGTTTGGGCACCTGAAACCTCAGGATGCAGAGGAAGGTGGAACCAGTGGATTGGGCCACTGTTTATCTTTTGTGCCTTCCTCACCTTGAATACAGATCACCAGTCATGACGCCTCCACTACACAGCCTACCCCTCCTCCTGTCAATCCCTGCACATGAGTAGACCCTCCTGTTAGAGTAGAAAAATAAGGAATTTCAAGTCAAGCCTTGGCTCTGCCACTGACCAGCTATGTAACTGTGGGCAAGTCATTCTCTGAACCGATTTTTCCATTTACAAAATGGGGATCAGATACCTGCCTCAAAAGGTTTCTGGGAGAACAAAATAGTATATATGAAAATAAGGCCTAACCTACATCACGTTATACATCCCTAGTTATCCTAATGCCTTCTCCTGTTTACTCGCTTTGCCTTCTGACTCATTATTATGCCTGACTTGCCTTTCATCGTTCAACCCACCCCTCCATTTTTATCTCCAGGTGTTTTACTGAGTTGCCTGATAGTGTGAAGACCTACACTGAACCCTGCCTCTGCGCTAGCCAGTAGTGCAACCTTCAGGAGCCACTTAACCACTGCAGATCTTTGCTTCCTCAGCTATAAAATAAGGGCAAGGACTAGATATCTGACCTCAAACATGAAATGGTTGCTTCCTGCAACCATGAAATCTCACTGTCTCCTCAGTATACAACTAATTCATCAAACACAGATCAGGTAGGCTAGAAACGAATTCAAATGGAATATGCAGACTTGGGGCGCGGGGGGGGGGGGGGGAGGGGGGCGGGGACTTGTGGTTGCTAAAGCGATTAGGGCTTGATCGAATAACCAGTTTGAGCGCAGAGGGCTTGCCCATTAATTATGCAGCAAAACCGGATGGGCACCTGCACTCTGGCTCCCTGTCCGCTGACAGGTCATCACCCTTCACTAGCACCCAAGCCAGCTCGTGGCACACATCTTGTGTCATATAACACTCAATACAAATGCATCTCATGGGCACTGAACTATTGTTTTTATAAGGCAAGTTGCAGAGATAAATTGGCCCATAAAATTCAATGATAAAAGAATTATGAAAACAGGTTATAGAAATCCAACCAGGAACAAAGAAGAAAAGTATCAATTAACTACAGTGTTTTGTGGCTGGAATCTAACAGAATGGTGAGTCATTTTCTTTCCTTTTCTTATTTCACACAGTACCAGCAATTTCAGAGGCAGTCTGGCATTCAATTCTTGCTCTTGAACCCATCATTTAAAGGTTGGAGGCCCTGAAAATCATGGTCAATAGTGACAGTATTCTTTTCTCCATACCCATTAAACAAAAAGAGTTTACAGGCCCCTGATTTGGAAGCACTACCCTGAAATTATCCATCCTTCTCAAGTGTTAGTTTTTCTTTAAAAACTCTATTCACAGAGCATCTTAGACATAAATGACTGGCGGAGAAACATACCTGGGAGTCCTGCATAGAAAGGGACTGTATCTGCTCGGGTATGCCGCTGGCGTTCACCGCCATCTGTTAAGAGAGTCACCGTTACAGCAATTAAGAAAACCAAAATGAGACAGTAGGGCCAGTGTGTGGCTGCACGAAGTCTCGATTATCAGAGACAAACACTTTAAATAACCTAGGTAATTTTAAAGCAGTATTTCCCAACGTGTGGTCCTTTTGCTCTCTGCATTGGAATTACCTGGGACACATATCAAAGATTTCTGAGCTGCACCCAGACTAATTCAGAATTTCATGGAGACAGGAAAGAACTGTATCTTTAAGAAGTGCCCCGACTCACCCAAATGCTTTTAAAGAACCACTGTGCTGAAGTGAAAGGCATGGACTATTTTAAACTCGGTAACAGAAAAATGCCTAGGACCATTTTTTCTTATCCTATAATTTCATTTAAAGTTAAGGGCCTCCTAATGAAAGGATGTTAAGACTAGTAAAACCCACCCCATTCATGATTACTTTGAGCAACTTATTCACTGGGTTTCAAAAACATAAAGGGATAGTTAGGTTTTTCAAACATTTTCGGAAACAGGAATGCCACAGTGATAGGTTCTATTTTTCTCTCAACGTTGGAAACCCGGCCCTAATGTGATACCCAAGATATTTTAGCATCAAGCCCTACTTTTGTTAACTCTGCCCTGAACAGAAATTGAAAGACCAAAATAAACTCCAAGAGAAACAGCAATGAAAAAGGACGAAAAGGGAGTTTCCATTTCTAAACTTACTATCAATTCTAAAATAATCAGAACTCAGCAGAAATTCTTTGTACCAAGAGTTTTCTAAAGGTTAAGGGCATAAAATTCCTGCTCTCTGTGCTTTCTCAAAAATAAGTATGTGAGTAATAAAGTAACAGGAGAAAGCGGGTGGATGTCTGCAAATTTGCTTTGAAATGCATCACAAAATGAAGATAGACTGATGGATGAATAGATATATGTACACGTGATTAAGCAAATATAGTGGTAGGACCCAGGTGATAGATATGTGCATGTTCACTGTAACACACTTCCCATGTTCCTATATTTTTGACACTTTTCATACTAAATTTTTTGGGGAGGAGGGGAATGACTACATTAGAAGAACAAATTATCTGTGTCCCTTAACCAGCCAGAGGGATTGCGCCTGCACCAAATGATTTCTTGTCAAGAATCGTTCAGGCTGAGCCCATAGTCTTCATTAAGGTTTGAGGTACAACTAAAAGGCACATCAGTGCTTCCAGAATCTCCCGCCTTTAGTCAGAGAACCACTGTAATCTGGAAAACCTTAGTGGCATTTACTAGAGGTGACAACTTCTCTTTCCCCGGAGGAGCCCTCTATTCCTGGGAGCTGGAGCCGCATGCACTCTGTACCCGCACTCCCTGTGCAGATGTAACCACACATGTAAGGAAGGAGCCAGCCTGAGACTCTCCCTGGTTTGTGAGCAATGTGGGAGACCGCTCTGACCCTCTGAACATGTGCAGAGCTGCCCAGGAGTGGTGGAGAGGGGCGTTCCCCATACAAACGTCTTCCTTGGCAACCACCTACAGCCCCCCAAACTTCACCATTACAAACTCCATTCTGTCTGTTTAGGGCATGCCTTTTAGGCACACATTTTTACATGTACAAGAAAGCTAACATGTTAAGCAGCTGCCATTCATCAACAATATAAAATGAATCTGTCTATTGGAATTCTTTTGCTGTTAAACAATTTGCTTATAAGAAGCACATTTGAGAGAATGGTATTTTGATAGGGGGGAAGGGAGAATAATAGATTAATATTGGACACCGCCCTGGAAACAGGAAAAGGTCCTGGAATGAAGAGAAGAAAGGGACAAGGTCTGCTTTCCAATTTTTCAGAGAGCTCTGCCTACTGTTTTTGGTTTCTATTTTAAAATGACTGTGGCTAAATGCAATCTGTTTTTCTGGAGTTGATCCTGGGGCAGAGAAAGGACGTAGTGGGCAAATGAGTGAACTATGAATGGTCTGTGGGTAATTGATGGTAATGCAGCACTGTTGGCTTCTCAGTTGCCACAAGCAGACCAGGGTCACATGAGAAATTAATGCAGGGGAGGAACCTGGGTGAGGAGTGTATGGAAACTCTGGACTACGTAGACCTTTACAAATTTCCCATAAATCTAAAATTATTCCAGCCCTAGCCAGTTTGGCTCAGTGGACAGAGCGCCAGCCTGCGGACTAAAGGGTCCCAGGTTCGATTCTGGCCAGGGTACATGCCCGGGTTGCAGGCTCAATTCCCACCCCCCCTCTAGTGGGGGGCATGCAGGAAGCATCCAATCAATGATTCTCTCTCATTATTGATGTTTCTATCTATCTCCCTTCCTCTCTGAAATAATTTTATATATATATATATATATATTTAAAAAAATAGAATTTTTCCATAAGATAATGATTTTCAGAAATACAGAAGTTTTCTGGTCACAAATCTAAGTTTTCTCACTAGTTGGAAAGTCAGTTACCTGCAATAAGAAGGCCTTTAAAAAACGTGGTATGATAAAAGTATCTAGCTAAAACTGTCTGTGATTTCAAAGGCTAAGTATAATAAATTTGGAGGGAGAAATCAAATCTTTCCCTCTATCTACAAATGGAGATATATGTAAAAACATGTATGAGAGCTAATAGGCACTTGGAAAACATGATGTCATCAGAAAAAACTTTTTTAAAGCTAAGACAGTTTTAATAATCATCAGGCATGTCGCTCAATGGAGTAATATACACAATAAATGTAGCTCTCACATTGTGACTAATCTCTAGTAAAATTAACTCAACCTAAATCCACACCAAATGCATTTTCTCCTCAGAAAAAAAATGTCAGAGTTGGGAAACAGAACATTTGCACAATTAACGTAGCCTAGACTATAACAAAATTCTTCAATATGCCTCTTTAAAAATATATATATGTTTTTATTGATTTCAGAGAAAAGAAGGGAGAGGAACAGACAGAAACATCAGTGATGAAAATCACTGATCAGCTGTGCCTTCATGGCCCCTATTGGGGATCAAGCCAGCAACCCAGCATGTACCCTGACTGGGAATCGAACTGTGACCTCCTGGTTCATAGGTCGATGCTCAACCACTGGCCGGGCCAATATGCCTCTTGTGCACACATAGCACTAGTTTCTCTTGTGTGTCCAAATTTCCTCTTCTTATAAGGCCACCATTCAGATTTGATTTGGGCCCAACCTAAAGGTCCTTTATTTTTAGCACTCACAAAGGAAATACCTTGTGAGGACACATACAGAAGACAGCTATCTGCAAACCAAGCAGTGGTCTCAGAAGAAACCATACCTGCAAACACACCTTGATCTTGGACTTCTAGCCTCCAGAATTGTGAGAAAATAAATTTCTGTTGTTGAGGCCACTATATATACATATATAAAGTATATATATATATATATATATATATATATATATATATATATATAAAGAATATCCTACATAATAAAATGGTAATATGTAAATTACCATCACTCTGCTACGCCCACGATTGGGCCAGCAGGAGGCGCAGGGGGCGGGACTCAGGGTGGCTGGGGTAGCTGATTGGGCCAGCAGGACGCTGAGCTCGCGGCGCCACTGGCGCCGCGAGCTCAGCGTCTGTGTCATGGCTGCGCCGGAGGCTTTCGGAAGGCCTGGTGCACCGGCGGACAGCCAGCCAGCTCCCCGGCGATCAAAAGCCAAAGCGGGGGGGCTGGCCGGCTGTCTGCTCCGGCACAAGGCCTTTCGAAAGCCTCCGCCACACCGGAGGCTTTCGGAAGGCCTGGTGCACCGGCGGACAGTCAGCCTGCTGGTGCATCAGGTGCATGATTAAATCATGCACTGGGCCTCTAGTATATATATATATATATGTATATGTATACACACACACACACACACACACACACATATATATATATATATACACACACACATAGATATATATACACACACACATATACATACATATATAACTCTTGTGGGCCCTACAGGTTTCAATCAACAAACCTTTCCACCTGGCTTCATTACACTTGATTAAATAAGGACAACTTTTCCAAGGGATTTCTGAAACATCTTTTTTTTCTTTTCCTTTTTGTTGTTGAGATTTCGGATAGACAGGTTTAAAACAGATCTTCAGGAATTTTGAGCACACAATTCCTAAATTCCAATCTGGACTTTTGGATTAACAGAGATTGGCACATTTTTTCCTAGTCAGTGGTCCTTGATCCCAGCTACATAGCAGAACCATGTGAGCAACATTTAAAAAATCTGTACATCACCCTAAACTACCAAATCATAATCTTAGGGCTGGGCCTAGGCATCCACAATTTTAAAGCTTTCTGTTTTTCTGTCGTGGAGCCAGGGTTGGGTACCATTGTTTTTCATGCCCCTAATGGAGGGGCTGCTATAAAAAGCATGTTTCTGTAATGGAAGCCTTGCAAATGCCCTCCTCGGTTAAATGAAACCAAAAGAAACTGTGAATTTAAAGATAAAGTCGCCCTAACCGGTTTGGCTCAGTGGATAGAGTGTCGGCCTGCGGACTGAAGGGTCCCGGGTTCGATTCTGGTCAAGGGCATGTACCTTGGTTGCGGGCACATCCCCAGTAGGAGGTGTGCAGGAGGCAGCTGATCGATGTTTCTCTCTCATCGATGTTTCTAACTCTCCATCCCTCTCCCTTCCTCTCAGTAAAAAAATCAATAAAATATTAAAAAAATAAAGATAAAGTCAATTTCACTTTTATATGGAAGATTCAGATATAAAGCAAAACTGACTCCCCCCAAAATCATAAAACAGTTACATACTGATTATTACAGACTCTGACCAAAAAAAAAAAAAAAAAAGGATTCCAAAATCACTGGTCAAAAAGATCAATCATGGGACAATAGTTGAAACATTTTATATAAGCTATGATGCTTTTTAAGCTAGAAAACCCTACCTAAGAAAGCTAATCCCCCCACCTTACCCCTCAAAGAGATGAGAAGTTTCTAGAGCAAGCTCTCTTCTTTTGTATAATTCTCACAAGGCCTAATACAGCTCCATGTAAAAATCAGGCACGCATTGATATTGTTCAATTAACTAACTTTAATATTACTGTTATATTACTAATCTGTAGTCTCCACTGGCTTCCACCATTCACGTGGAATAAGATAAATGAAATGCATATGAATTTATAAATTATCTACTTGCTGCAAACTATGAATTACTAGTTGATGGCATTCTTTGTAAGGCTATTTCTAAAAAATCGCATGAAAACACAGGACCAATTTTTCAATGGGTTTGGCTACAAATCTCAAGATAAGCAATGTAACACTAGAACTTTACAGTTTATACTGGAAATTCTCTTGGAGGTAGGGATCCAAATATGACCCAGTACCAGGCACTACCCAGTGTCCCTCTGACAGACACCCCACCCCAACCTCTCCGACTAATACTGTATTACCTGGATATTCCCCTGCCTGATACTTTCCAGGAAGCCAAACAGCCCCTCCCAAGTTGGCATTTCTAAAATATCCTGCCTTTAGTGTGGCCTCTTACTCTATCTGAAGCTGGTGACTTTTTCTGCATGTCACCTAGATTACATAACATCTTCTGATCTTTCCCTCCATTTCTGACGTACTAATAAATACAATAGGCCTATTCATACACTTATCAATGTCTGTATTTCATTGTGTGGGTACTGATGTCTCCAGTAAACATGTATGCAGTATCTAGTAGATACTAAGGGAATATCCTATCTAATAAAAGAGTAATATGCAAATTGACTATCACTCCAACACACAAGATGGCTGCCCCCATGTGGTCAAAGATGGCTGCCCCCATGTGGACACAAGATGGCTGCCACAAGATGGCCAGCAGGGGAAGGCAGTTGGGAGGGACCAGGCCTGCAAGGGAGGGCAGCTGGGGGCGATCAAGCCTGCAGGGGAGGGCAGTTGGGAGGGACCAGGCCTGCAAGGGAGGGCAGTTGGGGGCGATCAAGCCTGCAGGGGAGGGCAGTTAGGGGTGACCAGGCTGGCAGAGGAGGGCAGTTAGGAGCAATCAGGCTGGCAGGGGAGTGGTTAGGGGGTGATCAGGCTGGCAGGCAGAAGGAGTTAGGAGCAATCAGGAAGGCAGGCAGGCGAGCAGTTGGGAGCCAGCAGTCCTGGATTGTGAGAGGGATGTCCGACTGTCCGTTTAGGCCTGATCCCTAAACGGGCAGTCAGACATCCCTTGAGGGGTCCCAGATTGGAGAGGGTGCAGGCTGGGCTGAGGGACACCCCCTCCACTCCCGTGCACCAGGCCTCTAGTATATATATAAAAGACTAAGTAACCATTCGACCGTTCAACCATTCTCTATGATGCACACTGACCACCAGGGAGGCAGACGTTCAACGCACAGGCATGGAAAGATGGAACAGACTGTTGAATCTCAGAGGGGAGAGGGGAGAGGGGAGGGGGAGGGGAGAGGGCGGGAAGAGATTAACAAAAGATCTTATATGCATACTAGAAGCCTGGTGCACAGATTCATGCACCGATGGGGTCCCTTGGCCTGGCCTGTGGGGATCAGGCAGAAACTGGCAATCCAACATCCCCTGAGGGGTCCTGAATTGTGAGAGGCGTAGGCCAGGCCGAGGGACCCCATTGGTGCATGAATCTGTGCACTGGGCCTCTAGTACAAATATGAAAAAAAACTCAAAACATCCCAGCCCATTAGTGGCTTACAGGCAAGTAAAACACTAAACTGCAATTTAAGTGACAAATACTATTGAAAAGCTTATAAAATGTAAACAATATGGCATTTAAATGTACCATTTGGCACAGATAAGCATCCCCACCCCCCACTAAAGATGTTTAAAGGAATAAGGTACAATTCAGTGACTGTATACATTGCTACATCTTCTCCCCCCACCTCCAGCTTTATTGAGATACTAGAGGCCTGGTGCATGAAATTTGTGCATGGGGGGGGGTCCCCCCCTCAGCCCAGCCTGCACCCTCTCCAATCCAGGACCACTGGCTCCTAACTGCTCACCTGCCTGCCTGCCTGATTGCCCCTAACTGTCCCCCCTGCTGGCCTGGTCACCCCCAACTGCCCCTCCGCCAGCCTAGTCGCCCCCTAACTGCCCACCCCCCTGCTGGCCTGGTCACCCCACGTAGCCTGCTGCTCAGCCATTTAGTCGCCCCTCACTGACACCCCTGTCGGCCTGGTCACCCCATGCAGCCTGTTTGGTCATCTGTTCAGTTGCAATGATCGCTTAGGCTTTTATATATATACTAGTAGCCCGTTTGCATGAAGATTCGTGCAATAGACCTTCATTCACCTGGCTGCCTGCACCAGTTTTCTGCCAGCACCAGGGACCCAGGCCTTGGCTGTGGCCACCGCCTTCTGCCTTTTTCAGGGTCGGGGCTTGGCCCCAGGCGGTGGCCTTGGGCTCGGCAGCACCCAGCGTCCCTGCTACCGATCGCAGGAGCCGACCCCCAGTGGTTTCCTGCGATCAGTGCAGGCTCCCCACTGGTGCCCAAGGCCGGGAAAGCCTCCGCCCGAGGCTTTCCCGGCCTTGGGCTCCGCCACACCCCAACGTCCCTGCAAGGGTTTCCTGGTGGGCGTGGCTTGGTTAGTGGGCGTGGCTTGGGCGTAGCAAAGGTGCGGTCAATTTGCATATTTGTCTATTATAAGGTAAGATAGATAATTGATAAGTAAAATTATAATATATTTAAACTAAAATATTTTTATATTTGATAGCAACTATAAAGAATTCAAAATCTGCAGACACTTCCAACAAAGGAAGCACAACTCTACATACCTTGACTAGCATATGTGCCCCTCAAAAAGCATACACAAAAATGGCAACGGAAAGCAGTTTGTAATAGCAGCTTAAATGCTCACTCACCAAGAAGGAAATGGTTAAACAAACCATTTCAATCCATTCATATTATTTATTACTAGAGGCCCGGTGCACGAAATTCGTGCACGGGGGGCAGGTGTTCCTCAGCCCAGCCTGCACCCTCTCCAATCTGGGACATCTCTCTCACAATCCAGGACTGCTGGCTCCCAACCACTTGCCTGCTTGCCTGCCTGATTGCCCCTAATCACTTCTGCCTGCCAGCCTGATCACCCCCTAACCACTGCCCTGCCAGCCTGATCGACGCCTAACTACTCCCCTGCTGGCCCGATTGCCCCTAACTGCCATCCCCTGCAGGCCTGGTTGCCCCCAACTGCCCTCCCCTGCAGGCCTTGTCCCTCCCAACTGCCCTCTCCTGCAGGCCTGGTCCCCCCCAACTGCCCTCCCCTGCCAGCCCGGTTGCCCCCAACTGCCCTCCCCTGCAGGCCTGGTCCCCCCCATCTGACTTCCCCTGCAGGCCTGGTCGCTCCCAACTGTCCTCTTTGCTGGCATGGTCACCCCAACTGCCCTCCCCTGCAGGCCATCTTGTGGTGGCCATCTTGTGTCCACATGGGGGCAGCCATCTTGTGTGTTGGAGTGATGGTCAATTTGCATATTACCTCTTTATTATATAGGATAGTTAAAGAGGTAGATCTTCAGCAACTAATGTGGAAAATGTAAAGACATAGGCAAGTTAAACACACACACACACACACACACACACACACACACACATATATATATATATATATATATATATATATATATATATATATATATATATATAATTTTTATTTATTTTTTTTTAGTTTTTACAATCCCATCCATGTTTTTAAAATAATATGCTGGATTTCTTTATGTACATATTTGCATGTGAATGAGCAGAAAAAGGTCTGGAAGAAAACACTACAAACTGATAACCTCTGTGGAAAGAAGTGACAGTCACAGGGGCGAGAGGAGCAAGAAAAAAGTGGCCTTTTTGTAGCTTCATTCTACTGAAGCCTTTCAAAGCTTTCACACGTCTTTACTCTGTGTCCCTTCTCCAGAAGGCCTACCTTGACCAACCCACTTAAAATTACAACCCTCTACCACACTACCTGTACCTCCACCCTTTCTATCCCCCCCCCCCATTATTCCTATTCCATGGGAAGAAACCACATAATTTATGTATTTATGAAGGTTATTATTACCGTTTATTCCCATTAGAATGTCGGCTCCACAAGGACAGAAACTGCACTCTGTTTTTCTATCTGATGTTTCCCCAACACCTACTACAACAACGGGCATGAGTGTGTGTGTACGTATATACATACATATATACATATATATTCATTGAATAATTACATGTTCAACAAGTTTAATTCCCTCTGTAATGGGTGAATAAAATACTTTCTGCTCTGCTCACTCAAAGTGATTTGGGGTTGGCAGACCAGGGGCCTGCTTCAATTAAAAGCTGAAAGGACATAGGAACCCTCATTGTCGCTGCTCATGACACAGTTCAAGAAACAGAAACGCCACCTCCCACAAACACTGGCCTGAGAAGCTGCCAACAGCAGGTGGGCTGTATTTCTAGGATTTGGTGGGAGTGCTATATTCACACACCTGCATCCTTTCACAGAAATAAGAAACCCATCTACATGCTTCTTTCACTGTAAACCAGTATAGGAACAGCCGTATGCCTCTGGCACATCAAATGAGTCTGGATAGAGTGAAGTGCCTAAGACTTTCAAACCCCACGCAAGAAGGTCGACAGTAATACCTGATCAATGGAAAGCATGCTGTACATTACTCTCTCCTGTCTATGCAGAAAATATTCCTGCCCAAAAGATACTACTATCCAAACAACACATCAGTCAGACCTAGTAAGGAAGAACAAGTCTGACCTAGTAAGGATGGATGCAGTGACTATAATCCAATGAGGATATCCTGTAGTGAAGCAATAATGAATGCTTTTTGCATCTATGGTGCTATTTGAATTATGTTGTTTGTCCTATTTGTTAGTGAAACGGACCATTTTATTAGAGGTACTCTTAAAAATAGATGAAAAACCTTGACTATTTTATTCTAGATAAAATAGGAAAGTGGTCAAGAAGAGGGCAGAATTCATGATACCTGGTTAAGATCATTCCTAAATGCCCAGCACATCTGTGTAGTGAATGTGTCCTATTGTAGAGTTCATCACCACCCTCACTAACTCATGGGATAACTTCCTTGATTAAACCTTGTATTTCATGTATAAAATGGAAAGATAAATTCATAAGCTAGGAGGAAACAGGATCTGAAAGAGAGTAACCCAGAGGAAGCCAGCAGACTGAAAAGTCCTTTGATAAGGCCTATTGGTGTGACATGAGGATGAGAAGAAAACAGAAGGAGGGGACAATAACAGGGGAAGGTGTGGCTTGTAGTTCTGATGCTGTTAGAAGGCCCAGCTGCCTATTGCCCTTTAAAGTGGAATAAGATTTATTCCATTTAATAAAAAAAAAAAAAAAATGTCTGCTAATTTTAAAAAGTTGGGATGGACTCACTTATAACCCGGAGTCTTCTGTTGCCTTAATGAGAATTTACCAAGGTACACATTAATTACTAGGACTGTAAAATATCTGGGCCATTTAAATATGCTCAAATTTCCTCTAGGAGAAATAGCACACATCCTTTGAACTATGGTTGTAATTAGTCATTAGGTATTAGGATAATTAACCAGCTGGAGGAAGTGAGTTAATCAAAAGATGACCAAGTCTCAAAGGGAAGCTGATAAAACAGTGTTCCTTGCCTACTTAGTTATCCAGGAGATTTAAAAATCAAGACCAACAGATTGAACCTAGAGTTGCTAACGATCTTAATATCTTACTTTAAACTATAAATCGAAAAGAAATTTTTCCTGTATGCCTACTATGTTTTCTAATTGACAGTAATACCAAGAGTTAGGATTAATTGTGATACTAGTCGGTGCTAAGGACTCCAGAGTGCTTTTTGCAGGTGATTTCATCAATAATCCTCAGGGCAACTTTACAAGCATTGTGATCATCCCCTTTGACAGAGGAGGAAACTGAGGCTGAGAGAGTAAAGTGACCTGCCCCAGTTTATACAGCTCAAAAGGAACTCAAACAGAATGGGGACATGCAAAGGCCATGTCCATTTTCTTTTTTTCTACAACTGCATGAGAATAGTATTTTGAAGTCTCTTCCTCAAGTGGAACAAACGCTGATACTTCAGGGGTGGGGCGGGGAGGGCAGAGAATGAAATAGCAAAAAAAACTAAAAGTCAATAAAGAACCACCACTCACCTCAGGATTTTCTTCTTTTACTCTTCGTGACTGTAAAAACAATGATGTATTTATTAATATATATACACACAAAAAAAATACCACAAAAATGAAATTGACACAGGTGAGCTAATCATCATCAATGCCATGTACCTTTTCTTGAGAAAAAGCTGCTTTCCCCTCTTCACTTTTTTCATCCATCTCGTCGTCACTCCACTCCCAGTCACCGTCTTCGGTTTTATGAAGGTGACCACTTGACCCAGGAACTCTTCTTACCTGAATAGGAAAAAAATAACAATTCTTCACTACTCCAATGTGTGCTTCCTGGTGTTGCTACCTGGGTGACATGGCATACACCTACCCGGAAAATAAGCTAAGTGGTTATGAATTCAGGGATCACCAGCAGTTAATACCCAGACACACTACACAGCCTCCAGACCCCACACTCATCCTCTTTCTGAAGATACTGTGTTCTTGAAATGCTTTACCGTAAACGTGTAGAACAAAATATTTTGGAAGAATATCACACGCATCGGCCATTAAGGATCAAGTTCATTTTTAGCTTTTGCTTAGATTAGCACTTTATTAATTACCACACATAAAAAGCCACATGGTGCACTTCCAAACTGCCTAAGGAATGCATGCAAGCAGTAGACTGCTGACTGAGAGAAGACCAGGACGCAGGCAGCCTAATGAAGCTACGAGACTAGAGGCATCAGCGATCTAAAACCTAAGTAAGAAAAGCAAATACCCTCTGCTGCCACCTTGCTCTTTCTCAGAACCTGACCTCATGCATGTTTTCCCCGGATTCTGCTCAACTTACTTCAGCAAAACAAAACAGCATCAGACTATTCTTAACACACCTTGAGACTCTGAGACTGCTAGAACACAGCAAGATAATAATCAGCCATACCAGATAACCTAAAGAGATTACAATCAGTCTTCTGCATTTCCTTTAGAAAAAAAAAAGAAGAAAAAAAAAAACTAGGGTAGAGATATAATCCATGGGGCATGCTTTCCAAATGTCTTTGTGGTTGAAAAAGCAAAACTTTTAAAAGGATAGGATGACTGAGAATGATGAGCTTCTGACCAAAGCCATTTGCCTTAAAATATAAAATAAATGGACTGAGCTGTAATTAAATAGAGCAATGCAGCAGATGAACACAATGCGACCATAACAGCCAGTGATCCACTGATTCAGAGAAACTTCAGGTGGAAAGGGACCTTGGAGACTGTTTAGTCCAACCCCTCATTTTACAGATGAAAAGTGGCCCACGACCATAGCTACAAGCGCAAAATACAGGCAAGAAAAAAAGTCTTCAGACTCCCATTCTAATGAGAGAGTCTTCTTATGCCATTGAAGAACTGTGAAAAAGAAGCTGTCTAAAAATGTCCTGTGAAGACGTTGAAAGACTATGAATCTGAAGAAAGGCTTTTTCCCATAATAGAAACTACTTAGTAATTTCATGTGAGCTTCACTAATCCGGAGAGGAAACCCACAGAACTTACATGTAAAGTAAGCATTGACACATGTCCCATCCATGGGAGGTCATACACAACGCAGGCTCAGGGCTGGCTCTGATTTTAAGGCATTGCCATGTGGAACCTGCAAAAGTAACCTGACCGCTTGTCTAGAAGATTTGAGTTCCAACAAAGAAGTTGAAAAAAAAAAAAAGTTAAAAAGCAAGTAAAAAAGTCCTTATTCGTAACTGCCAATAGTTATGCTCAATTTAAAAAGAAAAAGAGAAAGAGCTTTTTCTTCACACCAAAAATTTTTTTAAACAAACTCTCCTTCGAAACAGCACTTAGCGAAACCCCTTCTGAGCTTGGCATAAGTTATTTTTTTCCACTTGCATTTTGAGTCACTGAAAAGTCTTATTCTAATTATAGTGATTTTAATGGTGCTTATAAAGATGCTGGCAAAGTACGGCAGAAAAAGTGCTGAAATGCACTTCAGTATTTTCAGAACAGATTGTTCATTTTAAAGCTACAAAGAAACGGAGAGGAGAAGAGAAAATAATTTTCTGTTGACATATATAATAAAATTAGTTATTTTCTTAACAACACTAATCATGAGCGCAATATAGAGGAAGATCTGTTAATGACTACATTTAAAAGGAAGAATTTAAAGCCACACCTATCACAAAACGAATTAACTGAACAGTGAGAAAACAGTATAATTGTGTTTTAGAAACAGAACAAAGCTCCTTTTACTGAAATTGTAAACCCAAGCATGGTTAATGAATTAGTATTCTTCAAGTACTCATCTAAAAGATGATACTAAGTACATCTCTCTTTTCTGAAAATACTCAAAGACAGTGCAACCTCATATCCTGAAATTGAGTTTATGCTCCTTTTCCTCTCTGTGCATAAGATCTGTCAGTTCCCTTTCTACAAGCAGGATCCAACTACAGACAATAAAATAGCCATCTTTTACTTCTATGTTATTTTAGAACCCTGGCTGTCTCCCTCTTGGTTTTATTTGCTGGAAGAGAGAAAGATAAAGCAAAATGTCTAGGCTCGAACACTGAAAGAGATGGTGGCATGGACCTTTAAGTAATAAATACTGGTTGAAAAAATAAATGTAGAAATTAAGGCAAAGAACATTCAAAAATCTATGTAGCATAAAATATCCACATAACAAGAATAAGAATACAAGTTTGTTCGGACCTTTAAACAATAAATATTGGTTGAACAAATAAATGTAGAAATTAAGACAAAGAACATTCAAGAGTCTATGTAGCATAAAAAATGGCAAAACAATAGCAAGACTAAGAATGCAAACTTGTTCATTAGAATGTCCTCTCAGTTTACTGGAAGGGGAAAAACTTGCTGCACAATCTGACACCCAGGCCTCATTGTGTGTTTATGTGATACTGGCCTCTACTGAAGAGACGGGAAAGCAATTCAACAAAGTTATATCCTTGCAGGGCATTTATAGGGAGGACAGGAAACAAATACTACCTTTTAGAACCAAGGACACTAAGTTGCACATAGTTTAACAAATGGGGTTCTTATTTAGGAACTGAAGAATATTCTACAAATAAAAACTTCAAAACAAGATGTGTAAATGCTGCTATTCCCCCCAATCCCTACAATAAGGCGAAGGGAGGTTTTCACCCTCAGGACTCCGCATTATCTTTACATTGTTCTTTATTATTTACTTAGTAAAACCAAGAAACAGGTGGTAGAATGCATTTTTATCTCTCTGACTTTAAAAATATAATCCATATAGAAGCTTCGAACAGACTGTACAACCTATGAGGGAAGGCGGGGAGTGAGGGGGTAAGAGATCAACCAAAGGACTTGTATGCATGCATATGAGCAAAACCAATGGACACAGACAGTAGGGTGGTGAGGACTTGTGCTTGGGGGAGGGGGTGGCGGGGGAGAGGTCAATGGGGAGAAAAAGGAGACTCATGTAATACTTTAAACAATAAAGAATTTATACACACACACACACACACACACATTCCAATGACTCTCGGAGAAATAAGCTTAATTGTGATATTCACAAACCCACCAACTCCTGTGGTCACAGCTGGCAATACTGAGGTTAGAAAAGTCTTATGTGGAGTAACATTTATTCCCAACACTGGGAATCAAATACAACTGAACAATTCTATGTATATCTGAAAAGGAAAGTAATATTTCTTCCCTTTCTCAAAACAGTACCTTTATGAAAATCCACTAAAGAAATGATTTTACAAACAGGATCCTGATTCACCCAAGAAAAAAAGTCAGGCTGAGACACACAGAGGAACCTGTAGTTCCCTGGCTGGTGGCCTCGGGGTCAGAGGTCAGAGGCAGAGCTAGGGTGGAGCAGCCCAATGGGGACAGTGGCAGAGGTGAGGCAAACAGTCACGGCGTGGTCTGACCAGTCTTCCCCAATGGTGCCCCTCTGAACTGGAGCGTCCTGTCCCTGACCCCAGAAGAGGAAGCAGGATTTGAAGGAGAATGTGAGAGAATGAGCAGATGCTGGGTGTTAAATGTTAGAAATGGAAGCACGTTTCCCTAATACACTCTAAACGAGGGGTAAGTGTGATTTCTTTATTGTTTGTTTAAAGATTTTACTGCGGGTCCCAGAAAGACAGAAAACAGACGTACCAACCAAAATGTGGTGGCATGTGTCCAGTCACGCCCGCCCACCATGCCCCCCCTGCCCCCCCCCCCCCCCCAGGCAGCCCCCAGCAGCTCCACTGCCACCTTCACTTCTCCCTGGAGGTGGGACTTCGGAATCTCCCCGGAATGGCTGTCCCTGGCACTGGGAAGCCTGCACCCCGCTTCCCCACTGGTTAGACAGACGGACAGACCGCATGCCTGACTGCAGCCTGAACCCAACTGACCCAGGAAACAGCAAACAGCACCCAGTAACTTCTCTCATCAGGCATTCTACTCACCAGAAGTACAAAACATGTCTCTAACCAACTGCTGTTTATAATGGCACTGCCAAGCAAACAAAGTTTCCTAAATCATCAAAATTTTAAAAACAAAAGAAGACCCAGTGAGGTTCCAGTAGTAAACACCGTGCTGTCCCGTATCTTGCCGCCACGACCACCACCTCTGGCACCTCCGCCCCACACCTACTGCCTGGCCTCACCGTGCTCCGCGGCCCTGGGTCCTCGTCTGCCTCTCCCATCCGCCCCTGCTGGCCTCACCCCTGTCACTCAAGGTCTGGGGCTCACAGCTGACTCCTGACGCGGCACTTATTAGGGCCCCACGCCCCTGCGCCCTGGCCCGTCCAATCGACAGCTGGGAGGAAAGCCCAAACATCCACTCTGCGTGGAGAACAGCCTCGTGCCTGGAGCCATTACGGATGGCCACTGGCCACTCCTAGTTGGGGCATTAGCACTGCTGCAACCCTGCCACTCCAAGGGTAGGCCCTGGACCAGCAGCCACAACGTCACCTGGGAGCTTGTTAGAAATGCTGACTCGTGGGCCCCACCCACCCTAAACCCACTGATTTCTAATCTTCCTTTTAGCAAGATCCCCAGGTGACTCACATCCTTGTGCAGGTGTGAGAAACACTGTGCTAGACAACACTGTCAATCACTGTTAGCTTGTTCCTCTCCCCAGGCCAAAATACCAGCAGTTGTCAATAGAACAATAGTTAACCACACTCTGAGCACTTGAAATATATTGGCTAATGTAACCTCGGTAGCCCTGAGAGCTGACAATAATTTTATCACCCTATTTTTCAGAGGGAATACTGAGGCATGGCTCACGCTCATACAGCTGGGAGAGACAGTGCTAGGAAGTGAGACCAGCGGTCTGACCCCACCTCTCCACCGCTAACCTCTGCCTCTGTTACTCACAGAGCCCCATCTCACCGGCCCCAATCACTCCGAATAACTCCACATGAGAGCACCAACTTATACCCAACCCTTCTCTTCCTAATAAGCTTCCTCACGCTCTCCCCGCTCCTAGCCTGTTTCCCTCCAGTGTGTAAGGAAACTGGATTCCTTCTCCTTTAAAGACCAATGTGTCTGGCTGTGCTCCTCATTTATTTCTTCAAGACACTGACAGCCAGGCCCTGACTCCTCTCCATCCATCATAGCATAGCCATGTTTAATTCTCTTTTATACTTCTATTCACAGAAGGGGGTGGGGTGGGGAGCGGATGTGCTTCTTGAGCAGTCACTCTGTCATTTCCCTGTCAACCTTTTTCTAAAGAGCAGCCCTTATTTCTGCCCTCACTTCCTCAGCCCATCCTCACTCACATAAAATATTCCCTGTTCCCCACAGGCCACCAAAACTTCTCTCTCATATTCCCCAGGATTTAATGACTTCACAATTGCATAGTTGCCACAAAGCTATCTTATAGACACAGCTGAATCCCATTCTTTTACTTCACACTCTCTCCAAACCTGTGTTCGTATGTTTCTCCTCCTACTTCTCTCTCCTCCTGTTCCTTGTTCTCAGTCTTGACCACAAACAGGCTGCTCGTAGCTCACTAGGCACTATCTCCCGCGTGAACACACTCTCCATGCCCTCCCCTCGCTCATTTGACCTGATGACCTTAGAAACTTCATCTCTCAGTCTTGTTTTCCAATGCTCTTTTCGATATGAATGCCTGATGGATTTCTAGCTCACCATTTCCAATCCATGTGTTAAGGCTCCACCCAGCCTCATTCTGACACTTCTCCTGTGTTGTCTGTCTTAACACTTCCATGCTGGCTCACACTGGCTCAGGAGAGCCCATTGTTAAACTTTCAGAACATTTGTCAGACAGTTGACTTCACATTAGTCACTTAATGTTGGCCAGAGTAGAAATACTAACACAATGGAATGAGAAAATGCTGCATCCCCCTCAACCTCCTCACGGCCAGAATGCCAGTTTTCAATGTTCACCGTATACCACTGACGGTAAAACTCAGCTCATGGAAACATAACATTTGACAAACACATTTAACATGAATTTAGCAGCCATTCCAGGGAATAACTACTTTACAATGGCAAATATCTCCATTTTATTATAGAAGCCTCTCAAATTTCACCTTTAAAAGCAACATACTAATTGATTTTTATGTACCAAGTAAATACCAATATAAGTACTGGGGAGGACTATATTAATATTACTCAAATTGATAGTATGGCCTGGGATAACATTTCTTGTAAAAATAACATGAAGAAACACAGTGCTATATATTTTTGATGAAAGTGTGAAGGGTGTCCTCTGAAAAACTGTGTTAAGATGATGCAAAAATTGGCTCCATGATGACTGATGTCAATACTGCAAGTCAGGAGCCTAAATAATATTGCTTCATACAAAGTGAGAAAGAACAACTAATGTATTTCTAAATAAAAATGTTTTTATGTATGTTATCTAACACAGATATATAAAATTGTACTAATAAATTATTAGAAGGAGGTATTTTATTTCATCTATGTTCCCAAGTGTTCAGATGTTCAAACTGACTGGAAAACTTTTTTCTAATCTTTAGATTTGGAAAGAAAAGTATCACAGTATTTTCAAATTTCCTTTATAATAAGGAATGTAAGATAGGTTTTTACAAACAGGATCAAATATTTTGTACCTGATCATTTTTCTGCAAAATGGACATATAGATCCTTGGCAGTTAAAGCATGAAATTGGGTTCTCAAACGTCCTGTAAGTATTAATATGATAATAGGTTGATAATAAACATAAATGTCATTGAAAAATTATTCATTTTCTTCATGGCAATTTGGAACCTTGATTATTTGATAAACTATCTGGGAGAAGTAAAATGTAAAATATGGAGAACTACTGGGCTAGTTGACATTGTTGTTTGTACCTTTTAATCCCAGAACAGAAGTACATAAAAGTATGTATTTCTACTAAGCATGTATATACACACACACAAGGTTGTAGAAATTGTCTGCCTATGCCTGGCTTAACAAGGCACATAGTTCCTATAAGTTGTTTCAATCACAAAGCATTTAAAATTAAATTCTATTTGGGGTTAAAAAACAAAAATCCTCCCAAATTCTCCCACCTGTCATCTTGGCAAAGGGCACAGTCATATAAAGTCCTTAACACGATGCCTGGAACATAATAAACACTAAGACACAACAGGTGCTGTTATCATAATACATTTCATCTTTCTCACAACCAAAATCTATCAACTGTTATATTCAGCAAGTTTTACCTCCTCCGCTTCCATTGTGCTGGGTCACGTCCCCTTCAATGTTGATCTCTTGTCTCCCCCATTCAAACAAACTCCTAACAATCTTCGGACCTCTAATCTCTTGCCTACGTTGCCCTTCATACCACCTCTAGTCGCCCATTAGCATTTTCTCAAAAACACACACACATACACACACACAAAAAAACCAACACCAGGAATTCACTACTGCCTACAGAATGAGTCCAGACTCCTTAATATTCAAGTCTCTCCACACCCTCACTCCAAATTACCTTTTCCCCACCAAATCCCTTCAGACAACCCACAATCCAGTTGTGTACAAATTACATACTGTCACAGCTCTACCTTTTTACATATGAATTGCATACATATGTTGGCCTGATCTGCCCTTCACATTGGCTATTTATCTCTTTTCTTCTCATTGAAGAGGCTTTTGCCTTTGCCATTCTTCCAAGGGGTATTTTGCCTGCACCTTAACATTCTACTCTGTATTACAGTCAACAAAGGACAGATGGACCTGTAAACTCCTTGGGGGAGAGAGCTAGCCTTAGCCTTTTTACAGAACCAATCACCTACTTATTCAGTCAGTCAACAAAGTTTTATTTAATGCCTACCTTGGTGACAAGTTCTGGAGGAAAGGTGAGTAAAATAAAAGCCTACACCTTGGCACAGTTCACAATCCAGAGAGATGAACAGACATTTATGTGAATAATTTCAATAAAATGTGAATGCTACAAGAAAGATAGGAATGCTGTGAGACTGCAGAACATCTGTCCTTCTGTGGAGGACGGTTGTTGATGTGAATGCTCTTGATATTTTTAAATGTTAACAAAGTATGTCAAGTTAAAACAAATTTCCTCTGCACAGCCTAAAAAATGATGCGTCTGTGAGTTTGTAGCCTCTGCTGTCCACCAAGTCAGAGGGCTTAGAATCAGACAATGGAAAAACCCGGAGGGGAATGGTCATATTTGGAGTCCTGAACACAGAGCTGACGTGTACTGAGGCTCGAGGGCGACAAAGGCCAGAGAGAAAACAGCACTGCTCACTGATCCAGTTACTGCTGACATGTAACTAATCACCCCCAAACTGGTCACCTCAGCCACACATCACAGAGGCCCGGGGCAGTCAGACTTGCTTCCTCGGAGGCAGGGCTCCAGCACAGGTGCCGCAGCTCCACGCTGACAGTGAACGCAGGAGGACAAGCCCTTTCCAAATTCCCGATGCACCAAATCGGTGCGAGATCATGAGAGGACTGCTGTTGTAAGAAGGCTGTCACTGGGGCTTAAAGGAAAAACGTGATTGGACACTAGCTAGAAGACAAGAGGAGCCCGCTGTGCAGTGACAGGTTGGCAACACTGAGACGTACGGGATAGTGGGAAATGGAAACATACATGATGAACTCAATGACCGAGCTAAAGAGATTTCCAGGCAGAATACTTAAAGTGACACCTGGGTTCTGCTTGCTGCCTGAGATAAAATGTGAGCAGAGAGAGAGCTAAAGAGCACACGGTTAAATATAAAACCGTTTCTCAATTCCCAGCCTCTCCAGATGCTGAGCAATTCTCAAATCAAGAACCGGCTTCAGAGCAAGGATCAAATCCAATCCGGGACATGCCTGAATGACACAGTTAAGACTTCAAAAACGATTTAAGGCACTGCCTCCTGGACACTTTCAAACTGACCCAAGGCCTCCTAAGGATCTTAAGCATACCTTGCAGAAACTCTACATTAAATAGTAAAGCTTCTAAGAATCTTAAGGGTTGTCCTTCAGCAGTTTCACAAGGAGCTCAAAGCAGACAAAGCATCTTGGGGTTATGGCTCTTGTCTAATGGCATGAACCCAACAAGATTCACAGAAAACCCACAAGTTGTGTGGGTTGTTTTTTTTGTGTGTGTGTTTTTTCAGATATTTGTACTATGAAATTATTGCCATGTTAGACTAAAAGAAACAGAGAGAATACAAAATGAAGAGCCTTCAGATCCCCAAACATTTTGGGGCAGGAAGCGATATGAGAAGGCTACTCAGCTGCAAATGCTGGCTCTTTCTTAAGAAAAAGCATGCCTTACAGAGCAGAACCACGAGCCCAGAAAGTAGAAGTGAGAGCCACAGAGAACAGCAGAACAGGAACTGACAAGGAGGGCCTGGCAGGAATCCAGAGCTGCCATGACCCGTGTGCCCCCCATTTCCCCACGCTGGGGCAGGCCTTTAAGGTCCCTGCCCTCCCGTCGTGCTTTGGCTGGGAATCGAGCAGATAACTGAGAAGAGCACTCAAGGAGCTATACCCAAAGAACTGGTTCTCAGGAGCCTCGTTTGCACCCAGACCTGATTTAGATGGCAGCTCCCTGACTCTGAGCCTGAAGCCATAACGGAATGCGACTTCCGGAGAATCCTGGAAGCACAAGAGTACACTTTGCACAGGAGAGAACTGTGAATCACTGTGGCCAGATGGTACACCAGGGCAGAATGTTTTTTCCAAAGATGCCCATAACACTATCTCCTGTCCTGTGTGTTCTTCCAAAATCTTGCCACTCCACTATCAAATGATGCAGTCCCTCCTTAAATCTTGGTGGGTTTGTGACTCACCTCGAACCAACAGAACTAAGCAATGTGACAACCAGGGCCAGGACAGAAGAGCTGATGCAACTTCCACCTTGCTCACTGAATGCTTACAACTGATGCCTTCAGCCATCCCGTAGCAGTCTGATTGCTTCGAGGCCTCCGTGCTGTCGGGCACCCAGACTAGGCTGGCCCCGCAAAGAGAAGGCCTGACGACCTGACTGCAGCTGCGTGAGACCAGAAACCTGCCTGCCAGGCTCTCCTGAAACCCTGACCCACAGAAACTTCACAAAATGACTAGTGTCGTAAACTGCTGACTTTTGGTTGATTTGTCACACAGCAATAGATGGTCAAGATAAAGATGGTCACAAGGTGATTTATTGAATTTCATTTTCATTTTTGTATACTTGATAATTCTTTGAAAATGAGTAGGTCATATTTGATACCAGGAAAGATAACAGTCTCTACAATGCTTTGCTTCTTGGTCAGTGTTTTCTGTGGACATTCTGGGCCTCTGAACACTCGGATTTTAATTTATACTTACAATTTTTTTTTCCATCAGCCCGTTATTACTCATTAAAATACCAAGAAGAAAAAAGTCCATTTCTATTAATCACAGATAAGTGGCTACAGCTAAATCTTAGACCTTTTAGCCCACGATTTATATGAACATTTTTTGACCTCTTGGAATTCAATGCTTATCTAGTTCTGCCAAAATCTGGCATTTCCTTTTTTTCTAAAATGTAAAAGAATAGAATAAAGAAATGAGAATATTAAAATGTTCTGTAGGCAATCAGAAAAAATGTAGAGAAACAAAGACTTTTATAATTCAGTAATAACAATTCAAAACGCTGGACTAGTTCAGTGAAGGACACACTTGTAGCAACTTCCTTATAATATTTTAACATTTTCTAATGTGAAAAGAATCAAATTTGATAAATGTTGCTCTTCAGATAATGATAATGGGATTTTGTAACTTTGAAAACCCAACATGAAAGACAATGTCTTGAAAGAGAATGTTCTGGAAGAAGCGGCACAAAACACAGAGAAGCAATTAGATTCCTATTCCATTTTAATCCCATCAAACCTCCAATATGGCATTTCCCCAAGTTAGGGTGACAATGAACAATGACAACAGCGAGGAGCCAAAAAAGCCGCATCCAATTTTGCAACTATTGTCTTTGAGAACTAACGCTCCTGCTGGGAGGGGTGCCAAGCTGATCTGTAACTTTAGCTAATAAAGAAAACAATGGGAACGCTCTGTCCTGGTTAGACAAGTAACACAAATGAGAAAACACACTTCAAGGAAAACCAAAGGGGGAAAAAAATAAATAAATGTTTGGCACTGAAGGAGAGTGGAAGCTCTGGATACAGCAATAAGTTGCAAAGTTAACTTAATTGCAGAAAAAAGGAGGGGGTGGGAAAGAGAAAGAAGAGCATACAGCCAACTGAATACGACTCCAGGCAGGCAGCACGACCACTACTAGAACCAGAAGAATTCCAAGCAACAGAGAAACACACTGCGATGGTCAGTTTTAGGTGTCAGCTTGGCTGTGCTACGGCCCACAGCTACTCAACCAAACAGGAATCTGATATGATTGAGGTCCATTATTGACTTTAAACAAGGGAAATTATCCTTGATAATCTCCGTGGGCCTGATTCAATAGTGGAAAGGCCTTAACAGCTGAGCTGAGGCTTCTACGAAGAAGAAACTCCACCTGCGGACAAGAGCTCGGGCCACGCCCTGGAGCTCCTGGCCTGCCCTTCCTCAAGGCCTGCCTTACGAATTTCAGACTTGCCCAGCCTGCCGCCACAGTCACATAAGCCAATTCCTTGCAATAAATCTTTCTGTATATCTCCTACTGGTCTGTTTCTCTGGTTGTAGCCTGAGAGACACACGCACTAAATCCAGCGGCCTCACTATCGGTGCTGGAAAACAAATGGCAAAGTAGCAAGCAGAAGAGCAATGCCAATAAAGCAGCCACTGGTCTTTGGTAATGGAATATGTTAATGTCCCCAAATAAAACATAGAGTTGAACAGAAAGGATAATAAAACAAAAAATAACTAAGGTGATGTGAACTACCATAACTTAATACAAACTGTATTCTTACCTTATAGAAACAACCAACATAAAGTTTAGGGGTTACTGGTTAAACGTCATTCTGTGAACACTGAGAAATATAATCAACACCAGCCCCTTGGGAATCGTTCTGGCTAGAATGAAATCTGCACCGGGAATAATGACCCATGAAAGATACCCCAACGCACTGAGTTTTGTAGAATGGAAACTGCATCCAGGCTCTTACATAGACCGTAATACAGGAAATATTATATAATTTCACTAAGATACCTGATTTTCAAAATATACGCATTTATACAAATATTTTATTTTTTAATCATTTTAGAATAACCTGTAGATGTTAGTACCAAAGAGTTCTTTCATAAAAAGTATTACTACCTGCCCTAAAGACACAGTTTAGCTATTTCTCAGCTTATAGTTCCCTAAATGTCAGCTAAAGAGTCTCTGAAAAAGTAGGTCTCTAAATACGAGATTTGCAACACACTCTCCATTATCAAGCACCAAGTCTTATCACCTTGAGACACATAGCATGCCTCTTCACTATGGAAAAGAAATCATAGAAAGCAGTTGCTATGCCTGTCGGCCAGCAGCAGAACCTTCCAGCATCTCATGGTTTATCAGGATGTGAGGCTCAAATAGAGGCACATTTATTCTTTCAGTTATAAAACCAGTTCAGCATTCATATTCTGGAACAGTATGTAGCCAGTAAAAAGTATCAAATAGATCATCAAAATGGAAAAAACTAGTAGAGAACAGAGCATTCATTGCTGTTTAACATAAAAAGGAAGGAGCTACATATACCTATTTCTAGATACAACTGTATATGCACAGAACATTTCTGGAAGAATTTATAGCACTTAGTGATGGTGTCTAGGTTGAGAGGGGGACTTCTTTCTCACTATATTGTGCATCTTAAGGAACTACAATAAGTAACACCCCTCTGCCCCTCCCTAGTTCTGAACTAATTTAGAAATAAGACCAATAAGCATAGAAAAGTCAATATGTCATCATTAGTCCTTATAAGGTGATATTTGAGAAAGAGGCTTAAATGTTGAGCCAGCAACCTCTCCTGATGAACTGAGCCTTGGATTTAGACAAGACTTACCTACCGGATCCCCAGCAAGGATGACCAGCACATTCCTCCCTGACCAGGCAGAGCCACAGTGACTGAGTGCCCTCTATCTGTGAGCAGACCGGCTCCAGGAGAGAGGGAGGGGAAGGGGCTGGGCCACTTGCACCTGATTTCCCCTCCAAACTCACCAATCAGATGAGTCATTGGGCGGAGAGAGGTCAAGAATGTTTTGTTCAAGGAACATTGGCAGTGGGGAAGAAACCGTTCTGCTCCCTCTTCACCCAGTGTATCTCTTTGCAGCATTTGAATTTTTATCATAATTACGTATAATGTTGCCAGTCAAAACCCAAGTATTTAAAAATTAAAGACATACATACCTCTTTAAAAAAATTCAGACAACATGATAGTGTATAAAACAGAAAGTAAAAGTAACCACTTCCTACTTCTAAAAAATGTTCAAAGATTATTACTTTTTCTAGAGAGGAAGGAGTGATGGAAAGATGAGTTGCCTAACAAATTTTCAAGAACAAATGCAAAAAACTTCTAAAACCTTGATATGACAGTGGAATCAAAACAAGAATATCAACTCACGTTCACCAGCTTTTATTACAATAAATGTAACAATTTAGGATTTCCAACATTTCTAATATTTGATTTTTATGCAATGAATTCTGGAATAACCCAATTATAATGAGGTATTGATCCAGTCAATGAAACTATAATCAAATTTTTGAACACAAAAAAAGTAATGGTAAGAGTTCATGTTTGTTAATGCTCTGCCTTTACATTTATCCTAGCTAGTTAGATGAGTTTGTGTTCTTCTAAATTATGTCTACACAAGAATGAATTCTATTGTTTTTGTTAATCTGGTATTTGCTACAAATTAAGAAGATTTAAAGCTGGGAAAGCATCTGCCCTGGGGATAAGAAGTAGCTAAATCTATTCTCAGTCCTTATATTTAGAGTCCCTTGTACTTAGTAAGCACCAAATATATATTTGTTAAATGACTTGATAACATTTTTCTGCTGCTACTCTTCCCCCAAAAGCTTTGCCAAAAGAAAATCTTGCACCAGGAGGGACCTTCTCTCCATCCTTCTCCCACCATTTCCCCATGGAGAGCAACAGAGGCTGAGACATATGGTCATAGAGTTACTAAACGGAGGTGAGGGAAAAGGCAAGTGAAGACCCCATTACTTCCTGAAACTCTTTTAGATCTTCAAGTCCATATTCCCCAAATCCAGAACATAAATGAAGTTTGCTGCCACGAACAAACTTATCTGTGAACAGCACCCCGAACATACTCCTAGTGCATAGACACAGGAATGCTAATTGATCAAACGAATGAATAAGTAATCCTAGGCTAAAACACAAAGGCACAGGGTGGCTCTGGGCCAGGATATCTCAACCTGCGACTCAAAGGCATTTTATCACGTCCTCAGAAAACACTGCCTTTTGCCATCATGGACCATGTCCCCAGGTGACACAGCACAGATGAGTAGAGGGAGGCTACAGGGCTTAACTCATTCTACCCGCCCAAGCAAAGCAGCAGCTGGTGAAAAGAAAACGCTGGGCCTTCCTCTCAGCATCTGAAGATCCTGAGAGGGAAGGCACAATGATTCTAAAGGCCCAACAGCAGCAAAGATGACCATCAAACCAGATGGGCCCGTATGCCTCTGATGTGACATTAACATCCTACTGGGCTGGAAATCATTCAAAGAAGCAAACAGGTCCGTGTGGGTTTGCTGAGATCACATTCCCTTTGTAACCGACTCATTTCACTATTGCAGTCTGCAAAGGGCAGACACTTCAGTGGGAGTTTAGTCAGACAAGAAGAAACACCCGCCCAGCACCGACTTACGCTCTGGCTTGGAAGATTCCAGCACAGGTTTGAATTAGTAAGAGCCCATGACGACATCACAAGGTCTACATGTGGAAACATGCCATGTGTAAATTTCTATTCTTTCCCCCTCCATCTCTCTTTACAGATCACTCCCCTAAGTTACCATCCCACGGTCTCACTCATTCAAAAGCCTTAAAAATACGATGAGGACATAAGGAATTCCCTGCGTGGTCATTTCCACTGGAGACTGAAGCCTGAGGAGAATGAGGCAGGAACTGCCCAGACCCCCGGCCCAAATCCGGGCGCTACAGCGTCGTTACCTCAGAAACACCTTCTAGCTGCCGGAGCCACATTCCTTGATTCGCGGGTCAGACGGGCAGAAGGACGATCCTCCCTCGTGTAGACAGAGTGACATGTCTCCACAGTAGTGCCAAAAACCAGGCGAGAAACAGACCTTCAACTCCCTCCTGCTGTCGGCTACTACATTTCACTACATTCACTTTTGTTTTAAAGCTTTTTTAAATGGAACTGTTCATAGATTCATATACAGCGAGAACAGAATGAACCTTATTCACCCATTTCAACAATTACCAACACTGTGCTATTGAGATTCCATCTTTACACCCAAACTCTTCCTGCTTCAGTGTGTTTAAAGTAAATCTTAGACACCATACCATTTTTCCAGTAAATACCTACACACACATCTTTAATAGATAAGGACATTTTAAAACATGATCACCCTGACTGGGTGGCTCAGCTGTTTGGAGTGTTGTGTGTTCGATTCCCGGTCAGGGCACATACCAAGGTTGTGGGTTTGATCCCCGGTTGGGGCATGTGCAGGAGGCAGCCAATCGATGTTTCTCTCTCACATCAATGGATGTTCCTCTCACCTGGGCCAAACACCAGCCTATGAACCTGGCTGCTGCCTCCAGTCCTGTCCCCGCCAGGGCAGTCCTCCTGAAGGCAAACAGATCATTGCACATTTCTGCTCCAATCCTTATCACAGTTCCCCCAGAGCTTTCAGGGAAAACACACATGAAAATAAAAAAAATAAAAAACCTCAAGTCCGCATCAAGAGACGTGACATTTTTTGCTCTACAGCAGGGGTGGGGAAGCTTTTTTCTGCCAAGAGCCATTTGGATATTTAGAACATCATTCGAGGAACATCCAAAATTATCAACTTAAAAATTAGCCTGCTATATTTGGTCTAACATTTAATTAACTCACCCCTAATGCCTTGGCAGGGCCAAAAGACACTGAGGGCCTTATATGACCTGTGGGCCAGACGTTCCCCACCCCTGCTTTACAGCCTCACCTCTGAATACCTTCTTTCTACTTCAATCATACAAACAATTGTTCTTCGGATACATTTCCAAGTACTTGCCCATGCTGGTCCCCCCACTTGAGGTAAGCTTCTTCCCTTTGGCGAAGGAAGGCTGCCACACGTCCTGCACAGGATGATCCCCCCGCCCCCCGCCACACACACACTCTGCTCTCCTCTACTGCGCACATGTCATCCTAGTATTGATCCTGATGTTCGACTGCTGTTTCCTGAACAAGTCCTCCCCAAAGCTGTGGGATCTCTACCCGAGTCACCCAGGCTCAAGTCCGTACTGTTGACTTTCATTCTTGTCTGGAGTTACTTACAGAATAAGACCAGTCTTATCTCTGCAGCCCCAGCGCAGTCCTGGAACTTGGACATGAAAAGTAGGTGGCACCAAATGAGTAACTGTCTCTGTGAACCGCCACCCTCCAGGATCCTGCATGACGCATACCCCACTCACTCACCTTTCTCCTCCTCCACCCGAGCTTCTGAATTTACGCAAGCCTCCCCTGACCTCAAAAACCGCCTCACATCCAAGCTATGAAAATCTCTGCCCTTTACCATAAAACTTTTTAAAAATTACCTACTTGCACTTCCTCATCATCTCTTTACTCATTTAATCTTACCCCTTAAGATTAAAACTGAGCTAAATCCAATGTCCTTTTCTAAGAGCTCATTCTCCATACCCTCTCTGCAAAATTCAGAACTGCTGACCACTTCCACCTTCTCAGTTCCTGTGGCAACACGTTCTCGTTGTCCTCCAACAGCTCTGCATCCTCCACCTGTTCCCCCAGGACATCTCTATGTTCTCTGTAATGTCCTCCTTAGCAGTCTCATCTAATCGCACGGTGTCTACATCATCTCCATGGAGAAAAGGGCCAAATACAGCTCTCTTCAGAGACAGTCTCTCCTGAGCTACCCACTCCCTCAGCCTGCGGGACACCGCAAATGCCAGTCCCAGTGGAACTTCAAACTCAAAGAGATGCCAACAAACTCGCATCCGTCTCCCCTCCTAAATGCCCCCTAGGACCATCCTATCCACACAGCCTCCAACCCTTCTTCTGTCTCCTTTCTGTGCTCTGTCTTCCATGTCCAATCGCTTAGGCCAGCATGTCAGTAGCACTTCCTCTTGCTCCCTCCTGCCTGCATCTGTGGCACAGTTCTAGTCCAGACTCCAGTTGCCTCAAGCTCAGATGTCTTTAACAACTTCTGCCCACCCATGCCTCCTCCTTCCCACCCAACTGCTGCACTTGCTGCCCTACTTACAGGGTGCCCGTCATTGGCTCCCCACAGCCTACAGCACCACCTCCCAAGTCCACAGCTTATGATCTAAGGCTCTTCACATCTGACCAATCCAGCTTTACAATCTCACTCTGACTGCTTTTCTTCATACATGCTTTACTCTAGCCTAGGAATTCTCAAATATACCTGATCATACAACTTACCTAAATCATTTGTTAAAAATTCAGACTTCCAGATCCTACCCAAGACCTACTTGGGCAAAATCTTCCAAGTATCTTTGGGACAAGCTCAAGGCCAAAAAGGAAGAAGCTCTTGGGAGTAGGTGTGTGGAAGCGAGGGGAAGGAAGGGGGGAGGTGGGGGGGAGAGAACTAAATCAGCCTAAATTTAGCTGATTTAATTCTCTAAATTAATTTGTCTCCCACAGTACTGATAGCTAACCCTGAAATCAAATCGTGGTGGTGGGGGGATAAAAAGAAAAGTCCCCACTATCATCAGAAACCTGTACTGAGTCTTCTAGCCACTCAAGTATGCTTCTCTCCTTTAATCACCAAATTTCCTCAAAATTCGTCTATAACCTTTTTATATACATACACACCTACAAACAGGAAGAATATGCCTTTCTTGTCCTTGTCAAAAGACAATTCCCTAATCTAGCTGACAATGAAATAAAAATCTATTTAGAATCTGGGACTAAAGATCTCAAATCAATAGGTATTATTTTCTCAAGAAAAATAACTGAAGCAGAAACCTTAATAGTCACAGTATATGTCTATTGCACTGAGTTTTAAGCAGTAATGGCAGTATCTATTTAATTGTTAAATATGTGGTTATAGTGTTCAGGTTTATGTAGTTTTATATTTTCACACCATACACAAAAATATATTTTTTAATCTAACTATCACAGCATGTTTTAAATTAGATTGGTTAATATTTTTGGAATATAAAATTGATTCACATTTATTATAGACAATTTAGGAGATAAAGAAGATAACAAAGACAAAATTAGAATCCATCTGCAGCAAAGCATGGCAGTTACCATCAAAGGGCTTTTGCATGAGACAGATCTGACATTCCAACTTGACCACACACTGGACATCATTACTTAGCCTAAGCCTTGGGTTCTTCACCTGTAAAACTGATAATGCCTACCTGTTGAGGTTATTATGAGGGCAAATGATATAATGTGTGAAACATTTAGTCCAGTGCCCAAAACTTAGAAAGTGTCTAAAAATGCTGGTTTGCATTGAATTTTACTCTGGAAAAAAAACAAAAATTGGGTATGTCTTCAGGTTTAAGGACTCTCAGAAAATGAATCATTGGACTACATCCAAATACATGGGATTTAAAATCCTAACTGCAGACATCTATTTTCTTAGAAATATATGGCCTCATATAGCTATTTTTGGATATTTGATGTCATCATTATGAACACGGATAATACATGAATAAATGAAGATGGCATTGGGCTACAATTTTTCTCCAAGGTCTCCATACAGGAAGAAGGATGTGGCACTGAGGTTATAATGAGATTTAAATTATTAATGATATAATGTCTGAGTTAAAGAAAAACTTCCTTATGAGACATTTTTCATATTTACTCCCTGAACAATTATACTTCCATAGGTCATAAAAATACAAGTGAGCGTAGAAAAAAAAATGCAACAGATATAACTGTACCCAAAAGTACAGGGCAGAGAGAAAAAGAAGCTATTATTTTACTATTCTAGGATCCTTTCTTCTTACCACATGCTACTACACGTCCTTGTCCTACTAAACTTTATTTTCTAACACCAGCCTGGTTAAAGTTGACAGTACCACCAAGTAAACCATTTTCTCCAGCATTACAAAAGTGTCCAGGCAATACACTGCAGTCAGAGAGGGCTTCTTTGAAAATGCCACAGTTCTACTGCATCACTGCTGACAACTTCTCTTTAGCGACTCAAAACCCCTTCCACACCACATTTATCTGAAATGTAAGTACCCCTTCTGAAAAGGTACACCAGTGACTGTACTTCCTTATGTGTCCATTTCACCTTTTCACTAAATCTTAAGGCATTTTCAGGTCTTTTTCACCGAGAAAGCCTCATCATGTAGGTTCCACAGAACAGATACGAGTCCTGCTTGTTCATCCCTTAATCCCAGAGCCTGGTACACTGACTAGCACATTCCAGGTATTCAACCAAGATCAGTGGAATGAATGAATGCATACAATCATTACATGCTTGAATGTATAGCAGTATGTGCCAGGATGCTGCTTTGGGGCATCTAATTGAATCACTGTCTATAAAGGTATGAAATTCAGTATTTATGTAAAGTGTTTCCTTGCTTGCTTTTCATTTTACAAACATGTCTCCAGTATCTACAAGAGCTGTGCAAATGGGTATTACAGATAGAATCTATCTGAAAAATAGAGTCTTTTAGAAGCTAAATGACTTACTAGATGCCTCACAGAAAGATAACACTAACCCTTTCTCAGAATTCATATAAGATAAATAAAAGGATTGTATAAAACAGTAGTAAGTGATCACTAGATTTGACTCTGCTTTCGTCAAACACCCCAAACTAGAATAGTGCTAGCATACTGTAAGCACCTAATAAGTACTTGACTTTTTGTTTTATCAAGTGTACATATTTTAATAATAAAAATAAAGTTTGGTTGCAAAGGAAGGAGGAAGTGAGAAAGGATAATTGTAAGTGCCCATTTTCTCATTCATTATCTACACAATCATTTTATAGTAATACTAGAGGCCTGGTGCATGAAAATTCATGCACTGGACGGGGGGTCCCTCAGCCTGGCCTGCTCCCTCTCACAGTCCGGGATCCCTCAGGGGCAGGAGGCGAACTGGCGATCAGGGGAAGGCGACGCCCCCATCACACCTTTGCTGCTGCTGCTGCCATTGCCAGCAGCGCAAGCCTCGGCCAGCCCTGGTTACCTGAGCCTTGGGCCGGCCCTGGGAGGCTGGGCAGACGACATCCAAGGCTTGCCTGCGCCTCGGGCTGGCCCTGGGCAGCTGGGGTGCTGAGAGGACTGGGGGACTCCGGAGGCAGGTGCACGGAGCGGCCGGACCCACCTGGGGGCGGGCCTGGCCGTGCCGCATGCCTGCTGCCCCGGCGGGGCTGAGGGAACTGGGCGCCGCCATCTTGTGGCTATGGGCTCTGCCATCTTTTGAGGGCGTGGCAGCAATTAGCATATTCTCTCCTTATTGGCTGTGTGTGCCACCATTTTTGAGGGCCAGGCAATCAATTAGCATGTTCCCTACTTATTGGCTGTGGGCGCCGCCATCTTTTGCAATGGCATGAGGGTCAATTAGCATATTCCCTCTTTATTAGATAGGATGTTTCACTCACCCTTATAGGAAGACTAGAAATTCATTTCAATCACAAGGTGATTTTGATACTTTACCTATTGTACTCACCACTTCCCAGCCAGCTTATTAGGGTAACTAGAGAGAGGCTGTACTGTGTCCCAGATGCTGAGTGTGATTAGTTAATATACCTTATTCTCCTCAACGAGATATTGTCAAAGGCATGCCCTCAGGTACAGTTCCTGTGACCGTGGGCCCAGTAAGTATCAGGGACACCCTATTCATCGGGGAGTATCTGTCCTGCCTCCCCCATACCTCCTCCTGGAATCTTTGTCTCCACCGTTATCTCCTCCTGCTCTCCTTTCTGCTGGGCGCAGCTCACTGGTGCCACTCCACTGCCAACCCCAGGAGCACTTTTCCTCTTTTTCCTTCCTTGTCTCCTTCTCCTATTATTTACTTTTACTCCAAAAGTGACCGTACAGGTGGTGTTTGCCAACAGAATCACAGGATCTCCCACCCCACATGCTCGTCCTGCAATGTGCCGTTGACACTCATCGTAGAGTCTATGTAAGCCTGTAACCGCAGAAGAGGGGATGCCATGTGCCTTCCAGAGGCCATAAAGGCCACAGAGTTTCTGCCTGGTCCACTTGGGAAGCTCGCTCAAGGAGCCAATCGCTATGCCGTGAGGAAGAGAAACCACATGGCAAGACCAGTTGATGTCCCAGACAAGAGCCATCTTCGGTTGCCTCCAGCCATGTCAGTGGGCTAGCCTCAAATGAAGCCACAAGTCACTCATGGTTGCAACTTCATGAGACAGCTCAAGCAAAATGCACTTAGCTGAGCCCAGTTACACTCCAGAACCAGGAGAGAAAATAATAAATGACTACTGCTGAGGGAAACCATTAAGTTTCGGGATTGATTATTACCAATAGATAATAATCAATATGGCCTAATACATCAGAGTGTGCCTTAACAACTACAGAGTGAAAATACAAATCCAAACAAAGTGGAGCTATTATTATGAAGAGTTCATCTCTTCATTAACTTTGTATTGATTAATGTTTATTACTTGGTGGCTACTTTCATTCTCCAAAGAGAGGTCCTATTACTTTATTCGCCAACTACTTCGAAAGAGAAAGCTATTCTGGAAACCTGAGAATTCCTGAAATCTCATTTTCAGAAAGCTTCCATTTTACTATAATATGTGTCAAACCCTCAGCTATACCCTTTAAGGCACGAAGCTTTATACCAAGTTAACCATATACATACTTCAGGTTGTTGACAATTTATGTGTTTTCCTTAAAACCAATCTATAGCAAACTAATATAATTCAAATGATCTACAGCCTTGCCAGTTTCACTGGATTGAGAATACCAGGATGATAATAACCTTTATAATTTCTTCATGTCACAATGAATTACATTGCCCAGATGCAGGGGCCAAAGGAAGTGGTATTTTCAAATACCATAACATAAACATACAAAAAAATTGTAACAGGAAACCTAAATTTCACTTCACACCAACACTACAAATTCAAAAGTTATGCTGAATTTGCTTCTGAGAAAACTCGAGAGATGTGGGTCCCATTGCTTTTGATTGCCCTACCCATTGCAAGTAGAAAAGTTTTAAAAGTTAAATAGCCAAAGACAGGCTGTGTGGGAAAAAAGGGAAAAAGCAAAGTGCCTGGGTAATTCTTAGACGGGCAAATCAGTCTCTGGAAGGTCAATAGCAGCCAGGGCCATGAATCAATTTTTCAAACAGTTTACCATGGCTAATTGGAAATTTTGCTGACTTTGTCAAGGTTTCTATTGCATCCAAAATTGAGAAACCTGAAAATCTTTACAGCAGGAAAGTGCAAGACCAAACGAAGGCCAACTGAAGTCTAAACAACTGACGACCCACGTTGGAAGGGAAAGCAAGCGAATGCTGACCTTGGCAGCTGCCCTCCTGCAGGGAAGGGCGTGCTGATTCAAGTCTGCGGGAGAACTAGGTCTAGCTTAGGCCAACGGAGCCACCTGATCAGGGAAAGATATTTCACAGCCCCTGGGAGCCCTCCCAGCAGTGACTTCCTAGGATCATGAATTTATACTGTTTAAACATCTCTTCTCTAGGTGAATTTTCTCTTTGGCCTCAATATCAGGAATGGACTTCTTAGTCAGAGGTTTGCGTCCTAATCGTAATGGTAATGTGGCTACAACCCCATCACGCTGGCTCCGTTTCATCATTTGTTTAAAACAACACACACAGAAAATCCTACATTTATTGAGCATTTATGTAGTATACTGCTGACTACACTATTGCCATGTGCTATCTTCTTTAAATAAATACAGCTTTCTTGAGATATAATTCACCTACCATACAATTCATCTATTTAAGTATACAATAGTTTTTAGGACATTCACATAACTGTGCAACCATCTCTATAATCAATTTTAGAAAAAATTTTATCAATCCCCCCCAAAAAAAGAAACCCCCTGCCCATTAGCAATTGCTCCCCATTTCCCCTAGCCTCAGGCCCTAGGCAAAACAAACCTACTTTCTGTCTCTATGGATTTGTCCATTATGGACATTTTACATAGAATCAAGAAATACAGCAACCCTTTTTCCATTCATGTCTATGAGATTATGCCATGCTACTTTGTATGAAAGAAAGAGAATCTCACTTTGCATTTCCCTCTAACTAACTACTCCTGGGCTTTCTTTTACTTTCTTATCCATTATCTTATTTAATCTTCATGACAACCTTATGAGGTAAGAGCCAATCCTTATGCTATTGGTAAACAAGGAAACTGTGGCCTGGAGAGGGTAAGCAACCGACTCAAGGTCAGAGTCCCCTGCACAGGCCCCTCTAATGCACTGCACAACTACAAAGCCCCACTCGGTCCTAAGAAGGTTGAACAGGACAGCCCCTCGAGGCCCTCCCAGCGGTGACTTCCTGCGATCATGAATGTATACTGTTTACACATCTCTTCTCTAGGTGAATCTTCTCTTTGGCCCCAATATCAGGAATGGACTTCTTAGTCAGAGGTCTGTGTCCTAATCGTAATGGTAATGGGGCTACAACCCCATCACGCTGGCTCAGAACCGAATCGGAGGTTTACCTCAAGCAAGTACAAAGGACTTCATATTGTGGTTAGACCATAGAAAATTGCCCATATTCAGCCTTTTGGGAACTGTAAAAATAGCAATTTCGTGTTTCATGTGTATTTTGTGAATTAACTTTACTCCTGGGCTTTCTTTGATTTTCTTATCCTTATTTTCCCTTTACCTCCCTTTTGTCATCTACCAAATAAATTTTATCCAGCTGGGTGTTTTTTTCCTTTTAAATATGTTTTTATTGGTTTTAGAGAGAGAGGAAGGGAGAGGGAGAGAGAGAAAAACATCGATCAGCTGCCTCCTGCTCGCCCCCAATTGAGGACTGCGCTTGCAACCCAGGTATGTGCCCTGACGGGGAATGGAACCAGCGACTTCTAGGTGCATGGGATGATGCCCAACCAACTGAGCCACACTGGCCGGGGCCCAGCCCATTGTTTGCATCTTTGTAAACCATCTCAAACCTTCTCTGATAAACTAGAGTAGGAGTAAAGAAATAAACACATCAAAATGTTTTTAAGTGGGTTTCAAAATAGCCCGCAGGATAGGCCCTTTCATTAGAGTACATATTTTCCTGAGCAAACTGTTCTCCAAGAAAGAAAAACATTGCTCTTCTCTGTACCTTGGCAGGAGGAAACTGGCTTTTATAACAATCTAAATTAGATACGCTTTCCAGCATCATCTGGGGGAGGAGAGAGGCAGGTAGTCACCACACAGCAGGGTAAAAGGAAGTAAGCAATGATGCATTTGTACACTCGGGAATACATGCAAAGTTTTTCTCAGAGTATCTCTGAGATTTTTTTCCCCTTTTATTTATGTAATAAAATTTCTCAATACTTTTTGATTACTATTAGAACTTGACTATTAGAATTTGACAGCTGCCTAGGGAAAAAAATACTTCTGTTAAACTCTCTTCTCTCATAAGTATTTACTTAGACCCCACAATGTGTAGCCAAGCTCTTTCATGTCGAAGATTTTGCCTTAGCTAAGGAGACACTGCACTAGTGTCAATGGTGGCACTGACTCAGAGAGAAAACAGGACTAGTAAACCACAAATGTCAATCCCTTCAGCACTGACTAAAATACACTAAGGTTTGTGCGTATAGAAATAACTACGTTGTCATTAAAAATTATACAGAATCACACCAGTTGACATGGGGAAAGATTGAATTCTTTTACTGCAGAAAAGCAAGGTACCTAACAGTTGTAATAGGGTGAGCTCATGGGTAAAACTGTACACAATTCTCTGAATGTGTGTGTGTATGTGTGTGTGTGTGTGTGTGTGTGTGTGTGTGTGTATTCATAAAGAGATAACTGGTAGAACATGTAACAAAATGTCAAGGGTAGTTATTTCTGGAAGGTGATATTTCTAGGAGTTTTGTATCACTTTTTTCCTCATAAAAAGCATGTTGTTGTTTTTTAACCAAAACAATAAATCCATTTTCCTCAGCAGATTAAGAAAGAATCCCACAATGTGAAAAGCATTGTCCTGGGCATGAAGAAGGAATTCAAAATGAGATAAAGAAAGCAAAGAGCTCTCAAACAGCTGATAATCATGCTTGAATTAGCCAAAGAAACAAATAAGTTGTAAGTAGTGTAAGATGGAGTTTCAACATTGTGTGCATAGACCACAAAAATTCAGAAGAGAAAAGCAACATAAACTGTGAATATGTGAGCCCATAAGAAAGAGGAATTTCCTGTGTTTGGGAAGGAACTGTGAAGATGTAGAATAAATAATAAGAAGTAATGCTTTCAGAAATTGTGAAAATGTATATATTTCCCAGGGCCACTAATTAGGGCTCCTAATTAGCTTAGCTAAAGCGTGGCATTCTGACTGAAGAGCAGTGGAAAATGACGGTTCGAAAACCATGATGTTCTGGAAGACAACTGGCCAATATCTACCAAAATTACATCACATATATCCACTGACCCTGCATTTCTAGTTGGAATATTTATCCTACAGAAAAACTTAAATGCATGCAGAATGACATGTTTACAAAAATAATTATGGAAGCAATGCTTGTGACTACAAAAGTCTGGAAACACCCAGAGCCCAACAGTAGAGAACTGGTTAAATAAATGAAAATATGTCTTACACTAGAATGTTAGGTAGTGATAATAAATAAGAATGAGCCTGGCTGGCATAGCTTAGTGGTTGAGCATCGACCTGTGAACCAGGAGGTCACGGTTCAATTCCCAGTCAGGGCACATGCCTGGGTTGCGGGCTTGATCCCCAGCGTGGGGCATGCAGGAGGCAGCCAATCAATGATTCTCTCTCATCACTGATGTTTCTATCTCTCTCTCCCTCTCCCTTTCTCTCTGAAATCAATAAATAAAAAAGTATATTAAGAAAAAAAGAATGAGGTAAGTTGTATACAGATGTGTAAATATATTCAGTGTAAAAAGGCAAGGCAAAGAACTGTATAATATGTTGCCTTTTGGGGTTAAAATGAGTAAAACTATTTTGGGCAGACAAATATGAAAAACCATTTCACAAAGGCGAGTTGGGCAGAAGTAGGCAGGCCAGATTTTCAAAGTGCTTCTTCATTATAAGCTCTAGTTACTGCCAGAAAATTCGTTAACGTGAGAATGAAAGGGAACTCCATCCAGCCTACTCATGCCGATGAACTTCCCAGCTTCACCGTGATCTTTCCAGCCTGGTTTCCACTGGAAACAAAGCAAGGCCTCTGCTCCATTCGGTACAACATTCCTCACGGATTCTGCAAACTGCAAACCAGCTCGGGCCCATGCAGGTGACTTGAAGTCATTCTGTACAACAACCAAGTCAGCACCTCAGGCTCGGAACTCCCTCATTTCAGTGGGCATACTTCAGAAAATCCCCACAGTGAGATGTGACTAACTGGCATACAAATAAAGGGTCTTGGAAAGGGAGTCTGAGCTTGTAAATCAATTTCAAGTGCAAGCTCGGACCTACAAACTGCAGCTATAACACTTGAAAAATTAAAGGGGAAATCTATATATACACATATATAAAACCCTAATATGCAATCAGACCGAATGGCGGAACAACTGAACAACTGGTCACTATGACGTGCGCTGACCACCAGGGGGCGCACAAGGAACATGGCAGGCATTGGCCACGCTGGGATGGTGGAGCAGGTGAGTGGGGATGCCGGACCAAGACAGGGCACCGGTTGCTGTCATCAGGGCAAGCCTCTGGTGGTTACTGAAAATTCTTTGCTGCCATGCACTGCGGTCCTGCTGGGCGCTCGCACCTGCTGCCAGCACCAGCTCTGCCACTCACACCTGCTGCCGGCCCCCAGCGCCCGTGCCAATCGCTCGGCACCGTCAGCAGGTGCAAGTGGTGGCTGCTGGCCCCGATTGCCCCTGAGGGCTTCTCCACCTCCCCCTGCTCCTGAGGGATGATGCTGCTGGGCTGGCCCCAGTCATTCCGTGCCATCAGTGGGTACCAGCGGGGGCACCATCAGCGCTTGGGAGCAGCAGTGGGAGAGGGGCTGCTGGCAGACAGGGGACCGGGGGCCACGGCGGGAGGTGCCAGGCGGGGGCGCGGAGGATGGGCCGAGACCCACCCCTGTGCCCACAGCAGCCTCATGGCCCACAGTTCCTTTCAAGGTGCATGAATTTGTGCACTGGGCCCCTAGTTTTAAATAAGCAAACACCATTTCTTAGAGGGGTTTATATCTGCAGGAAATACCAAATCATGTCTTTTAAAGGATGCATGAAGCAGTACACATTTAATTGAGATTTTTTTTTTTAAGCCAGGGTTTGCAGGATTCATAACCAAAAGGGCAAGCAAGACCTTGTGTGAAGGATGACTCCAATTCTGGGCGAAATGAAATTGGCTGTGTCGTTTGGATGAACTATATTTATTCTAGAACCTCACTTTAGCACTGAAATTTAAGATAAGAATAATGTCTTCCTTTAAAGAGCAATGAGGGTTTTGTTCAAGGCAGTCTTGCCTTGCAGTCCCAGTGTATGGATTTTAAGGATCACAATATACCAAGATTCTGATATATTTCTAAAGTAACAATACTCAGTTGGAGACAAGATGGCATAATGCTTTAAAACACTGGCTTTAGAAATGTTACAGTTATTACCTCCTCCTCAATTTATCTTTGGACTACATATATGTCAGAACTAAAATCTGAAAGAATAGATTATATTCCAGATGAAGCTAAACTTAAACTGTAATCCAGGATTATGTGGAATACACAGTAATATAAAACGCACTCAAAAATAATCCAGGAATCATTTGGATGATCTGCTATTTTTACAACAGATGCGTCACCTGGAGAATGGCAGTTATTTCACATGAAATGGCTTTAACTTAAAAAAAATTATCGTTAGTTATTTTACTATAATCGTCTATTTAGCATTCACGACACGGCTTACAAAATACTTTGAACGTAACCATTAGTTAACTTCATGGCTATTAAATTGAAAATCAGGGGGTGACTGCGATTTTATCCTCAGGCTTTATTCTCAAATATTGCAACCTTTGCTTTTTTTGGATTGTAATTCTCAGATGAATAACTTCACAGCATGATGAATTGGTTTTTTAAAAGTCCTTAGGCCTTGAACTTGGGGGGCTCTTCTGCAGCACAGCCTGCTACAGGGCAACCGTTGGGGAACCTGGAGCGTTCCCGGTGATGTCTCCCCTCGCTTACCATGCCCTGCTGGAAAGAAGGAGGCCCCTGCCCCGGAAGACATTAGACCAACTACACTGATTGCCAGGCGAGCGCCACCCCTGTGCGTCCGCCTCTGCAAAGCCTCAGGTGAGGAATTAGCTGGAGCATTTCTGCTTAGCAGGGAGCTGCCATCAAATACCGGAAATCTTGGCTCACTGACTCGCTACTTGACCTTCAAAAACACCACTTCATATCTGTGTACCTACATTCAGCTTTGGAACATACAAACTGCCCGGTGTAATATCTGGTTTTTTGTTTGCCCTGAGAAGTAAATTAAAATTGAGAAGTAAAATAAAAATACATGTAAATAAAAATCAAACTGTGGGACATTACTGGGAATTTTGCTCACTTGCACATTCTTTATAAATCCACCATCAGTGGTAACAGCTACTGTAATACTGTTCATACTGACTGTGTCCTGTGACCATACATAAAGAAACTTTTTTTTTAAACCCTCACCCGAGAATATTTTTCCCATTGCTTTTTAGAGAGCGTGGAAGGGGTGGGGGGAGAAAGAGAGAAAGAGAAACATCAATGATGAGAGAGAATCATTGATCAGCTGCCTCTTGCATGCCCCACACTGGGGATCGAGCCCGCAACCGTGACTGACCTCCTGATCCATAGGTCGATGCTCAACCACTAAGCTACACTAGCCGGCCTGCCTGCTCAGTTTTATATTTTGTTTCTTATTCATTTTTATTATTCTATCCTTTATTTGTTTTAACATTTTCTATGTAATTATTTACATAGAATATATACTATAGATAATTCCAGTATCTGAATTTCTTTAGAGGGCACCTAAATTAGTTGTTTACTTCTAATGTTTTATTTATCTTTGGAGAACAGTGTTCCTTCAAAGAATATTTGTGTTTCCTTCTGCCTAAAGCTAAGAGGCACCATCCACTTAGGGACATTTTAGCCACCTCTTTATCAGCTTAATTCAGGAGTCTCAGTCTCAATTCTGAATTGTCAGCTTTAAGAATAAATAAAACATCAATGCGAGGGCCGCACAACAGGTGAGACACAGCTCTCTTCTCTTGCTGCTGCAAAGCTGATTTAGACATTTACCCCCACATATAACACACCACTTAGAGTTCAGCTTCCAGCTTTTTCTTTTTTCTTCTGGATCTTTACATATTGTCTCTACTTTCTGTGAACCCAAAAATACAATGTAATCTATGCTGGAGGTAGGATCTAGCTACTGGGAAGCCCAACTTATTTTATTTCTCACATGTGCACAGTGAAGGAAAATAATACTCTAAAACAAGCAAAACTCATTCCAAAAATTGAGCAATTTTCACTTTATAAATTCAGAGAGAAGTTTTCAATATCTATTTAAATCCCACTTTCAAATTCTTTTGCACTTCCTAAGGCTCTTGGAAGTTTAAATGTGGCCTGCAATGTAAGAACTTGCGCTATCCTCAACCCCAACAGAAAAAAACCCTGCCCTCCTTGCCTCCAATCACTAATAAGAAATAAAAATCAAACGTTTATTGGAAGAGGAGTGAAAGACATCCAGCCCAACTTCCACATTTATTCATTCAGCCAACATCTACTAAGCCCCTATTTTGTCACAGAACATGGTAATCACTGAAGACAACCAAATAGGACAGTTCCTGCTCTTTCATGAACTTACAGCCCATTAATTCATTGTATTTCTGTCGTCTACCTTTGGCTTAAACAATATTTAAAAAATAGCACTGAACCAGGACCCAATGCAGTGATCTTGGTCTTGGTCACTGATTAAAAATCCATTCAATCTCCACAGAACTCAGTATCTGATAGGTTCAGACCAGTAGTCTTCAAGCTTTCTCAAAATCTCCTATATTCGAATTTTTAGACTTCCAGATGAGATTTTTTTTTTTTATGGTTCACAGAATTTTAATACCAGTGGATTGGTAGATTATTTCACAAACTTGGCACATGTAGGAAATGATAATATCTGTGCTGCATACTGGGATAGTCTGCTAAAGTGATTCACAGCAACTGGGCCCAGAACTCCACCATCCCAAGCCCTGCTCGCCTGCGACCCATTCACTGCCCACCGGTGCGCTCCAGCCACTGGCTGGGAAGCCCTGGTTCAGATGACAGCTAAGGTCTCTTCCAGTCCTGCAGGCGCTTCACAATTTTTAATTCCAGTCTATTTCATCTTTAGTTTTCATTATTAGAACTTCCCCTGTAACATGAGCTCAAAGCTGCTTCCTAACCCCTCTGTTCATTCTCCAAATATAAACTCTCCATCCACATTCTGGCATCCCCCTCTCTGCACAAGGGTAGGCCAAAAGCTCATGCATCCACCCTGCCTGGTTAGATTGCCACACACCTTCCTATATTATGCATCAAAGAAACCGGCATTATGAGGACTGTAAAAATGAGTGCCTATATTAATAATAATGCTAGTAAAGTCAGAGCACGCTGAAGACAGATATGCCCACTTTAATAATGAATATAAGACGAATTAAGCAATACCAAAAGAAGCCATGGTTTAAGAAGATATTGCAGTCTGCTTCACATCAAATAGCTCAGCTTGCAACTGGTGGGATGCAGACTAGACAGATCTTATATGCAACTAGGGGCCCGGTGCACGAAATTCGTGCACTGGGGGGGAGGGTGTCCGTCTCCTCAGCCCAGCCTGCCCCCTCTCACATACTGGGAGCCCTCAGGGGATGTCCTACTGACTGCTTAGGCCCGCTCCCCATAAGGAGCGGGCCTAAGCCGCAGTCTGGCCTCCCTTTGTGAGAGACAACCAGGCTGATCAGGGGAAGGCACCAGCCCCATCACCCTGCTGCTGGAGCCACTGCAAGTCACCGCAGCCACCAAGGTGTTTTCATCAACACGGACTCCAGTCCCTTCACCAAGAAAAATGACAACTTTCTTTAGGCATTTTCAAGATGTGTCTTTCATAGAATATGACATTTCTTTCTTTTTTTTTTTTTTTTATCCTCACCTGAGTATATGTTTCCATTGACTTTTAGAGAATGTGAAAGAGAAAGGGAAAGACAGAGAGAAACATCAAAGTGAGAAGAATACTTAGATTGCTTGCCTCCTTCATGAGCCCAGCCAGGGAGGAGCCTGCAACTTAGGTACATGCCCTTGATCAGAATCTAACCTGGACTCTGCGGTTGGCAAACCTAGGCATTATCCACTGAGCCAAACTGTGTAGGGCAGGTTATGACATTTCTTAGCCCTCCAGCAGCGGACCTTCGTTTTTTGCTCCAGGAGTGTGGTGGAAAAGCCCTAGATCACCTTTTTGGATTCTTATACCCAAGTTACTAAGAATATTACCAGTGGCATACAGGGAGCTTAGCCAATGAGAGGTCAGAAAAGGTATTTCCTCTGTAGTTCACACCTATCTCCTGTGATCTCTGGCTCCGCCCCTGCCAAGGCCTAAAGCCTCCAGCCCTTGGCAGGGGACCCCCAGCTGGCTCGATCGCTAGGCTCCGCCCCTGGCCAAGGCCGAAAGCCTCTGTTTGAGGCTCAGGCCCTGGACAGGGACCCCCAGCTGGTGCAATCGCCCGGCTCCACCCATGGTCAAGGCCGAAAGCCTCTGGCAGAGGCTTGGGCTTTGGGCAGGGACCCCCAGCTGGCTCCGATCACCCGCAGGGGACCCCAGCTGGCTCTATCGCCCGGCTCCACCCCCAGCCAAGGCTGCAAGCCTCTGGCTGAGGCTCGGGCCCTGGGCAGGGACCCCCCAGCTGGCTCTGATCGCCTGCAGGGGGCCCCAGCTGGCTCTAATCACCTGTGGGGGACCCCCGCTAGCTCCGATCTTCCCCTCTGATCTTCGGCTCCAATATCCCAGTTCCAACAACCGCCACTCTCCGAGGCTGCAGCCATCTTGGTTAGGTGCATTTGCATATTCGCTTTCTGATTGGCTGGTGGGCGTGGCTTGTGAGTGTAGCGGAGTGATGATTTGCATATTACTGTTTTATTAGATAGGATAACCAGGAGTGGCTGCTCCGGGGAGTTCAGAGTGTGAATGACAGAGAGGTGGGAACAGCATTGCCCAAAGGCCAGCAGGCAAAGGGAGAAAAGCAGGAGATGAAATATAGGCATTTAATTATGTCTGTATAATTATAAAGCAGAATTATTAAATGTGTTTTGTACAGTGAGCTTGGCGATATGGTTCCCTTCCAAACCTGCAGACACACCAGAAGGCCTGTCTCGGCCATTTGCACCACTATTACTTGAACTGCTTATTGAAAATGCAGGGTCCTGGGTCATGGCCCTAGACCCGCTGAAGGTGAATCCTGGTTAAAGGGGCCTGGGTATCTGCCCAGTAAGTTTCAGAACAAGTAGGCATTAAGCTTTTGTAAGGAAAATGGACAGGAGAATCTCTCTCAACGTAGTAACAGAGATGCAGGAGGCAGCCCATAGAAATAACATCATATTACAGAAAAAGTCAGTGGGAGGGACTGATTTAGAGGTCATTTCTTTTAGAAAACTTTTACTTTGGTCTAACAGATAAGTTCACTGTAATTGCTAATAAAAATACTCTAAAATAGGAAGTCTTTCTAATTATAACTTAAACATTCATAAATAAATGAAGAACTCAGAAATCTTGCAATTGAAACAAAAATGAACACTAGATTTCTACATAAACTTCAGTAATGTGAAGTCCTTAAGGAAACTAGCAAGGCTGTATGTATTGGCAGAAGAGGGAAAACAAACAGTTCTGTTTGAAGAACCAGGATTAACTGCTGGGGCTCTACAGAGACAGGAAGAAAGAGGGAACGAATGGGATAAAAATTCACTAACCTTAGACACTAATTTCCTTAAGGAAATAAAAGACAATCCTCCCGTGACATTTAAACACTTCCTTACGCTCTGGGCATAACACACAACCTCTTCCTCGCAAAACATTTCCTGATGCAAGAGGGAAGAGAGAGGGCTAACGCACCCATGGGATCCTGTTATGTTCCAGATGCTGCATAAGCCTTTGGTATAAACTGTCATGTTTAAACTTCACAAAAACCCTCGGAGGTTGGGAAGGTGAATAAATCAGGCTCGGAGAAGCAGAGTGACTCACCCAAGGTTCATTGCCGGCCAAGGGGCAGTGGGGATGTAATCTCAAGGTTATACTTTTCAAAAATGTCCTGTGCAATGATTCAGAAAAATGGGGTTCCAACTCTAAAAGCTATAAATGTTACGATCGTAGGGGATCTGAACCAGGACACTAGTATATGACAAAAGCAAGTAAAAAAGGAACAGCTCATTATCCAAACTGGGTGGCGCTGTCCTGTGACTGCAGACGCTGGCGTGACCAGCACCCGGTGCAGCACAAATAAATGGCTCACATCGAACCTCCATAATGAGCCCTCTCAAGCCAGAAACCCAGGGGTGATGAAATGGTTTGATCGGTACCCTCAGGCTGGCAGCTGGCGTATCATTTGTTTGTTCTGGACAGGAGAGATTGCAGTGACAGAATAGTGAGCAAAAACACCTCTTCACAGTGCACACTCAGCCCCATCCCCGTGAAACACAATCCCTTAGCCAACAACAGGCTGCAGAACAGCAGGCCTCCCATCCTTCTCACCACCAATGGCTCTCTAACTACCTTTAGTGGCCCAAAGAGTTCAGGACCCCAAGTTGGGACCTCCATAATAGGCTATCAGCTTTAATACATGATATATTCTTAGCTCTTCCAAAGTTACTGAATGTTTTCTACAAAATAGCTACTTGCATATCTAAGGGGGGAAATGAAATAAAACAAATGTGCAGGAATGACATTTTAATACCAAAAATAAAGAATATTAAAGACCATATGCTAGGCACTGAATGTGTGTGTGTGTGTGTGTGTGTGTGTGTGTGTGTGTGTGTAAGTAACATATTATTCTACAGGTAAAAGACCCAAGAACCAGGCTGGGATTTGAATACATCGCCTCTCATTTTAAACAATAAGCTAATATGTATCAATAATTATAAGGCATATGTACTCTTTGACTAAGCAATTTCATTGCTAGGAACATATCCTAACAAAATAAGTAACATAAAAGTGATATTGCATGCACAATGACGTTCATCCCAGTGTGATTAACAATTTAAAAATTGCAGACAATCTAAACATCCATCAAGAAAGAAGTGACTGACCTGGAGAAATGACTCTTTGAGCTGACACTAAGGTCTTCTGAGGATGGAGGCAGCTGACACGTCCAAGCAGAAGGGACAATAGCATGTGCAGGAGGTTTAGGGAAATGGACACGTGGAGAATGAGGGTGGAGAGTACAAGATAAGGAAGGGACTCGACTGTGCCGAACACCAAAAGGCCAATTAAGAATTTAATTTTCAACCTAGAAGATCAATGAGATGCCACTGAACAAACTGCATGTCACAGGTGAGACAAAGGGGGTTCGGCTGAAGCCCAAGGTCACCCAATAAGCGAGTGGCAGAGCCAGGGGCTGCTGGGCCTGGCAGAAGAGACCAAGCTCAGTCTTACTTCAAGCACAGACTTCTGTGGATCCCAGCTTCCTGACCAAGAGAGTTACTCCTGGGCCTTTTCCACCTCTTTCCAGGCTTGGTTTCTCACCTTCCAGGTCCTTCCCCTCCCTCCTCATACTGCTCTCCACAGAGAAGAGTCCCAGAGAAAGCCCACCCCTCAGAACTTTGTCCTTAGCCCCTAAGGCCGTGGTCGGCAAACTGCGGCTTTGGCCCCTTGAGTGTGGCTCTTCCACAAAATACCACGGCCTGGCCGAGTCTATTTTGAAGAAGTGGCGTTAGAAGAAGTTTAAGTTTAAAAAATTTGGCTCTCAAAAGAAATTTCAATCGTTGTACTGTTGATATTTGGCTCTGTTGACTAATGAGTTTGCCGACCACTGCCCTAAGGGGTCCATCTGGTCTTGATAAAACAGGACCTTCCCAGTTCCTCCCCAGTTGAATTATATCAGCTAACAAACTGGTTGTATAACAACCCAAACAATATCAAATGACCTTTGGAATTTGGGTTAAATTAAGGACTACTGTTTTAATTTCTTAGCTCTATTATTGCTTTGTAAGTTGTACAAAGGCTCCTTTTCCTTTCTGTATATGAGAAAAATAGTTAAAAGTTAGTATACTCTCTTCTAAATCAGTATTAGAATTTGTGAGAATTTAATGAGAAGCTTAGAAAATCCTGTATCAAAGTGAAACCTTAACTGGGCCTCTTGGATTTTAATTTGTTTTAAAACTACTTAATTTCAAAGTAAAAGAAATTGCAAAAAAAAAAAAGTTTGGGCTTAAAAAAAGAACAATAAAGCCATACACTTCTATTATAACAATCAAATTTGTTTAACATGAAACAAGCAGAGCACCACCCCCTCCCACCCTGCACTCACACAACGATTTTTTAAGCGTGTGTACAGCGCCCTCTGCTGGTCTCACTACATGTCTTGAATGACAGCAATGTAAAAGGCTATGGAGGTGGGAAGGCAAAACGCCTGGATTCCTTCTACTGGTGTGGACTTCTTCCTTTCCTAATTATGCACAGAAGTTCCATTACTTCCTATCTCCTTCACCTTTCCTTCTTCAAAATGTCCTACTCATTGTAAATATTTACAGGATCATGATATAAAGTTCAATTTAAAGGGTTAAGTTTAAATTATTTCCCCTAAAGGGGGGGATAAATGACAGCTAATCCAAAATTAGAAAGCACTAAAAGCCAATGTAAACCTAGTTTTGAAATATATTCCTCATTTGATGTGGCTTCAGGTAACAGGAAAACTTTATGTGTGCTGGCTGAAGACAGAAATGCCAATAATGAATATGCTGAGTGGTAGGGACTAAGTTTTTGCTATTAAATACTCTAAAGGAGATAATACACAAATGTTAGATCATAAAATCTAACCATTCTACTTTATGATAAGGTGGCAGAGGTGAGTCCAACTAACTGGCTCACCCAAGACCCTTAGCAAATTAGTGATAACAAGGGATTTTAAACCTAAACTTTGAGTCCTAGATGTGAAATACAATAATACAGCACCAACGGAAAAACATCGCCACCGTTCTCCTTTACAACTAGAAGCTTTGCCCGCCCTCATGCTCTCCCAACAACGCCCATGAGAGGCTGGCATCATCACTTTGCAATCTGGCTCACCACACTTCAATTCCACACACTGCTGTTAATGGACCAAGACACTGTGCTGGGTACTGGGGACAGGGAATACTCTGACACCATTCCTGCACCCAGGGTACAGAAGGCACCCTTTGTCTGGTACAGAAGGCGAAAGTGTGAGGAAATAAACTATAGACGATGCTGAGTGCAGCCAGGGAATCATGCCCAAGGTAGAGAAGCAACACAGACAAAAGGCTAATGAACTCTCTGGGGTGCGGGGGGGGGGGGGGGCGGGGGGGAGGGAGTAGGAGAAAGCTTCACAGCAGAGATGCTAGACTTAGAAAGACACAAGTTCAGGGAGAAGTCTTCTAAACAGAGGGACCGGTACATGCACCTCCATGAAAAACGTATGTGAGAATTTCAGGAGTACACCGGTGGAAAAGTAGAACCAGTAATTCTCTGAGGATGTGTGCTAAGGGTGAGATGGCGAGTGGCCGACAAAAAGGACAGAGAGGTAGTCAGAACGTAGGTCACGGGGCCTTGGCGCCTTGAGTGGTCCTTACCCTCCAAGTGATGAGGACCTCATCCTATAAGTGCCAGGAACTTGGAGCTTATCCTGTAATTAATAAGAAGCCATGGGAGAATTTTAAAGCAGGGAGAAGACACATACTATTAGAGTTTCCATAACACCAAAAAAAATTCTTTTTTGAACTTTTTATTCTAGTTTTTCTGCAACTTTAGCCAATTTCCTTTCCATTCTTCTTGGTTTATCTACCTGTAGAAGAAAGGGTATGCTAGAGTTAGAGTGAGCTGTGAAGGTGGATAAAAGGAAACCACCTCGTGGCAGTCGGTCCTCATTCGTTATCAGCGATGCTCAGTGTGGCCAATGAGCAGCCAGGTGAGGACTTCTCTGGGCACATGTAAGCCAATTAAGTTCCGGAGAAGTCAGCTGATGCACACAAGCATTGGAAAGAGTTAGCAAACTTTCCAGAGGCAAAAAAAAAAAAAAAAAAAGAGCCACATGATGCATTTGAGCACGCAGATCCCAAAAATTTAACTGAATGTGAAATAAGGTCACTGATTTTGCCTATTCAGTTCCAGTAAAAGAAAACAATCAGTTCTCTACATACTACATTCGTACAAAGAGTATCACTCGTATCACTCACAATACTATTTACAAAATGTAGGACATTATTTTTAAATTTCCAATTGGTGTGTCTAAGACACCTCAATCTGAAAATACAAATATCCCCCCTAAATGCAGCTACCAGAACTAGCAGATCAATTTCCAGAGTGGACTCTCCTGGCTCAAAGTCAAGTGCCACCAGAAAGGGGCCACTTACCCAGAGTAAATGCATTTTTTAGTCAACTCACCGACTGAATTGACAGTCATTTATGATGCTTTTTCCACTTGCTGTTTCCTCTATCCTCTCCTGTGCCTCGTTCATCCCCAGCACAAACACCAGCCAGCCAAACTCCTTACAGCAGGCACAGTGCAAAAGGAAAAAGAAAAAAACCTACACCCTCCAAGGTTTTCACGGACTAGGAAGCAATTCCCGTCCAGAGTCCTAGAGCAAATGAACTATTCTGATAGCACCCCCTGGTGTCCAAAAGCACTTTCCTCACCAAATGAACTCTACATTCTAAGCTGACTAAAATGATGCATTTAAAGTAAAAAAAAATTAATGAACATAGCCACGGGCTTATACTAGGGGAACATCTGTCCCACTTACAGACCTAGTTAAACCAGTAACTTTAACCTCTCTGGACACCTGCTCTCTAAAATAGGAAAAAACAGCCAACTCAACCACCACAGCCCTCCTGGGAGTACCTCAATGAGATAGATTACTATGTGGCTGTTTATAAACAAGAGGATGGGGAAGAGAAACACAAAGTAATCAGAGGACACACACGGTCGGGCCTACCTGAATGCATTTCTTACATCAAATCCGTAATAAATGTGGTAGGTAGAGAGGTCAGTTCACTTTCCCTTCAGAGGTATCAAACACGTGGACTCCCTCCTTCCTGTTTCCCCGGCCCTGAGCACTGCAGCGACTACAGAACTTTCTGCAAATGGCCTGCCACCACCCAGAACCGCATTAATTTGACCACAAAATACTAGAAATTCCCCAATCCCATCCTCAAAATTGAGATTTTTGGTTTTGACATGAATTATGTAAAATATAAATGTTACATTACTTTGATTTGTAATTTACAATAAAAGTGGCAAGAGTTAAAAGTACTTAAAATCATCACCCTTCCACCTCCTGTCCAGTTAAAAACAAACAAACAAACAAACAAACAAACCCTCACTCCAGCTGACGAAGGTGCCTAACACTCATGGCTCAGTAAGAACTTAACAGACCTTTGATCCTTCTGCTCCAAATCTGAGACTTTCCACAAAGCCAAAAACTTTTGTTCAGTTTGCTTTGCACAACCTCACAGAATTAAAATCCATCATTGCCCTCTACTGGGCAGACTTGGAACAAAACTAAAATCCATTTATAAAGCATTTGAAATCACCTTAGTTCTTCTCCAGTTTCTTTTGGATGCAAAACCCACGGACACAGAAGGCTGACTGTGTATTTTTTGAAAAAAGTCCACATATATGTGGACCTGCATGATTCAAACCAGTGTTTTTCAAGGGTCAACTATCTATACATATAAAAGGCAATATGCAAAGTGTCCCCGCGGGAGTTCGACAGAGAGACCAGGAGTTCTATCGCTCGCTAGGACATGCGCTGACCACCCGGGGGTGGCGAGGAACTTAGGGAGGCTTTGGCCGGTGGCTGACAGCCAGGAAGGGAGGCCCCAGCTGGCAGCCGGAAGGAAGGCGCCGGACAGCAGCTGGATGGCCCTGATCGCCGGCCACACTTAGGGACCCTCCCGTGCACGAATTTCGTGCACCGGGCCTTTAGAATTAAATCAATGTGAATTGTAACATTCCTATCATTTATTCCTAAGCATGAAAGAGGATGAAATGAAGCCAGCAAATGGGTCCTTCCTGTGAACCCAATCTTACAGGCTGTTTTAAGAAATCCTGGGACCCACAGAGACTGTCCCATTGTTCCCATTCACAATGGTTCCAGCCAAATGTGGCAGTGATAAAACATCCCTTTCCTCCTCCTGATAATGGCTCACTATTTCTAACGTCTCGATTTCATCATTCAGAAAGTTCAAACAAAAATCCTCCAGTGATCCTACCTCCCATCAAAACACAAGCAACTGCAATAACAAGACCTGTGTAGTACATTTCCTCACCTCACCCCTTCTCGGGCCAATATGCGTTTTGGCTGAGCAGCTGGCATTTGGACATCTGTGTAGCTCCTAACCCTTTGCCCCTGCCCTGCCATCGGTGGGTTTCAGCAACAGACATTGTATACGCATATGAGTGTGAATGTGGAGACTCAAGACTCTTCTTACTCACAAACAGCCAACTTGAGACATCAGCCAACTCTGAAGCTCAGGCGCTCCCACGAAGATGCACACAGCCCTAAGCATGACTTCTACCGAATACTTTACACCCTTCCGCACCCAGCGAACCCAGCAGCTAAATGGTGTAACACCACAGGGTCGAGCTGTCAAACCCCCAAAGGCGGCCAGAGACAGGCTCCCAGAAAGCCACATGGGAGGGAGCAATGGCTACGGAGCCTTTCGTCTCACGCACAGGGGTCAGTGGAAAGTTGAAAAGAAGTTATGTAGCTGCAGTGAACTCTTTTCTCATGAGTGGTCATTAGCGTGTCCTCATGTAGAATTTACAGCGTGTCTGAGGGTCCAGGAATATCGACTCTCTCGTTACCCTCCACCACATGCCTGGGGTCAGACAGAATTTCCATTTCACAGACAGAAAATTTAGGGCAAGAGGAAATTAAACCACAATATCAGCAAAAGAACCCAGAATGGGCCAAACACTCTGCCTTCAGCAAGAAAACAAATATCCCCAATTTCTATAATTACCACACACCCAGAAATCATCTTACATTACCAAATTACCAGGGAAGCCATACTGGTCTGTTTCTATTTCTTAATATATTTCTCCCCTGATGTAAAGGAGTCCATCGGGATGAAGACAAGATCACCTACCCACAGGGAATTATGAGGCTCCCGGTGAACACTTCCCACTCTGGCCTCTGCCTCTCCCACGCCAAAGGGCAGCACAGCGGGCTCCGAGGGGCCTCCTGAGAACAGCTACCACGCTGGCCCCTCTCTTCCAAATATGACACTTATGCATGGCAAATAAGAACACACATTGGAAAATGTTTCTTAACTTGGGTGACCACAAGGGAAGAAAAGAGACCGTGTATGACGACAAATGTCAAATCAACGGGCTGCCTGACTGTCCGGGGCTAAGTCAACAGGCCCCGTCATGACGTAAACACCGGTGTGTCAATGGACTGTCTGTTTCTATTTTGAAAAATAACAAATGGAGGAGACAAAAATCAAAGGGCTCCCATGGACAAGGAGCCTCTGAGGAACGAACCTGCCCCAGGAACCCGGAGCCGGAGCGAGCAGGAGGCACCGCTGCGCACGGGCCCTGAGCAGCCCGGCGGAGGTCAACGCGGAGGAGCCGAAGAATGAGTCACACCAACTACACACAGAGAGACTCTCGTACCCACTGTTCAGCCAAATTCACCGAAACACCGTAAGCACCTAAGACAAGCCAAGACATCCTACAACAAAGGCTTTCAGTGCGCTTGGTGACTGAAAGAGTATTTCCTTCCTCGTGGCTGAGCCTGCATGAAGCTTCGCATAAGGAGCAGGCAGATGGCTGCTCACCAGCATCACCAGCCGCAGAGGGAGGGAGGCTGTCTGCTATTAACAGGAACCCGAGGAACAAGTGGATGTCAAGGACTGGGGCCGGTCAAGAGAGTGGAAAACGGAGTTTCCAACGGTCTTTCCTTGGTACACTCAGGCGCATGTTCCCGCAGCCAGCAAACAGCTTCGGGCTCTTACTGTGAACAAGACACACACTGTGATCACTGCTGACCTACCTGGTCCGCGTACCTGCCCCAAACCCACGGGCAGGGTGTGGAGTGCAGCTCACAACCAAGTGCACTCTAAAACGAGAATTGTGACAGGGAAAGGGCCAACTGAACGAAGCCAGAGAGCCAGGATAGCATTGCACCTCCTTTCTGTAAGCTGTTTGGGAACTAATTTCCATTCTCCCTTTACTCCTCAGCGTGACACTGAGATGTATGGCCATTTTCTATTTGAAGGGATAGAGGACGAAACAAGCCCCAAGGTTTAAGTCTACAATCAAAAAGCAAGGAAACAGCAGATGACATGGTTGGAAAAAATCAGACCCCCCCCCCACCACCACCACCACAAACGCTAGCGACTTCTTGTTTCAGATAAACATGCGAAACGGGATCTGGACTGCATGGCGCACTAATATGTAATAAATCACTGAAATCTATTTTTGAAAGTAAGGAAATAGGGTCACAGCCTGAGCAGTCTTCATTTCTCAAGCTGGTGGAAGAAGTGCCAAAGGAAAGTGTGGATGACGCAGTGAAAACCATAAGTGGTTCAGGGCAGCTGGAGTTTAGGTCAAACGGCTGGAATCTGAAACGGTGCCATGACTTCAAGGCTCAGGAGCTTGGCCTTTATTTGATAAGAACCTCCCCCCGCTCCCCGCCGCCCGCCCCCCCCATTTATTTGCTTAAGTTTTTGTTTAATTTTGGAAACCACTTTTGAGCAATGAAGTGACGTGATCAGAAAGTTAATCTTGCACTGGAGTCTAAGAAGGCGCAGAGAGGAGGAATGGAGGGAGAAGAGGGAGAAAGCTACTGCACTGTCTAGTTAACACCAGGAGGAAACCGCTCGGAGCCACGGTGCAGAGGGAGGTGAGGAGGGGATCCAGAGAGTGGTTCGATGGGGAAGAAGAGGAGGAAAGCGGGTCTTAAATATAAAGGTAATGCCCGTCTTCTGAGACAGGGCGACTCAGGAGGACACAGAGCACAGGAAGGCTCGGACTGGGTGGGAGGGCAGCCTTTGGAAACTGCCCCTGAGAGGCTGGCTGGCCACTAACAAGGAGCTGGAGGCGTGAGGCTAAAGCTCTACAGAGAACACCTTCTTGGGGAAGAGCCTCGGGATGAGATCAAACAAAACTTCCGGGGGACAAAAAGCAAAGTAAAAAAAAAAAAAAATGTTCTTTGGAGACACAGACTGTCCAAGCCAATGGCTTCCTAACAGCTTTTTTTCAACTCTGGCTGACACTTTAGAGATCTCATCAAAAGACCTCGTGCTCAGCTCCAACACCCAGGGAATCTCTCCCGGCCCCTCCTTCAGGCTTCGCTGTGGCGCCCTGCGACTGTGGGCACGTCCAGCTTCTACTGCCTCTAACCAAAGCGCTGACTCTGCTGTGCTGGAGAGGTGCCTCTCTGACCGAGATCTGCCCGCTGCCACCTTCCCTCAGAGACTCCCACCGGCCAACCTTGCTCAGGTCTCTGCAGTCAACGCGGCAGCCCCCTAGCCTTAGCCCAGGCTCACAGCCCAGGGCCCAGCCCACCCCACAGAGGTCTGCTGGTCCAGCAGAGACGCTCAGATGGGTCACTCCTTGAAGCCTATTCAAAATCGATTTAAAGTAATTCTACAGCATTAGCGAAATGCATTTCATACAGAACGTTTTATAACGTCAAGGTCTGGGAGTTAACATTCAAAGTTACTCATAGCTGGGCCTAGTGAGACGTCATCACTAATGCATACTTCTTTGCCTGTTTTATTTACAGATCAGGGGACTCAGCTATCACATCAGCTTTCTTAATAACTGAAAAACTAAATCTGTGCTACATACATATTTTTAATAATAAATATCTAATATAATTTTAAAACCAAACCAAACCAAAATAGAGGTTACATTTTATGAGGTTTCATACCATAATGAAATCAGTAATTACAGATAGATAAAACTCTGGTGAAACACACACATAAATACACTTACACATACATGCCATTTAAAAAATCTCAAAGCTAGTATGACAAGTTTTTCAAGTCATCGTAAGTATCATTTAGTTAACATAAGGAGGACAATAAAAGTCCCCACAGGATCTTTTATGAGGAAAAAACCTATACCCCACAGATATTCCCAATAACCATTAAAAACAAAAGTTTTGTCTTTCCTTTTGTCATTTCAAGCGGCTTTAACAAGACTGTCCCTCTTCTGTAAAACCCAAAGGAAAGACAGACATTCAAGGACGTTCTACCACTCCAGTGTTCAGAACTCATTACAGTCCCCTCCCCTCTGACCTTCTTTAAGCAAAGCTGATAAATGGAAAAATGAGATCATTTGCGTTTGCCATGGTTTCCACACCCAAACAAATGAAAGCAAGCTGAGATAACCAAAAGGCAGCGTGCAGCTCTGTGAGAAATCACTAATCACATGACCTCCAAACAGGCACATCCTGAGCCTGTGGGAAGCGCCTGCTATGGGTTTCCTGTCCTGCTGGGCTGGCGGGGCGGATGGCGCTTACCTTTTTGGCTCTTTGGGCTATGTCTGGTGTTCTCGTAAGCAGCTTCTCAATCAGGTACTCTCTGTTCTGCAAAACAGATATTCCCAACACTTTAACATCAGATACGGTACGTAGAAACTCATAGTGTTTCAAAATAGCAGATTTACTTGGGGTTTTAAGCATGTTACCTTGGCTTTCTGGAAGAATTTGCATTTTAAAAGTTCTGCTGCTGTGGGCCTGAAAGATCAATAATAAATTAGAGTTGAAACAATGACCACTCGATAAATACACTGCCTTGATGAAACAACTTAATCCTAGCATCTTTCTGGAAGACCAGTTTTAGGAATAGCAAAACCAGACACTAAATTAATCACAAGCTGGCACCAAATAAAATAGTGCCAATTTTCCAGTTCTTTCCAAGCTCCTTGTCTGCAAAACACACAAACTCCTCTGAGTTAAACATTGGGGGCACGATCCATTTTCCATCCTTCACCCTTACACTTCACTAAGTGGATGCAGTGTTTCTAAAAGGCGTCAGACTGACACATCCGTGAGCTAAATTCCTATGTTTATTGAGAAGCTGTACGAGCTGCAATAGGACCCTCAAGAAACTCCAGAGCACAGTGCTTGGAGATTCTCTGAGAGTCAGGAAAGGCAAGGGGTCCACACACCATGTGTGCCAGCTGTCTGCACCTTCCCCGCGCCCCCAAACACCCCTGTCTCAGGAATACACGGACCACTGTTTTTCAGGGCAAGGTAAATATGATGGTGATTAATAAAATGCAAATTCATTTAAAAGGATTACTGGATTGGTCTGGTTGTTTCCTCATGGAGTCATTGCACTTGTTTCTCGGTCTGAAGGCCTGACTAGGTTGAATCAAGCATTTGGGGGGGAAACATTGCCTAGATGACACTGTGTACGTTTTACTGTGGCACGTCACATAACATTAGATAATTTCACTGGGAGTGATACTAAGTGTAACTACTTGGTCCCCAGGCCTGAGATCTCTCCATTGTAAACGTATGTTTTACCCATTGCAATGGGAAAGTGTTCTTTTGGGTAATACTTTGGCATTACTGTTTATGAATATCCTATCCCCCAAAACCTTTTACCTGATGATTTTAGCATCTGTGCCTTAAATAAGTATTGTATAGGAGGTGGCAGAATACTGATTATCTACTTCTCTTGTCTATGAGCTGGCATTAGTCCATAAAGAACAGCTTACTTCATCAACAGCTCTGTCTAAAACAAGCAGCAATGCAGAAAAAGAAAATCACATAAATCTATACTATAGGACAGTCAACAAGACAGATGAACTGATCTCTTCCAAAAGTCAGTGTCAAAGAGGAAAAAGGGAGATGTGAGGGTATGGTTCCAGATTTTAAAAGACTAAAGAAATATAAAGCCAAATGCAATGCATGCCCCTGGCCTGAATCCTGCATTTGAAAGGGAAGGAGGAGAAACTACAAAAGACCTTTGGAAATCATCAGAGACTAGAGGCCTGGTGCACAAATTCATGCATGGGTGGGGTCCCCAGAGCCCGCCGGCTGGGGGGAGGGACCATGGGAGGTTGGCCAGCGGCGGGAGGTTGGCTGTGGAAGCACAATGACCACCAGGGGTTGCATGAGAGTGACCAGTCATTCCGGTAGTTCCGGTCGTTCGGTCACTTAGGCTTTTATATTATAGACTAGAGGCCCGGTGCACGAAAATTCATGGACTCGAGGGGTGGAGGGGGCCTCAACCTGGCCAGCACCCTCTCTCAGTCCAGGAGCCATCAGGAGATGTTCAACTGACGGCTCAGGCCCGCTCCCCATGGGAAGTGACCAGCGGGCTAACCAGCCCCGCCCCCCATTGCCCCACCGCCCCCCAATCACCGTCCCCTCCCTCTGCCAGTTGGTACCCGCCTTGGCTGGCTTGGCGCCGCCCACTCGCCGGCTCTGCCCCCACTGACCGATTGTTCCACCATTCAGTTGATTTGCATACTAGGCTTTTATTATATACGATAAGTGAATATGCTAGGTAACAGACAATTTTAGGAAATTACTGCTCATTTTCTTAGACGTGGAAAAGTACTGTGGTTATTTAGAAGATTTCTCAATTTGTATGGAATGCAAGCTGAAGTATTAAGTCTGTTACTTATTTTCAAACTGTTCATTCAGCAAGTAAAATGTAGATAAATAGATATAGTAGATATGAAAAATGTTAGTAATTGTTGAATCTAGGTTATGGTGTAGAAGTAAACACTGTAAAGTTTTTCACCTTTTCTGCATGTTTTAAATTGTTCATAATTTTAAAACTGGGAGGAGGGAGAGAACCATTACTGAGTATCATTAGGTATTCTCTCTCAGGCAATGATTTGCAAAGGTTCAAATAGTACTATGTTGGGGAGGGGCAGTGCAAGTTTAAAAGGATTCTCATATTTGAAGAGGTTAGAAACCCCTTCTTTGGAACCAGAAAGTTCCAGTGACATGTTTCCAGGGGCCAAACCCAAGCATATAAAAGAATCAAGAAACGTGGCCAAGTGCAACGATGCACAAAGTGCCTGAGTCTACCGGGGCCCCACACTGTACTTCTGTGCAAAGAAACAGAAATCTAAATTGTTCCTGCTCTCTCCCTCGGTTTCAAGCGGAACACTGGCTGCAGGTACCTGAAAAGAACCCAGAATGGCCATCCCCACTGCAATAAACAGCCACTAACTGCTCACGGCTCCAAGTAAATAAAGGTCTAATCAACAGGTGGGCCACGGTTTACATTTTGTGTGCCACATCCCTTGGTAAGCTCATCAAATTCATGAATGTGCACCCTTTTAAACTAGAATGAAAACTAGAACAAAAAATGAGACTACTCTTTTACATGAGTGGACTTTCGTTGCTATTTTAACGTATACTCTCACTGATCGTCGGCAATGTTTTTGGCCTCCAGCTGCTGCAAATTCATCCTTTCACTCTCTCAGGAAATACATATTTATTGAGCATCTACTATTCGTTAGGCATGATGCCAGATGCTAGGCATATTATACCTAGTACCTCGTAACACAAAACAAAACTTCAAAAACCTAGGAGGCATACAAAAAACTTAGGTTGAATTTTTTAAAGTGAAAAGAAACCTAGGAAAATCAAGATGGTTAAGGAACTCAACGTCACTGTTTTGGCTGAAACCCTCATCGCCTCTGCCCGAAACCACTCCAGGGGCCTCCCAGTGAGTCTCTCCATCACTTCTCTTCCTCATTCCAACCCACCATCCAAGCATAGGAAAGAATCAGGAAGCGTCACTAAGTGCAGCCACCACTTGCAAACTGTGTACGTCCATGGAGACCCTAAACTCGGCCTCAAAACAGACCTTCATTCGGCCCAGTGGGTCTTGGGGACCCGGGAGGCTAGGCTTCTCCATCCTCATTTCCCATCACATCCTGTGTGAACCCTGTCCTCCAGCTACAACGATGTTCTCACCCACCTTGCTCTTTCATGACATTAGCACACGCTGCTTTTCTTGCTTTAAAATGTTTGTAACTGACACGCCCTTGTTCAGAGGTCAAGAGCCGATTTAAATGCCAGGCATCTTCAGAGACACTCCTCCCAGCTCCCACTACATCAGCTTCACTCTGATCCCCGCTCCTGCTCACACACCACGCCTGCCACACTCCCCTTCTGTAACTGTCTGTTCCTGCCTCCTACCTTCCCTCCGCTGGGTTATAACCCCTCACACAACAGGACCACACAGCATTCATCTTTATATATCTGATGCCTGGCATAGAGCAGAAAACGACTATAGCTCCATTTCATACAATAAAATACAGGGGGAAAGAAATGCTGCTAGCCATTTGAACACAGAACCACAACTCCTTGGGCTAGACTTAGTCACCACTTCAAGTCTAAGCATCTGATCAATAGAGCAGAAAATAGCAGAATGATGTAATGAAAACAGACTCATGTTAGCCCCGCCCCCCAAAAAAGGAAAAGGGGGAAAGTCTGTACACAGTGGATGTACTGACACGGGGAGCCAAAATGCTTCGTGCCTCCTCGGCACCCACCTCCTCCTTCTGCACACTGAGGGTCAAGTGTAGGACCAGAGTAGAGAGAAGGCTGGGAAATGCCAGACATACCCTGGGATTCAGGGCTGGGAAAATACTTTCCCTTCCCCAGCAAGGTCACTTCCATGGTAACCGAACTATAAAGGGGAAAAGCAGACTTCAGGGAAAACTCCTTTCTCTGCCCTCCGCTCTTGGCCTTCATCAATAAATACAAAAATGCAATCACAGGAGAATTGAGAAAAGGTTTAAAGAAGCCACATTTTTTTTTGTAGACTTAATATTTATATTAATTAATAGGTGACTTCTACTCGAAACAGAGTACGAAATAGCAGGTCCTTCTGGTGCTCAAGTTAGCTCAGGTATCTACAGCTTTGGAATCAAATCCATGTGCCAAACAACCCCAGGACAAAGTATGGAAAAATGGAACTGGAAAGAATGATGGGAATGAGACAGAGAAGAAAGTGACAGAAGATATGAGAAACCTGACTTTAGTCTTTTTGTTTTGTCTGTTTTATGTTCGATGCCATAGCAACTGCCAGTGTAGGGTTAACGTTGGGCCCTTGATGCTACCTGCCTCTTAGCTAAGTACACAGGAGAAAGACCTCTGCAAGCGCAGTGTGTCTTCTGCGGCTGCTATCAATTATCCAGCAACACGAGGTGGTGTAAATTCAAACACTGCTTTATGAGCAATGTTAGATCAGCAACCCAAATAACTGGCCCGGCTTTGAATGATGATTCAATTTTAAATCCTTGAAAACAATGTGGAAGTCTGCAAGTACCAACATTCTCAGAAGAAAATCTGTTAAAGGATTCAGTTAATACATATGGATGAACCCAAGTCCACTGAGACTTGAAATGATTTTCAAAGCATTCGGGAGGAATATGACACAGTTTAAGCAATTTGCATGACAATTCCAAATAGCTCAGTGACCTTAGGCAGAGCTGCAGGTCTCCCCGGCCCCTCCCCCCAAGTGAAATATTCAAGTTTTATTCATTTCCAATGAATTTATCTATGCAACATCCCCCTTACTGCTCAAAGAAAAGGCCGGTTCCTCTTATAGTTGCCATCCATAGGGAGCATGTAATCTACAAGGTTAAGGCTCATTTTTTTTTTTTAAGAAATGGCAAAAAGTTCTGCTATACAAATACCAGTAATTCTTCATCTATGCCTAGGCAGAGCACACAGATTTAAATGAAGCAAATAGTTCCTACAATCCAGCTCTGCTCTCTTTTTTCAGGAAAGTTCCATGAGTCTCAAGGTTGGAAAAAAAAAAAGCATAACCCCTTCTCATCTAGCTTGAGGACTCCTGCACAGGCGTGAACTGGGCCTGGTCCCTGATATGTTTTTATTCACTGTTAAAAAGGTACTCAGCAAGACCAGGGCTTTGGTCTCATTCATCTGCTTTCAGCTTACAAGTATATACTCTATTGCAGGCAACAGAAATAAATATAAATTACCCCAAGTCTTGCATTCATTCCTAAACCTACTCAAATCAGGTTTCTGAATTCTTTGCAATGAGTCAAAATCACCACAAAGTGCAAAAACCCAATTGTCTCCAGTTATTCAAGAAATACCCCTGAGTAAATAAGATTCACCAGACACGGCAGATAGAAAGATGTAAGGATAAGTGGCACAGGCTCTCTTTCTAAAAAACTAATAAACTTATGAGGAGATCAGATATGTAAGTCAATAAACTTACATATCTGCTACAAGAGACATGTATTCAACATACGGTAAGAAAATTAAAATTTGCAAAAACTCTATTTGGTCAGGAAGAAAAAAGCAGATAATGAATGGCAATTCCAATTTCTTGAATATTTAGGAACCCCCAGGTACTGTGTTATCCGTTTTCAGTGCATTATCTTACTCCATCCTCATCACAGTCCTATGAAGTAGGTGTCATTAGCCCCATTTTACAGTCAAGGAAACTAAGTCACACAGGTGATGATAAAGCAGGACTAGAAATCTCACCGGAGATATCTATCTCTAAGAAAATGGAGCCTTTGAACTAAGTGTTGAAAGACAGGTGGGAGGTGGATAGAGGGAAAAGAAGAACTCAAGGACAACATAAGCAAAGGCAGAGAAGGCAGGGTATATTCATGGTCTCTTTCAGAATTGTGCAGCAATACAATGTTTACTTATTAATTCAGGAATGAATGCATATTTTAAGTTGCACCTATGTAAGAAAAATTCAACAATATTGCCTTTTTTTTCCATTCTCACATTTCATGAAGCTTTTCCCCGCAAACTTCCAAAATCCATGTCTTTTCATTAAAAAAAACAAAAACGAGTCACGTGGGAAGTTTGTGCACCACCAACACTCTCTGTTATAGAGGACAACTGTACAATAGTGAGAATAGAGTATGACACAGAGAAAATACCTAAAAGAAGTTCTTAAACTATTAATACTTTGTAGATTGATAATGTCACTAAGAGAGAACTCTGAGGGAAAGACCTAGTAAAAATTTAAGAGTATGGCTCTTTTCTAAAATATTTTTTTGGGGGGTGGGTAATAGGAACCTGATATTAGAGTTCATAAAATAAATAAAACCTGGAAGGACTTCCAAGATTACTAAGAAATAGGATGGTTTGTTAAATAACATATGATGATCTAATCTAGTTTATTTTAACCAAATTACAAATCTTCTAAAGAATGATATTGTTAAATATTTAGGCACACTAACTATTCTACAGTACAGAATTATTTTCTGAATTATTTTCTGAAAGAGCTGGAATTACACAGCATCACCACTAGGTGGGATCTCAACCAGCTCAACGACCACAAAGACCAACAGTAATAACACAGTGCTAACTGGGAAGGCAAGAACTTCTCTCTCATTGGGCTTTGGAGAATTAAATCCTGGTTCCTTGGTGATGCCTAAAATTGATATTTGGAGATGATACCAAATCCAAGGGGTAGGCAAGCAAGTGTTGCAGAACAAAATTAAAACTGAAGAGAATTTTTATCTAATCTGGAGAGTGAAGAAGTAATCCTAAGGAAAAACCAGTATAACCTCAAAGGAAAAATAAACCTTACAAATTAAATACAAAGGGCAACTAAGATGTTTAAGCAGAAACAGTCTATAAATCTGACAAAACAAGCATCCCTTTTACAATAAATAATTTCAAGATACTTAACAGCAAACAGTCTTTAGACCTGGCTCCATGAGAAGAGGACGAATACAGAAAAGACTGAATGCAAATTCAGTAAAATGTAAAGGAATGAAGAGAATTGCTACAAGGGATGGGTAAAATAATGTCAACTGTGCTTATTGTAAAGGGGAGCACCCTCAAACAGATTTTCTCAAAGAGCTGGAATTACACAGCATCACCACTAGGTGAGATCTCAAACAGCTCAAGGACCACTGTCCAAAGGTAAAAGGCTTAAGTTTCATAAAGAATTGAAGATAAGAATAAAGGAATTCTTCAAAAAGCAGGTCCTTCCCTGAAAAAAGAAAGTCTCAGAAGAGAAGCCAGTTTACACGTTTTAAAATATAATTATCAGATTGGACCCTAGGGCGGATGAGGGTAGCAGATAACTTTTCAGAGTCCTCACCAGGCCTGTCATCTACATTCACTGCATGCTAGGAGGGTGCCACACACCACCGGGCCCTGGGAAGGGACTCTACCCAGGCCAGGCCTGCGTGGTTCACATCATTAACATTCTCCTTTAAGTGATAAAGGACACCTGCTCTATGCTTCCACTCAGGAGAGTTCAAAAATCACAGTAATTAAGAAGGAAGAAACAAACTCAGAACACAGACACTCTACAGTATGGGGGCAATCGCCTGAGAATAAAGAGGAAATTCTAAAGTTCATTTAAAACAATTTACTTCTGTTTATATGATTCATCTTTCTAATGCAAAAATATTAAGCTTCTTTACCAATAATCTTTTAAATGGTACAAACAACTTGTTCTGCAACTAAAAGGAAGCTCATGCAAAATTCAATAGCTCTGCCTGGTGTAGACCGGAGCTAGCAGGATATTCAAATCCTGAGAGGTCAGCTCAACCTACGCGGTGCAGAATGTGAGCTCAGCTTCTGAATGCACCACTGCCAATTTCTCTTGATTTCTGCTTTACTTCATTTCCTTTGATGACAAAGCCCACACCTCCCAAGCACAGCAAATCTTATTAACACTAAAATGTTCTTGTGCCTCTCCCCCGCCCCCATTCACTTCCTTCCCTGTGGACCCACGCTGTCTTCCACTAACAGGTTGGAAATCTGGGGCCGGAGCAGCCTTTCCCTTGAACTAGAAGTACCTCGCAGGTGTCCTCATACAGCCTTTCCCCCTCCACAAACAAAGCTTTGTGGTGACTCAGACCAGGCCAGTAACTCATCCACCCAGTTTGACATACCTTTTGGAAGGATCTTTCTGAAGACACAGGGAAAGTAATTTTCTAAAGGACTTGCCGTACTTTTTCATCATTTCCTTATCCTCTATTCCTGTTTCTAAAGTGGGTGGATCATTTTGCAAAGTCAACATTAACACCTGCAGCAGAAACAAACATAAAGACAGAACCTCAGGGTAGCAATGGCTATAATTGAGTTTTTAGTTTTTTCACAGAAGCATCAGAGACCAACCTGGATTAGATACAATCGTGCTTTTCCCGTGATTGCAACTTTACAGACAGTGTGTATTTAAAGCATTCATTTCCCTTCGCAAACTGGTTCACGAGCCCTTTAACATTTTTGTTATTCCACTGACAGAACTTACAAAATCTGCTCTATTTGTTAAGAATGATCTCCCAAAGACACGTGGACAGAGCTTCCTGGGAACTGGCTCTTGCACGGCCTGGAGGAGCACGTAGCTCCAGGCCAGGCTGAGTGCAGACAGGGCTCTGGCTGGGAAAGGGCGTGGTGTAGCAGAGAGCGGGGGAGGACCAGGGCAGCAGTGAAGTGTGCACAGGTCATTCATCAGCAAGGAACCGCCTGTACTCAAGGCCTCCGTAACATTACCAACCCTAAAAATAAATTCACAATATCCCAGAATGGAACACATGATTTCCTTTTTTTTTTTTAGTGAAAAAAAAAATACAGAAAATTGCTTAAAGGCTTGGCAAACCCGAAAGATGGCCAGAATATAGCTGAGTTGCTAAAAACCATAACCAGGGCAAAAGGCCATGCTGCTCTTGGAGAGAGCGAAACAAAATAAGAATCAGCTTCAAACCAAAAAGGTAAAGATGCCACTCAGGCACATGTTAAATGATTTGCTTAAGAAAAAGAATTTAGCCCTGACCGGTTTGGCTCAGTGGATAGAGCGTCGGCCTGTGGACTGAAGGGTCCCAGGTTTGATTCCGGTCAAGGGCATGTACCTTGGTTGCGGGCACATCCCCAGTAGGGGGTGTGCAGGAGGCAGCTGATCGATGTTTCTCTCTCATCGATGTTTCTAACTCTCTATCCCTCTCTCTCTTCCTCTCTGTAAAAAATCAATAAAATATATTTTAAAAAACAAAGAAAAAAAAAAGAAAAATAATTTATAGTAAACCATCGACCTATACAATGAATAAAGCAGCCTTAATTTATGCAAATGCTATACATGTCAAGCCACTTTTCCAGCACTTTCAGATGTGTGGATAGATGAAGGATTAAAGTGACAGCTTATTGTTTGTGGAGGATAATAGCAAACAGAAGAAGTGGGAGAACGGCAACGTCCTAAGGAAAGTCCTCAGGACTGCAGGCTGGGATTATACATTCAGGTGGCAAACACTAAGTAAGGAAAGAAAGAAAACAAGAAATAAGAAAAAATAATACAGCAAAGCCAAATGGAAGAAAAAGATCCTCCAAGTTGCTTCAGTGCTTTTCCTTTGAAAGGTCACTTTAATTGTTTACATCACAACTTACTAACAAAATCAGGTATGTACACACACACACACACACACACACACACACACACACCAGAATCTTAATTTTATATATGTGTGTGTGTGTGTGTGTGTGTGTATAAAATTAAGAAAGAGAAAGAGAAACAATGTAATGAACTATATTAAAACCTTAACAGGGATTATCTATAGTTGATGAGATTCTAAATGATTATTTTCTTTTTTATTCTTATTTGTACTTCCAGATTTTCAACAATAGCATGTAATAACATTTTAATCAGTAAAATTATTTAACCTTTTTATTCCCAGGGCTTTAAAAACATCCTCCTAAATTTTTCCAATATTTTCCTAGGAAAACATTGAAACAAACATGGACCAATATTCTCTGTAAAATACCTTCATAATTTCCATCCAACTACTTCAGTCTCAAAACAAAATCCAGTTGGGTAAATTCGCCCTGATGCCACTATCTTAAGAACTAAGAAAAATAATGACATAGGCCAATTATAAGAATCACAAAAATCTGAAAACAGTATCCAAATGTATGTTGTTTCCAAAAAATACTGAACTCGCTTATTTCAAACGAGTCACCAACATGACGCTATGAAAATGGGTAAAATGTTACAGACTTTTTTTTTTGAATAGGCCTGAAAATTTGGGAAATCCATCCGCAAAGATGATATCACTATTACCTATTTTTAGATTTCCCTTGGAGTGTTGGGGATAGTCTGCTATCAAAAGAGTAATGGCCAGCATTTGTCACAGCTATCAACCTCCATCGACCAATCAGATCCCATTTCTTACTCAGCTCTGAGAATGCAAACAAAGCAAGCTTCAGAGCTGGGCACTGCACTACTTCTGTCCAGTTCTGTCCACTGAGGACATCGGACAACATTTAGCTTGTCTGCATTCCTCCATTAATTCTCCTCAGGTCCAAGAGAAACATGACTATGTCTAAGAGAACCCCAGAACCCGTTCCGTTCAGCCATATTTCAAACCTGACGTAATATTTCCAAGAGTAATTACTTTCATGGGAGGGTATTTGTGATAAGGCGCCGCTCCTGTTGCTAATTCGATGGCAGTGATTCCGAAACTCCACATGTCGGCCTTGAAGTCATAGCCTCTCACCTAAGAAAGGAAGCAAGAGAAAACACAATTAGACAGCAGGCCCGCACATGGGGAGGTCCACACTGTGTGCAGAACTTGGATAGCAGTGTGTCAAGGCCCAGCAGCCGGGAGTTAAACTTTAGTTATGTGATGCATTCGAGTGCAATGGGTGCTCTGAATGAAATGTCAGTGTATTCATAACGTGCACGACTGTACTATGTCAATCAAACCATCGCTTTATTTTTACCTGTTCCATGACTTCAGGAGCCATCCAACATGGGGTGCCAACAAATGTTTTTCTGACTTTATTCCGGGTAACATCACCCCCTGTTGCTAAGAATGCACTTACCCCAAAATCTGAAAGGGAAAAGAAAATCACCCTTATTTTATGTAAGACATTATTGCTTACAAAAATCTGACTGTATGAACATCTCTTTTCCTGGTGACCTTTGCAGCAGTCATGACCTGTCCCAGCCACCATGCACTCTCTCAGGGATACACCGGGGCAGTCCCGCCATCCGCCGACCGCTGCACTTTAGAGAACACCATCAGGGTGATGGGTCAACAATCCCACGGGTCCAAAAGCTCAGCACACCAAAGTATATTACCCACCAAAAAGGTATCAAAAGTCAGAACTAACCACAAATTATTACACCAATGAAAATTAAACACATTTCAAAAGCCCTAAATATACAGGAGCTTAGCTTTTAGCTAAGATTCACTTTAGAAAATAATTTATAAGCAAAGCACCAGAGGCAGTAAAACCAGTATGTGATGTAATTTCTTTTTGTTTTTCTTTTATGATTACTAGAGGCCTGCTCCACAAAGATTCGTGCAAGAATGGGCCTTCCTTCCCCTGGCTGCCGGCACCACCTTCACTCTGACCCGGAGCCGCCTTTCTGCCTTCCACGCTGCACAGAGGCCCGGAGCGGCTGGGGTGGTGCGGAATGCCTGTGTCATCACCATGGTGACGACGCAAGCATCCCACCTCGCCCCTGGCCGCTCGGCGCCTGCGTATGCAAATTAACCCACCATCTTTGTTTGGTTAATTTGCATGCTCACTTCTGATTGGCTGGTGGGTGTCGTGAAGGTACGGTCAATTTGCATCTTTCTCTTTTATTAGTGTAGATTTTATAGCCTCTTTAATTTCACATCATCAATGCTTGGGGAATGGGTTTTTTTAAATAAAGGATGGATAGCCTCTGTCTTCCACATCCCCACGTCCTTGCTTAAACAGTGTTCTCTAACACTTTAGCCAAAATCATGATGGCACATCCACAAACTCAGGTACTTGGAGTCAGCCTGCCAAGGTGTTTCCACATGTACCGATTCAACACAAAGGAAAAGCTCAATCTGCAAAGGTTTTGAGGGTTTTTTCAATGTTTGCTCTTCTGGAAAATTTTCCTAGGTATAGATGGAATGAAGTAATACTGTTCTTCATATCCATTATACACTAGTTCTTTTTTGTGAGAAAATGAATTAATTAGGCATATTGTATATACACACATGCATAAATGCAAAAATGATGTTTGTATGTGACAATAGAAATACCCAATGATTATTAATGCATGCATTTCTTAAATTTTTACTAAAGGTTAAAACTGGTAAGTATCAACTACTAAGGGCTAGTATAGACGTATTAGTAAGAGCCAACTCAAGGACAGCTTGATTGTAAGCTGGTAAATAGTAATAAAAAGGGCAGTCAACACCTCAAAACCTCACAGCAGACTAAGCAGTGTGAGCCCGTTCAAATTGCTCTCAGAATTCCCCTCTGCCAGTCCCCTTTGTTGGTTGCCAGGATGTCAAGTACAAACCAAGGTCAAAATATATTAGCATTTGTTTTAGGTCTATAATATTAAGCTATGCAATAACACTGTTCCCTGAGTTGAAATACGTTATTTCTTTTATTTATATTTAAATTTACTCAACCCCCAAAGGATGTCAACTACAACAAAAGGAATAAAAATTGACGAATGGAATATTTGTTCCAACCACTACTCTCATATTAATATTGAGAAGTATATTTTGAAAAAGCTGTAGCCCTGGCCAGTGTGGCTCAGGTGGTTAGGCATCATCCTGGACGTGCAGGAGACAGCCTAGCGATGTTTTGCTCTCACATCAATGTTTCTCCCTCTCCCTCTCCCTCTCCCTTTCTCTTTCTCTAAAAATCAACTTAAAATATTTTTAAATAAAATGCTATAAAATTTAATTTGCACATGTGTGCCAAACTCTAAAACTCTGATTTTTTACATTGCAGTCAGATAAATAAAGCTTTATGAAAAAAAAACAGCTCTGGAACCTGTGAACCAGTCACCTACAGGGAGGAGAAGATAGAATTCATTCTTTTATAGAATAACTAGGTAAAATGAATCATTTGTTTGGCTGGAGGAAAAAACAATGTTAGTTGCATATTTCTGAAAAGAAATTCAACAATAAATCCGGTATTCCATTTTTATTAAATAATTTGGTAATACAGTATTACATAAATACATGTCATCTGTGAATTATTAAGGACCTGGATAAAAGTTGCTTTAAGAAACAACAACAAAGAAAAAATAGATTATTTTAAATGCAGTTCAAGCAACCCCAAAATCTCTTCTGAAAAGATATAATTCAGATTTAAAAATCTATATTTAATATTAGTTTTTTAAAAATTCCTTAAAAATACCATCTGATTACATTAGACCTTTTTAAAAGCTGCAATAATAGCTAAGTAAGATGTACAGTAGCAATTCATTATTGATAATACCTCTTCAATACCTTTCATGACTCATATATTTATTCACGGCCTCCACTTAAAGCACTCACTTTAAAGTCATAAACAGATGGTTAAATGTCTTTAAAACTCAAAACAGAAAGCTCCGTAAGCAGAAAACACCACTCTTAACATCCCTCACACTTACGACTACAGAATAAATACACAATTTGCTCCTATGCATGGCTAATGTGTATCCAGAAAGACTTATATGTATGGAGAAACAGGACCTTTTGACCAAAGTACATGGTGTGCCTGTGTAAACAGGAGAATCAGTATATGCTGTGGCAACAGCTTACACGTGACAGTGAGGAGGAGGTGGCCAAGCAGGCACAGTGAAAAGCTCCCTTGTTTCCTAAAGGGTACATCTATACAGCCAGAGGGAGTGGAGCCAGAAGCCATGAGCATTTCTCTGGAAACCAAAGGCTGCACATCGAGGTAGCCAGCCCCTGCCTGTCTCCTGGAATAACTGCATCTCAGCCCAGAAAGAATGCTGTCATCCTGTAACGTCGTAAAAGGCTCCCACATCTTTTGAGCCCTTCCACAACTCTCCTCTCCACCATGCTCCTCTCCACTGCCACTGCCTAGGGTTAAGCCAAGATTCCCAGGGCAGCCTCCTGTCACCAGCTCCCTGCTTCCCCCAGAGCCACGCTCCAAGCAACCAGACCTGCCCCTCCTTAAAAGGCTCTAAAGGCACCCCCCCCTTCGCCCCCGCCAAGTCAAACTCCCTTAGCACAACATGCAAATCTAACTCCCTTTCCCTTGCCTGCCTCATCCATCACTACTCTCAAAGGCCAGCCCAGCTAAACTGCTTACTTTGCATCCCTTGCCCTCACACCCTCACAGTGCTGCCTTTGCACCCGATGCCCTGTCATCATCCAGTCCCGTCCACACCCTAGCTTGACTCTTGGTGCCTTGGGGCTTTTTCACAGCCCACCCTCCCCCTACCTTGTGTCAGGGTGTGGCGAGTTTGATAGGCATCCACACTTTTGCTTAATTAGTGGTGTACTATTTAAGTGACTTTGGGAATTGTTTCATTGTGGTATGTGAAGGCTAAGCCCTAAGGAGGATCTGCAGGGCTTGGCTGTAGATGTAGTGCTGGCAAGGCTGGGTGCCACCACGGTCAGAGCACAGACTAGGCTCTCCGCCAACCGGGGGACTCCAGCAAGGCGCTCACCCTCTCTGGGCCTCTGTTTCCTCACCGGGCTTCTTGGTTGCGCCTATTTGTATTTCACTTTCGTACTTAGGACACTGTCCTACTGCTTTTCACCATGTACAGATATGCTTCATACTAATTGTTAGGTAGATCAATAAGGTATTATTCTCCGCCCCTTAAAAAATGAGGTGAGTAAGCTGAGCGTTAACCTTTTCACAGTGATAAATACACAATGTAAGAGAGCCATGCTTCCTGCCAGTCAGGAAACATATGACCACGTAGGAGAGAGAAGACATGAAACAATAAACAACAGGATGACATGTAAAATCAAATTCTACGCCATGTTGTCTGTGCAGAACAGAGGGGCTAGGGCCACGACAGCCGTGTGAGACTCCACACGCAAGGGGACCTTGGGGCTGGCCTTGAAGATGAGGTGAAGATTGGGGTAGGCACGCCCGAAAGGCAATGACATTCCAAAGAAACAGCATAAGCAAAGCACAAGTGTTGAGCCAACAAGAAAAGCTGCCCAACAGCTGCCAGGGTCAAACGCCCAAGTACCTACAGGCCGGGGGGAGAGGGTCCTGGAAACCAACAGCACAATGCAGTGACTGAGGGCTCAGCGCAGGGAGCTGTTCGGAAGAGCTGGGCCCTTCCCAGGAGCCTGCTCTCAGCGCCCTCCCACCCCAGGTCTAAAACAGGCCTCCGCCGTTCAGCTGGAAAAGAACCACTGCCACCGAGGAGTGAGACTGGCTGTTGCAGATGTCCCAATTTTCCCAGAGAAGGCCAAACATCAAGATTTTTTTTATGTGAAACCTCTTTTCTTGTTGTTGTTGGCAACAGTTGTTGTGCTGCTTTCTTTTTAAGTGAAAAAGCAATTCCGCCTGCCTGATTTAGCCTGCAAAACTAGTCTGCCAACAACACAGTGTTGCTATGTCTAAAATGTACCTAAGATCCTTCAATGCACACCATGCGATACCATTGCTGACACTAGGACCCAGGTGTTCAACTGGCATTCTGACCCAGGATGCCTGGTGCTGAAAGGTTCTGGCAGCACTGGATTCGGGATGCCTGAGGCAGCTGCTGGGTATATTTCTGTTATCTGTACCTAAGTATAGATCCATATGAGCCAGGTAAATGCCCAAAGTAAGGCTATTATCAGGGAAAACAGTCACTTGTTGACAGGCATGATGCAGGTTAGAAAAGGGGATTTCATTAGCGAAAGTCAAGGTAGTTAGCACACAGAGAGCGGCTACAGTATTTCAGATGTACTCCCCACTCTTGCGTGGATAGGAAGAAAGATTCCAGCTAGGCCGGAGTGTAAGCTAAATCCCTACCCCGTTCTCTATCTAGTGAGCTTCTAGATGCCAAGTACAAGTGTATGAGAATCACTTGTCCTGGGTTCTCACACGCCTGCTTCCAGTGAACTTTTCATTCACTTAGAAGGACAGGGAGCAGGGAGTTCCTTGAGCTTGCAGAACCGATTGTTAGAACTCCTTAGGGGCTTGTTGCTGATGGATGGCAAAATTTGGCCTGAAACTTGATTTCCTTAAAACCTGGGAGTGACATTGTGGCTGAGCAGCCAACCCTTACCTCCCTCAGGTATTTACAACAGGTACTAATACCCATGAAAAGGAACCTGGGTTGTACATGAAGAAAATAGCCAAGTTAGGTCCATTCAAAACGTGGCTGGAGAGTAATGGAATCAATATTTGATAGTTCAGAGCCTCCTAAAATGTATTTTAAATGGGTTACAGCAGATACTGATCCCTTTAGACCTCCCTGTGGCTGGCTGGGGCTGAGGCTGGGGCAGCGGGAGCCAGTGGGGGCCGTTGGTGTTTCCTTGCTGGAAGCAGCCTCTTTGCTCCAAAGGCCATGGTCTAGAAAAGAAAAGCAGCATTGAGACTGCTGAGGAGCCAACCACAGAGTCTGAAGAGCTGGTGAGGGAAGCTGTGCCTGATCCAATTAGCAGCATCACGACTGTTGCTCTCTCTGGGGAAGAGAACAATGTGGGGAAAGCAGGGTGTTCAGGAAAGGAGGAAGACTAGAGGCAAGGAAGACCACAGCCACAGCCCAGGTATAAGATCAACAGGGTCTGCAATTCAATCAAAATTCTGGAAATGGAAAAGGACAGACAAACCCTTAACAAAATAGGATGATTCAGTGGATATGGGGCTTGAAAAAGAGCAAGAAATAAAAAAAGATTAAATGACTTGCCAAAGACGACCTAGCAAGTTATGGAGGATCTGAGTAAAACCCACAGTCCTTCAAGGAGTTGGCCACTCAGCCTCCGTCTTCTTTTCTGGAAAAAGTCAGAGTATTTTTCTGTACTGAAAAGGAAATGCAACGTGGAATAATGAGGTTAAGAGTCCACAACTCTTAAGCTCTTCCCTGAGTAAAGATCATTGTGTGATTACCCAACACAGAAAAACTAGTTTGAGGTTCTCTCGTTAATCCCGAATGTCATATTTATATCATCAAAAAGCAATCCCTTCATAATTTGGTTTGGTTCCCAGTTCTTTTTCTCACGAGGGACTCTCAAGACTTGACTGACAGAACTGAAATGTTCTCTCCGAGCCCGGGAACACCGTCAGGGCCGCCAGCATCCGGCCTGCCTGATCCCACAGGCTTCCTCACATGTCAGACCGCCAGTGCTGGGTGATCTGATCAGTTACAGAAGCCCGAAGCACTCTGCTAAGGGACGTGACAACTGGGTGAGCACTGCAGTCAGGAGCAAACAGGACTAGAAGCCTGCTGGCTTCCGCCTACAGGGCGAATTATGGCCGCGATGGCTGCCTTGTGCTTCACGTGTCTTGTGGGGACAGAGGTTTTAACCAGAGAGTGCAATGATCAGAACTGCAGTTTAGGAAAGTTAACCTGGATGGAAGAAGGAACCTGGCTTGCAGCTGGAAGAGGCGTGACCCTGATCCTGTAACTGTGAAAACCATGACCTTTCCGACTCTGTGCTTTCCTTCTCTCACAGAGAATCTGGGGGAAAGGGCATCTAGCCATTACCAGCAAACAGAAGATGGCACCTTCAGTTCCGAGTGTAGCATATTGGACCTATCTTTTTTAATGTATGATTAAACCCAGCCTTTTCTTCCAGGTTTTCGGTTTATTTTTGTTTTTAAATTAATTTGGAACAACTCTTCACTCTCCTGGAGCCTTGCCATCTGCAGTGTCATCAGCCTCCCCACAAGAAGAGTGTGACAGGGAACAGGGGGAGGGCTGACCCTGGCGTCTGCTGCAAACCAAGGCAGGAAGAGCACAGTGCAGAGGGGACACACCCACCCTCCAGGTGGAGGCCACACCTCCAGGTACCTGTATGGAGCTTGGCAGGACTCGGCAAACCCAGGGCAAGAAGCAGGGGACCAACTCAGGATGTGGCGACATCCAGGACAGCAGCTGCCAACACTCACTGGGTTGGTTTCCTCTCAAAATAAGGCCACTTTGCTCATAGGAACAGTTTTCTCACTGCTCTAATAGTGACAGTTCACTGTACCATGAATGTAAGTGCAACCAGCAAGAGGCCAGACAGTGACAGCCTTGCTGTGGGACGTGCGGCCGGTGCAGAGGCATACCATGGGGTCCTGACCTTCTCCAGTGAGGATCCCACCACCAATGGGAAGAGGCGGAGAGGGAAGGATGCAGAGTAGGAAGGCGCTACATTTCCACCCGAGGATTCCAATTACATTCCCTGCTAATGGACGTAGCTTCTTTGGACAATAGTTTCACAAGCTATAAAGTGGGGAGCGGGGAACATATATTGCAGGTCCTTGGTAATACTGTAGTGCACACTGTTGACTGCCTACTCAACAGCACACTGTTTTAGTTGCAGTGACCGAGGCCATCAAGGTGCTTGGTTCCTCCCATCAGTGCATGACTGAGGGTCTGCCCTAGTTCCCCATGCGATCCTAGGGAACTAGGATGCAGGCTTTTGTGGGGAAATTTTCTGCCTAAATATAAGAACCACCTTATAAGGCTCCTTTGCTCCCCACTCCCTGCCTATTTGGGACACTGTCATGTGAGGGTAATGCTGGGAGCAAGAGCAACACATGGGGACATGTGCTCCCTGACATTACTGAGGTGCAGGACAGGAGTAGGAAAGAGCCCGTGACCTCTGTGGTATCCCTGAGCTTCAGCACCAGCCCTAGAAACGAATGTCCCAGACTTCTGTATGTGAGATAATTAAATGTCTGTCCTGCATCATCTCCTGCCAGTCAAACACTCTGGGATTTGTACCCAAAGGCTTCTTAACTCTTACGGTCCTGCCACGTTCATTCATACTCCCTGACTGCTATGGGTTAAGCATTGCCTCAGAGGCCAAAGTCATTGCAATCCCCAAAAGGACTTAGTAAGAAAACAATTTAGCACACAGTGCAATTCTGGAGTTTTAAACAGCTCCAATGTTAAGAGTGGCTTTTAATGCCAGGGGCACAAATCAAAACAAATAAATGCAAGGGCATCTCAAGGGGTAAAAAACACAGTGCAAGAAGATCCTATTTCGCTTTTTTGCCAATAGTTTCTGTTTGGGGCTACACTGCCATAAACATTTCAGAAACAGAACAATGTAAGTCTAGGAAAATAGGAGACAAAAGTCCCTTCCACATTCCAGCTACTCAAAGCGGGGTCCCCAGACCAGAATCATCTGGGAGCTTTGGAGAAATGCAAAATCTTGGGTCCCACCCTCGTCCTACTGAACCAGAATCTGCACTGTAGCAGGAGCCACAGCTGATTCGATGTGCAAGTTGGAGAAGCAGTGCTTGAGAGCAGTGTCTTCCTACCAGGGGCAATGGCATGATTCAGGATGGCTGGAGGACCTCCTAGTACAGCCAATCCACAGCTTCTCTCTCTCACCTCTGAGACAGAGAACCATGCAGTGGAAAAACCGCAGCAGGAAAAAAGCTTAGTACGTATTCATGTATCTTATGACACAGTAAGTATACGGGCAATACAGTGGTCCCCCCTTAACTCGGGTTTCACTGTCCATGGTTTCAGTTACCTGTAGTCAACTGCAGTCCAAAAATAGTAAATAGAAAATTCCAGAAAAAAATCCATACATTCCCAATTACATGCTGTTCTGAGTAGTGTGATGAAATCTCTCGCCATCCCGCTCTGTTCCGTCCCGGATGTGAATCATCTCTTTGTCTAGCGTATGCACCCATGAGTCACTTAGCAGCCTTCTCGGTTATCATCAGGTAACACTTATGTTACTTAATAATGGCCCCAGAATGCACGAGTTGTTTAAACTTTATCATAGTTTGTAGATATGGCAAAAAATAACATTTTTATACACACACACACACACACACACACACACACACAGAGTTTCGTACTGTTCGTGGTTTCAGGCATCCACTGGGGGTCTTGGAACATATTCCCTGCAGACAATGGGGGACGACTTCACTAAACACGAAAATCACATCCTACAGAAATGTCTGACCCAGGGATTCCAATGTGTCAAGCAAGACAAACAAATTCACACACATGGCACACCTCTATGGGAATACTCAGGTTTGTACAAAACCTTTCTTTAATACATGAAAAATAATTTATAATCATAATACTTATTAACAGGCCATTAGTCACAGCTGCTCACTCAGGTGCCAGAGCCCAGAGGAGAAAAGCTGCAGGTAAGCATCACTCCCAGCACAGATGCTTAGAACACTGCTCCTTTCCCTCCCACTCATGAGAACCTCCGAAACGCAACTGTGTGCAGGTGATGTCACTACATTATTAAAGTGGTAACACTGAATCTGCTCATCGTTTAAGCAAGGCAATAATAAATATGTAGGCACCTTATCTACTGTTAGTCATCCATTACCCACACACCACTTCACTATGGAATGGGACACACCACCTGTCCTGCTCGGGAGGGAAGGACCCCAAGAGGGACCAGACAGAACCAAAAAGTTTTCTGAAACCCTCACTCTCCACCCAATCTCCTTTTCTCCCATAATACTCCTGGTTTTCAATTCCACTTATTCCTTCTTACAAGTAAATGGTGCTCAATGACCTGGTTTGGTTCTATAGGCCACAGCCCCCACCCACCTATGGGGCTCCAAGGCATTCAGAGTCAGAAAATACAATCTGACCTATTTCCAGAGTCTGGGCCCTAGACAGTCACTTCTCAGCTGCTCTGGACGAATCCATGTTTCCCACCTATGAGTGAGAGAGAGGCAGTCCTGGCCTTCTTCAAAACATCAGAGAATGACAATTTCACAGCCTTTGCTCACAGCAAAAGAAGGAAAGAAGTCAGAAGGCATCATCTTTTTAGTCACCTTTCAAAATAAAATAAACAAAAGAAGCAAACCTTCCCATGACTGGTGTCTCATGTGGGTAGGTTCTTAAGTTGCTATCAACTGGTTTCCTTCAAATGTGCTATATTTGTACTCATGAGGGAGAAGTTCTTAGCACTTGCTTGCACTGAGTACATGGAATCAACATCAATTCGCACAGAGATAGATAGATTATAAGAAAAATTCAACAGGAGGATACTTGTTAAAAATGCCAAGGCTATACAAGCTGCCACTCCCTCCCCAACTCCACCACTTTCTCACAATCAAGAAAACACAGGCTTAAGAGGATAAAGGGATAGAACAAGAAGTGGTGATTGATGTCAATTCACAATTGGCCCACGGTTCAGTTGACTAATACAGACCATTGGACACAGTGTGAGAGAGAGCTATTTTCGTTTAAGAAAATAGCAAACTGCAGATAATCTACCCATCTATGTAAGAGCCACAGAACTTCCCCAAAGCAGGTGAATTTCTGGTGAGATGTGGAGCCAGAGGCAACACCTGGTGAGGCAAACGCAGAAGGAAGGAGGGCCATAAAGGAGGGAGCAGTAACCCCAGGCCATCTGTGCTGCAGGGGCCAGGCAAAAAACAGCTTTCTGAAGCCCAATGATAGACATGACCAAGAACTCACTAGTGATGAACTTTCTATCGAGCATGATAATTACAATGAATAAAGGAAAACCACAGATAATCCCCAGATCACAAGTCCATTATTCTCTGGCTCGCCAGTGGGAGGCAGGAGGAATATCTTAAAAGATGCTCTGGTAAAAGTAGCCAAAGGACAGAGACTTGGCTTCCTCTCCCCTCCTTGATATCCCCTGATCTGAACACTTCCAATTCATGACTAAGGCTAACAAAGGGATACTCAGAACATTTTTATGCAAGATAGGTCCTTGGAGAAAGTCTTGTCAACCTTCCTTATTTTATAGCTGAAAATCTGAGCCCCAGGGCAGCTGCACTATCAAAAGGCACAGAGTTAAAAGGCAAGAGGGTTGGGCAGGGGATGGGGGCAGTTAAGGGCAAGGAAGTGAGCCAAGGACTGAAAGAGACACCAGGAGATCTGACAGTGATCTGCTTTTACAATCTTCAGGATGACCTTAGCCAAGTCCCCAATTGCTCAGCCCTCAGTCACCTCTTCTGTAAGACCTATTCAGCTGAACTGACAGAGTTGCTACAAGGAGAGCACTAGGTGAGCATATTACACAGGTATCATCATTTCCCAAGCCCAACGAATGCTCTGTAGTCAACGGGGGCTCATGGCTGGCCACATCTGCAAAGACAGGCACAGGTAACTTAGATCAAATATTAATTAATGAGTCTAAATTTCCAATGCAATATTCATATATCTGCAGGGGGTCTTTTTCATACAAATCTCCACTCAACTAGCTCTACTATTAGAAGTTTCCAATACACCAGAATAACTCATCTGTACCATTTGAAGAGATAGTCCCTATGGGAGATAATTAAAATAGCACAATTCCAGTTGCCACAAGTATTTAAAGCAACAGTTTGCATCATTCCCACAGACTTTTGCAAAGGACTAGTTTGGCTTCAAAGAATCTGGAGGTTTTTAATCTGTGACAATAAAAACTTTACATCTAAAACTCCTAACACTGAAAAGTCACTAAAATATGAGGATCACACTCTAAACTCTGTTGCTCATTATTCTTTTAATCTAAAGTGACTAACTCATATGTTCAGTAATTCATTCAACAACTATTTACTGAGCCCTTTACTGTCACTTCCAGTTCTAAACATTGGGACTATAGAGTAGAGACCCTGCCTTCATGGAGGTCAACTTTAAATTAGGGTGAGGATAGGACAGAGAGCAAATACAGATAATAAACAAAATTATGAAGTATAATATACAGCAGTGGTTTTCGAACTTGAGTGTGCATCAGAATCATTAAAGGGCTCTGAAAATACACATTGTTAGGCCCTCCCTCCAGAATTTCTGATTCAGCAGATCCAGGAGTGAAAAAAGCACAAGAATTTGCATTTTTATCAAGTTTCCAAGGTGATGGTGATGCTGCTGGTCTAGAATCACACCTTGAGAACCACTAATAGATCAGGGGATAGAAAGCAAGGGTAGGGGAGCTGCAATTTACCATAGGATGGCCATGGAAGCCTCCCTGATGTGACATTTGAACCAAGAATCTGAAGGTGATGCTAAAGGGTATTCCAGAGAGAGGGAGCAGCCAGTGCAAAGGTCCTGAGGCAAAAGCATGCATGGCAAGGAGGCCAGCTTGACTGGAGTGGAATGAGGAAGAAGAAGACACAGGGAATGAGCTCAACCAGATCCTGCGGTAGGCCACCATAAGGATATTGACTTCGCTCTGAGATGGAAAGACATTAGAGGGTTTCAAGTAAAGGCATGAGATAAGCCTTTAACTTACTTAACAGCATAATTCTGGATGCCATGTAGGGAACTAAGCACAGAGGGGAAGAGCAGAAGAAGAGTACCGCTTAGGGGGTGACCCTATGAACCCAGGCAGGAGATGATGGTGGCTTGGACCAGGGTAATAGCAGGGGAGGTGCAGTGATGATGTTGACAACAGGATTTGCTGACAAACTGGACAGAACATAGGGTGTGATAGAAAGAGGAATGTCGATGATAACACACTTGTGGTCTGTTCCCTAGAAGGGTGGAGCTGCCGTTAAAAGAGGTGGGGAAGGCCGTGGGAAGGGTACTTGGCTGGGGGCCTGGGTCCCAGCGTTCTTCTGTATGGCAGCTATACAATCTGTAGAGTGAAAGGAAACTTGAGAACCCAAGGACATCATTTTACAGGAGATACATAGCTAGGAAAGAACTTGGCAGCGGGCACAGGGTACATTAGAAACCCAGGGAGCTAGACAGTGCTTGGCAACTGGTATCCTCAAGTGTACTTTATAAAATCAAATGTTAAGCCACATTCCATAGAGTATAAATACATGTTCACTTTATATCAATTTCCTAAAAATCTCTAATCTACTTACGATATCTGTAGTAACTTATAAGATGTATTAGTCAAAAGCACCTATTCCTAAATCATTCACAGTTACAATACATACTTAAGATTTATCCCCAGGACAACCTACCAAACTAGACCTAACGTGGCCCACTTAGATGCCTCAAGCAGACGCATTTCTACTTCACTTACAAATCTTTGAAATTCAATTCTATGGCCAACTTTTCATGTCTGTTTCACCTGAACCGTTACCTCCATGAGAGTAGACACAATGTCTCCTCCGTGGCTTCCCGCCCTATGGCTCAGAGGCTTGTGTCTGGAACATAGTCAGTGCTCAGTAAATACCTGTCAGCTGCCCACTTAAGATATAGCAAACCCAAACACCTAGTGTTCACCTTTTCACCAGGGAAGGAAACTTTTTCTGTTTTAACAAATGGAGGTTCTGGGAAACAGAAAAACAACAACAAAAAATACACACAAAAACACAACACACAAATAAAAAAAAACACGATCCAGCAGAGAACTGACTTGAATTTCTCTGCTCTCAGTCTAAAAGTTCTTGTTTTTCCCAGACTTTAACAGCTTGTGGTAATATATAAAATTTAATTGAATAATGACAAAGAAGGCCCTTTAAGGCAGGACAGAGGAAAGGAAGGGAGCGATGTGAGGGAGGGGGGAGGGAGAAGGAAGACTGAGGCCATCTGCCTCACATCCTCCGGGACGCTCTTCCTGGAAGCGCAGCCCGTCCCCACGCAGCTAACGGCGCACAGCTGCAGGAAACTTCCAGCAGGAAAGCAGAGCAAAGCGATGCTCCCCATTGGGCTCACCCCAGCAAGACTTCCTAAAGCTGCCGCTCAACTACTGCTAGCAGCTGTTACAGGATGGGAAGCTGCTTAAAATCTCCCCAAGTATTTCTCACCCATGGTGTGCAGCTGGGATGGAAAACAAAGTTTCCACAATCGACTGCATTCTCAGTTCCGGCTAGAGGTTTCACACATGTTACCATTTACCAAGAGCCCCAAATTCAGGGGGCCATGTTAATCTGCTGTCCTTATTTACTTAAACCAAGTGTGTGTGTGTGTGTGTGTGTGAATTTTGGCAAGTTTGTTAAACCATAATTCACATAATTACAAACTTCCTGAAACTCAAACCACATATTGTGGTTCACTAGAATGCACTTCATAGCCCCCAAAGGTTTTAATTTGCACATGTCCTCTGCTTTCTGAACGTAGCCAATGGCCCTTAACTTGTATGCTCTGCTTCACTCTTCCTTAACATTATTAATCGTTTCATCATCTGCTGGCTGAGGCAGAGCTTGCCTAAAATCAAAGCTAAAAAGTGTTTGTTAAAAAACTCTTTTCAGCCTTAAAACTATGCACTAGCATACATACAGAAATATTTTCTATTTCGCCTCCCTGTCTGTTAAGCTGGTATCTTCGGACTTGTTTGAGCTTTCAGCTGTGACTTACCTAACCACCCTCTGCCACCATCAGGCGGGCGCGTGCGCACAACCTGCCGAGACAGGCCGTCCAGCACGCCTGCCGTTCAGATCTCACTGACCAAAAGTTTGGGAGCACCTGTCCTGGGTCAGGCACTGTTGGGGTTGCCGAGATGGAGTGTTTACGGCCAAGTATATGATCTGTAGGGAAGAGGGCGACGTAGAGACCCAGGCTCACTGCCATCTAGTTGGAGTGTATAGAGGAGGGCACTTTCAAGCCACCAGGGTAAGGTGCTTGACGTAATGAAGGTGGATCTCGGAGAAGTGAGCAGAAAGCACGGGTGGAGGAGACGGGGGAACAGGCGGGGCCTCACGTGCCAATGGGGGAGACAGAGCTTTATGACATCAGTAAGTTTTTAACTTTGCACCAGGGAATTAATTGTATGGTCAGATTGGCATGGTAGATTGTTCACTCTGGTGATACTAGGGAACTCGAAGGGCTAAAGGAGGAAGAGCAAACTGATATGGCAGGAGGTGAGGTGGGGTACTTACAGCCTGGCCTCCCTAGCCGCCTCCCTTCGATGTTACAACAGCCTATATAATGAAAGGGCACCATCCTCATCTCAATAAAAAAGCAATATGAGCTAACCAGTTCTAAACGGGAATGTGTTAACTCCTTTAACCCTCTAGCACAAGCTTTTTCCCATTGCACACAAGTGGAGACTGAGTGCCGAGAGGTTAAATATCTTGGACACAGGGTTAGAAGGAGCAGTGCCAGGATGTGAACCGAAGCAGTCTGGTGTCAGAGCCCACACGCTCTTAAATCCGATGAGAAATCATCATTCCCTGATCTGGATGTCCCAGGAGCTTTCTGAGCTTTCTGACACCAACCAGAATGCATACACGGAGCCCACGGTACCTGCTTGAAGCAGCAGCCTGTCTTCCCTACAACACAGAAAATACTCTTCCCCCCGCCCCTCGTCAAAGTGTACTTCACTGGAGCCAAAGAACACAGGAGGGCAACCAAAGAAACTATCAGCTATGGGCATAACACTCCACCACCGTGCACCCCTCCCTCTGGCTCCTTGAGAAAAATATCTGAGTATTGGAAGCAAGTTAAGTCTAACTCCATGTTTTCCTGGTAGAAGTTTTAGTCATAGTGTTAGATGCAGACTGAAGCTGAAAATGTATTCAAAGGCTGACGAAGGATATAATCTCCCTCCCAGAAAACCGAGATGCTACCCCGAGTCATACCGATGTGCCTTGTCAGTGGAAAGCCTGGTGCTTCAGCTTTATCTCGTGGCCTCGGATACATTACGATAGGGGTGGTGATCAATTTCTAGAGCTCTGGCTGCCTTAGCTCAGTACCAGATTTGGTTTCTGTTAGGAAAACTGAGGATGGAAAATTCAGACTCACACACCCCTAAAAGGCAAAAGTAAGTGAAAATGAGCATGAGCTCTACCTGATATAAAGCAGTAGTTAGTATATCCTTCCAGAAAGTTCTTTAGAAAAGAAATGTGAAATCAACATCTTTACTAGTATAGTCCGTGAAGAGTGATCACCATTTCAAAGACTCCTACGATACATATATCTGCAGTGACCACCCCGAAGGTACCCGTTTATGTGACTTTCTGTTGGCTTAGAACAGCATCTCATTCATTCCGGACAAACGGGCTGAGTCACTGGCCAGACAAAGCACTAAGCTCTTCCTGACAATATGACAGAGCATCAAACTGGAAAATAAAATGCGGGGCCGTGGGAAGAGCATGACTTTCAAAGAGCCACTCCTTCTAGCACGTAGTACAGCAAAAACGATGACTCTTACCAAGGCACCCGATCCAAGCTTATTCCCAGGAAGTCACAAGACAGACAGGCTGTCCAAGCACAGAAGAAACCTAAGATGTAAAGCATTTTCTCTCAAAACCTGAGGAGACACGGCGTTTCCCAGTGCGAGGAGTGTGTGCTGTCACTGCGGTGCTTCCTTCTCCAAATGCTGCCTGCAGGGGACTGCTTCTCCTAAAGCCTTACAGATGACGCTGGGTCTCACCTTGGAGAAGGGGGGAAGGTGCTGAATGTGTTTCCCGGACCAAAACAAAACCAATTTACGCAGAGACGTGCAGGGGTTAGTGACTGCCATCCGTCTTCCGCCCAAAACTGAGGTTGTTTCAATCCAGATTTGGGATTCTCTGCCTGCAAGTCCCACAGATGTGGGTCAAGGGCTCCAGAGCCAGACTGCCCAAATTTGGAGCCTGACTCCACCACTTGTGCTACTACCTGCCCCTCTGAACCTTCGGTTTCAGTCTGTAAAATGGGTATAAGAGTAGCACTTCCCCACAGGACTGTGGTGAGGACGAATGAGTCACAAAGCGTCAGCAGGGCACCTGGCCTGGCACACAGGAAGCACTCAACCCACATCAGCTCCTGATTTTATACCCACAGTCAATGAAAACGTACGTTATTCCCACGAATTTGTACCACTGCAAACAGAACCAAGTATATTAGCCTATTCTCCCTTGTTGGCGGCATAACAAGGTGGGTGTTTTTTGTGGTTTCAACCAGGCCCTTTAATGTTCCCTTTCCTAACCAAAAGCTCTGAGAAAGGAAATATGTGTATATATAATAGAGGAAGTGATTATTTTAATAAAAATTCTGCTATTAGAATAGCAAAAATACTTTTAGCACGGGCCAGGTGGTTCAGTTAGTTAGAGCGTCATCTCGTACACCAAAAGATTTCAGGTTCAATTCCTGGTCAGGACATAAACCTAGGTTGCGGATTCAATCCCGTCAGCATAAGTACAGGAGGCAACCGATCGGTATTTCTTCTCTTTCTCTCTTTCTCTCTCTCTCTCTCTCTCTCTCTCTCTCTCTCTCTCTCTCTCTCTCTCTCCCCTCCCCCTTTCTCTCTCTAAAATCAATAAACATATCCTCGGGTGAGGATAAAAAACAATACTCTTTTAAAAGCCATGTTCATAATAATACTCTGAAGGTAAAATAAACACACATTACATTCAAAGTAATAAATGCAAACTTCTCCCCTATTTAACTTCTATTTCAAAACACAAGGCCTAAAGAGCATAAAGATGTAGAGCAGTGGTTCTCAACCTTTCTAATGCCGCGACCCTTTAATACAGTTCCTCATGTTGTGGTGACCCCCAACCATAAAATTATTTTCGTTGCTACTTCATAACTGTAATTTTGCTACTGTTATGAATCGTAATGTAAATATCTGTGTTTTCCGATGGTCTTAGGCGACCCTGCTAGTGGTTCTCAACCTGTGGGTGTGGGTCACGACCCACAGGTTGAGAACCGCTGCTGTAGAGCCTACAAATTCGTGGGAATAACGTACGTTTTCATTGACTGTGTGTATTTACATTACGTTTCATTAACAGTAGCAAAATTACAGTTATGAAGTAGCAACGAAAGTAATTTTATGGTTGGGGGTCACCACAACATGAGGAACTGTATTAAAGGGTCGCGGCATTGGAAAGGTTGAGAACCACTGATGTAGAGGGAAGAGGGCACACACAGTGTGAGTGAAAGTAATGTTCCATTTGTTCAAATATAACAGGTAGCAACACCTCTGCTGTCGCTGTGAGTCTCCACTCTCGAGGCCCCCACGTCACCCACTGGACACAGATGCCAGCAAAAGACCCACAGACGCTGGGGACAGCTTTTGTTCCGTGACCAACTGGTCAAATTTCTATAAAATGGGGATACCACCAGCACCTACCTGTTCCAAGGAGGAAACATCCCAAATGTGTGTTAAGTGATAGTCTTATTTCATAGTTAAAACAAACAAAACAAAAAATTAATTCTAAATACTCAGGTTAGAGACTATGAAGAAAATTAAATGTGAATTCTCACAAGTTCTAGCTCCAGAACTGTCAAGAGTGCAATTGAATGCCTGTTCACCCACCATTCTGCGTCTAGAGATGGCAATTTTAGTTCTTGTTATACACAGGCATGAATGAGGTCACAGACACAGAAAGGGCACCAAGGCAGGCACCAAGACAGGTACACACAGTCCTCCCCACGTGCCAGGCACCGTTCTGAGCACTTTGCATGGAGTCATTAACCCTCACAACACCCAGGTGCTGGCTCCCTGCAGAGCCCCGCAGCCCCCCAGAGCGCATGTACTGGGTTACACTCACCACCACCACCCACAGTGGGGAAAAGAACCAGGGGCCTGAGAGGGAGGGGAAGTCAGGAAATCTGAGAAAAAGAAAAAGGCACTGTGCTCCAGAAGGCCCGGGGATGGAGCTCGGGTCCTTAATCTGACAAGAACAGTGGGATGAGGTCACTGGCTGGGTACCCAGTGGGAGAACACGGCAGGGGATGACCCATCTCCATGTTCCTAAGGCAGTTCACCGATATTTTGATCCTCTTACTGAGAAATGATCATTTTATCACAAAACAGAAACAGTTAGTTGCACTTCCATAGCATCGTAGAGCAAGATGAATGAGAAGTTAACTTCTAAGTTCCCTAATTAGCAAGCATTGCCTTTGTGAAACTCATACAGCTCCTCAGAGTTGAACCTCTTACAGGACAAATCTGAGGTACCTATGACCTCCAGGCAGTGTGAGTGAGAGTCAGTGTGATCCTGTTGGTTGTAATAATAGCAGCAACAATAGCAAAAGTAGCAATAGTAGTAATAGTACTAGAAGTACCAGCAACAGCAGCAGTGGAGTAATAGCTGTTGGTATTTACCAAGTGCATATCATATGTATGCTGGCCACTGTTAAGGTCACTGGACATAAAGAGCCTCATTTGACTTCACACAAAAATGATGAGATGGGTTATATCTGTCTTTCCCTCTATGGAAACTGAGTCTTAAAGAGGTTAGGTAATCTGACCGAGGTCAGAGAGCTTGAGTGGTGACCTGGGAATTTCAGCCCAGGCAGATGATCCCCAAGCTTGTACTAAACAACTAGACGACTATGGTGCTGAACAGTTTGAAGCTTTTGTCCACAAATGTTTTCAGTTATCACTTATTTAGTTGAAATTGTTTTCTTTTAAAACTGTCCTTAGTCTGTGGAATAAGGACCATTCTTCAATCTTTACAATAAGGACAAGATTGTGTATACACACACACACACACACACACACATATGTGTGTGTATATATATATATATATATATATATATATACACACACACATATATATATATATATGTGCTGAATTGATTATCCATGGTTAAAAGATTGTATATATATATATGTGTGTGTATATATATCTGTGTGTGTGTATGTGTGTGTGTGTATATATATATATATATATATATATACAATCTTGTCCTCATTATATATATATATATTTTTTAGATATATGTATATCAAGATTGCATATATATATATGTGTGTGTGTATGTGTGTATATATATATATATATATATATGTATATATATATATATATACACAATCTTGTCCTCATTATATATATATATATTTTTTAGATATATGTATATCAAGATTGTATATATGTATGTGTGTGTGTATATACACACACACACACACACACACACACACACACACACACACACAATCTTGTCCTCATTATATATATATTTTAGAGGCCCGGTGCATGAATTCATGCATGGGTGGGGTCTGGCCAGCCTGGCCAGGGGGAGGGGGCATGGGTGGTTGGCTGGCCTGACTGCTGGTCGAACTCCTGGTCAAGGGGACAATTTGCATATTAGCCTTTTATTATATAGGAAATATACTGAGTAGCCAGATTATTATGCGTTCAGAGATCATAATAATCTGGCCACTCAGTGTGTGTGTGTGTGTGTGTGTGTGTGTGTGTGTGTGTCTATATATATATATATATATATATATATATATATATATATACACACATACATATACATACACATACATACAGACACATATATACATATACTAGAGGCCCGGTGCATGAAATTCGTGCATGGGGGGGTGTATCCCTCAGCCCAGCCTGCACCCTCTCCAATCTGGGACCCCTTGAGGGATGTCCAACTGCCGATTTAGGCCTGATCCCACCAGGCAGTCGGACATCCCTCTCACAATCCAGGACTGCTGGCTCCCAACAACTCACCTGCCTGCATGATTGCCCCTAACCGCTTCTGCCTGCCAACCTGATCACCCCCTAACCACTCCCCTGCCAAACTGATCGACACCTAATTGCTCCCCTGCCAGCCCGATTGCCCCTAACTGCCCTCCCCTGCTGGCCCGGTAACCCCTAACTGCCCTCCTTTGCCAGCCTGGTCGCCCCCAACTGCCCTCCCCTGCAGGCCTGGTCCCCCCCCAACTGCCCTCCCCTGCAGGCCTGGTTGCCCCAACTGCCCTCCCCTATAGGCCTGGTCCCCCCAAACTACCCTCCCCTGCAGGCCTGGTCCCCCCAACTGCCCTCCCCTGCAGGCCTCGTTGCCCCAACTGTCCTCCCCTGCAGGCCTGGTCCCCCCCAACTGCCCTCCCCTGCAGGCCTGGTCCCCCCCCCAACCGCCCTCCCCTGCAGGCCTGGTTGCCCCAACTGCCCTCCCCTGCAGGCCTGGTCCCCCCAAACTACCCTCCCCTGCAGGCCTGGTCCCCCCCAACTGCCCTCCCCTGCAGGCCTGGTCCCCCCCCAACTGCCCTCCCCTGCAGGCCTGGTTGCCCCAACTGCCCTCCTTTGCCAGCCTGGTCACCCCAAACTACCCTCCCCTGCAGGCCTGGTCTCCCCCAACTGCCCTCCCCTGCAGGCTATCTTGTGTCCACATGGGGGCAACCATCTTTGACCACATGGGGGTGACCATCTTGTGTGTTGGAGTGATGGTCAATTTGCATATTACTGTTTTAATAGATAGGAGATATATATATCAGTATATATGGCACTAACTTGGATGCCTCAAGAACAAAATTCAACATTAATAAGAGCCACCAAAGGAGGGAGGGAGAAGATAGATGAATCAAGAATGGCCAAAGACTGATAAAAGCCAGGTGATGGGTAAAAGAGGGGTCTTCCAATTTTCTCTCTTCTTTGGGCTATGCTTGAAAATTTGCATAATAAGAGGTTTGAACATGGTTTTTACGATAGAGAGTTCATTAAGTTTACTGACTCATTTCCTTTCATTTGTTTTACTAAGTCAGAATTTACATGGTTTAAAATTCAACATGTTATGAAAGTCATACACCAAGCAATGAGGGGTAAACAATAAATCAAAGAGATGACTCAAGGCCTATCCTTGTGTTGGGTGTGTGCTTGTTTTCTGCTGAAACTCTTGCATTTCGAATAATAACTCCAAACCCTCCAATTTGTTTAGAAACAAAACTGGGACCAAGGACTGTGATCAACTCTCATCTAATAACTAATTCATGTTAAACACACACACACACACACACACACACACACACACACACACACACACACCAGGGCTCTTTCCCTCCAACTCAAAAGAGAAGCAGATTAGGCTGATTCAACATTTGGGGCGAACTCCAACATTCTTCAATGACAGATGTTAGGTCAGCGATTCTCACCAAGGATGATGCTAGTAATATTCCTGGAGCCAGAAGGCTGAAGCCCCTTCAGTGACAGGGACAGTCCATTACAGGGAAGGACTGTCCAGCCAAAAATGCCAAAAGCACTGAGAGCCAAGAGGACTGCTGAGACAGGCCTTCATGGCCATGGGTAAAACAAGAGTCAACCTGCATCCGGCTACGTATTACCCCAGGCCACTCAGATTCCTCAAGGAGCATTAACAAAATGAGAGGTTCTGTACATAGAAGGGCTGTCTGCTGCATTCACTCGGTAGACACTTACTTGTCAGCGTGCCAAACGACGGCGGAGAATAGCCAGGCAGGTCAGATTTAAGAGCAAAGTAAGCCCTAGATTTTAAGAGCTCACAATTCTTTCTACCACGTCTTTCGAAATAAAAGATTTTAAATTAACGTGTATAATGCTTTAAACTTTCAAACTCATCAAAAAACTCTCAAAGTGCTTTTCTTGCAGTTATATAAATATCATCAGTATTCAATCTAAAAGGTAGAAAATATAATTAAAAGTAAAATTTTTCTTTATCAAAGGGCTATTATTTCTAAAATAATATTTCTAGGGTGATCTAACAAAGATTTATCAAAACAATAGGAAAACGTGTTATACCTAAGAACCAAACGTTCTATAACACAGAAGCCCAAATACATTCTTAAAACAGATTACGTGCATTTATTCATTTCTTAGGCATGATTCTATATTCCTTGAAAATATAACACTTCTGTAAACAAGATTTTCTTTATCAGCTTTACCTGCTATTTGTACTGAACCATCCTCACCCAGAAGAATATTACCAGCTTTCAAATCCCTATTAGAAAAAAAAAGAAGAAGAACCAATTGTGCAGTACCGATATTATATTGCATTAATTCACTCAGGGAGATTTTAAAGCATATCATAGAATACAGGTATTTTGGCATTATTTTATAAATACTAAAATTATATCATAGATTTCAAAAATTATAAAATACATGTGATTTTATAGTTTGTTCCTGGGGAGTGGTTAGGATGTTAGTAACAAATATTTTCTGTCAAATCCATATCCAGATTTAATTAAATCAATAGTGAGTAGACGCTTTCTTTCATGTTAGAGTTAAGATTGTCCATATATTCACAATACTATTGTTTTATCATGAATTAAAGCCCAGCCTATGTAAAGCTGTTCTATTGTTTATGATGTAATTCCAAATTAATCCCATCAGCCTCTTAAACAATTGATTTGATCAGTCTCTCCTCTGAAGAGACACTGATTATGAACATGACTTATAATCTATATATATAAAAGGCTAATATACCAAGTGTCCCCTCAGAAGCTCGACCAGGAGACCGGGAGTTCAATTGCTCACTATGTCGTGTGCTGACCACCAGGGAGCGGCGCGGAATGAAGCAAGGCCCCAGCCGGCAGCCGGAAGGCCCCAATCAACCCTGATCACCAGCCAGGTCTAGGGACCCTACCCATGCATGAATTTCGTGCACTGGGCCTCTAGTATTCTATAATATATTTCTTTACTATATAGAAGTATGCTGAATGGTCTTAATAATTTAAAAATGACAATCTATAAGTTTAGTTTCTAAAGTAACATTTTTCTAATTATTAAAGAAAGTAAATTGCTTGCTTATAGTTTGGGGTAGGGAAATTAAAATATTAGTATTACTGGTAAATGGTTATTTATTTATAACTATCCCTAAGAGCCCCAGTAACTCTAACCCATCCAAAACACTAGGCACTTATAATCTATGCTGTTTGGCTATCTAAACTGGCATTTTATATCACAAGGAAGATGAAATCAGTGCCTCCTCCTTCCCTCTCACCATCATGTCAAAAATAATGAACATATTACAATGTCTGAAACAGTCTAGCCTGTATTAGAAAGTTAGAAATGCTATCCAATTCAAATGAGCATGTTTCAAGAGCAGCATGTGAACTGATGTTTTTTCATGAGTCCACTCAGTACTCTTTATATTCTATTTTCTTTCCTAAGTATCCCCCCTCCATCTATGTAGCCTAAGTTAGAAATAGTGCCAATCCATACCTACCTGCAATATGTCTTTCCTTAATATTCTTTATTAACTAGGACTAAAGATACAGCTGAATTTGAACATCTCTGCAGAGGCCATACCTGTGAATCTGGCCGTTTCTGTGTAGATAGTCTAAGCCTTCCAAAACCTCTTTAAGAATTGTTGCTATTATTGCCTCTTCCAGAACTCCGTTCTTGTGTTCTCCTCGGTTGACGATGTATTTTATGATATCCAACATTGAACCTAAGTGGACAGGCAGAAGAATTGAAAAAACTGGGTGAACGTCTTCATTACCTTTCCAGAACGAGGTTCCCTATTTAGAAAAGTAAATGAGGACATAAAAATATGTTTTTTGTTTACAAATATCCCCAAGGCACACAAACACATGGCAACCCATGACCAGACACACTAAATACATGTTTGCGGGCTCACTTTCAGTTGAAGTAAATGAGAAGGATTCTGGGTCAGGAACCAGAAGACTATTCAGGGCCACTGCCCAGTGAACCCCTTTTTCCCTAGACATGCAATTGGTTACAGACTCAAAAGAGGGTTCAAGACATCTGAACTGAAAAAGAAAGGACCAGGAGGCCAGGAGAGAGGCAGCAGTGAGCCACCAGAGCAACCGGTACAGGTGGGAGGAGAGAAAAAGGGTGTATTACCTCCAGGCCTGCTGATCACCGGGAGATTCCTTTCTGTGACTCCAGGCAATCTTTATTTTTACTGACGTGGTACTTGACGTATTGACTTTTTATAATAAAAAAATGAATACACAGTACTCTGTTATAATAAACAGATTAGCATCCTTGGCACTGTGAATTCATGTTTCAGCACCGAGTAATTAATATTCCGAACCTCTGGGTCATTTTTAAAAACCAATATTCCCCAGGGGAGTCAACATTTCTGACGAGTTAACAAATGGCTTACCTCAGGAATTGAATTTGGCTCCAAGCTCTCAATGATTAACTCAGAGGTCTGAGTTTCCTCATCAGATGTTACTACACCAGATTAACCACCCACCCCTCATTACGAGTTGGAATGTAATAAAATATTATAGACGAAAACAAATGCACATGTCCTACCTCAGAGAGAAATGGAACATCTGTTTATTCATTGACTCTTGGATTTTTGGCTCATTCAGAATATTATACTTCCAAAACCATTTGATTTTTACCTTATAAGGACATACCATGCCAAGCATATATGCAGTTCTGGCCTGGCCTGCTGAAAGCAAGCTGAGCTTGCATCCACATCTGCCCACATTCACTTTCCCTGTGGAAATGCAAAACCTGTTCCTCTTACCCACTAAAGCCCAGGAGACTAAACTGTATTCTTTTAAAAGACAATGAAATTTTCTAGCAAGTCCTGAGGAAAGTGGACGGGGGATATTCTCAGGCTTATAAAAGGTTAATTGGGATAAAAATAAATAAAGAGAGGAAGTAAAATCCTCAGCCTGAACAGAGTATTTGGGGCTATCCAGCGTCCCAAGTTACCGTGGGTGGGCCCCTCGAGAAGAGACTAGATCCTCTCGTTGATAACGAGCCATCCTCCCGAGAACCAAGAAGCAGGCCTGACACTTGACCGCTGTGTCCGGCTCCAACAGGCTTCCTTTTGCTTCTGTCTTTCCTTTTTCATTTCACTTTTTAATTAAAAACCAAGTAGGCACTCAAGGAAACAATGGCGCACAGGATTGACAATACTAGAACAGAACCGAACTCAGAGCTGCCAGGCTCCCTACTGAGACCTCCACAGCAGCCCCAAGGCCATTACAACACATTCGTCATCTCATTTCTGGGCTTCTGCTTGATCCAAGATACTTTCTTTAAAAAAATAATAATAAAATGCCTCCCTGGTTCAGCCTTAGCTGGCAAAGGGTCTGCAGATGAAAATGGGCTGCTCTACAGCCCATGTTGTGCTGAGCCGGTTTGGGCTTCGTCCAGGCACCACAAAATGTTCTCCTTTGCTCCTTAACCACACTTCACAACTCAGGATGCTAGACAGTGTGTGGTGCCCTGGAGAGAGGACACGCTGGAGAAGTAGGGATGCTGGATGTTATGAAGGAAATAACTCGCTTTCTGTGCTTCAATTTTGGGGCCAGTAAAGTGAAGGTGATAATACGTCCAGCGTTGCTTTGAAGCCAACAGGTCCCAGTCACAAATTCCAGCACTGACAGTTACTGTGACCTTGGGCAAGCTATTTAACTCTCTGACCTTTCTGAAAACAGGGATGGTGACACCTGCCATTCAAGGATGTTGTCCACACTCCATGAAATAAGTACATCGCCTTGAACAGGATCTAGCCACGGAGTAAGTGTTCGACAAAGTTAAAGGTTATCATTATCATTCCCTATCAATTATGATGCTAAAAGGTTAAAAGGAATAAAATACGGAAGTGCAAAAGTGCCTTATCAATTATACAGTCTAGGGCTTTTATAACTTCAGTGATCTGAGGCTAGTGCGGGAAAGTGACTTTCCCTGCCCGCGTGCAAACATGTGATGAAATAGTGCCACTTCTGATCAATACCGCACGCAAATAATTTAACATGCGGACAGTCTCTCTCGTTTCAATTGAGACAACATTTACTGAGGACCCACTGGGTCTCAGATGCAACGAATTAAAAGTGCATCTGAGCCTTAGCTCAGTGGATAGAGCATCGGCCCTGGACTGAAGGGCATGTACATGGGTTGCAGGCTCAATCCCTGGCCCCGGTCAGGCCGCATGTGAGAGACAACCAATTGATGTGTCTCTCTCACATCAATGTTTCTCTCTCCCTGTCTCTCCACCTCCTTTCCACTCTCTCTAAAAAATCAATAGGAAGATATCCTTGGGTGAGAATTAACAAAACAAGCAAACAAACAAAAAAGTACATTCAACTGTGCTTTCTTCATGAATCCACAATCTAAATCTGCACTGTCCAGCACTGTAGCCACTAGCCACCTGCGTTATTTAAATATAAGCTAATTAAAACCAAACAGAAATTCAGTCCCTCAGTAGCATCAGCCAATGTCAAGTGCTCAAGAGCCACATGTAACTAGCAGACACTGGATAGCACAGCTACAGAACATTCCCATCGCCACAGCACTGAAATAATGCATTATACTGCAATGTGTTAAGGACTTGAATAATGTTAAAAAGGAAGGGTTTAGGGAAGGAAGAACTGGTTAACATTTTAGAAGAGAGTACGGGATAGCTGCAGAGAGCAGGTGAGCTTTCAGGACTTGAACACATGGAGAGGAAAGGGCAGATCTAGGGCTGAGGGGCAGCGCAGGTGAGGGCACAGAGACATCAGAGAGCAGGAAGGATTTAGGGAGTCTAACCTACGCCACGAAAATCGGGGTAGAAGGGGACACTAGAAGTTAGGCTGAATTGGACTTTATTCTCTAAGCAAGTAATAAACCATGCAAACCTTTTTAAAATTGATCTTAGAGAGAAAGGAAGGGAAAGGGAGAGAGGGTGAAACATCGATGAGAGAAACATTGATAGGCTGCCTCCCACTGGGGATCGTGCCTGCAACCTGGCCATGTGCCCTGATCATGAATAGAACCAGCAACCTCTTGGTGCATGGGACAATGCTCAACCAACTGAGCCACACTGGCCAGGGCCCATGCAAAACTTAAATATAGGTGTAAGGGGGTCAAATCTGAAATCTTAACCAATATGCAGGCTTATACAGAAGGAAAACAAGCAAACAATGACAAAATCCACTTACCTCCACTTAGTAATTTCATGACCAGCCAAAGTTCATCTTTTACCACAAAAGAGGTGTAATAGGTCACTACGTTGGGATGGCTGCACTGACTCATGGCTTGAATTTCTTTCTATAAAAAACGCAAAACATGACATAGTAGTACCATGGGGTGAAAATCGGGAAAATGCAAGTGAACCACAGTTGAGCATCTGGCTAACTTTCCTACTTACAAGCATATCTGGGGAGGGGGGCTGTGGTAGGGGGCTGCCTAAACCTTTACTTCAAAGAAGCTACATCAGACCTAACCCTCTTACTCTCATTATCAACTTGCTAGAATTAGAAAGGCTTGTATAGACCATAGACCTCTGAACCAGCCACAGGTCAGAGGAATTTCAGATCACCATATTGCCCAGACGACCCCCCACTCTGCCAGCAAAGACCCTGCCATACATGACTAAGTGCCTCCGACCTGAATGGGAGGCCTCCGCAGACAGACGAAAGGCTAGGTGAGTATTAGGAGACATGGTGGGTCGGTGCCGCCCTGAACTCTGGTGCGTGTCTTAGCTCCTCCCTCATCTAAAAGGGGACAACAAAACTGTTTCTGTTTTTCTCGGGACTGCTGTGATGGTAAGTGAGAAAACACATAAGAAAATGCCAGATTATCATTTCCCAAACTATTTTCCATGGTAAATGTTCCATCAAGGAGATAAAGGGGCAGAGGGGGACTGGTAAAGTGAAATGGGCTTGAAAAACATCAGATACTAAATGTCACTCTAAAAGAGTCACAAGGAATATTAGTGCTGTCAAAGGCTCTGAGAAGTCCTGTGCTAGATAAACTGTCCTAGCTGAATCCAGATTAACAATGTCGGAAAACAATACTTTGTGTGTCGCAGTTTAGGCAACACTGCTGTAGTTTTATAGAGAGACACAGAACAGCAAAGTTTCGAAATCATACAAATGGGAAACTTCAATAAACCATAGTTTTCAGCAATAGTCAAGTTCCTTTTGGTTTTGGGTTGTCATTTTAAGTTATTGCCAGATGATTGGTATAAAGCTTCAGCCAAATGATAACCCTCAATCAAAGGTATCAGACAAGTGTAACTCACTTTTAAGGTGCTATCGACAAGCCACAAGAAAAACCTGTTATCAAAGAAACCTCACCTATGCTACCATGTATTTATGATGAAAGAAGAGTGTATTTGTGCATCCTATTAATATTTTCAACAACACTGAGCATCTAGTTAACTTTGAGTTAATGTAAAATTACCTGACAATAACATTCCAATTTTGGCTGCAATCTTTGCATATTCAATACTAATTAATCCTCAAATTACTAAAACCCTATACGTCAGATAACTGCCAAAATACCACGACATGTAACACGTATACACACCTTATTTTATACTAGAGGCCTGGTGCATGAAAATTCATGCACTGGAGGGGGGGTCCCTCAGCCCCGCCTGCCCCCTCTCACAGTCTGAGAGCCCTCAGGGGCGGGAGGCGACCCGGTGATCAGGGGAAGGTGACGCCCCCATCACACCTCTGCTGCTGCCACTGTTGGCAGCACAAGCCTTGGCCGGCCCTGGTTACCTGAGCCTCGGGCGGCCCTGGGCAGCTGTGCAGTCACCATCCGAGGTTTGCCTGCGCCTCTGGCCAGCCCTGGGCAGCTGGGGGACTGAGGGGACTGGGGGACTCCAGAGGCAGGAGCGTGGAGCGGCCAAACCCACCTGGGGGCAGGCCCGGCCATGCCGCATGCCCGCCGCCCCGGTGGTGCTGAGGGGACTGGGCACCGCCACCTTGTGGCTGTGGGCACCGCCATCTTTGAGGGTATTGTAGTTAATTAGCATATTCCCTCCTTATTGGCTGTGGGTGCCACCATCCTGTGAGGGAGTGATGGTCAATTAGCATAGTCCCTCTTTATTAGCTAGGATGCTTACTTAAGTGCTTTTAACCATGGATAATCTCCTAAGAAAAATCACTAATTTTTCCATTTTCTTTTCATTATTTAAGAACAGTTTCCCTTCACTGTTTCCCTCTTCCATTTAACTGATCACAGGTTTTCTAAATCTGACACTTTCGATTCAGCAACTCCTGTCCTTTGAGCAAGATCTGAAACCTGAGTTCCAGTTTCCATCTGTCTCTGGTGTTAGGCTTTGATGCCATAAGATGCTTCTGAAGGAGAAATGGCATGCTGCCCGGACCATTCCTATTTCAAGTCACTAGCATCTGCTCACTGTGGGCACGGCCCACTTGGAAGGCCTGTAGTGTTAGGCAAGGTCCAGCTTAAATGGATGCCTCTGTTGTTCACAGAAATGGGAATGACGTTTCTCGAAAATATGTGTGCTCTACATTCTCACCATTTCATATTCAATGTAAATGAATGCCTTTCAAGCCTTCCAATTCTTAAATCATTAATCAAAATGCACAATAACCCACCAATACCCATATGAAAAGAAATCCTTTTGCAGTGATGCAAAGTTGGGTCAGAGTCTGGAAAAACACGTTTTTCAGTTCTTTGCATTTAGAGAGCCTGTATCATTTCCTACCCAGAGTATCAGGTTCTCTGACACGGTAGTGAACATACTGTGAAACTGTGTGTGTGTGTGTGTGTGTGTGTGTGTGTGTGTGTGTGTGTGTGTGTGTTATATGGGGGTGAGGGGGGACAGAAGGAAGAAAGGGAAAGAGAGAAACTCTTTTAATTAACCTAGGGAGAAATTCTTTTAGAAAACCTATAAATATAACAAATTCCATTCCTTCAAAATTTGGGTCTTAGAGGTGCCAGCTAAACATTTAAAGGCCCTGAGGATTGAAAAGAAAAAAACGGGCAAGGAATACAGATACGAGCCCTACTAATACAGCCCTATGGAAGATGAAAGAAGAGGTGGGGGCCTGAGAGGGGACTTCCATCAGTCTGATGAGTTATAATGTCACATTCTTCTTCTGTGCCACAGTTATAATGTCACATTCTTCTTCTGTGGCCCCTCACTGCTCCTCTTCACTGCTTGGCTGTGGAGTCCAAGTCCCCCATTCCTATACCATCCATTTCACTGTGCAGCCTGTCCATGCAGCCTGCCCTCTGCTTAAAGACATGAGGAAACTTGCCTTAGAGAAAAACACTAGTCACTCTTCCCTTTACCATGGAACCCCCATGGTAAACAATATTTCCAAAAACGGGGTAGGAAGACACTCAAGGAAATAAGAGCTAGGTGCTCTGCCTGCCTATGCAACCCTCATTTTAGTTTATATTTGAACCTTTTATGTAGTTGCCTTCTATAGAGGTACAAAATTTATATGCTAATACTTTAGCCAGGGTCTGAATGTTTCCATTCCCCCCAATTTTTTTTAACTGGCCAGGCAAATAGCTAGTCCCCTCATCAGGAAAGAATATTTTTTAGTTCATAGACAGTGATCAGCAGTAGCAGCTTCTATAGTACATCTCCAAGCAATTTTTTTTTTTTTTACTTTTTTTTAGAGAGGAAGGGAGAGGGAAAGAGAGAAGCATTGATGTGAGAGCAGAACATCATGCCTCCCGAATGGCCCTCACTGGGGATCAAGCACACAAACTGGGCATGTGGCCTGACCAGAAATCAAACTGGAAATCCTTTGGTGCATATGACGCCCAACCAACTGAGCCACAAGGGCCAGGGTCCCCCCAAATTCTTAAGTTGATAGTACTAGGAGGTAGGGGCCCTTGGAGGGTGACTGGATCATCAGGGTGAAGCCCTAATGAGTGAGATTAGTGCCCAAATAAGAGATACCCTAGGGAGCTCACTTGCCCCTTCCGCTACGGGAGGAAGCAGTGAGAAGTCTGCAGCCTGAAAGATGCCCCCAACCATGTTGGCTCGCTGACCTCAGACTTCCCAGTCTCTAGAATGGTGGGAAATCATTTTCTATTGTATATAAGCCACCAGTCCATGGCATTTTTGTTATAGCAGCCCAAATTAATTAGGGCAATTATATATATAATGTTTTTATTTATTTCAAAGAGAGGAAGGGAGAGGGAGGGAGAGAGAGATTAACATCAATCATGAGAGAGACTCTCTATCAGCTGCCTCCTGCATGCCCTGACTGGGGATCCAGCCCGTCACCCAGGTATGTGCCCCAACAGTGAATTGAACTGTTACCTCCTGGTTCATAGGTCAATGCTCAACTACTGAGCCACAATGGCCAGGCAATTTTATATCTTTTTATATTTTATATTTTGAAAAATATAAATATTTCTTGGATCAAATAGTCTTTCCACAGAACTACTTTCTCCATTTCTTTTCAAATCAGTGGTGATGGTTGCTATTTGAACCCTTTCTTGGAGACAATCTATCAGCTCAATTTCCCAGCTTTTCCCAGTGCCTTAACTTCACTCATAGGATAGGCAAAGCCATTTATTCCCAAGCACACAAGCACACTCATTTCCTCCTGTCTCTGAAAGTGACAAAAGGATTGTCCAAAGAATAAATGGATATGATTTTCAAAAACCTTTTTATCCAATTCTTCCTGTAGAATGAATGAGTGCTAATATTCTATTCTCTTAATTAGTGTACAATCCATGGAAGAAGTGTGATTTAGATGCTTTTCAAACTTGAATATGCACACAGATCACCTGGGGACCTTGTGAAAATGCAGGTTCTGATCCAGTAGGTCTGGGTTGCGGCCAGAGGTTCTACATTTCTAATAAGCATTTCCAAGTGGCAACGTGGCAGGAGGCAGGCAGAGAGGCACCTGGGTGGTGGGAATGTGAAAGAAAGGCCTGAGTAGAAGAGCAGGCCTAGCTAGTCTCACCTGCAAAAGGGGCCCGGCAGGCATGGGTCAGTGGTTGAGCATCGACCTATGGACCAGGAGGTTATGGTTTGATTCCTGGTCAGGGCACATGCCTGGGTTGTGGGCTCGATCCCCAATGTGGGGTGTGCAGGAGGGCAGCCGATTGAAGATTCTCTCTCATCATTGATGTTTATATATCTCTCTCCTTCTCCCTTCCTCTCTGAAATCAACTTTAAAATTTTTTTTTTTTAAGGAAAAAGGGGGTAGGAAGCAAAGCTGGAAGTAATGGAAACTATAGCATTAAAGTGGTTTGAATGTCACAACTACGGGAAAGAGTAAAAAAATTCAAAGGGAGAGAAAAAAACACGAGGTCAAAGTTGGAAGAACTCAAAGGACTCTCAAATCCAAGCAACACAATTGCCAAAACTATAGTCAAGGAATGTGACACAGTTGGCTCCCTTGGAAGTCTAGTGAAATAAGACTCGGACATGTCACCAAGTGCCAACCCGAGCGATGGCGCAGCACTGAATCTTCCCCAGGGCTTAAGGAGCTGGGTTTGCTCATGCAGCTTTATCTGAAACGCATCCCAAGTCCAATGTCACAAAAGTGAGAAAACTGACCTAAAACGGGGTGGTAAGTAAAGGCCTCTCCATCCGCTAAAACTGCAGTGCCGGCCACAGCAGCACCCCCTGCTGGGAGCGATGCCGCTGGAGGAGACCACGCTGTGCCAGCCCAGCCAAACTGGCCAAACCTGGGACGACACAGGCGTCTCAGGTGGGAGGCACTGGGTTTGGTGGGAGACACAAAAAACACAGAGCGCCCTACCCTGGGAGGGGAAAAAATGCCCCCCATAAAACAACAACAAAAAACTGGGAAAATGGGGGTGGGAGGACCTTTTTAAATATTTATAAGGGGTTTTCCAATACCGCTGTATGGCGTTTGCTTCTCCTGCCCTTGCCAAAACAAATTTATTTTCCTATAAAGAGCACTGTGAACAAGCAGGAACTCTAATTAGCAAGGGTGTGGCCCAGCAGGAGCCACGTAAGGCCGCAGTCTAGGATGCAGCAGGCTCTGCAGCTTGGATCTGCCACTGACCAGCTTGATAACATGGGCGGCATCTTTGAGTCTCAGTTTCCTATTCTGTCAAAGGAGCCTACTAATGCCATCTACGTAGGATTGCTGTGCTACAAGCGAAATGAGGTCTATGAAACTGGCAAAATGCCTAGCACATAACAGAAGAGTTAAAGGTAAGTCTCTCAGTGGGGCACGCACCTTTTCCTGCAGAAATGTCACAGAGTGGGCTCTGTGTGCCCTGCTGGCTCAAGGAGTGTCTTACACTGTGTGCACAGGTCACCGGGCCATGAATTTTTAGCTTTATTCCCGACTCTTCAGTGTCCCCACCCATGTTTCTCCTAGTTATCGCCTCACTTGTGTTTAATTACACCACCTGTCATACTTCACATATCCTGCTACACGGCCTCAAACCCTTGTCGAATAAGAAGTCTAAACATACACTGTGCACAGGACTCAGAACAAAGAGAAATAAAAGAGAGTTTGAAGATATAAGAATTAGGCAAAAGTTAAAGCCTAGATTCTTTTGTCCCTTAAGATCATGATATTCACACGGAAAGTAAAAGAGTTTAAATGAATTCTGAATTCAAAATATTAAACTATACTTAACCATATTAGCATATTTTCACAACTTATGTAAATTCTAAGTAAATTCTTCCCTATCTGATATTGATGGCAAAATATCCTACTCAGCCTTAGTTAAGAAATCAAACCTACGCTCCAACATTAATGTGCAGTTAAATCTAAGGAGATGCTGTATCTAACTTCATTCTAAAACAAGGTTCTCAACTTTGGCTGCACACAGAAATTGCCTAGGGAGCTTTAAAAAGTACTAATGCCTGGATCGCAGCCCCAGGGCTGCTGATGTAAATTGGTTTAGGATACAGCCTAGGAATAAAACTTTTCAAAAGCTCCAGGGTGATTCTCATGTGCAGCCGAGGTTGAGAACCCTGCTTCCTAGCTATGCACCGAGATGCATTCGTATTTCAGTGAACCGCTGAAACTTGTACCTCTAGGCACATTTTCACTCTGCAACTTAATCTAGAAAGGAAAAAATAGATATGATCTACAGATACTATTAAGTAAAATATGTATTTCCAAGTGCAAGAGATAACCAAATACATCTTTAAAATGTATTCGCACCCTCCAAGTGTTGAGAGAATTGTCTAAATGATAGTAGGGTAATCGTGTTAAAATAAAAATGTTTTGCATAGAGTTGTTCTCCAGCTTGTACTTCCATAACATCAGCATCACTATGAAGGGTAACCTAATCAATATTCATAAATAATACAATACTGCCGAAACCGGTTTGGCTCAGTGGATAGAGCATCGGTCTGCGGACTGGAAGGTCCCAGGTTCGATTCCGGTCAAGGGCATGTACATTGGTTGCGGGCACATCCCCAGTGGGGGGTGTGCAGGAGGCAGCTGGTCGATGTCTCTCTCTCATCGATGTTTCTAGCTCTCTATCCCTCTCCCTTCCTCTCTGTGAAAAATCAATAAAATATATTTTAAAAAAATAAAATAATACAATACTTTAAGTAGCAGAATTTTTTCAAAAAGAAAAAACCCAATAAACTCCTATGATTTCAAATGTCAGCCAAGCAATGGATAAAAGATTGACGAAGCTCTTATTTAAGAGCAGTGTATTTTTCTGGACTGTCATTTTCAATCATGAAAAATATCACTGTGAGATTTATTTAATTATGAGAAATTACATAATACATATGCAGAAAACGCTTGCCTCTTTTATATAAGAGAAACAACAGGGAAATATTCAAGGAAGAGTAAGTCAAATATTCTGGCTTGTACCACTTACAAATGAATCAACCAATGCCCCTTACCACTTAAGTTTTGTAATTATTTTCAGATGATTTGGTATCTGTGTTTATCTAAGTACAGTGCAGTTGAAGGAGGCATTAGATATGGAGAAAGTTTAGATATTTTGAAGACAGGGCAACATTTTAAGAAATCAGAAAAAGGGAAGCATAAATTCGATGATAGCCACAATAGGTGTTTGCAGAAGCTGTAGATAGCAGTTGTACAGAGGTAAAGTGTCATGGGAGCTGGAGGTCTGGAAAATCCCGAGAAATCATGATGGGTCAATATCTACTTGCTGACAGAATAGGATGTACATCCTGGGGTTTTGATCGTGATGTCACAAAATTGGGCACTCTGCAAAAACTGTTTGAAAACAAACTAAAGAATTTTGCTTGGAAATGTAGAAGCTGCCAGTGTAGTTATTCTCTTGAAAAGGAACAAGGAGGGGGAAGAAAGCAAAGCATAAAACAAAGATGTTGAAATACTACAGGAAAATTCCACGGGGAAGAGCCATTTTCTTTAGTTGGCTACAACTAACAGCACTTCAGCAAACAGGCAGAGGATGCCTGGGAGGTTCTGAAAGCTCTTTAGTTGGAATCTGAATCAGACTCAGCCATCAACAACGACTGTGTGAGCAGGTAGTTGCCAATCACTGGGAGTACTGTTAAAAGGAAAATCGAAGACTTTAGGACAACAGGATCACAAAGAATTCTTCTTGTCAGCCAATTGATGCTGCTGGAAACCGCCAGACCAACTGTTGGCACTGCTGCTGCCCTGGGTCTTATCACCAAAAGATGAGAATGGGAGGAGAAGGAACGGTGTCTCCTTTGTTGTGGCCCCGGTCCCACGCCTGGGTACAGTCTGCAGCCTGGGATTCTGCCGGTGAACAACTCCCCTGGCAAAAGTGGCAGAAACCCCACTTGCCACTCTCCTGCCTTCCTCCTGAGTTTTCAGAGTCCGTCTTTTTCAGCAGCAGCTTAATGAATCATAGAAATAACCAAACCAAAGTAAGAAAAAAGATAACACAGGAAAGAACCCAAGCAACAACGGTTTTCCAGAAGTCTACAAAGGTGGCAAAAGTAGGGTATTGAGAGAGAGAGAGAGAGAGAGAGAGAGAGAGAGAGAGAGGTAACTGAACTTGTATTCAATCTGGGGAGGCTGTCCCATTTTCTCCTATTCTGAAAATGTTGGGTCTTTCTTTCTGTTACTGAGCACATGTAAGTCCAAAAACACGTGCTCTTGCAATGTCAAGTTCCACTTACTTTAAAAACAAAGAGAGAGATGTGTTCACCATTTTAGAAAGCCATTCCCAACAAAGGTATAAAAACACTTAAAAGTAAATTTAATAATTATATTGAATCAACTATGATATAACTTTTAAATTTGATGTTCCAAAAATGAAAACTGTTTTCTCTAACCAAATCACACACATTCCCAAAATAATGTAATTTCAGAGCTGTAAAAATAACTTAGTTTTCCATATATAGTATTTATTCTCTAATTTCTTAAAAATGCATATCATCAAAATATCCAAAAATTTCTCATTTCTAATTCTGCTCTCAGTTGGACTGGAATTGGGTAAATACAAACACCAAATCACATGAAAATAATTAAAAGCTAAATAGCAAGGGACAAATGACAGCACAAAATTCAATGATTAACACCTGAAATGCTCAAAACAGTGCCATATGAGTGAAGTAGGCTTATATCTGAATTCTGTATCCCTGGTATAAAATATTCTATAAGATACAGCCAAATGTAATTTGTTACCACATGTGATGAGGACTGAGCTGGAATGCAAATAATTAATTTACTAACTAGAAAGTTCTTTAGTTCAAGAAGAATAGAAAAATACTTTCACTGATATGATAAAGAAAACACACATTATAGCTTCCAGCTTTTTAAGCTTTTGTTCTCAAACTGGTATAAATTTTTCTATAATAAACAAGATATGCAAAAATATCAACATAACTATAGAGATTAGATAAAACATCACAAGAAAGATTTTTTTTAAAATGTTAAATCTTAATTAAGAGGAATTAAAAAAAAAACCTAACTAGAGGAACTGCTCAGAGGTCCCCAGATATAATAATTTAATTTTTAAATGGTTAGAGAATTAACTAGTCTCTCAAATTTCATTAAAATAAATAAACAAAAATAAAGATGTAGTAGGGGCAGGCTGGGAGAGGTCAATGGGGGAAAAAGGGACATATTGTAATACTTTCAACAATAAAAAAATAAAGATGTAGTAAAAATAGCAAAAAAAAATTACCATTAGGCAAAGTAAATATATAGAGTTTTATTTTCCAAAATAACCTTCAAGTCATAGCTAATTCATTCCTCTAAAGAGAAGGAAGGAAGGAGGACTGAAAAGGAGGAGAGAAAAGGGAGGAAGAAAGGGAGAACGGAGAGGAGGAGGTGAGTAAGGAGGGAAGAGCAGATCAAGAGAAACAACAAATATTAAAATAGCACTACAGCAGAGAACTCAAGGGCAGTAGCTTTGTTTGGAGGAAATAAAGTTCTTGATTTATCTACAAATACTATCGAGATGAATAAAATATCTTTACAGAGAAGCTACAGGAGGAGAAGGGCATATACCAGAATTTTTCTGGCTCCACTAGAAGCTCTTCCCTTGGGTACACAGGGGAAAGAGATGGCACACTCTACACCCACATCTATGCATTGAGAGTGGACTTTCACTGTTACACCGCAATACTGGAGTGGCTTGACTCTCTCCTAAGTTATAAACAAAGCGTAATTTGCTAGTAATTACTGTTTTTGTCCAAGCAATTTTAAAGTGATTTCATTAAATAATTAATTGTAAAGTACATACAGTCACAAACTTTGATGATGAAAATAAAGTAGGATTCCTTAGTGAATGAACGAGGACCCTGGGACCAGAGGTGAAACTGACTTGTCCAACGTCCTTGATCCCAGTGAAGATCACAGGCCCCTGACTCAGGAGCTCTTTTCCCTCTACCGTAAGTTTCAGCCTGCATCAGTTTTGTACAGTTTTTTTAAATGACTTTGCTCACATTTGTCACCCATCACAGACTAAAATATTTTAAAGATCATTACATATTAGTTTATAATCACTAAGCTAGACTTTTTTTTCTTTTCATTTATTTTTGTAAGAATGAAATTTTTGCCTGGCCCCCGAGTCCTGACTTCCACACATACAGCTCACCTGTCCCTAGAAATTAAACTGTAAGTTTTGGTGGCATTGATGTATGAGAAAGAATGAGAAAATGCTACTCAGTTTTCTATGACTAGGTACAAAAAAAACAAAACAACAACAACAACAGACTAAAAATATGAGAACTCAAGTCTAGAGGAAAGAATGAGAATGATATAAAGTCTAAAAATCGTAAATAAAGTCAAGCACAATAGTGACCCAAAATGCTAATCAATTCCTGGGAAAAATAAAACAGAGTGCTCTGAAGGTTGGAAGAGCGGGCTTTAGGATAAATAAAAGGACTATTCACATTTATAGAATTCATTGTCACCTAGTGATAAAGATTGAAAAGACAGATGATTTTAGAAAGAGCAGATTAATCCCTCACTCACGTAATGGATTTTAAGGGAAGTCAAGTGTGCCCTGGAGTAGCATCCCTAACCTTTGAGGTTGACCACAAACCAGAGAACCAAGTTTTTTCAAGAAACCTCGAGGCCATCTTCACATAGAATATACTAGTCTGCATGACAGTGGGTCAGACCCTTTTAACAAATTTTAAATTCCTTTTGGAAAGCAAGAAGCCCTCAATGGAATATAAATGAGAGAACCTATCGCTCTGCTAACCATTTCTAGGCAAACAGGAGGAAAAAGTGCAGAAAGAGAGCCATAGCTAAAAACAAACAAACAAACAAACAAAACACCTCACCAACTCAGTAAAAAAAAAAAAAAAAGAAAACACTCAATTACTAGTGAAAGGCTTCCCAAGAAACAGGAACCCTCTTTGTTTTCCCATCACCTAGTTCAGTTCCTACGCTCTAGTGAGGTTTAATAATTATGGATTTAACACATTCTGCTCTAAATCTACAAATATCTCCCAAAGGATGTTAAAATAAGTATAGTCATTTGTACTACTGTAGGATTAGCAAATACGGGGATAACAACAAAAGTGGGATTAACAAACCTCAGAAATTATGTAAGCATCTAGGTTGGGATAGTCAGGCATATAGAACAGACCAGTGACACTCCCTTAGCTCCTGGAAAATTAACCACCAAGATCTTCACAGCGAGAAAGATCAGGATCTAGTTAAAGGCCAAAGTCCGAAACATAGATGAAAATTTAAAAGAATGCATCTCAAAAATAATCAATTTAGATCAACTAACTGCTATTCATGTGTTGCCAAGGAAAACATTTATTCTAAAGTGTTTTAATTGCTGTTAAAAGGAAATGAATGTTTAGTGAGCATATACTTTTGTCCATATATATATATATATATATATATATATATATATACCCAAAACTCATCCTTTTCATGGGCCTAAACGCAATGTAGAGACTTGTTAAGTATTTACTAAATAAATTAATACATGTATATGAGATCTAGAACCAAACTGCCTTTGAGGAATATTACAGTGCTCATTTCAATGGAACAAATTTTATTTAAATTGCCAATTATTTAGCACCAATGATCTCATCTAACATTCTTCCCTTCATTTTAAGAGAAGCTGGCACTATAATTATCACTTTGCTTCAGAAATCATGAAATCAGTTGAATCCTTCTTCAGCCAAACCTGGAACAAATTAATCCTATTATGGCAGGAAAATCTACTAATAGCCTCCACCCCACACAGAAGCAGAGTTCAGGGCCAGCTGTCCAAAACTGTGCTGTGCCTTCATATCTGGCCTCTGTGTGTAAATCCCACCTTACTCTGGGAGTTAAGGTTCAAGGGGGGTAGGGACGGGTGGAGAGTATGGGGTGGGAGGTGATACAGTTTCAGCAGGGGAGGCAGATGTCCCAATAGCCAGCAGACAGTTGATAATTGCGACTTCTATGACATCAACTCACACAAGATAAGGGTTCCAGTGACTATTGTTTCTTATAAGAACAATGGCTTCCAGTTAACACATGGCACAGAGTGAAATGATGCAGAGCACTGACCTGCATATAGTGCACACACACAGAGAATTAAAGGATGATGAGGACACCGGATGTCCAAACTGCCAAAATGTGAACCCACAGAGATAATAAAAGCGCGGGTACCAGCAGCGCTGGAAATGGAAAGGATTACAGCAACATTGCACCACACAATCTCATGTGCCAATTGCTAGACCACAAAAGCCTGGCACCATCAGACAACCTATACTATACATTCCATTTGTTTTTGTTTGCAAAGGACCTGGCAGTAAGACATCCCAAAAAACCATCACCATCCCCACCCCATCTCTAAACATATCAAGGTCAAAGGCTCAAGATAAAAGAAAGATCAAAGCAATAACACAAAATACCTTTTTTAATGAAAATAGATAATCATCCTATATAATAAAAGGCTAATATGCAAATCAACTGAGCGGTGGAACAACTGGTCGCTATGACGTGCACTGACCACCAGGGGGTAGATGTTCAACGCAGGAGCTGCCCCCTGGTGGTCAGTGTGCTCCCACAGAAGCCGGGCTCTGGCGAGCACAGCAGCAGTGGCGGGAGCCTCTCCCACCTCCATGACAGTGCTAAGGATATCTGACTGATGGCTTAGGCCCACTCCCAGAAGCGGAACTAAGCCATCAGTCAGACATCCCCCGAGGGCTCCCAGACTGCGAGAGGGCACAGGCCAGGCTGAGGGACCCCACCAAATACATGAATTTCATGCACCAGGCCCCTAGTGCATATACATTAACACAATATGGGAATTAAGGGGGGGGGGGAGGGAGATAAGCAAACCCACAAATCCTATGACCTTAGATTAATGGAGTTAAGCATAAAGACATAAAAGCAGAAGTCCTTATACTGAGAGCTCCGCCTAAATCACAGGTACCTCCAAACAACACTGAAGCAGAGAAAAGAGCCTGGAATGATTGTCTCCCATGACCTCCACTTGGACCCTTACACAGCTACCGATAGCTAATGAAAAGCCAGCGGAGGGAAACACGGATGCTTTGGGCAACAATGAGATCTTGGTGGAGGCCAGGGACCATGGCACTGGCCCAGATGGCAGGTCCCAGAACTCAGACACTGCGAACATAAAGCTTATCCACATTCTGTACAGTATTCTGCTGGTGGCAAAAGGATGGCTGTGAGACCTACAACAGAGCACCACAACCAAATACATGGGCAAATTCTTCAGTGATATTTCCTAACAGTGCATAAGTTTAAAGGTATACTCCAAATTTTTTAAAAAACAAACGTATACTGAGGGTAGCCATAGAATTCGAGGCTCCTAAAGCCATCTTAGAGACCTTCCCATTCAACTCTCTTTTAAAATAGGGCAAAGTTGTTAGGTAACTTGACTGCAGTCAAAGGACAAGTTAGTGGCAGAAGCAGGACCTGACTCTCCCCACAGTTCGTTCAACACTTTTTCCACTCAGGGAAAGTGACCTTGAAAACCGGTCAGAGGGTAAAGGCACAATTTTATTGGTCACGGTAACAGCAAGCCACACAAGTACACAGTAACAGTTTCAGTGAGAGAAAAGCACCCAGAGGGTAAAAGCCTTCAATGTAGGCAACATTTTTTAAGTTGACATTAAATTATGGAAGCCCTTGCTTTAATCCGAGTTTATGCTGGCAATCTGATGCTTCAATCCCAGTGAAATCTATGCCTTGTGTAGCCTAATTTAAAATGTAAGGCCAAACAGATCTGGAAAAGTACAGCCTATCCTTGTACTTAATTTATACTATAGTGGGCTGTAATTAAGCCTGAAATAAAAGCTATATTCTGAGTAAAGACAAAAAGCTCTTGTTAATGGCATTCCATTCCTAATGTAGAATATAACAAAAGCCTTCTTCATTTGGAGCCAGCCGTCATTATAGTTTGTAGCTTGTACGGGGCTGTTGGACTAATGTTTGCACTGGGATTAGTGTTGGGATAACCGATCAGTTAACTCCTCCACTATGGTCTTCTATTATTCTCAAATAAATGGCCAAAAGTCAAAGAAGAAAATTGGCAGGCAGAACGACAACTATATTTATGAGATTAAACTCGCAAACCCTTCACAGTTTGCCGGGCAACTAATAAACCATTTGCCAAGCTGTTCATTTAATAATGAGTCAGTTAAGCCAAAAGCAAATGTTCCTTCAACCAACCAATGCTACCCGCATTACAGCCACGCTGACAAGCTCCAATTATTTATGTGGTGTACTTCATTGACAATAAGAAGTACAAGTTGCCATCTACTAAAACAACAAGCTCCTCTTACTGGCCCAACATAAGCTACCCTGCAGTATTCTGAGTAAGTGGGATCTGTAGGTGATTTGGTAATTCAGGAAAGCCAAAACGACCAACGCACTGTTTGGGGAGTAATTCCTATTTGTGTCACGATTCTAGACTGAGGGCCAGAAACTCCCCACCTCACCCTGCCGTCAGCATCACATGACCTTAGATCATCTAACTGGGTCTGTTCCCTGGTTTTATAAACTAGTGTCAACACTGAGACCCTCCCCACCCAGGAATTATGAGGGCTGAGCAAAATACTGTTTGTCCAAGCACAGCACGCTGTACTCTGCAACACAATCAGAAGGTCCAGTGTAATGAATCGGGGGGGCGGGGGGGGGAGTGTGGAGGCTGCATTCTGAGAGATGCACGTCTCAAATCCCACCACGCTGCCTGAGCTCTCTCCTCTCCTGCTTCTCGCACCCATTCCACAGACCCATAGCCCTTCACTTTTACTTACTAGTAGCTCGTCCATGCTGGTCTGGCATTTTTCCAAGTTGATCCGCTTTATTGCCACACGTTCTTGCCTGGGTTTGCATAGGGCAGCCTGAACCACAGCAGTAGCTCCGCTGCCTGAAAAGAAATAGAACAACATAAGCTATCAAACACTTTCTGGTAACTATTCACAACACCCCCCCCCCCCCTTCACCACTATCTTTTTTAAAAGGTCTTCTATTCAAAGTATTCAAAACATTACTATATGGCATGTTTTTACAGAATTTCTTAAGTAGGAAATAATTATCTGGAGGGAGGAAAAAAGGAAACACTGGGCTTTTCTACAGGATAAAAGGGCTGAGCTTCCCAATCCAGGAAGGTGACCCCATCAAAAGAGCTCCCTTGGATACAACGCGTTCACTGCCGCCCACAACAAAGGGACATGAGCATCAAGCACAACCCTGCACGGCAGCCATCGCCATCCTCAGGTCATGGTATTTTCTAACATCAATGCCTTTTAAAAAGCTCAGGCTCTTCTTCCACGTCAGCCCAAACCAAACCAAACCGCTTCAGCCTGAGCTCCTTAGGGTTTCCATGAGGTACTGTGGCAACTCACTTATCAGCTCTGAGCACCCTTGGAGCCTACTTCTCTTGCGCTTGCTCTACAATTAGAAAAAACAGAAATCAACCTGAGTGGAAAGCGCGACTTCCAAGGATGCCAAACAAAAGGATACAAATGTGTAATTACGAAAGCTGTCGGCATTCACGTGAATTGTATTTCCTACTCCTAAGGTTTCCCGATCGCTACCTAATGCACTCAAAACCCCTAGGAGACCGAGTCATGTCGTTATTCATATTTTTAAAAGAGCAAAATGTAGACATGTAATGATTTGTGGCAGAGCACAGAGAGCTCCTAATCGGATTTACTAGTATTCCACGGGGGCAAAAGAGACCTCTAGGTTAAGGCATCTCCGCTCTGCAAAGAATAACAAAGATCTCCTTCCAAGACTGGCGATGAGAAGCACAGCCTGTGCTCAGGACTGTGCAAAAGGGCCCAGGAGTGACCGGATACCATCCTCCTTACAGTTTTGCTTTTTCCAGGCACTGCTTCTCCAATCAACTATCTTCAAAGGGGAGAAGGAGCATCTTTTGGCCACAAGGAAGAGATCAGCACTAGGTTATCTTGTATGTGTCAGGAAGGCAGGGCATTTCTAGTGCAGACCCAGGCTTTACCCCTCAAGGAAGTGCACGGATGGGGGTCTGTAGAGCTGAAGTTCTGCCCTTTCTCCTGCCCTGCAGCCTCATGGTCAGCTCTGGGCCCTAACTGACCCGCCCACTCCAGCAGATCTCCCTAACGCTCCAAAGCCGGGTCTCCAATGTCAAGATCCCCGCTGCAGGAAGTCCAACCTGTGTTCGCTGAGGGTCATGCTGACTTCCACGGCACAGCAGGCACTTCACTCAGACAATTCTCCCTACAAGCCTCTGCTCTTTATTAGCCTCGTTTCATATGTGAGAAACTGACCCATGCAGCTGACAAGTACCTGAGTTGGGACCTGAGTCAGGTCGCCAGACCCCAGACTGTTTCCTACTTCACACAAACCACAGCACACGCTCCCTTCCACCCTCCCTCTGGCTTTGCTAAGGAAATAACTTCTTCTGTCCTATATGGTTGAAGAAAAGAGAAACGGCCGAGAGGGAAGGTTCCCGTGGGCCTCACTCTCTCTAGAGTTCAGTTCCAGGAGCGAGTGCTGTTGTCAGAGGGAGCTGAGAAGGGCCGCCCTGTCCCTAACCTCACTGCCTGCTCCATCAGTGGCTACTCGCAGGCCCGCTGGATTGGCCTCACTGGCCCTGCAGATCACAGCGTGCTGGGCTCAATCCAGAACGCTCCAGATACCAGCGCCAAACACTACAAAGAGCCTGCTGATAACAAAGTGCATTTTTCCAGTCAAGGTCTCCAGAACAGCAGACTGTGGCTGAAGGAGCAGCAGCAGAGAAAGGGACAAGGAGCCAGTTAGCACTGGGTCTGGTACCCAGCAGAGAAGTCAACAAACATCTTTAACCAGCTGCTGATGGGAAGTCCGTCTCAGCCCTACCTGTTGTAAATCTCCCTCCAGTCCCACCCCTCCCACCTTAATCCACATTCCAAACATTCTCAAATCAGGGGGACTGAAAAACAGGGGAACGGAAACCAATTCCCAAAAGGATAAAACAGGTGCATGTAATATGGGGCTACCTCTCCTAGCCAAGTCCTTGGCTACAAAAGCCTCCTGACTTCCACAGACGCATGCAAGACTATGGATACAAATACGAATTCTACAAAGCGGGCGGGAGTAGTGGGAGGACGCTTTTATTAAGAGCTTTACAACTGGAGAATTGTTATTGCTTTACAACAGCTGGCTAAAGAACAACTGGCAGCTCCTCATCTCCATAGAGAATAAATATGAAACGTCATGACCGGAGATGACTGTTTAACCATTCACTGGACAATTTGGGAGACCCTGCTTTGAGTCCAAAGATTTCCTTCAACTAAAGAGAGAACAAGAACAGTATCAGAGGTGCAGGGAGCCTTAAAGACCATCAAGTCCAACCTTCACTTGATGAATGAGGAAGGGAAGGGAAGAGACCTCTCAACCAGAAACCCAATCGGCCAGCCTCCAGAGCAGTGAGAAATAAACTGTTTAAGGCACCCATTCTTTGGTATTCTGTTATGGCAACACGAACTGACCAATCCAAAAGCCTCTCAGTGTCTATTTTAAGTCACTGTCCCACTGTCACCCGTGCTAAATAATGCCATACAAATTGGAACTTCTCAAAAGCCTTCTAATTAAGTTTACAGCAATAAGAGGCAAGATTCAACTGAAGGGCCTGTGGTAACCAGGCCACTATAGTGACCAAGTCTGAGATTAGCAAGACCCTTGAAAAGCAGGTTAGACAGGGATTCTATCCAACCCTGGTCCTTATTCCTTCCATAATGTTGGGCCTAATTTCCCTCCAAACCTCAGCTTCCTTGATGGGCCTAATAAAATATACTTGTAAGGCCTAATAACATAACGTGCTGCACATCCCTGAAAACATCAACTCAATAAATGTTCGGTTCTCTCTCTCTCTGGGACTCATTTCTGCATCTGTAACATGAAAGAGGTAGACTCTATCTGAGTATATATGGCGCCCAAGGGAAAAGGGAGAGGGAAAAGTAGCTATGACTATTTCCCTTTGCTTACCAAAAACATTCAGTTGGTTTAAAAGGGGGAGGAGGCTAAACGGAATATCAGAAACCGAAATGATTTCTAAGGTCTCCTACAGCATGAAGAGTCTAAGAGTCTAAAATATAAGAGAATAATCCAGAAAATTCAGGAACAGCTATGAATTAATATTCTATGGTTAAACTTCTCGCTGCTAATGTACTTTACTAACCTAAAAAATGGTTTTAAAAAACCTTTGTCCATCCAGAGCACATGAGTTCATATCCTAGCCCTGCCACATATGAACTAGCTGCTTATCTTCGGATGACTTTCTCCACTTCCCCATGCCTCAGTTTCTTCATTTATAAGATGGCGATAATAGCACCGAGCTCATAGGGTGGCTGTGATGATCAAATGAATGAATACACTGTAAGCCCCTAAAACTGTGCCTAGCATATAGGAAGCACTAATTAAATCTTAGCTAGTATTACCCCTCAGGGAAATTCCTCCAGGTCAACTTGTGTCCTGCCAATTTGTCGTTTTAATGCTACATAATATTTCATTTTGCTGATGTACCACAATTTATTCAGCCCTTCTTCTATTGGTGAGTACTCTCTTTATTGCAAGTTTCTCACCCTCCCCCCCCCCCATAAGAACAACGTTGCAATAAACATCTGGTAATTTTTAAAATGTAGATTAATTTACAAACATTTCTTTATGTTAAAGTTAAGACATAAAGTAACCCATAAAAGTCAGGATTTTAAAAATAAACCAAATAAAAAGGTATATTGCATTAGCCTCTGACATGAATGGTGACCAGTGGGAGAAGTTCTGTCATCACACCCCACTTAAATGAGGAGCTGCAGGCCAGAAGTTTAATAAGCATTTGCCCATCTCCTGAGCACGTGAAAGGACTCCTTCATGCTATGCTTACCTGTCCTTTCTCAGCGAATATTAACTTTCTCAGGGCTGTCTCGGGCTTTCTCTTTGGAGGTGCTGGCTGGTGGCGTGTAGTAAACAAAACCAATGGCTTAGGTCCAGCTGATGATTTCTTCCAGCTCTCTTTACCCAACTTACTCTATGCGCTCTATTTATATCATGTGTCCAACCTCAAAGCCCCTGCGGCCAATGAGCTCGCATGAGGGCCAGAAGCTGGCCCGGGTGTGAATGGACACACGTGAGCTCTGCAGGGGTGCAGGTGCCGCTCTGCGTGTGCCCATTGTCGCTATGTGAGATGGCTGACCTAGCATGGCAAGAGTCTGATTTTTGCAGGAAGGCTGAAAATCCAGAATTTTGTGTGAGACCTCCCAATGTGTTAACGTTAGCAATTCATTTTTTTAAGTATTAAAATACTGTGAGTCACATAAAAGCTTGCTGTAGACTGTGATTAGCCTCTCTGCGTTACTGCTATTTGGCTTCAGAGGTATACCCTTCCTTCCTGGATGGTCCAATTTTTAAATTATTTGTTAGACAACACATATGAAGTTGCCATTCTTCTAGATAAAAATGATCACATTTCCTACGGTTCAACATAATACAGAAGTGGACGCGGATCCATGGGTCCAAACTGACTTACTACATGCTGCCGCCCACCTCATCCTACTGTTTCACACAAAGAGAAAAGTACCAGAGCTACTCGTCTGCCATGTGATGTGTGCTGTGTGAAAGGAACACGTGCACAGTAAACTCTCACGTCCAACACAAAGAACAGAAACAGAGAGACGGGTGTTCTGTGCCATTTGTCACACGATTCCTTTACAAAACAGACACTACGGCTGGCCTGTCTGGGAAAATGGTACACAGAGCTCGTGTACACACTGCGCTGGGTGCAGGAAAACCACGATTCTCAAGGCAGCTACAAACAGCTGATCCTCCCAAGTGACCTGGCCTGTGTTACAGCCCTTCTGAGGTTGTTGGAGCATATTTAGGGCTTACCTAAATAAATAAATAAATACATACATACATACATACATTCATACATGCATGCATGCATGCATGCAGGTGGAGGTGAGGTGGAGAAATGGCCACTCAGTGAACGTACTTGCATTTCACCCCTTACCTGGATAAACCCCCTCTCTTGGGAAAGCATGGCTTGCTAATATCTTCAGAGATCACAGACCTCACACCAAAGAAAAGCAGCACTTACGTAACTCAGCAAGAACCATCCGATAGCACAGAAAAACAAAAAGTAGCCTGGGGTTCTGATCATAAGAGAGATAGAAGGAAACTGGTGTGTGGAATCAAATTGGAATGAATGAAATGTCAATAAACTCACCTTGAACCTCAAGCTACATCTAAGCCAAAAAATTGAATTTAAAAAAATTGAAAAAAATCTATATTTACTACATAGAATAGTAAGGGGGTGGATTGGATTACCTAACATGAAGAAAATCACTAGAGATGTCATTAGGAGGTACGGTGAAATTCCAAGCACCAGGTTAAGAGGGAATGGTCTGTAGGTGATAAGGAGCTGCTACAGAGCAAACTCTAATTTCCATCTAATTAAACATGATTAATATTGGGACTTACTCCTAGTCACTTTTTGTTTTCTTAATGACACACATTAGCTAAAAAAAAAAATCACTCTGTGAATATATTTATTTGCCAGCTAAGAAAACAACAATTAGTCTGAAGAGCACTCAGAGGCAGACCCCCTCAAAGGTGAAACTGTATTGTAGGATTCTAGTCCTAATGTTGACGCTGACCAACCTGAAACTTGGAGTAAACAGAATCGCCATCAGTGATGGCATTTATTTTTCAAGAAAAAGACTATCCTGTTTTGATTGAGGAGGGGCACCCAGGTGTTGACAGCCTAGTCCCAGGGATTGGCTATGATTCACTTGAGATGCTGCTACCTTCCTTAACAACACCAAGCAGAGTTAGTCGCGTCCTCTCTGCTCCCAGAGATTCGCTACTGCCTCGTCGTAGGACTCACATGCTCGTGGAGTCTCCCTCCACCTCGTTACTCCTAGAACCAGCCCTGTCACAGAGGCCCCTGGCCACTGCTCAGCATGTGGGAGTCACACGAAATGAGGCAGGCTAAAATAAAGCAGGGCCTTCCGTGATTCTCCTGCAGTATAAAGAGGTGATATAAAACACCTAACAACGTGAAGCGGTGACAGATAGGAGCTGATGACAGCCCTCAAAATCCACCTCAGGAAACACCACAGCAGGCCCTACACTGCAGGAGGGACACATTCCTACAGAGCAAACGGGACTTTTATACTCATTTAAAGGTCACTTTGAAGTCCTTGCACCCTGCAAACTCAAAGCCCCATGATCTGGCAGGGCTGAAAAAACTTCCTGTTCTGTTCTGAGGGGGCAGCAACAACTCTCAGCAAAACCCACTCGTTTTACTGATTAAATCGACCAAGAAGAAGCCAACATTCCACAAAGGAATGTCCATTGCTAGTCTCACAGATAAACAGATACACCCACTGGCAAAGGCCAAAAGACACAAATGACCTGGTTCTAATATGGTACGATGGCTGCTCCAGTCTTAAGCCTGGACACGGGAAGGGCTCTAAATGGAAAAGGAAGAGCCAGTATCTACTCTGACATCAGTTGCATTCACCCCTTCTCAGCTACACGCATGTTGCCTTTGTGTGAAGAAGAAAAAGGTATCCCTCTGAACGACAGCAACCTGGGAGTGCAAGGCCTGAAGGGTAGACAGCACAACTGGGAGGGAACCTCCTCTCTCCAGCAAACTGCATCAGAGCTTGTTGGGCTGAACTAGGGTTAGATGTTCAGCTCCATGGGCAACGTAGGACCTTGGTGGCCTTTGGTCAAAGTTAACATACCCAAAGCCCCTATTCTTTAACAAAGAAAATTAGTAAAGTTTGTTTCTAAGCCCCAGGACAACAACTCAAAGAAATAGCCCCATGAGAAGGCCCTGGATTAAGACAGATTTTCTCAAAGCCTCTGAGACTGGGTAACTACATTAGAAACACCTAAGATATCCTATACAATAAAAGTCTAATATGCAAATCAACCAAACTGCAGAAGGACTAGCAGAACAACAGGTCGCTATGACGCACACTGACCACCAAGGGGCAGAGGCTCAACACAGGAGCTGTCCCCTGGTGGTCAGTGGGCTCCCACAGGGGGAGCCACTCAGCCAGGAGCCGGGCTCACAGCTGGCTGGCGCAGCAGCAGTAGCAGGAGTCTCTCCCACCTCTGTGGCAGTGCTAAGGAGCAGTGAGCCAAGAGGTAAGAAGCAGCAAGCAGGTGGGTGGTAAGGAGCGAGGGATCCCGGACTGCGAGAGGGCACAGGCTGGGCTGAGGGACCCTCCCCCACCCCCCACCTCCCCAGTGCACGCATTTCGTGCACGGGGCCTCTAGTCTGTTTATAAAGCTGATTCTTGAGACCATGTCCAATCGACTGAATCAGAATTATTGCCACTGGAGGCCTGGAATCTGCATTTTAGTAAGTTTCTCCAGCGATTCCCCTATTCTCTTAAGAATCATGAACCCAGGATACCGGCTTCTCTCCCCTGCTCCCTTGCCAGGACACCAGGTCTTCAGAACATGTATCAGGGGCCAGTTGGGAAACTGGCCAGATTCCACTGAATATACATAAATAATTGGTTCAACAGGTGTGAGAGACCTGAAAAGACTGACAGACACAGACCAGAGTAACTTTAGGAAGCAGCACCCACGCCTGGGGCTGGGGAATTCAAAGGGGGTCTGGGGTCATCAGAATCTAACAGATTAGAGGAGACCCACAGAGCTGGGACCCAGACTGCTGAGGGGCAGGTGCTGACCCCTCGGGATCTCTGAGGAAGGACCGTCAGTGCGAGTCCGCATGAGGCTGGGACCACTTATCCAGGGCTGGCTGGTGATGGCATCTCCGAGAAGCACAGGAGGCTGGTTCCAGGATATAGAAAGATGGAGACCCAAACCCCTGCTGCTGCAGTGAAAGGCCCTTTCTGGAAGGAAGCTGACGGGACAGGTAAGCAAACGGGATGGAGCATGTCCCTTCTCCCCCTCCAGCTTCCCAGAATTCCCCCAGCACCCCTATTAGAGTTTAACAGGCAAAGAAGAAATGTGCTTGGTACCAGCCCAATAAGCAGTCAATCTGGAAAGGTCCATCTAAGGCTTAAGACAGGCACTTAATCGGGAGCCCAGGGGCACACAATGTCCATGAGTCCAAGAGGCCGGGGCCTAGGCCAAGTTCCACCTAACAACAGCCAGGCATCTTTACCTTTTTTCAATTCTCATTTCACCCTGTTTTCAAACAGAATTCCTAACTTGACCCTTTCTCATGTCTAACACTCCCCAAATGTTCACTTTGCACTTCCCAGCCCCGCCCCGCCCCACTGCACTTCCCCCTGGTCATGTAGTAGCTATGAGTGGGAGTCTGTGGCCAGACAGCCCCACCGGCCCTGTGACCTCAGGCAAGCTGCTTGTGTGTTTGTGCCTCAGTGTCACCCATTATAAAAAGGGAACGACAATAGCCATCTACCTCACAGGATGGCTACTGATATTAAATGAGATAATGCACGCAACCATAATACAAATGGACGCGTCTGGCACTTAAGTGTTTAACTGTGTTTTGACTATTAATATTAATATTATAAACAGTGTGATTATCCTAGATACCAAGATGGACACTAGAACTAGATCTACTACAAGTTTGGTTTTTTTTTTAAAGCCTTTCAACCCCCTCCCCATCCCCCATCACCACGGCTCCCAGGGAGCCCCAGTTCCTGCCAGCCTCTAATGCACTCCACCTCCTTGCACCCTGCTTATTCATAGCCAGCGCTGACAACTAACTACTAGACTACCTGATTCGATGTACAGAAAATTAGGGAGGGAAATGATTCACTGTTTCAGATCCACTTCTCCGGTAATCAAATCTTTGGCTACCACATCCATGAAGCAGTAGCAACTAAACAATTTCTCCTAGTTCAAGGACAGAGGGGGGGCGAAGAGGGGGAGTCCATTCATGTTAATGCCACCTACCTGATTTGATCTCCATCTGATTTGATTTTACTCATAATCAAATTCCTGCTTATCTGGTCTCCCCTGGCAACCTGAGGTTCTACCCCCAGTTACAACCACAGAACAGGAAGTAAAGGCAAGAACCTGAGGCTCTCGCCCCAAGTTACAAGCACACAACAGGAAGGAAGGGCAACCCCCACAGCACAGAGTTCTTCTCTCCCCCTCTCTTTGGACGCACTCTCACCCAGAAGCAGGGAGGAGTGATGCCACAGTCTGAAATGCCAGCAGACACGAAGAGGCATGAGGGACATGGAGTGCTGTTTCAGGAACACAAATGTCCAAAGCAGTGGAAAGCAGTGCCCTGGCGATCCCCGCGGGCCCTGAGACCATGGCTGAGTGAGAAGGAAGATGAAGAAACACCCCATGAAGGGCCCCGACAACCCACCAGGCCCTGACAGAAGCAGCAGCATGCGTTCAGCTCCTGCCTCCGCCAGCCCCACCCTGTGGGTCCTCCTAATGGAAGCCACTGGCACGATCCCACGTTCCCACCGGTGGGAGCCTGGCAGGGTCTCAGGAGAACTCTCCCTCCCGTCGTCTTCCGTCTGGGTGCCAAAGTGTTAGGACTATATAAGAACTGCAAGATGAGCAGAGAGCATCCGGGGCCGCTTGGATATCCTGTGAAAAGGTGGGTGCTGATTTAGTGGGTGTGGTGGGGTCTGAGATTCCATGTGTACAAGCTTCCAGGGGATCTTTGAATTGCTAGAGCCCAGGGGATATAGCTGATACCAATCACCCAGAAGTCTTCAGGCACCCACCTCCTAACAGGGGACCAGAAAGTTTAGAAACTTCCAGACTCAACTCCTAGTCCCCCGTGGCTGCCTGGAGAGGAGAAGCAGAAGCCTGAGGAGTCGGGGATGAGAGACACCAGCCTGGGGGTAGCACTCCTTGGCTTGCCAGAGTCCAGGAGGAGCAAATTCCTCTGTAGGGAACCACGCTTGGGAACTTTATGTATGTGCATCAGCCCTTCAAAAAGGAAGATTCAACACCCGTCCCCTTAACCTGTAAGTTTACTACCCCATTTTTAGGTACATTTTCAGAAATTCACTACAGATGAAAGATGAGGACAACTATACTTCCCTGCCTCAATGAATAAAGTGCAACGAAACTTCAGAATTATTTCCCGCAACTATAATTTACTAGTAGTTGGGCTTCAGTTATCTAGGAATTTATTTTATTAATCCAGAAAACATGATTCCTCAACTATCCTGGGTAAGTAAAGGTACACAGTAAACAAAGTGGAACAGCCATATCACTGTATATGCTTTTAATTTAACATATATTGGGCCCCAGTCACACTCACACCAAATAACTAAACTTGATCATAGCAATACTATGTTTAAATTCAACATAGATAAATTACCTGGTACAATATTTCCAGGAAAAGAGCCATTACAAATATTGTTGTTTTTTAATGAAAACTACTTTCTTACAGCATGAGATCCTGATATTTGTGACCATATCTCTAATAGGAAGTAGATGTTATAAGTTTTACTAGGACTTATAGTCAATCATGTATTACCTTTTTTTTATAGCTAGGCTGATTTGATTGATAAGTACTTATTAAAATTGACCTGTTAACAGGTAAACTTGTCCATTTCTTTTCTGTTTCATTTACTACACAAATAAATGATAGTATTTAGTTTTACGTCTTTGCTGTCACGTTTTGGGTCAACTAATACATCTACCTTGAACTCTAAGCTCTTAGAAGGCTAACTACATCCTTGATTTGCCATGTCCACTGGCCAGATGACCCCTCCTGCACATCCTACCTAATAAAATAGTAATATGCAAATTGACCGCACCTTCGCTACGCCCAAGCCACACCCACCAGCCAAAGCCACGCCCGCCAGCCATCAGGGCGAGTATGCAAATTACCCAACAAAGGTGGCGGTTAATTTGCATACGCTGAGGGAGGGAGGAGTGAAGACTGAAGACAACTTAGAAGGAAGAGGGAGGAAAAGCAGAAAGCAAGGTGGCTGCCAGAGGGAAAGCCCGGGTGGGGCGGGGCGGGGCGGGGCGGGGTGGGCGGCAGCGGCGCACGAGTGCAGGCGCGCCGGCACGGCGGCGGCGGCAGCAGCAGCAGCAGCAGCAGCGCACGCGGCTACAGCAGCCACTTGCAGGATTCTTCCTGCAAATGGGCTACTAATCTATATAATAAAAGCCTAAGCGACCACTATGGCGGAATGACCAGAACACCCGGTCACTATGATGCACACTGACCACCAGGGGGCAGACGCTCAACTCAGGAGCTGCCACCTGGTGGTCAGTGCACTCCCACAGGGGGAGCGCCGCTCAGCCAGAAGCCGGGCTCATGGCTAGCGAGCGCAGTGGCAGTGGTAGGAGCCTCTCCCGCACTAAGGAGCAGTGAGCTGAACGGTAAGGAGCAGCGAGCAGGAGGGCAAGGGGTCCTGGACTGCGAGAGGGCACAGGCCGGGCTGAGGGCCCCCATCCCACTCCCAGTGCATGAATTTCATGCACCAGGCCTCTAGTAATGTTAATAAAAACCTGTTGGTGATTATGGTCAGGCCTTCAGGTCTAGGCTCTGGGTACAGCATACAAACCAAAATCCTGAAAAGCCCAAGTTTTAGATTCAATTAGCTTCACTTTGTTACTTCAGCCCTTCCAGTCCCAGTAAGGAGAACAAAATGGACGGACAGGTATCACAACGCCCCCACCATTGATAGAGATGGGGTGGGAGAAGTGCTTGAAGCACAGGATCTACTAGCTATGTATGATCATTGTGACGACGTCTCCAACACACAGAGAAGAACAGCATCTTGAAGTTGGACAGAACGTCAATTTACAGCTCATACAAACATGTGATGACAGGGAACATATACTTATTTATCATTCAGCAGATTTTACTGAGCTTCTAGAATGTGCCAGGCACTACTTAAGGTGCTGGAAAAGAGGCCGAGAGCAAAAAGCACTTGCCTCCATAGAGTTTACATTTTAATTGGGGGCCCGGGGGTTAGCAATCATAAGTAATATCATTTCATTTTGTCATAAGTGCTGTGACAAAAATATAACTAAGGCATGACATTGACTGGTGGGGGGAGCACTTGAGCTATGATGGTCAGGGAAACCTCTCTGAGGTGGTGGCATCTGGGCTGATGAGAAGGAGCTGCCATGCAAACTTCCACAGGTGAGGCGTTCCAAGAGGAGGGGCACATATATAAAGGGCCTGAAGCCCTGTCCTCCTGAAAATTATCTGGGGGGGGCGGGGGGGAACATTTAGGCACTAAAATGGAATACATGATCACTTACTATAATCGTCACTGCATTTTGTAATGAATAGTCTTTGCAAAAACTCTGCCACCAGAGCTGGTCCATCCACTAGAATAAATTCTTATTGCTCCAGATGACAATTTCAAAGGCTCGGGTCCCCATGCATTGTTCCATCAACCTCTGACATCACGAACAAGGCAGCGTGAGGTGCAAGGGAAGGAGATGTGAACACCCCCTTCCTGCCATATCCTACTTCTAAGTGAGGAGAAGCAAGCAGAGCAGGATGTTTCCACATAATGAAGAGACAGTCCCGGGGAAAGGACTGTTCAGTCACCTCTTCCAAAGGCATATTTATGTGCACTGGCTGCTATGAAGAAACATTTTACAAAACAAATATAAATATTTGGTATTTGAAGGTGTTTTTTTTCTTCTCATCCCACTATTTTACTTTTGGAAGCTTAAAAGAAATAACCAGTCAAATGAAACTTTTTTCATCCCTTCTTTAAAATTAAACTATACTAAACATAATGGAAAGGAGTGTTTTAAACATGTTTTTAAAAACCCCATTACTCAGCCCTGACTGGGTAGCTCAGTTGGTTGGAGTGTCGTCCCATACCCCAAAGGTTCAATTCCCAGTCAGGGCACATATCTAGGTTGCAGGTTTAATCCCTGGTCAGGGTGCCTAAGGGAGGCAACTGATCAATGTTTCTCTGTTCTCTCTCTCTCTCTCTCTCTCTCTCTCTCTCTCTCTCTCTCATCAATAATAAAAAAAATAAAAAAAACCACACACATATCCTTGTGTGGTGATTTAAAAAAGAAAATTGGAAAAAAAAATCTCATTATCCAAACACAACTATTTTCAGGGTAGCATATTATATTCTAATCTTTATTCATACACAGACACACATACAGCTACTATACACTCACATATAGAGTCATAATAATTATAGTTCTATTTTATGCTATTTGCATTGTGACAGACTGTAAACATTTTTCATGCTTTTAAAATGTGTTTATAATTATACTCATTGCAACACTACATCCCAACTTGTTACTGAACCATAAATTAATGCCTTTAAGCCTAAAATTGGACACTTGAATCCTCCTTCCTCTCAGTTTTGTACAATAATTTTAAAGGGATAACAGCCCCCCCCCCCCTTTGGTGCAAATAAAAGCTAAAACAATGCCAAATGCATAAAGCGTCGAGGCTCTTGTAAAATCACTAGATGTCAATGATTTGGCAAACCAAGTGAGTAAAAAGAAATACATCATTTTCATTCAGGGGTTATTCACCTAGGCTACTAGGATAACTCATAAAGCACAACAGGAAACCAGCTGAACCTGCACCCGAGAGTGTGAACTGTTCTTGTTTTTAATGAATGAACGGCATATGGACTCGGATGGGACATCACATTCTCTGCATTGTAATTTCACCACAGCCTTAGCCCTCGCCAGGTGGCTAAGCACTCTCAAGAGTCCACAGATGACACACTTACACTTTAAGGGACAACTCTCTGAATATTTTAAGAATAGTACTGCATTAATTAAAATAGTTTACTATATTTAAATGTTTGGATAATTCAGACATATAAATAACATACAGACACATGTTACACATGGAGAGAATACTATACTGTGCTCTAAAGGTGTCCTAAGGCTTCCTAACTCCCCAATGCATGTCTAGAAAAAAATGTCACATACTCATGCAATCGCCACTTTCCCAGCTGGCCTCCAGATTCTTCATGATGGCACCGTATTTTAGGCAATGCTAAAAGTAGCTGAGTGGTAGGGGAACTTTGGGGCTTTAGCTTCAGGAAATGTTTAAAAGAAGAATCCCGTATGCCTTGATACCCCGATGCTCAAGGGGTTACACCGTCCAGCAGACATGGGGCTGGCTCCACTGAAGCTTGTCTATAGCTTTAAAAGGGGGCCAGGAGTCTCTGAAGACTCCCGCCAGCCTCGGAGACCAAAATGGGTCACCTCTCCCATGTATTTCATTCACTGTCCTAAACATGAGTCCAACCACTTCAGGAGGATGTGTGAAGGAGAAAATGTGGTGGTATCTACAGCACAGATTGGATCCCATCATGGGAGAACTTCTTCCCTGAAAACTGAAGGAATTGTGTTAACTGCACCTTTTTCAAAGTCACTGGTGGAGAAATGCCACTTTAAGGCGTTCCATGATGAGCCCCTTTGAAACGGGAAACGTCAACCCTGGATTTTAACATTATATCGATGCAGACTTTCACATCTTCTGCCAGGGCTTCCACTGGACAGACTCCAAAGGACGTCCAAATCCTGGGACAACTGGTCTTCGGCCATATCAAATACTGCTTGAAATAATTAAGCTGTCAGCAGGGCCTTGGAAATGTTTGGCTATAAGGGGATCTGGATGTCATATTATGTTTCACGATAGTATCTGACCTGCATTACAATTCCGCACGTTCTCCAGCCAGATCCAAAATGACCAAGTAGGGCCAACAACAACAACAAAAATGTGTATTTTCTATTCACCTTCATTTCTCTCTGGAGAAATGTTACTTTAGAATAACATTTCCATGCTTTTTTTTTTTTTCATCTGTGTATCAAAAACTATACACCTAATTATTTAAGAAGTGGGAAAGGCTATGACTAACTAGACAAAAAAAAAAAAAGCCATGGAAATATTAAATGAATGCCATTAGCCTAAGAAATCAGCACACTATAAATCTACAAGAAACATGCATACCCAACTAGCATCTCACCTCACTCTCAACTCTAAATCAAATGTACTGAAAGGACACCGCTAACTAAAATTGGAATTAAAAACTACTCAGTTCAGCTGGTTCCTTCTTTCTCATTTTTCACTGCCACCTAACCATTCAACATTCACCTTTCATATTTGCACCAGCTTATAAATAAGTAGAGGTCCTCTTCTCGGTTTTACTGTGATGAAACCCACAGAAATGTCTAACTGCCGGGAGCTCAGGGACCCAACAGTCTCCAACAGAACCATCTACTAACTCAGTCAGGCGAAGGCTTATTTAACAAACCTCTTCTATGTGGGATTGAGAAACAGCAACCAGAACAACTTCAGTCTTTGATTTATATATTTTTCATGTAAGACCCACAGTCACAACTTCAAACTCATTAAATTCAACCGACAGAACTTTCCAAGGAGTTCTTAGAGGGGGGAAAAAAAATGTTAGCAAGGAGTTAAAGCTCTAAAGGCACATCTCACATGGTTTACATTTTCCAGCTACACTCCCCAGTTGACTGTTAATTTCTACCTCACACTTTCATTTATTAAATAAATGATGAAAATTCCTTCCAAGATTTTCTTTTTAAATATTTTAGATTCGAAGCCCACATTGCAGGGGCCCAACCTTGGCTGGCAGCAAGACTGTGCCTGAAAGAACAGTGCGGGGGAAACTACCCCACGGAACAAGATCTCTCTGAGAACGCTCGCAGACCCAGCGCTGCGGCACAGGAGGAGCACTGGGATATACTCCTGGGCAACCTGGGATATTTATTCTGTCCTTATGTCAGGAAATTACAAACATGCATTCCAGGAGTTAGCAAGCTCTGGTCCTCACAAGTCCACTGGTGAGCCAGCCTCCCACCCCTCGAACCTCGACTGCAAATAGAAACTCTTTAAAATATGAATGCAGTCAATAGTCTATATTGCCAGGCCTACCACAAGAGAGAAAAGATGAACTAGACACAAACAATTTGCAAGTCTATGGAATATGGTCATTTTCATCCCATTCCTAAAGGAATGCAATTTGTAGCTGGGGGAAAAATCCTGTCCCGTTTCTTACCTCTTTTTCCCCACCAAAGCCTTCCAAAACCCCCACTGAGAATAAACACCACCTCTGTCCAACCTCCCCCACCCCCACCTCAAATCACAAGACCCTCGGCCAATGAACAAGGAGATTTTTTCCAGCCTGGGTTTCTGAGCTGGTTCCCAAAAGACTTAGGACTCTAAGTCAAAGTAATGTTCAAGGAGACCATCCAATAAAAAGATATCTCTCGTTATCATTAAAAACAAGAACAAAGAACAGTTTTGTCCTTCTTGAAATAGCTCTAAAGCATTATTCTGTCACTGGTCCCAGAAAAACAGAAAACAACTAACCAGAGATGAGGCTTCCTAAGAAGGCTGAGGCCTCTCCGTGTCCGACAGAAATCACAGGCACAGTGAGTTAAAACACCAAGTCCCCGTTCACGCACGTGTGCTAAGGATCCCAATCACTCATATGCCCCACAACCCTAGGAAGTATTTTATTCCCATTTTATGCCTGAGAAAACTGAGGCCCAATGTCATTTTTTGTTAAGTGCAAAGATTTGTATCCAGGCCTCTCTGATGTGGAAAAGTTTCCTTCCAAGTGACTCCCTTTTATAAGCAGGAGAAATAACCAACTGTTTTCTTGCCCTCCTACTGGTCATTTACATGGTCTGTCAAGATGTGGCCCCGCCCCCAATTCCACCCAAGGATAAGCACTTCCATCATACGTGGCAGTGGCCAAACTGCCAGAAAGCTGCCTCTGGATTGGGTCACTACTAAGAGACATAACACATGTAAAGTTTGGAAAACACCTAGAGAGATTAAGAAATAGAGGCTATAAGACAATAAGTTGTAAAAGTTAATGGAGATCAGCTTGGGAGAAGATGATCATAAACAGAAGATGGTGAGCACACATTTTCACCTCCACTTCAGTCCAACTGACTGAAGCATAAGGGACTTAGGTTAGATGTGCAGATGAATTTCTGATAGGGAACAATGTAGTGCTGGCAGGGAGGCTATATAAAGCCACTGGTGGGAATATTTTCCAAAAAAAAACAAACACCTTTATATCTAGGGTTTCTCAACCTCGGCACTGTTGACATGTTGGGCCAGATAATTCTTGGTTGTGGGGCCTGTCCTGCATATCGTAGGGTGTTTAGCAGTATTCCTGGCCTCTATCTATTAGAAGCCAGTCCCATTCCCGCACCCCTCCCCAGCGGTAACAACCAAAGGTGTCTTCAGAAACTGACAAATGTCCCAGAGGGTGGCGGGAGAAGAGGTCAGCATCTCCCTCAGTTGAGAGCCACAGCTCTGAGTCAGAGGTGGTATCTGCCCGAAAGAGGCAAGAGGGAGGTGGGGTGGGAGAGAAACCAGATGTCCTTTCTAAGTACCAAGGTCCTGCCCCGTCACTGAGAACAGAAATTGCCTGAGGGAAAAATCAAGGCACCTGGACAACCCAGAAACGACCGACCTGCCTGAGATGGCCAAGAACAGACTGTCCTCGGGAAAACAACAGGAAGGAAGAGATGGAGGCCAAAGAAGGGAAGAGGCCTCACTTTGCCTGTGGGCCCCGGTCATGGCAGCCAGGGCTCCACAGGGCCCCATCCCCAGGAAGGTGTTTTCGCTGAGGTTCCGTTTATGAGAAAGAACACGTCAACGCTGTCACCAGTGTCAGAGTTGAGGCTTCTTATCATTTTGAATGCGCTGACATGACACTGAGATTGAACACCCTGGAACATGGGAACAGAAAAAGAGGGACAAACACAGAGCCTGTGCTCGCTTAAGGGTCTGCAGCCACTTGAAAGCACAAGAAAAGGTTACAGGATTTGGAGAACCAATGTGTGTTCTTGAAATGCTTGTGAAAGGCACCACAAGCTCGCATAGAAGGAAAACTACAGGGGTTCTGAGGGCTTAACAGGGGCAGACTCCTTGTCAATCAGCATTTAAGTGCCTAAATACACAAGGTGCTATGATGGGAACTGTACACAAAGCAAGGTCCTCACACCCGGCCTCACCCCATAGGATATACAGCTGAAGGAACTTTAAAAGCGGGCACTGGAGAGATACACGCAAGACGTGTTTTCTGTGCCCTCCAAGGTCGCCCCACCCTGGCCCCTCAACATTCCACCACTACTAGGCAAAACATGGAAGAACCTGCCACTCAAACAGAAAGGCCAGGTACTAGTAAACTGGCAGGAAATGTGCCTACAGCAGAATCAAGGGTGAAGTTAGAGAGCAGAGCAACAGGGCCTCATGTAGCAGACATGAGGTCAAGATTCCTTGGGTGACTTTGAGCAAATCATGTGAGCCCTAACTATAAAAGGGGAGTGCTTGTCTCAGCACAGTAAGGTGTCTCTAACATTTCATAGTGTTATAGATCTATGAGACAGACACCCAACTTTGCACTCACTTCTGGGAGAGAATAAGGAATGAAAAAACAAGGGTTTTCTCAAGGATATCTTTGAGGATCCAGTGTTCAAAGATAGTGATCAATCCAAGGCAGGTATTGAGGGGAGAGAGAACACACCCACCATCTCCAAGCTTCCTGTGATGGATGCCCTTGGGCAGAGAGAGGCAAGAAGACCAACCATGCCCTTCCAGAGGAGAGGAAGCAACTCCATGAACACGAGTTGGGTCCAATACAGGAGCATAACTCCAAGGAAATCCACTCACTCTGAGACTCCAACTTCAGGAGATGCTGACCTCTTCTCCCGCCACCCTCTGGGACATTGGTCAGTTTCTGAAGACACCTTTGGTTGTTACGGCTGGGGAGGGGTGCGGGAATGTGACTGGCTCCTAATAGAGGCCAGGAATACTGCTAAACACCCTACAATATGCAGGACAGGCCCCCACAACAAACCCTCTTTTGCTTTACCAGGTACAACATCCCATATGCGGAACCAGTCAGAAAGCTGTAAGCCTGCAAGCTGCTGAGCACACAGAAACGAGAGCTACCTTCTCAGCTATATAAATGACCAAGGTCGTATTAAGTTCTCCTCTGAGTACTCATGAACTGGTACTTTATGAGAGTTATTATCTTTATGCCATTTGCATGGTTTTCATTATTTATTTTAATTTTCCATTTTTTTCTTTCTTTTCTTTTTTTTTTTTTTTGCATACTCATTGCCCTGTGGGATATTAAGTCTCAGTACACAGTGTATGTCTACAAAAAGAATAACACAAAATGTCAACGAAGATCTAAAGTGCTTTGGCAGCTCAATGGAGAAAATCATATCCACTGCCTAGTGGAATAAGAAAAATTATTTAACATGTGCCTTGAACTATGGGAAATGAGTAATCCCAGCTACCATTTATTGAGCAATTTAAATGTACCAGGTACTGCGGTATCATGCATACATTCCTAAAAACTAAGAATCCCATGAGGCAGCTATTTAACGCCACATTACAGACGAAGACACTGAGGCTTGGAGAGTGATTTGTCCAAAGTCAAAACAGCTGGTCATAGAAATAAGCTCCAAATCCAGATCTGCCTGCTCCCCAAGACCCTGGAGGGAAGAGAAAATGGGTAGAATTGCTGAGGAGAAAGAACAGGGGTAGGAAAGGCAAGATCAGAGACGAATAACCAGAGCAGTAAATATCCACCAAAAGTGGCTCATCGTCTGACCCAGTCGATTGCTTCTCTGTGGATGTTCTGGGTATAGTAGCAGCAGTAGTATGGTTACATATTCCAAGGCCAAGTAACAAACACTCATGGGAAAAAAGATAATAGAATCAGTGTCCTCATAATGTTTAATATGCATAAGAGTACATACAAACTCTTTCCCAATACCATTGAGATTAAAAATAATAACAATAATAATAATGAGCATTTTTACCAGCTCACCACCTAAGCTCTGGCTAAGACAACCTGTTGTCATCAAGATTTAAGGATCTGCTACCACAGATCACACCACCCTAAAATGATCTATCGACCAAGTGCAAATACACGATGTCAACACAGAATGAAAGTCAACAACAGGACCAACAGAACCTTTTGGACTTTCCTGGAAGCAGCAACAGCTACCCTTATACTTTTCTGCAGCACCATACTGCCTGGGTTATGGAGAAAGCTACGTGCAGGGAAACCATCATGAAACACTAGACCCTCTCTAAGTGCACTTCCCCTTATAAATTCACTCCACCATTTCCTGTGTTGTAGATGACTTCTGTCACATCTTCATCTCTAGTTCCAATCTCTTCTCTGATATCCCAATACCCAATTAGAAACATGTGGTAGACATGATCGGGGCTCACCATTTCTCCTTCCTAAGCACAAAAGCACTGCATTACGTTGCAAATGACAGGGCCATGTAAATGGCTGGGCCAATGAAATATGAGCAGTGATGAGTGGCTCTTTACAAGGCAACTCCTCCCCCTCCTGCAGCCATCAGATGACAAGGCCACAAGACCTACGCTGCGTGGATCACGGAGTGGCTGCAGGAAGGACAGCTGACCTGGAGCATCTCCCAGACTCACAGAGGACTCAGAGCAAGAAACACACTTTTGTTGGGGTAGCTTCTGGGATTTGCTGTCACCACACCAAAGCCCAGCCTCACCTAACTGATGGGACAAGCTCGGTGGGCATCCCCAGGGTACCAAAAATCCATCTAAAATCAAACTCTGCACCTACTTCCACCTAAATCCAGAGGAGCCTATCTACCTTCTATTCCGGGTTAACCCCCAGAATCTTAGGTTGGGCCCCGCTCCTTCGGATCCCCAGGCCTGGCTGAGGAGACTGCATCGAACAGGTTGCTATTATTGATGGCGTTGAAAGTCTGAAGCAAAAGTCAAGTGAATTTTAATATTCTTTTAAAAAGAATAATGGACATTATCAAGACCACCAGAAAAAAACAACAACATTTATTTGCGAGGAAGTGGGGAGTCGCGAAGGCTTAATCATGAAGCTGAATGTCTACTTAGATATATGACTTTGAAACTTTTCTCTCACCATAAGATACTAATGTAACTGAGACAAATCTCAATGCACACCCAGGCTGCAGGGGCATGTCAACTCTGCAGACAGCAGAACAGATAAAATAGGCATGTGTTTACATGTTTTTAAGGGTCATACTGCCACTCCTCAAAACATACTGGAAATTAACACTCCTTACAAATATCACCTACAATTGTGAAAATTAAAAGGATTGTAATGCAAATATCAAAAGTTCACTTCAAACGTCATTCATCACCATTTTTTTCCCACTGCTTCCTGAAAGAGGCCCACACATACAGGTTCAGAGAACAGCTAAGAAAGAAAACGTGTGGTTTCACAAGAAATTCGAGACTACACGTGTTGCAGATTTCATTACCAGTTCTCAGATTATACAAACTACACAGAAATATCAAGACACACACTCCCATTGGTTTATCTACCAGTAAAGCAAACTGTCACACTTTGAATAATGGCTCTAAATTCTGCACTTGGAAAAATCTTTAATCTCCTTTTTGTTTTCTTTTTATCTGAAAGACAATCTACACAAAATGATATACAATTTAATTATTATTCCATTTGTCTTTCTCTGAAATACAGCAAAAATGTGCTTGCCAAAATTTCAAGCCTGAGCAAACATTACATAGTTTACAGAGAAAGGGTATTAGCCCATTTTCAAAATGGTCATCTAATCACACCACACCACACCACACAAACTGAAACTTCAGTTCCTCTCAATTCAACTTAAAAATCTTGCACCTTTAATATTCTAGGACAAAAGATGATCAAGGAGCTATAAATCTAGATAATAAAAAGGTTTTAAGGAGCTATAAATCTAGATAATAAAAAGGTTTTAACTTAGATTCACCCAAAAAGGCAAACCATGACAAACCCACCTATTTCATCTCAAGAGTGTTACTAAATGTGGCAGGATTGCCCAACTTAACTGCTCAAGAACAAGTATGTATTGCAATTAGAGTGACTATCCTTTATTTCAACCATACAAGAGGAAGTAGTATTAATTATTTATTGGTTAGCACACATCCATCAGGTACTTATGGGATGTGTGCAACTGTTTATAAGGGTCATTTCTGTTTTCCAGTTTAAACAGAGTTCACACCAACCCTGGGAACAACAAATAAGCCAGAAGCTCTGCCTTTTCAACCACACTTCTGTGCCTTTAAACTCTAACCAGTGAGTCCCTGCCCCTATTTGGTGTTAGGAAACACTTTTGTCTTAGAGATGTGACTTTATATATGCATCAGCCTTCCAGTTTGTTTTTTATTTTTTTATTTTACTTAGTTATAAGTAGCAAACACATGTCTCCTTCATAAAGCATCATCAACATCCTGTCTTCTGTCTCCAAGCAGTTCATCAGAGGAAACGTGGATTACCACTGGGCTGAGGTGAAAAGGAACCTCTCAGGGTAGCTGTGTGCAAACACCTCCTCTCTCAGCACAAAGCATTCATGTTTTTAGTTCTGAAGGTAAAATTCAGACACACTCACTGGTTCTGTTATAAACCAAATTATGCACCATTATCGGGTGTGGTGAAGGTGATGGAGCCAGAGATTAGAGAGGTCCTTGTAGCAAACTGCCCTGCTCTATCACCATTATTTAAAAAGTGCCTTATTGAGCCCTAGCCGGTGTGGCGTAATTGGTTATACTTTGTCCTGTGCACCAAAAAGTTGATTTGGGGCACATACCTGGGTTGCAGGCTTGATCCCTAGTAGGGCGTTACAGGAGGCAGCCGATGGATCCATCTCTCTCTCTCTCTCTTTTTCTCTCTCTCCCCCTTCCACTGTCTCTAAAAAAAATCAATTTAAAATATTTTTATTGGTGTTTTGGGTTTCTTAGGATATATTCCTACAAGTGGGATCACTGGGTCAAATGGCAGCTTCATATTTAATGTTTTGAGGAAACTCCATACTGTTTTCCACAGTGGCTGCACCAGTCTGCAGTCCCACCAGCAGTGCACTAGGGTTCCCGTTTCTCCACATCCTCACCAGCACTTGTCATTGGTTGATTTGTTGATGGTAGCCATTCTGACAGGTGTGAAGTGATATCTCATCGTCATTTTAATTCACACCTCTCTGATAATGACTTTGAGCATTTTTTCATATGTCTCTTGGCCATCTGCATGCCCTCTTTGGAGAAGTGTTTATTTAGGTCCTTTGCCCATTTTTTTTTTTTTTTTGGATTGTCTTCCTTTGGTTAAGTTGTATGAGTACCTTATATATTTTGGAAATTAACCTCTTGTCAGGTGTATCATTGGCCAATATGTTCTCCCAAACAGTGGTTTGCCTTTTAATTTTGTTGATAGTTTCTTCTGTGCAGAAGCTTTTTATTTTAATGTAGACCCATTTGTTTATTTTCTCCTTTGTTTCCCTTGCCCTAGGAGATGTATTGGCAAACATATTGCTAGGAGAAATGTCTGAGGTTTTGCTGCCTATGGTTTCTTCTAGGATTTTTATGGTCTCAGAACTTATATTTAAATCTTTTGTCCATTTTGAGTTTATTCTTGTGTATGGTGAAAGTTGGTGATTTAGTTGACTTTTTTGCATGTACCTGTCCAATTTCCCCAACACTATTCATGGAAGAGACTCTCTTTACTCCATTGTCTGATCTTGCCTCCTCTGTCAAATATTGAGTGTAATGGCTTGGGTCAATTTCTGGGTTCTCTATTCTGTTCCATTGATCTATATGGCTATTCTTGTGCCAGTACCAGGCTAATTTGGTTACAGTGGCTTTGTAGTATAACTTGATATCTGGTATTGTGATCCCTCTACCTTTGTTCTTCTTTCTTAAGATTTCTGAGGTTATTCAGTGTCTTTTTTGGTTCTGTATAAATTTTTAGAGTATTTGTTCTATATCTGTGAAATAAGCCATTGGTATTTTAATAGGGATTTCACTGAATCAGAAAGAATATATTCACCCCTATGTTCACAGCAGCACAATTTATAATAGCTAAGATCTGAAAACAGCCCAAGTGCCCATCAGTGATGAGTGGATAAAAAAGCTGTGGTGCATTTACACTATGGAATACTATGCAGCAGTAAAAAATAAGAATCTCTTACCCTTTGAGACAGTATGGAGGGACCTGGAGAGTATGATGTTAAGTGAATAAGCCAATCAGAGAAAGACAAGTATCACATGACCTCATCATATGTGGAATCTAATGAACAAAATTAACTGATGAACAAAACAGATCCAGAGATAAAAGCACGGAACAGACTGACAATCTCAGAGGGAAGTTGGGGGGAGAGAAGTAGGGGGAAGATTAACCAAATAACTTATACACATATATGCATAACCCATGGACACAGACAATAAGGTGCTGAAGGCCTGGGGAGGGGCATGTGCAGGGTAAAGGGGGTCAATGGGAGAAAAAGGGGAACATCTGTAATACTTTCAACAATAAAGATAATTTTTTTTAAAAAGAAGTACATATTGGTAATTACAAAATAATCACAGGGATACAAAGTACAGCATAGGGAGTAGAGTCAATAATATTGTAATAACTGTGTATGGTGCCAGGTGGGTACTGGAAATATCAGGGAGAATACTTTGTAAAGTATATGATTATCTAACCACAATGCTTTATTCCTGAAACTAATACAAAATAATTTTGAATGTAAACTAATTGGAAAAAATTTAAGTGCCTTATTGTTATTCACTTGGGCTCCATAAAAAGAATGAGGCATCTCAGTTGAAACTAAAATCTAAGAGGAACCTGAATGGCAGCTTTAAAAAGTGTCACTTCAGTCTACCCGAATCTTTATTTCTCTCACTTTAGAAGAGGTGAAAAGAAGGAAGCCTGAGTCCTGACTTGAAGACCACACACTTTCATTTTTACAGAGAAGCGCTTGGCAAAGATTACCTTAATCTTTGGCAAAGATTACCTTAATACCTTGTGCTTAGTAAACAGACGAAACTAATACATTCATTCAGTTAAGTGTTTGCACAAGGAAGTTACTGAAACTTACTGTTCTTGAGAATGTTTCCTCCCCATCTCACCTGCAGGGAAACAGCACCCACTTCCTCCCAACCTTGGTCTGAAACCAGTAAGCCGCCTCCAGAAAAAGTCTTCTACGTCAGCCCACCTCTGCAGCACCACCTCTCCACATCAAACCTGGCCAGCTCTCCTGACCCTGGCCCTTGTGAATACCACTTAACCTCTCTGACATGTGTGTGTGCGTGTGTGGGGAGGCGGGGGAGACCTGAAATAAATGTCTTAAGAGGGCTTACAGACAGTACTAGGATAGCTGTTCAGAGCATGCCTCGAAAAGCAACAAGCTGCAAAGGAACTCATCCCATGGGCCATGACTAATCTGAACCCAATGTGTTCACAGAAGGAAACTATAAACCATAAAAAAAGGTCATCTTTCCTGACCTTTTAAAAAAACTTTTTTTTAACTGATTTCAGAGAGGAAGGGAGAGGGAGAGATAGAAACATCAATGATGAGAGAGAATCATTGATCAGCTGCCTTCGAAGAGACACACACTGGGGTTGGAGCCTACAACCTGGACATGTGCCCTGACTGGGAATCAAACCATGACCTCCTGGTTCATAGGTCGATGCTCAACCACTGAGCCACACCGGCCAGGTCTGACCTTTTCAATTTTATATTTTGGGGGTCTGACCTTCTTTAAACAGTAAATTATAATGACACATTATACACAACGATATTCTCCTTGTAATATATCAAAACATGACTAATAAGGCTCAAGTGCATTCTGACCATCATCTGCCTGCTGGCCCCCTTGTACATGTCCCGATGTTGCCAGTTTGGTATATATCCTTCTGGTCCTGTCTTTGAAACCGAACAAAGCATACAGGACTCCAGCACAGTCATTCTGGAGGAGAATCTGCCTCTGTGTACTTAGGCATGAGAACATCCAGTTGTGAGTACAGGAAACAAAGAGTTTACTCTTGTATTATTATTTATTAATTATCGTGTTAATTATTTGAATTGCAACGGTAAACCTACTTTGGCCCACCCCTGTATACACTCTCATGATTCACTTATCCTGCTCCTGGACATATTCCAGTGGCTCCTCCCACAGGTCCACGAGGGCATGTACAAGGATGTTCCCTGAAGTCCTGTGCATGGAGTTGGAGGAAAAGACAAGGAAATTCATGGTAGGAACCAATGTTAGGCAACTCAACAAGGTAAATACTTTAATCATAAGGACACAGGGCTGAATTTTAAAAGCAAGAAATAGTAAGAGTGAGGGCACAAACCATTTACATAAATTTAAAAGATATATAAATCTTGTCCTCTGCTATAATAACTACACATTCCTCACATGATTCTTGTGAAATGGTATACAACACTGAAAATAGTCCCTGTCACATTTTAAGCACTTAGAAGATATTCACTATTGTTAATTACATTAAAAGATGTTCACAATATTCTGTAAACCATCTATTACAAACCACCCTTTTCCTAAATGGCTTTCTTTTCTTCTATTTAAAAAAATATATATATAGGATACTAGAAAGCTATGTTAAAAATCTTTACAGTAGTTCCCTCTGAGGGGAATCGTGTGTGTTTTAGCTTATTCCCCTCGGTCAGCTATATTTCTACAATGAATAAATATTACTATAGAACTTTCTTTGGTCCTAAGAAAGTTCCTTTCCTAATTCATAGCAAAAATATGTAATTTAATAAAAATTTAGAATTCATAACCAAAACATGAAATATCCCCCAAATCCAACAATGGGGGAAACAGGTCAATTATTGTACATGCAAATAGTAGAATACTCTGTTGCCACTTTCTGTCACTGTGGAAAAAGAGTATACTGTTGTGTGCAAAAAAGCAAGCTCCAGAAATGCATATGTAAGAGACCTGGGAGGTGGTGGACAAGAGTAGTCAGCAGCGTGGTCAGCAGCATGGTCTACGGAGCCAGCCCACCCACATTCACATCCTGTCTGCCACTCAGAAGCTTTGCGATGGCAGCCAAATCACTCAGCTCCCTGAACTTCATCTGCAAAGCGAGGGTGATGACAGTGCCCTCATGGGGTTGCTGTAAATAAATATGAAAGATGCGAAAGGAAACCTATGCATAAGGTTCCAGTAAAAAAGGTGTGCATTTTATTTATGTAAATCAAACCTCTATAAACTTGATTTTAATACACACACACACACATTGTAAAATTCTGTTTATATGGAATATCCAGAATAGGTAAATCCTTAGAAATAGAAAGCAGAAGCTAGAGGCAGATTCTCCTCCAGAGAATAATCGCTGGATAAGTTCAGGGTTTTATCACAGGGTGATGGGAGTATGGGAACTACATAGAGATGGTGGTTGCATAACATTGTGAATGTATTCAATGCAACTGATTTTTGTTTGCTTAAAAAGGGTTAATTTTATGTTATGTGAATTTCACCTCAGGTGAAAAAAATACGTGCGTGCAAAACAACAAAATGTTTTACAGGAATGAATACAAATCAAAGAGTAAACATAAACATTCACAAAGATGGAAAAGGGGAAAAGAGTAAGGAGAACACGCATAAATGAAAGCCAAAAAATCACATGACACGGCATAATTCTGAAGAAGCCTGCCCAGTCCACTGTGACAGCGAGCCACGTGACACAGGAGGGGTAAACCTTCACACCTGGGAGCGGAACACTGTCCTGGTTTGTTGCCTTTTTCTTTCTTTTCTTTTCTTTTTTTAAGAAATGATATTCAACTCCATTCTTTGCCATTTGCTATTGCTACCCACTTGTATATATTTTGGAACGCCCTTCATTTTGAAGCACTAGGCTGATACCATGATCCACACATTTTCAACTTCCTTTACTTGATCATACGTAGTATGCCAATTAACGGAAGTTTCATAATGAAGTGTATGCAACTGCCTACACCAAAATCAACCCCTATGCTGAAATAAGTTTAGTTCTTAGAGCTATTTTATACGCATCCTTCATAGCCAGACTCCTCCCCCAACCACCGCAGCTTCCATCAAACAGCCAAGAGTGTGCTGAACTCCCCTCCCACATCCACACTCTGCAAACTGAAGTTGGTTTAATTTGATTTTACAGGGAAGAATAAAAAGGCCAGCTGCATAAGAGTTCATTGTATGATTCTTTGCTCCAAGAGGGACCGCCCCTAAGCCCGATGACCGCCTGGCCTGTCTGTTGGGTATTAAGTTTAAAGGCCTGGAATTAGTTCAGAGGATACGTACGGTGTCAGTAATAAGTCCACGATGTTGGGAGCTTCTGGCTCCTCCAACTCCCATGCCAAAAACTTGCTTTCTGGATCTGCTTTCCAAACCCCCAGTACCAAGGTATCACCTGCTCAATTATAGCATATCTAAGAGAGTTCTCTGGGATTCTGTTTTCATCAAAATAAACTAAAGGGCTGCCCTTTTTAATAATTATTCACGAATGTCAGTTGCCTCAAGGTGACACAGGAGAGAAAGACCTGACATTAGTGAAGAAACGGCAGCTGGAAAGAATCACACAGGGAAAACAGACACACAGGAAAACATTCCCTTCTGGGCTGAGGAAAGACGGGCATTTCAGAAATCTAAAATAAGCCTTTTATCAGAGCTGGGGTAAAGGTCATCCCCGTGGTACTGGGGTGGAGGACAGAGCCACCTCTCAGATGCCCTGTGCCCTGCTCTCATAGGACCTGCCAGGAAGGAGGTTCTGTTCCTGTGCCAATGGCAATCTGGCATCTCTAGGGACTGGGCAGTTATGCAATACAATTATTATTATTTTTTTATTTATTTTGCATAGCATCCCTCCCACGGGGCATTCCAATAAGCTTGACAAAGGGAGTCATTCATAGACTTGATAAAAGCAAAGTAAGGACAAACTTTGTAACATGGAGTGAAGACATGGAAAGGGCTCCCCCCACCCAACCCACAGGGCAGAGGCAGGAAGGAGCAAGGTGATCAGCGAATAAAATCAGAGGGTGACAGAGGAGCGGCTTCCCGTGTCACAGAGAAGGCCATCCCCTCTGTTGGCAAACAGTAAAATGATCCCTGTCAAGCAGCCTGGGACTGGTTTAGATTTTTGTTCATTTTGTTTTTATTTTCTGGAGCCCAGCTATTTATTCTACTTGTTAAATAATAAGCACAAGTCACAAAATATTTTCCTAATTTATGACTTACCAGTCTAATTTATTTTGACAGAACAGAAGTGCGCCTACACACCAAGGCACAAGTAGTGTCTGGCTGTTTAAAAATTTCCTTGGAATTCCTGCAAGAAATTTCTGGGTTGGGGCGGTCCAGAGGGGCGAAATGTTATTTTTCAGGGAAGTCAGTCATCTAATAAAAGTGGCGAATCCCCATTCTTTCTTTTAAATATATTTTTATTGATTTCAGAGAGGAGGGGAGTGGGATAGAGAGATAGAAACATCAATGATGAGAGAGAATCATTGATCAGCTGCCTCCTGCACGCCCCCCACTGGGGATTTGTGCCCTGACTGGGAATCAAGCCATGACCTCCTGGTTCACAGGTCAACTCTCAACCACTCAACCACGCCAGCTGGGCACAAATATCCACTCTTAGCTTGAGCAAACCTTACGGAAATTCAAGTTTTGGGGCAAAGAAACGTTGTTTTAAGCCACCTTCAAAAGAAGACATTATCGATATGCTTTCAACCTCCTAAAGGCAAAGCTCATTCCATGAGGGCTCCTCTTATCCAGGGATGACCTCAAGAACAGGAGAGACCTTAGCTCTCCCAAGGAGGTCTCTATCATGCCTGCACCCAGCCTCCCTTCCCGGCCTGGGACCTGGAGAAACTGCCCAACCCGCCCTTCTCAGTACAGGGAAGTCTTCCCAACAAAGTCTCAGAGAGCAAGGTTCTTTAACAAGTCAGCCCAGGTGCCACAGCACATGTGCTGTGTCAGGCGAAGGAGACTTAGCTTAGGCCTGTCAGAGCTGTACTGTCCTTATGAATCTGCACAAACTCCCAAAACCCAAATAGGTGATTATGTGTTTCACTGCAGCTCTACCAGTATCCTCAAAAGCATCCCACTCTCTCAGGTTACCTAAGAAGTACATTAAAGGCGCCTGGAAAGTAAATGGAATTCCTTATGTCACACAGGGAATGCATTCCACTATAGACCTACCTGGTTCACTTTCCTATTGACCTTCGTTATCAGAGGAGATGCATACATGGGAGATATAGGTATATACATATAGATGTCAAAGCCAGTCCTGGAAGCATAACTACTGATTTCAAGATCAAGTTCGTGTGAGCAACATGATTTAGACAGAAAACAGCTGACTAGCAGCACATCACTGAAATTCTCTCTACTTTGAAAATACTAGGATATGTAAGGATCACATAAACATGTTATAAATACAGTGACATCATTAAGGCGGCAATAAATGGAAGCCACTGGGATGAGTCTTGCTGCTGGGAATCCTGAGGGACCAAGGATCTAGAGTGGGCTGTGCTCTGCCCAACAAAGCCTTTCCCTTCTGAACCATCAGCACTGCTGCTGTCACTCACCGAAGGCCCACGGGACGGCAGAGGTTTCTGCTTCCTTCTTATAGAGGGCTCAGGAGCCCACCCTGACTGTCCCAAGTAGGCAACTAACTTGTACAGAACCACAAATGCCAGGGTTCTTTTCCCAGCCTTACAAAGGGTTCAGCATTCTGGAGAAAGGGGCTGCGCGTAGATGATTAAGAAGGAGTCCAAAGACGAAAGATAATTTTGAAAGGTATTGGGGGTCAGAGGATCTTCAGCTGAAGGAGTTAGAATACTCTCCTTGTCTAGGACCCCGTGGTATTTATTTAACACAACTTGTCCTAAGGCAAGGTGAAGATATACACTTCAAAGGGTAGGGTATCAAAGGATATTCAGAAGCATTGTCAGTTTGGGGAATAGCCCAGCTGTTCAAGTGTTTGGCCAACAGGAGGCAATAAAATGCCCTGAGCTGTCTGGCAGTTAACAATCCTATTCAGGTTTGGGGGAAGTGCCATTTAGCCATTCCAACAGGCAAACTACATATGTGGCTCACCCTTGTTGAGCCACCCAAGCTTCACCAACCTTTCGGTGAAACTCTTGTAATTATGACATGCTGGAATTGGTTCCCGGCACACAAAAGCTGAGAAAATTTCCCAAAGCATTCCTTGGGAAAGCTTTCGCAGTGTCTACATGTATCAACTCTTCCAGGAAGCTAAATGGACAGTCCTCCCATCAAAAATAGTGTCCGTGGGGGGTTCAGAAGCACCGCGCGTACAAGGTAAGGGCAGAGGCGCCGGCATAGAGAGACTCTCCCAGTTCCCCATGGAAAACGCTCACCCAAGGTGGGTCCATGAGAGCAAGGGCCAGGTCACCTAAAGAACATGACCAGCCTGAGAGAAACTCCTGAATGCTAGACTGGAAGGCTGAGACAAAATCAAAAGGGTGTCATGTTTCCCCAAAGGTAATTCCAGGCACAGAGAGCAAAGGCAAGAGCACAGAATAGACTTATTACAGAGAAAATAAAAGTAAATAAAAGAAGATTCCAAAAGGTCTACAACGGAGATGGGAAACCTGACTTGGACGCAGAGAAACTGATGTTCGTGCAGCCACACAAGTAATGACCAGCTCCCTCTAAGGGACAAGGCCCGCCTTAAACGTTACTCAGGATATAAAACCAGGTTGGACACGTTCCCTATTCTCGAGAAACTTAAAAGCTATCAGAGCAAGTAAGCTTTATGCCCAAACAGCTGCATTATCCAGCTATCGGTGATTCTCCCTAAGAACTGTATGAGTCAAAATTTGGGATGGGCATTTGGGTTGAACCTTAAAAGATTCGTGTAACTTATATATTAAAAGATAAAAGTAAAACAAAACAAACGAACAAAACAGGTGTTAGTACTCTAGGAAGTGGCCAAAAGAGCAAAAAGGCAAAAAAGGTTGAACTAACCATTTATTTCCAGGCAGCAGGAAACAGTACTGATGAGGAGTAATGAAAGATTACTTTAAAAAGCAGACTGAGCCCTGGCCAGTGTTGTTAAGTGGTTAAAGCACCAGTGCACCCAAGGACTGCAGGTTCCATTCCCAGTCAAGATCACATTCCTGGGTTTCGGGTTTGCTCCCCGCCCCGCCCCGACTTGGGGCATGTGCGGGAGGCAACCAATCGATGTGCCTCTCTCACATTACTGTCTGTCTGTCTCTCTCTCTCTCTCTCTGTCTCTCTCTCTCTCTCTCTCTCTCTCTCCCGCCCCCCCCTTCCCCTCTCTCTGAAAAGCAATGGGAAAAAATATCCCCAAGTTAGAATTAATCAAAAAAGCAGACTGGAACCAGATCACGGATGAGCATAAATAATACGTAAGAAAAAAAGGTGAAATCCTCCAACAGCAGACAAGCAGAGCCTGGAGCAGGAGGAGCAGAGACACATCTGGGCTCTGATCACTGAGGACACTATCTTCAAAATGAAGTCAAACGGAGCAGTACAACACGGGATAACTTGCTTTTCTCTGTTCCTTCTCCATTAAGCACTATTTGTTTAGGAGAGAAGAGGTATCCAATTGGTCCAACAGATGAGCAAGACCCCAAGTACCCAGGAAGGTAACACCACTCTTTGTGGGGAACTGTTACCTTAGCCAAGCAAAATCTCAGTTCTCAAAATCTCAATTCTCTTACCAGGCTCATGTGGTACCTAAAGCATCTTGGTGGCCTAAACATGTCTCTTTATGTCCAGCAAGTGGAGAAAGAAAATTCCGATATTTTGGGTGTGTTCAGACACTTTCCATATATACCTAATTCTTAATGTGCTGGTCAGCTGCCTTGCAGAGCACAGGTAGGGCACGACTAAGGGGTCTTCCTTGCACCCCGTGCTGAGGTCGCAGAGCCCAGGGAGAGAGAGGAAGGCTTCGCGTCAGCTTCTTTTCCTTCCCTCCTATCAGATCACACACAATTGTTTGCAGGTCTCATCTGTCTTCTACTGTTCAAAGCCACTGCCATTCAAACGCATGCCTTCCGCTACAGGACACTTCTAACTCATCTCTAAGCTTCTCTCCAAGTGGTCTGTAGCAGCTGGCATTCCTCTCTCAATGCAAACAAACAAACCAACAACAAGAAAACCTCTGGTCTCACTATTATAGTTGCTTTCCTAGCAATCTCAGTGTTGTCTAATGGATTCAGGCTTAGGAACAAAAGAAGCCATTTCTTAGAATCAACCTTTGAAAAGATGAGGTTGTGTTTGTAACTTCACAGATACCATCCGGGCCCTTGCTTACCTTGATGTTAGGATGAAAGACAGTAAGTTTCTTGAACCTGTTTTTCTTGCTGTCATCTAGTTTATTTATATAATTTTGATTCACAAGCTACTTAAAACTTTATCATATAAGCATTTATTTGCTTATCTTACTGTGGAATGCACCTCCAAGCAGAAAGGCATGCTATGGAGCTTTCACACAAGAGAAGAGATGAAGAGGCACCATTTCCTTGTCTATAATAATAAAAGCATAATATGATAATTAGACCAGACAGCCAAACGACCTTCCAGACGTCACTCTGGGTGTCCTTCTGAACGAAGCCGTGGCGGCGGGGGCCAAGGCAGAGGTGGTTAGGGGCAATCAGGCAGGCAGGTACAGTGGTTAGGGGTGATCAGGCAGGTAGGCAAGTAGTTAGGGGCGATCAGGCAGGCAGGCAAGTGGTTAGGGGCGATCAGGAAGGCAGGCAGAGGGGTTAGGGGCAATCAGGCAGGTAGGCAGAGTGGTTAGGGGCGATCAGGAAGGCAGGCGAGTGGTTAGGGGCGATCAGGCAGGCAAGCGAGTGGTTAGGGGTTATCAGGCAGGCAGGCGAGTGGTTAGGGGTGATCAGGCAGGCAGGCGAGTGGTTAGGGGTGATCAGGCAGGCAGGCGAGTGGTTAGGAGCCAGCGGTCCCGGACTGTGAGAGGGATGTCCAACTACCGGTTTAGGCCTGATCTAGCAGGGATTCCTGTGGGATCAGGCCTAAACTGGCAGTGAGACATGCCCCGAGGGGTCCTGGATTACAAGAGGGTGCAGGCCGTGCTGAGGGACCCCCCTCCCCCGTGCATGAATTTAGTGCACCAGGCCTCTAGTGTATTTAAATAATCATGACAATCAATACATTTCAATGTGAGGAAAAGTGATGGAATGAAGCTAAAAGTCTCAATTAGCAACAATAAGTGCCAGAGCATTTCGACAGTGTTGCAGTGAATATGCTGTCGGGCTTAGCTGGTGAGTGTCCTCCTGGGACAGGCAGAAAACCTCTCGCAGCTCTACTGCAGTCATGGTGGAGAGGATGGACTTGAAGAGACAGAAGCGAAATGTGACCCTAGAAAATTGCTTTCATCGTCAGGCTTTGGTTTCCTCATTGGCTTGATGTGAGTACTAAATGGGATGTGCATGTAAAGGACTCGAGGGAGTAGCTGGACCACAGCACTGATGAAGTGTAAGAGACCACTAGCCACACAGACACAGAGCTTTTCTCTCACAGGTGACAGGTGCAGGCAATGCCAAAAGGGACAGCAAAATCGAAGGCAAGACATTTCCACTCGATCAAGAAAAACAATCCATAAAATGAAAGCCAACATTTCTAAGGAAACTTCTGGTTCTAAACTGTTCTCCACTAAACGCTTTAGTTTCTTCTGGATGAAAAACAAACAAACAAACAAAACCTTTTTATTTAAATTGTCAACGAGAATTGTACTTGTGTGCAACTGAGGAGATTAAAGATTAAGATTATACATCCTGACTCACTGCCCATCAAAGTGCTCCAATTAAATCCGGGCTGCACTGAAGGGGTTATATTTTAAAGGGGCCACCTGACACAGAAGAATATTTTTCCAGTAAAAGGTAAAATCTTTGACTTCAAATGCTGAACCAGAAGACAGAGTCAGAAATAGCTTCCTTTTGTTTCCCAAGCCCATTTCTTTTGTACTGAAATTATTATTTGTGAACTTGGTTAAATCGTGGTGAACTGCTCATTTAAATACAGGGAGACATGTGAACAGGATAATGAGAAGTAAAAAATTCCACTACAACCAGGATACCTTTGTTCAAAGGCACAACTTGATTAAATTCACATCCTGTGGTCATTTGTTGAGTTCACAGAACAATGGTAAATTTAGTTACTGGGAAAACAAAAAAGCCATTGTTCCTTTTCATTATTTCTCTTCCTTGTTGCAAGTTTAAACATTGATTGTCTCAAAGTCCACGGTTTACATATAAGAGAAAAATCATGATATTAATACACACACATCAAAAAGCCAGACATACATATACATAAACACATACTTATACATAATACAGGATGGGGCAAAAGTAGGTGTACCATTGTTCATATGGAAAATAATTCAATAATTAATAAATAATAATAATGAAAGAATAAGCCCTGTGTTTGGTGTGCTCACCACTGTAAGCCTACTTTTGCCCCACCCTGTATATTCAACTAATATTAGCATTTAACCCAGGTTTGTATTGACAGCACTAAACTACAGAACTTGTTTTTATGAAGAAGATTATCAAAACTGATCAAAACATCAGTCTATCTCTCTCGACAATTCTGCCTTGGAACAAACTTTACAACACATAGCAGATGGCAGAATTTCACAAACTGGTTTTGCAATTCCTTCCTTTAGGATTCCGACAATAAATATGTGGCGTGCTGTCCATGGAAAGTGGAAGGACTGTGGAGACGGGGCCATTAGCTCTGAGTATCAGCTACACACCTCCAACAGAGCTAGCCTCACCGGGGTGTACTCGGGTCCCTCTGTTTTCTCCTCTAGACTTTCTACGTTCCTCAAGGTTAGGCACCCAAAGAGAACTCCCTCTTCATGTCAGCAAGACATAGCAATACCTGGGACACACTGAAGCTCAAAATACACCGACTAAATAGATGGAGAGAATCAACCTGTTTTCAGTGGAAGTGGAGTTCTTGGGTGCTGCGAGGAAAAGAATTTCCTGAGGCCCCCACAGGGGGATGGGGTTTCGTGGAAAGCTTTATTGATGATGTAAAATTAAGGCCCCATCTCTGTCCCTCTGACCATGGAAGAAGTCCAATCTTGTCCAGCAGGGCCACAATTAAGGCCACTGCCCAGAATGTCTGTTCCATATCAAAGCCCAGTCCAGTCCAACATCTGGCTAGCTTAGCATGTGTTCCCAGCTGCAGTCCATTGCGTGTGGAGTCCCCACAGACATGGGCCATGTGGCTGCATAAAGCCACACGGCTATGGAGGGAACAGGTGAGTGCACTGCACAGGTGACTGCAGGTCACAAAGCAAGAGAGCAAGAGCAAACAAAGGAGAAGGAACTCTTTGTCTGGGGATTTTAATCAGGAATTTCTTCAAATTAGCCAACTCTCCAAGATTTCCAGCACTTCTGATGGGGCTCACCCCCTAGCCAATCCATTGTTCCCCAGGCTAGACTGGCAGGCAAGCACCTCCCTGTGCCACCCCAACTTCTACTGTGCTTGTACTTCTCCACCTGTACCTGTCTCCCCTACCCCGCAACAATCCAGTATCTGAGGGGGAGAATGAGGGGTAATAATCCCCTTGGAAGGACAACGCTGTAGCTTCCATGTTCCCAGGGGACATGACTAACAATTTCTGGCTTCCACTTGCTCTCTTCCCTTTATTATTAACTAGAGGCCCGGTGCACAAAAATTCATGCACTTGGGGGGGAGTCTCTCAGCCCAGCCTGCACACTCTCACAATCCGGGACCCTTCAGGTAGGGTCCAGTCCCATCACAGCATGGCTCTGGTTCCCCGGAGCCTGTGGGCGGGGGGAGGGACCCAGAAGCCAGTCGGATCACAGCATGCCTCTGGTTCCCCGGAGCCTGTGGGCGGGGGGAGGGACCCAGAAGCCAGTCGGATGGCAGCATGGCTCCATTCCCACAGCTCCCTCCCACCACCGTGCCACGGGCAGCCGGGACCCAGGACTGACTCCCGCTGTGCCAACCAGGAGCCAGGACTGACTCCCACCACCGCCGGAACCCAGGACTGACTTCCGCTGCACCGGCCGGGACCCTAGCCTGGTGTTTGGTCATCCATCTGGACATTTAAGTCGTGATGGACCCTAGCTCTTTATATATCAGGATAACTAGCTAATTACACCGATAAAAAGTCTACTGAACAAGTAAACACAGGGAGGTGTAAAGTCAGACCTTCAGCCAGCTCCCAGATGCTCTGGTCTTTCTGAAAAACAGACTCATCACTCTCCCCATCCTCTTCCTGGAGTTCTGAGAAGCATGGTTTCACTTTCCCAACATGCAAGACCTTCCTTAACCGACACCGAGCCTCGACTACCTACCAGGGGATTCCAGGGTGTTACAGGAGTGTTTAGAGAGTGATGTGTTTGTATGATTTTTTTTTCTTTTAAATGTTTAATAGTCTGGTATTTGGGCTGAACATTTTAATCAGGTTTCAATGTTGGGAAGGCCATGAGCAAAGCCCTACAATTTTCTCTCTTCTATAATGAAATGTATCTGGGTTCACTGCCAGAATTCTGTGTTCTTTACAGTTGTCAACACGTTAGCATTAATGTTAATAACTTTTTTAAACCACACAATGTCCCATCATTGACTCAGGTAGATGACAGAGGGCTGCTGCTTTAGGCAACTGCTTATCGATTAAATTCTTAGGGTACTTTGTATGCTAGAGAAGAAAGGCTGAGAGGTCGGATAGCAGAGGACATTTTAAAAGATTCCTCATCCTCTCACATAATTTCCAGAGCCATTTCTACCAATGCAGTAGCATTCGTTTATTCTGAGGACTCATAAAAATTGGTTTGGAATATAGGCACTTCTGTCCATGGATCTTCCATTTGTCAAATGTTTAAATCTGTGCCTAAGTTATCATGAGATTAATGCTTTTTAACAATACAAGAGAAACCTGTTAAAACATTAGTTATATATGTAGAAAGTTATCACTGAAATAAAAGGCTTATAGGGAGAAATGGTATCTATCTTAATGACCATATAATAGGTTTACTGAATGACAGTGAATTCTCTGAGTCAGCGAATACTCAATCATCTATACCAGTGGTCGACAAACTCATTAGTCAACAGAGCGGCAAACCACTGATCTATACCAATGGAAGGGTAGACTGTTGTGGAAAATACAGGTAAAAACAGCCTTAATATAGTGACAATTCTGTATGTAAAACAGGCATAACTGAACCCACGTTACTGGGTTGTTATGAGGATCAAATGAACTATGAAAAGCTTTAGCCCAGGGGTTGACACGTAATAGCTCCTCAATGCTAAATGTTACCATTATAATCATCATCATCATTATTATTTGTTATGCATTATATTATCCTATAAGGTCGACATGACGGTCCTAATTTTGATGATGAAATGCAATGCAGCACATTGAGGCCAAGAAACTGGCTCGCTCACAAAGCCGGTAAATGATGCCAAAGGAATCCAAGCCCAGGTCAGCCTGATGTGCAAGTTTCAGCTCCAACTGCCACGTGATGCTGCCTTAAAAATAGGGACCCTTCTTCTAGAAATTAACTCCTTGCCCTGATAGCTTTCGAATCCTAAAGGCAGATCAGACAGCAAAAGCAGAGGCGGCAAAGGGAGCCAGGAAAAGGGCAGGCGCTTTGCAACCAGACGTCACTGGGTTCAGACCCAGCTGTGTGACCTTCAAAAGACTATGTGAAAGCCCAAGTCTGCCTCCTAATTTGTAGAACTGGGATAATCATGCCAGTCCTGGCAGGAATGAGGTAAGGATGAGACACAGAGTATGTAAAATACTTAGTCCAGTCCCTGGCACACAGCGAGTGCTCCAAAAATCTGTACCAGAATCATCCTGTCGGCTTGAATCACCTTTACATGTCCTCAAATCTTCGTGGCATAGAGGGGAAAAAAAAACCCTCCCAGAATTTTAATTCTCAACTTTTTTCCCCCAAAGACTACTATATCTCAAGAGATGTAATAAAATTCTTCCCCAGGAGTCAAATAACTTTTATTGCCAATAATTTTTTTGAATCATAAATAACTTTACACACATACATCATTTGCCTCTATACACATAAAAATGATAAATAGTTATGTATGATATATATATAATCTTTTTTACACACTCTTTGGCACTTCCAAAGGGAAAAAGACAAGAGTATAATGAAAATTAAAACTAAATAGAAAAGAATGGGAAATTCTTACATAACAAGAAAACTCACTTTCCTGGAGCACCATCAAGCTACAAAGTGATTAAAGCTACCAGCTCGCTACACGTACACACATATACCGGCATTAAAAGAAAGGGGGTGGGGGATAAACAAGGAGACATATAGCCCAAAGGAAAAATGACTAACTTTTTCTTTAATTCTGGTAATCAGATAAACATTCAAATCTATAATAAGACAACATGCAACAAAATGTACTGTATTATTTCACAAAATAAAGCACATTTATAAACGCACTCTAAGCCAGGCGCTAGGTCACTTTCAACTCCCCTCCGAAGCAATCAAATAGAGATTAACATGCCTATCAGCTAAGATCAGGCTGTCAAAATGAAAGCTTTAAATTACACATGTCCTTACCACGGCTAATTAAAATATATTTTTCTCCTAAATAATAAAGGGCATTGCACAGACTTTAATAAAACAATATTTAATTTTGCTTATGTGCTAACGGGCATTTTTAAGCAGATTAAAGCATGGAATTCAAGGCCACCCGAAGAAACCTTCCAAACTGAAGTAAGACCACGTCTTTCTTTTACCCAACAAAAATTCCTACGAAACGATAATCAAAACCTTTTCGTAAACAGGAGCTTAACGGCTGCCTCTCAAATCAGATTACATTTCATGTGATCTGAAACCAAACTAAAACAGTATTTTATGAGCATGGTTCTCATTTTTTAAAATAACAGGAGGACTGCCCTTTGAGATGCTGAGAGACACAGACACCAAAGGGCTCAGGAATGCAAGTCACTGAATCTTGCCCTGGCCGGTGCTGCTCAGTGGTCAGAGCATCAGCCCAAACACAGAAGGGTCGAGGGTTTGATTCCCAGTCAAGGGGACATACCTAGGTTGCAGGTTCAAACGCTGGCCCTGGTCAGGAGGCATCTAATCGATGTGTTTCTCTCACATCCATGTTTCTTTCTTTCTCTCTCTCTCTCTCTCTCTCTCTCTCTCTTTCTCTCTCTCTCTCTTTTCTTCCCTCCCTCTCTCTCCCCACCTCCCTTCCACTCTCTCTAAAAATCAATGGAAAAATATCCTCAGGTGAGGAGTAACAAAAAAAGTCAGTGAATCATTCAACCCACTAGCCATTATTTTGAAAGAGAAGTAGACTGGGGTTGAAGAGGGAGAACAGGAAAAAAGGGGGTACACTTGACCATGATCCTCAGGAAGAAAACAAAGCATCCAAGAGAAATCTTGCAGAGAAATATTAACAATGAAGTGCCAAACACCTACTAAAATTAGGGAGGGCCTGATACTCCTCCCAACATATATGGAGAAGATACATGTGGGATAATGAACCTATTCACATAGGAAAATGAGTTGTCCCAGCAGTATGGTTCCAGGTATTTTTCAGAACCTCACTGTCATTATATAAACTGAATGAACTGTTTCACAGGACTTGCAAGTCCAGCAGAAAGGCACGACCATATTTCATAATCCAGGCATCGGTATTTCAGAACTGAAGACGTTTTACAACTGAGCTGGGGCACAAGTTTTCCCAACTTACACTCCACGTGGAAAAGGGGAGGATGCTTCCCAGGGAAGTGTTTACTGACTTTAAAGGATGAACGGCTTTTGGAGCACATCATAGGAATACATCATAGGAATACATATTTTCAACAAAGTACATTATTCAGGATTATACTCTGAATAGGTTCCTTGCCTAAGGGTAACACTGGGTTCCTCACCTAAGGGTAATGCATAAATACTAACTGTAGGACCTACCACAACACCCAAGTCCCCTTCCCAGGCAAGAGCTTTCCCTGTTACCCCCTATCAACCTTATAGGAAGAGAGCACCTGGACTTAGCGAGCAATCCATTGGTTGGCAGGTGTCCCATACCGGGGACCCTAGTAAAAACCGGATTCTCAATCTTTGGGATTAAAGTTGTGATTATTAATAAAGCCATCAGCAGCTATAGCAATGGCTAAAAGAGAAAGAAGAAGAAGAGGGCCATAAGGGCCCTGAATGAGCTAAAATTCTGACTCGGCAGAAACAACAGGCTAGAAAGAGATGAACAAAAGCGTCTGCTAAGTCACACCCAGGTCAGAGGGCCGAGAAGTGAGGTGCTGCTGAGGCCGTGTCCACTTCCAGGGTGCGTGAGAAAACTGCTGATGGCAATTTCTGAAAACCTGGATGCTCAGGATTTCCTGGGCTGCTGCAAAATCTGGGATTAAGGATGAGATTCCTGTCTCCTGGTCCCATATCTATCTTTATAAGAAACTAGAGGCCCAGCGCACGATTCAATCGTGCGGGTAGGGTCCCTAGGCCTAGCCTCCTGTGATCAGGGCCATCTTCTGCCTGTTCGCCAGTCCCCAGGCCCAATGCTGCCTCCGCCGCCGCCACTGAGCTGCCAGGCTGTTGGGATCACCAGCTCATCCCCAGCCGCTGCCGCTGCTGCTGGGACTTGAGGCGCTGACGAAGGCGAGCATGGCAGGGGATCCGGGTGCGGACAACCGGCTCCCCGCCTCCAATGGCAGCGGAGCTGGGTGTCCAGGGTGTCCGAGGCAGCCCCCCTCAGCGGCCACCAATCCAGCCGTTGGGGGGGGGGGAGGCGGGAGTCCCGCGCCTCTCAATGGCCGGATATGCCACCCTGAGTCCCGCCCCCCAGCCTCCCACCGCCCAATCGTGGGCGTAGCGGAGTGATGGTTATTTGCATATTGCCTTTTTATTATGAAGGATTAGATAGGATAGAGGCCTGGTGCACGGGTGGGGGCCAGCTGGTTTGCCCTGAAGGGTGTTCCGGATCAGGGTGGGGGTTCCCTTGGGGCATGGGGCGGCCTGTGTGAGGGGCCTATGGTGGTTTGCAGGCTGGCCACGCCCCCATGGCGACCCAAGCGGAGGTCCTGGTATCTGGGATTTATTTATCTTCTATAATTGAAACTTTGTAGCCTTAAGCGGAGGCCTGGGCTGGCCAAGGTGTGTGGAAAGCTTGGCTTCCTCCATCACCGAGGAAACCCAAGTCTCCCTCCTGCTCTCTCTGTGACCACAGCCATCTTGGTTGGGTTAATTTGCATACTCGCTCCTGATTGGCTTGTGGGTGTGGCTTGTGGGTGTAGCGGAGTGATGGTTAATTTGCATATTACTCTTTTATTAGATTGGATGCTCTATTACTTGTGGGTAATTTCAGTGAGTCCCTGGTCCTTGTAGCCAAATTTGTTTCCTTCTATACTCTGGACTTTTCCCCAATTCAAAAAATATTTTCATATATTTGTACATAGTATTAAATGTCATGACATTTCATATTTTGGGTCCATAAAATGATGCAACTTTCATTTCCTAAACTCAGATGGCAATTTTTATTTTCTCCAATCCACCACCACCCCACCCCATCTACCCTTTTCTCCTCACACTCTTAGATATATTAGGTCTGGGTCAAGTAGTAAATAAGGCTAAATGCCTTCTAAGTCTAATTCCCTTCTACCTTTAGGGCAAAAATGGGAACGACTAAGAAGGTAATTAATTAGCAAAGTAATTGGAGGTAATTTTCACAGTATCCATCAAAAGTACAAATGCAATGCCATCTGTCCATGCAATCCTCCCTCTGGATACCATCTCACACAAATGTGGAAACTGGAGGCAACCAATAAGTTAATCAATAAATTATTAAAATACATTCACAGAATAGAAGTGAACCCAGAATTGAAATAAATTGGCATATTTTTTAATGAGGTGTATCTATGAGAAATGACCTAGAATGATAGCTGTGAATATTTGTAATGTGTACATTTTACTACAAATATATTCAGAAAATGCACAGAAGTAAAATATACATATAATATATATATATGTGTGTATATATATATACACATATATATATATATATAATTTTGTAGAAGCAAAGTTTATAGAATAGTATGCCTAGCTACCACATTACATGTAAAACAATTATATTTTGAAAAAATCTGTGTATTAGGTATGCACAGAAAAACATCTGGAAGGATACACACCAAAATGAAGGGAATCTCTGGGAAATAGAAATTGAGGGTTTTTATTTTCACCTACTTGATGCAAAAGTATTTATTGTATCTCTATAGTTTAAAAACTTCATTAATAAAAGAAGACTAATCATGCCAATAGCAATGTTGTTCAAAATGCTATGAAATACTTGACATTTAAAAGACCAAAAAAAAATCATCAATCAGATTATCAAATTAAATTCATAGAGATTCACTTTTCCCACATTCCCATGAAATCAAAACTAGTTCTATAAAAAGAGATCACATATTTAACAAGCCCAGAAAATTCTCATCTTTATGTTTAGTATGAAAGGTCAGTGTGAAATCTAGAAGTCATTTCTGAGGTCAAATGCACCCACAAACAATGAGAAAGTTACTCTTAACTTCCCTCTATCCCAGAACTTCCACTCAGCAAAGTACCAAATATCACAATAAGGTAATCCATGGCACCCAGAGGACAAAAGGCAAAGGATAACAGGTACATCTAAGAAGTACTAAACTGTAACATAGGTGTTAAGATTAGTTTATAAATGTACTCTGGGATTCTGCAAACATTTAAGTGTAAGAAAAATACACATACATACTCTGTCCAGAAATGATAAAGTATGCTAGATGCTCAGTGTGCACCAAATTCTCAAGAAACAAATCACTTTTGCCAAACAAATTAAATGTGAAAGTGCTGGGAATGCTAAAAAAAAAAAAAAAAAAGTATCAATTTCTAAAAATACCAATTTACTTTTTCTTTAAAAAGAAAAAAAAGTCCTGTCCTATTTTAAATTACACTCTTATACCAAAATTCACACAGTATGTAGCCCTGGGTGATGAGGTAACTAGTGATCCCCACCCCCTTTTTACTCCTCTGTATTATATAAATTTTCTATAATGATCATTTACATTACTTGTATAATATTTAGGAAGTTTAAAATAAATCAGGTTGGAGTTGTTGTTGGGTTGGTTTTTTTTTTCCTTCTGTTTTTTGTTTTTAGTGTTGTTTTTTTAATAACTCAGAGGTCTAGGTAACGTTCTTGTCTCATTCTTCCCTACATGAGAAAGAAATGTTGGCTAACCACAGAAAGGGCACTCCACAATTCTAACCTATGCACAGATCTGTCTTCCTTGTTGAAATAAAGGGAGAGTCACAGCTTTTAAATCTGTAAATTTCCAAAGATAACAATACTCTTCCCACATCTAAAAGCATATGTTTTATCAGGGCTTTTACCAGAAACTTTGCAACTAAATAAATGGCATATTTGCACATCTCCTGCCCTTCTATTTCTTCCAGTAGTATGTGATAAACTAAAGAAAAATGGGCATATTCTGTCAATAAATATTAGGCTGGCAATTCTTTTTTTAAAAACTGACCAAATACCTAGTAGTGAAATGTTGCTGGATTGACTTCAAAGTAATGAAATGTTCACAGCTGTCTAAGCACCAATCTACCCAAAAACTGATGCATAGATGTTATTTCTAGGGCTGTGATAACTCTACTTCACTAACTTCTAGGTGGCAGGAGAAATAATCAGATATGCATGCAAACAATCTATATATTTAATGTGTTGTTGGGGTTTAAGAAGGTCAATCTGCAGTAAAACACCTCAAAGCTAAAAAGGACTAGCATTACACACACACACACACACACACACACACACACACCTGCACCCTTCAAATGTCACATTAGAATCAACATCTTTAGATTTTTTAACAAGTTAACATTTTTAAAGTCACTTTTCGAGTGAAAATCACTCTGATGGATAGTGCACACGACAAATTAGTTTATGAAACCTACAATCAACCACACTACAGCAATCAAGGGAAAGATCATTGGACATTTAGCTCCCCCATCACAAGTAAAAACCAAAAGTTCAATGAGCGACTAAGAATGTGTATGCATCCTCCTTGAGCTAAATAAGGCTGCTGTGGTAGTGAGCTGGCAAAGATGGCCATAAGAATTCTTCCCATCCCTGTTCAGTGTCCCTTTGCCATGTGATCCCACCACTCCTCCCAACAAGTGGGAATCCATTTCCCTTGAATCTGAGCTGGCCTTGGGATGGCTCTAACCAACTGAATGAGGCAGAGGGGCACTGTGTGACTATGAAGCCTGGGCCCCATGAGTCCTTGCAGCTTCGCTCCAGCTATCTTGGAACACTGCTTACAAACAAGGAATAAACTACAGGCGAGCCTCCTTGACAATGAGGAATCAGTGGAAAGATAGGGTCAACCAACAGCCAGCACCAACCACCATGCACACAAGTAAGACCATCTTAAAATAGGCCCCGCCCCCAGCCCAGCTAGCCAAGGACTTGCCCTAAGTGAGGCCGGCACAACTGGCCAGCCAAGCCAAGCCAAGCCCAAATTGCCAACCCACATAATTGTAAGCAAATAAATGGGTGGTTTGTTACACAGCTATACTGTCCACAGCTGATACGGAGAGCATCAGAACCCATACTCAGAGAAAGGAGGCTTTCAGGATGTCAGAGGCACCCTTGAAGGCAAAGCTTCAAATGAGGTACCCACCTCAACAAAATACTGCCACTAAAACTCTCTGAGGGGGGAAATTAATTGCCCCTATTTGCCTTGACCCCTTGCTGAACCACTGAATTTTTTAACTTGGACATGTCCCTGAGTTCTTCTTCTCTTCCTACTCCTGTTCAGGTCTGAGGCAATGGGCTAATCTTTGTCTTTCATATCCCGTCTTGTTTCTGGCTTACAGATCTGATTTTGGAATCCTATCCCCCATGCTGTTCCTCATCCTCTTAGTCTACCACCAGCTTTTGCTTTTGCTTTTGCTGTCTCTACCTCTAGACAAACAGCTCATTGTCATCTACAAACATCAGTCCTGCATAATCTCATTACTTCAATGAAGTAGTGATGCTGAATCTATTAAAAATAAGTGTAAACAACACTGACTTTAAACAACTAACAGCACTGTTCAGGCTAGGGTCATTTTGTAATGTTGAGTAATTATTCCAGGAAAGCCACAACTGCTTAAAACATTTCTGGAAGCATCTGAAGAGCAAATTAATGTCACATTAGAAAATCAGTCCCATTTCTTCACAGGAGGGCTGATAGAAATGGGTAATTTTTCAACTTTAAAATAAAATGTAACTATAAAGTATAAGTGGACTCTCTCCCACCAGGTCCTTTTGAAGGAAAGAATACTTCTTTATATATAACTAGAGGCCTGGTGCATGAAATTCGTGCACGGGAGGAGGGGGGGTTCCCTCAGCCTGGCCTGCACCCTCGGAATCGGGCCTAAACCGGCAGTCAGACATCCCTCTTGCAATCCAGGACCATTGGCTCCTAACCACTCACCTGCCTGCCTGCCTGCCTGCTTGATCACCCCTAACCACCTCTGCCTGCCAGCCTGATGCCCCTAACTGCTCCCTTGCTGGCCTGATTGCCCCTAACCGCCTCTGCCTGCCAACCTGATCGTCCCTAACTGCCTCTGCCTGCTGGCCTGATCACCCCCAAACTGCTCTCCCCTGCTGGCCTGATTGCCCCCCAACTGCTCCCCTGCCACCCTGATTGCCCCCAACTCCTCCCCTGCCAGCCTGATCTCCCCCCAACTGTTCCCCTGCCGGCCTGATCGCCCCCTAACTGCCCTCCCCTGCTGGCCTGATCGCTCCTAACTGCTCTCCCCTGCCAGCCTGATCGTCCCAACTGCCTCTGCCTCAGCTCCTGCCACCGTGGCTTTGCTGGAAGGATGTCTGGAAGATGTCCAGAAGATGTCTAGTCTAATTAGCATATTACCCTTTCATTAGTATAGATAACTTGTGATACAGTAAGTTTTAAAGTCAGTCATCCTTCATAAAGATCACGCTTCATATTTTTGTCATTCTCTTACTTCCAAGTAGCTCCAAGAGACAAAGAAATATTTAATTTTTAAACAACAACATACAACTGAAAACAATTCACTCTTAACCTGGGAAACTAAATGAGCTATCACCTAAAAGCACAGCAGGACAACTGCCTGGTTGTAACTTTTACCTATTCTTTAAAAAAAAAACAATGTTGTTATTGATTTTTAAAGAAAGAGGAAGGGAGAGGGAACAAGATAGAAATAGCTATGAGAGAGAAATATTGATCGGCTGCCTTCTGCACACCCCCTAGTGGGAATCAAGCCTGCAATGGGAGCATGTGCCCTGATAGGGAATCGAACCCTGACCTCCCGGTGCACAGGACAACACTCAGTCCACTGAACCATACTGGCCAGGCAACTTTTACCTATTCTAGTGACTGCACATCAGCTATCCCCCTTTACCTTTAAAACTATTTAAGCAAATATATAAGCTACAAAGCTGCCTATATTTCTAATGGGCATTAAAGAACAGGACATGAAATTATAGCCCTTAAAAAAGTCTTGCTGCTTCTATGGAAACAGGAAGATGGCTATGGATAAACTGGGAGGCTCATTATCTCTTAGCCTGAGAGACTGTCACTTTTTAAACAACCGATGAATATTTATTTTAGTAAAGACAAATAACCTAGCTCCAATCTTGCCTTATGCCAAAAACAGTAAGTTTGTCCTAATGATCACAACTTGAAACTACACAGAAACACTTCTCCCAGCCCTATCTCAGCCACCCACATGCCCAGGAAAGATGCCATATTAAAAATGTTTCCACGTCAACCCTTGATGAAGGTCAGGCACTGGGTTTAGGGCTCCAGAAACTTGAAAGGGCATCTACAAGGAAAAATAAGAAAGGATTACAGAGTAAAACATTCTCTTTCACAGCCCCAGTCACCCACGGCCGCTAAATGTGAGAAAGTAGAGACTGTTCCTGAATTGCCCCAAATTAAATCCAGTTAATCTCCCTACACAGATTTTTTTTTTTTCATCCCTCAGTTATTAATTCCCTTTCCTAACAAAGCAGGTATCCTGCCCAAACAGTGATTGCTGAGTTTGAATTTCTATTAAGGTACTGACTTAATATGAGATGTTTTATTTACTTTGTGATATATAGCTTGGGCTAAACCATTCATCTTTTAAGTACTCAAACACCAACATGTTTTAAACTCAAAGGAAGGAAAGAACCATGATTCAAACACATGGTTTAAGTGATATACGTATTACTTTTTCGAAGTAGAGTTAATTTCACAACGTTTTTGAAATTTCATTTTTTTAAAAACCCTCGTCAGTTCCTTCTACACAGCACCACAGAGGATAAACTAAAGTGATTCTGTCTACCATATCCAACCCCAAGACTCTTTAGGGATTTCTTAAGAAAATATAACATTTTGATACTTCTGACAATACCAGATTTCATTTGGGAGGAGTCTCTTGTGTTTACTGTAATCACAGTACCCCAGAATGAGTTAAGTGGGTAAGATAAAAACTCATGCTTCGTAACTATCTTCCTACGTCAACAGGGGTGTCTGTTTCACCACACACAGAAAGGATTGACTGTTCTTCTGAAAATATGAATCAATTGGCTTTCAAACGGAGCTCAGAGTGAAAACGAAAGATGATTTTTTTAATCAGGTTAGCACGGCCTGACCTCTTTTTGCACTTCTAGGTCAGTGGCCCTGCCTTCGCGTATCATCAGGAGGTGGCCTCTGGCCACTCAGAGCCGCCACGGTGACGTTTAGTCCGCTCGGGAACGTTTCTGAGAAAGGACCACCAGGCGCTGTCTAACAGAACGCTCTGTGGGGACAGAAACAGTCTGTATCTGCACTACCCAATAAAGTACCTTGTAGAGTAATGAGAATTACAGACTTAAAAGGAAATAAGTAACATACAGCTCCTCGGTGCAGTGGCCACATTTGCCTATTGAGCACTTGAAATGTAGCTACTGCAACTGAGGAACTGTATTTTATTTAATTATTTTAAAGAGTTTATTTTTTAAGGCAGTTTTAGGTTCACAGCAAAACTGAAACTAGAGATTTCCCATACATCCCCTCCCCCCACATATGCATAGCCCCCCCATTATCAACATCCCACACACAGAGCAGTACATTTGTCACAAGTGATGAACCTACACCAACATACCATTATCACCCAAAGTCCACAGTTTACTAGTACACTGGGGTTCACGCATGTACATTCTATGGGTTTAGACAAATGTATAATGACGTATCCATTATTACCGTACTTTCCTGCGTATAAGACGACTTTTTAACACAGGAAAATCTTCTTAAAAGTCAGGGGTCTTATACGCCGGAAAATACGGTATAATATCACAGAGTAGTTTCACTGCCCTAAACATACTCTGTGCTCTGCCTACTCACCCCTCTCCCCTCCCCACATTTATTTAATTTTAATTAACTTAAATTTAAATAGCTACATGTGGCCAGTGACTACCGCACTGGACAGCGTGGAACTAGACCGTCTGATAGGAATGCTGTTGCCACTCTGACTGTGGAAAGTTATCAGCCTGGCAGAAGGGATCTGGCTCCAGCAATGATCAGCCGAGGCTCATCTACTTCACGTGCTTTCTTCACTCTCAACTTGCTGCTCCTCAGCCTTTTACTTTCACACACACACACACCCACTCCTTTTCCGCACTGACAGATTATAACCATAGATTAAAAATACAGTATTGTAACAAACCACACAAAAGATGAAGCTTGGAATGAAGCTATTTTATGTTTATATACCACCTGGTTTACATGTTAAATAAACATGCCCTGGTGAAGGAAATATATATATATATATAATTTTAGTATGTCTAAATGAGTAAATAAGACATTTACTATGATATCTACACAGTAAATATATTCCCAGAGAGATATATTTTTAGCTTTATTAAAATGGTAGTTATAAAATTCACCGAGTCGATACTTTTCTAACTTCTTCCTTCCCACCAGTGAGAACTCAATGTGGTCTAAGTAGAAGAAAATAGTGGACTAGGTAGGAATCATGGGCCTGAGAAGATTCTAAGGATTTCTGGACAACAGACAAATTACTTCAAGTTAGAATGTTAGGGTCTTCAGTTGTAAAGCAAAGGAGCAGGAATGGATTTTCTCTTCAGTCCCTTCCAAAATTAAATTTCAGTATCCCTCTATGTTCTATGCCATTCCTCACCTAGGAGCTGACTTAGAAAAGCCAGCACAGACCACTCATTCCTTCCTCCAAGCACTCTCTTCCCCTGCTTTCTAGAGTCACCCCACAATTAAGCCAAGGGGATGGTGACACTGCCAATGGAAGGAAGTTAGGAAGGAAGGAAGGAAGGAAGGAAGGAAGGAAGGAAGGAAGGAAGGAAGGAAGGAAGGAAGGAAGGAAGGAAGTTAGAAGGAAGGAAGGAAGGAAGGAAGGAAGGAAGGAAGGAAGGAAGGAAGGAAGGAAGGAAGTTAGGGAGGAAGGGAGGAAGGGAGGAAGGGAGGAAGGGAGGAAGGGAGTGAGGGAGGGAGGGCCTGCCATAGAGAAGGAGGAAGGGAGAATGAACAAACCAGAAAATTCAAATTAAAATGTAAGCAATACAAGATAGGTCAATAGGCACTAATCCAAAAAATATAATACTTTTTCAACCCCCAAACTAAACAGGCCAGGAACAAAAGCAATTGGAACACCCCTGTTACAAACCCTGGCACAAACTGATGCTACCAGTTCAAAACAAGATCACAAATTCTTCTAGGACGTCAACCATCAATAGAGTGATTGTGAGAAGTCTCAGAATTGTCACAAGTCACTGGCTTCAAAATACACCCCATATGAAGATCTCTCATTCATATGAGAGAAAGCCATCAAACCTACTCACCACACCAGTTCTTCTGGTAACCAGCTCTACTAGTGCCTAAAGGTTGGGAAACCTGAACCCTATAAATGTCACCAAAATATTTATTTTCACCTAACGGAAGAACTGAATGAGCACCCCCAGTACCAGGCCTCTGAGCATTATAATAAATGCCACTTACTTAGAAGTTTGAAAATAAAACTATCTTAAAATGATGTTTTCCCATAGCTCAAAATATACAATCAGCTTAAAAGGTCAATTCATCTCACTCTTCAATATCCAAGAAGTTTCTTAAAGCTAAGCCAGCCTTTCTTCTCAAATAACTGTTTGGCAAGTGAGAAGAAACATGAAATATGTCAGCATTTACTCACATCAGATTCCAAAGTGTTTATCTAAATCAATTCTAGAGCTAAAGCACTGCCAATCCATTCTCTAAAGAACTGCCATTTCTCCTTGGCTTCCCAGTTAAGCCAAATGTAAAATGCCTTTTTAATCAATATATTGATTTCTTATTTAGTAGCAAAAACTTGACCAATGGATAGCAGATCTGAGAAAAGAAACACTTGAAACACTTGAATTACTTCAACCATCTTGGAGTTGTTTTGGTATAATTTCAACAAAGCTGTCCTTGGGCGAAGGGGCAGAGCGATGTAAAATCTCACATGATTACATGGAGGATTCTATTGAAATAGGAAAATAAGTTTCCCCAAAAAAGTAAACCATAAAGGAATTGCAACACCTATTAGATTGGTTTTCACTTAAAAAGACCCAGTTCTATGGTTTAGCATGTACCACGCATATCCTATCACCCTTGGTCATTTGTCATTTACAAAAATGCAACCCCTGCCATCATACCCTGTGAAAATCACTTGTCCTGATAGTCTGCTCCTGAGTTTCACCGGTACCCCTGATCTTCTCCAGCAGTCCTGATTTCTACCCAACAAGGGCCCCCCAGACTTCCTCACGGTTGTTATATATAAATACATACACAAAAGCGAAGGCATGGGGCTACTTAAAAAAGGACAGCTCTGCCTTAACTGGTTTGGCTCGGTGGATAGAGCTTTGGCCTGTGGACTGAAAGGTCCCAGGTTCGATTCTGGTCAAGGGCATGTACCTTGGTTGTGGGCACATCCCCAGTAGGAGGTGTGCAGGAGGCAGCTAATCGATGTTTCTCTCTCATCGATGTTCCTAACTCTCTATCCCTCTCCCTTCCTCTCTGTTAAAAAAAAAAAAATCAATAAAATAAAGAAAGAAAGGACAGCTCTATAGGCGGACAGCTCTGAGGTGGTGGTGGTGGTGGTGGTGGTGGTGGTGAAAAGAAAAGAGAGAGAGAACTCAGAGACATGGACAATAGTGTGGTGATTGCAGAGGTGGAGGTGGAAGAGGGCACAGAGGGGATACATGGTGATGGAAAAAGTAAAATAAATGAATGAATGCTGATTTGGTGGGGGTGGGGTGGCAGGGAGCTCGGCTCCTTTAATCCAGAGAGGCCACCTCACAGTCAGATGACCTCCGGAAAGCCAGGCCTCTGCCTGCCTGCCTGCCTGCCTGCACAGCACAGGCAGGTGGAAGCACTCAAAGTGCTTACTCTTGATCTGGGTGGATTAATGAACTAATTTCTACAGAGCCCTTTAAGCTGATTGGCCCAAACGAAACTAAATCAGCATTATCGTTAGCCATGGACAAGATCAAATCTTCAGGAACCACAGAGACAAATTTTTAGAAGTCGGGCAATGTTCCTCTCCCACAATGAGGGAGGGAGGATTTGTCCCCAGAATTCAGACCAGGCGTCCTCAAACTACGGCCCGCGGGCCACATGCGGGTGTTTTTGCCGTTTTGTTTTTTGACTTCAAAATAAGATATGTGCAGTGTGCATAGGAATTTGTTCATAGTTTTTTTTTTAAACTATAGTCCGGCCCTCCAATGGTCTGAGGGACAGTGAACTGGCCCCCTGTTTAAAAAGTTTGAGGACCCCTGATTCAGACATTCATCCAGAAAACACTTATTGGACACTTAACATGGGGTGTGGAGCATGGAGGCAAGGGATGCCGTACTCAAGGAGGAATTAAGAATTAACATCTAGTGCCAGGATGGGCAAGCAGGCAAACAATTTTCATATACAGGGTGTCCCAAAAAATGTATATAGACTGTCAGACCTCAGAAGGAAGGTAGGGGAGGGTGAGGACAAGGGAGATAGATCAACCAAAGGACTTGTGTGCTTGCATATGAGCCTAACCAGTGATCACGGACAACAGGGGGATGGGGGCATGCATGTGGCGGGGTTTGGGATGGGAATGGGGGGGAGGGGTTGATGACAAATATGTGATACCTTAATCAATAAAGTAATTTAAAAAGTATATACACTTTAATAGCTGATAGCTCAATTTTGAAAATGAAATGTATTTTAATAAACAATGCCTTTATAATTATTCAGAGTATATGCATACCTTTTGGGGGGGACACTCTATAGTGTGAGCACTATCAGGGGGTGAAATATCCAACAGAGCAAGGGGCAGTGGCAAAGGAGGCTCAAGGGCAGAAGAAGTTTCTGTGAAGAGGGATCATTTACTCCCAGTCCTAAAAGGGAGCCACAATCAGAGTGTGTTCAACTTAAGAACACGTATCAAGTTACACGTTTACGATGCATACACTTTTCCACATGCATATTATACCTCAATAAAGGTGAGACAACTGGAGAGACAAAGCTCTGTGTTAAATAGATGAAGACGAAAGGGAAGGATAGTGGAATGGTCTTCCAAGCAGGAGAGCACTTACCCAGCAGAGGCTAGCAAAGCATGAAGCATTTCACAAACGGCCAAGGTTCCCACTGGCTGGGGGTCTGTGCTGAGAATGGCAATGACAAGGTATGATGGGAAAGGGAGGTCAGAGACAGTTCCCAAAAAGCCTTACACACTGGGCTTAGAGTTCATCTTGAGGATGATGGGAAAGCCACTCAAGGGGGTAACTGATAAAAAGTTTGGCACAGCAGCATCACTTTGGAGCCAGGCATACTAGAGCTGGAAGCATGAATGGAGACAAGAACCTGGTTAGGAAGTTATTACAATACTCCAAATAAGAACTGATAAGGGCCTGCACTAAACTGGGGATGGCCAAGAGGAAGAGTTAGAGGCAATGTTTCAAATATGCAAAATATTTAGGACTGATGACCAATGAGATGTGGGAGACAGAGGAAGATGGGAAAGTGGAGGATGACCATGTTTCTGTTTCGCGCCCGAGGGTCTTAAGAAAGGTGGAGAATGTTGAAGGAGTAGAACTAAGATTGAAGCACAAATGGAGAGACAGTGAGTTTGAGTATGAAGTTCTGTGGAATTCTATATAATAAGAGCGTAGTATGCAAATTGTCCCCTCGACCGGGAGTTGTCTGGGAGTTCGACCAGGGGGTGGGGCCGGCCAGGGGTAGGGAGGGAGTACCCAGCCGGCAGCCGCTAGGGACCCTACCAGTGCATGAATTTCATGCACTGGGCCTCTAGTATCTAAATAAAGACTTATAAAAGGAAGCCCGCACACCAACCCAACGATCAGGGAGACCCTTGGCATTGTGGGTGGTGGTGGAAGGTAGAGAAGTGGGCCCTGGGGCAGGGCCAGGCAGGAAAGGAGGAGAATGGACAGATGGTGCCAAGTCCCACAGAGAGAGGAGAAGGGAGGACTGCCCGTCCACTGGCTCTGGCCTCAGGCAGGTCATGGCGATTGTGGAGACGGCAATTTTGGTTTCTTAGCAAAGGGCAGAAGCCAGGTGGCTGTGGGCTGAGAAGTGAATGGGAGGTTCTTTCCAGGGCTCAGCTGTGAAAGGAAAGAAAGAGATAAAATAGTAGCTTGAGGAGGAAAGAGTAGTAAGAGTGTCTTGTTTTGTTCCCTTTTGTGGTTCCAGATAAGAGGGAGAGACTTGAGAATATTTATAAGCCAAGGGAAAAGCAGAGAGGGAAGGAAGGAGAAAGGGGAGCCACAGTGATGACTTTATCTGAAGACGAATGCCCGTCCTTTCCCTCACCGGGCCAGGGGATGTTTCTTTCAGTCAGCAGCATTTCCTGCCAGCATGGCAGCCTCCGAGGCGGGAGAAAAGTGCAGTCCTAGCAGGTTGTTCCGAGAGCCCACTCATGATGGGCTGGTCCTCCCAGCAACCTTCCCGCAGGATGCTCTCACCACTTGTCAGAGGGCCATTTGGCACCTACACCCAGGAGCCGGCCAAATCGCCAGGAGCTCCGCAGGCCGCTCCAGCTTCCTCCCACGGCTGAGGTGCAGAGGTGCCTGGGGAAGTCGGGCCCACCCAGAACGCCGCCTTCTCCGAGCCACACACCGGAAGGAGGAGAGTGCAGGCTCCCTCTTCCTCCCGCCTCCTCCCGGGTAGGACCTGAGCGCAGGAACCTCTTCAAGCCACTCCCAAGCCTTGCCAGAGACAGACCGTGTTCCCTCGTGATAGCCTGAATCTGATTAGCAGGTGCGGTTTATAGGAGTTACTGCGAAGACTGACTGAGCGCACTCACTGTGCCAGGCGCTATTCTAAGTGCTTTACATTCTCTCGGTCCTCACAACCCTATTTTTATCAGCTCCGTGTTACAAATGAGGAATCTGAATGCAGACACATCTAAGTAATTTGCTCAAGGTCTCAAGGCCAATGACTGCCATTGCCAAGATATGAAATAGACCAGGCCGTCTGACTCCAGAGCCCGCAATGTTTTAATTTACTCTCAAATACAATAAAAAAATGTAGCCTACAACAGACTATCCGAGTCAGGGAGAAAGTCATGTTACCAGTCACAAATCAAATGCATAAATAAAGTAAGTATGGCAGTAATTCTACCATAAGTTTCTTCTTACCCTAGAGATTTTTCGCACGTGGTAGTTTGAACAGTACATTCAAAAGAGCATTTTTGTTGTGAATGCAATTAATGCCACTGAACTATACACTTAGCAAATGGTCAAAATGGTAAACCCTATGTATATCTGCATATTTTACCACAATGATTTAAAAAATACAAAAAGGGTATTTCTAGATACATTTTTCTCTTTACAAAAAAAAAAAAAAAGTGAAATAATATGAAAATCAAAAGCCCTGTCTTAGGCCAAGCATCTCAAGCCTCTTTTAGTTAAAAATAAAAAAACATAATGCCACCCTGGTTGGGTGTCCCCTTTGGTTGGAGGGTCGTCCCGTACACCAAAAGGTTGCAGGTCTGATTCCTGGTTAAGGGCACATATCTAGGTTACAGGTTCAATCCCCGGTAGGGACACCGACAGGAGACAACTGTTCAATGTTTCTCTCTCACATCAATGTTTCTTTCTCTAAAATCAATACATAACATATCCTCGGGTGAAGATTTAAAATAAATAAATAAATAAAAACAGCCAAACTAACAAACTAGCAGCAGCAGCAAAGCAAGCGCAGTTTAAAGGACCGGGGAGCCACAGAATACACACTCGGTGCTGTGGCCCTCTGAGGTCCTTCAGAAACAACTGGGACCAGTATGGCTCCTACTGCTCTCAAGATCCCTCCAGAACATCTATAAAACCAGAGCCAAGCCCTACACCACAGAACTCCACAGAAACTCTGAGGGCGCAGAGCAAAGCAGGTCTCGTTTGGGGAAGGAAGGCTGTTGCCCCTTACAGAGTTGGCCATATGTCTATGGCCTGGGCCGGAGGAAAACACACCTGCAGGGTTATGCATAGCCTCAGAGGAGAGAATGGGACAAAGCACCCGGAGGCCCCCTCCTCAACGTATGGCTCGGAGCCTAGGAACCAAATTCTTTTTGTTTACTAGGATTGGAAATTCAGTAGGTGTTACTTGTAAATCATTCTGAATGACTATCCAGGACAAAAGTGAAACAACGCTGAGAAATCAAGTGCAAAACTACAGAATGGCTCATTCTGCAAAAAAAAAAATCTAAGAAAATCAAACATACTATGAGGCACAGGTGTATTTATGGTTTCTCTGAGGAAAATCAGCAAAGATAACAGCCCTTGTCAGGACTGTCTCGTTCAAACACAGAAACTGATACTGCAATGACTACCAGTCTTTGACAGCAAGGTTCCTTGAGGTTGTTCAATTCCATTAGGGATGCCCAAGTCAACATTTAGATGACTCACCTTATCTTCTTTGTTTAGCGAATCAAGGTGATAGAAGCAATATCGCCAACAAATTAACTTTTCAGTTGGCCTATCTTTGGGTACCCCTTATACTTCTAAAGAAGGAATTTGAAGTTGAGATGGGGGGAGAGGTGAGGAACAAAGATTAACGAGCCTGAAGAGTATACATAGGTTAGAAAGCCTCCGAAAAGCAGTCACTCGTACAGCAGACATAAATGTTTGAAATCTACAAAGACAAGAATACTAACGACTAAAAGAAAATTTAATAATTTCACAACACTGTTAACCCCTAAGTCAAAAGCTCCCTCCCACAGATTTTAATCATTTCTCGATTATGTAAAACTTTCTGACTAGATTACCCCTAAGAGCATTACAAATTCTCCATTGATCTTTTACCACACAAGAACAATACAACAAAGAGAAAACTTTATTTTTAGACTTGCAAAATCCTGTGTTTATTTTTCTAAAACAGAAGTCAAACAACTGAACCTGCTTTGTTTGGATGTGAGCAAACCTATTCTCTCCTAATCCTGGGGCCCCAACCTCTGCCCAGAAGGAAATGAAGAAAAAGTACGCTGTGCCACGCTGGAAAGTTCGAGCGAGCACCTTGGCTTTCTGCTCACGCACACCTGAGCCTCCTCCTGGTCACAGCTCACACTGCTGCAGCCCTATCAGATGTCATCTGCTGTATGGCAGGGAGAGGCAAAGGCTGTCCACCCACATTCATGCCCAGACTGGTTCAGTGTTTGAACTACTAACTTTTGCGTGTAATGTTTAAGCAAAAGGGCTTAACCACAGTTCACTCTTAATTACTGAACTAGCATTACACACCAAATGGAAATGGGTTTGCAATTCCCTATAAACATTACCCTTACAAAATCCTATTTCAACAATTTGATTTTTCAATAACATGTCCTCCATATCAGCCATCTCTTTTAGTTGCAAAATATGAGATAAAATTATTTATTTGTTTATTTTAGGATATATATATATATATATATATATGTGTGTGTGTGTGTGTGTGTGTGTGTGTGTGTGTATACACACACACACACACACACACATATTGATTTCAGAGAAGGGGAGGGATAGAGAGATAGAAACATCAATGATGAGAGAGAATCATTGATCAGCTGCTTCCTGAACACCGACTGGGGATCGAGCCGGCAACCTGGGCATGTGCCCCGACTGGGAATTGAACCATGACCTCCTGGTTCATAGGTCAATGCTCAACCACTGAGCCATGCCGGCTGGGCTAGAAGTTTTTTTAAAAAGTTTAGTTATTGATTTTTAGAGAGAACGAGAGAAACATCGATTTGTTGTTTCACTTATGTATGCATTCATTGGTTGCTTCTTGTATGTGCCCTGACTGGGGATCAAACCCACAATCTCTGTGTATCAGGATGACTCTCAAACCAACTGAGCTAGATAAATTTAAAATATTCAGAAGCGCTTCCCAGTGCGACAGTGAACAAATCAGGATAGAAGTGATGAGCAGGTGTTTCTGCTCTCAAATTCCTCAGGTAAATTTCTTTTCATTATTATTAAATTGACCAACCATAATTAGCAATGCTGTTACTGCAAGGCGAAAGAAGCCATGCAATTAACACCATCACTTAAATTAAACAAAAATAAGATTTTATTCCTTAGTCCACAAAACTGATTAACTAAAAGTCTTACATTTTCAAAAGACAAAGCTTGCATTTTAACCCTACTAATTAACAAAATAAGCACATAAGTTGGTTATAAGTAAATTCTGGTCCCAACCCTATGGGAACCTATGGGGTAGATAGCATCACCCAACTTTTATGGACCATCCCTACAAAGAGATAAATAAGACCACCCTTAAGTTCACAGATGATTAGGGGGGACAGCAACAGAAATACTAAAGCACCTGACAAACGCTTAGTCAGACTTCAAAATCTGGCTCAAATTCCACGGTCTTCTGTGGAATATTCTGCTTCCTTCTTTCAGCAGTCACTCCCTCCTTTGTGCTCTCCCAGTACTCACATCCCCACATCCTACAGAATCATTTACATGAAGACCTGAAGTCCCTGAGGGCGGGGACCATTTTTATTAATGTCTATACTGTGAGCACCTAGCACAATGCTTAAGACACAGTAGGCCCTCAGAGTCTGTAGAGAAAATAAAAACTGTGGAGTTACATGCTATGAGGTGTGTAAAAAGAGGAGCAGAAGAAGCGCAGTACCTGGCCTCAGCCACATGCGCTGTGCCTGCCTTGGAAGCTGAGGGCTTCACTCCCAAGATGGGAACTTAGAGAAGAGCCATGCAAAGGCAAGGAATGGAAGACCAGATGTGTCCTCGGACAGCTGACTAGTCCCGGTACAATTAATATAAGCAGAATATGGGAGGGGTAGGCAGTAAAACCGGAGATGAAAGGGCTTATATGCCGGTTCAAGGGATTTTCACTGAATACTCGAGGCTTTCAGACACCCTTTACGTTATTTAATCCAGGCAGTGACCAAGACTCTGCCCTTGAAAGCCTTTGGTCAAAAGTTATGAAAGGTCTGGGATTTCTTTTAAAGAATTTTATGTAGAGATGCCATTTTAGGTTATTTGAAGCTCTTATACCCTAGGTTAAATGTTCTGCCTATCATATTCTCATATATATATATATATATATATATATATATATGAATATGATAGGCAGAATATATATTACTATATATATAATTTCATTCTGCACTATGCTTCATTCACACTGTAGCAAGTGATAAAGGCCCGCTGAAGAATATTTTTAATGAAAAGCAAAAAAGCATTTAAGATAAATATTCTGAATTCCTTTTTCATCGCCGTCCTTAACTATCAAGATGTGGGATGGCAGCATCCCATCCCAGCACCGGTAAGGTTACTAGCTGAGGGCGCACTTGACCTAGAGGCTTCCCTGACTGGGTTTAACAAGCCTCTCCAACAGGATGACCCAATAGGGAAGGCTCTAAGTGAAGGGTCAACACAAATCTCCTGGCCCTTTACGTGCTTGGCCCAAGGAAAAGTAACTCCGGCTTCTGGCCGGTCGACTTTGCCAGGTTTTAAAAAAAAAAAGTAAGATAAAGTGATACTTGTGAGCCCACCAGAAGGCATCGAAGGCAGGGAGCAGATCACCGACAGCCTCGGGTTTCACCCTTGGAGCGCGGCCCTGTACCAGAAGAAAGCATCGCCCGGTGCAGGGCATCAGGCCAGGGCGCCTGCTTTCCCGGGCGGCCGGGCTGGACAGCAGGCGGCGCGGCGCGCCCCGGCACCGAGAGAGGCGGGTACCCAGGCGGCGCGGAGAGCCAGGTTGCACGGCGGGCTGGACCAGCGGCTGTCAGGGAGGGGAAGCCAGCATCCTCCCGGCCCTGAGTAAGAACCTGGGCCTCCGCGACTTCCACGCAGCCCAGATACCCAAGGCGAGAGGCTGCTGCTTAGGAGCAGAAGCGCGGAGCTTGGGGAGCAGAGGCGCGGCTGCGCCCGCAGAGTCCCCCGGGGCACGAGGTGGGGGCGCTGGCAGCGCAGGGCGGCGCCCCCGCAACCCCACCCCTCCCGCGGCTGCCTACCCGCGTGGCCACCGGCCACGGGCTGCGGCCCCGGCGCGCGGGTGGAGGGAGATGCGGCGACGTTGCCGGTCCCCGGCTCCTCCGCCCCGACGATCTGCGAGATAAAAGTTTGCAGCATGCGGCTGGTCTGCAGTGCGAGTCACATCCGCCGCGCCGCCTCCTGCAGCACCAGCGTTTAGAGACGAACAAATAAATTTAAAAAAAAAAAAAAAAAAACTGTTGAAGCCGGTAGGCCCCGAAGGCGGCCGCTCTGCCTCCCGGGCGTGCAGGCAGGCGAGCCCAGCATCCCGCGCCCCCTCCCGCCCCCGGCCGCGCCTCCCACCCGGCCCGCCGCGCCCGCCGCACTGACCGATAACCTCCTGCAGCTCGTACGCGTCCCTGCAGATGGGCCAGCCGACCGCCGCCGGGGCCGGGGCTGGGGCCGGGGCCGGGGCCGGAGCTGGAGCTGGGGCCGGGGCCGGGGCCGGGGCCGGGACCGCGGGCGCCGCCGGGGCCGGGGCCGGGGCCGGCGCTGCTGTCGCGGCCGCCGGGGACGCCGGGACCGCCGCCGCTGTCACCGGAGCCGCCTGCTGGGGCTGCTGGACGTGCACGGGCGAGCCGCTCGGCTCCGCCATGATGCTGCCGGAGGAGAGCAGGAGGACGCGCCGGTCGACGGACGACCTTCCACTTGAAACTTCCCTTTCCTCGTCGCCGACACCTCTCGGCCGGCGCACGCCCTCCCCGCCTGCCGCCGCCGCCGCCGCCGGAGCCAGCAACGAGGGGAGGGAGCGAGGGAGGCCGAGCCGGGCGGAGGGAGGAGGCAGCGCCGGCGGAGGCGGGGAGGGGAGGAGGCGGCGGCCGCCGCGCTCGCCGCGCGCCTCGAACCTCGTGCGCGCGGTTCTGTGCCTCCTCCGCCGGGGGAACCGCCGCCCCCACCCGCTCTGCTCGCGGCCGGGGAGGTTCCACCCACGGGGAGCGAGGCGGGTTTGTGTTTGCTTTCGGGGCTCGCGTCCCCCGTCCCCGGGTCTCCTGGCTTTCCCTGCGCCTTTGCCCGGACAGTCCGGCTCTCCAGAAGATGCCCCCTGGGGACCCAGAGGGTGAGGTGGGGCACCGCCGCCAGGTTCTCAGATCCAGCATGAAGTCTCCCCAACTGAATGAAACCTGAAGTTCATTTTCAAGTCAGCGAGTGAGACACCTACCTGCGGGCCGTTTGTAGGACGCCGGTTAAAAAATAACCAAAGTTGTAACTTTCCAACGCTTTACCTGCCAATATCACTTTCCCACCTTGCCTAATCTAATCGCGGCCCTTCTATTTTTTTTCTTAGTGAAACTTGATTCCCTAGGCCCTTGGCTGTTTCACAGAATTTTTTTCGTTTGTTCCAAGCCGCCTGGATCCCAGGGAAAGGATGTAAGGGCCTCTGAAGTTGGGATAAGACAGAAATGGTATTTCTATACCATTCATTACACGCCACATTAACCCGGGAGGACAACAGGTAGCAGGCGTTTCTTTTACAGAGCATTCTGGGCGTCAGCGAAGGTACTGCAGCATACATAAACTGCATTGAAAACTTTCAATTAATTGCTGCTTTTTCCACTCTCCCCAAATTACCTCATCCTTAAAATTGCTATGGTATAACCATAGGTCTTCCTAATTATAGGTGTCGGATTTAACACTGAATGTTCTCTGTGTTCCCTCCGTTGAGATGACCAAAATTACACCATTCTTGTCTTAAGCCGAAATGATGCAGTAAACCAAAGCTCATATTGGTCATTTGTCCAAAATTATCTTATGTAGTTTTCGTGGTGACGACTATTAAATAAATAAGAATAATGAACATTTAATTTGAAATGTTCATTATTCTTAATTGTGAAACTTTGTCTCCAGCATTCATGCACAAATATCACCTTACTTAAAAAAAAAAAAAAGATAATTCAGAGGAAACCAGAAATTCGTCAGGAGAAACCTTATATGTCTAATCAAAACGTTGATGTAGCCCTAACGGTTTGGCTCAGTGGATAGAGCATCCGTCTGCGGTCTCAAGGGTCCCAGGTTCGATTCCAGGCAAGGGCATGTACCTTGCTTACGGGCACATACCCAGTGGGGAGTGTGCGGGAGGCAGCTGATCGATGTTTCTCTCTCATCCATGTTTCTAACTCTCTATCCCTCTTCCTTCCTCTCTGTAAAAAAAATCAATAAAAATATATTTTTTTAAAAAGTTGATGTAAACCAAAAATGAGTATGCTTAATCTCTTAGCAATATGGTACACTTGGCATAAAACAACTATGGTACTCTGATCTATGAGCAGAAATTTATGCTGTATTAAATGTACATGTTTTATTCATGGGTGTTCATGTATATTGATTTTAATGTCTGTCAAGAAGTGGACTTTATAACCAATAAATTCTAGGCCTCTGATGTTTTAAGTGGAGAGGAACAGGGAATAGGGGAGCTTTCTATACCTGCTCACCTTTTCAAATGCTGATCCCCACCCCAAAGAATTCCTAAGAACTATTTTTAAGGGAAAAGAAAAATGATAAAATGAATATGACTTCCGTTTTGTGATATGAATTTAAATTTTCACCTTCAAACCATGAAATGGGACTATGAAGTCCAGGAAAGTTCTTGGGAACTTAATAGGAAAATATGATGTTCTCAAGATCAATAGCACAGCCCTGGCCAGTGTGGTTCAGTCAGCTGAGCTCCTCCCAGTCACCAAAAGGTCACAGATTAGATTTCCGGGTGAGGGCACAAGCCCAGGTTGCTGGCTTGATCCCCAGTAGGGGTTGTGAGGGAGGCAGCTGATCAGTGTTTCTCATCAGATGTTTATCTCTCCCTCTCCTTTCCTCTCTCTCTAAAATCAATTAAAAATCATATTTTTAAAAAAGATCAATAGCACATATTTTAATCAAACACAGATCATTTAGTTTCCCACAAAAAAACACACAACTGTTCCTTAGCCACATACCAGATATTTGTACCCAGCCCATCACTTCCCAAATGGCTACCAGGATGATGACTTGCAAGAACTGATGACTCATCACCACCAATAGATCAGTTTAAAGAATGGCTACTCTCAGTGGCCTTTAGCATCATTTTTATATATGAAGAACAGAACGTGAATTACCTTTTTAAGTTACATAAAGGCATTAGATTAGAATTTTAAGTTAATGTTTCCATAAACAATTGAGTGAAATGGCACTTACAATGCAGAAATATATGTATATAAATAGTACTCAACTGATAATGCAGTGAATTCAGGGAAAACCCATTACTAAATTTAAACTGAAAGATGGCAGGGGAGGAAACCTTTAAAATATAAACAAGATCTATTTCAATGCATAAAGAATACATTCAGTCAGACTTTAACAGGTAGAAAAAAGCGTGTCTATATTTTGTTATGTTTATAACTGCCACATTATATGTCAGGGTTCCTCAGCTTCAGCACCAGGAGATTTAGTGCCGGATAACTCTCTGCTGTAGAGGTCTGTTCCCCTGGCTTCTACTCACTAGATGCCAGCAGCACCCCCATTGTCAGTCACGACTGTCAAAAATGTTTGTCATTTTATAAACAGATTATTGTAGTTATTTGCTTTACAAGGAGCTTAAGTAGTGTTCAGGTATGTATTCATAAATCCTGAAGGGGATCAGATTATGCCACCCCCAAATATGCTACTTTGGCATAAGGATTATTTTGAGATAAAGGCAATAAGAAAGGACAGACACAGGAAGAACTCGCTGCCCTCACCCTATTGCTTAAAGTAGGGTATACATTTCACTTTTATAAGTGGAATTCCATTTACAAAGGGATTTTCCATTTCTAAAGGTCCCCCCATACCAGGAAGAGGAGAATGACTTTTATCCCAGAGCTGGCACTGAGATGAGTCTGCATAAACAACCCTTATCTACCCTTTGTTTCCCCATATATTTCCTAGTCACCTTCCCCCAATTTACCCAGCCTGGGAGCCCAAATCCCTTTTTCCTTTGCCTAGTCACTTCTCCACAATTCATCACCCTTTCTTAAAATGGTAGATAGGCCTTCAATTCTAACCACGCTTTGAGTTATTCATCCATGAGTCGTCCCTTGTGTGTGCATATTGCATAGGCAAATGCACCTTTTTCCTCCTGTTAATATTTCCTGTTCGTTTAATTTGAAGGCCTCCAGTTATTAAATTTGAGAGGTTAGAGGAAAAGTGTGTCCATCCTCTAAAACACTTTGAACAACTAAGAGAAGATGTGTAGTGTAGGGAACAAGGCCTTGAAGAAAGAAAGTGTCATATTCAAATTATGCCTCCAACATTTTTTTTTATCTCTGACTTTTGACTTAAACTCTCTGAGTCTCAATTTCCTCATTCACAAAATCAGCATCATAATAATTTACACATGAGTTGTTAGAACATCATTTATGTGTAAACAGCTTAGCATAATGGCTGACATATAATAAATGTTCACTAAAATAAAAACCCTCATCGATGGCATAATCATCATCATCATCATTCTTATCTGCCAAGATTTGTAACAAAATATAACAAGATATATAACATTATTATATACTAGAGGACCAGTGCATGAAATTCATGCACTGGGGGGGAGGGGGGGGAAGGAGCGGATCCCTCAGCCCAGCGGATCCCCTGCTTCCCGGGGGATAAGGCCTAAGCTGGCAGTCAGACATCCCTCTGGCAGCCCAGGAGCCCTAAGCCGCAGTCGGACATCCTTAGCGCTGCTGCAGAGGCGGGAGAGGCTCCCACCACTGCTGCTGCGTGCTCGCAGCCGTCAGCCCAGCTTGTGGCTGAGCAGAGCTCCCCCTGTGGGAGTGCACTGACCATCAGGGGACAGCTCCTACATGGAGCGTCTGCCCCCTGGTGGTCAGTGCATGTCATAGTGACCAGGAGTTCCCAGTTGTTCCACCGTTAGGGTCAATTTGCATATTATCCTTTTATTATATAGGATCTTTCTCAAGATGCTTATATAATAACGGCAATCATGAACTGTACAGAATATAAGATGCCTGAAGACAGGGATTTTTGTTCCTTTGGTTCACTGCTATATCCCAGTGCCTAGAATAACATCTGGCACATAATATACTCAGTAAATATTTGTTCAATAAATGTAACACTTTTTAAATGTGTATAAAAACATGCTTTTAAGCATTAGAATGAATCAGCAATGTCAAGAGTGGCTTACATGGGAGGAAAGTGGAGGTGGAGAGACCTATATAGAAGCCGTAGCCAAGTTAGAGAAATGTGTATGTGAATAAAGCCATGATACGGAGGGTAATGATGAGGAGATAGATTTAAGAATTATTTAAGGAACAGAGAAATGGAACTTGATGACAGATGAGATTCCTTTAAAAGTCAAATTGCCTCAATGCATTAAAAAGATTTACACAAGTACAATTCATGAAATGTTTTAGAAGTTCATCTCTTGAAGGAATAGGAGGCTCTCTTGATTGGCAAATGGTCTTTCTCCCATGGCTAACCTGTAATTTATGACGAAGTCACTGCCATTACACGGTGGGGAAGACCAGATGCTCTTGGGTGTGAAGGAAAATCTATCACGATGTTTTCCATCTCCAGGTCTTCCTACTGACTGTTTTAGTAACTATGTTTGGGGTGGGAAAAGTTGTTAAAGAGTTGAATTTTATTTAAATGACTGCTTCCAAATACAAGGATGCAATGTTTTTTTTGTTTAATTAGGGTGATAGCCGGGCATAGTAGAAAAGGAATCTGTTTAAATCAGTAATAACTAGATTTAAATATTTGCTCTGTACTTACTAGCTGGCAGCTTAAACTCTCTGAGATTCTGTTATCTTAAAACAGGAACAGTCATCCCAGGATGACTGGGTTGCTATAAGGATGAAGTGAGTTGGTAGGTGCAATACACCTGCCCCACAGCACATCCTATAGTACAGTAGTGGCTGCAGAATTCGTGACTGGGAGGGAGGCAGGGGTGGTGGTCTCAGGGGAAGGCGGGTATCATAGGTTGAATTGTGTCCTCCCAAAAGATATATTGAAGTCCTAAACCCTGATACTTGTAAATGTGATCTTATTTGCAAAATAGGGTCTTGGCAAATGTAATTGAGTTAGGGCCATACTGAATTAGGTTGGGCTCTATTCCAAGTGCTGGTATCATTATAAAAAATTTGGACCCAGAGCCACAAACACACAGGGAGAATGTCATGTGACTACAAGGGAGGCAGAGATTGGAGTGATATGTCGACATGTCAAGGAGTGCCAAAGATTGCTGGCAGCAACCAGAAGCTAGGAGAGAGGCATGGAACAGATTCTCCGTCAGAGTCTCCAGTAGGCACCAATGCTGCCAACACCTTGATCTTGGACTTCTAGCCTCCAGACTGTGAGAGAATAAGTTTCTGCTGTTGTAAGCCTAAGTCACCCAGTTTGTGGAACTTGGTTACAGCAGCTCAGGGAGCTAATACAGTGGGATTACAGAATTTGTTCTTTAGCTAATGGTAGTTTATTTGGACCAACTTTAGCAATGAGCCCCAACAGAAATTAGCCACTGTTCTGGAGCCAGCCCACTACCAAAGCTCTGGACATTACACTACAATTTGTTGGGGGGGGGGGGGAGGCTGTTTTTGTTTTTAAATATATTTTTATTGATTTCAGAGAGGAAGGGAGAGGGAGAGAGAGGTAGAAACATCAATGATGAGAGAAAATCATTGATAGGCTGCCTCCTGCATGCCCCCTACTGGGAATCGAGCCTGCAACCCGGGCATGTGCCCTGACTGGGAATCGAACCATGACCTCCTGGTTCATAGATCAATGCTCCACCACTGAGCCACACCAGCGGGGCAACTTGTTTTTAATGTTATTTTAAAATTCTATAAAAACCACAGCAGAGTAAATATGTCAATGAATTATTGGCAGAGATAGCAAATGTCCATCTGAAAAATGTATTCGAGAATATATGAACCTTCCCAATGCTGAAGACCAGTTCAGCATACACTTAGTGGACTGATAGAGATGTCATGAGCTTTTTAGTGACATGGCTGATGCCACCACCAATTTTCCCAAGTCCAGAGCTGGTGTGATTTGATTGTATTAGCTATGACACATTTTAGTGTTAAGGTGTCATTAGTCCCCGTTTCCCAACCATAAATGAAAAGAGGGGCTTAAATCTATTCTAAATTGAATTATTGCCAAGACACCACTTTAAATTGGTCACGTGTGATTTAAGGAATTAAACTTATATGAATGATTATCTCCCAACCAGCTCTTGAAATTAACTTTCTATTGCATTTTATATTACAGACAGAATTGCTCTGGTGGTAGTTAATGCCTTTTCATTAATCTCAGAGGATTCTGACCAGGATTTGAATCCTGGTGAGAGTGATCTCTCTAGAAGCCCCACTTTCTCTGTCCATAGCAGAAGGCCTCTGTATTTAACAAGGCTGGTCTTTTGCTAAAACATCCAAAGGCACTAGAGTAAATCTGCTCAGCACACATATTTCTTTTACAATGTTATCTGTCTAAAACCTGATAGTCCTGTCCCAGGTAGAATATGATAAAAATGTAATTAAAAGCAATTCAATTCTTAAGTCCTCTCTCCATCAAAGAACCACAAATACTAAGCCCACTCAGTACACAAAACGGCACATCCCATCTAATAAAGACGGAATATGCAAATTGACCATCACTCCACGACAAAGATGGAGGCGCACTCAGCCACTTAGGAGGGAATATGAAAATTGCCATGACAAAGATGGCGGCGGCCGGGCCGGGATGCTCCGGGCCTCTGGGTAGCACGTGAGCGCAGGCGCAGAGCAACCAGGACAGGCGGGATGCCTGCTATGAGCGGGGGGCGGGGAGGGGCAGGGGGTGGAGGGAGCTACAGGAGGGTGGCAGGGCCGGAGCAAAGGCGGAAGGCAGCAGCCACAGCGAAGGCCTGGGTCCCAGGTGCCGGAGGGAAGCTGGTGCCGGCAGCCAGGGGAAGGAAGGCCTATTCTTGCATGAATCTTCGTGCATCGGGCCTCTAGTTCTGAAAATATTTTGTTCAGCCCTCTCACCTCCAACATTTTCCAAACATCAAGAATGTCTCAAAGCTTCTTTCTTCCTCTCTATGAAAACATCCTCCCGCCAAAACTATCCACCAACCCTGACTGCTCTTCCCTCTCGGCCTCTGTGGCTTCCCTGCTGAGCCCAGAGCTTTCTCAGGAGAGGCATCTTGGGTTACACACTTATAATTCAACATATTAATATCCTTTCATTCAGTACATACATTTTAGGGACTATAATTTGCATGGCACTTTGCCAAATGCTGCAGGAAAATAAAAGACAAAATTATTTCAGTACGTAAAAACTGTATAATGCATAAACCCCACTTTATTCAATGTCCAGTCTTCCAGCACCAAAACATGTGAATGACACTTGAAACAGGGAGAGTTGCCAAAACCAGAGGTTACAGAGATGTAATACGACAGGTTCATTTGCTGACCAAGGTAACTAACTTCTTTTACTATTGACTGGCAAAATCTAAAACAAAAACAAAAACACATGCCCTTCTGCTACTACAGTCAAGAATCCCAAGAGAAATGGCAGGAAGTGGCAAGAAAATTAAAATGAACACCAGACAAAAGACAGCCCAGAGCAGGAGAAGTGGATATTAGCGGCGGCTAGGGATGCATTGAGAGGTAAATGCCTTTGGTATTAAGCAGTTAGGAGAGCACAGCAGAAATGGCCTTGAAGAAAGAAAAGAATTATAATGGAAGGAAGTTCAGAATCAGGGGCCAAACCTGCCTCCAAGGAGACACAGTGCATGTGCAAGCACATATGTCTCCACAGTGTGAGCAATAGGACCGTGTCACCCGGAACAGCGCTGGCCCCGCACGGCACACTGTCATGCCAGAAAGCTAGCCTAATGTTGCCAGATCTTCTGGTTCTTTCAAGAGAAGCCAACAAATCTGATATTATGTGAAATTTTTCAGTTTTTAAATATTGGCCCAGCCTTATAAAATACTGCACAGAATCTGATGCCATATACGTAATGTTTAAAAACAAGAAAACACCGAACACAGTCTTTGAATAAATACATACTGAGTCAAACGTGGGTCGGAATGATAAACTCCAAATGCAGGGTAGTCGTTACCCCTGCAGAGGAGAGGCAGGGGAAAGGCACGCACAGGGCTCCTGTGGCACCTGTAATGTTTTATTACTTTAATAAAAATCTGCAATAAATATAGTAAAACGATAAGGTTTGTTAGACTGGTTGGTAGGTCCATACGTTATTACACTGCTGTTCCTACTGCTCTGTATGTGCGAAATATTTCACAATTATAAAACAGTGATACGGCGCAAGCCAAAGCTTTGTAGTCCACATCAGACCCGTGGAACACCGTTTCGCAGCCTTTGCCCACACTCAGGTTAGACCAGGGGGAACTGCACTTTGGTCATTCCCAAAGCAAAGCACAGGCGCTCCAAGTGTTTTTCAGCCTGGCTGGGCATCAGAACCACCTGTGCGGCCTGTTAAACGTCCTCCTGTCTGCCCTGGCCAGGTGGCTCAGTAGACTAGAGCATTGTCCTGGACACCAAAAAGTGGCAGGTACGCACATACCCAGGTTGCAGGTTTGAACCCCAGTCTGGGTATGTATGGGAAGCAACCCAAGGATATTTCTCTCTCACACTGATGTTTCTCTCCTACCCCCACCCCCTCCGCCCATTCCTCTCTGTCAACAGTTACTTCAACTTTCTTATTTCAAAAAAAAAAAAATCAATTAAAAACCATATCCCTTAGATGAGGACAAAAATGAAAACAAAACAAAAGCCCCCAAAACAACAAAAATCTCCTCATGCCTGGGTGTCACCTATATTCTACTAAACCTTAACCTGCATGTAGAAACTGGGCATCTAGATTGTTCTGATGTGCCGCCAGAGTGGAAAATAACTGTGATCGTCCTGAGAACATCATTGTGACACAGGAAAGCCGCAGCTAGATAAGCAGCTGAGTCAGGAGCTCCCAGCGAGGTGACAACCTTCAAAGGCTCAATGCTCATTGGTGGCTTTCCTGAATTAGTCACAACAAACCACAAGGAATGCAAAATACCCATTAAAAGGGACTCAGGATTTTTGAAATAAGAAAGTTGAAGTAACTGTTGAAATAGTAATTATTGTTTTTAAATACTGTCATCAAAACAGAATAAAATAATATATATTGCTTTATTTTAAAGAAACAAACCATGTGTCAACCATGTGCAAGCTATCTGCATGGCACTGTAGGATGATGGAAAGATGAATGGGACATGCCCCTACTCTCAAAGGAGATTAACAGCTAATGGGGACAAATATGTAGAAAATAATTAGTCCATCAGGGATCGGGAGGAAGACTACTCACGTGAGTCAGGTTATAGTTTTGCCTCAAAGACTCCAAAACTAGGACATTCAAATTATTGGACTGCAGGGTCCTATTTTAACCAGTGTTTGGTGGCCTGGGTTTGGTAGAGAGACCCCTGAGGCTCGGAGAGAAGAGCAGATGAAGAGGAAGGACCACTGAAAACAATCAAAACTTCAGACGTTGTTAATATATGAAGGGTTCAAAAATGAGAAGTCTTGAAAGAATGCTCTTACTATAAATCAATCAGATGTATACACAAAATTAAACTTTTTCCTTGATATGAAGATATTTTTTTCTTTGATACAAAGGAGACATCAGTGTAACTTTCTCTTTCAGAGGCCCACATGTGAACAAATCATCTATATATATAAAAAGCCAGTGACCGGAACGACTGGAACGACCGGTCGCTATGACGCCCACTGCGGCTGGCCAACCGTCCCTATTGGGGGTGGGGCCAGCCAGCCAACCTCCAGTGTCTCCTCCGCCCCCCTCCCCCCCACCGCCCTCATCAGCCCCCATCAGGGCAGGCTGGCCAGACCCCACCCGAGCATGAATTTGTACACCAGGCCTCTAGTGAGTGAGTAAGTGAAATTGTAATCCTCATAACAAATTAATGTTGGATCATATATTGTTTTAGGATAACTTTTAGAAATGTCTACAATTTGAAGCATTTCCTTTTACAACAATCCCATAGCTACAGGTTATGAAGACACTGTAGGGAGCATTTTCGATTCCTAGCCTCCATGATTTTCATCTAACCTGATGTAGATCACAGTTTGTGCATTTTTATAGATGGAGTAACGGAAGGTCACAATGGTTAAGTAACTTAAACCAAACCCTAATCACAGCTTATCTGTAGCTGAGCCAAGATTCAAATTTGCTCTGTTCAACCTCAAAACCTGAAACTTACATTTCTCTATCTTTTGACAAAGACATATTTACTATCATTACATTAAAACTTAAACAAAATCATATTAAATTACATTACAATTTAATTTTAATTGAAACTGACTACGGATGTGCTATGTAGTTTAATGACATTTAAAGCAAGAAGGTAGCCCTGGCCAATGTGGCTCAGTTGGTTGAGCATCGTCCTGTGCACCAAAAGGTTGCCGGTTAGATTCCTGATTTTGTTCTGGATCCGTGGTAGGGGGCGTGCAGGAAGCAGCCATTCTATGTTTCTCTCTCTCTCTCTCTCTCTCTCTCTCTCTCTCTCTCCCCCCCCCCTAAAAATCAATAAAACCAGAAGGTAAGGCTGTATAGATAGCCAGGAAACAATCACCAAGAACAGAGCACAGGACAAAAATATTCCATAGGTACCTCTATTCCTCCACCCAAATATTATGATTATTAGTTCCAAAACTATTTTTATGTACCCTGACAACACTCTGTGGACTACAGCCATTGTTAATATGTTTTTAAAATGCTAATGTAACTCTTAGTTTGAATTATCAATATAAATAATTTATTAGTTTGATCTCCAAATCAAGTAAAAGCCATATAACAGTATTCCAGTGGTTCATTAACTAAATGGAGCAGTTAATTCAGTCAATAGTGATTAATCTTCAAATCAATTGTTCATCAGATACAAAGGGTAGTGGTAAATATAAGTAATTCAAGAGACTAGAAACGACCAGGTAATATTAAAGAACTTTGAAACGTATTTCAATAAATAACCCAATCATTTTTTCATTTTATTCATTTAAAATTACATTAAAACATAATAGAAAACTTTGGAAGAAAGAAAAATTATGGTTTTTTTTTGTGTATTATTTTCAAGTCATTTAACTCATATCTATATTATTTGAATATTGAGAATCATAGAAAGCTTATCATTCTGTGTTCCTGGGGCTGAGCTGTCAAAGCAGGTTGGACACTGCCTTAACTAACTGTGTACATAAAGAATGGACATTACTTTATCCTCTCTCATGAAAATGTGTGGCCCATTTTGTATTTTCCATAGATATTGTATGGGCTTAATTCAGTGAGTGAGATACTCCCCATACTAAAAGAAAGTTCTTATGGAGGTGATATCATGTCAAAAGTTTGTATTGGCACAAACATTTTAACAAAAGATAGAAAGAATGTTTATTGTGAAGTGGAAAGTAGCAGCCCAGTAACCGAAAGGGTTCATATATCTATTGACAGAATTAGAAATTCGTTCTTTCAAATAAGCAATTAACCATGAGAATAGTGGCTGATGACAAATTTAGATTATGAAAGTGCTTCATTTAAATAAATTCTTTTCCTTTTGAATACATATACAAGTTACAAAATTTTAAGGTGGAAAGGGTATAGAGTGAAAACTGAATCTCCCTCCTGCCCTTATTTTCTACTCAAGTTGTTCTCTTTCTTAGAAGCAACTACTATTACCTTGTTCTTGCCTCCTTCAAGAGATACTTACGCATTTACAACTATATTCACATATTGTCTTCTATACTAACTATAATATACACACTGATCCCTAACCCCATTTTTTTCACTTAACAAATGTCTTGGAAAGGATATCATGGAGTCCTAACTTTTTTTTTTTTCATTAACCTACATCTTATGCTATCCATGCTTCTTTCTTTTTTTCACTGAGGTATAGATTGCATCTACTAAGATGCACAGATTCGATTTGATACATTTTGAGAATTGAACACACAGTATATAATATTCAATAATTATTCTTCTTAAGAACTAATAAGTAGTCCATTGACTGGATGTGCCATGATTGATTTAACCAGACCTCTATTGATGGACTATTTTGCTGTTATAAACACAGTTGCAGTTAATAATATGTATACATATGATATTACATGTGTTCAAATATACTTATGAAAAAATTCCTAGAAGTAGGATCTCTGGATCACTATTAATTTAGAAGGATTTTGACAAATTACTTGCCATAGATGTTGTATTAATTTATACTCCTGCTAACAATTTTGAAGGCTACTTTTGCAGTATATTGTGGTTATTAAACTTTTTGATCTTTGATCATCAGGTAGATTTAAAAAGTGTAATTCTAGCCTTAATTTGGTTTTTCTTATTTGGAGGGATACTGAGCATCTCTTCCTATATTTAAAAGACCTGAAACAGCTTCCTTCCAAGAGAAAATTTGAGCAAAAGCAAAGGTACTGTGAAGACTGTGTCATGCATTTGGAGGGATGAACAGATACACAGAAGACTTGACATTTATTTTGACCTTTCAAGAGAAGCTGGACAGAGTAATGTGTTTTGTTTTGTTTTGTTTTTTAGGACAATAGAAACTTGAGGAAACTTGATATTTCCAGTATGACCCAAAAAGAAGATGCCAAAATCTCAAGTGGAAAACTCCAAGAAACCAAAGATCTAAGAAAGTATGCCTGCCTGAATCACAAGTGAAGACAATATCAATTTGTTTCTTCAACATCAATGGTATTGTCCATGCTGAATTAATCTACAAGGTCAAACAGTTGGTCAGGCTTATTATGCAGAAATTCTAAAACATTTGTGGGATCATGTGCTTCACAAATCATTGTTTGATCATTTTATTCACTACACTTTGCTCTGAACAACTTTGGCTGGTCTTTAAAATCAGAGCTACTCTAAGAAGAAAGTAATCATAAAGAAAAAGAAAACCACCCATTGAGGATATTCAAATGAGTGTGACTCCAGTTCTAATGGCAATTCCAACAGAAAAGATTAAAAATACCTGAGGCATTAGATTCCACATATGACTGAGGTCATGTGATACTTGTCTTTCTCTGACTGGCTTATTTCACTTAGTATAATACTCTCCAGGTTTCTCCATGCTGTCTCAAAGGGTAAGAGATCCTTTTTTATTGCTGCATAGTATTCCATGGTGTAAATGTACTCCAGCTTTTTTATCCACTCATCTACTGATGGGCACTTGGGCTATTTCCAGATCTTAGCTATTGTAAATTGTGAATAGATCCAGAGACATGGAAGCATGGAACAGACTGAGGGGAAGCAGGGGTGGGTGGGTGGGAAGAGATCAGCCAAAGAACTGGTATGCATATATGCATAACCCATGGACACCGACAATAGGGTGATAAAGGACTAGAGGGCAAGAGGCGAGGGCAGGCTAGAAGGGGTCAATGGGGGGGAAACGGGGGATATATGTAATATATACAACAATAAAGATTTTTTTAAAAAAGAAATAAAATACCTGGGACAATAATTGAAATCCTTACATAGCTCTCAATTTGACTTATATAAAGGAAACAATATTCCCTTAGATTTATTTCTTATTTTAAATTGGTTCCATTTCTGGATAATTACATCATTTATGCCATGTTGATCTATCCATCAGGAATACTTAAAATCCTTTGACTACCCCCTCTCTCTCCAAAAAACTATTTCATGGAACAATAGAGTAATAGAAAGAACATCATTGTTTAATTAGTTAGACTCCCACTTCTTAGCTGAAAAATATGGTTAAAATTGTTTCTCTTTTCTGGGCTTCAGTTTTCTTTTTAGTTAAATTTAGATAACATATTGCACTGCCGGATTAACCAATAAAGTATCTGGCATATAGTAGTCTCTCAATAAATGCTGGTTCTCTTCCTCCCATCTGTATCTAATTAGGACTTTATTGATAGACCTAGAAGTAGCAATTATAAACAAAACTCTTAAGATTTCAAAATACTGGTTATGAAAGATTTAAGTTTCAAATTAAGAGGCATTTTCTTTTACCAATACTTATGATAAAAAGCAAAATCTTAAGTTGAACACTTAAGGGAAAATAACGTATAAGGACATATTGTCAGAATACATTCTAACTAGTTAAAAAGAAAAGTGATTATTACAGGATATTAAAAGCTTCTCAGATTTGGGGGTTAGGAATAAAGGGACTGAGTCTGGATTGAACTTTCAGAAAAGATTCCAATAGCTATATTGCAGGACTGGGCCACCGTACTGGGTTGAATAGTATTCCCTCACAAAATTCATGTCTTCCTGAAATGTGACCTTATTTGGAAATAGGATCTTGCAGATGTAATCAAGTTAAGCGGAGGTTGAAGTGGGTGAGAGTGGGCCTTAATCCCATGGCTGGTGTCCTTAAAAGAAAACAGGAGTGACACAGACACAGGAGAGCAGCACATGGGAAGCTGGAGGCAAGGATTGGAGTGAGGCATCTGCAAGCCAAGGAATTCCAAGAATTGCCACAACCACCAGAAAATAGAAGAGGCAAGTAATGATTGCCCCCAGAGCCTTAGAGAGAGCATGGCTCTACGGATGCCTTGATTTCAGACTTCTAGCTTCCAGAATTGTGAGGAAAAAAAATTTTTTTGTTGTTTTAAAAGAACCAGTTCACAGTACTTTGTTAGGGCCGCCCTAGAAAACTAATACAGGCACCAAGGGAGCTGCTGTAGCATTTGCAGTCAGGGATTCTCCAGTTCCAGAACCACATTTCTATCTCCTTAATTAATAAGACTAAAGGATCAGGAAAGTACCACAATCAAGAAAACACAGGATGGAGGAACCGGCCATGGTCAGGAAGTGTCATTACTGCTGTTGGCTCCAGAGTTGTGCCAGAGCTGATACAAACAGTCCACACCTTGTCATAACAAGCCAGGGAGTGTTTTTTGAATAGTGGGATTTTAGCTAACACTGACAAAGAAAAAGAAAATTTCTCTATCATTGTTTCTTTTCATCAGTGGAGGGGGAAAAAATGCAGCAGAAGAACAGCCAAGGTTTCACAGTGGTAAGAGCATCTGATTGATTGATCCAAAATCACATCCAGAACCCTAGCTGCAAGGGAGTCTGGGAAGTATAATTAGTTTTCCATCCTCCACTGTACAGGAAGATAGAATAGATATTGACCACCAATCCATCATATCTACTACATAGAGTTTGTGAAATTCTTACTTGAATTAAAAAATGACCAGCATTAGATTTTTTAAATTACTTAATTTTTGGGACCTAGTTATCTGAATAAAACTAAGATTGGAGGTGATCTCCAGGATATTCTCTGTTTTTTAAAATTCTGACTATTTTAACCATGTATAAGTCTGTACATACAAACATATTTTCTACTGGCATACTAGTATATCCACATAGTTTCCAAGACTTTCTTGAGAAAAGATACTGGATAGAAATTCCACAGCACTTCTATGCTAACACTTGGTAAATTTTCAAAGAACCACATAAAGTAGATTTACTTTGTAGAGGGGGAAAATTTGTATATGAGTGTGTGTGTGTGTGTGCGTGTGTGTGCGCGCGCACGCATATGTGTGTAAATGTATTGTGCATCTAAAGTCAATTAAATTTTCTCATGATTAGGTAAAATTTCTAATGATTAGGTAAAAGCAAACTGGCAGAAATTCAATGCAAATGGTAAAGATTGACAATGACATGAAATCTGCTTGATATTTTTGTCTGATTCTGAACTCATATTTACTTCCCACATTCCTTTATTTCCTAAAATGAATCAGGCCTATCAAACTTTTCATGACTAAGGTTTTCCAAATCTAAAAAAAGAATTGCTAAGTTGCGGATGTACCTTACCATTTTGAATAAATTATAAAAGTATATATATATATATATATATATATATATATATATATATATATTTGTTTTGGCTAATCCTCACCCGAGGATTTCCCCCCCCCCCCCCATTAATTTTTAGAGAGAGTGGAAGGGAGAATGTCTGCCTTGCCCCGGATCACCTTGCCAGAGCTCTACAAGGAAGAAGTACTCATTTCAATCTGAAGTGACCTTTAGTTTGCGTTTTCTGTTGAACCTAATATTTAACTAAATTGTTGGGGTGGGGGCTCGGTGAAGGGAGGTAAAGGAGGGAGAACATCTGTAATACTGTCACCTATAAAAATAAATAAATAAATTATAAAAGAAATATGAGCATGAAATTAATAAGCCCACAATGTCAATCTCAAAGTGTATCAGAAAAATATCCTGGCAAAACATAATATATTAAGTAAAGGAACTACTGACATTTAAAAAAATAAATGGTGTCTGAATAGTTAAGTCTTAGCTGTACCCTTTGTTCCAGTTTGATGAAATCCAACTGTGTCTCATTTCTGTGGTTACAAGATTATAAACAAGTGGTTGCCTTCTCTTTATCCTGCCAGTGTCTTCATACATCTAATTGACCAAGACATGTTCTCATAAATGCACTAATTTTGTACATTCTGTTTGTATTGCCACATAACTCATAATGTGCACAAAAATACATAATTGCATAAGTATATGCTTATAAACTCTGTAAGCAAATACATTTATGTACTTATCATTAACCTAACACATTTTTCTTCTGATCAGTATTACCCACCATTTCCATCTGTCACATGAATGTAAATTTCATCTCTTCCTGTTAAAGTAGTCTGCCTTCATCCCTCTCCTCATATCCTGAATCAATACTACTCCACAACAATAAGCAATATTATGGGCATACCTCTATATATTATAAATTCAATCTCATAACGTCCTCTCTAAATTTTTCACCATTTGTGGTTGTTAAATTGCATGTTGACCAACAATTAATATTCAAAGGAAATGTATACTTGATCGATGTAAATCTTTATGTGCATATATAAGTAAAAATATATATATAAACTTTAGGTTATAATTTTATCTGATAAGAAGCTTTGAAAATAAAATAATCTGTACATATAAGTATTCATGTGCTAAATTAAAATTACTCTTTTTAGATGTACTTGTATGCTGGTGGCCACAATAATACAATAAACAAGGAACACCACTGGAAATTAGGGATGGGAAGCAGTAAGTTTAAATCTATACATGCTCTGTTTCTCATTAGCATTATTCTCAGTTCCTGTTTTTTTGTGTGTGATGACAGGGGTAAGTGGATTTTTATGATATTCAACTGTTTACCTGTGAAGTTTTAGCTACATCTCCCAAGAATGAACTGTTTATCCAAAAAGCTTGAGTGACCAGAAAACTTCTTAAACTTGTTTATTAAAGAAAATGTTCCTGGTATCTAAGTCATAAGTCATATGCTAGAGCTAACTCATACTGGCTTGTGAGAATCAATTGGGTATATATGTCTTACCACTTTGCCTTTAGTAACTTTACACTGTTAGTGTGAAATCACCCATGATAGGAGTTCTTACACCACAGAAATGGGAAAACACTACAAATCAGAGCCCTTTTCTCCCCCTGGATAGCTGGTTATAAAAAATTTACCAGCATACCACTTAAGGTATTTGTTGTAAGAAATTGCATTTGCTCCCTTAGTTGTAAATAAACTTATCACACTTGTGTTAATTAATTCATCATTCTATCTGCTGATTTCTTATTAGACATTGAACATTTTCATTCTCTCTCTCTTATTCATGTAGAAAATTGGGACCTCTGGCAGAGCTGATTCAAAACATTTTCTGGATCGGCTGGTGTGGTTCAGTGGTTGAGTGTCGACCTATTAACCAGGAGGTCTAGGTTCGATTCCCAATCAGGGCAAATGTCCGGGTTGCTAGCTTGATTCCCAGTTAGGGGGCGTGTAGGAGGCAGCTGATCAATAATTCTATCTCATCATTGTTGTATCAATGGCTCTCCCTCTCCCTTCCTTTCTGAAATCAATAAAATATATATATATATATATATATATATATATATATATATATATATATATATATAAGTTTCTGTATATCTTTGGAATTATACTTGAAATTTTTTCAATTTCTCCATTTCCTTGATAAATTTTTTTCTAATTCATTAGATGGAGGTATATTAAATATTCTCACTAGTGGTTTCACTTTATATCTGTCAATCATTTATATATTTTAAAGGTATATAATTTGGCATATAAATTTTATTAAATATTATATTTTTGTTGTGGATTTTACCTTTCATCAATATAAAATGATTATTTGTTCCATTTAATTATTTTTATCTTGAGTTCTACTTTGATACAAATAATGCCACTTTTTCTTTCTTTGTTTTATCCTTTGCCTGTAATTTTTGAATGGTACTTTCTGAGTCCTTTCTGTGTTAAGACTAACACTTCCCCCCCCCTGCTACCACCCCCCCCCCAGTTACAAATATTTTTCTCTATTCTTTACTTTTTTCTTCTACTTGCTTTCTTCTTTCTTTCTAGAATTCTTGTTAAACAGATATTGAATCTTTAAGTTTTGTCTCTAATCTTTTCTTTCATCATTTAAAATTCCTTTTTCTTCTTCCTTCTAAATTCTGAGAATTTTTAAACATGTTTCTACTTCCCTGAATCAATATTTTATCATATTTAATTTGTTTACTTATGTCATACTAGAGGCACGGTGCACGAAATTGTGCACCAGTGGGGTCCCTAGGCCTGGCCGGCGATTAGGGCCAGTTGGGGCCTTCCTGCCGGCTGCCAGACGGGGAAGGGACCACGGGAGACGGGGAAGGGACCACGGGAGGTTGGCCGGTGCAGGGAGGGACCAGGGGAGGTTGGCCAGCTGCAGGAGGTTGGCTGTTTGAGCGCACTGACCACCAGGGGGCAGCTACTGCATTGAACTTCCCCCTGGTGGTCAGTGCACATCATAGTGACTGGTCGTTCTGGTTGCTTAACTTTTATATATATAGATAATTATATCATATTTTATAACTTCTTATTTTTTATAACTCAGCAATTGGGATTTGCATTTCCAAGAGCACTTTCCTACTCTCAATGAGTTTTTTTTCATGATTACTTGTTATAGTTTCATTAATATGTTGTCTATGAATCATGTTGTAAGTCAAGTATGTCAAACTCACAGCCCATGGGCCGCATGCGGCCTACAATGAATATTTTTTGCAGCCCAGTCAATATAACGGTATGTAAGAAATGTTTTCATAAAAATTTTATAACTTAATTTTTACAATATTCTGTTATACATTATATATATATATATATATATATATATATATATATATATATATATATGCCTAAGTGACCGAACAACTCTGCTCTGCTTCTTTCTTATTCCCTTTGGGCCGGTGGGCCAGTGGGGTGAAGGTGCAAATGCAGGAGGAAATGCAGAAAGATTCACAGTGTCCTATGGTTAAAGCTTAGAACAAGCATACTGTCACTTCTGCCCACTGGCCATAACGAGTCACATACGGTGAGTTCAAAGTCAAAGGCAGGAAACACAGTCCACTGGCATTGAGGCCATGGCAAAGGTGGGGTTTCAGGAATGGGTGAAGAATCAGGATCGATAATGGAATCCCACTCAGGGGTGAAGTCATCATGCAAATGCAATGCTATGGAGGAAATGCATATATCAAGACCTCCTTTTAAGCGCAGTATTGTATGTGTTTGAAAAGGATGCTTTGTTACAAAATTGTAGGGGAGGAAAAACATTCATTTTCCTCTACCCATCTTGTGTTCTCTGGCTGGGGCCCTGTAAACTCTAGACTAACAAAAGACATTAAGAGAAAAAAAGCAAAGAGAAGTTTATGAACATGCTTATACGCGGGAGCACTGAGTGATGAATAACTCAAATAGGTGGTTAGAACTTGAGCTTATGTAGCATCTTAAGAACAATACGTTTTTAGAGAAGTGACAGAACAAAGAAAAAAGACTGGGTGTCTAGGGCTGCAAACTGTAGGAGGACAAATTTATGGGAGAACTAATGGAAGATGAGGGCTGGTTACTAAAGTTTGTTAGGCAGTTTCTTCTGATGTCATTGTCTCTGGGCTGATAAGGGTCTAGAATTGTCTCTGTTGACTAATTTTTATCCTTCCTGGTAGAGAGGGGAGTGAGGACACCTTAACAAACTAATGTTCCAATTTTAGGCAAATAGAGAGAGGGGAGAGAGTTTTTCTTTCTCCTCAGTTGCCTTAAGGTCAAAATAACCCTTATGCCAAAGTGGCATATTTTGGCGTGGCGTATTCTGCTATCCTTCAGAACTTAAGGTTTGAGATGAAACTTCCGAAGGACTTGTATGTGTATAACTAGTTGATTACTAACCTACATTCCAAGGAAGGGTATTGGGTTAATTGCAGTATTTTATTTTAGAGATTGAAATACGTGAGTCTCGACCAGAGCCAAATGATTGGGAGGAGAAAAATGAGATTCACTACTGCTATCACCCTCTGCTTTTTATTCATGGGCTGTTTTATCATCTATAAATAGATGAACAACAGAAATTCAGTGTGATGGGACAAAACATTTCAGGAGAGCCCAGGGCTCCACATACTCTGTTCCAGCCTCAGCTAGAGAAAGCCTCGCTGTGGAGTCACCAGCCTCAGGAGCTCACTGTGTTCCAGAGAGGAACTGCAGGGCTCAGATGTGTCTCCGCAGAGCCCTGCCGCCTTACAGTCTATTATGTGGCAATTCCTCAAACCATGTAAACCAATTAGCATTTTTGTTTGTTTGTTTTGGTCTGTAATCACACAGCATTCCAGCTAAGGTCTAACCTGGAAGCAGAAACCATCTGAATATTTAGAGTCTTGAATGCAGAGAAGGCATTATCCACAGAAATAAAAAAGCTGAGAAGCCATAGTGGGGACACGAGAGCAACCCAGAGTTTAGCAACAGCAGGAAGCCTCTGCCATATGCAGGCTGGAGTGGGTGGTGTCACAAGGGCAGGACGCAAGGTCACCTGAGGGAAACTGGGCTCACACTGGGTCTGACGGCCTGGAATCCCCCCATCCCCACCCAGGGCAGCTGCTGGAAGAAACGTGCCAAGGCAGAGGGTGAAGGAGACAGAGAGCCTGGCCTCTCCCTCTTTCAATCCTCTAAGCTCCTTCACACCTCCTATCAGCTGAACACAGCTGTCAACAGCAGCCACAAGGAGCCTGGGACATCCAGTTGACAGCCAGCCTCCCTCTGCACACAGAGAGCAGGGATCTGGGGCAATGGGTCTGGGGCTGGCAGGCTCCTTCTCCCCATCCATGCACTTTATTTATTTCAGTGATGGGCAACCTTTTGAGCTTGGTGTATCAAACTTCGCCAAAAAACTGAGCATAACTCGGGTAGTGTGTCACTTTGAGGAAAAAAATAACTCCAAGACTCTAGTCGCAAATGTTTCATCCTCAGGAGCAGCAAATGTTTCATCCTCAGCATGCGGCCGTGTGTCATCAGAAATGGCTACGCATGTCAGTGCTGACACGCATGTCATAGGTTCGCCATCACTGATTTATTTACTAGAGGCCCGTTGCATGAAGATTCGTGCAATAGGCCGTCCTTCACCTGGCTGCCGGCACCGGTTTTCCTACAGCACCCGGGACCCAGGCCTTCGCTCTGGCCAGAGTCTTCGCTCTGGCTGGAGTCTTCGCTGACTCTGGCCAGAGTCTGCAGACTTCTCGCTGACTCCGGCCGGAGTCTGCAGTCTTTGCTTCGCTCCGGCCAGAGCACCACTCCTGTAGCTCCCTCTGCCCCCCATCCTTCCCCTCATAGCAGGCATCCGTGCCTGGAGCAGCTGGGGGGCTGGGCCACCACCATCTTTGTCCTGCTGATTTGCATATTCCCTCCTGATTGGCTGGTGGGTATCGTGGAGGTACAGTCAATTTACATATTTCTCTTTTATTAGTGTAGATTTTTAAAAAATAGTCTAGTATTTTATCTTTTTATTCTTTGAAATGAAACTTTAATATACAAATATGATCTTTAAGGTAACATCTGTTTATGGTAAAAATTTCAATTATAATATTCAAGTTATATAAAGTTAAAAATCCCATCCTTTAAAGATGTCATGAGAATTTCTTGACAACTTGTTTCCTTTTCTTTTTTTTTTTTAATTTCTTTATTGATTAAGGTATTACATATGTGTTCTTATCCCCCATTCCCCTCCCCCCCCCATTCCCTCCACTCATGCCCTCACCCCCTGGTGTCCATATCCATTGGTTAGGCTTATATGCATGCATACAAGTCCTTTGGTTGATCTCTCCCCCTTACCCCAACCCCCCCCTCCCTTCCCTCTGAGGTTTGATGATCCATGCACTTCAAAAAGCCCGGTGCCCTCCCCAGGATGTCTATGAGTTTCCCGGGACACTTGTTTGGCTCTGAACTCCCCTTTTGTTGGGTTTAGAGATCATCTCCACCTTCTAAATGTGTTGTTCCTATGGGCCCAGATAAAAACTTTTCTTAATTTTCATTAAACAAACAAAATGATAAAGAAGACTTATGAGGCATTTGTGAGTACATCTCATTCTGTGAAGATCTACAGAGAGATTGACCGAAGAGTGATACAATTTTTAAGTAAATATTATAAAATCTTGTGTTTTTAAAATTTTGGTTTGGAGTGTAAGAAGACATAACCCTTTGTATTAAACAAAATTGGATTTCTATAAACTAATTCCCCAGTCTTGGTACTAGGAAGCTAGTTCTCTTTCTAGGTGCCCTCTTCACTTCAGCGACCAGAGGAGATTGTAATTGAGCAGAGAGCACTGCTAAAAGGAGGTTGCCGCAGCACAGAAAGGACAGTCCCTCAGGATGGCTCTGCATCAACTCCAGTCAGGCAGGAATCGGGGAGATTCTTAGGGGTTCCTCTACGGTCGTGGGCCAGTCAGCGTTTGCCAGGACTTTTCTAAAGAGACTGTTAGGATCCAGATTTTTGACACTGAGTAAAGAATTAAAAGCTAAAATTTCTTAACCCTGGCCAATGTGGCTTAGTTGGTTGAGTGTTGTCCTATGCACCGGGAGATTGCTGGTTCAATTCCAGGTCCAGGGCACATGCCTGAGTTGTGGTGTGGATCCCTAGTGGGGGGCTTGTGAGTAGTGGCGATCAATGTTTCTCTTTGATTGGTCTCTCTCTCTCTCTCTCTCTCTCTCTAAAGTTGGTGGGAGCATATTAAGAAAAATAATATTTCCCACTCTTACAAAGAAATCCCTTAAGATAAATTAAACTTACTTAAATAACAATTGCTAGGGAAGAATCTTATTACAGACCTAGTGTTAAATCAGAATTTAAGAAAACCATCTTTACGGGCAGGAAACTTAAAAATCTGTTCTTTGTCCTAATGAAGCATTTGCAGAATACCTGAGAGGCTCCTCTAATAGTTAAGTTTTTATGTAAAATCAGGGGGCCCTAGGGTGTTTGAAATGGTTGGAATGTGAGTTAGTATGTCTGAAAAAGGTGTTTAAAGTCCATGAAAAACCAGGCATCACAAGCCTTCCCACCCCTTCATTATTCGCTATGGAATTTAGGGTAATAAGCTGACTGACTTTGGAAGGAGTCAGAACAAAATATGGTAATGTTTGGTAGACACTCATCTATAACATTGTCATAGAAGCTTTGTTCTTTGAGTCAGGCTTGGTATGCTCCTTTGGTCAACTACATTTCACAAAGACATTCTGTGAGCCCATGGAATGTCCAACATCTCTGTTCTATTTGCCAGGTCTCTGACTGATCTCACACATTCTGTGAAATATTTTGTCATTATTAAGAAATATCGGTCACGTTCATCCTAAATAGTTTCAATCTAAATGTAAAATGTGATAGGTATTAGCTTTTCTTACTAAGCTTCTGTCGGTAAGATTTACTATTGTTTTTGGAGAATAGAATTATAGTATTGGCATATTTGCTTTTTAATCAGGATTAAAGTGCATGTAGCTATAATTTTTAATCAACATAATGCTACAGTTATATAGCATCCTTTCTACATGTAAGGCAGTTTGTTTTAGAGTGGAATTGTTTTGATCCTCAGTATTATACCTAACTGAAATGTGAATTCTGTGTGCTCTGTATTGTTTTCAATTTTCTAATGAACAAAAAATTACATGTAATATCTTTGGGCTTTTTCTTCTATGCATTCATGCATTCAGTGAACCTGTTATGCTTTAGTTGCATGACATTAGAGGGTTTCACATGTGCATTTATGAAAGTATTGCATTTCACATTAAGAAGCCAAGTTCAACAAATAAAAATTATGTTTCAGTGAATTCAATGTAATATTTCAATGGAAAAAATGAACAAATGGATAGTCTGTAAGAAATGAGTAAAGAAGTTCAAAAGATGAGGAAAAATATGTTCTATGTTAAGATAGTTTTGGACATTATTCTCATTATCTCTATAGGTTCCTTTTGACCCTTAGAATTTTTCTGATCTTCAAGAACATGCAAATCTCTTGCCAGCATATAGTACTATGGGGATGGAAGGTACAGCCATATTTTTAGATTTTTGCTGCTTCTCCTGTTATCCTATATAATAAAAGGCTAATATGCAATTGTCTCCTCTACTGGGAGTTCAACCAGAGGGTGGGGCCGGTTGGCCAACCGCCCACAGCCCATCCCCTTGGCCTGCCCGGGACCCCACCCGGGCCTCTAATTCCTATATTAGTTTCCGGTATCTTTTCCAAAATAAGGGTTCTAAAAATCTGTGTAATATGGCCTGAGATTGCTTGCTTCTTTTTCAATAAAATGGTACTATCAGCTTTTTAATGTGTTACTTGTCTCTTTTTCATAAGAAGAAAAAGAAAACAAGATGCAGACAGATCACTATTTGCTGTTTGAGTTCTCTTCAATGGGAAGTAACTTCATATTTCTATGAGATCTTCTTTCAAAGCCAAAAATATAATTCCAACTTATTAAATGAAATGCCCTAAGGAAAATATAGAAGTAGAATGTTCCCAAATTCCTGGTTTTTAACTTTATCACAAGTATACTTTTTTTTTACTTAAAATCCTTTCCTCTCCAAATTTCTCTACAAATAAGTATTGATTGACAGATTAGATTTAGTAATACTGCCTTCTCTTTTCCTAAGAGAGCTCTTCTACTTACATTTTTGACAGTTAAAAAGGACTGCTTGCCAACATTGTCAATAGATGAGTAAGGAACTGTGTTCTTCTATACAGTTTTCCAGTCTCCTATTTCCCTTAATTTTCCTTTTTCTTTTCTCTTCATGCCCATTGTTCTTATTGAAATCAAACAATTAAAAATGACAAGCAATTGTCTGTCTTCCCTCTATTAAGTCCATTTGTGCTTTGCTTAGTTTTGTAAATTCATTTTTTACAAAAGGATGCAAAGGACCAGCCCCAGAAGAAAATGGGGATCCAGTCCTACAATCATAAGGAAATGAATTCTTCTGACCACCTGCACGAGCTTAGAAGGGGACTCTGAGCTCCAGATGAGAAAGTAGCCCAGATAGGCCCTTGATTTCAACCTAATGAGACACTGAGCAGAGATCCATTTGAGCTGAACCTGGCCTTTGGACCTACAGAAATGGTGAGATAATAAACTGGACAAATAGGTGTACTTTAGGCTGCTAAGTATGTGGTGGTTTGTTATGCAGCAGTGGCCAACTAATACAATGTTCCAGGCTCCCCTTGCAATTTCCCTGTCCAAGCCCTGAAATCAGCCATTTTCTCAAGGAGTTTTTTGACCAACAATGAGAAACCTGGCTATAATTACATATAAGTAATAATAAGCATGGCTATAATTATATGTAATACACGGACACACACATACATACTCTATATTAGAACAAAAACACAAACCCATCTCTCTTTTTCCTTCTATTGCATATACCTTTATTCCTCTTTTTCTCTTATATAACCTTTTATTTTTGTCAGTATTTAATGGTTACTTTAATGATATCTGTTGTTCATGTAAAATTAATAAACATATTCAAATATTCTCATTCCCTTTTCAATGAACCAACTTTTAATTTAATTGATTTTTCTCTATTGTTTGCTCTATTTCTATTTCACAGATTTCCTCTTTATTTATTTTCTCTATTTTTAGCATACTTTGCTCTTATTTTTATAGCTTCTTAAGGTAAAATCTTGATTTGCAATAAAAGCTCTTTTTTTTCATGTAAGTATTTAAAACTACAACTTTCCTCTTAGTCATTACTAATCCCATAATATTTGATATGTCATGTTTTCATTATCATTTGGTAAAAACAGTTTATAATTTCCTATATGATATTTTGACTCATGATTATTTAGAATATATGTTTTCATTTCCAATATTTGGGAAATTTTGCTGGGAATAGATTTCTAGTTTAATAGATTTCATTTTCTTTTGGCATTAAAAATGGCCGTCCATTATCTTTTGGGTTGCATGGTTTCTTTTAGGAAGTCAGTGATATTCTTATCTTCACACCCCTGTATGTAATTTGTCTTTTTTCTAATATTAATAATTTTCCTTTATAATAAATTTTTTTCAGCAATTTGATCATGATGTGTCGTTGTCTTGGTTTTCCTGCCTGGAGTATGTTGAGCACTTTAGATTTCTGGGTTAACATTTTTAATTGAATCTAGAAAATTTCAACCGTTTAAAAATATTTTTTCTCTTGGAAGTGATGGATACATTTATGGCAACCTATACTGTAGTGGTAATTTAGCTTTACTCTCAATACAGAGCCTTTCTGGGCCACTACTGAATGCCCAGTTGTTCAAGGATGTCTCTCCACTCAGGCTCAAGTACAGAACTTAAATGTCTTCTAGTTCTGTGGAAACACTAGTGTTTCTTCAGTTTATAGAGCTCCATGGTTGTCTTTGCCTGGCTCACTGAGTATCACCTTATGCATCTACAGATTAATTTCAGCCAATTCAAGGAATCCCTATGAAGAGTTCTGTGTAGTTCCCTTTTCTTTTGGTTTCTGTGCCACAAATTCTAGCTGTCTCAGCTTCCCTAATCTCCGATGATGTCATCTTAGCTCAATGAGACTATTGTGTTTTTGCTTTGGTTCTCCCTTCCTACCCTGTGGCCTGGAAGGAGCCTCTATGCAGTAAATCCGGGTAATTGTAGGGTTGACCTTGCTTGTTTTCCTTCTCTCAGGGATAACAGTCCTGTACTGATTATAGTCCCGTATCTAAAGATAGTCATTTCAAATATTTTTCCCAGTTTTCTAAGTGTAGAAACAGATATCATTAAAGTCCTGTACCAATCAATACTCCATTGTGGCAAAAACCTGAAGTTCCAAGACTAAATTTTTAAACCAGAAAGTTTTCTCCCAAAAGGTATCTTATAACTTTAAAAAGTATTTTAAATTATTTTTAAATCACCAAAGGTATATTAAAGTAAGTAAAAAATAAATGGGAGAATTTTTCAAGGTACTTAACTGTGGCTACCTTTATGGATTTACGGAGGTTGATGAAAAATAAAACTTTAAGACCCAAGTAGTAATTATGAGTTCCTGTCAAGATTTTTCAGTATATGTCCCTCCCATTTTTATCTCTCCCTTCATCCTCCATAGATAAGCCACTCATTAGCTTTTTAAATTATTATTTTAAAAGAAACTGTTTCCAAAGGAGTTTACATTTAGATAGTTATTTGGAAAACGTTTAAATATACAAAATGTGTCTTAAAATGTTCTCTAAGTAGAAACTGTATTAACTAGATAATTACATGGTTTTAGAATAAATGTAAACCTTTGCAACTTCCCTCTATCAATCTAATAATAATAATAATAATAATAATAATAATAATAATAATAAAAAAAAATAGCTAACACTTACATAGATTTTATTATGTACAAGATAACCCTAGTATTTCCCATATGTTAACTTGATTAGTAAGCCTATGAGATAAATTTTATAATTTATTCACTCTACAGATGAAGAAAAAGAGCTAAAGAAAGATGAAGTAATTTTTTCAAGGTCACACAGCTATAATGACTTAAATGTATTCTGAATAAATTTTGGAGAAGGTACCTCTGTCCCAGCCAAAAAGCAGAGTTCTTTAGATGATGTAATCATTTAAATTTACAATCCCTTTTGATTGCTGGCTCAAGGCCCAAACTCATACTCATCCCTAAGGAAAATCTTGCCAGATTAAGTCAACTGGAGTGTTGCCTGCATTCATTGTATAAGACTCATATCATCATAAATATCTTGTAACTAAGGCCAAAATTCAGGAGAAATGTGCTCATTCACATCAACAGTGTTACTTGGGTTGAAAAGCTGTTTGTTTGTTTTTTGTATGTTGTTGTTAGGTTTTTGCTAGCATCACAATAGTTTTATTTGAGATATTATTCGCGTCTGTTTAAATGAAAACATTCGGGGTTAGTTCATTAACAGAATTTCATCTGGTTGGAGATTGAGAGACTTGGTAAGTAGATGTATTTTTGTGAACTTTTGGTAGGAGACAAATCTTTCTTTCAGCACATAAAATCTTAATGCTAGAATTTGCTCTGTGTTAAAAGCCCCTAGCAGAGAATTGCTCATCTCATTTAGTAGAGAATTTACTGATGGAGGCAGAAAGTAGTGGCTAAAAGAGGAGGAAAAGAAGGTGCCCCTGGCAAAGGTAGGAATTCAAGCTAGGAAAGGGGTGGCCTGGAGACATTTACCTTCTTTTCCAAGGAAGGAAGGATTTCCTAGCTCCCTGGCCCAACCAGAGCATGTTGGTTTTCATTGACAATCAAATCAGAAAGAAGTGCCACTTTGGCAGGTTAACATCTCTGAGAGCTGAGTTATGGTAGTAGATTGGATAGATCTATGGGTTCTAGTGACATGGAGACACCACAGACCTGGACTTATCTGGATACTGAAAGTTACTCTACAGGGCCCTGAGCCCCAAGGGCCTCTGTAGGGTAGTTAGCACTCCTTCCTCCGGCATTTCCTCCCATCTGAGACCTGGCTGGCATGGCTGAGGACGTATATTGATGATATCTGACCTGAAATGCACTACTGCCTGACTGACGTGGCCTGACTTGGTGCAAACACACGTCCTCTGCGTATAGCCTCTGAGCATTGAAACAAAACAAAAGAAAATTAAACAAAGCATGGGTGCCCCTTTCCCAACACGTATGGCTAAAAGTAAAAACCATATTAAGCCACAATATGTACATTTTACATCAAAGAGAAATTAAAATAGATTTTCCGGGATTTTCAGATTACAATATTTTAGATAAATTAATTGAAGCTGAACTTAACTTTTATTCTCTTTCTCACTCATTTTTTGATGCACAAGCATGTTTATTCTGCCCATTCAGTAATTCAGCATAGCCCACTAGCCAGCTCAAATGTGAAAGCTTTTTTTCATACCCATCTTTATTTTAGTTTCGAACTTGCTTGCCAGTCATTCTCAAACGTACACAAAATTTAATTTTTGTATGAGTGTGTAGCTATAGCTAAGACAATAATACTTACTTTTGTAAACTTTTAGAAAAAAGCCCAAAGAGAATTACTTTGACTCGTTTGCCTTTTATCATCGTAAATACCCTGTAACTGAAACCGGGATTTAGACATGGGAGCAGCAGACTGTGGGGATAGGGGGGGCTGAGTGAGGCCTTGCAAACACCATCTAAAAGCATATTTTGGTAAACATTTCTCCTAGAAAACAATAAAATTGAACAACAAAAAACTTTTATGTTGTACTGGGCAGGGAAATATTTAAGAGCTACAGGTAATAAATAGGTTACAGAATACTAGAAAACATAGTGAGAAAGCATTGAGACATTATGTACATTAATGTCAAACTGATATATTTATAAATTTGTGACAATAGTAATCTGTGTACAAAAGTAAATATAATTTTATAACTATAAAATAGAGGAGTTACATTTCTAAGAAAAGCATGTGTCTGAAATGAGTCCAATATTTCAGATCACTATCATTTAAAAAGTCATTTTATGACAATCACAGAAATATTTTAAAGTAACAGAACTATTTTCCAAACTCTAAGTCAATTTTAAAAAATCTCCATTGCAATTTTGAAGATGGTTTAACTCATCTGAAAATAGGACAATTTCACCATGAATTTTAACACATATACCAAGTCTATTCTGTACAGAACCATGTACAGAAACCAGTTGTAATGAAGATCACACCTAATTAATTAAACTGAACACTTCATTTAGAATTTAGTAAACAAGAGGTCCATATGTGCAAATATGCTACTTGTGGAGATATTATGGGTTTAAAAATTGTTAACACAAACGACAAATGCTGGCAAGGATGCGGAGAAAATGGAACCCTTGTGCACTGCTGGTGGGAATGCAGACTGGAGCAGCCACTGTGGAGAACAGTATGGAGTTTCCTCAAAAAACTAAAAATGGAACTCCCATTTGACCCAGTGATCCCACTTCTAGGAATATATCCCAAGAAACTAGAAACGCTGATCAGAAAGAATATATGCACCCCTATGTTCAGAGCAGCACAATTTACAATAGCTAAGATTTAGAAACAGCCTAGGTGCCCATCAGCAGATGAGTGGATAAAAAAACTTTGGTACATCTACACAATGAAATACTACGCTGCTATAAAAAAGAAGGAATTCTTGCCATTTGCAACAGCATGTATGGAACTGGAGAGCATTATGCTAAGCGAAATAAGTCAGTCAGAGAAAGATAAATATCACACGATCTCACTCATTTGTGGAATATAAAGAATATAAACTGATGAACAAAAACAGATCCAGAGACAGAGAAGCATCGATCAGACCGTCAAACCTCAGAGGGAAGGCAGGGGAGGGGAGGAGTAAGGGGGAAAGATCAACCAAAGGACTTATATGCATGCATATAAGCCTAACCAATGGACACAGACACCCAGGGGGTGAGGGCATGAGTGGAAGGGGGGTGGAGGGGCAATGGGGGGATAAGGACACATATGTGATACCTTAATCAATAAAGAAAAAAACATTGTTAACAAAAATTATAACTTAATAGAATTTAAATATCTTTAAATTTTAGTTATTCAAAAGTCTTTTAAAATTAACTTTACTGTTTTAATACTTGAATTAAGTTTTATCAGCAGGTGAATATATCCAATTATTTACCAGTTATTTGGGTCTCTTGCCAACTGGAATATTTCTAAATGTAGGGCCTTTATACAAACACATCGGGGGTAAGCTGTTCAACTACAGTTGCCTATGTCTTCATGAAATAAGTATCAAACAAGTAACATCAAGTATATTTTTTTTTCCCCAGGTAAATTAAAATTGCTTAAACCCCTACATGCCAGATCAGAAAGGAATCCTATAATACACTCTCGGGGCTCTCCCAACCCCCATCCAAAACTGTGCTGGTTTTTCATCCAACAAAGAGGTCTATCTGTTTTCACTTCTACCTGGGGAAGAGCTTTGTGTCTTAAGATCTGCTCTTGCCTTGTAATCATTGATCCTTGCTACAATACTGTCCCTCTTGAGTGAACACTTGACTCTCCACAGCCTGAGGAAAGTCACCCTGAACCAGCTTCTGCCTCAGGTCACCCTAAACTTCCAGAAGAGGCCCTATCCGGGGCGGGGGGGGGGGGGGGGGGGGGTTGGGCTTGACCCAGGTGCCTTCTCTGGGTTCCCAAGACATCACTTAAGTGCCCATGCAGCTAAGTTCTTCCGCCTAGAGGTGCTATGCTTAAGCTGATTAGAGGGTCAGCCCATCATAGAATACACAACTACTATCCCTCTTTCCTGTCTCAGAAATTCAGGGAGGCTGGGGAGGGCTTGGCCAGGCTCGTTTCTTTCCCAACTCTCATTCCACACCCTTCATCAGAAAAAAAGCTGGCTGCCTTTGAGAATGACCCAATATTTAATGCGAAATACTTTCTCTGCTCCCCTGATCAGTTCTCCTGCTCAGATAACCCAAGGTAATATCTGGCCTCTATTTTCCTAAAGCAACAAATAAGTAACTACCAGGACTACCAACAACACAATTCAAAATAGAAGTTAAATATTCAGCAGGTCACCCACCACTTTTACACCATCAGGTATACTAGAATCTTCAGGGTCTTCTCTATTTTTCAAACTCTTCTCCCGTTTCTAATAAACTATATCTCCTCTTTGGTACTGAAATTGAGGTATCATTTTTAGATGGGACTCATTGTTGTCTGTTCCCCAGGTAGGGTATAGAACAGTGCTGTCCAGAACTTCCTGTGATGAGGGGAACGTTCTGTACCTGTGCTGCTTAATATGGTGGCCAGGAGCCACAAGTGGCCGCTGAGCACTCGATAGGTGGACCTGAGAAACTGAACTTTTAATTTTATTTAATTTTAAATCATTGAAACTTAAATAGCACACGTGGCTAATAGCTAATGCACTGGGCTCAGAGTATTTACCTTAATTACTCTTTATGAAAGAAATTAATCAAAATTCACTTCCAGAACACAATGTTTTCATCAACTCTGAGTTTAAATAGACCCCTCTTTAAACAAAACACTTCATCTGGCATCAGGAACAACACACATGCCGAGACTATGTATTTTTGTTCTTTTATCAAAACAAAAGCTTACTATAAACTTTAGGACCAGATATTTTTGCTGGATAAGTCTTACCCACCAGCCTTTTCCTCTTCCAGAGCATGGCTCTTATAAGTTAAACATTTGCAGTGGTAACATAAATAATTTCTCTCCAAAATTAACACACACTGAATTTCAAGTGTAGAGACATTCCCCGCCCCTCCTCAACCCATCTTTCTGTCAACATACCTGTCTCACTGAGCTGTTCTGTGAATTGACTCATTTATGAAATGTGCTTTTTGCCCCTTAAGAATAAGACTCTACTGTGTAGAGAGACTGAAAATTAAAAATAAATGTGAACTTGTGTTGTTTCTTTGGATTTATAATCTCTTTGACAACTTGCCTTCAACTGAGATGGGCCTGAGTTTGGTTAACAGTTTCAGCCAACAGACTTGGGGTTATGTCCCACCCGAAAAGCTAAATATATATGAAGCCTGATTGTCTTCAGCAGGAGGTATTTTAATTTACCACAAGGCCACAGTGCTGCCCACAGTTATTTTTAGAAGCATGTTCATATTGGACAATTGTATCCTCTGCCACAGGGGCTAACGTTGGTTGCCAAAGATCCATTTATCTTCTCTCACACTCACTTAGTCCCCAGTCTCTAAAATTATGCTAAAAAAAAAAAAATCTGACCACTCAGGAATAATTCCAACGTTCAAATATTACTCATTTTTGGGTAACCAAAAAGTGAATCTGCAAAGATAAATGATTCACTTTTGCTTCTGTGACAAAGAGACTAAGGAATTCACTTGGAAAAGATATATTTAGGAAGTGTAATTTATGCAACTTATGGTCAATAGGTCTTTTAATAAGCAATTGGCATATCTGAGTCTTCGACACATGCTGTAAAACCTGACTCTGGAAGAAGAATCTGCTGGAATAGAATTCCTATTCAAATTTAGTTACTGGTTTGCACAACAAATTATTTCCTACTGGAATGAAAAATTACCGTTGATTTAAAGAATCTATTTTTCCCTCGACTGCCTACTATAGTAGTCGAGAATGTAGCCATGACTATAATGATACTCTATTCCAGAATTCAAAGCTGTTGTACAGTCTATCCAAGTATCATGTAAATGAGGCTTCAGTAAAATACCTGCTACTGAAGGAGTCATACATCAGCCTGTGCCTCAGGAATGTAGCAACGGGGGTATGTGAGTCCCAAATGCCGGAAAGTGCAGGCCGATGCCTGAGAAGTGCTGTCCGGTGGGCCTGATCATTAGAAAGAATTACATTCTGGAGGAAGGTAATAACACTGCATCACTGGCTCGGAGTCGGAGCCTGGACTGGGATTGATTAAATCTCTCATGCACACAATATGGCTCGGGGCAAACACATGAGAAACACAGAGGCATACATTATTTATTTCTGCTGTACTTAGCTCAGTGGGATCTGTGCCGTTTAAAAATTAACTACTTAGACACTGAGATGGGTAATTTGGAGTCAGTGAAGGGTTTATTAGACTGAGCACGTTCCCTGTCTTCACCAAGGAAGTGATAGGAATGAAGGGACTCAAGTCATAGCAAGACTGAGCCTAAGGGGGGGAAAGAATTTTCCTGAATGAACTATTGAGATATGAAAGCAACCCTTGGAGAATTTCTATAGTCTTCTTTCCTAAAATATTTCAAAAAACAAGGGACCCCTTTGTCTGGTAGGTGCCCTTAAATGCAGCTTCTCGGGAAATAGGGGATGTTCTGCAACTGAAGCTGGGAGTTGGCCATGTGTGGCTGTAAGTCTGGGATGTAGCTGTTTCTTTCTATCCATGGATGCTTGTACTGTGTAACCTGCCGCAGACTTTGCAATCAAGCAAACAGGGCTCAAAATGTATTTGCTGGACTAAATGACTAAATGTAGGAATAAATGGGGAAGTTAGTTATCTATTGCTGTATATCAAAATATGATATATTTGGCAGTTTAAAAGAAAACACTTATTGTCTCACAGTGTCTGTGGGTCAGGAATTCGGGAGGGGCTTAGCTAGGTGGTTCTCACTCAAGTTCTCTCATGAGGTTGCAGTCAAGAGGTTGGCCAGGTTGTGAAAGCAGAGATAAGCTGGGATCTCTCTACTGTAGGAGTCTGGGACCAGAAGGGAGATTATTAAAGAATAGGAGGCAAACACAGTGAGGCAATAGGAGGTCTCAAATATAGGGGTACCTGGGATTAGGCCAGAGAAAACGGAACTATATAAGGATGAATAAGGAGGGGTCAGAATGTCAAAGTAGAATGAAAAGAAGCAAGAGGAGAGTCAAGAAGCAAATGGGTAGTATAATAGACCCCCATTATCTGAGGGGGATATGTTCCAAGCCCCCAGTAGATGCCTGAAATTGTGGATAGTTCCAAACCCTATGTAGTCTATGTTTTTCCTAAACATACATATGAAAAACTTTAAATCACTCTTACATTTGGGGACTATTTTTAAAAAAATATTTTTATTGATTTCAGAGAGGAAAGGAGAGAGAGAGAGATAGAAACATCAATGATGAGAGAGAATCATTGATTAGCTGCCTCCTGCACACCCCCTACTGGGATCGAGCCTGCAACCCATGCTAGTGCTCTGACCAGGAATCAAACCAACCACTGAGCTACACCAGCTGGGCTGGGGACCATTTTTAAGTAAAATAAAGGTTACTTGAACACAAGCACTGGCATACCTGGACAGCAGATCTGATAACTGAGAGAGCTGCTAAGTGACTAATAGGTAGGTAGGGAATACAGTGTGGATACACTGGACAAAGGGATGATTCACGTTCAGGGCGGGACACAGAGGGATGGTGTGAGATTTCATCATGCTACTCAGAACGGCATGCAATTTAGAACATATGAATTGTTTGCTAGTATTTCTGAAATTTTCCATTTAATATTTTCAACCCGTGGTTGACCATGGGTAACTGGAACTGTGGAAAGTGAAACCGCAGATAAGGGAGGGGCTCCTTCCCAGGCCTTGGAACAGAGAGGGCAGGAGGGCAGATCAGGTGGTGAGAAAAGAAACTTGGCTGGGAAGTGCCAACCAGAGCATCCTGATTTGGGCCTCTGTTGCTCCGTGCCTGTGCTTGCGCCACCCACTTAATAGGAAGGAAATAACAGAATAGATGGCGGAGTTTTAGGAGGAGATTTGAAGAGGAATATTTTTTACCCTGAACCTTCCCTCTGTAGGCAGTTGCCTACCCCCGCCCTGTTTCTCTCTCTTTTTTTTTAATTTCTTTATTGATTAAGGTGTCACATATTTGTCCTCATCCCCCATTCCCATCCCACACCCCTCCCCACTGATGCCCCCACCCCCTGTTGTCCTTAACCATTGGTTAGGCTCGTATGCATGCACACAAGTCCTTTGGTTGATCTCTCCCCCTACCCACCCCCTCCCCTCCCCTCCTTCTGAGGCCCGACAGTCCGGTCGGTGCCTCCTTGTTTCTGGGTCTGTTCTTGTTCATCAGTCTATGTTGTTCATCATTTCCCCTAGATGAGTGAGATCCTTTGTTACTAGAAATATACTTATAAGAACCGAATGTGAGACGAGCAATAATAGTTATGCTGACAGGCAAATGAATCAGTCTGTAGTGAGTTTTTTTCTGGACCAACAGATCTTTTGAGACCCAATATCAATGTCCACCAGTTCCTTATGTGTACATGTCAGCACTGACTTTTCAGTTCTGGATGGTGGACAAATGGTGGTAATGCAGGTCCGACTCCCTCTGGTTTGGTCTCGCCCAGACCCAGGGGCACGGCCTCACCCGGACTCAGGGGCGCGCGGCCTCACCCGGACCCGGGATCCAGCCTCACCCGGACCCAGGGGCGCGTGGCCTCACCCGGACCCGGGATCCAGCCTCACCCGGACCCAGGGGCGCGTGGCCTCACCCGGACCCGGGATCCAGCCTCACCCGGACCCAGGGGCGCGTGGCCTCACCCGGTCCCAGGGGCATGCGGCCTCTATTAAGTAGAAAACTCAGAAAACACTAGAGCATTTTGGAGTTAAGCAGTGACAACTGTAGGAGTTGCTATAATCCATATTGGCCACTTGCATTTTCTTCACTTGGCCAGAGAGAATCTCACGCAGCCCCTGTGGGTTGACTCAATTCCAGGCTCACTCTTACGTCACCCCACCCCTGCCCCCTCCAGTGAATACTGCTCCTTGGAGCAGCAAAGACTGAGCCCCAAGCAAAGAGGAAAACTCTCATCCATGCTTAGGAACCCAGGAAATGGCTTATATTTATTTGACCCTAATTGAATTGAATTCCAAATACTTAGAAAGTTTATTGGTTCTATAACTTGTTTTACTAGATGCTGGAATGCTGGAGGGAATTTGTAAAAAGAAAAAAACAGTAGAAAACAGCTTCTATTCTCAAGAAGCTTTCAGCTTAATAACCATTTACACATATACTTACCGTATAACAGACAAGCAAGAACTCGGAGAGAGTCCGCAAGTGCCCTAAGGGGTGTAAAGAGGGGAGGCATTTGGGCAGCTGGGCAGAAAGGGGGTGGTGTGAGGCTGCATTTCGCGCAGGCCTGCCGTGAAAACGTGATTTTAATGGCAGCAGTAAGAGAGGGAAGGGTGTTCTCTAGGGCAGGGGTTGGCAAATATTTTCTTTAAAAGGTGAGGTAAAATATATTTTAATGTTTGCAGTTCACATCCTGTCTCTGTTGCATATTCTTACCCTCTACCTTTGGAACATGTAAAAACCATTCTTAGCTGATGGGCTGTACAGAAACAGGCTGCAGACGAAACCCACAGGGCACAGGGTGCCAAAGCCTGCTGTGGGCACATGAGCAAAGATGTGGATGGGGGAGGCCACCGTGTGTCTCCTTTGGCTGACGGGGATGCGAGTTTTGGGGAGAGAGTGGGAGAGAGGGCGGGAAAAGTGGGTTACAGATCTAGCATGCAGAGCCTTGGATGTCGGTGTCAAGTCATCAGGCGACAGAGAAAAGCTGAAGGTTTGCAAGCAGGGCAAATGCTATGACAGAGCTTCGATTTGGAAGATTAATTTGCTGAGAGGATGTAGGATGGAACAGTGTGAGGAGGTGGGGGATGTGCCCAGGGGAAAACACACGAGGTCTGAATTAGGATGGTAGTTATAGTGATTGAAAAGTGGAGACAGACAGGAGTGACCAGGTGCCTTTTTAGGAAGGAAAGAAATAAGCGTATTGTTATGGAAAGCATATTCACATAAATAAAGCACGGGATTATGAATGCAAGGCTTGGTGGAACAAAGTGACTCATGGATACAGTCGTTAGTAATACAAGATTTCACAACGTCCCTGTCAAGTTCTACTCCACAAACTGAAATTTTGATTCGCAGGCTGCTGACTGCAGCAGGGAAATTTCCCGTCAAATTGACACCAGGCCTGGTGGGAGTCTTTCGGAGATCTCCTATCTGATGGTCGACTCCGGATTCAGTAGACTATTTGTCATTGAAGATGGATGGCCATGTCTCAGGAGAGAAGCAGACGAGAGCCAGGTATGAAAGTAAGTTTGAAAGAGAAACCCAAACGCATTTCTGAAATATGAAGATGAGAACAACTGAAGTAGCATTATTAGAATTAATTCACAGAGCTAACACATGTAAGTTCTTTTCGCAAAACTGTGCAGAATACATGAAAACAGAGACCTCACAAGGTCTGATATCTCCAAAGGACAAGCTAGCAACCCCAATTTTTCTCCTCATCGTGGAAGAGTTTCCCCCTCTACAAGGAATAGAAACTATGCCAGCGCTGTTCTATCATCTCCTACCAGGAATACCATGGGCACTCCTTTGTGTAACTCCAAACATGGCCCGAATCAGACAGCTCCCCAGGCAGAATGCTCTGGTCAAGGGCAGAAAGATCTTCAGGGAAATAGTGTGTGTGTGTGTGTGTGTGTGTGTGTGTGTGTGTGTGTGTGTGTGTTGGGCGGGGCGGGGGGGGGGGGAGGGGGGGCGGGGAGAGCGAGGGAAGGCGGAGCAGAGCCCTGCAGCTATATATGTCACAGTGAAATGTAAAAGTGAAAATAGTTACATTGAAAAGACAAATGGAAACTAGTAAGCGCTCCAAACATTCTCATGAATACTTGAGATCTTTTCCTCAAACCCAGAAATTATTGAGTCTTCAGACACAGACCAGAGCAATTTCCTAGAAGGTTCTAAATGGTTATTGGCTGTTGTGATCACAATCTATAAACATCAGGAGGTTATTCCTTCATGAGCTTCTTGGGCAGAGGACTTAAAAAATGTTCCTACACAGACTAAGCAACAACCCCCTTCCCCATGTGTACTCAGTAGTTTTTGAATTTTATTTAGTGAAAACGGCTTCCTTTCATATGTCAAGAAATTGTAGCATAATTTTAAATGATGTTTTTTTTCATTTAGCCTAGATAGCTAAAAATGTCCAACTTAAAAAAACAAACATGCTTTTCCTGTCGCTGTATGCAGCTTGTGAATTTAAAGCAACAGAACAAACTCATCCCGAATGCAGAACTCTCAAAGAATGATGGCTTTTTAAAGAAATAACACCACCTATTGTACATTTACGGTAATGATTGATGGGGGAGAATTGGTGCTTATAGCCTAAAAGGTAAAATCCTCCAGAATCTTTCCAATTCTATTCATTCCTTTCAAAGAAATTCATTGCAAACTAGTACATTCATTATTTCTCTATTCAGTACACTTAGCCACCGATTACATGAAAATGTATTATAAAAATAATTGCTTTTCATCCTCATTAACCAACTATAGGAAGAAAAATGATGGGAAAAATCATTCAACATTTTATTAATTCTACAACAGTATTTCTAATGAATCCTCTTATCAAATTGTGTGTAGAAAAGCATTTTCCTCCTCATTTTCTAGTGCAGTAGGCAGCAGTTGAACAAAAAGATACTCCCATTATGAACACGTAACAGCATTCCCCATGGAGTATGGAGACTGTTCAGTATCTGGGGGGAAATTAAATCTTGCCTTCCCACTGCTCCTTCTCACAGGCTTTGTAGACATTTTAATTAAACCTGGCACACCCTCCTAGATTTTCTATGCAAAATTCGCTATTTATTCCTTTTTGAGCAACAGCAAGGAAGCTAAGCATCCTTAGACTGTGTGTGCCATAAAGCTTGGAAGAAAAGGAAAGTGCTCTCAGACCTCTCCATAAACCCACAGGGAGCCGCCTGGAACAAAGGCATCGCACCTGGGCTTTGGCCCAGCCCTTCCCTCTGATGGATGCAGGAGGGATCTGATTCCCCGCCCCCACTCCCCATCTGTTGCTCCAGCTGAGCCCCAGTCATTTCCTGAAAGAAAGGTTTATCAGGTGCCACCTGACTGACTTTCCCTGCAGTTCACACTACCCACCTTCCGTTCAGGGCCTGTACGTTGCGGTTGGACTTCTGTCTGAAGGGTCTGGTTATCCTCATCAATAATTTGGGACTGGCAACATGCGCTCTAACTGTTCTGAAGGGACTAATCTGAGAAGCTCCTCAGCTGCCTTTTAAATTCACTAGAGATAAAGCAAATCTACTTGAATGAATACAATTAGGTCACTACCTGCCATGTGCATGACAGAGGACACAAGCCAGTCAGCATCAACTGCCAAATGGTCCATCCCAGGGCAGAGCTGGGAGAGGGATTTCCCGCAGGGGATGTCATGTGGAGAAGGTAGCCCGTGACTCGGAGCAGATAGAGAGGTAACCTCTGGCAGGTGAGATAGCAGAGAACAAACTCACAGCCGACCGTGTTTTGGGAAGAGTTCATTGGTTCCAGCAGTGGTTGTCAAACGCAGAATCACCTGGAGGGCTGGTTAGAACTGGAGTTGCTGGGTTCCACAGCCCCACCCTTCCCAATGGAATAGGTCTTTGGCCAGTGATGGGCAACCTTTTGAGCTTGGTGTGTCAAACTTTGCCAAAAAACTGAGCATAACTCGGGTAGTGTGTCATTTTGAGGAAAAAACATTATTTCACAATATTTATAGTTTAAATAACATAAATGTATAATTGTTATATATAATTGTATTTAATAAAGCAAAAACTAAATATTTAGTGCTGACACGCGTGTCAGAGGTTTGCCATCACTGTCTTAGGCAGACGGAGAAGGTGATGCTGGTGGTGCAGGGATCATACTCTGAGGGCCCCAGGCAAGAATTTCTAAGGACAGATGTAGCTGAACAGATGAATGGAGCCTAAATGTGCGTGGCTGTGGAAGTCAGGCTAAGGAGTTTGAATTTTATTGTTTACGTCATGATAACTGCTGAGAAGCTTTGGAAGAAGTTGGGCTTTGAGAAACTAAGAGCTGTTTTAGGAAGGGTACTCTGACCACTGTGCTGAGGATAACTTGGAAAAGAAAAGGGCTCACCATCGGAGATTCGTGTCAGGGTTTTAGGACCTAAACATGGTGTGCAAGAAGGAGTAGCAAAAGAAAAGAGATGGTGCAAAAACTCATTCATTCATTCTCCTTTAAACAAAACCAAATTTCAAGATACATTTGCACAAGAGTTGACAAAACAATTTTCTAGTAAAGGCTTTAAGCTAGTGACTATTTTATGGGAAGAGGCTCACTGGAGAAGCTTGTTAAACATGCAAATGCTGCCTGGCTGGCTCGGTCAGTGATTGAGTGTCGACCTATGAACCAGGAGGTTCCCCGTCTGGGCACATGCCCGGGTTGTGGGCTGGGTCCCCAGTATGGGGTGTACAGGAGGCAGCCGATCATTGGTGTTTCTGTCTCTCTCTCCCTCTCCCTTCCTCTCTGAAATCAACCTATATATATATAAGGCTACGTGTCCCCTTGGGAGTTTGACCCGGAGACCAGGAGTTCGATCGCTCGCTATGATGTGTGCTGACCACCAGGGGGTGGCGTGGAATGAAGGAAGGCCCCGGCCTGCAGCCAGAAGGTTCTGATCAGCCCTGATTGCTGGCCAGACCTAGGGACCCTACCCGTAGACCAATTTCATGCACTGGACCTCTAGTAAAAATATATATATTAAAAAAACAACAACATGAAAATGCCTTCTCGCTATATACTTAAAAGAATTGAAAGGGATGCTAGCAGATATTTGTACACCCATGTTCATAACTGCATTATCCACAATAGCCAAAAGATGGAAGTAACCCAAAGTCTATCAATGGATGAATGGATAATCAAAATATGCTATATACATATACTGGAATATTATCCAGCCTTAAAAAGAAATGGCATTTTGACACTTGCTACAACATGGATGAACTTTGAAAGCATTATGCTAAGTGAAATAAGCTGGACACAAAAGGACAGTATTGTATGATTCCATTTATGTGAGGTACCCAGAACTGTCAAATTCATAGAGACAGAAAGTAGAGTAGAGGTTACTAGGGGCTGAGAAATGGAGGGATGGGAGTTATTATGTAACGGATATGGAATTTTAGCTTGAGATGATGAAAAGTTCTGGAGATGGATGGTGATGGTTTCATATCAATGTGAATATGCCACTTAATTGCACACTAAAGAATTATTAAACGGTAAATTTTATGTTATGTATATATGTGTGTGTACATATGTACACATATGCACACACATGTGTATATATACATATACATATATACATATGCACACATAGATTTACACACACACACACACACACACACACACACTTCAAATGCCTGTCACCAGCCCTCCAACTAGAGACTGTGACTCAATTGGTCTCGGAGAGGCCCCCAAATCTGCCCTTGAACATCTAGCCCAAGGGATTCCAAAGCAGGTATTGCAAACAAACAGCCTCTCAGCTCTAGTGAAAAATAGCTTCTTTGAAGGAAAGCCTTCATGAGCGAGGGGCCAGGGCTTTGCTTAATGGGAGAATTTCCCAGGTGCCACTTAGGCCGGAAGATCATTTTTCCTCCGAAGGCCACAGATGTCCATGGCACTTCTCTGACCACAAGAACCCCAAACAGAAGCTCTCACCCAGGCTCTGCGCCCCCTGTGAAGGCGGCCACACGGGAGCCGCCCTCTGCCACGCCGACATGGCCTGTTCTCTGTGATAGCGACTAGAAGCAGAAACGGACGCAGACGCTCTGCTCTGTGTAGTTGCATCAGGACGTCTGAATTTTACGGCTTGAACTTTGTGTAATTATTGACTGGCTGAGAGCGCTCTACAATGGGTAGCAATTAGCGTGAGGCAGGAAGCAGTCCAGCAGGAAACAATGGAATATAGATGCAAATAATGAGTGTCGGGGACACGGAAACAGGATAACTAATGTGACCTGGGATCTGCATTAAGACGTAAATGGAGTTACTACCTCAGCTGCTCTCTGATGATTTAAACCGAGAGACCACAGAGGTTATTTCTCCAAGCCTGAACTTGTGCGTTACATTGTGTAGTTCTAGTAGAATGCAGGTTTACTTCTGTGGGTCTCTTGAGGAACTGAGAATTATAGGACCAAATATATGGGACCCTCCAGTCCCTTCAAACAGTAATTTAAGGAGAATGACTCCAAGTGCTGATAAAACCAGGAAGGCAGAATACAAAATTTTAAAGGATACTTAGTGACAAACTATAGAAATGATGCCTGACAGTACAGCATGGGTAAAATAGTCAATAATGTTGCAATAACTATAGATGATGTCAGGTAGACACTAGACTTATCAGGGGGAGAGTCACTTGGTAAGATATTTAAATAACTTGGTAAGTTATTTAACCACCATGCTGTACACCTGAAACTAATATAAAATTGTATGTTAACTGCAGTTAAATTTTTTAAATTATAAGATACTTAGTATGAAAGTTATATGGCAATAAAACAAGGAGTTTTAAAAACTGAGAATGTGGTATAGGGGTGGTATCATTCATTTTATGTGTCAACTTGGCTAGGCCACAGGGTGCCCAGATATTTGGTCGACCATTATCCTAGGTGTTTCTACGAGGGTGTTTTAGATGACGTTAACATTTAAATCAGTGGATTTCAAGTAAAGCAGATTGCCCTCCATAATTTGGTGGGCCTCATCTAATCAGGTAAAGGCCTGAATATAACAAAAAGCTGGGCCTCCCTTGAGCGTGAGAGACTGTTCCACAGATTGCATTTGGACTTCATCTGCAACATCAGCTTTTCCTGGTTCTACAGCAAGTCTGCCAGCCTTTGAACTAGAACTACAATATTGGCTCTCCTGGGTCTCCAGTCTGCCGCCTACCTTGCAGATGTTGGAATTGTGTGAGATAATTTCTTATACTATATTTCCTTTTATATACACAGGGGTGGGAAAAAAGTAGGTTTACAGTTATAATACAAATAACTAATAAAATAACTAATAAATAATAACACAAGAATAAACTTTTCATGTACTCACAATTGTAAACCTACTTTTGCCCCAAACCATCACACCACTCCTATACCACATTCTCTGTTTTAATATTACATATCTATACAATTGATCTGTTTCTATGTAGAACCCCGATTAATATAGATGGTAGATGAGGCCTGTAAATGTTTCTAGTAAGGTAGGAAAAGTAAAATATATGATTGTGGTGGTTTCTAAATAGTCACAAATTCTCTGACATTCTTCCCATCAACAGAAAAGTATATGCTCCCACCGCTTGAAACATTTCATTTCATTTTTTAAAATATATTTTTATTGATTTAAGAGAGGGAGAGAGAGAAATATCAATGATGAGAACCATCGATTAGCTGCTTCTGCACACCAGGGGATTGAGCCCGCAACCTGGGCATGTATCCTGACTGAATATTGAACTGTGACCGCCTGGTTCATAGGTCAATACTCAATTGCTGACCCACACCAGCTGTGTCCTTGAAACATTTTAAAGGTGTTTTAATAGTTTTAACTTGGCAAATTCCTTGAGTATTTTCATCTTGATTGGTCACAAAACAAGGAGAAGCAATACAACAAACTCCCCACAGAACTGGCATGTACTGCATCTGGAATCTTGAGTGTGAAAATTCTGCATTATTTTAATGTGTTATGGAACTTGTTTCTTGCTTAATTAAAATTATTTTTATGAAAATGACTGCAGTAGATTAGTAAGCAAAATAATACAGGCTATACAAAAATCTCTTTTGTTTTTTCTTAATTCTGTTTAATACTGTGAACCAAACTAGCCTTTCTTCAGGCCTACTCTTCATATAAATAGTGTGGTCCTGGGAATTCTACCTCCCTTGGGATCTCAGTAGTCTGAAATTCTGTTTCATGTCTCACTCCTATGATATCCAGGAGCAGAAGGTACTCAAAGAAGGTAAAAAAAGAAAGAAAAAAAAAGAAAAAGTTGGATTTTGGGAACAAAATCACATTAACCCCTATAATATAGTAGACTCTACATTATAAAGAAATTTTTTCAAAAAGAGAGAGAACAGAAAGTTATTTTCTTCAATCAACTATCGTTGTCATAGTAATGATAGTAATATAAACACATTTTAAGTCTTATAAAGATGAATAATTTATTTTAATACACTTACTGGAACTCATAAACTTACTGGAACTCACAGCTTTAACAACACTTGCATTGTTTCATTTTATCTTTTTACAACTTCCCATGTTCTTTTCTCCCCTCCTCCTCCTCCTGAGTGGTCCTACCTCCAGCTCAGGCCCTGGGAGCTTCTCAGTCAGTCACCTGCATGGCCAGGAAGCAGGGCAACTGGCTTAGCCCCAATTTCTGGCGGGCTTGTGTTAACTGCGTCCAGTGTCTTGGGACATGCTGAGTGTCAGGTAGCCTTAAACCATCTCCCTAACCTTCTCCTCCTTGGGACTCAGCTGTTACCTAGTAGCTCAATCTCCCTGTAGGACGACACCACTTCCCTGAACATTGTCACCTGCCTTGATGGGGCTTGGAGTCCCTATCTGTCTCTTGCCAGTAGCTCACTTTTCAGTTATCTATTGCTGCATAATCAACTTCCTCAAAATGCAGTGGTTTCAAATAACTGTGGCTTCTTCATGGCATAGTGCCTCAGTGATCTCTCTCTCTCTCTCTCTCTCTCTCTCTCTCTCTCTTTCTCTCTCTCTCTCTCTCTCTCTCTCTCTCTCTCTCTTTCTCTCTTTCCACGTAGGCTCACCATTCAGGTCAGGGCCTAGCCCCATTCAGGGAGGTTTCGGAGTAGGTGAATTTCTTACATGGCATCTGGCTTCCTCAGAGAGAGTGTTCCAAGTGGCTTGCGATTTGTCTCTGAGGATTTAATAGTCAAACCAGGAACGTGTCAGGTTTCAGAATTTGGAAGCTGCTAGTGCCCTAAAACCGAGGCTCAGAAATAGGCACGGCATTACTTCTGGCAAATTCTACTGGCCAAAGCGGTCCTAGAGTGTGACCAGATTTGAGGGGAGAGAACACAGACTAATTTCACTACGTAATGGCAAGACCGTCAAAGATTGTGCGGGCATCTCTGATCTGCAATGATCCTTCCCCTGAAGTCCCTGTGGCCTCAACCACAGGTAAGCAGCCCACTGGGGTTGACTGGAATGTGCTTGACCCCGTTTGTGTCCGTGTTGCATCCAACAGATCCTGCACCAGGACTGGTGCCTGACCCTCTCCCATGAGCTGCTGCCCCCTGTAGGGCACCGTGCTAGGGCTGCCCCAATGCCCTTGCTGAGAGCAGCCACCTTAACCACTCAGTGTTCTGGTCCCGCACAGTCTCAACCCCTTTGCTCTTGTCTCACTCTCTGTGACAACGCTCGCTCCATCATAACAAGAGTGAGCCTCTGTGTCTGAGTTTGAAGAAACCATTTCCTTAAAATGCATCACTTCTTCCACTGAAAGTGACATTGCTGTTGGGCTTGTGATTTGTCTCTGAGGACTTCATAGTCAAACCAGGAACAGGTCGGGTTCCAGAAGCACAGCTGTCTCTGTGTGTACACGTGTCCCAGAGGCTGGGGGGGGGGGGGCGGGGGTGGATTACCGAGGTGTCCACAGGAAAAAGAGCTAAGGGATGTCAATGACCACAAAATGCTAATATTTGTCTAGCGCTTTACAATTTACAAGCAGCTTTTGTATACCTTACCTCCTACTGTTCTTATGATCCTGATGGTTGACATTCTAAAACCCGCTTTGGGGAAGATAATATTATTGATAATAACAAACAGTGGTAAGTGATTAACATGCATGGTCTCCTTTATTTTCATGACTATTATTCATTCATTTATTCCACAAATATTCATTGAGTGTTGGATGCTGGAGATAAAATGGTGAGAGGAAGAGATGTGTCTGTTCTCAGGAAGCTTGCAGTGTATCCTAGGAGATGGATGTTATTAAATAATCTCACAAACCAATATAAATGTAGAGCAGTGACCAGTGCCCTGAAGGTGAGCTACATGGTGGTATGACAGGGACATGGGCTTAGTCCCTGAGGACATGACCACTAAACTGATACCTGAAGAAAGGGGAGACACTTACCAAGGTAAGGAGTGGGCAAGGGCACCATGTTCCAGGTAGATACAATAGTTGTGCAAAGGCCCAGTGGTAGGAGGGGGCATGGCTCCTTTCCAGAACTGAGAGAAAGAGGGTGCCTGGAGCACAGGCTCTATGGGGTAGGATTAATACTAACTTTATCTTATAGATACGGTGACTAGTCTTCATGTATCTATTAATATGGTTAGGAAGTGCCAAAGCCAGACCTTGAAGAGTCCTCCTCACTCCTCAGTTCCTGCTCCTCCCTGTACACCTTGCTATTTCAGAGGGAGGATAACAATGTAGCATGGCCGGGGGATGGAGGGGGGTGGGGATGGGAGAAACTTTATCTCAGGCAAGGAACAGAAAAGCCCGGAGGAGTTGCAGAAAACATGAGATGAGAATTTTTTTTTACTTTTTTAAAAAATGGTAATTAAATGTATTGGGTTAACCTTGGTTCATAAAATGGTATAGGTTTCAAGTGTACAATTCTATAATACATCCTCTGTATATTGCATTGCGTGTTTACCACCAAAAGTCAAATCTCTTTTCATCACCATATGTTTGATCCCCTTTACCCTCTTCTATCTCCTCCAAATCCCTTTCTCTCTGGTAACCATCACACTATTTTCTGTGTCTATGAGTTTTTGTTTTACTTGTTTGTTCATTTGTTGCTTTCAGTTTTATATCCCACACTAGTAGCCCTGCGCACAAATCCGTGCACGGGTAACTCACTGCCACTTGCCTAAGGGGGCCGCCGGGCCCACCACCGCTCTAGCTCTCTGCAGCACCTAGCTCGCTGCCCTGCCCTCCTGTAGCTCTCCAAGGCTCATAGCTCGCTGCCCTGCCCTCCTGCTGTTTGGTCATTCCAAGTCACGGTGTAATGACCATTTGCATATTACCTCTTTATTATACAGGATATGAGTGAAATCACATGGTTCTTGACTTTTTCCATCTGATTTTGTTTAGCATGATATTCTCAATATCCATCCCTGTTGTTGCAAAAGGCAGTAATTCATCTTTTCTTATGGCTGAGTAGTATCCCGTTGTATATATGTACTACATCTCCTTTATCCAATCATCTGTTGAAGGACACTGGTTGTTTCTATGCCTTGGCCACCATAAATAATGGCACAAGAAACAATAGGGTACAGATATCTTTATGAATAAATGAATAAGACTATATCAAACTAAAAAGCTTCTGCACGGCAAAAGAAACTGTCAACAAAACAAAAAGATGACCAAACAAATGGGAAGTATTTGCAAACAACACCTCTGATACAGGGTTAATATCCAAAATATCTAAAAAGCATACAACTCAACAACAAAACACAAACAATCCAATAAAAAAAATGGGCAAAGGACCTGAACAGACAATTATTCCAAGAAGACATACAAATGGCCAACAGATATGTGAAAACACGTTCAACTTCACTAGCTATTAGGGAAACACAAATCAAAACTAGAATGAGATACCACCTCACACCTGTTAGAATGGCTGTTATCAACAAGAAAGGTAATAACAAGTGGTGGAGAGGTTGTGAAAAAAAAGGAACTCTCATTCACTGCTGGTGGGAATGTAAACTGGTACAGCCAATATGGAAAACAGTATGGCAGTTCCTTAAAGAATATTAACAATACATGACCTACCATATGACCCAGGAACCCCTCTTCTGAGTAGCTACCTGAGCTGAGAATTTTAAGTAAGGGAGCTGAGCTCCAATGTAACTTGGAGAAGGAGTAACTAAGATCAAAGCAGAAAAAAAAAAAAGAAAGAAAGAAAAGAAAAAAAAGGCCTTGTCATGGGTCTTATTCTGTGATTAGGATTTAGATTCTGGATTTAAAATAATTGTAGGTCAACCAGTCAGTCCACTCACAACATAAGATATTACTAATGATTGAGCAGCCTATTCTGTCACAATTTCCCTCCCTAATGGTCTTTAGACATAGGATCAATGCTCATCTGAATAAAGCAGTGTCTCTTTTATTCCCTTTGAAGGACAGAACTGAAAGAACAACTTCAATTCCTAGTGACTGATAAAATGCTTGGTTTTTTAAGTGGGTGGTGAAATACAGAGTTGGGTGAAGGAAGATCTATTAGGTCTACAGAGGGGCTGACCTCTGTTCTCTTGGTAATTAGGGATTTAGGAAATGGGGAGCATTAACAAGAGGAAAAAAGCTCCTTAAAAAATGCTGGTTAAAATGCAAACCTCCAGACTCTATCCCAGTCCAACTGAACCGGAAACAGGGCCTGGGAAATTGAATTCTTCATATATTTCCTAGAGCCAGTAAAGGATCCAGGTAGTGAACAAGTTAAGATCAAAAGAAATATGCCCCCACCTGACTTCAACCACATGAGACACCCCAAGTGAGAACTATCCAACTGAGCCCTAAAAAATGATACAGACGATAATAAAGTGTTGTTTTAATCCACTACATTTTGGAGTGGTTGGTTATGTAACAATAGATAACTGACACACAACCTCAAAGTCCAAAAACGGGTGTTTCAGGTTGGCAAGCAGTTCTCTTCGATCTTCAAGGACCCTGCCGCCTTCCATACTAGTGTGTGGCTCCACCATTTTCAATAATGGTTTCCCAGGTCAATGTGAAAAAGAAAAGAGTTGAATAATAACACAGGAAAGATCTTTATGAACCAAGCTAGGAAATGAGTTTTATTACTACCCCCCCCCCTTTTTTTAAATATATTTTAATGATTTTTTACAGAGAGGAAGGGAGAGGGTTAGAGAGTTAGAAACATCGATGAGAGAGAAATATCGATCAGCTGCCTCCTGCACATCTCCTACTGGGGATGTGCCCGCAACCCAGGTACATGCCCTTGACCGGAATCGAACCTGGGACCTTTCAGTCGCTCTATCCACTGAGCCAAACTGGTTAGGGCTGTTTTTGTTTTGTTTTGTTTGTTTTTTTTAAACCAGAACTCATTCCCATGGCTTTACCTAACTGAAAGAATTCTATTAATGAACAATAGTCTCTGTCTCATGAACTAGTGTACTTCCTGTCTCTTTCTCATTGGGTGTGTGGGTAGAAATAACCAAACTAGACAAATATCAACATATTAGTCTCTTCTGGTCCAAATAGTCCTTTTATATTGTATTTCTTATCCCTTCTCCTGCTCCTCACCAAAATGGTGTCCGTGTGTTTGGGGCCGGGGAACAGGTGACCTTGTGGCTCAGGAATAAGGAGGCCTCAGATCACATGTGGTTCTAATCAGAATTCCTGCTTTGCACCTAGATCCCCTGCATAGAGTCTGGTCCTTATGAATGTTATGCTCTCCACTTCAGAGCTGAAGTTGATGGTTTAGCCTATCTCTGCCGTTGGCAGCCCCTTGAATGCAACCCGTGGTCCCTGGCAGTTCAGTGGCCCTATTAGGACTTCCATGTCCCCTCAGGGGGACACAATGGAACTTCTGTCTTCCTCCAGCCCTTCATGCTTCTTATAGGCTTTGGAGAATATGGAGCCCTTTGGCATAGACCATTAGCTTGGACATGGTCTACAAAAACCAGTAGAAGCCCAGTATGGCCCAGGAGGAAACGAAAGATAAATAGAAAGATAATCCATGGGAGCTCAGAGCTTCTTCTTTGAGCTGCCAGCATGGATAAGTCCCAGACAATACCTCCTTCTCCATGGATCCTACTTGGCACTACAATGTATAATGTTTACACTTTACAGTTTTATTGAGATGGGGCTTTACATTTTTTAAAACCCTTAACAAGGCACAGAAGACAGACTTAGAGAGAAGGAATGTAATTAACCTGAGAAACTTAAAAATGGTACTATTGCTAACAATTAAAAGAGGGACTCGGAGATAGCAAACGTAGGTTCAACTTCTCAGCTCTCACTAAAGCCAGATAGTAGTATCCTCCAAAACAGGTGAATCAAAAGCTATAACCATCTGAATCGAATTCAGTTATAATGTTAAGGACCAGAAGAACAAAAAACAAAAGCGACAACCCCACCCGGAATGGAGGGTGAAAGAATAAGAGCCTTCAGTTTTCATTTCAGAATTTCTCCGCGCGGCTTAAATGTAAACGCTCACATGCAGACAATCATGAGAAAACACTAATACACTGATACTGAATTTCCAAAAAAAACACAAACAAAGCAGGGGCATCCTCATCAACAAGGACATGCTTAAACAAGTTAGAATATGTTCATTAAACTGAATATGCATCGTAGAGGTAAAATGAATGTATAGGTTCTGACAAGGAAGGCTATCCGTGATATCCTTGTTAGGGGAAGTGAGTTACAGAGCAATGTAGCTAGAATGCCAACTTGTGTAAAAATTATGCATGCTCACATACCAGTATACGGTGATCTGTCATGTGTGTAAATATACATTTGTGTAGACAAGGAAAAGGCCTATAGGGATATACCACAAACAATGTGGAATGCAGAGAATGGAAGATTTTTATCTTTTATATTGCACATGTCTATATTTTTTTACTTTTAAAAAAGCAACACATATGTCTTAATTATAATTTTAAAATGTGAGTTTGCATTATGGCATTGTCTCTTACGAACTGTGTCGTGTGGAGAAGTCATGTAACCTCTTTGCACCTCAACTTCTCTATCTTTTTTAATTTTTTTTAATTGTTGACAGTTTTATAGCTGTCCCCCAATTTTCCTCTCCTATACCTCCCTCCTCCTAGCCCCTGCCCCACCCCAGGCCTTCACTACACTATTGTCTGTGTCCATTAGTTATGCATATATGTCTATAAATCCTTTGGTTAATCTCTTCCCATCAATTTCCCCTCCCTTCTGAGATATGACAGTCTGTTCCATGCCTCCATGCTTCTGCATCTATTTTGTTCATCAGTTTATTATGTTAATTAGATTCCACTTATAAATGAGATCATGTGATATTTGTCTTTCTCTGACTGGCTTATTTCACTCAGCATAGTATTCTCTGTGTCTATCCATGCTGTCGTAAAGGGTAAGAAATCCTCCTTTTGTACAGCTGCATAGTATTCCCTGGTGTAAATGTACACTAATTTGTTACCCACTCACCTACTGATAGGCATCTGGGCTGTTTCTATTGTAAACAATGCTGACATGAACATAGGGGTGCATGTCTTCTTTCTGATTGGTGTTTCCAGGTTTTAGGCTATATTCTTAGAAGTGCGATCGCTGGGTCAAACTCAAAATGGATAAAAGACTTAAATATAAGTCACAAAACCATAAAAATCCTGGAAGAAAAATAGGCAGCAAAACCTCAGACATTTCTTGTAGCAATATGTTTACAGATACATCTCGTAGGGCAAGAGAAACAAAGGAGAAAATAAACAAATGGGACTATATCAAACTAAACAGCTTCTGCACATCAAAAACAAACAAAACAAAAAAATACATTAGCAAAATGAAAAGGGAACCCCACTGTATGGGAGAACATTTTTGCCAATGACACATCTGATAAGGGGTTAGTTTCCAAAATATACAAAGAACTCATACAGCTCAACAAAAGGAAGACAAATAATCCAATTAAAAAATGGGCATAGGATCTGAATAGGCACCTCTCCAAAGAGGACATACAGATGGCCAAGAGACATTTGAAAAAAATGCTCAACGTCACTAATCATCAGAGAGGTGCAAATTAAAGTTACAATGAGATATCAGCTCACACCTGCCAGATTGGCTACCATCAATAAATCAACAAACAAGTGCTGGTAAGGATGTGGAGAAAAGGGTACCCTAGTATACTGCTGGTGGGACTGCAGACTGATGCAGCCACTATGGAAAACAATATAGAATTTTTATATATATATATGGATCTGTTGTTTGACCCAGCGATTCCACTTCTAGGAATACATCCTGAGATTTCCCCATCTTTACACAGAGCTTCTGTCCATTGTACAAAGGTATTCTAGCAATGTGTAGGGATTCTATACAAACTGCATTCTTTCCGAGTGAGAAGTAGCGATCTGGGTGGCTCAGGAAGAGGGTGAGCTGGCAGTGGGAAGTGGAGGGCGGAGGCTGGAGGGATGATTCAGAGGCAGTGTTTAAAAACAGCCCTCAGATGCATGTGTTCGCACCATCTCCAGCTCTGAGACAACAACCCTCCCCTTTCCTACAATTTTCTTCCCACTCCCACCTCCATCCTTTCTTTCCTAGATTCCTCTCAATGTCTATTTTAATCCAACTTTATCTGTATAAAATGTTTGAAGGTTATTAAAATGTTCCAGATAGGAATAGCCTGGTTTTTTTTTTATGCTCCTCTAAGTCATCACACTGGGTAATGGCGAGTAGCTGATCCTTTAAGTTCTTGAAGAGCACAGACAGACATTATTTTGTAATTTTTTTTCTCTAGTGCCTAACACCATGCCTGACACATGGTAGTTCTTCAATGATATATACTGAATGAGTCCCAAGGAAACCTTTCTTGGTCCTTTCCATAATATTCCTATTGTTCCCATGCCAGGATCATAGCTAATTATGATATACCGCCACCACCTCCCCCCAAAAAAAAGAAACACCCCCCCAAAAAAACAAAACATTTTTGGCCTTGGCCAGATAGCTCCATAGGTTTGAGCATCATCCTGATATGCCAAGGTTGTGGTTTCAATCTCCGGTAGGGCACAAGAATCAACCAATGAACGCATATACATATGTGGAACAACAAATTGATGTCTGTCTCTGACTCTCTGTCTCTCAAATTAATAAAAAATTTAAAGGAAGTAATACATCTAAAACATCTGAGATATATTTATTAACACAAAAGTACCTCTAATTGTTTCAAGTTCAATCTGGGGTATTAGTTTAGCCTTGTGTGGAAGGAAGAAAATGGAATATTTCCACATCATTGAATTTTTCTCCCTGTAAGTACTTGCTAGTTTAAGCCAAACCAGTCCCAGGACTCTGGGATTCTGGCCTTGGGTAACTGTCCTGAATGTTCTTGGTTGTCTTACTTCACTGGAGAAGAGATTGAGAGGGTGAGATTTGGTTGGAACCCAGCATTCTCAACAGCCAAAATCCAACCCCACCTCAACCATGTGTCATACATGCTCCTACCCCAGCTGCCCAGGGAAGATAGATATGTACACGGAGCAATTTTCAATTTGCATGGAGATATTTACAATTTCACACTTCTCATTGCATGAGGATTCCACCCCCATCGTCAGTCCAGACCCCAGGTGGGCTAGACTGGATGGCATTGATGACGCCTTGTGTGAATGGTAGATGTAGAGGCGAGGAGCCTGCACCATGGGAAGCAAGCTGGTCTTCCAGAGACCAGCTTCAAATTCTCCTGCTCACCCATCTAATGTTGAGGAAAGGAGAGACACACACGCAGAGGCAGCCCTCTCCATGGCCTGTCAATGACAGCTTTCTCCTCCTGGAGAGGCACTGAGGGAAGGAGCAGGGCAGGAAGATGAGCTCTCACACTTGTCCACTGAGACCTCGTGGGCCACCTGAACTATTGTTGCTAAAGAAGTAGGGGCAAGGGACCTTCTGGTTTTCAAAACCGGGGTCCCTCAGAGGAACTGCAGATCAAATTCCTGCTGTCTCTAAACTTTCTTCCCTGCAGCTGACTTTGGAATCGCTTGGTTTGGCTTTGTTGACATGGCAATAATTACAGTCATTTTCATTAATTGCTCCCTATTTGAGCCTAATTGCCATGGAGTACAATAAAAATTATGCACATCATTCAATGTGCCACATTAACTTCAGATTTTATTTCATGATAACACTAGATTTGTTTCACTTTTACACGTTATTGCTCACGTGACTTGGTTATATACATTTTTTTTAATAGAGAAAAAGACCTATTTCAACAAGCCCAGTCACTGACCAGTAGGAGGCCTCCTGAGGGACTGGGACCAAGAACAGAACGTTGTCCTTTGCTTCACTTTGTGCAACCTCTTTATTCTTTTCTCTTCCTCCTGGTCACATTGTTCTGTTTCTCCATGCACATGACAGACAATGCTTCTTCACAAGGAGCTGTTGAGTTTATATGACCTCCATTCAAGTAACCAGCTTAGAGTGAGGGCTCTCTATGAAGTCCAATTCCAAATTTCCAGGAGAAAGAACCTGGGTAACCCAGCTTGATCTGCTATCTCTGGTGTAATCGACTATGGCCAGTTGATGGAGTGCAGTAGGTCAAGAAGAGCTGCAGGGGCTCCCACCTGTGGCAGGTGGGTAAGAGGGGATGGGGGGGGGGGGCGGGGGGGGAGGGGAGCGTGGAGGAGCTCCCCACTGCTTTAAGTCTTTCTGTAAATTGGGACGTGGTTAATACTACATAGAACCTGTCTCTTAGCATGTTGATGAGTGTGGCAAGAGGCATGTCTTTATTATATTAAGGCACTTAGAAAGCACTGAACATAATATTTTATAACCATTATTATAGTTTTGGATCCTTAAATCATTTATTTCGAGGTTGGGGGAAGATTATGATTTGAAAATCCATAAACTCCACCAAAACTTTTATACAAATAATCCAGGAATCTCAGGTAAATTACATTAAAAAATCTGTACTTATTTGTTTTTCTCCAACATTCTCCAACATTCTGAATAGCAGTTTAGACATCGTCACAAATTAGATCCAATTTTGGAGTGCTTTGAAAACGTGGACTGTAATATTTTATTAATCCACAAGGGGGCAAGCTCCCCAAACATAAAGAGAAATTGCTCCCTGAGAAATGTCTATGATTCCAGAGAGGTGACTGTTGGCTGTCAGAAATACAATATTACTATTACCCTCAAGAATATAATAAATAAAAAGGCACCAAAATATTTTTTAAGACCAGGCACAATTCCTGGCTATGTGAACAAAGTGGCTCCTTGTCACCTGCCAAGTCTGTTCAGCTATAAGTTTGGTAAATAAAAGACATTACCAGTGTTCCCAACCACTCTGATCTTTGCTTTTGCTTCTGGTCCTCTGCTCCCTTTCTCTCTGTGTCTTCCTCCTTCTTTGTCACCTTCTCCTATAAAAACATCTTCAGGAAAAGTAACTGTGATTACATTTTAAAGAAATAAAAATCCTAGGAATTGGAGTTCACTGCAAACACAATCCAAAGTGTGACTATTACTAAAAATGGTATTTGGATTTTCAGATGCTTTACCAGGACTCCTATTAAAGGCCATAAAGTAGTGTAAATATTATAGAAATGACTTTCACAAGATACACATCGCCCTATTACATTTAACTAGCTGAAAAAATCCAACTAAAAGATTAAAATAAAAATCACCCCCTCTTTATTGAGGGAGGTAGGATGACCCATGAAAGTAGCTGGATTTCTATGGTGGAAGCTCAGCCAGCACTGAGCACTCACCCCTGCCACCTCCCCACCTCAGCATGTGCCAGGGCCTGGTTCTCACTGCTCTGATCCCTGTAAAACTGTGACATTTGTCTGTGAAGCACTCAGATTACTGGTTTTATCCCTGTTCTTAATGAAACTCTCTGGTTCCATTCAGACACATCTTAGCTCTCAAGAAAAGTAATGTCTACTAAAGTGTGATGTTGGTAATAGTTTAAATATCACCTCTTTGCCTCCCTTAAGGATTTACAATTTAACTGGAATCAAAATTCTAAGCTAAACATGGAGCCAAACAGTGTTTATTGTGTGCTACCTTTTGTGCAAGGAAATACATAATAGTATGTGCTTATATTTTCAGAAATAAGCAGGAAAGGATGAGACAAAATCTCATAAAAATGGTTATCCATACAGCAAGGGAGAGAGAGTAGGCATGAGGGCAATCCTCTGCTGAGTGCTTTGCGATGCGGTTCTGGCTTTGAAACCGAATGTGTTCTGGAGCCAGGTCACACCAGCTCCTATGAGCCAAATGTCAAATTTTCAAGAATGTTGTGAGCCAGTTATTAAAGTCGTTATTAAAAATTAAATTATACAAACTTAATATTAAATAAATTATATTTTAAAAGGCAATAAATCCTAAAAATCATCAATTTCTAACTATTTTGTCACATTTAACTATTATTTGTGCTACTGAAATCATTATATCGATATGACAGAAATACTATACCACGCAGTGCTACTATGCAGCCCCCAAATTTTACATTCGGTAATGTAGCATTGGTAGCTTGAAATCCATCATGGTGGTAATATTTACACCATAGAAATTGCCAAAATTAGGGCTTTTATTCCTAGGGATCTGCTTGTTAAATATCTACTAGCACACTACTGCCTTGGGACCAGGTTAATATTTCACATAATTTAAAAGTAATGTAATTTAAAAAAAAATAAATTGAAATAAACAAATTTCTTAAATGTATATTATTTAGCTGGCATAACAATACAAAGAAAAATTATTTCTGATAGCTTTAAATCACAGTATTTTCACAGTTAATTTTTGCTGGAATATATCCTGAATGAAGAAATAATGCAAAGAATTCTTAATCTACCTTAAGAAGTCTTATCACTTACTAGAGGCCTGGTGCATAGATTCGTGCACCAGTGGGGTCCCTCACCTTGGCCTGCGGGGATTGGGCCAAAACCGGCAGTCAGACTTCCCCTGAGGGGTCCCAGAGTGCGAGAGGGCAGCTCCTGCATTGAGCGTCTGCCCCTGATGGTCAATGCGTGTCATAGATTATTATTATAATAGACTACTTACACACATATGTGTATATATGATGTACATATACACATAAATATATATATGTAAATACAATGTATATTAAATTTATACATGATAAAGCAAATAATTTTATTAGAATCCCCGACTTTTTTCAGCAAAAGAGAAAAACATACAAATATAAAACCAAAAAGTTAAGTAAAGTTCTATAATCTTAAATTTAAGTTATAATATCAGTATGAATTCATGATTTGTTTTTGTCCTTCTAGTAACACTCATTTCCAAGATCTCCACTAAAAGCACTTACTAGTAGAAGCAATGACAACCCAGGAAAAACAAGCAGCCTGAACACCCAGTTTGTGGTCTCTAAGTACCATTTCCCACTAAAAAGAATGAGGGCCACCTAGACAAATCATTCATTCCATGTCTGAGTCAGGAAATATACAAGATGAACCTAGGAATATATCCTGAATGAAGAAATATTGTGTTTCGTCAGAAATCAAGGGAACTATCGAAAGCTACTAAAGTAATATCAGAGGACATAGAAATCGATTGGAAGGGGCACCCTTTGGCCAAAGATGGAACAGCTTGAACATTAAAACATTAAATATATTAAAAACACATCAAATATATTACATTTAATAACCTCACAACGGTAACCTAAAAATAATTTTTAAAAGAAACTCACTATGTATCTTTAGAAGATGCTAGTGAAACAACTAATTTTTCTGAAAGCTGAAAACTATTGGAAGAGAGCATTTGTTCTTCCTTTTCTTTATGAATTGGGCCATCAGGTAACAACTAGACCAGGCGTCCTCAAACTACGGCTCGCGGGCCACATGCGGGTGTTTTTGCCGTTTTGTTTTGTTTTTTACTTCAAAATAAGATATGTGCAGTGTGCATAGGAATTTGTTCATAGTTTTTTTAAAACTATAGTCCGGCCCTCCAACGGTCTGAGGGACTGTGAACTGGCCCCTTGTTTAAAAAGTTTGAGGACCCCTGAACTAGATGGTGTGTGAAATACCTTTTAAAAATAATTCCATCTAACAAATGCAGAAATGAGAGGATTTAAATATCATTATTCTAACCCCTAATAAGGTAATGGCTCTAGGAGCTCAACATCAATGATTGCTAGAACAATTAAATGAAAGGCTGATGGAGGGAGACACTGTACATCAGACAACAAAGGATAGTGTCCCTAAGAAACGGGAAACGGAAGAGCTTTGTTTGAGATGACCTTGAGAGAATTCCGGGCCACAGGGCCGGGAGAGTGAAGCCAAGGGGAGCTGGGTAGATAGATTCCCTGAGTTGAGGAGCGGGCACTGGGAAGGACATTGACTCAGCAGTAGAGAGTAATTACCCCTAGCCAGTGGTGGCGAACCTCTGACACGCGTGTCAGCACTGACACGCGTAGCCATTTCTGATGACACGTGGCCGCTGAGGTGGCCGCATGCCGAGGATGAAACATTTGCTGCTCCTGAGGATGAAACATTTGCGAAATAATGTTTTTTCCTCAAAGTGACACACTACCTGAGTTATGCTCAGTTTTTTGGCGAAGTTTGACACACCAAGCTCAAAAGGTTGCCCATCACTGCCCTAGACTAAACACGGCTCTTGTCCTGCCTAACAAATCGCAAAACAACAACAACAACAAAAATAAAGATAAAAATGTCTCCAAATAACTTAACTGTGTCTCAGAATACAGCTCACGGACATTTATGAAAATATAAAAGTATCCAGCATTCAACAAAGCAAAATTTAAGATGTCTGGATCCATCAAGCAGGCATATAAAGAAGCAGGAGAATATGACTCATGAAAAGTCAATCAATCGCAGCCGACTCACTGACATAGATATCAGAACTATCAGATGAGCACATCACAACGGTTTTATAACTGTATTCTCCATGTTGGAAGAGTTAAGTAGAGGCAGAGAAGATAATAATTAAAAAGACTCAAATCAGACTTCTACACAAAAACTACAATGTCTGAGGTAAAATAAAAATACACTGGATGATATTAAACGCAGATGATACATTGCAGATGAAAAGATTACTGAACTTGAAGTGATAACAATAGAAACTATCCAAAATAAAACAAAGGGAAAGTTTTTAAACAAATGACCAGCAAGCTGTGGGATTATTCCCTGTGGCGATATAGATGTAAGTGAAGTCCTTGAAGGTGAGAGGAGAGAGGGTTGGGAAATAAAATATTTGAAGAAATCATGGCTAAGAATTTTTCCAAATTTGATAAAAACCATAAATCTTAAGCACAAGAAAAGGCTCCATGAAACTTACTAATAATCCCAAGAAAAAAAATGACACCAAGGCACATCATAGTTAAATTGCTCAAAACCAGTAATAAAGGAAAAAAAGGTTAAAGCTGCCAGAGGGGACAAAAACAGGCATGTTCTGTACTGAAGAGAAAGGTTAAGATGACAGCCATTTTCTCAGTGGAAAAAGGCAATCAAGAAGGCAGTGGAGTGACGAGTTTAAAGTACAAAAGCAAAAGCTGTCAACCTCAAATTTTATATGCAGCACAATGTGGTGAATGCAGCTATCATTCCCAAGAGTTTACACATCCCTTCCTACAAATCCTCCCTCCTCTCAACCCTGCCACTCTCTTCCCCTTGGTCCCTAGGCAATCACTGATCCTTTCTCTGTCACTAGAGATTAATTTACATTTTCTAGAATTTTATATAAATGGAATCATATGGCATATATGCTTTTTTAAAATCTCCACCAGAAGATATGCTTATTGATTTTAGAGAGAGGGTTGGGAGAGAGAGAGAGAGAGAGAGAGAGAGAGAGAGAGAAATACCGATTGCCTTCGGTATGTGCCCTGACTGGTGATTGAACCCACAACCTTTTGGTATATGGAATGATGCTCCAACCAACTGAGCCACACCATCCAAGGGGGTATGTATGCTCTTTCTGTCTGACTTTTTTCATTGGGCATAAGTTTTTGAGATTTACCCATGTTGTGTGTATGAATAGTTTAGTCTTTTTCGATGCTGAACAGTATTCCATTTTATGAATTCATCAGAATTTATCCAATGCCTGTTAATGGGACTTTAAATTGTTTCCATTTTTTGGTTAATACAAATAAAGCTGCAATGAAAATTCCTGTATGATATATGCTTCCCTTTCTTTTGAATAAATACCTAGGAGGGAATGGCTACATCATATGGTAGATATATATTTAATGTTTTGCAAAAACTGCAAGGCTGTTTTCAAAAACTTCTCAATGACCTAGTGAGGTAAGAATAATTAGTCTCTCCTAGCAATGAGGAAATTGATAATCAGAGATATTGATTTGTTCAGAATCACTTAGCCAGTAAGTGGTAAAACAAAAAATAAACTATTTCTCCTAACTCTACAATTAGAGAAGCTCCCATCAGCCCATAGTTATTCCTAAAAACCTAATGTCTCACCACTCTTCTTGCCAGGCTGACTGATTATTACTAGAGAAACAAGGGATTGGAGAGCTGCTGTTAGGGCAGGGCTTTGAAAAGTTATTCCATGAAACTTTAGTCTACAAGATGTGTGTGGCACAAGGGTTCTGTGGTCAAGAAAGTGTGGCAATTTGAATCCACGAGCCACTTGTGTAAATTCATTGTTCACACTAGACTATGAAGGGCACGAGGACTTCTATATTAACAAAACCCATTTATTTTTGTTTAATAAAAAAATTGTTAGTATTTCCTAACAATATTTGAACATAGAACTTTTTTTAACCACAACTTAAACAAACACATTTTTATTGATTTCAGAGAGAAAGGCGGGGGGGGGGGGGGGGAGAGAGAGAGAGAGAGAGAGAGAGAGAGAGAGAGAGATCTAGAAACAGCAATGATGAGAATTGCTGGAGGAAAAATCCACTTCCTGCATGCCCCACCGTGGGAATCAATCTGCAACCCGGGCATGTGCGCTGACCAGGAATCGAACCATGACCTCCTGGTTCCTAGGTTGACACTCAACCACTGAGCCACGCTGGCCAGGCTACAACTTCTAACTTTTAACAGGATGTTATAAACTTATTAGAAATGTGTTAGAGATACAATAAACTTTAACAAACTTTTATTTAGGCCTTTCCAGGTCAGGATAACAATATAGTCTCTTTTTTCCTGGCCCCTCAGACAACATGAAAAAAGCAAGTAGAGCTGCAAGTCTTCAAAAAATAGAAACTCTTGTACCAGAGCAGCAAAGTGAGGTTTCTGTATCAATTGCCTAGATAACAGAATAAAATTGTTATTCTGATATGAAAGTGAAACCTCTTGGGTCTTGTGCATTTCAAGCTGAGTTCTTCTTTGACATTTTGAACTTCACTAAAAGGAAGAAAAACTTGAAGCCACTTCCGGGATGATGAAAAAACCCTTCTGGTTGTAAGCACATCTCCCTGCTGGGTCCTGTAGATTGTGGGGCCCCATGCAATTGAGTGAAGTGGAAAGCATTAGGGAACAATTTGTTGACCTCAATTACCTTTTGCCTGCAAAGACCAAATTCCATTAAAAACTAAATGCCAAACCATATTTATGCTTTAGAAACAAGGCACCAAATTTGGATCCAGACTGTCCAGGTTACCTCTGGAAACTTCCATTGTCCCTTGTTTTGACTGAGGTTTTCCTCCAATACAATAATCCGCCCCAATTAAAATGGAGAGCATAACAAAATCCAGAAAGAATTAGTTGACCAATTCTCTCTGTCCACCCACACTGTCAATGAACGGCTCTACAGAGTGAGGAAGTGTTAGGGGAAGGATGGCAGAAGCCTGTGCAGAAGGAAGATCTATGTGTAAGTTATTCTCCACTTGCTGCTTCAGGTCATTCTCTCTCTGTCTTCCCCATCCTGCATGGTGTCAGGTGGGCACTAGACCAAAGGGGGGTGGGCACCCCACAAGCCATACAAATGCCCAACCACTATGCTGCACATCTAAACCAACACAATATTGAATGTCAACTGCCATTTAATTAACAATATAAAAATCCCCAACAGAAAATAAGAGTAGGGACCAAAATGAACTAAAGAAATGATTGATCGTCAAGTAGTTTGGTAAATAAATGGATGAATGTATTTTTCTTTGTACTGGTAGTTGCTTCCTCCCAGATCCTCATCTCTGAAGGGAGAATAAAATGATTAACGTATCTCTTTATGTTAATGGAGCCCCCACATTAATCATCTAGTTCTAAAGAACTCATTCTCGATTTCCATATGAGTTGTGAAGCAAAAATATTCTGGAACAAAAATGTTTATATGAATCAGTGAACAGATACAATGGTTCGCACTGGGTGGAGATACCCAATACTGACATTTTGATATATGATCTGATCCTGCTAATATTTCTTTAATTCACTGATTCAGTTAGACCATCAAAATCGTCATAACCAACTGAATCTCTTTCTTGCAAATAGGGCTTGAAGCCCCAGCCTTCTTTAATTTCTGGTACAGTGAAAACAAGTAACAAGATGGCTTGTCCTCCCACGAATAATGTCCCTGTCTCTTGGTCTTTTCTCACATAGACGACATGGCTTCGGGAGATTCCAGCAATCCTCCATGTTTCCTAGAACTGTTCTCTGTTTAGAGAGGTTAGCTGACTGTTCTCCTCTTGCTTGCTATGATCTCTTGGCTTTCAGACCTGTGTGCCAAATCCAAGAATTCCACCACGTTGCAGGGATGAGAGAGTTTGGGGTTTCCTTCCCGTCTATACATCTTTAAGTTTTAACAACTGGAGCTGAGCTGGTTCTTCAGCAATCAGGGTCATCAATTCCTTCATGCTCCTTCTCTTCCCGTACAGCAGTGGGATCAGACGAGGAGAGAGAATGGGTTAACTTAGAACAATCTGAACACCAATCTTTCCTTGAGGCCCAACAACAAACAGTGCCTCTTGCTTGGAGTGTTCAATTTCCTGCACTCAGGACACTGTCACTCATCCTCAGAGCAAAAGTGCCAGTTTTGCTCCGACAGGAATCATTCCCATGCCACGACTGGGGGGAAGAGGACGTCAGTCACCCAACATCTGTTTTTCACAGCCCTTTTTTTTTCTGTAGTGTCTGAAAAAACTCCAAACAGACTAAGGTTGTTCACTAATTCCATTTTGCTTCATCTCTTATGTCCTCTCAAGTAGAACAGCTTAAATTACCCAATTTTCAGTCTTTTGAACTCATCAGTTCAGGCTTTCTGATGTTGACACATTATAATTGCTTGAACATAATGTGAACATTCACATTAATATTTTTCTCAAGCAAAATGTAAAATGCAATTTAACGAGACCCATTATTAAGATGCTGGGCTCTGTCTGCACCACTGTGCAAAGGAATACGCTAACCAAGACGAGAGACGGACGGGGTTCTTGTCTTGCAGACTAGGGAACTGAGCTTTTTGTTGTTGTTTGAGTTTTTAGTAAAATGCTTCTCTCCCACCCTTGACTGCAGTGGCTTTGACATTTCAAAAGAACAGATGGAGGTGCAGGAATAGGTAAAGGAGAAGTTACACACAGGCAGGTGGAGATGATCTTCAGCCTTATTTCTTAGAATCACCTAAGTACATGTCAACCTACCACCTAGAAGAAATTTGTTTTTAATGATAAATTTACAGACTATTCAGCACTTCATGCTCCCAGGTAGAGCAGTTTTTTCCTCTACCTGCAGTGTGTGGTTTTTCTTTTCTCCACACGTTGACAGCCAGCACTGCCGTTCTGAGAAGGGATTTCTCAGGGCCTGGCTTGACTGGCTGCAGCAGAGACTTGGGGACAGCCTGCTCTGCAAGGAAGGCCCTGGCTGAGCAGGGCCAGCTAGGTGGGCTCCCATGAGCAGCAGGCTCTGGGATGGGTGTAGTGTGGCAGGCAGGACACGGTCCAAGGGGGCACGTTAGAGGAGATGGCTTCTGAGAACAGCGATTCACACCAGAAAGGGCCAGGAGCACTGATCTGGGAAATTGGGAAGAGAAGGGTTTCACAAGGCCACACAGCAGGCCAGCATCACTAGGACACTGTCCTCCAGCAGCCAGGCCCCGAGCATCTGCCAAGGAAAAGGCAGAGCCAGTCTTACAGATACTGACACCAGAGCCGTCAATTAGGTATGAGAACCAGAAGAGACGTATTTGCAGGACTGGATGAAAAATGGGCACTGGGCTCAGAAATGGATCCTGGTACTAACGTGGGACATGAGGGCAGAGGCGGGGAAGCTAAAAATGCAAAAGACAGAGCTTCCGTTTAAACAATAAAGAATTTTAAAAAAGAAAAGAAAAAAGACAGAGCTTCCAAATAGAGCTCATTACTCCAGCTACTTAAAGTCTGATTTGATCCTGAAAGTGAAGGCTGTGCCTCTGGATCTGCAGAAACTTCTTCCTCAGGGCTTAACCAAAATTCAGTTCCCTGAACATGCCTATGACATGTAGTATGAGTCAGGACTCTCAGAAGAAGGTGACAGAAAACCAATTCAAGTTAGCTTTAGGCAACCACAAATGAAAGGACTTTATTGGTCCATGTAACTGGAAAACACAGGGTAGACCCAGCCGCTATAATCACTTGGATTCAGGGGCTTAAATACTGTCTCTCCAGCTCTTCTCCATCTTTCATTTCTACTTGTCTGCCCAGTGGTGGGCTGGGAAATGTTTTTAACAAACTGGGTCTCTGAAGAAAATAAATGTATGTATGTACACACATAAGCTCATTCTAAATTTCACTAATAGGAAGGATGTATAGCACAACATATTACTACTAATCCTTTATAATAAAAGGCTAATATGCAAATTGTCCCCTCGGGACTTCGACCGGGAGACTGGGAATTCAATCACTCACTATGACGTGTGTTGACCACCAGGGGGGCTGCATGAAACATGGCAGGCGACCAGCGGCGGCAGGGCTGTGAGGGAGCGAGGGAAGGAGGAGGCGGGGAGGCCCAGAGGCAGGGAATCTGATCGGCCCCGATTGCCGGCCAGGCCTAGGGATCCTACCTGTGCACAAATTTTGTGCACCCGGCCTCTAGTCTCTATATATAAAAGCCTAAGTGACCGTCTGACAGTTTGACCAGTAGCTATAACACGCAATGACCACCAGGGGGCAGACGCTCCAAATGGTAGCTATGATGCATACTGACCACCAGGGGCAGGCGCTCAATATAGGAGCTGCCGAGCTGCGGTGACTTGGCAGCTGTGATTCTTGGGTGATGCACCCAGAACCAGAAAGGAGGGAGCCTGATTCCAGGGTGCGTCACCCAAGAACTGCCCTCTTGCAATCTGGAACCCCTTGGGGGATGTCAGAGAGCCAGTTTTGGCCTGATCCCTGCAGGCCAGGCAGAGGGACCCACTGGTGCATGAATCTGTGCACCGGGCCTCTAGTAAAATTTATAATTCTCTTTACATAAATTTGATAGAGCTAGTTTATTCTCATAGAATGCTCTTGTTGATATTTGCCAAACTCTTGTATCTGTAGCTGAATATGGTGGCTATTGAAGTATGGGTGTATTGTTTCTGACTTGAATGTTAGTTGATATTTTCATTTACAAGAAAGACAGTGCTATGGGATAAATGCTGTCCCCTGCAAATTTATACACTGAAGGCTGTTATGGACTCACTGTTTGTGTCTCCCCACAAAGCAGAGGTTGAAGCCCTAACTCCCAATGTAATGATATTAGGAAGTGGGACCTTTGAGAGGTAATCAGACTTAGATGAGATCATAAATGTGGGTCTTCATGATAGAATTTGTGTTCTTATAAGAAAATAAAGAAACCAGAGTTCTCTCTCTCTCTCTCCCTCCCTCTCTTTCTCCCTCTCTGTCTTTCCCCCTTGACCTCATTTGAAGACACAATGAGGAGGTCAGGCTCTTATTTGAACACAATCATGCTGGCACTCTGATCTCAGACTTCTAGTCTCTGGAACTGTGAGAAAAAAAAAGCCTGTTATGGTAATCCTATATAATAAAAGGCTAATATGCAAATCAACTGAACAGCAGAATGACCAGTTGCTATGATGTGCACTGACCACCAGGGGGAAGATGCTTAATGCAGTGGTCAGTGAGCTCTAACAGGGGGAGTGCCTCTCAACCAGAAGCCAGGCTTACAGCTGGCAAGTGCAGCGGCAGTGGCAGGAGCCTCTCCCGCCTTCACGGCAGCACCAAGGATGTCCGACTGGGAGCGGGCCTAAGCTGTCAGTCGGACATCCCCTGAAGGTTCCCAGACTGCGAGAGGGCACAGGCTGGGCTGAGGGACCCCCCAGAATAAACGAGTTTCATGCAACAGGGCCTCTAGTTTTGTTATAATGCCCTGGGCAGACTAAGATAAGGCCCTAGCCCCCAATGTGGCTGTATCTGGAGAGTAATTAAGGTTAAAAGAGGTTGTAAGGGTGGGGCCCTAGACAAATTTGGTGGTTTTACAAGAAGAGGAAGATTTCTCTCTCCCTCCCTCCCTTCCCTCCTGCCTCATTCTTTTTCTGTGTGCACACTAAGAGGCCATGTGAGCACACAGCCAGATGAAGGCTGCCTACAAACCAAGAGAAGGGAATTCATTATAAAACCTAGCTTGCTGCATGTTGATCTTTGACTTCTCAGTCTCTATGGTATAACTTTGAGAAATAAATGTTCACTGTTTAAACCACTCAGTCTGTGGTATTTTGTTATGGCAGCCGAGGTGACTAATATGGGCAAGAAAGATGAAAGTGAAATGATTACACATGTGGGAACTTCCCTCTTTTTGCAAAAACTTACTTTTTTGCTGAATGAGATTGTAGTTTCTGAGAGCTAGAATATTTCCTCATTTCTTTGTGCTATTTATAATGTAACGTCTTTAGCCATGATACACTTTTATATTTAATCTGCATAAAATTTTCTCTATAACTGTTAAATTTAGAGACAGGATTAATGAACTATGCCCTGTGGTCCTCATTTGGTTGACTGCTTCTTTTGGTCCTTTAATCTTGGTATGCTGACATTCTGGTCAATATTAACACCCCAAATTTTTTCATGAGACTTGCTCTTACGGTATTTTTTATCATGATCTGGATTTGAAAAAAACTGACCTTTTTCTGCTCCGATGTGGGAATTTACATTTCTGTTCTCAGTTACTTATTTCAGCCCACTTTATCAATCAATTGAGATAGTTTAATATTTTGATTCTGCTATCTGGCATATTATTTATTCCCACCAGCTTTATTTTGCTTTTGCTATTACAATTCTTGAGGCTTTTCATGTCTTCATTCATTGTTAAACAATATTTTTAATAGGACAGATTCCTTTGAAATAGTACTAGGAGCTTCTTTTCACATTGCCATCTATCCACAAAGTAATTCTCTTTTATAATAACTACCCACACCATTACAAATCCACTCCATGCCCCATTATTGTGCATAAGCTTTTTTGTGTGCATAAAGACATCAGGTGGGACCAATGATATAAGCCAATTAGATTTAATTCCTTGACCAATAGTCTAGTAGAACTATTATGCAATTTATATAATTATAATTTTGTTTTCTGTGAGAAACAAATAGGATTAGCAATTTATGATGCTTGTAAAGTAGGTCTCAGTAAGACCTTTAAACGCCTTTCCAGAAGATAAAAATCTATATGTTGCAAAATGGAAGACACCATAGAATGATTGCCAAATTTTATGAGAAATTCCTTTGTCTAGAAGTTAACCTATCTGAGTTTAATAAAGCATGGTGAAAGGCCTGCCCAGTGAACATGCCTAAGACAAGTTGACAATAGGTGATGTCTCCACAGGTCATCATTTCTGCCCTAGGACTCTTAAAAAAAGAAGTTAAACACCTCCCTTCCTAGTGGCAATCACTGGACCATGCCCATGGAGTTCTCGTGTGTAAGGGTTGTTGTTGGGAATGAGTAGGAAGTGGCTTCCTGGATTGCATGCACAGTCCAATGAAAAAATTCATTTGTAGTAAAAATGTCTCAAAATAATATGAGTCATAGCTGTTACTGTTAACATTATCTTAGAGACAAAAAGAGGATAATAGAAAAATTATTTATTCAAGAAAAAAACAGGGCAACCTTGATTTCTGAAATTATTTAATTGATTTTAAAAAGAATTGAACTTGACATAGCCATGGGGCAGAATGGGATTTAAAGATATCCCTCATTTTGACAAAGCTCTACAACAAGACAGGCCCCAGAATTGGACTAAATTTCCTTCTGGTTTTGTGCTGAGACAATTCTCCCTTGAGAGAACAGGTTTGCTGATGGGGGAGGGTCAGAAGGTAATTAGAACTGTCTGGGGAAAAGGGTCAGAAGGTCATTAGAACTGTCTGGGGGAAAAGTCACTGTTCATGTGTCAAACTAGTGTCTTGTCCCATTTTTAGGTACCCTTCACTTTGTCTCCAGCTTACATCTCTTTCACACAGCCTTTCCAAATCAGAAGTCCTGTGCTGGCACATCAAAACACCCATGCACCTGTGCCGCCTCCCCACTTCCTTTCTCCTTGAGATAATTTCTCATGACCTCGTCAGCATTTTGCTTTGTAGAACCTCCCATGTCTCTTTAGTCATATTCCTTCTGAGTCTCAGATGATGGTTCATGTGTACATTTCCTTTGGACATTCTACAAGCTGCTTTCTCAAGTCCAAGGCCATGCTTACCCACTCATGCCTTCTCCCCTTTTGTTACCATTATGTGATGGGGCCACTTCCCTCCATGACTCCTGCCACTTCCATTCCCCTAACCAGGCTTCCATGGTGGCTAGAAGTATAGCCAGTGTAGCAGTTTTCCCTACACTAACATAGGAGAATTGTCAACAAGCTAAACCAAGGATTTCTTAGATGCTCCTCTTTGGGTAGAATGGCACACCAAGAAGAAGTACCAGCCTTTCCAGCCCACCATTACTAAATATAGCCTTGCCACTGTGCCGTTCTGAATTCCATACAGGGTTTGTACCTTCTTGACTGATCTCTCCCATTAAATGCTTTTTTGAATTAGAAAAAGAAAATCCCTTCCAATGACCCATTCCAGTTGATGGTTCTATTCTTTTAGAACTTGGTAACACCAATAGTGTCATATTTACTTTTCTCTATGAAAATGTCTTGTTTATTTTATCTATTATCTACACTACATGAAACTTATTTATCTTTATATTACCGGCATTAGTTAGAATGCCTGAAACAGGATAGTCAATAAATACAAGTTGAATAGGAATAAGTACGTAGACACATATAAAGCCTTAAATAATTTTTAAGAGCCTTCCCTCTAGGTGTATTTTCTTGAGAATAATTGGGTTCTTTCTTTACTATTATTCTTTTCTCTATATGTCATGGACTTACATTTTATGAGTTTATAGATTCTGACACTTGAGTTTATGGCCCTAATCTGTGCCTCTGGGCTTACTAGGATTCAGAGTTACCTTCTTGCTCTCTCTCAAACAAGAATATAGCTTTGACATTCAGAGAGTGCTAAAGAGAAAGCCAATGAAAAAATTTCATTATAAAACTGCCAAAGAACCAGCTTCCCATTATTTCTTTAAGGCAAAAGATTACTTTTGCATTATTTGAAGATTCACCTCAGAGATTTGCCTGCTTTTCAGAAGGCTGTCTTAAATATTTGGGCCTGAAAGAAGCAGGAGGGAAAGAGAAGTTTTGAAGATTTGGGTGTTTTATTCTATGATATAAACAAATCACTGTGGACTATATTCCTAAGAGTAAGCTGCAAATAGCTCTTATAGGATAATCAACTAAAGCCCAATTGAGGATTCAGGAAGAGTTTATTGTTTCCTCTTACATAGAGAAAAATTACATTGCAAAGCAGAGGACCGAATAACTATGATTTTAGGTTTAGAAATACATAGATATGTCAGAAGGGAAACATGCTGTTTTAAAATATATTGAAGAATAAAAAATAACTGAGAGAAATAGTGTAAATAAGACAAGTATCTGGTCAGAGGAACAAGTTAAAAATACTGTTTGTGGCCAGGACACAGTTTCAGAGGTGTCTTTTAGAGTTATATATTTTTTACAGACGAATTTTCCAGCAAAGCATTCGGTCTCATAGCAAATAAACCACTGGAATTTCTGAAGACAAAAACTTATATGATTCAGAGTGAACGTCCAAGTTCTTAAATAAAGAACTTTCACCATTGTGCTCTTGAGTAGATTTCCTCTGTTAATGATGATACTGGTTGTTTATTTGCCTCTTCACAATTTCCCTTTCCCATCCTGATGTCCGCGAGCATTGGCAGAGCTCATCCTTGACCTACTGATTTTCCCTCTTGATGCACTTTCTTTGAAGTTTCATTGTTGCCCACAAACTTCACTATCCCGCTTTATAGGTGATACCCAAGATTTTATGTCTAGTCCAGACTCAAAACCATCACTTCCATCCCCATAACTGTCATTGTTATTGCATATTTTCTATTTCCATATCGTGCTGTGACTTTAAATCTTCACACAACACATCTCTCCATCTTGCCATGTGGGCTTTCTCCTTGGCAGGTAGAGAGACACCCAGAAGTTAACTAGTATATGAAGGGCATATAGGAGATATTGCCAGCTGCAGGTAGGGACTTAAATGACACACGCAAGAATGTTCCTTGCTGCTTGAGGACTTCCTGTTCTGGCCTCTGCTCCTGAGTCTTGGTGCTATTTTTCCCTCCTGAGTCTGACCTAGTGAGTTGCCCTTTTTCTTTGAGAACGAACTCTCCCCAGAACCAGACCATTAGTCTGATCTGACTACTAATTCCTCACTTTGCTCCATTGTTCTCCACTGCTGCATTAGCTCCACCAAGACAGTCTTTTGAACTTTACATAGTAGGAGGAAGTTGTCATAAGACAAATCTAAGAATATTATCTATGGAAAAATACGCTTTGAATAAAGTGTGGTTAGATACAGGGAGAACATCTTGGGAAAATGATTTGTTCAAAGAATGCATGTGGCAGCTCATCGCAGACTCCTCATTAGAATGTAAGTTCATGAGGCACAGACCATGCCTATATTGGTCACTCTTTTTAAAATATATTTTTATTTATTTCAGAGAGGAAGAGAGGGAAGAGAGAAAGAAAGAAAGGGAGAGGAACATCAATCATGAGAGAGAATCATTGATCAACTGCCTGCTGCATGCCCCACACTGGGGATTGAACCCACAACCCAGGCATGTGCCTTGACCAGGACTTCCTGGTTCATAGATTGATGCTCAAACACTAAGCCACACCGGCCAGGCTATTGGTCACACTTATGTGTCCAGAATTTATCACAGTATCTGGCACATAGTAGGTTATTTGGTATTTATCAATAATATTTGTTGGAAAAAAATGAGTGAATGAATTAATGAAATGGGGATATCAGCAATTTCTCAAATTTGCCAACCTCAATGAAGAGTGATTATTCTTCCCTAAATGGTGGTTCCAGTCATGAATCTATTGAATAAATATCTCTTGTTTCAAAGGATGATGATTACTCAAACAGCCTTTAATCACATTGCTGCCTCAGGGATTGCTGGGGGCAGTGGGGTACAAAGGAGAAGCCAGGTGCTGTGGGGAAGAGCAATCCTCTGATGCTCCAACCCCTTTTCAATCAGAAGAGCTCTCTTTTTATTTGGTTTTCCAACTGGGAATTGGTGTAACTTCTCTTTGAAAAGATGTTGGTCACTAAAATAAAAATGTGGAAAACCATTGCTTTACATAGCTGACACCAAAAGATTTAATGGACCATAAGTAACTAGATAATTAAGAAACTTGCAAAATAATGATAAATAAATATATCTCTATGGAAAACTGTGCAACATTTCCTAACACTTTCCTACTTCTCTTTTCCTTTGATGAGCTTTGAACCATCAAATGTCTGCTTGCACTATTGCCCTCCAGGCATTTTATGGACTTTTCGCTATCATTTCTCCCAGTTTGTCCTTTCCATCGAAAAATAACCTGTTATGAGTTCCCATTCCTTTAGTCTCTGTTCTCTATTAGGTAACTGTGAATGGTAGTACGTTTAACTAGTCCCAATAGATGAGCTACTGATCCTAAAACATCTTTATTAGGAAATCCTTAAAGAGTGGTTCTTCTGAACATGGGTCAGAGAAGTATTTGGGGCCAAGTACCTTTTCAGAGCCTGGAATCATTCCAATTGGTCAGTTGCCCGGAGTATACGGGGATAGCCTTAACGATGAAGGAATAATCTTAGAGGAATTATACTTCTTTATATGCCTGATCTCTAACTACTCTACCATGGGAAGTAAAATGTTCTAATTAAAACACTTTTGTACAATTACATTCTTTCCTATGAATTAAACCATTCTGTACATTTTCCCTATGATAACAGACCCTCTATTAACATTAAGATTATTTCTGCAAGATGATGTAGTTCAGGGGGGGAAAAAGTCTTCATAAAGTTTCCCAGGAAACTACAATGTTGGCAAGATTTCATTGGGATCAACGTGAAAACAGTGGGCGGTGAGGAGGTGGAGAGAAAATTTTGTAACAGAATTTCAATGGGGTCAAAAGGATACCCACTGTGCCGCTGAGGTTCTGTGAAGGCCTGAGATTAATCTACACCAGAGAAATGGTTACAAACACACAAGGCAAAGGCAAATGCAGAACACTGCCAAGCAAAGGAGGCTAGCTGAGCAGAAAAAACAGCAACACATAAAGACTCCATGACATGAACTAGTGCAGCTAAATAGTAATTAGTGGCTGGATATTGTACAAAGGCTTAATTAATATTCCCACATTACAAAAGAGCACCTGTGAGGCACTGCACACTCAGCCCTCTAATGAGTGTAAATTCACGTTGGGCTTGTAAAAGAATAGAAGCAATTGCCCCTGCCATTTGCTGTTAAGGGGGTTGACAAATGAAAACTATGTTGTCATTTTTTATTTTTTTCCTGGCTGGGTTAATTCCTAGGCCTGTTAATCACATACTGGTTATCATCAGTGAGATTTTTTCCATCTTGTAGTCTATAAATCAGGACATGTAGATGTGAAGTTATTTGATATAACAACAGCAAGAACTGAGGAACCTTTTACAGTGGAAGAAATATATCTTTCCTGATACCAACATTCATAGGTAGTTAACTTAAAATACATTTATCATGAATTTCAAACACAGGACATACTGGAACTAGAAATTATTATATTATTATCTAACACATGGGCCAAGTTTTAAAGGCACCAAAAGCTATATATTTTAAATGTAAATATTAACATTTCATAAATTATCCTTTGAAAGTTAACACCTTTTGTTATTTATTTTATTGTTAATGGCCTTTATCGGCATACGTTCAATAACATTAGCACAATAACTAGTTTTAAAAGGTGAAAACCCTAATTCAATGACAACTCTAACTATATTGATCAATACTTTCAAGACATTTTGTTAAATAAAAAATGTAATTATGATAGAATAAAAAGCCATGGAGAAGGTGCCTGGTAGATTACTATAAGGGTGGCAGTGAAGAACGTTGTTAAATAATGTTATCATCAAAGTAAAATACTGTGCCACTCTCTTTTCCCGTTTCATTGGCTTTTAGGGACTTAATTTTCCTTCAGGTTTGCCCTTGGTGTTTATTTTAGCTTTGTCGCACCTTTACTTTTCATCAGGAATTGAGCATACAGTATGTTATGCATCCTCGAAGCAACCATGCTTCATTCATTCCTTTAACAGGCTACAATTTTTCAAAAACCATTCATTGAATTTTTTGAATATCTGAATTGATAAGTAAGCAAAAATGGTTATTGCTTTTCTGTGGCAAGAGAGTTAAGACAAGTCAAGTCAACAAGAACCCATCTATCCATTTCCACCTTCCCTTCACTATTGGAGAACTCCAACTTTATAGCCCTAGAATTCAAAACACAAAACAAATAAAGAAAATACATTCATTTGAAAAGAATATTGATTAGATAGAGAAAGGGAGATGGAAGGGAATGAGATACCATTACAATAGAACAATGACAATTGCCAACAATCTTTAGATCACTTACGTATCCTAGAAACTATACCTAGTACTTAAAATAAATTATTTTATTTTAAATGCTCACAACATTCCTATGATTAATTACTATGTTATCATGATTTTAGAGATGAGAAAGTGAATCCTAGAGAACTTTTTAAAATTTATTGTTGAAAGTTTTACCTGTCTTCTTTTCCCCTCATTGACCTCTCCACGTCCACTCACATCCCCCAGCACATCCCCACCCCCCTATTATTTGTGTCCATGCTCAGATGCATGCATACAAGTCCTTTGGTTGATCTCTTACCCCTGACCACCACCCTCCCCTGTCTTCCCTCTGAGTTTGGATGGTCTGTTCAACGCTTCTGTGTCTCTGGATCTATTTTTGTCCATCAGTTTATGTTGTTCATTATATTCCACAAATGACTGAGGTCATGTGATATTTATCTTTCTCCGACTGGCTTATTTCACTTAGCATAATGCTCTCCAGGTCCATCCATGCTGTTGCAAATGGTAAGAGTTCTTTCTTTTTCATAGCAGCATAGTATTCCATTGTGTAGATGTACCAAAGTTTTTTAATCCACTCATCTGCTGATGGGCACTTGGACTGTTTCCAAATCTTAGCTATTGTAAATTGTGCTGCTATGTACATAGGGGTGCATAATATTCTTTCTGATTGGTGTTTCTAGTTTCTTGTGATATATTCCTAGAAGTGGAATTACTGGGTCAAGTGGGAGTTCCATTTTTAAGTTTTTGAGGAAACGCCATACTGTTTTCCACAGTGGCTGCACCAGTCTGCATTCCCACCAGCAGTGTAGGAGGGTTCCTTTTTCACCACCTCCTCTCCAGCACTTGTTGTTGGTTGATTTGTTGATGATAGCCATTCTGACAAGTGTGAGATGGTACCTCATTGTCATTTTGGTTTGTATTTTTTGGATGATTAGTGACTTTGAACATGTTTTCATATGTCTCTTGGCCTTCTGTATGTCCACTTTCAAAATTGTTTGTGTGTGTGTTAAGGTCACAGAGCTGGCAAGAGATAGGGACAGGATGCAAAGCCCACGCTCTCTGCCCTGTGAATCAGTGCCCAACCACTGTACTATCCTGATGCCTTGGGAGGATGGCAAGATGAGAGGCAGACATGCCTCCAGTGGAAATCTAGGAGAAAGTATAACTCTACCTCTGACTATTTTATTTCAACAAAAGCAAAAATGCTGGTAGTTTTGCAATCTCAATGATTCATTCATTAATCATTCATTCATTAATCATTATTTACTGAGACTCTAAGGTGCAAGGCAGTGAGATGGGCTCTGGAGGAACACAAAAGCATATTACACACATTCCTGGTCTTCAAGTTGGAGAAATAAAATACAGACTTAATAAAGGCAATTATGCAAAAGAAGTATCAACAGCTTAATTCATTGGAGCAAGGGATGGCAAAATTTTTATGTAAAGGGCCAGATAGTAAATGTTACAGGCTTTGTGTGTCATTTGGTCTGTGTGGCAATTACTCAACTCTACTGTGGGAGCACAAAAGCAGCCATAGAGAATGAATAAGTGAATGAGTGTGGCTGTGTTTCAATAAAACTTTATTTATAAAAACTGTCGATGGGCTACAGGCCATGGTTTACCAACTCCTTTGTTGAGCTTTAGGGATATTAGATACTGTAGGACATTTAAATGTGGGATTAAAAAGTGGAGTTAATGGGGAAGTAAAGAGGAGGGGACGGAGAAGGAGGAGGAGAATCAGGAGACAGTATGTCATGGAAACCCAAGGAAAGGGTCAGGGTGACTCACTAAGGCCTGGAGGAGGGTGAAGACTTCAGGTGGGCCCTGAGGATGAGGAGGCTATTGGGAAATGGGAACACATAAGGAAGGCATCAGTAGGTGTAGTTGCCCATTGAGCCTTTGGGGGTGGATCTGGAAAATAAAGACTTACGGGGAAGAAGATGGTTTTGTGTAGAAGCAGAGCTGCCACTGGAGAGCCTGTATTTGGCAGAGATGAGAGCAAACATGGGTGCCAGCCCCTTCCTCCTCAAGATGATAAAAGACCTTTCCTATTTCTCCAACTCAGGGGTGTCTGCCTCGCATTTCTCTATCCCACCCGACCTCTTGTGCAGCTCTCTTTTCCCTCCTACCCTAGATTAAGTGACAAACAATCCTTTCTCTTCATGTTTGTATCTTAGAGCAGTCAACTTCATCCAGGCTGTATTTTATACAACCTCTGTTTATTCATATTAGTCAGTGGGTTTTATTGCTCCAAGGTTTCCCCCCCTTGATTTTTCAATTTCTGTGAAGGAAAACACAGTCAAAATAAATGATACGCCTAGGACTTTTGCTCCTTGTAGTTATTTCGCTCACAAGCAGTTACTGTGTACAATTACAGGATGTTGGCAGTAGAAAGGCTTCCGAGATCTTTTAGTCTAAGTCATTCATTTCACATTAAAAATAAAAAACGAGGCCCAGCGCAGGAGAACGGACTTCCTAAGGCCCCATAATTCTTACCACTGGGGATAGTTTTGTTTTTTACTTTTTAATTAATCTTTTTATTGGGAAATATAACACAATTATACCGTGAAATATAAGTCAAAGGTAAGTATAATAATTACTGAATAGACATGTAATCCCTAGAGCAAAAATAGAACAATGCCAGGCCCTTCTGAACACATGCCCATACTTCCTCCTTCAGGCAACCACTGGCCCTTTTTTTTTTTTTTTTAAACTTTGGTAAACTATGCCTGACATAAAATGTACCATTTTAACCATTTTTAAGTGGACAATTCAGTGGAGTTCAGCATATTCACATTGCTGTGCAATCATCACCACTATTCATTTCAAGAGCTTTCCCATTATCCTACAGTGAAACTTGTACCCATGAAACAATAATTCTTAGGACAGTTTTGCTTAATTATTTCCCAGATTTTCTGGAGCTCCAGTCTTTCCAAATATAAGGTTTTAAAGCAACATAGTAATATGTACAACATAGAGATTGTGTGTGTTTTGAAGGGAGAAAGGTGGAAATAGAAACTTAGAAGCTACTTGAGGCTGTTTTAATATTTAGTGGATTTTGAACATCCATGGTAGGCTTGAAAGAGAATTAAGGCTGAAACTGAAACTGCTTTTATGTTGGAAAAATATATAAAAAGAATCAAAATGCTTAGCATGAGAAGTGCCAAGAACGTTCCCTTTCGGGAGCTGTCTACAATCAGAGCTTACTACACAACACCCTCTCCTGGCTCCTGAGGCTTCCCCTTTGGGTCCTGAAATGGGAGCTGCAGGCCCTTAGTAATGGACTGCAAACCAAGTACAGCAGATTATGCTTCGCAATTGAAAACATGATGCCTAGCCCTGGCTGGTTTGGCTCAGTGGATAGAGCGTTGGCCTGCAGACCAAAGGGTCCTGGGTTCTATTCTGGTCCACAGCACGTACCTTGGTTGCAGGCTCCTCCCCAGCCTGGGCCTTGGTCAGGGCGAGTGCAGGAGGCAACCAATCAATATGTTTCTCTCACATCGATATTTCTCCCTGTTTTTCCCTCTTTTCCTCTCTCTCTAAAAATCAATGGGAAAAAATATCCTCAGGTGAGCATTTAAAAAATAAATAAAACACGATGCCTCGCTCCACCTTCTCAGCCTTCTATGACTCTGAGCCAAGTAATGCAATGTTCACAACTCCCCCATCTGAGTAGTTTTTCATCACAGATAAGAATTGCTATTTTTCTCTTGCCAACCACATAAATAATGGAATCTTCTCTCCTACAAAGCCTAGGAGCAAAGAAAGTGCCAGACAGGGAGGAGGTTAGTGAGAAACCCAGGAGGTGCAAGAGGAAAGGTCACTGGAGCTGGGACTGGAGGTGCCAGGTAGATGCTGGCAGCAACGACCACTCTCTCCTCCCCAGAACGTGTGCTTTTCGGGGAAGTATATTACAGTGAATACCAAGGGCAGCCTTGAACAGGCACAGGAGAATGTTCGAGTGCATGATCACATGCTTATAATACTATTTGTCTCTGATATAATTATAGGCATGTTCACAGGAATACAAAAAAATCAATCAAGATACCAATCATGGCATTACCATTCTGGAACATTATCCCTCTTCATTCATTAAAACCAAATTTAACAAAAAATGAAAGGCCCAGTGCAAATAAAGACCACACCCATTCTGGCTTGAGAAACTGTGTCCATGTGATGTGCTATCCTGAAAAATATAGCATTACCTTCTCAGGTATCTGAGGGCTCACAGTCTGTAGGCTGAAGTAATTTGATTGCATTTGAGTACCTGAAGAAAATGGAAATTCTGTCATATTTTTTTTTTATATTTTATTGATTTTTCACAGAGAGAAAGGGAGAGGGATAGAGAGCCAGAAACATCGATGAGAGAGAAACATCTATCAGCCGCCTCCTGCACACCCCCCCACTGGGGACGCGCCTGCAACCAAGGCATATGCCCCTGACCCGAATCGAACCTGGGACCCTCCAGTCCGCAGGCTGACGCTCTATCCACTGAGCCAAACCGGTTAGGGCTGTCATATTTTAAAAGGACTTTTGCCCTGGCTGGTGGCTCAGTGGTTGGGGTATCAGCCCGCACATCAAAGGGTTGCAGGTTTGATTCTAAGCCAAGGGGATGCATGCGGGAGACAACCAATCGATGTGTCTCTCTTGCCGATTTTTCTCTTTCTCTCTTTCTCCCCTGCTCCCCTCCCTTTCACTCTCTCTAAAAATAAAGGGAAAAAATATCCTCAGGTGAGGATTAACAAATAAAAGGACTTTCAACTTTTCTGCTGACCTACAGAAAAGGCCTGGAGTGACCACCTTTCTCATTAGTACAATTTTCAATTTTTTTAAAAAATAAAAAATGTCTCTACCATTCTTTTTTTAAAAAAATCTTTTTTGTTCAGATTATTTAATCTTTTTTCCCCCATAGCTCCCCTCCACCCGGTTCCCACCCCACCCCACCCCAGGCCCTCGTCCCCCGCACTGTCCTCGTCCATGGGTGTAAGATCTTTGTCTAATCTCTTCCTGCACCCCTCCCCCCAACTCCTTTCCCCTGAGAATTGTCAGTCTGCTCCCTTTCCATGCCCCTGATTCTATTACATTCACCAGTCTGCTCTGTTCATCAGGTTTTTTATTCATTTGATTTTTAGGTTCACTTGTGGATCGATATGTATTTATTGTAACTTTGTTGTTCATAATTTTTTATCTTTACCTTTTTCTTCTTTCTCTTCTTAAAGAATGCCCTTCAGCATTTCATATAATACTGGCTTGGTAGTAATGAACTCCTTTAGCTTTTTCTTATCTGTGAAGCTCTTTATCTGACCTTCAATTCTAAATGATAGCTTTGCTGGGTAGAGTAATCTTGGTTGTAGGTTCTTGCTATTCATCACTCTGAATACTTCTTGCCACTCCCTTCTGGCCTCCATAGTTTCTGTTGAGAAATCGGCTGACAGTTGTATGGGTACTCCCTTGTAGGTAACTAAATGTTTTTCTCTTGCTGCTTTTAAGATTCTCTCTTTGTCTTTTACCCTTGGCATTTTAATTATGATGTGTCTTGGTGTGGTCCTCTTTGGATTCCTCTTGTTTGAGGTTCTCTGTGCTTCCTAGACTTGTAAGTCTATTTCTTTCAGCAGGTAGGGGAAGTTTTCTGTCATTATTTGTTCAAATAGGTTTTCAATATCTTGCTCTCTCTCTTCTTCTGGCATCCCCATAATTTGAATGTTGGTATGCTTGAAGTTGTCCCAGAGACTCCTTACACTATCTTCAATTCTTTTTGCTCTTCCAGTTGGTTGTTTTTTACTTCTTTGTATTTCAAATCTTTGACTTGATTCTTGGGATCCTCTAGTCTACTGTTGAATCTCTGTATATTATTCTTTATTTCAGTCAGTGTATGCTTAATTTCTGATTGGTCCTTTTCCATTTTTTTTTTTTTTTTTTGCATTCTCACTAAGATCCTCGGAGGTTTCTAGAAGATTTTTGAATAACCTTATAACTGTGGTTTTGAACTCTATATCCAGTATTTTGCTTTCATCCATTTCTTTCGTTTGTAACATGTTTCTTTGTCTCCGCATTGTGGCTGCTTCCCTGTTTGTTTCTATGTATTGGGTAGCTGCTAAGTCTCCTTGAGTTGATAGAGTGGCCTTGTGTGGTAGATGTCCTATAGGGCCCAGTGGTCAGCCTCTCCAGTCACCTGAGGTGGACACTCTTGGTGTACCACTTTGTGGGCTGTGTGCACAGTTTTGTTGTAGTTGAGCCTCGATTGCTGTTGGTATTACTGGGAGGAATTGACCTCCAGGCCAATTGGCTATAGGGACCAGCTGCGACTTCAGTGGGAGAGCTACTATGCAGGAGACACTCTTATGGACTTGCTTCAGTGGGGCTTTGGTGCTCACTGAGTCTGCCCCTTGAGTGTGTCACTTACGGATGTGAAGAGTTGTAATCTGGTATGGTCTCACACTAACCACTGGGTATACTGGCTCTTGGATCTCCAAGGAGGTGCAAAGTCAGCCACTGCCTGGGGCCACCCAGCAGGAGATACAGAGAGATCTGCAGATTCCTCCTCATTATATAGGGTTTGGAAGTGCCCATATGAGGCCCAGCTGTGAAGCAAGGCCTTCTTTTGATAGCTTTGGGGCTTCCTGACCCAGCTGCTGCCTTTTTGACAGGTTTTGGGCTGAGAAAGGACAGGCCATTCATATGCAAAAGCCGCTGTGCACAGCTTGGGTGTGGTTATAAATTGGGTGGGGCAGGGTCTCCGGGAATCATCAGGACAGAGCAAACAGCAATGGCTGCCAGTCAGCCCTGCACTGGAGAGGTCCCTGCATAGGAACAATGACCACTGTGAGCACTTCTGTCTGAAAGAAAGCCACCCTCGCATTCCTGCCCTGATGCCAGACTGTCCAGTTTCTCCCTGTATGTGTCTGGGTCCCCCAGAGTCTCGCCTGGAACTGAAGTTCAGAGCAAGCAGGAGCTTGTATCTCCCAACCAATTAAAAAAGCAGCACACCCGGGTGGCAGCCCGTTCCGCACCTCCACACCTCCTCCCAGTCTCAATGCACTTTCTTCTTTACTTCTCTGGTTATAGTACTTCCACTCAGCCAGCTTTTCTGCGGTTCTGGATGATAGTTGTTCTGTCTTTTAATTGTAATTTTGATGTGGTTGTGAGAGGCAGCAAGTACAGGAGTTTACCTATGCCGCCATTTTGGTTCTCCAAATCATATCTCTACCATTGTTCAGGACCCTCCATTTCAACTTTATCATCACCGAGTCACCATTTCTCCTGTGCTGCTCATGCCCTATCAGACTCCAAGTCTTGTTGCCTTTACTTCTTCAAAGATCCTTGCATCTGCTCCCTGTTTTGTTCCCATTGCACAACCTTTCACTCATCAGACCCATTATAAACCTCCTGTTTCCCATCTCTTTATTTTCAGTATTTATCAGATTTCTTCATTTTTACAGTTTTCTTCTTGGGGAAAAACAACCAATCTAAAACCATAACTATATTTTCTTAAAGCTTTTTCCATTTTAAAACTTGTTCTTAAACCAGTCTTCTCCTCCCCCTCCCCCCCATGTTCCATCATCATCATCATCATCATCATCATCATCACTACTATCACCACAGTTATTTTTTTCTCTATGTGACTCAGATTTTGGCCATTTAAGCTACCAAGAAGTTGATTTGCAAATCTACTTTTCAGATTTGATACTGATGATGTATGGCTTCAAACCCCTTTCCTGAGAAGGAATAAAAATGTATAACAAGACATTGGTGTGCAACAGAGGTGGTGAAAAGCATCCACATTGCAGAACAAGATGTTTTTGCAGGAAAATTATCAACATGCTAGCTCAAGATCAAATGGAAGGAGACAGATTCAGTGGATATTTGAGACCTCTGTGTTAAAGTGTGCATATTTTTCAACTTGGGTTCAAATAATCTTCTTTCTAATTCATTGTTGCAGTAATGATCCTGCTATTGTAGAATTTTCCTTACTTATTTCAAAATCTCAAAGAGTTTGCCAACAGTTTGGAGGCAAAAGGCATCTATGAGACTATAATATGATTTGTCAAGAATAACAATCAAGCCACCTTTCATGTATTTGATGGCCAGGCTTTGAGTGCTGTGGGGCCAGGTCTTTATTTCCCTGCATGCTATGAGGTGTTTTGTTTCTTTTTGGATAGGTAATTCTTATTCAAGAGGCAATAAGTGCTAAATTTGAAATTCTATTCTAGAAAGTACTTAATTCTCAACCATCAGATGAACATTATCAAATATATGATCACCTTCTTTACAGAGCAGCCAGAGTAAGCTTTTAAAAACAGAACTCAGCTCCTGTTACATCTCCTTTGAATAAACATCAAGACCTTGAACTGGAAAACAAGGTCCTGATGACCTGGCCCTTCTCTACCACTGCCACCTCCTTCCCTCTGTTCTGGCTACACTGGTCTTCCTTCAGTTCCTGCGCTGGGCAGACCTCAGAGCTCTCACACACTGCTCTTCCTCTTGTCTAGCTCTATACAAGGCTATCATCTACTTGAACTCCAGATCCCAGCTAATATGTTACTTCTTCAAAGGGGTCTACCTTGACATCTCTTTCCCTGATCTAAATTAAGTCCCTATATGTATATTGTCTCATTGTAACTTGTATTCTTCCTTCAAATCTTTAAAAGAATTGATAATTGTATATTATATGATTCTTTGATCCATGTCCATGTTCTTTTATTAGTTAGATTTGATCAGAGAAATAGAACCTCTCTGAGTAATATCAAAAGCAAGATTACTTATGGGGATTAGAACTCACGCAATGTGGGTGCTGATGAAGATGTCTATGGAAGATGGCTGCCTTGCCTCTGGTGGTGGGCCTGAAGTCTCCTGGGCCAGCAGGACTCACAGTCAGGGAGAAACTCTAGGCATGAAATGGGGAGACCAGAGACAAACCAAAACCCATGAGGACAAACTGAAACCCACATCCATCTCACAATACCTGTGTTTTAGTCTGTTCAGGCTGCTGTAACAAAACACCATAGGCCAGGTGGCTTAAGAGCAACAGAAATTTATTTCTCAGAGTTCTGGCAGTTGAGAAGTCCATAGCGAAGGAGCTGGCAGATTCGGTGTCTGGTGAGAGCCTGCTTCCTGGTTCGCAGATGTCGTCTTCTTTCTGTAACCGCACGTGGTGGAAGGGATGAGGGAAACTCTCTGGGGTCTCTTCTATACCAATCACCTTCCAAAGGCCTCACCTCTAAATACCATCACGTTGGGGTTTAGGTTTCAGCGTGTGAATTTGGAGTGCGCCCCACATTCAGCCTATAGTAATCTCCAACCTTGATGAGGTGTGAAATGTGCTGAGGAAGCCGGTGCCCTTCACCATGGGGATCACTTGTGTCTGATCCAGGACTGAGAAGCTGAAGGAGATCAGCAGCAGAAGCCGAAGTTGCAGGCTGGCTGCCAACGAGGTGAGCAGCAGACCAGTGACAATGTGTACGAGTGCGGCACACCTGGGGCCTCACACTAACTTTCAGAGCTGCTGCTTCCCTCTCCTTGCCCCTTCCACATATCACCATCTTCCTCATGGCCAACACGACACCACACCATACACAAAAGGGGATTCGAAGAGACCTGGCTTCTGCTTGGTTAAGCTGACATAGTACAAAACTACCCACTGTCTTACTAGTCTCCAAGTTCCATGATGGCAGAGAACATACTCGCTTTGTGTCTAGCACCGAGAATAGTTTCCAACACAGAATAAGTCCTGAATAAGTTGTGATTCAAAGGATGAATATTTTAATGGAAAAATTCTATTGTCTATGAGCAAAATGAATTTCATTGAAAACAATCATTCTTTGAGTTACAACTCATTCAGGATTTCATTGCAAACTGTAATTGTAAAATTGACAGACTTTGAATATGATGTGATTTAGCAGAGCATTTAATAAATTTAACCACTGTTGATAGCCTAATAACTGGTGCAAACAAATTTATAACTACCTGAAATTATTTTTGGATGTATAGTAAACAAAATTAATTAATTAAAAATGTCACTACAGGCAAAGGTACTATTCCTTTTCTTAATTATGATATGTATACTATTAAGAAATCAGAAAAAAATGCTTTGGCAATTCCCTAGAACCTTTTTAAGATATAATTGACAGCAAAGAACAAGATGATCTTCAGTCAACAAACACTGTTTGGAATTAGCCTAAACTTCAACAATTGTTTTGAAAATTAAGAACCTTTGGCGGGAAAGAGGATCAGAGAAACAGAAAGTGAATCTGTCTACTCCTGTTCACACAATTGCTGGGACCGTCCAAGGGTCTGGGATCTGGAGGTCCCCACGCAGAGCTGGCCTCCAGCACACCTTATTTTTGGTCTTGAAGAGTCAATATTTGACAACTCTTGGGTAACAATCTCCTGCTTCATTGTGCTTTGGCTGACAGGAGACATTAAAGCCTGTGAGTGTACAATTTCCCATGGATGAAAACTGAAGAAAATACCTACTAGATAGTATGTTTATTGGAGTAACATTTCGTGTCTAATTTTAGAAAACTCCTCTAAATTTTTACGATGTGCCAGTGCAGTGAATGAAGAGTAAGGGGAATCACATGAAATTCTGCAGTCTGAGGGACCTCAAAGAAATACTTTGGCATGTTAGTGCAAGCAGGTAAAGATATTTGGGGGAAAGAAGCCTGGTAACGAACAATGAGTTGTTATATCAGCATTTGGCAAGTTTTAAACAGAGACCCCGACACAAAATGAGCTTTGAAATTGCTATTCATGTACTAATTCATTCATTTCACAAATAATTTTTAAGTGTCTAATATATACTAAGAATGTATTATACCCATGCAATTCAATTTATAAATAACAATATAAATAGGTACCAAAAGTAATGCTGGAGCCGAAACCGGTTTGGCTCAGTGGATAGAGCGTCGGTCTGCGGACTGAGGGGTCCCAGGTTCGATTCCGGTCAAGGGCATGTACATTGGCTGCGGGCACATCCCTGGTAGAGGGTGTGCAGGAGGCAGGTGGTCGATGATTCTCTCTCATCGATGTTTCTAGCTCTCTATTCCTTTCCCTTCCTCTCTGTAAAAAAAATCAATAAAATATATTTAAAAAAACAAAAACAAAAGTAATGCTGGAAAAGAAGAGCAAAATGGAGATTAATCCATATAATATGATGCAATTTATGTGCATTCACCATGTAAAAAACCAATCCATACATGTATGTTTATGTTTATCTTCTTCACATGAATAGCATTTAAATGCTCAGGCATATTATATGTGTACACAAAAATATGTACACATATTTCTATATGTAGAGATATATAAAACTACATGTAAATCTATTTGAGAACAGACTGAAAGAAAACAGACAACACTTCAAACACACTGGAAGGGAGGAGTATGGGATGGGGAGGGAATAACCATGAAGATAGGGTTTAAGGAAAGCTGACCTATATCTGTAGTGTATTATTTCTTAAATCAAAAATAAAGGAAAGAATGAGAGTCCATGAGACAAAATATTAAAAATGCTTAATTCAGATGAACTGAATAAGATTTTTGCTATATTATTCTTTGTAATTTTTCTCCTTTGACTCTCAAAATTAAGCACAAATTGTTTTAATGTACTTATAAGTTCCTTCTCACACAATGTAAACACGCGGATTCAATACCCAGAGTATCTTTGGAATTTTCTTTTCTAAAGGTTAGACTAATCCTTTCATTTTTCTTGTTAGGTATGGAAAGAAAAATAGAAGAGAAATTCCAAAAGCCAAGTTCATTGTGGGACTTCCCTGAGTTCTTTTAGAAAGACCTAATTCCCATTGTGGGGAGTAGGGTAGGAGAGGGCGGGAGAAGAGTTACCTCCAGACTTCGCCCTACACACCCCTTCCCCACAGGCACCTCCATCTGGCAGCGCATAGACAGGATACTCTACAGAGAGAGTAAATGACAAGTGGAACAGAGGTGCCGCTCCCTGGAAGCTGAGGCAAGATGTCATTGGTAAAGAACATTGCACTCTTTCTGTGTAAGATGCCTAGAAGGTGAAAGGCTCTGGTAAGGCATGGTAGAAGAGGGGTAGACTGAATTCCACCCCTCCAGAAAGCCTTCTTGTGCTCTGTCAGTCATGCCAACTTCAAACGCTAAGCAGCAATAGTACACTACTCCACCTGGCATCCATCACATTTTATTATAGATTTATAAAGCCTCTCAGAGGCCAAGAGAAGTTTTGGCCACTTATTATTATTTTTTGAGTCTCCAGCATATTAAAAAATGATGAAACAACAAAATAAACTAAAATAATTACATTACATATTAAGTGTTTACAGTGAACAATAATGCTTTTAATACAGATTATAATAAAATGTAAGTACGCGAGTGGCACAACTACAAATTGTGGGGAAGCATAGGACTTGGTTGGAAGGTCTGTAAGGAGGAATCTCTGAAAGGTCGGAGGCCTCTGGGGGACCTTGACTTTTCCAACCAAGTCCGACCCCCTGGGTGGTTTACTAGAATCTTTATGTTTAGACTTCAAAACATCCTTGCTTAAAGGACGCAGGTGCTTTCTCAAGGATGCTTACCCTACTGATTGTATCTAGAGGTTAATTTTAGTTCAAGCTGTTGTAACAATGAAAGGCTAACGAGGCAGGCAATTGGGGCTTTTTTGGCTTCTTACGCCAACTAGCCCCTTAGCTTCTCTTTCACGGAAACGTGTGTCAGAGTAATCGTTCACCCATCATTCAGAGTCTGCCTGTCAGCCCCGGCAACAAATCATTAAAAAAAAAAATCAATTCATAGTGCATTATGAAAGTCTGTCCCAATAATGGGACAAAAAAGTAGTTCTATAATGTATGTCTTTGTCTTTTAATCCTGTTAGTTTCTCTGTGGCTGTATGTAATATCACAATAGAAAAGAAGGCAAACTATCGACAGTTGGTTTTTTGTGTGAGAAGCGGATCAGGTTCAAGGGGCCTTCTTTTGCCATCCTTTCCCTCTTCTCTTGTCTTAAGTTCTGCTCATGAGGATCCCCGACCAAGCTGTAGATGACTTGAGAGGAATGACTGTTTTACAAATTAAGAGGATGAGGGGAACAGAGTAGGGCCTTGGCTCGTCCAGTGGAGGAATGACATACACTGCAATCCACTGGAGGGAAAGGTCAAGTTCAGAAAGGATGACAAAGCAGAGAGGGGCCGGAAGATGCTTTAAGCCCAGACAGGTGTGATGCTCAGAGCAGAGACTTGTGCCTGGTCTAACCACCTCTGCACAGAGCTTTGCGCAAGAATGGCGGCATAAACTATGGACGGCTGGGCTGAACTTTAAACCAGCTTCTCTGTGCAACCATGATGACCATGTTTTATTCTCACACTTCACTTCTCCAGAGGCTTTCCTTCTAAGTCTTAACGACAGTCACGTTCACATTACTTTGAGGAATCGTTGAAAATGGGCCACTTTTGGGGGGATGTGCTCAAAGACAGCGGTGGTTCCTCCTGTGACTCTTTCACCCCTGAAAATACATACCCTGCCATCAAACTAAGCTTCTGTCTTAAAGTGTGGGGACGGCAGCCACAGGAATCAGGTACTCAGATTCATACAAGAGGGCCCAGAAGAGGAAGAGGGAAGGAATTGGGAGTTTTGAGGCAAGATGCCAGACCAATGGTTCTGTGAATTATGGAATGAGGATCTAGGCCTAGGGTACTAGTAGGTGAGGCTTCCCAATCCCTATAGCTCAAGTCCAACGGTGGTCTGAGTGTGAGGCCTCACAAGCAGGTAAAGGATTTCCATAAGGTACACATCTCTATGAAGTCATTCAAACCAGAAAATATATCACCGGGCCTCTTAGAGGTGTCCCATTGAAAAATAAAGTGTTACTAAACATTTAATAAAACTGTAACATGTCAGAAGGTATAGAGACTGTGTAGGAGTAGACTGTTAGAAAATCTGGTCAAAACATATTCATGGCCATTTGTCATTGACAGTATTTTCTTCATCTGGAAACCCAGAGTGCTATTCTGTTCTCAAGAGAGCATAGAAGAGGAAGACCTCGGGCATTCCATTCCCAAGAGACAATTCATACAATTCATAACGAAGAGAAGGGAAATGGGAGCATAAAATGTTCTCCAGTCTTGGTCTTTTGCAAGGTCAAGAGAATTGCTGCATGCCTGCTACTTCGTTATTAGAAAGTAGAGAACAGCCTCCTCCCAGGGCCCCCAAATGAGAAAGGAAAATTTGCAACTGGATGCCACGGCTGTGGTGGGAGGTCCCAACCATCAAGGAAGAGAAGACAGACCAAGTTATGTTGCCAACATTTGAACGTAATGAATCTCTTTTTGTCAGCCCCCTCGAACTTGACGAGGTGGGCTGTAGGAGGAAAGTAGGAGAAAAAGAATAAGGGGAAGCCCATCTGGGGATCTAGAAGGAAGTTCCCCTGCAAAGGGGAAGCCAATGTGGGTTAGACCTGATTATGATTTAATATCAATTTAACAAAAGAATAGAGCAACTTTGATAACATAAAACAAATTATAAAAGCAAACTATATAATTTAGACCTTGGTAAGAAGTTGGTCTCCCTGGACCTTTGACTAAAAAGTCCTCAAAAACATGGGCAGCCCAAACATGTGCAGGGAAAGTTGCTCTATAGTCAACTGTCAGTTGCTAGTTGAAAGTTTAACAGAAAATCCCCTGGAAGTCTGAAGTTTCTCCCTGGTGTCATAATTTGGGTTGTTATTGTCTGTCCCTAATTCCATTCCAATTAATCAGTGTAAGAGGATTTGGGGCTATTTCTGTTCATTAGGGATTCATTACTAATTTAAAAAAACAAACACAATCTCATAAACAAAAAACTAAAGCCAGTAAAGTCCAATGATTCTAAAAGGTTTAGCCCTTTTTTTCTAAGACAATTGTTTCTTTTAATAGAAAAACTACCTCAAAGAACTTTGTTTAAAAAAATTTGTAAGATCACCCAAGCTTTTATCAACTCACACATTTGTTTCTATGAAGCCATTGAGAACTCATGTTATTTTGAAAGCACTAAGTTCCAAAAATTCTTGTGGGAATTCTTCCGTTCCACTCTCCCTCCAAAGTGACCACGGACAGAAAGGAAGTGGGTGTGATAAAATATAAATGCATTGCTGGAATTTAAGTTCAAGGAGGATGCCAGAGGAAAGAGACTGAAGAAATCGATTAGATCAGTGCTCTCAAATCTGGTTGCACAATGGAATCACTTATTAAATGTTATTCCAGCCTTTATTCAACTAAGCTTTCTCAAAATACATCCTTGATTATTTCTTCTATTTCAAATCATCTCATTTGCCCCTCCCATCCTACCACCACTGCCTAATTCAGCCTTGGGAATACCTATAATACCTAAAATTTTCATTTTCTACCCTGTTGGGGTCTCGCTTATCTTTTTATCTTTTTATATCATCTCCTACAGGGTTAGCAAGACTCTTCCCCACTTCATGTATTCGAATGCTATAGTATTTATTGCTTCTAATGCAGAATGTCAATAATAAAATTTGCATTTGTTTTATTATATTTGTTTTATGTTTAAAGGTTAATATACTTATAAAATAATTTAAAATATTCAATTTTAATACATAGAAGAGGAAATATACTTAGCACATATGTAAGAAAATAGTCAAAGAAATGCAAAATCACTTAAATATTATTTTCTTGTGTATCAAAGTAGCAAAGACTCTAAAATGTGTCAGGCCTTATGAAATAAGTATTTTCAGGACTCTTGTGTAGAACTGTAGATTATAACCATGCTTTGAAACACAATTTAACAAAATATTTCAAATCCTTAAATACAGTCATTTCCAAAACCTAGCGTTCATTACAAAGAAAAAAAAAAGTCAATCACCTCAATTTGCATCTCTGTCTTTCCTTTATGAATTTCTGTTCCTTTGTCAAAATAGCCATGACTTTGGGTATCCTATTAGAATTCCAATAAATGTTTCATGATTTTTTTTTCCTAGTTCAGTATCACATCACTTTGGAAGGTATGCATTATCTTCAAAGACTTCTGAGTCTTTATGAAGGAAAAATCTTTATTGTCAGAGGGTGCAAAGTGAGGATCACAATAGTACCCACTTCACAGTATTATGTAAATTAAATGAATTTGTATGTGAAAGGCTGGGGTTGACTAGCTGGTAGGAGGATTTCTATCACTTTGCTCTGTATTTGAAGCCCAAGTTCTTGATTGTCTGAGAGGCTGGTATAATGTAGCTGAAAATCTGTTCCCCACGTTTCCTTGCTGTAGAAAATAATCACGGGCAAGTCACGTTCTGAGCATGTGCTGCTGCTGGGAGCCTGGAGGAGACCTTCTGGAGAAGAAGAGAGGGAGAAGGCCATAAAAGCTATGGCTTTAAGAGGAGACATTTCCTTGTTTTTGCTGGGAGATGCTAGCATCAAAGGCAGGGAGCAACTAACTGATGCTGGAGCAGTTACCCTAGACTTGGGCGGGCGGGGGAGGGGAGCGCGGGCAACTGATGTGAAAATCATCCAGGCAGGAAGGAATCGATGAATTGTGCATTTTGCTGTCTTCCATAGACGGTCCCAGTTTTTCAGCCCTATTTGCCCTACTTCCTAGGTTCTTTCCAGCACTCTGGTTAGGGCAGGTTTGTCTCATCACAGAGGGCCTGGAAAGTTGTATTGCTCCTTTCATTCCTCCCAAGTCAGCCCCTTTTAGCTTAATTCACTTAGCATGGGGTTGGAATTCCTCAAAAAGAAACTTGAATTGGCAACTAGAAGAAAAAAAAACACTAACAAAAGCACTCAGAATGAACTAGTTTATAGAGTTTAAGATTTTCCCTTCCTTCTTACTTTCTTTCCTTCCCTTACTTTTTTTCCTTTTTTAAATTTAATTAACGTGTTGAGTACTACTGTGCTAGTCAGTGGGAAGTCAAGGATGAGTAAGAAAGAGGCTTGACTTCCCCTATATAGCTCCTGCTGAGCCGAGCAGTGGCTTGATGCTATAGCTCATAGTACAGCAAACCCACGAGCCACTTTCTAGCTTTAATCCTAAGTATGCCAAGTTTCTTTCCAGCTCATTTAAATCTAAACCTTTCTTTGGGGTTCTCAGGTCCATTTCACCTCACTTATTTTTCTGACAGAGGAGCCGCTCAGCAATGTATTTGCATTACTCTGAATTGCCACCAGGTGGTGCCTAATGCTGGATCCCACAGTTTATATATACTATTTTAAATACATTTATGGTCAAGTCAATTCTGCTTACACTATATAACATGTACCCTTAAAATAGAATGTAAAGTGTTCAGCCATTCATTAGCCACTAGATTTTACATAATCACAAAAACATTTGTATCCTGCTTTATCATTTACAAGGTTGCTCACATTAATTACTTTTTTCCCCACATTAATTACTTTTTAAAAAATGTTTTCAATAGCTCCTTGAAGTCAGTATGGTAGGTGTTTTATTTGCCACACTTTACAGATGACATAGAGAATAAGGGGAAGAAGGTCAAGCCTCCAACTTATCCTAAACAGTAGGATAGGGATGTAAAGGTCTAGTCCTCTGATATTATATCCAAGAAACTTGTTTTAACCTGTGCTATGATGACCCGGATAGAGAAAAACACCAGGTTCAGGTCTTGTAGACATTGAATTAAAGCCCCAGCATTATACTTCTCTACTCAATTATCATCCTCCTTATTGCTTTTATCATCATCCTGCTGAAGTTATGGTCTAGGTACAACATTCACATTTCCATGTATTATATGGCTGAGACCCACATAGCATTTACCTATCTACTTTGCAGTTTTCTATAAAGTGTTAATTGCCACTGTAACCTCCAGTTTCTCGCTGAGAGAGGTTCAATGCTCTTTCTTTTTTGTCTTATTTTGTATGAGGGTCTGCTCCCCCTTGTTTTATTTCCTTGAACAATAGGATCCTGAAACGTGTACACATATAAAATATGTTAACACATAATTGTTTTTTCCTCAATAAAAAATATTTCCCTAGTAACCAAGTTGCTACGTTCTCTTAGCTATTTCACTGAATGCTCAAATCTACACTGAGTGGGCAGATTATTATGACCACCTGACATTTGTAGGCAAATTAGCTATAATTTCGTGCTGAAGTTGCTAGAGGGCCAGACCATTATAAATAGGGAAGCAGGTCGTTTACCACGACAGTAGAAGTGATTTTTTTCTGAAGATATGGGTAAACAACGCTATTTAACAGCCTTTGAACGTGGGATGATTGTTGGCGCTCAGAGCCATGGAGTGGTTTCAAGAACATGAGGGAGACTTTACCTTGCTTAGGTGGCCCCCCCACAATCACCAGATCTCAATCCAATCGAGCATTTGTGGGACGAAGTTAAAAGAGCCATCAAGCAGCTGGTTCCACAACCATCAAATCTCACAGAACTGGACAGTGCTATTCATCAGGCATGGTGTCAGATTCCTCGCATCACCTTTCAACATCTCATGGAGTCGATGCCGAGAAGAATCGCTGCAGTACTGAAGGCAAAAGGTGGCCCAACGAAGTACTGATGGGGTGGTCATAATAATCTGGCCACTTTTCTTAAAAAAAAAAAAAAAAAAAAAAAAAAGGAATACATTTTCCCCCCTTATGGGCAATTTTAGAGTGATTTTTAAATGATTTAAAAAAATATTTCACATGTGATTTCCTTATGATCATCTATTCATGGACTAACTCATGGCAAGCCAGTGAGGTTATAAGTGTGTTTAGAAAAAAAACAGTAGGCATAGCAATTTATGCTTATTGAGCACTCACTGGTAACCGACCTTCTCTTAAACGTTTTAAATTTCTTACAGCTCATTTCATTTTTACAAGAGCTTTCTACAGTAGATGCTTTTAATATCTGCATTTTCTAGGTAAAGAAACAAAGCTTAGGTAATTTAAGGAGCCTAAGACCAGTGTAAAGTAATGCAGCTGGGATTTAAACTGGATCTGCCGGAACTCAGGTCTAGGCTCACCTGACTTTATGTGCTCATCTTCAGGCTTCTTAGGCTTGAGGATAAGCCAACCCTATTCCTTTTCTTCTAGCTAATTAATAAGCATCTCTAGCACACTCCTTCCTCCCCCCGCCCTCCCCAATCATCACCATTTCACCTCTGAATGCTACTGTAGTGCATGGAAATGTGTGTAAGACAATTCAGGGGAAGTGGGATCTAATGGATTCATGCTGATGACTTGCTCTGTAACCCTGGGATTTCAGGAGGGCTTTAGGATAAGGTTCTTTGATATCAAGAATTATCCTTCATATTCCCACTAGAGGCCCAATGCATGAAATTCGTGCAAGGGGCTCGGCCCTCACAGCTTCATCTGGAAGGTCATCTGGAAGGACATCTGGAAGGTCGTTCGGCTGTCTGGTCTAATTAGCATATTATGCTTTTATTATTATAATTTTAGGATGTGGGTGAGAAAGACATCTCATGAAAGAAGCCCTAGGCCCATTCGCTGTTACTTCCCATTCCCCCTGATTAGCCTAAAATAGAAAAGAGGATCTATCAGGGTACAGTGCATCTCCGGGCCTCAGGAAGGGCAGGAGACACAGGGCCCTGGGAGTCTGAGCATAAGAAACACATAGATTGTCTTTATGGTGATGCCAACTGATGCTTAGCACTCACATCTTCTTCCCTGTGTGTCTCTGTTCAGGTATCAAATTCCAGAGCAGGAAACTCAAATAGGTCTCGATTGGCCTCTGTGTATGTCCCCTCTAATGGTGACCACATGGAGACCTCTGGTCAGGGATGCCAGACCAAAAAAAAAAAAAACAAAAAACAAAACAAAAAACCCTGAACAACCCACTTGTTCAGATGGCTATTAGGCTTATTGTGGTGGTCCCATAATAAGGTATGTAAGGGTTGAATCACTATGTTGTACACCTGAAACTAATACAATGGTGTATGTTAACTATATGTTAATAACAGACAACAACAAAAATCCAGATGTCCAACACATTGCTTGTCTGGGGGAGGCAGTTTCATCAGATACCACACTGGTCAAGGAGTGAGTGGGAGGTGAGAGAGTACAGACAATAGAAGTCTTACCCTTTCAACAAGTCTGTGCAAAGGGAACAAGAAGTAAACTGACAGTGTGTGGGATGTGGGAGAAAAGACCTTTTGTGTGTTTGTTTGTCTTTAAGATATGGTGCCCTTGAATATGTTTGCGGGCTGAGAGACTTAAGAAATGAAAGTAAAGGTCACTAGTTGAGCAAGTCACAGAAGAATGTAGGTGGGACTGGGGTTAGGAGTATAGGAGGAAAGTTAGCTTTGAAAGTAGGAGGCACACTTTTCTAAATAGAGGAAGGTTTGCAGGGTAAGGGGAAAGGAAGGACTTTCAGACCGATGTCTATTTCTTTCTCAAATACGAGACAAAGTGAGCTGCAGATTGAGGGAGTCTAGGGAGTGAGGCTGTGAGGTGGGTGGTGAATATGACACCTACTGCACTGCCCAGTTTACTAAGAACAGCAGAGAGTCAAGCTTGAAACCACACATCGCTTATTTTTCCATTTTCCTCCCATTGCCTGATTTTTTTAGGGGGTGGGGATTTTAATGCTTGTTGGTCTTTCAAATGTCATAGATCACACCTTAAAATTTCTGCTCAAGCTTTGTTGGGGGTGGAGGATGGGTGGGGACAAGAATAGGCTGTTAGCTGAAAGGCAAATGAATCAGTCTGTAGTGAGTTTCTTTCTGGGCCAACAGTTCTTTTGAGTCCCAATTTCAGTGTCAAACAGTAACCATTATTCTTGTCTCATTTTCGGTTCTTATAAGTGTATTTCTAGTAGCACATGATCTCACTCATGTAGGGGAAATAATGAACAACATAGACTGATGAACAAGAACAGACCCAGAAACAAGGAGGCATGGATCAGACTGTCGGACCTCAGAGGGAGGGTAGGGGAGGGAGGGATAAAGGGGAGAGATCAACCAAAGGACTTGTGTGCATCCATGTGAGCCTAACCAGTGGTCAAGGACAACAGGGGGTGGGGGCATGCGTGGGGAGGGGTTTGAGATGGGAATGGGGGGATGAGGACAAATATGTGACACCTTAATCAATAAAGAAATTTAAACAAACAAACAAACAAAAAGAATAGGCTGTTAGATTATCATTGGACTTCCGTCATCCATGCTTCTCCATCATAATCCCTAATGCATGGATTTGGGTTTTTTTCTTCCACTCTCTAGGACTTGAAGCCCTGTGTTCAGGAGATCAAACAAGACTGGTTCATGATGCTCTCAGGTATAACTTTATCTATCACACAAGGTGCACCAGGTTGGCTATTGGGCAAACTAGTTACTCTCTCAGATGCTATTTCTTCATAAATAAAAGAGAACTTTGAAGATTAAACTAAATATGTGGATGAAAGCATTAAATAGTAAGCTTGGTACATGTTAGGTGTGCAACAAGTGTTGGAAAAATGGATTATGATACCTAGTTTGTTTAAAAGCTAAAGATGGGGTCACTCTTAGGATCATCTAAAAGATACTTGTGACGTTCTTCTGTGGTTATCATGTAATACAAATTCAAAGTAGAAAGGAGTTAGCCTCTTTATCAGAAAAACAAACAAACAAACAAACAAACAGAAGCAACAACAAAAATCACAAATAACAAATAAACTGAGGAATAGAGTGAAGAAATAAAATGGAGTCACTACAGTCAATTACTAAATTACTAAAATCAAGTAGGTTGAGGCATGAAGAAATGATTCTATTCTTGTTTTAACCAGCCTTAAAACAAGAGTAGAGAGAACATAAACTTTTAAACTTTCCATTCCTGTGTCAATGCCTGGATATACATCTATTAGTTTTGATTCAATACCTGGACATACACCAGACTTCCAGCTAATCCTCTGATTATCCACAAAAGGATTCACATATCCAGATCACCTGACATCCACCTGTCAATTATCCACATGAATGTGATAGTATAAAACATAGTATAAAACAGGAAGTCATTCAGATCTTTTGGTACCCACCATCCAGACCTCCTGGCATCTGACTGATAACCATCCTGAACCAATCCCAGGGCTAAGACGGCAGACTGATTATTCTCAAGGATGTACCTTTTACTATAAGAACTCTTAACCTTTCTTTCTTCTTTGTATCATTTCTAGATTTTTATTTGGCTGTGTTTCCACTTTGAAAACTCTAAGACCCTTGAACAAATCTTTGAAATTTATTTCTAGCAAAACCTCCAGACTCTGAGTTTGTTCAACAAAACAAAAAACCTACAGGTTCCTGACAATTCATAAAAATGGGTCTGTTCTCCTAAAGATGAAGAATGGGATTCAAATTGACAAAGCAATGAAAATAAATATCAAAAAAATGCAAAAACCCCCGTCGAACACCACTTTGATTACATAAAACAACTGTCAACAAATCCTCATGTCTCTTCAATGCCATTCCTGTCCTTTCTGCTAATGATTCCCACGAAACTCAGCTCCAGTGAACTTGGCTTCCTCACCCTGCATTTGTTTTCCCAGTTCTATATTCTCACTCATTCCATCTCTCTAAATGTCCTTCTTCCATCCCTATGCACAACCCTACCAATGTTTTCATCCTCCAAGAATTGATCGGCTCTCTCCTCCTGTGTAAAGCCTTCCATGACCACACCTCCTCACTCTCTGCTCCCAATCTCCATGGTACTTGTCTCCTATAGGACTAATTTGGCAGCTAGAGTAGGCATTTGTCATTCTTGCAGGCAGCTCAGCCTCTGAACCCTTTTCCTATGTTTGGAGAAAATAGGGCCTGCCTCCCACTATAAGAACTAAAGATGCCTGTAGTCTCCCCAAGCCTCTCTTTCAGCTAAGACAAGGACACGTGACTCAGGCTGAGCCAATCAGATGCACTCACTGCACTGTGAAGTAGCAGCCAGTGGAGTGCAGAAGCACTTCCCATGCAGTTCTCAAGTAGGAGAGGGTGATGCCTGTGAAGCCAAATGGGATCCGTTTCCCAGGTCAGTGGTGGCAGCGATCCTAGCAGTGGTGACAGTTGCACCCACCCTTGTGTCTGTGCCCTGCAGTAGCAGTGGTGGGGTCTTCACCAAACCAGCACTGTGCCGCGTCCAGCACTGGCAGGTTCGGTGAGCCTGAGGAGGGGCATGAAGGATTAAGGAAGACAGACAAAAGAATACAGCTAGGGCTTGGTGGGACACTGCTTCTCTGATGGAGAGACAGTGCCACAGCCTGCAAGCTGAGTCTTTATTTTATAGTCAGAGCACACAAAGCAAAACAAGGGTAGTGGTCAACATGTTTACAATGTTCTTATGAGTTTCACCTTGTTTTGGCAGCACTTGCTGCACCTCCCACAGCCCATTAGCTACCTAGGAAGGAGCAAGGGAGGACTATAAGGTCAAGTTTAATTATGCTAAGAGGGCTCTGCCCTCCAAGCTGGAACTTGTTTGTGGCCCTGCCACAGGTCAGTCCAAGGCTTGACCCTAGAGCCACTCCCTACACAGCACCATGGCATGACTGAGGGCATTATTCATGGCTAACCATCTCCAAGCCTGACTTTCCAGCTTTCTTGGGATTTAGGCCTAAGATAGGAGATTTCAGCATAGTATAAAACAGTAAATAGCTTAAAATGGAATGAAAGGCTTCTCTGAGAATTGTTCACTGCTTGTCATTCTTAGAAATCTTGCCACGAGCCATGTTCATAGGCCTTCTTTCTCCTTAGTTCTCTGTCCACAGAGGGATTTGATATTACATTTTTGGATACTGCAATGTTTAGGGTGGAATGCTGAAATTTGGGAGGGGGGCAGAGATGTTAAAATAGTCCCATCCAATGAAGAATTGTCTGGCATCTCATGCCACTTTCAAGTGACCCCTGGCATTTATGTAGGTAAAAATAATCCCTGTTTATACTTATCTGCACCTAAAATCTGACTCTGTTTCATATATAAAAACAAAACATTTGGGACTCTTTGAGGAAAGATTGCATTCAGTTTGGAACTTCCCCAAGAATAGGTCACTATGTAGGGACTTCCCATCAGGGATGACAACGGTGCTCAATGACACAGACAAAGGTCCAGAGTGTAGCTATTGCTGCTGCATTTGCCAGATCCTATGATTGGTACAGCATCTGACTCCTTCTTTATGCATTCTAGTGTCCTCATGCCAAGCATTTGCATATGGAATACATGTTTTTGTGTACTTCATAAATTACTTCCTTTTTATTTCTCCTTTATCCCACAGTAAGGGAAGTATATTAAATTTTTAGAAAAGATTAATTGAATTTCATTTCAGGATAGTCAAGTTGGCTGTCTAAATTACTTATCATTATAATGGGGTGTTTGATGTAATAGGGTTGTAAGACATGACTTTAAAGTCCTCTTTTACTTTTCCCACAATCTCTGGCCTATCCCCTCCCACCTGTTTGGTAGAGAATTTAGAATGCTTTTCAGTTTTTTAAAAAACATTGTTTTTCCCATTATAAACATAAACACCTTTTAAAAATGGCTCTATTCTTGCTAAGCTACACCCATACAGCTTGGGCTGGTACTGACTGAAGATCTCCTGGTCCATTTCAAATGCTGATAAAAGGGGGTGGGATGGGCTGTAAAATGAGCAGGCTCCTAGGAACTCAGCTCTGTGGAAACTGCACTGGGTGTAAAGGACATATAGAGACCCAACCCACGCTCTACTCTTAATGTCCTCATGAGAGAACAAACCTTCGCTTCAACCCTGGATGCTTAAAAGAATTTGAATATAAATTAGCATGGGACTTAAAAAGAAAAAATAAATTACATTATGTCTTATTTTTGTGTTACCAACCATCAAATTCCGCTGGTGAATTTCTGAGCAGAATGGGCTACTTGGCAGTCACCTCACGGCAAGGCCACAGAGAGACTCTTCAGGACAAGATGCCTCAGCCGGATTTCAAAGGAAGCCCTGCTCCAGCCGGCAGTGCCCAGAGGCCTCTCACCTGGTTCAGGCCTCCTCTTGAATGACAATATCTCGGGATGATATTCCAGAGAAACTGTTTCTTGACATTAAAACAACAACAACAACAACAAAACCCCAAACATCTGGGTCTCACCCTGTTTTACTAGGGGCCTCTCCACTGGTGATGATCTTAGTCCTCGTTTTGGCTGGAAACCACAAGGCATCAGTAAGATGCCTTTTCAAAGCCTGATCATCGCAGCACGCAGAGGCAGCACTGAGAATTCCCTGCCTTTAATCAGCCTGTAGGTACTGCAGACCTGTGTGTGCATAAGAGGGGGGCTATGGTTTTAAAGAAGACTGAGGTTTGATCACAAGGGAACTGTAGAATTAACATGATGTCCAAAACCAACAGTCTAGGACTTTGATTTTATTGCTCAGGAAGGTCCGTGGGAGTGACACAAAATGTCCTAGAGATTTTTAATCAAAAGGAGTCTTGTAGTCTTACATATGAAAGTGAACTATAAAGTCCTACAAAAATGAAAAGTGTTTTTAGGATATGCTACTAATTATCACAGCCACCTAGAAAATAAAGAATCATTTAATACAAATACATAAACAATATAATAAGTATACTGTGAAGCTATATTCTCATACTGTAACAGCTACTCATTGAAAAAAGGAAAAACTGAAAAAAAACTGGGAACTTTCTTAGGATAGTAATTAATAACTGATTTTTAAAATGGATTTCACTTGCTTAATTTTGAGTCAATCAGATATAACCTGAGTGGACACACACACACACACACACACACACACCAAAAAAAACCCCAAATATACCCAGGCTTATTTTTTTCAAATACGCCACCTTTAGATGCAGGAAATATTTGCTCAGGATGTGTCTCCAGTGTGCAAGCCACACTGCAGAACTTTAAAGAATCCTTCCACACTCAAGTGCCAATGATTGCTCTGTTATTTTCTGATGGTTGAGTCACTTGGCACTCTGTCATCATCACCTGTTCATCTCATTTTCCTTTTTCAAATGCTAACCAGAAAGTGCCCTGGTGCTCTGTCTGTCTTCCTGTTTCCATGGCCCCTGTAGTAATTCTCTTTCTTTTTCTTCCTTGTCAGTTTCATAACTTTGACCTCAAGGCTGTTTTCCAGCTCTCTGAGCACCCTGCAGTTCCTGAGACTCCGCTGTGCGAACATGACTGTTGCTTAATGAAAACTACGATGCCTGGATGTGGTGTCGATACTTCCCTTTTAGGAATTTAAAGGCATGATAACTTTTCTTGACTCACACATTGACTCAAACATTTCTTATGCATGATATTCTGGGGATGTTGGGAAATACAAAGATGAGTCTGCCTCATTTCCTGACCTCAAGAAACTTACATTCCACAAAATAAGATGGAAACAACATGTGCTAAATGCTACAGAACGGCCCAAACCAATAAAATAGTTACTGATTATTGAGCATCTGAAATGTGGCTGGTTCAAACTGAGATGTACTGGTGAGTATACATAGGAGTTTCAAGATTTAGTACAAAAAAAATGCAAAGCATCTCATTAATACTTTTGATATCAATTGCATGTTGATATGATAATATTTTAGATATATTAGGTCAAATAAAATCTATGGTTCATTTCACACCTGTTTCTCTGTACTTTTTTATGTGGCTACTACAAAATTTAAAATTACGTGTGGCTCACACTAATTCTATTGGACAGTATTGCTAAGGAAATTCAGAGAGGAGTGGGATAGTAGCATACAGAGGAGGAGATGCTGAGCAGAAAACTGCCTAAGAGGAGGTGACACTTGAGATGTGTCTTGAAGTAGCCTCTACACATGCAGAGTGGAGACAGGACCTCAGCCAACAAACAGGACAGACAATGCCTTGTGATGGGCAAGACATGGTCTCTGGCTCACATCTTCGTGCCCCTTCTTCGAAGCTGTTTGACCCAACTCTCCATTTCCATGAAAAAAATTGGGACTAGTGATGCCTGTCTAATAAGATTTGGTAGTGATGAGGCTGATAATGAAGTAATGCATACAAAGAGATTACTATAGTGCTTAAATCAAGAAAAGGCACTCAATAAATGGTGTCTTAATTTACTAGAATGTGGACAATCAGCTGGGTTGAAAGATGATTTAAAGGATGTTAAAATAACATTTAACCTAAAAGCCATTTTCTCAGCTACTATGCCAGAGATAGCACCATTAAAGTTTTGTCACTCTTCTTAAATCGTTGCTTATAAAATAACTAGAGGCTCGATGCATGAAATTCGTGCAAGGGGCTCGGCCCTCAAAGCTGTGGTGGCTTGCCTTGGCCCTTGCATCCCCGGCTTCATCCGGAAGGTCGTTCAGCTGACTGGTCTAATTAGCATATTATGCTTTTATTATTATAGACTGCTTATGATCTGAGTGAATCCCAAATTCTATACAACACATATTCAGAAACAGAGAAAAAAAATACATTTTCCTGTTGATTTTCACATTCATTATTCCACTATTGACTATATAATATTTTATGACCTTGGGAGGGGGGGTTAGGAGTTTAAATTGGCCATTGTCTTTTTATTCCTATTGATATCATTGGTCACTGGAAGCCCTAAGAAAATATTCAATGGCCCATATCTATCTTCATCAAAATTATGGATGGAAACTAGAGCAAATGCCGTTGCAATTACCTTAGCGATGCAGGAGAAACTTGGCATATCCCCAAGTTTCCATTAAAGCATCCTTAAGGGCCTTCTGACAGTTTGATACCTTACCAAAATATTCCGAGAAACTGATATTAGATCACCACGTGACAGGCTCCTCCGAGGGTGACTGACTGGAGAGGTCCTTGTAATTCCACACAGAAGCTGGCTTCTCCTATGGTGGGCCAACAACAGTGAGGGCCCCAGATACAACAGTGGCCCTGACAAATATATTCCCTCTCCCACCCTGAGGTTCCGGCTCCAGGAATTTTAAGAGGAGTAAAAACAAAGTTTACACATGATTTAATTCAAGTCAAATCTCACAGACCTCTTGCTTCTCAACTGGGCTCTTTATACATTTCAACTCCCCCCCCCCCCCCCCCCCGCCCCGCCAGGATATCTGTTAAGAGAGCCAGAAAAGGGTGTCATTCACCTCAAAGTTGTGTTCAGTAATTGCCGTTTTTGTTATAATAAAACTACCTGACATTGTTGAGCACTCACTGCTGTGTCAAGCATTGTACTTTTCCTTTAATTCTTGTACCACCACCATGGAATACCTACCATCACCCTTTATTTTAGTTATCTATTATATAACAAATTACCACAAAATTTAGGGGCTTAAAACAACAATAATCATTTATTAACTCTTATGATGTGTGTGTGTGTGTGTGTGTGTGTGTGTGTGTGTGTGTGTGAGAGAGAGAGAGAGAGAGAGAGAGAGAGAGAGAGAGAGAGAGAGAGAGAGAGAATGCATGTGCCAGTCAGAAGCCTGGAGCTATTGTGACTTAACCGGAAACCACATCGCTTCTGCCACAATTTTTTTGGTAGAGGCAGTTTCAAAGTTCAGCCCAGATTCAAGGGAAGGGAATACAGATCCCATCTTTCTCTCAGTTTTTCTTTAACTAGACAAGTAATCTCTATTTAGGCATCTGATAGTAATATTTATATTGTGTTCTGTAATATCAATAAAATCATCTAAGGGTTATCTAAACACTGATTATAAAAGTTGAAAGACCATAAACAGTATTTACATTATTTTATCTATGTGAATATTGTTTGTTGTGGAGCCAAGTAGAGATCTGTGATAACTGCTCTTTCTCTATGGGCTCAATGTTTTAACCTTATTGCTACTCAAACTAAATATTAAATCTCATTTATTATATTTCATCAATTGTTTAAAATAATATAATGCTTAAATTTGCCTTATATTGGGACAATTATTTTTCTTGTACATTTTGTTTGATAGTTCTTGAAATAACTCATGGTCTTTCTCTATTTCTTTGGGTGAGAAAAATATAACCCATCTATAATATCTTTCAGCTATTGTAAGATCTTCTTTTGAAGATATACTTATTAATAAGCACTGATTTCCTTTTCCATGTATATAATTGATATTTTCTGTTATTTGGGTCTTGGATTATTATTAGCATTTCTTATGTCCCATGCCTTCCTACTTTTTCATTTTCATCCTTATTTTGCTGGAATTTATCCTCAAGAAATGGTTCATTGGAAGTGAAAAAAAAAAAGTACTTACACCAGTAGAAATCATTGTTTTCTCCCCAAATCCCACTGATGACAAGACTGACTAAATAGAGAATTCTTGATCAAAATTGAATTTCCCTCAGAAATTATAAAGGACTTGCTTGATCTGCCTTCTAGCATTTATTTCAGTGTTTAAAAGTCTGATGCCAGTCTGATTTCCCCCCCTGTGGTTGGCAACCTTGTCTGTTTGTTTTTCTCTTTGGAAGCTTTTAGGGCCCTTTCCCCCCCCCCCCCCCAGGTATTAATAAAATGTCCTCATTATTTCTTAGATATTGGTCTTTCTTATTTCAACCTGCTTATTATTCAATGAGTCCTTTCACTTATGTACTTACATCTCTCTTTATTCCAGATGTTCTTGTTTTTATTTCTTTGTTAATTTCTTCGCAGTTTCTATGATTTCTCTTTATGGAACTCTGATTTGAAGATGTTTGATATCCTGAAATGATTTTCTTACCTTTATTCTATTTTTTTGTTTGTTACTTTTTAAAATGGAGATATACCTTTAATTTTATATTCCCATCTCTAGTCCCTTTGAAAGCATTTCTTTGATATAAGTATCCAAAATATAAATATTTGTGTCATTATATATTTTTTCTGAATTGAATGTCAACAATCATAATTTTGAGCTTTGTTATTTTTAGAATATAATTTTTTATACCAACCATTCTTTTCTTATACATGTCACATGCTCTCAAATATCTCCAATAATGGTAATTAAAGGGAATTTTGTTTTGGATTTGTTTTTTAAATTTCTTTTTGTTACTTGATATATTTGTTCCTGTTGAGTTTAGTTTTTCAGTTTGTTTAATCTTTCATTTGGCTGGCTGTCCTCAAACATTTTATGTTCTTTGGTAGGAGAGCTGACTTGGAGCTCAGTGTACTTCAGTATACGCAGACAGAGAGTCACCCTTTACAAGGTCCCTCTCCTGCTTCACTCGCAATGCTTAAACAGAAAGGCTTTTATTATTGAGCTCAGACATTGGACTAGAAGTCACCAGATATTTCCTTTATTTATTTTGAGAAGAATTGCCCATTTCCCCCCTTGGAGTATATACAGGGTGTCCCCCAAAAATGTATACACACTTTGAATAATTATAAAGGCAGTGTTTATTAAAATACATTTCATTTTCAAAATGTAATATAATCCACAGACATAGTGTGTATACCTTTTTTTGGGACACCTTGAATATCCGTAAATCCTTCCCTTACTGAATGGAAAGGAAGTTACAAAGTGTTAAGATTGGAGGGAGGAGCAGGGTAAGTCTTCTTTAAAATAATCTTCAATTGACGTCTCTCCTTTTGCTCCACTTTTCAAACTGGGTCTTTGTTAGACATGGTATCTCTGAGTCCAGGGCTCTCTGGGGTCTGAGACTGGAGGGGAGATTAGTTTTCTTATCTGCTCACCCCCTCCAAGCAAGGATCTCATCTCTTGATGAAGGGATGTGAACGTCACTTCATGAGAACAGTGTGTGGAATGGAATATAGATTAGTACAGCCATCTTTGGAGGGCTTTTGAAAAATACAATCTGCCACACAGCTGTATTTTATAGATGAAAAAGCAAAGGCTTAAAGAGGGTAAGCAAATTGCTTGTGATCACACAACTAGTAAAAAGAAATGCAATATAGAAATCTGAGATAGAAATCTGCTGGTTTCCAGTATCTAAAATCATTATGCTATTCTATCTCCCACTCTAAATTCTTTCCAGCTCTAAGTTAAAATTTTTAAAATATATATTTCAAATACATAAACATTTATTTAAAAAGTGTGCCACATAGTTAATAAATCTGGAGCAGGGGATGGTAATATGAGGTCACAATAAATTTAAAGTCCAAGTTATGAAAGTCCAAATTATCAAGCCTCTAATGAATTATTAATGAAGTCCTTGGCTTCATTCTTTTACCAGGAATGTCATCCTTTCTTTTCCACTATTTCTATGGCTCCTAGAGATGTCCACCAACCCATCTGCCTTCCAGGCCACTATGTAACAGTTACTGTGATTTTTTTGTTTCCTCTTGCCCACCAAGACATCTGGATGTGTCCTATGGACAAGAAGGGCCACGCAGAGCCTTTTGGAGGGAGGAGTGGCCGAATTGTGTGGGTGGTTCAGATACCAGGCGGCTCCCACAGGAGCTCATCCTCTCTGGATGAGTGAGTCTGCTGGGTCCACCTGGTGTACTGCCAAGCTGGTTGTAGCTGCCCAACAAGAAGGCCACGTGCATTGGGTGGAAAACCATAGAAACCTTGTCTCTCATCGCCAGGGTTCAATTTTATTTCCTTGAGTTGCATTTTTGCGGTTTTGTCTTACGAAGGGATCTCATGCTACTGATAGTTTCCCATGGTGCAAAAGAAAGGCCGAGTTTTATGCGTAAATTCTCAGCCACAGGCCAAATGTTGACCAGTGACAATCACTGCCGGAGGGGGCAAAGGTTTGCTGGGGGAAAGAAGGTGTGTGGGAGGAGAGCAAATTCACCCCTCCTGCAGGTGGCTTAGGGAAGTGGGGGGAAAGGGGGTGATGGGGCAAGTGTTGCTTCACCTTTCTCTGGACCTTTTCAATAGTATTTGTTCATCATTTTATTTTTAGCCTTAAAGAACTGAACCCAATTCCTATTATTTGAAGCCCAAGATATGAAGTTTTACTAAATGACTTGTTATTCATTTTTGATACTAAGGAGAAAAGGTCTCCTTCACTGAGACCTATGAAGAGTTGAGTCCTGATTAGTTAGCATTTCTGAGAAAGGTCTGGAGTCCAGAAAATCAATGCCTGCAATGACCACATTCTCTCTTTATCTTGGATAATCCTGGAAAGCCTCAGCAAAGCACTTTATCTGTGTTTGCTTCCAGGTTAGTACAGGTGAAATCTGACCTTGTGAGGAGATAAAGCAGGCTTTTTGCCTCAATGAAATTTCTTTTTTCAAACTCTCTATAATTTACAAATGGTCTAACTTCATGTGAGCTGCTCTGTTTCCCTTTGAGTCACCCTGGAGTGTAGCTTCCAAGTTAGACCACCGGCCTAAGGAGTTGTTTATTGGCTGGAAACCGAATGAGGGCGGCATAGAAGGCACAGAAAACCACATCCGTACGTTTGAGTAAGTTAAGATGAATGGAGACTAGAATACACACATACACTCCTATGCAAACTGCTCAACAAGTCAGCAGGATAAACTCCTTGGTTCTGTGGCCCAAGCAGGGTGAAAAGGAGAGGAGTAGCAGAAGGACAGATGTCCACCAGGAAATAGGTGGACACAGGGGCTAGGGGGTGGGAGCCTGCTCAGGGCATCAGGCCCAGACTTCCTAAGTCCACAACGTGCCTCAGATGGAGATCTCTGACCTTATCAAATGTATGCCTGGGGTCGGACCTAGCGTTCTAGATTTTCACAGACAGATCCAGAGGGTGGAGATATTCTGTGTCGGCCGTCAGTGTATTGCAGGACTGTACCACCCATTGTGCTCCATGAATTCGTGGTTTTTAAAAACAGATTTTATAATTATCTTATGATGGCACAATTATATTGCATTGAGTTTGTGTATGTTAATAATGTTAATATGAAAAGTGTCTAAGATGACAATTTTGAGATTATGTAGTCATTTTAGTATTGTTATTTATATTGAGAGTTTCAAAGAAAGTGAGCAGAGCCTCACTTGACCCCCCCGCCGCTGCACTCCCCCCCCCCCGCCCCCCCCCCCCCATGGAAAAGCTAAGGACTTTCCCTACCTGTTTCCTCATTCCCAGCCACAGAAGAAAACACCTGCAGGGCTTGGTACACACAAATGTGGGTGTGTGTCAGCGCTCGGCCTGCCTGTTTTGGGCGTCATTGTTAGCACCAAGCTGCCAGTTTCCCTGAAGCACTCAGCAGCCTTTTCTGGTTTCCACAGCGTTTAAGGGCTGACCTATGAGCACTTGTTAAATGTGCCAAAAATGAGAATCTATGTGGTGTAGAAAGCACAGGCGAGGACTGAACTGAGAACATCCCAGCCCAGGAGAGTAACACCACAGGTCGCCTAGTGCTCAACTTGGGCTCCGTTTTGTCGGATTCTCGTCACTCACCTGAGCAGACAGTGCAGTGTGCAGGTGCCTGTGGGTCCCCCACAATTACATGAACTCTGGGTGCTTACACAGACTACCCAGCTCCTTCCCTAGCACAGGCTCCAGAATAAACCTTTCTTTGATTGTTAGACAGAAGGAAGTCTGACATTTAAAAAGCAATCTGCACTTTACTCCTTCAACAATGATTTACTGAACAGCCACTATGTGCCAAGTGCCGCTCTCGGCAGGGAAGAGAGCAGCGGCTAGGATGGCCAGGGCCCTGCTCTCCCAGAGCCCACATGCTCCGATGGAAGACAGTAACAAAGTAGGAAATAAATAAACCCGCCAGAAGAATGCAGATGGCGCTGAGCGATGCGGTAGGGTTACAGCGGGCAGCAACTCAGAGTTGGCTGCCAGAGAAAGTGACATTTGAGTTCAAGACATGTACCTACATTTAGAGCTTTTTATTGTTTCATACTACACCGAGCTATTTGATTCAAGAAGAATTCCAAGATCCTGGATAGCACTCCAGTCTATTGCTTAAGATAAACAGTCTTGTATGGTTATTATCTCCTACTTTAGTCAATATCCCCTGAGGACATTTGATCATTACTTTTCTGGAAAGAGCAGGCTGCTGGTGGGGAAAGTGTCAGAGCTCGCTGCTCCTTGGAAGCCAGATTTTAGCTAGAATCGCCTGGTGTTTATTTCAACCCTTTCTCCCCCTTCTTTTTTTTTTCTTCTTTTTTTACTCTAATAACATTTTTCTGGAAGGTTCTTTTTATGTGAGGGATGATGACATCAATGACACTGATTTTGCAAACCACCAGTGGAAATTTGTCCTGGTATTTTATTGTGACATCTGAAGTCATCTCTCTTTGCCCACTGCGGTAGCTAATGAGTAGGAGAACTACTTTTAAAGTGAACGTTGACTCTATCAATGAGTGGCCCGCTGCTATTTAAAGATGCGAGGATTTTCTGAGCTTTCCATACGGGAGTAATTAAATCACTGCAGGTAACAAAGAATTAATTTTGAGGGATATTAAGCACCCTTAATTAGCACATTTGAGTTTCGTTTCTCCACAGGGAAAATATTCTCATGGCAACTTGCCATGTCAAAGCTTCTAAAACTTCTCCCTAAACTTAGCTGCATTTCGTTTTACAATGTAAATGAGGACTGCAAAAATCTTTTAAGTCAAATCATTTGTAAGCATTTAGGAAGCCCCAGGGCCCCTGGGTTTTGTTAATAATTCTGTGGCAACCACAGGGGAGACCTTCCAAAAAATATATAGCCAATAAACTCACAGTACCTACATCTTCTAATAACATACATCTGTGCAGATTCTTGAATGTTTGCTTTCTTCTGAATCCTGATTATGTTGTATTTTAATTGCATTTTAAAGTTAATTTGGAGATAATAAAAATGCGAGACAAATAGAAACATCTCAGCCTAGACACATCCATCACATGGAGTTGACTGTTTACAATATCACATGCAATTCAGCGGTAGAAGGTATTACTGTTTATTGGTCTCAAATTCAATTAAATGAGATCAATTAATTCCTTGGAATATTTACAATATGATTCTTCTATCTAGGCACCAATGCTGCATTGCATTTAATTTAACAATGAAACGTGGCTGATCAGTTTGGTTATTATGTCGATTGTTTAATTTTAGGGGAAAGACTTTTAAAATTATGTGTACTTTCCAACTATAAGCATGTAGAATTTAATTTATGTTAATGATGGCTAGGTAATGATTATTTTAGACTTGGACATGAACATTTGCCTTAGATGCACTTCTGAAGGCAAAACTAAATGATGAACGATTGCAAGGGAATGTTACCTTTGAAATTCTACCCTCCTTCTTGAATCCATAGCTATAATCATAAAAGGCCTGTGGTCATAACACTGTGAAGGCGTCACAACCAACTACCGGACTCACCAGGAGGTGCATTGATGGGTCCCGTGGCTGCCGCGGCGGGCAGGACTTCTGGAGCGTCAGCAGGGTGCCAGCAGCATCTGAGGAGCATCTAGAGCATGCGAGGCTTGGGGGGGCGGGGGTGTGTGGCAGACATGGCCCTGATGGCAGGTTAGGCCTAGGGGATCCTACATGCACACGATTTAATCGTGCACTGGGCCTCTAGTATGTTAATAAACATGAACTCTACCAATTAATCAGGGAAAGAAAAACACAATCATTTGAGGTAGTATTGGTTCTCAAATAGTATATAATAGAGTTATTTTTAATGTCTAATTTTCCACTATTAAAAACAGCACAGAAAATGTGTAAAGTGCCAGGGAGGAAGCTGGTAACTAACAGTCACTGCCAACATAACATGTGGCCTATGTCCTTTGATTCTGTTTTGTGATGGTACCCTGCAGGCAGCTAGCAATATGTTCCAATATGTCACTTTGATCATTTCACTATATGTTATAGAGTGAAGCAAGAAGTGATTTATTTCTTTGGATTTCAAACTTCTCTTTCTAACCGTTGAACATGCTTCTTTCTAACAATAATAACCTCCCGCTTTTCCTGCTTCATTTTTTCTCTTTCTTCCTTTTTCCCTCTACCCTTTAGGAGAGTAGAAATTTAGGAGTGAAGCTATCCCTGCCCTTCTGTCCATAGTGCATTGCATTAACTACGAAGTACTAAAGGGAACTTAGAGGACATCAACTTCCAAGTCAGTTGCAGACAGGAATACCTTTTCAACATTCTTACCAGGCAGGCCTCTGCCTGAATACTTCCCATGACAGGCAGTTCACTGAATTAATTGATCTGCTGATTCCTTTTTGTTCAGCTTTACACTTGACTCAAATTCCAGTTTCTTGACCACCTGAGATTTAAAGTCCATTTCCATATTTTCTCAAATCCACTTCAGCATCTGTATTCCAGCTTTCTTATTTGTATACTTGAGGCCTGGTGCACAAAATTTGTGCACTCAGGGGTGCGGGGCGGGGGGGGGGGGGGGGGGGGGAGTCCCTCAGCCTGGCCTATGCCCTCTCGTAGTCCCGGAGCCCTCGGGGGATGTCCGACTGACAGCTTAGGCCCACTCCCGAGCAGGCCTAAGTCGTCAGTCGGACATCCTTAACACTGCCATGGAGGTGGGGCTGCTCTCGCCAGCCGTGAGCCCAGCTTCTGGCTGAGTGGCACTCCCACTGTGGGAGTGCACTGACCACCAGGGGGCAGCTCCTGCATTGAGTATCTGCCCCCCTGGTGGTCAGTGCGTGTCATAGCGACCGATTGTTCTGCCATTCGGTTGATTTGCATATTAGCCTTTTTATTATATAGGAAGTTGTTTGTATCAAGACCTAGTCTCTTTATGAGTTTCCACAATATATCATTGGTTTTATTTAATTATTTAATCTTCATCCTAGGATATGCTTATTCATTTTAGAAAGAGGAAGGGAGGAAGGGAAGGAGTGAAGAGAGAGACAGATAGAGATAGAGATAGAGATAGAGATAGAGATAGAGATAGATAGAGAAAGGGAGAGAGAAACATTGACTTGTTGCCTCTTGTATGCTCCTTGACCAGGGAAGGAACCCACAAACTAGGTATATGCCCTGACTGTGAATCGAACCTGCAACCTTTGGTGCATGGGATGATGCTCCAACAAACTGAGATAGCTGGTCAGGGCTATCACTGGTTTTAAGCAGTTATGACTAATATGTTTATGGCAGCTTAGCAGCAAAATCATGAGAAATCACACAGTAGGGTGCATGAGCTTCTGACATCTTCATCCATTCCTTCCTCATATCATCCTCACTTTCTCTGCTGAGTGAAAGTTAATTCTACTAATCCCAGGAAAAAAGGCCTACTCATTATCAGCTGTGAAAGGCTCAACTTGCCTAAAAGGTAAATTATCTCAACAGTCAGGATCTTCCTTCCCTAAAACAGTGAAATTTTATATACCTTGTTATAACACATCACAATATTAACTGCCTCCATTTGAATGTTATTGGTCAAATATTTAAATGTGATTGGTCAAATCACATTTAAACATTTGATTGGTCAAAACACAGTGCTGTGTTTTGTTCAAGGTGATGTGACTGGGCATGAATATTGTCCTTGAGTTCTAAGTTCATCTGGTCAACATAAAAATATTATCCCTATTTTACAAATGTAAAACCTAAGGAGAATTTGCTAGGTCTGTCAAGATAATGTCATCATTAATAGTCACAGGTGTGCCAAAATGAAACAGGTCAATTTGTTAAGTAGTGACCTCCCTGTCATCAGAGATGTTTAATAATAGTTTCAGTGGGCCCAGAGAATGAATTGTCCTCATTGGTATATGAGGTCACTTCCAGCCCTGATATTGTTTCTATATAAAGTCAATGATTTCAAGAAATATTTTAGGTTCCTCACTCCTCCCACAAAATTAGCCAGAGGATTAGTTGAGTTCTCTGTTTCTTTTTGGTTATAAAAACCTTTAAATAGTGAAAAGTAGAAGTTAGGCTTTCTGACTAATAATTCTGATGCCCTGCCCCCTAATGCTATTCATCTATATGTATATGTTTAAAAGTCAATCATGGTTGACTATATCCATTGAACATATCTATGAATTTTTAGATGTGTAACTAAAGTGAATGTAATCCATAACTGGACAGCCCACAGTTAGATAACCTGATTGTTTCTCACTTTTCTTTGTTAGTTTTGCAACACATTTGGCATGCTGAAAATTTTAGTGGGATGCTGACATAACACTAGTATGTTAAAGGAAATTGCAAAGGGGGAAATTAACATTTAACTAGATATTGATTATTTGAGAGAAGACAGAAACTCCAGCCAGTGATTCGGTTCAGCTGGGAATACAAGAGTAATTGATGGTTATAAGTATTAGAAAAGATTTTCCAGAGAGAGGAACTGTCAAGGTAGAGGAGGGAGGAAAAAGATCTTTAGACTTCTAATACCTGGCATGGTTGCAAGAAAGACTGTGAGCATGAGAGCGAGCAGTCCTGATGGAGGACTTCCAGCAAATAATGTATATTCAATTCCTGTCCAGGTTACACACTTGACTTAGCGTAATTCCAATGCCATAAGTTAGACACTCATATCCTTTTCTTATGATGACAGGAGATGCTGAGTTTTCTGCATTGCTATGAGTGGTTTCCATACTGTGCTAATGAAACTTGCCTAATTCTTGCCCTACTCCCGCCCTACATCCTGTATCAATGAAAACCGGAGACCACCCGGACATCAAAAAACAAGAGAACATTTAAGGTAATTTTGCCAACCACAGTAAGAAGGTTCATAAGAAATGACTAGAGAACTAACGTTTGGCAATATTTCCATATTATTCCCAGTAAAAACCAGGTTCCTTTAAAATCAAGGAATTGAGTGTTTGAATTCAATGTTCACTTCAGCACTGTCCTATGTTTCAAACAATAACTAAATTTATTTGTATATTTTTAAAAACCTAGAATAATTGAGCATGTATTGTATACCAGACATTGTGCTATAGAATCACTTACATGCTATTATCATAGACTAGAGGCCCCTTGCACGAAGATTCGTGCAATAGGCCTTCCTTCCCCTGGCTGCTGGCACCGGTTTTCCTCCGGCACCCGGGACCCAGGCCTTTGCTCTGGCCGCAGTGGAGAAGCCAAGCCTCGAGGCTAGGCTTCTTTGTTCCAGCCGCAGCAGAGAAGCCAAGCCTCGAGGCTAGGCTTCTCCACTCCAGCCGCAGTGGAGAAGCCAAGCCTCTTCAGTCTTCAGTCGTCTTCAGTCTTCAGTCTTCAGTCTTCACTCAGGCCAGAGCCTTCAGTCTTTGCTCCGCACCTGCGTATGCAAATTAACCCACCAGCTTTGTTGGGTTAATTTGCATACTCATTCCTGATTGGCTGGTGGGCGCTGCGGGGGTACGGTCAATTTGCATAGTTCTCTTTTATTAGTGTAGATAAAATACTATTCTCACTAAGATAAGTAGGAGTATTCCTTTGCTTCATAGTAAAAGCCTTTTGTAATCTGGCTTCTCAATTACCATTTGTTTATTGCCCCTAAATTTTTCCATTGTGCATTCCTTTTCAAAATCTACTCAATCTTCAAGGTCTGGTTTCATTTCTGCCTATTCCTCTTCATCACAGAATGTCTCCTCCTCCTTTGAGCAGGAAATCCTTATTATCTGTAATACTCGGGCACTCATCATATATTTCCACTGCCATCTTGGCTGGTGCTGGTGTATTGATATCTGGCTTTTCCCATGAGCACATCCTACTCCCCAAATAGACTTTGTGTTCTTTCTATAAACAAGCACAATATGTTTGAACTAAGAACTGGGTGTGCACCTTAAGGATGAGAAGTGCCCTAGCTGGTTTGGCTCAGTGGATAGAGCGTCGGCCTGTGGACTGAAGGGTCCCAGGTTCGATACCGGTTAAGGGCACATGCCTGGGTTGTGGGCTCGATCCCCGGTGGGGGGCGTGCAGGAGGCAGCCAATCAATGATTCTCATCATTGATGTTTCTGTCTCTCCTTCTCCCTTCCTCTCTGAAATCAATAAAAATATATTAAAAAAAGAAAAAAAAAGAATGAGAAGCAATGCTCAGCTTTGTTGCCGGGGGAAAAAGAGGAGGTGTTCCTGTATAATGTTTTATATGCAGGACCCAAAATGTCCTTTCTTCTTATGCAGTGTAGGCAGTATCACCCCGCACCCCCAACAAAACCTTTTTTTTCACCTTTTTACTCTCCTTATATCTTCTATTTATAGGCCAGCTATTGGCTCCTTACGGAGCTACAAACACGTCTGATGAATAAGTTGTATTTTGGTTTCCCGGTTCAACAACTAGAAGTCTTTTCTGTGCAGGTATAAAGTGGTCTCCTAGGGAAGTGTGCTGTGCTGTCTTTCTTGTGAGTAATCCTCCCTGGGTCCTGAATTGAGGTTTTAAATATGTGGACTCTAAGAGTAATGTCTTGTTTATAGTGGGACTCCTTTAGGTTGAAATAACAGAAACCCAATTTAGAAAGGGGAATTTTTGTGTGAAGATACAAGACTGTTTCATGGATGAGAAAGCAGTTGGCCCCCAGGTACCATGTGGAAATGTATCTCTTACCTTTACTTGATTCTACAGGTCTGCTTTATTCTTCTTCCTTGTTGCACATTAGCTTCTGCCTTTCCTACCCATATGATAAAATTTGGGGCTAACAGTTTCTGAGTTTGAAATCCTAGAGTCCAAGTGTACAGAGAAAGATTGCCTTGACCCATGCCCCAATCAATACCTAAAGACAAACTTTAATTGCTCTCTTGGGCCAAGGGTCCACTCTGGAACCAATAAAATGTGGTCAGACCTGGAATATTTTATTCTATTGTACTTATGGGGTAGTCAGTTGGATGGAGGGTGGTAGGAAAGGGCTGTTGCCTGAAGATATGCTGGACAGATCAAAGAGTAGAAGTTTGCTACAATATACATGTGTATGGAGGTGAAGAGTTTACAACCCCTTCCCATATCTGCTATCTCAGTGAGAGCCTCAAGATGTTGAGTAACATAGGCAAGACAGGAACTATTGGTGCACAACTTACATCGAAGGTCATAAAAATGTTCTTAGAAATTAAGTGACTTGTGCAAATCCCACAGAAGGGTAGTAAATTATCATTCCACTCTCCAACAAAACCATCTTTCAAAATGTTCCTGAAATCCCGCCACCTTCTCAGAGTTGATGAACAGGTAAGAAATACTATTTTAACTTGTCTTCTCTAGAAAAAAATAGCAATTCCAGGGAAGTGTAATTTCAGAGAAGCAGGGATGAGGGAAAAGGAGAGTGAGGCAGAGAAAGAGAGAGAGGGACTATAAGGGAGTGAGTTACTGGGGCCATAATTTTGAAATAAGCTGATTGATTTTTATCATATGATATTTTCAGAGAGGCTGTTTGAAGCTCCTGTGTGTGGCCCAATGGGCAGGGGAGGGAAAGGGATAAACATTTACCCACTGGTTTCCATTGCCCTTGACCAAATATCAGGCCCCAGGGCATTAACTCACCAACACTTCCTATTGCATGTGCTTGGAAGACACAGCAGAACCTGCTGGACAGCAGAGAGGTCCTAGGATAGAAGGCAAGATATTGTCAGGTCATACATGAGAGTGATATGAGGGAGCGGGAGGTAGCCATGGAAAGAGTCTGGCTGGCCCAGAAGGCCAGGCTCTATCATGACATGACCTCCTGCCACAAAGGTGGTAAGAGACCTCAACAAACCTTTCTGTGGCCTATAAGAATGTAGTTGATGCCAAGGCAATTTCCTGGAGGGTCATCAGTAACACTGAGCAGCTGGCTGCATGGTCCAAAGTGGGGATGGTGACACTTCGCCTATTCTACCTCAGAATTGATCTGTTCCTTCTTTATGCCCACACTATTCTTCACACAAGTATATAAGCATTTAACACAATTACTTATTCAGATTTCTTTTCTCTTCTAGAGAAGATTTGGAGTGAGGTTGGAGTAATGGTGATTCAGTGATTCAATAGTTTATTGAGATACATCTACACAATGGAATACTATGCTGCTGTAAAAAAGAAGGAACACGTACCATTATGCTAAGCAAAATAAGCCAGTCGGAGAAAGATAAATATCAAGTGATCTCACTCATTTGTGGAATATAATGAACAATATAAACTGATGAACAAAAATAGATCCAGAGACATAGAAGCATTGAACAGACCATCCAACCTCAGATGGGAGGCAGGGAGGGTTGGGGTGTGGGGTAAGAGAGCAACCAAAGAATTTGTATGCATGCATATAAGCCTAACCAATGGACACAGACAGTAGGGGGGTTAGGGCATGTGCTGGGGGGGTGGGGGTAGGAACGACTGGGGAGAGGAATGGGGGAAAAGGAGATATATGTAATACTTTAAACAATAAAGAATTTTTAAAAAAACATTCAAAATAATTCATACAAAAGAGAAAATAAATACAAAGCATTTTATCATGAAAAACAGTTTATTGAGTACCCACTATGGGCTGGGCACTATCTTAAGTGCTAAGAATAGAGTAGTGATAGACACAAATCTTTAACTTTTTGAAGCTTACATTTTAGTTTGTGTGTGGAGAGACCAATAAAGAAATAAGTAAAAAATATATTGTTGAGATGGTGATGCATGCTTTGAAGGAAAACAAAGCAGAAGAGTTGGATGGGAAGAGTGGGGTGGGGAGTGAAGGTTATAGATTAACTAGGGTGGCTAGGGAAGGTTTCACTGAGTGAATGACATTCTAGAAAGAGCAGACATGGACTGTTAGGGGAAAAAAGTTACAGGGATAGAGGAAAGCAAGTTCAAAGGCCCCAAGGCATGCTTAGTGTTTTGCAGGAAGGACAAGGAAGCCAATGTGACCAAAGAAGAGTAAGAGAGTAGATGTGGTCAGAGAATTAATAGGAAGTCAAATATCTCAGAACATGAAAATGACGTTGGCTTCCACTTGGGGATGGATGGTGAGGCAAGTAGGGCTTTAAAGCACAGAAGTGATCTGACTTACATTAGGGCTGGGTGGAGGTGGGCAAAGTGGGGGAGGATGGGGACACCTGTAATAGTGTCAACAATAAAAATGAATTAAAAATAATGAAGTGTTCGTTGATTTTTGACCAAGATGGTAGCAGAAGAAGTGAGAGGTGGTGTGATTCTGGTTTAAAGATGGAGCAGACAGGATTTGTGATGGATTGGAAAAGAGATTTGAGAAAGTAAAGCAAAGAAGATTATTCCAAGTGTTTGGCCTGAGTCAAGACAACAGAAGGGAAAATTTTTAGGGAGAAGATTAGACAGGAAATGGCTCTTAGACATCAAGGTGGGATTGCTAAATTGATAGTGGATTTTGAAGTGTGAAGTTCAAGGATAAGTTTGTGGCTAGAGATATATATTTGGGAGCCATCAGTATGAACTTGAAAGCCAAGGTACTGAATTAGAACACAAAGTGAATGAATGTAGATAGAAAGTGAAGAAGACAAAAGACTGACTCCTAAGCCACTCCAACTTTAAGGGGTTAGAAAGGTGAGGAGTAGCCAGCAAGGAGACTTGGTAAAAAGTGGCCATGAGGTAGGAGAAAAACAGAAACGTGTTTTCCAGAAGCCAAGACGAGAAAGTGTTGCAAGAGTTGGGGACTGAACAACTTGGCTAAATGCTACTGGTATAGGTGTTGAGAACTGACCCTTGGGTTTTGCAGCATGGACATCATTGGTGACTTTGAGCAATTCCGTGTAGCACAGAGGGAAAATGCCCAAAGGGAAAATGAGAATGGAGGGAAAATAAACTGAAAGCAATAAATGTAAGTCATTCTCTAGACTCTAGAGTCTAGAGCATCACTTTAAAGGGAAGGCAAGGAAGGAGAGTGGTTGCTGGAGAGAAAGAGTAAAGAAGTGTGAATGGAGGGCCTGCTTATATGCCTCTTGGAAAGGCCCAGAGGAACTTACTGGCAGAACCAGGCAGAAAAATGAATGACTGTGAGAAAAAGGAACAAAATGTCTGCATGGGCCACTGAACGGATCCACACACAGTTCCTGAATCGATGAGGAAATATATTGTGGGAGAGAAGGCGCCTGGGTCAGGCCTAATGCCTTAAAGGTTTCAGATTTGGAAGGCATTAATAATGAGCCTGCCAGATAGCAAAGTTCTTTCCTGATCTGTGAAGCCAAAATGTGGTCTGATGGCATTTTTCTGAGAGGTTCCTTTAGAGGGCCAGTTTACAGAATCTGCAGTTACTGTCATCACCTTCATCATCAAATAGCAATTAAGTGCCTAATTTCTCCTACCACTTCATAAATTACAATAAGAGGGCCTTGTTCCCTGGGGGAACTGGTTGTGGTAACCAGCAGTACTTTCAGGAGGCCAGAAGGTCAGAGATGGAGGGGGGGGGGGGGTGAGGGAAGGGGAAGAGGGACGATGGGCATGGGGTAGATATAGATGGCTCGTGCTAAACCATTCTTGCCACCAGTTCCTGATTTTCACCCTGCCTTTCCAAGAGCCCCAGTGGATAACTCCTTCCTGGTTACTTCTTCCTCCTTCGCTCTTTGCGCCCCCTACTTCTCCTTTGGCCATTTTCTCCCAGTCCAGGGGTGGTACTGAAGTAGCCCGGCCCCTACTTGCCTCTTCACTGCCGGCAGGCGCACGGGAGGCGGATCGAGACCCCTGAAACTCCAGTGGGGCAGGGGCCGGCCTTCTGAGCATGTGCGAGCAAGACTTGGGACTGGGGCGAAGGAGGGAGGCCGGCCCCAGGTCGCTGTCCTAAACGCAGAGCAAGGAGAGGGCGAGCGCAGGGCCGGCGGCACTTCCCAGAGCAGAGCCCGGGCGCCCGGGGCGCAGCGTCTGCGCCCTGTCCTCCGGGCGTGGGCGAGCCGGCCGCGTGTGCCTCGCTGTTTGACGCGCGGGTGAACCAATCAGGGCGGCGGCCCGGGCTGCCATGTGACAGGCAAGGCGGCTCCTTTCCCCAGGTCGGCCAGAGGGAGGAGAGAATCGGCGTTCGCCGCGAGCCTTCGAGAGCAGCGGTCGCGGAGGAGGCGGCGGCGGCGGCGGCACCGGCTCGGACCTGCAGCGCGCGCGCATCCCCGGGCGCCCTGCACCGCTACGAGCTCCGCGGGCCGCGGGAGCCTGGACAGGAGTGGACAAAGCAAGATGGCAGGGATCTTAGCCTGGTTCTGGAACGAGAGGTTTTGGCTTCCGCACAATGTCACCTGGGCGGACTTGAAGAACACGGAGGAAGCCAACTTCCCGCAGGCTGAGGACCTCTATCTCGCCTTCCCCCTGGCCTTCTGCATCTTCATGGTGCGGCTCCTCTTCGAGAGGTAAGAAGGGCTGGAGCGCTCCTCCCCTCCCCCTAACACACACGCGCGCACACACATACACACACACACACACACACACGCACACCCTCGCGCGCACACGCACTCCTGCGTGCTCTGTGGCTCATGCTCCCGCGCCCCCAGCGCTCGTGCGTCCCAACCTTTGTGTTCAGGAAGGGGTTGCTGTTCAGGGATCCAGAGAAGGTCCCTGGCTTGCCTACGGATTCCTCCGGGCGCCGGAGAGGGGCCGCGAGCTTTGGGGTGGCTCCCCGCACTCCTCCTTGGCCCGATCTCTGGCAGCGAGGACAGGCCCACAGAGGTGAGCGGCGGCCGGCCGTGGGACGCGCCGCACTCCGCGGGGCTTTCCCCCTCCACCCCGCGAGCACGCCGCGCTGCCCGGCACGGCTTGCCCGCCCAGGCTCGCCGCCGCCCACCTGACAGCCAGGAACGTTCAGGACGCGCAGCCGGAGGAACCGCACACACTCCCAATGCGTTCACCCCAAATCCGCACACGGATTTGTCAGGGACTCCTTGGCTTCTGGCCACTATTTGATTTCCACCGGTGGTACCGAGTGTCAGGCCCACAGTCCTGGGAAATAGGTGACAATAGTTTGTAGGTTTCCAACACTCCAGGCCATTAGCTGTTTCTGTACAAGAAGACAGGACAGGATGGCTGCACGACCTGCAAAATGGTGACATTAAATTGATAGATGTTTCCTGTGAATAACCATACTTTTATTTTGGTACCAGAACGCACTTAACATTTTTTTTTAAAAGCATTGACATATTATTGCTTATTTAAATCTCGGATTCCGTTGGGTAGTCGCACTGTGTCTTGAGCAAACTTGTGCTACTTTCACTGAATCAGTCTTAGTCACTAAACTGGATTTTGCCTGCCCTGGCTCTCCTGGTCTTATTGAAACAGAACCGGGATAACAGCACACTTCTTTTTCTCAACTGAAAACCACTCCTTACGCTTCTCCTTCATCAGGAAAGGCTGAATTTCTTAGATCACAGAGTCAAGACCAGTTCTCACTTCCACTCCGTCTCTCTTCCCCTGCGCCCAACTCACCTTCGTGCTGCTTCTTCAGCTTTTGCTCTTGTTCTTTTGTTTGCTGTTTCTGTTTGTCTAAAACCGCTGTTGAGGATGTTAAATTTGTTGCTGGAAATGGCAACAGACAAAGCTTCATGGGAGCAGCAAGTATATTTTGTTTACGAAAAGGGCATTTTTCAATGGGCAATATTGTTGCTCACGAACTAAGTGAGCTGTCCACATGCAGAGATTGAGTGCACAAGGGAACAGATTTAAAGACCTATTTTTTAAATGATTGGAATCCAGCACAGATACCTCATTGATCCTGTCTAGCACTAAGACTCGCTGTGAAAAAGTGGGTGTGTTTGCAGGTTTAAAGTTGCTTCTAGAGCAAATGTTTACTTACAGAAAATAGGAATTCATATTTAACCTTGCTATCTCTCTCTCTCTAAAAAAAAAAAAAAGCCTTTCAGGAACAGCAGATTGCTCTGTATTGACACATAGTAGGGGCTCCACACAGTTGCCAAATGATATCTAACTGATTCTGATTGATAAATTCTGGCTGGGATCACTTTTAGCTAGCTAATGCATTTGAAAGAGATGTGTAGTCGTATGTTTTGGACAACAAAAGCATGCCAGCCGATGACCTGTATGCAGAAAGCTGATTCCAGGCTGTTCATTAGGTCGGAGAAAAAGAAAATTAGAGAATGGAGACAGCTTTATCCTTAGACTTTCTCTGCCTTGAAAAAAATAAAAATAATGTAATAATGGAAAACTGGAAGTTCATTTTTCCTCTTCCTGAGCATTTTCCTCTTCCTTTGCACAATCCTGTGACTTAAGAGTGTACACAAAGGGATCGGCTTCTTTCAACTGTCAGTCCCAGCCAATGTCCTCGTATTGATATGGAGAGAGTTGGTCATTGATCAGTGGTCAGTCAGGCCACTGATCCAAGTACCAGTGATTTCATGGCCTGTTTGGAAAGTGAAAGTTTATGATTAATGTTCAGAGTAATAATTCAGTATGGCCCACGTACCACAGGATGCTACTGACTTTTGGAAGGGTGTCTATTTTGTTTCTTGTTAAAGCTGTGACAATTCTGCCTTTAGCCGCTCAGACTACCTCAGTTCTCTAAAAATCCAAGGGTATAGTTGTATCCAGAATTACAAGTTCTGCATGTTTCTCCTCTTCTCAAACCTAAGCGACACATTCTGGCATCTAACCTTGTGCCCTTCATCTCAGTATCCATCAAGGGCCAGAATCAACATAACTGAATCAGGCGATATTATCACTGGTATGACTCACTTTTAGTACCCTTCTAATAGGTTGTGCATGCATTTTTTTCCTTTTGCCATATTCTGTAATGTATAACATGATTTAGAGGAGCCTGTTGTGTGTCCCTTTGCGAAATGAAATGCTTTTATAATAAGAATAACTCCCCCGGGTATTCTATTTGTTTTTCTTCTATTGTCATTGATTTCAAAGCTGAGAACATATCTATGAAATACCCGATTATCCAAGATCCTTATTTCCACTAAATGGGGTCTGTAATGTCCTTGTTGCGGCTAAAATTGTGAATTTGAATACCTTCTCAGTTTTGTGTACTTCTCTCTGAAGAATTGACTGAATTGGACTTTTGCCCAGTTGAACAGTTCTGTCTTTTCCTATCCACTCTCACTGTTGGGATGATGACAGGGGAGGCATTGGTGGCCAGAACAATGTCACATTATAGCACCATATGGCAATAATATGGATGCCCAGCATGGTTGGTTAAAAATGGAGGAGCTTCAGTCCAGTGACTTTAGGCCGAGTCTGTGAATAGCCCAGAGCTTGGTGGTTTTAAGTATAGCCTTTGTACTGTACTTAGCTGTGGGTAAGGGTGGGATGGACCACTAGAGATATGTCTTGATTGACAGTAAAATATCTGATGTGAAAAAGAAAACTGAATGCTTTCTCCTAGGATGAAAATGGCTGTGTATACTATTGTATTATGTTGTTAGCTGGATGACAAGGACCAAAATTGTATTTAATAATGTGGCATTATCATCTATTTGATGAATTTTCTTGATTTAATGCTTGTTTAGGCTTAGTAATCCATTCTCTGGAATTATAATAAATGCTCTTCCAAATTTTTTTTTTTTTTTGGTATGTGTGTTGCTATGGTATTCACAAATGTGGGATTACACTTCTGCTGAACTTCTGTGGGGAAATAAAAAATTATTTGAGCTATTGTTATGAAAGATAATGTTAACGCATTTTCTTCCTTGCGGGTTTAGGAGAGAGATGCAGAAAGTATTGAATGAGAATCAGAACATTCAAGTTCTAGTCAAACTTTCCTCAAACTAGTGCAGGTACCTAATTTCTCTCTGTCTTATTTTCTCATCTGTGACGTGAAGCAGCTGGCCTTGGTAAGGCAAGGTTGCTTTCGGCCTCCCGATTATCTGATTTCTGTGGCTTACTAATTGTTTTCTTATCAAACTTTGAAGCAGGCTAAATGTCATTTTTTTTTTCTACAGGTAGATATAAGTCATCGAAGAATACAGAGTTTTTTTCATACAGTTATTCTAGCCAATGGTTTTGCTTCTTGTATTTTTCAGTTATGATTGAGTTAAAAGAATCATTTGGGCTATTATCATTTGTATTCCCAAAAGCTACAGTATTTCAGAATAACTAACAAAGAAGATTCTACAGAAAAAGCAATTACTCTTTCCTCGGATCTTTTATAGACGGACCCAGCATACACCCAGCACTCCTTGTGATGGCTGGATAGGCAATGAGAAGCCCATTCCTGTCAACTTGGCTCTCAGAGTGGCAAGCTCTGTGAGAACTGTCATTCTTCAGGACGCCTACCACTGTTGCGTAGGCTCATTCAGTCAAACAGTAAACAACAGTGTCTTAGCTGTGTCAGAGGGACTGCCTGGCCAGTGGGCTCTTCTTATGGGTATACTTAATATATTTGCCTCGCCAGCAGCCTTGACTAAAGTCCTAGAGGAGAGGAGACAAAGAGAGAGAATGAGTGAGAATGTATTCCTGATGGTTAGAAGGGAGAGGACAGATATGAGTGAATGACTGCCAGGAAAAGTGGGGGGTCAGGTGAGGTTCATTACTAAAGTTTCTATAAATACCTTGTAATGAAGAGACTGATAATCATCAGATATGCTTTAAAAGAGGATGCAGTGGACTGAAAGTTTATTTTTCCTCAAAATTCATCAGTTGCAATCCTAACCGCCAAGGTGAGGGCTTTAGGAGGTGAGGACTTTGAAATGATTAGGTAATGAGGGTGGAACCTTCCTGAATGGGATTAGTGCCCTTATATTAAAAAAAAAAAAAAAAAAAAAAAGGGGGCCCCAGAAAGCTCCCTCGGCCCTTTCACCTCATAAGGACACAGTAAATAGATATTTGTTTGTGAACCAGATACAAGATCTATTGGTGCCTTAATCTTGGACTTCCCAGTCTCCAGAACTGTGAGAAATAAATTGCTGTTATTTATAAGCCATCAAGCCTGTGGTATAGCAGTTTGAATGGACAAACAGTATTTGTTATAGCAGTTTGAATGGACTAACACAGTATTTGAGAATAACTTATACTAGTATATAAATTCGGTTTTTCTCATGCAGTGAGTTCTGGATATTTAACTCTATAAATATACCTTTTCACTTGTTAAATGATGGCATGACTCAGATTAAAGCATGGATACCTGCTTAGCCAGGCTGGGGAAAGAGGAAAGAGTTGGGATCAGACACATAGGTCACCTCCTACTACAATTTCTGACATGGAAAACTGAATTACAATGGATGTTTTGTTGGAAAACATGCTAAAATAAAAAGGATAGTATTTCCCCCCCCACCCCCACCCCACCCCAGAACTTTAGCACAGCTTTCTCATCTTGAAAAAGAAAAGGTTTGCCTTTTCTGGGTGTAAAAGTTAAGCTGTTTATAATAGGTTCATTTGTGGATAAAAGGTATAATGTTACTCTTAATGGGAAGCGCCTTAGAATGGTGGGGAGGGCAGGTGAGATAACTGTAAATGACCACAAATGATTTAATGTCATCAACGAGTGATGAAATGAACACCCTGAGTTCATTTGTGACTTTTCTGTTGGAAGCATCTGACTTCCCGCTGGACAGGGTTAGACTTTTTTCCTCCTGGATTCCAGTTTATAAGATATTTCAGAAGTGGTTTCTTTGTTGTGATGGGGAAGGGCAGGTACCAGTAGAAAGAAAATGGAGTTCCAAGGTGAGCTTTCATCATCACAACAGCCCATAGCTTTGGAAGGGACCACTGCCCCGGCCTCAGGCTTTCTTCACCTGTTTTTCTACCTGATAATATTTGTTGGTGAGCACTACAGCCTAGGTCCCTGTTGCCCATGTTATTCCGTATGCACTAACAATGCACTAACATTTCTTCTCTCATCACCAGATTTTCTAAAGCCATGGGTCATCTCTTTCTCACAAAGCCATAATTCTCAAAATTGTCTTGTTTTCCCCCTAACATGAGTTTATTACTTTCTATGGTTTATTACCAAGCTCTGTGAGGTAGATGTTAAATTTCCCAATATTTACAGATGACACTGAGGATTGAGAGTTTAGGAAATGGAACTAATGTTACACAGCTTAAAATAGCTAGGTAGGCATTTGGAACTAGGCTGCTTGAGCTCCTAATAATTTTGGTGATCTCATATTTTAAAGCCAATATCATGAGATCATACTGTATATATAGATGATCTCATACTGTATATATATATACATATATATGTACATACATATATGGTTTTATATGCAGCTTTTTGCCATTTAATGGCATAACCTGAACATTTTCTATGTAATAATTTATTAGCAAATATTTTCAATGACTGTACATTATTCTACACTATGGATATACCATAGTTCATTTAACCAGTACCTGTATTGTTGTTGGGCATTTAGGTTGTTTCTAGTTTGTGTATATAAATCTTTCAATGCCTGATCATTTCCTAAGTAATGTCCCCTAGAAATGGCATTTTCAAGCCCAAAAGGATAAGTATTTTTGTGTTCTTGATGTAAGTTTCCAAATTGATGTCCAGAAAGATTATGTCCATTTGCACTTCCTTATCGATGTGCAGATTATTGCCATTTGAGGACATTTTTTCTTTGTTGAAAAAAATGTTACTGCTCTCATGTGTTTTTATGTTACTCATGATGAACTTATTTCAAATATTTATTAATCATTTTTATTTCATTGCTGTGAATTTGTGTGTATTTTCCTACTGGAATGAGCTTTCCAACCTTTTGGATAGGAAAGTAGTGGCCTTTGGATTTTTTTTTCAATGCAGAATGGTCTTGTCTTGGTATGTTTCTCTGGTCACGTGTTTACACTTTTTTATTTCTTTCCGCCTCTTGCCTCTCTTCCACAATCTAAGTCATTATCATTAAGGAGAAAGCTTTGACATAGTGAAAGAGATGCATTCAAGAGGATGAAGTAGATAATATCCTGACTTTATTGTGGGGGGTGAGGCAGAGATAAAGGGCTCAGAGGAAGTTTGAGCAATTAAGAATGAATGAGTTTTTATGAAGGAAAACTTACAGATAGAGCCTAAACTCGTTTATATTTTCTCTATGGATATTTGGTTAAAAGTGACTTATATGTGGAACCTCAAAAGACCCCAATAGCCACAGAAATCTTGAGAAACCAGAGCAAAGTTGGAGGTACTACAAGGCTACAGTATTTGAAACTGCATGGTACTGGCATAAAAATACATATTCTCTGTTCTGTCAATGGAACAGAATAGAGAGCCCAGTAATAAACCCATGCCTATATGGTCAATTGATCTGTGACAAAGGAGGCAAGATTATACAGTGGTGTAAGATAGTCTCTTCAATAAATGATGTTGGGAAAATTGGACAGATACATGAAAAAAAAAAAAGAAAGAAACTAGACCACTTTCTTATGCCATAGACAAGAATAAACTAAAAATGGGTTAAAGATTTAAATATAAGACTTTAAACCATAAAATCCCTAGAAAAAAACATAGGCAGTAAACTCTTTGACATTACTCTTAGTATTTTTTTGTATATGTCTCTTTGGGAGAAAAAAAGGAAAAAAACAAATGAAACTACATCAAACTAAAAGTTTTTGCACAAGAAAGGAAGCCATCAGCAGCAACAACAAAAAAGACAAGTTACTGAATGGGAGAACATATTCACCAATGATAAGTCTGATAAGGGTTTAATATTAAAACTTGAGAAAGAACTCATACAACTCAACACCAAAAAACCCCCAATCATATTAAAAAATGAGTAGAGGACCTGAATAGACATTTCTCCAAAGAGGACATACAGATGGCCAATGGACATATGAAAAGATGCCCAATGCCACAAAAATGCAAATAAAAACCACAATGAGATATCACCTCACACCAGTAAGAATGGCTATCATCAACAAACCACAAGTGTTGGTGAGGATGTGGAGAAAAGGGAACGCTTGTGCACTGTTGGTAGGATTGCAAATTGTTACGACCCTATGGAAAACAGTATGGAGGATCCTCAAAAAATTAAAAATAGAATTACTGTGATTCAATAATTATACTTCCAGTATATGCCCCAAATAATTGGAAGCATGATCTCAAATAGATACACTTGAGCCTTGAACAACATGGATTTGAACTATGTGGATCCAGTTATACCGTATGCAGACTTTGTTTTAGTAAATACCTGTACTGTTTTCAGTCCACAGTTGGGAATTCGAGGATGCAGAGGGGTGCAGTTATGCATTGATCTCCACCATTTTATATAAGGGACTTGAGCATCCGTGGATTTTTGAATCCACGGTGGGTCTTGAAACCAATCCACCACGGATACCTAGAGACAACTGTGGAATAGTTAAGTTTTTGGAAAGTTAAATGTTATCTGAAGATTTTTTTACTAGGGGAGGTGAGAAGGGTCAGTGCCCTTAACTCCCCCTTGATTAAGTGTCAACTGTATTTGTACACGTATGTTCATAGCAGTATTTCACGATAGCCAAAAGGTGGAAGCAACCCAAGTGTCCCACAGATGAATGGATAAACAAAATGTGGTATACACATACAACAGGATAGTATTCAGCCTTAAAAAGGGGGGAAAAAAAAACATCCTCTAACATATTATAACATGCACGAACCTTGAAGACATTATGCTAAGTGAAATAATCCAGTCACAAAAAGACAAACACTGTGTGATGGTACTTATATGAGGTACCTAGAATAGTCAATTCATAGAGACAGAAAGTAGAATGGTGGTTGCCAGGGACTGGAGAGAGAAAGAAATGGGGAGTTGTTTCATGTAGATTTGTGAGGTGCAAGAGTTGTGGAGGTAGAGGGTGGTGATGGCTGCCCAGTGTGAGTGTACTTAGTGCCCCTGAGCTGTACAGTTAAAAATGGTTAAGATGGTAAATTGTATGTTATGTATATTTTACCACAACTAAAAATGATGATAAAAAAACAAAGAAGATTTGCCAAGACAAAGTTACTTACTAGAAATAACTGGTTTCATTTTCTGGATTTGATGGTTTTCTCGCTAAGAACACACATTCCAGCCTCTTGATTCCACCAAGCACTGTTTTTTGTTGTTGTTGTTTGTTTTAAAATGCATAATGCCCTTGGGATCTAGGAGAGCCCCTTTTCTTTCCGGAATCATCTGGCACAGGTGGGTGGAGGGTGAGGGGTGGTGGAAGGAAGGTTTAAGTCCCGAGAACACTTCAGCTCCCTGGGCCTTTTGGCAGGCACTTCGACTCAACACTGTCCTTCCGTCATTTGTTAATATGGCAATTGAATAATAGTCAATTAGCAGGTATAGCAAAGGAGAGCAATGTGTCTCTGGAAAAACACACTGTCCAGTTTCACAGGCTCCCTGGGATTAAAGTAAAGGCACCCTAGTGAGTTCCCAATCCACTTAAAGCAAACCAGGCTGATGGAATCAAGTTCTAGTATGGCCTCCACCACGGAGCCCGCGGAAGCTTGCTCTGGAAGGTCAGATCCCACCCTCCTCCTGTCTTTCAGTTTAATTTTACACCCACTTTATACACAAGTGATTTAAACACTTGAAAATTTGAATGTGATTTTACTTAAATGCTGCTTACTGTAAGGCAATTGATTGCAAGCATTGGCAGGTACCTATTATTGAAAAATAGTTTTCAAATTTTTACTTATGTTTGCTCATTGTACAAAACTCTGCTTTCCCAAATTCATCTGTGGTAATATTTGGCTAGTTTCTTTTCTTTCTTTTTTTTTTTTTTAAAGGGGAACTTTCTTTTCCTCACTACTAGCCTTCCAGATGGACTTCTCTCCTACCCCTCCTGCTTTCTATTCCTACTTTTGCTTTTATTGCCTCAGAATTGGTTTGTGGGGTTGTTAGGGCAGGAGTTGGGGTGGAGATACACAAATGGTGTTTCATTGCAGGGAGGCCGTGTTGCTTTACTGGGTAACCCTTTTCACACAGTGCCCGAGGAATTTGTGACTTGCCAGTGTCTACATAAATGCCACATCTTATCTCTGAGGTTTTCAGGTTACAAAGCTGCTGTTGCTGCTCTGAAGCTGTGATTGTGTTTGTCTCTTTCCTTTCTTTCTTTCTGTCCCCCCAACCCTGTCTCTTTCTCTCTTTGCCCCTTCCCCTCTTTTCTCCTTCTCTCCCTTCCTTCCTTCTTATTATCACTGGTGCAGATCCTTTAAAAACACAGGGGCATTTTGGGAGCAGAGCAGCAGCACAGAGTTACGAGTTGGGGAGGGGATAGAGAAAAACCATCTAAAATTTTGTCCAGGGACACAGTCTGGCAGGTATCGGGGGAAAGGCTGCCAGCTAGTCTAAGTGGCTCTGTAGATCTTGTCGTAATAGATCACCATTTCAAAGCAGAATAAAGTGACTTGGTGGTTTAAGCAGAGTGGCCGTTTTGGACACAATAGCTTGAGTGGAGGAAAATTGAGAACCAAGCAATCACTTAGGCATTATGGAGATTAAGAGAATATCAGGGCTTTGTGCGTCAGTGGGTGAGCGTATCTTTGAGTGTGGGGGTAGATTGCAGGGTGACTGCATTTAAATTGTGTTACTGTTTTCTACATTTATTGTAATTAATTAGAAATGTATATTCCTAACTAGAGTTAAAAGGAAAGTGGATGGGATATCAGAAAGACTATGGGACTTGGGTTTAAATCCAAAACCCTGTCCTTTATCAACTATGCAGTAGTAGATAGCATACTCTCTGAAGTTTGGTCTCCTCGCTTATAAAATGGGGAATATGCCTACTTTGTGATATTGGAGGACTATCTGCAAAAAAATGTATTTGAATGGGACTCTGTAAAACTGGTTCCTAAAAACACACATTGTGTAAAAAATAATTGGTACCATAGAACACGATTTAGCACCTGCTTGAGAACCAATGTTCTGTACGGTGATTGAATGTGTTGGGTGTGTGTGTGGGTAGAGGGGTGGGGAGAGGGTGCAGCTTGTGGAGGCAGTAGAACCTGTTTATATATTTGATCCTGGAACTAGAGGATTTACTTGTTCTGTTGAAGAGAAAATATTTAGAGTTTTAGACAGGCATCGAAGCCCCCATCCTTCAGCACTGTGCCTACTTAGGGAGGAAAATGCTGCTTAGCCTTTTCTTCTCAACTGTTAGTAGTGATGGGGATTGTAGGCCAGAGACTTGCTTGTATTTGGTGGCAGAAAACTATTCCCAAAGGTGGGATTTTAGGCAAGTGTGGGGCAGCTGTGTACCACTCAGAGCCTGAAGCTTTCTCAGGGTGAGAGGACAGCTCAGGAAGATGGCTTTCTCTGGGCGAGTGTTCTCAGGAAGCCCCCTTTCAGAGGAGGGATGCCTCATGCAGCTGTCCCCGTCTGTCCCACTGCCCCTTCTGGCCCTGATGGTCCTGTTTTATTGCATGTAGTCTCAAGGGAAAACTGGGTGAGTGTTCAACCTCAAGGAATGGCAAACGTCAGATTTGCCATTTATATTGACCCAAGACCTGGACTGAATTTGGCCATGTCACTCAACTAGCTGTAGATCTAGGAGCAAATTACCCAATTGCTCCCTGCTCCGGTTCCATCCGACACTTACAGAACTGTTGTGAGGATTAAATGAAATGCCCCTTGCATTGTGTTTAGGGCAGTGCTTAGGGCATGGAAGCAGCCATTACCTGCTCTTTAGGTTTATTAAAGGCACACACACAGATGCTTTCTGAGTGTTTATTGGAACCCTGATTTCCAGGAGTAGGACTTTACCATTAGATTTCTGAGACCTTTCACTGGCTTTTCCTTTCTGTCATGAACGTGTATGATGGACCCCACTCCTGCTTTCACTGCTTGGGGTTGTCAGTGTAACCATTACGTTTTACTTTCCCTATTACCTTTCTCTTCTCCTCCTCCTCTCTCTCTCCCTTTCCCTCTCCCACCCACCCTTTGCTTCTCTTCCCCTTTCTCATACACCCCAAGGAAAATTCTGATTCTTCCAATTGTAGTCAGCATTAAATAAACCTAGCTTAGTGAAGAACTGGACCTTAATCCACAGCCTCCAAATTTGAACTCCCCTTGGTGTGACGATGGCTGACCTAACCAAACGAGTTTAGAAGGGATTTGACCCGGCTTTCCACTAGGAGCACTTTTCCAGCTCTGCCCAGCTTCAGTATAATTTGTGAGTAGTTTGTCCTGTAAATAATTTAATGATCCTGTTAAATTTTTTAGGCACTGGTAGAGGACATCTGAAGATGATCAAATGTGACATTTGTGGTGGGTTGTCTTTTAAAGGAGGAAGTAAGGCAAAGATGAAACCACATGCTGTTGAATGACAAATTACCAAAAACTGCTTCTACTTAATTTAGTAATAGTCTAGCAGTTACAGACTTTCTACTTAGGAAGTTGAAAAGTCACTCATTCAAAAACATATGAGTCCACCATGTGTCAGACACCAGTGGTGAGCCATAGTGGGCCATGGTGGTGGAAAGTTCTGCCCCAGGTACATGCAGTAAGGGAGGATATTATCTGTAGATTTAAAAAACACAATAAAATTGACTAAAAGTTGGCTTACTTTTTATTAGCACCACATGAAGCCGATTCTAAACGTAGAATTGTTGCCCTGGCCAGGGCTCAGCTGGTTGGAGCATTGTTCCGATACACCACGGTTGCAGGTTTGTTCCCCGCTCAGGGCACAAATACAAAAATTAACCAATGAGTGCATAAATAAGTGGAAGAGCAAATCGATGTTTTTTTTCCTCTCTCTTCCTCTCTCTCTCCCCCCCTCCCTCCCTTTAAAATCCATATAAAAAATAAATATGGAATTGATAGAGTGAAAAAATATCCCTCCTCCCCCAGCCAGTGTGGCTCAGCCAGCCAGTGTGGCTCAGCCAGCCAGTGTGGCTTAGTGGTTGAGTGTCGACCTATGCACCAAGAGGTCCCTGGTTCGATTCCTGGTCAGGGCACATGCCCGGGTTGCTAGGGTTGCGGGCTCAATCCCTGGTAATGGGTGTACAGGAGGCAGCCAATCGATGTTCTCTCTAATTGATGTTTCTATCTCTCTCTCCCATTCCTTTCCTCTCTATCTAAAAAAAAAAAAAAAAAATCCTAGCTGGTTTGGCTCAGTGGATAGAGCGTTGACCTGGGTCCCAGGTTCGATTCCAGCCAAGGGCACATGCCCAGGTTTCGGGCTTGAACCCTAGTAGGGGGCGTGCAGGAGGCAGCCGACCAGTGATTCTCTCTCATCACTGATGTTTCTCTCTCTCTCCCTCTTCCTTTCTCTCTGAAATCAATAGGCCGACACTCTATCCACTGAGCCAAACCGGCTAGGGTAGTGGTCGGCAAACCGTGACCCGCGAGCCACATGTGGCTCTTTGGCCCCTTGAGTGTGGCTCTCCCACAAAATACCACGTGCGGGCGCGCACGTACAGTGCGATTGAAACTTCGTGGCCCATGCGCAGAAGTCGGTTTTCGGCCTGGGCGAGTCTATTTTGAAGAAGTGGCGTTAGAACACTCAAGGGGTCAAGGTGACACCACATCGTGGTTTTGTTTCCCGCTAGGGCAATAAAAAATATTTTTTTAAAAATCAATTAAAATATGTGCCCTTAATAAACAAATATTTTTTATTTTAGAAAATAAATAAATAAATGAAAATGTAAATTTTTTTATTAAAAAAAAAATACCCCTCCTCACCAGGACACACTACTTCTACCCCCTCCACCCTCCTCCCCACCTCTTGGAACACCACACTACCAGATGCTGATTTAGGGCACAGATGTTCTGAAATACTGGCAAAGCTAAAAATGTCCACCTCCCATTTTACATATCAGGACACAGAAACCTCTAGAGATGAACCGACTTGCCCTGTGCCACTCACCCAGGTCCTGGCAGAGCCTGGCTGCTGGGCACCCCCGTGGTGCTATTGTAGAGTGACCAGCTGCTCCTGGTTTGTCTGGAACTGTCCTAGAACCACTGAAACAGCAGGTCACCCCACCTGATGGCCAAACCCACGTTGGTCTGGTCCCAGCCAGGGCTGTTTCCACAATGGGAGTGGGTCCTCTGTCTCTCCCTGCGGTGACGGAGGGAGGTGTGGGGAGGAGCTTCCCTGGTGACTGAGCTGCGGGCGGCTCCTGCCCCACTCTCCACGTACCCCGCGCCATGGCTTTTAGAAAAGGGGATCCCTTTTAAATGAGGACATGTGAGTGTCAGTTGGCGCTCCTGAGAGCGTAACTCATGGTGCAGGAGCCCAGGGCCGCTGTCGGTGTGCAGTTCCTCCTGAGCAGCGTGTTGTCTGGCCTTGCTGACACCACACCGTGGTTTTGTTTCCCTCCCACTTCATCCCGGGGTGTGTGAAGCACCCACACTTTATTTTTTATAAACGATTATTACATTTTATTTAAAAGTTTTAGAGGGAGAGTAGCAGAACTCACAAAAGTTACCTACATCATTAATAAAAAAAACAAAAAAAAACACCCCACAAAGTTGGAGAACTTTAAGAAAAAAAAAAGAGCAAAGACCAAAATATCATTTCGAAAGATGATACCCTTTTAGTCTCTTAAATTGTCACAGAGCGCAGAGAGAAGGCTGAAGACCTGCAGGAGAAGAGCTGCATTTATACACTTGCTGACGCATACATCGAGACAAAAGGAATGAGGGGATGTTACTGTAGGCTCCACACTTTAGAGGCTGCGTGCCGAAGGGATGGGGGAAGGAAACAAAAATAGATGCAGTGCAGGTGGTGGCTGTGAACCAGCCGTTATTTCTACAGCGGTTCAGGCAGTCAGGTGGTTTTCTGTATACCGGAGGCTCTTTTATAGTTCATGGTTCTGCTGAGCTTTACCTTCTGTAAAACTTACCTTTGCTAGTGTTAGGTGCCTGTGGTTCATTGGAGAGTGCTGGGCTCCTGACGAAACACTGCAGTGAACTGTGTTTGGAGCTGAACAGGGGAAATGTTAGGAAATTCCAGTGATCTCGCCTCTCTCAGAGGCAGGCTTTGCAGCCATGTGTCTCGAAGCAGGCAGACCGGCTTGTCCATGTCAGTGCCTGTGCTGTGCCCTCTGTCCCCCGTCTGCCCACACCTTGGCACAAAGTCAGGCCGTGTAAGATCAGGTAGAGGGCACCCAGGTAGGACCATGGCTTATCACTCCTTTTAACTGTTGGCTCCCTTTTGCTTCGTGCTCCCACTTCTTCTGTTTCCCTTGTCCTCTTGCTCAGACCCGACTCTGTCTTCAGATCCATGGTAGCCTGGGCAAGTGGAATCTGTTGATTGGTTGACCCCTTACCTTTCAGTCCCGAGCCCTGGTAACCAGCTGTTCCGTTATTCCTCCCATTTCCCAGGGCAGGAGTGAGTTTGGGACAAATCCACTTAGAAGGATGGTTCATAAGAGCTATCATCTCATACAGCTAATTTAATTTCTTAGTGTTTAAAAAATACTTTTATTGATTCCAGAGAGGAAAGGAGAGGGGGAGAGAGAGAGAAATATCAGTGATGAGAAAGAATCATTGATCAGCTGCCTCCTGCATCCCCCTCACCCCCCACTAGGGATGGAGCCCATAACCTGGGCATGTGCCCTAACCTGGAATCGAACGGTGACCTCCTGGTTCATAGGTTGATGCTGAACCATGGAGCCATGCTGGCTGGGCTAATTTCTTAGTGTTTAGAAAATATCTAATAAATAATGTAGAATACATGTTCTTTCTGTTGTCAAAAATAACTCTACGGTTTTAGACTTCTTTTTTTCCTATTGGGAAGAAGAAATAGAATTGGTTCCTAAGTGCCACAAGTGTAAAACACCGATTTATTGTTTGGTAAGCGGTTTCCCCTTGTTCGGAGTTGAAGATGAGAGAAAAGGTTCGCATTTAACGCAGAACCAAACCTGGCTACTCTTTCTCTGTATCAATCCTGATTCCATTTCCCCAGGCAATGTCTCAGTCTTTACTCAGGGGTCAAATCTAAGGGATTTCAGCCCTTTCAAATCGTCTAAAGCTTTTCTGAATTGGATGCACTTAGCTGCTAGAAACATCTTAACTGCCCTGTTTTGAAAGCCATCCTACAAGGGTCAGGTAGCTGCTCTGAATGGGAGCTGTTAAGGTAAAGGGTGTATGATGATATAGATGGGAAGTTGGCACAGATTATGCTTCTCTTTGCAGCTGAAACTAAACGCAACCAGTGTTTACATTTGTGGAGAGAATAAGAGGGATGGTAAGAGAGTCGGGGGGAGAGTGACTGCCATGTGTGTACAGCAAAAGGGAGCAGAGAACCGACTTGGGCTGAAAATTCCATCTTTGTGGGACCCTCGTTTAGCCAATACTCTAATGGATATTTGCTGTAAACCCAGCATTCAAATGTGCAACCATCACTTGCTTACAGACATGCTTAAGGATTTGTTAGAAAAGTACTTTCTCTTTCTAATGTAAGCTTTTAGTCTGTCTGTGTAATATACTTAAGAAACACACGCAAAGAACACTTCAATGTAGAGCTCATTGAATTATCACAACAAAGTGAATATAGCCATGTATTCACTAGTTAGGACCCAGCTCAAGAAACATTACTGCTAGCCCGGAAGCTTCCTCCTTATCAGTTTTACCCATTTTTATAAATTAAGGAAAAAGTATTTGAAGTGTGTAGACGAAAGGCAACTTGAACTCCTAATCTATGCAGCAAAACCGATGATCCCACTGACGGACTTTGGTTCCTTTTGGAGGAAAGCACAAGCTCTCGTACTTGCCGCCACGTATGGGACAGTGTCCTCATTGTGTTGTTTGTGCACATGTTTGGATAAACAACATCTGATTAGTATTTGGCTATCACATTTAATAAAGTAAAGGGGGTGTGAGAAAGTGAGTGAGAGAAAGAACCATAGTCAAAACACCCATTTTCTTTCCCACTCTAATTAGTGAAAATGTTTTATAAAGATAGGTTTTAATAAAGGGTCAAAAATACAGTGTCTTAATATTTTTTTTTGTTTTTTTTTTTTTTAACAAATTAAGGATGTTAAGCAGGGGATTAAGTATGTAACTTTGTTGAAATGCTCTGTATCCTGTTCCTTGAATGTAGAATGAGAAGATTTGCAATTTGAGACAAGGGACTCAGAGCTGTCATATACCTGGGATTTGAAAAAGCCATGAATTTTGAATGCTAAGTTTAGTTTGCGATATAGGAATGCTGTATTTGTTTTGAAAATAATATTTTTAAGAGTTGCTGTGCTTTATATTTTTATAATTATACTCACCTTAAAACATGTACCTTTTCATCTAATTTAATCTAATCTTTTAATTCTTATGTAATACAAGTTTTCTCCTATTCCATCTTTAGATATATCTTGTTCTCTTCTTCACGAATACCAATTATACATATGTTAGATTTCTTTGGTTTCCCTTTCTCACCCATCATCATCTCTATAATCATTTTTATATTTTTTTCCAAGTGGTTTTATTAAATTTCCTCAAAATTTCCTTAAATTTTATTAATTTTCTACCTGCTAGGTATCCTGTTCACTCATATTTATTTTGTTCCTCTTCATGTTGCTTTAATTTTTTTAATCTTTCCTTTTCATTTTACTGCCATCTCTGCTTACAATTTTTTTTTCAGTTTTATAGTCACTTTTCGGAACCCTAGTATCACTTCTTTAACTTTTTGTGTGTGTGTGGGTTTTTAACTTTTTTTTGAAAAGTGATCATGTAGCCTGCAGTTTCTTTAAAAACCTGTTTGAAGCCTTCCTGTGTTCCTGTGAATGACTCTTTCTCATTAGCTTTCTGCTTCTTCTGATTTTGCAATTTTTTGCATACGTTTTGTGGGTTACTACTCATGCCTTTTAGGCCCAAAATGCAGAAAATATTGCATTACTTTCTACTTATTTCTATAAAGAGGGTACCTTGAAATAAGCCTGTTAAAATCTATTGTTTTTGGACTCTCATAGCATAAGAGAATGGTTTTCTTTAAAAATACCATGTTTCATTGATAAAACCTTCAGTTTTTTTATTACTACCAAATGGCCATGACACTACAGTTGAGGTACAGATTTTTCAGAGCTCTTATGACAGCTATAGGGGATGTGGTATAACAACATTCTTCCAAACTAAGCATGCTAGAGGTAATGGAGTTTTCACACTGGTTTTAAGTGGAACTGCTGAAGTTTTTACCCCAGTTTATTTTAAGTAATAACACAGTATACAACGAATCTCTTGGTGTAATATTGTCTCAGCAGTTACCATTTGCTAATTTCTAATGTATTAATTTTAGCTTGTTTTGGTGTCTACAGGATTAGTAATGCTACAGAACAACTAGTATTTGGAAACAGATTGAACATTTAAAATTATGCAACCACTTCTTCCATTTTTAAGATCATTTAAAAACATTACCTAGTGTTATATGTCTTTAACCTCATCTATATATATAAAACCCTAATGTGCAAATAGACCGAACGGCGGAACAACCGAACAACCAGTCGCTATGACGTGCGCTGACCACCAGGGGTGTGCATGGAACATGGTGGGCATTGGCAGCAGGCAGCAGAGTGTGGAACATGGCGGGCATCAGCCGCAGCGGGATGGTGGAGCAGGTGAGGGGGGGTGCCAGACCAAGGCCGGTCGCTGTCATTAGGGCGAGCCTCTGATGGTTAATAAAAATTCTTTGCTCCCGCACGCTGCTGTCCTGCCGTCCCGCCAGGTGCTTGCACCTGCTGCCAGTGCCCGCACCTGGGTGCGAGCAGCGGCTCTGGTGCTGGCAGCGGGTACGAGCGGAGCTGGCACTGTCAGCGCATGGGAGCGGTGGTGGTGGGAGCGGGGCTGCCGGCAGACAGGGGGCTGGGGCACTGCAGGAGGGGCTGGGCGGGGGCTCGGAGAATGGGCCGAAACCCGCCTCTGTGCCCACCGCAGCCTCACGGCCCACAGTTCCTTTCAACATGCACGAATTCGTGCACTGGGTCCCTAGGAAGTATATAATCCCATTGCAGAGAAAAAAAGCAACAATTTTTCATTTTCAGTTTCCTCTATCCACTTTCTTCCCGAGATGTGACCAGTGTTAGCAGTTGATATGTATATTCTTCCAGAACTTTTTTCAATGAATTTACCCCCTCCACCACCACAGAAATATCAAGCTTAATGCATGAATAAGATACTCTAAATCCTGTTCTGAAACTTTTCTTTTTCATGTAACATTATGTCTTCAAGATTTTATTGGGAGAGAGCGACTGCCACGTGTGTACACTTTATTCTTTATGATATGATGGCACAGTGTCCCATTGTTTGAGTAGCTCCTGGTTCATCCAACTATTTCACTATAAATGCTATCTATATGATAGAAACCCAGTGGTCGTAGTGCCGTAACAACCAAAGACCGGTCACCAGGAGGTGCATTGATGGGTCCTGCGGCAGCGCTGGCAGCCGGGGCTCTGGGTCCCGAGGTGGTGCCGGCGGGCGGGACTCTGGGACACGTGGCTCATGTAGTGGGCTGCTTGCGCACGATTTCGTGTGTGCTGGGGCCTCTAGTTAGAAATAATGACTTAACATTATTCTTGTGCAGACTTCTTTGTACTTTGGTGTATTTATCTAAACCAACATATAGAAATAGAGTTGCTGGGTCATAAGATGTACAAAGTTAAAAATTTAATAAATGCTGACAAAGCTTCTTAAAGAAAATTATACCAGTTACCTACCCCCACCCCCAACACTGTATGAAAAACCTCCCCACCCTGACTTAACCTGATGCAAATTTGATATAATTTTGATACTGTCCTACTTTTTAAAGAAAATAGCAGTTTTGACTGTTGGGCTATCCAAAGAACAGTAGGTTGAGACTCTGGCTAGGAAGGAAATTTCACAATATCTGCCATGAAAACACATTCTGCCACTCTCAGTTTGCCAAACTGAGAAATGGAAATAATAATAATAAAATACAATGAGAAATTCATTCAAGTTTATAGTTTTGAACTTCATGAGAACTATTGTAATAATTTATTAAACAAACATATATTTTACATATTTATACCCTTTCCAACTCGTTGCCTCTGGTTTTCTTAGCTAACAGGAATGGTGAGTGTTTTGTCATATTCTTTTACAACAAATAAAAGCCAGTTACAGGTATATTAAATTTTATTACCTTATGCAAGAAATCATGAAGGAGGGAAACATCTCTTTATATAAAGTTTCCTAATAACTTATTATCTGAGTTGTTACCTTATGATTCAGCTATTCTAACAATAGGAAAATTTCCAATCAACAAGTCACCAAGTGACAAGTAACCAAGATTCAACAAGTAACTAAGACCTGGAACTCCAGAGAAGATTTTAAATCTAGAACTAGTTTATATTCTTCAGTATAGCTGACTGCCCACTACATCCTCTCTCTCAGTCATCTTATTTTCTCATGCCTTTCTGCTTAGGAAAACGTTATGTGCTTATACCTGTAGAATGGTAGCTATTAATTTTTTTCACTTTTATGAAAATGTTTAAATATACAGAAAAGCTAAAAAATGGTGCCATGAACATTTTCATTCTCACCACCTAAAATTCTATGATTGTTAATATTTTATCATAGGTTTTTTCTTTTTTTTCTTATGTACCATGCAAAGTAAATTGCAGATATTATGACACATCACTCTTAATTATTTGAGCATACATCTATTGTCTAAGAATTAAGACATTCTAGGGAGGCTTTTAAAAAGTAACTCTTTGAAAATGAATTTTACGTTGTGAAATTTTTTTTTTCCATTTGTTTTTTACCTTACTGAATTGTATAGCTTCAAAGCTGTAGAAAACCTATTGTTTATGGATTTGGTAAAATTGTAAGGTAAAAGGAAAGGCCATAAATTTAAATTTAATGAGTAAATTAAATGTGTGTGTGTGTGTGTGTGTGTGTGTGTGTGTGTGTGTATTGGTATATTCACATATACACATGTACACCACATAAGGTGTCCCAAAAAATGTATTCCCATTTTAATAGTTGATAGCTCAATTGATGTTTCTTTCACATTTTTTGGGACACCCTGTGTATATACAGAAGTGATACTTTAGCCCTAGCAAGTTTGGCTCAGTGGATAGAGTGTCGGCCTGCGAACTGAAGCGTCCTGGGTTTGATTCCACTCGGGGGCACGTGCCTGGGTTGCGGGCTCGATCCCTGGTGTGGGACATGTGAGAGGCAGCCAGTCAGTGATTCTCTCTCATGGTTGATGTTTCTCTCTCTCTCTCTCTCTCTCTCTCTCTCTCTCTCTCTCTCTCTCTCTCTCCCCCCCCTCTCTCTCCTTCTCTGAAATCAATAAAAATATATTGGGGGTGGGGGAAAGAAGTGATACTTCAATGAAAAACATGTAGGCAATTATATGCAGTATTTTGCTTGTTGTTTCATGTAAGTTGTGTCCAATGGTTTGAGCTGGTAAACTATAAGTTTACAAGAAGTAGCTAAATAGTTGTTAATTACTAATATTTCTTGGCTTTAGAAAATCAATGTTAAGCACATTGGCTTATAAATCAAGTTATTAGACTCATATGAGGCAAACATTTCTCAAGATTGCTGGCTCCTGCCCCTGATTTGGTAGTGTGTACACTTCTGTGAGTCATATTTGGCATGGTGGCTTCAAGACTCCAAATCAGACATTTGGAGTAGTTACCTTCTCATAATGCAAGTCCAGACTCACTGTCATGCTGGATAAGTAACCTTAAGGCAATGAGTTGCAAAGCATAAATAATTGAGATATATAAGTATGTTAGATAAATGGTCCCAGTTGATGTGGCAGGGTTAAAATTATAAACTATAATCAACCTGAATTTACTATTATTATTCCTATTTCTCAGGTACAGAAAAAGTAGCAAAAGATGTTAGTTCATCTCCCCAAACCAAATCTTGGACAGAAAAAAGGAATCTCTGCTTCCTGCCACTTCATTAACTGTGCTCTTCTCTAGAATGATCTCTCTCTCTTTCATCCTATTATCATCATCTTGTACCTTGTCATTGTTGGGAAGGAAACTGATAAAGAAAAAAAATCAATAGATGCCTATTATGGAAAAACTGGGAAACAGTAATCTCTGGTATTTAATGAAAACAAACTCCCTCCTTCCTCAAAGATGACCATTTGCAACTGTTTTTCTGGAACTTTCAAAGTGCATATCCAAACATATACGAATACTCTTTATTAATGTTATTTAATACAAACTAAATATGCTCTTATGTACTCTTTCACTTAAGTGGTTATGTAGAATTTTAACATATATTTCCACTAAGGAAAGTCTCTAATGTGATACATAACTGAACTTTCAAATGTTTACCAATTCAGTATTTAAAAAATGTCATCTTTTTTTAACCTTTATTTTTAACTGAAATTAACCACATTTTCATTTTTTAAAGCCATCTGTTTGAAATTTTCTGTGACCTACTTGATGTTTGTGTCATTTTTGGGAGTATTTGTTGATTTAGAAAGGCTCTCTACACAGAAATAAATGAGCTACACTGTACTTTTCATGTATATTATAAATATTTCCTTATGTTTTTTTTATTTGTCTTTTAACTTTAATTATGATTTTTTCTGGGGTAAAGATTTTAATTTACATGTGTTTTAAGTAATCACTGTTTTCCCTTCCATAGTACATTCCCTGAGCTAGTCAGTTCCATAGACAGCAACCCTCCTCCTACCTCCCTCATGGTTGTGAGTGAGCCTGCTGCCCACATTCTGAGAGCTGAGCTGTGAAATGGAGCTCAAGGTCTTATTTGGTTTGCAGATTTTCACTCAGTCCAGTGGTTTTCAACCAGTGTGCCACAAGAATCTTTAAAACATGCCATACTTGACTATTTAGTTAGGGCACTTACCTCTTTTCCCTTAGATTGTCCAATTAAAAAATGACAACAGCCAACACAACGATAGCTGTCTGGGTTGAATGAATAAAAATTAAAACTATTTTTTTGTGTCAGACCAGCAATATATATATATATATATATATATATATATATATATATATATATATATATATATAAAGGCTAATATGCAAAGTGTCCCCTCGGGAGTTTGACAGCTCGCTATGACATGTGCTGACCACCAGGGGGTGGTGCGGAATGAAGGAAGGCCCTGATCGGCCCTGATCGCCGGCCAGACCTAGGGACCCCACTGTGCATGAATTTCGTGCACCGGGCCTCTAGTATAATATAATTTTTGGTGTGCCACAGAATTTTAGTAATTTGTTTATGTTTGCCATGAGATGAAAAGGTTGAAAATGGCTGACTTAATCCCATGTTTTGGTCACTGTACTTAATGTCCCAAAGGTCAGACCCTGTGTAACTTGGTCTCTCTGGGCGTTAAACCCCCTTCCTCTGCTGGCGCTGGGGCAAGCAGTCACCTGGCTTCTAGCACCAAATCAGGAGGTTTGCCTATTCCTTATACAGACTTTGGACCAGCCCTTCTGCTCCCCAACCTCCACATGTGTCTGATGCTGACAGTTCATGAACATTTGTGGCATTGTCTACTCCAAAGACTCGCTGCTCACCATGTGGTCGGTCCCCAGACCCGCAGCCTCTGCCCACATCACCAGGGAACTTGTTAGAAATGCAGCATTCAGTGCTCACTGCCGTCTTCATCACAGTCCTCACCCCATTCCTCACCGCAGTCCTCACCCCATTCCTCACCGCAGTCCTCTCCCCAGACTGCTGAACCAGTGTCAACACGCTCAGGACCGCCAGGTGGATCTTGTACACGAAGAAGTGTGGGGCATCCTTCTCTGACGTCCACCATTGGCAGGCAGTTAGGATTCGGTGGCCTCTCTTGACTAGATCAGTTTTACCACTCTCTCTTCTGCTTTCCATCTTCCAAGATGTTGGGTGAGACCTCTTATCTGTTATCATTGTCTTTTGTCCTTTTGGAAGTTTACCTCCTTTATTCTTCATAGTGATTTTACTGGAGTTTCAAGAGGGCCTAAAGATAAACACATTAACTCCTAGTATTTTATATTTGTTTGTTTTTTAATATTTGAATTTTTGATCCATCTTGAATTAAGTTTGGTGTCAGACATGAGAATTTCAATTTAGTTACGCTCTTCTCCCCCCATTAATCTGTTTTATTAAATGATCTATATATTTTCCTCTAATTTGAAATACTACTTCTGTCATATACCGAAGTTCCTTCGCATTTGGCTGTTTTATTGCAACTTTATAATATCTCTTATTATCTGGTAGTACTAATTCCTCTTCATTTTTAGAAGTCAGTTTTAAAACTCGAGTTAAAATGAATGATTTCTATATTTTCCATTTATTTTAAACTTCATTTTTATTCATTCCATTTTTATTTACTTATTCAAAGTGATAGGGTCATCAACATGTTTTTATTTATAACAGATTTTTTAACTGTATAAAGTAGTTATACCTTTTCCATATATATGTGTGTGTATATATGTATGTATGTACATATAAATATAAATAAATATATATATGTGTGTGTGTGTGTGTGTATTTTTTCCTTATAGATTTTCTTTTTTCTCACATATGGCAAATTTGAAGCTATCCCTAGGGAAATCCGTTTCCTCCCACCTTTCAAGAAGGGCACCGTATAAATGAAACCTGCTAAATGAAATAGGAAGTTTTACTGCCTGGATATGGTGTCTTAGGCAGCTGTCTGTTGCGATGACCTCTACCCAGACAGATATTAAATGCTTGCTCAGCTCACCAGCGGGCCAGCCCAGAGCACAGCTCTTGCATTTGAATTCAGCTACCACCACTTATTGGAGCTGTGACTCTGGGTAAGCTAAAGAATCTCCTAGATCCTGGGAGATGAAGATCACATTAACTTTTCAGACATTAACTTTTCAGATAATGAAGATTAGAGTTAATTGCAGTAAAGTGCTTAACTAAATCCCTGCCCCATAGTAGGTACTCAGCCAATGGGTTCTGCTTCTTTAAACTTCAATATAGATGTGTATTTCAGAGTGCTTTAATCAATAGGAACATTGAATTGCTTACTCAGACATGCTGTTAGAATAGAAGTTTATATGGGAATCTTCCCCAGTGTTTTTGCCTTGTAGTACATAATTGAGTTTCAATTGTCCATACTAATAGAGAGGAGAGATGACATGAGAAAGTAACAGTAGATAATATCTTAAGCTTGGGAATTCATTTAATAATTACCTTTGCAAAAAAGAGTAATAGAATTTCATAGCTGGGAGAAAACTTTGAGATTACAAAACCTCTTTAACTTTACAGTTGAGAAAACAGATCTTAGAGGCATAATGAGTCACCAGGATCACACATTGTTGTGAATTTAGTAGCTGAGTTACAGATATGTTAACTCCTAGTCTCCTGTTCTTTGCCTCTGTAAGATTACAGGGTGGGGCAAAAGTAGGTTTGCAGTTGTTCCTATGGAAAATAATACAATAATTAATAAGTAATAATATAAGAATAAACTGTGTTTTGTGTACCTACAACTGTAAACCTACTTTTGTCCCACCCTTTATATTTGCTTAGGTACATGTCCAAAGCCACCCATGTGCCTTGAGAATTGATACCTGGGAACTCAGCCAAGTGCAAGATGAAGGATGCATGAACTCGAAGGAACCGAAACACCTTTGAGCTTTTCCTCTCTCTGAGCTTTTTCAGAGATAGATACTCTCCTGACTCAAAAACATAGCTTTAGCTGTGTGATGTTGGGTGTGGGCCAGTAAAATTAGGGTGAGAAGCTAGAACTGGGGAGAGTCATTCTTAATAGAGTAGATATACATCTATCTAAGTCAGAATAAAAGGAAAAGTGGGAACCCTCAGAGAAACCAGAGTTGTCCAGGCACATATATGCCTGTATAGAATTCTTGCAGAGGGTATGGATTCCATGTCAAAAGACAGGCAAGAAAAAGGACCACATATATATCATGAGCCAAAAGCAAGTAGTTAGAAGGCTAGATTCACAAGTAGCAAAAGCATGTAGGAATGAAACATCACTTCAACAGAAGCTGAGCCCCTGAGCCCCACTCTGAGAGGTGCCTACAGTGGGGGCCCTGCCCTTGAGAGCTTGAGGTTTGAAAGAGGGGCAGTTACAAGGCATCAACAGGGAGCCAGCTTTGCCACTGACCAACTATTTTTTGTCTTTGCTCAGAAGTTTCTTCGTTTCCTGGTCAAGTGGGATCAACTATAGCTGGTTGGGGTTTCTAGCTGTAAATGTTGAATGGACTGAATAAAATAATTTCTGAGTAATTCCTGACCCATCATCTTTAGCTCTAAGTTCGAAGCTGACCTTTACAATTTCAGACAGCTTTGAAATCCAACTTGCATTGCTTTGCTTCATAATCCTGCACAAAAATTGCTTTTGAATTTAACGTAGAGAAATAAATGCTTAATCTGTTACAAAAATTAAGTAGGAATAACATTGGAATCATGGCCAAGCTGAAAAACCAGTAGTTTCCCCCAAATATGGATTTACTTATTGAGCTAATAAGCCATTCATATGTAAGTATGAAATCTATTATCTTGGGTCTTGATGAGTTTGATATAGTACTAAGATGAATACATTTGATTTAGAAGTAGTTTCAGTGTAGAAGTTATTTCCCTATAGGAAATAATATATTTAGGTAGAATTTTTGAATAAGTTTAGAGGAATCCTTAAAAACACTTCAAAGGCACTCAACAATTCTGTTATGCAGGCCTTCGAATTCCACTAAATACGAACAGTTTGGATTTGTATAATTCAGAGTTGGAGCATATAAATGCTGAAATAAATTATAACATTTAAACTTGAATCCTTGTGCTTTAGGTACAAAATTAAATGAAGTTTTAAATTTAGACTTGAATCTTTTGCTGGTTTTATGTTGATTGATTGAAATGAATGAAAATGAATGTTAACTTCTCATTTGCTCACTAGATTTAAATAGTTATGGTGGATTAGGTCAGTGGACTTGGAAGTCGGTGGGATAAAGCTACCAAAACACAAATGAGTGAGTCTGTGCCGTTGTTGAAGTAACTAGCTGAGTAGGCTTTGTGGCTGCACCTTTCATAGTTGAAGTAACCCCTCACCATGTGTCTCCCACCTAATTCAGGAATGCTGGCTTCCCAGAAAATGCACAGTGCAAGTGGTGCCTTCAGCTTTCTTTTGTATGATGAGTCACATTCCGAGTGGTCTCTCTGTTCTGCTGTAGTGCATAATTCATGCAAAAAAATCTGATTTCAGCTGTGTCGACTTCAAAGGGCTGCAATCAGGCATATATATCTGGAAGGATGTGTTCAGAGAAGAGTTTCTGTTTTTCATTTGCACAAATGGGAATTCAGACTATCTTTGATCAATTTAGTGGCAAGGAGCTGAAACCAGCTTTCCGATTTGCCAGCCTTATTTAAGCCTTTTGTTTTCCTTTGCATCTTAAGAAGCTCTCGGGGATGAAGGCTGTGTACATTTGACATAATTATTTTGTTTATCTTTGTAAGAGCTGATCTTTAAGTTGAAGTAGGAATAAAAGTGTCTGGTGTTTGGAATAGCTGCTCACAAAAATATGAAGGTTTTTTTTTTCTTATTGTAAATTCTATCATAACCCAATAGATGATGAAATCATGGCTATTGCATAAACACTCAACATAGGATGGTCTGGACAGTGTAAGAAGTTGGAAGGCAGGAGAAAAGGAAAACTTTAATAAGTTTTAAAATGCCCAGTTCCCTGGAGCAGTAGTAGTGGCTGCATTGTTGTTAATAGCTGGAGTGGTGGTGGTGTCGGATCAGTAATTATAGCCAATACATTATGGTTAATATTTATTGTAAATGTGCTACATGCCCGGCACTGTTTTGTTGAGCCTTATGTGGATTATCTTATTTAACCCTCACATAAACTCTGTGAAGTAGGCACTACTTTTACTTCTGTTTTATGGGTGTGGAAACGAGGCATATGCAGGTTCAACAGTTCACCCATGAACACAGAGCTGTTTCTTTGGTGTGAACAGTGGAGGCTCTATACCTTCACCGGCTGGCTGATCTTAGGCTGTTAGTCGGTTACTCAGAGTTCTCTGAGCTCCAGCTTCCTCCTTTGCAAACTGTTAGGGGGAGTACAGAATCTGCCTCATAGGGTTATTGTGGCAGCTAAATTATATATATCTGGAGGGGTTTTGTAAACTGAAAATTATGTTGGATAACCCACTATAAGTTGGAAATATTGTGATTATCAAGAAAGGTAACCCCTTTGGAGAGAGAGACCTTGACTTTCTTTCACGGAGAAGACAGACGTTTATATATGTTGGTTGAGAGTTGGCGCTGGGTGTTAGTCTTCCTCCTGCCTTAGGGACCCCATGAATGTCCTATCCTTGCATGGCAGAGAGGCAGAGATCAAAAGAAGAGGTTCTTCTACAGCCATTCTAGTGTCATGAGTATGAGGAGCACCCTGAGCCAGAATTAACTAAATCATTGCTTCCAGACAACTTGGAGAAATGAAGGTCAGACTTATGTCCATATTTAAAGACTTCTAGAATTTTGGCTTTCAAACTTCACTGGGCATCAGAGTCACCTGGAGGACTTGTGAGAACAAATTGACCTTCCCTCCTGCCCCCAAATTCCTGATTTAGTAGGTCTGGATTAGAATTATGTTTCTAACACGTTCCCTGGTAATGCTGATGTTGCTGGTTCCAGTGATCACACTTTGAGAACCACTGGTCTAGAATATCTCTATGTATTAAAAATATTGTATCACTATGTTCAAAGCAAAGAGGTATGAAAAGCACAATCAGGAGAAAATTCTACATGTCATTTAACACAGCAGTAGTGCTGTTGGTTTTGCAAGGTTTTGTACACACCTTAAGAAGCAGAGAAGAGCCCGGCCTGTGTGGCTCAGTGGTGTTGAGCATCGACCTATGAACTGGGAAGTCATGGTTCGATTCTCGGTCAGGGCACATGCCCAGGTTGTGAGCTTGATCCACAGTGTGGGACATGCAGGAGGCAGCCGATCAATGATTCTATCTCATTATTGATACTTCTATCTCTCTTCCCTCTCTCTTCCTCTCTGAAATCAATTGAAAAAAGCAGAGGAGAGGACAACTCTCCACTTTAACCAGTAAGGGGCTAGGTCCTTTTGCAGACACATAATCCTAAATTTTCCTGAACCAAGCACTCTTCCTTGACAGCTAAAATGCTTAATTAACTTCTTGTTGATCATGTTTTGGCAGAGAATATATACTCACCTATTTCTCAAGGTATGTGTGTCATTTGTTTTTGTGTGGTGTGTGTTTGTGTTTTCAGATAAGGAGAGTCACTGTCTCTCTATCCAGAATTTCTCTTTTTAAGGCCTGATATGTTGGCATTTCCAGCCAAGTGGAGAGTGGTTGGAAGCTGCCCTGGCTTCAACTTTAGGGGATTGTGAAAGAGGCTATTCCCCACAGGCACAGCCTTGGGGGCCGAAATACTGCTTCACGATTACTCACAGTGGAACAGAATGCATTTTCTTTATGAAGATAAACAAGTGAGCAACTAGGCATTTTGCAAGTTTAATAAATTCCACACAGTCCACTTAATGATTTTTTTATTGTGGTTTCCAGAAATGAATTGCATCATAAATGTGAGGGATGCCTATATTGGTAAGATATTTTTGTCTCGTCTATTGCCTCATTTGTACAATAGAAATAATATTCCTCTTATGTAGAGCTGAGTGTTTTGTTTTTCTTTAAGCAAATCACAGAATATATGTGAAAACACGTGAGGTGGAGGAGGACGATGATCGTCCACGTGTACTACTGGGTTCAGGTGTTCACTTTTCTCTGTTGTCATCTTATGCTTTCTCCTAAAACAATCAGTCTGTCCCCCTGGTTTTAATTATAACTGAAAATTTTGTATTGAAGACCTTGATCCATGTGTTTTGGACAATTGATGAATTTCCATTGTGGAAGTTTTCACCTGCTTGCATAATTATCTCCTCCTCTTTGCCCTTCTCCCCATCTCCCTCCCATCCTCCCCTCTGTCTCTCTGTCTCTCTATCTCCTTTCCCTGTCACCTTAAAAAAGTGACTGGTGAACCAGGGGCGGTGGTGCCTGTAAGGCTATAATTTCTTAGAATGTTTAGATAAAAAAATACTGATTAAAAGGACATCTATTAGGTATAAACCCCAAAGCATTATTTCATCCTTATAGAGTAAGATTCAGTGAGAGGCATGATCTATTTAATACTGCTGTGAATCTTTATAAGTCTAATAAAATTCTAAGAGGCTTATCTATGTACTATTCAGCCTTATGCTTGCTTTTATGCATGTTTTCTCAAAACCTACATTTAGTTGCTTCTGAAAATACGTTTTTTTTCTCAAGCTTCATATGAATTCGCTCTTCTCCAACACTATTCTCTAAACCACCTAAACTGTAATTTTAGTGAGAATTCCATGCCATTCTTAAAGCCTATGAAGTTTCCATCTCTGTACACAGGGAACTTAACATATTTTCCAAACATATATTTTAGATATGTTATATATAATGTATATTAATAAACTGTTGCATTAATGTTGTCGCTCTTAGATGGTAAGTTCATAAAAAGCAAGGAGGGATATGCTGATATATTTTGTAAATCACCAAGAAATATAGATTAATACTCTGGAAATGATATTATGAGGAATGAGGAAATAGCCTCTGTAAGTACCTATGTTAATAGAGAGGGATTAAAGTTTAGGACAGGCAAGAATAGGAGATTGGTTGAAATTAAGATAGCCTTTCTGGCTTTATTTTGATGATTGTATAAATGACATACTTTTTCATCCTTTACTTTTAATCTATCTAGGTCTTTATATTTTAAAATGGGCTCCTTGTAGGCATCATTTACTAGTAGTTAGTTCTTGTTATTTTGAAAAATTCTGAAGTCTTCACATGGGTGTGTTAGATCATTTACATTTAGTATAATTATTGATATGATTGGATTTAGAAATGCCATTGTATTATTTGTTTTCTGTGTATCCTCTCTGTTATTTGTTCCTGTCTTCAATAATTTGAATTTAACTTTTCAGTATTTCATTTTCATTTTTCTATTGGCTTTTTGGTTCTATCTCTTTGGGAAAAATTTTTCTGCTGGATGTTCAAGGGTGACAGTATACATACCTAAACTTTCATAGTTAATTTACTGTTTATATTATACAACTTAAATGTAGAAACCTTATCACCATATAGGTTCCTTTATCCTCTCCCATTCACTTTTATGTTATACTCGTGATATGTATTATATCTACTTATATTGAAAACTTTATCAAGCAGTGGCATAATTTCTGCTTCCAACAATTATACACATTTTCAAAAACTTGGGGAAAATAACCTTTTATATTTACCCTGATAATTACCATTTCTGTAAATGTTTTTTAATTGGTGAAACTACAAGTTTCTTTCTGATATCATTTCCGTTCAGCCTGATGCACTTCCTTTAGCGTTTCTTTTAGAGCAGGTCTGCTAAAAATGATTCTTTTAGTTTTCCTTTGTCTAAAAGTGGCATTATTTAGCTGCCTTTCCTGAAAGATGTTATCAATGGATATACATTTCTAGGTTAGCGATTTTTTTTTCTTTTAGCACTTTGAAGATGTTTTTCCATTGTCTTCTGGCCTCTCTCATTTCTGCTGAGAAATCTTCAGTCATTAAAATTATTATTCTTCTGTTTATAATGTGTCATTTTCCTCTTATCTGCTGGGAATACTTTTCCTTTATCTTTACTTTTAAGCAGTTGATTATGATGTGTCTAAGAGTGGTTATTTTTGAGCTTATCCTATTTTAAGTTTATGAAACTCTTGCACTTATAAATTTATATCTTTTAATAATTGGGAAGTTTTGGCCATTATTGCTTCAAATAGTTTCTCTACCAGTCTTTTTCTCCTCTTATTCTAGAACAATGTTGACATGAATACTAGAAGCTAGCTTTTTTAATTGATTTTGGAGAGAGAGGAGAGGAGAGGAACGGGGATAAGGAGGGAGGCAGGGAGGCGGGATGGGATGCGAGGGAGGGAGGGTGGGAGGGAGAGAGAGAGAGAGAGAGAGAGAGAGAGAGAGAGAGAGAGAGAGAGAGGCTTGTTGTTCCACTTATTTATGCATTCATTGGCTGATTCTTGTATGTGCCCTGACCAGGATCGAAACGACAACCTTGGCGTATTGGGACAACACTCTAACCATCTGAGCTACCTGGCCAGGGCTCTGTTTATTTTACTGAGAATCTTTTCTCTTATCAGATTAGATAATTAACTCACTCTTCTAGCTCACTGTTTTGAAACTGTCATTTCTATTTTTCTATTAAGCCAGCCAGTTATGATTTCCACTGGTTATTTTTCTAGTTTCTATTTCTCTGCTGAGAACTTCTATCTTTCCATTCATTCTATATTCTCATGGAGGATATTATAATGCCTATCATCTGGGTTATCTCAGGGTTGGAATCTGATTTTTTTTTTCCCCTCTTAAGAACTGGTCATATTTTCCTAGTTCTTTGTATATGCAATTCTGTTGGGTTGTATTCTGGATATTATTTATGTCATGCTATGTAGGTTGGGGTTGCACAATGTTGTTTTTTTGTTTTTGCTGTTAAGAGTCACACTTCATTTCTGTCTCACCTTCTGTGGGTGCTGGTTCTGATCTCAGATCAGTTTTCAAAGCTTTTGTTCTGCTACCTGGGGTCTGTCCCATGCCGGTGCCTCTCAAGGGTTAGTCAGATTTGGGTGCTACGTTCGTTCGGTCTTTTTAGTTCGCAAAGCTCTTTGATATGGTGCTTGGAGCCTGTCCCATGAATGCACAGCTCAGAGTGAGGCTGGGCATTGTGCCAGTTTCTGTATAGATTTAGGGGATTCCCTTCTCCATCTTCTTTCTCTTCATGATTCCCCCCATACTCTGGTCTACAAGGGCCCTTTTTCAGGTTTGTCCAGAAGGACAGGGTGTCATTTGGAGATTGAGCTGCTCATGCTGCTGCACCACTGCTCTGTTACTGTCGGTGAACTCTTCGCTGGGGTCCTGCCCCAGGACAAAGCTGCCAGAATAAAATAAATTAAAATTTAAGACTAGGTCCCTTTTGACTCTCCTTTACCATTCACCTTCTTAGTTCACTTTTCAGAGTCCTCAGTTGCTGCTTTTTGTGTTGTGTCCAGAGATCTTAGTCGTGAAAAGTAAGAGAGGCTGCAGTGTGCTCACTCCATCACAGAGGAGCTGGAGCTCCCTGCTTTTCTTTGTTTCTACTTCACAAAGGATCTTGCACCTCAAATGGGAGGATGCATGATGATAGTGAACATGATGTCACTATACTTCCCACAGAGCTACAAAGAAGATCCATATTTTGCTAATAAAGGACACTTCGGCATCAGGATGACTTAAAGCAGTAATTTCCTTCCTTTCACTGTTTTGTAAGATGCAGTTGTGTTAATAATACTCGGTGGAGGCAGATCACATTTTCTGAGAAGGAAAACTAAACTCCGGAAGGAATAGAAGCAAACAGTCCTCAAGAGGTGAGGGAAGAAGCTTCTAGTCTGAGGGTAGTTGCTTGTCACACTGAGGTTGGAGTCTGTGTCCTGGCACCAGCGAATTGCCACTATCACCTTCTTTGAAAGAAAATATGGTTAATACCTGTAGCAAAGAAGACTAGAGTAAGAAAAGAAACTTAGGTCAAAAGTATTTAAAATTAAGGCATGGTTCTGCCTTCCTTGAAATAGGACTTTGAGGCCATGTTTGGCTGCATTTCAGCAAGAAGAGGATCTTTTAGTCTTTACTTTGGCTTTACTCATCTTCGAGTGACAATTTTGGCCTTTTAATATTTGACTTTAGGATGTGGCGAAAGCAACTCCTATAATCCATCCTGTCACTTATAGTAGCACATTTCCTTTATTCTACTTGATAAATGCTTATTGTAAATATTTTAAACATATAAGAAAGTTTACAGAGTAAAAAAGTGAAAACTGATCCTTTAGGGGTAACTATTCTTAATAGTGTTTCAGGAATTTTCTGGTTTCTCTTTTTGGGAGGGGGACACAATTGAAATTATTCTATATTTAAAATCCTTTGTCCTGTCATTTAAGATAACTTTACAACCTAAAAGAACTTTCACCATTTTATCCATCACTTAAAAACTCTTCCTAAAAGCAATTTTGTTTAAATTTTAAAAAATCAGGATAGGAAACTAAGGGAGGATGTACAGTGAAGGTTAAAATTTCCTCTTATTCATCTTCTCATTTTCACTCCCTAGGGAGCCATTGGTAATATTATTCCTTTTTGTGTATTTCCAGAAATGTTTTATGTATAAAAATAGATATATTATAGGGAGCTTATACTTTATCAGTTTTTATGCTCTTTTTTTTTCTGAATATGTAACTATTATTAGAATATAAATATCCATTTGTTTGACGTCTTTGTAAACATAATTCTTAATGACTACAAAATGTCTTTACCTTGGATTCAAGTTCTCTTGAAATTGTGTGTTTTGGTTGCATTCCATTTTCCTTACAGCACTTTTAAAATGAGGGAAAGTTGTTTTTAAAGTCAGTCCCAACAGGCTGTCAGATCTGTCTTATCTGAAACATCTGAGCTCTTCTAGCTATTTGAATAAGTTAACTTGTAAAAACACCTATCACGGTCCTTAGAATGAAGTCATTAGATATATGTTTATTCTTCTGCCTCCATTTCTTTAACCAACTCCTCAGCTGCCAGGACAGGGCCGCTGCAGACCAACAATGATAGGAATCCGTTTTAGATGAACGCCATTAACCAGTATGCATCACAGTCTTACTGTGAGCAGAGTGCTTTGTATTAAATGACCATTGTCAGAGCGATAACACGTCTCCTGCATTTGACAAGACACTCATGATAAATTCTTCAACCTCTCATAGTGTCATGTACAGAGGGAATGAAAGTGATGCAATGCAAAAGGATTACGACACGTGGGAAGAATCTAGAAGAAAGTGAAGTAGTTTGTTATTAGGAACTAGACAGATGTCAGGGATGCTCAGACTAGGGATGAATCCTGCCCCTGGCCTTCACCTCTCCTCTGAGCCAGAACTACCTCATCTCCACAGTGACCACATATCTTACTAGTTATTTACCAGGGTTTTGTGAGGAATCAATGACAGCTCAGGGAATATGTCCAGCATCCTTTATCCCTCTATGTTGTGGTATCCCATCACTTCTCCATTGTAGTATTTGGGCCTGTAAGTAAATTGTTTTAGATTGTCTGCTTTTTTAAAAAAAAATTTCTTTATTGATTAAGGTGTTACATATGTGTCCTTATTCCCCCATTATTTTCTGCTTTTTACCTACCCCTCCTGGCTAGAAGGTGAACTCCCCAGGGGGCAGAGAGAGACAGGTCAGTCTTGTTTCCCAGTAGATTCCTCATGCTTCGCTTTGTTCCATTTGTAGAGCTCAGTAGCTAAGAGCCTGAACACTGGCCTCAGACAGCCTCAGTTCCCATATTGATTAATTCTTTGACCCAGGGCCAACTGCTTAATCCCTTGTGCTTGTTTCCTCACCTGTAAAATGAGGGGGGGGAATGGTGCTTATCTCTTTGGGTTATTATAAGGATTAGATAAGTTAATACTTAAATTATAACATGTGTCTGACGTTATAAATGTGTGTTAAACAAAATAAATAACAGTTGCTCAATATCTGCTAAATGAAAGAACGGGCGGGTCTTTTCAGCCATCGCGAGTGAGCTGGTGGAAGATGCACTTGCAGATGCTGCTTCCCTGGAATGTTGTCATCCTTCGCCTCCATTCAGTCACTGCTGAACCTCATTTGGAACAAGCTAACCAAGAAACATCCTTACTATAGTTTGAGTCTCAGGTTTCTGAATTTTATTTAGTCAAAGCCAGTTCTATTATTTTATTGATAGAACAGGAAACGGAATATAAAGATATTGTTATTTGTATAGCATTTAGTTATATCACGCTTTTATCTTGTTTCTAGTAGCAGCCCAGAGGAATTTCAGAGGAATCCAGCATGATCAGAAAACATACATTTCACAAAGGAATTTTCTAGATTAGCTTGAGGTTTTCACTGAAGCCATTACTAAAAGGAAAACTTAATTTTCAGTTTCATGGCTACTAAGTAGAGTTTGATGGCCCAGTCTAACTTTTTTTCTGACAATTTGCAACCATTATTACTAACACTAGAGGCCTGATGCACGAAATTCATGCAAGGGGCTCGGCCTTCGCTGCCGCAGCGGCTGCCTCGGCCCCCACCGCCACCTGAATGCTGTTTTCATTCTTTCTTTTCTTCTTGACCCTTGGTGGGGTGTGTGTCCACCAGCCATGCCCGGCACCGTTGCTCTTCCTTTTTGTGAGTACATTCTTCTTTAGTTTCAACTATCCCTGGGCAAGGGTCACAGATCCTCACCTCCAGTTTTGACATGTGAGCTCCTTGCTGGTTATATTTTATTAAAACCAGCTCCCTGTCCCCATTTCTCTTATGTGTGCTTCCATTATTCTTGGCTCAAAATAGAGCCCATCCTGACACCTTTTTCTGCTCCATTGCTTTTCCAATCTGTTTTCAGATCTTCCAGATCCTTTTTTGGAGTGTCTTTCAGGTTTACACTTTCTTCCCTCGTAATAGAAATGCCACAGCCCCAGCCTTACTGTCTGATTCTTGGATTCCGGCCACAGCCTCTGAGTGGCTGGTTTGGCTTCCAGTGCCCTCCGCACTGGTCCTCTGGCACAGCAGTGACAGTCTATTCCGCAAGTATTCACTGAGTGCTTCCTGTGTGCCCGGCACTGCTGTGGGCTCTGGGGCTGTAAAACAGGCAACAGCCTTGCCCTCAGCAGCTTACATTCCAGGAGCGGGAGCAGACAGGGAACTAAGTAAGTAGAGGAATACGTATGTTTGGTGGTGTTGGTGCTAAGAGGAGGGAAAAAGGCCGGGGAGAGGATAAGGGATGCCAGATTGGGATGAGGATTGCAGTTTCCAATGAGGTAGGAGTAACAAGAGAAGGTGAGTTTTTAAAATTTATTTCTTCTTATTGAGATATAATGTGTTCAACATCAAATTTTACCCTTTCAACCATTTTTGAGTGTACGATTCAATGGCATCGAGTACATTCACTTTATTGTGCAGTTATCACCAAATCCGTCCCCAGAACTTTGTCATCATCCCAAACTGAAACTGTCCCATTAAACAACTCTCCATTCACTCCTCCCCCCAGCCCCTGGTAACCACATTTCTACTTTCTTCCATATAAAATGGACTATTTTTGAGTTCCTCATATAGGTGGAATCATACAATATTTGCTCTTTTGTGCCTGGCTTATTTCACTTAGCATTAGTTTTTAACATTCATTCATGCTATAGTGTATGCCACAACTTAATTTCTTTTTAAGGCTAAATAATATTCCATTGTATGGCATACACCACATTTTGTTTATCCATTTATCTGTTGATGGACATTTAGATTTCCTCCTTTGGGCTCTTGTGACTAATGCTGCTGTGAACATGGGTGTACAGATAATCTCTTTCAGACCCTGCTTTCAATTCTTTTGGGTATATAATTAGAGGTGGACTTGCTGGATCGTATGGCAGTTGTATATTTAAATTTTTGAGGAACTGCCGCATTATCTTTCACACTGGCTGTGCTATTTTACATTACCAAGAAGATGACTTCTGAGTGAAGATCTAGAGGAAGTGGGAGTGAGCCAGGAGACTATCTGAGGGAGAACGTCTGAGTGGAGGGAACTCCCTGCGCAAGGGCCCTAAGGTGGGAGCATGGCTGCCATGTGGGGTAAGGAGGCCAGTGTCACTGAATGGCGGGAATGTGAAAGAAGGTGAGGCCAGAAGGGAACAGGTGTCCAAATGATATAGGCCACTGCAAAGACTTTGATGTTACTCTCAGTGATGTGGAGAGCCCACAGAAATTATATTATGTTGATCTTTCTTAAATCCTACTATTGTCAGGTCAGGCCCCGTCCTAAAAATCAGTAGATAGGTTGATTCTATATTTGTTGGTGAGCATGTTATGGTAGTTTATATAGGTCATAAAATTAAGTAACAATCACGCGTGTTTCATTAGAGTATCCAATTAACATTTTAAAAGCTGGAATCTAAAGGGCTTTCTATTTTCTGTACAATATTTTTTTAATTAGCTTGCCATCATGGAAGCTAAAGCATGCCAATTAAGCACTTATCCAATTATCAGAGCTTCAGAGAAAAGCAGTGGATCAGAAGTTCTTCGTTTTAATTTTATGGGTTACTTTGAGAAAAATTAACAACGATTTGCAAAGTTTTAAAGCATTTAAGACACGTGCCTTCATTTAAAAGTCCCACATCAAACACTGCAGGAACTGAATTCTGCTCAGTGTGAGGCGTTTGCTAGCTCATGTCAGTCCACGCTTCCTAACTATGCATTCAGGACTAACTATAGACTCTAGGTATATGCCATTACTTTGCGTTACATCATATGGCCGGCGAATGATTCAGTGGGTTGTTAGCCTGAGCAAGCCCTTCTGTATCAACATAATTAGGTCATCTTTTTTCGTAAAAGAAATAGACTATCAGAGATAAAATTCACTCGGTCCTTCATCTCCAGTCTCATTCCCCTGTCTCGTTCTATAGTCAGCCAACATCGTAAACTTGGTGTCTCTCTTCCTAGTCTGTTACTTATACTTTTGCACAGTTACGTACACAGTCATGAATTAAATACAGTGTTATTTTATTAGTACTTTAAACATTTACCTAAGTGTTATTAAACTTACCTCCAGAGAAACATAACCAATAGGAGGTACAGGAAGGTAGGTAGGTAGGTAGGTAGATTTACTGTAAGGAATTGGCTCACGTGATTGTGATTGTGGAGGCTGAGAAATCCCAAGACCTGTTGTTGGCAAGCTGGAGACCCAGAAGACATGGTGGTGTAAGTTCCAGTCTGACTTTGAGTCCAGAGGTAGAAGATTGATGTCCCAGCTTAAAGACACACAGATGGAGAAAATGTACACAAGTGATAGAGTTTTCATTGTATGACCTGCTTTTCTGAGGCACCCTTTGATGTAGACCTAAGTTATTTGTTTTAATTGCTGTACAAGCTTTGCACAGTGGCAGTGTCGTAGCCAGTGAGTTTTATCCAAAGCAAGATTATTGCTAATTGAAAACTTAACTTCCGCACTGTAATTCTGTTTTGTGAACATAGTGTTATATGTATATACTTCCTTATTGAGGAGTGAATGTGTTTGAACATGTGGTAGAGGCTCTATAAGGAATAGCCTGCTTTGGCAAGTGGCTGTTGGCGGCACATTATTTACAGGGTTCCTGCCAACTGAGTGAGACACATCAGGATGGTAGAGATAGGGAGCCATTGTTCCGGTCATTTCAGGTCTAATTTCTGCTTTTGAATAGTTCTGAATCCAAATGAGTCAGATTCACCGGATTCATAGAAGAGACTTCATAGGGACTCTTAAGATCATTTGCTCCTAATTTTGCTGCTTCTGATGCGATTAACAACTGACTTTTTAAAAACTTGGTTCTAGCTCCTCAAAAAAGACGGTCTGACTGGTAGGCCAAAATTATAGTAACCTTCATAAGGAATAAAGCACTTGTCTCATTTAAAGCAGATTTGAGCCAATTAGAATGCAAAGGTTCCCTATTGTAAAGTTTCATTTCCATATTGACATCCTTCTCTTCAATTAAATACATTGGCTATGTTATAATAATATGTTTTCCCCAGTGAATTAATTTTTAAATAATTAATTTTTACATGATTTTAAAACTTATAGAAACGTTGTCAAATGGAACAAAGGACTCCTGTACCCCCAGATTCCCCATTTGTTAACATTTTCATGTATTCGCACCATTGTACATGCTCGGTGTGTAATCATTAGTGTTTTTCTTAGCCTTACGAGAGCCAGCTGCTGACATGATATCCCATCCACTCAAAGCACTTCAGTGTGTGTTTCCTCCAAACAGAGACGCTCTTCTACATAACCAGTATGCAGCACTCCAAGTCAGGAAGCGAGTGTTGGTACAACACTACCATTCATTACACAGTTTCAACATTATTAACTCAACAGTGCCTCTTTTTCCTTTCTGGTCCAAGATCTTGTCCAGGAATATTTATTGCATTTCATTTTCATGTCTCTTTAAATTCCTTCAGTCTGAAAGATTTCCTCAGTCTTTCCCTATCCTTGACAGTTTTAAAGAGTTGGAAGTCTTTAATGATGTAGGATGTGGGAATTTCTGATATTTCTCCCTGACTGGGCTCAGTTAATGCATTCTGAGTGGAATGACACAGAAATGATTCTGCATTGCTCCCATCACATCAGATGCACAAGATGCCAACCTGTCCACCACTGGTGATGTTAACCTTGATCACCTGGTCCTGTGGCTGTATGCCAGGTTATTCATATTAAATTTGAAATTGACTAGTTATTTCGTTGAAAGGATTCTCAGAATTTTGCTGACATCTTGTTCTTCACCAAACTCCACCCACCAACATCCACTGACAACCATGCCTGAATAAACAACCTCTGTGACAGTTGCCGAATGGTGCTTATTTCCGTTATTCTTTCTACATTTATTACTTGGCTTTCATCGAAGAAAGATGTCTCTGTTATCTATTCCTCTGTCCCTCCCCCTCCCATCTTTTCTTCCTTTATTCTGTAGGAGAGTTCTTTCAGATTCATAACCATTAGATACTTCCAATTTGATGTTGTTGATATCTGTGCCTTAAACACTCTAGCTTCTCTCCTGCCTTAAGCTCCATCCATGTACTCTTTCTTTAGATACCTGGTTGTCTCAAACCAGGATTCTGTCAAGTGTTTTTAGACTTAGGGGCCATTTTTGTTCTTCAGGTGACTTTATATATCTCTTGCCTATCTTGGGTTGATGTCAGAATTTACTTTTATTTATTATTTTTTTTATGCTCATATATATTATTAGCTACAACTGTGCCAGACCCCATTTTAAGTGCTTCTCAGGGTTTTTTTCCAACAACTTATATGCACTATTATTAAAACTCACTTTTCAGGCGAGAAACAGGCAGGTTAAATGCATCTAAGATCACACTGACAGTTAAATGGCAGAGACTCAGGATTTGAACATTCTGGTTCCTGAGAATACATGATTCACAGTAACTGCCCTCTGAAATAATTCCAACATTACCACACTAGACCCCCATCTAATTTTCTGAAAGCAAATAGTGACCCACTTATTATTCTCATAGCACCCAGTTTTATGTGCAAATAACATATATCCATGCCACAAAAACTATTATGTGACATGTTCACTCTTAATGGAGTTGTGCTAGACTACCTACTTACTGTTATCTAGAAGTTACTAGAGCAATCACAGCTCCACACAAACTTTAAAACTACATCCCTCCTAAGCCTGTTAATAATAATCTACTTATTATGAGACCAGTGTTTCTGATCTTTCCCCCTCCAAGACCTAGCAATTATCATTTTATGTGCCTCAGGCATGAAACAGCTCTGGCCACCGACACAGGCATCAAGCTAGGATGAACTAAGGACTGTACATCTGCTTTGCCCCTGATTGATATAAGAGCAACACCACCAATCAGGTGTCTCCTTGCCCATTGCCAGGGGGTCGGAATTTACTTTTAGATGGTAATTTAAGTGGTGATCTCACTTTCTTTATTGCCATTATTGTGTGCGAACATACTGACCACAAGAATTTAGACCAACTCACTCTTGGTAGTCTTCTTTTTCATACCCTCAGTTGGGTATGCGCTGGCTTGACCAAATGCACACTTTCTTTTTTTTTTTTTAACACAAATGCAAACATTTTAAATCAGTTGATACCGACTATATTGACATTCTATTTTGATAGCTGAAAATTTAACTTTTACTTTTTATAAAACGACGACAAAACCATGGAGAGCAACAACCATATTTTCTCTTTTTATTATAAAATGCCCTAAGCTAAAAATCACTTTTAATTCCATTCCATTAAGTCAACTAGTTTCATTTTTAAACACATTCATATATTTATAGCACTTATTTTTCACTTATATTCTCCCACATATATTTCAGTATCCATATTGGAAAATAATGGGTCTGTGAACCAGGTAACATTTAGGGAGAACAGTACTGACTAGATGGTCCAGCCTCTCTCATTAAGGAGCTTTGGTGTTGGCAGAAGCTCATGTTCTGGCCTTCAGGGTCTTCATCTACATTGGATGGTGGATGAAGGGTCTTCAGCTACCATGTTGGATGAAGTCATTTTTGAGGCCTAATTTTAGTGTTCTAAATGGTGGAGGAGACTATGATGACAGATGAGTAACCTCCATTTGTAGGGTACACAGCCGTACTGATACACTTGAATGTAAAGACTGTTTTGAGGCCAGACCAGTCATTCTTTTCTTCAGAGGACAGCTGTGGTTAGGAGATTTGGTTGTTTTAATTTCCATACTGTTTATCTCTTTTTCCCTCAAGTACAAAAATAGAGTACAATAGCAACATGCTCCCTAAATATCACATGAAAAATTAAGAAAAGAATGTTTTGTTTAACTTATCAACATAGGTGCAGTACTTGGTATTTTGTAATTATTGGTAAAAAACAAACAAACAAACCAGCAATTATTTCTGTAAGTGAAAGGTTTGAAATATGAATTATGTTTTATGAGTAATGGTGGATAGAAAAAAAAGGTAGTTGTTTCACCAGCATATTTATCCCTGAGCAGATTCAAGTAATTTATGTAAAAATTTTCTCTATTTTAGTGTTTATCAAATGCATTTAGAATTTTTTCTGTTCAAAATGTCTAGGACACATACACTATGGACCCACTCAAGATAAACCTTGAGTCTGATACTGTGTACTCAAAGCAGCATTCTTTTCAGCCCTTCTTATGAATTAATTCTTAAGTGGTTGAGACAACAGTTTTAGTGCTATATATTTTAATTAACAGAACACATAAGCTCATTAGAGGATAATTTGCTGACAAAACAACATGAAGAAAATACAAAAATGGAAACTTAAACTATTATGTAAATTTAAAAAATAGAGATGAATGATAAATAGTGCCTATCTCTTAGTAACTTGAGAGTTTTGGGGGAATAGTAATAAGAACTTTTTTCTTCAAGTTATTTTTAAAATACTTTTTATATTACTTTTTTCAAAGTAAAACATGTACATGGCTAAACAATAATAGTACAGAAGAGCTTACTTATTATATAAAACAATGTTTTCTAGTTTTCTATTTTAAAAATATGTAGAAAATTGAAAAATAGTATAATAAACACCTATTCTCTTCACATATATTCAACAATTAATACATACCTAGCATTTATATTTATTATATATAATATGTGATATATGTTAGATATGTAATATCTATTTAAATATATATATAAAAACATGCATGCTTATGTTTTTCTTGAATTTTTAAAGTTTTCTTACTCTGAAAAATAACTTGCAGATATCATATTTCACTCCTGAATACTTCAACATGTATCACTTAAGAATAAAAATATTCTCCTCCTTCATAATCTCAATACCAGAAAACATATAAAATTAATAATTCTGTGATATCATCTAATAACCAGTCCATATTAAAATTACCCAAGTTGTCTACAAAAAGCCTTTTTCTTAAACCTGGATTCTGTAAAAATTTCCACATATTTTTGGTGGTTGTAAAAGTAACCACTTTAAATTCTTTCAATTGTTTCTTAGGCAAATTGCCTCCAAATCACTAAATAATATGATTATATAGCTACTTCTTAAATAATCAGTTGATATCGACTATTTTGATAGCTGAAGATTTAACTTTTAATGATTTCTCAATATGCCCTTCCTACTTACGTTTTTTTATTGTTATTTGTAGTTAAATCAATAATCAGTGTTTAGATTAACATCAGTATGTAAGTATCTATATAAAAGGCTAATATGCTAAGTGTCTGACCATCCAACCAGTCACTGTGACGTGCCCTGACCACCAGGGGGCAAACACTCAACGCAGGAGCTGCCATGACATGCACTGGCTGGCACCATGGACCTGATGCCAACAAACCAATACTTGGCTTCCCCCAAGTGGGACACAGGCCCCGCCACCACCCCGGAGCAACACCCCACCAAATCACAGCCAACGCTGACGAGACCCCATGGCACAAAATGCGGCCCACGGCCCAGCCCAGCCTGGAAACAGTGGCTGTGGGTGCCAGGTAATGACATCACATAGCAATGCCCAGCTTCCTCTCCCTAGTGACTAGCCTCCTTGGAGTTTCTTCAGCCCAGGAACACGACTTGCTTTATAGCCAGGTGCAAACATTTTACAGATTAATCAAATGTCTGTGAAGCGTTTTCATGTGCCTCATCTCATTTGATCCTCACAGAAGTCCTGGAGTAGGTAGATAGGAGATTCGATGGAATCCTATTTTCTTTTCATTAGCTGGAAAATGGAGATTTAGAAATCTTAGAAACTTGACCTGACTGAAAAGAAGTAAGAAATGGTGGACCTTGAAAATGACTTCAGGTTTTCTCATTGTACAGAATATAGTCAAACATTGCTGTAGTTAAATATTTTACCCTTTGTTCTCCCTGTGTGATCTACAATAATAATCTGCTTGGTGTTGATATTTACTGCTGTGTTGCTGACAATTACCTTAAAGAGAAGTTGGGGTGCTTCACTGGGCTGGAAAAAGTTTAGCTAAATCAGAAAGCAGGTCTAATTAAGCAAGTTTATTCTACATATATAAAAGGCTAAGTTGACTCATGCATGCGCAATACATATAAAGCTCTTGCTGGTGCTAATTACATGCGTGTGTTTCGATCTGTCATTGTCTATGGTGAATTTGATTGACTCTTCTATTATAGAGAAAGGACGAATAGCGATATTAAAATATTTCTTCTAGTTAATTTTTTTTCAATGTGCGTGAATTCGTGCACCAGGCCACTAGTTGTTCTATAAAACCAAGAGCTATGATTACTTTTCCTTTCTTGTTTAGCTTTTTTCTTTTTCCTGAACTTTATGATTTTAACATTTATATTGCTTAATTTTTCTACCATTAGCATGGTCAACCTTTATTAAGGGCTCAACGTGCCAAGTAATTTCTAAGTGTTTTACATATATTGGCTAATTTAATCATCACAACAACCTATGACACAAGAATTATTACAGATGAGGAGAATGACGAATAGAATAAGCTAATTGTCTAAGTTCATATAAGTGCTAAGTGGTGGGGTAGGGATTTGAACATAGGCCACTTTTATATAGGGAACAACTTTGCTGTTCTTTCCAGATTCAGAATATTACATTTCTCAGTTCTCCTTTATTCTTCCTGCTTCCCCCCATCCTCCGGTCCCAATCTAGACTAATTGGTTTTCTAGGTCTGTTACAAAGCTCTTTTCTCTTTGCTCTTGATGCCTTGGGACCTTGAGTATGAGGTGGAGCGGCACCAGCAGTTGGGGAGTGAGAGAGGCAACAGTTCAATCAGAGATCATCTCAGACCAATAACCAACTTTGCCTTCTCTTCCTCCCATCCCACTGTCCTCTACAAAGTGCTGAACCACAGGTGGAAGACAGTCTGTGCTTTGTGCTGCGTTGGTCATTCTCAAGCTCAATTTCTAAGAATAACAGAGAAGGATAGCGACTTAGTGTTGTCATTTTCAGTTGTTAGACCATGTCCTTTGAGGAGTTTGGCAAAATTGAAATGTTTTTCTAAAAGCTTTTTGGCATTTCAGTTACTAACAGTCATAGTGTATCAGGCCAACTTTTAAAACCAATATTTGCTCTCTCTGGCTTTAAAAAATTCCCAGAGAAATGTGTCATCCAAGAACTCCTGGAAAGATAGACCTGATTCCTCATAAGGGGTGACTGCTCTCCTTTTTCCATCACTGCCAACTGTTATGAGATGCTCTTCACCTCTGATATGGCTTATTTTTCTTAGATTTAATTGGATCAAACCATTTATAATAACTCTCATTTATTGATTATATGAGATTCTGGGTTGGGCAAAGGAAAACGGCACAGGACAGATATATACTCTTCAGTCCTGGGGGACTACATACACACATACACACACACAGATGCAGACACACACTATGTATGTTTTTTCTTTTTTACTTGAAAATATGAGATATAGTTACAAATTGAAGTGGCTTTGGAAAAATATTTATTTATTTATTTATTGGGTAAGAATTGCTTGCTTGCTAATGTGATCTTCAAAGGCACTGAAACAGGTGTTATAGAATAGAGGAGAGTAATCTGCCTCTTGGGTTAGCATATGTGTGTGTGTGTGTGTGTGTGTGTGTGTGTGTGTGTGTGTGTGTGTATTATAAGAAAACAGCTTCTCAGTTAAAGAGAAACAATAAGTTGTGGAAAGTGAAAATAAGTCTGTTTTTAGTAGAAATCAATTTCTTTAATTAATGAGAGAATGAGAGGAACTTCTGGAATAGTTATAGACCTAGAAGGGACCTGTGAGATCATTTAATACAGTGGTCGGCAAACTCATTAGTCAACAGAGCCAAATATCAACAGTACAACGATTGAAATTTCTTTTGAGAGCCAAATTTTTAAAACTTAAAACTTCTTCTAATGCCACTTCTTCAAAATATACTCGCCCAGGCCGTGGTATTTTGTGGAAGAGCCACACTCAAGGGGCCAAAGAGCCGCATGTGGCTCGTGAGCCGCAGTTTGCTGACCACGGATCTAGTGCCTTAGTTTCATAGTTGAAGAAATTGAGTTACAGTGAGGTAAATGGATTGGCTAAAATACTACGACCTAGTTTGCAGATCTAGACCGAAGTGAACCTGAGTTCCAGATCTGAGCTCCCTCCACCACCACGAGTGAACCCAGTAATGTGTGTGTGTCTGTTCACACTTGTCTGTTGGTGGAAAAAGGTTTAAACCTCTTTCCAATTGATCTCTGACACTGGAGGCTGGACAAAAGGAATAAAATGGAAATTTAGTATTTTAGACTTTTAAAAAAGTAACCGTTATAATTATTACTGCCATAACATGAATTCGTTTAATTATTTTACTGAATAGTTCAGTTGTCTATATGTAAGCATTGCAGGAGCATAATTCCACAATTTATAATAGAGAAGTGACAATTACATCTTTTTTTACATTTATATCTTCAACACACAGAAACATAATTGTATTGCTTATGTTAATAATGTCTGTCCAAGCCGAGAATATGAATTAACTTTCGCTTTTCTCCTTAAGTGTTGTTTTTTGATAATTGAACGATGCAGTCACTGTGGGGAAAAACTTTATGATATAAAAATTCTTTTTAAATTACAGATTGTCTTGCACTACCATCTTTTAAAGCATTAGAATTCTAATTACCAAGAGCAAGAGAATTGATGACAAAAGTGGGGACCACTCTAAGTTCCTTGCTAATCATTCAATATGTAAAGATTCCCTCATTTCCCATGAGGCTGGTTCTCATGCCTTTGTCTGGGAGGAAAGTACTAATTGGCCCTGTTAAAAAGACAGCTTGACAAATAACTTTAAGAGCCATACTTTGAGCATTACTAGCAACAGGAAGAATGCAGGATTTTAGAAGTCAGCATCAGTAGGTTCCAACTTGCTGGTAAAAGCGGGCTACTATTTTTAAAAGAACAAGTTATGCCAAGAAGAAAATCTGCAATAAGGCAGTTTCTTTGGAGAAATTTGAACATAGCTAACATTATTCTTTACCTCTCAGAGATCCTGCCTCTGGTGACTTTTTTGGAGAACACCAACTCCTAGAGATGTCTGTCTCTTGCAGTATAAAAATCACACAAAAGAAATAAAGAACTCAAACTCTTTTTCTTGGATAGTCTTTAAGTGGAGCTGGAACTTCAGAATCCAGCAAATTTTTGTATTGACAGCTTAAGCTGCATCTTGAAATTATAAACAATGGGTCAAGTCTTCTGTTTTCAATAGTTTGGTCTCCTTCTTGCAGGTGTAGTTTCCAGAATATTCAAAACCACCTACATTTTCTTTGGGTAGAGGTTTGCCAGATGGTAGTGGGGTTGTGGGGCCTGGCCCATGGGAAGACTATAGGTCTAAGTTCTTTGAACCAGACTGACCCAGCAAGAAATAAAGTCATAGAATGGAAGAGAATTTTAGAGAACACTCAGGAGAGACACCCAGCTTCTGCACGAACGTGTCTAATGTCAGGCAGCTGAATAATCATAATCGAACAGACTGTCAAACCTCAGAGGGAAAAGGCAGGGGAGGGTGGGAGAGGGGTAAGAGATCAACCAAAGGACTTGTACCCATGCATATGAGCATGACCAATGGACACAGACAATAGGTGGGTAGGAGCATGTGCTGGGGTGTGGGAGTAGGCAGGGAGAGGTCAATGGGGGGCGGAGGAGACATTTGTAATACTTTCAACAATAAAGAATTAAAAATATGATTGTATAGACTATATAATATAGTAAACAATATTGTTATTTTTATGTGAATAATAATTAGCTGCAAGTGCTGTAATAATGAACTGTCAGTTCAAGTGCTGTGTACATTACTTCATTTAATCTCCTAATAGCCTTATAGAGCAACTGTGCAGCAATTAAAGGCACAGACTCTGGAGCAAGACCATCTAAATGAATCTCAGCTCCATATTTGTTTGCCATGTGCTTTGGCACATGCGTTATTTAATCCCTTTGAGTCTCATCTTCTTCATTGGTAAAATGAGTATCTACCTTTCAGGGTTGTTTTAAGGATTAAATGAATTAGTAATAGTAAGGAGCTTGGGAGTGCCTGGTCCAGAACTATTGCAAAAACTGTTCCCATTTTAGACAGAAAGTCAGATTTAAGTTGTTATTTGATATGTGACCTTATACTGGAAAGAGCTGGGGGTCAAAGACAACTCTGCCCACATCTGTTCTTCTCCTTACACATTCTGCTTCTCCCATGTCATAATAGCCCATTTCATTGCTGAGAAAACCTTGATCAAGTGCCACTTCTCATTGAATTCTGGCTTCTTTTATCTTTGTACTCTTGATATCAGGTCTATCAAAATGCAGTAATTTGTCCTCAAAGAGGAGGAAAAGAAAAAGTGCAAGCTTGGGCTTTTTCTGCCTTTCTCATGTTTGATGGGGTTGTTTGGACTGTGGACATCTTATGATTTGGAGAAAAGGAAGAAACACCCAGTTTGGAAGTTTCTCATAAAGTCCAAATGAACGAGAACTGGGTTCCTTGTTTAGTCACTTCCTTTTCCTAGTAAAGGTTGAGCTCAGGAGGATGCTAGCCAAGGTCAGGAGCATGCTTATACACACGAGTGGATGGGAGTGGTGCTATCGAAGTAAAGCTCTAGCTACAGTGTAAAGGAGGATGTTGAGGCCTTTGCTAACTCTTGTTTTTGGCTGTTGAGGTAAAAATAGCCTCAAATGCCATGGAAAGGAACAGCCATAGGCATTTTTTTTTTCTGTTAAAGATCCTGCAAAAATTTTCCTTGGAATTGGGTTTAATTTCAAAAACCCATAGAGATTGTGGGAACGTGAGAGGTTACTCCCTTCTTGGGTATCTGCTGGAAGATAACCTCTAAAATTTTTTGGGAAAAGTGTTCTTTCCACTTTTTATTTGGCAGGTATATACTAAGCAGTGTAGGCATAAATGCCTTTTTAAAAAATATATATCTTTTTATTGACTTCAGAGAGGAAGGGCGAGGGAGAGAGAGATAGAAACATCAATGATGAGAATCATTGATCAGTTGCCTCCTGCACGCCCCCTACTGGGGATCGAGCCCACAACCCGGGCATGTGCTCTTGATAGGAATTGAACCCTGGACCCTTCAGTCTGCAGGCCGATGCTCTATCCACTGAGCCAGACCGGCTATGGCATAAATGCCTTTTAGTCTAAAGAGAAAATTAAGGTGCATGTCCTTAATGCACTGAGGTGGCACCATAGTGTGCTGTGACAATACAGCTGAGAGATTATTCTTATGAACAATCCTGCAGTTAATTATTATTATTATTATTATTTTTTTGCTTTAAGAACACATAACCAGTTTAAAGGACATTAAAGGATGTGACATAATTTAGTCATTGTTGTTCATATTGTCATCATTCACTTACTCTCCATTGGGAATCTAGTTTAGGGCCCAGATATGAAAGTTGAGATGTATTTGTCCTGCACTGTGCTACCACGTAATTAACTGTGCTATCTTTGGTTATTTGGAGCTGCAGTACAATAAATTCTGGAGGGTGGGGAATACTTCTTTGGTTCCCTTCTTAATAACAGCGTAGGCCTGAATGTCATTTGAAATTATGGTTGAAATAATTTTAGAGCAAGATCATTATTAAAACACTTCCTCCAAGGATATGGAAACAGCTTTGCCTACATGTGAGAAATTATTCTTGAAACCTGTGGGATTTCTGTTTCATAGTGAATGCTTAAATGACTTACTACATACTTTATTGGAAACTAATATGTTTGTGTCTCTTTCTCTTCCTGTCTCTTACCCTTTTATGATGCAAATCTGGGTATCCAGAGCTCTCCAAGCTGTGTGATATAACCCCTGGTTTTATCCAATGCCCCTCTGCCTAATGTTCCTATGCCTGCATCTCTAAGGCCCTTGACCACTTAGACTCTTTGTGGCCCCACAGTTCTAGTTGTTGCTAAGCACTGACATGCTAAAAAGTGATCAGTGTATCTCCCTTGAAGAACTGATGTGTTTCTGAGTTTCTTTTTTTGGTCAGTGGAAGGGAGTGTCTTCTGAGCCTGACTTCTTCTGAGACTGACTTCCCTCTCAAATGCCATTGTTCCCCATGCCTTCAGTTCCCAACTCTGGTGGCATATTAGAAGTCCCCGGGGAGCTAATGCCCAGCCCCAGTGCCACTGAGTCATCAGTCTGTTGTAAAATGCTCCAGGGGGTTGTGATGGGAGGAATGTGGGGACCACTGCAGAAAATGCTCATAAATATTCGTTAACTGATTAAACAGTAGTTCTGTGTACATCATAAACATGGGTTAAGGTTTTGGTGATGGTTGATATTTACTGGAACGCTGGCCTTAGTAGCATTTTTCAAATAGTCTTAGTGGCCACACATCATAAACCACAGAGTCTTGGCAATACCCTGCCACATGGAGAAAAATATATTTGGAGATGGGAAGAAGTTTTCTTTTCAAAAGGAATATGGTCTTAAAATTTTTTTAATGAAAAATAGACATTTATTATCCACTTTTAAAATGATATAATATACAAACATTTTGGAAAGATTTCCAAAATCTTTTTCTTCCTGCTATATGAGTACACTTTGTTTGCCTATGTTCATAAGAGCATTAAAATACTATTTCCTATAGACATGATTTCTATTTTCATTTGATTACTAAATCAAGTTGGACACAATTGGTGGGAGCTTAACTCTTCAGGGAAATAAATCCGATCTGGTAAACAAAATTTAAGAATAACAAGGCTATACAGTTATACCATTGGAAAGCGGCTGAGAAGATCCTAATAGTTCCCCAAGCTGGGATCAGGGCACAGCCTAAATGCTAATACAGCCCAATAGAGTGGTAGCATATAAGTAAATGTGCCGATCTAACAGTCAATACGGCGCAGTAGGGAAACTGAAGCCCTTATTTTATCTCCATTGATTTGGTGCAAAATGGAGCCATACTTTTCTCTAACCTAGAGAGAGAATGACTATCTCATAGGCCTGATAGATTTGTCAAAAGGATCCAGAGAGATAAGGAGTGCAGTCGTGGCTTTGAAGACTGGCACATAACAGCTGGTAGAAGAGGAGGCAGGAGTTGGAGGAGGAAGGAGAGGAGGGGATGATAGTAACAGAACTTCAAGGGGCCATTCCAGAACATTGCTGATGGGACTTCTTAGGTGCACTGGAAATGAGACACTTCCAGACAGCATGACGTGGGTTCTTCTCACTGAGTCAGGGGTGAGAGATGAGATGTTGTCATGTTAAACTAATAAATGACTTTAGCGAGACCAGAGTTTGAAAAGAATCGTGCTTGCAACTTGGGAGCTTTCCCAAGGAAGGCTTCCAAGCTCTGGGAGCCAAGAGATCACCCATCTCTGCCAGGAACAATGGAAACATCTCAATTAAAAATGGAATAGCTTTCCGGAACGTTGGGACCTAAGGAGCTTCACCGAGTGTAATTTTCTTTGAGGGGAAGTAGAAGCTTATGATTTGTTAGAAGCAATTTTTCAAAAGTAAAAAAATGAGGCATATAGAAAGTGTCCTGCCTTCCCAGCTCCTTCAGGAAAAGCCAATTTGGGTAAGTGCATCTCTAAGTCACTGTGCTGGGCAGTGACTAATATAAGAACACAGTTGGAGAATTTACTGTGATAATGATTTTGTATGTGGGTGAGATTCCTTGGTTTGGATTCTTGTCATCAAATTCAAAATTTTGCAGCTCTGTGTTCTAGCTCAGTTGCATAGCGTTGCTCTTGAGGACTATAAAGGAGCCACCAACCTGTGGCAATGACCTCAGATTTTGAGATCTGTGTAATGAGCACAGGTGGCAGAGAGCTGGGTACAGGAACAGGCTTTGGTGGGATTTCCGGTACAGTCCAGCTACTTGATTTAGGGCAAAGGATTTTTGACATTTATAAAGTATGTTGTAAAGCAGGTGTCATTTAGAACTGCACATTAAAAACATTTTCCTATTGGTTACTGTAAGTCTAATCTCTCCTGAACAAACATTTCCTTGTTATTTAAAAAATAACTTTATTAGTATACTGAACATAGCATTCTGTGGCAGTTAGGAAGTGGTTTCCCCTGTGATGTAGGTGAAATATTAAATAAAGTGGGAGAAAATGGTAGGAGTGAGATACCAAGATCTTTTGTGTATTTTCTGACTACTTGAATGAATGAATTAAATACATCTTAATAAATACTCAAGTTTTTTAATATGCCAGGGATACTAGTAGCTATGTTAGTAATACTTTGGGGTATAAGGAACAATACCTGATTGACATTGAACATAGGTCAGTGGACTGTAATTGGATGCAGTAGCTTCACAAAGGCAGGAGAGACCCCAGCTGTTGCTGCCTTTCTGCTGTGCCATTCTTGGGCTTTGTTTTTAAGATCAGCACCTCTTGATCCCAGTGTGGCTGCTACCGCTCCAAACGGTACTTTTTTACAGCAAGGAAGGAAGAGGAAGAAAGAGGCTGAGTGAAAAATAAACAGTTCATTTATCAGGGTGGAAATTTTTTTCTCAGTCACCTCCACACCCCCAGTAGCTGCTAGGGAAATAGAGGAAGCAGATGTCTGGAGAATAAGAATCTGACTTTCATGACTGTCCCAAATCAATTATAATTGACTAGTGGCCCCGTGCCCGAAATTCGTGCACAGGATGGGGGGGGGGGGGGGTCCCTCAGCCTGGCCTGCACCCTCTCCAATCTGGGATCCCTTTTGTAATCCAGAACCACTGACTCCTAAGCACTCACCTGCCTGCCTGCCTGATGCCCCTAACTGCTCTCCTGCCTGACTGATATCCCTAACTGCTCTCCTGCTGGCCTGATGGCCCTAACTGCTCTTCCCTCCTGGCCTGATCCCCCTAACTGCTCTCCCCTCTTTGTCTGATCCCCCTAATTGCCTATCTGCACTCCCCTCCTGGCCTGATCCCCCTAACTGCCTATCTGCACTCCCCTCCTGGCCTGATCCCCCTAACTGCTCTCCCCTCCTTGTCTGATCCCCCTAACTGCCTATCTGCACTCCCCTCCTGGCCTGATCCCCCTAACTGCCCATCTGCTCTCCCTTCCTCTCTGCGCCTTCAGACCCTGGCGCAGGAGTGCTGAGAGCTCTCCGCCGAGGCCCCGCCCCCGTCCTGATGCTCCCCTCCAGACCGGGCAGCACATCGGCCTGTGCATGCCTCCGCTGGGGGCGGGGGGCGCCCATGGTGGCAGCCTTATGTCCAGGTGGCACAAGTCCCCGCCCACAAGCTCCTGTGCATGTGCAGCCTGTTGAACGGTCGTGACTGGGAACCATTAGGACCAATTAGCATATTACCTCTTTATGTATAGGTAAGTTGCCTTTTCACATAAGTGAGGTATTTTGTTTGCAAGAAAGGAGGGGTAGGTAGGTGGGAGACCAACACTGCGTACCATGGTAGCACGCGCCAGGCTTTTGGAGAAGAGAGTGCGTGAGCCCTGGTCATCCAGAATCTCACTACCTGGTGGTGGGGAGAAGACAAGTGATCAAATGACCTTAGTGATCTGTGGAGTAAGGACAGTGTCAGAGGTACAAGTACAATACTATTACATCAGGATTTGGAGAGAAGTGGAGAGGATCAAGAAAATATCGGGGAAAGATAACATTTGAGATGGACATTGAAGTTTTCAGCAGGGGTTGACAGTGGCCTTTAGATATCTGCAAAGTCAAAAGCCTTGGGTTTGTATAACGTGTCCCAGGAGAGTAGTCAGTGGTTAATAGTGGAAAGTGTTTGAAACCCCAGTATGCCGTGGTGCGTGCTGCATTACTGCATTAGACATCAGCAAATGAATGAAAGTGTGATTTAATGTGTTCCGATTGCCACGTGCAGTGCAGTGCTGAGTGTTTCTCCAAATAGACGACCTTCATCAGTGACCACACTCAACGTTCCTCTCCTCGGTGTTCTACTCATTCAAGGGCCACCCTGGACTGTATTTAAAATTGAACTTTGAACTCATGTGTGTTTCTGAGGTCTGTTGTTTATAATCTTCGGTGCAGGTAGTATTTTTTAGGTAAAAGAAAGTGCTAAAGGATCTCAAGTCACAGGTCCAATTTTCTCAGTGTGATGTGATAATATGGTGCAGTTGAATGAACTGTGGTGGGCTTCTAATGCTGGTGGTTTACATTGGCTGCATTTTGAATGACGTTTAATAAACCGTAGCAAGTTATTTTTGGTACAGTCGAGCAGTCAGCGAACTAATTTGTCTGCATGGAAAGACATTAATGAAATGAAGTGGTATTTGCAAAAGAAAGCTGTCTCCATCCAAATTGTCCAACGCTGCTCCGTACTGTGGTCAAACAGAGGCAAGACTGGAGACGTAGGTGGAGAAGGAACTGAGAGATCCAAGTGGCCTTTCAAAGACTGGTATTTGCAGAAGGAAAAAACAACAGTCTATGTAAGACAAAGATGAAAAATAATACTATTTTTTAAACTCAAGGGATTCGCTTGACAATAAGCCCAGTGAATGAAAGGGCTGCCAAAAACTTAGTGTTAATGTAGCTCCTCATTGTTGACATTTGATTCTAGAATGAGAAAGATGATGATTTTACGATTTTACTCTTTTCTGATTTAATGAGATTTTATGTATGTGTAATATGTATATAGTATATAACATATTTTATGTATTTCTCTGTGAAATAGATTTAATACAGTTACATTGCCTTTATCACAACCTACAGAATTAATATAATATGTTTTCATATTTTACTCTATTATTATATGATTATTATGTATCTAAACTACATCTATGCTGTATCTGTCTGTCTGTGTCTTTATCTATGTAGACATTTTATCTGTAGGAAAGAGGATTCAGAACTTCATAGCTGTTTTGAATGTCATAGGACTGTCATGTGGATGAACGGTTGTGATTTGTTATCTTTATTCCTCTTGGTAGGGAAGGCCCAGTTGGTAGAGTTATGGGGAAGCACTTGGGCTCCTTTCTAAGACAGGATTTTCTGAAAGCGCTGCCCATAGGTGCAGTAGGCTGCTGTGGGTGTAAGAGAATTCCTTGTTCATTCCTTTAAGACCAGGCTGCTCAAGTCTAGGCTAAGGCCCTGGCTTCCGAGCTTTAGGGGAGTCAGCATTGCCTGGAGGGCTTGTTCAGACCCAGACTGCTGTATTCCACCCCCAGAACTGTTGATTTAGTAATGCTGGCGTGGGGCTTGAGAAATTGCATTTCTAACAACTTCTCAGGTGCTGCTGATGCTGCTGGTTGATTTCAGAAGCATTGAGCTAAAATGTGCTTATTAAACTAGAAATCATTTGTGCGTAGAAATCATTTGGGGATTTTTGTTAAAGCACAAAAATGATTCAGTTGGTTCAGGACTGAGAGTCTGCATGTTTGAAGTCTCTCAGATGACGCTGATGCTCCTGGTCCCTGGTGTGAGTGACAGGGCTAATGAACCCATTGGGGATGGGGAGGCCTGAGGAAATGTAAACATCCAGTGGGGAGTTAGACCAGAGGATGCGACGCTGAGCTCCTGCAAAATCATTTTATTTTGTAAATCCCCAGAGGTGACAAAGAAAATGTCGACTTTTGCTTAAAAATTCTTTTTTATGGTAAAAACCTTTGTCTTACAATGACCTCCATAATTACTAACATTTTTCTCACCCTTCTCTTCGGGCCTTTAAATAAGACCTTATTTAACCACTCTACTTATAAAGTTTTTGCCCATCTGGGAAATGCCTCATTGAATCCACTACAGAACTTTTAATGGAAATGACCTATATGTTCTTTTATTTAATTGAGTTCTGATGTTTACTTGCAGATTTGGTTATTTCTCATAAATGCTCCCATTGAAGAATTTTGAGGGTTTATCCCCATTCTGTCCACACACTGTGCTTTCCAGTGATGCCACAGGGGTTGTGGCCATGGAAAGAGTAGAGTAAATCAAGAAATTACTAATCTTTTTAAAAACATAATGGTTCTATATCTATTGCTTGGATAATGCAAAGTTGCATCAAAAAAATGCATGTTTCCTATCAAGAGCCAAGTGTGTTTTTTATTCTGTTTTCTCCTATTTACTCCCTGTGTCTAAACTGTGTTTTTTCTTTGCTGCCTTTGGAGTTGTCTCTACACCTCTTATTTGAGCTTTGATTCTAATCTCGTGAGGTTGTATCACTTTTTAGGTTAGGTTTCCTGTCATTAGGGGATTTTCTCATAGAATCAAGAGCAGTTCTTAGACCACCTGGAAGTGCAAGATGAAGATCTCAAGAGAGAGAAGCTGATTATTAATAGCTCTTTAACCTTTGATCTGTTGTTTTTCTCATACAAAGGGAAGGAAAGCAGCATTTGCCTGCCTATTGCCAGAGACTTTACATCAGTGTTTCATTCGATTCTCAAAAGCTATATGGTCCCAATGGTGTAATTGCATCACAGGAAAACTGACTCAGGGTGGTGAAAATGAAGGTAATATCTCACAGCTAGTACATAAGAGGTCAAATCAGGATTGATTTGAACCCAGGACAGCTTATCTGCTTAGCTTCTTTTTATATGCCGAGGCATCCTAAAATAAGTAGCAGATTCTTTGGAATACAGATGTTCCCACATATCAGCACGACAGCAGAAGGTTTTGAATGGGAAAGGGAGAAAATAAATGTCCCAGCCAATCAGTATCTCTTTAGCTTCTTTAAAAAAAAAACAAAACTATATATATATATATATATATATATATATATATATATATATACACACACACATATATATATATGTATATATATGTGTGTGTGTGTGTGTGTGTGTGTATATATATATATATATATATATATATATATATATAATTGATTTCAGAGAGGGAGAGAGAGATAGAAACATCATTGATGAGAGCCTCCTGCATGCCCCCTACTGGGAATCGAGCCCACAACCCAGGCATGTGCCCTGACTGGGAATCGAACCATGACCTCTTGGTTCATAGGTTGATGCTCAATCACTGAGCCATGCAGGCCAGGCTCTCTTTAGCTTCTTATCCAGCAGCCACCAACAAACTATCAGCTGTACTACAACAGCCAAACAAAGGTAGACTCCCAGTTGGAAGGATCATCCCCAAAGTGAAAATTAGAGAATGGGAGAGTATTGTGCTAATCATTGAGCCATCACCGCTCAGCTACAAACCACCCCCTTCTAATTTTGTTTGTGGCATTGGGACCCAGGTCCTAAAAACCACATTACTCCTATGCCAGCACTTTCCCTATGGTGTCTGCCAAAATGGGGTCCTAGAGTAGGACTGCATGGCTGGAGGAGGGAGGCTGGAGGAGGAAGACCGGACATATTCTTCCTGTTTACCTCCTTTCCTGAAAGGGTCACCTCTACAGCAGATCTTCAGCAGGAGAGGTGGTTTGTTTTCAGCAGTTGATTCTGGTTTCTGACTGTCCCCAGCCTGGCCTCTCCTCCTTAGGCGTCTGGGTCCAGCTCTTTGGGGGTCCCTCCCAAACTTCTACTCTCTGTTCCCTCACCCCTACCTAGGACTTCCTCTGTGACATCTCAGGGTTGCCTTTGTGTCTTTCAGCACTCCCACACCAATTTAACTAGGTCCTGCTGTTGAATTCTCTCTGTTAAAGAAAAAAAAAAAAAAGAAGAAAAAAAAGAGACATATGTACTACTATTTGTAATACTTTAAACAAAAACAAACAAACAAACAAAAAAAGATTCCTGGTGCGTTTTTCTGGCGAGATCCTTGTGGATCCACACTGTCTTAGAGAAAATGTCTCAGCCATGCTGCCCAAGCACGGGGCCCAGAACACATGCTGCCCAAGACTCACACAGGGAGTTAGTTGGGCCAAAGTCGTACAAGAACTTGAAGGACTTGCAAAAGAATTCCTCTGCAAGTTTGTTAGGTTCATATTTTCACCACACAAGCCAATCCTGGGATAGCTTGTCACATATGAGAGAAGAATAGGAAACAGCAACCAACTGAGAGAAGCTGTGTATTCGGGATCAGCTTTGCCTCTAGGTTTGGGGATGATAGTCTCTCTGGGCCTCCGTTCCCTCCCTTTCAACGTGTTAGTTAATACTAATTATGAAGTCAAATGAAGTTAAGAGATTGAGTACTTGTAAAAAGTATAAGGCCTTGAATTAAAGTAAACCGTTATGATGGTCAAATAAATATGATAATGTTCTCATTAGACTCAACCTCTGTCTATGTGAAGCAGTTTGTCTATGCTGAGACCTGAGGAATCTTTCCATGATAATGGGGAGGGACTGTGAAGGGTGATGGAGGCCAGTCCCTGAGGTCTTGCTCTGTCCCGGCATTGTGCTCAGTGCATCGCATATGCCATCCTCCAACGTTTACGTTTTATAGCAGAGAAACTGGTTCTGCTGATGCTGAGAGTCGGCTTTCCCACTGGTAATTATGCTCTTTCCTGTCAGCGTGTGAAGGGCGCTTCCTTCACTCTGTTTCATTCTGTCTTGTTTGGTGTTAAAATTGGTGCTAGGCTGTCAAATTTTTCTGGGGGGAATTTTTAGAATTTTGGCAGATCATAAGGTTAAAGGAAAACCTTTATGATTCTCTCCTTTATGAATTGCTGTTTTGAAATTCCATAAAGTCATCACGCGTTGTCTGTGGTTTTGAGGCACCAGTGGACGGTACTCCTGGTACTGCTATCCAAGAGATGTCCACAGGTCGGTCCATGAGCATGTGCACACAGTCAGAAGTATTGGCAGAGTGCAGTTCTTCGAGTAGAATAACAGGGTAATGAATATGTACCTGAATCCCTTCGTTTTTAGTTCAAGTCGCTGAAACACTGAATGAACTATTTTCCTCTTTTGTAAAACAGTGATAATAAAATCTGTTTGCTTATCCCTTGGGGACGATTTGAAGATTGACTGAGGTGAAGTGTGAAAGCGCTTGTGAATTGTAAGGCAACTGGCAAATGTGATGGAATTAAAGGATTAAGGGGTTACAGGAGGGCTTGGAACTCTCCCAGACCTCACTTTCAGCATCAGAATGCTATGAAAAAAATCAGTTTACTCCTAGTGGTACTGTCTTAAAGACTTTCCTGACCACAAGGGTATTTTCATATGTATATTCATGCTATAGTTTCTCTTCTTATAAATATATTTAATGCCCTTTATATCTTATTTTATGCAACATGCAGGGGGCACATTTTTCATTGTTAGAATAAAGACACACTTTCTTAGAATTTTATGAGCTTTGTCTTTAATGACTAGATTCTGTGTTTCTCAAATAGTTGTGATAAACTCATGGTGAAATATCGCAAGTCTAGAGTTTGTTTATTTTTTTCCACAATCCTGAAAATACATAGCAAGGACACAGTTTTGACTTTCTCAGGTCAGCCTGTGCTTTCCAAGGATCTTAGCTCTCAGTTTATGGCATTGGTGGCCTCCTGGTCTCTGATCTGGCCCTCCGATAAGGTTGAAGTAGACTAGACTGACAGGCCTCTTTACCACAGCTATTTATGATGTAGCTGTAATTATTAGAGAGCTGCTTGTGAATTTTTAACAATAAACAAACAACAACAAAGTTTCTGCCAATTATTATTTATTAACAAAAGCAGCTATTGTCTAAGGGTCTCTTCCATTTCCTTAAAGAACAAAGTTAGATTCAGGAAATACTCCTTAAAATACTAAAAAGTAAAAATTTAAAGTTAGAAAAGAAAAAGGCGGATGCAGAAAGGGTTATAGGATCCAGGCTGTTTATTCTTGAAGAGGAAGAGCACAGGCTGACTTAACCAGTGCTTTCAATATTTGAGGAGGTTACCGACTGGACCGTCTCTTCAGAGGGCTGAGGAAAGAGGAAATGGATTTACATTTCAGCAAGAAAGGATAATGCAGGAAGAACATTTTGACTCAAGTGTGATAAAAAACTAAAATAAGATACCAGGGGAAGATTTTTTTTTCTTTTTTGAAATAATTATAGATTCACAAGAAATTGCAAAGAAATGTACATGGAGGTTTCATGCCCAAAGGAAATTTTTGAATGATCTCTCTAAAGAATAATCTGGTTTGGAGGAAGGAGGCTGGACCAAGGGGCATAATTAGCTCTTGAGTTTCTGGCTCTTGCATTAGTTTTTGCCAATCTCATGTTCTTCCCGTAACTGTTGGTGGAGAAACAGCACCAGGTTGTTCAATCAGTGGAGTCAGACCCAACCTTGGTTCAGTAACTCAGTACTTGAGTTCTGGCTAAGAAAAAAGTCAGAGCCTAGATTCAAACTCTTAAGAGAAAGTTTATTTAGGAAGTCATAGAGGTAGAAGAAGTGAGCTGTAGAGGATGTAAGCCAGTTGTGCTTCGTGGCTCAGGGAACAAGTTGCAGAGGCAAAAGAAGGGCCATTGGAGCTTGGGAGAAGGAGAGGAAGAGGGAAAGAGGGGGAGATAGAGGGAGAAAGGGAGAGAGATAGGGGGAGAGAGAGGCAAGGCAGAAAGGGGTGGGGGAAGGCGAGATTGTGCTCCATAGAGAGAGCCACTCTGGGTCCTCCTCTTGAAGGTTTTTATCTGTAGGTCTCAGGGGAGGATCCCAATAGAATATTCATTAGCTTTCCAGGTGTGTCTTTCAGGGTTGTGCTCTCTACTAATTAGTTGGCAACTGGGCAAAGTGGTCATTAGTCGCTTGTCTGGTTTTGCTGCTTTCCTGGGCCTGGAGCTGAAACATACCTGAGGCCTAATGTATTTGATGTGTCAGAACCTCATTGTCCTGGGGCTTAATGCTTGAAGGCTTCTCTTGTCCCTTTGTTTGTCCCCTCTGTAAGGGAGTCTAACCCAAGGACTAGGGGAGGAAAGGTCAGGGGAGGGTTTGAATCTCAAGACCAGTGATAGGAAAGGTTAGGGGGTCTAAATCGCATGACCAGTGATATGCTAGGGGAGGAAAGGTTACCCTGGGGGCAAGGTCCTTGTTTTCCCAGTTTTGCCCTTTGCGAGGTCCTAGGGACTTTCCACCCCAGTGGACCTTCTGCTCACCCCTGTTTCACTGCCTACCACATAACACACTTCCCTCTATGAGTTTATGACCAGCACAGACTAGAAGTCCTCCTAATGTGTAAAATGTATGCTTCTTGTTATAAAAATTTAAGAGTAGCCAGTACTTACGGAATACTCTCCAGATGTTGAGCACCATGGTGTGAGGTTTATATTCATTCTGTCAATGCTCACACAACATTTGCAAGGTGGGTTTCATTGTCTCCGTTTTATAATTGTGGTAACTAGGGTTCAGAAATATTGAGTAGCTTTCCAACACTGCAAGCTCAGAGCAGATCCGCTAAAGGAATTTTTCTCTCTACTATATGATCCTACCTGGAAAACATTCATGTTTTGTCCTAGAAGGCGTATTCTCTTCTGCCTGCACACCAGTCTGCATACCATCTTCCCCTGTTTTTATCCTTTTTCAACGGGTCTCAAGAGGCCAATGCTTTAGAAACATTTTCCAACATAAGACCGAGTGTAATTGTGATTTTAATTTTACAGATAAGGAAACAGAGACGTTCTGTGGCAGCTCTCCAGGCACAGGCAGAAGCATTTTAAAATTCTCAAGCAATCTATTTAATGTTGGCAACATTTTTCTTGACGAAATTTCACCATAGTTTCATACCTGTTGGAGCTCCCATTGACTTGAATGTCATCCTTTTCTTTACTTGACATGGCACTAAAATGGCATTTTGTTTTTGTTGCCTTTCCTCATCTCTCCCTTGTCTCGGTCACAGTGAGATCCTTTGCTTGAATTGCTCCATGGAATTAGCTGAAATGCAGGTGTCTCGGGGCTGTCCGTTTGGTGTTTGTGTCTTTTGAGGTTTAGAATTTTACCTGGCATAGAGATCATCCTGTTCGTCTCTATTTCTAAATATATTTACTTTTGGTATTAAAAGCTTGCAGGCTCATTTTAAGATGTTGGAAAATATAGAAAAGCATAAAAAAGAATGTTAAAGTAAGCCACAGCCCTATTACCTGGCAATAGGCATGGTTAACTTAACCTTTTACTATTTATGCTTAGCTTTTATGTGTCAGCTGTGCATAAGTGAAATCAGGAAGCTTTGGTTAGAAATAAATGACAAAGAGTTATTCAAGGTTCTTAGAGTTTGCAAACCAGAAACACAACTAAGCAATACCCAGAGTATTCCAAAGAAGAAAGAAAAGCTAAGAGTTCTTATAGCAAAATGTTCATTCCTGAGAAGAATCAGTTTCGCATTCTTAGTCTCTGGATTGGTCTGAGATGGTGATCCCCTGAAAGACTCGTGGTCTGCAGACTGGATGTCAGGTGGTCTGGAAATATGAACATTCTTTCCTTCGTCCTTCAGGCATAGAGGGTTACCTGGAGGTTTCATGTATATCCAGGCACTCAGGTAGGACTTGGAAGATCAAAAGTTCATATTCCCAGGCTAGTTAAAACAAGAATAGAATTGTTTCCTCATGTCTCAACCTACTTAATTTTAGTAATTTAGCAGCTTGACTAGAGTGACTCAATTTTATGTCTTCATTCTATTCCACATATGTCAGAAATGTGCATATAAGTGATTATCATATAAATATTGCCTTACCTGTTGCTTCTGAGCATTTTTCCATGTCATTAAATATTCAATGAAAGTATTTAAATGTTGTTTACCTTTAAATAAATATAAAGCATACAAATGTACAAACTTAAAATAGCACAGAAAGGTATAAAATGTAAATTAATATACTTAACCCCAAAAGGTTATCACCATTAACAATTTTTTTGCTACTCTTCCTGATAAGTGTTTCTAACTACACAAATGGGATATTACTCTTGTTCTGTATCTTGCATTTTATATTTATTGTTGTGTCTTGAAGCACAACAGATTTACCTCATTTTAACAACCTTATGGAATTCCATTGTATGAACGTACCATATTTCACATGTATCCTTCTGACAAACATCTATTCCCTTTCTTTTTTTGTTTGTTATCTCAAGCAATACTGCAGTAAACTTTATTGTTTTAAAATGCCCAGTATATCTGTAGGGTATATTTCTAATAAAATAGAAAACTAGTAACACCTATAAGAGCTTACGCATTTTAACAATTTGCTAACTATTGGTAAATTGCATTTCCAAGACTGATTATCTCTGTTTAGGAACCCAGAAACAATTTACCAGAGCAGCTGTTTCTCTTTACTCTTGCCAGCATTGGAATTTATCATTGGCCTTCTAGATGTGCCATCAACATCTCAGTCATGCTCCTTCCTCAGGGCCTTCGCCCTTGGCTGCTGTTTTTTTCCAGAATGTTCTTTCCCCAATTTTCTTTGTAGTTTATTTTCTTACCTCCTTCAGGAGTCTTCTCACTTTCTCAGTGGCCTTCCCTGACCAGTTTGTTAAATATTAAAAACTGCAACCCCATCCTTCTTAGCAGGCTTAATTTTTCTCTATAGTATTTTTCATTATCTGGAAAAATACACCACTTTATTTTTAATTAAAATTTTTTTCAATTATAGTTGTCTTTCTATATTATTTTATATTAGTTTCAGGTATACAGCATAGTGATTAGACATTTTTATAACTTATGAAGTGATCCCCAATAATCTTGGTGTCCATCTGGCACCACACACAGTTATTACAATATTATTGACCATATTCCTTGTGCTGTAATTTACATCCCCGTGACTATTTTTTTTATTTAATATTTTATTGATTTTTTACAGAGAGGAAGGGAGAGGGATAGAGAGTAGTTAGAAACATCGATGAGAGAGAAACATCAATCAGCTGCCTCCTGAACACTCCCTATTGGGGATGTGCCCGCAACCAAGATACATGCCTTTAACTAGAATCGAACCTGGGACCCTTCAGTCCGCAGGCCGATGCTCTATCCACTGAGCCAAACCGGTCAGGGCCCTCATGACTATTTTGTAACTGCCGATTGGTATTTCATAATCCCTTGACATTTTTCATCAAGACCCCCATCCCCTTCCCATCTGGAAACCATCAGTTTGTTCTCAGTATCTCTGAGTCTGTTTATGTTCTGCTTGTTCATTTATTTTGTTGCTTAGATGCCACATGTAAGTGACATTATGTGGTGTTTGTCCTTCTCTGTCTGATTTATTTCACTTTCGCAAAATACCCTCTAGCTTCCAGCATAGCACCACTTCATTTTTTATCTTCTTCCTGCTAAAGTGTCAGCTTCATAAAAGCAGGCATTTTGTCACTGCTGCATCCCCAACACTTACAGCAGGGCTTAGGTATCACAGGTGCTCAGTGAGTCATGTGTTAGTGAACCATTAAGCTAGTTACCATTTTTCCTTATAAGAAACATCAGTGCATGAAAATCTTTACGTTTATGGCTTTTTTTCTTTGACAAGTTTCCTTAAATAAATTCATAAAAGTAGGAATACTGAGTGAAAATGTATGACCATATCACACATATTTTAACTATACTTCTTTCATAAACTTATCTTTTATTATTTTAGGGAAAGGGGAAAATATAGTTTTTATGAATAGACTGTGTTAGGATTGACTGTTTCTACATCCTGTGTAAGCTATTTACTTTAAGTTTTATGACCTTGAGCAGATCCCTTAACTTCTTTGAAATTTAGTTTATATTTCTGTAAAATGGGACTTTTATTTACTTCAAAGAGTTGTTGGGCTTTAAAAAAAGTTTATTCTGCAAAGCACTTGACAATAGTAACTACTAACAAGTATCAGGTTTGCTGTCTCCATCTGGGTTTCTTTCCACTATTTGTTTTTTTAAAACAGTTTAATCTTAGATAAGACTGTAGAATAAACAGTCACACACACATGCCTATTCACTCAGGCACATGTGTATCTAAACATGCACCCACATATTAGCTTTCAAAATCCAATCTGTACTTTTCTTGTAAGTTTAAAAATTTTAATATTTGCTGTAAACTTGGCCATGGCCTCCTATCATTGATGAACGTTGTAGTCTATGGAAGTGCTGGTAATCAGGCAATGAATTGAATCAATCACTTCTCTCTATTCCTTCTTTCTTTAATGTTCACGTGTCCATACCAGAGTCTTCCAATTATTTTTGAAAAGTGTAAGAAATGCTAGTGTTAGAAAGGGCTAAAAGTTTCTGGCCAAGCTCCCCACTGAAGATGATTACATAGTATGAAGTCATTAGAACTGACAGATACTCTGTGAACATTAATTTTCTTACTAATCTCCTTTTCCATATTGTAAATGTGTTTGAGTGCAAGAATCGCTTCCTGTTTTCTGTATACTTATAGCCATACCACAGCCCAGAGCTTACCTCAACACTGTGTGGAGATGCCCATTTCATGGTTAAAAATAGAAATGCATACTGTTCAATAGAATTTAAAAGTAGGAATGTTTTAGGTGCTTTCTTTGCCTTTAAATTGAGACTAGTATTCCTCAAAGCTTGCATCCTTATGGTATTTACTTTCAAATAGGATGTTATACTACATGAAAGTACTTTATAAATGTTTGATCTTTTGAAGGTGGTATTGCTGCCTTTGATAAAAAAGTAATCGGGTGAGCATTTCCAGGTAGAGGTAATCTTCAAAGCTTGAAAATACATATTTTCTTTCAACTATTGTATTTCTCGGTACTCTACCCCACCATCCAATTTCTTGCTCTCTGTCTTTTAAGACAGCCTTTGTGAAAGACAGCTCTTCTGAACTTACTTCTGTCTGAGCCAGCATTGAGGGGGAAATATCCAGCTTTTCTCTAATGGACCATGGCAATAGGTAGTTGTGTCTTAGTGGTTTTGTTTTGTTTGGTTTTGTTCTGGTGTCTGATATGCTTTTTGAAAAGAAAAGTGCTAGCAGTGCTTGACAAATTGTTTGGAGAATAAACACAAATAAAATTTCTGTCTGTTCCTATAATCAGGGGTACTATTAGGACGATAAAAATTATATCCGTTCTTTCCTCTCATATGGGATTTGAAATTAAGGTTTTTCTGCCTATCTTATGAAATTTTTTAAATCTTGGAAATTAAATGTTTGGCTGTCTGTACTAGGTAAGTTGAAAAGAAAATGCCTGATGAGGTGTTGGTGGGACACAAGTGCTTGTCGCAGGGCGGCCTTGACTTCAGAGAGTCAATGGGAATTTTAGAAATGGCATCTAGGCCCAAATGTCTAGGGAGTTAAAATGCACAGCCTCTACAGAAAAGATAGTAAGGGTACCTACCATTGAATTAGTTGATTTGGTCATTCACTCATCCATCAAATATTTATTGGGTGCCCACAGTTTACTACGCATGCAAATAAAAATATTCTATAACATAGTAACTTCCTTCAGAGAACTCATGTGTTTTGATGTATTGTACATCCCTACCATGACCCATTTAAACTGTAAAGTGCTTCAATCTTTAAATTGATCCTGTTCAATTTGTCTTTCATTTCTCGTACCATACCCCTCCCCCCTAATCCTCAGACTTTGGGACTGAGCCTGGCTAGTAAATCAAGCCAGGGAGTTGATAATAGCATTGACCTCCCTGAGAAAGAAATATGCTGCCTCTGCCTCCCTTCTCCTGGAGGCAGAGGATCTCTCTGACCCTCTCTGCAAAGTGGGGGTGATGATCATCCTGCCTCATCTGGCCAGGGGAGGATTAAATGAGTTTGTGTTCTAGGCTCTGGAAATGTGGACTTTCACTGAGGCCCTTTATGCCTTCATGGAGGCCACACACACGGATGAGGTTTACACATGTTCATACCAACTATCCAGTGCTAAGGGTAGGCACAGTACCCTAGAGGGCTAGGGGGATGGATAGGGGAGCTGGAAGTTTTGGGTCCTGAGAGAAGGCCAGGTGTAGATGAGCAAGGACCCTGATAGCATGATGATGGTCATCACTACCAAAGAACTTACATGTGTAACCCACGGACACAGACAATAGTGCGGCAAAGGCCTGGGGAGGCAGTGGAGCGGGGCAAAGGTGGTCATTGGTGGGGGAAAAGGGAACATTTGTAATACTTTCAACAGTAAAAATAAATTTTAAAATATAATAAAGTGCAAAAAATAAATAAAGAATTTCTTTCTTTTTTTTACTATTACTGCTGGGGGTACAAAAGAAGAGAAAAACAGTTAAATCTGTTTTATAGTTACCAACATTAGTGTTGGCAGTATCCACCTATAAAATGCTGTTTGGGACAAATTGAGTAATGTGTAACTGGTGACATTAAGACCAGCTATAGAAAGAATGGCTTATGACTTGTCTTTTTTTTTTTTTGTAGGTTTGTAGCCAAACCGTGTGCGATAGCCCTCAACATTCAGGCCAGTGGACCCCAGGTTGCCCAGCCCAATGCCATTCTGGAGAAGGTCTTCACTGCCATCACCAAGGTACGGCTCTCCTTTCCTGGAACGTGAATTGTCGTGACTGCAGTTCTCAGGCTGAAATCATTCAATCCCTTCTCCCCTGGGGCTGAGAAGGAACTGTTTATTGCCCATCCTCCTCCTGGAAGGTGTGCTCTTAGAAGGCACACAGGCCCTGTGACTGGGCCAAAATGGGTAGGAGCCGAATAAACGTGGGCCTGTTTGAGACCTGTTGGTTTACTCTCAAGCCGACTTCAGAAGCTTGCCTGTGAAGAACAGTGTCAATGGGATAGTGGTTAGGCTAACTCTGTGTCTCTTTTAATCTCACGTGACATGAAGCAGTATGTATAGCGGTTGCTTATAGCATCGCTCATATGTTCTAGCAGTCGTGGTACATAGGCAAGCAGTCAGTGGAGGCTAGAAGAGTTGTGACATGGGTGAAGGGTAAGGTGACCAGATGTCCTGCTTTTGGCGGGACAGTCCCGATTTTTAACAATTTGTCCCGCGTCCCACGGCGTTTTAAAAAAGTCCCGATTTTTGGAAAGAATGCACGACAAGCTAGGGAACGGCGGGAGAACGGGAAGGGAATATACGGTTTTCGGCGGCCATGTGGCTCTTTAGCCAGGATATGAGTTTTATATTATTTTTGTTAATTTTATAATGTTAAACTTTAATAATAACAAATAATTGTTGAGAACTGATTATTGAAAACTGCTTATCAAAGTTTGCATTGTTGATCAGTTGTTAGAATTCGACCACCATTGTTTGGACTTAATGAACAATGGCATTTTTGGGGATTGGCAACGACGAAAACATTTTGTAACTGTCTCTCAGACAATACACATCGTACTGCGTGCTAGTAAGCTAGTTAAACAAGTGATGTCATTACAAATCAGCTATTCAGATAATTTAGGTAAGTAATTTATTTATTTCATAAATACATAAATTTTCTTGAATTTAGCAGACAGTACTCGTATTATTTATATTTTATAGTGGTGGCAAAAAGTCTAGCGCCGGCCTTGAAAGTGACATGACTTACGTTACGGCAAATTCATGACCTTTTAAACAACAACAGCAATCTACTAAAAAAAATTCACTCAAATGAGAAATATGCCAAAGAATAAAATAATACTATACATAATTTTTTATCCTATCTAATAATAGAGTAACATGTAAATTACCATCACTCCGCTATGCCCACAATTGGGCGGCGGGAGGCTGGGGGGCGGGACTCGGGGTGGCCTATCCGGCCATTGAGAGGCACGGATCCGCTGCCACTGAGGGGGTCTACCCTGCTGTTGAGAGGCACAGGGGGAGGGACTCCCGCCCCCTGTGCCTCTCAAGGGCCAGATCTGCGGCCGCTCCGGACACCCAGCTGCGCCTCTCAACGGCAGGGTAGCCAGGTGTCCGTGGCAGCCCCCCTCAGCGGCCGCGGACCATCAAAAGCGTGGGAGCTGGGTGCCTGTCTGCTCCAGCACCAGGCCTTTCAGAAGCCTCCACCGAGCTGGAGGCTTCTGAAAGGCCTGGTGCACCAGCGGACAGGCACCCAGCTCCACTGCGAAAAGCGAAAGCGTGTAGGGGACCCTACACGTGCATGATTTAATCATGCACTGGGCCTCTAGTTTATTATATTTGCAAATTGTACTTACGTTGAAATTTAAAAAAATATGTTACAATACTATTTTTGTGTTCTATGAAAATTTTTGTTGCTCCATATAGACCAAATTTTTAGTCAAGGACACCCCCCCCCCCCCCCCCCCCCCGGTCAGTGGTGTCCCGCTTTACCAATGTTAAAATCTGGTCACCTTAATGAAGGGAGAACATGGGTTATAGATTCACAGTGCAGAAAATAGAAGAGACAGTCACTCTGTTGAGAGTTCAAGTCCAAAGTAGGAGTGGGAGGAGGAGAGCAAGAAGGAGAAGAGATGGGAAAGATTGCCTCCCCCTTCCTCCTACTGATATCTCCTTAAGAGCAAAGAAGGAGGAGAAACAAGTCCAAAACCCTAAATCTAAAGCCATGAGAAATTAAGCAAATCACAGCATCAAAATATTTTATTCTTACTCTTACATCTCTCTCTTATCTTACTCTTACATGGACAAAAAAAAAAAAATAGAAAAACACAGAAGTATATCATTCTGTGAGAAGTATTGTATGTTTGAATAAAATGGTTAATTTGTGTGTTTGTGTAATACATGGTTCCCTCATTCATTTTCCTGGGAGACTTACTTGGGCTTTTAACATGCGATTTGACGGTGTTAAGCAAATTTTTTTCCTTTTTTGGTATCTGTGTGGGTGACCATTTGTGTCATTTGTCTCTTGTCTTAATACTGTTAATTCAAATATTCAAACATTTTTGTTTATTTTATGGTCTTTGTTCCTGCCAAGATTCTCTAGGGTTTTTCCCTCTGTCCTTTTAAAAATGGACTTTTCCCTGGAAAAGTGGGAGAAGCACGAGGTGTTGTTTTTACGTCTCTGCTAGGAAAAAGAGAAGAATGAATGGAATTTTAGGAAAAGTTTTTTGGTAGTCTTAGGTTGCCAGGTTTTACCCTGAAAGGGCACATATCATGCAGTTTTTAAAGGAAGAAAATATTAAGAAAACACTTGCATTTTCACTTACCATATCAGTTTACTGTAGTGGAATTCCTTTTTGCCCCTAAAAATGCAGTTATGCAGGAAGGTATCAAGTTCACTTCTTAATGTGATGACAACATATTTTTATGAGTTTTCTACCTAAATGTATGCCTCCCTTTAGAAATCCTGCCGTGGACATTTTATTCCCTTGCCTTATGTTGTTTATGGTCACTGGGGAAATTTCCTCTGTAAAGGTAATAAAAGGAGTTTGCAGCCAGGTTCACTGCTTCGGAGAATATTTGTTTGTAGCTAATTTTAATGATCATATTCTCTTAGTTTCCAAGGTGATTCTTTTGGAAGTTTTTCCATGATTAAAGCAGAAGCCTCATGTTAAGTGCAGCAAAAGTTGTAACTGTTTTTCCTTAAATTTTTTTTAAAAATTACTTTATTGATTAAGGTATCACATATTTGTCATCAACCCCCTCCCCCCCGTTCCCTTCCCAAACACCCCCACACGCATGCCCCCCTCCCCCTGTTGTCCGTGATCACTGGTTAGGCTCATATGCAAGCACACAAGTCCTTTGGTTGATCTATCTCCCTTGTCCCCACCCTCCCCTACCTTCCCTCTGAGGTCTGACAGTCTGATCAATGCTGTTCTTGTTCTTCAGTCTATGTTGTTCATCTTTTCCCCTAGATGAGTGAGCTCATGTGATACTAGGAATACACTTATAGGAACTGAAAATGAGACAAGCAATAATAGTTATGCTGAGAGGCAAATGAATCAGTCTATAGTGAGTTTCTTTCTGGGCCAACAGTTCTTTTGAGTCCCGGTTTCTATGTCGAACAGTTGTTTATGTGTTCATAACAGCAATGACATTTCAGTTCTGGATGGTGGACAAATGGTGGTATTGCAGGTCCGACCCTCTCTGGTTAGGTCCTGGGCAATCTGCAGTGACGCATATCTGCTGACTGCTAGTATGGCAAGGCATCGTCAGCGTCTTCCATCTCTGGACTGTTTCTCTTCTGACTTCATGGCTGGAGCACTCCTGTCAATTCCTCTCTGTTGCAGGAATCCACATGTCTCAGAGTTGTTTTCTGAAAATATACAAACATATTCTCAACCAAAAGTTAATAAAGGAATATTTTCTATAAATTGGACTTGTGATCCTTTTCCATTTTTTTGCCCAAATGATTTTCCTTTGGCTTGTTTTGACACCATGTATGTTTTACCTGGGTGACTTGCTGTTAGCATTACAAATGAAAGTTAATTTTCTAAAGTAAAAATTTTCTAGATGTAATTTATTTGCAGGATATTTTTCCTTACATGTATTCTTCTACTATCCCCCCTTTTTTGGTTTAAATATTGGGAGGCTTTTGGAAATTTTATGCTGTAATCGTGATAGCTTTTAAATTTTACTTTTTTGCACTAAAATGTGACTGCTTTAGGTTCATTATATGTTACGCAATTTTACCATGAGATGAACTACCAATAAAAATTTTAGTTAACACTTTAGTAACAGCTTTTTTGTCCAGTACAATTGATTTTTCTAGAGTATTTGCTTATTTTGATTGGCCAATTTAAATTAGTTTGAAAACTTGACTACTATTTTACTGTCAAATTTAAAAGTTGTAACTGTTTTTCCTTAAAATTTTTGTAGTTCTCCAGTGTTATTTGTGATGTGAGGAAGGAATAGCTTGAGCAGAATAGAAGTAGCAGGACTTGGAGAGTCGGAACATGTTTATGTGTTTGAGTGATCATCCAGCATTCTGCCTTTGACAACATGGTTCCAGGTCAAAGATATATACTATATACAGGGTGTCCCCAAAAATGTATACACACTTTTAACAGCTGATAGCTCAATTGGTGTTTCTTTCTTTTCAGATTTAACCCATCCTATATAATAACAGGGTAATAACAGGGTAATAGGCAAATTGACCCTATCAGCAGAACGACCAGGAATTACCGGTCGCTATGACATGCACTGACCACCAGGGGGCAGACGCTCAATGCAGGAGCTGCCCCCTGGTGGTCAGTGTGCTCCCACAGGGGGAGCTCCGCTCAGCCACAAGCCGGGCTGACGGCTGCGAGCGCAGCGAACCTCTCCCACCTCTTATGTCAGTTGGATATCCCCCAAGGGCTCCCAGGCTGCCAGAGGGATGTCTGACTGCCAGCTTAGGCCTGATCCCCTGAGGGGTCCTGAACTGCGAGAGGGCGCAGGCTGGGCTGAGGGACCCCCCAGAATGCATGAATTTTCATGCACCGGGCCTCTAGTTGGAATACATAATTATTCAAAGTGTGTGTATATATAAATATATCTTTTGGGGATTCTCCTGTATTCCAGCAGCCTCACTTTTCTAAGCAAATCAATTCTTTGAGGGAAGTATATATATGTCAAGAGACCATTGAGGGAAGTATATATATGTCAACTATGAAACTAGGTTTAATGATCCAGAGAAATCATATTACAATTCACTTTCGGTATGTCATGCTGTTTTAAAATATACTAGGGGCCCAGTGCACAAATTTGTGCACTTTGAAAGGAACTGTGGGCTGCGAGGCTGTGGTGGGCACAGGGGCAGGTCTCGGCCCATCCTCTGTGCCCCTGCTCGGCCCCTCCTGCCATGGCCCCCGGCCCCCTGTCTGCTGGCAGCCCCGCTCCCGCTGCCGCTGCTCCCATGCGCTGATGGCGCCGGCCCCGAACATTTCGCGCTGTCAATGGGTACAAGTGGTGGCTGCCAGCCCCGATCGCCTCTCAGGAGCAGGGGGAGGTGGAGAGGCCCTGAGGGGCGATTGGGGCTGGCAGCTGCTTCTCGCACCTGCTGACAGCGCCGAGTGATCGGGGTCGGTGCCGGGTGCCGGCAGTGTGTGCAAGTGGTGCCAGCGCCGGCATCAGGTGCAAGCACCAGGCGAGACTGGTGTGCAAGAGCAAAGAATTTTCAGTAACCACCAGAGGCTAGCCCCAATGACAGTGACCAGCACCCTGCCTTGGTCTGGCACCCCCGCTCACCTGCTCCACCACCCCACTAGGGCTGATGCCTGCCATGTTCTGCACTCTGCTGCCGACACCTGCCATGTTCCATGTGCGCCCCCTAGTGGTCAGCACACATCATAGCTACCGGTTCAATTGTTCTGCCTATTTGTATATCAGGGTTTTATATATATAGATAGGCAAACTTCCTATAATTTGTCCTCCCTCATTTATCTGTTATACTTATCTTCATTCTTTCCTTTTTACTTCGCTTTTCCCTCTCAGTACTGGTTGTGATCATTAAAATTAACATGGGTATTTCTGGTATAAAAATGTCTCTGTAAGTCAGCAATTTTTATTTCTTTCTGTGAAGATATTTAAAAGGGGAAAAAAACTACAAAGTACAATAAAAAACAACACTAAAAATATATACACACACAAAAAAAGAAGGAAAATCTCACACACTTTATTTTTGGCAAACTAGGAGATATATATCTTTAGATTTCAAAATATATATAAAAGCTAACAAACAGTTGGGCCTGAGCAGAAGCCAAGCAGCAGGAAATGAAAAGCATGAAGTGTAGATAGAGGGCCCAGTGGGGGTTGATTTCAGGAAAGCCAGCAAGAAAGACAGCTCTTGCCGAAACCGGTTTGGCTCAGTGGATAGAGCGTCGGCCTGCGGACTCAAGGGTCCCAGGTTCGATTCCGGTCAAGGGCATGTACCTTGGTTGCGGGCACATCCCCAGTGGGGGGTGTGCAAGAGGCAGCTGATCGATGTTTCTCTCTCATCGATGTTTCTAACTCTCTATCCCTCTCTCTTCCTCTCTGTAAAAAATCAATAAAATATATTAAAAAAAAAAAAGTTTTTAAAAAAAAAAAGAAAGACAGCTCTTGAAGGTAAGACAAAAGCTCTGTCCACAGTGTTTGCACCACAAGGTACAGGAACTGGTGAGCGAGGCTGGCAGATGTCCTCCTGGACTCAGTGTAATTCAGAGAGGTAGAGGAAGTACACAGAAGACCGCGTGGAAGGCACTTTTTCCGGAGCCAGTCTACCTTGGTGGCAGCTAAACTGCAAAAGCACCCTCCTTGCTCCCCATACTATCAGGAGCTAGTCCAGAAAATCCAGCTCCCTCAGTGATGAGTAGTAAAGAAGGAACACACACAGCATCAAAGACAAGAAAAAAAAATGTATAGTAACACTTATTGATAAATATTGTTACTAGAAAAATTAGGCCACAGGGCACATGAAGATTGTGATAAAATATTTCACCATAAATAATAATTTTAAAAAAGCAGTAACTCTTTGGAGGGAGACTGCAAAAATGAAATACAACATCAAAAGAAAAAAAAAAAAGACTGGTCAACGAAAGAGATGCAGTGGGAGCTGGTAGGTTCAGGAAAAAAGTACTAAGACTATCCCAGAAATGAAAACAAAATTGGAAAGAAAACAGGAAATGCTAGACAGTGCAGGAAACTCAACAAGAAACATGGGAGATAGAAATAATAAAATTGAATTAAATAAAACAAAAATGAGCTAAAAATAATTAGATACATAGACCAAGCAGATACAGCATCTGCATAATTGAAATCCCTTAAGGAAAAAGCAAAGTAGAATAAATACTGGAAGATGTAATTCAAGAAAATTATCCAAAAATAAATGGAGGTTTATTTTAATATGTTAATGCAAATGATACCAAAATTGACCCAAGAAGGTTAGCACTAAGACTTATATTATTAAAATTGTTAGACTTGAAAAATAAAATAATAATTCTGGGGGGGTGCAGGGTAGAGAGGGTCAATGTGGGGGGGCGGGGAGGGAACATCTGTAATACTTTTAACAATAAAGATAAATTTAAAAAATAAAGCCAATACTATTGACACAAGCCCCCCCCCCCCCCCCCAAAAAAAAAGACTAATTCTTTGATCAGCCAAACAAAAAATCACATCACTTATTTAGGGAAAAATGTCAGCATTACTTTATTCCTCCCTATAGCAACATTCCACAGAACAGCATTTTCAGTATTTTCAAGGAAAATGTGAACTAAGAATTTTATAGCTATGCAAATTGTTTTTACTGTGTAAAGGCTCAAGACAGATTTGAAAATGCAAAAATTTGGGGAATTGTTCCCAAGAGTCCTTTTTGAAGAAACTATCATAATCATTAATTTCAGCTGACCAATAGATCACTAGGGATGTTAGCGAGTTTTTAATACATTTAAACTTTAGAACTAAGAAAGAAATGTGAGGATTAGGATGACCGAACAGGCAAGGCAGGGCATAAACATTATTTGCTCTCACAATGTAGAAATGATAATAGAGAGAGGAAAGGGAGGGGTGGGTGGGAGGCACAACAAATTCACTAAATGCCTAATCTCTAGTAGCTGGAAGTCAAAGCATATTAGTTTAAGCAGCCAAATCAAGTAATAGAAGTACAAACATATTTAACAATACCAGAGTAAACTCTAAGAGAGAGAAAGTTATTGACTAATGTTGGGTGGGGGAGGGAGAAGAAATACTGTTTATATGAAATTATTATTAACTGAAAACAAATAGAAGAGTATTATAATCATATAAATAATCATTAGAGCAAAAATTACCCTCCAAAAGTAAGGGAAATAAAATAAACCATATTTGGTTTGTTAAAATTTTAAAAATTTAACTACCAAAACAGAAAGCATATCGTAATTGAGGGAACTGTAAACAAACTTTCAGTTATATCAGTAAATGTAAATGATTGATTCATCTAATAAAAATAATTCAGGTTTAGGTCACAGAACTTATAAGAGATACCTTAAAGTACAGTAATTACAAATATTAAAAATAAGAGTGTGATTAAAGTTATATAGACAAATATAAATAATAGAAAGTAGGGTTTTTATTTTCATAGAAAAGTGGAATTAAGGCCAGGAAGGATTAAATGAAATGAAGAGTTAGCTTTTTATTGCTAAAGAATATAATTTAAAATGAAGATAAAGTAATTATAAACATACATGCATTGAATACATTCATAAAGAAAGATTGAAAAAAATTTAATAATAAGACATTTTTGTTTGCCTTTGGCTCATGACAGATCAAGTGAATAAAATATAAAACAGAATATAGAAATTCTAATAAAACGTAATTAATGAGGAACAACTAAGGGGTACATTTAGAACACTCTACTCTGAATATAGACAATTTTCAAGTGTCTGTTAAATATTTACAAAATTTTATCTTTTGTTATATACAAAACTATAATAAATTTTAAAATTAGGTACAATTTAATAATAGTAGAAACCAGAAAGCTGAAATCTTCTTGCTTTCTCAATCAACTCTTTTTTTACACTTTTTATTTTTATCTTTATTGTTGAAAGTATTACATATGTCCCCTTTTTCCCTCCATTGACCCCTTCTCAGTCAACTCTTAAGTATAACAAAATTTCAGAATATTTAGAAAACAGTGATTATGAAAGCATTACTCACATATATAGGGTGTCCCAAAAAATGTATACACAAACTTTGACTAGTTATAAAGGCAGTGTTTATTAAAAATACATTTCATTTTCAAAATTGAGCTATCAGCTGTTAAAGTGTGTATACATTTGTTGGGGACACCCTGTATATACTATGCCAAAGCAGTGCTCAGATGAAAACTCATGTATATATAGTTAAACACTTTCTTAGACATTAGGAAAAGAACAACAAAATAAATGACGGTAAGCAAAAGGAAGAAATTAATAAAGATAAATGCAGAAATGGCATTAGCAAAACTATAGATAAGAAAATTAATCTGAAAGTACTTTGTCTAATTTTTTTATAGAAAGTCAGAGAACCCAGTTAAGAAAAAAACAAATAATAAATTTACAACATAATAATTAACATAATAATCAATGATTATAGACATGGAGGAAAATAAAAAAGATACATTTCTATTAACATGACAAATAAAATGTGAAAACTTGGATAAAATGGAAGTTATTCTGGGAAAATAAAATATACCAACTATAATTTATATGATATGTGAGTATGTGTGTGTGTAAATCAAAGAACTAAACTGCAAAGAAGTACCAGGCTCAGGTGCTCTCAGAAAATTATAACACTCTCTCTAAGAGCAGAAAATTCCAATGCTATTTTAAACTATCCCAAAGCATAGAAAATTAAGAAAATCATCCAAATTATTTTTGTGTAGCAATGAAACATTAATATCAAAGTCTCACAAAGATTTTATGAAAAAATAAGATTAGAGGCCATTGTACTTATTAATATTGATGAAAAATCCAAATTAAAAATTAGCAGATAAACTTAACTGCACATTAAAAGAATTACTCATCATTGTCCAGTAGGGTTTATTTTAGAGAATTCAAGGCCTTCCTTCCCTGCATTCAGTATTAAAAATCTATTTAAATAATATATCATATTAATTGATCTAAGGAGAAAAAAATGCATGCTCAATCTCTGTGGATCCTGAAACCTAACATCATTTTGATTAAAATAAAATTATCTAACTAGGGCGAGGTGGTTTCCTTTAATACACCTGTATATCAGGCCCACAGGCCCAGATCTGGCCTCTTGCTTAATGAGAAACAGAAGGGTATTTCCACTAAAGTCTGGAACAGATAGGGGTGTTTATAACCACTGTTTTACATTGTGCTAAGTTTTATATTTAATTAGCAAATAGATAAGAAGAAAGAACATGAAGGCATAAAAACTAGAAAGGAGCCAATAAAGCTATGGCTATGAGAAGATTTATTCATTCATTCAAGAAGTATTAAGGCCCTAGGTACTAGTGAAAAAACGATACTAAAAATGTCCTTTGCTTATAGAGGTATCATTCTAATAACATGGTATTATATGACCATATACCAGGAAAATTAGCCACAAACAATATGAAATGTTGGCACAAAATTAGTAATCATATATACATGCAGACATTAAGCAGTCAGAAGATCTGAGAAAATTCCTTATTTATAATAGAAACCCAAAAAGATAACATCCCTAAGAATAAATGTAACAAGGATGGCAAGGTACATGAGGAAATTTCAAACACTGTTGAAGGACACAAAAGACAAATTGAGTAAAGATGTCAATTCACTCTATGTTAATTTAAGAACTTGGTATAATCTCATTAAAAATACCAACCAGTTTTCTTGTTTGACCATTTGTTTATATTTTGAAACTGGACAAGCTAATTCTAAAGTTTATATAGAAAAATAAAAAAAGATTTCTGAGTAACCTAACTTCATATCCTTGCACAAACATAATAGAAAAAATGGAAGAATAGATTCAATTTCTCCTGGGAAAAAATGTGAACAATGGTATTGGCCTATCTGGGTAGCCAATTGGAAAGAAAGTTAGATTCACACCTCCCACTGTATACTAGGATATGCATATTCCAAATATACTAAAGATTGAATGTAAAAATCAAAACTATAGATGTATTAGAATCAAAACAATGTGAGAGAATTTCTTGGACATTTAGAATAGAAAAGTCTTTTCTAATTATGACCCAGATTCAGAGACTGTAACAGAAATGATTGGAAAATTTAAATACGTTAAAAAAAAACACAACACACCAAACTTCTGCAAGTAAAAAATACAAGCAAAAACCACCCCATAAGCTAACTATAATGCACAAGTGACACATTGGAACAAAGTATGCAGCCAGTGGTGCACACAAAGGTTTAATGGAAGAAATTAAAGAATAATTGAAGAAATTCTACAAATCAATAAATAAAATACCTACAAATGAAGAAAAAATGGACAGTAAATATAAAAAGACTGTACATAAAAATGAAATACAGATGGTTTTTAAAACACATGAAAAGATGCTTCTCTCAGAAAAAGAGGAAATCAAATTTTAAAATATACTGAGTTGCTAGTTTTTATACGTTAGACGGGAAAATAATTAAGTCTGATAATATACTCTATTGATGAGGCTTTGGGAAATGAGCATGCACTCTTGCATGATAGTATTAGTTGGTGTGATTATTACTGAAGGGGGTTTTTCAATATCTAAACACATTGCAAATGCATAGACCCTTTGATCGCCAACATTCACTTCCGGGAATTTATACTTGTATATGAAATGGCCTGTAGAAAGTGACCCAGGACAAGGTTATTTATTGCAGCATTGTTTATAGTAGCGGAAGTTTGGAAGCTAACTAAATGGCCATTCATAGGGGAGTGGATAAGTAAATTATGGCATATTCTTAGTTCTACAAAGGAAGGAGGGTGTCCTTTATATTTTTACTAGAGGCCTGGTGCAGGAAATTTGTGCACATGGGGGGGGGGGTTGTCCCTCAACCTGGCCTGCACTCTCTCCAGTCTGGGATCTCTCTCACTATCTGGGACCACTGGCTCCTAACCGCTTGCCTGCCTGCCTGCCTGATTGCCCCTAACCATTTCTGCCTGCCAGCCTGATCGTCCACTAACCACTCCCCTGCTGGCCTGATTGATGCCTAACTGCTCCCCTGCTGGCCTGATTGCCCCCAACTGTCCTTTCCTGCTGGCCTGATTACCCACAATTGCCCTCCCCTGCCGCGACCGGCCTCCTCCACACGAGGTGGCGGAGATGTCAGGATTGGCCTCTTCTGTGCTGCAGCGAGCCGTAGGACCCCCAGGCCTCACTGTGCGGAGTGGCTGCCAGGCCCCACCTCTGCTGTGCATGTGGCCATCTTGTGGCGGCATTGCGCAAGGGTGTCGCGCAAGGGCGTCACGTCATCTAGGCTTTTATTATCCTATATAATAAAGAGGTAATATGCAAATTATCCAACACACAAGATGGCTGCCCCCATGTGGTCAAAGATGGCTGCCCCCATGTGGACACAAGATGGCCACCACAAGATGGCCTGCAGGGGAGGGCAGTTGGGGGGAACCAGGCCTGCAGGGGAGGGCAGTTAGAGGAAATCAGGCCAGCAGGGGAGCAGTCAGGCGTCGATCAGGCTGGCAGGGGAGTGGTTAGGGGGTGATCAGGCTGGCAGGCAGGCAAGCGGTTGGGAGCCAGCAGTCCTGGGTTGTGAGAGGCATGTCCGATGGGATTGGGCCTAAACGGGCAGTTGGACATCCCTGGAGGGGTCCCAGATTGGAGAGGGTGCAGGCTGGGTGAGGGACACCCCTCCACCACCACCGTGCACAAATTTTGTGCACCGGGCCTCTAGTATAGGATAATGGACAATATTCCAAGACACATTATAAAGTGAAAAACCCAAATTCCAGAATGATGTATGTAGTATGAAAACATCTATGTGACTGGCGGGTGGAGGGGGGAGCGGGCAGACAGGGAGGAGGGTATAAGAATATATATTCAAATTTGATTACATTTGCATAAAACAACACTGGAAAGGACCTGATTTAATGACTGGTTACCTGGTAAGAAGGGGAGAGGAGGAACTGAGAGACGAGGAACAAAGTAGGAAGGTGAAACTTTGAATAATTTTTAATCTGGGAACCATATGAGTGTTTTACCTAGTCAATAAACTTAGAATGTAAATTGAAATGAAAAATGAATTCTTCTAGGAAAATGATCAGTCCAAGATATATTGTAGGCTGTAAATTTTTCTCTCATACACTTTTAAATTAAGCAGGACATAAAGGGAGAGTGGAGATGGTGTCAGGACTACTAATAAAAACAGCTCAACGTACATGCCTTCCTGAAAGTTGGCGAATAACTTTTACAGACATAAGCTCAGCACATTTTATAACTTCAATCATAACACTGAGGCCACTGGCTGTGCTTCCTGTGTGTCTGACACCTAGAATTGATTGAGATGCTTTAAAGGGTGTCATGTGAAAATTCAACCCTCATAACTAGAGAGCAGAAAGCTGGTCAGCCTGCCTTCCCCATTTTTGGTTATTTCCTCTGATCATTAATGCCTCCTTCTATGAAAGCAAAGCTAGAATAAATAAGGAACAAAGCTAAATTAGTTTAGTCATGTTGTGTGGCAGGTCACCCTCCCATAATATTTGGCAGGGTGCTCTCTAAAATACCGAAGAGAGAGGAAGGAAAGGGGAGAACTCACATGTGCTGAGTTTACATACATTTTTGACATTTGGTCCTCACCGCTATCCCATTTAGGTGGATAAATAGCCCTTTTATTAAATGGGTGAGGAAACCGAGGCTCAGAGGGGTAGGTCCTTGGAGCGAGGAATTGAACCTATGTCTGTCATCTCCTAATGTTCCAGAAATGTGTGAGACAATTACCATCCTGTGGCAAGCATAAATAGTGTCTCTTTCCACCTCACCACGTTTGTGTCTTCAAGTTGTACATAGTCCTTGTAAAGGTTTTGATGGGGACGGGTAAACAGGAATGACCAGGAAATGAATAGAAGAGGAATATGTGAAGAACAGAGGAGAGGGGAGAGAGAAGAAAGAAAAAACATTTTTTAGTGGAATTGGTCCCTTAGGCTAAACGCCAGCTATTTGGGGATTATTCCAAGCTTTTTGTTACCCTGATATATGATAATTGGGTCTAGCTTTTTTACCCCTCCTGAGAAAGGGAAATATTGAAATGATGCCTCTTTGCACATTCACCTAAGGTGGCCTTTACTTCTCTGCTGCAGAAGACTTTGTTGATGAGCTTTGTTTTGAAACTCCTTTCCTTGAAGGCTAATGGAGCTGACTCAGCCAGGTGGCTGTCCCATTGCATCTTCATTGCTTATAAGAAGTGCAAGCATTAGAGCAAGATTCATATTTTCCAATGCTGTTTCACAGTGAATAACTTTGCTTGTCCTAAGTGGTTTTTTACATCCACACTGCTAATGGAAGGCCTACGTCCTCAGTGGTAAATGTGGAAATCTCAGTAGCAGATAGTATATATATATACTTAAAAAAAAAAACAAAAAAAACACCTCAACTGTAGACAAGGGCATATCTCTTTTTGGTGAAGATGGAAATGATTTTCCTGGTCCCTTGTTTCACAGCATCCTGATGAGAAGAGATTGGAAGGCCTCTCCAAGCAGCTGGACTGGGATGTTCGCAGCATTCAGCGCTGGTTTAGACAAAGACGCAACCAGGAGAAGCCAAGCACACTGACGAGGTTCTGTGAGAGCATGTAAGTTGCTGTTCTTCTTTTTGAAAGAAAAATCTGCATAGTAACCCATACCACCCCTGAGGTGAAAAATAAAGGCTTAGTCCAGGCTCCAGCGGCCCCTAAAAAGCCACTTGGTGGGGAAAACAGTCCATGAAAAACTAGGGAATAGTTGGTACAAGTTTGTGGTTTCCACTTTGGATGCAAATAATGAAGTTGGCTTCTGCATGGAGTTTCTACAAAGGCATATTACAGAACCTACAATGGAATTTTCAGTCAGCCACTTGAAATATAGCACTAAAAATCATTACATTTATAGTTTGAATTTTAATAGAGTAGACTTTGTCATGATCTTCTTCCCTCTGATAAAGCTGAGATACTGGGATATATTATCAGAGGGTCACACTGATGACCTATATTCCTGGAGAGTTAAGAAATGGCTGTATTATATTCTTGGGTGAGTTTAATGAAGCATTGCCTGAAGGTGGGGCATGGAATGAAATTCTCTTCTATTTCGGAAATGTGAAGTTTATGGTGTGTAAATTATATCTCAAGGAAGCTGTTAAAAATGATAGAAGACCCAGCGAGAACTCTTCTAGCACAGGGATATTTTGAAGTAGTGACACTCAATACACGTGTCTATAGGCAAGTTAGAGAAAGGAATATTGAAGCATTGAGCACATCCCCCACAAAGGGAGGATTCTGCCTCATTGTTCTAGTTGGTTTTCCTCCTCTGGGATGCATGGCACCTGTGTCTAACCGTTCTTTCCTTTCTTTGGGAGCTTTTTCCTGACACCTGGTCATTTAACTGAAGTCCTGTCAGTGTAGCTCCCTCCATTGCAGCCTCTTTCTATTTGGGGTTAAAGTCACATTTTCAGGTCTGGCTTTCAATTATGCCCAAAAAGTGTTTTAGCAATTGTAATCTAAAGCTTAAAGGGAAACCTAATCTTCTAGGACAGTGGTCGGCAAACCCATTAGTCAACTGAGCCAAATATCAACAGTACAACGATTGAAATTTCTTTTGAGAGCCAAATTTTTTAAACTTAAACTTCTTCTAACGCCACTTCTTCAAAATAGACTCGCTCAGGCCGTGGTATTTTGTGGAAGAGCCACATTCAAGGGGCCAAAGAGCCACACGTGGCTCGCGAGCCGCAGTTTGCTGACCATGGTTCTAGGAGAATGAGTGAGAGGCAGAATAATGTCGTAAATCCTAGGGCTGGATAAATATGGGGTGCATTAACAGGGTCTTCAGGAGGTCAGAATATTTATAAAACATGGAAAAACAGCCTCGTAGATACAATCTGCAAAGCCCTTCCTGTAATTGAAGTTAGTGGCAGATTATGGAGGAAGGATTTATGCATTTGGGCTCCTGCTCAGAAGCTGGGATTGCTGCCTGGCCTGGTCCTGCCAATACCCAAAGGGCTGCATCCTAGAACTGCAGGTCTGAGTAGGTGTGAAGTGGGGTCTCAGCCCATGCCCACACACTGAAGCTCAGGTGCCATCTGCTCCAGCTCCCGCTAACTTACTTGGTACCTCCATGCTGGCCCTTGCTACTCTATGCTGAGTCTACATCAGCGTGTGTCGGAAGCAGTCACCTGGATCCTGTTAAAGTGCAGATTCTGATTCAGTCGTTCTGGGATGGCAGCTGAGAGTGCATTGCTAGCCAATTCCCAGGCCACGAGGCTGGTCCATGGGTCACTTTGACAAGCAAAGCTCAACGTTATACCAATGTCTGTGTCTTCTCCCTGAATTCAACTGGTTCTTACCTGCATACCACAATCACCAGGATGATTACTGTTACAATTAGTTTAAAATATTTCAATTAGTTAAAAATATTATTATATTTAAAATTGTTTTTCTTGAAATATTAATGCTTATTGCATGTAAATGGCTTATTATTTTGTATCTACAATCTAGAAATAGATTTATTTTGTATATTCTAAAAAAAAAAAACCAAAAAACTTAATGTATCTGTTTTAAATTAAAAAAGGAAAAAGAAAACATTATGCTAAAGGAAAGAAACTAGTCACCAAAGGCCACATATTGTATGATTCCATTTCTAGAAAATGTCTAGAACAGGCAAATCGCTACGACAGAAATCAGATCAGTGGTTGCCAGTGGCAAGGATGGAGGGTTGGAAAGTGACAACTGACAAGTACAGGGTTTCTTTTTGGGGTAATGAAAATGTTCTGGAATTAGCCCAGCTGGTGTGGCTCAGTGGTTGAGCATTGACCTATGAACCAAGAGGTTCAATTCCTGGTCAGAGCACATGTCTGGAGTTGCAAGCTCAATCCCTAATGCAGGACATGGAGGAGGCAGCCAATGGATGTGTGTCTCTCATCCGTTTCTCTCTCTCTCTCCCTCTCTCTTTAAAATCAATAAAAACATATTTTTTAAAATGTTCTGGAATTAAAAAAAATTCTAAATGACTGCTAGAGGCATGGCAATGTTAAGGCACAATGTGGGGATTGGGGGTGCATAAAGGCATCAATTATGATCTCTTCCCTTGGGTAGCTTATTTATAATAGTGTCATGTAAAATGTAATTTCTCAACATGTGAGAGTCAAGACAGCTATTAAAAAAACAGATATGTGTGCTAAACTATTGGTATGCACAGTCAAAACTAAAGATTAAAAGATAAAGATCAATTGTGGGTTAGAGCACACACAGGGGTTGCTGGGACTAAAACTGAGTCATTACCAGTGGCCTTTGACCCTATTGCAGAAGACTGTTGATGAACTTTGTTTTGAAACTCTTCTCCCTTGCCCTCTAGGTTGACAATAGATTCTCCTGCCTTTCTGAGGACTTTTGTTTGCATCATTTATTCTCTTATTTTCCTTATGGTCTTTAATGGGCCACTTCTTCAGATTCAGTCTTCAATCTCTTATTTCCCTCTTTCTACCTTCCATCCTCTGTGTAAAAGGAGTTCTTTTCTCTCACAACTTCTTCCAAAGCCATGTGTCCAGTGCAAATGTTTCTTCTGAGCCACCTCCAGCTGGCAACTCTGATTTGCTTCTACTCCTGACTTCTCTTTTTCTCCTATTCTTGTATGCTTCTGTTCTGCTACAGGCTAGAAATAAACCAACCAGCCCCTGAGATCCATTAGTTCTTTGTAAAGCCACTGCAATGGCCCCAGTCCTGATGGGGCTCATAAATCCCATTATTTATCTGATATGCTTGTTGGCTGCAAAAAATTTTTTTACATTTTCCTAAAATACTATTATCTCCATGGTCTGCTGCTTTAAAACTTTAATGATTTTCCTACAACTATAGGATCAATATTAGGCTCCTTAGCCTGATATAGTCTGGCCTTCACCTGTTTGATGTTAGTTACCCAGACGACCCCTTTCTTCCTGAGGGCTATGTTTCCACTGTCCCTACTTTGTTCATTCCTGCCTTGGTTTGTCCCCTGCTCCTGCCTAGGAACCTCTACCTTCCTCTGCCCCGCCCACTTACCCCATATCCACTCTTCAAACCCCAGGCCCTCTTGGAAATGTGTTGTGACTGTTGGGTCTGGAGGGAGCGCTACTTCTTCTGAATTCTTAGTCCTTATTGGAAGAGCTAGTCGCTTAATACCAAGTCACATGTTTATGTGGTTATTTATCTTTCCATAGCTTGTCTATATAGTATCACCCTAATTATATCATATGTGCTCCTTGAGGGTACAAGAACCACATCTTGTTTTTCTTGAATTCTTCTCTGCCTTTACCACAACATGTAAACACTGCTGAATCAATATTTGTCGAATGACTCTATGTTCAGATGACATTGTTTTGGAAGAATTTGCTGATCTAAGTTGGCATACTGCCCCTACCCCCAATGAAGAGTGTCTAATATACTTGGACTTTACCTAAAATTTATCTGGGGATTATTACTGAACTATGGAATGCTCCAAGCCAATTTCAAAAGCAGAAACCAGGGGGAAAGAATGGGATAGCAAAGAAGTATATTTAGATAGCACCATGGAAAATAAAACAGAATTACATTGTTCTGTGCATGCACACATGTATGTCACAGTTATTTACTCACCACTTTAAAAAATAATCTGGGAAAGCCATCTTAACCAGGGATGCACTTCACAATCACCTGGTAAGCTTTCCAAAATACGTACACATGCCCAGGCCCCACACCAGCATGTCTGATTAAGTGTGGGGACTCAGGTGGGGTCTGGACATGCATATCTTGGGAGAAATATCCTGAATACTGATGACACACATCTCTGGTTAGGAAGCACTAATCTCTGAGAAGAGATGACTGCTGTTCAAATCTACTAAACAAGCAAGACAACACAACTTTGGAGCTTATAGATCTAGGGCCCCAATGGAAAGATTCTGTAGTTTTTTTGTTATGTAAGTACTGCTTTAGAAACCATAGCATCCCTCCAGGGGAATTGTATTTCATCTGTCAGCAGTGTAGAATGCACCAAGATGCATGCCAAACAGTGCTTATAACCATCTGCTGGCATGTCCAATTTTGGGCACACCCATTTAACGCAGAAGGACTGAGTAGGAGAAGCTGCTCAGCAAGTAATGTGTTGAAACATTGACGTGGTATTTCTTTTTTTTCTTCATGCTGATGTCAGTCATTTACAGCTGTGTTTGTTTTGATGCATATTTCTTCCAGAAGCATTTCAATCTTTATTGAAATAGAGATTTTTCAAGAGGGAGTAAAGAATTTATAAAAATGAGATGTCACGTGAGACATTTTAGGAGAAACTGGCTCTGAATGGGAGCCATTTAACTGGGGGATCAGGCTTTGAGGCTTCGCCTTCCTCCTCTAACAATATCTGGATAACATAAAAGTAAATATCTGAAATGAAGATATCTGCAGGGTGACACAGGAAGGGGCAGATATAAATTTTCACAGTAAAATGCTTTCCTCTCAATTGTGCCCTACCTATGCTCATTATTTTTGAATATTGTGCAGTAGGTTTAATCGCACACATCTGGGAGTAAATATTATGTGTGGCTTTCATTTCAGCAGTCTCTATTTGATTGGACAGATAAATCTCCCACATGATAACCTGAAAATGTAGGAGAAGGAATAGTCATGCTTCACAGATTAGTGGTGATTTATTTGGATTGAAGATTGATCCGTGTGGAGATTTGCTATAAGATGCGGGTCCAAGGTTGTCTTTTGTTTAGGAATTCCATTTTAGACTTGATGCTGATTAAAATGACCCCCAAATGCTTCTGTATCTGTATGCTTCTGTTAGCGGTAGCACAATGACCAAAATCTGGGAACCTTTTGAAATTGTGTCTTCATTTCTGCAAAGAAGGCCTGTGGTCTTCTTTATTTGTGATTCCATTGAACTAAGGATTAACTCAGCATGAGAAACGAGTGGCTTAACCAGTTGCCTTCATGCCACCAACTTGGTCACTGCTTTTATTTGTTAGCTGTTTTATTTGGACAAGTCAGCAGTGCTGTCTGTGACTTCAATCTGAAAGTGGAGCCTGATAAAGGGTCGGGGTTGTACAGGAAGCAACAATTTGAGTCTCATCATATTCCTTTATTTCAGATCAGTCTTTGATCTGAGGAAATTGTCTGGTTTTTATAACTCAGTCACCTGTTTGGAAAAAAAAAACCAACTGCATATTTGTAAACTGCTTTAGAATCTTCCATATTCCACACTAGTGATGGACAAAATTTGCCAAAAAACAATTTAGTTTTGATCATTTTCTCCATTAGATCATGACGTGAGCATCTTTTACAAAGTTCACCATCAAAGTTGTGCTGGAGATTGATGCGGTTTCAGAACAGGAGAATAAGAAAAGTGATGTCTTCTTTGTATCAGTACTGGGATACATGATTGGCAGTGTGTCGATACTGATCATAAGTCTGAAAAAACATTAATCGTAAATTTGGGGTCAACCACTTAGGTCTTGAATAGTATAAGGTTGAGTTGTTTTGTTGCTGTGAAGGTGGTGATTATTTTTCATTAATACAAAATCATTCCTAGGTTGGTGAACAATTTACATCATTCAAAGTACATAGTTACTCTGGCCTCAGTATCGTTCAAATTTGGTGTTGAAGGCTATTCTTGACTATTTCCAGTGGTTTTAAATCGGTGGGTTGTATTCAGGTCAGTTTTGACATTGGAACAGGAGTCAGGTAACTTTTCCTGTAAATGGCCAGAAAGTAAATATTTTAGGTCACATGAGCCTGGTGACAATTACAACTCTGCTGTTATACAACAAAAACAGCCCTAGACAATGCAAATGTGCATGGCTCGTTTTCAATAAAACTTTATTTATGGATACTGAAGTTTGAAGTCATAATTTTCAAGTGTCATGAAGCATTATTCTTAATTTTTTCTCCCAGCAATTTAAACATTTTACAACTATTCTTAACTCATGGGCTGTACAAAAACAGATGGCCTTCTGGATTTGGCTGGCGAGCCATCGTTTGCTAAGTGCTTTAGGATTACAGTAATATTAACAGTTCTTTCAAGAAAGAGAATGTGTTCTTGTAGCACCAGGCACAGTAATCCATTGCTCAGAGTGTTGCCATGTAATAGAAGCATTATGACAGTTCTGTAATTAGTGTGCCCCATCTCTAATATTCCTGAGACATGGTGCCTTAATGCAGTTTCATTTAGCTCAATCAAGCCCTCTTTGAACTTATTAGTATTCTTAGGCAGTGTCGCTTTCACTACAAACATTATGAAGATTGATGAACCTGACTATAGGCAGTCTATTCTTTTGCCTTGAATAAGCTCTTAAAACCTTTCTCCCACTTTCCACTCCAGACCTACCATCTGTAGCAAGTTAACTCGGGTTTACCAATTAAATCAAGCCTCTCACATTCCTTGATGGCATATGGCTAGGCCTTTAATCCATGTGTACTGGCTAATTAAGGAAAACATAGTTTTTCTAAAAATATCAAAGAGGCTGTACTTTGGTCAAGCTGGCTGCATACTCAGTATTGTTGGTCAGTTTTCTTTAAATATTCAGTTTCTTAAGGCTCTGTAGCCCGGCAGTCCGAGTTCCAATAATTTTGTCCAACATGGAGTTGGAGAGTGATGAAAAGGACAGAGTATAGTCCTGGCCAGGTGGCTCAGTTGGTTGGAATGTCATCCTGTACACCAAAAGGTTGTAGGTTCAGTTCCAGTCAGGGCACATCCCTAGGTTGCAGGTTCAATCCCCAGTCGGGGCATGTATGGGATGCAGTTTCTCTCTCACATCGATGTTTCTCTCTCTCCCTTCCTTCCTCTCTCTAAAATCAATAAAAATCTGCAGGTGAGGATGAAAGAAAAAAAAAAGGACAGAGTAAATTGAGGAATAACTGAATTTATTAAGGCCTAATATTCTTATTTAATTCTCGTCTGCCATATTTTGAATTTATACATCATTTCTCTTTGTTGTTTAATCTATTTTAAAAGTTATTTATTTATTATTTAGGACAAAATTATGAAAATCATTATAACCAACTTTGATTATAGGAGATATATAAAATGTTTGTAAAATTTAGAGAAAAATCCTCCAAAGCCTACCAAACAGAAATGAATACTTTAACCTTTTCTACTTATACAGGATTGTAGTCTACATATGTGCCCACACAAATACACATACATGCTCTGTATCTAAGTTTGGTGCCTTCCCTTCTCGAGACTTTTTTTATAGAACCCACCTCATCAGAGTGTCTGAAGAAGACTATAGAAACATTGTGTTTTATGCTTTGTCTTCCGGATCCATAAGTCACTATTCTCTGAGTGGCAATACAGAAGGTTGTGCTATAATATGATGTATACATTCCACAAAATTGCACAACAAAACAAAACAACACATGGCTTATGAGAAAAATGAGTCAGGACACAACACTCAAAGACTTCATCAGTGACATTAAAAGAAGAGTTAGGAACCTAGTAAAAACAGGAGTATAGTGCTACACATGTTAAATGGTTAAAAAATAGAGTTTACCTTTTTAAAAAAAACCTGATGTTTGCTTGTAAATTGCTCTTGGGTATTAGTTTGCTAGGGCTGCCATAACAAAATCCCACAGACGGGGTGGCTTAAACAACAGGAATTTGTTTCTCACAGTCTAGAGGCTGGAAGTCCAAAATCAGTGTGTCACAGGGTAAGTTTCTCTTGATGCTTTTCTCATTGGCCTTCTCCCTTTGTCCTCACATCGTTTTTCCTCTGTGCATGCTCACCCTTGATGCTCCTTCTCATAAGGACACCAATCATAATGGACTAAGACCCCAAACTTAGAATCTCACTTAACCTCAGTTGCTTCCATAAAGGCCCCATTTTCAAATACAGTCACATTGGACTTCAGGGCTTCAACGTATGGACGTTGGGAGGCACAATTCTGTCTATAACAGTATTGGAAGGGTTACAGCTCATAATTTCTATGAAGCGGAGAAAGGAAGATGATCCAAAATTGGAGGGCAAGTTGTGACACCAGATGGGTGTGGCTCGTAGCACGTGTGAATTGAGGTGGCTTGGAGATGTTTGAGAGGGGTGTGTGTGTTTTGTGTATTCCTGCACTGCTCAGGTTAACTCAGTGTAGTTCTCTGCAGTTACCTAGAGCTTCTGGCAGATGGAATCACATATAAGCAATTATGAAATTCTTGTTATACTCACATAACCCTGGAAGACGTTCATGGTTTCACAACAAGCTTTGCAGCGAGACTAATGGAACAGGGCAGTGGTGTGGTAGGGGAGCTCTGGAGCCCGGCAGTCCAAGTTCCAGTCTTCTCTCTAGGAAAAACCTCTGGGGTATTTGGGACAGATGTTTGGCCCCCCTCAGTTTCAGTTTCTTTCTTTGTCAAATGGGCAGGTAGTGCCTGCCTCATAGGGTCATTGTGGAGGCTAAATAAATGAGTTACCATCTATACAGTGTAGAAAAATGTGTGGCACATACAGGGGTGGTGAATCTTAGGTGCTGTCAACGCCATCACACAGCCAGTTGTTAGTCAAGCTGGTGTAACAGGAGCAGCAGCAAATAGCTAGTATTGTGTCAAAACCGTGCCCTGGCAGTGTGGCCCCCCCCATAGGCACACTACCTACCACAGGCAGCTCCGGTGTTTGTCATTTTGGGAGGAGAGATCCAAGGAGAACAGGTTCTCAATTTAGATGAAGCTCTTTTGTTCTGTGGAACCCCAAGGAGACAGAACCACGTGACCTTGTGAGGTCACAGGGCTATTAACGTGGGCTTTACTTACAAGAAAAAGATGCCAAACCCGTCTGGGTTCAGAGGGCCAGAGCCCTGGGCTTGCTGTTGTGCAGGACGTGATAGAAGTGGACGAGAAAGGGTGTCCTACTTCAGCAGGGACCCATGCCCACTGTGCCTGCAGAGGCCAGGGCTTTTGAGGCATCACGTGAGAAATGTCAGAACACACAGTGAATGTCTTTGAGCCACAGTGGTTTAAAATTTGCCAGGATTACCCTAACTGGTTTGGCTCAGTGGATAGAACATCGGCCTTGCGGACTCAAGGGTCCCAGGTTCGATTCCAGTCAAGGGCATCTACCTTGGTTGCGGGCACATCCCCAGTAGGGAGTGTGCAGGAGGCAGCTGATTGATGTTTCTAACTCTCTATCCCTCTCCCTTCCTCTCTGTAAAAAAATCAATAAAATATATTTAATAAAAAAAAAACTTTGCCAGGTGATTCTGAGGAGGACACAGCTTCCCTCTGCCAGGAGGGAGAGGGAGCAAAGAGTGGAGCCCAGCAGGGCTGGCTTTAGTAGAGCCACCTGTGCTAGAGCCAGGACAGTCTGATCAGCTGTGGGAGGGGCCAGCGTGGGAACTTGAGTTAAATGTAATATTTACTGGTTACCTCCTATGTGCTAAGGAGGCAACTGACCTTGAACAAATTTGAGGCTGGGGATCAAATGCACCCGGTTCATGTCTTGGCTCAAGCTATTTAACTTTGAGTAATTTAACTTTGCTAGGTCCCAGGGGCCGCTTCTGTAAAGGACAAATGACTCTTCCTCACAAGGTCATTTGGGAATTAAATGAGGGTTACATAGAATGTGTGTCTCTCCATGCCTGGGGCTGCCAAGTTGAATAAACAACCAGTTCTGACCTTGTGGGACTCACAAGGGCAATTGATTCTCCTTATTAGTAAAGCTGGTCAAGACGTCAGATAGGGAGCTGTATAACCTGTGATACTTAAGTGATGTGACTTATTTCTAAGGCCTTTTCCCTATTGCCCTAGCCATGGAGCTTTCTGGGTCTTGTATCTTAATGTGCCATCAAGAGAACTAATTTTAGATTGTTGAGAAGGAAACACTTTGTTGCTTCCTCTTGGGAATCTGGTCCAGTTGGCTCTCTCTTTCTGTCCTTCTCTTTACTCTGCCTCCTGCTGTTCCAGGGCCAGAGCTTCTGCTTCCCTCTGGCTATTTGCCCTCCTGTGATTAGCTCATGGCGGCCACATCCCTTTGGCAAGGGGCAGACAGGAGCCCTAACAGAATCCTCAACCATTACTAATTTGACTGTAATTGTCTTAAAAGTTGGTGTAATGCACATGAGTCCTGATGTTGAAATATAGTACCTAGTCATTTGAGGAGTGAATGTTTGTGTATAAGGTGGTGGTAGAGGAGTTCGGGCAGGTGGACAAAGTCGCAGGAGGCCCAGCCATTTCCCCTTTGGGAAGATTTGAGCAGATTCCAAGTGATTATTGGGGAAGCAGATCTTTGGGGTTTCTCTGTAGGCCTCCCCAAATTTAAATTCATAATCAGATGGGAAACGTAACTAAATGCAATTAAGGCCAATTGCTTTCATTTTAAATGCAAGTCAAGTTGCAGGCAGTGTCCATTGAGCTGGCTTGACTTGAGAGGATTTAAGTATTGTAGAAAAATGACTTTAAAGCCCAGCCGGTGTGGCTCAGTGTTTGAGCATCGACCTATGAACCAGGAAGTCAATGTTTGATTCCTGGTCAGGGCACATGCCCAGGTTGCAGGCTCGAAGGGGGGCGGGCGTGCAGGAGGCAGCCGATCAATGACTCTCTCTCATCATTAATGTTTCTATCTCTCTCTCCCTCTCCCTTCCTCTCTGAAATCAATAAAAAATATATTAAAAATGATTTTAAATGTGGACAGTATTTCTTATTTGGCCTATATACCATCTCATAGCAGTTGCTATGTAGAATAGAGATTTTCAACTGGGTCCACAAGAATGTTTAAAATAAATAGTCAGGCAGAACCTGACTATTCAGTCAGGGGCCCTGACCTCTTTTCCCTTAGGTTGTCAAAACAAAAAATTGACAGCAGCAACACAACAATAGCTGTCCAGTGTGAATGAATCAAATTTATATCTATTTTTTTGCCCAGTCAGCAAAAATATATTTTCGGTGTGCAGCAGAATTTTAGTAATTAGTTTATGTGTGTTGTGAGATGAAAAGGTTGAAACTTGCTGATGTGGGAACTTAATGATACTGTTTTTCGGAGGATACACTGCGAATGAGGTGATGGAGCACCATGACACACAGGTTAGCAGCAGAATTGGCATTAAAGGTTAGTGCACAAGTCTTGGACATTTCACTTAATTCTTCAGGGTTCTGATAATATCTGTACCCCTTGTATTTAGCCACAGATATAGTGACATTTTATATTTTCATCTTACATGTGATTACATAACATTAGGGTTTCTTGCATATGTGCTGGACACGTAATGCTGGTAGGAGAATTAGGTCCTAAGTAAGAAGGGGGAAAACGGTGTTTACTGAGGTTATGTTTTATTCCGGATACTGTAATAGGACCTTTGTAGTTGATCCTTATCGCCGATGTTTGTAGTATGCTAAGTATTTAAAACCTTTCGTACCCCTGAAGAAACTGAAGCAAAGAGAGATGGGGTAACAACCCATGTCACACAGCTAGCAAGTGACAGAGTTGGAATTTGTACCCAAATCTGCCTACATCTGGAGGCTTGTGTCATTTCAGCAGCACATGTTAGAGAAAGCTCGAGAGCATGGTACATTCCCACACTCAGAGCAAACATGGAAAGGGGGCTCTTTGGTGTGTTATTGCACATCCTGGTCTCCTCTCTGTTTCCGGTTCCCCTGCAGTTTATGGGGGACTAGGATTCAATGTCGTTGCCATCTCCTTGGCACGCTGATTGCGCTTTGAGTCATTCTCTACTAGTGCACTCGGAGACTTGCTATTTTCACTCTTTGGATCTCTCTCCGCTATTAAGCTGTCTCCTGCCTTGGCTGCTGGGCCTGTCGTCTTCATCTTCTCTTCCCCACGGCTCAGCACAGTGCCGGTGCTCTGTAAACCCCAATAACTGTCCACTGAATGAATCAATTGTTTGGATTAAGGACTGGATTGAACCTCTAGGGGCGAGAGGACTGAATTTAATTAGAAGAAGCTCAAGTTTATTGTCTTTGAAATAGTCCTAGGGAAGATTGAGGTGGGGAGGAAAGAGGCAGGAAGGGCTTTCTGGAGGAGGTGGCATGGCGGCGTTTTTAGGGATGATTACATTGGCCAGGTAGAGAAAGAGAGTGCAGTTGCCAGAGGCTCTCCAGGGAGTGGGAATTGCCTGGGGAGAATGGTGGGTTTGAGGAACTCCAGTCGGCAGGTTGGGTGGCCAGGAGAGGGAAAGCCAAGAGGTGGGTGTGGACTGTTGCCAAGCTAAGGCCCTGGGCATTTCTTCCCACCCTCTCCTCTCTACATATTTAGGGCCATCTGACCTTCTGCTCTAAAATGTCCTCATTTTGCCTGCTTTCACAAAAACTCCATTTTTACCGGCTGCGTGGCTCATTTAAGAATAGAGTTGTGTTTTATTATCAGTGCCTCATACCAATGTCTGACTAAATTTGAACCCTTTCATTCTTTTGTTAGAAAAAACACTTGCTCATTGAACATAAATCTCTCCCGTAATAGAGATGATTCTGAGAAGGCACCTTCCTTGTGTGGTCTGCCTTCCAAACTTTATCGTATCTACTAAAAAGGATAATTCAGTGCATTGAATTGGCATGATGACCTCCTCCTCTTTATTCCCCACCCCCCGCACAAACATGCAAAAATTAAACATCCAAAGGAAAAAGAAAGAAATCAAGTTAAATTATCACCTCACTATTGGCTACACCAACTGTGTCATATTTTACAGAAAATTACATCAGGGTGTGAGACCCATGCTGGTATTAGGCCATTGACTCGGCCTCTGCAATCAAGGTCCAGCTTTGAAAAATAAGCAAACCAGGGCACACAGTCAGGAAAGATTGTCCCAGAAAATCCAGAAAAAAGTCATGCGCTCACAGGACTTAATTCACTTCAAATTCCCAAATGGTTATGGAGGACCTTTATGTCACAGGGGTAAGTGCTGAGGGATTTAAAGGTAAAAAGAACAAAAGGCTGTTCCCTGGTGCTCTTTATAGGAGAGAAAGGCACAACTACTTAGGAAAAGCTCTAGGCGCATCTAGGTGTCCTTGGCGACAAGGCTGAGTCATCGTATTGTAATGAGTTTTTGTGGGCTAGCAAACTGAATTTCAGATAAACAAATCTAAGAATTGGTCAGTGTAGAGAGCTTCTTGTAGATTATTTTCATGATGGATGTGGGGGGCAGAATTCATTTTGAAGTTTATAAAATATTGAATTCTGTTTGTGGAATTTTTATCTTTAAAATAACATTGTGCATCTGGTGCTGTGCGTGGAATAACAAGTGACCATGTTGTAATGGGATTGTGCTAGACCTTCCTTCGATGAAGCATGTACCATGAAGCCTCACTGTGTTTGTTTGTGTCCTGGGTGCTAGTCGAGTCACCAGGCCTGCAGATTCTTTACTTGTGATGGCCCTTATTTGGTGCTTCTTCTCTGTAGAAACCAGCTTTCACCCGGAGCCATTATTGATCTTTCTTTCAGGTCTCCTTTCCTTCTCTGTGGTTAGAAGAATAGGACGGGAATAGGTGAGGGGCTATAGCATTAGGTGGAAGTGCTTTTCAGCTTACATCAAGTCCAACCCAATGATCTGAAGGTTGGGATACTGTTTTCAGGAAAAGTAAATTCTCAGTGTATGGGGAATGTGGTGCATGTCATGCTTTGTGAGATAAGGTTGAGAGGCTTAAACCTGTACCTGCAGCACTAGTTGGTAGGCCCATGCAGATCTCAAGAAGTGGCCAAGAACAGCATTTCCTCCAGTGTTGTTCTTTATATGTGTTTTTCAGTGGAAACTCTTGGTTTTTGTTTTGTTTTCATTATTCATTAAGATTATAGTTTTCATCTATTTTCTCTCCCGTTATTTATTTTAGTGGTAGAAATGTGTCCAATTTGAACTGATTTCAGTTGTTATTGATTTTCTGAAATAGGACTTGAACCTGTGGGCATGATTTCAATTTGATTCATTCAAAATAAAATATTGTTTTATAATGAGTTATGAAGTGTTCACATGAAACCTAGCTTAACCCCTGGAGTACTAGAATCTAAAGCTCCTCTTGCTACATGACTCACAATGTTTTCATTTCTGTTTTCCCCCCCAGAACTTATGTGGTTCAGTTAACATTTTTTGAGCATTTACTACATGCTGGGTTTTATATCAGATACTAGATGGAAATAGAGGACTATATGTGATGGATAAATGACACTATTTCTTTACCCTCTAAAACTTAGTTTCCTTATCTGTAAAACTGAGCTAATAATCTAAAAAAAATGACAGAATGAAATAAAATAATTCCTATAAAGCAGCTGGAATATGACAAACATATAGTAAGAACTCAAGAAAAAATTTTGATTGATTTGAATTTCTGTATATTAGAGGCTGACAAAATGGATTGAATTCCCCTACCTAGTCAAGTACTCTTTCCAGTTTTCTTAATACTCTAGGGGACTGCATTGCCATTATGCATTTTTCCTAGGTTTTATTTCCCAAATGTCTGAAGATGTAATTATTTTGTAGGTCTGATGTGATGGCTTTTGTTGGAGGAACTAAAACTCATAATTTAAATGTTTTCTTCCTTGCTTTAATAAAATGCTTCTTTTGGAGATCAGTGAGAACATGGTTTTCTGGCTTTCTTACTTTTAAAGTGGCGTGTAATTTGTGCCCACAATTTTATATGTCCAGACGCAGGATAAGGCCCTTGTAGTGGAACTAGGAGGTTTATATCTTAGGCAAACAAGTCAGGGCTCACAGGGTGCAGTGGGCATGAGTGGATAGAGCTGGCACCTTAGACCCTCATGCCCACTTGCTCTAAGGCATGGATCAAAATAGTATTTCAGAATTAAAAGGGGGCCACAGAGTTGTTGTGAACATGTAAGGCACTCAAGCTTTTCAAGCACTTTAATAAATATTAGCACTTATGCTGATGATCGTCAGTAGTAGCACTATAATGATCACTAAGGCAAAGCAGGACCATCCCTGTCTAGACTCACTTCTTAAGCAAGTTCTAGTGTTTCCTAAGAATTTTATGAGGATCTATAAATATTGATTTCTTTTTGGCCTGTACCACTAGGTGGAGGTGCTTTGCTAGACTCCCCCTCTTGGCCTTTGCTTATGCTGTCACCTCCCCCTCCCAGCTTCCCATCCCCAACCTAGAATGCCCTTTCCCCAGCCAGCCTCATCTATTCTATTTATCAGGCCAGACTGTGGAACTGGTTTTAACCAATGTTCTGGGTCGAATGACTGTGGCCTTCCAAAATTCCAGTGTTGAATTCCTAACCCTCAATGTGATGGTATTTGGAGGTGGGGCCTGTAGGCGATAATTAAGTTTAGATGTTTTTGTGGGGGTGGGTCCTGCATGATGGGACCAGTAGCCTTATAAGGAGAGGAAGAAGGGCACCAGAGCTTTCTCTCTTCTCTGTGCTCACACAAAGAAGTCATGTGAACACACCGCGAGATGGTGGCCGCCTGCAAGCCAGGAAGAGGGCCCTGAACAAAATCTGTACCTGCTGACACTTTGATCTTAGACTTCCCAGCCTCCAGAACTGTGAGAAAGAATTGTCTGTTGAGTGAGCCACCCAGTCTATAGTATTTTATTATAGCAGCCTGAGCTAAGACAACCAAGGAACTACTCATTCTTGAACTTTATCGTTTGCCCATTCATTGTTTACAGGAGCTCTTTCCTAGGGGAGGGAGGGCAAGTCACTTATGCCCTTTAGTCAGCCTGTAACTTTACAGACACTCAGGGACCAAACCCGACCCGTGGAACCTATTTGGCATGCTCACCTTTAAGGAAAATGCCCCATCTTGATAAAGCACTCTTCTGTCTTTTAGTTCATCATCCTGTGAGCTGCTGAGGCAGTACATTCTTATTAAATTGGATGATGTTCCCTTCCATCCTCCCTTCTCGCCTAAGAAATTCTGTGCCACATGCTGAAGATTTTAAGCGGCCACATGGATTTCTCTTGAGCTTTGAATGATTTGATGCATTAGGTATTTTTAATTTATGCTTTTAATTTTAAGAAACACATCCAGATATGCCTGCAGCCAGCCAGTTTTCTAAATCTGCATATAAATATGAGATAAGAGAAAACAGAAAAAAAAAAAAGAAAGCAGTATTTTTTTTTCTTTGCCAGTTTTTTCTCTTTATACTTTGCACACTGTATTTCATTAAGTGTCTTAGGTCAGAGTTCCTTCCTTTAAAAATAAGGAATTCATTAGGAAGACAATCAAATAAGTAAATAAAAATGTAAGGGAGATATTATCATAAAATCCCATTAGTATAATTTTTTTGACATTTAAAAAAGTAATCCTTATGCCTCTGATAATGATATCAAATAAAATCCTTTTATCCCTACAATTATTAAATGTTTAATTAAATGTCTGCAAGATAGAATTTAACGGCTTATTTCAAAGCAAAGACATATATAAATATAATAAAGTTTTAATTTTAATAGCTGCAAAGTAACAATTATTTCAGTTACTGTTAACTTTTAATAAGGAAATATAAACATAGGCACAAAAGAAGAAAGAATAGTGTAATAAATTTCTATGTATCCATCATACAGGCTCACCAATGATATACATTCGGCCATCTCCTTATATTTCTTAAACTGAAAGTTATAAAAATTAAAGACTTTCTCTTTTTGAAACAGATAAAACATTAATAGGGGATGTGGGTTACAAGCTAATATATATGCTTAATATGCTTTAGGATGGAGCCTCCAAATTAGAGACTAGGGCAAAGGTTGTGACATGGCCCTGACTCTTAAGTCTCATGGTCTCAAGTTCACAGGGCTCACCAGAGAGGAAGGGAGAGGGAGAGAGAGAAAGAAACATCAACGATGAGAGAGAATCATTGATCGGCTGCCTCCTGCAGGCCCCACACTGGGAATGGAACCCACAACCTGGGCATGTGCCCTGACCAGGAGTCTAACTGTGACCTCCTGGTTCATAGGTCAACGCTCAACCACTGAGCCACACCGGCCGGGCTCACCAGTACTTGTTCAGTCCCTTCTTGCATGTTAGAGGTAACTGCTTCGAGTTCTCTGTTCTTGCTGTCCCGGGGCCTTCCACATCCTCTTTCTCTGCTTTTGATTCTTACTCATGTCATTGAAGTTGAGCTCAGGTTCCCCGTCCTCTGAGATTTCCTCTCATCACCCCATCCCTTACCTGGCACAGGGGTACCCACAAGGAGCGCCCGAAAGAGCACCGCCTCTCTCCCTATCTCTGCTCTGGAGTAAAATCTACTGGTAAATGGGTCATCCTGGCCTGCAGAGCTGTGCATCGTCTGGCTCTTGGCTGTCTCCCTCTCTGACTTCATTCCTCTCACTCTGCTCTAGTGACATCAATATGTTCTCTGCGTGCCAAGCTCATCTCTGCCGACAGGCCCTTGCACTTGCTGTCTTCTCTTGCTGGAATGTTCTGTCCCACAGTGGTGACTCAATATGAGTAAAATCCTTCCTGACCACAACAGTGCTTCTCTTTCCAAGAAATAAACACCATACCACTTTTGTGATGGTCATTTTCTTACTTTTACTTTCAGTCTTACCATTAAACATGTGTTTCAAAACAACATAATTTAGTTTTGCCTATTTTTATTTTTTTTCTGAATTTATTGGGGTGACATCCTATGTAATAAAAGACTAATATGCAAGTTGTCCCCTTGACTGGAGTTCGACCAGGGGACAGGGCTGTCCAGCCAACCACCCATGGCCCCTCCCCCTGGCCGGCCCTGCCCCCGATCGGCCCCCTCCACCCCAATCAGGGCGAGCCAGCCAGACCCCACCTGTGCACGAATTCGTGCACCAGGCCTCTAGTTGGTTAATAAAATTATATAAGTTTAAGGATTACAATTTTATAATACATCATCTGTATATTGTATTGTATATTCACCACCCCAAGTCATGTCTCTTTCCAACACCATTTATACCCCCTTTCCCTTCTCCTGCCTTCCCCCACCCCATTCCCTCTGGTAATAACCATACTGTTGTCTGTAGATGAGGTTGGGTTTTTTTGTTTAATCCCTTCCTGTTTCCACCTAGCCCCCCTCTTCCCTACTCTCTGACAGCTATGAGTCTGTTTCTATTTTGTGGGCTTATTTTGTTCATTAGATTCCAAATATAAGTGAAATCATATTCAAAACAACATAGTTTATTTAGCTTTGCCTGTTTTATTTTTAAACTTAATGTGAGTAAAATCCTACTGTACGTGTCTTTTGTGCATTGCTTCTTTGCTCAGCTGTGAGCTTCTAAGGTATATCCTTGCTGATCTGTGTCCTAGTATGTGTACTTGGCAGTGGTGCTTTCATTTTCAACACTTGGTGCTATTTCACAGTATAAACGTACCACGATATATTTATCTCTTCTACCATTGTTAGATATTTGGGTTGTTTCCAGGTTGGGGCTGAAATAAGAAATAATGCTATGAATATTCTTGTGTACATAATTGTCATGAGTTTCTCTGCCGTATAACTAGTTGGAGAATTTGGGTGCAGATAGGGTCACCATAATTAATGTTCCAACTAGGACCATTTTGTGCAGGATAAATGCTAACCTTGACAGGACACAAGGGAACTAGGTATAAACTGGAATTATCCCAGGAAAAATGAGATATGTGGTCCTGTATTAAAAATATTTTTTCTTCAAACTTACAGATAGTGTTAATCTTTTTTCTAACAGGACCATACAAATTGACACCCCCACTAGACAAGTATGAGAGTTTCTGTTGTTTAGAACTCTCTAAGTTCATATTATTTACCATTCTTTTGATTTTAATTTGCATTTCTCATTGATAATGAGACTGCATTGTGAAGGGTCTGTTTAAATCATTTTTTCTAATATATTTCAAAGCATAAACTTATTTCTTATCTTGGCTTTAGCTACATACCACAATTTTTAATATTTGTATTTAATTACTACTTTATAGAAAATATTTTCTGTTTTCTAGCATATTGTTTCTTTGACTCAATAATTATTTAGAAATGTGTTTTTGATCTCCAAATATCTGGGGATTGTAAAGTTATGTTTTAATTATTTCTTACTCGTGTTAAAAGATCATCCTCTGTATGATTTTTCACCTTAGAAATATGCTGAGTTTTCTTTAAAGTCTAGTATATGGTCAGTGTTTATGAAGGGTCTTTGTATGCTTCAAAAACTGGGAATCCCCTAATTATTGTTAATAGTGTTATGCATATTTCCATTTGGTGAAGATTTTAATCATGATCCTCAAATCTATATTCTTACTGAATTTTAAAATCTCATTATTTCAGTTACTGAGAAAAATCTTTAAACTCTCCAATTATGATTATGGATTTTTCTGTTTTTTTTAATTATGTTTTATAATTCTGTCAATTATTGCATTAGAAATATTTTAGGCTGTACAATTAGGTTAATGCACATTTAAAATTATAATGACTTCTTGGAACTGAATGTTGTATTAATATGAAGTGATTCTCATGATATCTAATAAATAATGCTTTCTACCTTAGAGTCAGTTTTGTCTCAGTAATATAGCAACACCAGTTTTATTTTATTGGTTATTTGCATAGCATATCATTTCCCAAATTTTTATTTAACCCTTTTGCATTCTTTTATATTGTAGATGTGTTTGTTTCCTATAGATAACATATGATTGGATTTCATTTTAATTCAGTCTGAAAAAAATTTTCTCTTTCTACTGGATCATAGCTCATAGGCATTTGATATCATTTCTTTTAAATGCTTTTATTTATCCATCTTAGTTTGTGCTTTCTGTTGTCCTATTTTAAATTTTTTTTCCCTCCTTTCTTGACTTCTGAATGCATTGTTTTCATGACCCCATTTTTCCTCCTGGTTTTAAAATTATAGGTTCAATTTTTAATTACTTTGGTTTTTATTCTAGAAGTTATAGTGGGTATACCTAATTTATCAAAATCAAGTGCTAATCCCTCTTTTACCCTTCTCTCATAAAATCTGAGGTGTTTAGAATAATCTATCTCTATATACCCACTGATGACTTAATGCTTTTTTTTGTCATGCCTTTTATTCTACCTGCGTTGTTTAATCTTAAAGACTTTATTAACCCTAAAGAACATAGAGTCAGTGTTCTTTCAGATTTTTCAGACACATTAACCATTTTCTTTGTTACACACACACACACACACACACACACACACACACACACACACCCCTCTCCCATATGGAATTACTTAAGTTTTGTCTGAAGGTCCTTGAGGCTTGGTAGGGATGAAATCTCTTAATTTTTGTTGTCTTAAAGTGAATGTATTTTCCCCTCAGTTTTGAAAGTTTTTCTCTAAGTAGAGAATACTAGATAAGCAGTTGTTTTCTTTCAGCACATGGACGATATTTTTCTCTGTCTTATTGCTTACATTGTTGCTATAGAGCAGTTGGCAATAAGCCTATTATTCTTTTGAAGATAATGCCTGTTTTCCTCTCTATATGCTTCAAAATTTTTCTTAGTTTTTGTCTGCCTGTATTTTTAGTATGCTATCTATAAGTACAGTTCTTTTTTTTTTTTTAATTCTTCTCAAGAGCTTCTGGGCCTCTCTAATCTATAGATTGCTATCTTTCATCAGTTCTGGGAAATTCTCGGCCATTACCTCTTCAAATATTGCCGCATCCCTACCCTATTTTCTCCTTCTGTAACTATAATTAAATGTATTTTAGGCCATCTCACTCCGTCTTCAATGTGTCTTAACTTCTCTTCCATTGTTTCCCCCTCTGGCTGTATATTATATAGCATCTGACCTATCTTCCAAATCACTACTTCTCTTTTTACCCTTTATAATGTATTTCCTTCTTTCTTATTTGGTTATATTTCTTATTTGTAGAAGTTGTATGTGGTCTTTTTAAAACCAGCATGGCTACTTTTTATAGTTTCTTATTCTCTGCGGATACATTTTACCTGGTCTTTCATTTCTGGACATAAAATAAGCATAGCTGTTCTGTGATCTGTATTTGAGATTTCCAATATTTGTGGATATTTTACTGATTCTGATTCATGGGACCTTTTTCCACATGTGCTTTAATTGTGTGCTACTCTTGGTTCTTAAAAAAAATTAGGCCTAGGAAGAAGATGCCTTTCTAGTTTATGCTTATGCTCCCGTCAAACATGTTTAGATACTACCATTCCAGAATCACCTTAAGCCAAGTCCTTGGTTGCCATAGTGAATTTAGGTTACTATCACAGTTACGGGTCTTTGACTACAACTTCCATGACGTTTTTAAAATTTCCTTTTATTTCTCCTAGTAGAAGCCCGATGCACGAAATTTGTGCAAGGGGCTCGGCACTCCCAGCCCCTCCCAGCCCCTTGCAGCCTCAGCTGGCCCTCGCAGCCCCTCGCAGCCCCTTGCAGCCTCTGCCGGCCCTCGCAGACCTGGCTTCATCAGGAAGGTCATCTGGACGGTCGTTCTATTTGGTCTAATTAGCATATTAGCTCTTGATTATATAGGATTCTTTTTAGTGCCAAGGCAAAGGCAACCATCCCTGCAGTTCCCCAAAGTTAGTGGTAGAAATTGGGTTTACATATGGTTCACACCTATCCTATTGCTGTAATCCTTTGAGTTCCCAGCTTAATGTGGACAGTGTCCCTTATAATATCCCCTACGTTGGGTGGGCTCCTGGGCCTTGACTTTTTCCTCCTTTTCTTTTAGGAGGCTGCCAGAACAGAAACCCACATGTACTGGTTGTGGCAGATGCCCTGTTTCCCTTAGTCCTGATAGCTCCGCACTATCATGTCACCTCTGATGCTTTCAGGGATTTTTTTTTTAGCTGAGCAATTTAATTGTTTTTAGTAATTCTGGCTATTGGTTTAACTAGCCAAGTCTGCTATTTCTGAGAAAGGGAATATTAATATATCATCTACTGAAAAAAAATTGTGGGCTATGCATACAGAAGTTTGAATGTGGTAGGTAAAGTATTTTAAACGCTAGTATTTTTATCAACTTGTATTTTATATGATACATCGTTTTAATGTTGATGGGAAGTTAAACAAGGTCAATTTGGCCTTATATCCAATGTGACTCCCAATTTTAACTGCAGCAGTTTCTTAAAACTGCATATAACAGCTTTCCTAATGAGCTAGTGAAATAGCCATCTTTGCTAAGTACCCACAGTGTACAGTTACGGTATTAGAGAGATCCTGAAGAGCATGGCCTTTCAGAGATATGGAAGACATAGGCTGGCCTACATTGTTTTCTGGTGTGTACTAGGCAATGCTTGACAAAAAGGCATTTGTCTACTGTATACCAGAAAACAGTGTAGGCAAGGCTTGCACTCACAAAACAATGCACAGACAAATGTTAATTTAATCAAATATTAGCTGGTTTGGAGAATGCTAGTTATATGCAGCACATGTTGATTAAATTAGCAGTGTTAGTAGAAAATCTCTCTTAGAGAACAGGAATCTTGAGTACAGTTTTGAACCTTAGAAATGTGCATTAATGACAGAGTGGCATGTAGATTGATTGAGACGTGGAGGGAAGTCGAGACAAGTATGAATAAGTAGTGTATGGGGATGGACAGACATGCCCTTTTGACTCCACCAGGGAAAGGATTGAGAAATGAACCTGCTAAGAAAGGCATGAGAAAAGAAAACATTTTAGTTCTGACATTCAAGGAACATCCCCAACCCTGTCTGGATGGGGGCAAAGTCCAACTGCTGCCAGTTCTTCAGCCAACCACAGAGTCTGCTTAGCCTTTCTTCTTTCTCTTTTGACCTTGAGGAAAGGGCTGTGGTTTAATAAAATACGATGACCTGAGACCACTTGGGTGGCCTCCCTGGGTCTTAGGCCTTCAGAGAACAGTTCAAAAATACCAAACCTTAATATTGTCAGGGTTGTTTTAACTTTGGGAAAAGGATAATGAGCATGAAGTAAGACTATCAGAGGACAGGGTAGCTTAGCATTTGTAGTTAGTTGAAAGGCTACAAGATCAATTTCTTCATGTAATTTTACTTGCTCTCTCACACTGATGTATCGTTGTTTGTCATGCATGGATATAGAATGCATTCTCTCATTCAATAGAATGAATGGAGACTCTGTGCTGAGGGTTTTCCCAGGCACTGTCAGTATTCTCTCTTTGGTAATTATTTTAACAGGCTTTGCCATCCTGGTCTGACCTTTTGCCATCGTGATAGTATATAACATTTAATACATAACTATTATGTGTCAGGATCTCTACTTATGTCATCTTATTTAATCCTCACAATACTCCCATTGGGTAAATGGTTTTCACTCACTTCGGAAAAGTCAAGTAGTTTGCATATAAGCAGGTCCTCGAATAACATCATTTGGTTATAACATTGATGAGACACCATAGGAACTTAACTCTTGTTTATATCAATTGGCCTATGGTTAAATCGGCTTCATTTTATATCTTTTCACTTAAAGTCGCAGAAAATATTCATGACATTGAGGACTAGCTGTATATATAATGAAACTAGTGGCCTGGTGCACAAAATTCGTGCACAGGTAGGGTCCCTAGGTCTGGCCAGCGATCAGGGCCGATCGGGGCCTTCCGGCTGCCCGCTGGGGCCTTCCTTTGTTCCACGCTGTCCCCTGGTTGTCAGCGTACATCATAGCGAGCGATCGAACTCCTGGTCTCCCAGTCAAACTCCCAAGGGGACAATTTGCATATTAGACTTTTATATATATAGATATACAACGGGAGTCAGAACCTGTATATGACTGACCCATGTTTCTTCTTCCTCACAACCACTGAGATTGTAACTTTAAAAATGAATTTTAATGAAGTTTAATTCCTAAGTAATTTCAACCAAAGTTGCCTTAAGGGTTGACCTTCACTAAAAATTGTGGGTATTGCTGATTTTTCTTTTATTGTGGAGTCACAGACCTACTAGCTACTCCCAGTGAGCTGCAATGAGATTGTATCTTTAAAAGAAAAATGTTTTGTATAGGTCTTTCAGCTCCCATGTTTTTGGTGTTTGTGGTAGAGATACCAGATCCTTCTCAGTTGTTTTTTTTTTTTTGTAATATGTTCTCAGAACTTCGTAGTGAGCCTGCATGTGTGGCGTGTGTGAGAGTGACAGACATAGTGGTAGTGTATCCACATGTCTCTGAACAAATTGTAGGAGCACACACACCTTCTGTGGGTCTTACTGAGGTTAAATTTGGCCACATTTCCTATTTTCACACAATTTCCCCCTTTCACTGGGACCTCTCCCCTAACAGTGGGTCCTATCAGCTCTTCAGTTTATTGCAATGACTCTGTCAGAATAGATAATGCTGTGATATTAGTCACTTGGGGTTGAGTAATACTATTTGAATTTAAATCTAATCACATACTTCAAGACATTTCATTGAAGTTGGGAGGTGCTAATTGGCAATTCACCGTGGAGAATTTGGGGCGAGGCTTTTCCTTTTTTTTAAATATTTTTTCCCAAGGACATTAACAAAAACAGCTGCAAGCATTCTTGTGGGTTTTTTTTGTTTGTTTTATGGCATAAAATAAAGTGGTTAAGAGCAGGGCTTAGATTATTTTCCTTTGAAATGGTTGGAGGAAGTAGAAAATACATACGTAAATCTCTAGATTAATGGCTGCATTCATTGTCAGTCTTTGGAACGCCCTAAGTGGAAGAGACTGGCAGAAAGAGTTGCCAAGATTTCAACTCCTGTCTTAAGAATATAACAAAAACAAAAGGCAAATCCATCTCTGCTATGCTACCAGGGGTGGTTGATTCATGGTAGTGAACGTGCAAGTGGTCTGTGTTCTTTGACCCATTTCAGGAAACACACTTCTCACTGCTTCTCTGGGGCCCAGCCATTAATAACAGTGAGACTCACGCTCACAGGATGCTGAGCAAACAGCACCTGCCTGAGTCCGGGCGGTGAGGTTGAGATAATATTCTTGCTCACTCACCTTATTATGGTGTTATTTCATTTATTCCATAAATATTCATAAGCACCTGTTGTGCGCTGGACAATAGGGGCAGGAGAGACAGTGGTGGACAAGACACAGTGTTGACCCCCAAGGAACTCATGTTCTACCTTCATCTCCAATCACCGTCTCTCTGAAAAGTGTGGCCTATGGCTAAGTGCCCAGACTATGCAGTCAGTCAGACCCAGATTCAGGGACTCTACTTACTAGGTGCATGATGTTGGCCAAACCACTTTTGCCTCAGTTCGACTCCCTTTCTCCATCTACAATGTGGGTGCAAGGCAGGTCATGCAGGTAAGGGGGTTTCACAGCGGCTGTGGCATAGCCAGGCTCTCTGGATGCGAACCATCTCTGCTGTGGTTGTGGTCATTGTTAGGACTATATTCTGGCTTCTGAGCTTGTGGAAAAGGAAACCGTTTGAAGTTAATTGGAAGAAAGTGGCTGCTAGTATGCCAGAGGGAACAACCAGAGGCTCATAAACACCTCTGCCTCCCAGGGAAGAAGGTAAGGCCCAGCCTTTGCAAATGGGGAACTGTATGTCTCCCTGTATACCTTCCTTCCCCTTCCAGGCATCATTTTAATGTGGCTCTTTTCAGGTTTCAATGTTGGGTAGTTAGAAAGGGAAACACACAGTGCACTTCACTCTGGATCTTCCACCATGTTAAGCACAGCTGTGCTGGGCCAGGGAGCCCAAATCGGGAGAAACAAGTAGCTCTTTGTTGAAGACACATGGGTATTGGGTAATCCTCTTACATACTTAGCCCAAAGAAAAAGCCGCAGAATGGCATTTAGATCCTTCAATATATCCTGAGTAGTATAGCTTGCTAGTGGCAGATTAAGATACTTAAGAGAGAGAGGGAAAGGGAGAAGGAGAGGGAGAGGGAGGGAGAGAGAAGCTTACCAAGTATGCTGCTATCTTTTAGATATTCAAGGACTTACAATTCAAGAAGATCAAGAAAAGCAACATTGCTTCCCTTTGCCCATTATAAAATACTTTTAAAAACCATTTGTATAAAGCATCCCTCATTTATTTATTTGACAAAAGCCATTCTATTTCGGTGGAAATTGAAAGATTGAGGATAATTGCAAACCAAGTTTTTCAACAAATATATATAAGATGTGTGGTCTATTGGTTTCCTCCTTAGATACCTTGAGGGAAGTTTTAGAAGGTTTTCTGAGCTTCAACTTATTTAGCTAACATATTTAATTTGTTAACATCTTAGAGGGAGATCATATCATTATCTCAATTTGAAAGAGGAAACAGGAATAGAAGTGGTGACTAGTAAGTAGTGGAGCTGGGATTTGATCCCAGGCAATCTGGTTTTGGGGCCTGAGCTCCTACTACCCTGCTTTCATAGCCTCTCTCATTGTTCAGTCGTTGCAGCAAATTAAAACAATAAAGTGTTTTTGATAACAACTGAGCTTGTCCCCTAGCTCCAGTACCATGCATGTCTTAGAATTAATCTTTGATAAATTTGGTGTGTTTCCTTCCAGACTTGGGTGTACATGGGTGTATTTATGTATTTATACTAGAGGCCCAGTGCACGAATTCGTGCAGGGGGGATGCGGGTGGGAGAGAGACCACGGGAGGTTGGCCGGCAGGTCCCGATCTAGTTGTGAAGATGTGCTGAGGTAGCAGCAAGCAAAGACCACCGACAGAGTGCCCCCAAACGGCCTGAACACCAGCTATGCTCTGAGGAGGAAATACAGCTCTACTTCGCTGCTCGTACTCGGGCCGCCACACTCTCCCCAGGGTGGAGTTGCTGACAGACAGACAGGTCGTCTCTCCTGCCTCAGCCATACATTTTCTCGGGGCTCCACCCCCAAGCATGATAGGTAGCTGACTTCAGCCAATTGTGGCACACCACTGTAGGAGCGCTAGCCAATCAGCGGTTGGGAGCCCGGAAAGGCACAGGGCCGAGCTAGAAGTGGCCGACGGGGCAGAAGGGCAAATGGTGCAGTGCGGTGGCAGAGGTAAGATGGTGGTGGTGCTTACTTTAAGTCTTTGCAGTTAGGTGGCTGCCTTGCCCCTTCTGTCTCCTCTGAGCTGCTACTCCATCTAGATCAGTGTCAGGGTCACTCTCCTCCTACAGGCTTCCCATATCCAGATTCTCTGGTGTCCAGAGCCTTAGCCGGGGGGAGGGACCGGCCAGGGGGAGGGACCGGCCAGGGGGAGGTTGGTCAGCCGCTGGCCATGGGAGGTTGGCTGTGGGAGCTCACTGACCACTAGGGGGCAGCTCCTGCATTGAGCATCTGTCCCCTGGGGTCAGTGCACGTTATAGCGACCGGTTGTTCTAGTCGTTCTGGTTGTTCAGTTGTAGAGGTCACTTAGGCTTTTATATTTATACTAGAGGCCCAGTGCATAAAATTCGTGCACTCTGTGGGGGGGTCCCTCAGCCCGTCCTGTGCCCTTTCGCAGTCCTAGAACCCTCAGGGGATGTCCAACTGACAGCTTAGGCCCACTCCCCCTGGTTTTTCCACCTCCTCCTGCTCCCCCAGGGAGAGGGCCTAAGCCATCAGTTGGAAATCCTTAGTGCTGCTGTGGAGGCGGGAGAGGCTCCCGTCACCGCCACTGTGCTTGCCAGCCATGAGCCTGGCTTCTGGCTGAGTGGCACTTCCCCTGTGGGAATGCACTGACCACCAGGGGGCAGCTCCTGCATTGAGCATCTGCCCCCTGGTGGTCATTGTGTGTCACAGCAACCGGTCGTTCCGCCATTCAGTCAATTTGCATATTAGCCTTTTATGCCTGCGGGATCAGGCCGAAACCAGCTCTCCGACATCCCCCAAGGGGTCCCGGATTGTGAGAGGGTGCAGGCCCGGCCAAGGGACCACACCAGTGCACGATCAGGACTGGAGAGGGATGCGGGAGGTTGGCCAGCCAGGGAGGGACCGTGGGAGGGCTCCAGGGCATGTCCGGCCTGTCTTGCTCAGTCCTGATTGGCCAGACCCCAGCAGCAAGCTAACCTACTGGTCGGAGCATCTGCCCCCTGGTGATCAGTGCACGTCATAGTGACTGGTCAACCTGTCTACTATCTGCCCCCTGGTGGTCAGTGCACATCACAGCGAGCAGTTGAGCAGCCTTAGCATATCATTAGCATATTATGCTTTGATTGATTGAACAGACGACCGGACACTTAGCATATTATGCTTTTATTATATAGGATATATATATATTTATGGATATAATTTTTAAAAGGGTTGCTCTGGCCAAATGGCTCAGTTGTTTGGAGCATCATCCCATACACCAAAAGGTTGCGAGTTTGATTCCTGGTCAGGGCACATACCTAGGTTGTTGGTTCAATCCCTGGCCTGGGTGCATAAGGGAGGCAACCCATGTATGTTTCTCTCTAACATTGATGTGTTTTTCTCTCTCTCTGTCTCAAATCAGTAAATATATCCTCTGGTGTGAATTAAAAATAATAAATAAATAAATAAATAAATAAATAAATAAATGTGTTCGTGCTTTTCATTTTGTTCTGGTACTTCTCCTGCCAACTTTATTAAAGACATCTTTCCAGGTCAGAATATATAGATGTACCTCATCCTGACTACTGACTGCATTTGGCAGATACTTAATTTGTTAATCATTTCTTTAATGGTATAACCATTGGGAGAGTGGGCTTCAAGGAACATTCTTATGTGCATATTTCATATTAGTTAGGTTTTTATTTTATTTTGTTTTTGCAGAATAAGCTCCCAAAAATGAAATTTCTGGGTTAAAATGTATATCATTTTATGTTAGACCTAGAGTTAAAAGCTGACTCATACAGACATGAGCTGAAAGAAGACCTAGCCAGATGAAAGACCTTGGCTGCCTGAAATGTGTTAAACAAGTACAGTCTCTGGGAGAGAACTCCAGACTGAGCAGATGACTGGAACCTAGACTGGGAGAGGTTCCAGCTTTAGGGAGTCCAAAAGATCAGCTAAATATTTGACCCCGTGCATTTGTTCAGATCACCAAGAGCTTTCTTGCTGTGAAATTTCTTTCACCTGGGCAACTGAAAGAGGTCATGGTCATAGTGAACAGAGAGAGAACAGTGAAGACTTTCTGTTGGAAGGGTATGGCTTCATTTGACATTTTTAGCATTTCTATATTAAGTTGAGTAATTTAAATAGACTATCATATAAATAACTAGAGGCCCGGTGCATGAAATTTTCGTGCACTGGGGGAGGGGGGGCATCCCCTCAGCCCAGCCTGCACCCGCTCGCAGTCCCGGACCCCTCGCTCCTTACTGTCTGCCTGCAGCAGAGGTGGGAGAGGCTCCTGCCTCTGAGGCAGCTCTAAGGAGCAGCAAGAGCCTGGCTTCTGGCTGAGCAGTGCTCCCCCTGTGGGAGCACACTGACCACCAGGGGGCAGCTCCTGCATTGAGCGTCTGCCCCCTGGTTGTCAGTGCACATCATAGCGACCAGTCATTCTGCTGTTGGATCAATTTGCATGTTAGGGTTTTATTATATAGGATGGGCTGTCTGGTTGACACTTTCTCTAGAGGGAGTCCCTGACTTTCATTGGAGAATCCTGCTAGGTTAGCATTCTCACATGAGGATTCTGGGACAGGACGGAAAACTCTCAATGTTGGCCCGGCCCTCCAGGGGATGTTGTGAGGACTGGCGGATGCCAGGAATCAGGATGCGGAGGAGAGGCCAGGCCGCCCATGCATGAGTGCCTGTACAGCCAAGTCGTTTCATGGTTGCCGTTAGGAAAGTTCGCTGGATCCAGTTTCTATGGCTCTCAGCAGGGGAAGCATAATACAAGAGGATAAGGAGCAGATGTTTTCACACGCAGCGCTTCTGAATAATTTCACTCCCAACTCCTGACAGTCAGGTGGTGAGATGTTCCGGAGAACATTTTCAGTCTGAAGAGAGGAATTATTGTTTAGCCTGAGACTTTAGCCTGCATTTTCCTTCCACGTGCCTTCTGCATGAGCGTTCTTAGACCAAGGTTAAATTAAATGTTGAGGCACTTTGGGCACTCACAAATCAATGAACCAGAGACAAACGTATAAATGCTGTAATTGCATCCATTTATTTCTCTCTTTACTCTTTTTCTTAACTCCTGGCATTGGATTATTTATAATACCGACTTTGACTGATTTGAGTGACATAGCATTAAAATCTTAACTTACATTTAATAAGAGGCTGATGGTACTTACGAAGGGTATCTCTCATTTAACATAATTACCAGATATACTGCAGCATATGAATTTTAATGGTTTGAATTGATTTCATCTTCACCTTTTCATTATACAAACATTAAATAACATCTCCTAACGTTTGACTCATGGATGTTGCCTTACAGTTGGCAAAACAGTGTGCTGCTGTTTGCACAGTTATTTAAGATTCCTGGAGGAGATTAAAGAGAATTTATTGTTTTTTCTTTTGGGCAGACTTTCTTATTCAACTTAAGTAGATTTAAGGAGCCTCACATTTTCTTCCAGATACAATGGAAAGGTGCCTAAAATAGCAAGACTTTTAAAGTTATTATTCTGAGGTGCTGGCTGGATAGCTCAGTTAGTTAGAGTGTCATCCAATACATCAAGGTTGCAGGTTTGATACCTGGTTGGGGCACATACAAGAAACAACCTATGAATGTATCAATGGAATAACAAATCGATGTCTCTCCCCTCCTCCCCTTTTTCTCTCTCCCCCTTTCCTTCCTCTCAAATCAATAAACATTTAAAAAAATCTTATTATGAGAGCTGCCGCAAAATTCAGTATTTGCTAAGTTTTCACACAGCTGGCTAATAGACTTGGATTCTAGTCACGAGTGACAAAAGAAAGAAACTCAGTTTGTTGTAAAAATGAGTGGCTTTGGTTTTGGATTTAATTGAGGGCATTTGCTTAGTTGCTGATCACAGGCTCATACAAAATTATACCTTAATAAGCTGGAGACTAGATGATGTGGGGGGAATTTGGGTTCTTCAGCCAGTTTTTACCTGATTTCCAGCCTCCCTCCAGCATGCTTTAAGGAAATGCAGATAGTGACTTCCTCGGATCACAACGAGGGTGGAAAAATGTGAGGCGAAAGAAAAAATTCACAATGCAGTCCAGTGCCTTTTTATCTGGCCTTGATCCATTCAATTGTTGTTCCAGGGCCCTGTCCCTGTTAGTACACAAAACTGGTAGTTAATAGCAAATGTTTTAGAGATACTACAACTTTTGTTGTTGTTGTTTATTTAGGGTTTGTTTGCTCAGTTAGAAAGTTTGAGTGTGAGAACTTTTTCCTCGCAGCAAAAGTGACAGTCTGCCTGGTCCCTTTGAAATAAAATGCTCTCTTCCTCTTTCTTTGCTATTTCTTGAGCTCTAATAACTGAGCATTGAATTCAGTATTCTAACTAACCACTGACTCACTTTCACACTACTGGAAAATTAGCTTTTATTTTACTTTTTCATTTGCCAGATACCATAGATGGGCTGAGGTAGAAGGCAGGTCCAGTTCCCAATAATAAGATAAAACATGTTTTGGGACCAGTGGAATATATAAACCTTTGGAGATGGAATAATATCGCACATACGGTATATTAACAACTGGTATGTTTATTTAGAAGTAATGTTTTTCCTACTCACTCTCATGAACCAATTTATTCAAAGCCTGCATTTTTGACATCTTGTCTTTAACTTCACTGGATTTACTTTGAAACCATCTAGTGTGATGGCTACAGTATAATCTCTTCACTAAGTCCCATATAAATCTCTTCCATCTAAATTGCATGGACTTTCATGTTTTTGAAGTTATTTCTACATTATGAAGTTATTTCTAAATTTTATTTCAGGCCCTCGCACACAATTCAGACTTATTTTGGGCCCCCTATCTATAGGTGTATGTTAAAGATCTCAAAAATGTAACCATTTTCTGAATTGTTTTTAAAAGAGATTTTTAAAAAGCTTGTTTATAGTGGTATCTAATATGAGTAATTATGAGGTCACAACCCTATAATCACTAAGTTTATTAAATTTCTTTGCTTCCTTAAAATAGCTGATTTTATCAGCTGACCTTTTTAAGCATCCCAAACTATCATGAGATTGTTGCAGATTTGATTGTCTTCATCCAGAGAATACTTCTTTGTTCAAAATAAAGTACTTGAGAGAGTATTCTATGACTAAGAGACTGTGTAATATATAAGAAAATATATGGCAATTCTCTCTTTTGAAGGGAGAGAAAAGAAGTTCTTAGTATATGCGACATAGTAATTAACCAAAGGGTTTTCTTCTTTTTTGCACATCTAGCAAAATTGATTTTTTTTTGTTATCTATTCATGTATGTTTTTTAAAGGTGAAAAAAGTAGTAGCAAAGATGTGTGATTTATGGAAGAATAGGGAATTTAGGTAGACTAATGATTATCATATGGTGCTTGTATAACCTTAATAGTTAATAAGTTGTAATCCACGAATAAAATGCCATTATAAAACTACAGAATTAATGGAAAAATAGGACTCCATCCCCTAACCAGTAGAGAAAGAAAAACTAATTACCTCTTACAAGATGTTCATTAATCTCCACTTCTCCAATGTAGATCTAGCTCTTGACCTTTTCTATCTTAATTTCCATTTAAAGTGGTGTCAAGTATTGTGGCGATATGACAGGAAAATGAGCACAAAATCTGAGGGTAATCCGGTAAATTGGGAAGAGGAGGCCTCTATAGGACAAGAGTCTTAATGAAATGACCACAATTAATTCTCCTCTCTTGAGATCTGTTTTGGCTTTTAGCAAGGGAAACATGTGTCAGAAGATGCTGAGAGAGCAGGTGGGCAGGTTGTGATAACAGTTAATTTGACACTTGGATAGCTCTGCAATTTTCAAGGAACTTGTGTGAGTGTTATTTAATTCCATTGTCACAACAACCTGAGGTACAGATTAAGGAGTTAGAGGGATTCCCTCCTCTTCCTTGTCCTCTGTTTTCTTTTTAACATTTAAGGGAAGTGAGGCTCTGAGAGGTTATGTAAATTGACCAGGTCACCATGTAGAAGATGGGAAACAGGAAACAGGGCACTTCTCTGGGTATAGGAAAAACACCGGTACCATTGCACTGTGTGTGTGTGTGTGTTTTTCTATCCCCTGAAATCCTATTTCTCACTTATTCCTTCTAGGACATGTGAAACATAAGTAGGAATGTGCTTTACAGGTGTGTATCATGGAAATGCTCCCCACGAGTCATTACTTTGTGAAGAAGGGCAGTAAATTCTCATCCTTTCTATATTTTCCTCTCTGCCTGTTTACTCTTGCCAGTAATAAGAATGCAGGTACACTTAAGAACAAAGAAGACATCAGTATACTCTAAAATGAACATTGTCAGAGTAAATCCAACTGTGAACTGCCAGAGTTTATTATCTCATTCTGAAAGGCTTCTGAATTTAAGTAGTTTGGTCATTACCCCCACCCCACATTTTTTAGGTTAAAAAACATTTTTCTCTAGAAATAATATTGGGAAAGAGATCATTTGCTGACGTTCGATTGAGATCTGTGTAACATTTCTTTGAGATCTTTATATGTAGTTTTATATATATTTGAAAAATTTCATATAGTTTGAGGACCATATGAAAACTTTTAGACCATAAAGTACCCACTTTATTAAAACACTGTCTTGAACTTCACAGGTGCAACCTGGTTGACAGTCTTGGATGAATTGGATTAAATGTCATAAATATTTATTGCATTCTCAGTATGAGCACGAAGTGGAGCTGGGGACATAGGATTAAGCTCTTTCCCTTTAAGGGAGTTAACACGCTGGTAGTAAGCATAAGAACAAAAGTAACTTTAGGGCAAAGGTGGATAAATAAATGCAAAAGGAGAATTAGAAAGGAGCCCTTTCAGGGTTCAGAGGGCGTGTGCACGTCAGGTTGGGAATATCAGGACCAGCCTCACAGTTTGGCGTGGTCGCTGGAGGAAGCATGGTGATAATGGAAGCTTCCATTGGAGAAAATAGAACAAAGACATGGAAGCGGGAAAGTATAGGGTATATTTAAGAAACCAGGACTGACTTCAGAATGGCAGGAAGAAAACAGAGGAGGTGATTGTGAACATGGCACTTTCCACGGGTAATGAATGTATTTGTGACCATTAGGTGAATTTTTATTTTCTTGGGAATTAGAGTGAAAATTTCTTTTCCTTCAAACATTTTTTAAAAGAAGGAAAGAAGGAGGAAAGCTAGCTGAGTTTTGAACTTAGAGATATTTAAGCTATGTGAACAAAATACTACCTACATTGACTACTGGTACACTGCTTCTACTGCATCAAACTCAGTTTGACAGAGAGGTGAGTCTTTTTTTTTTTAATTTAAATTTCTTTATTGATTAAGGTGTCACATATTTGTCCTCATTCCCCCATTCCCATCCCACACCCCTCCCCATGGATGCCCCAACCCCCTGTTGAACTTAACCATTGGTTAGGCTCTTATGCATGCACACAAGACCTTTGGTTGATCTCTCCCTTCTCCCCCCACCCTCCCCTATCCTCCCTCTGAGGCCCGATAGTCCGATCGATGCCTCCTTGTTTCTGGTTCTGTTCTTGTTCATCAGTCCATGTTGTTCATCATTTCCCCTAGATGAGCGAAATCATGTGTCACTGGAGATATACTTATAAGAATTGAATGTGCGACGAGCAATAATAGTTATGCTGACAGGCAAATGAATCAGTCTGTAGTGGGTTTCTTTCTGGACCAACAGTTCTTTTGAGACCCAATATCAATGTCCACCAGTTCCTTATGAGTACATGTCGGCACTGACCCCTCAGCTCTGGATGGTGGACAAATGGTGGTAATGCAGGTCCGACTCCCTCTGGTTTGGTCTCGGCCGGACCCAGGGGCACGGCTTCACCCGGATCCAGGGGCCCACGGCCTCACCCGGACCCGGGGCCAGGCTCACCCGGATCCAGGGGCCCACGGCCTCACCCGGACCCGGGGCCAGGCTCATCCGGATCCAGGGGCCCACGGCCTCACCCGGACCCGGGGCCAGGCTCACCCGGATCCAGGGGCCCACGGCCTCACCCGGACCCGGGACCCAGGCTCACCCGGATCCAGGGGCCCACGGCCTCACCCGGACCCGGGACCCAGGCTCACCCGGATCCTGGGGCCCACGGCCTCACCTGGACCCGGGGCCAGGCTCACCCGGATCCAGGGGCCCACGGCCTCACCCGGACCCGGGGCCAGGCTCACCCGGATCCAGGGGCCCACGTCCTCACCCGGACCCGGGGCCAGGCTCACCCGGATCCAGGGGCCCACGGCCTCACCCGGACCCGGGGCCAGGCTCACCCGGATCCAGGGGCCCACGTCCTCACCTGGACCTGGGGCCAGGCTCACCCGGATCCAGGGGCCCACGGCGAGAGGTGAGTCTTGATTATGTTTTGACCACTTTCCTTTTATCCAGAACCTTCTTGCTACCAAGGACTCAGCCTGTGGGAGAGACACAGAAATCTCTGTCTGGCTCTTGCCCTGTTTCCTCTAGCCCAGTGGTTGGCAAACTCATTAGTCAACAGAGCCAAATATCAACAGTACAACGATTGAAATTTCTTTTGAGAGCCAAATTTTTTAAACTTAAACTTTTTCTAATGCCACTTCTTCAAAATAGACTCGCCTAGGCCGTGGTATTTTGTGGAAGAGCCACACTCAAGGGGCCAAAGAGCCGCATGTGGCTTGCGAGCCGCAGTTTGCCGACCACGGCTCTAGCCAATCCTCTATTATCCTTTAAAGATATACTTTCACATTTCTTATGAATTAGTTTAGCAAGAGTTTTAATATTTGATGATGCTTTATTTGATACATGGTTTGAATACAGGGATATTTGCATCTTTATAGCCAATTACTCCTTATCCAAGGGTTTTTGTTTTAGTTTTATCTCTAGTAGTAGAATTTTCAAATACTGGCAACATATATGTGGGGATTTGGAACCAGAATGGGCTTTGGAGTCAGAGTCACTTGCGTAAAAACCTGGCTTCCCCTCATATGAGGCTTTCTGAGACCTCCTTGTCTTGTGAGTTAGTGATGCTCACCTCATTGGGTTGATTGTAACATGCACATAAAAGACTTTAATGCGTCCTAGAGTCCCTTCCCCTTTCTTCTTTCCCTTCTCAGCATGAACTTTAGAAATGACAGTGGTGTCTGCTGAGTCATGGTAAACGAATCCAGCTTCTCACCCTGCAATTAGGAAATGACCATGCTTCTCTTTGAGCAGAAAACCCTCCACATCTGCATTGTTGCTCCTGTTCATGTGTCCCCTCAGCTTCCAAGGGTTTCTCCTGCTCAGCCACTGGGCATCTCACTCCTTCTTTGAAACACAAAGGCACCTTGATGGCACTGAGATAGAAATATTCTATGTCTTTCTGAGTTGTGCTTATTTGTATATTTCTTCCATCTCACTTCTTGACTGGAGGTACTAGACTTACACTCCTTGTAGGCATCTTGCCATTTCCTTTGTTACCTAATAAAGTGCCCTGTGTTCATTAATCTTGGGGTTGAATTAAATTAATCTGATGCCTTTGTAATGCGCACATATAAACAGTATCCAAGACTAGTTCTTACTTTTCCATGACATGAGGCAAAGTTAACAACCACCCCATCTGTTTACCAATATACTGCAAAACATCTTCAACGTGTCTAGAAACATCCCACCCCAACAGACCTCGTGGATTGATTTCCTCTTCTCTCCAGAGCAAATGTGGAGTTATTACCATGGAATCCGAGGCTGCTCTATCAGTTTCTGCACACTCCCTGCCACCCAGTACTTATTACACTTCAGCCTACGCCCTATGATTCAGCCAGGCAGATTGGCTAGATGTACACTCCTTAACAAAGGTGTATAAAAATATCCATTGTCAGCTGACATAACAGGTGGCTTTCTTTACCATCTAGAATTCCATAAAAAATGTTGGCACAGTCTCCCACATAAGGTCACGGCCTAATCTGGGAAGCAGTATTGAGCCAGCCCCAGTACCACTGTGAGTCTCAATACATCTCAGCTCTTTCTTTCCTTGATGTTAACTCATGCTTTAAATTAAAATTAATGTGTATTTATTATCAGTGTTGCATGTTCATTTGCTGGTTGCTTGTTGATCTCTGCTTTTTGAAGACAAAGACCAATGGTGAATTCTCATTAAACAGTCTCCTGTACTAGTGTTCATATACTCCAGCCCTCCCATTTTATAGGGGAGGAAATTGAAACTTCTCAGGCAGACACTAATTTCTGAGTCTTAATGGGGTACCTTTTAAAAACAAATTTAATTCACAGGCCTTATGTTTGCATGCAAATTTGAGCTTGAAAATACAGAAGTAGAATATTTTAAATGGCTTCTAGAAAAGGCAACACAGAGCAAGTAAATAAAATGTATTGCCCTTCTAAACCACAAAGTCATAAATACTGTAAATGAAATGCCAAGCCAATCAAGCTGATTTAGACAGGGTTCTGGGACAAAGTCAGTATGCTATGTACATATTTTGATAGTAATGGTAAAACTAAAGAACGTGGTGGTCACAAATACCAAGGGTATTGCATAATGGTGAGCATTGGTTGGTTCTTTTTTTAAAATGTCATTTAAAAAATGTAAGGAAATCAATTTTCACAACCTATTTCAGATCAAGTCACATATAAAAAATCAGTTTAGCAAAAAGTAAAGGCCGTAGAGGTATTTAATAAACTTATCTCTGAGTGCAACTAAGAAAAATATACTTGAATTTTCTGCCTGCTATAGTACTTTATACCCTATAATTTTGGTATCTTCACAAAATGCATAAGTGCTAAAATAATATTGATCCATTGCTAGAAACAATAGCTTTAAATCCAACTCTTTATAGCTTTAATAAATAAAAAAAAATCACCGAGATCAACCTGCCTACGTGTATAGACTTTTTACAGAGGAACATGTAGTCAGATGACATTTTGGGCCACCCAGAATTATGCAGTGCTAGTATTCAGAGTTTAATTTAAGAATTCAGATATGTTGTTTTCTCCCAGGGAGCAGAGAAGAATAAGTAATTAGTATCTATGCATGCATTGTGGTTATTGGATATGAATTAATTTGAATTCATTAATCTCATGAGTTAACATCAAGGACAGGGGAAAATCTGATCTAGTGAAGTTCAGGGTTTTGGTTATCTGTATGTGCAACAAGAAATGGAGTTTGGGATTTGACCTTGGTTGTCACCTTTTGGGACTTGGACAATATGTGACTCCCAGCCCCAGCTTCTCAGACCTTAACAGGTTAGCACTAAAGAAAAACTATTTCCTATAATACTATGTTTCCATTTCTGTTGCATAGATATTGAAAGAGGAATGGCTGGGCCATGTGGTAAATTTATGTTTAAATTTCTAAGAAACTATCAAACTGGTTTTCAAAGTGGCTATACCATTTTGTATTTCCACCAGCAATGTATGAGGGTTCATTTCTCTACATTCTGGAAAGCACTTGGTATTATCTTTTTTATTATAGCCATTCTAGTAGGAACAAAGTGGTATTTCATTGTGGTTTTTAATTTTTATTTCTCTCATGAATAATGAGATTATCTTTTCATATGATTATTGGCCATTCCTGTATTTTTAGTGAAATATCTGTTCAGAGCTTTTGACCATTTTTAATGGGTTTGTCTTCTATTGTTGAGACTTAAGGATTCCTTATATATTATGGGTGCAAATTCTTTATCAGATATATGACTTACAAACATTCTCTTCCAGTCTGTGGCTTTGTGTCTTTTCTTAATAGTGTCTTTTGAAGGGCAATGAATCTTGAAACATGAATTATGAATTCTTGACATGGAATTAGTTTCCAATAGTTTTCTTCAATTTATATATTTTTTTTTTACCCAAGCTGAGTTTTGTAGGACCTTGGGGAGCTGCTGCAATAATAAATCAGTGGTTGGGTTGGTAAGAGTGCCACCCCTTTGGGAGGTTTTAATATTTTATATGCTTACACAGAGCACTAGTGCTAGAGCTCTAGCCAGCCCTATGTTTACCCGTATCTGTTTACTTCACAGTTCCTATTTAGGGTATGGCTATCAAGGGTGACTTCAAGTAGAAGAAGTTATCTTGGATGGTTGGTTTTGTCCTGAGGATAGTCTAAAGGTTTCACTCTTTCAGGTCCAGGAATAGGACTGCTCCCTTTTTATTTCTCTCCTTCTCTTTGCCTCCTCCAGCACTCATTCCTTTAACCTTTTGCACTCGGATGTCGAGATTAAAATTACTCTTTGAATGTATCAATAATTTGAAATATGAAAAAATCCAAATAAATAAGTTTGCATGAAAAGAAACTCCAGTTTTTTATTTTACTGCCACGCTTTGTAATACCTGGGGTATTTAAAAAATTAAACCCTGAGTAGAATAAAGGAATCGAGAAAAAAGCAAGCAAGTGCAAAGGGTTAAAACTTTTGTTTTCCTCTCAAGACTAGCCTTTATGATGTAAAAAAAAAAAGGGGGGGAGGATATAGAGGAGAAAATTGAACATAAGAACTAGCTATAAAAGTCCCTGGAAGCAATTAGGTGGCCCTATTAGCCAGCGGATGGGTGGTATTGCTATTGGTGAGCTCAGGCAAGTTGCTTGATCTTTCTATAGTTCCTTCCACATCTCTAAAATGGGAGTAATAATAGTATCTACTTGTGAGGATTCATGAATTAGAGCATGTAAAGTGTTGAGAAGTGTATGTGTTGGTAATGACTCAGTAAGCATTAGCAGTTATTATTCTTGTTGTTATTGTTAAGTGATAGGCACAGCTTTAGTATCAGACATCCTGGATGACAACTTGAGTTTGGTTCCCTGCTCCTCTATTACATAGTATTGATATTCCAGGAAAATTGTAAATACATGCTATTTTTATCATTTGAATTGTTTTCTTATTATCAGATGCCATCATTTATGAGATGCTTTGAGTGAATGATTTGCTACAGTGACTCTAGTTCTAAATTTCTTACTTTTTCCTCTACACATTCCCACCTCCCACTTCCCATGCCCTTCCTCCTTTCTTTACACATTTTCAAACTTAAAAAGCCTATGATCAAGACTTTGACAATGTGATAAATATTTTGTAATAAATATTTCTGATTGTTTCTCAAAGTGTGAACATTGATATACCTTTACTAATATTTTTATTTGGAAAGGAAAGGGAAATATAAGAATATAGTTATTCTTTTTTAAATCCTCATCCAAGGATATGTTTATTGATTTTAGGGACAGAGAAGGAGAGAGGGAGAAAGGGAGAGAGGGAGGGAGGGAGGGAGAGATGGAGGGAAGAAGGCAGGGATGGATGGAGGGAGAGAGAGAGAGAGAGAAAGAGAAGACACTGAGAATTGAACCTGTGACCTTTAGTGTATAGGACAATACTCCAACCAACTGAGCCACCTGGCTGCAGCAAGAATATACTTATTCTTATATTCTTGACATATTCAAACATTCTGATAAATGTTTATGTCAAGAATTCTTTATCCCCAAGTTTTTTTCTGGTTCTGAAAGGTATAAGAATGGGCCGTGCCACCCCCAGCTTCCGTCCCCATGAGCTCTGCTTTCACTATTCCACTAACAGTGAAGCGATTTCCAGACTCTTAATATAGTCCCTTTCCCTTGTGCTGTAGCCACTGATGCCCTGTCCATTTCTTCTTCCCTATTTCACTGCAAAAGTCTTCAGAGGATTTGGACATTGGGGAGACTACTGGGCCCAATGGGAATTTCTCTTAGGTCTGTGTTCTGCCTGATTCTCCGCTGCATCTCCACCCCACCACTCCCTCACCGCAGCTCACCCAGGGAAGGAACAGAGGGTGACACCATCTCCTCCTTAACAAGAACGCCAGACTTGATGTCAGGAGACTGAGCTTTCCAGGCACTTTTCCCTAGTGACAGTCAGGCTTGATGACCTTGACAAAGAGGTTACCGTCCGGATATTGTCACAAGCTGGGAGTGTGGACAAGAGAAGATGAATGATTTCTTAGAACAGATGAGGCTTCCTTAGGTTCACAGCAGTAGCCCAGCAAGAAACAGCTTCATAGATCAGCTCCTTAAGGAAAGGACCATGACTTACTCATATTTATATCCCCAGCATCTAGTAATAGGTCTCGGCATTTAATAAATTCTCAATATATCTTCCTTAGTGAATGGCCATCTGTTTGCTCGCATAATTACAAATAGAATTTCTTTGATTTGATTTCTATCCGTTTTTGTTGGGTGGACAGTTTCCAAGAACTGAGCAAGAGTTCATTAGGTCATTAGAAAATAAGGATGAAATTTTACCCATGCGAATTTCATGCCTCGGGAAAGCAGAGAATTCCATCCTGGCTCGTTCATGCAGCTTTGAGAGTAAGATTAGGAATAAAACCTCCCACCCATCTCTGCCACATACAAAAGTAAAAAGCTCAAATCAAAGATTGTGAACTAGTGGCTCCCAGTTAAATCCAGCCTGCAAGAAGTATTTTGCTTGGTCCGTATGATGGTTTATTTTTAATTGAATTAATTGCCAACATTTATTTTAAAAAATCAGATTTCATGTAAAATATCTAAAATATCAAATTGCCGGCTTTCTCTGAAAAATGGGAAAAACCTGAGTTTGAGTTTGCATTCTTCCTTGACATTTGACTGGGTCTTATTTCAATGGGAGTATTGAAATGGCCACAGCCCCCAGCACTGCCTGTCACATTGCCAGCTGGAGACTGAGTGCCAGTTGCCATCCAACCAGTACTCAGAGCTAAGCCTGACCTCCTCCTGGTCTGCCCCTCCTGCCTGTTCCCCCCAGGACTTAAGTTTTCAGCTCATTGTTTAGAGTCTTTGGGTTTAAAGGTTTTAGATGATGACCTTGGAGATTAGATACTTAATTTTGTGGCTATCAAATATCTGAATGCAAAGGAGTTTAAGAACCCATGAATAAACATAACTCATTTTGTTCACCTGTATGTTCTCAGTGGTTGATTTCTTCACGTATCATCCCTAATTTGTAAGCCACATTGCCATGGAAATTCATGGCTGTACTTTTCACTTCCCAGCTCTACTAAATCTCACTCTTGACATCTTCAGAGCCCCTTGTACAATGTGCAGATATAGTGTAGTAGCAATCTCAAATGGCTTTGTAACATTAAATATTAAATAACTTCAAAACTGCAAACAAGGGAAAAACCAGAAGTAAGCCAAATCCTGACACATGAATTTAATAAGTAGCAACAGAGAGTCTCTCATTTACATGACCTACTGCTTAACCACTTTAGTAGAATGAAGGCCTTCTCCACACTTGCATCTTCTTCAAATCTAACATGAAATAGCTGTCCTTGAGTCATGCTGTAGTTTAATAGTCTCTCAAACCATGGGCACTGCCCATACAGTTAATTATAAAACCTAGTTCAGAAACCATGTATTGAGTGCCTGACATATACCTGCTATATCAAAGTAGTAATTATAGCCCTGGCCAGGTGGCTCAGTTGGTTGGAGTGTCATCTGTACAGAGCCTTCCTATGTTAGTCCTGGGTAGATCTAAAGGTCGTGGGTTTGATTCCAGGTCCAGGGGCATACAGGAGGCAACTGATGGATGCTTCTCTCTTACATTGATGTTTCTCACATCCATGTTTCTCTCTGCCTTCTTCTCTCTCTGTAAATCAATAAAAACATACCCTTGTGTGAGGGTTTAAAAAATAATAATGATAGTTGAGTTATTGAACACCTGTCATGGGTTGAAATGCTATTGTGTACACTTTATAAGTTTCATTTCATTTAATCTTCACTCCAACCCTTTGAAGTAGGTGTTATTATCTTCATTTTATAGATGAGGTGATAGAGGCACAGGGAGTGCCCCAAATCACCCAGATGGAGTGAAACTGTAAATACAGTGTTCCCACCCAGGCCCTGTGAACACAGCCTCCCTGTGTTAGTCCTGAGTAGATCTAAGACGCAGATTTATCATACAGTGCCAAAAAGCCAACTGGTTGTTGGTCACATAAAAGGTAACTAGAATATAGATTATCTCCATATTAGAACAGTATATTCATGGGGACAGACATTGCTGCCTTGGGAAGTGGAGACCAGAGAAGACTTCAGAAAGATCGTGATAAGTTGAGGATATGGAAGGCAGCCGTGATACCTGGGTGATTATATTTGTAGGCAGTACATGGAGACAACTAGGTATTCATTATTTCCAAACTGAGGCTTAAGTTAACGTTAAAACAAAAACATATCATCAACATATGTTGGATCAGGAATGAGATTTGTCAAGTCGCCTTAAAGGTGATTCTAGGCTTGGTTGGTGCAACATTTAATTAGCTTCCCCCAGTTAAGGAAAGGATGGGAGCACAGAGATGCTCTAGGTCCCCCATCGTAGAGGACCTCTGAGAGATAGTGTCGCTGCGTGTATTAAAGTACTGGGGAAAAGAAGCTCTGTCTTACAGAATGGTAAGACTTGTTCTTGGATGAAAGTGCCTTAGGCCCATCTCAAGATCACCTCTTCTTGTTCTGTTGCTATGTTTTGCAATCAGTCACTTGATTATACTCTGGATTTCTGTATAGATTTGCCTATAGGAATAGAAACTCTCATTCATGCCAAAGAAAATATTCTGGACTGAGTTGCTGTTCTCTTTCTTATAACTAAGTTAATCAGTTGTTATCCTGGCTTAAATGTCTGTCCATGGAGCTCAGCAAAGCCCAGCCCACTCTTTGAGAGAAAGATGAAAACTACATGTGCTGGATTAGAGCAGAGGCTGATGGGATGGAGCAAAGGGAATAGGTGAAAGGACTATTCCCAACGTAGAACCTGAGATTTGATGACTGATTAAAGGTAGGGGTTTGAAGGATGAGGAGGACTCAAGGTTAGGAAACTGAGTGGATAATAATGTCTTTGACAGACATGGAAGGCAGAAAAAGAGTGGATTTCTGGAAGAAAGGTCACAAATGTTTGGTTTTGGATTTTCAGTCCAAAGTGCCTGTGTTGGTGAAGAGCTCCTGCGTTTGGGTATCCAGGGTTATGAAAGCAGGTTAGACACAGCATACAGTGAGTGGGTGAGTTCACCTAGAGGGAGCATGGGGATTGAGGGGGCTGAGGATGGAACCCTGGTGATCACTGACATCAGAGAAGAGCAAGGGTGTCTATGCAAGAGGCAGGAGAGACAAAAGAGGGAAAGAGCAAAGTAGCTGGGATTCAAGCAAAAAAAGAATGACCAGTTTGTCAAATATTGCAGGATGAAAGTGTGGCTTAGACTTGAAGTGTAAGAGTTTAAAGAGACCTTAGAGGTCTGAGTGCTTCCTCAGAAGAGAGACTTGAACTCGCCCAAGATCACCCTGAGAGCATCAGGTGATGATCACATTGCTTCCTGATTGGCAGTCTTGTGCTTATCCCATTGTTTCATGCTGCTTATTGTCTTCTAAGTACAGCAGGTCCTCAGATAACATCACTTCATTCATTATTGTTTTGTTATAATGATGACATGAAACTTAGCTCTTATTTATATCCATTAGCCTATGGTAAAATTGGTTTCATTATACATCATTTTGCTTAAAGTTGTAGAACCTATCAACAGTGTTAAGTGAGGACTTACTGTATAGCTTTACAGTTAGTATGTAATACTGGCTGGTATGAGACACCATGATGCTACTTTAAAATGGGCAGCTCAGCACAGCTGGCGTGGCTCAGTGGTTGAGCATCGACCTGTGAACCAGAAGGTCAGGTTCTGATTCACGGTCAGGGCACATGCCCGGGTTGTGGGCTCAATCCCCAGTGTGGGGCTTGCAGGAGGCAGCCGATCAAAGACCCTCTCATCATTGATGTTTCTCTCTCTCTCCCTCTGCCCTCCTCTCTGAAATCAATAGAAATATATTAAATAAATAAATAAAATAAAGTGGGCAGCTCAGGAGCAGTTAAGATCTTGTTCCCCAGCACATGTCATTATTTTGGCTCAAATAAACTCTTATAAAATTTAAAAAAAAATAATGAAAAATTTAAAAGTTAAGCGGGCAGCTCAGTCTCATTGGGTACTCATGCTTGTAGTGAAAAGTGGGTCCTTGCTATTTAGAACATGAGCAGTAGGTGCTGCAGTATGAATATAGCTGGTAAGTAGGAAACACATTGCTCTTTCAATCAGTATTCACTCAACATGCTTTCAGCCCGTCAAGAATTGCATTGTGTGTGTTGTAACTGAATTCAATTTTATGAGATGGTTATTCTCTTATGAAAAAGTGTGGGTTATCTGACTTTTTTGGTGGAACCCTCAATGATGACAATTGTCAGTCTGATTATGTCCCTTTCTTTGTAAGAGGAAGGAGTAAGAACATCATCTTCCCAAATAGTAGCTATTAGAGCAGAAACCTAGGTACCTATATTTGTTTCCAGTTGGAAGATCCTTGGCATTTATGGATTTAACTTATATACATATGTATACATATGTGTGTGTACACTCATATGTACATACATACACATACCTTAAGTTTTACATCTACGTGTACACAGACAACTGAAAAATCCAGGAGGAGAGTATGGTGGTGAACTGGCTGAAGGAGCTGGAGCGTGATAAGAGATGGGTGGGTATAGCTGGGAAAACAGATTAGAAAAAATAGCCCAGGAGGCGAGACATAATTTTAAATGTTTGCATTATGAGACTGGTATGCTTGGTCTCCATTTTCAGATGAGGAAACTCAAGAAATTTTATACTAGTCACTAGAGGCCTGGTGCACAAAATTCATGCACGAGGGGCGGAGGGGTCCCTCAGCCCAACCTGCACCCTCTCGCAATCCGGGACCCCTTGGGGGATGTCCAACTGCTGGTTGTCGGACATCCCTCTCGCAATCCAGGACTGCTGGCTCCTAACTGCTTACCTGCCTGCCTGCCTGCCTGCCTGATTGCCCCTAACCACTCTGCCTGCCTGCCTGATTCGCCCCTAACTACTCACCTGCCTGATTGATCACCCCTAACCACTCGCCTGCCTGCCTAATCGCCCCTAACCGCCTCTGCCTTGCCCCTGCTGCAGCTTCATCTGGAAGGACGTCCGGAATGACATCCAAAAGGTCATTTGGCTGTCCAGTCTAATTAGCACATTATGCTTTTATTATTATAGATAGGCAGGATTTAGGGAAAAGTGAAGGTCTGCACCCATATCTCTGTACAAGGTTTGCTACTCAGTCTCACGTCCAGTTATGAGATACAGAATGGAACCCGTGGCAGAAAACTGACACCAAACAGGACAGCAGAAAGGGAGAGATTAATTTCTGTCTTAAACTCAAAAGTACATACATTTTTGAAAACGTAAGTACTGTGAGATCCTTGTTTCCTGATTCCCATGCAATCACAGCATCATGCTGAACAAATAACTCTTTGTCTTCAGTCTGCTTTCAGATAAGAAAAAAAAACAAATTACATAGAGACTAGGAAAGCACTTGATGTTCAGGGGACATGTAACATTCTTTTGACCTAAATGATAATAAATATTTGGCTGCTTTTGCCTCAACCACACACTTAAGAATTGGGACATCTGCAGATGCAGGCTCCAGAGTCATATTCACTAAATTTATTTTTGGCAACAGAGAAGAAATTTTGGTTTTATTTTCCTTTTCCCTTACCTAATTGGAAAAAAGGGCCCCTTATTTTTTTCTGATTTCCACAACTTGAGTGTAAATGGACTTGAAGCTCACAATCATAAGCTTAGTCTATATTCAGGGGACTTCAGAGAGCAATGAGGTAGTTTATAGGCAGAATGACCTAACAGAAGTATAATTTGTGGACCTTGCTTTTGAGCAGATGTATTTTGAGTAGACTATCGGGAGACTAGGGCTGGTGTTGGATAGACTGACGAGAAGGACAGATACCGGTGATGCTGAATTCTACCTGGCTGGGTGGGTGCTTGACAAGGAGAGAATAGGATGGATCTCAATAAAGAATTAAAGAAGGAATCAATACATGGACAAAGCATAAAAAGACCCCATATCCAAAAGTAGTTAATTTGAAGTAGTTAAATTGAAGAAGCTGAGCACAATAGATTAGAACTAAGTATAAAATGCATATGATATCTGAAACACTTCCAAAGGCAATTTAGCCTTAGATGCATGAATGTAATGATAGGAAAAGAATAAAATTAATTATGATACTTAGAAAGGGATGCTTTAGGTCGATGGCATAAAGAACAAGTCGTTCATGGTTTCTAGATGTGAGAGAAGGGAAAGACATAGCCACTTAATGTGTTTTTAGTGAGCATATTTTTTATTCACACTATCTTTTATAATACAATTTTAAATGCAGGGACTAATATAACAAAGACACACTCAGCTCTATCTTATCCTGTTTTAAAGGACTAAAATATTACCAAACCAGTTGAAACTTCCTGAATACCCCTTCTCGGTCTCTTCTGTCTTCTAGAGGTAATCTCTATCCTGAATTTGGGGGTTATATTTCCTTTTTTATTTTTATGCTACATGTATCTATTTATGTGTGTGTTTGTATTCATGAGATATAGCATTGTTTTGCATATTACCAAACTCTACATAAGTATTTAGTCAATTTTTTAAATCAGTGATTTAGTGAAGACTGTTCGGCTCAAATGAAGTTCACAGCCTGAGAATGAACAGTGAACAGGTTTGACTTAGCTCCAACCTCAGCAACTTTGCTTTGATGTCTGTTGCTTCTCAAACAGAGAAACACCGGAGCCTTCAGCGAATGAGGAAAACTGTTTGGAATCACAGAGTTAATTATTGATGGAGATAGAAATAGTTCAGGAAATGTTTACTTTGAGACTGAAATTCAAGTCTGTATATTCCGTGCATGGATGAGTAGCACGTTTTCCCCTAGTTAGAGTATTTCATTGGACTCCTAATCTAATGGAAGTTTAAAAGCTATCCTGGGAATTTAGATTATATGTCAGAGGTTCTAAAAGAATTTTTCATTTCTTATACATGTTTTGTACAGAATAGTTGGTAAAATTATGTTATGTACTATTTTGCTTAAAATTAACTTAAAATTAAATAAATGAAGGGAGCACTCATACCTTTAGTAAAAATTCAGATGTCAATTTAGGATCTATGTCACACACACACACACACACACACACACACACACACACACACACCACAAACTGTTTGCAACCCAAGTCAGAGGTCTGTGCCTGTAATCAAAGATGAGATTTTTAAAATATGAGATGAAGAGGTAAGAAACACATCATCAGAGAATAGCAATGATTTTCATGTGGCAACATTTAGACAAGGTGACTTCATGGAATAACTAGCATTTGACATAAATCCCGAGGGCGAAGTAGTGTTTTAGCAGGTACAGAGGATGAGTGGCTAAGACAGAGAAGGGCCCCCTGGGTAATTACTGTTGACTTTAGTTGACAAGCGCAGTATGGTTCCAACTGCCCTGGTATGGAGAAAAAGAACCAGTGCAGTCCTTCCTATTTCCAGTTTTGCAAGCAGCCAGTTTCCATGCAACAGGACAGAGACTCTTAGTAGGTAGTGCCCATGAATGTTTCCTCGATTAGAAACACCATTTTAGCTGAGTGCATTGTCTTTAATTTTCAGGTGTATCAAATCAGGAAGAGGCAACATAGCCTCATGGTGGAGAGCCAGGATACTGGAACCTAACTGCTTAGTTTCCAGTCCTGGCTCTCGCTCTCCTTGCTACCTAGGTGACATGTATCAAATTGGTAAACTGCTCTGCATTTGTTTTCTCATCTGAACAACAACAAAAAGCGATAATGACAATAGTGCCGACCTTGTTGTGTGGAACAGTTGCACTAAATGATTTCCTATTTGTAGTGCTTAGAATAGCACAGAAGACACTCCAGAAATGTCAGTTAAATGGCCCATGTGCTCGCCCTGCTCTCTCTAGAATGTTTTCTGAGTTGAGTTCAGGGGTCACTCTGGATGTTTTCCCCTTGCTGCCACTTTATTTAGAAATCGGGTGTCCCTGTACAATTTGGGTGACATCTAGCCACAAGACGTAAGACCTCAGCTCTCTGATTTCCTGCTTTTTTATGGCACATTTTATTGGTCTTGATTTAAACAAAGAGCTGTTTCAGCCTTGTGTAAGGACAATAAACCAAATTCTGTGGGTGGGAGTTTTTACTACCTTTCATTTAATTTCTCAGGTTGGATGGATAGAAAAGGTTTCCATGTCCAAACAAATGCAGTGGAACACACTGGCTTCTCTAAGTCCAAAGTGCACTTTACTTCTGTGGGATCTGAGAGTAGGCATTAGATTCAGTGCTATGCTATGCTTGTGTCCTGGTTTTGCCAACTAGCAACAGAGTGGCCTTGGGGAACTAATCCCTCGGTCTGTTTCCAATGGAGCGGCAATTTTCAGCTGGTGTGCTGTAGGTAACATACTGTTGTGCCACAGGAATTTTTAAATCATATAGTACCTGACTGTTTAGTTAGGGGCACTGACCTTTTCCCTTAGATTGTCAAATTAAAAAATGACAACAGCCAACATAACAATAGCTGTGCAGTGTGAATGAATCAAAATTATACCTATTTTTTCGGTCAGATTGGCAAGAAATACATTTTTGGGTGTGCCACAGACTTGTAGTGATTAGTTTGTGTGTGCCGTGAGATGAAAAAGGCTGAAAATCACTGCAGGGGAGGTTCCTCCCTTGCAGAGTCCGTTCCTCCTCTGGAGTCTTCCTGGGATTGCATGGTGCTTTCTCACTCATGTGGGATCTAACGAACAAAATAAAGCGATAAACCTCCACCAACAGCTCAGGATCCAGCTGCTCCTTCTGCTCACCAGACTGACAAGGATCTTCTGCTTCCTAGGCTCCAGAATCGGGTGGTTGTTCCCATTCCTGTTTTCTGTGTCCTTATGAGTTTTCTAGAGGCCCGATGCACGAAATTCGTGCATGGGTACGGTCCCTAGGCCTGACCTGCGATCAGGGCCATCTTCCCCAGCTGCTGGCAGCTGGCCCCGCCCCCCGCCACCACCCACCCCCAGTTCCTTGCTCACCATCAGGTCATGGGAGCCTGCCAGCTAGGGTGAAGGACCGAAAGGTTGGCTGTTGCCACCAGTTGCCCTCTGTGTGTGGGGAGACTGGCAGGGTGGGGGCCCTGACCTGCCGCTGCCCACCTCCGCCGCCACCCACCCCCTGGTCCCCCATTCCCCATGGGGCGATTGGGGCCTGCGTGCTGGGGCAGCTCCTGCATTGAGCGTCTGTCCCCTAGTGGTCAGTGTGCATGATAGTCGTCAGTGTGCATGATAGACTGGTCGTTCTGCCATTCGGTTGATTTGCACATTACCCTTTTATTATATAGGATGCTTTCTTAACAAAATCCCTCTTCTGCCTGCTTAGTGCTACATTCATAGGGGCACAGAGGTAAATGCATGCATTCAATTGGCATCTTTTTTTTTAAAAATATATTTTATTGATTTTTTACAGAGAGGAAGGGAGAGGGATAGAGAGCCAGAAACATCGATGAGAGAGAAACATCGACCAGCTGCCTCCTGCACACCCCCTACTGGGGATGTGCCCACAACCAATGTACATGCCCTTGACCGGAATCGAACCTGGGACCCTTCAGTCCGCAGACCGACGCTCTATCCACTGAGCCAAACCAGTTTCGGCTCAATTGGCATCTTTAACCAGGAGTCATCTTTACATTTTTAAAGGAACATTCTTTTTTTTTTTAAGCTATATTGTTGAAAGTATTACATATGTCCCCCATTTTACCCCTTTGACCTCTTCTAGCCCGCCGGTGCCTCCCAACCCCAGGCCTTCACCACCCTGTGGTCTGTGATCACTTACCCTTTGAGACAGCATGAAGGGACCTGGAGAGTATTATGCTAAGAGAAGTAAGCCAGTCAGAGAAAGACAAGTGTCACATGATCTCACTCCTGTGTAGAATCTAATAAACTGATGAACAAAATAGATCCAGAGACATAGAAGCATGGAACAGAGTGTCGAATCTGAGAGGGAAGGTGGGGGTGGGTGGAAAGAGATCAACCAAAGAATTTGTATGCATATATGCATAATCCATGGATAAAGGAACATTCTTTAACTATATTTTTTGTCATCATAACAACAATGTCTTTCAAAATTTCCCTGTAAAATAATAAATTTAGTGGTTCCTTTCTTCATCCCCTGTTTTCGTTAATATGTGAGGATTCATTTCTTCATTGTTGTTACATATTTTATATTAAATTATTCCTTAAGAACAATAGTATTTAATTTGACAATGAAATATAGGGCAATTATTTATGTTGCTAACCATAGTCCCTAATCCTTTTATCCTAAAGTTATATTTTTGGAATTCTTAATTTTTATTTGTATCTTAGTGGCTTGGAATTGGCCTAAGTTTTTTAAGGAAAGATTAATGAGTAATGAATTTTCAGAGCCTTTAAATATGGAAGACTATTTTTCATTTTCCTTTACAAGTGAAAGACAGTTTGGTTGACAATAGCTTTCTTCGAGTGAGTATTCTCTTTCTTCTGTAATTTAGTAATACACAGGAGAAATTTAAGAGCAACTGGACATTTGTTCCATTCATGATGACTTATTTTCATTTGATTTGTGTGTTGACTTATTTTGTTTTCATGCCTGAATACTAAAGGACTTTTATTTAATTTTAATTATAGGATTCAAAATTTTTGTCAGAATGTGGCTTTGAATTGTATATTGTTTGGAATACAATTTAGTCTTTTTTTTTTCAGTTTAGTTTTTTAAAATTGTGTCGCTGATTATTACTTCTATTTCAGGTCTTCACTTGTGTTTTCTCAGAAACAACTGTCATTAGACAGGTTTTTCTGATCCTTCATCTATTGGTGTTCTTTCACCTATTGGTTCTTTTCTCCGGCCTTCTGTGGGTGTTTATCTTTTACATCAATGATTTAATTTTACATAATATGTATCTACTTCCCCCCACCCAAGTGGGTAAAAATTCTGTCTCTTCATTTTTAGTTTCTTTATTTCACCTGCAATCTCTTTTTATCTTAACCATCAGTCATTGATTTATGGTTTTCCAATTTCATTTTTCAGGGACATATCTTCTTGTATCATATTAACAATGCCAAATACTTTTTAAAAATTTACTTCTAATTCATCTAAGAAGTCACTTTTAGGAGACAGTTCTTCCTTAGAATCTTTAGCATGCTCTTTTCTTTCCATACTTACTTATGCAATACTTCTTAATAGACCTATGCTGATATTGATCTGTTATTTTCATTATTCCTTCATTTGGAAATATCCACCTAGACCTGCTCTCAGAAAGGGTGCCTGGGTTGCTCTTGGCCTCACTCTCTGTCCTCTATTCACCAGTAATAGTCCCTTTCTTAGATCTGTAGCAGGTTATAGACTCTGCTACATTCTTGATAAACTAGAAGAGTTTTATCTAAAGCAACTATCTCCAATGCCTTGTTCTCTATTACCCTGTATATGGATTATATAAGACTCTAATACCCAGAATGCAATGCCACCATATCATCTTGTCCATAAATCTGTTTTTTTGCAGGATACTAAGTACTTCACTTTCTTCACACTCATTGTTTGAAAGTAGCAGTCACTACTTGATGGGATAGGGGGAGTCTCCTGCTTTCTCACAAAGCATCATTCAGGACAGAGAGCTGACTAGGTTTCTGAATGATACATATTTTTGTATTTTTGTATAAGATGGCAGAAAGTGGAGAAAGGGAGATTTTCCTTCCCCCTTCAAGATTCATAGCTTGTTTTTTGTTGCCTTTTATTACATTTTTAAAATCTAATTTATTCTTTTTTTCTGCTGTAAATGTTTTTTCTCTGATTTTTGGAATAGGTCAAAGGTTATTCCCTCCTTTTTGTGGTTAGATACTTTTGTGGGAGTTTGGGAGAGGTTTTTGGGGGCTGGGTAGCTAGACACCATTTAAAACTTTAACCTGTGTGAAACTACACAATTTTTAAAAAGTACTTTCTGCATGTGGCAAAATGCTCGAAAATTTTGCTTTCTGCAGACATTTTATGCAAATAAACTTTTCCTTGTAAATATTCATCACAAGTTGTTATTCAAATGATGAAGGCATCTGTGTTTCTGTAATAGAAACTATGCATTATGAAAAATGGGTCATTTTTTGCGATGAAATAAAAATGTAGATATATAAGTTATTGTAAGAATTCCAATGATTTCCATAAAATTTTAATTTTACATAAAAACTGCCTTGTCACTGCCTATTAATAAGTCTTAGAGTTTGAAGCAGCTGTTATAAATTATTTTATCAAGGAGTTGCAAATTCAGTTGCCTTCAGGGGCCAGAAAAGTGACCTGCAAATTCATGAAATAGGTTGGATTAATATAAAGGGATTGAGAGAGACTAGAGAGAAATGGGGATTACTTCTGCTATCAAATCCTTGGGCCACCAGTATAACATCAAAAGCAGTATAATATAAACCTACTCTCCCATTATATAGATAGAACTGAAGTCAAGGGATATTAATAGATCTGTCCAAAGTATGGAGACTCTATGTGTCTTAACCAGAACCAGCTACATAATTTGCAGGGCCCAATGCAAAATAAAATGGGACCCCTTGTTCAACGGTGATTAAGAATTTCAAGATAGTGACAACAAAGCATTAAACCAAGCATGGGACTCTATGTTACTTGTACAATTACATGCCCTTGAAGCCATCCCTGAAGTTCTAAGCTCTTCTCTAAGTGTAAGTTCTGACCTTAATTTCAGAATGTTTGGAGAGTCACTCAACCCAGGAACAAAACTCTGAGGGACACTTGTGTCTTCTGTTGGGTCTTACTCTGTCTCTTACTTTAAGGTAGCTGTCATTTCTTCCAGAAAATTTTGTCTATAACTTGAACCACCTCCTAAAATAACCTTTTCCTTTTCACCTTATTTGAAATGTTTACACAGCTTGCAAACACAAAAAGCAATTTGCCTCCTGACAAATTGAAGTTGACTAGTAACTTTCTCCTTTGAGTTAATTTACGAGTTATAACTTGAAGTACCTTTAACACCATTAATAACATAACCTAAGGAATGCTATTTAATGAAATCTAGCCAGCTTTTAAGGATAAGCTATTCACACTCAGAAAACATACGAAATAAAATTGGGAATTGAGTACTAGCGTAAGAGTGTAGTCTCATGTGAGCTTCAGTTAAGGCAAGTTAATATCTGAATCAGAATTCAAAAATATCTTATGTAGCTTCATATTGTTGAAATATATCCCTTCATGGACGATTAACAAGAGGACATTCACATGGGGGGAAAGACGAAAAGACGATGAGCAAATGGGCAAGGACATTTCAGTTGTAAATATAATTACTAATATTTAAAACATTTGCAGTAAGCTATGCACATGAGTGTATGTGTTCAGCTAGCATTGAAATTGCTCATTAAGTTTAATCTCGGTTTGGGGCAGGGGTGGAGGTGGTGGGTAGCAAATTTCATGGATTCATGGATTTTTTCACTCATGTATATCAGTAAATGCTGTGAAATATAAAAACTGAATGTCATAGAATTTTTTTAACCTTCTACAGGTGGAGATTTTCATTTTACCTTTACGTATTTACCTATGGAGTCCGGTTCCTGAAAAAGGTACGATCTGCCAAGTTACTTTACATAATTCTTATGTAACTGTAAGCTTAGATCTCATTTTGTTTTTTCTATATGACAGTTGTAATATTTTAAACAATCATAACAGGCTCCCTACGAATTGCTTGTACATTTTTCTTTGACTTACAAAAATATTTGCAGTTGATTCTTTATAGTAAGTAATTTTTAGGCAGATTCCTAACATACTTTTGTAAATAATTTGTTTTTCCGGTGAAAAGGTGTTGCTAAGTCCTCTAACCACTCTAGATGGTTATTTATTACTTGTGGGCTTAAGAGCCTTATAAAAATCCATCTGAGGCTTGAAAGAAGTTAGTTTGCACATCACACATCACACAACTTGAAAAAAAATCAGTTGTTATGCACATTATCATTGTAGTCTTCACCAAAAGAAATTATATTTTAATGTCTTTATAGTTATTAACAGGGTAACATCGACTGCTGGTGGAAAATTCAGTTCCTTTCATAGATTGTGTTTCCCCTGCAGCTTTGCAATTCCTGCATCTTTGAAAGCAATTTCCTGAGGCTGCCATAGTCTTCTTGGTTATTTTGATGCTTAATGTCACTATGAACACTTAGGCTGCTTATTAAAATCAAGACTCCTGAAGATTCATCTTCTCATAGTCATGCACATATAAACAATAGTGATTTTTTTTTTTGCAGAAAATGGGGAATTATTTTTAAAATATTTTATATTATTAACCTTTATAGTTATATCAAAGTTATCTTTATTTAATTAAACATTTTTTTCCAAAATGGGGCATTGTGCCAAGTGGTATGCCTTACTAGTAAATTTTCATGTAAATATTGATGTGGAAATTGCAAATACATTTTTATTTTAAATGTCTAAGTTATAAGATATTGTCTGCCTGTGGCAAATTCTATTCTAAAGAGTGGCTGTTTTTCAATATCATGTTTTCCTAAAGGAAATATTCTTTTTACTTGCTGTCTTTTCCTTTAGCAACTACACTTATTTTTCACTTAATAAGATCACATGCCCCAGAGGCCATTTGAATAGATTTAAAAGGATGTCTGAGCATGAAGAAATTCTCAACTTGGATAAATAAATATGGTGGAAACTGCTTATTTTGGAACCCTTCTGTTCTGTTTTTCAAACTTACTTATTTAGTGAAAAAATGGAAAGAATGGCTGTAGAGCTTTTATGCTTACAAGTTTATTACCTTTGGAGAGGAAGTAGCTTTGCATGAAATTTTAGCTGACATGGCAGAGCTGGGCTTCATGAGAACGCCGCCTTACTAGCTGAGGTCAAGGTTTGGAATTCATGTTGGGTTCTGTTGGTGAAGGGCTTTGATGGAGAGCAAGGGAAAATTCTGAGAGCCAAGAGCCCTTTTTCTGCCCTTTCCCCCAGATCTGCAGGACATGGTCTATTATAGCCCTCATACAGCCAGCCTACCATTTGTCATCAGAACAGGAAACACTTTGACACTTCACTCTGTTCCTAAACAAACTAAATGGGACAAGAAGACTTTTAATCACCAAGTCCTCAGTGGTTCTGTAGAAGGCTGGAAGAGGGCCTGTCAATAGAACATTGTTTTGAAAATTGTTTTTCCTTAAACTATACAGTTTCCTTTCAAATGGTCCCTAAAATGTTTAAAAATGAGAGAAAGAACTAGATGTTGTTCTTCGTGTTGAATGACTTGTATTTTGGGTTTCTTCCTTTAATACTCTTTAAGATGCAGTCAGTTGTGGATGAACTGTATTGTTTACTTTAATAATAGAAAAGTACACATAGAATCCACGTGACTGAACTAGCGGTGGAGGACTTCATAAGCCATCTTGTCCAACCCTCTTATTTCACAGCTGAGGAAGCAGAAGCCCTGAGAGATGGGTGGCCTCCCGAGGTCACACAGTTCATTTATTAAAATGAAACTGAAATGAAGCACACTGCTCTCTCTTATTCCAGTATTTTTTCCCCCTTCACCAGTCTGCCCTAACCTCAGCATGATTTCCAAATGATTTTCTTCTTTGGTTAAGTTAGCAAAATTGACCTAATTGTAGCCCATTGTTTCTATTATAGAACTTTAAATACTTTAATGGATATTGAAAATATATTTCTATTCACTTTCTTGGAGTGGACAATATATTTGTCCATCTAACCTGAGGGGAAAAATTACACCATGCAGGCAGCAGCAGAAAAAATCAAAAGAAGGTAATGAAAATTTTCACAATACCCTAAATGTTTAAAAAAAAATACCATGGTAGTGGACCAATATTAAGAGGTGAGAGACCACAGCTGCTTCTTACTTCTGGCATCAAAAATATGGATTATTACATGGGCTGTCAGAAACCTGACTGGGCAGCTTGCACAGCCTTTAGGCAATTTTCTTCTGCCTTTAGGTCAAATGAGCCTGATACATATCATTTTCTAGGGTGGATTAAATAACTTTAAGAACGCTTTTTATCCTGAAATTCTATAATTCAGTTAAAAAGATATTTCTCAAACGCAAAGCACCATGATCCCACAGTAATGGACAGAGAATTCTAAAAAGTAAAAGCAAACAAATAAATTAATAAAAATTGGAAAACCATAGAACTGTAGATATAAAAGTTATACATATGATCTAAATACCTTATTTTATAGATGAGGCATGAGGTATCAGTCTCTAGTGTAAGAATATCTCCGGTTTTCTCTTCCATGTTGAAATATATTCAGGATAAATACTAAAGTTTTATCAAATGCTGATAACTTTTCCAACTTGAATTGGCTTAATCCTATAGGAAGAATACTAGTATACATATTTCTCTGGGTTTTTAGTAGAATTTCAACATGTAAATATAACTGACTTAAGTGCCCTTCATTTTAAAATATTTTTTTGTATTTAGGAATAAGGCAGTTAAGAATTTTTTAATACATATAAAGTAGGGTTATGTAAGTAAACATTTGTACTGTCTTAGTCTTGGGCCTCTGAGAAGGAGACATGAAGAAGAGATTAAATGTGTAAGAATTTGATTAGGGGGAATGTCGTGAGAGAAAATGTGGAGGGGGGAGGTTAATAAGAAGAGCTTTCCGACTACAATATGAGACTGACCCTGAGTGCAGAAGACAGGGAAGGAAGGGAAGAAGGTTGGGTGAAGCTCTAGGTCTGCTACGTCTTTCTGGGTAAGGCCATTGGGGAGCCCTGGAGCCACAGTTGACCATCAAAAGAGACTTGTGCCTTTCAGAAATGGGGTTGCCTTTAGTATTCCTGTCCAGCATGGACTTCATGCAAATGTAGCTGTGGATTTTATAGCATGGCAGCTGGGCCCTGGGTTAATTATAATCCCAACCGTCCAAGATCCAAGAGCACATCCATGATTGCCGTGTATGCTTTTAAAAAAAAAATATTCCAGCTAATCTGAGCAAAGCCAAAGGATATGTCATGAAATAAGACCCTATATATTAGAAATTCTGTTTTCATATATAGGATGCCTAGAAGCATAGAGAACTATTCATCTATTGTACTTTTTTTGTTGCATTTGACTTATGGGTGGACTTAATCTTCATTATGTCATAGTTCTTCTATCTAGTTGATGTGTAAATGTGTCTTTGGAGCAATACACAGGCTGACTTCCCACATGAGTTGGGTAACCATACAAGCTGTCTCAGGGTTAATTCCCCCACATTTTCAGATACCTTCTAGAGTATGTATGTTTATTTATATGAAATCAGCAAAATGTTTTTGTAGTTTCATGCTGACACATAAAGGAATGAGCCTCATTTATAGTGATGTGTTATTGCTCAGGTGTGCATATGTTATATGTTGTCTTTGCTTTAGTTTCTTAGCTTAGAGCTCCCTGTATTGATAGCACTAACTTTGGTCATGGAAGTAGACTCTAGAAGGCATTGATCTTACAGACATGTTAGTGAACTGTTAAGTAAAGTTATTGCAACATTAGTAGGAAATATTTAAATAATTGAAGATAAGCCTTGCTCAATAGTCTGTTCCCATAATTGCTGGACACAAGTGATTATTTGCCTATTGATATGATTGGCAGAGACAAGTACTTTTATAAAAGAAGACCCAGGATTACTTCAAGTGGTCTGAAATCCACACAGTGTGTTCATACAAATTAACACATTTTTCTAGGTCCTAAAAGAAACCACAGATCAAGCTTTTAAAAATAGAGAAAGCCACCTCTCATTTACTATTAACTTCCTTCTCATTGGTAAATGGAAGTTTGTGTTGGATGGAGTTCTTTAAATATATATATATATATATATATATATATATATATATATATATATTCTTAAATATTGTGTCACAGGAAGGCAATGCAGATATATGTGCAACTGGGATTTAGGTAAATATTTTTTCTTATAATCTACATGTTAGGCTAATGTATTTCCAACTTTTTTGACTACATGGTGCATTTTATATCACAGTCCATTTTGTACACATGCATGTATGTAATTAAAATATAGCATTTACTCAAAATGTACCTAACCTCTGTATCAGTCAGTGTTCCATCAGGAGACAGAAACCACAGGAGTTCTTTTAGGAGTGACTATAATATGCAGAATCATTAACCATAGGGAAACTACCATGACTGTGTCAGTCTAAGTAATTGATCTGCTGACGGTTCGATAACAGTCTGTGATAAGGAGCTTGACCTGAATGTAAATCAGCTCACTGCTTCTTTTTTTGAGAAAGTCTACCTATGAAGAAAAGTCAGCTGAATGACACAGTGTGCTTAGTGGAGGTTAATTCACATTCTGGTGAAGCAGTAGCTAACATTTCAAGGACTAGCACTGTGTGTACGTGACACTTTGATTAGCACTGCACTGAAATATTACCGCAGTATGTAATGTCAGGAAGAAGCTCCCTCTCTGAGGACTGGGGCATGTAGGGAGAAGCTTGGGTTGTCAGAACCTAGAAGCTTGAAGGAGTCAGACAAGACCTCTGAGGAGAGAACGCTGACCAGGTGGAGTCTGTGAGGGACCACAGTGAGCCAGTGAGGCTGGTTCTGGAAATGAGGAAAACCACACACTGCAGTAGAATGAACTGCCACTGCGGGGATGAGGATGCATTGCTGGGGGAGGGGGAGTGATCAAGAACAAGGAGCAGGACAGAAAGGATACATGGAGGGCCCTTAAGAAGGCCTCAGAAGACCAAGCTGTTAATCAGTTTTATGCCCTTAAGCAAGTCATTTAATCTCTGGGATTTCACTGCTGCATCTCCAAAATCAGCAATGTGGACTAACATAACATTTTCTAAACTCATACTCCATAATTCAGTGAAGAATAGCTAATCATTAAAGTAAACTGATACAACCTATTTAGAAAGAAACATGGTTTTTTAGTATAATAACCATAAGTATGTTCATATACTCTGACTCAGCAGTTCAACTCCTATGAATTTATTCTGAGAAAAGAATTGTACAGAACTGAAAAAATACATTGTAAAGTTATTTATTACAACTTAAATATATATACATATATCCTATATAATAAAGAGGCAATATGTAAATTAACCCTCACACCCTCACAAGAGGGCTGCCTATGACCAGGCCGGCAGGGGGGTTAGTGAGGGACGACCAAACGACTGAAAAGCAGGCTGTGTGGGGCGACCAGGCTGGCAGAGGGGGGAAGTTGGGGGTGACTAGGCTGGCAGGGGGGGCAGTAAGGGGCAACCAGGCAGGCAGGCAGGTGAGCAATTAGGAGCCAGCGGTCCAGGATTGTGAGAGGGATTGGGCCTAAACCGGGAGTCGAACATCCCCCGAGGGGTCCCGGATTGGAGAGGGTGCAGGCTGGGCTGAGGGGAACCCCCCCATGCACAGATTTCGTGCACTGGGCCTCTAGTATATATATAAAAGCATAATATGCAAATTGGTCGGACGGCGGAACAACCGGTTGCTATGACGCACACTGACTACCAGGGAACAGACGCTCAACGCAGGAGCTGCCCAGCTACAGGTAGGCGGTAAGGAGCAAGGGGTCCCAGACCGCGAGAGCCCCAGACAGTGAGAGGGATGTCCGCCAAGGGGTCCCGGACTGCGAGAGGGCGCAAGCCAGGCTGAGGGACCACCCCCTCCCCCCAGAGTGCACGAATTTAGTGCACTGGGCCTCTAGTATATATATGGGCATATATATAAACACACATGCATATTATAACAAATCCAAAAAAGAACTTAAAACACTCTTAATGTATAATATTGGTAGAATTATTTAAATTATTACTATCAAAATGACAAAATAGCATGCAAGCATTTAAAATAATTACTATAAAGTAACTATATTATTTATAGTCTTAATAAAATGTTTAGTATAACTTTACATGAAAATAAGCAACAAACTTATATATGTTACTGCGATAATCAGTTATTTGGATAAATGGAAGGTAATAGGTAAATATGAAAAGATTCCTTTTAGAGAGGCAGAACTGTGGATAATTGTTTTCTTAAAAATCTTTTACTACTTTCTCTTCTATTAAGTAATTAACCCTAAGATGTAGGAATTAGAATGGAAATGACTATGCATAAATTTAAGTATACTTGGGTTATGAAAGAGCTTCAGTTGCAACTTCTAAAAAGGAAGTTAAATTCCATGTAAATGGCCCTAGCTGTTTTGACTTAGTAGATACAGTGTCAGCCTGCAGACTGGAGGGTCCCAGGTTCAATTCCAGTCAAGGGTACATGCCAGGGTTGTGGGTTCAATCCACAGTAGGGGGTGTGCAGGAGGCAGCCGATCAATGATTCTCTCTTGTCGTTGATGTTTCTATCTCTCCCTCTCCCTTCCTCTCTGAAATCAATAAAAATATATTTTTAAAAAATTCCGTGTATATGGCTAAAGAGACACGGAAGTTTTGTCAGAGAAGTCCTACTGTTCAATTTTGTCTGGTTTTCACTGCCCTAATCTCTGAATTTCCTCCCAGGGGTTCCCTTTACTGATCATAGTATTGCTCAGAATGCCCTGGAACAGCATATGCTTTCTAAGGAGCTTTTTTGAGTCTCTGTGGGGATTCTGGTAAGATTCAAGCTCTATTTCCATAGCAGGTTTACATGGCCTATGTTAGATAATAACTTGGAATTCTTTATGCCATATAGCATTTAAAAAACTTTTCTTCCAATGAGTCCCACCTCTTTGGGATTGAGATAATGACTTGGAAACACGATTGGCTTAATGCATAGCTGGGATGAAATTTTGAAACACTGATAATAATTATAATGGTGATAGCTATCTGGTACTGAGCACTCACTATAGGCCAGGCATTATGTTGATCACTTGGTATTCATTTCTCATGGGCTGCTTCATGTAACTCCTTATTAATGAAGAAACCAAGGTGAACAAAGGATCAGTAATTTGCCCGAAGTCATAGAACTAGTCAGTGGGAGGCTGAGATTTAAATCCATATATTTTGAGCAAATGGCCTACTTGTATCGAGGCTTCATTACTGACTCAGTAGATCTACTGGACTGATCTGGGTTGACCAGGTAACAAGAAAAAGCAAAGGCTCTGTCTTATAACTATATTTATTTTAAGACTACAGAGTTAAACTTAGTGATGATATTCAAAAGGCCTAAATTAAACACCCAACTTGCTTATTTATCTACTTTCAAATGAAGTCACATTGACCAAGCCAAGAATCTGTGGCTTGCTGCATTCATAGTATTTTTGCATCTCATCAGAAACTATCTGCTAGTTTTCAGACTGGGTATAAATGTCCCTTGTTATGCAACCCAATGTAATTATGCAACACAATTTTCTTCTTCTTCTGAATACATATTTACTTCCTACAGTGTGACTAGCAAACCATTAATATACTCTTCACAGTAAGAAGCTGATTTGGACACCTCAGTATTTTCTACATTTCAGGGAATGTGTTTTAGCTGAAACTATTCATTGTCTAGGATAAATGAAAACTTGTTCAGATGGTAAAACCTTCCATCAACTGAGGTTATACCTTATAGTGTTTCATTTAATGAAATGTAATAGTTTAATTTTGGTTGTGTAAAATGTTCTCTAAAAAGCACTGAGAAGCCTCTTACCCAGGTTGTCTTCGCTTTGTGTTCTGGCTTGAACGAATGACATTCACACCAACGGCTTTCTCCAGATGGTGAAGTGGAAGGATTTTAGGATTTACAGGATTTCATGAAGCTGAAATGGATTTTTGTGGGAGGAAAGGTACTTGTGTCAACCTGCAAGTCCTGGTGGCGACTGCTGCCTTACTGAGTGATACTTGCTCTATGTAATTATTTATACAAGGGTTTGTGGATTTGATGCTTGGTCAAACCATGAGTCTTATCTTTTCAGCTCACTTAATAAAATATCAACTTTGTAGAAACTCTAGAAAAAAAAACTATATTTCATAGGCTACTAAAATAACACTGATTTAAATATGACATTCATTATTAGACAGCCCCCTAAAGACATAAACTTATATGTCTCAAAAGTTTAGAGCTGAACTTGACAATGAAAACATTGCTCCTCATTTATCTGCTGTAACAAAACTAGTGCTACAGGCTTCCTTTGGCTCAGGCCAGCGCCTGAGAACTGAATTGCATTGGTATTCTTCTCCCATTTCCATGGGGAATAGAATCTAGTCACTCGCAGAAGAGTTCAGGTAATTTGACATGAAATAATTGATCCATATATCAAAATCTGTACCTGCATTAGCTGAATCATCATCTGACACCTGAAGGAAATTCCTTTTCTGAATTCAACAAGGAAAGCACTATTCTCATTAAGTTTTGTTTTAATAAAGTCTGTGAGTTAATGAATGATTTTCACAAACAGTGGTCATCATCATTAAACATTTTCCTTATCAACAATAATGAAACCAACCAGATGATCTTTGCTTAAAAACAACAGCTTTCTGGGAAAATTAGTGAGATGTTCTACTTCTCTTTTTGAAATTGGTGTTCTGTCCCTTCAGGAAAGGTCCAGTCTTGTCTGTGTGTGTTTGGAGTGGGGCAGGAGGACTTAAGACTTCTATTTGGTGTGGAGTGGAGCAGTGGGCATTCCCACCTGACCAGCTCATGCTCTGATTATGGCTCCACGAGTAGCTTCAAGAAACTAGTTCAGAGAGCTTTTGAATACTGGGTCAGCTAGATGCAGGTGGAAGGTGGGACAAATGGTTTCATCTTTTTTGGTTTTGCCCCCTTCTCCTTTATTAATGCACACGAGAATAGGCCTGCTGCTAGAGGCCATTGCTGTCATTGTTTAGGATTTTTGTGTGCAAAGCCTGGTAATACCAGTCTCCTTGGAATGACTGTTCCAGCACTGAGAGAAGATGGCTCTTTTGTTCTCAAGGAATTCAGGCTTCCATAAGGTAGTGAACAACGAAAAGGATAAAATAATTTTTTCAGGCAAAATTAATTTATAGTGCTAGAGGTAGTTCTATAAGGTGAGGGGGTAGGCAGGAGAAAGCCTACTAGAGTGCTGAAAATCTAGCACTTGATCTGGGTGCTAGTGACATACAGTATACATATGTAGACATGCAATGTAGGTATATACACATGTAGACATGCATCATATTCCTGTGCACTTAGATTTGTGCACTTTATTATATGCAGGTTATATTTCAATTAAAAATAATAAAACCTGATAATGGTTTCTGATAATTCTGTAGCTGCCATATAAGCAGTCACTGCATGTTGTTGAGTGGAAATGTGGGCACAAGACATTTGAGGAGCAAAAGCTATTATTTAAAGGGTGTTCCATTCATACCTCTTCTAAGAGCTTCTGTCTATTACTGATGGGGGATACTGAACTCTATTCATTCTTTCATTTGGTTTCTGGAGCACCTACCCTATGACAGGGACCATGCTAAGTATCAGGGATAAAACTGTTAGAAAGGCAGTCTGAATCTCTGAGCCAACACTGTTCTTCCCTTCCTTGGGAATCAGTAACATAGGAATTTAATTCAATTTAGTTAACATGTATTAAACATATACTATGCCAAAACATAGTGGCAGAGAGGAGAGGGAAGGCATGGTTCTGCCTTTAAGGATCTTACCTAATAATAGACAAACATGTAAATTGACTGTACCTCCGCTATGCCCACCAGCCAATCAGGAGTGAGTATGCAAATTAACCTGCCAAAGATGGCGGGTTAATTTGCATACACAGATACAGAGAGAAGACTGAAGACTGAAGGCTCCTCCCATGGCTGGAGCCAAGCCTGAAGGCTGCAGGCATGGCTCCACTGAAGGCTGAAGACTCCACCTGTGGCCAGAGCCAAGCCTGAAGGCTGTAGGCTTGGCTCCGCTGTGGCCTGGGTCCCGGGTGCCAGAGGAAAACCGGGGCCGGCAGCCAGGGGAAGGAATGCCTATTGCACGAATCTTCGTGCATTGGCCCTCTAGTATTATAATATGGCTGAGGACTAAAAATTTCTCTATAAATACTTATGAGATGAGACTTTGTTATAAATGGTACAAGTACAAGGTTCTTGCCCAGCCAGCTTGGCTCAGTGGTTGAGCGTAGACCTATGAACCAGGAGGTCATGGTTTGATTCCCGGTCAGGGCACATGCCTGGGTTGCCAGCTTGATCGATCCCCAGTGTGGAGCATGCAGGAGGCAGCCAGTCAGTGATTCTCTCTCATCATTGATGTTTCTGTCTCTCTCTCCTTCTCCCTTCCTCTCTGAAATCAATAAAAGTAAAAAACAAACAAAAATTTTTAAAATTAATGCTTTCCCTGAACTAATAGATAGTTTGAATTCTGGTCCAACTTAAGTGATTAGTACATTTTATGTGATTAGTACATATAATTGTATGATTAGTACATCCTCTTATATGATTAGTCTATCCAACCAGATCTACCCCTTAGAACAGTGATGGGCAACCTTTTGAGCTTGGTGTGTCAAACTTCGCCAAAAAACTGAGCATAACTAGGGTAGTGTGTCACTTTGAGGAAAAAACATTATTTTGCAAATGTTTCATCCTCGGCATGCGGCCGCAGCCACGTGTCATCAGAAATGGCTACGTGTGTCAGTGCTGACACACGTGTCATAGATTCGCCATCACTGCCTTAGAATATTAGTTATGAGTAGTTGATTAGATGTTTCCAGTATTTTTTGTCTTATGTTTAAAGGAGCATATGTGTGTGTGCGTTACCCATGTATGCAGTATGGTTAGTAAAGCTGTGGTGACTGATACTCAGGGTCTCACTGATAGGAGGTGACTGAAGGATGCTTCAGGATATGTAAGGGATTCCATTACTGCAGTGTTAGCAGTGTAATCAGAGCATCAAACTGATTCTCAGGCCCCCAAATTGAAAGGTCAGGTATCCCCTCTTCTTTACAGTATAAGGTGTCCTCGTGGTATAATAAAAATTGCAGAGTGGAGTATAACCAGTTTCCCTTCCTGTCCAGGATAGATTCAAGGCCCATTTGCTCAAGGCCATTCATTGGTAATATTCTGGGAATTGTCTCTAGTGATTTGGATACTAGGGGGTATGAGTCACCACAGCATAAGCAAACATAATCTGTTCTCCCAGGCAATAGTCCTGTTGTGAGCTGTCAGCCTCTCCTCTGTGGATGTGTGTTCCTCTTCATAGCAGATCCTTCATTAGGGGGTTAAATATAAAAGATAAAATATCATAACACCGAGTTTCTTAATAGGAACATGGTGTTCATCACAAGCAGAAAAATTAGTTGGCTCCAGCTATTCAATACAAAGGGGTGGGTAATAACTAGACTGCAATGCTCTGTGTGTGTGCATGCCCACACACGCACACGCATCATGGGTATATGAAGCATGAATCAAGAAATAGTTCTTTTACCTTGTTCCTAATCATGGCTCCTCTCACCCTCACCTCAGTTGTTTTTCTTAAACTAGCAGTTGAAGCTGTAAAGAAATTAATAAAGTGGTACTTTGCCAATTATCTTGACTTCATGTGAATTATGAAAAAAGAGCCATGTAAAAACAAAATTAGAATACTGTGGATACAATTTGATTTGGGTCCTCTTGATCTAATTTGCAAAATCCTAGACAGGAAAATGATTTCCCAATTGACTTTTCTTGTTAACCAGGCCTTTAACCTCAGAGAATGGACTCCTCTAATTGACATCTAAGTAGTGCAAGAAGTGTTGATAAGCATGGAGTGTGGTCAACAAAGGCAGGCAAAATTCTGTTGACCAAATAATTGATTACCACATAATAAAATTCTGATTACTATAAAGAAAAACACAGTCCTATAGATACTTAGGTAACTTATGTAGCCCTCTAGATGAGAGTATAGAAACTAAAAGTATAGTTTAGCTTTTGATACTGGTTGATTATTATGATAATTATGATAATCCCTTATCAAGATGTGACATTCATTCATTCAATAAATAAATGTTCATGCTGTGAAAACTGGCTTTTTAAAAAGTAGGTATTGTATGGTAATATTATGTAAAAGTTGTACCTAATGGCTTTTTAAGTATCGTGTTGGAAATGCTATTATGTTTTTTAAAAAATTATTAATTGATTTTTAGAGAGAGAGGTAGGGAGAGGGAGAGGGAGGGAGGGAGGAAAGAAGGGAGAGAGAGAGAGAAACATTGATGTCAGAGCGAAACATTGGTCCACTGCCTTCTGCATGGCCCCTACCAGGGATCAAGCCACAACTTGGGCATGTGCCCTGACTGGGAATCAAACCGGCAACTTTTTGGTGCATGGGATGATGCCCAACCAACTGAGCCACACTGGCCAGGGCTATTCTCTGCTTCTTATAAGTTCCTCCTGACATACATTTGAATTTTTTTTATTGCAATTACTATAACATTGGAGTTTTTATCCTCATGTACTCAATTTGGCAATTCTAGGCCAAGAAATTGATAAAAGTATAGAATGGACTCCCTCTGAATAATAAATTGGCATTGTCAGAAAAAGTACTAATTTGTAGCTCCTATAACTTTAACTCTATTTTGCCTGCTATGAAAAAATGTTTTATGTAATAGTTAACGACATTGAATGTGCTAATACTTGACTGTTACAGGCTCAAACCTTTAAGCATAGATAACATAGATTTCCGATTGGTAACCTATGTTATTTTAAGACTTAAAAAAATTTTTTGTGTGCTAGAGTATATTTGGAAAGTCCTTGCTGTTTTTCACATTTTTTTTCTCATAGCCTTTGTTTCAAAGAAGTGATATTCTATTAGAATATTTTATCCTTTTAAAATGCAGGAAATCCTGTTGATCACCAAGGTCTAAAAGAAAATGTTCCAGGAGTAGTTCTCAAACTTGAATGTGCCTGAGAATCACCTGGAGAGCTTGTTAAATCAGAGATGGCTGGGCTTTCTCCCAGAGCTTCTGATTCAGTAGGTCTGGATGAGGCCTTAGAATTTGCATTGCCAACAAGTACCAGGGTAATGATGATGGCAGTGCTGATCCAGAGACCTCACTTTGAGAACTATTGTGTTATAGTGTGGTGCCCAGAAATGCTAAATACTCACTTACCATGTGCATTAGTTTTCCGTGGCTTCTGTAACAAGTTACTACACACTTAATGGCTTAAAACAACACAAATTTATTCTCTTACAATTGTGAAGATCAGAAGTCTAAAATCAGTGTCACTGGGTTAAAGTCAAGGTACAGGTAGGGCTAGTTCCTTCAGGAGGCTCTAGGGCTTTTCAATTCCCAGGGGCTGCTTGTATTCCTTGGCTTGTGGCCCCTTCTTTCATCTTCCGAGTTCATCTCTCTAATCTCTGCTTCTGTCATCAGAAGGCCTTCTCCTTTTCTGTAGTCAAGTCTCCCTCTCTATTCATCTTATAAGGACACCTGTGATTATAGTTAGGACCCATCTGGATAAAGCAGAATCATTTCCCCACCTCAACATCCTTACCTTAATCACATCTGCAAGTTGCTTTTGCCATATAAGGTAACATTCACAAATGTCAGGGATTAGGTCTTGAGTATCTTCAGAGCTAATTATTTAGCCTACCATACTGTGAAAATCTTCTGCTCATCTTCCCTGATCTCTCAGGAGGCATTCACTAGTCTATCCAGAGAGAAGTGCCACGTGGCACATTTAAAGTTGAGTCATTTTGCATCGCCTCTCATATGAAGCTGGAGATGTTTGGCAGGTGGTAACACATCTGCTTCTGCAGTAAATGTTCATGTTATTCTATTGTCTTAAAAATCATGGGAAAATAATTTAATTAAATTCTATAGCAACATTTTTATTTTAGTTAAGAACTGGAATAGCATGAAATCTGGAGTTTTCTATGAAAGTACCCCATATCCCTCATCCTTAAAGAGCTTACAGACTAATGCAAGATACAACTTGCTCACAAGTACATATGACGTCAGGCAGCACATGGTAAAAGTCCTGTAATGGTGGTACACACAAACCTAAGGTTAGAGAAGGGGGAGGGAGAATTTTTGACAAGGTGCTCCGCAAAGACTGAACTAAGCATGTGGTATTGAGGTTGGAAGATGCAGGAACAGGCTTCAGCTGATGATAGTGACAAAGGAAGTAAAGGAAGAACATTGTCTGGAAAGAACAGACACAGTAGGTCAGAACTTGAGGGGAGCTGTGTGTTTAGGGATAGAAGAGGGGAGACAGCAAGTATGAGAGGCAATGGGGCAGATGGGCATGGGCCTTGATTGCCAGATCAAGAATTTAACTTCTAAACAGGAAACTTAGGGAAGAGAAAATTAAGAGATGACAGGTGATTGAACTAGAGCTGGAGGAAGGCCGCCTGTTTCCAGTGTGAGGAATGAATTAGAAGAAGCCAAAACTGGAGGCAGGGAGACCTGTCTTGGCCGCTGCAACAGTCACCGTAGCCGTAGTGCCGGCATTGGCCCACTTGCTGGTGAGCACTGGCTCTGGTGTGTCCGTGTGGACGTCCCTGTCGGGTACGCCCAAGAAAGGTGGCAGGAGGTCAGTTGCAGACAGATAAAAGCATTTCCTGCCTGTTATGAAAGCTTACCCAGTACCAAAGAGTTAGTGTTGAATTTTAAAAAAGAAAAGAGGAGGCAGGCAGAATGTTCTTAGTGTGTTTAAAAGTGACTTCTAAAAAGGGGAAAAGAAAAAGTGAAACTTTAAAAAAGATGTCTTCTGTTCCTTTTCCAGAAAAATGACTTTTTACCTGCCTGCCTACCGCAATGTGGCTCTTTCTGTTATGATCTTTTTCCACAGAGGTAGAAAGCACTTTCTTTAAAAAAAAATGTATTTAGAGTCACTAACTTAGCAGAAGGGAGGAAAAAAAATCAAAAGATATCCATGCTTCAATGAAGATAGTGAATACTTTTTTGGGGGGAGACAAAACTGCTTTTAAAAAATGTTATGTTTAGTGCATAATACAAATAATTTTAAAATGTATTTTAGTTCTGTGATATTTAGAGACGAGGAGGCAGCTGACTTTTAGGGAATGAGAGAGAAGGGAACGCAGCCACGGCAGCTGCGTGCTTCCTCAGGCCCCTGCCCCCTCAGCCTCCTGCCCCCTTGGCCTCCTGCTCTGTGCTGCTCTGTGCATTGTGGTATTTTATCCATCTTCTCCCTAGTCCTCTGAGGTCTGTGCGATTACCCTACTTAAGAGAAAGGAAACAGTCTCATAGAGGTTAAGTAACTCTAAGTGGCAGGGCTGGCATTCAGCCCCAGGTTGTGTGATTCTGTGCCCACATTTGTCACTGTTAAATGACCTCTTAGTAAAAATACTCCATCTCCATGATCGGTCAGATCCCAAAAAGCAAACCTATTCATTGAATGCTATGTTATGTCTTCCTGTGGATCTCTTATGGCAAGAAAGAATGGGAGAGAAGGGATAAAAAGCAAGAATATTTTTAGTTATAAATTAGATAAGCATTGGGTTTTCAGAAATCCTATTTTTATATTTTTCAATGGAGGAAAGTTTTTAAACTTCCTGTGCTAAAAAGTAGAACACTTCACTTTGTAACGGGAAAGATCTGCTTTCCTCTGATGACAACTCCGCCAGGGGTGGACATAAGTGACCTCACCTCTTCCTGACCTGGCTAACTTCTTCGGGCTGCGTAAGTCTTTGTTCCAGCTTCAACTCCCTTTCCATTCCCATCCTCTTCCCCTTCCTCTCCTCCCTCTAGGATGTCCATCCTAAGTCTCTGCCTCTCCTACGCCACAACACGCCTCGCCCCATAGTGGACCCTGGGGAGTTTGATTGCTGTACTTACGCCAGGGTTACCCATGTGCTTCCCCATCCTTACTTTAAGCACCTCTAGGTCAGTTCTCAAAAATAAATCATAAAGAGTTGTAGAACCAGATCGGCTATTTGTCCACGATGTAGATGAGGTTACACTGATGGCTAAGTCATGTTTAATAAGGTGTAGTAAAAAATGAGACCACTCAAGTTAGAGAAGGGGGAAAAGCAATAGGAAAGTAAACATTCTTTCAGTTTTTAAAAAGGGAGCTGCTGCCCCACATCCTAATACTTTGTTCGTAGTTGCTTACTTGCTCCAGGTGTAATTCTGATGTTAGGAAAACAGGTGGTAAGAGCCAAAGAAACACTTGCCCACTTGGGTAGGGTAAGATGCATCCCGAGTTTCCATTTTCCCTCCTGCAGACATTGGAGTTGGTGGGAGGGAGGGGACAGGGGTCCCAATGCCAAGAGGTGTCCAGCAGGCCCAGTAAAGAGCAGAGGAAAAAGTGCCCTCTACTCCATTGTCATGTCAGTCTGTACCATCATATCATTGCCAGAGCAGGTTAGTTTATTCCTACAGCCTTCTCTTCTGCTCCGAACACTGAGAATGGCCCATCAGTTGTCAATGCCTTTGCATTTCTCTGGCCCTACCAACAAATATCAATGCCTCCTTAAATGAAATAGCCTGACTCCTGAAGCACTTACCTCACCACCAGTTTAATTCACAGAGAGATCTTGGGGCAACTTAAAGTAAATTCTCCCCCATTATCTATTTATTACATTCCAGAGGCAGGATCTGGTTGCTTTTATCTACTTCATCTGACTTCCAGTGATTTTTGTAGGATGGTTTGCCAGAATTCTACTTAGTAGGTCTGTGCTGATGGCAGCTACATGGTGCATTAGTGTGGCCCTTCAGTTATCATGAAAATCTCTTCCATAGGATTTCTGTTCAATTTTGAATATGCATTTTTTGTTTATCCTGCTACCAAATAGTCATCTTTGTAAAAGCATCAACAATTACATATTGCCACATATCTCAAGTATCATTCTTCTTGAATAACATAGGGTAAAAATTTTCCTTCTGCTCTCAAGATTGTGGAAATACTATGGATTAGGTGGAGGGGCTGGGTGGGCAGACTGGAATGAGGAGTAAGTAGCATGAGGAGATTGGGTGGTAAGAGAAAGGGAAGTGGAGATACTGTGGAGAGAAAGTTTCCCTTTGTAATGGAATGAAGAAGTCGTCTTGGAAGGCAGGTGTTTAATCTGTGTTGTAATTTTTCTTAAATGATGAGAATTAGACTTGCTAGCTACCTTATATATAGCAATACTGAGATGACTAAAGAGGAGTTTGACTTGTGGTATTTTACAGCGATGCTGTTGCAGTGGTGCACTGTGGATAGCAGTCTCGGCTCTATTTTTACCTGGGTTTTCATGTCTTATGAAAATAGCACTTTCTCTTCCTCCCCTTAAGGACAACCTGTTAGGGCCAAACAATATGTGTCTCCTCCAGAGTGGTCATTCTACTCATGTTGGCTATCTCCTTCCTAGCCTTTGGAACAATAATAAATTAGTTCTGTAAATTAAAGGGAAGGAGAAAGAAGAAAATAATTTACTTAGTGTTTTTAAAGTGACTTTAATCTGATTCAGGTCTAACACATATAAGCCCTGGTTCTGTTTCCAAATATGTGTCTTTTTTTTTTATTGATTGAGTTTAAATGTTTTTATTTATCTTTATTGTTAAAAGTATTACAGTTATTCTTTTTTTTTAAGAGAGAGTGAGAAGGAAGGGAGTGAAAAAGAGAGAGGGAGAGGGAGAGGGAGAGGGAGAGGGAGAGGGAGAAGGAGAGGGAGAGGGAGAGGGAGAGAGAGAGAGAGAGAGAGAGAGAGAGAGAGAGAGGAGAGAGAGAGAGAGGAGAGAGAGAAAGAAAGAAGAAAGAAAGAAAGAAAGAAAGAAAGAAAGAAAGAAAGAAAGAAAGAAAGAAAGAAGAAAGAAAGAAAAAGGAAGAAGAAAGAAATATCAACTTGTTCCATTTATTTATGCATTCATTGTATGTGTATATCGGGACGACACTCTAACCAACTGTGCTGTCCGACCAGGGTCTATCTGTTTTGTTTACCTATCTGTAAATGTTCTGGTCTACTCAAACTTGAAATATAACTAATATAAGAATGGTTTAAAAAATAACAATTAACAATTTGTTATTTTTTCCTTTTATTTTAACCACAACCTGTTTATCAGGTATAAGGACTAGTATTTAGAAACCATTAATGAGTTATGCAGTTTACTAAATATGCTTGAGTTTCCTTTGAAAAATAAAGGCCCTGATCTCAGATAATGGCAGCATGACCGAATCTCCATGGTCAATCAATAAGTTAGTAAGTAAATTAACCTGCAGCTTTTGAAAATAAATGTATTAGGGTTATTCATAAACTTGCTCCTGTCATTAGCTAGTTTCCATTTTTAGAGGTAGTGTTTTGATCATCCACCTGAATGGAGGCAAAAATCCAGAGCTGAACTGGTATCAGAGTAAAAATTTTCAGATTAATAAAGCTACAAAAACAAAGTAAGAGAAAACTAATACTTTTTTACATAAGCAACAACAAAAACATCCTGGGAAATTGACTCTTCCCTTATTCTCCCCAAGCTAAGCATCCAGGGAGCCTCTTACATCTATCTGTCTTACAGGAATCACGCTCTCCCTCCTGCTCTGTCTCACAAAAACACAGACACAAACTCTTTCATATTCATTCAGTTTTTCTCCTTGTAAGAGTAAATGAAAAGTAGTGTTGGAAAGATAACTAGAACACATGCTTTAATTCTGTGGCCAGGTGACTGTTGTCTTTTTCCAGCTGATAATAACAGTACCCATAGACATCTTTGTCCAACAACATATGACCTTTGTATATGTTGTACATTTGGATACAGGGAGTGCATAATATCGACATGAAGTCTGTCTTCTCTGAAGGTAACTGGGCAATATCATAATTAGGCTATTAGAAGTAAGGCAGCTGTGAAAGAATGTTCTTAACAATGTTGTCACTAGAATTAAAGAAAATCATTTAAAGGTTTGCAAGTCCCTTGGAAGCATAATGGAATATACTAAATGCTCTGTTTGTAAATGACTGCTTTTCCAATAAACCCTGAATGGAAAGAGATTTGGACCCCAGGATGCACCCCAGTGGGCTCACCACAGCTACTGCTTTCAATGGTTGCTCCACTTCTGTTGATGGGATACACTTTTCTACGAGATAAGTCCGACCCCAATAATGGCCATCTTGATTGCACCATGCAACTGTTCATGAAACAAGCACACTCAAGTGCAAGTGGATTTTTTCCTGTCATACAAAGAAGAATTATAGTTCTTCTTTGAATGAGAATATTTTAAAACCTTGTCTAAAAAGTATGTGACCTTTTGTGGTATACTACACTAGTTTAATTACATTAGCTCATTTTGAGTTACTGTTTTCAATGATTTCTTAAGTCCTTAGGTTTACCAAGTTCATGACTGTTTCTAAATCTTTATCACTGTTACTTTGGTTCCCCTCATTTTTATCACTAATCTAGGACAACTCTTCTGTGGACTACTGCAGCAGAGACATGATATCTGATGCCAGCAAAGCTAACCACAGTAAAATTCTGCCAAAAAACCAGTAAGCCAATTGCAACTTTCGAATCCCAGTCTTAGCAATATGCCCTGGGACATGGAAACTTGCTCTCTTTAATAAATAGTTTAAAAATTGTCTGCTTGGAGATGGTTGTCAGATGGCCCCTTCTGCCATCACGTTAATGTTGGAAAGAAAAAATACTGGCAAGAGATGATTCCCATTATCAGCCATTCTGTAATGGGCCTTTCTCAATATATCTTTCTAATGAATTTTAAATTTGAAAACCTTTGGTTTTCAGTTACTAAGCACTTAAACTCTAAACTCGGATTCTTCATGCATCTCAGGAACCAAAAGACATCAGAGCCTAAAGAAAGAAAATACAAGTTGATTTCGTAATCATATGAAGTATTATGTAAAATGATTTGATTGGATTTTGTTTGTAGTCATGGGCATAGGTGTTGCTAAAATCAAGGTTATAGGTGCCTCTCTGTCATGAAGGCCTGTGAGCTGGCTATATGGTTTTTTAAATGTATGCAATAGCTCAAAGGCAAGACATATAGAAGCATGTGGATGAATCATGGTGACCACACCAATGCAAAACCAGCTCTAAGTAAGCACACTCTGGCCATCAGTGCTGGCATTTTATGTAAAAGTGTATTTTATGTCAGGACATTTCAAGTCCTGTTTTCTTGAAGATTAGTGATGATCCCAATGCATAGCTCATGCTTGCATAGAACACATTTACTTCTACCGAGTACCAACAATACATTCCTACTGATAATCTCAAGAATTCTGTGGTCATTGAAATATCTGAAGGCCAACACGGTTGATGCCTTCATGATCTCTTCTTCACACAGTCTGGGCACAACCAAGGTTTGAAACTAAGCCTGCTTATCCGAAGTTGGATGTAACATGCTACAGACTGCAGCCATGCAAACACCCTTAATAATACAGACAGTATGCGTTTTGGCCTCCAAGGGGGAAGTACCATCTTTGCTTGTGGGCTTCTTATTGAGTTTTAATCTTCTCAAGGTTGATGGATCTTTCTTCACAAAGAGATCTCAGAAGGTTTAGGAAGAGAGAGTATGCCTTTTTGGTGGCAATCATTGATTCAAACATGGTGATAGCATGCATCCTGAATTGACTTGTGTGCAAAATGAGAAATATATGAAAGTTTTAAAGTGATAAATGCACATTCAGGAGTTGCTAACATTCTCAGGTGTCTGGGTTTGGAATGGAGTTAGGATTCTGGATAGTATGTCCTACCTACATAGGTGGGTTTTTATGATACATCTTAATTCCTCTGGTGTTGGATTTCTCCTTCCTTTGCAGCAGGTGAAAAACCTGGACCTATGATTATACATACATTAAAAAAAAAATAAGAACCTGTCTCAATCTGGACAAAAATAAATGTTTTCAAAATTGATTAAATGTAGAATCAGAAGAAAAACCAAAAGTGCATAAAGTCAAAGTTCAGAGAGTAAGACTGAAGAGGCAAAATTCCAAGAGTTCCTTCTAGCTAGACGATGGCTATTTCGCCTGTCCCCGTTTTACCTGTTGCAGGAGAGGTGACAGTACTTATTGTAAATGCTTGTATGGCTTATCATAGTATTGTGAACGTTTAGAAAAAAATCAGTGTATCTTTTATATTTCATACATTAACATATTAAAAGAGAATTTGAAATTATCCTCGTTATACCATTTTCACTACTTCCCAGTTTACACTTGGTCCTTTGTGGTAATTGAATGTACTTTCCAAATGGCAATGTCAGGACATTGGCAGAGGCATGGACAGGTTGCTAATTTCCCTAGAGAAGCTATTCTGAGCCTAGCCATGCTGGACAAGCTGTATCAGAAACCGGTGTTTATGCTTAGAGGAGATGGAAATTTTGATAAGTAAATGCCTTCTCATTCCATCACTTCAGTAACTAATATTAAAGTTCCAAGAGGCTATGGTTTGTTTGATACGTTCAAAAAGAGCAAATTGGTCATTGTGATTCAAAAAAGAGCAAATTGGTAGTTGTGAAATAGAGGACAAAGGGAAAAACAATTGGAGGAGAGGGGTATTGCCTTCTGAATGTTTTCATGAATGGTGAGCAGGACTGATGAGAGGAAAATAAACAATTTGCTTTTACTAGTAGAGTCCTTTGACCTCCCTTATTTTCACCCTCATTTTTTTTCTCATTGGTATTGACCTCATACCTAGCTTCCTGGGAACAGGAAAACATTTTTTATTTTCTAACCAAAATTAGGGACACATGAATTGACAAATTTTATGTTTCTTTTTTTTAAATCCTCACCCAAGGATATGTTTTTATTAATTTTAGAGAGAGAAGAATGGGAGAGAGAGAGAGAAACAATGATATGAAAGAGAAACATCGATTGGTTGCCACCCATATGTGCCCCGACCGGGGATCAAACCCGTAACCTAGGTATGTACCCTGACCAGGAATTGAACCCACAACCTTCTGGTGTGTGGGATGACACTCCAACTAACTAACCTGGCCAGGGCAAAGAATTATGCTTTAAAAAAAAAAGGCATTCTATTCTGGGAGGTATAATTTTGATATCAGTATGTTGGGATTTTGAAGACATTTTGATAGTTTACAAAATAGTAGGGCAGAATTTTTGATCACTTAAAATGTATTAAGAAAACCTTAGGTATGTAATCTCTGCAACTGGGCACCTATTCTTCCCTAAATCATCTATTAAAACTTTTTTTAAATATATTTTATTGATTTTTTACAGAGAGGAAGGGAGAGGGATAGAGAGCCAGAAACATCGATGAGAGAGAAACATCGACCAGCTGCCTCCTGCACACCCCCTACCGGGGATGTACCCGCAACCAATGTACATGCCCTTGACCAGAATTGAACCTGGAACCTTTCAGTCCGCAGACCGACGCTCTATCCACTGAGCCAAACCGGTTTCGGCTTAAAACTTTTCTAAGGGCCTTGCTTTTGGCTGTATATAAAGATGTCTGTGACCCCTGTATGTTGGTGGCTGATAATAGTTTGTATTATTCTTTCTAGGACAATTGGCTTTTCTTTTCTCTCTCTCTCTTTTTTTTTTTTTTAAAGTAAGTAGATGGTGTTATCCTTAAGGAATGTATCCTTCACAATGAGTGGGGTTTCCAACTTGGCCAGTAAGCATGTGGGAGATACCATGTATATTGTTGGCTACCATTCTTTCAAAAGTAGCTGTGTGAGGTCCTTCTGAGGCAGTGACTCATCAGTGGCTGATGTCTTTGGGAGGACCATCTGTCAGATGAGGTGTGCGAGTTTAGGGGGAAGAAATCCATGCTGCCATAGCTGGGAGTTTCTCATATGCTGTAAGAACCATAACATAAATTATCACAATTAAAAGCACTCTCCATTGGTTTTCGTCCTATCTTTTTTTTTTTTTTTAACCTCAGGGAGAATTTCAAAACAAATTGTAGTTATGTTGGAGAACTAACCAAATAATGTGTGTGGAACTTGCCTTTGGTATAAGTTATGTTTTAAAATAACAGTGCCTTTTTAATCTTTAAAAATACTTTTGTAGCCAACTTCATCTTGGTTTAGGAAGTAAACATGTTTCATTTTAAGTTAGAACGTAGGAATATGGGGGTGAGGATATGATTTCTCCATCTACTCCTCAGTCCAGAGAAAAAATCAGGGTACCTGCAATCCATTCGGCTTAATAAACAACTATTGAAGACTTGCTCTATGACAAACACTGAATATAGAGATATATTAGGTATATAGAGATAAAAAACAAACAAACAAACAAACAAAAAACATACCTTCTCTGCCTCCCTCACCCCCAGAAATTTACTTGAAGTCTGATAGGGCAGATCAGCTTATCTGGCTATTCCCTTAAAATTATAGATTTGTTTTTCCTTTTCGCATATTGTATATTACATCCAAATGTTACAGACCTGCTTGCTTGGCAAATTACAAATGTGGATCACTCAGACCAAGCTACACAAAGTTCCACTGGACTTTGACACTGTGCTCCCAGACCCCTGTTAGATTTTTAAATCCCACTTGAAGAAATCCAGCAGGAACGGTGTGGGAGGCTGAGTACAGGGATCCGCTGTGGACTGGGTTGCACTAACAGAACACCGACCATGTTGTGTGCTCTTACATAGACCTGCATAGCATGTCTTAAGAGGCAGAGCTGGTAGATGTGCTCTCCTTTTAGAGCAATTAGACATTTCTAGGGGCCATTTTCTGATGCCTCTGCATCTTGACATGATGCGATTAGTAACTGAATCTAAGCCCTCCCCTGATGCCCATCACTACCAGCCCTGCAACCCAAAGATATGGAACAAGCTTTCCTTTACATGACATTAATGTTACTATTTAGAGCCTAAATCTTGCAAGAAAGTAAAGCTATTCTATAGTAAGCCTTTATCATTGTGCAGTGGCTGATTGGTAACTTGGAGCTGATGGGTCTAATATGGAGTATAAAACAACACCACAGTTAAGAGCCTGTCTCCCTGGGTTGGAGTCTTGGTTCTGTCATTTACTAGATGTGTGACATGTTACAAGTTACTTAACTTCTCTGTGCCCCCGTTTCATTATCTGTGAAATTAGATGATAATTGGATCTACTTAAGAGTCTTATTGTAAGAATTAAATAGCATAGCTTGATCCATAGTTTACTTTTAATATAAATACTTACATAAACAAAATATAAATAGCTGTGCCACAAGTTATCTCTTTTAGGGTCCTAGAATGGATTTCAGGGGAGTAGAATGGAGCTGCTCCCTGTAGTAGAACTGAGGCCTCCATTATTACCTTCATCTTGGTGTGATGGAATATCTCATCAAATTTTCTAAAAAAACAACCTGGTATGGTTTCCGATTATTCCCTTTTGTTGGGTGGAAGGTGAACCTCTGGCCCCTGCTCCGTGCTAGGCTCCTCTTTCTTCAGAAGGAACTCTGCTGGGGCATCAGAGTCTGCACTACTGGCAAGGACCGCAGTCCCCAGTTTGGCCATGCTCAGTGCCCTGGTGAAAGCTTAGGTGAGAGGAAGTGTAAAAATGAATGTGTAAATAGCTGCATGGATTGTGTGTTTGCCTTTTTGCCTGGCGCTGTGCTAAAACGTGTGCAGGTATTCACTTATTTCTCACAAATTCCTGTGGGGCAGGTAAGGAAACTGAGGCACAGAAAAAGTCAAGTAATTTGACCAAGTTCTTACAGTAACAACAAACTTTATAGTGGAGCCATGCTGTTAAGAAGGGAGGGAGTCCTGCGCCTTTGGAGTCTTCAGAAATGCTTTTGTGTGTGACGTTTGGTGTGTTGCCCTCAGCTTCTGCTGGGAGTCATTGTGAGAAGTAGTCACATGAAGCCTGTCATTGTGCATGTTATGAGGATAATATGAGAAAATTCTGTGTGGCACAATGTCTTCTTTGTGAGGACTCCTAGGAGAAATTTCTCTCAGTTCTTCATAAAGAGAGTTGGTAAACTCCCTGAGCAAATTAGTCTGCTTTTATTTCCTGGATGTTGTCAACTTCCCCCTTTGAGCTCCTCACTAGAACGCTAGCAATCAGATTTGTAGCCCACCTTTGCTTTGTCATTATGGTTTTGTCAACCTGGTGCCAATTTGTCACTACCTTTGCTTTGCCTTTTATTTCATTTCATGTTGACAAAGTCATTTTTTAAATCCATATTATACATGCACATGAAAAAAAAAAGTTCAAATGGTATAGAAGACCATAAAAATGAAAAATCTCCTTCCCTCTCCCTCACATCAATTCCCACCCTGTGTTTTAAATTGCTTCTTGAATATGTGGAAGATATTTTATGCATAAACAGCATGTATCTGCATTATTTAAAATAATAAAATTGTGCTAGTATACCTTGTTCATCACATTTTTTAAAATTTCCATTCTAACTAGAGATGTGTAAACAAGAGAGGTTAATACTAACCCCTCACTCACCATTTCCCATCTCTCCAAGTATACAATATTAACACTTCTCAAGGTCCCTTATCTTAATTTTAATACTATCTTACCTTTTTTTTTTTAATCACCTGAACTGTGAACTCTTTGCAAGCCTGGAGTGTGGTTTGGTGATTATACTAGTAATGACCCTGATGACTGGCACAATGAGCATTTAATATACAATTAAGGCAGTCACCCAAACGAGAGAACATCTAGATGAAGAAGTGAATGCTATTCTCTTTGTATAGAACATTCTATAAAAGAGCCACAAAGGAACCTGAATATTACATTATGAGACAAAGTCAAGAAAACAGGTTTTTCCCTATTTAATAGAGGAGAATATTAAGATAGAAAAGTGGTCTGCTTGGGGTGAGCATATACTTTCCATACTAATAAAACAGCAAGGGCACAAGTCCTTACATGACTGTGAAATATAAATGAAAAAATCTGCACATGTTTACATGGCTGGCTGGGAAATTCACTCAGCAAAACATTCACCACATCCACTGAGCAGCCTCCATGGGCAGGTCACTGGTTTGGGTCTGAGGCCACTACAGTCAAGTCATAGTTTCTGCTTTTATGGCATCTACAGAAAGAGAATCTAGAGCTAGCTTAACCCTCCTCCTCGTCCCCCCCCCCCCCAAATAAAGGAGATTTGAGAGAACCTTCTAACTTTATATTACCACACCATGCCTGGGCAGTAATCATCTCATAAGTGTTTTCCCCAACATTCTAAGAATTTCTTCTTTTTATAAGTTCCCTGGTAATGCTTTCTCCTATAACTAGTAATACCCTGTCACATGAAGCTTGTTTTCCTGAGGTGTGGGATTGAAACACAATCTAAAAACATTCGTCTAAATGCTTTTAGACTATGTTCCAACCTCAGTACGAAATATAAAACAGCTGTGACCTGTTGCTCAGTGGTTAGAGCATCAGCCAGTACACAGAAAGGTCACAGGTTTAATTCCTGGTCAAGGGCATGTACCTGGTTTGCAGGTTCAATTCCTGGTCTGGGTCAGGGTGAGTGTGGGAGGCAACCAATCGATGTGACCCATTCACATCCATGTCTCTCTCTCCCTCTCCCATCCTCCTATCCTCCCTCCCTTCCCCTCTCTCTAAAAATCAATGGAAAACATATCCATGGATGAGGATTAACAAAAAAATAGAAAGGAAGGAAGGAAGGAAGGAAGGAAGGAAGGAAGGAAGGAAGGAAGGAAGGAAGGAAGGAAGGAAGGAAGGAAGGAAGGAAGGAAGGGAAAGATAAAACAAACATATGGTTAAAAAAAATTGTTCATAATATATTTTGACCATTATATTGTCTCTGACTTTTCAAATATGTCTGGGAATTGGATGTCTTTAAATAGCATATCTTCTCTGTGAGAAAAAAACAATGGCAATACTGTCATTATCTTTGGATATCCATTTTCTCCAAAGATTTCACCGTCTGTCGCTATCCAATTGTCTTTTTCTATTATTTTCTTTCTGCTTTAGTTTGATTCTGAATCCTTTTGAAAGAAAAATTTATCTCTTTCTCTTTTTAAAATAGGTAAGTTTGTTGCACTATGGAGTGAAAATATAGAGCAATTGCAAACTTGACCACCTCACCTAGAGTATATGCTTTGGATCTCTTGAAATTTGGCATTTAAACATAGAGGCATGGTCATTAGAAATGTCTCCTGATTTTCATGTAACAGAACAAAGAAGGTTGCATTGTAAGTGCAGACAATAAATCTGTAAAGGTTCCTATCTGGAGTGGGGGTTGGGGGCTGAGGGTCATCTACAGTCAGGACTATCTGGGTTGCTTCTTAGCATCAGCAGTTCTTGGGTAACTGTGTCCTGGGAGGATGCAGGTGTGACTCAAGAAAAGAAGGGAAAAAGGAGAAACCAAATTAAGTCCAAGTATAGTTGTGTCATAACAATGAATAACACACTAGAAAAAATGCTTATTTAGACTTGCTATCATTGATGTTCTTAATTATATATTTAAATGAAATGAGGATAAAGAAATCATTTCAATTAAACATGAACGATTACCTACTAGAGTATCATCTGGAGAATTATGATGTCAATTAATTATAAGTAATTGCCCAAGTACCAAATGTACCATTTGTAGACAGGCTGTAATTTACAAGTTACAGGCAGTGAGTGGAAAGGAGCACAGTGGTCCACATTTTTCATCTCGGACAAAGCCTTTTTCCTCATTAAAGGTTTGGGAAGGCACTTTACATTTCTTATCTCTTGCTTGTATTTCCTCCAGTTATTCATTAGGAGTTCAGAGGGCTATTGTTTCCCTAGAGCAAATTTAATCCTGACATTTTCACTCCTCAGATTTAGAATTAGATTTTGTCTTTTTTGGTGTTTTCAGGGCTGGCAATGTAAAGTTATCAGGGTAGTTAGCTAAGAATCACCAGCACCTTTGAAAACCAGAATCCCTGTGGAGAACCAAGTACACCAAGTAACAAGATACAGAGTATTAATGCTGCAGGCTTGCTTCCCACTGGGCCATGCATTTGGGCTCCTTTTTTCTGACTATTTTTTTGTATTAGATTGCTAAGGATCAAAGGATAGTTCTTTAGACTACTTTTACCAGAAAAATTATGTAAATTGATTGGCTTTCAGATATAGCGTTATTTCTTTTAACCAAGACTACGCATTCTGTTTTGTAATAACACAGCTGGCAAAGCATCAGGACAGACTATTACAATAACTGAGTTCCAAGTAATAATTATTTTCAGCTGAGACCCTTGAGCCCTGGTGTACCATTCAATACTCTCTATTTTTAAAAATCACTACACTCAATTTCTCTCATGTCCCTATAAACCTGGCTTTTGTTCTTATTTTTGCTAATTAGAATATTCTTTCTCTTAGCTTTAGAAAATCATTTTGGAGCCAATACATTTCATATACTTTGTTACCTTTTATATTATATTAGATGATTGCTGGATTTCACACAGTTATTTCTTTCGGCTAGTACCATTAAATAACAAACGAACCGGCGGAAGAGGAAGGGGTGTGGTGTAAGGAGGAACAGCACTGGTGAAAGGCTGGCGACAAGGCAGTGTCTGAAGGGAGCAGCCGCACTAGCAGAAACCCTGGAAACAAGGCCAAACTATGGGAGCTGGGGTCCTCCAGCCCAGGTTCCCACAGGGCAGGGAATATGTTGTCAAGTCTTTGGAGTCTCCTGCCAAACGTGTTGACACTATTGACCTTAAGCAGATAGACAGCCAGATATTTCTGCAGCAAAATGGGTTTATTTGGGAACAACAAAGAGTAACAATTCAGGCCTAGCCGGTTTGGCTCAGTAGATAGAGCATTGGCTTGCAGACTAAAGGGTCCCGGGTTTGATTCCAGTCAAGGGCAGGTACCTCACTTGCAGGCTTGATCCCCATACCCAGTCCGGGTGCATGCAGGATCAACCAATCCATGTGTCTCTCTCACACTGATGTTTCTCTTTCTTTGTCTCTTCCTCTCCCTTCCACTCTCTAAAAATCAATGGAAAAATATCCTCAGGTGAGGATTAACAACAACAAAAAAGAAGAATTCAGGACATGCAGTCTAATGGTGAACCATGTGCAAGTCCCAATAAAGAAAGGAGGGGAATGCACTTTTATGGGCTTGTGAGGGGCTTTTGTAAAGGAAGAGCCCATTGGAGGAAACTGAAAGTTGGAAGTATAATGGCTTTTCATTGGCTGATTTGTGGCAGTCTCTCATTGGCTGAGCTGTTGCTGGGTGGGAAGGAATCTTTTTTTTTCTCCTGCTGAGGTGGTGGAGTATCACTTTCTGTTTGAAATGCAAGGTGCATGTCCTGTTGGGATCAGTAGTGTGCCTTGAGTGACACCTGTGTGAGAGCCCTTGTCTATTGTCTGTCTCTGCATAGAAGAATATAAGCTCTGGGAGGCAGGTATCTTTGTGTGTTCCCTGCTCTATGCTGTGTATCTATAACAGTGACCCTAACAACACAGTGGTTGCTCAACAGATTCTCACTAAAATGAAATAAGAGAGATTGTGTCACTTGTTCTGAATTATGTGTTATGCTATATTATTTTTCAAGCTGCTTATTTTTTTCTAACTGTTGACAAAGTGCTATTCTGAATTAGTTATTAAATGACTTGAAGGTTTTAAGGTAATGTTCTCTTTTTTAAAAAATTAATAGACTCTATTTTTTTAGTACTGTTTCAGGTTTGGAGAAAATTGAGCAGAAGGTACCGAGTTCCTTTATGCTCTCGTTTCTCCCCTTCCCTCAAACTTCCCTGTTCCTAACATTTTGCATTAGTATGGTACTTTTGTTGATCCATAGTTTACATTATCATTCACTCTTGGTGTTGTACATTCCATGGGTTTGACAAATGTGTAGTGACGTGGTTCCATTATAATATTGTACAGATATTATTTTTACTACCCTAAAAGGCCTCTGTGATATTCGTATTCATCCCTCACCCCCTAACTCCTGGCAACTACTGATGTTTTTACTGTCTCCATAGTTTTGTTTTTGCCAGAATGTCATATAGTTGGAAACATACAGTGTGTAGCCTTCTCAAATTGGTTTCTTTCACTTACCAATATGAATTTAAGGTTCCTCCTATATCTTTTTGTGGCTTGATAGCTCACTTTAAAAAAATCCCTGTACAGTATTCCCATTATATGGATGTACCACAGTTTATCCATTCACCTATTACAATCTTGGTTTCTTCCATATTTTGACCATTATAAATAAAGCTGTTCTAGACATTTGTGTACCTGGTTCTTGTGAGAACTTAAGTTTTTAATTTATTTGTGTAAATACCAAGGGAGGTGATTGCAGGGTCATATAATATTCATTTTGTGTCTTTATAATGAGCTTGCCTTAGGAACCAACACTTGAGAAGGAGGAATGAGTGATGCTGTACGTTTCCTCCTTCAGACTCTTCTCTTGAAAAGAGAAGATGCTATACATAAAAGATCTGAAACACATACATAAAATATGAATAAATTATTCCACAAGCGCTCAACTCAGTTCTCATGCTGTTAGTACTTCATAATATTATACCATATCACATTAATTAAAAGGCATCTTACACACACATTCAGTTCTTTTTGTTAATTTTCAGCAAACATAAGAATACGTGTTATAGAAAGCTGGCAGAAATGTCCACATAGGACAGGGAGGCACCTCTGTTTTCTATGCCACGGCATGACATTGTTTTCTTTTACTACAAATCGGAGAAGGTAAGCAGTATATTTCTGGATTAGGATTTGCTGTGTTTAACAAATGGTACCGTCCAGGCTGTCCTTCAAGCAGGGAACCCCCAGACCTTATCTAACTGCACTTTGTCCAGGTCTGAGGCGTAGCTGAGGGTGAACAAGTGGTGCAGCACATCTCTGTTCTGCTGACGGGCTGTTTTGTGAGGCGGCCGCCGTGTTCAGTGGTTTGAAGATGATTCCTATTGTGCTCGTCTTTATCTAGCCCAGCCCGGCCTCTTGAGTATCCAAGGCTTTTCTCCTGCCTTCCTTTACCAAACGTGAGCTATCGATTAAACATTCCTGATGTATTTTGCTGCATGAAATGAAAGCATCAGAGACTTGAGAGTGTATTTGTTCCCTCTTTTCTTTGTCTAAAATTGCCCTACTTGTGCCAGCTATTTGGCAATTTTTTTCTATCCTTTTCTGATCCTGTTTCTGCAGATAAAAGTCACCATGCTATTATTCACCCAGCCCTGACAACTCCGAGTCATCATTGATTCCTCCCTGTGTTCCAGATAAGGAAAACAGAAGAAGCAAAAACACAGCAGCTTAGTGTGCAAGCCTCTGTTAATTACATAAGTATTGGAGGACTCATCTGCTTTGATGCGCTAGAGCCAAGATAAGAGATAGAGCCCTCAAATAGTTCTGTCTCGTGTGGGAGGCATTGTTATATTTGCAGTGGACACATGTTATGAAAGAAATATGCATGGGCTTCTATGAGCTTGTTTGGGGGAAACTGTAAACAGTTATGTGTGACTTGAGCATGAGGCTTATGTTTGTGTTTGGTTGGGCCTTGTGGGCAAAAAGACAGAGATGTTAGAAGGCCGATCCAAAAAGTTAGGTTGAAATCAGGTTTGAAAATTGCCTTGAAATCATAAGGAGCCCGGACTGTATTGAGTAATCAGTGTGGAGTTATTGAATGTTTTGGTGTGTATTTTTAACACAGAAGAACAAGTGAGTCTGGATTCCCAAACTGTTTTCTAACTTTCTCCAGGACTTTGCGTTTGTATCCCATAGGCATCTGAAAAGTTCTTCAAGGTTAAACCCAAACTCATTATCTTCCCTCCCCCTCTCCTCCTCCTCAGAATTCCCCCTTCTTATTGATGAACATCACCATCTACAGTAACTAACCACGCCAGAGATCTTGGGGAGATCACTTCCTCTTTATCCCCCACCCCATGATCAACAAGACAGCATATGCCATTGATTCTTTCTATGACGTGGTACTCTAGTTTATCTCCATTTCCAGTTCTAATATTTTATCAGAGTTAATGCCATTAAATTGCACTAATTACTTTTTACTTGAAGAGATAAGGCAAATTATTATGCGTTATTGCTTTAGCACATGAAGCTGAAACTTTATTAAGCCATTGTAATAAGCTTGGAGTTGTGCAAATGCAACATGCTTTTTAAGGATATTGGTAACAAAATCAGTGTATTAGGAATTCATAAGATTGTTACTATATGCATTTGAAATCTCTCCTTGACTTCATATGTCCTTTGGCGTTCCTCTCTATTATATTAATTAGGACTAGGTTTGGAGCATATAGCAATAATAATAATAATAACAATAATAATAATAATAATTGGCTTATGTAAGAAAAAAGTTTATTTCTCATGTAAAATAAGTCTGGAGGGAGGCAGTTGGAGTCTGATTTGATGGCTCCATTGTGTCATTAAGGATACAGGGACATTCTATCTTTCACAGCTTCCATCACCATGTACAGCTTCCACCTTCAAGATTATTTGCTGGTACAAAATAGCTGCTGGAGCTCCAGCCATCACATCAATGAAACAATTCCCCCAAATAAGGAATAGTGGACAGGTAGACAGTTGCTCAGCAGCTGAGTCATCTCTCATTATGTAGCCTTTATGGACACCCCACACCATTTTTACTTCATAAGCCAGAAGTGAGACACGGAGCCCCACCTCACTATAAGAAGGCTGGGCAATGTCTTCTCTGTTATTTCAGGAGACAATGTACTCCACTTAAAGTTGGGGTTCTATCACTAAGGAAGAAAGGGGCAATGATGTTGGTATCGCCTGGGGGAGGAGGACAGGCAACTCTGTTCAGGATATATAAAGCTCTCTTCAGAGGGGGCAGAAAAGCCTATTATTACTGCTACTATTGGTGTCTCTCTCAAGTCTCAGATACTGTTGCTATGTGGCTGGAAAGTATTTTTTATTAAAATACTTTCTGGAGAGTATTTTTTATCCTGGTCAAGCATATTGAAGAATTAAGTATTAATCATCTGGTGTCTTCAGAGTAAAAACACAGCTTCAGAGTTCTGATTATACTATGAGTATGATGTCTCCAATGAATTTATTACTGTGTTGCTCATTTTGTTGTCTTCTGCTATTACAATACTAGAGGCTTGGTGCATGAAATTCGTGCATGGGGTGGAGGATCCCTCAGCTCGGCCTGCACCCTCTCGCAGTCCGGGACCCCTCGGGGAATGTCCGCCTGCCAGCTTAGGCCCGGCTCTCTGTGGGGATCAGGCCAAGCTAGCAGTCGGACATCCCTCTCACAGTCTGGGACCTCTTGCTCTTTACCACCCGCCTGCTTGCTGCTCCTTACTGCTCAGTTCGTTGCTCCTTAGAGCTGCCACGGAGATGGGAGAGGCTCCCGCCACCGCCACTGCGCTCACCAACTGTGAGCCCAGCTTCTGGCTGAGCAGCGCTCCCCTTGTGGGAGTGCACTGACCACCAGGGGGTGGCTCCTGCGTTGAGTATCTTCCCCCTGGTGGTCAGTGCACATCAGAGCGACCAGTCATTCTGGTCGTTCCGCAGTAACGGTCGCTTAGGCTTTTATTATATACACTAGAGGCCCGGTGCATGAAATTTGTGCACGGGGGGGGGGGGGGGGGGCTCAGCCCAGCCTGCACCCTCTCCAATCCGGGACCCCTCGGGGGATGTCCGACTGCCGGTTTAGGCCCGATCCTGGGGATCGGGCCTAAACCGGCAGTCAGACATCCCTCTTACAGTCCTGGACTGCTGGCTCCTAATCGCTCACCTGACTGCCTGCCTGGTCGCCCCTAACTGCCCCCCATGCACTGGCCTGATCGCCCCTAACTGCCCCCCCTGCCGGCCTGGTTGCCCCTAACTGCCCCCCCCCCCCCACCGGCCTGGTCACCTCTAACTGCCCCCCTGCTGGCCTGGTTGCTCCCAACTGCCCTCCGTGCTGGCCTGGTTGCCCCTCACACACCCCCAACCCCCGCCAGCCTGGTCGCCCCACACAGCCTGCCGTTCAGTCGTTTGGTTGTCCCTCACTAACCCCCCTGCCAGTCTGGTCATAGACAGCCATCTTGTGAGGGCGTGTCAGTCAATTTGCATATTACCTTTTTATTATATAGGATGTTGTGATTAGGGTAATCTAGGGAATAAAATCAGTGACTTCCATTTCTATGATGTTTATACTTTTAAAATTCTTGCCTCTATTTAGCTTCAGTTTCATAAAACCTGGTACAGTGATCATCATGGCTGTTTTATAGAGCAGAGAATTGAAACAGAAAGTCACACAATTTTTTTTCACTTGACAACATGTCAGTTTAAATGTGGAAGGCAGGTCTGTGCATTAAAACCAGCAAATTTATCCTCACTGGTTTTTCTCTTTTCATTCTCCACTTGCCAGCTCTCCTCTCCTAGGTCTTATTACCCCTCATCTCAGTTCTCTTTCCAGGAAAGTCGTAAGTGGAATTAGCAAGGACCACACCTAAGGATGCAACTTATTACTCACAAATGACACATAAACTGGTATTTTGAACACACAGGTGTTCAAAACACAGGTGTTTCACCTCTTGAAAGCAGAGGTGAAGTTATTGCCAATTAAAATCACAATGTCTATCCTTCTACTCTTTTTTTTTTAAAATATATTTTTATTGATTTTTACAGAGAGGAAGAGAGAGGGATAGAGAGTTAGAAACATTGATGAGAGAGAAACATCGATCAGCTGCCTCTTGCACACCCCCTACTGGGGATATGCCTGCAACCAAGGTACATGCCCTTGACCGGAATCGAACCTGGGACCCTTGAGTCTGCAGGCCGACGCTCTATCCACTGAGCCAAACCGGTTTTGGCTATCTCTTCTACTCTTACTCCTGTCTTCTCTTCTGTGTAGCTGGCTTACTTTATTTACATATAAATAAAGGTAGAAACTAATGTAGTCAAGACAGACAAGTAAAACTTCTAGTGACAGGTGATTTCCTTCAGGTTTTTGCTCAAAAATCACCACTTGAGTGACATCTTCCATGGCAACCTTTATTAATGTCATCTCCCCATTACAACTTCTGACATTTCATATTCCTTTTCCTACTGGATTTTCTCTCCTTAACCTTCATCACATGTAACATACTGTTTATTTTTGCTTATTTTTCTTATTTATTGGCAGTCTCCTCCACTAGAAAATAAGTCTGTGATTTTCTGTTGTTTTGTTCACTCCTAAATCCCTAGAACATGGCTTGCCACACAGCAGGTGCTGGATAAATGAATTTTATTGCATGTTTCATAAGAAGAGTATATTAGGAATTTAATTGTTCCAGCATTCAGTTTATTTTTGTACCACTTGTTTAAGTGATATCATTTAAGTAAGTATAATTTTAAACTAAGGAAATCCTTGGTTCAGCTGACCTTCCAGTTCTGTCTTGTTACTATTGGAGCTTATTACAAATGCCAGTTTTCCCTACATTTTGACAGTTTTTGATTACTTCCTGTTTGAACTAAATGCAAATTTTCTTCTCTTTGGATATCCTCTTAGTTTTCACAGGGACATAATCACAGTCAGTCCCATTTTAAAATAGTTTGATATTACAAATTTAATCCTGGGTTAAATTTTGTTCAGTGGAACAGTAACTACATTATAATACAATTCTGTTACAATACCTTAGGTAAGAATGTACGTTATTTCTATTTAAAACTAATGGTATCTGAAAACGAGGCAATTCTTTCCAGATGTATGTTCTAGAATCAGAAGGTAAATTGATGGATTCTTACTTAGTTTGTTTTGTAAAACATGTATTTATAGAATTGGTCACTGATAATATTGAAGCACTCCAAATTGAGCCATCCCTATAGAGTTGAAAATATATGTATAATAGCAAAGCCTCTTCAATTAGAGTATCTTAGACACTTGAATTGAAGAACAAAAATATGACTCTCATTTAGCTTAAAGGATAATTACACCTTAGCTCCATGTGAATTTTCTAGATAATACTTCCCAATGATAACAGTATGTGTGTCTTCCCAGCTCAAATGCTAACATTGTTTGTACTGGAGCAAGTAAAATGTCATTTTCTGTGGCTCTTTTCATTTAAAGATTACCTTGTGCATATCTCCTGAGTAAACTGAAGTCATGAAGTCACTTGTATACCTTAGTCTGGAGACTGATGGCTTCAGGTTTGTTCAATGTCATGGCCTTTTCAACACTGCCAATAAATACCCTTGTTTTTCACTTGTTTGCATGGCAAGTTCTGTAATTGATAGTGTATGTGCCTGAAGAGTTAGGTATTTGGCAAGTAATAAGTATAAGCCCATGAGAGCAAACTACAAGAGAGTAAACATTGATGGGTTAATATTGTGGACATCAGTGAACTCAGACATTCATTAGGTGTTGAGATAAACAAAGCAAAGAAGCATTTAAAAGATACAACAGGAGATAAAAAGGAACCTGATTCTACTTGCATAGAAAGGTTGGTTGAACTTGGCTGTCTTGTTTTTGCTTCCTGGTAAATAGATAATTTTAGATTATGTTTTCAATATCATTAATCACCCCATCTTTCTGTCTCATTGATTTTAAGAGCTCTCTTCATGGAGAGGAGGAAGGCTTTATCTTATATTCAGCAAACTACTTCGGAATTGCTGGTGCAACCCCTTGATGTAATTCAGTTGCATTCATCTAACCTAATTACATCTTGTAGCCCCTCCCCCCAAAAATGAGTACACATTTTTGGAAGATCAGAAGCTGGGAAGGCATGAAGACAGGCTTCATTAAAATCAGACACTGCTGATCAAAACTTAACTGCATAAAGATCAATTCCTTCTTTGTAATTAACTCAGCAACTCAAAGGATAATTTCTCTATCCTAATTAGAAGATAAACAATGTATAAAGATGTACCACTCACTTAAAGGGTACAGTTTGATCATTTGTGCTATTAGCATTGAGTAATGGTAAACTGAATTGTGAGTTCCCTTCTAAATTTTAATATATGAAAGTGGCTGTAATGGAAAAGGGGTAATTATTTTCCTAAAGTAAAATATCATCAAATTTTCGTCAGTGTTGAATTTAGAAAATTTTAATATTTAATACCAAACACAATATAAAACTTGAACCTCACAGATAGAAGACCCATTGGAAAGCAATTACTCACTTTATGACTTTTACTCAAACATCATAAAATTGGACAAAATTAGCTTTTTATTATACTGATTACTAATAATGCTCTAATTAGATTGAATAAGAGTGACTTAATTTTGTCAGTGATTCAAAAAATCTAAATTGCAGTGGATAACTAAAATCCTTTCAAAAAGAGGAAAAAGTGAGGTCTCCCTCTGCTGTTGGATTTCCATTTGTGGGGTGTCAGAGTCTGCAACATGATCAGAGCATGGGCAACTAGGATCTTGTCTTTTGGGGGGAAAAAAAGGAGGCAAAGAGGTTGGTGAAATGAAGGACTTGAAGTGATTCTAGGAATTATTCAGTCCAACTCCTAGTTTCACACATGAGCAACCAGATGGATGAGTTGACTTACCCACTGTCACCCCACTGGTTAGTGGCAGACTGAGGCCTGGCAGCAGGCTCTTGTGTCCGTTCTGATTCCTTCATCTCTATCTTGTGTTCTCTCAGTAATTGCAGGGATTGGGAGTTTATGGAACTTTGGTTTCTCTACTTCTAGATTCTCCTGCCTTTCATAAAAGTGGTGTTCTCTATTTATGTAATTGAACATTGCAGGTATTTGGCTGCTTTACAAGTCTCTGATTTCTGTTTTTTTCCTGCAACATTGTCAAATAAAAATAGCACAATACAATTTTATCTTTGAACATATTCACTCATAGAAATAATGCATCTTCCATGGCCATATATTGCCACATCTAGATAAAAGATTTAGGAGTTTGGGAAACATAAAACTGTTGATTCATAATATATTTGGATTCATGATTCATATAATATTGTTGTAGGTTTTTGGATATAACACACAGATATGGTGGCAAGGTAACATTAAAAAAGCAAGTCAAACTTCATACATAAGAAACATCAAACCTAAAGTTCCCAACATTTTTAAATGAGAGAGAGTGAGCTATGGCTTTTCACCATTTTCTTACGTAATTCTTTTAAGTTGTTCTCAGAAAAATGATTTTTAAGTAGGTAGAACCTTGCTTGCGGTCAATTCATTTAAAGAAATGATGACTTATAACAATCTTGAAGGTCTCTGAGGCTGTATGGTCTCGAAGGGCAACCCTTATTCTCTTCCCATCATTGGGGATGATTGATTAAACATTGGGTATCCCCCACCTTGGCAAAAAGAGTCTTCCCCCCTTCAACCTGATGCAATTCTATGGTTTTAGATTCTTGGGACTAATTCTGGTGTGTGTTAAAGTCTGGAAAAGGTAGAGGAAGGAATGCATCAAATTGAGTAGCAGGTATAGCTGATGTGTCCTTGCACTTGCTGAATATTGTTTATTCAGTAAATAGATTTAAAGGAACTCATTTCCTGAGAACCAAGGCTCTTCCCATTGTGTGTGTCTGTTGCCATATGAGCCTTGAATTGGTCAGGAAGAGCACTAAACTGCAGTTATGTAGCAAAGAGACCCAGAAGCACAGTGGCTTAAAGAACAAAGAAGTTTATTTCTGCTTCATGGAACAGCCCAAATATGAGTAGCCTAGGTCAGTAGGGCACCTCTGCTCCACGTGGTCTTTGGAGACTTGCTTCATTTCACTTTGTTGGAATGGTTCTCAAACTCGTTGGTTTCAGGAACCCTTTACACTTGTAACAGTTATACAGGATTTTAAAGGCCTTTTGTTTTTATTAGTCATGTCTATCAGTATTAATTATATTAGAAATTAAAACTGATAAATTTTAAAAACATTTATCCATTTATTCACAAATAGCAAGAATAAATCATTACATAACATAAATAACATTTTAAGAAAAACATATTTTATAAAACAAAAGTGCGAGATTTTTGCAATGTGTTTGTATGCAATCCTTTCTAATATCTGGTTTTAGTGGAGGAGAGCTGGATTCTCATTCCTGCTTCTACATCCAATCTATTGTGATGTGGGGTATTTGAGGGGGAAGGAGGTGTGGGGGTTGAAGTATATGAAGAAAGTCACAAAGACATGGAGTTGGAAATGGCAAAAATATCCTAATAGTGTTTTTCAGAATCCTATAGATATTCTTCTTTAATACCGCACCAAAACTTGACAAGGAGCAATTTCTTTAATGTCAGTGAACTTTTTGTACTTGGTTACATTCACATCCATTGATCTATCATTCCCCTTTGCCCAGGCATGATTATTTAATGTCAGGAATTGGTCATTTGGGAATTATTTGTTCACTGAGTTACACAGGTCTTTCAAATGTTGACACATGTCATTATAAATATCAAAAACATATTTTTTAATGTTTTCACTGATATCCTCAGAAAAGTTTTTAACTAATGGGAGGCTGTTAAGCATATATGTATTTTCTAGAATACTATTTGCTTGAAAGCTTGAATTGTATCATCAACAAATATTTTCATTTGATTTTCTTGAAGTGACAATCTCACTTGTTCATTTTTAAGAAAATGTCTACAAATACTCAATTCAGAATAACAAGCCTTTGTGATTAAAAGAAAAAAAAGCCAAGTGTTTACTCACGTTTTATTCTAAGTTCCTTGTTTTGTTTTTTCACGTTTTCTGCATTTTCATATCACTTCTTCTTTCTGTCCTGAGTAAACGTTAAAGATAGGAATGAGAAGACCATTCTGTATGTGGCAATGACCCTTTTATTACCAGCCCTCCATTCCTGGGGGGCTCGTGCCTTCTGGGAGGTTGTGTGGCGCCAGCAGCCACATGAGTCCTTGTGAGGAACACAGAAAACTCTTCAGACAGACCTTTTGGGGTAGTTGCTCACTGGAGCAACAGTACGCAGCCTAGCTCTTTGGAGTAGCTCCTGTTGTCATAGGATTAAAAGCGAAGACTCTATGTATCCAGATGTGTAAGTTTGGGGATCTTATGATGGAATTCTCCCTTTCCTCTCTCTCATCTGGCTCCAGCCCCAGATTGGCTCTCTTTCTTTCTGCTTGACAAAACTGTATCCTGTTCATGAAAAGCAGCTATTCGATTTGAAAATATTGTGCAGGGATTAATGACTTACACAGCTAGTACATGGTTGAGAGAAGCTTGAATTCTCTGCCACCATGGTCTGTTCTCCTTATAGCATTTGTGAAGTTTACAGTGAGCATGTCACACAGCAAAGCAAGAACTGACAAGTGACAAGAACTGTCTAGCATTATGCCTGACAGCAAGACGGAGCCCAATTACCACACGTTTACTTCATCACTTGCCTCTTTATGCTGATCCATATTGCTCTTATTCACAAGCCATATCCTGTATTCTGCTGCTTTTTGTGTGCTTAGAACTCTCCTTAAACATTGATAATTGGTTAAAATAATTCCAAAAAAATGTAGAACCACAATGACACATAATAGCCACTTTTTGAACATTGAGAACTAATTTATGGACTACACCCTTTTCAAAGAAGCTGGAGTTCATTGGAGAGGAAGACCTACAAAAGGCTGCACAAAACGGTTTCAGGAAGCAGGAGGCCTACAGACTAGTGCCTGGAAGATTGATCAGGAGGCATCAAGGCAGAGGGGTAGAGATGACAGGTGGCACACAGACAAGGAGACCCAGGAGTTAAGGCACACGGATGGGAATCAGTGGACAGCAAGGCGCTTGGCCTGGAGAGAGCAGGGGATGCTTACTGGGAAGAGTGGACTTAATCTTGCATGGTCACCAGAGACCAAGCCGTCCTCCAGGAGTATGGACAGCGAGGCAGAAGCATTTTACCTTCTCAGATGGGAAAGAGGAAGAGGCTCTTTTTTTTAATCCTCTAGAGAATAATGCAAGGAAATGAGGATTAGGAAAAGTGATGTTGTTGGAAATAAGACATGGCTTCTGAAAAATAGGGAGCCCATGTTCTTCTATCTGGCAGTTCCTCCCCACCTTCTGCTTGGGTGTCCTTCTGGCTTCAGCTACGATGACACCTCCTGGCAGAGCCTTCCCCTCCCACCTCCCTCTCCACGACTGGGCTAGGTGTCTTTTTATGTACAACTTCTCTGCATCCTGTGGATACCTTGCTATCCTACCTAATAAAATAGTAATATGCAAATTGACCGCACCTTTGCTACGCCAAAGCCACGCCCATCAGCCAATCAGGGCAAGTATGCAAATCACCCAACAAAGATGGTGGTTAATTTACATACGCTGAGGGAGGGAGGAGTGAAGACTGAAGACAACTTAGAAGGAAGAGGGAGGAAAAGCGGAAAGCAAGGTGGCTGCCAGAGGGAAAGCCCGGGCGGGGCGGAGCGGGGCGGAGCAGGGCGGGCAGCAGTGGCGCGCGGGTGCAGGCGCGGGGACTGCAACGACTGTGGCAGTGGAAGCACATGCGGCTGCAGCGGCCACTTGCAGGATTCTTCCTGCAAATGGGCTACTAGTATCATATAATTGTTTGGATTACCCAGGAGATGGCAAGTTCTCCGAAAATGGAGAACTTGTCTTATTGCATCTTCATGCTTAGTACGATTCCTAACTCATGGTAGCCACTCAATAAATACTTGAAAGAGTGAGTGAGTGAGGAGCATCCTATCTAATAAAAGAGTAATATGCAAATTAACTGTCACTTCGCGATAAAAATGGCTGTGCCCACAGCCAATAAGGAGGGAATATGCAAATTGATGCAACAAAGATGGCGGCGCTGGCCGGAGCCATGGAGCCAGCCGGAGCGTGTGGGAGACGGGAGCTTGGCTTCCTTGGTCGCCCCAGCCGGCTCCGTGGCCACTGCCCAGACAAAGCCATAGTGGCAGGGCTGTGGCAGAGGTGGTTAGGGGCAATCAGGCCAGGAGGGGAGGGTAGTTGGGGTGATCAGGCTGGTGGTGGGGGAAGTTGGGGGTGAGTAGGCCGGCAGGGGGGGCAGTTGGGGGTGAGCAGGCCAGTAGGGGGGGGCAGTTGGGGGCAATCAGGCCAGCAGGGGGGGCAGTTGGGGGTGAGCAGGCCAGCAGGGGTGGCATTTGGGGGCGAGCAGACTGGCAGAGGGGCAGTTGGGGGTGATCAGGCTAGTGGTGGGGGGCAGTTGGGAACAATCAGGCCAGCAAGGGGGAGCAGTTGGGGGTGAGAAGGCCGGTGGGGGGGGCAGTTGGGGGCGAGCAGGCAGGCAGGCAAGTGAGCGGTTAGGAGCCAGCGGTCCCGGATTGTGAGAGGGATGTCTGACTGCCAGTTTAGTCAGGCCTAATCCAGCAGTCGGACATCCCCCGAGGGATTCCAGATTGGAGAGGGTGCAGGCCGGGCTGAGGGGCACCACCCCCCATGCATGAATTTTGTGCACCAGGCCACTAGTACAATAATATTAGCACAAAGATATTAGGGCCTAGTTGATTTAAAAGTGGTAAGGAAGAGGAGACCTTCAAAATAAGAGTAAGTGGATGGGTGGCAAAATGGTTGCTTACCGCATAATGAATGCAAGATTTATTCTAGATTATCTGCTCATCTTATTATTTCCTCATGCTTCTTTCTCTTAATTGAGAATTTAGAATTAAATTATTAATGATTTGTTTATACTTTAAATGTCACTGTCAATATGTAAATACTCTGAAGGCAGCTATTTCATATACTAGCTTTCAGTTTAAAGTTAATTAGAATTCTTGAATAATTTGAGCATAGCAATATATTATTAATGCTATTAGTCTTGTTTGTGAACAGAAAGTAAATGTTTGTGTTTTTTAAATGAGATCTGTTAAAAGTACATGAACTTTGGCTTTTTATGATTTTAATAAGACCTATTCATTGCAGAAAAAATATAGTTATAATTACTTGTGAAATCTAATAATGACATACAAACAATTAAGAAAAAAAAAGTAAAAATCACTCAAGATAATCATTACTTATACATAATCGCTAAGTAACTTTTGGTAAATATTGCCAGGCATTTTTCATGCACACACTTGGTGTGTGTGTGTGTGTCTAAATATATGCCCACTTTTAATAAGGTACACTGTTTATTCTGCATGTAATCTAATTGTAACCTAAAATGTGAATATGCCTGTTGCATGTCTTTAGCCCATCTGATGTGGTAGATAGTTCCATGCACCTCTGACAGTATCCCACCTCAGGTATAAGCTGTGCTATATCTCTGTTCCCGCTTTTCCCAAAGGCACAAGGTCACCTAAACACATGAAGGTACAACCTAGAAATATGGAGCCATTCATTAATACTGAAACCTCAATCAGTGAGGGGTGGGGGTTATAGGATAAATGCCCAGCCTCCCCGCCCCACTTCCCAGTCCTGTGTTGGGAGAGTTATAAGTGGAACTGAGATGCCTACAGCAGTTATCAGCTTGGTCCTGAAAACCATAATGGATTATCTCCCTCGTCTGCCTTACTTTCTCCATTTCTCTGTTCTGTTTCCTGGGATCACCTCTCAAATAACAACCTGCATCCGTACCCTAGTCTCAGGATCTGCTCTCAGAGAATCCCACGTAAGCACATACTAACCTCCCATTATTGAAGTTAGATTTGTTTGAATTTCTATTACTAGAAAAAGAATTATAGTGTAAATCCATGCACAAATGCCTTTATATATAGGTCTAATTAGTTTTTTTACAGTCAGTGTTGGGTCAAAGGATATGCAGAATTTAAAGATCAAACTACTCCTTAGAAAGGTTATTAAATTTGTAGAGTAGTATTTAAATTTGTAGATTCTATACACTGCTGACTTCTGTGTGCTAAATTCTTTAAATATTTTCCAGACATGGGTAAAAAAAAAATCTGTGATATTTTTGCATATGTTTTTGATCACATATATTTTTGTCTATTATGTTTCCTGTTTATTATTCTTCTCCCCATTTTTTTCATTGGGTGTTTTGATATTTTAATAAACTTTTGTGGGCTCTTTGCATATTAGAAATAGTAACTTTCGTAATATATTATAATTTCTTTAATCTTTTGACTAATTTTGTGCATCTTAATAGCCGCTCTCATTGGCTTCATTCCCAAATTTTACTCCCTCTTTCTCTGTCTTTCTCCCTGTGTTGACATTCTCACCATTTTCCCCTCCTTCTAGGCCTTCCACCTCATTTTTTTCTCATCTCTTTCCTTCATCTGTTTCCTTTCTCCCTAATTTCTGTTCTAAACATGAAATTGATTGATCAGTCCATTCTGCTTTGCAGTGATTCTCCCTGGGTGTGGAGGAGAGTCCACATCTGAATCAGTGGGATAGTTGGGCTTTTTAAGCTTCCTGTTACTCAGACTCTTGATAATCACAGTCACAGTTAGGGGTGTGTGCACGCGCGCACACGTGTGTGTGTGTGTGTGTGTGTGTGTGTGTGTGTGTAATCTCTTAGCTAAGCAGTGGCAGAAAAAATTGGGAATCACTGGCTGGCAGGTCTTAGAAGGCATGGAAATGCGACTCACATTTCTCTTCTCTTTGTTTCTATGGTTAAACCCACAGAGACCCTGTGCCCTCAAGGCCCATCTCCAAGAAGCTCCTATTTATGTATGCTTGGCAGCTCAGCAAGTTACTTTCTAAATTGACTGCTGAATATGCTGAAGGCATATGCTTGACCAGGTCTAGAGGACCAGCATCTTTTTAAAAGCCCGATCAATAGGAAAGGCTGCTATCTTTATATAATGCCTCAGGGTCAAGTCCAAATTATATTTGCACATCAGGGGAGCTTTCAAAGCTCAGGCAGATGCCAGGGGCCTCCAGGGAGGAGTCACCGGTCTGCATTGTAGATTTATAGTCACATTTCTACTGACTCAGGAAAGGAGGAAAGGATACTCTTGCATCCTGGGAGTACTCTAGACAGCTCACCACTGACCAGCAGCATCTTCAGGCTTCATTCTTTTCAATTTATTTATCAAATTTTAAACTCACAACGCATGAAATATTTCTTTACATTCTGAGTTCTTTTACAATGTGCATTAAATATTATTTTGAATGGATTTAATTTATATTAATTCATTTAAATTTACAGTTGAATGTTTCTGAAAGGAATTTGCAATGTTTATGTAATAACATCATTAATATAAATATTAACATAAAAGTTACACATAAAAGGAAAAATAAGCAAAGATGTTGAAAGAAAATCCCAGTTGCTATGACTGAGCTATAGAATTAGATTTCAGCTTCCAAAATCAAGGTAGAAAGATAGTGGGGTAACATAATTCTCACTTGGTAAGGGGAAGCATACTAAGTATTCACAGAAGGGAAGTACTTTTTTCCCCTTGGACTTCATTTAAAAGGAAGAATATCATATGGAACTTATCCATTTGACTTAAGGTAACTTAGTGCTAACCTTTCTAATTAAACACATTGCAGACATGGAAGCATTTTTTCTCGTGTTTATTTCTTAATAAACCCTAGATATAATCAATCCAAAGGAAAAAGTTGATATACCTGCATTGATACATCATTATCCCCCAAAGTTCATAGTTTATATTAGGGTTCACTCTTAGTGTCTCACATTCTATGCTTGGATAACACTGCCTTGAATTTGGTGACAATCCATCATCATGATAGGTGGTATGGAAACTGAAAGGTAGATTTTTAAAACTGTTACTTTTCAGAAGTATGTCAAATGAAACTTTAAAAAAGCAAGTCCAAACCTATCTAACGCTAGATGGTAAAGTGAAATGTTCAGATCTGACCTATTTTTTGTTCACTATGAAACCTCTACAGAACTGCTGATTCAAAGAAGAAACTAGATAAAAGAGCAGATTTACTGACACTTTAAAAAGCTTCTTTAGTTTTCTTCTTTAAAAAATCATGGAGTAAATAGCACTCAACTCTTATGCATATGGTCAAAATGCAAAGGAAGGTGCCAGGGTGACCACCAGCAGCGTGTCTGACCTCCATCCTGGTGCTGAGGTTGGCTTTGCTCAGGGTAAGAAGAGCCCCAGAAGCCTTCCACAGGACACCATTATTGATCGATACGCTTGTTGCCAAGTTGTGTCTCGAGTGCTGTGTCTGGGAGCAGATGTGCATGAGATAATGAAAAATCCCATTATACACTGTGGTTTCGGTGGAGAATGTTGGAAGTCATTTCGACTCTACTGTGTTATGGTCCTAGTCTTGCTCAGATGCTTTATAAGTCTTCTTAGATTGAAATTAGTTGATGTGTAGTTTAATAGCTATTAAGCACCATTTATTAAGCCTTGTCTCATGATGCTGTGTGAGTCAGCTCAGAATGCCATAAACAAAATACCACAGACTGGGTGGCTGAAAGAACAGAAATTTACTTCTCATGGTTCTGGAAGTTAGAAATTCCAGATGGAGGTCCTGCAGACTAGTTTCTGGTGGGAGCTCTCCTCCTGACATGCCACCTTCTCACTGCAGCCCTCACATGGCCTTTCCTCTGAGCATGTGAGGAGAGGAAATCTGTATGATTGGATTACAGGAGAGTTAACAAGATTATGTGCTCTCTTGAGGGTGGTTACACCTCTGAAGGGTCTGGGAAAGAGGATTACTCTGGCATTTCAAAGGAGTGTTAACCTAGATGCCCAAGAACAATGGGCAGGGCTGCTTAAGGCAAAGGTAAACCTTTTATAGGCCGAGGGTGTGACTACCCATCTGGACCTCCCCAGTTGGGAATTTAGGATTAGATCACCTTGTGAGGTTAATTTCAGTCACTGAAATTGTCAGATTTATTAACCCCTTTCTCATTCACATCCTCATCCTCACTGGTATTGGGTGAAAGGATATGTGTTGCTTTCAGGGAGGCAGGTACAGGATCACACTACAGAGGGCAACAACCCTGATCTTATAGGATCTGGGATGAAATAAGGAGGTCAGTACAAATACATCTGACACTAAGCTTTCAATAGAGACATGCTGAATACAAAGGTCTGAAATAAATGAGTAATCCTATCTAATAAAAGAGTAATATGCAAATAGACCATCACTCCAAGACACAAGATGGCCACCCCCATGTAAGCAAAGATGGCTGCCCCCATGTGGACACAAGATGGCTGCCACAAGATGGCCTGCAGGGGAGGGCAATTGTGGGCAGTTAGGGGTGACCAGGCTAGCAGAGGAGGGCAGTTGGGGGAGACCAGGCCAGCAGGAAAGGGCAGTTGGGGGGGACCAGGCCTGCAGGGGAGAGCAGTTGGGGGGGACCAGGACAGCAGGGGAGGGCAGTTGGGGGGGGACCAGGCATGCAGGGGAGGGGAGTTGGGGGGAACCAGGCCTGCAGGGGAGGGCAGTTGGGGGCGATCAGGCCAGCAGGGAGGGCAGTTAGGGGTGACTGGGCCAGCATGGGAGGGCAGTTAGGGGTGACCAGGCTGGCCGGGGAGCAGTAGGGGCGCCGATCAGACTGGCAGGGGAGTAGTTAGGGGGTGATCAGGCTGGCAGGCAGAAGGGGTTAAGGGTAATCAGGCAGAGGAAGGTAAACGGGTGGGAGCCAGCAGTCCTGGATTGTGAGAGGGATGTCCCAGATTGGAGAGGGTACAGGCTGGGCTGAGGGACACCCCCTCCCCCCGTGCATGAATTTTGTGCACTGGGCCTCTAGTCATTAACATAAAATAATAGAACATTTTAATAAAAATATTTTTTTGAACATTAACTTATCAGACACTGCATAACTGCACAAATTAATAAGTGTAACGCAAATAAACCCATTTTTCTTGTTCTCCGAAAGTGAAATATTTCCTGTTGTGCACACCAAACAAGTCAGTCCAAGACTAATGACATGGCAATTGGCTGCTAAAATTTCGCTGCTAGTATTAGTGGAGAGAAATGGTGCGCCTGTGCATAAGGCGCGTAAGGGAAATGAATGCAACACGATTATAGTAGACAGTCATTAGCGAACATTGTAGTTCGTTATTCATAATTATGTATAACAGGATATTGTAAAAATTAAGTTACGAAATTTTTATTAAAATGTTTCTTACATACCTTTATATTGGGTAGGCCACAAAAATATTCGTTGTAGGCTGCATGCTGCTAGGAGTTTGACATGCTTGCTGTAAACCAAGTAATTGCTGTGAAGTCAAGAATGATTGTTTTGTCTTTATGACTTTGACCATGAGTCAGGGGGTGGAGTGTGGCCTGAGGGCTTATTCCCTTAGGCCTGGAATTAGTCGGAGGTGTCCTACTGAAACAAGAAGTTCGCCTGCCTGTTACTGAACCTTGTTTAAGGCATGGAACAATTGGTTAATAATGTTGTTTTGTAAACATTGGATTGGAGGAGTTTTAGGGTACATTGTTCATTGATAACAATGAGGTTGATGATTTGCATCTGGTTTAGGTGAGACCTCCGAAGGGCCCTGCTGCTGAGGCTCATTACATAGCAGGAATGTCTCTCTGTGACCAGCAAAATATTAAGACACCAGCTAGGACTCTATCCCAGAAGTAGCCTGAAATACTACCAGTTGAGTATAGACTACCCAGAGAGAATATGTGATGGGATACTAATTGCTTTAATATCTTATTCTTAAGTCCTTCAGTTCTCACCGAGGTAAATTATTGAAATACCCAAATATCGCAGGTTGGTGGAAGAACCTGTCATAAATATCTCATCCTGCTGCTTTTCCAAAATATGTAAAAATATGTTTCTTTGTCATTTTTTAGACACCCTGGTTGTGGAATACAAGGCACTGCTGGTACAACTACCCCTATCAGGTAAGGAGCCATTGCTGTCTGGGTTTTTATACACATACAGTATCTTCCTTGGTGAGTTTTCTGATTTAGGCAGGTCCATTAGGTTGGGCAGCCGCCTGGCTTTTTGGTCCCCTGCCCCCACCCCTGTGGCTTGATGCTACATGTAGCCTAGTGAGGGAAGTAGTTTGTGTTCTGAGTGAAGCTCAGAATCAGAGCTTAATTGCTTTAGCAGATGGAGTAAGTGTGGAAAGGTGCATTTGCTGGAGAGCAAGATACAATCAGTTCAGCAGGTGGATGATTTCTGTTTCTAACAGTTGATCTGCTTTTAATTACTGAGAAAAGGCTGACAACAGCCCAGGCCTGTCCCAGCACCGAGGGGGAAAAGCTTGTGTGGAGCTGTAGCAGGCCTGCTGACTCCAGTTCACGGTGTGGCTTAGGCGTAGCCTCTAACTAAGTATGTGAATCAAGCACCATTTCCTTGAGCACAGAAAAATGGACGTGTACCATTACACATAGGCACACACACACACACACACACACACACACACGAAAGAAAAAAAGATAATTGAAAATGAGATGAGATTAGAATCGCATTCCAGAAAGGGAGTATTTCAGATTCCTGCGCACTGATGTACCTTTGCCTCTCTCCATGAATTCAGAAATATTAGCGTGTCTGCTAGTCCCTAGATCAGTTACTATTTGAATATCAAAGTTGGGACTTTTCTAGAAATTTCTTGCTGAAAAGTTTCTCGATCGATTGGGATATGAAACAAATGCAACCAGGTATTTTGGTGATGCAATAAAGAGACATACATTATGAGAAGCAACTTGGATATTTGAGTTAGGGATTTGTTAGGGCTGTCTTTTTGGTGCACATAAGGTTAATGGGGAACAGGTGTGCCCTGTGTCTTCTCTATCACCCACAGTGTCTGAACGGGGTGGGAACTGGTGTTGGATCCTCCTTGGGCAAATTCAAGGTTAGGGACATGTTGAAATGCATTTCTGTCTCTTTCATGTAGTTTATTCAGATTAGAAAATAATGTAAATAAGCATAACCTGGTTCGAGAGAGCTGAGTATTTCAGGGCCATTTCATAGAGACCAAAGCAACATTGAAACCCAGCCGCTGTTGAACACAATTGTAATTCCCAGGCCCAACTGCTGTTTTACTATCTTAAATACTTGGAATATTGTCATTTACAGCTCTCCTTGTGTCCTGTAATGGTACACTGAGTGGAAAACCCGCTATGTATCTAGAATTCTATTTATAAAAACACATCAAAGCCTTCCAGGAACCTTAACTCGACTGCTCGCATGGCAGCTGCTCTAATGCACTGCATTTATGAGGTAAATTCCGTCCCGTGAACGGCACTGAGACAAATGCCAAATGAAATGTAATACCCACTCTTCTTCATAACTGTAATGTGATCTGAAATAACTTCCACATTAATGGCGGGAGCTGAGCAATTGCTTATTTCTGAGAAAATGACTTGTGAGAGCAGTGGCTCAAAATGTAGCTGCAGACTGTTTCACAGATAGAACCATAGATTCCATCTGATAATGTGAGGGTCTGTCTGGTATATACAGTTATGTTTATATAAAATGAAAAGCTTCTTTAGTATAGAAGGAAAGATACCATATGTGGGGATTCAGATTAAGATTGTCTTCTACTGATAAGACATCATTGCTTATCAATGAGTAATTCGGCAATTAACTCCCAAAATCTAGGACCAGTTCATGATCTCTCATGAAAAGAGTGGTCATTCTTTTTAAATATATATATTTTTATTGATTTCAGAGAGGAAGGGAGAGGGAGAGAGAGATAGAAACATCAATGATGAGAGAGAATCATTGACTGTCTGCCTCCTGCACACCCCCCACTGGGGATCGAGCCTGCAACCCGGGCACGTGCCCTTGCCTGGAATCGAACCTGGGACCCTTTAGTCCACAGTCCAACCCTCTATCCACTGAGCCAAACCAGCTAGGGCCAGTGTTCATTCTTGATACTTTCCTTATACTAATAAAAAAAATGAACAGCTTTCTTTTTATGTTTGTGGGGAAAAACATTAAACAGCATATAATTATTATGCATGTAATTATAGTGCTTTGTGGATAAATATATTTACATAAGTATATAGGTTATAGTTCAGAGGCAGTTTCAAGCCTTAAGAGCACTTTTTAAAATGTATATATTTTTATTGATTTCAGAGAGGAAGGAAGAGGGAGAGAGAGATAGAAACATCAATGATGAGAAGAATCATTGATTAGGTGCCTCCTGCACACCCCACACTGGGAATTGAACCCGAAACCTGGGCATGTGCTCTGACCAGGAATCGAATCTTGACCTCCTGGTTCATAGGTCAACGCTCAACCCCTGGACCATGCTGGTCCCGCTTAAGAGTACTTTTAAAAATGAACCATACTCATGAAACAGATTTATTGTGTCTTTAGCACATATATTAAATAAATAATTGAACAGATTTTTAGGTGAGGAATGGTCTATTTCAATTTTATTAAGGATACACTGCTCCTTATGTATGAGTCTGTATATTATTTATTACATACATAATGGTTTTTATATACATGTGTGTATTTTAAGTTTAAATTAATGCAAAGTTGCCCTTCGTTGGCCCTTGTATAGCTTGTCTTAAAGAGCACAAGTGGGGAATGGAAGCTCTAGTGGCGATCGCAAGCCCTCCCTCACTGGGAGACCTGGGGTCAGCCTCCCTACCTGAATTAACTGGCAGCAATTTCCTGTAACTATACAATTTAGAAAATGATAGTATTAATTTCATAGGGCTTTTAAGAGCGTCAAGGATATTATCGCATGGGTAAGCTCTGTCAACTGCAAAGGACTCCACAACTATAGTAGTTACTCTAATACGATGCTCTCTTATGAACTCTGCAATTTCTAGAGTGCTCTCACTTGTCCTTATAGCCCACTGGGGCATTTTCCCAGATGGAGATGCAATAAGAAAGTGACTCTCATTAAAATTGACATTTAATCTTGGCTCCAAGGTTCCTAAAGCCAGCACTCTATTTTTTAGACTTTATTGCCATATGTCTGACCTGAGTAGCCATCTCTCATTGTGAATAACTTCAGTTTTTTAAAAAATATATATGTATTTTTTTTTTATTTCCGAGAGGAAGGGAGAGGGGGAGAGATAGAAACATCAATGATGAGAACAATCATTGATTGGCTGCCTCCTGCACAACCCACACTCGGAATCGAGCCTGCAACCCGGGCATGTGACCTGACCAGTAATCGAACCATGACCTCCTAATTCATGGGTCAATGCTCAACCACTGAGCCACACCGGCCGGGCATGAATACCTTCAATTTTAAAAGGCCACTTCCAGGGTGGTGCTGAGCTTGATAAACACACTGATGCTCAGAGCTTAGGATTGCTGGTGGGGAGACTATCCTGTCCTCTCTGGTGCTCTGTTGCCAAAGGTCAGTGAGTGGGACAACTGTTTTCCTTGATGCCTATGCGTAAAGTCAGTAGAGTTGGTGGTTGAGTGAGTACCAGCTTCTCGTAAAAGTCATTTGTTTTGCTGCTGTTGGTTTACAGAGCATTTAAGTTTCCATTGTATTTACCATCTATACTATTACTAGGTGTGTAGATATGTTTGTGTGATGAGCTTCAAAAGTCTTTGATTCATTCCGGTAAAGTAAGACATTTCATTACAGTTCAATAAACAAAAACAACTTGTTGAAAATGTGTGTTTTTTTAAAACAAAAAAAAACACTTTCGTTTTGTGTTCATGGATTTATGTGCAGAATAAATATTCTTACGTTCTGCTGCCTCTGATCTTCTCCCCTTTCCTGGCCCTGTGAGGCAGATAGAACAGGTGCCACTTCCTTTTACAGTAAATTAAGGCCCAAGTTTTATACCTACGAAGCTGCGGAGGTGGGACTTGACCTCAGATTTCCTGGCTGGGTGCCTAGCTCAGTATCTCTTGGCAGCTTCCCTGTCCCTCTGATCTTTTAAGAAATGTTTTTGCATTGTCTTTTGTTGACATTTGCGGGGTACTGAAAGAAAGATCTGATTAATGCAGAACTGGGAACTAGGCCTCAGTGACATATGTTGTCCTCCAGTTTCTGTCACCTCCCTCCCCTGTGCCTGTGCCATGGAATCTCACAGCCGTTAGCCAGGGGTATTCTTTTGTTGTGTGCATTGGAATATATATTTTAGGTCGCCTGAGGAATCTTGCAGATACTCATTCATGTCAAAGAAGCATACATGCTATTGTTATAGTAAATAGTGAATCGGGTACCAAGCGTTCATCCTGACGGACCCTTTTTTTGGTTGGAGATAAAACTAATGCCATCAGGCTGCGCAGTAGAGGGATTAGAGGCATCCTTCAAAGCCCCCTTTATCCACAAAGAGAAGGGGGCTAGAATTTGTGGGGGCATAAGACCATGTCACTTTTCAGCACTGAGCTTGAGATGTTTGGGACCCAAATGGGGTGTCCTATTAACTATTAATCTTCCTTTTTTTTTTTCCTTTGGTCCTCAGCCACTCACAACTGACCTTCACTACTATTATATCCTGGAGCTCTCGTTTTATTGGTCTTTAATGTTTTCCCAGTTCACTGACATCAAAAGAAAGGTAAGTGGGGTTCTGTTGTAAAGTGCCTGCAGACAGGTGTCTTTAATGGGCCCTGGCAGGTGGGTGTAGAGCCACGGGCACTCCCTGCTGTTTTCTCAGCAGCGCTGGGTTAGTCCTGCTCTCTGCTTGGATACATAAAGTTCTCTATTTTTGTTTGTGCTGTTTTGTATTTTGTTCCCCTTGTCTCTTAGCTCTTCCCTGGTGTTCTTTTCTCTATGAAAATATATAGCAACGAGTCCCGATAGCAGTAATTTCTCTCAGTCTGATTTACAAGTCCCTCTGTTCTCCAGATTAAATAAAGAAGAAAACTTTTATTTGTTGCTCCTGGGAGAGAGTAACATCTCCGTGTTCCAGCCCTACAGAATGAAATGTTCTCCAATTTAAGGGCTAACTGGCATGAAAAGTTGTCATGAAAAGGCAACATTCCTAAATGAACTGTGATCTGGGTTTCACCCCTCCCTTCTGCCGGCGTCTGTGGAGGGCACTCTTGACCCCCTGAGTGTTAAACCCGCTCATTCTAGTTCTCAACGCACCAGCCTCTGGACACAGGTGGCACTTCCGATTTTTCACGCTTATTTTTCATGATGCCATGTTCTCCAGATTTCCATATTTGGATTGTTCCTTCGAAGCTGTGTGTCCTGGCCTGCATCTCAGTGCCCATGCTCCACATACTTGTGTGCTCCAGAGCAGCGGTCGCCAACCTTTTGGACCTCACGGACCACCAGTGGTCTGCGGACCACCGGTTGGCAACCACTGCTGCAGAGTACCCTCCTTTCACTGACCCGCAGCAGGGGGTTACTTAGCTGGCAAAAGGCCGTCTTTGTGTTTTGTGTGGCTGAGCAGCCTTAATGTGGTGTATGTCCTCTGATTCTCCGAAGTGGGTGGTCCCTGTAAGGGCTAAGGCTTAGGTAGAGCGGGTAACTCATTGACACCCATAACTTGTGGTTCCCTTACTCCTTGCACCAAAGTTGCTGGGCCAGTTTCTGGGAATGTTTAGAGATCCTATAGGGACAGTATCCCAATTAGATATCCTCGTCTTACGTGAGGAGCCTTCTTCATTCATGTAGTCAGAACTTGTGTTATCTCCTATGTGCCAGGCTCATTGTATATTTTACTTATTTCGTTTTTAAATCTTTAGTAAAAATACAAAATATAAAATTTATCATCTTAACCATTTTATGTGTACAGTACTGTTACACACATTCACATTGTTGTGCAACCAGTTTCCAACGTTCTTTTCAACTTGCAAAACCGAAATTCTATATCCATTAAACAACAATTTCTCATTCTCCCCTCCCCGCTAGGCTCCTGGCAACCACCATTTTACTTTCTGTTGCTCTGAATTTGACTGCTCTAGGTACCTCATAAAAGTGGAATTAGACCATATTTGTCCTTTTGTGGTGGGCTTATTTCACTTAGCCTAATGTCCTTAGGTTCATCCATGTTGTAGCATGCATCAGAATTTTCTTCCTTTTTAAGACCAAATAATATGCCTTTTCTTTTCTTTCGAGGAACATTTTTTCCAGGGAGTCACACAAAACATAAGTATAACAAAGAAGGAGGTTTAAATATTCTCCCTATTTTGTAGTTAAGAAAATTTATGTACAGTAAGTTTATGTACATTTTTCAAGGTTGTGCAGTTCGGGGATGAATTACAGCCCAAGTTGACCAAGCAAAGTACTGTGATTGCCTCTTAGATTAGACCTTAGATTAGACGAGTGCACAGTTCTTGCATTGTCTTGCCTTGCCATGCGCCTGACATTAAAGGTAGTAATTTGCAGCTCTTTGTCATTGTATTGGTTCCTCTTTTGCTCAGTGAGAATTAGGGGTACCATCTAGAGTCCAAGACATTGCAAGACTGACTGTCCTTGGCTCCCAGTAGCCTAGTCCTCGTGAGATATGTCTGCACCAAAAGTCACCAAGCCCCTCCACTTGCTTGAGCTTTCTCATCACACATTTCAGTGAGCCAAGAGCTGGATAATTCTTATTTCATGTGCAAAATGGGAATATGGCCACTACCAGACTATTACTCAGCACAGGTTTTAATAAGGAAGGCTTTCTCTCTGTTGACATCTCTCATTAGTGAGTTGTAGCCCTTGCTTTTTTCCTTTGCATCTTGCTGTCACTGCAGGTTCTTAGTGGTTCCCTCCTCATTACCTCACCCCTTGGAGGGTCTGCCATTCCAGCCAGCAGCAAGGATTTATAGACTGTTCTGGCTGCGAAATATACCCCCCATCTTCCAGATTTTTAACTATTTACCAAACTCTCTAAAAAAGAGCCTGCTTCCTAATTAGGGAGTAGAAATATTTGAAGGCACCCATTGACAACAGAGTATAGAAATCAACTTCTGAAGGCCACTTGTAGGGTTGTTAATAGAAAGGTTATGTACATGTTTACTTAGCTTCCCAATTAAATAACAATGGGCTTGAACAGCCATTTCTCAAATAGGGATCCAGGTGCATAAACACTGGACCCAAATGCATACCTCAAACTGTTAGAATCAGTACCCTAAATGAGATTTAGAAATCATTTTTGTGACTTATGGGTTCATGAGTCTTTCTAAAATGGCTTTTATATTCACAAACTCTTCCCTTCTAGAAGTGTCCTAATATTGCTCTTTTTTATTTTTAAATTGCTCTGTTTCAAAGTAGAATCTGGATCTAAAAATGAGAGGAGACCCTTTCATCCCTTTGGTGACAGAGCCCATTGCCTCTCTTGATCTTTTCTAGGGCTGGTTCTTAATTGGTCAGTGATAAGTTATACTATGAATCTTCTAGCCAAGATGTAGTCATTTGGAGTAATAATTCAAATGACTTATAATTCTAATATTCTATTATAAGCTACCAAGATGTGTAAACCTTTTTGAGGATATTTTCCTTCTCTTTTTCTTCTTGCTTCCCTTCATTCCTTTCTCCTTTCCTCTTTCTCTCTTCTTCCTTTCCTCTTTTGTAAACAGAAATTGTTCCAGTATCTTGCATACTCTTGGTATTCAACGTTGTTCGAAATATTTCTTATTTCTCAGTGCTTCATTTTTGTTAAAATTCTGTTTTTAGCACCTGTTCACCATGAGTATTTCTTCTTCACATCTAAATTTTCTAAGGGACACTAATAAATACGACTGCGCTGGAGCTCAGAACAGCTTGCTTGTGTCTAAGCCCTAAGTCCCTTTCAACTAAGTAGCTGTTGGACTCACAGGTCTGGGTTGTGGGCCAATGAGCCGGGCTCATGTTCGGAGTCCTTCTCAGGAAATCATCCATGGCCAAGTTCCAAAGCCCAGCTGGTAAAATCAGCTGTTGCTCTTCTGGTCTTTAACCTAAGAGAAAAACTATATTTTGTAAAAGATTCCCGACAGAAAAGTATGGTGATTAAATTTAGCAAGAAGCTCATTGACAGATTTATATTTTCAGAGAATAACTGGCATCCATTCCTATGGGTGCTTTACTCACCTGTGAGGGGCCTGTCATGCTCCAGATCTTTCCTGCTTCAATTGGATTCAGGGTAGAAGACAATGCATGCTTTAATCTTTTTATAAAGCAAGCTGTATAGCATAGAATTAAATGGCATAATGTCCATGAAACCATCTAGTACAATGCTTGACAAATAGAGCTTAGAATAGTACCTCTGTTTGGCACATAATGACCAAAATTTGGTTGAATCAAAACCAAGTGCTAAAACCAAAAACACCTCCAAAACGTAGTGGTCACAAATTTTTGTACTTTTGGTCCATTAAAATTAACAAAACTAATTAGGAAGAGGAGCTAACTTAAGGTAGCCACCCTTTTTTCCTAGTACTTCCTCCATTTATAACCATGAATTCTTAACGGAAAGGACGTTTGAACATTTTCAAGGAGAGGGGACACCTTGTAATAAAGGAAAATCCTCTATATTTATCATTATGGGAAAGTTCTTATTTTTCTCATTTTTTTCTGGAGGGAGGGAATTATGGCAATATGGCTTTGAGGTTAAAGGCATGGGCTCTGGAGTTCATCCACCTGCCCGGCACCACTCCTAACTTGATGTGACCTTGAGCAAGTTACTTTACCTCTTTGTGCCTGATCCAGAGGCTTTCTGATCCAAAGAATGGAGTTCATATAACCTACCTCAACGGAGTGTGGTCAGCATAAAGTATTACATGCTGTTAGAACAATGCCTGGCACATAATTACTGCTCAGCAAATGTTAGCTATTGCTGTGGTCTTTAATGTGGTTCATCAGATAGTGCCAGCTCTCTACCCTCAGGCTCATGTAGGATTGTACTTCTCAGCCATGACCTCTCGTGTGGTTGTGACTGGTAGGCTGGGAACAGAACTGTCTAGAGTCACTTTTGTACCAGAGTATTTGATTGCTGGTGTGAGACCCTCTAAACTCTTTCCCCCTGTAGTACAGTGATTGGTAACATTTGAGATGGAGACTGCTGCCTCAGTCTGGTCCCTGAGTGACTGTGGTGAACAGAGTGAACCTCCACCCTTAGCCAAATGGTAACATGCAGTGGGTAAGAAATAAGCCTTTGTTTTAAACCACTGAGATTTCAAGGGCTTTATTCATGATTGCCACATCATCTGGCTTATCCTGACCGGTGCAGTTATTATTAATAATGTGGCTAGTTATCATTTCCTAAAACAATATTTGAAATAATTTTTCTAAATCAGCAGTTCTCAAAGTGTGGTCCGCAGACCCTGAGAGATCCCTAAGACTTTTCAGGGGACCTGCAAGGTCAAAACTGTCTTCAGAATAATACTAAGATATCACTTGCCTTTCTCACTGCATTGAAATTGGCATGGATAATGCAAAAGTAACAGTGGGCAAAATGGCTGGTAATGGCACCAAACTGTATCAACAGTCATTCTTCACTGCCACATGCTTGCAGGAAGAACAAATGTCAGTTTTACTCGAGAATGCTCTTGATGAAGCAGTAAAAAGTGTTAATTTTATTAAATCTGCATTCTTGAGTATACATGTAAAAATATTTTGTGTGATGAAATGGGAAATATGCATAAAGAACTGCTGCTGCGTAACAACATACAATAGTGTCTCAAGAAAACCACGTACAGTTAGCACCTTGCGTTGTGAGCTGAACTTGCTGCTTCTTTTCCCATGGAATCTTGCTTTTACTTGAACAAATGACTGGCAAACTATGGTTATTACCCCTTGTGTTTTTGGTAGATATTTTCTTGAAAATGCAGAATGAGCCTGTCAAGTTATATCAAAAACACAATTACCATCATCTGTTGTCAATAATAAAAACAAGCTTTCAAGCAAAATTTGGTTTTTGGAAAACTTGTGTTCACCAGCAAGAGCTTGATAGCATCTCAATGCTTTAAAACTTTTATCATGAGATTGGTAAGGACATTAATTCATGTGATTTGAAAAATACTGAAGAACAAAATATTTCATTGGCTCAGTGAGCCAATACTTTCCAAGTGACTAATGCATGATGCTACAAAACCATGCGTGAGTTTAAGATCAATTCAAAGGTCAAGACAGAGCAAAGGATTTTATGTAACAGAATATGAAAAGTTTATTGATCTGGTTTTAAATTCCACGTTGCAACTAACCTTGAAGAATATCCTGCTTCTCAAGTGTAGTATAGAATCAAAGAAAAATATCCCCAACTGGCTGAAAAGCCTAGCAAGATATTTCATTTTTGAACTGTGTGGTACTGGATTTTCTTTATATACTTCAACCAAAGTGACATCAGTTATGAGAATCCAACTCTCTTGTCTTAAGCCAGAACAGCAAAGAGATTTGCAATCATGTAAACAGTGCACTCTTACCATTTTTAAATTTTGGAAAAATGTAGTTATTTGGGGGAAAATATTTATGTTAATTAACAAATAATGGACTTTAAAATAAGTTAAGTGTGTTCTGACACCTTTTTAAAATTTTTCCGTTTTAATGTCTAATGTGTTAAATATTGATAGGTATCACCCACATAAAAAAACTCTTGGGTGGGAACTGCTCATCTATCTTATTTTTAAATCTTTTCTAAGAATACGAATCCGGGGAGTGCCTCAGATTGTATCAGCATGGCCTTTCTTTCCTTGAAGAGCTGAAATCCCACCAGGTGACACCTGATCACCCTGAGAGGGAGGGAGGAAGATGGGAATTTGCTCAGGGTAACCTCAGTGCTCCTCCTCACAGACACAGGCAGGCCACTCAACCGCTCCTTCACAGAGGTGCAGAGCTGCTCTTGGAGTGCTGATACTCTGCACGCGAAGCTTAGCTTTCTCCCATGGCAGATATTCCTGACTCAGGCCTCTGGGTGGGTGGGTGTGTTTCATATTACAGTGTCTTCAGAATGTCAGAAGGGAAGAAGAGGCAGCTCATTTTAGTAAGTTACCACCTGTGATCAAAGCATTTCAACCCAGTGCTGTGTGCAGGGGGGTAGGACAATAGGACAGTATTGTCCAGAAAAGAAATAGGTTTTTGTGGGGCAATTTTATGGGATTTTATTCAAAGGCTATCTTAACTTACTCCGGCAATCACACTCCCAGGTTCCTTGCCAAGGGAGAGGCTCGTAAGCATCTTGAGAATCTACATAGTGCTGTCCAAGGTGTGGGAGGGTGCCAGGCAGGGACCTCTTCTTCCAATGAGGTGTAAAGACCCCAGGACCTCCACAGTGCTGCTGGTCTGGGCTCTCGGTCCTCAAGTCCAGACCTCAAGAGTCCCACCCTCTCTCAGGAGCTACCGGTGGGTTCCACGTTCATTTGGAAGATTCAGTCATTCAGCCTCCTGTGGGAAGTTTCCCTCAAGTCATCCTGGGGGTCTTGGGAAAACACCCACGTTGGCTTATTATAGTGCTGTCTCCCTGACTCGGTGCATTCCCTCCATTTCTATTCCCATAAATATAAACAGGCCCATCGCATGTCCTCCCCTTTGGCTTCCAAACAAGAAGCGCCTTTCACACTCATGGCGAATCCTGCACCTTTGCCCTGGACCCCCCCTTCTCTTCCTTCCTTCTAGAAGTGCACCTTGTTCTCTTTGTTAGTCTCTCACTTACATGTGTTTTCAGAAGTGTCCTCTCTCTGTGGCCTCCTCCCGCAGTCTTCCCTCCTGCGTTTGCTTCTGAAAAGCAGCCTGCTGGGATAGGAGCCTGCACTCAGGGATCACGCAGAGCTGCATTCAGATCTGGCTCTAGCCTGTCTCCATTATGTGACTTTGGAAAAATCACATAGCATCTCTGTGCCTCAGTTTCTGTATAAAATTGAGTTCTAGTAGTACTTGCTTTGTGGGGCTGTTGTTCAGAGTAAATCACAGTGTTCGACAGAACCTTTGGAGCTGGAGAATTAGCAGGCTAATGGGAGGGTGGATCGAAGTTTACCAGGTCGTCAAAGTGGAGAAAAGAAGAGAAAGCACAAGCCTTCCAGCCAGGAAAAACAAAACAAGCAAAAATTTAAAAACAAACAAACAAAAGAACAACAACAACAAAACTGCATGGCCAGGGGCCTGCTTAAAGACAAGAAGTAACTTGAGGAGTGAATGCTATAGGTATGGTTTGTTTATGTTTGTAAAAGTAGGTGGAGAGCCCAGACAGCTGAAGGGAAAGGAGTTAGAGAAAAGATAAGGCTGACGATGATAATGAGTTTCTCTGGAACCCTCCTGACAACTTACAGCACCATCCCAACCTGGTTGACCAGAAGAAAAATTTTTCCATCTACAGTCTCAAGCACAAAACGGAGGTCCTTGATTACCCATTGTCATTTTGCGCCTCATATTTAAAGTAAATATCAGAATTATGGCTTTTGAGTTTTGGGGGATATTTCTGATTTTAGTTGAGCACACTCTGCCCCCTACTGATCATTCTGGATGTTTTCAACCTGAATGAATTTACTTGACAGCAAGAGTTGCCTTTGTCCTCAAGGATATTGGAGGGAGGGAGAGGGTGGGGAGGAAGAGGGGGAAGAAGAAAGGGAATAAAGTCTTAACTTGTGCATCACTGAAGACAGTTTTATTGAGTGTACTTAAAATGTCTCAGAAGTGATCCTTTTAGCATTAAAAGCTGTACAAATTAGTGTGGCTGGGCCAAGAGTAATTTAAACAGAGCCCATAAAGTGTCTATAAAGACCTCCATATTCTGCGCTTATAATGGGCAGGATTTGTAGTGATGGAGAACTTACGAAGATCCAAAGATCAATGAGAACTAAGACATGCATGTATAATTAAGAGAAATCTCATTGAAAGCCGAGTGCATTCGGAAAGGGTGCTTTGGACAGGGGAGGAAAGCATGAAGATAAGAAGGACTCCAGGGAGTTACAAATTAAGTTCCGTGCTCTGGCCAGGCACACTGGAAGGGAATTGGTGGCACTGTCATACTGTTTTCTGCTGTACAAATAAAATTTTATTGCATCCCCTGCCACAGTAATAAAATCAATTAAAGATTAATATTAACTAAATAATTCATAGTAGAAAAGAGATTATGAATTCTTGATTTTGAAATGGTACCATAAATGTTACACAGGAGAAAGATTGGGTAAACACTGCTTATACAGCAGTTCTTCACTCCATTTATCTAAGTTCCCAGAAGCTATAAAATAATGGCACATCTGGCGGCAGAGAAAGTGCTGTTGCATCCAGAAAGCTCTTATTATAAAAGCTGGTCAGGATTTTCAAATTATCTTGAAGTTGTCGTTATAATTTATCATGAGAAGTGTGATGGAGATACCTGCCAAAACTCTTTTTTTAATAGTGTGTCTGAAATTGAGAGTCATATTTTATGGGTTACTTCAGAATAGCTGTGAAAATTAAATCTCTTACATATTATTTTTTTAAATATGTTTTTATTGATTTTAAAGAGGGGCATGGAGAGGGAGAGAGGGAAACATCTATGTAAAAGAGAAACATTGATCAGCTGCCTCCTGCACTTCCCCTACTGGGTTTGAGCCTGCAACCTGATCATGTGCCCTGAGTGGGAATCAAACTGGTGACCTTGTTGGTGCATGGGATGACGTTCAACTAACTGAACCACACTGGCCAGGGCCTCTCTTACATATTCTTTATATGAAGAAAATGTGATGAAGCTTGCCATGAGACTACGCAGTTGGCACATCTCAGAGAACATGACCAAGTTTCCACAGTATGCCCTTTAATGTGGCTGTAAGGTCAGAGTCATCAAACTTTCTATAAGGGGCCATATACTAACTGTTTTAAACTTGTAGGCTGTATAGTTGCTATTGAAACTACTCAACTCTGCCACTGTAGTAAGAATGCTGCCATAGACAATAATTAAACAAATGGATGTGGCAATGTTTCAATAAATCTTTCTTGACAAAAACAAATGGAGGGCCAGATTTGGCCTGGGGGCCATAGTGCACCTTTTGATGCTCTAAAGTAGAGTTAACCTGGACATGCATATTTGTTGAACAGTGAGGATGTCAGATTTGAGAATGGCTAGTGGAGATATTTACATCATATCAGTACATATTCTTAGAAACATTTTGATAGCAACAATAGTAAATGTAAAGTCCTTCACCAAGTAATTTATTGGCACTTACTGCTTTTAGAATGTTTGTATGTGACAGTTATCTCCCTCAAGGACCTAAATCTCTATATATTTAGTCCAAAAGAGGAAAAATTTAGCCTATTAGGAAAACATGTGAAAATAAATTTGACTCTAGATGTAATGTGGATGAAGTTCTAAGCACGGACTGCATTTTAGAGAAGGGCTAATGGAATCATATCTGCCAAGGCTTCTCCACCCTATATTTGAACAAATGTTTCCCAAATAAATCACACTTTTTCATTCCTTTCCAATTTTCCCATAATTATTTACCCTAGTATGCATAGGCTATGCTTGCTAATACCAAGTGAATTTTAGTTACAGTTTTTGAGGAACCTTGTTATTGGAAGTAGCTTTCTTTAAATGCAACCTTTAGCCAATCCTCTTTATAGTGAGCCAAAATTCAAGGCCACTTAAAAATATAATAGCTGAATAAATTGTGGGAGATTGCAGATACCCAAAGGTTTACCTTTATATACATTATGAGAACTTTTCACGTCAGGCATTGGTAAGAGAAAGGTGTAATTTCCTCAAATTGCTTAATATGGGACAAATCAGAATTAACTGATTTTTATAAATCACTCTGAGTATACTTTCATTTCTGTCATTGTCTCAAGATGAGATAGATTTTTAGTCTCTTGTTTCTTTTCTTTTTAAGAGGTTATATATATATATACACTAGTGGCCTGGTGCATTAAATTCATGCACGGGGGGGGGGGGGATGTCCCTCAGCCTGGCCTGCACCCTCTCCAATCTGGGACCCCTCGGGGGATGTCCGACTGTTGGTTTAGGCCCAACCCCACAGGATTGGACATCTGTCTCCAATCCAGGGACCACTGGCTCCTAACCACTCACCTGCTTGCCTGCCTAATGCCCCACCTGCCCTCCCCTGCCGGCGTGCTCACCCCCAACTGCCCTCCCCTGCCGGCCTGCTCGCCCCCAACTGCCCACCCCTGCCGGCCTGCTCACCCCCAACTGCCCCCACTGCCGGCCTACTTGACCCCAACTGCCCCCCCACAGACCTGATCACCCCCACTGCCCTCCCCTCCTGGCCTGATCGCCCCTAACTGCCTCTGCCTTGGCCCTGCCACCATGGCTTTGTCTGGAAGGACGTCCAGAAGGCCTCCCGGTCTAATTAGCATGTTACCCTTTTATTAGTATAGATATGTATCTTTAGTTATCCATAGCCAAGGTCAAGAATCTGTTGTACTTTCATATTCCCTCAGTGGGAAAAGTATTTAACTGTGATTATTCTTGGCATATGTAAGCTTCGTCTGAAATCCTTCCCATCGCCATCTCTGTATTTGTTCCGGAGCCTGAGCAGCCACTCTCCCCCATACGGTGCCAAGTTATCCTCCTGAAGTCCACTTCCTGCACAGCCACGCCACTCCATGAAGTTCTGGGAGTTTTACCCCCAGTTGCACAATCCCAAGTGAAGAGATAGGAATACTATTTGTTACTCTGCTGAAAGTCATATACATTTTTATGTACCTTGAAGGCTTAAATAAGAAAACTATTCTTGAAAATAAAACAACACAGAAATGAGAGATTGCTATTATTGCTGCAGTTTTCATAAAATGAAATCAGCTTTAACTTCTGCTGCCGAATTTCTATTTCCTAGAGAGTTTGAAAATATGTTCAATGAATAACCTGGAACTAATTATCTCATCTCCATTCATATGAGTTAGACTTTAAGTTTATTAATTACATTTGTTAATTTTGTTAAATTAAATTCAGAAAAGCTAATGCATGTCATTTGTATCTGAGAGAAAAGAGTCTTCCCTTAGCCTTGCAGTTTAGAGGTATGTCATATTCTTTACCGTCCATGCACATCTAAATCAGCCATTACTTCAAATCTTGATCTTCTTATTCCCTTGTTGAAAAGGTTCACCAATGATTTTCTTTGTTGCAAAGATTATTCCCAAAACAAACTACATAAAAGTATTAGTACTTTATCAAGCAAATGAGAACTTAAAGAACAAGTTTCTTGTTGGTGGTGTTACCTGTTTTGTTGAGAAATGAATTCATTTGTGTTTATAAAAACATGTACATGGAGATGAAGTTCTGGTGCCTCCTGAAGACACAGTATTAATTCAAAGACTCTCTTGCAGCCTGATCATTGCAAAGGGGGCTTCAGCGTGTTGAACGTCAGACACATTATTCTAGACGAGCACGTCTTAATGAGGGGGTGATCCCTCTGGCTAATACTTTATTGTACATAAACGCCTCCCCCCCCCCCCCCCCCCGAGAGAACTGAGTTAAGGAATCTGATTTTCATTCGGATAGTTGGGAATGGAACCCAAATAGCTGGAATTTCACCTGCACCCAGGCATTTCTGAGGTGAAAGCTACACAGAACAGGCTGAGAGACTCTGTCCTGGGTTTCCTAAGTAGCATTAGGAAGTGTAGTAAGGGAAAAAAACACACACCGTATTATCTTACCAACTTCCGGTGTTAATATGGATGGCTCTTCCCTGAATTCTTTCATTTCAGATTTATTCTAATGGAGTTTGAGTCAAGACCACACCTAATTTTTTTTATCTGTCTCTGATAATTAACATATAAAACACTGGAATGAGGGCTGAGATTGGAGTAAATATTAGGCAGGAAACAAAGAAGGAGCCCTTGATGATTGCTCTGCATAGTCCAGAAACAGTATGGCAGAACGGCAGGAGGTTGAGGAAGCCACAGAAGTAGGTCGCCAGGCCAGTCTGTTTTGAATAAAGGCTTTCAGAATCAGTCTTCAGTCTGAGGCCGTCAAAAATTCACAATCTCTCTACTAAAAATGTAGTGAAACATTATCAACTTAAAATGCTAAGGTTCCTGCAGCCATATGTGTGTCTACATATACACCAATCGTTTTTAGCAGTCACAGATATGAGGATGGGAGTTGCCCACCCTGAATTGATAAAAGTCCAAATTGTGTTTAAAAACTGGTATTTGGACCAGACTGTGTGTACGTAAAAAAAAATGTGTCAGGGTGAGATGTGTGTAACACATAAAATAATGATTCCATATTCCAAGGCTTTTATTAAAGATATTTCATTGTGTGCAATGCTTTTTTGAAACAGAAATGCAAGACAAAATTCATTATTCATGCTTTATTCATATTCATACAGATATGACTGTAAATTGAGAATTGGTCTTCTGCTATGGGCATAACTCTGAGTCTCTCAGTAATAAATGATTTTTGGAACCAGGGAAATTATATGCAGAAATCATCTTCACAAAACAAACTTTGAAAAGCAAGACTTTTGTTTTTGAGAGGGTCCTTGATTTATTGCCAAGGGCTTTGTGTTTTTTATTGACATTTATATCAGATATAAATCAGGAAACTTAATTATAAAATGATCCTAATCATCCATAAGTGGATTGATTAAAATGTAAATTTTAATCAACTTAGATTTATTCATTTTAAAATTAAATAGAGAAGATTCGTTTTTCAGTGAGTCAAGAGCAGTCATTCAGGGCTGAACAATGGGAAATGTGGGAAGTATTATTCCGGTTAGGTACCCAGCTGGTTAGACTTAAAATCTGTGTAATAAGCATGGGCAAATATAAGCTCACTGGACTGTTGAATTAAGCTCTGTATGTTTTCATTTAATTATGCTTAGGAAACAGTTTAAAATATCAGTTCATAGGGTAGCTCCACTTTAACTGATTCATTGTTTTGAAATAGCTATTGTCTGGTAGGTCATGGAACCTAATAAATTTTGGATAACAGCCTGGAGAGAACACATGTGGGAAACACTGTCAGAGCAATTTTTATTGTATGCCTAAGACATTTGGGTATTGTCCAACTTTAGTGATTTAGGAAAATGCTAGGTACTCCCAAAACAGAGAAAATCAGAAGTAGGTAAGACTGGTAAATTGAGTTGACACATGATCACTCATTAAACTCAGAGCATGGTCATCATTTCTCTGTGCCAGTGAGCTGGGAACTATATGTGAATGTGGTTCTGGAGGAAGGAGCATAGTGGTAGGTCAATAGGTGGCAGAAGTTTGCAAGACTCAGCTCTGCAGTTCTACTGCAGGCAGATAGAATTAACTGATGCAAGACAGATGATTCTTCCAACAGTGGTATTCACCGTCAGTGCAACATGGCTAAGTTAGTTAAAATAGTTGCACTTCATTTAAAAAAGTTATCTAACCTGATTTAGGAAAGTCTTCAAATAACACCAGTTTGTTCATTCATTTCATTATAACAGTAAGATGCTGTAGGTATACCAATTAGCCTGTGGTAAAATTGGTTTTGTTATATGTTGTTTCACTTAAAATCACAGAACCTATGAATGTCCTTAAGTGAGGGCTTACTCTACCAGTAATAAATCAGAGTGTATGGTTATCAATAAGTGTTTGGCAGAAAAATAACCTCTGGACATGTTTACCAAAGTATATACAGAGCCATTTAAACATTGTGGGGTTTCTAAAACATACACATCTAATTTTATTTATCATTTTCACTTGAAGTTTGACATTATAAATACAGAGAGACATTTTAAGAGTTCTGTATTACAGGAATTTAAACATTAAAAATACCCATAGCATTGTAGGTTCACAGTATTTAAATTAAAATCAAATAATTGGAAATGTTTTCGATATGGGAACTATACAATGAAATAAATGGTTGAAGGACCTAGTAGGAGCGGTATTTTATTTCTTGTGGATTATCATTTTACTTTCAGGATCTAAACAAAGACTGTTGTTTGAATGTTTTAAAACCATTAAAAAATTGTAGAAGTTGGGCCTTTGAAACTTCAAAGTGTTTGACATCGACAGTTACTGAATAGAGGATGTTTCATAATATGCTTTCCATTTTGGCTAATTTTTTATGTGTCTTTACATGAATGGTCTAGAGCAGGGGTCCTCAAACTTTTTAAACAGGGGGCCAGTTCACTGTCCCTCAGACCGTTGGAGGGCCGGACTATAGTTTTAAAAAAACTATGGACAAATTCCTATGCACACTGCGCATATCTTATTTTGAAGTAAAAAAACAAAATGGCAAAAACACCCGCATGTGGCCCACAGGCCATAGTTTGAGGACACCTGGTCTAGAGGGGAATAATCCTCTTTCTCCAAGGTTTCAAGTAAATCACAATTAGAGCCAATCCTGGCACTTAAGTCCCTGAGAAGTTCAAGCTTACTGTGGGAGAAATATAGATTAAGAATAAAAATACCAATAAAAAAGAGACTTTATTTTTTTAATTTTTATTGAATTTATTGGGGTGACATTGGTTAATAAAATTAGATAAAATTATATAGGTGTACAATTATATAATACATCATCTGTATATTGTATTGTGTCCAACCCAAGTTAAGTCTTTCATCACCATTTATTCCACCTTTACCTTCTTAGAGAGACTGTATTTCTAAGCAACAAAAATTTCCTATCACAAGAAATCATGTTCAGATGGTCAGGAGATATATCAGTATCTGAGAAAGATGATCTTTTCACATGAGCCAAGAAGTAGCTTCCTTGAAGTTTATCAAAATAAGGATAGCCAATATTCCATTATTTTTGTTAAATTTTATATAACTATAGACAGATACTGGTAAAAATTCAGAGTTTGTTTGTGTAGGATCCATCAGAGAGGCAATATGTTACTATTCTCATTTTAATATCCCACTGAGCATATTCCAGGAGAAGGATGCAGAAGTAGTCAGAGAAGTGGTCCATTTGGACCTGCACTGCTACCCGAAAGATTTTCCTAAAATCCTAACATGGCTGTGTTTTTCCTTCCCCAAGGACTTCGGCATTATGTTCCTGCATCACTTGGTGTCTATTTTCTTGATTACCTTTTCATATGTCAACAACATGGCCCGAATAGGGACCCTGGTTCTCTGTCTTCATGATTCAGCAGATGCTCTTCTGGAGGTAAAAGTTTATTTCATCTTTGAGATTACAAAACCTAGAATTCAGGAAGTCCAAAGACTATCACTTCTATGTTGTGCTAGATGGTGCTGGGGACGAAAGCATATGACTGCGTTGAAACTGTGGGGGTATTTCTTTGTATGCAAACTTGTTAAAAACAGACTTTTAAATTATCTTATAAATTTTTGTATTAAAAATCTTTATCATATTGACATTCTTTATTAATGGAATAATGAACACCTTTACTATTCCACACTTAAGAAATGAATGTGGGTGGGGGGGGGGACAATGGTAAGATATGTACACATATAATACCTTAATGTAAAAAAAAGTGAAAAAAAAGAAATGAATGTTTTACATTAAGAAAATTATTTCTTGTGCTCTAGCTGGTTTGACTTAGTGGAGAGTGTCGGCCTGAGGACTGAAGGGTCCTAGGGTCGATTCTGCTCAAGGGCACATGCCTGGGTTGCAGGCTGATCCCCAGTAGGGGGTGTGCAGGAGGCAGCCAATCAATGATTCTTTCTCATCATTGATGTTTCTATCTCTCTCTCCCTCTCCCTTCTTCTCTGAAATCAATAAAAATATATTTTTTAAAAAAAAATTATTACTTAAATAGATTTTATTTCACATTGATTTATCCAGAAAGTGTATATAATTCAGTTTAGTTATTAATGGAAGTTGTTTTTTTACAGCAAAACGTGTGTACAAATTGCAAAGAATATGTAAAAATTGTTTCCTGTGCATATAAGTGTAAAAAGTCTCTGAGGATATATTTGGTTGCACTTTGGTTAACTTTCTAAACCATTATCACTTAGAATTATTAAAGTAGCGAAAAAAGAAAAGAACAATGTTTCTAGCATATGTCAAAATATGAAATTTCCAACAAAATGTTTATGTAGTATTTACTCTTAATTACACACTCAGTAATCCTACCTAATAAAACAGGGATATGCAAATTGACCACACCTTCGCTATGCCTAAGCCACGCCCACCAGCCAATCAGAGCGAGTATGCAAATAAGCCCGAGCAAGATGGCGGGTAATTTGCATACATTGGCGCCCAGAGCTGACCCCTGCCATCGGAGGCGGGGAGGCTTTAGGCCTGGGCAGGGCCCAGCCCTCCGTTGGTGTGAACTATAGAGGAAACACCTTTTCTGACTGCACATTGGCTAAGCCTCCTGTATGCCACTGGTAATATTCTTAGTAACTTGGGTAATAAGAATCCAAAAAGGTGATCTAGGGTTTTTCCACCACACTTCTGGAGAAAAAAACGAAGGTCCGCTGCTGGAGGGGCTAAGAAATATCATATCCTGCCCTAGCCGGTTTGACTCAGTAGATAGAGCCTCAGCCTGCAGACAGCAGGGTCTGGGTTTGATTCTGATCAAAGGCATGTACCTAGGTTGCAGGCTCCTCCCTGGCCAGGGCCCAGATCAGGGCTTATGCAGGAGGTAACCAATCAAAGTGTTCCTCTCACTTTGATGTTTCTCTGTCTTTCCCTTTCTCTTCTACATTCTCTAAAAGTCATTGGAAACATACCCTCAGGTGAGGATAAAAAAATAAATAAATAAATGCATATCCTATGAAAGACACATCTTGAAAATGCCTAAAGAAAGTTGTCATTTTTTCTTGGTGAAGGGACTGGAGTCCGTGTTGATGAAAACACCTTGGTGGCTGCGGTGACTGACAGTGGCTGCAGCAGTGGGGTGATGGGGCTGGTGCCTTCCCCTGACCAGCCCGGTTGCCTCCCACAAAGGGAGGCCAGACTGCGGCTTAGGTACGCTCCCTGTGGGGCGTGGGCCTAAGCCGTCAGTAGGACATCCCCTGAGGGCTCCCAGTATATGAGAGGGACCCCCGACCCCCAGTGCATGAATTTCATGCACCGGGCCCCTAGTGTTATATAATTAAATAAAAGTTTTTTCTATACTAAGAAATTTGCCCTAACTGGTTTGGCTTAGTGGATAGAGCGTCGGCCTGTGGACTCAAGTGTCCCAGGTTCAGTTCCGGTCAAGGGCATGTACCTTGGTTGTGGGCACATCCCCAGTAGGGGGTGTGCAAGAGGCAGCTGATTGATGTTTCTCTCTCATCGATGTTTCTAACTCTCTATCCCTCTCTCTTCCTCTCTGTAAAAAATCAATAAAATATATTTAAAAAAGAAAAAAGAAATTTATGTAACTGGTCAAAAATAAACCTACCAGAGTACAAATTGCATGTAGAAGTTGGTCTTAGAATCTGTATTCTGATTTTTTATTCCTCTTGGCCCAAAGTTCTTCTTTAGAGCATTTACTATCACTGTGAATGTAGAATAAAGGTGCCCTCAAATAATGATTTGTTATCGCAGTATAAGCAGAAATTTCCCACACCATAAAATTGAATTTATAAAGGCAGTTAATCAAGGTTTGAAGTATATATAGCATTTTATTAAAAACTTGGTCCCTATAAGTTTATGAAACAGAAAAATAGTCCTAATGGGCTATGTCACAGGATAGTTTGGCAGTAAGATCTTTAAGTGCTTCAAGCTGGGCTCTATTCCACATATTTCTTAAAGGAGAAATATCCTATATAATGAAGCTATAATATGCAAATTGACCATCACTCCAACACAAAAGATGGCCGCCCCCATGTGGACACAAGATGGCTACCACAAGATGGCCGGCAGGGGAGGGAAGTTGTGGGTGATTAGGCCTGCAGGGGAGGACAGTTGGGGGGGACACAGACCTGCAGGGGAGGGCAGTTGGGGGGGACCCAGGCCTGCATGGGGGGGCATTTGGGGGTGATCAGGTCAGCAGGGGAGGGCAGTTGGGAGGGACAAGGCCTGCAGGGGAGGGCAGTTAGGGGCGACCAGGCCGGCAGGGAAGGGCAGTGGGGGTGACTAAGCCCATTGGGGAGGGCAGTTAGGGGCAATTGGTCTGGCAGGGGAGCAGATAGGCATTGATCAGGCTGGCAGGGGAGTGGTTAGGGGGTGATCAGGCTGGCAGGCAGAAGCGGATAGGGGCAATCAGGCAGGCAGGCCGGTGAGCAGTTGGGAGCCAGCAGTCCTAGATTGTGAGAGGGTTGTCCCATATTTGGAGAGCATGCAGGCTGGGCTGAGGGACACCCCCCCCCCCTCGCCCTCGCCCCATGCACGAATTACATGCACCAGGCCTCTAGTAATTACTATAAAAGACAATACCCAGAAAATCAGTTACCATTTGGTTAAATCCTAAGTATGCTTAAAAGTAGAAATTTATGCAGCACTGCACAGTTTTGAAATCAATCCTGTACAGTCTGCCTACTTTAATCTCTGTGAAAATTCTGGCATGATACTTGGCAGAGCTCCGATTCAGAAAATGTTTGTTGAGTCATCTTGTACCACTTTAATCCAGAAAAGAAAAATAATCCAGAAATCCCAGCCATGTGGGTGAAAGCAATGGTCTTTATCACCTGGATCCTCTTTTATATTATAAAATATTGCTCGAGAATATCCAAATAATGAGATACGTTGACTGCCAACTCTTTGAAGTGGAACCTATGGCCCAAACTTGTCCAAAAAATTGATACTTAATGTTTATTTATTGAATACTGGTAAATGAATATAAAAGAACAACTACATAGCTGCCTACCCAGAGGAGGTAGAAGATGCCTTTTCTCAATATAATTTGTAGTCTCATACCCAAAGTATTCATGAAATTAAAAGTTTCCACTCAGTTAATTGGTATTTCCCTTTAGGAATATAGTTCTCTCATAGCTTTGTGTTTTATTTAAAGCTATTCAATTATAGCTTCTGTCAACAATCTCTTCAAGTTTGACTCAGCTAATTTAACTTTCCAAAAAATAGAAAATAATTCTGGAGACTTCAATTTATAACCCTGTAGGGGAACATGCTTATGAATTCTTGGTGAAAATGTAAAAAGAGGTGATCAAGCAAAATTGTATTTTCAGTGTCATCTGTTTTTTACTTAGAATCATCCGTAAATAGTAGATGGTAGAGAAAGGGATGTGATTTCTTCCCTAGTCTAATTTATAATATAAAGTCATCACTTAAATCACTACCATAAATATTAGAGTACTTCTTACAGACACTTGCAACATTAGTGATTTCCATCCAGGAGATGACTCGTTAATGTAACATTGAAAATTATACCTAAATGGATTCATTGAAAAAACATGATCTTGACACATTCTCCATTTCTAAATTTTTTAAGAATAAGCCAAGAAACTATCTCCCCAGAATACTCTTTATGCCTGTTTAAAGAAAACCTATAATTCTAAGGAGAAAATATACAGGAAGGCTTCATATATCCTGTATAAATTTTTTCTCAGTGTTTGGGACTCACTGAAGGTTTAAAGAATTATATTACACTTTCTATTTTGACCTGTTATGCAAAATTCTTGTTCTGGTGTGTTTGGCTTGCTAATATCATCTATAATGCAAGAATTTTCTTATTTTCCTATTTTTCTGAAATCAACCATATAATTGAATTTTTCAGGTTGCTGAATATTTGATTAAATCTGTGACAGTCAGTAGTACTACTTAGAGCTAATGCTGCATCTCACTTGACTTATGGGTAATTTATAAATACTGATGCATGATGCATGACATTGCAAAGCAGCAGGCAGTTTCATGCATCTGATAAGTTATACCTTATAGGACACTCATGCATATTGAAAGGAGCTTTTTATTTATCAGTTTGACTAAATTAATATGTCATATTTCTTCTTTTCATAGGCTGCCAAAATGGCAAATTATGCCAAGTTTCAGAAAATGTGTGATCTCCTGTTTGTTATGTTCGCCATGGTTTTCATCACCACGCGACTGGGTATATTTCCTCTCTGGTGAGTGTGCCAATCTTCTTTCTAATACAGCTACCATTCCAGATAGGCTTTATGAATCATTTTCCTTGGGAATTTACACCAAATACTTAGTAAGAGGCTTAAAGAAAGTGAGGGAGTAACATTGTAATAACTATGTATGGTGTCATCTGGGTATTAGACTTATTGGGAGGATCACTCCGTAAGTTACATAAATGTCCAATCACTATGTTGTACATATGAAACTAATATAATGTTGTATGTCAACTGTAATTGAAAATTTTTAAATTAGAAGTACATAAATAATACTATTTGGGAGGAAGTGAGAGAGGAACTCCAGAAACAGCTTGATTTCTTCTTCCCGAAGAGGGTTGCACTCTTTACGAACGTTTCCCACAGGAGAAACGTTAGTGAGAAAAGGATGTGGCTACATAGGTTCTGAAGCCATGGAAAGCTATCATTTTGGGGTCCAGTGTAGAATATGATTCAAAAACCTTAAACATGAAAGTGGGACTTAATAAAGGGAATGTGGTGTTGCAACCAGCTATCCATCAGGCTTCTCCTATAGCAGGGGTTCACAAAGGGTGTCCCCGGACTGACAGCAACAGCGTCACTGGGGAACTTGTTAGAATTGCAACTTATTGGGCCCCAATCTGCGACCGACTGAATCACAGACTCTGGGGGTGGGGCGTGGCAACCTGTGTCTTCGCAAGCCTTCCTGCCGCCTCTGCTCCACATTGAAGTTTGAGAACCACTGTCCTATGTAATTCTGCTCATCAGCTGTACGTATAGCTAAAGCAGATGGAAGGAATAACCTAAAACGAATCCCTAAAACTCGCTATGGCTAGATGTGTTTTGTTTTGTTAAGAGCTAAGAAAACAATATGACAGCTATTGATGGAATTTGACAATCTTTCCTACAGAAAACAGATCCACCGTCATTAATCATTTTTTGGAAGGCTATTACTCAAACTAGAAAAACACTGAGACTTCCATATCACTTAAAGTCTACCATTGATGGCAGATTTTTCCCCCTCCATTTTTAGAAATTGATTTGAATGGAAAATTAAAGCAATGGAAATGGGAGAAAGCTGAGAAATGAAGGCATGCAATGATACCTTGCTTTCCAGCCCCAGTAGAAAAATAAATGGGGCTTGTCAGTGAGTAACATCTATCACTAGAGTTCCATACACAAATTTCTCTCTCTCTCTCTCTCTCTCTCTCTCTCTCTCTCTCTCTCTCTCTCACACACACACACACACACACACAGTTTCTTCTTGAGGCTAGTGGCCCTTTTGGTCATGCTTGTTATGAAAATCATTTCCAAGCAGCAGTGTGTAGTCCAGTAGGCATTTATGGTTCTATATGGTTGTAAGAAGGAAACATTCAGGTAATTTTGAATATAATGTGTCTGTAATTATGTCTGGATCAGGGATCTTTCAAGATCATTAGCAAAACTAGTGATAAGAGTTTTAGTAGAAGAAATTCGAGCAAAATCCAGGAATTAATTTCTAAAAGAATGTTAGGAAGCTTTTCCTACTTTGTATTTCTGAGAAACCTGAGTGTTTTAAAAAAAAATAAGCTTCACTCTCAAGTATTCGATTTTTTTATTTTCCTTTAAGGGTAGAATTAAAATTGCGATGTACCTCTTCTCCTTTCCAGGAGTTAATGTGTGAAAAAGCTCTTCAGGTTTAGACAGTAATGAGTTACCTAGAACATAGACCCCAGAATACAGAAATGATGTAATCTATACTAATAAAAAAGTAATATGCTAATTAGACTGGGAGACCTTCTGGGAGACCTTCTGGATGTCCTTCCGGACAAAGCCATGGTGGTGGGGCCGAGGCATAGGTGGTTAGGGGCGATCAGGCCAGGAGGGGAGGGCAGTTGAGGGTGATCAGGCTGGCGGGGGTACATTTGGGGGCGAGCAGGCTAGCAGTGGAGGCCAGTTGTGGGTGATCAGGCTGGCAGGGAGGGCAGTTGGGGGGCAAGCAGGACAGCGGGGGAGGGCAGTTGGAAGTGAGTAGGCCAACAGGGGGCACAGTTGGGGGTGATCAGGCTGGCAGGGGGGACAGTTGGGGGCGAGCAGGCCAATCGCGGGGGAGAGTTGGGGGCAATCAGGCCGCAAGAGGGGGCAGTTGGGGGTGAGAAGGCCAGTGGGGGGGGCAGTTGGGGGCAAGCAGGCCAGAAGGCAGAGTGGTTAGGGGCGATCAGGCAGGCAGGCAGGTGAGCAGTTAGGAACCAGCACTCCCAGATTGTGAGAGGGATCCCAGATTGGAGAGGGTACAGGCCAGGCTGAGGGACACCCCCACCCCCACCCCATGCATGAATTTTGTGCACCGGGCCACTAGTAGTTTTTATATGAAACAGAAACTTGGGTCCTTATAACTTCTAAGCTAGAGGTTCTTACTCTTGGTTAGAACCCCCTGAAATTGTATGAAAAACATGTGTGTGTGTGTGTGTGTGTGTGTGTGTGTGTGTAATTTTTTCCTGGGGGCGGGGTATGGCTTTATCAGATTCTCAGAGAGATCTGTGACTCCTGTCTTCCTTAAAAACGTGCCTTTTGGAAAACAGATTAAGTATACCCTACCACTTCTAGCTGGAAACACTTAAGAATGTGAAGATTTCTAGTATGTCATCTGTAAGCTTTCTCTTCACTAGAAAGCATATTTAATTCCTTCTATTATCCCTGCTTGTCATTCTCTTTTGTTTGATTCTCATAATTCCTCTTGTCATGATGTTCCAAATGTGAACTGGCTGGTACAAAATATAATAAACCAGGCTTTATTTATAACTGCGCTTCTTCCCGTGCAGCTTGCCATTGCATCAGATTTAATAAGTAGCTTTCACTGTGTAGCAGCGATGACCTGATAAACATCGGAGCTGCCTCATCCTAAATTTACGAGGTCTTTTCATCCTAAATTTATTTCATTTTTATATATTTTTATTTCTAATTATGGTTTATTTGTATAATTAATTATACAAACTAATTTATTCCTGCTAGATTTCATCATGCTGTTTTCCAATACTCTATTCCTAGAACCCCTAATATGGGGGTCTTCTGAACTATATCCAATGCTATCTTTATTCCTCCCACCTTTATGCTACTTGCATATATGTCTTTCATGCTTCCCCCAACTCAATGAAGAAAAAAGTTGCCTCAGATGAACTCCTGATACACTCCTGAAGAATTTCTTTAGGCTGGCCTCATTTTCTCAACCACCAGTCTTTCTTTATGATTTTTCTACTTATTAACCCTTTGAACTCGCTTGCTTTTTTCGATTCCTTTATTCTACTGCTAACCGTGTCGAGTCACACTTGACATCCGAGTGCAAAGGGTTAATACCTTAAAACTGCTGTCATCATGCCTGCTATTTCTCCACATTTCTAAGGTGTAATAAGACTAATGGCCCTGGCCAGTATGGCTCAGTTGGTTGGTCATCATCCTGTACACCAAAAAGTTGCCAGCTCAGTCCCCGTAGGTGGCATGCAGGAGGTAGCAGGTCGATGTTATGCTCTCACATCAATCTTTCTCTCTCTCTCACCCTTGCCCTTCCTCTCTCTATATTTTATAAGAGATATAAGAAAGGTTCAAGGTCTTATACAAGTTAAGATTTGCTCTGTGTTTAGGACATCCTCTGCACATGTAGAGGAAGGGTAAAAAAAGAATAGTGGGCCCATTTGGCATAACTTAACTTTAGGGGACCATTGTTGGCTCCTGGCTCTTTATTTTGAAACTAGAGGCCTGTTGCACGAAGATTCGTGCAATAGGCCTTCCTTCCCCTGGCTGCCGGCACTGGTTTTCTTCCAGCACTTGGGACCCAGGCCTTTGCTCTGGCCGCAGCAGAGAAGCCAAGCCTCTTCAGTCTTCAGTCATCTTCAGCCTTCAGTCTTAGCTCCGTGACTGCATATGCAAATTAACCCTCCATCTTTGTTGGGTTAATTTGCATACTCCTGATTGGCTAGTGGATATTGCGGAGGTATGGTCAATTTGCATATTTCTCTTTTATTAGTGTAGACTAGAGGCCCGGTGCATGGGAGGACTCCAGCTGGCCTGCCCCAATGGGGGCCGATCAAGGCCGGGCCAGCCTGGGGGAGGGGCCACAGGCAGTTGTCTGGTCGGCCCCACTCCCGATGAGGGGGGCTAATCAGGGGTGGGGCCAGCCAGGCCAGTTGGCCAGCCTCAGTGGGCATCATAGCTACTGGTCATTCTGGCCATTCCGGCGTTCCAGTCGCTGGCTTTTTATATATATATAGATACTCACCCTCATGTGCTTGATTATTCATTGGCAAAACTGAGCTTGCCAGTCTAAAACTTCCAATCTTTGTGTTTTCCATGTTGTGTGGGTGTGGACTGTTAATCTTCCCACTTACTACCATTTTTAATGTACTTAGTGAATTTATTGGGCACTTACGGTGTGGCCAGTACTGGGCTGGATGCTGAAAGTTCAATCAGACAATAGGGCTTCCCTTGGAGCACTTGGAGCTGAATCGCTCCAGGTCCCCTCAGTATTCTGGTTTATAATTTTAACGACGTAGAGATTATTTATTTTTGTGGCCATTTACTGGAGATAAATAATATAAATGGATTGCAATATTCAATAGTTTGGTTGAGGTGTACTAAGGAGTTCTGCCAGCTAATAAAGCATTATAGATAGAGTATGTGTGTGAGAAATAGTCACTGGCTACGGGAGGGAAAGTGCTGGAGGTCGATAGGACTTAGGTTTTAATAAGCATTTCATAGACTTATTTCTCCTTCAGATATTTGTGCTTCCTTTTGGAAGAAGAAGCAAAATTTTTCCCTGTGCTTTCTACTTCTTTCCATTTTCAGTCCATTCACTTTGGAATCACCAGCAAAACCTTCCATGTTCCTCCTGACTATATTTGTGTTCCCACGTGAGCCATCAGAATTTTTGTAATTCATGGGTTTAGTGACACTTGTTTCATTCTCTGTTGCATCTTTGGTTCATTTGTGTCATTGCCTCACAAAGACATACATGTGAGTGGCCTTTTCAGAACCGTGCACTGCCCAGGCTCTCTTTTGGTTCCAGTACACCCTTCTAGAACAGTACTGTCCAATAGGAATGTAATTCAGATTTAATAGTAATTTTAAATTTTCTAGTAGCCACATTAAAAAATAAAATGTGCCGAAACCGGTTTGGCTCAGTGGATAGAGCGTCAGCCTGCGGACTCAAGGGTCCCAGGTTCGATTCCGGTCAAGGGCATGTACCTTGGTTGTGGGCACATCCCCAGCAGGGGGTGTGCAAGAGGCAGCTGATCGATGTTTCTCTCTCATCGATGTTTCTAACTCTCTATCCCTCTCTCTTCCTCTCTGTGAAAAATCAATAAAATATATTTTTAAAAAATAATAATAAAAAAAATAAAAATGTGACATCCATTTCAGTGTTTCATTTAACTCAGTATATCCAAAGTAATATCATTTTAGCATGTAATCCATATTAAAATGGAGATACTTGTATTCTTTTATTACATAATGAATCTTCAAAATCAAGAATGTGTTTTACTTACTGCATCTATTCAAAGGTATTTTAGCCTTTACATTGTAGTTGGACAGTCAGTGATTTGGTCCTTTTTGAGTGTAAGCTTATCCATCATTGTAAACTGTTACCATTTTCATTGATCTGCATGTCTTTCGTCAACTCCCTCTGTGTGTAAGCCCTAAAGTTCTTAACAATTTTCCATATTTTATGAAGCTGTGGTTTCTATTGGCATATATTCAATCTCATTATAGCATCTGTCACAATGCCTTGCTCACAATGGCCACTCAATAATACCTGTTGAGTGAATTAGGTACCTTTTATTCTAAATGGTCTCACATCTGTTTTCTTAGTTGAGCTCCTTAAATCATTGTGAAGTGAATAGGTGCAGTTTCTCCCTTATTAAACAGAGAAGACTGATTCATTTAGTCAATGATTTACCTAGTTTCTCTGGACTCTGGTCTCCTGCCATTGGTTTAATTCAGAAAGTACTTTCTAAGTTCCAGTTGTTCTTCCTACAATATATTATCTTCTTTAAGAGGTAGGCCACACACACACACACACACACAAGAGGTAAGCCATAAAGTTATTTATGAAATATATTTTTTGGTAGTTGTTACATAAAGGGTTATTTTTATATATATTTTATTGATTTTTTTTACAGAGAGGAAGGGAGAGGGATAGAGAGTTAGAAACATCGATGAGAGGAGCATCGATCAGCTGCCTCCTGCACGCCCCCTACTGGGGATGTGCCTGCAACCAAGGTACATGCCCTTGACCAGAATCGAACCTGGGACCCTTCAGTCCCCAGGCCGACGCTCTATCCACCGAGCCAAACTGGCGAGGGCCATAAAGGGTTATTTTTAAATGATTGTCCTTATCATTCTGCCCCAGATGTAAGCATTGTCATCTCTCGGCCATACATTAGAATCTGGTAGCAAAAAAGGCAAATCCACAAAAATCTTGAAAAGGAAGGAGCATTGTCTAGTCCAGTGGTCGGCAAACTGCGGCTCGCGAGCCACATGCGGCTCTTTTGCCCCTTGAGTGTGGCTCTTCCACAAAATACCACGTGTGGGCGCGCACGTACAGTGCGATTGAAACTTCATGGCCCATGCACAGAAGTCAGTTTTCGGCTCTCAAAAGAAATTTTAATCATTGTATTGTTGATATTTGGCTCTGTTGACTAATGAGTTTGCCGACCACTGGTCTAGTCAATAGAAAGACTGCTTGCTTTGAGTCATAGTTCTCCCCTTCACTGTGTGTCTAAAGACCAGGTGTATAACTTCTCTGCATCTATGTCCTAATCAGAAAAATAATAATAATAACAAATCCTCCACCTATCAACTAGGAAATGTTAAGGATCAAATTAAATATTGTTTGTAGCAATAATCTATAACTATAAAGTACTTTATAAATATTAAGCACTTAAAAATAAGTTGTTATAGGTAGAAATCCCCATTGTGGTCATATATTCAAAATTTTTTATTATATTTTATGACCTCCTATTATTCTAGATCCGTGGTCGGCAAACTGCGGCTCATGAGCCGCATGCGGCTCTTTGGCCCCTTGAGTGTGGCTCTTCCACAAAATACCACGGCCTGGGCGAGTCTATTTTGAAGAAGTGGTGTTAGAAGAAGTTTAAGTTTAAAAAATTTGGCTCTCAAAAGAAATTTCAATCGTTGTACTGTTGATATTTGGCTCTGTTGACTAATGAGTTTGCCGACCACTGCTCTAGATTCATGAACCATAACCATAGGTATTTTGAAATAAAATTATCTCTCCAATTAAGAGACTCAAAACAATTTTGTTTTAGTTACTTCTGTTCTTAGCATTCAGTGAGTATGCACAAGGCTGCATTAATTCCTAAGTGACCATACCTATCCTTAGCCACCACAAATAACCAGTACTATTCATAGACTCTCATAGCATTTTATAAAATGCAGGTAGGCTAGTTCTTTGCTATAAGTCACAGACTCACAAGCCATTAGCCAGCCAACAGTGGGCATACCACAGTTACCAGAATCCCTTCCCATGGCCCCATGATGACTTTCCACCTCCATTCATGTCCCACCAATGCCAGCCCCTGGGCTAGAGGAAAGTTAGTCAGATATGTACCTTTAATGGTCTGCAGCAATCCAGACAGAAGCATGAGACTTCTTAGAATGTTTCTGTTGATCTCTGTCCTATACAATAGAGGGATTATTTGCTGATTTGCAAGGTTTCTGCAATTAAAAAGAAAAAAATTATAGAGGGTTCTTGATCACTTCTTACCATTTTCCATAATAAGATTTGAAATTCATATAGATGCATATGGGAATATCATCTTCTCTGATTATTTTTCAAAATATATTTTGTCACAGTAGTGTGGCTATTATATGCTTTTCTGAATATCTGGTAAGATTAGTCTCAGAGTTCACAAATTTGGAGAAGCTGGGTTTTTTCCCCTCTGGAATTCCTTGATAGATTTTTCTCTGAAATTATTGTTGGTGCTGGTTTGTGTTAAATATATTTGAAAGAGATAATATGAAACCTGATATTGTTGGCTGTTGGGTATTTGGGCATGTTTTTAATAATACGTATATTAGTATTAGTAAATACCTTTTTAAGATGGGGTTGAATTATATGAAAATAATGTCAATTGAGATTTATTATCTCTTCATGTGAACATAATAATTTTAGTATAATTTCAAGATTAAAGGACTAGACCAAGAGTCAATAAGCTATGGCATGTAGGACAAATCAGTCCATTACTTGTTTTTATAAATAAAGTTTAATTGGAACACAGTCTTGCCCATCTGTTATATAGCATCTTTGGCTGCTTTCTGCTACAATGGTTTGAATAGTTGGGACAGAATATATGGTCCGCTAATCCTAAACTGTTAACCAGCTATGTCTTTTTTTTAATGCTCACCTTTTATGCTTTTATTGATTTGAGAGAGAGAAAGATCGGTGTGAGAGAGAAACATCAATTGGTTGCCTCCCGTACGTGCCCCAACCAGGGATAGAACCAAAACCTTTTGGTGTATGGGATGATGCTCCAATCAGCTGAGCCCCTCATCCAGGGCACCAGCTGGGTCTTTATAGAAGTTTGTCAACTCCTGGGCTAGGCCATTAAAAATGAGTCTGATGAGTCATCAATGGAGTGATCTGTTTTAAAAATATCTGAGTATTGTAATAAAGTCTAATGCCAGGGTCAGAGGTTTGAAAATTGTATATTTGATGAAGAGCCTCACTTATTTGAAAGTGATGCTTTATGGGAAATACTCTAACAGATGAAGAACGCATGTCCGCTCTCTTCCATTTGCTTATGCTTTATACAGCACAGTTGTATACCAGGCTAGTCCTCTCCTCCTGCACTCATCCCCACCTCCCTGAGTGTGAACTTGCCCCTCTGTCCATACAAAACCCCCCTTTCAACAGTCCTGAGCTCAGCCTCGGCCCCGCTTCTGCCTTCCCATTGCCTACTTCCCAGTCTGGACCAGTACCTGAGCCATCCCAGAAACCCTTCCTGCAGAACCCCAGTGTGCAGGGCTCTATGGCATTGTAGGTGGAGGCCACCCTGGCTGTGTCCTTTCATTCTCAGAACTTCCTCTGGGATGGCAGTATAGGCAAGGAGATAGAACCTCAGCATCACCAGCATCTGTGGGAGTCACCCTGTTCCTTATGGGGATATAGCTTATCAGGTATTATTATTTAACTTTTCATGTCTTTAGGACAAGGGAGCAAACAGTTTGCAAATTACTCATAGGCAAGGAGCCGCATTTTTTTTTTTTTTTGAGCCGCTCATTCTTTATAGATCTCTTCAGTGCACTTCACTGTGAGCCTGCTATGTGTCGGGCACAGTGTGGATGTTAGGGACGTAGATATTGATTAGGTTATGAGTCCAGGAATATCCAGCACTTCATCAAAAAATATTTGTTACATGAATGAATGAAATTTTAGAATCTCCCATGCACTTTGGCACAGTCACGACTGAGATTGCAGCCCACGTGTGTCCTTCCTTATGCCACAGAATAGGCCAGTCAACGTTGACATGACTCAGGAGCTTTCAAAAGTAGGAGCATTCCTGCCACTGAATCATTTTGCTCAGATAGAATTTATAGAAACAAAATTGTGCAATTGTTTCATAAGTACTGCCTTTGTCCTCAGATAACAACACAGAAATGCTTAATTTAAAATGCTAAATGTCAAAGATTTGGAAATACAGGAAGTAAATATGTATATTTTAAAAATCATAGAACAAGTGGATATGCTGAAAATGCAAATTGTGACTAGGAGTCTGGTCAAAGGAGTGACGAGTACATGTGGGAGGTGGCTCCTGGTTAGGGCGGCATACAGGGAGGAAATCGTCGAGAGGTTTCAGGACAGTGTAGGAAGGGAGCACCTGCCCAAGAGAAGAAGGAAAAGAAAAGGAAATACAGAGCATCTTTCCTCCATCCATGGGATAACCCAAGAAAGTGAGCAAGAGAACCCCATCCCAACAGTAATGATGTCTGAGGGCCCTGGACAGTTGTTCCCAGTCACCATCAGGGACTTCTCACCTGGCTTACATCAGTCCAATTTGTAGCAAACTCTGCATCTCTCAGAGCAACTTGCACCAACCCAATTTAGCTGTCTTAATTCCCTTTTTTAATGGACAGCATATAAACCCATGCCAAATTTTCATAGACACTGTGTCTTAGATTACTTTGTATTCCATAAAATCCCAAGTTGTGCTTTAAATAGAGCAGTCAGAGAATAAATATACAATTTGATTTGTTGGTTGCTAATACATGGTGTTGTGATCTTTCAGTTATATGTTTAGTGGTTATGAAGAAATGTAGTATGAAACATTAAGTGAAATATTTACCAAAACTTATTTGAGCCTGACCAGCGTGGCTCAGTGATTGAGTATTGACTTATGAACCAGGAGGTCACGGTTAGATTCCCGGTCAGGGCACATACTGGGGTCACAGGCTCCATCCCCTTTGGGGAACGTCCAGGAAGCAGCCAATCAATGATTCTTTCTCATCATTGAGGTTCCTAACTCTCTCTCCCTCTCCCTTCCTCTCTGAGATCAATAAAAAAATATTTTTTTAATAAAAACTTGTTTGAAGAAAAAGTTCTGAATACATTCCACTTTTTTAGTGGCATATAGAAATGGCCAGACTGAAACAATTCCAAATGTTTTTCAATTCTGAGAGGTAAAGAAGTACTATTTTAGTTCCGTAACAGTTTTAGATTGTCTTTTTAATTGACATGTAAATATAGTAAAATGTGTTTAGTGAAATGGAATAGTCTATTAACTATAATTTCATTGCCCAATGGGGAATGCTAATCAGATAAGGAAATATTTTGGATTATTTCCCAAAAGAGCCTCCGGGGAGTGCCTTGGGTTGCCTTTGTTCCAACCTAGTCTCCTGTTTTCTCACCTGCTTTGCTCTGCAATCACAGTTGATGGGAAGGATGTTAACTTGAAACAGTACAAGATTATGAACCATCAAATAATAGTAGAATATTTTTCAGTAACTTTTTAAAAATTTATTGTCTAAAGTTTTACATATGTCTCCTTTTCCCCCGATTGAACCCCCCCTTCAGTAACTTTTTATTATGCTTTTTGACTAATAATAAATGAATAAAACAAAATAAGGAAAATTTTCTAGTTATCATTATGTTAACCAGGATACTTCCATTAATCAAGATTATAGTCCAACAGTTGTTTTTGTTCTTATCCCATGGACATATATAAGAATGTCTTCTCTTGTCTTCTACTGAAGAGCAAAGACATTGATAAAGCAATGACTATTTTAAGTTGAATAATTGAAGCACCACGTGAACACATTCTGCTCAGTCAATTCAGGAGCTTATGTGAAACACTGAAGACATTTTTCTTTGTGTAGAAGTCTCTTAAATTACCTCCCTTTCCCAGAACACTACATTATGTTAGGAGCACAATTTTCAAAGTCAGCACTTTATTTAAAAGGGTCAAACCCTCTCCTACACATTAAGGCTACAATATCTTCCAGAAATAAGTCAGGTGCTTCACAAAATAGGTTAAAGCTGCTGTGATGAAGTACTGAAGAGACAGCTTGATGCCTCTCTCAGTAGTGAATTATTCATGGTGCTTGCCCCCCTTTTCCTCGCCATATAATTGCATTTATTCCAAATTGTGTCCCCCTCATGCCATTCAAAAATTTAATTAGATGTTTGAGTCCCCTATTCGCAGTAGCCGTCACAAGGCATTTACCTGAAGCGCTGTTCTGGCGCTATTGTTTGATAATTACTCAGTTCCTGTTCACCCTTCTCTGCTCAGGAGTGAATTGCTACAGGACTGGGACCGTGTCTCATTCTCCCTTTCAATTCTGATACTGTGACTCGCTGTGAGTTTGCTGATTTACCTTACAGATCTCTATGATTTGTTGTAGGTCTTAATTCAGAATTCACTTTCATAAAGGCATTCTCCCCAGGAAGGTGGTTTGTTTACTTTTTTCAATGTAACAGAATATCTTTTGATTTTCTTTCTCACTAAACCTGGGAGAAATAATCTGAATGCCAGAGTCATGCTTATTTAAAGTTCCTCTTCTCTTAAGTCACATATTGTAACTAATTCCGCTACCATAACGTGCCCACCCCATGCTATCCCTTAAAGCTGGTGTTTGGAACCAGCTTTCTTTCAGACCGAGGGCAGGGGTGTAATGACTTGTGACTATTCTTGCTTTTTTCTTCTTTTGAGCTTGATTTCTACCCATTCTTCAAAGGTATGAGGAGGTGATGAAAGCTTGCCTTATTCTGAAAATAAGTTGCATACACAACTAGGATCATTGCTTATTTTTATCCCCTGGCCTGTTTTTCTTAAAAGAGGTGAAATAAAGTGGTGTTTTACTGTGTGTGTATGTGTGTATATATATAATAGCTAGATGATAGGTGGATAGATATTTTATATGTATATTACATATATTTACCATATATAACCATATATCTTATTGATCTATATCTAAATAACTACATATTTTTGCATAAATATATATTATTTATCATATATAATTATATTTATAGATATAAATATCTACACTTTAAGTAAATATATATTACTAGAGGCCCAGCGCATTATTAAATCGTGCACGTGTAGGGTCCCCTCGGCCTAGCCTGCCATCAGGGCCATGTCCACCACAACGTGATGCCTTGCACGCTCCGTGGACGCTCTCAGCTCTCGCCCTCCCCCCCCACCCCACCCCCCATAGCAGGAGCACCTCCGCTCACCACCTGAGGACCCGGGCCGTGCTCCCCGCCCCTGCCCACCCCTGCCCACCCCATGCCCATCCCCCGTGCCCTCTTCGCTGCGTGGCCCTGCCCGCCCGCTGCATGCCTTGCTGCGCCCTCTTCGCGGCACGGCCCCCCACCAGCCCTGCGCAAGAGCCGCGAGTCCCAGCCCACAAGAGGTGCTCCATGCACCTCCTGGTGACCGGTTGTTTGGTCGTGACACCATTACGGTGTCACAACCACAAGTCTTTTATGATATAGATTGATATTTATATATTTTATTTACATATATATCATTAGTGAAACCTTTGCTTACTCTTACCAACATCAAATAAATACCACACCAGCTGCTCCCATGAGTTTATGGGCTTTCTTTTTAGTAATTAAACAGCTGAGACTATTGATTGCTGCCTTCTGCAAAGGGAATAAAATTGAATGACGTATTTCCCACATAAATTGGCCTTAATGGCTTTGAGATTTCAGATAAGGCAATTCCCTTGCATACATGAAAACCTAACAGTTTTATTAAGACTGCATTTTGCTGACACTTTTTGTACCTGGAGAGTCTTTACACTACCAACGGGTCTCAAACGTGCATACCATAATTTCTCTCAATGCTCAGGATTTGCTTCCCGGAGACAGTGTCTTGAGCATCTTGAAAAGTAGCCAGTAGATTTCCAAACAGATCCAGACTGTTGTCTCCTAAGGAAAGAGGGAAGAGAGGTTAGTTTTTCTTGTAAAATGATGTGCTGTCCCTTTGGAGAAGGAAAAGAAATATTTGACAGTAAGGTATGTTAGTTACTTGTGTTGTCATTTAACCAAGTGACTAATAGTTGAATAGCAGTATACAAAGTTATATTTTCCTAAGGTATAAACAGTTCAGCTCCAGCACAGGAAGAAGACTAAGTACATTTATATTGACTTCCAGCAATAACAGAGGCCTTTGATGATCATGAAAAGAGCTTGAAAGTAAATGGAATCACGGTGATGGGGTAGGTTGGGGTGATAGGGATCTCACCCAAGAATCTGAATGGAAACAAACACATATATGATAGTCACCTTGTCTCATGACTAACGTAGTTTATCCTCAGGAAAGTTTCTTGAGCCTCCTATTTGAACTTATGAAGGGAAAAAATCACTGACAATAGTTTATCTATTTTAACCACTGATCAGAAAAAGAAGAAAGTCTACAGTATCCAATGCTGCAAGGGAGATCAGGACAAATGAGACCACTGATCATGTGAAATTGTGTGTGTGCCCTTCTTCATCTGTAAAATGAGAGAGTGGAAATAAATATCAAAGATATCTCCCAGCTCTAAAATTGTTTGATTCTATGATTTTACAATTACAAATGGGTAGGTAGGTGACCTTCCAATAAGAAATTTTGGTAGAGTATCCCTTCAAGGGATTTCTGAGTGGGGGATGGAGGGTGGGGACAAGTGAATGGTGGGCAAGAAAAAATAGTGGACAGAGAGGACTTGTTTAAGAAGTTTGTAGTGCATAGAAGGAAAGAAATGAGATGATCATTAGATTGATTACAGTATTGATTGAAGATTTTTACAGGATACTGGACATCGGTGCTTTTTCTAGAAACAGAGGAGGAAGAGTACTTGTAGGTTAGTGAATTAGAGAAGTGAGTCCTGCTTTACAGAGATGTGAAGGAGAAAGACAAGTATCCAGTGTTGGTTCCAGTTAGATGACTTCTCAGGCACCCATGATTCCTTGGGTCTGTGTAAAGGAAGAGATTGATGATCCTGGTGATGATGAAAATCAACAACAAAAACAGGAAAAAAACTGAGCAAGCAGGATCCCAGAGGATTAACAGCCAGGTGGAAGGACAGCCGTCTGAAAGTAGGAAACGTATCCTTCTGAAGCATGAGGCAAGGAAAAAAATGAAAGACTGGAATGGAAGGGGTATGCACGTGATAGAAAGTTAGATTTATCTGATAAGTCTAGTTTTCTTCACCAGAAACCCACGGTCATACCTGGCAGGATGTGGGAATTGCATTAGATTTGGGTGAGAACAGAGCTATGACAGGACCTCACTTTGAGCCAATGGTCATTGAACTGCAGTTACTTCCTATGGACCTTGACCATTTAATAGCAGTGATTCGGTTTATGTATTGTGTTGTGACTGCCCAAATTGACATATCTGCTCTCTGAATGGGTAGTAGCAAAATTCTCCTGGTGTCCTTGGGACCCCAAACCAATAACCATAACAATCGGATAAAACTTCAGAGAAAACGGAAACCCAGAAAAGTTAGGTGCCTGGCCGAGGGCCACAGTCATTTTTCATTATGGTCAAGAATAGAAATATATCTTCTGTTTTCTTTACTAGTGTTCTCTGCTGTAATTCATTCTGTATAGGGACTCACTAAGGCAATGTAGTCCAAAGAATAAAGCAATGAACTAGGCCCTTGGTGGACAAACTGCGGCTCGAGAGCCACATGCGGCTCTTTGGCCCCTTGGGTGTGGCTCTTCCACAAAATACCACGGCCTGGGCGAGTCTATTTTGAAGAAGTGGTGTTAGAAGAAGTTTAAGTTTAAAAAATTTGGCTCTCAAAAGGAATTTCAATCGTTGTACTGTTGATATTTGGCTCTGTTGACTAATGAGTTTGCCGACCACTGAACGAGGCTCACTGTGGCCTTACCCTTGGCTCTGCTACTGACTTTGGGATGGCTCAGTATCTCTAGGCTTCATTCCTTATTGGTAACAATTTTCTAGTTTAATGTATTAGGTCTTAAAGAATGTATAGCAGCTTTAAGGACCAATTGAAGTTAAGTACCAAAGGTTCTGGCTACCTGGGATTTCACTAACTGGCTTCCAGCAATTAGGGGGTTATAGAAGGAAGAAAAGTTCATCATTCCAAGAAAGCACATGTTAATGAGTAAACCACTTAAAGATTAATATCCTCTCAAATATTCTTCTGATGCCATTGGTGCCTTTCTCACCAGTCTAGTGAGATGAAAGAAGAATGTCAAAGCAACACAAGTCAGTTACAAAGTGAAATTGTACATGATGCACGATATATAAGATTTTATGAGGTCAATGAAAGTGATGTTGGAACTCTGCTTAAAACATATCAAGGCCATTGCCAAAGGAGGAGTTGACAGATCACTTAATAACTGAGGAATGGACAATCAACAAGGATGGTGACATATAAGGACTTCAAAAAAGAAATCTGTGAATTTCAAAGAATTGTGAGGGACCCTTGGGAAAATGTGGAAGCCCTCAAATATTCTTGCATCTTCTTTTAAAAAGCCATGTACTATATATACCACTCAATTTTGAAGGCAGTTATATAACATGCTCAATCAACACTTGATTCATTTAAGTTTGTTATAAGAATTATAACATAATTAAAATTATAACCTAAATTGGATTACATGGGAGGAACCTGCAACCAAGGTATGTGCCTTTGACCAGAATCGAGCTCTGGGCCCTTCAGTCCACAGGCCGACACTCTATCCATTGAGCCTAATCAGCGCGGGTAGGAATCCAGTATTTAGAAGTTTTATATTTTCTTCATGGTTTTTCTTTTTCTTTCTGAGTTTTCCTTGTTTTTTCATGTTCTTTATCACAGAAGGAAACAAGGGTCCTTTCCTTCTTCTCCTACTGGAAGGGGTGTAATAGATTCTGTTCTTTCCTCAGCAAGCAGAGAATGCTTGGAGTGGGAAATACTTCTATCAGATGCAAAAGATGCATGCTTTGCCTGTTCAGGGAGGCAGAATAGCTGAAAAATATAATTGGGAAATAACCAATTGGTTTAAATTAGTGAGTTTCATTGATTCACTTTCATATTAGTGCTTTTCCTTTCATTAGCTTAATACCTAAAATCTCATGGAGAAGTAGCAGTTAATATCTCTCAAGGCAGCCCATCCCGCTATTCAGGTGAACAGTTTTTCTAACCAATTTCTACATTGCCTGACAGAGAATAAAGCTTAATTCTCTTCTGAGATTCTCACTAGCTGTGTACTTTATTAACCCTAAGGGTACCAGGAGATGGTGATGGTTACCGGTTTGGGACCCAAGAGATACCAAGAGGATGTTGGTACTGCTCATTCTGAGAAGCTATACCAATTTGGACAATCATAACACAATATATGAACTGAGTTGTTAGTACTGATGGTCAGAGTTCCCAGGAAGTGTTTGCAGCTCACTGGCCATTGGCTCAAAGTGTAGCGTAGAATATGTTGCTCTTCCCATTTTGATAGCCGCATCTAAATGATTTGTATCACTCGGGTGCCCTGAGAAGCACATGCTGTTAGAGATGGAGTTAGGAGTGTCAGAGATTTATTAGGTGGTTTCGCTGTTCAAAGGGGAAGGGAAAGAAGCTGGAGTGGGGCAGGCGGAGCTTTGGACCAACTTGGCCAGCCTAACAGAGAACTCCAGAGCAATGATTGCTCATTAGAGGAGTCCTGGGTTGGGCAGATAGGCAGCCCCTATTATTCTGGCGTGTTCAGTCATGGCTGAGAGCTGCCCAGCCTCATCTCAAACACTGTGGCAACATTCTGAAGGCACTGCCTCTAGAGCCTACCAGCTAACTGAATCCTCATAGCTGAATGGTGAGTTCTTTCTTGAAGGGAATCCTGAGCAGCACACCTCCTTGGTATAACTCATGCCACTATAAATAGGAAGCTAATACTGAACCATTTGAATGAACAAATTCTTCAGAAACAAAGACTCATACTCTTCAAAATGGCAGCATTTGGCAGTCTGTGAGTTACAAATTTCAGTAGTCAACAGGGTTCACAAGATTGTATTTTGGGAACATACATTGCTTTGCTTTCAACTTAATTTTATTCTGAAGAATAGTGATGATAAAGAACTCATCCTGTATAAATAGTTTGCTTTTAAAAGTTGCTTAGCAGTGAGACAAAAACAAAAGAAAGAAGCAATTAGGTTTATATTTAGTGATGTATCTATATGCATCTGCAACACATTTCAAGAATAATTCAAAAGGGCCAATCCATTTCATGCCTCCTGCTGCTAAATGAATGTGGGAGTCAAGCTGCTATTTTCACAGTGCAAGACATTTATTGTTGATTAAAAAAAAAATCTCCCACTTATATATAATCAGTGTCCTGGCAAATGATGCTGGAGAATTCATCTCCTTAAGCATAAAGTGGAACAACCTTTAAAAAACTAAAAATTAGGCCTATGAGTTAAAAAATAAAAAATCAGTGAACCACAAATCAAAGCATATAAACACTTTTAACTGTGTTCAAAGCCACCAATTCTCTACTGAGAATGTGTTCTTTAGGTAGAAAGAATGATCTTAATGTCTCACCCCTCCTCAGTTGAACAATACAGCATGTTGATTATTTAGTCAATATAGGACTATTTAACTCTGTGCCTGGCTCATTCACAGTTATCAGTGTTAATACAACTAAAGGTCAGCTAATGCTTATAGCAAACTTCCCTATTCCCTCTCCACCACCTCTCCAAAATATATATAAAGTCAATAACTAATTCAATTGAGGTTATGATAGATTTGGCCTATAAATTATTATACCCACAAGTCATTTCTGCTTCCTAAAAGTTTCTACAAGAATGATTTGTTCTGAGGTGTGTAAGGGATTGGGGGGGGGGGGGGGGGTGACATCCCTAATCTGTTTCTTCCATTTAGATGGAATGTGAAAACACTTTTAATCACACTGCTTCATCCAGGCTTCTACGAGTGTGATCCTTGAACCAAAATGGTTTCTGAGTGCAGAATACAGAATGCCAGTGAGACCAGTAGCACTTAGAAATAAGTTTTCTAGGCTGACATCACTCGGAAGGGAAGGGAAGGGAAGGGAAGGGAAGGGAAGGGAAGGGAAGGGAAGGGAAGGGAAGGGAAGGAAGATATAGGAAGGTTAAATAAATTTATTTCCCACGGCATAGCCTACCACCCAGTATACCATAGAACACAGTATTTTACCCCTACAATATGCTCAACATGGTGCCTCGGGACTATTTGGAATACAGACCAGGATCACAGACCTGTCTCCTACTAAAACCCACATAGGTGGCAACACAAGCGGAGATGAGAAAACATTCTTTGTAAGCATGGAGGTGTTTGCTATGAAAGAGAAGACACATGGAGCACCTTAGGAATTTTTTAAAACTGGAGAGGTGGATATATGTTAAATGAGGTCCTTTATTTTTTTCCTATTGCTTTCTGAAAATAAATCTGGGTGTAGATATTAAAACCTTCATCAGAACCATTTTAAGACATTCACTTGTGGGTGTTAGTTCAATCAGGGGTATTCGTGTTATTCATAAACATAACTCTGAAGTAGAGTTTTTACACTTTAGTACTATTAACATTTGGGCAGATAATTATTTGTGGTGGAACTGTCCTGTTTATTATGGGGTGTTTAGCAGCATCCTTGCCCTCTATCCACTAGATGTCAGTAATGCATATACACACTAGTTATAAAAACCAAAAATGTCTTCAGATATTGCCAAATGTATCCTGAGGGTAAAATTGGCCCCAGTTGAGAACCATAGTTCTAAACAAGTGGTTCTCAAAATTATTTAGGGAATGAAGATCTAGAAATTAGTTTAGAATTCATGTGAAGGTTATTAGTTGGTGGTTGGCTGTACCATCTCTTTCTACCCCTGTTTTTCTGTTCCCTGTGAAGAGCGATGCTTCCTGTGTCTTTGTACATTGACCTCTTCTTGACCTGATAGCATGCCAGCCTCCTAAGAGGCAAGAGCAATTGTGACAGAGACCAGACTGAGTAATGGGATGCCAACATCTTCCATTAGAGCTGTATTCACTATGAATGTGTCTGAAATCCATAAAAGGGTCGGCGGAAAAACACAATGAAAACCTTTCAAGACCGGTTCAATTAAGAGGCTCCCAGGAGAGACTGAGTACCAACAATAGAAAATTCAATATTGGGTTAACAGAATGACACTGCATCTCATAAATGTCCTTTTTCTCTATTGTGTAAAGAAAAATATTCTGCAGTGACCTTTTGAAAAACATGGCATTTAGTTTTTGTTTTGTTTTTTTAAGAAATGCTATCTTTAAGATTCATTAAAGCCAATATTCATAGGAAATTTATTAGGGGGGGATGTGAGATTATAAAATGAACTGTTGCAGTGTCTAAAACCAACTGTTCAGATGTACAGTTGAGGTTCAGCATGAATTATCTGGGTTTTACCTTAGGCAAAGCTGAAAAAGAAGAATAGCTGCCAAGCTTGATATGATAGTGTGGATGCCAGTGACTCTGTTCTTTACCTTATACGTGTGTAAAGGAATATCATATGCATCCCTGTCCCAAAAATTGAATTCAATATTAAGCAGCATGCAGGGAATAAGCTGTTTTTCTTTGTCCTAGAGGTAGCCTTGTAAAATTGACAGCCTGTGTACCATTTATAAAGGGCTTTTGATCTATTTACATGGAAATATTCAGTAAGATTCATTTCAGCAGCAGGATTAAAATGGCCTCAATGGGTGTGATAATGGCATTGTGGTTAGGTTTTTTAAAAATACTTTGAAGTATTTATAGATTAAATAATATGGTCTCAGGGATCCGTTTCGAGATAATTCAAGGTAGGAAGAGGAGGGAAATATAGAAGAAAATGCATTGGCCATGAGTTGATCACTGTTGAAGCTGCTGATGACTGTGTATTAAGGTGGTGGGATCATTATACTATTTTCTTTCCCTTCATGTATACCTAAATTCTTCAATAATAGAAGTTAAAAGCCAAATTATGAAATTTAGCTATATTTTATATGTACAGAATGAGAGCCTTATTACGAGTTGTTTGACTTAGGATTCTTTCTGTGACAAAGTTGTGTATGAAAGTCAAAACATTGCTTTCTGCTAACAGTTATTTGCACAGAGCTCAATATATCTGACCAACAATTTTGCTCTGCCATGCAGTAGTGACAGATGGTATGAAAAATTTACGTGACAGATGGTGGTGATTATTAAACAATAAACAGCAGCAGTTTATCAGGAACCAAACAGAAAATAGATACTTTTGTTGCTGGTGATGCATCTAAATTATCCTTCTTTATATAATTGAGATTTTAACATTGTGATAGGTGTGCTCTGCTAAGACTATGGAAGTTTAGAACTTCAAAACATTTTAAAGTCTAGCTTAAGATTCACTATTGTTACTTAGATAAGAACTTGAATATATTAAGCGAATAATCAAGTGAGGGATAGACTTTGATGTAAGCATAGAACAATATCATAACTTAGTATTTGTATCACAGATGTTTTAATATGCTATGGATGAAAGAAAATTTCATGAGGTTCTGTTTTTAAACCAAGTATAAATTATGAAAGACTTACTCAGGCTCAGGGCTGATCAGCAGGGATACAAAAATGCATATGATTCCTCTTCTCCAAGAAGCTTGCAATCCACCTCTGACATTGGATAACTAGTCTACCCACAGAGGGCAACCAGAAGTAGCCAATAGAAGTACAGTTTTATAGTAGGGGTGCAGTAGAAATTTTGATTGATTATGATCAAGAACATAAAGATAGTTTCACTGAGGAAGTGATATTTGAGCTGGACCTTGAAGAATTAATACATAATAAATAGGAGGAAGGGCAAACCATGCCAAGGTAACACCATGAGCAAAAGCAAAGAGGGAAAAACACAATATGAAATGGAATAGAATTTACTCAGAAGATTGGTTGCAAGGTTGGATCGTATGTAAAAACTGAGTATGTATATCCCTAAATTGACCATGTGCAATAAGATGGTCTCACTATGAAAGGCAAGTAAGGTAAAAGCTTAAGGTAAGAATGTCCAAGGGTAGAAAAGATACATGTCCCCTAACTCAAGTGAGTTAAGAAAATGGCTATTGGATTCTTCCACATTGTTTAACTTATTTTTCTTTTGTTCTCATTATTTTGTGCTTTTTAATTTAATTTTTGCTAAGCACAAATAGTTGAATCCTCAGTTTTATAATATGTAATGCAACTGTTCTATTGTCTAGCAAGGTATGTAGAGGATGGGAAGGAATGTAGGAGAGAAGATGAGTTTGAAAGAGCCAACATTTAGAGGGATATGCCTTAAACTCTCTGGGTCAAATTAGGATCTGAGCCCAGCTGGTGTGACTCAGTTGGTTGAGCATTGTCCCGTGTTCCAAGAGCTCATCTGTTAGCTTCCTGGTCAGGGCATATGCCTGAGTTGCAGGCTCAATCCCCAGTAAGGGGCGGGAGGGGCGGGGGGCGTGCAGGAGGCAGCCAATCAATGTTTCTCTGCCTCTCCCTTCTTCTCTCTTTAAAGTCAATAAAAACGTGTTTCAAAAAAATTAGGATCTGATTTTGAAAAGTCCAATATGGCAGAAAAGAGTGGGGGAAAGATCAGTGTTGTGTCCTTTTCCAGAATTTAAGCATATTTGGTGTCTGATGTAGGCAAAATCCCATGGATTTTCAGTTACATACACATTGTTGTTTAAACAGCACTTCACAAAAAGTTGGTTCTCTACAGATGAAAATAAATATGGATCAAGAACAATATGAAGAAAACATTGAAAGGAATTTACTTTAACTTTTTCTACATAGTCTGAAATTTCTACATGATACATGTTACTTTCAGAACCAGAAAATGTTAAAGCCATTGTAATTATGGAAAAATTCCATTTATCCTACAAGTAATTGAAACTTACAATTTGCCAAGCATTCTAGGAGGTAATGAGACCGTTAATGAAAAGGCAAACATTTCAGTCCCTGCCCTTTCAATTAGAGAGGCAGACATCACTCTCCCAGTTACAATGGTGAGTATTATGAAGATGTATTGGCTGCTGTGAGAATCCAATCTATTCTGAGGGTCAGAGAATAATTCCCGGAGGAATGACTTGGAATCTGTCATCTTGAGAATGAGTTTGGGTTAGTGTGGACACTGGGAGCTCAAGGATCCCCCCGGGAATTGAGAATGTGTTTTGAAATTGTTCACAGTGACAGTCTGATTTTTAAAAATACACATCTTGTGGACTATTTGGCCGATCACTTCCTGACCAAATACTGCTACATGATTTCATTGCTCTCATGGTCTTTTTGTTTATGATACCTTGAAACAAGGTCTAACTAGGAGACTGATTAGAAACCTAATACAGTAACTGCGTAAGTAGTTTAGAGTACAGTTGTAGTAACCGTGGTAGACAGAAGTAAATGTATTCCAGAAGTATTTAGGAGATTGGTTAGAAAGGGGATGGGTAAAGTTGATGGAGGTATAAAGGTTGACACCACAATTTTAAGTAACTCAATGGGGGCTAAGGCTATTAACTGAGGAAGGAGATGGTAGTTAAGGGAATGGGTTCTGGATAACCTTGTATGTGTTCAGATCCTGGCTCTGTCATTCTGTCTGTATGAATCTGGGTGAATTACCTGCTCACTCTAACCTCTTCTGCAAAATTTGGGGATGGAAACGATAGTACATGTATGGAGTTATAATGCTTAATAATGGGAATGGCTGTAGTGGTGTTATTTGCAATAAGAATAGGTTTGCGGGGGTGGGAGGGAATGTGAATTTGGCTTTGGAGGTGCCAAGCAGGCAATGATAGATAGATAGATAGATAGATAGATAGATAGATAGATAGATAGATGATAGATAGATCTATAGCTATCTATATATATATAATTATATATACATATATATTTTATATATACACATATATGTATTATGTATGTATGTAGGAGTATTTAAAACAAAATAAGACAAACTTAGCTGGAAAACCAAATTGATGAAATAAGTTCACATAGAAATAAAGGACCACAGCCCTTAGCTCAGGTGGGCACACTTTAAAGGTGTGTCCTTACATTCTAAGTCCATAAATGTGCCCGTGCCGCACTCAGGAGCAGCAATAATAGTATTGTAAGCCTTCGCTCCTTGGTGCCAGGGGCATGCCAATAACATAGAAATCCCAAAGTTGTACAGTTGGCTTATGAAAACACCAATTTCAGCATATACCTATTTCAAAGGATGAACGCATTCTCAGCAGCTCCACAGTTAACAAGGGCCCGACTTCAATCAGAGCTTTAGAGAGAAAAATCTGAGCTTTGACTTGACTGCCATTTGTCTTACTTTGCAGAGGAAAAACAACTCCTGGTGGATAATGATAAAAATGCATAGTGTTACCATTTTGTTGGTATTGCAATTTACTTCAGTTCTGCCTGAGATGGAGTTCACTTGAAACGGCTCCCAAAGTCACTTTGTGTTAGCCTCCATGTGAGGTTTCATCCCCTTTATGCCTACCATTCTAATAACTTTATTTGCAGGGGCCTATGTTCTCATTCTTTTTTCTGTTGCGTGTCTAATGCTTTTGCTGAAACTGAAGTCCTGGCAGTAAGCAGGCCAAAAGCAATTATTGTGGCACAGTGCACTGACAAATTATGCCTATGGGTATAAATAACTGCAAGGCGAATGTGAGGAGCAGCCCTGTCTGTCTGTACTTGTAAATCAGTGTGTCCAGGAGGGATATTCTGGCTACTGAAGTGAGGGCCATGTCTACCATCAGTATTCTTGGAATGGGGATTGATCAGTAGCCCCTGTTATCTTATCAGCACCCAGTATACTAGTGCTATAGAGTTCATAGTGCCTGTACAGATCCAAAGCAGGTCAAATGCACCCAGTCATTTACTCTTAGAGCTTATGCTTTACAGTGGGAGGCAATAAGATCATGGAAAAGTATCTACAATGAAATAGACACACATTAAAGGACAAGTCATAGGAAGAGGACAGGCATAGGAAACTGCTAGTGCCATCACCCTGACGTGGGAACAGTGTTGGCCTATTCCTGGAACAGAAAGAAGCTTGAGCCAAGCCATTGTGTCTCGGTGGTTGAGCATTCATCTATGAACCAGGAGGTCACAGTTTAATTCCCGGTTAAGGGCATGTGTCCAGGTTGTGGGCTCAATTCCCAGTAGGGGGCGTGCAGGAGGCAGGCAATCAATGATTCTCTCTCATTGATATTTCTATCTCTCCCTTCCTCTCTGAAATCAATAAAAATATATTTAAAAAAGAAAAAGAAAGAAGTGTGATGGCCGAAACCGGTTTGGCTCAGTGGATAGAGCGTCGGTCTGCGGACTGGAAGATCCCAGGTTCGATTCCCATCAAGGCCATGTACATTGGTTGTGGGCACATCCCCCAGTGGGGGGTGTGCAGGAGGCAGCTCGATGTCTCTCTCTCATGTTTCTAGCTGTCTATCCCTCTCCCTTCCTCTCTGTGAAAAATCAATAAAAAAATATATTAACAAAAAGAAGAAGTGTGATGAACAAGCGGTAGAAGGTAGGAATTAACGTTGGAGAGGTCCAAATTTAGGGACTTCTGTGGGCCTTGAGAGGTGTTTTGGATTTCATTCTAATTTCAATGGGTGATGATTAGAAGGTTTAAAGGAGAGTGACTCTAACGGTTATGATTATCTCTGAAACAGTTAAACGACTCTACTACATAGCAGTAGAATGGCTCCCTGCTGCCCTCAACACCCATCTCCTTGGGATAGTTGCTCATTCTGGACTTTGGTTGCCTTTCCAGGTGGACTGATTTTTCACTTGAATCAGTATCTTAGGTGAGGAAGGGATAATTTGCCCAGGGCTTCAAAATACTTAGGGCCAATCTACCCCTCCCCCACTCTAGTTCGAGAAGCAGACTAAATGAAGATGGCAGCTCAGTGTCCATGTTTGCATTTGCCTTCCTGAGGGAGCGGCGCCTCCATGTAAGGTGAAGGGATGGTGCATTACTAGCTGGGGCCTTGTAAGAGTTGCTTTGCAAAGGTCAACATGCCAATCTCCCTGAATATGACCTCCCTGAATATGACATAATAAGCCCAGCGATATATCTTAGGAAACTTGATGGTATTGATCGAATCTGAAGGGGAGTATTTTTCTCAGGTAGAATTCTACAACAAACCTGGCTCTCTCTTCAGCAAACGTGGATGTTAAGTGGCCCAAGTCATCATAGGGAGGGTGATGAATTGAAAACACTAGCTGACGTTCCATGCTGGACCTAATGGCGGTGACTAAGTCTGTGCTCAGGACAGAAGCGAAGTGGGCCATAACATTTAAAAAATACTAGAGGCTCGATGCATGAAATTCATGCAAGGGGCTCGGTCCCCGCCACCACGGCTTTGTCTGGAAGGACGTCCAGAAAGACGTCTGGTCTAATTAGCATATTATGCTTTTAGTATTATAGATATATTTTTATATTTTAACAAAAATCGACTTGATTCCCCATGCCACAAAGGAAGGATATGTTCACATTGTTACCTGGTTAGGAATCATGTTTTATATGAATTACATCTGGGCAAGGATGAGGGCACCATTGTCCTTTGAGGCTTTGGGCTTCTTACTCTGGTGCTGTGGACACTCTCCCTCCTCTGCCTTGGGCTTTGCTTATTGTCTGAATGCGTTTACAAACTCATGTTTCAGACTCCCTCTTCAAAGGATGATTTCTGCAGAATTCTGGGAGGTTAAACATAAGCTTTGAGTGGCTCAAAGGAGGGTGAAAAAGAGCTGGGAAGAGCAGGGTCCTCAAGAATCTCTGAGTTGGGACAGTTTGAAACCTCAAAAATTAGGAATTCTGATGCTCAAGAAAAAATTGGGGAAAAGGGAGGGCGACAGAATTTAAAACATTAAATGCATAGCCTGGTAAATGTCATTCAGGCACACACCATCATAAATGACTCTAACCATCATGTCTCCTGAGAGCAAGAATGGATCAAAAAGTTACTCAGAGCCAAGCCAGCGTGACTCAGTGGTTGAGTGTTCCCCTGTGAACCAGGAGGTCACGGTTCAATTCCTGGTCAGGGCACATGCCCAGGTTGCAGGCTTGAGCCCCAGTGTCGGGTGTGCAGGAGGCATCTCTCTTATCATTGATGTTTCTATCTCTCTCTCCCTCTCCCTTCCTTTCTGAAATCAATTTTTTTAAAAAAGTGACTCAGAATTATCTGTAGTTTTTTAAAAAGAAAGGAAGGAAATAGAGAACAAAAGAAGAAAAAAAGCCTACAGAAGCAGATCCCAAACTTGTCTGCACGTTGAAATTGTCCAGGACCTTTTAGAGATTTCACCACCGAGGCTGTACCCCAGACCATTTAAATTATAGTCTCTGGAGGGAATTCCAATGAGCAGCCAGGCTGGGAACTGTCCTACAGAGCAGGCTCATTGAAGCACATGGCACAAGGTGGGAAGTGGAGAAATGAGTTCTCTGAATTCTACACATTAAGGGGAATTCATTTTACAGTGAAAAACACCATTTCCATTAAAAGCTCATTTTTAATCATTTTAATGGACACACTATATATAGTGTATACAAACTCAAAAAATCATATGCATGTTTGTAAGTTAGCCAAAAATATTTCCCCACCCCCACAAAGCGGTGTTTATGGAGCAACTGCTACAAGTATATGCTTCACCCCAGACTCTTCATCCTAACATCGGGGAGCCCTGGGACCAGACCACAAACAGAGGCCCATCTCTGCCATCATGGTCCACGTGTGACCTCAGCCTGAGGAAGATTTGGGCAGAATAATCTGAGAGGCCCTTTTGGCCTCCTGAGTTTTTCCTCTTAGACCTGTTTATTTAATACCATTCGAGTGCCACGCTAAGGATACTTGCACATAGCAATGCAAACCCTAAAACCAACAGCTGCGGCTCAGATCTGAGTTCTACTCCATGTGTCCACCACGGCATTCCTGACGGTGTTCAGCCCTGGCCTCGACCTTCAGCTTCACCTCTTCCCCCTAAAGGGGAACACAAATAGGTGTTTTGAACTAACTTGAAAGGGTAAAAGTTTTTCTTACTAAATCACCCTTGAGACATATTTTGTGTTTTTTCTAATTATAAGAATAGTGCATTTGGAAACTAGTACAGAAAATATTTTTTTAAAATGTATCTTGTTGAAAGTATGTCTCACTTTTTTCCCCATTGACCCCCTTCCACCTCACTCCCGCACCCTCTCTAGGCTTTCCCTGCACTACGTTCTGTACCCAGGGGTCATGTATATATGCCTATGAGTACTTGGATCTCTGGAATCAGGAATAACCAGTGTTAACACTGTGGAATATTTTCTTTTCATTACATTTTATCTGTTGTGGATAAAATGTTTGTACATTTGAAAATTAGAGTTCATATGGTGTACAATTTTTAATCTGATTTTCTTCACTTTTTGTTAAATTGAGGATTTTCCCATGTCATTTAGCTGTAAGACATGATTTTTTTTTCCCAATTTTTTTTATTAAGGTATTATATGTGTACATATCTTGCCATTGCCCCCCCCCACCCCACTCCCACATATGCCCTCACCCCCCAGAGTTTTGCGTCCATTGGTTATGCTTATATGCATGCATACAAGTCCTTTGATTGATCTCTTATCTCCCCCATCTCTCCCTAACCTTCCCCCTGTAATTTGACAGTCTGTTTGATGCTTTACTGTCTCTGTATCTATCTTTTTGTTCAATTTTATAATGTTCTTTACTATCCATAAATGAGTGAGATCATGTGGTATTTTTCTTTCATTGACTGACTTATTTCACTTAACATAATGTTCTCCAATTCCATCCAGGTTGCTGCAAATGTTGAGAATTCCTTCTTTTTTAAGGCAGCATAGTATTCCATTGTGTAGATGTACCACAGTTTTCTGATCCAGTCATCTGCTGACGGGCACCTAGGCTGTTTCCAAATCTTAGCTATGGTGAATTGTGCTGCTATGAACATAGGGGTGCATATATCCTTTCTGATTGGTGTTTCTAGTTTCTTCGGATATATTCCCAGGAGTGGGATTACTGGGTCAAATGGGAGTTCCATTTTCAGTTTTTTGAGGAAACTCCATACTGTTCTCCACAGTGGCTGCACCAATCTGCATTCCCACCAGCAGTGCACGAGGGTTCCTTTTTCTCCGCATCCTCGCCAACACTTGTCGTTTGTTGATTTGTTGATGATAGCCATTCTGACAGGTGTAAGATGGTACCGCATTGTTGTTTTGATTTGCATCTCTCGGATAATTAGTGACGTTGAGCATGTTTTCATGTGTCTCTTGGCCTTCCTTCTGTCTTCTTTTGAAAAGATTCTATTTAGGTCTGTTGCCCATTTTTTTATTGGATCATTTATCTTCCTTTTATTAAGTTGCATAAGCTGCCTGTAGTTGTTGGAGATTAAACCTTTATCAGTGATGCCATTTGCAAATATGTTCTCCCATGTAGTGGGCCTTCTTGTTGTTTTGTTGATGGTTTCTTTTGCTGTGAAAAAGCTTTTTATTTTTATGTAGTCCCATTTGTTAATTTTCTCTTTAGCTTCCACTGCCCTAGGAGCAGTGTCAGTGAAGAATTTCTTTTGGCATATGTCTGAGATTTTGCTGCCTGTGGATTGCTCTAGTATTTTTATGGTTTCCCGTCTTATGTTTAAGTCCTGTATCCATTTTGAGTTTATTTTTGTGTATGGCGTAAGTTGGTGATCAAGCTTCATTTTTTTGCATGTATCTGTCCAATTTTCCCAACACCATTTATTGAAGAGACTGTCTTTATTCCATTGTATGTTCATGCCTCCTTTGTCAAATATTAATTGAGCATAGTGGTTTGGGTCGATATCTGGATTCTCTATTCTGTTCCATTGATCTATATGTCTGTTCTTGTGCCAGTACCAGGCTGTTTTGAGAACAGTGGCTTTGTAATACAGCTTGAAATCTGGTATTGAGATCCCTCCTACTTTATTCTTCTTTCTCAGGATTGCTGTGGCTATTCGGGGTCTTTTTTTATTCCAGATGAATTTTTGGAGAGTTCTTTCAAGGTCTGTGAAATATGCCGTTGGTATTTTAATGGGGAGTGCATTGAATCTATAGATTGCTTTGGGTAGTATGGACATTTTAATGATGTTGATTCTACCAATCCATGAACATGGTATGTTCTTCCATCTGTTTACGTCTTCCTCTATCTCTTTTTTCAGTGTCCTGTAGTTTTCCGTGTATAGGTCTTTTACCTCCTTAGTTAAGTTTATTCCTAGGTATCTTAATTTTTTTGGCGCGATGGTAAATGGGATTGCCTTTTTAGTCTCTCTGTCTGTAAGTTCACTATTGGTGTATAGAAAGGCCATAGATTTCTTGGCGTTAATTTTGTATCCTGCTACATTGCCGAATTCATTTATTAAGTCTATTAGTTTTTTGACGGAGTCTTTCGGATTTTTTATGTACAATATCATGTCGTCTGCAAATAAAGACAGCTTTACTTGTTCTTTTCCAATTTGGATGCCTTTTATTTCTTCTTCTTGTCTAATTGCAATGGCTAATACTTCCAGTACTATGTCAAACAGGAGTGGTGAGAGTGGGCATCCCTGTCTTGTTCCTGTTCTTAGGGGAAATGTTTTTAGTTTTTGTCCATTGAGTATGATGTTTGCTGTGGGTTTATCATATATAGCTTTTATTATGTTGAGGTATGAGCCATCTATTCCCACCTTGTTGAGAGTTTTTATCAAGAAAGGGTGTTGGATTTTGTCAAATGCTTTTTCTGCATCAATTGATATGACTATGTGATTTTTATCTTTCAATTTGTTTATGTGATGTATCACGTTTATTGATTTGCAGATATTGTACCATCCTTGCATTCCTGGGATAAATCCTACTTGGTCATGGTGTATGATCTTTCTGATGTACTGCTGGAGCCGATTTGCTAGAATTTTGTTGAGGATTTTGGCATCTATGTTCATGAGGGATATTGGTCTGTAATTCTCTTTCATTGTGTTGTCTTTATCTGGTTTTGGTATTAGGGTGATGCTGGCTTCATAGAAGGAGCTTGGAAGTGTTCCTTCCACTTGAATTTTTTGGAATAGTCTGAGGAGGATAGGTTTTAGTTCTTCCTTGAATGTTTGGTAAAACTCTCCTGTGAAGCCATCAGGCCCCGGGCTTTTGTTTGCCGGAAGCTTTTTGATGACTGCTTCAATTTCGTCCATAGTTATTGGCCTATTGAGCTGTTTAGATTCTTCTTGATTGATTTTTGGAAGGTTATATTTTTCTAGGAATATGTCCATTTCCTCCAGGTTGTCCAGTTTGTTGGAATAGAGTTGTTCATAGTATTTTGTAACAATCCTTTGTATCTCAGCAGGGTCTGTTGTTATTTCACCTCTTTCATTTCTGATTTTGTTTATTTGGGTCCTCTCTCTTTGCTTCTTGGTGAGCCTGGCTAGAGGTCCATCAATCTTGTTTATCCTTTCAAAGAACCAGCTCTTGGTTTTGTTGATCTTATGTATTGTTTCTTTGGTCTCTATGTCATTTATCTCTGCTCTGATCTTTGTTATTTCCTTCCTTCTGGTTACACTGGGCTTTTCTTGCTGCGCTTTTTCTAGCTCTTTGAGTTGTAGGGTTAAGTAATTTATTACCATTGTTTCTTGTTTTTTGCAATAGGCTTGTAGAGCTATGAACTTCCCTCTCAAGACTGCTTTCGCTGTGTCCCATAGATTTTGGATTGTTGTGTTTTCATTGTCATTTGTTGCCATGATGTTTTTTATTTCTTCCTTGATCTCTCTGGTGACCCAGTCCTTGTTTAATAGCATGCTGTTTAGTCTCCATGTGTTTGATTTCTTTGGATTGTATTTATTGTAGTTGATTTCCAGTTTTATGCCACTGTGATCTGAGAAGATGCTTGATATAATTTCTATCTTCTTGAATTTGAAGAGATTTTGCCTGTGACCCAGCATATGGTCTATCTTTGAAAATGACCCATGTGCACTTGAGAAGAATGTATATTCTGTGGCTTTGGGGTGAAATGTTCTGAAGATGTCAATTAATTCCATCTGGTCTAGTGAGTCATTTAAGATTGCTGTTTCTTTGCTGATTTTTTGTTTAGAGGATTTGTCCAGTGGTGATAGTGGGGTATTAAAGTCTCCTACTATGATTGTATTGCTATTAATCTCTCCCTTGATATCCTCCAGGAGTTTTTTTATGTATTTGGGTGCTCCTATATTGGGAGCGTATATGTTTACCAGAATTATTTCTTCTTGTTGGATTTCTCCCTTTAGTATTATGAAGTGGCCTTCCTTATCTCTTGTTATGGCATTTACTTTGAGGTCTATTTTGTCAGATATAAGTATTGCTACCCCTGCTTTTTTTTCATTTCCATTTGCCTGAAAGATATTTTTCCATCCCTTCACTTTCAATCTGTGTGAGTCTCTTGTTCTGAGGTGGGTCTCTTGTAGACAGCATATACATGGGTCGTGTTTTTTTATCCATTCAGCTACTCGATGTCTTTTGATTGGAGCATTTAGTCCGTTTACATTTAAAGTTATTACTGAAAGGTATTTGTTTGCAGTCATATCTATTTTTGTGTCTGTATTCCTTCTTACCTGTTTATTTCTTCTTTTTACAGTATTCCCTTTAGCAATTCTTGCATTGCTGGTTTGGTGGTGATAAACTCCCTGAGGCTTTTTTTGTCTGCAAAGCTCCTGATTTCCCCTTCAATTTTGATTGATAGTCTTGCTGGATATAGTATTCTTGGATTCAGTCCTTTGCTTTGCAACACTTTGTATACCTCCTTCCATTCACTTCTAGCTTGTTGTGTTTCTGATGAGTAATCATTTGACAATCTGATGGGTGTTCCTTTGTAGGTAACTCTCTGTCTCTCTCTTGCCGCCTTTAGGATTCTCTCTTTATCATTTATATTTGCCATTGAAATTATGACATGTCTTGGTGTGGGTCTTTTGGGGTTGATCCTGCTTGGGACTCTCTTTACTTGTGTAACTTTTATCTTTCCCATATCCGGGAAGTTTTCTGTCATTATTTCTTCAAATAGATTTTCTAAACCCTGCTGCTCTTCTTGTCCTTCTGGCAGCCCTATTATACGCATGTTACTTCGTTTCATGTTGTCCCGAAGCTCCCTTAGGCTTTCCTCCTGCTTTTTAATTTTTTTCTCCAATTGCTGTTCAGCTTGAGCTTGTTTCTGTACCTGATCTTCTAACTCACTAATTCGGTCCTCTGCTTCTTGTAGTCTACTGTTGAAACTTTCCATGGTGTTTTTGATTGTAGCTATATCACTCTTCATTTCTTCCTGATTCTTGCATAAGTTGTTGATTTTCTCATCCATCCGTTGTATAAATTCCACGACCATTACTCTGAACTCCTTTTCGGTCATGTTGCAAGCTTCAGTTTCACTAATTTCCTTTCTTGGCGACTCCACATTTTCTTTCCTCTGTGAGATATTTCGTTTCCCCATTCTGGCTATTACCAGAAAGCTCAAGTTTCCGTTTGCGTGGACCTGGGCCGTGTGCTGTGGGGACTTCGCTCCACCCGAGTTTCACTGGAGTGCTCTGACACTAGGACGTGTGGCTGCCTTTGATTGGTGGGAACCAGACTTGCCCAGGGTCAGTGTCCCCAGTGTTCTGTGTGGTCTCGTGTGCACACTTGGAATCAGGGGCCCTGTCTGCACCACACTGTTGGTATGCGCCGAAAATGAGATCCTTAGGATGTGCCAGGAGTCAGAGTTTCCCTGTGTCTGCACCAAGACTCGAGTGTCAAAGTCTCTGTTGCCTTGTGAGGTTTCTCGTTGAGAATCAGGGTCCCTGTGTGTGCATGCTCCAACAATTGGGGTCGCTGGCTCTTAGTGTGAATGCGCTGTGAGTCAGGGATCCCCGGCAGCTGTGTCCGGCGTGCCAAATTCCCTGAAGTGGAGCTGCGTCCTGTGTGTGCTCTCTCTACTGAGCCAAACCGGCTAGAGCGCACATTCTTAAAATCCTGAAGGTGAGCTGATTCTGTGGTGCACTCTCCCAAAGTCCCGGAAGGGGGGCGGAGTCCGTCCTGCGCGCCAACTTCCCTGAAGGGAAGCCCTTCTGTGCACGCCCTAAGATTCCCAGAGGGGGGAGCTGTGACCCGCAAGCCAAATTCCCCGAAGGGGAGCCCTCTGTGCGCACTGACAGATTTCCCCGACCGGGAGCTGCTTCTGTCCCATGCTGCGCCAAATTCCCTAGAGGGGAGCGCGTCCCTGCGCAAAGCTCGGCAGCTTGGGCGAGGGGCGGGTCTATCAGTTACTGCGCTCTCGGCGCGCCTGTGAGCCTTCAGCAGCTTGGGGGAGGGGCGGGTCTATCAGTTACTATGGCGCTCGCGCGCCTGCTGGGAGTGGGGTAGGCACTTTGACTCACGGAATTCTGCTGAGAAGTCTGGATTCTTGTTTGTTGGTCTGAAGCTGTGATAGCAGTTCTCTGTGCCCAGTGGCTGCAGGGTCCTGGTTTGTGTCAGAAGCCTGTAAGACATGATTTTAATGTATGAACAGCATTCTACCATACAGACAGGCCTTTTGAACCATTTGGAGGTATTTGCGATTAGAAACAGTAGAGCATGAACATTCTTGAACTTACATTTTTTTTACAACTCATTTCTTTAAAGACAAAGGTAGATAACTTCAAAAGTAAATTTATGAGGAATTAAGAATCACTTTTAAATATTCTTGACACGTTTGGCCAAATTTTCTATAAAGAACTCACCAATTTACACTCTGACCAGCCACATATGAGTGTTGCTTTCACTTTATTTTTTTAAAATAAATATGTTGTTATTGATTTTAGAGAGAGAGGAAAGGAGAGTGATAGAAACATTGATGAGAGAGGAACATCAGTCGTCTGCCTCCTGCACGCCCCCTACTGGGGATCGAGCCTGCAGCCCAGGCACGTGTCCTGACCAGGAATCGATCCTGTGACCTCTTGGTTCATGGGTCGACACACAACCACTGAACCACACTGGCCCAGCTCACTCTGTCTTTTACAACAGCATTTTATCGTCTTTTTAATGTACAATTGATGATTTGATAGTTTAAATGTTCTCTTTTAATTTGTTAATTTGAACATGTGCAGACAAATAGAAAATTTGAAAAAATGCACTGAACACTCACAACCTCCTCCCCTGCATTCACCAGTGGCCAGCACCTGCAATGTCCATTCCCACACACATGTTTGCCAAGTCACCTCAAAGGATGCTGCGGACGTCATGACACTTGAGCCCCAAAAACTTGAGCACACATATCAAGTTGTTTTTCTAATTTTGTATTTAGTGGATTATAAGCACAGTGGGACATTTTATCCATGTTTTCATGAGCCATCTGCCATTTCTTCTGGGAAATGTCTTTTCATATCCTTTATCCATTTTTCCCTTGAGGAAGTGCTTTCCCCAGCATCTATGCTGTTTGAGTGACAGCTGCATCGATGCTCCCTGAACACCACTTAAACCTCCTGATAAGACCTGTACACTCAGGTCTCGAATGGTGTGCACGAAATTTCCTCTTTAATGTAAGGTATGGCCTTGGCTACTGCTGTTTCTGTCAGTAAGAGTAGAAGTCTTATATTCAGCTGGTTGACTGTAAACATCCTATTCATGATCAGGGACTATTGGAGAGAAGTAATGGAGGTCAAATGGATAAGCACAGTTGAACACACTACAACTAGCAGAAGCATAAAGAACATCTTGTCCTGTTAGTTAAATTATTTTTTGCTTTTTATTTTTTTAAATATATTTTTATTGATTTCAGAGAGAGGAAGGGAGAAGGAGAGACAGAAATATCAATGATGAGAGAGAATCATTGACTGACTGCCTCCTGCACACCCCCACTGGGGATAGAGCCCACAACCCGGGCATGTGCCCTGACTGGGAATCGAGCCATGACCTCCTGGTTCATTTGTCAACACTCAACCACTGAGCCGTGCCAGCTGGACTATTTTTTTTTTTTTTTTTTTTTTGCTTTTTGCTTTTTTGATAAAACCCCCAAGACACTCTGTAGACTGATTTTGACTATTCGAAGATGAGTTTTGCCAAATAAAACTGCCATCCTGAGCGTGAGCCAGTACTTTGACGGGTTTGCAATGGGGATTTCTGCAAAAGAAGTCATTGTCCCCCAGCTCCTGAATCCACATGCCTTCCCCGAGCAGCCTGTGCCGCATGACTGCTTGCCCTCTCTCACAACAAGGTGTTCATATGCCTTTCTTCCTCAGAGAATTGTTTGAATATGCACCTGCCCTGAGTCTGCCAGCAAATGGATCCCACCAGGCAGATTCCCAGCCCGGCAGCTAGAGCTGGAGAAAGCTTTCAAGGTTCAGGCCCTGAGCTTGGCACAGGGGCTTCCTTCTCCTAAGTTCCTAGGCGCAGCTATTTGTCTAGGGGCTTTAAAACACACACACACACACACACACACACACACACACATATTTTTATTGATTTCAGAGAAGAAGGGAGAGGGAGATAGAAACATCAATGATGAAAGAGAATCATTGATAGGCTGCCTCCTGCACGTCCCCCCCCCCCTGACCCCCCCCCCAACTGGGGACCGAGCACGTAACCCAGGCATGTGCCCTTGACCAGAATTGAACTCAGGATCTTTCAGTCCCCAGGCCGATGCTCTATCCACTGAGCAAAACCAGCTAGGGTGTGTCTAGGGGCTTTCTTTTCATTAGTGTAACATTTAATCCCAGAAATGGGTGGTATTAAATGCCACACTGAGTTTGTGCAGGGCCTGGCCTTGATTTAAGATACACACATGCACAGTGCCTTAGGGAAGAGGGTCCCCTATCTCTTTCCTCCTCCTCTCCATCTGCCCTCTTCCCATCTTTCCATCCTTCCCTTCATTTCCTCCCATCTCTCTTTCCCTCTCTCCATTCTCTTGTTTATTTCCCCTGCTCTTCAAGACAAGATTGTAGGGATTGTATCATAGTTTGCACAAGCTGTCTTGTATCCTGCAAAATACATTTCTTTCACAAGATCACGAAATAAGAAAATAACAGAAGGAGAGTGCAGAAGCCAGGCCAGTTTTACAGTTCTTAGGCCAGTTATTAAGCACAAAATATTGGGAACTCAGACAAAAGCAGTTCCAAACATGCCAACAAACCGGCATTCCAGGGACAAGAGTGGTCAAGTGTGCTTCTCATGTGTGTTTAAGTGGCCCCCTCTGTCCTCTCCGAATCCCCACACCCAGAAAGAGTGGCTCCCTGTGTTCAAATGGAATCAGAGCATCTGTTTTTGGAGTGAGCAGTGTGAGCCGGGCAGGGACGTCACTACCACGGGTGGGCCCCCATTTCCCTGAGCGCTCCCTCCTCACAATGCCCAGGAAGCCACACCATCTCCCACTCCCCTCGGGGGGCAGAGGGCAGCAGCTGCTGTGACCCCAGACAAGTGTAGCCAGTTGCTGCCTCCACATCAGAGCAGGAAGCTGGGACTTTGAGGAGAACCACATCTGGCCAAGCCACGCTGCCCCTCTGTGGCTCTGAGACTCAGGGGAGGTGGCTTTTGGGAAAGCTGTTTGGCTCAGTGAAAATCGGCTGTCCTCTTTGACCCAGTGAAGACCTTTCTTGGCTTTTCTTGGTTCTTGCCTATGTATCATTCTCAGGTGTTCTTCTCAAATTCAAACGTAAACCAATATGTATTTATGTGATCCTATACATATTAGAGATAAATATTATAGAAATTTTATAGAACATGGGAAAACGAAGAAGAAAAAAGTTATCCCAATCCCATAGTTCTGAGATTACCTCTATTCATAGTTTGTCTTTGTTTCTAACATTTCATATGCTCAAAGTTACATCTTTTCCTTTACCAAAATGAGATCATTCTGTACATATTGGTTTTGTTTTGTTTTGTTGTTTTTTAAATATTTTTATTGATTTCAGAGAGGAAGGGAGAGGGGGAGAGAGATAGAAACATCAGTGATGAGAGAGATCATTGATTGGCTGCCTCTCGCATGTCCCCTACTGGTGATCCAGGCTGCAATCCGGGCATGTGCCCTGACCAGGAATTGAACGGTGACCTCCTGGTTCATAGGTCAATGCTCAACCACTGAGCCACACCGGCTGGGCTGTACATATTGTTTTATAGCTTTGCTTTTCTCATTTAACATTATACTGTAAGCATTTTCTCATTTTATTAAATAGTTATCTATAACATAATTATAGGGACTACAGCATTAACCATCTTATGAAAAAGGCTGTTTATTTATCAGTGCCCTATTTTTGGACATTATTTAGGATGTTTACAATGATTTGCTATCCTCTCTAATAAAACGGTAATATGCAAATTAACCATCACTCCGCTACATAAGCCACGCCCACCAGCCAAGCCACGCCCACCAGCCAATCAGGGCAAGTATGCAAATTAACCCCAATCCAAGATGGCTACAGCCACAGTGAGCAAGGTTTCCCAGGTAACAGAGCAAGCCAAGCTTTCCATAGCCGTTGCAGGCCTAAGCCTCCACTCAAGCTACAAAGTTTCAATTATAGAAGGTAAACAAATTCAAACAAATGGCGGCAGAATGGAGCTTGAGAGAGCAGGCCAGGGTTGCCGGCGGCAACAGGGGAAGCAAAGCTTTCCACACACCCTGGCTGGGCCCACCCGCTTAAGGCAACAAAGTTTCAATTATAACCCCAACACAAATGGCTTTGGGCCTCGGAGGGAGCCCCAGGCTTGGCTCTGCTCCAGGCTACAAAGTTTCAATTGTAGAAGGAAAATAAATTCCAGATACCAGGGCCTCCCCTTGGGTTGCCAAGGGGCGTGGCCAGCCTGCAAACCACCACAGGCCCCTCGCTCAGGCCGCCCCACGCCCCAAGGGAACTCCACCCTGATCCGGGACACCCTTCAGGGCAAACCAGCTGGCCCCCACCCCTGTACCAGGCCTCTATCCTATCTAATAAAAGAGTACTATGCAGATTGATCATCACTGCAACACACAATATAGCTGCCCCCATGTGGTCAAAGATCCTGCCCCCATGTGGACACAAGATGGCCACTACAAGATGGCCAGCAGGAGAGGGCAGTTGGGAGGCACCCAGCCTGCAAGGGAGGGCAGTTGGGAGGCACCCGGCCTGCAAGGGAGGGCAGTTGAGAGGGACCAGGCTTGCAAGGGAGGGCAGTTGGGGGCAAACAGGCTGGCAGGGGAGCAGTTAAGTATCAACCAGGCTGGCAGCGGAGTGGTTAGGGGGTGATCAGGCTGGCAGGCAGAGGAGGTTAGGGGCAATCAGGAAGGCAAGCAGGCAAGCAGTTGGGAGCCAGCAGTCCTGGATTGTGAGAGGGATGTCCGACTTCCCAATCCTGGTGGGATCGGGCCTAAACGGGCAGTCGCACATCCCTCCAGGAGTCTCAGATTAGAGAGGGTACAGGCTGGGCTGAAGGACAACCCCCCGCCGTGCACGAATTTCGTGCACCGGGCTTCTAGTTATAAATAATATCCATATGAATATCCTTGTGGCTAAATCTTTTTATAACTTCCTTATTAGTTCCTTAGGACAAATGCTTGAAAAGCAAAGACCATTCAAAAGCTCTGAGGTAAAGAACATCCTAATTTGACCACAAAGCAAATTTTTCTTTTTAAGGGACCCTCCCTGGTGTTACACGGTGCTCCTCAGAGTGGCATCTGACCCTAACTCTTGACTCTCTTTGGATACTTGATGTGAATCGCATTATTGCTATGGTTTTTATACAGATTATTCCAGAAATACACAACCCAAGGCTCAGAGTGAGGTCTTCGGTGGCGGCAGAGGGGAGAAGGGGCACAGGCAAAGTTTGTGTTTGCTGTGGGCCGTGGTCTTATCATAAACATCCGCTGAAAGTGAGACTGTTCATCTAGCTTTACATAGTAAAGGTAATCAGGTTGAACTTTGAGTGGACAGTCATGTTAAGGATGAAGAAATTAAGCACTGGTTGTAGCTTTCCGAATCAGATGCCGTTGAATAGCTTTTTGCACTGAGCTGTATGATAGTATGAGACTTCCTGAGCCCTGAGGCTTACGGGCAAAGCAGATGTCACATGGATGCTTAGAATATGAATGAGTAAGGCCTTAAATATCATCTTAAAATGAGACTGTGGGGTTTTTTGCTTTAAAAAATACTGTAAACTTTTCTGCGTGAATGTTTGCATTTCTTCCTCCCCCTGCCTTGTATAGCCTGTGTAATAATTCTGTGATCATCAAATTTAAGAGGAAGCATCCATAAAATGGAAGCATGAAAGAAAATAACTATAGGGCATAATCAGCTTAAATTCTTATGATTCATTAAACGTCCATTAAAATAACCCATCAAGGCTCAGCCCTTGGGGGTGGTAACCACAGCATCTGCAGGTCACCAGTGAACTGCACGGAGCTCAGCTTTGCCCTGCAGGCATCCATTTCTTTCTAGAATCCTGCAGGAAGAAAGATGTGTGGACTAGAGCCTTTCATTCCATTGTTAGGATTCTTAGAAGGCAAGGTGTAACCTGAAGATCAAGTGATTTCCGTGCTGGGACCAACTGTGGCAGAAGGCAGAACAGACCTAGTGGAACACTCCTTGTACATGGGTGGTGTGCCATCTAGTGGTTAAGTGAGCCCAGCATTCAGGAAAAGGAAAATGGTCCTTTCTGGTGTCTGTACCTCTCAGGTCTCCACCACTTTATTTGAGCAGCTGTAGGAGGGTTGATGCTACAATCTAACTATTATTTGGTGGGTCTGTTTTCTTAGGAGCCATGTTGATCACAGAGTATTGGGGGAAGGACCCTGATAGAGTAATTATGCAAACCAGAAATTGCACACTGGCAGTGTTTGGCCCACAGAGCGCTTGATTCCATTTTATTTTATTGAGGCTTAATTCACATATACAGTGTAGTGAACAAATCTTCAGTGTACAGCCTGCTACATTTTTACCTTTTTAAATATTATATTTGTATCTCCATGTAATCACCACCCAGATCAAGCTCTAGGATATTTCCAGCATCCCATAGCCTCCCTCATTGCTCCTCCCCAAAGCCCCCCCTCAGAATAACCACTATTCAGAACTCTGTTTTGCAATGGCATCATTAAGGTACATAATTCTTTTTTTTAATATATATATTTTATTGATTTTTTACAGAGAGGAAGGAATAGGGATAGAGAGTTAGAAACATCGATGAGAGAGAATCATCAATCAGCTGCCTCCTGCACACCCCTTACTGGGGATGTGCCCGCAACCAAGGTACATGCCCTTGACCGGAATCGAACCTGGGACCCTTCAGTCCACAGGCCGACGCTCTATCCACTGAGCCAAACTGGTTAGGGCAAGGTACATACTCCTAACCCTAACCTCTGAGAAAGGACAAAATTCTATAATCACCATTTTAATATTTTGCCCAAAAAAAAAAAAAACACCACAAAAAGGTACAGCTATATCCATAATATGGCTTTAAAAAAGACCCTATTTCCTGGGTTCATTTCAGAGTCCAGGTGACATAATGATCTCTCTTTCCAAGTCTCAATTCCTAAAACATTGTTTTTCTCCCCAAGCTTCTCACTAAGAGATATATCCATCAGTGCACTGATTAAATTTTCCCAAGTGTCTCTGCAGGCAGCCAACTCAATTTTCAAAGAAATCCCATTACTTTTGAGCTGCATCTCAGAGGCACCACAGATTGTCATGGCAAAGCCCATGCATTCTGATGCAGCATTGCAGAAATTAATGTGGTGCCATGTCACTAGTGACTGCATGACACCCTGTTCCAATTAAGTCAAGCAGATCATTATGGTGAGGAAGGTGCTCAAGCTATAATCCAGCAAAGGCTGATCCATAATGAATAGCATAACAAAGACATTGTTGCTATTTCAACAGGACCTCTTTCTGTTCAAATTAAACTAATTTCTCTCTGATGTCCAAATGAATAGTATGTCAAGAAGCAGAGGTAGTTCTGAAGTACAATTACTGTTATAATAAACAAGGCAAGAATATAGGCATTATCCTGACATTACCTTTTATAAATAACTTGTATTTTTTTCTAATTATTTGGCATGGATTTGGAAAATAGAAGAATGTAAAGAGGAAAATATATATAATCTCTAATTCATCAAAGAAAGTCTATAATGGTTTTGATTAATTCCTTTCAGGGAAGTATTATTCCCTCTTTTGCATGTATATGTGCATGTGTATTTCATAGAGTTGATGATATGTATTTGTCTCTATAATTAGAAACTCTTAACATGCTTTCATAATTTCTGTAGTAAGAATGAAAACTAATTTTTTACCATTTCCTGATATTGGAAATTTTGATTGTTTGCTGTTTTTAAAATAGTTACAAAGATTTAACATCTACATATTTGAAATGAAGTCTTTGACTTTCTACCATACTCACTGGCCAGAACTTCCAGAATAATGTTAAATAATAATGGTGATGTTGGCTATTTGTGGTTTGTTCCTGATTATGAAGGCAAAAAAAATTGATGTTTCTTAAATATGATGACAGCTGCTGATTTGAGTTGCTTAAAAGTCATATTTAAATAAGTCCTTTGAGTCCTAAGTTTCAAATATCAATAATGTAGAATTGAACATTACCATATGTCTTTCACTGCTATTGAAATGATTAGGTCTCTACCAATTTGGTCTATGGATATATGATGCATTATATTAGTAGATTTCCTAATGTTGGTCCCCCTCTACCAAAATGAATACTACTATAGCATAGGGTAATAAACTTTCAATGAATTGTCAAAGTCAATTCCATACTGTTATTTTAGGATTTTAATATCTATGTTTATTGTTCTTGAGAAACAACTGGTGTGGCAGGGTTATTTAGAGATACACTCTGTTCCTCTTATTCTGGCCTATACAGGCAGGTTGCTGAAACTGGGGACAGGGAACCTATTTATGCCTATTATTCATTCTTTTTTCTTTACATGTTATCCCAACTGCAATAAGTGAGGCTTTTTATTTTGTGGATTCATAAAGTACTTTTCTTAACCTCTCTTAAAGCACTCATTATACTCTTTCTTTTATGAAAATTCTCTGGATATCTACCTTCTGTTCTTGTATGAGTGGTTCGTGTCTTATATTCAAGAGTTTTTCAATCCCTCCCCCTTAGCCACTAAGTGTGGTCCACCTAACCTCTCCTGTAAGGTCCCAGCAAAGCACTGCAATGGCAGGGAGGGGAATACACTTAGATGAGTAGTATCAACACTTTTAGATTGCCAAACCAGCCCTACAGTTAACGAAGGAGGAAAGTAAGGAAGTAAGAGGGATACCAAAATTCGGTGGTTATGTTCTTCTCTGAGTCCAGAAGGCAGGAGTTAACTTCCAAAGTCTTAGGAGCAGACACAGCAGGGATGAGAGCCAAACCCTGAAACCAGCTCTCATGCACCTGCCTAGGTGGCTGCCCCATTTTGCCTACCTTGAGTACATGCTTTTAAAACTAAGTACATTCATTATATTCCAATAATCTTTTAAAATCCTTCCAATACTCATCTCAGGACATCACTTCAAAAATGATATATTTCAATTGTAAATTCTTTCCCACGGGAAAGCTGGCAAAATTAAGAACCCTCCAGGGGCTTCCCTACTAGACTATAAACCACTTGAGGACAGGATTTAGTTCTTCAGTATATTCTAGCTCCCACTGTACTATGCATGCGATTTAAACGTAGCTAGTGTTTTGGGAATTAATTTACTCTTTTTTATTGCAGCAATGTTATTGAGTAGTATTCCTCACTTATTTGAAGACCAAAAGCAATTTCAAAAGCCTTTTAGCAAGCAAAGGTAGAATTACAACTAAAAACTTAACGGAAATTCATGGAAGAAATTATGACAAAAGTAAAAGGGGGAGCATAAGCACACCATTCATACTGGAATCAAAGTGAATGTTTGCCACCAGGGGAAGAGTTCAGGTGATGACTCTTTGAAATACCTGGTCAGCTTTTCAGGCAGGGAGTGGTTAGTGGATATTGTTGACTTGCTGCTTCTGTGCAGGTATTAGAATTTCTTTGAAGGCAAAGTGAAAAGTTGTGTTCAATGATACCTTTCTCCTTTTCCTTAGGGTGTTAAATTCCACGCTATTTGAAAGTTGGGAGATTGTTGGACCTTATCCTTCCTGGTGGGTTTTTAACCTGCTGCTGTTGCTGATACAAGGCTTGAACTGCTTCTGGTCTTACTTGATCGTAAAAATAGCTTGCAAAGCTATTTCAAGAGGCAAGGTAAGTAAAATTCACCATTTCTAATATGTTCCAGATAATTACATTTCTTGGTTGCTCTGAATCAGTGAGAACATTATTTATTATTTCAAATGTCCTCAAAACTGATTTTTTTTTCAAAATTTAGCATAACCTCCTAGAAACACAAACTAAATTTTTATTTATTGTCTTCTGTTTAGTTCATTTTTTGAGTTGTAGCATTGCTGTACTGAAGATGATTCTCAGTGTTCTGCATTTATAATTTTAAATTTAATGATAATATTATTTGTTGTATTCTTTCTTTCCCTCTCTCTGTCTCCCTGGCCCTTTTCTGGTTGTACTTATGCTGAACAGAAATTGAATAACTTCTTTATTTTTCTGAGAAAGTTGCTTGATGCAATATGCCCATTTATGCCTTTTCCAATGAAACTTAGTTGAATCTCTTTGGTTAAAAAATGGACTCATGAGGCTGATTTGAATGAAGCTTCTTGAGCCTCAACCCCTCTATGCAGAGCAGTGACTTTTCTAGAATGTTCTCTATGACATTTTCTTATTTTCGTTGTTTGTTCTCTTCTGCCACCCTGGAAGGCTGGGAAGTGGAACCCTTTACATGTAAGTTTCTCACAAGTCCCTCTCTGTCCTTGTCCTGGGTGCCACATTAGCCTGCCTGTTGGAGGGGCACTCAGAAGCTTTTGTTTCCATGCATATTGTTCCGTCTAGTCTGTTGGCACTGGCTGGAGGCTCTAACTGAGTATGGCTCCCACCAGCTGCGAAGGGACACTGGGAACAGCTCGGTTAATGCCCTTGTGAATGAGCTTGCATTCTGCTAAACTTTGCATGATCCCACAGAGAAGGAGAAGAATTTTTTTCATTAGTGATTAACATGTTGGCTAAAAGGCAGAAATAGACCTAAAGTGAAGTAGGAGAAAGAGAACTACATTGGGGAGAGGAAACACGGTCCAGCATCGAGTACTGAGTCAGCTCTTATTATAGAAATCCAAAATATTTTTATCAATACTTTATTTAGAAGTGGAAAGTGTTTTGTTTTTTCCCCTCTGTGACCTCTTATTCTTTAAAGTAAGTATGTATTTCTGTTTTTTAAAAATGCTCTTTTCTTATTTGGATACAAATTAATTCCACATACACAATGCTGTCAGTAGGATAACATTAACTGAAGATATAAGGATGCTGTGGACTAGATCACTTATGTCCTCACTGCATTGCTGTTTCCACCACATATATTGTCTTCTCTCCAGCTTATTCCTCAACTTTATGAAGAGACAGTCATTAATTTTATTCCAGAGCTCAGGCTTCATAATATTTTAATTGCCATTACTGCTCACTTAGGACAGTATGATTCATGGCCATAGGTTATGGACTCACTTATTTGTGGTTTATTTTGAGACATTCTAAATTGTTCCTTTCTTTGATGGCAACATAACTATAGATTTTCCCCCAAAATGCAATTAAAAATAATCTTACTAATCATGCAAATGTAAATTAATCACTCTCTGAAACTAGTTTTCTTTCCTATTAGCAGCTTAATTTATGGCTAATGGATTTCTAAATGTAGTGGAGCCCTACTATAGTGCCGTCTTTGTGACCCGTGTTTCTTTAAGTTAAAGTATCCTTATAATCTAGTTGTTTTGATGTTTCAGTATCTTAATCTTCTTGGAGATGGTCCTTGTGAGTTTAGCCTCATCTCAAGGGGCATTGGAGTACGGTCCATTTTTACACTATTTACTCAGCCATTTCTGATCCCTTCCCACTAACAGAGGTGATGTTCTCTCAGTGCCAGTGGTTCTCCACTTGGAGGGGCACTCGTGGTCTAGTACATTCTCCAAATAGAAAGGTACCTTAAAGAGGCCACTGTGACACAGAAATCCATCTACATTCCTTGATAACTCACTTTGTCACCCAATTGTATATCCAGGGTTCTCGAGTTGGGGAGTAATGGTGGTACAAAGGACGTGACGTGAAAAGTCCCCCAGTTAATTCTGATATATTTCCCAGGAGACCTAGCCAACCTCCCCAATCCAGCTCCTAGAGAATCACAGGTGACTAGACTAGGGAAATTTCTATGAAGCCAGGCCACCAGGTCCCTATGGCCACTCCACTTAGAAAGTAAGTAAATGGTGCTATTTATTACTCAAAGGTCTTAAGGCCTTTGGTGTAAAATGCTTACCATAATTTAGACTTACAGAGTAGGAGGTTATTATTTTAATATTAAAAGAAGTACAGTATTTCCTTAATTTCTCCCTAAATTAAGTCCTTGCTAGATAGATTTGTTTTTCATTCTTTACGGTAATGTATAGATTTATATCTGGTTTTTATATGACCATTCTCATTACCTAATGGAGGATTGAAAAGCCCTGGAATAATGGGAACCAGTTCATGCTGATTCACTCAGTCAATTTTCTTTGGGAAATATTTAAAACTAAACTTCACCCCCAGGTTCTCAAAATGCCTCCTACTGCCATTATGTATTATCTACACTAATAAAAGAGAAACATGCAAATTGACCATACCTCCGCTATGCCCACAAGCCATGCCCACCAGCCAGTCAGGAGCGAGTATGCAAATTAACCCAACCAAGATGGCTGCAGCCACGGAGGCTTGGGTTTCCCCGGCAATGGAGGAAGCCAAGCTTCCCGCCCACTCTGGCCGGCCCTGGCCTCCGCTCAAGGCTACAAAGTTTCAATTATAGAAGATAAATAAATCCCAGGTACCAGGGCCTCTGCTTGGGTCGCTAGGGGGCGTGGCTGGCCTGCAAACTACCACAGGCCCCTCGCCCAGGCCACCCCATTCCCCAAGGAAACCCCCACCCTGATCCAGGACACCCTTCAGGGCAGATCAGCTGGCCCCCACCTGTGCACCAGGCCTCTATCCTATCTAATAAAAGAGTAATATGCAAATTGACTATCACTCCAACACACAAGATGGCTGCCCCCATGTGGACACAAGGTGGCTGCCACAATATGGCCAGCAGGGGAGGGCAGTTGGGAGGGACCAGGCCTGCAAGGGAGGGCAGTTGTGGGCAATCAGGCCAGCAGGGGAGGGCATTTGTGGGCAATCAAGCCTGCAGGGGAGGGCAATTAGGGGTGACCAGGCCTGCCGGGGAGGGCAGTTAGGGGCAATCAGGCTGGCAGGGGAGCAGTTAGGCATCAATCAGGCTGGCAGGTGAGTAGTTAGGGGGTGATCAGGCTGGCAGGCAGAAGCAGTTAGGGGCAATCAGGAAGGCAGGCAGGCGAGCAGTTGGGAGCCAGCAGTCCTGGATAGGGCCTAAACGGGCAGTCAGACATCCCTCGAGGGGTCCCAGATTGGAGAGGGTGCAGGCTGGGCTGAGGGACACACCCACCCACCCCCTGTGCACGAATTTCGTGCACCGGGCCTCTAGTATAGTATATAAAACAAAATTTCTACTTCATTCTAGCAATCAGAAAAGAAATTAAATAATGAAACAATTCATTGCAAAGCCAAAGAAGAATGATGATTTGATTATCTGAATTAGTGAATATCTCCATTAGTGTAGTTAATTGAGAGCTGACTTTAAATGATTCCCAAGGGTGATGGGATTCAAAGTATAAATTGACTCATTTGTACCATATTTCTACAATGCCATTCTAGTAGTGCATTAGGCCACTTTGCCGGTGAAAGTGGGACTTGTGGTCTAGTACATTCGCAAAATAGAAAGGTACCTGAAAGAGCCCGCTGTGATAGGGAAATCCACCTACATTCCTTGATAACTGGCTTTGTCACTCAAATTGTGTATCTCCAGTAAAGGGGAGCTCATTACTATGACAAAGTTTTTATCCCCTTTGATTTTTTAACATTTGGATCTGTTTTCCTTCGGGTATAATGATTGCATGTGCTTCTGAGCATGCCATACTTTAATGATTCCTTGGGAGCTGGTTACACTCACCTTCTTGTATTGCACAGGTGTCCAAGGATGATCGAAGTGATATTGAATCTAGCTCAGATGAGGAGGACTCGGAAGAAACTCCAAGGAAGAAACCCCACACTGCAACCACCACCAATGGAACCAGCGGTACCAACGGCTATCTCCTGACCGGCCCTTGCTCCCTGGATGATTAATTACTCAAAACTACAAGTCCAGAACAAAGTGAACTGTTTGTTCCTGGAAGTATTTAATAAGTTGCAAATGCAGTTCCTTTCATAATATCTCAGCACCAGAAACAAAAATTAGGATTATCCAAGCATTTTGACTAGTGCACTGCCATATGTCCCGTCTGTGAATGAAGAAGAATTACCATTCTCTATATGTAGGCATGCTGTATTTGTAATTGACACAAGGGAACAGTATTTGCATTTGTATTGTGTTAGAATATTATTTATTTTTTGTATTTGTTTATAAATCTGTGGACAAAAGGAGGTTTCCTCTTTCCTTTTACTCCCTGGGCTCGTGACAGTGAGGAAGATGCTCCATCTGCTTCGACCCCTTTCTCCTGCTGCAGCCCCGTTTGCTAGGAGCACCCGCTTAACTTGTCTTAGGGCAAGCAAAACCCAGTGCCAGATTCCCCTACCGCTCCACATAGGTTTGCTTTCTTTGTGTCAGTGCCCGGTCGCAGTGACCATTCCCCCAGCATATAGTGTAAACAGGGCAGGGTTTTTGTCGTCACTCTTCCTGGTCATTTAGCAGTTTAAATGAAAGAGCATCGTCGTTGGAGGGCTTTTTAAAAATTGTTTTGTATTAGATGGCTTTGGAATAGACTTCATCTCTTGTGTGCACAGCCAAGATTTCTTCAGTGAGTGTGGTAGCTAGTTGGAGATTCACCTTGTAGGTTACAGAGATCTTTTTATTCTGTTATGAGGTCAGAGCCCTGGCTCTGGAGGAAGACATTGCTGAAGGTCACAGTCACAGAGAAACCACTCTCACTCTCTGGAATTAGTCTCAGGATCTGAGAATAGCATAGAGAGAGCAGCTGATCACAACCAGATTCTACCATTGCCCCTGTGTCATGTCATGAAAAAGAGAAATCGAGTATATTTTGGAGCAGAAAAAAGAGAGTTTCAAGAGTTGGCAACGGTCACCTCTGGTGCAAAGCACTTTATTGCATCTGCTTTCAAAGAAAGTGCCGTATCTAGTATTTGAATTTGAAGTTTTATTTTTCTGAGCAAAATAAAGCCAATGGGAGAAAGACTCTTTCACCCTTCGTCTTTTCTCCCTAACATAACTCAGAAAGACTTGCCTGTTACTAGAGGAGCATTGACTTTCATTTGCTTCTTTGAAGATTTGTTCACTTTACAGGCATTTTTACTCAAACGAAACTATTGCCAGAAAAACAAAATTCGACTGGAGAATGACGATATTGGCAATGAGAAAGACTACTGAAGAATACGTTTCCATAGTCTCCTACATGGCAGTGTTATTTATGTATAGGTAAGAAAACCATACACACAAACCAAAGATTTTATCTCCTTCCAACTTTTAGTAAGGGAATAAAAAGGTCTCACAAATACCTGCTTTATAAATCAAAGAGACCATCACGTAAAACGAGAGTTGAAAAACACAGTGCAGTGACATAAATGTGTGAATCAGGCATAGTGCAGACAGCAGCAAAATACTAGCGAGTGCATGCGCTGCTCAGAGCCATTCACATTCAGTCCCATTTTTTGAAAAAATAATAAATAAAGCTTTGTGCTCACAATTTACGACCTATAGTTAAAAGAATGCTCACAAACAATAACCTCACACGGTAATATTAAATCTTTCCCCGGCTTGTTACAAACTAGTATGTTTCTTGTTTGGTCCATAGCAATAACTGCAGAGGCTTGGAAATATGTCTGCCTGTTTATTGAAACACCATGCAACCGATTCTTCATGTAAAACCTTACTGTTCACAAAACAAGGATATGCTTAAGAGTGTAATTTGGGGCCCTAACCGGTTTGGCTCAGTGGAAGAGTGTAATTTGGGGATGGTTTGATTTTATAAGGCCAATATAAAGTGTCAAAAGTACTTCTGAACATCTGCTAAGATGCAGATAAATAAAAAATAAAAAAAGATGCAGATAAATAAGAAGTAACGGCAAGCATATTAGGGCTGAAATTTTTTGAGAAGGTGAAAATTTATGTTCTTAAAAACTAAAATATGGCAGAAAAGAGTGGATTGTAGCTTGCTTTAGTGTGCAGAGCAAGTCTCCATGGGTGAAATAAACCAGAGAACCACAGTGTGTTCAAATTGGGAACATCTGACACTCTTGAGCACAAAAGAACAATTTCAAAAGGTCAGCTTACACATTATTAAGGAAGAGTTGCATACACTGAAGTAAATTGAGTCTATCCTTAGCAAAGACAAACCTAAACAATCTTTTGTTTTTCCCAAAAGTCGTTTAGAAGGAGGACTGGGAATACTTGGAGCCTCTCTGACTGATGGCATCAGTTTAACCAAGTCCTTAATAGATCTACAGATTTTCATTTCATTTTACATTTTAGGGCAAAGAGTTCTTTTTGACTAATCAAAGTGGTGTTTGTAGGCCTCTTGAGGTGAAGAATAATATATCTCTGTCTACTGCTCTCCCATGGTGGCCTGATAAGACTGAGAGAGAAAAACGTCCTCTACTTGTGCCAGGCCATAGTTCTGGAAGTGTATTCTGTAAACTCAACTGTAGGTTAGTGAGAGTGTTGTTTCCATTAATTAACTTAGCCAATGTTGATATCTCCTTCCTCCTGGTCACATTCAAACTTTCCCAGGATACTAAGGGTATGTAGGAAGGACTCTAGAAAAAATATACTTTATTCTCTAATGTTATATAGCTCTTCTAGATCTCTTAGTGGGGGAAAAAGTAGAAAATTGAGTAGAATTTTGGCCTTGGGTCAATAAATGGTATCAATGTGTGATCTATGTATGTATATGTATGTTTTAAAAAATGTGATAAAACCAAAATATCACTAATTCATTCTTATCCATATTCTTTTCATAAAAACCATTCACTATGTACAATTGAAACTTCCTGCCTCTCAACTTCCTGTTTATGCTACACACATAGCTGAGAGTCGTCGAATCTCTTCAGTCTCTCAGCCTCAGAGCAAAATATTGCAGAATCTAGAATGATAGAGGGCCTACAGTCAGCAGATATGCCAAATACAGTTCTCATTCCTAAATTGAGTCCTATGAGTGTTGAGAATAAGGGAACGACTATCAGTATTTTGGGTTATTGAACTATGTTAGAAAAAACTGCATATGATTGCTGCTTCACTCCAAGATTTTATTACAGTGAAATCTAACTCCTGCTAGGCTTCTAGATAATGGTGTTCTGAGGTACCAAGAGATAATGAAACACACCTGACGAAGGTAAACTGGGAAGAAAGGTTGGTTCTCTAAAGAGAGAAAGCAGTTGGGTGAGAGAAATTACTCTAGTGAAATAAGATTAGATCACCTTTAGCCAAATGGTGATTGAACCTCAAAATGTCCAGTTCTATTGCCACACTTTCCATATATTAGAGCTTGGATTTGAGCAAATTGAATACTTTCACCTTAGGTAGAAGTAAAAAAAATGAGATTTTATTTCAACATACTTGAGTCTTTGCAAGAGCTCTTCATAAACGAACGTTATGGACACCTGTGATTGTTCCCAATCTATTCATGATTTTTTATTGATATTTATTTTTATTCCTTTCTTGGAAATGTTAATACCAAAGTTGCCTGAATATTTGAGTGTTTTTCTTAATTTGAAGTATAAAAAGTATACAGAATAAATCCAAAGGTGTTAAAAGGTTCTGTTTATCAGTATGTGTGATGATGTCATTATGTCCAGAGAGGTTCAAGAAATCCGTTAGGGAAAAAAAAAGTTTTATGTTTACATTTCATGTGCTATTTGAGTTCTTAAGATTCCAATTAGCTTACTTTTTTTTTCTTTGTCTCTGGCTGATTCCTGCTTTGTTGATAAATAATAATAGCCCTGAAATGTTTCTAACATTCAAATAAGAAAAAGTCAGATCAAAGTCAGCCTGATGATAAAGTGATGACATGGCACTTTCAGTCTCTACGTAACTTGTATGGAAAGAAAATGCAGTTAGCTCTAGTTATTGCATTTGCTGTCTAGCATTCTGTTCATGGAAGAATACTGTCAATAATCATACAGAGTTCTTAAAGTCATGCAAAATGCAGCAGGATATGTTTTTAATGAAGATATTGTTGTCCCCAGAGTCAATTTAAGTTTCTCTTGGTAAAATGAAATTACACCATTCTCAAATTACCTAATAGTAATTAACACTGGTTCACACTGTGGCCACATTTTAGTTCTTCAGTCATAATCCAGAAGAGTCCTCTGGTTTGCCTCTGTGTGCAGGGTCCCCTACTCTCCCCTAGGGGGCGCCCAGTAAATGCTGAGGAGGCCTGTCCTCTTGCCCACTCCATGCCTTTGGAACTCTTCTAATATATACTCAGAGGGAGCATACCTGGTGCTGGCTTTCATGGAGAAAATTATATTAAAGAACATAAAACATCATAAGTAACTGTTGGTAAGATCTGCAGACACCCAAAAGAGAACCATAGTACTTCCAGGTATTTCGAACTTGGGTTCGACCTGAAGCCTTTGAAAAGAACACATTACTAAATGGCCACAAGCTAAGACCTCATCAGATCAAAGAAATAAAAAATCTCTAGCCAGATCGCATATTGTATTGTGTCTCCAAAACACTGGCATTCTCAAGATTGTGCAGGAAATGATGGGAGGGACCTGTTAGCCTAAAATCTGTGTTGTTTATCTCATTCACTCACATTCCTTTCAGCCTCCTGGAACTCCTGATAAAAGGACGCCAAAATATTGTCACTTTTCTGCTGTCAATTTCCCATAGCCTTTGAATCAGTTGTACCCCACTTCCTTTTCTGCCTGATGCCATTTTTCTTAAAAAGTGTTGTGTCCACATAAGCCTGTTTCCCTGAACACAGGTCCATGAAAGGTTGGCTTCCTATGTATTCTGCATGGCCTGGATACCAGGAACAACAGCTGTGGGTATGATTTCTATGTTAAGTGGGGGGAAAAAGAAATTTTATAGAGATAATTTTGGGGAGTCTACAGTAATATTTTAAACTGTCATTGTAAAACCGCCCTTTAAAAAATGAGAGGTTTTTCAAGATTAGTTGCCAAAGAGAAATTAGCTCTGTAATAGGAACAGTAATGTGATGATTCTGGAACTTTAACTTAGAGCTTCATTAATTTAAACATGGAACACACCGTCCAAGTTTGATTCCCAAAAGTTTTATAATGCGGCTAGCTCATGACTCCCATCAGCTCTTTGTTTGCCCACATTATCAGTGACCTCAGTAGCCATTTGTTGTCATGCAAGGGGGAGGTGGTTAGTTTTTGGATTTGATTTTTTTTCAACTTGCAGTGAGAAATAGGGTAGGTGACAAAACCTTTCTTTTTTTGTAAGACAATTCAGTGCTTGGGCATCTGTCAGAAGTGGAATGGTGTACTGTTAGCCAATTAGAATTATTTTATGTACTGTTGTTGTGCTGATTTTTATATGAAAATATAATTATTCATTGTTGTTCTCTGGACACAATTGTTATTATGAGGATCATTTTACTTTGGAAACACTTTCATAATAAAGATAAGCATTAAGAGTGCAGTGTAAGTGCCCTTTTCTGTACGCACCACCAGCTTGAGTTGGTGACTTGCCGCGGCTTCCTGGGCAAGACTTATTTCAGGGCTTACCTCACCCTACTGGTTTCTTGCAGGCTCCTCAAATTCCAATAATCACTATGATGACTGAGCGAGAGTGTTATGTGTTACATATACGTTATGTTGTTGAGAATTTAGCTGAGCTACTCCCCAGTATGGCTACCTTGGCATCTATCTTGTTTGGCCAAGTGGCCCGCAGGGACCTGAAATTGACACCCTCATGCCCATGCATGCCCTGGATAGCAGCCCATAGGGTTACAAGCAAGTGTAAGTTCCTGATTGACCTCCCCAAGGGATTGATCAGCCCTTGGCGATCAACAGTCTCCCCTGCCTCCCAGCGCCTGTATGCCTACGCACCCTAGATGAGACCCCTGTGGGGCTCACCAAAACCCTGCTCTGTGGTTTGAATTGACTAATCTGGCCTCAGCCCAGGAACCCCAAAGCACTCCACTCACGGACCCTAATAAAGGTATGTGACACCCGGTCCTGTCTCACTCTGTCTGCACCCTTCCTTTACCTCCCCATGTGACCTCTTGAGGCATGCCGTGTACTTCCCCCAGGACCAGCGAATAATAAACTTCTGTATTGCAATTTCTTTTGTGATCTTTTGTTGAACCTCAGTTCACCCTGTGCTCCACTTAACAAATGTTCATTTAACAAAATCATGACATTTACATATATATATATATGCATATATATATGTTGTAGTATCTCTTTGAAAATTATAAGAACTCAATATTAAATATTATGTAGTACTTCATTCTGGAAAATATATTATTTTTAGAGATATCTGTTCATATGTATCAGACTCTACAGATTTTCCAAACTATAAAAGAGGCACTTAGGACTAACAACTCAAAGGATAACACACACAACTGCCCCTCACACGCCATGCAAGCTTGGCTGACATGTCCTCTCTGGGGCCCTGCCCCACTTCGTTAGGCCTTTTCTCCCTCCTCATCTTTCCTCTGTCACTTTGTCTTCCCCATCTGCCTCCTCCTTCTCCAGCTTATGTCATCTAGTATCTCAAAAGCCATTAAAATAGCACTGACATTCCACCAGACACACCACCACCACCACCACCAGTGTAATGAAAAATAAAGCAGACTCCCCATGGAAAATCTTATAAATATTTAACCACCCCAACAACAATCTGGTTCCAAGCATGAATTGTTCTAATAAACTGCCAAAATTTCTCTGAGGCACAAAAAGGTAGACACTAAGCAAATGCAGCACTCCGAGAAGCCAGGGACTTCTGTAAGCACAGCACAGTCTGCCTCCACAGCATCCTCCCAGACAGCCACAGTGCAGCTCCGCTTCTCTCCAGGACCCCTTCCTTGCTGCTGGGACACCTCCAATCTGCCACCTCCAACGTAGGCCCGTGTTATTTCCGCCCTAATTCTGCTCCCCCGAACCCCGCACTTGCTTCACCAGGAGCAGTGGCAACAGTGCAACAACAGTGAGAGCTGGCAGAACAGCCACGCCGGGTAGAGGGAGGGGCCCGATCTACTGGGATGCAGGTGGTCCCTCAAAACCACCACAGTGACTGCGGCCTGAGCACCACACCCTTGATTATCCCCACAGCTGCTGTAGCACGAGGACACAAAAGTATCATTCCTAAACATGGAAGTAAAAAAAATTATATAAAACCTCCATCAGTCAGAGTCTGGGCAGGAAACAGAAATCACTGTCAGAAGGTTGAGTTGAAAAAACTTCAATAAAAGGACTACTTCCTGAGGCCTGGGTAGGATTATAAGATCAAACACAGGAAAGTAAGGCACCCAGAGCCCAGCAAACATGGGAAGCCATTGCCACCCATGGCTCTAACCAGAGGCCAGGAGAGCAGGCAGCATGGAGGGGAGGACACCCTGTGGGCGTTGTAAACCTGGGTGGGGGGAATACCCTGACATCTCTCTCTTCCTGCTTTCTCATGCCTCCTATTGGCTGAACTCAGAAAGCTGCCAGTGGGAGTGCAGGTGGCAGGGGTCAGGCCCACGTGCAGAGCAGAGAGGGCAGCCTGGAGCAAACGGAACAAGCAGCAGAGACGGATGGTATTCCAGGAGCTTCAGCAGAGCGTCACAATACATGTTAGTTGCTGGTAGAAGGTGTTTTTAGCCATTAGTGTCCCTTTTGCTAAGAAGCAGGATAGCATGAGGATGCACTTCATCTCTAACTCTTTGTGAGCTCAGCATCTCCCTGTCCTGGGTACCAGTTTCTCTCACTGGTGCTGAGGAGTGTCGTGGCAGGCTCAGTAAGGGAAACCACCTGTCCTACTAGCTTCCAGACCTGGGCATGAAGGGCATCAGGGGAGGAAGATGAAAGACTTGGCCTAGAGAAGTGTCTACAAATAAACAGAGAGGAACTGAGAGGAGAAGTCTTGATAATCTGGAGATATATGAACAGAATTGTAAAAAATGGGGCAAGAAGGTCTAAGCTCCAGTGCTTGTGACTAAGTTTTAAAGCAGTTTCTTAGGCAAGAAGTTTGTTTCTTTTCAACTTAATGAACAATGAAAATATTTACATAGTCAAAGATAACTTAAGCAACAAAGGCTCGGGTCCCTGGCTGTACCATTCAATCAGTTAAAAATATAAAGAGCCTACTAGGTGCTGAGGATTGTTATAAGCACTGAGGATAGAAGGGTGAATACGACATATGGTTCCTGCTTTCCTGGAACTTACACTCTAGTGAAGGAAAAAACAAAACAAAGAAGCAAGGAGGACTTGTTTGCTAGGGCCACCATAACAGCATACCGCCAGCTGAGTGACTTAAACAACAGAAATGTATTTACTCCAGGTCTAGAGACCACACGTCCGAGATTAAGTGGCTGGCAGGTTGGTTTCTTGAGTCCTGTCTCCTTGACTTGCCTTCTCAAATGTCTTCACATGATCTTTTCTCTGAATATCTGTCTGTGTCCTATTCTCTTTTGTTAGCAGTCTTATTGGACTAGGGCCCACCCTCAGGGCCTCATTTTACCTTAATCATGTCTTTTTATTCTTAAACACTGATAAAATTTTTATTACATTAATGTTTCCCCAAAAAATGGACAAGATGAAGTTTCAAGGGTATCATAATTTGGCAAAAAGCAAAAATTCTCCATTTTCTGCAATAAACACTGATCCATATGTACAATTTATTTCTGGGGCTTTTAGGGATATGCATATAGAACTCAAAAATGGGAAAGGTACCTTAATCACCTGTCTTAAAATTGTTTTATTTATTGGGATGACATAGGTTAGTAAAATTATATAGGTTTCAAGTATACATTTCTATGATACATCATCTGTATATCACATTGCTAGTTTACCACCCAAAGTCGCATCTCATTCTGTTACCATATACTAGTATTTGACCCCTTTTACGCTTTACCACCTCCCCCTTATTCGTCTGTTTAAGAGCCTTATCTTCAAATAACAGTCACCTCCTGGGGAGTGAGAGGTTAGGACTTCAACATGAATTTGGGGGACACAATTCAGCCCACAAGTTAAGGAAATTTCACATGATGACAAAGGATAAAAGTAATGAAGAAACAAGGTGGTTGCAGGGTAACTGCTAGGACTCTTCAGACTGGACGGTCACAGACATGTCACAGACAGATAGATGATTTGGACTAAGAACTGACAAGAGCAGCTCGGGGAGGATCTTGGGTGGTTGCAGGTCCCTAGGAACCTAAAACACTAAGGCTCTATGCTTCTAAGTTCAAGTAGCAGCCAGAGGCCAATGTAGGTGAAGGAAAGTAAACAATGGAGAGTGCAGGTGATGACATTCGAAAGGTAGGGAGGGGCAGATCATAGAGGGCCTGTATCCCACCGGTGAGTTTTAGGGCATGAGTAATAGGAAACTGTCAGGGATTTAAGCAGGGGATAGCATCATTTGATTGGTTGTCATCTTTAATAAGAAGATAAAGAACATGGGCTAACTAATGTCCATCCTAACCATGACTGAAGCCAATGACCAACTTGGAGTGGCTCATCAGTGACCGCAGGGGTGGTGGGCATCACATGACAAGGCAGGATGATGGGTACATGGGTACTGGAAGAAATAAAGGACTAAGTGTTACTGAGCATTTAACCCACAGACCACAATGTAGGTAAGGATAGAGAATGAGAAGTAACAGGTTTTGCTGTGATGGTGCTGAGATCTGGGACAGGAAGAGCCTCTAAGTTCCTTCAAGGAAAGTAACTTGAAAAAATATGACAAATTGGCAATTATCAGCCAGAGGAGAACCTGACGGAGAAAGGCAAACTACCTGGCTGAATATAGTTCTTTTTGTTGTTACTGTTAGCACCTCTCTCTGTGCAATTCAAAGGCATCTATCTCAAGGACTGTGAATTGATGGATGATTGCAATTTCCAAAGCACCTCTCTGGAGGAAGTGAGCATCCAACAATAATGCTTGCTTTGTAGGTTGCATAACTCCGGGTTGCACCTGAGTGAGCCTGCATGATTTAGCATAGCACTACCCAGCACAGGGAAGGTGAAATGAAAAGGAGAAGAAACTTTAGGGCTTTCCTACTAGATACGAGTCACTATGCTAAGTGCAGAATTGTCTCAATTGAGCCATCCCCTAAAAGGGTGATACAGCTCAACTCTTTATTCACAGCAGTGATATTCTGTAAAGTTACCATGAGCCATGGCTCCAAGAAAAAATACAGGGTTAGGTTCCTGTGAGCCTTCGGACACTTTTTCATCTACTAATCAATACATAACCATGTTTATATATGCTTTTGTTTAAAGATACTTTATTTAACATATATTGTAAATGCATTAACATTGAACTCACAGACAACAGCACCAGAACACATGCCTGAACAAAGCTTGATTGAGCTGATTCTTAAATTTCCTAAAATTTTGCAAGATATTATTAAATGACCATTATTAAACACTAGAGGCCTGGTGCACGAAATTTGTGCACTGAAGGGGGGTCCCTCAGCCTGACCTGCACCCTCTCACAGTCCAGGACCCCTTGGGGGATGTCTGCCTGCCGATTTAGGCCTGCTCCTCCAGGGATCGGGTCTAAGTCGGCAGTCAGACATCCCTCTCACAGTCCGGGACCCCTTGCTCCTTACCGCCCACCTGCTTGCTCCTTACTGCTGGCCTCGCTGCTCCTTAGCACTGCCACAGAGGCGGGAGAGGCTCCCACCACCGCCACTGCACCGCCGCTGCGCTTGCCAGCCGTGAGCCTGGCTTCTGGCTGAGTGGTGATCCCTCTGTGGGAGTGCACTGACCACCAGGGAAAAGCTCCTGCATTGAGCTTCTGCCCCTGGTGGTCAGTGGCAATCATAGCGGCCAGTCATTCTGGTTGTTCTGCCGTAAACATCACTTAGGCTTTTATTATATAGATTATATACCTACAATTTAAAATTATATTTAAAAATGTAATACGCAAAAACATCTCTTCCTAATTATTTTCCCACATTTTACTATCTGGACTTTTGAGGTATTTATACCTATTGTATTTGTGGGGATGAAAATACTATATAATGGTGACTACTGTGCATTTCTTCCCAACTCTGTTCAGTGACATTACACTGGTAGCTTGAAATCTGACATGGTGGGAGTATTTACTTTATGGAAATTGACAAAAGCTGCAAATCAAGGTTTTGTTCGTTTGTTGAAAGAGCCAGTTGTTAAATATATAAGAGAACACCACAGTCACCCATAACCTATTGATACAGAAACTATGGCTCAAAGAAGTGATTTACCCAGCCAGCAAGCAGTAGAGTTGAGATTTGACCCTAGACCGGAGTGATTTCAAAACTTATACATATCTTCCTGGTATGTTATGCTTCTTCCAAAGTTTGCACTTGTTTCTGAAGACTCGGTCTACCCAGATTTCTACTACATTTGAATTCTCCAATGGTTTTCTTTCCTTATCTACCTCCTTTAATGGTTCCTTCAGATCTTATATTTTTACTCCTGTAGTTTTTATCCTATGTTTCCTCTTTTCAACATCATATTGCTTAGTGCTATACGCCATATCAGTTGCCCTTCTTAGAGAAGACCCTCAATAAATCTAATACATCAATGATTGATTCTGTTTTCCAAGTTCACTACATCATTCCCCACCTAACCCGCTGGGAGCTTGCAAGGACACAGGTTTAAAAGGAATCAACTCAAGCAATTCAATAATTAAATACATTGCAGACTAGAACGATGGAAGATATATGGGTAGTGGAACTAGTAATTGAGAGGTTTGGGTTTTAAGAATAGGCTGAAAATCTCAGAGGAAAATTCTCTTTTGGGTGGGTAAGGGATGGTACGCTACAGAGTGAGGAAGTTATAGGAAAGGTAATGGCAATTACCAGCCCTAGTGTTTTGAGCCACAGCAGGTAATTACATTCACCAGGATTAAACTCTTTGCTCCTGTTAGTTTCACTGACCCAGGAAACTAGTAACGATTCTTCAGTAAACTAGTAAGCAAGTAATGTGTAGGATGCCAGGCCATTTGGAGCCCTATCACCAAAAAATTAGTTCAAAAGGATCTTCAGCGTTTTTAAGAGTAATTAGTGTCTGTTTTGTTTTGTTTTTCTCAGTTGAGAGTACTAAATGGTTCCTAGAAAAGAGCCCATACTATACTTACAATTATATAATTTTATGTCTTAGTTATATCACTTACAAGTCATTTCTAAGAGTGTATAAAACAGTTGATACTATGTTAGCTAAAAACTGAGAATCACAATGATAATTAATTCAATAAAATGTACATCAAAATTAAGTCAAGACATGTATTGAGCACCAATTCTCTGAGACATTACATTAGGCACTGTAAGAGACAGAAATAAGTGAAAGCCAAAGCTGCTGAATTGAATGGATTTTAAGTCTAGTTAGAGAGGCAGGGCACCGCGGTCGTTATTTTAATGGGTCAAGGTAGCTCTAAAAGAAATTGTGATTGTTCTATTATGTAGATCAAACTTAGTGACAAAGGTAAAAGGTTTCTGAAAACAGTAATTATTCCACAAATATAAGACATTATTATTATCATCATATATATTGTTAGGATACTAATTGCTAGAAAGGTTCAGAAAAGAGAGAGATTACTTGAGGATCAGGTGAGAAAAGATTTCAAGGAGAAAATCAAGAAGAATGAATAGGTTTTGGACAAGTCCAGTGGGAAGAGAAAGGGCATAGTGTGAATCAGTGAGTAATCCACTTAGCAGCCCCCCTATCACCTGTTGGTGGCCTGACCCCTATCACCTCCCACTCCATGCTCATCTCTCTCCATGGCCTTTCTCAATCCCATTCTCAAGTCTACAATCTCAGAATGGAGCAGACCATGATATGTCTCTAGTACCTATCCATGCTGCTCACTCTGCCTCCAAGGCCTTTTCCCTCTTCTCCATCCAGCTAATTCTTTTTTGAACTTCAAGACTAACATAAGAATCACCTCCTCCTAGAAAGCCTCAGTCTCTTGGAATGTAGTGCTCTTCTTAGAGAAAAAAAGGTATAATCATTTCACTCCATCAGAGTACTTATCACATTCCCCCTCCACTTGATTGTAAGCATCTTGAGGGCAAAGACCTTGCCTTTTTATAACTGGATTAGAGGCCTGGTGCATGACATTTGTGCACGGGGTGTGGGGGTCCCTCACCCCTGTGCCCTCTCACAATCCGGGACCACTTGAGGGATGTCCGCCTGCCGGCTTAGGCAGACATCTGTCTCGAAGTCTGGGGCTCTCGCAGTCCAGGACCCCTTGCTCCTTACTGCCCGCCTGCAGCAGAGGAGGAAGAGGCTCACACCACTGCCGCTGCACTCACCAGCTGTGTGCCCAACTTCTGGCTGAGTGGCGCTACCCCTGTGGGAGCACACTGACCACCAGGGGGCAACTCCTGCATTGAGCGTCTGCCCCCTGGTGATCAGTGTGTGTCATAGTAACCGGTTGTTCTGCCGTTCAGTCAATTTACATATTAGTGCTTTATTATATAGGAAGAGGATTGTTAGCTACCACATTGGCTGCATGGTAGGCACTCAGTAAGTGCATGCAGAATGAATGTATTTATTTATAGAAATAGGAGCTTCAAGAAGATGAATAAGTTTTGGAAGAGGAAATTAGCTGATTTTTACATTTTGAAACTGAGCTAATGAGAGTCCATTCATGAAGAAATGTCTACCAAAAATTGTAAAGATGGGACTGAAAGTAGGTACCATTATCATTTCTTTCTTTTTCAGATAAGGAGACAGGTGCACAAAGAGAATAAGAACCTTGCTACAGTCTCAGAGCCAGAAACCAGTTATGCAGATAACTTAATCTGAGCTCTGAGTCATTTCTCTGTCTCCTACTAAAGCAAACCTTGGGAAATTCCCACATTAGAGGGATACAAGGATGAAGATATGCCAGCAAAGGATACACTGATAAAGATAGGAAGAAATACAATGATGTCAATGATAATGATGACCTTCCCTTCTGCCTCTTTCTCTCTTCCTTTCCTTCTTTTCTCTTGCTAAACTCTTCAGTCCCAAAGCCTTTGATGGGACAGAGCAGGGCAGATGTCAGTGCCAGGTGAGGGAGTCCTGGTTGCCCAAGGAGGGGTAAGGGAGGCTAAATGGGGTTGTGGAGGCATCTGCAGAGGACAACACAGCATGGAGAATCAGGATGGGGTGATGAGCATGTCCACACCAGGGGGGGGTCGGCATGAGGTATGGAGCCCTAGCTGGGTGATGCGGGCATCTCTGCAGAGGAGCAGCCTGGCTAGGGAGGCTGGAGCATGGAAATCAGAGTGGCTGCAGGGGAAACTGGTTACATGTAGGGGAATGGATTAAATATGTAAATTTGAAAGCAAATTTCTCACTGTTAGAAAAGGAAGTTACAATTTGGAGGAAGAGAAAACTGAATGAATTCAGAAGCACTTAATTAAGCTTATAGGTATCCATGTAAACTATTATTTTCAATATATAGATAGCTATCAAAATATAGATGTGAGTGTCTGTGCATATGTGAGTGTTTTTATACACCTCAGGGCCTACAACCAGTGACTCCCTAATGAGAACATCTAGTGCCCCAGATCCTGGTTTCTAAATCCATTTTCCACTAAAATGAGCCAGGGCTCTTTGAGAAAGTGGCTGATTCAGGGCTGAGGCAGGAAAGTACAGGCTGGGATGGAACATCTTGTTGGACCAGGAAGCAAGAAAGAGCTCAAAATTGATGGGAAAATGGTGTAAGGATACAGAACAAAGTTGTGCACGGGGTGTGGGGGTCAAATGTAAGATATTTTGTGCACCAAAATTACATTATGTAACAAATTATAAAGTCCTGAATAAAATGGGAAAACAGTGAGTTCATACATATTAATAAATGAATAAACTGAAAGTTTGATGAGGAACAAGGTGCTAGCATAGCTTCAAGATAATAAAACATTTATTAACCACGAAGGCAAAAGTAGTAATTTTACAACAAAGAAGCCTGACAGACACCATCTTAATCAAGAAAACAATGGGACAAATAAAATCATGAGTCACTTGACTGGATACAATAAGAAAGTAGCATCACTTCTATGACATTCCTGCCAGAGAAGCATAACCTGAATCTATTCATGAGCAAATACCAGATAAATGCAATTGAAGGGCAATCTACAGAATGATTAACTGGTGATCTCCAAATATGTTAATAGCATGAAAGTCAAGACAAAAGAACTATTCCAGAGAGGAGGACACTAAAGAGACATGTCAACTAAATGCAAGGCATGATGCTGAATGGGACCCTGTTGCTGTGGAGAATGTATTTAGAACAATTGGTGGGACTGAGGAGTGAATGGTAGTAATGAATCAGTGTTAAATTTCTGCTTTTGATGGTTATATTGTGGTTTTGTTGGAGAAAGACCTTGTTTATAGGAAATATGCACTAAAATATTAAGGTGTGAGAAGAAAATTTGTGCATTGGACTTGTAGTTTATAACTTTGAGATAATTTTTAAATCAATAGATATTTGTTTTCAAAACCCTAAAAATGTCTCAAATGAAATTTTCAAATGTTTAGATGCAACAAGGTCTATTTTGTAAATGAGAATGCCATCTTTGAGTTCTAAGAGCAATAAAGTAATACAAAACTCCTCAGCCTATTAAAGGGAAATTTAGTGAAAGGAGAAAATGCATTAGCTGAAACTTGAGAATTCTAAATTGTTTGATGAGTAGAATAGTTATATTAGTTTTTATAAGTTTTTGAACTACAGTAGTTGTATTTTTTGGTATTTTATATGTATAATATATAATTATCTTTAATAGTGCCTTAATTTATTATGCAAAAAATAATTTAAATTATAATGATAACAGTAATAATAGCAGCTAGTTTTTACTGAATATTTACTACATATGCTCTGTTATGAGGTATGTGTTGTTATTTCTTTCATTTGATGTTAGGAAACTGAACCTTAAAGGGATTAAGAAATTTCCCCCAAAATTGGTACACTAATGTATAATGTAGCCAATGTTTGAATGCACCTTTTTCACACTCTGAAGCCTACACTATTAATTCTTGCCCTAAAGTGACACCCATGGAGGCCACATAGAAGAGAATCACCAGAGGATACCAGAAACCTGGGCTTCATTCTAGATCCTCCTACTTCCTTCATTGTTTACTCCCAATTCAATCCATCACCAAATTCTGTTGGTTCCATCTTAAAACTCTACCCCTCCCACTTCAAGTTAAAGCCTCACCATTCATCTCCCATTTCCTAGCAACAGGCTCCCACCCTTCCTGATTCTTATCTCAGCCCTCTTAAGAGCCTTCATACCACGCTGAGGGATCAGTCTAAAATGCACATCTAAATATTGCAAATGTGTTCAAAATCCTACATGAAAAAAGACACCTATTACATTTGGGTAAAAGTAAAATCATGGCACCCAAGGCTTCCTGTGTCTGGCCTCTGTCTCTCCAGCCTCATTAACTATAAGGTCCCAAACAAACTTTATGCTCAAGGCACTCTTGAGGGATTTATAATCGTCTGAATATACCAACACACACTCTCTTATGCCGGACAATTAATACATACCCTTCAAGCCTCAGCAAGTGTGACCATCTCTTGCCAAGGTTTTCCGGCATTCTCCCCCTCCCCAAACAGGCTGAGCTGGGTGCCTCTTTGGAACTCCCCTCACATTCTGTAAAGCAGTGGTTGGCAAACTGCGGCTCGTGAGCCACATGCAGCTCTTTGGCCCCTTGAGTGTGGCTCTTCCACAAAATACCACGGCCTGGGCGAGTCTATTTTGAAGAAGTGGCTTTAGAAGAAGTTTAAGTTTAAAAAATTTGGCTTTCAAAAGAAATTTCAATCGTTGTACTGTTGATATTTGGCTCTGTTGACTAATGAGTTTGCCGACCACTGCTGTAAAGGCCTCTTTTATATAACCTATCACAGTGTAATGTAACCTCCTTCATCACACTGAGCTCTTTGAAAGAACGGAGCTGGCTCATCTCTGTATGCCTCATAATGCCTAGATCAAAGATGATGGCCTCGCCGAAACCGGTTCAGCTCAATGGATAGAGCGTCGGTCTGCGGACTGAGGGGTCCCAGGTTCGATTCCGGTCAAGGGCATGTACATTGGCTGCGGGCACATCCCCGGTGGGGGGTGTGCAGGAAGCAGCTGGTCGAGGTTTCTCTCTCATCGATGTTTCTAGCTCTCTATTCCCTCTCCCTTCCTCTCTGTAAAAAATCAATAAAATATAAAAATAAAAAATAAGCAATCCTCTTTATAAAAAGTTAAAAAAAGAGATGATGACCTCATTGAATAGTGAGAGAATGAATGCATAGATGTCAATGAATTATCAATCGTGCAAAACGTTACAGAGAGGCACAAACAAAATAAAACAGTGATTTTTCCAGAAAACCTGTACAAAGAGTTGTGGGGAAAGCTAACCAAGAGGTTAAAATTTGAGTAAACAGACATGGGGGGAAGATTTTTAATAAGTACACAGAGGGCTGGTTGACTAAGCGAAGTTCCTAGTAAACAGGCTTTATACACTGTGTGCCTTCAGCCCCAGGGGTGTGCAGTGGCTTTAAAAAATGCATTAGTTTATACTTTTGAATAAGTGATACAAGCATATTGTATAAAATTGCAAAAATGCTACAGGAAATAGAGTGAAGAGAAAGCTGCCTCTCCTCCCCATGCCCATCCCCCAGGCCCTCAGCTCCTGTCACAGAAGGAACTAGGATAAATAACCACTTGGAGTGCTTTTGTTTTCGCTCTAAGATCCCATCTCCAGAGCCTGGCAGTGATTTATAGTAAATAACTATAAACCAATGATTTATAACATGGAGGTATAACCAAGGTGGAAAAGGCAAATAAATCCTGTGGTGACCCTTTATTTACATATGCAAAAATGCCTGGTGACTAAAGTGATTCTATACTACACATCCCAGTGTGCATTTTAATTAAAAGCCCTAAAACTTGTCCTAGATGAGCTTAGAAAATGTTCAGTAATGGCCCATGAATATTAACATAGGTGAGCAAATGAAGATATAATGTAATTTAGACGAATCTGTATTTGTAAAATATCCTTCTTCTTAGGCTTTTCTTGGAAGGTAAAGCCATAGATCACTGTTGTAGGATGACTTGATTGTTAATTTGTTGTCCATTAGTCTTCATTTCCTAGGGCTTATTAGAGAAAAGTCAATTTATGCTAATTTGTTTTATGCAAATTAGTCTATTTGATTTCATTTTTATTCTCCATTAACACCTGGAGATTTTATATTAATGTATATGAAACTTGAACATGCACAATGAAAATCCAACCCTAATCCACTGAATACAGGGCTGGTTTGTATATATAAAGTAAGCTAATTATGGCCATTTGGACTTTGATTAAAAAATCAGGTAATTTTTATGCAGCAGAAAGTGGTAAAAAGCTCATTATGTGCAATTTAAAAAACTACAATGTAATTCGTGAGAAGAGCATAAAAGTTACTTTAGATGCTGCAAATTAGCCTGGCTGTGAAGAATAACAATATCTCTGTGTGTGCCCACTGCTCCTACTATAGTTTAAAACACCCATTAGTGGTTCTAAATTAGATTTATTTTTTTTCTGTCCTGAGGCTTTGGACAAAGGTACATTTTAAAATGTATATATGCATTAAGGGAAAGTTTTAGAAATGTATCTTCCAGCTTTGAAGAGAGATGGAAATGAAGGAAACTAATTACTATAGCTACCAGAGACTAAAAATAAAAAGTGATTTGGCTAGAGTGAGATTGCTTCTACATTTCCCCCGAGGGTGATTGGCGGGGGTGATGTCATGTCTTGTACATACTCTCTGCAGCTCTCACATGCTTGAAATGGCAGCAGAGACCAGACTGGTCCTCTGTCAGATCAAACAGGCCAAGGGCTAGATTTCGTCCAGGACTCAGAAGTGGGATGGCCTTGGGAAGATATGAAAGATGTGTCCTCCACGCTGAAGTTTGTCCTGGGAAAAAAGTGCTTGGAAGGTGTGGTGCCCTGGCCCCCAGCTGCTCTGCCTGACCTTCTCACCCCTGGAACCCAGCAGCCTGGCAAAGCCACCCCGCTCACCCTGTCATCTGAGCACTGGCCAGCTGCCCCAAGCCCAGGTGCTGTACCTTTACATTCCTCGTGCTGTGGATATAGTGAAAATTCTCTCAGATGCCTTCGGTAAACTTTGCAGAACCTGGCTCATTTTAGACTCTGCCTTTCCTAAATTTATTCTTAGCATTAGGTCACTCTCTGATTTTATCCTTGGTCCCAAGACTCTTTTTGCCTCCTCTGTTTATATCTTTTTAACCAACAAATCTCCAAGAAACTTCTCTAAGCGGTCTCATGGGAGTCTTGTGATTCCTTCTCAGTTTCCTGCTTGTCAAGGCCATTTTTAATCAGAGTCAGAGACTCCCAAGTGCATTTGAGCCATTTCCCATTTTAGAGTTCCTGTCCGGTAGGTCACACTTATCTTCCCTCGCAGCGTTTTGAACTCCGCTTCCTGAGAACGGAAGATATAGGCCTACCCACAAACAACGCTCCCTGTCGTGTCAATGGAGAACTAGCTAATGGGGTCATTTTCCCATTAGTATTGAAGTCAATCTAATGAAAACAATTATTTATTGAACATTTACTGTGCTCCAGGTACTTTGTGAGTAGAGTGGAGGCACACCATTAAATAAGTAATTTCAACATAATGGGATAAATAAATCAAAAGAGGGGTGCGTAATAGATAGCAGGACAAAGGCAAGAGTGTGCTTACTGTGTCTGTGGAAAAGGACGAAAGCTGGACATTAGAGATTTTAAAAGGTTAGCGAGGCTAACATAAAGGGCTAAGCACTTCCAGGCAGGAGGCACAGCATTATACAAAGGCCCGGAGATATGAATAAGGCCTGCTGTCAGCATTTTACGGATCAGTTCTCCCCTTTTAAAAATTAAAGTTAGCATAACTGTTATTCTTTTTAAAATGTTTGTCTTATTTGCTTTCTAAATCAGTAAATGTTTTTTTCCAAATATTAAAATTACACAGAAATGTGTGGGACCTAGAAACTGAGCCCTCTATACTCCCAACCTTCAGACATAAGCTATTGTCTGTCTAGTTTATGTGCATCTAGATTTGTTTTTCTTATACATGAACCCGACTGGAATCAGATTCTTTTGCAACTTGTTTTTAATTCAGTACATATAGCTAAATGTTTTATATTCTGTCCTCTTTTCTTGGATGTTTTGTGTCCCATTGTCTGGGTTGGCTGGCTGAGCAGCATCGTCATTGAACATGGAAGCACTGGAGTCAGATGAATCCCAGCCATGCCACTACCAGCCATGCGACCTTGGTTAAGTCACTTGATATCCCATGCTTCAGTTTCCCTATGTGTATTATAAGGATCAAAATAATATCTATCTACCTCAAATGATTGCTGTTATGATTAAATAAGTTAATATTTGTAAAGCACTTAGAATAGCATCCGGCAGATGGAAGTCCTCTATAGGTGAGCCTGTATTATCATAAGGTATTTAACCAGATTCCTATTTAATACATAGCTATTTAATAAATAGCCTTAATTTAATGCATGTGCTGTTCCCAATTCTTTGCATTCTTTGGCTACTAAAGAAATTTCCAAGCCAAGTTTTGAGTTGCTCTTAGCCTCTATTACGTTTGGGCTCCTGTTTCTTACTAACATACCGATACTCAACACTCCCTTATAAGCACTTAACAGACGTGTACTCGTGTTGTTGACTCCCTTGGAGGCTGCCCAAAATAGGACGGGCGGGGTGCAGTGGAGTGGCTTCCAGGCCAGACCCCACTGAGTCCATTGCAGGTTTTCTTTCTGCAGAGAGGCCATGCCAGGAAGGCCAATGCTGAGTAACTGGGAAAGGAAGCAGGAAGATTGGGATCTGAGAGGTCAAACAGTAACTCAAGCTGGAGGCCTGGGCTGGAAAAAAGCCAGAGAATGAGTGCAGGCCAGAAACACATGTCCAGAAAAAAAAACAAAAAAAAAACACAAAAAAACTGAGGACAGAGACTCAAAAGGATGCCTTGGGCACCAAATTTTTTAGAAAACAGGTCTAGTACACCTTCTGGAGACACTTCCCTTGATATCGTTCTCATCCACCTGTAGATACAAATAAGGTGATGTTAATATTAAGTCCAAAACCACAAGGTTCTTCTCCCCCTTGCTCAGACAGGGACTTGGCTTCCTTCTCCCAGCTCCCTGGACCCTTTCTGGGAGTCAGGGGGGCAGGGGGGTTCAGAGGGTTCTCACATGGACAAGGCCAAATTTACTTAGGTTGGCCTGCTCTAGCCTCCTTGCCAAGATGCCCTTGCCAGCCACAGCCTCGGTGCTGGAGACCCATGGGGAACCTGCTCTGCTGCTTCCACCTCCCTTGGCCTCCACACAGGGGAGGGGTGCTTCGCTGTGTTCTTTGGCAGAGCACATGTAGGATGGGATGTGGGGTCAGAGGGTAGAACGACCCTGTCTCCAAATCTATATCTAGACTCTCTGTGAATTTAACTCCTCTTATTTTTCTCCCTAACCTCAGTCTCGATGCAGTTCCAAGTGTGTCCCCTGAGGCTGAGCTGGGGAAAGGGAGAGGATGAGAGGTATCAGCCGCCCCCTCCAGTATCCTTTCTCCCATATCTCTGTAGTCACTCAAGAACAAGTATTGACTGACCATTGTCATAGACTGGACGTAAAACTACTTCCAATTCTCTGCCCTTTTCTCTGCCCTTTGTAATGAGACATTCAGCTCCTCCCATGAAGGAGTGGCATTTCCCCACCCCAGTGATTCTGGGCGGGCCTGTGAGTTGACTGGCTTTGGTCTGGCTGAAGTGAGAGTATGTCTGTCCCTAGTCTGAGTTCCACTCATTCGCTTGGCTCCTCTGCCATGCCCCGAAAACAGCCTGGGTTAGACTGCTGGCTGATGGGGGAAAAAAAAAATGCTTCAGCCCATAACCAGCCCAGAAGACTCAGCCCAAATCAGCAGAGCTGTATAGATAGATGACCTGCTTTTTCACAGGAGTGAGGTAGGGAAGACCAGAAGAACCAGCCGGCTAAACCAGAATTGTGAATTAAATAAAGCCAATGTCATTGGAAGTCACTGGGTTTTCTGTTTAATATATAGCGTTATTGTGACAAGAAATAAGTGGTACAACCCGCAAAATGAAAAAATTTTGCACATTCAAACATGCTTCTAGGAAACTCAACTAATAGCCAAACTTTATTATTATTTTTAAATTTATCTTTATTGCTGAGACTATTATAGATGTTCCCTTTTTTCCCCCATTGATCCTCTCCACCCAGATCCCACCCTCCATCCCCCAGGCCTTCACAATACTATTGTCTGTGTCCATGGATTATGTATATATGCATATAAATTCTTTAGTTAATCTCTTTCCACCTCCCTCCTCCTCCCCATCCCACTTCCCTCTGAGATTCACCAGTCTGTTCCAGGCTTCTATGTCTCTGGATCTATTTTGTTCATTAGATTCCACATATGAGTGAGATTATGTAATACTTGTCTTTCTCTGACTGGCTTATTTTTTTAAAATATATTTTTATTGATTTCAGAGAGGAAAGGAGAGGGAGAGATAGAAACATCAATGATGAGAGAAACTCAATTGATCAGTTGCCTTCTGCACGCCCCCTATTGGGAACCAAGCCTGAAATCCAGGTATGTGCCCTTGCCAGAATTGAACCCCGGACCCTTCAGTCTCCAGGCACATGCTCTATCCACTGAACCAAACCTGCTAGGGCCTGACTGGCTTATTTCGCTTAGCATAATACTCTCCAGGTCCCTCTATGTTGTCTCAAAGGGTAAGAGATCCTTCTTTTTTACAGCTGCATGGTATTTCATGGTGTAAATGTACCACATCTTTTTATCTACTCATCTACTAATAAATAGCCAAATTTTAATTCTCAGTCTAGATTGAGCCAGGACACCCTGCTGCCCTTTCAACAGTCTGGGAGGTATTTCCATGGGGCAGATGACCCTGAGGCCTGTGGGAAAGCTCATCAGCCTGCTGGGAGGAACAGCTGAGGGGTAAGTGTGCTACCAATCTGCACGAGGGCCACAAACACCACAGTAGGTGTGGTATTGAAAGGGAGAAATTAAATTGAAATGCGTGATTTTCCTCTGAGTAGGATGCAAAGGTGGCTTCTTTCCTGAGTCCTTGTCAGAATGAAGCTACGGATCAAAAGGTGGTATAGGAAAAGGTGGAAATTTATTGGGAAACAAGCACAGACTCCCACGTGGGGAGGGGGAGAGACCCACTAACTCCCTCTTTCCTAAAGCTTATAAAGGTTGCAGTTCTTTGTACCCTGATATCGCCCCTGATTGGTCACTATAGCAGCTTCAGAGCTCAAACCCCGTGTGGGGTTCCTCTCTATTTCTCCCCCTCCGGTGGTAGAATTCTTTATTCCCTGTGAAAATCTCTTTTCCTCTTTCTCCCTTTTGTTTTCTACTCCCTGTGGCTTTCCCCTTATCTTCTGGTGTCTTCCTCTCCCTTCAGGCTGTGGCGCCTTTAGTTCTTTGTGAATGTATGCCTTTGGCAGTTCCCAGCCCTCCAGCTTTGCAGCCCTCCCCTATAAGCCCCCTAGTTCCTAAAACTCCCTAAACCTGCATATTTTACCCCTAAAAACTCCTCTCAGGATGACGACATTTCTTGTGGAAACTGGCAAGGGAGGCCAATGTCTCCATTTTGAACTGAGACCAAATGCAGCAAGAATCGGGGGGAAGACACTGAGATGGCCCAGGCCCTAGAACCAAGGCTCCAGCCCAGTTTATCTACCAGCTCTGAGGGCAGGGGAGTCCGAGTGACATGTTCTTAACCTCAGTTCATAATGTCTCTACACATCTTTCAGCATTCCTGGTAGTCGTCTTCAATTCTAGCCCTCTGAGAGCTGCTACTTAGTGTTGTCACTTCTAGTGATGAATTTCCTTCGGGAAAGCTAAGGGGAGAACATCATTAAGTGTGTGCACGGTGGTCCCTAATTAAAGGTGCTTCCTCTCTGCAGTAGGCAGTTAAACAGGCATGGTATGAGCAGAGCAAGGACAGTGGGCCAGGTACAAAGGTCACCAGGACAAGGGACAATTGACCTCAACCCCAGGGCAACCTTTTCTCCCCTAGCATATGGCTGGTCATGCAGTTTGGACCCCCTGACCTTTCATATCACTGGTCATGTGATTCCGGCTCTCCCCTGACCTTTCCTCCCCTAGCATGTCACTAGTCATGTGGTAGACCCCCTAGAGGAGGAACAAGGAGGCCAGAGACCAGTCTTGGCTCTGAATTCTTTCTTAGCTATAACTCAAGTACCAAGGATGCTCTACTGAGGTCCATTGCTGGTGATATTCTGGTGCCGTACCGCCACTAACATCTCCCTGGTTGCAGGGACTTAGAATGGAGCCTGCACACCCAAGGCAGATGAATGGAGTGGGCCCACCTGGACAGCTCTGAAGTGCTCCATTGGGCTCTGCCGATGGTGCTCCTTTTGGATGGGGGATCCCCCAATTACAGCAAAGCTGCCCATACCCAGCAAATGATTATCACAAGACAACAGGCCATTAGATGGAAATCTCAGGATCCATAACGGGGACCACAGGTGCAGAGAAAGCAATAAAAATATAAGTTGCTGATGGCGGATTTCTAGTTCTGTTTATCCTTTTGAATGATTAAAAAAAATGTGAGGGTAAGCATAAAAATTTTTTCTTAGTTTGATAGTTTAGTCAGCCTCTTGGCCCTGTTGGGCTAGGAGTGAGAGCTAGGTTGAGTTAAACCCTCAGGGGTGGTTAATGTACGTCCTGCTCCCTGATAGCCTTTTCTAGACATTTCCCACTGTAGTCACAGTTACATAGGTCTGGTCCTAATTGCTTGGTACCCTGAGCTGGGGTGATTAGAGGGAGGGATATATTGACTTGGTTTGTGAGCTTTAGATAAGGAAGGGAGGAAGAGGGTCTGGATTGGTTGCTTTGCATATCAAAGATGTGCTCAAGGGCAAGTTGCTTCCTCTTTCTAGGTGTTAGCTGACCCAAGGAGGAGCAGGCTCTCCCAGGTTCAAAAGGCCTTAACCTGTTAAAGCGTCAGACAACACAGAAAATAAAAACGTGATTAATATAGCAAGCTGTCTAACATGCATCAGCCCAGGGAGCAGCCGAATTATGGGGACACTTTATAGCTTCTGGGCTTTCTCTCAAGGACTCAGTATTCTGCTCTCCAAGTATTTACAGAAGTGTTTCCCACTATCTCAAGCCAGCTCTCTTGACCCTGAGCAGTTCTTTGCTATTTCAGTAAATAAATGGAGGAAAGTCCCGGGTGGGACTTCCTCCTCGGGGCGTTTGACGAGACTCTGGGCCCTTTGAATGCAGGAAGTCTAGGACACACCCAACCTTCAGAGGGCAGTGTGTCCTGAGTGTGGAAAGCTGAACGCTGGAGCATAGTTTAAAAGGACAGAAGCCAAACACAGTTCAGCATGAGGGACCCACTCACAAACTGTTCGGTGAGTAGCTTGGTGTTAGTTTGTGTCTTTGTGTGTAAGAAGGCAGCTGAGGGGTGGATTTATATACGAATGTATTTTGACTTTAAAAGTTTGAGATGCTCAGGAACTAAACATGTTTACATACTGGCTGTGAGTCAAAAATCTGTGGTTTTTCTTTGGTTCAATTTAATTGCCCTTTCTAGCAAATGGGCAAGTCATTGCCATTCTCTATTCTCATATTCTTAGGAAAACTTTGAGGGGGTATAGTATCATATTTGCATGCAGATGGTGGCTGTGTAGAAAACATTCTTAAGACATACACAAGTGCCTACATTATGCGTTGAGTGGATACACAAACACACAGAATGTCTGCAGCCAATTTTGGCTTCTGCGAAGGAATTTAGAGTGGAAGGTTTTTGTGTACTTTCCCATATCATTGAGATAGTCAGGAATTGCCAAGTCCCACAGGCAGAAGGACAGACTCCCCATTTTGTCCAGCCTGTGGTGGTTCTCAGACAGGTTTATCAATATGTTTCTTTCAGTCCTGGGAGGGCTACCAAAAATAGAAGATGGGTCAAAAGTCCAAAGACTTATGAGGGTGTTCGCAGCAATAGCAGAGATGTAATTTAGTAAATGAGGAGCAGCTAAAGAGGAGGAGGATATATTTACATTGGAAATAAAGTAATCAAGGAATGTCAGGGTGTTTCCCAATAAATGGTGCCAAGAAGCAAAATTGGTAACAACAGAAACAAGGGATCTTTCAAGTATTTTATCTTAAAAGAAAAAGACTTGTGGAAAAGCAGAAATGGGGACTGCAATAGAGCCATAGAAAGAGTCCAGTGGATGCAGAAAGCACAGGCTTAGAGCAGCTAGGCCTGTAACTGCTACTCCACAGAATGAGCTCATGAATCAGGTGAGCAAAATGAGGTGAAGTCATAAATGCTAGTAATATTAATAATGATAACGTAGCCTCAGCCTCTGTCTGCTTTTACTATTTAAATACAAAATTTAAAAAAAATTCCAGCAATATAGCTGTATATAAATCTGAAGAAAGGAAATCTCCCCCTTTAATCTCCTCGAGTCTTTTGCACAGGTAACTTTTTAAAAGTCTTTTATGGTTTATTTATTTGCTGTTTGTTTATTTTTTGTTCCATGCATTTGCTCCCTTCTAAAATGCTAACTCCTTTCCCACCATTGACACTTTGATCATGTTTTTGCAAAGGGGTGGTTGAGTGGGGCAGCAGCTGTATAAGTCAGGGCAAAACCTGGCACCAACAATCACCGAAGACGACGAAGTCAAGGCCTAGGGGAAGAGTGAGATAGCGGGAAACTTAGGCCCGACTGAGTTTAAAAAAGAATGGAGAGCCCAACATCCTTTTCCAAGGCTGCTTTTAGCTCAGGAACTGGGAGGAAAATTTTCTTTTGAGCAGCCCCAAGACAACCCGTCACCACATCTGTGTGTCAGTTTAATGTTTCCTCCCTGACATGCTGAAGAGTTCTTCCCCTTATGCCGAACCTTGTCCACAACCTTGAAGATTATCTCTATGGGCCCAGTGCCACCAAAAGTCACCAGGGAGTCAGAGGAAGTGGATATCCCGTCAGCCAGGTTTCTAAATCCTCTTAGATCATGGAATCTTTATTTATTTGATTCATCTTCATCAAGTGTTCAACTTGATTTCCTGGTGCAGACCTAGCTTGTGCTTGGGGAAAAATACTGTGTCAAGATGAGACTGTAGTTTGAGAACAAAATGAAACATGGGAATGAGTTTTATTAATATTAATGTGTTTTATTAAACAAAGCAAACGAATCCTTTATGAAACACTTGGGTAGTTTTATAAAAGAACCCAAAGGTTTACGAGTAACTCCCTGCAAAATGTCCCATTCCATGAGTGCCTAGGGTTGCCCAGAACACAATTCATTCATAAAGCCTTAGCTTAGCTACAGTTCTTAACCCTGTCTACCCCAGTGGATCCATGTATGGGAACCTGTGTGCTGCATGAGCTTCAATGAGAAAAACATGATCTTTTCATTTGCACTAGTTTATAACTGAAATAAAGAATTTCCTTTAATTTTTAATATAAGCAACAACCAAGTACTACTGAAGTGTCTGTGACTTTATGACCAAGAAAAATCATATGTATTTTATATAATATTAAAGTTCTTAGCAGATATCTAGAAATATTGGTCACACTCAATGTGATTTAGAAGTTTGGTTAATTCTTAATTATAAAGCACACATAATATAATTTTAAAATGTATATATATATATATATATATATATATATATATATATATACAATTTTCTTTGTAATCCTATTATTTTATTTTATACATTTGAAAGTATTATTCAGAGTAAAATGGGCTTTACCAGAATGCCAAAGGGGCTCATGATAAAAAAAAAATTGTTTTAATCTCTTATTTTAGGTCATGTCCCAAATGAGCCGGTAGATGAGAGTGGGGTGCGAAGGGAGGTGGGGTAGGAGAGGGAGAACTAGAGGCAAATTCAAGGGATTTTCCTCTATTTTCTGATCACACACACACACACACACACACACACACACACACACACTGGGCAAGATGGTCTCTGGGTTCTGCTTTTCACGGCTTTTGTCTTCAACTCTGAGTAGATGGTTGTTTGTAAATAAGGGGTTATGCTAAAATAATGGACATATATTTTAGCAACTCCTTTATTTATTGATGCCACCTTTATTAGGGTTTATCAGGGAGTGTCCAGTACAGATTCTCTCTCCATTGCTACTACAAGCAGAACATTCTGCTCTTATTTATTCACTAAACTAATAACCTGACCTATTGAAGAACTTCCAGACTTGTGTATGCCTGGGAACACTGAGATTGGGACATGGGTTACAGGTGTATCAGCCCTTGAATTGGCAGGGTGTGGCTGGGTTTGGGGTCTTAGGGGGTGGAGGCAGAGCTCATGGACCAGTTGTCTCTACCTGGAACAACTTTGTCCCTTTAGTACACTGTCTGGTACATATATCATTTTCTAGAGAGAATCTGTACTGGACACTCCTTGATATGAAAAATTTAGTAAGTACTAGTCTATTAAATAACAGGAAATCATCTTTCAAAATCTAAAACTAGCAGCTTCAGAGTAGATTGAAGCCATATGATGCACTTTTATTTGAGCAGCCTTTGCCTTTAAAAAGTTGAGTTTGAGTATCTTTGGGAAAGACAGGAATCTCCTCTTTGCCACAGGCTGCCCCTTTCCTCCAAAGACCATGGACTGTTAAATCACTGGTTTATAAACTTTGAGGATTGTCTGGCCTCCTAGAACTAGACATCTGGAGATGGCATTTTACAAATGTGTCTTGGAGAGTTTTGATGGCTTGATACATTTGGGATATGCAGCAGCCCCTGCAGCCCAGCGCATAGAAATATTCTCAACTGGTTCTGGTCACAACTTTGGTTAGGAGTCGGAAGAGGCTGGGCTTTCTGTATGAGCCGAGTCACGGCATGACGCTCGATCTACACAAAATTTGCGTACTCTTGTGTAAAATCTCATTTTGAAAAATGCAATTCACTAAGAATGCATCTCCCTGATGGAAACGGTGAGAGAGTGTTTGTTTGAAAACTGTTCCGTTCCTAATTCACCTACTCTGTGTGAGGAAAGCTGCCGAGTCAGCTGACATTTACCCTCTCCATTTGGGCACTTAAAATCTATTGTCATCAAGGTCAACCTTTACAAATACAATTTTCAGAATGACATTGTGGAGTTCTAAACCAAATGATAAAAACTTTCAATTAGAATTCTTGAGTCTGAAGGCTAAATTCAGATATAAATAAATGTATAAAGGTTTGGTGCAATCGAAATGTTCAACTCATTATTATAACACAGTTGAATGAGATGTAGAGGGGATTAGGACACATTTTTATTAACAAGTTATTCATTTACATTTTTATATCTCAGCCAAGAAACACTTACTTTCATAGCTCAGGGTTTGTAAAAAGATATAGAAATATTACTTTGGAATTTGTGAGACACAAAATAATTAACTATTCAATATGTTTCAGAATGTACCTTTAACCTTCCTGGGGACAATAGGGCAATGGGAAGCCGGACTCCAAGGGCACCCCACTGCGGAACTGTTTGCCTATGGTCTAGGGCAGTGGTCGGCAAACTCATTAGTCAACATAGCCAAATATCAACAGTACAACGATTGAAATTTCTTTTGAGAGCCAAATTTTTAAACTTAAACTTCTTCTAACGCCACTTCTTCAAAATAGATTCACCCAGGCTGTGGTATTTTGTGGAAGAGCCACACTCAAGGGGCCAAAGAGCTGCATGTGGCTCGCGAGCCCTGGTTTGCCGACCACTGGTCTAGGGGAGTAGCAGATAGACAAGCTTCATTTTTTGAAAAGTTCTCCAGGATCTTTCATACCCAGGCAGAAGAGACTTAGTCTTTATTTTAAGAATTCACCCAAAAGGTGTGCACCCCACAGCTGCACGGTCACCTTCAATGACAGTCGTCATCACAGCAGCACTCAGAGTTTAAAGGAGTTCTGTCTTTGGAAGTGTCCATAACCTGTCTGTGCATCTTTTCTTTTTCAGTATAATCAAGTGTACAAGAGCCTCAAGGAGTTTTCTCAAAATGGAGAGAATTTCTGCAAGCAGGTCACATCCATTCTTCAGCAAAGGTACGAAATGTGCGTTTGCAATAAGCAGCTCTTCTTCTTTAGTGGCTGCAAGTGATGGAACTGGAGGAGTGATTATAAGCTGTCCCACTTCCTGGAACACAGTGTTATATTTTGGTACTTGAGAGACTGGCTTCAAGAGTGATTCTTCTCTATTGCACATTTATCACTTGGGTACCATAAAAAAAAAAATTCAGGAAACAGCAGGAGGTCCTTCTGCTTGGGAAGATCCAGTCAAGTATCTTCTGATGCCTAAGACTGAGTTTATCACTACCTGCTGGGGCCCACCATTTTTCCTGATGTATACACCATTGTTGTTTTCACACTAGTGACAATTATTAATTGACATATGTCTCCCCTATGAGGAGGTTGGGGGAGTGGGGGCTAAATCCTACTCACCTTTGTATGCCGAGCTCTTACAGCCTGGCCTTTTGACTTCTTCAGTAAATGTCTGATGAATGATTAGAAAAGTCATTCTAATCATCCATCCAAATGGATGAAAGAAAAGTCACCATTTTCAGTCTCATCTTTTTGTTGTTGTCGTTGTTTTGTTAATCCTCACCTGAGGATATTTTTTCCATTGATTTTTAGAGAGAGTGAAAGGGAGAGAGGGAGAGAGAAACATCAATGTGAGAGAGACACATTGATTGGTTGACTCCCGCACACACCCTGACCCGGGCTGGGGATCAAACCTGCAACCCAGGTGCTACAACCCAGGTGTGTGCCCTTGACCAGGAATCGAACTTGAGATGCTTCTGTGCTTGGGCCAATGCTCTCCCACTGAGCCACACTGGCCAGGGAAGTATCATCTTCTTTTAATACTAGATGTGATCATGTATAAAGCTGTTCACTGTGCTGAAATAAGCACCCTTAACTCAGTCAAGAAGTTACAAACATTTCTACTTAAAATTAGAGATCCTAAGGACTGAATTGGGCCATAGAGATATAGACCATTTTCCTACAGCTCTGTAATAAACAACTCTAAAGAGACCTTCAGGCTAGATTGTTTATTTTTTATAAGGTAACCCATTTCAGATTTAAATGATTGCATGTGCGCCATGAGAACAAAGACACATGGGCCCAACTGCATCCTGCACTGGTAGGTCAAGAACAAAGGAGAACATTAGCCTTATTGGAACCAAGGGAAGATACTGGAGAAATCCAAAAGGCTATTATAAAGATAATAACCAGGTTTATCTAACAAAGTTGAAAAGAAAAAATCTATAATAATAAAACAATAATATGCTAATTAGACTGGACAGCCAAACGTCCTTCTGGACGTCATTCTGGATGAAGCTGCAGGGGCAGGGTCAGAGGTGGTTAGGGATGATCAGGCAGGCAGGTGAGCAGTTAGGGGCGATTAGGCAGGCAGGTAGAGGTGGTTAGGGGTGATCAGGCAGGCAGGCAAAGTGGTTAGGAGCGATCAGACAGGCAGGTGAGCAGTTGGGGCAATCAGGTAGGCAGGCAGAGTGGATAGGGCGATCAGACAGGCAGGTGAGCAGTTGGGGCAATCATGTAGGCAGGCAGAGTGGATAGGGCGATCAGGTAGGCAGGCGAGTGGTTAGAGGCAATCAGGCAGGCAGAGGGGTTGGGGTGATGAGGCAGGCAGAGTGGTTAGAGGTGATGAGGCAGGCAGGCAAGTGGTTAAGGGCGATGAGGCAGGCAGGCAGAGTGGTTAGGGGTGATCAGGCAGGCAGGCAGGCGAATGGTTAGGAGCCAGTAATCCCAGATTGCGAGAGGGATGTCCAACTGCTGGACATCCCCCAAGGGGTCCTGGATTGCGAGAGGGTGTAGGCCTGGCTGAAGGACCACCCTCGCCCCCACCCCCCCCACCCGCAATCTGGGAGATAATTTCTTCTATAAAAAAGTATTGTTATCAGTCTCAGAGGAAATTATTTAAAATAAAACCAGTTAACTACTATACAAATTCAACCCCTTGCCTGGGTTAGAAAACATCTCCCTCTGCAGATCAGGAAAAACCTGTACATATTATTAGCCATGCACATGATCTGGGTTGCAGTCATTTGAACCTTGATTAGTTGGTGTCCCCATCTTCAAAATTAGTGTCTGGAAGAGAGCTATGAAGACAGAAGTCAGGTGATAAATTATGCCTGGCAAACAGACTCAACAATAAACTGAATAAATTTGGGGAATCACTGCTCCAAAACTGCCTTGTCCAGGTTTCTCTGCCTCTCTCCTGCTACAGATATATCTGCTGTACGTGGAGTCAGAATGCACTTTCTTACCTGTGTCTCTGTTGAAATTGTTGAGGGTTATGACATAGAAAATCAAAAAGGCAAATCTAGCGGCCAGCTGAATTAAGGGTACCTGCTACATGAAATACATCCAATATTTGTAGCTTCAATGAATAAATAAATGAAAGATGGTTACGGGTTTATTTTATTATATTACAACCACATTATTAGAACAAGGTCTTTACTGTCCTTGGAATGTGGCCCTGTGGAGCAGCTTTGTATTGGCCAGGGGCTACAGGAGACAGCGTCACAATCAAGCTGCGAGTTCAGAGACTTTCATTTCCAAGCTCAGCTGCCTTCTTGCATTTGTTCTAATTGGTGTTGACAGAAAAGTGCAGTTGTTATTGAAACACCATTTTTCCTGAAAATTCTGCAATTCATGGTCATGCTTAGCTTCTTTTATCCAATTAGTTGCTTCAGTTTCCTTTTTTATAGTAGCAACTCAGATTTATCCAGAGACACACAGCGGCTCCTAAGATGCCTCACACCAAAGTCATTAGGTTTCACTTTAACACAATCACAGATCAGATTTTAAAAGACAAAGACACATTCCCAGAAACTATTTATGAGTATTTGGTTCCCTGCACCTCCACAGCTAATGTTCATACAGGTTTTGATGGGAAAATCAATTGTTCCTCTGCAAGCAAGCTTAAGGTCAGGTTTTCAAATGGCAAGTAACACTGCTCTGGACATTTAAAAAAAAAAATTGCCCTAACTGGTTTGGCTCAGTGGATAGAGCGTCGGCCTGATGTACCTTGGTTGCGGGCACATCCACAATAGGGGGTGTGCAGGAGGCAGCTGATCAATGTTTCTCTCTCATCGATGTTTCTAACTCTCTATCCCTCTCCCTTCCTCTCTGTAAAAAAATCAATAAAATATATTTTTTTTAAAAAGAAAAGAAAAGAACAAAGAAGAAAGTCTAGTTGGCCATTGTTTCATCCATTCTTCATTGCAGATGTTGTCAACAAAGCAATAAACGATTAAAATAAAATCTTTAGTAAATCTTCCCTTTTTCTACTCTACGCATAGCCTGGGTGATCTTAGCTCCCACACCTTCAGCTCCTTTTTGCAAATTGATGATTCTCTCATGAATATTACTAGACAGTTTTTCTTATCTGTACTTCAAACCATATATCCAACAGTCTATTGGACATTTCCATGTGGGTGTCCCATGGAGCCACAAAGCAAGCCTATCCAAAACAGTCTATGAGCTTTTCCCCAAAGCTGGTACTCCTGGAATTTTTTTTTTTTTTACCATGGTGACCACTGCCCACTCAATCAAGCCCAATACCTTGTAGTCACCCATCATCCCTTCTTCTTTTTTTTTTTTTAAATATATTTTATTGATTTTTTACAGAGAGGAAGGGAGAGGGACAGAGAGCTAGAAACATCGATGAGAGAGAAACATCGATCAGTTGCCTTCTGCACACCCCCCACTGGGGATGTGCCCGCAACCAAGGTACATGCCCTTGACTGGAATCGAACCCGGGACCATTCAGTCCGCAGGCTGACGCTCTATCCACTGAGCCAAACCGGTCAGGGCATCATCCCTTCTTCTATCTCAGCTTATGACTGAGTCATCATATTGCTCTCTAGTACCCTACAGCTTTCTTTTCATTTCATTGCCTCTGCCATTGTTCTGGCAAACATCTCTTAACCTGTTCTGTCTAGGGGCACTGCCTAGCAGCTGTGCAGTTTGTACACTGAACAAAGGCACCTGGCTAAGAGGCCAAGCAAAGGCAGGAATCGAAATCACTCTCAACCCTTGAGTCTTGTCCCTCAGAGCTGTGTCCCTTCACAGGATCTTCTTTTTCTAAGCCAGGCAAAGTTGCCTCAACTAGGGAGCTGGTTAGGGCCTATCTCTGTCTCTAATTTATCTTCCACTCTGTGGCCATGACCCCATTTAAGACCCTTCAAAGACTCCCATCACCTTCAGTATAATATTCAGCCCTCATAGTATTTTATAAAAGAGATCTGAGTATTTCCTTCATATCAAGCTTGTCTCTCTTCATCTCCCCATGACCCATTCTCCTCTCCATCTTACTGAACCACCTGCATCATCCATGATGGGTCCCTGTCATCCCTCTCACCTACTCCTACCCCTCATCATGGGTCCCTGCATTTGTGCAGGCTATATCATCTGCTTGTAGACACTTCTTCACCTTCAGTGCTGGAGATTTAGTCATTCCCCTCTAGCGGGCCTACCTTCTTGACTCCAGTCCCCAGTCTTAAAAAAAAGTGCTCCTCGGAGATGTGTAGAGCTGGTGCTTACCTCCGATAGAGCTCTTACTGCCCTACACTGTTATTCTCGGTCTGGCACAGAGCAGACAGGTGTTCAAGAGAGATGTTCACTGAGTGAAGAAAGGGATTAATGTATGAGTGACTCTGGACCTTCAAGAACTCATAACTTTTAAGATGTCCAACTTAGGCTATTTCTGAAGAGCAATAAATGAATGTGTCAAAGAAATTTACTTACATAGTATATAAACTATTATTTGAACATAAGCTGGAAAAGAATAATAAAATCACAAAAGAGAACATTTATCCAGCACAATCTGTAGATCAGCCACTGTGTTCTGTGTAAAGTAAAAAAAAAAAAAGGCATTTTTACTTTCTCACAACCACCCAGTGCAGTACATACATACTCTCATTCATTCCTACTTTACAGATGGGGATATGGATGAGACGATACATTTTGATTTCTACCCAGCCCAACCCAGGCTCCGTGTAAGGGCAGCTTCCAAGTGGACAGGCAGTGTGGAGCACTGCTGTGGGAGCCCCAACATTCTCAGGGGGTCCTGTTAAGATCCTCCGTGGGTAGGGACATCAGCAGTCATCAAGCCCAATGGCTTTCAAACTTGGTAGCACACGGGTCTGTGGGGAGCCTTCAGGGGGCACTTCAGGGGGTGAGATAGTTCAATGGGCGGGGCTCAGCTCCCTCCTCCTGCTCCCACTTATACAATATGGTGGTTTCTGTATGAGATTTTGTTTTTTAGCTAAAAAGCTTTGCAAACTTTTTGTCCATTTTGCCCGACTTTCCCAAGACTGTACTACCCCAACCCCTTTTATAAACTCACTCAGTTCAGGAATTAGCAGACAAGCGGGATCTGAAGATCTAGAGCTGCCACACCTGCCCCTTCCCTGGGTTGCAAGTGAGAGGGACTCAGCGGGACTCTCAGACTGGACCCTCCAGAAGGGTGTCCTCTTGGCCCCACTTGCCATTTTTTAACACTGCCCTCAGGAACCAGAATTGAGGCAATCGGTAATGATGAAGTGGGTGTGTGGGCTAGCCAGAGAACCCTGCTGCTCAAATAACAGAGCTTCCATGAAAAAAGGTCTTTCGAATTGCGAATAACTAGCTTTTAAATATTGCCTGTTTGTAAGATGAGCTTGTGATTGTCTTTCAAAAGACAAACTGATAAAGCTTGGGTGGAAAATGTCAGCATACCAGGCCCCCAACCAGAAGCTGCTGCTAGTAGAAATTAGGAGGCCAGAGATGGGGATGACATTTCCAACAAAGATTTTCAGATTACTAAAATTCCTTCTTAATTCATAATGAAGGGAGGGCTCTGTCACCTGCTATTTTCAAGCTTAAGAGAGCCTTAGCTCTATTTTATATATTTATTTTTTAAATTTTATTTTTCAATTACAATTGACATTCAATATAATTTTTACATTAGGTTCAGGTGAACAGCATAGTGGTTAGATAATCATATACCTTTCAAAGTGATCCCCCCTAAATTTCAAATACCTACCTGGCACTGTACATAGTTATTACAGTATTATTGACTATATTCCCAATGCTGTACTTTATATCACATGACTATTTTGTAACTACCAATCTATAGTTTTTTATCCCTTTACCTTTTCCACCCAGCCCCCAACCTCCTCCCCTCTGGCAACCATCAGTTTGTTTTCTGTATGTATGAATCTGTTTCTGTTTGTTTATTTTGTTCTTTAGATTCCACATATAAGTGAAATGATATGACATTTGTCTTTCTCTGCCTGACTTATTTCACTTAGCATAATATCTTCTAGGTCCATTCATGCTTTAACAAATGGTAAGATTTTATTCTTTACTAGAGGCCCAGTGCACGAAATTCGTGCACGGGTGGGGGTGTGTGTCCCTCAGCCCAACCTGCATCCTCTCCAATCTGGGACCCCTCGAGGGATGTCCAACTGCCCGTTTAGTCCCGATCCCACCAGGACTCACAATCCGGGACTGCTGGCTCCCAACCACTCGCCTGCTTGCCTGCCTGATTGACCCTAACCACTACTGCCTGCCAGCCTGACCACCCCCTAGCCACTCCCCTGCCAGCCTGATTGATGTCTAACTGCTTTCCCCTACAGGCCTGGTTGCCCCCAACTGCCCTCCCCTGCAGGCCTGGTCCCCCCAACTGCCCTCCCTTGCAGGCCTGGGTCCTCCCCAACTGCCCTCCTCTGCTGGCCCGGTCACCCCTAACTGCCCTCCCTTGCAGGCCTGATTGCCCCCAACTGCCCTCCCTTGAAGGCCTGGTCCCTCCCAACTGCCCTCCCCTGCTGGCTGGATCGCCCACAACTGCCCTCTCCTGCCGGCCATCTTGTGTCCACATGGTGGTGGCCATCTTTGACCACATGGGCACGGCCATCTTGTGTGTTGGAGTGATAGTCAATTTGTATATTACTCTTTTATTAGATAGGATTATGGCCAAGTAATATTCCATTGTATATATGTTCCACATTCCACAACATTTTTACCCACTCATTTATTGATGGGCACTTGGGTTGTTTCCATATCCTGGCTATTGTAAATAACGCTACAATAAACATAGTGGTGCGTGTCTTTTTTAATTAATTTCTTTTAGACACAGGGACCAGTTATAGTTTGTGATTTTTTTTACCATTTTTAAAAATATTAATTTTATTAGAGCAGGACACTCTAAAATTGATTACATGGTCACTTATACTCATACAGTTTAATTTATGATCTACCTAAAATATTGAATCTGATACCCTGTATTTTCCATCTCTCCTTTCTTTCAAAAGAATAATTTATTTTAAATTCTAAGACAAATGTTGGTCTTTGACTTATTGGTTGGTCTTTAATATTACTAGTGAGAATTTATTAACCTGCCTCCACATGCTGAGAGGAAATCAGAACATAGATGGATTAAAAGCCAGTGCCTGCCATTTCTCTGGTCCAGGATCTTTAAAATTCACTGGAATATTTTGCAATTGAGTTGTCCATCAAAAGACATATACATCATCAATTTCACATGCACCAAGACAACTGCTTAGAGTAGGACTCTCAACTCCTATTAGGTTGCTTTAGGGCTAGGACACTAAGCACAAAGTTCTTACAAGCATGTTTCTGATTATTTTAATGAGGGAATGAAAATTCTAGGCCTCAATCTGAGATTAGCTCTGTCTCTCTTGACTCCCTTTGCACGTGGTGACTTTTAGGACTGAGCAGTTGTGAGTGTGTGTGGTGGGGGTCCATGGAGGAGGCTGGGCAGTGCCACCTCTGCCTTGGGAAAACAGTTCACTTCTGTTTAGCAATAACTCTGAAAGGACATATGGACATACTGTTTTATTAGGTCATGAGCACGGACGAGCCACATGGCAGGGTTTGTTCAATTTACAAACATTCTGACTTATAAATATGACAGTTCTTTCGATGCTTGCCAGTTGGAACATAACTTCTTAGAACCATTTTCTTCAGGGAGAAATTTAGCCGTTAGCCTCTGTTAAGATAAAGACCATTCAGGGCCAGAGGCCTGGGAACCTTTCATCCGTAGGCAAACTCGCCAGAATGGGACCCCAGTCACAGCGTCCCACTCCCCATGCACCCGCACCCATCTTCCAGGCCCTAGTTCATTTCATTTCCTTCTGACTGGCGGAGTACTCTGCTGATGATTGTGTGATGGTCATTAGGGTTTAAAATGCAAGAGGAGATTATTACAGCTTGCTTTGCTTGGTCGATTTGAATGCTAATTCTAAAACCTTTTACTATATCCAAGGTGGGCAAAGGATACAATAGATATGTTCAGAGAAGTGGTGCCCAACTCAGTTCCGCCATAGAGTCCTGCTGGTGACAGTTGATAGCACAGATCCCTCCCTTTCCATTTTCCAGACCCTTAACACTCCCTCCTCCCCATTTGGGAGCACACCTCACATCAGCACCAATGCTGTTGGAAGAAGCCGGGGAAAGTCATTATGTCTGCACCGAGGCTGCAAAGCCACCGGGAGCTTTGGTGATTCAGAAACACTGCAATTCAAGGCCAAGTGAGAGGTGGCATCAATCTTCAAAAGTCCTTACCTTGGACTCCATCTCCAGCCCCTTCCCCACAGGTTCAGAGGCCACTGGAGTATCTAAGTAGGCAGGTTCTCCAGGCAGATTGTTCGGGTTTGAAAGCCAGCTCTGTCCTTCATGGTGACCTCTGGCAAGATACTGACTAAACTGCCTGTGCCTTGCTATTCCTCTCCATGCAATGGGTAGAGTAAGAGTGCCTACCCGATGGGAGTTATCACGGATTAAATGAGGAAACACATCTGAAACACTTTGAATGCTGCCTGGCATGTTGTAAGTGCCCAATACATGTTGGATGTCACTACTGTATGTATAGGCAGAACACAGGCAACATACTTGTCAGGAGAGCACTGTTTAAGCTATATACCAACCTGTAAAAATATATACGAATATGCCCTGATGCAGACGACACTTGTATATAAAGAGAAACCCAAAGCAAGCAGTGCTGGGTGGTAATTGAATCTCTTCAGGCTGGTTTCCTACCAGGCTCAAGTGAAAGTCAGCAGAAATGCTGGAGCTCAGGCGAGATGGTCAGGCTCAAAACAGAAGAGCAGTAGCTTCAGGGTGAGCAGGGCCCTCTTCCTTTCTTGTCACCCAAGCCCAACATTTTTTCCCAGGAGGATCTGATTAAGTTAGTGATTTAGGGAAAGCAGCACTTCCTTCTGGGCATTGTTCTTTCTATTTCTGCACAGCTTCTAGGACACGTTGTACAGCCTGCAAGAACATTCTAAAAGTGAAACTGAATTCATAGGAAGAGGCTATGCCTGACAGCATTAGCCTTTCCTGTTAGAAGGCATTTCGAATTGTTCTGGAGCTGATGGATGAGCAAACTGTGGGTTATCTCTCCCACACCTCCCCCTCTGTGTATCTGGGGCGTTCTACATGTTTAGAGATCCTTTGGGGTACATAATAATATTAGAAAAATTAATATTTATTAAGAACTTGTTTAGTGCCCAGCTGTGAAATGAGCACTGTGAATGCTTCATCATATTTAATAGTTTATGTGCTGCTTCCAAGAAAGAAAGCTGGGAAGGAACGTTCTAAAAGCCCTCTCATTAGTATGGGCTAGGAAAGGGTTAATGTGTCTAGCTATTCCAAGTGCTAGAAAGCTGTGTACTCTGATATCAGGGCTGAGCACAGCTCAAGCTTGTAGGAATACATCTAAATAGTTGTGCAATTTTGTTTTCATAACTGGTGAAATGAGACAGACTTGTAGCAGAAACCAGTTAACAATTCTAATAAGACCTGATGGAACCCTGGCCAGTGTGGTTCAGTTGGTTGAGTGTCATCCCATGCACTTAAGGGTCACCAGCTCGATTCCTGGTTAGGACACATACCTGAGTTGTGGGTTGATTTCTGGTCAGGGCAATTAGAATTTAAAAAAAAAAAAAAAACCTGATGGAAAGTCCATTCATTAATTCATTTACATACATACCAAGCACCTATATGTGCCAAGCATTGTTCTAGGCCTAGATATATAGCAATGCACAAAACAAATCTAGACCCTCATGAAGCTTACATTCTAGGGGTGTTCATAGAACTACACTGAAAAAAAAATTTGTGACTTAAGATAGTGATACGTTCTAAGACATGAATAAAGCTGTAAGGGGATAGTAACAAGGATGCTCTTTTAGATAGGGTAGCCTCTAAGGAGGTGAGGTTTGAACAAGTCCTGTTGGTGTTGACATGAAGGAAAATGCCATAAGGATTATGTAACAGAAGGAATACCCAGCAGAGACTACAGCAAGTGCAAGGGCCCCGACGCAGGGTGGCATTTGGCCACCAGCAGAGTCCAGTAAACAAGGGGAAACATTGTAGGAGAGGAAATCAAAGAGGGAACCAGGGTTCAGATCATGCAAGTCAATAGTAATTGTTCCAGTCTTTGAGTCCCCCCTTAGCTTGTGTCATTACCATATTTTAATTATCATAAAACCTCTGATGTAGGACTAATTACTTCCCTTTATGTTTCCTAAAGCCACTCCACTGAATGGTAGAAGTCTCCTGGGATTAAAGATCATCCAAGTTCATCAAATGAGATGGTCTTTATTCTTACGTAGAGCACAGCTGTACTAACAGGGGAAAATAGAAATTTAGCAATAGATCAATAGCCTATGATATCTGCATTCCATTTTATGAAAGAGAGCTGTCTTTCCCTGTTCAGTTTATCACACTGAGTCTAATTTGTGTGCGTGTGTGGGGTGGGGGTGTGAATTCAGGTATGAAGTTAGTTACTAGAGAGTTCTGGGATTTTATCACACATGAAATGAAGCCATAAATAATTCTAATGACTTTTATCTTATGATAAAAGTATAAGTAAAAAAAAACTGAAAAATATGCAACAAAAACCTTTTTGGTGCATATTAAGAAGGAAAACAATATAAATTGAATTTAATTTCCTACACTTTTATTATTTTGAGTGAAAAGTGAGATGAATAAGAATATGTCTTAATTTTGTCTGTAGATGGGCCTACAAGTAAAAATGGCAAAATCAGTTCAAGATGAAAGTGATTCAATCTACCCAAAAGAACTAAGGAGTTGTCTTTTAAAGGGCATGCCCAGATTCCCCACTGAGTCTTGCCCTGCATAGAAAGTAATGGAAATTCGTTTTCTAAATGTGATGTTAGCCACCTTAGCACCTTCCCATTTAGAAAGCTACTGTGTGGTTAAGTTCATCATAATTTATCATTTTATTGCCAGCTCATTATAATCTAGAACTAATCTAATAGTACTTATGTCCCAGGATAAGTAGGGAAGTCTTCTGTTCTCTACTACTTGTAGTAGCTTGCTAGTACTGCTATTAAAAGGTAGCACAGACTGGGTAGCTTAAACAACAGAAATTCTGAAGTCTGAGATCATGATGTTGTCCAGATTGATTCCATCTGAGGTCTATCAGAGAGAATCTATTCAGTGCCTCTCCCCTGTCTTCTGGCGGTTTACTGACAATCTTCAGCATTCCTCGGCTTGTGGATACATCACCCTTCATCTTTTTACATGGTGTTTTCCCTGGGTGTGAATTTCTGTCTCCATACCCCTTTCTATAAGGACACAGTCATATTGGGTTTGAAACCACCCTGATGACCTCAACTTAATTTGATGGTCTGCAAAGACCCTATTTCCAAATAAGGCCACATTCTTGGGCTCTAGGGTTTAGAATTTCAACATCTTTGAGGGTTGGGGAGAGATACAATTCAATCCATAACACTGGTGTACAAGAAGGTCAAATAAATAAACTCTCTTCCTTTGTAGGATCCTCTTGGATAGCCTTAAGGATTATGTCTAAGGATAAGAGGAACTTTATAGTAAACAAATCATCTCTTCTTTATGTAGGCACTAGAGGCCTGGTGCACAAAATTCGTGCACAGATAGGGTCCCTAGACCTGGCCAGTAATCAGGGCCTTCCTTCCTCTGGCTGCTAGCTGCCAGCCAGGACCTTCCTCCCCGCCAGCTGCCGGCTGCTGGCTGGGGCCTTCCTTTGTTACACCCCTTGTGGTCAGCGCACATCATAGCGAGCGGTCGAACTCCCGGTCGGTCGAACTCCTGAGGGGACAATTTGCATATTAGCCTTTTATTATATAGGATTATTATATAGGATTGTATTGTCAGTCTGAGCACTCTCCTTTGTGTGTGTGTTATGGGGTAAGGGGTGGAGACGGGGTTGCTTGATTTTTGGCACATTCTGTTCCTTTGCTAACAGGGCAAACTTGGAGTTTAACTATGCCAAAGGACTTCAGAAACAGGCAATTAAGCTGAACAAAGCATTACAGAACACAAAGAAAAAGTAAGTATATGAAAGAGGTAAGGTAAAATAATTCTTAAAAATAATAAAGAGTTCAGTTCCAGTTTTCTGTTATAAATGTGGCAGGTACATGATGTCAAGCATGGCTTCCAGTTCTTGAATACTTGCTGTGTGCTATTCAGTGTGTTAAATGAGTTTATAAATACTCTCACTTAATCTTCAAAACCCTTGAGAAGTCTTATTATTGTCCCTACTACAGATTAAGTCCTGAGTCTTGAAGAGTTTAAGACACTTTCCCCAGGCATACAGATAAGGAGTTCCAGAGCTGGATTCATCCCATGTTTTTATGAGTCTTAAGCCCACATGTGTAAAAGGTCTCACTGATGATGGTTAACTTACAAAACAGTGTTGTTAACTTGGAATGTCTTGGAGTCAAAAAGTCTGAATCCTGCTTTATTTCAACTCTCTGACCTTCAACAAATAACCTGGCTTCTCTGTGTCTCAATTTCCGCCACTGTTAGAGGAAGTAATGATATATTCTCCATTGTGTGTATGTATGTGTGTGTGTGGAAAGGTGTGCATATTAAATGAGAAAATGTATCATTAGAACATTGGATGCTGAAAAAATGTTGGTTCACATCTTCCTCAATACATTTCAGAATGAAATCGATTCCTTTTTTTGGGGGAAAGAGAAATATATTTGTATTCTAAAAATGATCCATTAGTGATAATTTGATACAAAGATTCTTGACTAATGCTTGCAGATGTCAGCCTAAACTGGCAATGCCATTGCAAAAGCTTCTTTTGATGGTGAATGAGAGGAAAAGAAAAAAAGGAATGAGTTAGGAGCTTATATCCTTATTCTTCCTTAGGCATCATCTGTAACAGCAAATACTGACTTTAAAATTGCTGTGACTTCTAGCTTGATTTTTAGGATAGTATTTTAGTAGATTTACCAAGGAGTCAGTATAGCACAGTGGTTGAGTAGAGATAGACTTTATTTAGACTGCCTGGGTTTAAATTCTAGCTCTACCACTTACCAGGTAGGTGAATTAGGAAAATTTATCTTACCTCTCAGTGTCTATTTAAAGTGGAAATAAAACCTATCTCACATAATTGCTGTGAGGATTAAATGAGATAATACAAGAAGTATGCTTACTACCTGAGACAGAGCCAAAGTTCCAGAAGTATTTCTTATGATGTTGATTTTAATTACTTCCTAAAGAATGAGAAGTGTAGGGGTATAGTGGGTGTGTCTTACTGAGTTGCAGCCCTAGCATCCAGCTTGGTACTCCCAGAGAGTTGGCATGTCCAGAACGTTTGGTTAATCAGGATTAGCACAATAATATTTAATAATAAACTTTAATTAAACTTTTATCTATACCCAAATCTATTAGGTACTTGTATAAATGACCCAAATTATTCATATTTTAAAAGTCCAATTAAGTGAGTGTCAGAGAAATCAAGTAAGTGATCCATCCCTCCAAGTTCCCACTGAAAACAAAGGGAGCGTGTGAATTTAGACACAGACTCCACCGAGGCCAGTGCCCTCGGCTTCCTGCTCTGATGCCCAGCTCCTCTGCGGAGCAAATGTCAGGCTCTTCCCCAAAGTGTGCTTGGGTTCCTTTTTTTTTTTTAATCTTCACCCAAGGATATGTATTTTTGTTTGTTTGTTTACAATATATTTTTATTGATTTCAAAGAGGGAGGGAGAGGGAGAGAGGTAGAAACATTAATGATGAGAATTACTGATCGGCTGCCTCCTGCACGCCCCCTAATGGGGATTGAGTCCACAACCTGGGCATGTGCCCTGACCGGGAATCAAACAGTGACCTCCTGGTTCATAGGTTGACGTTCAACCAGTGAGCCACACCGGCCAAGCCAAGGATATGTTTTTTATTGATTAGAGAGACAGAGAGGGAGGTGGAGAGAGGGAAAGAAAGGAACATTGATATGAGAGAGAAACATGGATCTGTTGCCTCCCATATACACCCCGACTGGGGATCAAACTTGCAACCTAGTTATGTGCCCTGACCAGGAATTGAACCCGTAACCTTTTGGTGTACAGGGCAATGTTCCAACCTACTAAGCCACCTGGCCAGAGCTGGCTTCCTTTTTTTAAAAACTTAATTGAGGTTTAATTTACCTGCAATAATAAGCACCAATTTTAAGCAGATGCTTTGGTAGATTTTGATGGATGTATACACTATGCAGCTACTACCAAAATCAACATGGAGACATTTTCATCACACAAAAGATCCCTCATGCCTGTGTGCAGTCCTCCCCCACCCAGTCCCAAACAACCACTGACACTGATCTGTTACCTGTATATACTCATTTTGTCTTTTCTGGAATTTTCTCTAATTGGATGCATACAGTAAGTCCTTTGTTGTGCCTGGCTTGGATATGCAGAAAATCTGGCATCCTTTGACCTAGTTCTCCCTTTAAATAACTATGGGGTACAACCTAAGTCTTTTGAGGCAAAACCTCTGCACCATCACGATTTCAGTAAGGGCACCCATCTGTCCCCTCCCGCTCCATCAAAGTCCACACAGGCCTCTGTACCTGAGGTTACTGATGCAATTGTGCTTATTACCCTGACTTTTGAAGTCTGCTGTGAGCTAGGCCTCTTCTGTAGGAGAAAATAGTATCACACTTCCTAATCCTCCCTCTGTGCTGCTAAGGACAGGGCAGTGCCGTCCTTTTGTTAAATTGAGATACTGTTCACAAGACCATAAAATATCTGAGTAGTTGTCCTAACAGGATCTAAACCCTGATGGCAAGAGCAGCACACAGGACATAATCAGGGCTCTCGAGTCCTCTGTCACTTAACTTCTCTGAGCCTCAGTTTATTATCAGTGAAATGAGGAGCCTGAGAAGATTGTAAGAGCCTTCTGCCCCTCGCATGCTGTGCCCTTCCTGCTCTAAGTGCCTTCTCAGCCTTGGCTACTTTATTTCCCCAATTTTCTACAGACATGAAATAGAAAATGAAAGTCACGATGACAAATGCCTGAAAAATAGCAGTTTCTGTAATGAGTCCAGTGCAAATAAACTTGTTGGCAGCATTTAACCCCATGGAGAAATTGAGATAAGATTAGGGATATGAGTGCAATTACTGAATGCAATGAATCTGACTTTCCTGGATAATGACGCCCCCTTGTCTTTGCCTCCAGCTGTGTCGCCAGTGCCTGGGCCTGGGTCTCGGAGGGCATGAAGTCTGCGGCAGACCTGCATCAGTGAGTGCTCCCACCCCAGCCTTGCTCAACCCCCAAAGGGAGTCAGTCGTAAATATTTAATGTCCGTGTGCTACCATACTCCACTTCAACCTGGCCATAACACACCATTTTATTCCCCCAGAAAGTAATTTGGAAAGTAGATATAAATCCTAATACTATACTTGCGTCTCTTATGTTCCATTTCCAGAAAACTTGGCAAAGCAATTGAGTTGGAAGCAGTAAAACCAACTCATCAAGTCCTGAGTGTACATGAGAAGAAGAGAAAATCAGTGAGTCAAAACCTTTCTTCTCCCCTGTTTAAGCAAGATTTCTGTCTTTGGCTCAAGAAATAAAAGGTGATCTAAAAATGATACTAGATTTCAGAAATTTGTCATAGAAATAAAAGAAGCTCAAAAAGTTATGTACAAGGATGTTTGTTAAAACACTTTTGTAATGGTGAAAAACTGGAAACTTCTTCATCCAAAAGTAAATTATGATAAATTCAAGCAATGGAATACCATGTAACCATTAAAGATGTTATTATAGAAGAATTTAATGACTTGGGGATTTTTTTTTTACTACACAGTATAAAATTAAAAAGCAGGATTAAAAAATATGTCAAAATTACCTCAATTTTGTAAAATATGTGTATATATGCAAATGAAAATACCTGGAAGAATCCCCCCAGACTGTTAATATAAATTATCTCTAGACAGTAGAATTAGATGTTATTCTTATTTCATTTTTTGGTACTTTTTGTATTTCTGCTGTTTTTCAATGAATAGATAATCCTTTTATAAATAAAAAAATTATAGACACATTTTAAAAAAAGAAATGCTGTTCTCTGCTTATCAGCTTGGAATTAGGTAAAGGCAAGAATAGGTATAAATCCTCAAACAGCCTGCAATTGAAGAAAAATAACTAAGCAATTCTTTCAGAGGCATAGTGTATTCTCTAGAGTTTGTGTAGCTTTCCTGCTACAGTTTCATTTGTGCTCATTTTTCTTTTTACTCATGTGTCATACAGTTGTTAAACACTTTTAAATATATTTTCAGGCAACATAGGGGTGTTCCATAAAAGTTGCTTAGCTCTGATAGGGGTGGGTCATGGGCACTATTTCAAGACCAGGTGCAGGCCAGAAGTTCTGAAGCAATGACAGGTGATCCTTGTGAAGGGAAGTAGGTCAAGTAGGATGAGGGGACTTGTAAAAGCCTTGATGGCAGAAAAATGATTTTAAAAAATTTATTCAAACTCATTAAACTCAGTCAGGAAATGGAGTTGATGTTTGTGTGGCCATACATGTGTTTTTACCAGAACGGATGTTCTCCTGAGGGCTAGGGTGATGGGGGACATTTGCAGTAATTACTAGAAAGCAATATAATCATCTACTTTTGCAAACCAACTTAATAAAATCCAAACACAAATCTATATTTCATTAATTGATAAATATTTAACACCATATTATAGTATGATAATTACTAGCATTTCCTTAGTACTTACCACAAATTAGTAGCAATGCTGTGATCATTATCATAGGACCTTAGATAATTAAGGTAATGATCCTTCAAGTTGCTGTTTTAGTTTGAAATCTTTTCAGCTTTGCCCCATCCCTGTGGCACCCCCACCACCCCTCCCACTCTCACACAAAAGATAAAAGATTAGAATTTTTTTAAAAAGTGAACTCGTCCCACACTTCGGCCACATACACAAATCATAAAGTTATTTTCATTGTATTTGTTACATTAAAGCATATATCCCAAATTTAATCAACGGGGAAAAACCAAAGTGCAGTATTGCTGGATCTCCAACTGGTTGAATAATGTCTGATCTGTGGGTCTGGGAAAAGGTGAGTGGTCCAGGAACCAAGGTTCTGCCCTAACTAAAGTTCCACCTCCAGGCGGGTTGCCTAGATCCAGTTTCATCATTACTATTACTGTATGATTGGCTGTTTAAAGTGAGGGGAAGTTAATTATGATTAAGAACTCAATCTCTTTGAAATTAAAACAATATTCACTTCAGAGGCAATGAGACACTTAGTAAAATTAGCACTGTTAGGACTGATGCCAATTCTCATGGTGTTAAGGTTGAGCCACATGGAATGATGCTGAAGAGGAATGGTGGGATTGGATGTGACACCAAACTATGCAAGATCCTCCTCCACACAGACTTTGCACATTTATGTTGCTTTCATGCGGTTATGTGTTATAAATAATTATTTTACCAAATGCATTCAGGCTAAATTCTGTCGAGAGCTTCTTGATAGGGGAAAATATAGTTTGGCTACTTTTCTCAGGAAATACGTCCACTGTAGGATTTCTATGAATTGTGATAGTGATTGCATGACAACTAATAAGCCAGCACCATGACTCAACAAGAAGACAGCAAAAAAAATTTCCTTTTTTTCTCTCCCATAGCTTGATAACGAAGTTGAAAAGACAGCAAATCTTTTTATTAGCAACTGGAATCAACAAATTAAGGCAAGTAACACAAACATCTTCTGTGTGAACTCAGTTTTTAGGGTTGGAGTTTTTTTGCTTTTGCACAAATGTGATAATGTGTCTTAGTGTTAGTATGTCTAAGCTCTAATTGAAGAGAAAAATGCTTCCTTTCCTGAGTTATAGTATCTTTCAACTCAACCAATGGAAGAGCAGGGCTCTAAATATGGTAATTTATAGCCAACATTTACATAGCATTTATTGTGTGCCAAGAGCTATATACTATATATTTTATTTATCACAGCAACCCATTGGGGTATGTGACCTTGCATTGTCCCATTTTAAAGATGGGTGAGGAAACTGAGATACAGAGAGGTAAATAATTTGCCCAAGGTTACAGGGCTGGTTAATGCTTGAGCCAGCAAGTGTTACAAGTTGTTGGGCTCCAGGGTCACTACGCTTAATCATTCACTATACTGACTGCCTCTCTGTATAATTAGCAACTTCGGGCAAGTGGCAAATGCTATCTGAGTTTTGGTTTTATCTTGTAGGGTGTTTGTCTCACTAGTGAGAGTGCCAAGGGCTGGGTAGTGATACATAAAGGGAATTCATATAAGTATTGATTCCGCAAGTCTGTGGTCCACTTCTTGTGCACCGCACTGCACTGCACTAAGATGTGGTTCTTGCCTCCAAGCAATTTTAAAATTCACTGATAGGCAACATGTGCAGGAAACAGTGAATGAATTCTAAGGAAAGGAATTATGCTCTGGTGTGAGAATGTAGAACATATCATTAGAGATAGTAACAGATGGAACCCATATGTATGTGCAGAAGATTATTCTGGAACAATCCAGTTGAAGAGGAATTCATTTTGAGTAGAAAGGACGAGAGAGGGAATCTGTCAAGAAAACCCAAGGACCCTCTTTGAAAGGACTTGTGCTCCAAAAGTTGAAATTCTCCTTTTTTATTTCCAAAGTGTCAGATCCCAAAGAGAACAGTCCCAGGTACACAGCCACCCATGTATGTAAATAACCAGAGATGCCCTCACAAACAGGCAGCCCATGTCAGCCCTCAGTGTTGCCCCTGAAGCTTCTGCTGAAAGCAAAGGCTCCATGAGATCAAAGACATCCCTAAGAAATGCTTGAGATAAATGAGTTTCTATACCCACAATAGAAGTGCTGCTAAAAGTAGGCTCATGAGAATCACATTTACAATGCATATTTCGCAGCCTCGTAAACAGCATCCAGTCATTTGTTTTTAGTTTTGCTCTTGATTTTATAAGCTTTCTTAAACAGAATTTGTTTTTAAAAAATCCATTCTCTAACTATTCAGCTTTCGTGGGAAATTCAATATAATGGACCAGAAGGGAGAAACCATGCTCCACAGTTGCAATTGCTTTCAAGAACAAAAAGCATCTTTTGTTATTTCCAAGTTTTTACCAACTAATTTTTCCAAATAAGAATAGATTTTATTTTTTATGAAGAGTGACAGAGAAATAAGAGAACATTAAAATTCTTGAGCTGGAGTAATTGTCTCCCCAGTTACAATTCAAGGGATTCAGCATGTCAGTAATGAAGTGCAGTCTGTCCTGGGGACACAGATGTTAACCCTTAAAGGGCCAAAGCTCTTGCCTCACACTCTCTTTTATCTGTGGACATGTGACCGACTGAAGGCAGAGGAAGAAGGTCTAGGAGTGTCTTGCTCCTTGAATTCGCCTTTGTAGAGACGTCATATATTTAGAGACTTTCAGAAGCCTTTGCCTCTGATTCCTTAGGAAGGAGAGACCTGAGCCTTTCCCTTCATTATCTGGTTTTACGGTTCTTGCAATCTTGAGGTGGAAAAAACTACACAGTCTTTCAGTCAACCCCGTTTCTTAAACAGGCTGAATTCAATTCAAACTGAATTCTGTTTATTTTATCTCTGGAGCATCACCTCCTGCCAAATTGGAACTGTTGGAATAGAAAATGATTGCCTGAATCATGACCCACTCTGAGGTTGAGGCATCAACAGAATAGGGGGACTTTGAATGTTTCTTTCTTCCCAACTCTCCCCACCTCCACCCTCTTCCCACAATGCAGGTCATATCACAAGATGCCAGGCAAATGCCCAGCTCTCAAGCCTGGTCATCAGGTGGCACAATTCCCCCTTTGCTTTAAGTTTTAAGAAAGCATCTTAAAGCTACCTCAATTGTGGCCCAGGCTGATTTAAAAGAAATACGCGGGCAGTCTTCCATGTTTGTTGTGGTAGAGCCCTTCCCTTCCTTCATGTTAGCTAGAATAACATTTTGGAGGCTTGCAGGCCTTCGGTGATCTAGCAAAATGTATAATCCTTATGAGTATACCCACTGTAATGAAAAAAATATACAGTGGTTCTCAGGGCAAAACATTAGCCATTGCAATATTTTAGGCAGATTTTGAGGTGAGGGCAGAAATAAAGAACTAAAATCATTCAAGCTAGCACATAAACATTATCTTGTTCCAGAACAGAATATTTTTTCTCTTTATATCCATTTTTGCTCCTTTCCCCCCTACTTTTCTGTATGTTTTTTTGACTCTAGGCCAAAAAGAAATTAATGGAGAGTACCAAGAAGCATGAAGCACTTTTCCATCTTATAGAGAGCTCCAAGCAAACCATGACTGACAGGGAGAAGCAGAAGGTAACATGTCGTGGCCAGCTGGATGCATGAGGTTTGGTGACGGATGGGCTCCTGGCCCTTAGCTATGAATACAAGAGCACGGGCTAATTCCCCCTCTGTGCAGGGTCTCTGCAGAACCTAGTGTGGCAGAGTATCAGAATCATTCCTGGTCCACATATATTTGTAAAAGGTATTATTGACAGATGACAAATTAGACCAGTGGTGTCCACATTTTTCAATAGGGAACCCTATTGTTAAATATCTCTCAGCTCATACCCCAAATAAGTAAAAAATATATAGACATATTCATATTTATTGTATAGTCTACTTTACCTATGTCGTATGTAATAATAGTACTTTATAAATTATACCAATATGTTATGAACATTATACAAAACAAAAAAGTAGAAATGTTTGAAGGATGAGGTAAAGATGAAGTAATATTTTAAATGATTAGCTAATCCTGTATTTACATAATCATTAAGTGACAGCTCCGGCATAAATTACACACTTGGGGAAAGGTTCAAATTTAACCATAGTAAATATAAATTCATGTTTCTGATAGTCCTCTTGATAATTTTAAGTGTTTTGGCCACCTTCTTGTCAGATCTCAGTAGCCCATCCCAGTTTTCGCCTTTTCACGCTGGTGAGGACGCGCTCATTACCAGGAGCAGGAGAGAGCATCGGTTCCTGTGGCTTCATTATGCTGATATTGTTCATCTTAGCACCAAACCGCAGCTTCTTGGCAGAAATCTTTTTAAGAGATTTGTGCATTTTGTGTGTATTACCCTAATTAAAGCTAGGAAGTAAGTCTATAAATCCACATGACACAGACACCTGTCAGTGGCCACATGTCCCAGGATGTTGACACCTTTTCATGTTGTAAAATTCCCCCTCAGACACTTCAGAATCCACAGCTGTCCATGTGTTGGCATCAATGTCAATTCATATATTAAATAAGAGTAAGCTTTAGGCAAAAATGAACACAACCCCAAAATGGATTATCTTGCACAATTCTGTGGTATGTGCTGAGAATGGAAAGCTTTGAAATCATCAGTATCTTCTCCAAAAGATGGAGTCCCCCTAAGTCAATGCAGGCAGCACCACTATAACCCAAAACATCCTTAAAAGAAAATTGTCATTGCAAGTTTTGCTATTATTTCATCTGAAGAAACTATTAGTTGAATAACTTAAATTCATTATAAACAAGATTTTACAAGGTCATTTCTTCACACATCAATCTTCACAGTTTGAAATAATCATAAGTATTGAATAATGAAACAGCTTCCAAGGAGGGGAAACCACAGTATGTTTAAATGCTAAGCACCAGGATCTGTGGGCATTTGAAGCCCACAATAGAAGCTGTTCTTTTTTCTTTCTTTTTTTTAAAAAAAATACATTTGTATTGATTTCAGAGAGGGAGGGAGAGGGCGAGAGAGATAGAAACATCAATGAGGAGAGAGAATCATTGATTGGCTGCCTCCTGCATGCTACCCACTGGGGAATCAAGCCTGCAACCTGGGCATGTGCCCTGACTGGGAATCGAACTGTGACCCACTGGTTCATAGGTCAATGCTCAATCACTGAGCCACTGCAGCCAGGCTAGAAGCTGTTCTTTATTGATGTCAACCTAATCTATAATAATAAAAGTGTAATATGCTAATTAGACCAGATGTCCTTCCTTCAGGACAGCGGGCGGGGGCAGAGGCAGAGGTGGCAGAGGCCCCTGGCGGTGGGTAGATGCCAGGGCCAAGGCCCTTGCATGAATTTCGTGCATTGGGCCTCTAGTCCTATATAATAAAAAAATAATATGCTAAGTGTCTGGTCGTTTGGTCATCTGTTCAACCAATCAAAGCATAATATGCTAATGATATGCTCAACTGTTCGCTGTGACTGACCACTATGGGGCAGACAGTTGACCGGTCGACCAGTCACTATGATATGCACTGACCACCAGGAGGCAGATGCTCTGACTGGTTGGTTAGCTTGCTGCTGGGGTCTGGCCGATCGGGACTGAACGAGATGGGCCGGACACACCCTGGAGCCCTCCTGTGGTCCCTCCCTGACTGGCCAGCCTCCTTCATCCCTCCCCGGCCCCGATCATGCACCGGTGGGGTCCCTCGGCCTGGCCTGCTCCCTCTTGCAATCTGGGATCCCTCAGGGGTTGGTAGAGAGCCAGTTTCAGCCTGATCCCACAGGCCAGGCCGAGGGACCCCTCTGGTGCATGAATTTGTGCACCGGGCCTCTAGTAAAACAATAAAAAGCATGGGCAGCTAAGTGGTGAATTTCCTCTTCCTTCCCTCATTAGAAGCTTCCCTGGGAGACGGAAAACTACAGTCCTCTCTTGCCCTCCTTCAGCTGGTCCTGTGATCCTAAACTTTGGCTGTCATTACCTCACAGACCCGCACCATCTTCATCACTTTACCTGTTAGCTTTTTTTTTTTTTTTTTAGTACTGAAGCTAAACAGCTAAGGCAGCATTCATTTTCTCATCTCATGCAGAAATGCCTGCGATCGCCGGCCTGAGCTGAGCTGCTTCCATGCCGCTCAGCAATTCTTCCTGTTTCCCTGCTCAGCAGTCCTTGTTATCACCAGAAGCTGATCTAAATCTCCATTCTCCTTGCACCTCCTTCCTCACCACCCACTCTCAGCAGACTATCTTGCCTCCTACCTCACGGAGTAAATAGAAATCAGCACAGCCACCTGCCTGCTGAAGTCGTGTGTGCAATGAGATAGGCCGATACTCCACATGCTCCTTTTCCCATCCCCTCTCTCAGAGACACGTCTCTTGATTATTCCCTTCTCCCTTATATCTTGCACATGCCCCTCTCCAACAATTCCTTCCCATCAGCCTTCTCAACTCCCCCCATCTTGGGAGAGTCAGGAGAGTCTGGGAGACACCTTTCCATGACCCTATTCCTGTTCCTCTCCAGATATTATTATCTCTCCTCCTTACAATAGGATTTACTGAAAGAGTTGTCTGTGCTGTGCCTTCACTTCCTTATCTCCTGTTCATTCCTCAAACCACCCCAGTCAGCTTTCCTCACCATTCTACTGAAAGTGTTTTTGCCGAAAACAATGTCATCCTTGTTGCTAAAGCCAACGGGTATTCCCAGTTCTTACCTTATCTAACTTGAAAGCATTAAGCATTGTTGATGATTTCCCCAATCCAGAAACAGTGTCTTCTTTTAACTTCAGCAACCTCTCACTCTTTTGGTTTTCTTATCTGGCAATATTTTTTTAACCTTCTTTACTGACTTCCCTTCTTCTGCCTGGCTTTTATGTACTGCTGCTCCTCATGGTTTCTCTCCGGGGCCTCGTTTTGCTTTATTCTGCACGGTATCTCTGGTGTCTAACTCAGTAATCTCAATATTAGGTACTCAAGAAGTAACTGGTATTCATTAAACATACTCTCATGGCTTCAACTAGAATATATATACTGACAATACCCACACTTATATCTTCAGCCCAAACCAGTCTCTAAACTGCATTCTGGGATGTCAAAGCCAACATCCAAAATTGGAACCATCACTTCCCTCTGACAAAAATATTGTTTATTCTTGTGTTTTCTATATCGTTGAATATCATCATTCTCCATATACTCCCAATTCTAACTCCTAAACCAAATACTTTTTAAATTTATCTGTTTGTATTTGTCCCCACTGCCACTGCTCTCTCCCAGGCTGTCATGATCTTTTCTTAGATTACTGTAACTGACAAGTTGGTCTCTCGACTTTCTGTGTTGCCTCTTTCTATCTATTTCCCATATACAAGTCAAGCTGACTTTTCTGAAACTCAAATCTGAGCATATTATTCTCCTTTAAAAACCTTCAAAGTCTTTCCAGTGACCTCAGAGTAAAGTACACACTCCTTTATGTGGTCCTTAAGAGCTTCCCTGACCTTTGCCTGGTTTTCAGCATCATCTTTTGCTATTCTCCCTCTCACACTGAGTGCTTTAACCTCACACACACACAAGAAAATTTGTTTTGGTATCATGTCATGCTCACCAATTCCTACTTTATTTTAGGTTTACTCACACAAGGATTATTTCTGTGAGCACCCACTATGTGCCAAATCTCAGCTTATATGTCATTGTAATTCCAAGGCTAGTTTAGGCGCCTCTCTTATATACCTAAATACTTACATCATCCTGGGCTCTATCCCATGGGGTAGTGGGTCCTCGCTAAAGAAGGAGCCCGTCTAGTTCCATTTTCTACTTCCAGAGCCTAGTACCTGACACACTGTGGCACCCAGTAAATGTTTGATGAGTGCATGAAATATTTGTTCCGGGAGGAAGAAAAGAAGAAAGGAAAAAAGTATGCAATCTTTGACAAATTTTAGTAAGGTTTTCTGAAAAGTTCCTTAAATAAAAAAATTGTTTTAAAAGTTCCTGAAATAAGAATGTAAGAGTTGACATTCTTCTTTTATATTGATTTGGGGTTATTTGCTATAAATTTGCTGGGCAGAAACTTCTAGTCAATAGCTATATAGTGTAGGCTGATGAATGTGAGGGGTCATCTCAAAAGTAACTTTGTTCTCATTGCTGGAAGTCTGAGTATTCTCGGTAAGAATCTAAGGACATAATTTAGCAAAGTATAGCCATGGCGCACTTTAGGCCCTTTCACTAAATTGTTATCAGATTAAAATTCACAAGCTCATGTTTCTATAGATAAATGTGATCCATTATACTTGACATACAAAACCCAGTGTGTCCTGTGTAAGTCATACATCAGAGCCCAGGGACAGTTGAATGGCTAGTATATCAATTGGAATAATAAAGTGAGTGGTGTTAATATTCAGAATTTTGGATGAATGTTCTTTATTACTGAAACGTTATTCAAAATGTCCTTAAATATAAAGAGGGTCATTCTTAAAAGCCCTTGTCTCTGTCCTTGAAACTCCTGTGTAAGTCAGAGGGATCCTGAGTGCTCCTTAAACTCTGGTTTAAGGACCATTTGCATCAAAATTAACTGAGGAGGTAGTGAAAATTCAGATTTTCTGATCCCACTACAGAACTATTGAGTCAGTATGACTACTGTGGGGCCCTGGAAATCTGCAGTTTTACAAGCACCTTAGGTCATTCCTAGGCATATTAAAGTTTGAGAATCATTCATGTAGTACAACTTTTTCCTTTCTCAGAGACTTTAAATTACTTGTCTGAGCATTTTGAGAATCGATTTCAGCTACTCTGGTCCAGAGAGTTTTGTATTAGTTTGATTTTCCAGAAGATTTCACAACCAGAATGGTCAATTTCGGTGACTGGCAAGAGGGGGCTCTTTGGGAAGGAGCAGATCACTGGGGAGTAGGGTGCAAGGAAGGCATTTGTCAAGCTGTCCATAACTTGCTGTGAACATTGACATGTGTCTCGCTCAGACTCTTCACCAGTAATAGTAATACTCACTATGAGTGCTAACCCAGGTCTCAGGCAGTGCACCACCTGCCTTACCGACTTCACCTGCTTGAATCTTCAAAGCAACCCAGTGAAACAGGCGTATCACTATCCCCATCACATAGATAAGAAAACTGGCTCATGAAGATTAAATAATTCACCTGCAGGACTCTAATCCTGAAATTTGATTTTGAAGTTATACTGCAGAGTTTATAGAGTGAAAGTAAAGTAAGGTTATTGGACCTTACTGGATGATAGCCAGGCCTCATCTTAGTTCTAAAAGTTATATGACGCACATTTCTCTACCTGTCCTGGTAAGAAATGCCGGGGTTGAAAGGATTTACCAAATGAGACTACAGAAATTGTTAGTAGATTACAGTCTTGAGTTGGAGGTTCCTGATCTATACTTGCTTCTCCTCATCTGTCATTTGGCCTCCTCCTTGATTTGATGAATTTGGGCACATCACATCATATTTAAGCACCTTGATTCCCTCATGAAAAATTGAAAGAACTGCACTGAAAGGTATTTTGGTTCCCTTTCAGCTCTGACATCCATTTTTTTCCTGAAAGATCTTTGATTTTGTTGTCTATAGCTACTCTTTATGAATTTAGCTGGGAGATGAGAAACATATCATTGGGATAAATGACATTATAAGGAATTACAATGGGCTTTCTTAAATGTGTTCATGAATACGTGACTCTGATGTTTTACTTTAGCTCCTCAATAAATTGAAAAAATCGACTGAGAAATTGACAAAAGAAGATGAAAATTATTACCAAAAAAACATGGCCGGCTGTTCTACCAGACTGAAATGGGAAAACACGCTAGAAAACTGCTACCAAGTAAGTTATGCATTCACTCTTTTTCTTCTTCCATGGAGTTTTGTGTGGCCTTGAAAATGGAGATCAGATCTGTAGTACATTACCTGATGATCTCTGCCCTTAGCTGTGGCCCTCACTCCTATTGTGACTTTACACAAACGACGTTACTTCTCATTGTTGTAATTCCTACATGGATAAAATAACCAGTGAATATTTATTGAGTATCATTGGCCAGGATTCTGGTCCTACGTTCTCAATGGACACAATAATGCTCAGCCGATTTCGAGAAGTGCTGCCAAAGGAAAGTGTAAATGCAGGCTTAATGATTAGGTATTCAGAAATGGGTTTTAGGCCTGGAAGCTGATTCATACAGTATACACTTAGAGAATTTCTTTGTATGTCAGACATTGTGTTGGACACTGGATATCTATAGCAATGAATAAAGTACCATCTCGATACTTTATGGGGATGTGTGCAATTTAGCATCAAAGAAGACATACAAAGGAAGAATTCAGTCATCCAATAAAATTCAAAAGGTATGAACATGCAAATCATAGAAGGGAAAATCAAATTACTAGTTAACATGTGAAATGATGCTTATCCACTTGGCAAAAATTTTATTTATTTTATTATTATTTTTTAAAATTTATTTTCAGTTACAGTACATTTAGTAAAAATTTTAAAGTTATGATATGATAATTTAGAACTATATACCTAGGGTGCTTGTTATGATTCAGAGTCCTGAGCACCCCCCTAGACAAGGTGGATCACAGAAGTTCTAAATGACTTTAGGACAGGGTCCAGGCGATTGCTAGGCATACTAAAGTTTGAGAGGTCCTGCTCTATAAAGAGCATATTTCTTTCATCAGTTTGATGAATACAAGCTCCTCAGGTAATGTAAACTACAAGGCCAGGACAGCAGTAGGAACTGAAAAGAATGAATAAAGAGTGTGAATTAGCCTGGCCACTGTGGCTGAGTTGGTTGAGTGTCAACCCATGCACCAAGAGGTCACCTGTTCAATTCCCTGTCAGGGCACATGTCTGGCTTTTGGGCTCAATCCCCAGTAGGGGGTGAGCAGGAGGCAGCCGATGGATGTTACTATCTTTCCCTTCCCCCCGCCCCCTGCCTCTCTAAATTCAATAAGAACATTTTTTTTTTTTTTTAAAGAGCGTGAATTATCATGATGTCTTGGCCTCAGACAGGTTCGAAATCTGCTGTTTCTTGGTAACTCTGATAACACTTTCTTCGTATGTGCTACATTGCACTAGAGGACAGTTTTAGTCCTTCTCGAGTATCTTGCTTTTCTACTGCCTATTTTATTAACACACACACACACACACACACACACACACACACACACACACACACAATATAATGGAAAGCAATAATTCATTATGTGAGATATGGACTTTCCCTTTGCACAGTGGAATTAATCTCAGCCTCTTTTCATGAGTGAACATACATCATTTTAATGATTTCCCTGAGATGTAATTAAAATCTGTTAAACATTACCATCTCCATCAAAAGACCCTGGTTATTCTAGTCTCAAACTGATGCTAGTGGTTCAGCACTTGCCAAAGTAAAGAAACCGCTGCCCACTAGTGATGCAATGTGTTCCTAATCCTGGCTTTTCTTTTCTTTCCTGTCCTTTGCTCATCATGGCGCTAAACTAGAACAGCTGCTTTCTATGGCCTTTTCTGTCCTGTAAAGTCTCTTGCTTTTTGAAGTTGTCCCACTTGAGGTCCAAACCACTGAGCAGAATTTGTGTTATGTATTTGTTAGGAGGCATGTGGTTTCTGCCCTTTGAAGAAACTGTATGTTCGATAGGCTGCTCTTCAGTGTCTTTAATCCTATAGCTGGGAGACCAAGAGCACCTGGCCACATTCAAATGGCTGGTGCCTGCAATTTTGGAGAAAGACTCAGGTGACCAATACCAGAAACAAAGACGAGTATTTGGTGCCCATTGACTTACAAAAGTTGTGCAGGTTCTAACTCCACAAAGAAGGTAGGTGGCCACGGGGAGCAGAGCTCCAGACTTTCTGATTCAAATGTCAGGACACTTGGCACAGGATAAAAATTTGCATGTGATTGATAAAGATGTTCATAGTTATTGCCTGAGCCTATACACTGATAAACAAAATGTGGTATACACGTGCAAAGGAATATTATTCAGCCTTTAAAAGGAAGGAAATTCTGACATATACTGCAGGATAAGACTTTTTGCTAAATAAAATAAGCCAGACACAAAGGGACAAATACTCTATAATTCCTATTATATGAGCTAACTAGAGCAGTGGTCGGCAAACTCATTAGTCAACAGAGCGGCAAATTCATAGAAGACAGAAACTAGAATGGGGGTTGCCAGAGGGGCTGAGAATGGGAGAATTAGGAGTTATGGCTTAATGAATATACAGTTTCAGTGATGCAAGATGAAAAATGTTTGGAGATAGATAAGGGTGATTGTTGCCCAACATTGTGAATCTACTTAATGACACTGCACTACACATTTAAAAATGGTTACAATGGTAAATTTTATGTCATGTAAATTTTCCATAATTAGAAAACAAGTAAATTTAAAAAATTTTTTAAATGACTGTATACTATAGATGAAATAACAACAGAATGTGAATGCAGTCTGCTCAGGAATATAAAGCAACAGCATATGGATCAGGCCAGTGTGCCCTGCAAATGTGCCACAAAGTCAGGATGGGAGAAGCCAATAAGCTTTGTGATTTCCTCACCCCCACCCTATCAGAGGCCTTGAGATGCAGTCCATCCTTCTTGCTTCCTATGGTAATGTTACCCACCAATTTGCCCAAAACTTTCTTCATAAAAGACTATTGCTGGTGGCAGTTACAGGAGAAACCAATCCTCTGGATGAAGGAGGAATCCCCAGGTCTTGTCCCTACAAAAACATGATGAGGAGCATGTTGGCTTGGACACCGGCCATCTCTGTCAAAGCCGAAGTCCTCTGGGTACATACCAAGCTGCCCCCACAGGCCGGGGAATCCCCTGCATACTCCACCTGAACCAGATTTCTCCCACAATGCCTAGCTGCAGAACTTCTTTGAACTCCCTCAAAACAATCGGTCAGCATCTCAGCTAGTAGTGAGTGGCAAGAATCTAATAGCTAACTTTTCTGAAGTGTTAAGGGCTAACAAGGTAATGTGACCTCCTTCACTTTCTTATTTACCCTTCCAGCTAAAAGGTATGAAACTCCCAGAGTGGAATTCTTGTCATTCCACTCAAAATAGGGAGGGTATATTTCCACCTTCAAGCAGTGGTCTCTGACCCCCAAGGCTTAATTTAGGCCAGAATTATGAATTGATCAGACTTTGGGGTCTGCTCGTCAAATAGTTTCCTGAAGCAGAGTATTTGTGCCTCACCTTTGCCCCTGCAGAGGCTAGCAGAATTCCTTCTATGACTGTAAACCTAGAAGTACCTAGTTTCTGACTACATTTTGGAGATATAGACATGGGTTTTACTGGGCTTCACTCTCTTTCTTCTGGGACTCACAAATGCTTTTCAAATCATTCTTTTTCTACCCTTTCTTTGTGAATGTCAGATAACCCACGGCATCCACCTCCATGCCTTTGGGTTAAAACACCCTGGGGAAAGCATGCGATTTAAATCAATTCTAATGGAAGATAAATAGAAGAGACGCCAAATCACATTCCTGTCCTGAGAATCTCCCCACCACAGTTTGGGTATGACATAATCAAGAGGCACAAACAGGACAATTTGCTCAGATGGGTGACTTCAGTTTTTCATAACTGGCTGATCTTACCTCATTTTCCATTCTTTTCAGAACATCCTGGAGCTGGAGAAGGAGAGAATTAAACTTTTATGTAATAACTTGAATCAGTACACCCAACATATTTCTGTTTTTGGCCAAACCCTGACCACAGTGAGTAGTAAAGATTTCTCCATTTCTGGGATGCATGGTAAGAACTGGCAGGGAACAGTCTTCAGCAACCTTCTTCTGCTTCCCTTGGCTCTGCAGTGCCACACGCACATTCACGGGGCCATCAGCAAGATCGATGTTGAAAAGGATATCCAGGCTCTCATGGAAGAAACTGCTGTTTCATCTACAGAAAATAAATCTGAGTTCCTATTAACCGATTACTTTGTAAGTATGGATGGAAGGAAGTTCCATTAATGGGGAACCTTAGTCAGGTATGGAAGGATTCCTTAAAAAAATGTTTTGAGAACAATTGTAAAAGAAACATCTTGTGTTTTTTTTAATGGAAAATATTGATTTTTTTCCCCCCATGGTTCAGATAAATTAAAAACAGTGTGGTTTACAAATAGGCAAAGGAAACATGTCTGGAAGGGAAGAAAGTCAAACAAGGGTTTTTGACTGAATCTTCATACTTGGTCTTCTATGAGAATAATGCCAGGCACACATGTTTCATGACCTGTAAATAATCACTGTCTCGTCTTGGTTGTTGTTGCTGTATAACAAATCACCCCCAAACCCAATGGCTTAAAGCAAGCATTTATTATCTCACAGTTTCCGTGGGTTAGGAATCCAGGCGTGGCTTAGCTGGGTGCCTTTGAGTCCCTCAGAAGGCTGCAGTCAAGGTGTCAGCTAGGACTGCAGGCATCTCAAAGGTCTACTGGGAAACGAGCCACTTCCCAGGCCTTGGGTCCTGATTGACTGCTTGCTGGAGATAATATTTCCTTTCCAGGTGGTTCTCTCCTTAGGGCAGCACACATGTCAGCCTGCTTCCCCCAGAATTTTGATCCAAGAGAGACAGAGCCAGAATGCCCAAGATAGAAGCATAGTCTTTTATTAGCTAATCTCAGAAGTGATATCTCATCATATTTTATCTGTTAGAAGCAAGCCAGTAAGTGCAGCCCACACTCAAGCTGCGGGGATTACACAAAGGCATGAATCCTAGGAGGTAGGAAGCGCCAACATTCTTCACGGTCCTTTTCTTTGAAAAGCTTGGACCAAATCACAGAGGCTAATTTTGAGGGGATTTGGATGACTCTACTATGTCATCTTTGCTAAAAACAGATCAGTGTGCCTGGTCAGAGCCCAAGCATCTTGTTTCTTAGCTATCTTGGAGTAAGTTCTTTGTCTTCTGAATTCCTGACAACTTTTCCCGGGCCCTCTGCTAGATTTCATTCAGACTTCAAGGGCCATGTTGGGAGGCTCATCTTTCTCTGTATAGAACCAACCCACTGGCCATGTCCTCCTATAGGATTAAAAGAGTAGCCAAAGTCAATATCCCAGGATCCACACTCAGGGAACAACAGATGAGGGATGAGAGAAAGGCAATTAGATCTGGGCACAGCAGTGAGCCCAGCAGCTGGGAAGGCGACCAACTTTTCCTTTCCCTACCTTCCAAATAGCAGCATGTGACCAGCTATTTCTAAATTGAATTCTTCTTTTTTCCTACCTTGGCAAAGGCAAAGCAAATTAACAATAGCAATGTCTTTTCAAAGCAGAAGTAGAGGTAGAGATGGGAGCAGAAAGGGAGACTGGATTATAATAGGAAAGCCCTTTCTTTTTTTTTCTCTTCTTCCAAATAGTGTAGGTGATCCCTGGGATGAGAAAATATACAATAGAGTATATCTATTACTTTATTAAAAGGCTAATAAAAATGTCCCTATAGACTAACCTATCAATAAAATAAGGGTCATACTCCTTGAAAGTTTGACTAGGCTCATATATATATATATATATATATATATATATATATATATATCCTACCTAATAAAATAGTAATATGCAAATTGACCACACCTTCGCTACGCCAAGCCACGCCCACCAGCCAAAGCCACGCCCACCTGCCAATCAGGGCAAGTATGCAAATTACCCAACAAAGATGGCAGTTAATTTGCATACACTGAGGGAGGGAGGAGTGAAGACTGAAGACAACTTAGAAGGAAGAGGGAGGAAAAGCAGAAAGCAAGGTGGCTGCCAGAGGGAAAGCCCAGGTGGGGCAGAGCGGGGCGGAACGGGGTGGGCGGCAGTGGCGAGCGGGTGCAGGCGCCGCGGCCGCAAAGGCAGCGGCAGCGGCAGTGCACGCGGCCACAATGGCCGCTTGCAGGATTCTTCCTGCAAATGGGCTACTAGTATATATATAAAAGGCTAATATGCAAAGTGTCCCCTCAGAAGTTCAACTGGGAGACTTGGAGTTTGATCGCTCACTATGATGTGCGGTGACCACCTGGGGGTGGTGCGGAATGAAGGAAGGCCCCAGCCAGCAGCCAGGGAAGGAAGGCCCTGGCTGGCAGCCGGAAGGCCCCGATCGGCCCTGATCGCTGGCCAGGGCTAGGGACCCTACCTGTGCATGAATTTTTGTACCAGGCCTCTAGTTGAAATATAAGGAGGCAGCCATGATGGATTATCTTTAATTGATGCGCTCATGGAATTTTTGGTTTCTCTGAAACTTCAGTGCACCCGAACTAAAGACTACATGTCTGTTATTTAAGAGAATGTCTTCAAATGGAAAAATAAGATTTTTTTAATAGCCTAAGGCCGTGGTCGGCAAACTGCGGCTCGCGAGCCACATGCAGCTCTTTGGCCCCTTGAGAGTGGCTCTTCCACAAAATACCACGGCCTGGGCGAGTCTATTTTGAAGAAGTGGCGTTAGAAGAAGTTTAAGTTTAAAAAATTTGGCTCTCAAAAGAAATTTCAATCGTTGTACTGTTGATATTTGGCTCTGTTGACTAATGAGTTTGCCGACCACTGGCCTAAGGCAAAGTGCCTCCAAAGTCTGACTTTATAGTCATGGCAGTACGTGTAGAGGGACTTTTATGTAGTGCTATGAAATTTATATGGGCAAGAGGTAAGACAGGAGAACAATCCAAGAACAAATATTGGAGGGCTGATGACCAGTGTGAAAATATTTATAAGGTCATTGTAAAGGCCATGTTCAAAGATGGTATCTATAGTTTTATATGCCTCCTCCAATATTAATCTTCTTTCTAACAAATATTTGGAAGAGAGGAAGAATTTAAGAACGCTAAAGGATAATAGTAAACTCTATCCTTAAGTTGAGCCAGTAGTGATCTATCCATAGAGATACATTTTTGAGCAATAGGTGTCCCCAAGCAGACCAAGTGAAGTCTTGGACTGGTCTGAGAGCCAGATTATAATGTGTGTTCCTCCAGCAAGGAAGGACAGGGTTGGAGTTAGGCATCCTTGGGGTTTAGTCAGAGCTCACCAGGGGGTATGGCATCACCTTGGGCTATAAAGAAACTTTTTATAATTATGTAATACACAACATGTAAATAAAATATTTTTACCTGTACATTACATTTTATAAAGGCTATTCATGTTGCTGTAAGTCCTCAGCTCCCCTTTCTTCATGACAATCTATCTAGAGCTAACCTTCACCAACATTTGGGATCCTAGTTTGTCTCTTTCCCTATCAGGTAAGTCCTGACTCCCTGACTCCTTCACTTCCATCTTTTGTCATTCGTTTCCTCTCTCTCTCCACAGGTTTCTCTCCCTCTGCTATGTGTACAGCCACCTTTCCATCTGACCCTTGAAATATGTATGTGAAAGTTCAAATTTTGTTAATGGTTCTCCTAGCCTATGTGATAAAACCCCTACTTCTTTCTGCCCCAAAATCTGGCCTAACCTACCCAGACAACTTTTTCTTCTACTGTGTTTGCTTAAGCAACTGGTCTATTTACTGTTCCTGATACAGTTCCCACAGTCCTCCCTCTGTCCTTTGCTTGAGCCAATTCTTCTGCCTGGGGCACCCTTTGTCCTCCTTCCCCTTGACTGAAAAATCCTGGTTTAGTCTTATAGCCTCCTCAAAGCTTTTGTGCCCGGGCCCTGCCCTTGGAGGGCCACACATTCCTGTCTGCTCCATTCATGAATGAATGTGGCCTTGAATTGCTAGGTCTCTTATGTTATGCTTCAAGGCCTACCTAAATTATAAACCCACTCTGGGAAGAGCATTTGTGTTTTTTGTTCAGGTGTCCCCAGTAGCCAGCAACACAGAACACAAACATTTGTTCAGCTGGTTAAGCAATCCTAGCTTGAGGCATATATGTGATACTACATGGGGACCATTAAAGGACTCTAACTTGAATAAAGATGGAGAACAATGAATATACGACAAGTATATTTACTTATCAAGAAACTATGAAATAGCTACAGCAAGGCTCATCCTCCAAGAATAATTTGTTCTAAAGAAACTGCTCAGCTAGGTACTTACAAGTTGTGAACAAGGAGATGTTTTCTTATTGAGCAGGTCTGTTATTGGCTATTTTTTTTTTTTTTACTTCCAGTTAAAATTAAATAGTCAGTGAAAGTCTCAGTGCAACTTGGAGAGAAAACTCTTTTTTTTTCCTATTAAGTTGTTAAATATCCTTTTTCTTGCCCTAAAGGAAGAAGATCCTAACAATGCAATGAATAAAGAGAGACAAAAGTCTTCAATAAAAGCAAAACTGTTGAGACTGCAAAGAGATATTGAAAAAGCCTCGAGCGACCGGGAAGGTGTGTAATATCTCTGTGAACGGCCTGATAAGGGAAAGTATTTTCATTGGGAGTTGGGTGATCCTGCTTTTGCTGATAGACACAGGGATTATCTCCTTTAAAGAATCACATGTCAAACCTAATTTATATGAATAAATAATTTTTTAAAAAAAGAAAGGAGAGAATAAAAAACAAAAAACTACACTTTGGTCTATCTGTGAGAGCTATATAAGTTCCATACCACGTTTTCCAGAAATGTAGCATTTAAAAAATATATATTTTTGTTGATTTCAGAGAGGAAGGGAGAGGGAGAGAGTGAGAGAGAATCATTAATCGGTTGCCTCCTGCATGCCCCACATTGGAGATCAAACCCACAACCCAGGTTTGTGCCCTGACCGGGAATTGCACTGTGAGCCCCTGGTTCGTAGGTCAATAGTCAACCACTGAGCCACACCAGCCGGGCAGAAATGTAGCATTTTACCATGTTCTGGCATTGCTGAAATGAGGGACAATTCGTTTGGTTTAAAGCATAGTAAACTGTGCACAGGGCTTTAGGTTTTCTTCTCTATTTCCTTTTAAATTAAATCTCTAAATGGTGTAAAGATCATTCCGATTAAATCCTGTACTTAGAAGGGAGGCCTGTTAGAATGTGAAACCTCTCTAAAGGGATGCAGATAATAAAAACGACTCCCCACTTGTGACCGTGATGTGTACAGCTTATTTTATGTTAACCAGAACAACCTATTGCAATGGAGTACTTAACAGGAAATCCTAGAGAGCAAAAATGTTTCCACATGTAAATATCATAGCAAGGGAAAGGCTGACCCTGTGGTAAATGTCAGGAATCCACCAGGAATGGGTCAACAAGGAGGATTCATGAACTCATCTAGGAAAAATATCAGTCAAGACTCTTTAAGCATCAACCAGCATTTCTCACATTTCATTAAATGAAGGTAAAGGTCACCCATCCAGTAACAACTACCTACAGAAACAGCTCCAGCCATTTTGGAACCCCTTCTGGGCTCAGCTGTATCCCCCTGGGACAGAAGGATTGGTGACTGAAAACATGATTTCATTTTCAGGACTCGGGCGAATGCTGAAAGCTTACTCCAACAACTCCTTCTCAGACCCAGAGAGCCAGAAAAGCACAGCAGCCTTAATGGAGGAGGTAAATATTGGCAGAGCACAGTTTCCTAGATTTAACGATGAAAGAGTTATTTTTAGAACGCTCGTTTTCCAGCCCATTTGGCCGCTGTTTGCCTTTCCTTTCTCATGACAGAACAATCTAGTCTGAGGCGTGTAGGGTCAGATCCTTGGCAAGGAGTTTGAGGGATCTGGAAAAATCCAACTACTTAGAAACATTTGCTTTAGTTTCTTCCTAAGGTGGGGGGTCGGGGGGGGGGGGGAAGTGCCTAGAATACAGTTCTCTAAAATAGAATGATTCCTTCAGGGTCTGGAAACCATGGGTACTTGTAACCCAGTTAAGAAACTTGACCAAAAACACAGGTTCTACTTTCAGAAAGGCGTGTATTTGCATCTATCTAGCTCTGCTGTTTACAGGGACCTGGGATAACTTCAGTTTTTGCATCTGTAAAATGGGGATATTGGTACCTACCTCAAAGGGTTTTTGTGAGGATTAAATATTATTTAGAAAATGCTAGCATAGTGTGCAGAGGCAAGCTGAAAATGTAATTATTAATTAAAATGCTGTTTTTCATTCATTCCTCAACTAACATTCTCAGGGTCTTCTGAGAATAACAGGAGGAAAGAAATATGTAGGGATTGATGGACAAGGTGGCAACTTGGGAGGAATCCACATTAAAAAGGCAATTAGCAAAGACCCATGAATTTAATATAGGAATAAAAACAAACAGATGCTAGTACCCATGTGTGCAAGATACAGGTTTTCTGTTGTGATTAGAGTGAGAGGATGGTGATGGGTTATCTTTTCTGAGAAAAATTCAGGAAGAGATAAAAATCTGTTGCAATGTTTGGAAGGATACAGGAAACTGGACATGCTTCTCTTACCTCGAATATAGCCTAATTCTCTTACAAGTAGGTACCTAAAAATTTTGTCCAAACAGGCAATTTCAGTAGTTCTTTGGTGAAAATAGATGCATACAGGCACAATTTATCTGTTTCTTAGCACAGGCTTCCTTCAGTTGGGTGCTGTTGCAGAAACAAACCTAACACTCCTTGTGAAGAGAAAAGCCTGAATTCTATTCATTTGCAAACAGAGGTCTAACATATTTGCAATGACACATGGCCACGATTTTCATGAAATTATAAAAGACTGGGACATCTTCTGTGGTAACACAAAATATTTAGTTAACTAATTCAATGCAAATAACATTTACCAAAATAAAGTCAAGTGAGAGCACTTTATGATGGCGTTAATTATAAGTTTGTTTGGTTGTTCCTGCACAGAATTTTGTCATTCTTGTTACCAGCATAGAACATGTATTAGGATCATTTGGGAACACAATTGGACTGATTCACACAGTGGGAGATGCAAGGAGGGAGGGAATCTGACCCCTAAATTCACAGTGTTTGTGATCTAGTGAAGGAACAAATGCAAGCCTTCGAATAGTGGGTGCCAAATACCCCTGTTATTTCATTACATGTCCCTGCATCTGTTGGAGGGAAACTCGTGATATTGATAGATTTTGCGTTACCTAGGGAAGTTTTTTGCACTAGGACACTCTGTTTCATTTAAATTCTTCCTAATTCACTGTTTTTTGGTCCTTGAAGTGCCATATTTGAAGCAAAAAATGTTGGTAAGGCATGTTCACTGAAAAATTTGTAGGTATTGACTTCGGATATGGGAAGGAGACTTGCTCTGTGATGCTCTCAGATGCACAGTAGGTCTAATGGTAGAAGGTATGGGGGATAACTTTAGTTTTTGCATCTGTAAAGTGGGGATATTGGTACCTATCTCAAAGGGTTTTCAATGCAGTGGATTGTTCTAAGAATTAGAGACCTTTCTCATCAATTGGAGGTGTCTGGCAGGGATCCTAGGGTTAGGAATCCCCATGCTGGACGTATGGGAAAGGGAGAGGTGATGGTGAGGAGGAGATTGGATAAACAGGCCCCTTCTAATACTTGGATTCTGGTTTTTTATTCACCCTGATTGGACACAGCCTGACAAAGAAGTCATTTTAAAGTTTATAGTTTAAAGTCAAGTAGAGAACAGGAAGAGCCTAAGAGTGTATCTTAAGCTTCAATCCTTATTTTTATAATTAAAATATTTCTTCTAGTTTTGAGAAGTGTTACTGTGAACTTTCTGTGTAATATAAGGCCTCACGTCTTCAAGAAAAACAATGAACCTCAACCAAAATAATAAATAAATAAGCCCTGCCTCCCATCGTTTTAGTTTTATTCTACAGATAGGAGTTCAATCCTATTCACAGTGTTGAGCAACGATGACTCAATTGCCTTTCCTTAAGGCCTCCCAAAAGCCTACCTTCTCAGTCAACACTTGTTATCCCCTCTCTCATTCCTCAGCAGAAAATTGGGTAAAGCCTAATCATTGCTACAAAATACTGAGTAATAATCTACCAAGGTTTCTGGTTTACTCTGTTCACATGAGTCCAGAATAAGACACACTCAACAACTAGGGCTTTCCTCTAGGAAAAGGGTCCATTGTTTCACTCAGCATTTTCTGTGTATATCTGCATATGAGTTGAATGTGTAATTTTTTCGATCTCATTGTCATTTTGGAAGTTATCCTGATATCCTTTTACCCATGCAGTTGTGCCTCATTTTCTAGAAATTTACTCACAAGGCCAAATGATGTATCCACAGACCATTTTGAAACTAGACCTGATGCAAGCAAATGCCTATAAACTGTCATCAGTGTTAGCAGAACTTGAACAAAGACCTCAACCCAGCCATCCTTGTAGTAACTCCATCTTCAAGCGGAAAGAAAAGGTAAAAATTTAAGAGATTGGTTATAATTTCTTGACTAGGCTTCCTGGGTGAAGTGGCTTAAAGTAGCATCAGAGCAAAAACGCTGTAATGAATTATGTATGCCACATGTCCCAAATCTCAACTGCAGAATTTTAAAATAAATTTAGTTTCATTCCTTTGAGAGGAGTAACAAGAGCTAAACACAACTGAATACATTCTTTGTATACTAAACACGGGGAGTTAAAAACCCTTTGGATTCTTTCTTCTTCCTACTCATATCCTTTGTGCTTTTATAGTAAACTTTTTATTAAATTGAAATATTATATTCACACAGACCTGAATCATAAGGTTTATAATATGCATTAGTCTCATCCATTTATCATACCATACAATGTAGAAAATGCATAAGCATAATTTTTAAAAATCACATACATGTATTTTCCCAGTGTTACCCTCTTTAGGAATTGGTGGTGAACAGTGAATATGCATGGATTAACTACTGCTTGTAGCTGTTTTCCATTGCCTATCAGAAGGGGGTGCTATAACCATTTTGTTATAAAGGGACAATTTTCTTTCTAAGAGACTCAGAGCTGGAAAATGGTCTCAATCAAAAAAGAAAAAGGAAGGAAGGAAGGAAGGAAGGAAGGAAGGAAGGAAGGAAGGAAGGAAGGAAGGAAGGAAGGAAGGAAGGAAGGAAATGGTCTCAATCATTTAGACAGAGCCATATAATTAATTTGCATTAAAGCCAATTAAAGTTGAATTTGTAGGAGTAATGCTGTGAATGTTATCATTTTGCCTATGTGTAGGTCAGAATTGCAAACACAGGCTATAAAATATGCTAATTCTCTAATTCTGAAAATATTAAGGTTTCAGATACAAGAAGGCTCTATATAAGAGTTTAGGAATGTAGTTAATGCTTTATTTATACCCTCTTCCAAAAAAATTACAAAACAAATTCCTAAGGAAAACAGCTACAGAATAATTATATTTCATGAATACTTGTGTTGTTAAAAATAACTGTTTTCAAAAATATTTATCTGAACAGCAGCAGACCCATAGTTATGTAAGAATATCTCGGCCTTTTCTGATGAAGAGATCAGAGACTACTGTAAGAAGAACATCTTCTGGTGGGCAGAGCAATCCAAGTTCTTCATGTGCAGGTAACCCCATGCTCGGAATAATTTTGGGCTAAGTCCTATCAGTAAAGCACATTGCTATATTTACCTTTTTTTTTTTTAGAGCCACATGGATATATATCAGCTCAATGAAATCTAAATTAAGACTGATTAATTTGTTAGACTATGTAGCTTTCTGTGCAAATTTAATCCGAAAAGTGTGAAGAAGCCAACAAGAGTGGGGGGTTGGGAAAAGAATTTTATGAGGTGACTGGTTCCATGTTATTCAGATAGCCTGCAATTTACAGTGCACACGATCACCCCTAAGCCATTGGGAGGAACTCTGAGATCTGTCTCCAGAGCCTCCTCCAAACCTCCATGTGAGAAATATGCTGATCCCAGGCCTACTTACCCCATTTATTCAGCTACCTGACTTTAGTCATTTGTCCATCCATACCCTACTACCTTTTGGTGCTTACCTTTCAACACATACACACACACGGATGCACATTATTGTCCCTCATAGTTCAGCTATACTTACCATAACCTTGACTCTCTAGTTTCTTGATTAGAAATTGGTCAAAAGAAAAAGAAAGAGTTCCAATAAAACCCAGGACATTATGGTCCACATGTATATTGGAGACTCACTGTGGCATTGATGATAAGAAGTACCTGGTCAAAGTGTCCCCTAACCATACCTAGAAGTACATGGTCAAAGTGTCCCCTATCTATACCTGAATGACAAAACTTATGTATATCTTCTAATACAAGCATACAGCAAGCATGCATGCCACACATATTAGCCAACTGATGTTGATTAAGTTCATGTGGAAAGCAAATAATTTTAAATTATCATCTTTATGATCATTATTAAAGTAATTTTTTCTCCAGACTTATTTTCTATATTATGATACAATTTTTGATTATATAACATATAATCATAAAGCATGTACCTCAAGCATGTCAAACTCAAAGGCTAACACGGGCCAAATAAACAAGGTTTAAGTTCATGTGGGCCGCAAAAAAACAAAAGCTTCAATTTTCATAGAAACATAGGTTTATTTCAATAGAGACATGCTGAATACAAAGGGCTGAAATAAATGAGTCATCGTTAACATAAAATAATAGAACATTTTAATAAAAACTAATATTTTTTCTTGAACATTAACTTACCAGACACTGAAAAACTGCACAAATTAATAAGCATAACCCAAATAAACCTATTTTTCTTGTTCTCTGAAAGCAAAATATTTCATGTTGCGCACACCGAACAAGCTAGTACAAGACTAATGACGTGGCAATCACCTGCTAAAATACTCGCTGCCAGTATTAGTGGAGAGAAATGGTGCGCCTGCGCATAAGGCGCATAAGGGAAATGAACGCAACACGATTATAGTAATCAGTCACTAGCGAACATTGTAGTTTGTTATTAATAATTATGTATAACAGGATGTTGTAAAAATTAAGTTACAAAATTTTTATTAAAACGTTTCTTACATACCGTTATATTGGCTGGGACGCAAAAATATTCATTGTGGGCCTCATGCGGCCCACAGCCCGCGAGTTTGACATGCTTGATGTACATAGTAGGTATATAATAAATGGTTACTGAATCAAGGAATAAATAGTTTGTAAAATTATAAACTTTTCTTTTGAGAAGACTTTGATCTATTTAAGCTCTGCGCCACACTGCTAAATAACCAGAGCTCCCTATCCTCTTCCTCTTGCTTACTGACACAGCATTGGTAATTATAACTTGATCCAACTTTCAGCCTCCGGTGTGGCCCAGCATGGCAACATTCTTTGCAAAGCCTTATATTCTTTTCAAGCCAGGCAAGATGATGAATTGAATTTGGAAGTAGGTAAGAATCACTCTCAAATGTTTAATTGCCTTCCCCTGCTGAAATCCTTAATTTGAATAAAACTTCTGTCTTAGTCCAGTAGCCATAAAGGTTACCTCCATGTCAACTCAGTTCGGGTTTACAATCACCTTTCTTAGAAGATAGAGATAAAACACATAAAAGAAATAGCTAACGTCTGTTCAGTATTTACTGTGAGTCAGACATTATTGCAAGCACACTGTCCAGTTTAATATTCATAAAACCCTTTGAAGTGGGTATTGTTATTTATTCCCATTTTATTGCTGAAGAGTCGGAGACATAGAAAAGATAAGTACTTGGCTAAAGTCACAGCAGTGGTGGTGCAGGATTTGAATGTAGAGATTCAGTCATGCTTACTCACAGTGCCACATGGGGGTAGAATGGCAGTAATGAAAAGTCATTAGAGAGGTGGTCCCACCTTGTCAAAAAACTAACCATGAAGGAATGTGAAGTGACTTCCTCTCATGGCATAGTGTCAGAGCAAGTTCTAGAACCCAGGGCAAAGGACTTCTCCCACTTACCTCTCAGGAAAGTGTTTTATGACCAATCTCAGGAAGCAGAGCCTCTTCTTTGTGTCACAGATTTTTGTTTCACATGGAAAGGTATTATATAATGGCTTATATCGACCTCAACATTATTAAAGAAGACAACGTCGCCAGCCTCATCTTTCTTGGCGTGTCTAGTTTCACATTTGTATGTGAAAGCTAAAGCAGGGGCTGGAAAAGAAACGGTTGGTGAGGAAAAGGTTAGTGTGTTGTAGGAAAAAGCTTTTATCCATGAGCAGGATGTGGCACCAGAGCCAAGGGAAATCAAGATGGATTGTTGCAGCCAAACCACAAGGACACCACATATTTGCTATTGATTAGTGGGAGCTTCCTTTTCATTTTGCCAATCAGATTTTTCCAGGCAATTCCTCTTCCTTCTACCATAGAAATAAGTAAAGAAACAAAACAAAACAAAACAAAACAAAAGGATATAGAAAGTAGACCTTCTCTTCCATTCTTCTTAAGTCAATGTTACCTTTATTTAGAAGTTTTAAGTGTTGTAGAAGTCACTTCATTATTCACCATGTCATCCTGAGGGTACCTATGGCAGTAAGTATGTAAATAAAATGATCTATTCCCACTTTCCATATACATGAAAAAACATTTTCCAGATGCCGTCTTGAACCCAGGGTACTGAGTTTGAGTTACATAGTTACACAATAAATGGATCATCCTGTTTGTCTTTAGTTCTTCCTTGGTTGCAAAGCCTACTTACACGTCATATCCTAAGTGGGATCTATAAATGGAATGAGGGGCTCAGGGAAAGTGGCAGTAAGATTTTAAGTTATCCCTTTAAATTTCTGTTAATAAATTTTTTCAATCTGCTGACCTGAGAACGTAGGCTGCAAATGATTTTCTATAAGAATGAATAGTGATTTATGACTGAGGAGAGACAGAAGAGGGGTAACCAGTCTCCTTTGTTTTAAGAAGAAAATGACTGGGGAACAGAATGAAAGAAAGACTAAACATAGTACCTTAGAATGATGCTCATGCTAAAGTAGCGTTGGGATCCTGAAGGAAGTGGGTGTTTCCACTTTGCTGTGCAGGAGGCAGCCGTAGAGAAGGGATTCTCTCAAAAGGCAAGGATAGCCAGGGGATTTGGGCCTCAGGTTAAACTTTAGGGTTACTAATATCAGAATAGCATTTTTTAAAACAGAGAATTCGAGAAGAACCATGTGTTTCTTAGGAGTTCTATTTACTTGAATATAGCTTTAAAAAAGTATTGTCTTCAAATTGATATTTTATCAAAGCTATCTAAATTTGGAATGAGGAGTTATATTTCTGTGCAAAGCTATTAAGTGAAACTTTGGACTGTGAAGCTGTCACATATAATGGAGAGAGGCTGCCTTAATCTAAAGAAAAGTCTGGTAGCAAAGACATATTAGTCAACATACCAAACTATTGCAGACACCAATGTGAGAAACCCTTAAAGCACAGACATCAAGAAAGGGTTTGGTGACCACCTATCAGCTATATTCAAAGTGAGCCAGCTAACATGAAGATGCATGTTCCAATGTGATTCTGTGTTGTAATAATAATAATATATATATAATTGATTTCAGAGAGGAAGGGAGAGGAACAGGTAGATAGAAACATCAATGATGAGAGAGAATCATTGATTGGTTGCCTTCTGCACGCCCCCTACTGGGGATCAAGCCCTCAACCCAGGCATGTGTCCTTGACCGGAATCGAACCTGGGACCCTTCAGTCCGCAGGCCAACGCTCTATCCACTGATCCAAACTGGCTAGGGCGTGATTCTGTTTTTAATCAAAATATATTATGCTATAACTTAGCTGTCCATTATCTTATTCTTTTTATTATTTTTATTTTTTAAAATATATTTTATTGATTTTTTACAGAGAGGAAGGGAGAGGGATAGAGTTAGAAACATCAATCAGCTGCCTCCTGCACACTCCCCACTGGGGATGTGCCCGCAACCAAGGTACATGCCCTTGACCAGAATCGAACCTGGGACCCTTGAGTCTGCAGTCCGACGCTCTATCCACTGAGCCAAACCGGTTAGGGCTTATTCTTTTTAATATGTTATGCCTGCTTCATAGAGAAGTGGTCAATAAAGTTTGCTTCATCTGAATTACCTGCAGAAAACAATGCTATCAGGTATCTCCTTGAAAGCAGACTCTCCCGAAAACTGTCTCACCATTCGGGCTCAGGTATGTGGTCAAATTGCAAAGACCCATTTGTCTAACTAAATGTGCATTTTCACAGGTGACATTGTGACTATTCACAGCAAACAAGAAGAAGGATGGTGGTTTGGATCTTTAAATGGAAAAAAAGGCCACTTTCCCGCTGCTTACGTGCAGGAGCTCCCTTCAAATGCTGGGTACACAGGCACGAAACAAGATTCTCAGCACACTGCCTTACACACACTGTAAACTATACAACGTAATGCAAATAAAGAGAAATGCTGTGATCTTCCCAAGTTTATCATTCTAAATGGGTGATGGAGTCCTACCTGCAGGTCCCAGCGCTTTGTACTCTTGGTTATTTTTTGAAACAAAGTCAAAAAGTGGGAGGATGAAGGGAGGCAGGGAAGAGGCCCATGGCTCCTAGATTGTCGAATTCTTAGGAGACCCTAGAGATGACCCAATGCAACCCCTGGTGTCACAGAGAGATAAACTCCAAGGTGGGTTTAGCCGCTTGCATGAAGTCACATCGTTTTCTGGGAGCACAACAGATTCTAGGACTTAGATGTCTGTTTCCTCTGGACATCCACAGTAGGCCTACAAGGGGTCAAACGGCCTAGGAAATGAAGAAAAATACAATAAGTTCAAGAAGAGCTCAGCAAAAGATGGGCAGATAAGACACAAGAGAAATAGACCCAAGTTAGGAGACTGTAGAATAAAGGGTTAGAAACTGAGGTCAAGAGTCTGAGTGATCACAAGTGGGGGTGGTAGACAAGAGGTCTGCATACTAGGTGGAATGCCATCCTGAGCCAATGACGTTCTGAGGCAGTAGCTCCTTATATACCTTCTTCCCACAACCAGAACTACTCTTAGAGTGGGATCAAGTGCGAGCCAGAGGTGGATGGGGATCTGAGAGCAAGAGCAAGGCAGATGGGAAAGGGTTAGGAAGGAGACTGACTGCCTGATATCTTGTGCCTCCTTGTCTGTTTGGAAACTTCATATACCAATTTAGAAAGCAGGAATTCTATACTTCCCAGCGGGGTCATGAAAGGAATACCCAATGCAACTTCCTAATGAAAGGTACTTTAAATGCGGAGTCTCCAGTTTGGATGGAAAGTTTTAGAAATCAACATTCACCAGCAAATGGAATATTTGGAGAAAAGAAGATTTATGCTGCTTTCTCAAATGCCATATAAAGGGAAAAGGTTGGGAACGAGAGAGATAGATCCCAACTTTTCTCGAGGGTAACAATTTAGAATGGAGAGAAGTGATACAGCAGCATCTTTCAGAAAATGGCCTAAGTCAGCCTGGAGATGATACACTCCATTCAATGGCAAGTCATGGTGTTGATAGAAACATCTGGCTATGTCTCCATTTGTGCAAAATACGAAGTCTGGCATTGAAGGAGTAAGTAAAATCCATTCCATTTCTCTCCTGCCCCCTACCTTTTCTTTCTTTTTTTTAATTCATCAGACTTCATACTTTCAAGAAGGAATTTTTCAAAGCAAGGTACATATATTTTTATACTGTGCATATTATACTCCTAAAGGATATAACTAATACACAGAAGTATTTATAGATACAGATATCAGACCTGAAGGAGTTCAAGTAAAATTTGTTATGTGAGGCATAACTTAAAGCCTAGAAGAACGGATCAGAAGTTTTAATGTCATCCTTAATGGTGTAATAATGATAGCTTTCTGCATGTAGAAAGTGGGTTGAAGAATAGGCCATTAGACCATGAACAGAGATTTTTAACTTATATTTCCTTTTCATCTTACTTCTTTCCATTAGCCTTGATAGATAAAAAAGTATGTAGCATTTGACTGCAGCCTACACTGAATCGTTTGTATAGAGAAAGTGATGATAATGGTGGTTGGACCCTGAAACTCTTTGAAAGTACTTTTCAAAGAAAGAGATTCTTCTTCATAAATCAGTTTTACTTTATAAAAACATAAATGGTTTTCCTATTTTGAAATGTTACTACATATTCTTTTTGCAGCTGTGATATGTAATTATTAAACTTCAAAGAAATGCTATAGTCTTAAACTAGATGAAATACAAATATAGTTGGGCAAACAATTTTTATCTTTAAGATCTTTTTAGTAAGGCAAGAGTTTTCTGATTGCACAGATGGGGATGGTACCCTTAGATTTTGGTAAAAATTAAGTATATATTGTGAAGATTAATTATGTGTCCAAGGTTTCTATATAGAGTAAGAGAATTTTAATATTTTTAAACTCTTAATTAGGCTTTCATAATTATACTCCACTAAGCAGTTTCATATGTCAGGAAGTTTTTAGTGACATTGACAACCGGAAAAATAGGGAGTAGAGAGGTCTGAGCCAGATTTTCAACGAAAGCATTATTCTAATTTATCTCCTTCCTAGTAAAGGCTAACATATCCATCACACTATCAACCAGAAGATTATTAATTTCACTTTTTTCATTTTCAATTACCCATACTAATACTTATAATGAATATTATGATCCATTCTAATTCATCAGAAAGTAATATAATATGCAATTTGGGGTAAAGTAAATTTTATTGTATTATAAGGCTTTAACTGATAATTATTTGAGCATCATCTAGCTTTCTTCCCCCCTCCAAGAGAAAAACCCTCTTTTCCCAAAATGGCTTTGTGGGGTAATCAGCCTGATTTGGAGCAAGATAAGCACGTTAGTATCAAAATAATATGCTCTATTGTCATTTGCTATGTTACATAGGAAGAACAGAATGTATAATCTTGGGAAGGTGACCTGGGGGCAAAGGGCATGAGAAGGTTGAACCAAGGTGTGGGGTCAAGTAGAGAAGAGCAGGAATCTTTTGCAGAGAATGCAGCTACAGGGTAGAACTACTTGGATGGAGTGTCAGAGTTTCCCGTTTGCTGTGATCCTGTAAAGGGTTGGGGGGACGAGGTCTGGCTGAGCAGCAACCAGGAACAGGAGTGAGAAATCAGCGAGCTAGAGAATCCAGGTCATGCTTATGCAGGTGGAGCTCAGCTCAGGGAAGCTAAGTGATGTAGGTGCCTGCAGCCAGGGAAATCTGCCAAAGGATGAGCCCTATCTGGCCTCTGAAGGTATTGTGGTTGCTTTCCCTCCTTAAAAGATTAGACTTGGGGAGTATTGGTTGTGTTACTGGTAAGTCAGAAATGGAGAACACGGTTTAAATTCTAGGTAAACACAGAGGCTTTCTTCTTCCTTTCTCCTAAATTGCAGATAGTATGTTTCTTCACCTAACCAGCTGGGAAGCTGGATCAGGGGTGGAAGACCAGAGGTTGAATGTCACACTTTAAGAAAAGTGGTGGGGATGGGTTGAACTGGAGAAAATATGCTCCACCTTAACATATTTAAAAAGCATGTAATACTGTTTTAGGCAAATTTTATTACACAGTGTAAGTCCTGAAATATTGTGCCCTAAAGTTGCAGACAAAATGTTACAATCTCCATTCTGCTATACATAAATTAGTATTCCTTCACCTCTATAATTCTTGATGGTGTTCCAATATACTTAACAGAATATCTGATTAGTCAGAACATTTTTAACCACACTAGATAAGCTGAATTTGCTGAAATAGACCATAGGATTGTATTGAGGTTCATAACTGAGTTTTATTCCATCATGAAAAATGCTTTGGAATTTAATTTTACTCCTACTTTTTTCTAAGGTCATACTAAATTTTTCTTTTAAGCTGATTAATGAATAGCCCAGCATATAAAGGTTAGAATCCTAGAATCACAGAGACAGGAAGCAATTTCAGAGATCATATAGCCTAACTCATCTATTCACTCACTTGTTTATTTATGCAGTTACTCATTGAACATTTTAGTGTGGAGCTATGTGCCAGAGAATGGGTTAATGATAAAGATTAAAAAAAAAAAAACTTGATCAATCTTCAAAGAGTTCACAATCTAGTAGAAAAGACCAAAATAAATAAATAAATAAAATGGAAACACAAGATTGTAATACAATACAAAATAGTTCACATGTACAAAGTCATGGTTGAATTGGATTATTTTCCATTTATTAAAAGCTTTATTGAGGTATAATTTAGATACAATAAAATTACCCTTTTAAACACAGCTTACTGAGTTTGATAAATGTATAATCTGGCTATGTCCACTACAATCAAGTGTTAAAACACTTTCAGCACCCTCAAAACTTTTCTTTTTGCCATCAATCCCTGCCCCCAACCCTAACCCCAGGCAACCACTGAGCTGCATTCTGAAATGTACTTTGTCTTTCCTACCTTGTTTTGTTTTGCCATTTTCTCCTCCCCTTCCAACCCCCTTAATCTGACCAACAAAAATAAAATTGCAAGTTTGGGAAACTACACAAAGTTCAATGTGGCTATATGAGAAAATTGGTGGTCAAAAGGTTAAATGACTTGCCCAGGATCACGTATCGATTTTAACAGAGCAAAGACTGGAGCACATACTAATCCTCAAATTTTCCACAATACTGTATACATGCTGGAAGACAGAATTTTTCACAAACCAAGTTGGAGTATTTAAGATTTACCATTCTACATATATTTCTTTGAATCTCAAATATTGCCTCTTTCCAAATTCTTATAAAAACCTATTCAATCGAGTAAAACGAACTTCTCCCTTGCAGTTTTCCATTTGTACAGCTTATCCTCAGCTGCTGCTTTCAGCGCGCCTAGTTGCTAAGGGAAGGCGAGGACCTGTGTCTAAACTCTAGACATTCTTCATATCAATCTACACCACATATTGTTCATATGCCACAGCACAGTATATTTAACAAGACCAAGAAAGAAGCTGATTTTAAATAGATTATATATCCTCTAGGTTACTTACTTAACTGGTGGACTCTTTCTACTTAGATAAAACCCTCATCTTTATTCAGAAAGAAACTTGTCTATTAACTCATCATTAAGTCAAGAATTACTTGTAAGACTATCTTTATCTTCTATAAATTACTGAACATCTCAGCAACATGCCTGCAGGTACTAATTATTAAGTAAGTCAGCTCATTTTCCAAGGTATAATATTTTATTTTCTATTAAGTAATTTTCTATTGAGTCTACATAACTTATTCAACATTAACAAATATTTATCAAGCTCCTACTATGTGCCAAGCACTATGCTAAGTGATAGCCAAATAGGCAATTTGCTGTCACGGTCCACAAATTAAAACATAACTGTCTCTGTACAGGAATTTTCTGAATTAGAAGAGAAGCCACACTTTCTAATCCTCATTTAGCCTGGAAATTAAAACTTCAAATCTATTAGAACACTTGAGCAGATTTTGTACTGATTAGTTTTTTTTAACTTATACTATTAGTGATTGACTTCAATTTTAGAGATCTCACTGTCCTGTTTTATTACAAAATGTGGCTTAGATTAGCCGACCCCATTTGGATTACATTTCAGAGTTTTACTACATGAGCATATTTTTTTCCTATTTAGGAAAATCTCATATCTTTGTATCCTATGCCTTATTTCCATATCAGGAAGATTTTAAATGCTTGAGATTGTTATGTCATTTTTATAACATACCATCCTAAATAAAATGTATAAAGAGAGCAAGTTTAATAGGATAGCTTGGTTTGCCTTTCATGTGTATTCGTAATCATTCAAAGTATAATTTTTATAATGTATTGTCGATGTAAGAAATATCCAAACCTGTCGAGAATTTTTATGAGTTTAAGCCAAGCTGACAACACGTGCTGGGAAGCAAGATCACAAATGCTCCACAAAATCAATTTTGTAGCTTCTTTTATGCATTTGAAATTACAAAGTGTACTTAAAGAAGATTACCGGGAGGTTGAAGAAGCAGAGATTGGATTACAGGCTAGTTAACAAGATTACATACTCTCATGAGACTGGTTTCAGTTTATTTCAAAGGTGTGTTATCCTAGATGCACAGAAAAAATGGGCAGGACTTGCTTAAGGCAAAGATAAACCTTTTACTAGAAAGTTACATGCCTGGAAGTGACTACCCACCATGACCTGTCCAGTTACAAATTTGTGATCAGAACACCCTGTGAGGTTACTTTCCATAGAACCTCCTTTTTTGTCCACAGTATCAATTTTAAAATTTAAGCTAATGTATTAATAATATTAGCTCCAAAATCTTCTAGGTTGACACATAGTAAACCTCAAAAATTAAGTCCTTAAAATTGATTAGATAGACAGACTTAGGTATAACTCAAAGGCTGTCCACTCAGCATTTCCATAAACACCTCAGCTGATGAGGCCAACATGCCTGGAAACTTTTCAGCCAGTCACATGGGGCCTAGAGACCAGGCACTCTGCTGTTTTCCTTCGGCTGTCTTATCATCTTAGTGAAGCTATTTCTAAGGACCCAGGCAAAGCTATTTCCCTGCTTTCGAGACAGTTTACCTTTTTCCTCCTTAATCATTAGACTTCTATAGAAACACAAAGCCTAAAACAGGTAAGACTATTGTAAGTGGAACACTGCTCTAATCTCTAGGGCAGTTTATTAGCCTTTCATCTCTGCAGAGATCAAATCAGTGGTTCCTAAAAGCTGGTCTGCACTCTGGGGAGTGTCAGTGAACTTCCCCAGTCCATAGCCTTCTTCTTAGATAATTCGAGCTGTCTGAGCAGAGCCCTGAGCCAAGTCCTAGGCCTGAGAGAGTGCTTCTGAAACTCTTCCTACTCTAACTAGACAAGCGGCCTGAAATTTCCCCCAGATGTCAAGAAGCAGGTGAGAAACTGAAGGCATGGAAGCCATTGTTCCATGACTTTTTAGGTGTGTCCAAGGTATCTTGAAGCATACCATGTGGCCCCATTATAGCCAGTGTACCTAAATACAACCACACTTACAAGGAAAGGACAGAACAGTATCCTAGAACATGTCGGCATTTCAGCTCCCAAGATGGCAAACCAGAACACAATAAAACAATATTACAAAATGAAATTGGTTATAAATGTTCTATATTTAGATTTTCAAAAATATAACCTTTTTTGAATATCTTGGTAGAATACTGCCAACATTCTTGATATGAAGGTTAGTCCTTTAACTGTAGATCTCTCTTGGTGTGAGATAAAAATATTCTTTCCTTTATGACATTAGGATGATAATAGATAGTACCATTTACTAGTGTTCATTTTACCAGGTACATTTCAAAATTTGCCAACCTTAGGTTGGGCCCACCCTCCTAAGTTTTTATTACTGGTCCATGCTTGGAAACCAGAGGCACAGTGTAGGCTGTACAAATTCCTCTTCACAGGCAAGCCATACATTATCCCTGCCTGCCATAAATATATATATATATATATATATATATATATATATATATATATATATAAATATATAAAATACATATTTTAATATGTAAAATATAACATATGTGTATTATGTATATTAATAAAACTTTATCTAAAAATACATATGTATATACTAGAGGCCCAGTGCACGAAATTCGTGCACAGCAGGGGTGTCCCTCAACCCAGCCTGCACCCTCTCCAATCTGGACCCCTCGAGGGATGTCCAACTGCCCGTTTAGACTCAGGCCTAAACGGGCAGTCGGACATCCCTCTCACAATCCAGGACTGCTGGCTCCCAACTGCTCGCCTGCCTTCCTTCCTGATTGCCCCTAACCGCTTCTGCCTGCCAGCCTGATCACCCCCTAACCACTCCCCTGCCAGCCTGATTGGTGCCTAACTGCTCCCCTGCCAGCCTGTTTGCCCCCAACTTCCCTCCTCTGCCGGCCTGGTCACCTCTAACTGCCCTCCCCTGCAGGGTTGATCACCTCCAACTGCCCTCCCCTGCAGGCTTGATCACCCCCAACTGCCCTCCCCTGCTGGACTGATTGCCACAACTGCCCTCCCTTATAGGCCTGGTGCCTCCCAACTGCCCTCTCCTGCTGGCCATCTTGTGTCCACATGGGGGCAGGATCTTTGACCACATGGGGGCAGCCATCTTGTGTGTTGGAGTAATGTTCAATCTGCATATTACTCTTTTATTAGATAGGATATTATTGATCCTTGAACAACTGCAGTGGTTAAGGGCTCTGATCCCCATGCAGTTGAAAATCCATGGATAATTTAAGTCAGCCTTCTGTATTTGTAGATTCTTAACTATAGATTGAAAATACCGTTTTTTAGCCATGCTTGGTTGAATCTGCAGATGTGAAACCCAGGAACCCAGGGATATGGATGGATGACTATATATTTATTGAAAAAAAATCCACATATAAGTTGACCTGAGCAATTCAAACCCATGTTGTTCAAGAGTCAACTATATATGTATATATTCTTTCATTTTAAAAAGAACACATTTGACTTTATAAATTTTATTTCCTAAGATTTTAATTAAATACTTTAAAGAAACACAGCATACAGAAATGTTAAAAAACAAAACAAAAGGATACAGGCAAGCTATAGATGATGAGAATTCTTTTTAAGAGATACAAAATAGGGGAGAAAAATAAAGTTTTTATTTTATGTACTATTTATACATTAACTATAAACCATATTACTAAAAGCTTTTCGAACATTGGCAAGAAAGGCTGAAAAATTTTTGGTCTTCCTTAGATTCTCTTGAAATTCCACTAGGCATTCAAGATGAGGAGCACTATCTGACACTAGAAGAAAAGAAAAAAAGACAATTTGAATGAGATTTTTTTATGGAAGAGAAGTTTCCCAATTTAGATGCTTTCATCTGATTCAAATAATTTTAATCCCATTTTTTTGAGTTCATTTGAGCATAGGATGATAGATACACCTGATTTTCATATCTTTTGAACCTTTCCTATGCTTAATCACTAAATATTCAAATCTCTGTACTACAATCTTGCTTTAAATTTAAACAGATGGTAGGCAAGGGATTGAAGAGCTTAGTGATAAAGAACAGAATGCCATTTCCCATCATCTTTCCTGTACATTTTAATTAAACTATTTTTAACAGGTTTGTGTGTGTGTATGTATATGTGTGTGTGTGTTTTAAACTGTTAAGTCAGTTTTCTCTACAGAACTTTGGCCTGACTTCTAGTATCTTACCGCTGAATCAAAACAATTCCAACCCTTAATAACTTACAATTATAGGGAGGAGGGGTCTGAAGTCTCACAAATGAGAGGGAGGTCATTAGAAAATGTGGTCGCTTTCCAAAAGTGGCATTTACAGGGCTTACTAAACAAATGATACTCAAAGTCACAAATAACAGTACGGATCTCATATGCAGTTTAACCAGATGGTACATATGGGAGCAAGCAAGTCTCCAGAGAGGTGGGTCAAAGGAAAGGGACAATCCAGCATTCTCCACCATCAACCTTGTCCTTTGTTCAAGGGGAAGAAATTCGACCACATCAGATCCTGCTCTTTGGTAGAAATTGTTTAGGAAACAAGGCCCATGACCAAAGCAGAGAAAAATAGAAAAAAACCAGTTGGTTCTAAAATTAAACTGTAGATTCTATTTTAACACACTATCAAATACTATGACACTATGAAGCAATAGAGGAATCGGATTTGGAGAAAATTTAAAAGCTAGGTAAGAGGTTTTCTGGGATTGCTTCTTAAAATTCAGCACTCATTAGATTAGAAGATATTTACCTAGAGAGAAAAAGGCCAAATATTTGTGCATGAATTCGAGTCCTAAAATATAAATTTCATTAGAATAGGAACTGGGTCATTATGGCATTGGAGAGCCAACTAAACAGTTCAACTGAGTGTGTATCTCCTATAAATGCTTTAATGAGAACACAGGCACCAAAAGCTGAGAACCATTTTCTGAGTTCCAATAAATTAATCACTTTCAAAGGGAATTAGAAAAATAAAAAAGAGTTAAATACATTTCCATTCTCTTCTTGTTCACACTATTACCAATCATATATATTCCTCATAAATCAAAAACCATCTGACCTGCTAGAGAATCAGTAACTCAGCTAAATTATCAATGGAATAACGGAATAATTTCAGGATGGAATTATTTTGTAAAATTGGTTTTTGGGGGGACAAAGATTACCAGATTCTAATGATTTTACATTTGGTTTTAAAATCACCTACTTGGATAAATTATAATAGTATTTACATTTAGGTAGTCATATCCTTTATAGCTTTGCTTTGAGTTCTCTAAAAGGATATCTCATATTTCATAATATAGAGATCTTTTATCTCTTAGACTTTTCTGCCACTGTGGCACTGTGCCATCCAAAGCCTATTATAGTCACAGCCTTTATAAGACAATATCCCAAAAAGCAAGACTGAAAAAGAAAACAATAGCTGTGGGAATATTATTTCATCCTATTACTTTATATTCTGATTCAAGTAACATTTTGGGGTGGCAAACTTAAATACCCGTTATAGAGAAGAGGGCATACCTTCATAGTCCCTTGCTTCATTTAGGTGCAGGCAAAACATATATGGGCTATCAGGATGCTTAGGGTCAATATTAGTGAATATAAACTGCAACTTATCACCTGAAAAAAGAGATGAAATTATTTAATGTGAGAACATTTTAGTGCCAAATTTTTTTGATGGAGATGTGCTTTCGTATCTCTGTCTCTGATCAATCATTAAACACTAAGTATATACAGGATGAGGCAAAAATAGGTTTGTAGTTGTGAGTATACAAAATAGTTTATTCTTATATTATATGTGTTAATTACTGTATTATCTTCCAAAAGCTACTTTTGCCACACCCTTTATATTCACTTAACCCAGTGGTCGGCAAACTGCAGCTCGAGAGCCACATGCGGCTCTTTGGCCCCTTGAATTTTTAGCAAAGGCCAGCTTAGGAGTACCCTAATTAAGTTAATAACAATGTACCTACCTATATAGTTTAAGTTTAAAAAATTTGGCTCTCAAAAGAAATTTCAATCATTGTACTGTTGATATTTGGCTCTGTTGACTAATGAGTTTGCCGACCACTGACTTAACCAATATCTTCAAATGTATGCTGCAAATTATTTTAAAAGTATTGTAGTTTACATGTGACACCAAAATCACAAACAAAAGAAAAAAAGACATTGTACTTCATCAAAATTATGACTATATGCCGAGTCCAGTAAATCTTTCTGGCAAATCACCAAACATGATGGTAATCTTGGGGACTCCCAACACTGTAAGTAGTGCTGTAAATTGGTATATATACATGTAAAGGCCATTGGAATATTTACATGCTTTAACCAGTAATTCCTCTCTGGGAATTCCCCAGAAATTATACAAAAGAAATGGAGTAGTCTACATTTACTGTAGTACTTCTAAAACTAAGAAACAGGCAGAATCCAAAAGTTAACTTAGAGGCAATACATGTGCTAATGATATGTTAATGGAATGAATTATTATACCATTTTAAGATTTACCATTATAACAACTGGAGAAATGCTAATCATACAATACCAGTATGAGCAAAGAACAAAAATTATTTGCATGGTTGTCAAACCATGCCCAAAATACATTTATTAAAATATTGGATAATAAATAACCAAGGCATTAGTACTTAGGTTATGGTGATCAAAATTTAGTAGTTTCTCCCTACTTTCTAAAAAGTTGATAATATAGTCATTATTTTACTTGAAAACATGAAATATTTTTACTTTTAAAAAAATGTTTTTAATTCTCCTCTACTTAAAAAATGACACACCTAATTTCCTGTTTTATTGAAATTAATATACTTACCATAAATTTTTCGAATTTCTAGTCCAAGTCGATCTTTAAATATGTCTACAGACTTCTGTAACCTTTGCAACCTCTCTTCACTCGTTTTTTTAGCAGTGGAAATAGCTGATTAAGAAAACAGACACACTATCAAATATTTTAAATAATACTCAGTGCTCATTTAAGAACCTTGAAAACAACTATAAAAATGATGCCAAATGAATCTGTTAATTTATATTCAGTTTCTATCTCTACCAATTAGCAAAAGGGGCTTCTGTTCATTCAAGATGAAAGGCAAAACTGTGAGAAAATATACAAGAAGCGAGAGGAATGTTTTATTCTACTTTATCACTTAATAGCATGAGTAAATAAGCCAAGATTTGCATGGCTGGCAGAGAATCAGACTTCCTTTATACTATTTTGTTTTTTTCCGGTTAGCCAAGAAATTGCTTCATTGGAAAAATATTCTATTTTTTTTTAAACATAACTATTTCTCACAAGAAGTCTGCTTTATTTCATGCTAGTTTAGAATTATTCTTAAAGTTAGCACATTATGTCCTAAGTAATACATAGCAGATAAGAAAAATAATGTAGGCATAAAAATTCTGTAAGAAAAAGCATTAACAAAACAAACTTTGCTATTTTCAAGAGATTTGAGATTTGATTACTTTGTTTGTGGGCAAACAAGACTCCTTTCTAAAGGAAACACTCATTTGAGTATAAAAGTTTTTTAAACAAAGAAATTTTCCAGCATAAAGTGGTTGCTTAATAGTTTCTGTCAGAGAATGCGTGATCCAGAAATTTATTACCTTAATTATACTATGGCTTCTCCCAAGCAAATCTTGTTTCGTGAAACTGTTTCCTACTATACTTAATTAAACTCACTGATTAACTTCATTATTACTCTGGTTATATAAGAAATCCAAAGGCCCTTTAAGTAAAACAGAAAATAAAACCCACTCAGCTACTTGCATACACCCCCTTACAGAGATGAGTCCTGGCTATGCGCCTACGGCATAATATCTATTTTGGGCAATAAACTGCAGAGAAGGCAAAATAGAGTTGTGAACCATCACCACTTTGAAATTTAGTTTGATGTTTAAACATGTGTACAACTGAAAACTTACTTTCCTTCTTCCTAGCATACTCTTCCTTAAGATCCTGGATATTTGTAGTCAGTACTTCCAAATCCTGCTTTTTGCCATTTACTTCACCAATCAACTTTAACAATTCATCTTTTTTTTCTTGAATAAGCTTATTCTGCCTGCAGATCTCTGTAAAAAGCACAAAGCATTAGCTGGAACATAAATGCTTTGCTTTCCAATATGTACCTAAGATAGACCAAAGTATTGACTTTCATAAGATTAATACAGCATGTTTTAATTAATATTTCCTAATGATAAAAAAATATTTAAAAAAACAAAAAGAAAAGAATCCTAATCTATTCTTTCCTATTTGTCTTTGAAAATAGAAATAAAAAGATAAAAATGCTTTTAAAAAAATACCAAATAAAAACAAGAATTAAAAAATCAGATGATCATGACCCTTGCAGCTCTCCCCCTTCAAATAAATCCTATGTAATAAAGAGGTAATATGCAAATGGACCAGATCAGCAGGAGGGCAGGGCAGTGAGCTATGTGCAGCGGTGGGCCAAATGGCCAGCTGAGGCAAGCGGCAGCGAGCTACTAGCGCATGGATTCGTGCACAGGGCCACTGAAATAAAACTGAAATAAAACTCACCACCAAAGACTATCAAAAAAGGGGACAAAATAATACTTTTTATATAACATTCAAAACCACAACACTAAACAAAATATTGATAGGTTAATTCTGGAGGGTGGGAAAAGAGGAAGGTATAACATGGGATGTTCTATTTATTAAGCTGGATATGAATACAAATGTTTATTATTTTCATATTCATATACATACATACACACACATTCATACAGCATACATTGTTTTACTTGTATCATGGATTTTAATTTTAATATTAAAAAAGCCTCTGAGATCTACAGATTGTCACATACGATTTTGATATTCTAGATACATCTGAACCATTCGCTCTTCTTCCTTCAATTTCACAGACAGCTTTTCTGAAAGAGAAATTGGAATTGATGTTTCAATTCAGCTGAAATAACACTAAAAAGCAAAGAACAACATAATGTTACAAACTAGCTTTAGGTACCTGTAAATGCTTTATTGATGTCCTTGTAGGTATCTCTTAGTCCCACCATCTGACAGGAGGTGTCATTGACATTGCTTTTGAATTTATTCCAAAATTCATTTATGTTTTTATCCAACAGTGCCAGCTCATCCTCTACCATTTTGTAAGACAACGCTACAAAACAAGTAGAACACACACTGTTGTATCTTAAGTTGCTTGAATCACATCAGGCACATATTCCAATCAACTATATGTTGGCAGTTTGACCTTTGCTAGAAAAGGTTAGCAATTTACTTTTAACTCTAGATATTCCAGAGCAGCTCAGTCACCTGGACTTAACTCGGGTTAAAGTGCAGCAAGATCCAGGGCACCTTTACCTCCGAGAAATTCGTTGGTATGTAGCTGCACAGGACACCCACACGCTCTAGGACCCTGGGAAAAGGACGCCGACTACATTTTCTCACAAGAAAAATTGGTGACATTTAAGGAACCTCCCAACTCTGACACTTTCAATTCCAGCCTGCATCGCCAAGCCCCAGGTGCCGGCCCCTCCGGTAGGATCAGACCCACGCCCCTACCCCGCCGCTTCCTCCCACCCCAGGCCCGGTAAGGCGCAGTAAACGGAGGACTGGGTGGGGGTCAGTGGGTGCAGTCCAGGCCCTGAACAAGTCACCTCCACTCTCCGGCCTCGGCGTCCTCCACTGTGAAAGTTTGTCCTGCAAGACTCCGGTGCCACCAGTTCTCAGGAACGCTAAAACCTTCCCAAAGACCTAAAATCTCCCCGGGGACCCACAGACACCTCGCTCAGCTGGCCGCTGCCCACCCGCGAGGCCCAGATTCACAAACAACAGGGCGTGCGTTCAGACACACCCCTCCCCCACAACCGCCCCCAAATCCACTTTCCCCTATCGCGACGGCGGATCGGAGCCCGGCTAGCTCCCACCTCTCTCACCTTCTCCGGGAGGCCTGGGCCCCGCCGCCCTGCCCACACAAGACGTGAACCGACCCCAGCTAACCGCCAGGCTGCGGAACCACCTCCCTCGGCCGCGCCAACTTCCCTATTTCAAACCTACCGCGCCTTCTGCCTCCCGACTTCCAGCGCCTGCTCGCCTTCTGATTGGCTGGCAGCTTAGGTTTTTCAATGAAGGGATTGGTTGATGTAGCCACGCCCCTCCGTTTCTCGCGGAAAAGATGGGGGAAAGGGCATTCTGGGAGTTGTAGTTCTTTTTTGAGCGATAGCCTCATTCTCAGCTTGGCTTAGGAAAGTATTAATAGTTCCTGGAGGACTCTCCCTAGGACCGGCCATTCATCAATTTCCAATAAAGGTTTCTGCAACAAATATAAATATCGGACTTTAATTGTATTCTGTTACCAAGTATATACCCTCTTCTTTGGCACCACCCACAGCTTAAATAAAGCTAATTAAAAATAATAAAACGAATAAAAATACTATTTTAATTGGTCTCATCTTTAAATAACTCTTCACTGGGAAGTGGCTGGAATATTACTGTTAATTGGCTTCTAATATTAACACTTCCAGAATCTTTTGGTTCTCTGTATTTGACCATGTGAATTAAATCTGAAACTTTAAAAGGCAGTACCTAGTACAGGTAGTTTCTGCCACAGTAGACAATGACACAAATCTTTTTCTTGGTACCCACCCTTTATTATTGCACCCTCTATTATTTCCTAATCTGTAAAGTGAAGGTAGTAATAATAACAATAATAATAATATTTTCTGCACATACCCAATATGAGGCTAAAAGAGATAATAAATGCAAATGCCTTAGAATAGGGCCCTATAACATAAGAACTCAAAATGGTTTCTTGTTTCTATGATTTATCCCCTATCTATTTCCTGTGCAGTGGGTTGTCATATTAAAAGGTATATAAATAAGACTTTAAATAGAACAAAGTCTAAGTTAGCAAAGAAATAGGAAAATTGTTGCAATTGAACACTAACTTTAGCTAAAGCAATGCATATAGATCCCATTACAAGGCAATCACACAACTTGTGGAATCCTAATTTTAAGGAAATATGCACTGTGTCATGTCTAAATAAGCAGAGAATACAGGCAGACCTTGGAGATACTGCAGGTTCAGTTCCAGATCACCACAGTACAGTGCATATCACAGTAAAGCAAGTCTCAAATTTTTTGGTTTCCCAGTGCATATAAAAGTTATGTTTATATTATCCTGTATTACATTGAATTTGCAATAGCCTAATGTCTAAAAAACAATGTCCATACCTTAATTAAAAATACTTTATTGCACCCTAGCCAGTTTTGCTCAGTGGTTGGAGCATTGGCCTGCAGACTAAAGTGTCTCGGGTTCGATTCCCAGCAAGGGCAAGTACCTAGGTTGCAGGCTCCATCCAGGGTTCCAGTTGGGGCATGTGCGGGAGACAACCAATCGATGAGTCTCTCTTACATAGATGTTTCTCTCTGTGTGTCTCTCTCCTTCCTTTCCATTCTCTCTCTCTCTCAAAAAAAAAAAAAATATATATATATATATCAATGGGAGAAAAAACCCTCAGATAAGGATTAACAAAAAACAAACAAAAAAATTACTTTATTGCTAAAGGAGCCTTCCACAAGTTGCAATCTTTTTGCTGGTGGAGGGTCTCACCTTTAATTTATTAAAAAACAAACAAACAGACAAAAACAATATCTACAAAGCACAATAAAGTGAAGCCCAATAAAACAAGGTATACCTGTACATCCTTTCCACCCCAATCCAAGTTGAATTAATCAGTTAGGTGTAGTTATTCAGCATTATCCATTTAATGATATGTCAATGTCTCACAAATATAACAACTTCAGTTTCAGTGTAATGGATACTAACATTTTAACAATAGTCAGAAAACAGTTTCAGAAATTTCTTTAGGCCTAATTCAAGATCATAAATTATTTCCTCAGCTTGGAATAATGCTTGGACTATCTCTCTAATGCATTCCTGAAGGAAGCTGACAGAATATGACTGATCCAGGAGCAAAATGGGGAAAAAGAGTTCATTAGTAAGGCTTTGAGATATTCCTAACTGACACAAAGCTGCAACAACGTCTCTTAGTTTTAGGTGAACATCTTGTAGCTGACTCATTTTTCTACTGTCTTTAGTGGACTATTTTGGTTACATTGACTCCAGTTATGAGTAGGCAGGAATAGCCAGGTAATCCTTACGTGAGCAAATTCATTTTAATAAATATATATCCTAATGGTTCTGTTTCTCTATAGAATCCTAACTAATACATGCATATATCACATTTTGTTTATCTATTTATCCATTGATGGACATTTAGGTTACTTTCACCTTTTGGTTATTGTGAATAATGCTGCTATGAACGTGGGTGTGCAAACAAAGAATATTATTTTTAATTTATCATAATTAAATTGTTGTCTAATTATTGTGGGCATAATAGTTGATACCTCTGAGCCAGGAATTCTCAACCTTTTTCATCTCATGGCACACATAAATTAATTACTAAAATTCTGCAGCACACCAAAAAAAATATTTTTTTGCTGATTTGAAAAAAGGTATTATTTTGATTGATCTACATAAATAATAATAATAATAATAATAATAATAATAGTGATTACTCCTTTTTGCTCCAAAGTGACTTTTTAAAAAAAGTTTAAATTCTTTATTGTTTAAAGTATTACATAAGTCTCCCTTTTCCCCCATTGACCACTCTCAGGTTCCCCCCCTCCACCCCAGCACATGCCCTCACCGCACCCCCTCTCCCCCGCCGTCTGTGTCCATTGGTTTTGCTCATATGCATGCATACAAGTCCTTTGGTTAATCTCTTACTCCCTCACCCCCCGCCTTCCCTCAGAGGTTGGACAGTCTGTTTGATGCTTCTATGACTCTGGTTCTATTTTTGTTCATCAGTTTATGTTGTTCATTATATTCCACAAATGATCAGGTGCCTATATTGTATATAAGGATTTCTGATACCTAGAATTAACCAATCAGATGTAACCTTATTTTGCAATGTGACCAGTAAGATGCAACTCTATTATATGACCTATATATTTATGGTTCAAGACAGGGCACTCACACTGGATAGTTATTATTGTGTTGGCTGTTATTATTTTTTAATTTGACAATCTAAGGAAAAGATATCAGTGCCCCTGACTAAATAATTAGGTATTGCATGTTTTTAAAATTTCTTGCAACACACTGGTTGAAAATCACCACACTAAACTAAAGTAATTACATGAAAGTGAAATCTTATGCCTCTACCTTTCTACTAGTCCTTCTCTCCTTGCTCTTCTCTTTCTAAATCCCTAAGTTTGGTAGCTTCCCAAAGTTCTTGAGTCTCTTTTCCTGTTAACTTATTTCCCAGGGCAATCTCATCCCATCTCGAATAGATGTCTTTCAGATTCAGTCCTGTTTTGCCTGGTTTTCTTTATTCTAATCACATATTTCCAGCTATCTGCTGTTCATATCACATGGATTCCCCACTAGCAATATTTCAAAACAAATTTTTTTCATTTTCTTGTTAAATATCTCTTCTTTCGATGGCATTGGTGTTCTCTCAGTCTTCAAGTGTAGAATCTTGAAATCTTCCACGACTGTTTCATAGTTTACTGGTTGCCAACACCAACAGATTCATCAATATGCACCCCTACCCCAGCCTTCCCTTTTTTTTTTATCCTCTAGATCTCTATTCACATCTTTACCACCTGGTTCTTACCTCCAGACTCTTGCCCTCCCAATCTGTTTTGGCACAATAATATTTTCAAAGTTCATTTTTGTCATGTTAGTTCCCTGTTTGAGATACTTTTAGCATTCCTCCATTGTCTTAAAAACATAGCCAATCCCGATTGGTGTGGCTCAGTGGATTGAGCACTATACCATGGACCAAGAGGTTCTCTGTTTGATTCTTTGTCAGAGCACATGCCTAGGTTTTGGGCTCGATCCCCAGTAGGGGCTGTGCAGGAGGCAGCCAATCAATGTTTCTCTCTCATCGATGCTTCTCTCTCTCTCTTCCTCTCATATACATATATATATATATATATATATATATATATATATAGCTTTTGTTCCTTAGTGGCATTCAAGTCAGATCTTTGAATGTCTCCATTTACTATTTTACCCTTATTATTCCATCATTTACTCTACACTGTTTATATTCTAACAGAAATAAACTATCAGCCTGCTCTACTTGAGTTTTTCTATTTTGTTCATACAGTTTCTTTAGAAAATGTGTTTTAAAGAATTTCTAACATACACAAAAGTAAATAGAATAGCATAATGAACTTTTCATGAATTGGTCACCAGGTCCCAGCTATTATCAACCACTGGCTAATCTGCTCTATCCACATCTGTCCACTTTCCCAGACAACATGTTATTTCACCCACATATATCTCAGTCTACCTTTCTTAAAAGATAAAGACTCATTTTAACATAACCATAATATCATTATTACACTAAAATATTAATATTAATTACCATATTACATTTAAAAACTTGTTTAAAACACAATTTTTGACATTTATGAGACAATTACAATTTTCAATAATTAAAAAATTTTCAATTGTCTCATTAATGTCAAAAATGGAGATTTTTTTTTTACAGTTTTTAAATGCAATATATTTCAATGGGATGTTGTTCTGCAGTTATCCTGTAGCTTTGGATTTCTAGATTCTACCCATCTATGAAGGCCAAGTTACTTTCACCTCCTCCACAAAGGCTTCCCAATCTTGTAAAGTGAAAGTTGTATCTGCCTTTCTTCTTGTCCATTTACTCTGTCCAACAGACCCTAAAGGTACAGAGCTTTGCTATTTACATAAATATCTTTTTAAAAAATATATTTTTATTGATTTTCGAAAGGAAGGAGGAGGGAGAGAGAGAGAGACAGAAACATCCATGATGAGAGAGAATCATCGATTGGCTGCCTCCTGCAAGTCCCCCACTGAGAATCGAGACCACAACCTGGGCATGTGCCCCTAACCAGAATCAAACCCAGGACCCCTCAGTTTGCAGGCCAACACTCTATCCACTGAGCCAAACCGGCCAGGGCTATATAAATATCTTATCTTCCCTATAAGACTGCAAACTCCTTGAGGTCTGAGTATCCCTCTCCTGCCCACTGTGAGAATCAGTGCCTTACACTAGTGCTTCTCAAAAGTGAGGTTTTCTACCTAAGAGTATCACCTTCATCTAGGAACTTGTTAGAAGTGCAAATTCTCAGACTGCTCTCTATTCCTTTTGAATTAAAAATTCTGGAGTTGAGTCCCAGTCATCAGTGTTTTAACAAGCTCTCCAGGTGATTCTTATGCATGTTCAAGTTTAAGAAACACTGCCTCACACATACCTCACTCTTTAAGCCATCTATAAAATATCTTAATTCTGCTGTGAAGAAAATTAATGGTACTGATCAATGGTCAACTCTGTCCTTTGGTTATCCAAAAAAAAAGTTATGACATTTCCAGAAAAAAGAATACATTATGAGGCTAATGGAAGGGGTAACTGGGACGGCTGTAGCTGGGCCACTTATAATAGTGTCATTATGGAATGCCAATATTCCTGGGATGCTAGCCAGAATGTAGATAATTATTCTCTAAAGTCCCTAGAGTCTAAACTTGGTCTGAAATAAATCCATTTTACATTGCAAGGTGACACTGGAGAGATCTCAAATACAATTAATTGTAGACAAGGCAGATAAGCGTGGGGTAAAAGGATAATGACCATGAACAGAGACATTAAAGGTCAACGCTTCCAAATATTATTGTTTGCTGCCACTAGCAACAAGCTAAAGCCAAAAATCTCTGAATGATGTTGAATTGCAGTGAGCATTATAACTCAGAAAAGAATGGTTCCTCTTATGATAAGAATATATTTTATGGGTATGTAATATTGAGTGTGACAAAACATTTGAAGAAGTTCTAGCCTCTGTCTTACAGGTTGCAATTTAAGTAAAACAGGCAAAATTTACTACAAACCAAAAACTCAGGAAAATCTAAATGAATTAAAATAAGAAATCTCTGCAAAGAACTGGAATTATTCAACTATTGGAATTAACTAAAAACAAAGAAACCATACAGAGTTTGGGGACTGGCTATAGTATTAAAATATTTTTTAAGAAGTCATTAAAAAGAGGGAAGTCATTGCCCAGCCGGTGTGGCTCAATGGTTGAGTATTGACCTATGAATCAGGAAGTCAAAGTTCGATTCCCAGTCAAGGCACCTGCCTGGCTTGTGAGCTAGATCCCCAGTATGGGGGATGCAGGAGGCAGCCAATCAATGATGCTCTCTCATCTTTGATGTTTCTATCTCTCTTTCCTTCTCTCTTCCTTTCTGAAATAATATATATATATATATATATATATATATATATATATATATATATATATATATATATTTAAATGAAGTTATCAAGACAAGCAAATTATACTGGGGAGATTAGACCACTGAAGATAATTCTAAAGAAACTGAGGAAATGAAGGGATCCTGAATGTAGGAACTGTGAACAGTGGATGCCTTATGCTACACTTAGCTTGTTCAGATCAGGATTTCTCCAGGTATCTTTTGAAAGCTCTGGCTTTCTTCCAAGAAATCTGCACATGTACTAACATTCTGTATATGGAAATTAGGAAGCTCAATGACTTCCAAATTAGTCAGATTCAGGCTATGGACTCCTGGACTAATGATTGATGAGATTTGGCTAATATGAGACCCCAAAGGACATACTTTTAAAGATTTTTACTTAAAAGTGCTTTTACTGGCACAGCAAAGTTCTAGTCATTGAACAGGACATGGAGGAATCAAATACAGACTTCTACGACAGCAGGAAGAAAAGGTATTGACCCTGAAGGAAATGGTGGCTGGCCGTGCAATTTTCTGAAGACTCTCATTATGTGGAGGACATCTGGCTTGATTCTGAGATGCAACAGTGAACAATTCAGGTAGGCTCTGCTCTCTTGGAGTTGTCTTTGCTCTCAGGCTATAGGAGAAGGTTGAAGTTTTTGACCAATTCAAATATTTAGATTCAGTATTTTGTGTGAGAAAGAGGGAGGCTAGGATGGAGAGAAGGAGCTGGGAGAGAGAGAAAGAGGAAGAAGAAGAGAGAAGAGGGAGAGTGGGAGGAAGAGACAGAGATGTCAGAGAGTAAAGGAGAAGCAACAGAATGGTGTGTAAGTCTGAAATTTTATCATTTTGCCCTACTATCTCACCGTTGAAGATCAATTCCACTTTTACAAGCTATTTGGCAACATAAGAATAACTGATGTTAATTATAGATAATATTTTTGTGTTTACTATAGATCTTAGATTAAAAAAGAGAATGGAAAGGATATTCTAAAAGGGGTAATACAAGAACATACCAAGCACCCAAGGGAAAAAGTGGATAGTACAGGGCCCAAATAAAGTAACTGATGAAAAAAAATGCCTTACGGTAGAAAGTGATAAAGTAGTATAAGGAAGGGTCAACAGGGTGCATGGAGTATGACACCTTGTATCAATGGAGAGATGAATTAAGATGGAGCGTTTAAAATTTGATATGCATGAGAACCACGTAGGAAGCTTACTAAAAATACACATTGCTGGACCATTTTCCCAAAGACTCTGACTCTGTGATCTGGAGTGGACCTGGGATTCTGCGTGTAGGTGGTCCATAGACCACACATTGAGAAAGGCAAACTCAAAGGGGGATAGAGGTAGATCTATCCATATTTGAATCTTGACCTTTGTAGCTTAGACATGGCTTTGCTCCATCATTTGGTGAACTGATTTGGTAGAGACTTTGAACTCTAACAACCTTGACTTTGGAATGATCCAGCTTATTAGACAGATTCTGTTATTAGAAGAAAAAACTCTACTCAAAGATTATGTTAGTACCAAAAGGAACCAACCTCCTGCATCTCCCTTCTGCCATGATCTTCATAGGATAAGTATCTCCACCCCATGCAACTCTGGTGACAGACTGCAAACTCAGGAGTACTAAGGAAATACTTAGAAAGAGATTTCCCACAGGAACAAAATCGTAAAACACATACAAGTGCTGAAAAGCTGGAAGTGAATAGTTCACAAGTATGGTGTGTCAAGTAAGCATTATTTTTAGTTTTATCATTTGTCTCACTTTTTAAATTTTGCAAAAATTGCTTTTTAAATTTAATATGTATTTATGTAAAATATTTACATGATTTCAAAGTCAAATCAAGAAAATAAGTATATTTAAAGAAGCCTAGTTTTCCCCATCCCTTTACTCTATTCCCTTCTTTCCTTTATAAGTAACCTTAAAACATTAGTTTATGTTTATTCTCCTATTCTCCTTAAATATAAGTATATATATATATATATATATATATATATATATATATATATATATATATATTAGAGGCCCAGTGCACAAAAATTCATGCACTTGGGGGAGGGGGTGGGGGAGTCCCTCAGCCCGGCCTGCGCCCTCTCGCAGTCTGGGACCCCTCGGGGGATGTCTGACTGCCAGTTTAGGCCCACTCCCAGGGGAATTGGGCCTAAGCTGGAAGTCAGACATCCCTCTGGTAACCTGGGAGCCCTCAGGGGGTGTCCAACTAATGGCTTAGGCCCGCGGGGAGTGGGCCTAAGCTGTTAGTCGGACATCCTTAGTGCTGCCACAAAGGAAGGAGAGGCTCCTGCCACCGCTGTTGTGCTGGCCCGTCATGAGCTGGCTTCTGGCTGAGCAGCGCTATCCCTGTGGAAGCGCACTGACCACCAGGGGGCAGCTCCTGCATTAAGCATCTGCCCCCTAGTGGTCAGTGCACATCATAGTGACCGGTCATTCCCGGTCATTCTGCCATTAGGGTCAATTTGCATATTACCCTTTTATTATATAATATATAATATATATATATATATATATACATATATATATTTCTTATATAAACATTGTATATAATTTTCTTCACCTTAAAGAATCTTTTTTCTCTATTTTGCTTGCCATTTTAATTATGATAGAGAACAGGCAGACAACTCTGGGGGGTGAAGGGATTGAGCAAAAAAAAAAAAGAGAGAGAGAAAGAACTCATGGTCACAAACAACAGTGTGGTGATTGCAGGGGGGAAAAGGGTAGGTGGAAGTGAAAGAGGGTATTGGGGGAATAAGTAGTGATGGGAAAAATAAATAAAGAAAATAAAGAAAAAATGATTAAGTTGGGAAATTAAAAAAAAAAAGAATCTTTTTTACCACTTTGTAACATTATCTCTGTGGGAAAACACATCTGAGTTTAGATTAATTAAATATCAAGCATGTTTTTTAAAACACAGACTCTTTATAACCCAACACTCACATCAAGTTTTGGTCACTAGTTCATTTATTGAATACCTATGCGGGCCCAGGAGAAGTTCCAGGTTTTATGGAATCTAAACCTCCTTTATTGCTAGGGCCTCTCTTTAATAAAAGGGATATCAAATTATTAATATGCTCTACAACTCCCAGCAGATCCCAGCAATAGCCTGGCATGCCAGGGGTCTGTTCAAATTTCACTAGCTTCATAGGAAACCAGTCCCTGCATGGGCCTGTGCCAAGGATTGTGCTGGAGCTGGTACACAAAGCAAACATCATTCCTAATTTTATGGAGCTTGTACTGTGGTACAGGAAAGAGATATTAAACACATGAACTAAAAAGAAAAAGTACAATTACAAATTATAATTAAATTCTTATTATGAGTTGAATTTCATCTTCAAAATTCACATCTTGAAGCCCTAACCCTCAGTATCTCAGAATATGACTGGAGATAGGGCCTTTAAAGAGGTACCTAAGTTAAAGTGAAGTCATCAGGATGGACCTTAACCTAATAAGGCGGGTGTCATTACCAAGAGACCAGGACACATCCGTACAAAAGGAGGGCCACGTGAGGACACAGGGAAATGACGGTCATTTATGACCCAAGCAGAGAGGCCTCAGAAGAAACCAACTCTGCTGACACCTTGCTCTGGGACATGTAGCCTCCATAATTGTGGGAAAATATATTCCTATTGTTTAAACGAACCCAGTAAGTTACTTTGTATGTCACCCTAGCAGACTAACACAATCCCCTAAAATAAGAGTGTTTCAGAGAAAACACTGTTAAAGGAATGGTGAGGATGCTGATCAGAGAAGGCATCTCTGAGGAAGTGCACATAAGCTAAGATATGAAAAGACTAAAAATGATGAACTATGGGGAATAAATAGATAGCAGATCCTGTTAAAAGGCAAAAGAAATCAAGGTGCTTTTGCTTTGGTCAATTATATTTAGCCTACAGAACCTAATAGTCCTTGGGAGACAATCTTTCTAAATTAACTGTCTAAGATGAAAAGCTCATGTGCAGCCAACTTCATCACAGTCCACAGACTCTGAAGTATTGAATGAACATGAAGTTGAATTTTTAATTGTAAGACAAAATGTATTTGATATCCTTCACACCCTGAGGTGAGGACAAGACATTTCTGAAGAAAATGAATTTTATGAAATATGTAGCTCAAAAACTTCATAGAAAAAGAATAAATGGAAGTAATGTTCTTTCTTATGGCTCATCAAAGAGATTATGGAAATTATAGAACCTGAATATGCAAATCAAAAGACAGTAGTACAGGCTCTGATTACTCAAGGTTAAAACCTCAGATAGAGTAGTGATATGCCTGAATAAATTGATTCTTCTTTGGTAAGCAACTATATGCCCTAATTTTAACTCAATGGATAATAAGGATTATAGAATCACGGGATAGACAAGGGATCCCCTTATTTCTTGGTGGGATGTTACACAAACTACTTCTGATATATGGTTACTCAATTTGTCTTGTGAGAGATTGAATATACAAATGGACAAGTCAGACCAAGTATGACACTAGAACTCTGATCCACAACCTCTGAAGCAATCTATCCAGAATGGTCAAGACTACCAGTTTCACTATATTTTTGTCCCTGCTTCCAACTAAGGACCAACCAGAGAGAGCCAAATATGCATCCTAGTCAATCACATAAGAATCTCTGTTTCTAATTAATCATCTCCTGCTTGCCCGTGCCCATAACCTATAACCAAAGCAGACCTGAGGCCTTCCTTGAGTTTACTATAGAGCTTTCCTATTCCTCTGCCTGCTTCTGAGTCTGTCAAATGCAAATGACAGTGGCCAAATCTTACTATAGCAAGCTCAAAATAAATAGCCTCTGTTTGTTCTCATTTGGAGGGCCTTCACTTATTTTCATAGTTGACTTTATAGTTGAAATGATACAGTTGAATTGGAGGTCTAGATAGTTGAAAGCATTTGAAACAAGCTGGTTATAGCATCAACTATTATTCATTTTGCAGCTGGTTTACATCTCACCAATGTTGGCCTTAGGTAACCTGGATACCGCCTAGACCAGGAAGCAGCATTGCTCTGGAAATAAAATTTAGTCTCCAAATAGGGTCGCTGCACTAAAGAAATGACCTGGGGAAGATTACTTGTCCATTTCCTTATCACTAAAAGGAAGATGACTAAACCACTATGGAGTTAAAATAAAATAATATGATAGAGTATTTTTAAAAGATATTAAGGTAGAGTATTTTAAATAATTGGAAAAGCATAAATGCAAGACATTCTAATGCACAACTAAGTTTTCAGCACAATTAATTTTACCCCAACACATATGTCATTCAAATCAGATTAGCACACTAGTGGGAGAACCAAGAGTGGGTGTAATTCATGGGCTGCCTGGGGAGGAGCAAAATGTGGGGAAGGCCAGTGCTGTCTGACTACTTCCTGGTTATCCTCCTGCTGAAATTATAAGAATGATAAAGGAGACTGGTGCCGAAACTGGTTTGGCTCAGTGGATAGATCATCGGCCTGCGGACTGAGGGGTCCCAGGTTCGATTCCGGTCAAGGGCATGTACATTGGTTGCGGGCACATCCCCGGTGGGGGGGGTGCAGGGGGCGGCTGGTCGATGTTTCTCTCTCATCGATGTTTCTAGCTCTCTATCCCTCTCCCTTCCTCTCTGTAAGAAATCAATAAAATATATTTTAAAAATAAAAATAAAAAAGAGAGACTGGTGAGGCTCTCATCATGGATGGAGATTAATCTTCATTTCCTGGCAGCCATATAAAGTCACTTTCTGAAAAATGACATGGTGCTGTTTGCAACCTCACTTTGTGACTGTCAAACCAGACTTTTCATCCACAGAAACCAGGCTGTATTTTACATTTGATTGATTTCAGAGAGGAAGGAAGAGGAAGAGAGAGAGAGAAACATCAATGATGAGGGAGAATCATTGATCGGCTGCCTCCTGCATGGCCCCCACTGGGGATCGAGCCTGCCACCGGTCCTTGACCGGAATCGAACCTGGGACCCTTCAGTCCGCAGGCCGACGCTCTATCCACTGAGCCAAACTGGCCAGGGCTCAGGCTGTATCTTAAGCTCCTTCCAGGTCAGCAGTGCAGAAAACTCAGAGGAGAAGGTGGCCATCATGCTGTGTTGTAAGAGGAGTACATTCCAATGGTCACCACTGCTTCTCCTTTTCTGGCCCCACATTACCGAATTTGTACATAAACTATCACCAGCTGTATAATTTCTCATCAGATTTAGGTTCTTTTATTCTAGAGGTACATTCTCTGACAAGATAAATCAGTTAATGCAAAAATCAAATTTAATAGGAAGATCCAGTTGTAACAAATAATTTACATGCTAAATGTCATGGAAGCTTCTTTCAGGTTGACCTTTGGCAGAGGGAGGGGCTTAAGCTGAAAGGAAAACAGGTCAAGTATGAATTTCTTCATCATGTTGGTTCTTAACCCTGACTGCACATTGGAATCACTTGGAATGTATCTTTAAAATACCAGTGACTGAGTCCCATCACTAGAAATGTTGTTTGTCTAGGGTAAGACAAAGGTATGGCATTAAAAAAAAAAATCACTCTGAAGAGTTTAATGGTAGGATCTCACTCATATGTGGAATCCAATGAACAAAATAAAATAATGAACAAAATAGATCCAGAGACATAGAAGCATGGAACAGACTGATGAATCTCAGAGGGAAGGAGAGTGGGTGGGTGGGTGAGGAGAGATTTACCAAAGAACCTATATGCATATATGCATAACCCGTGGACACAGACAACAGTGTGGTGAAGGCCAGTGGCAGAGGACAGCTGAGGGGTAGAGGGGGTCAATGGGGAATAAGAGGGAACATCTGTAGTACTTTCAGCCATAAAGATAAACTTGAAAAAAGGAGTTTAATGGTAGTCAAAGCATTTCTTCTGGGAGAGTCAACAGAGCCTGGGAAGGTACTGATAGACACTGGATCCCTTCTAACAATGGTGCTGTAAAATGATGGAGCAGGACTCCAAGAGAAGTCCAAAGTGATATTTATAGCACGGGAAGAGTTCCTAGTGAAAGAGGCTGTGATTAGCAAAGACAACAATCTGAATGGTAAGTATGGTTACTGCCTCCCCCCTCTGCCACCTGGTGGGGCTTCTCGGCTTTCACAGGCCCCTTCACAGATGTATTTAGCTCTTTACATCCACCATCTCATTTCTGACTGGGATCCATAGTTCTCTTTGAGCTGTGCTTCTGTTTATTCCCAATCTACATGTTTGTTTTGGTTTGTCCCCTGTAATTGTACGGAACATTCTGCTTTCAACAAATCATTTTCCTGATTGGTCCAAAGCCTTTTGAGTCTATTTCTGTCTTTCTCTCACATGAGCACTCCCCAATGTTCTTAATTGTATTCTCTAGTCAATAATGACTCAACCCTAACACAGTTCTTTTAGCAAAGTGACCTTCATCTCTGCTTTCTTGCTTCGTAACACATTTCCTTCTAGATTTCATACATTCTATGTATTTCCTTCACTGTTGCATATATATCATAGCATTCTCTTTGCTAATAAAGAAAAATAAACTTTTGTTTATTTAAGTCTGCAGTAAGAAAATAATCTGTCATATCACATAAATGTTTCATGCCCAGATATTTACTCATTTGTTTTCCTCTAAGACCCCCAAAAATAGGCAAAGAGCCACATTCTATTTTAAATTAAAATGCATGGCTTTAAGGGCTATTTGACATGCAGTAATTATCTGCATAGTCTTCTAGCCAAGCATAGAAATTGCTAATGTCTCTGCCCTTGAAGGAAATGAACTGTGCAAAAAATTTCAAGCAAACACAATCCAACTGTTCACACAAAAGGGAGGTTGCATAAGAAATTCATTGTATCTCTACCCAAATTTCCCCTTGACTTGTCACAGATCAGCATGTACTTCACCTCTTTGGCTCCAATTAAACTTATAAACAGATGAGCTTTTCAGCAGACAAGGGCCGATGTGCCCTTTCCACAGATGGTCAGTCACGTGTTGCAGTAATGGCTGGACACGCCACAAGGGTACTGTATAAAAATGGTGGGACTCAGAGCTCTGCAGCTCCAATTGTTCTGTTGAGATTTGCCTCTCTTTCAAGATGGATTTCCTTCATAGAAATGGAGTACTCATTATTCAGCATTTGCAGAAGGACTACCGAGCTTACTACAATTTTCTAAATTTTATGTCCAATGTTGGAGATCCCCGGAATATCTTTTCTATTTATTTTCCACTTTGGTTTCAACTTAATCAGACAGTTGGAACTAAGATGATATGGGTAGCAGTCATTGGGGATTGGTTCAATCTTATTTTTAAATGGTAAGGCTTCTGTTTTGTTTCATTTTTCCTAAAGTGTACTCTTAAATTTGTAGCTTTGGCTTAATGGTCACATTTTAGATGTGTGTAGTTTTATTTGGAAAACTTTCAAACATACCACAGATTCATAAATAGAACTTACAAAAGCCATAGAAATGTATACTTACTTACAAATGTACATTTATATGCTAATGTAAACTGATTTATAAGTAAATTCCAAAGTCCTGTAACACATATGCTGTGATTATCCAAGAAGTTAGTTAAATGAGCAGCACCCATACTGAACAGACTGGTGATTCCAGGGAGCACTTTGATATTCCCAATCTAAGTACCCAAAGCACCTGCAGGACCTCCCCTGAAAGGAAAAAAATGTCTCTGTTTACATTGAAATGACTGTGTCAACCTCTATAATGGGAGATAAACCAGAATCCAAGTTCTTTCAAAGATTCTTAATCATGAGCTTTCCTCATCAACCCTCTGCTTGAATCATTTTTGTAGGAGAAAATAGGACGTTTCCAATTAAGTACTTGTTGTGTATTTAAATATATTCATATCTATATTTCTTCAAATACAGGATATTATTTGGTCATCGGCCTTACTGGTGGATCCAAGAAACTCAGATTTACCTAAATCGCTCAGGTCCATGCCTTGAACAGTTTCCCACTACATGTGAAACAGGTCCAGGTAAGCAATTATAGCAACCTCAAGTAACTAAAGCTATTCCAACAGAGTCATTATGTATGATGATCATCTAATAAGTGTATGATATCATATAGGAAATTAAAGAAAAGTCATAAGGGAGGATGCTAAAAGTTCATAAGCATAAAAATTGCTAATGAGAAAGGAAGGAAGTTTTATGAATTTCATTGTGTTATTTGTAAAAGGGTAAGTTTGGAGAATACTCCTTAAATAATTTTATATTTGGAATTTATTTTTTGGAAGAATGGAATAATACAAAAACAAACAAAAAAGCTAGAACAAATTACCAAAGAACTATATTCAAATTCTAGAAATATTGATTTATCTACTGCTGAGTAACTTTCAAAGTTATTATAAGTATTCCAAAAATCTCATGAATGAGGAAAAAATAGACAAGTTTTCTGTAAGAAAGGTAAGGAGTTCCCGGTATTACTATTGCCAGTTAAGATATCTCTGATCTTAGAATGATTTCTTTAAAATTTTCTTTTTTTCTTGTATATATAGTATGTAAATAGACTTTCTGGGCCACTTCGTTTTTTATTATAAGTAAGACTCTGTATGCATGTAAAATCTTTACCAGAGAAGTTGAGTTTAGGACTATAAAAAGGCTTTTGAAATAATAAAAGGAAATTACATGTTACTGGTTTAACTTATAAGACTGTGTTATATTATACCTCACTATAGTTTGGCATATGTCAGAAAATTAATATTGACATCCATTGAAACAAACCCTGAATATAGCGAATGTGTAAGTTCTGTTATATTACTATAATTAATTCTTTATATATCTGGCTCCCTCAGTAGACTGTGTTCAATCATGATGGGCATGATGTGTATTTTATCTTTGTGAAATCAGTGTGGGATAGATGGATGGATGGATGGATGGATGGATGGATGGATGGATAAGTTTTGAGACAATTGAAATGCTACTTTGTTTTATCCCAGCACTTCCCAGCATGTGGGATATTTTCTGGGGTGATGGGGTGGGAAGGAGAAAGAAAGATATATTGCATCCTATGTTCACTCCTTAAAGATCTACAACTCTAAGAATATAAAGGCTCTGAAAATTCCTGCATAAGAAACACATTTGCAATAAATAGATCTACAAGAAATAGATTGGTCTTTGTTTAATTCAGTGGTGTGTTTTTTTTTAAAAAAAGAGACTGGGGTTTAACCAGAATGAATCTCCACTTGGTTAAGACTCAGGGAGAATATCAAAGTAAAGTGATTTTTTAAAAATATCAAGATTCATGGGAAAGACATTCTAGGAGTAGAAAGTCTTCATGCTTCTTCTGCCAATACTGATGCTCCCTTTACAGCTTCTCTTCCTTTTCATAACAAAGACTTCCATGGAGCTGCTGGCCACAGGATAGATATAGAGGTAGAGGGAGCTGCTAGTACACAGCAGTCAATTGCTAAATCAGACATAACAATGATATCCTTTAGATGTTTGACTTTCCAACCCAAGGAACATAAACTGGTTTAAGATCCAATACAAGTACTTTATTTTTATCATCAACTAAAAACAATTAGATATGAACAATGAGTAGAGATATGGCAGATTCTGGTGCAACACCCTGAGTTTTTAATTAGCCTTGAACATTTTAATTTCTGGAATTTGATGAACTTGAAAAATCTGGAAAAAATGTTTGAAGTAGTGTTTTGAGGCTCAATTTTCTTTATTTCTACTTATATTTAGATATTACATAGAGCCTGGGCCCTGTGGATTCTTCCTGAGTTATTTGTAATTTTCTTTTCTTTTTTTTTTAAATATATTTTATTGATTTTTTACAGAGAGGAAGAGAGAGGGATAGAGAGTTAGAAACATCGATGAGAGAGAAACATTGATCAGCTGCCTCCTGCACACCCCCTACTGGGGATGTGCCCTCAACCAAGGTACATGCCCTTGACCGGAATCGAACCTGGGACCCTTGAGTCCGCAGGCCGACGCTCTATCCACTGAGCCAAACCGGTTTCGGCTATTTGTAATTTTCATGGCTGATATGCTATTTTACCGTCCATTTCTGATACTGATACTCTGTTAACTCCCTTTCAAATGGACCAACAACATTGCTTTTGCAGGAAGTCCATCTGGTCATGCCATGGGCTCATCGTGTGTCTGGTACGTCATGGTAACAGCTGCACTGAGCCACACTGTCAGTCGGATGGATGAGTCATCTACGACTCTGCACAGGTCAGCTTTGCTCCAGTTTCTGTAGCATGGGAATGTAACAGTTTTGAATATGGAATGTCTTCTTAAAAGTTCCTTTTAGTATACTTTTAGTGGTTGAAATGTGCTTATTCTATTCTATCATAACCAAAATAGCAAATGAATAGAAAATTAATATTGTGCTTTAAGATAATGTCCTAATTAGTTCACAGCTTTGTCACATTATAGGGTTGGAAATATTTAATTGATTAATGATTTGCTAAATATGCTTTGGGTTTCTCTAATATAATAATCACTCTGGTAGCTCATAAGTAAGTCATCTAAAATTATGTAAGAAATAATTTTGCATGTACATTCTCTTGCTTTAAGATTAACTAGAAACTTTGAGAATCATCATTCTCCTTGAATGCATCAGTTAATTTAGTATAATTATATTTCTTTCTTTGACAAGCCAATGTTTTTTGACATCAATAACAAATTCTAGCTTTAAAGGCTTTGCAACCTTTGTGATTAAAAACATCCTAGAGGCAAATTTAAATTTGAATGTTAGTAGATTTCATGTTAGTAGATTTGTAATGTTTAAAAAGGCCTAGAACTTTAATGTAAGATTACTCAAAATTTTTGTAGGAATTAAGCTGTTCTCTTCTTTCCTGAAATAATTTATCATTAAAACAATTTGAGCACCACTTTAATCATAAGTTATTAGGCTATCAGAGATAAAATTTGTCTGTTAATTGGTTTTTAAAATATGATAACATATACCATTATATAAAAGTTCTTTTAAAATAAAAAATTTCCAAGAGCCATCCACTTTTTTAGAGTAGTATTGGAAATATAAGAAAGAAATAGCTAAAGTAATTTGAGCATATTTAAAGTTTATTCTAATGAGACTGTGACCTGCATGCCTTAATGTATCCATTAGCCAAAACAACAGTAGAGAGTTGTTTAATTTAAAGAAATTAGCATTTCCTAACTATAGACTATTTCTCAAAGTAGGAATCTAAAAAAGGCTCAGCTTCTTATAGCTTATTTCTTCCTCCAATTTCCAAACCTGGAAAATATTTGCTTGTTGTTTTTTTTAACTCCCATAACTCTTTTTCAATTTTTATAACTGCAACACTCCTTCATCCATCAAAATTTTTTTAGTGCCTATTCCTTACCTTAATATTACCAAATCCTTATTTATTCTTCTTTCATATTGATAACCCCTGCTTACTTCCTCTTTGGAAGTCTCATTTCTCTCTATTCCTAGTCTTTCAATAACCAAAACTTTGGTCTGATTATCAGTAACAAATCATTGAGAATGCCCAAAAATCTTAGAATTCAATATTGCTAATTCTTTTTTATTAAAATAATGAACATTGCTTGGATTTTGATATTTTTATAAGTTTTTGTACCTTGTTTCTTTTTTATTTTATTTATATTTATTGATTTTTTTAGAGAGAAAAGAGAGAGAGAGAGAGAGAGAGAGAGAGAGAGAGAGAGAGAAACATCAATTTGTTGTTTCAGTTATTTATGCATTCATTGGTTGATTCTTGTATATGCCCTGACTAGGGATTGAACCGCAACCTTGGAGTATTGGGATGACACTCTAACCAGTTGAACTACCCAGCCAGGGCCTACCTTGTTGTTTCTAACACAAAGTATATAGCCTATAGGTCAATTCCATTATTTCTTATTTTCTGTATCTCAAAAACCAAGGAATCAGGACTTCTTTGAGAGTCTGACATGAAACCCAATGAAAACTTGCCCTTGATAAAATGTTGATGTGTTTTTCATCAGAGTGGCAGCTGTCTCTCCAGTGAGTTTTCTTCAAGCAAAGAAAGGTTGAGAGAGAGAGTAAAGAGGAAGCACATATGATAAGGAGTAAACATATATGTAATTCATATAATAATTCTGATATTAGCAATTCTCCAAAATTGAATTATCCCACTCCATTAAAATAATTATTAGGATGTCAAATTGGCTTCCTTTTATAACATTTATTAAAATCTCAGGATATCGCACTTATAAATGCATTGATAAATGCAAAAATCTCCGTTAAAGCATTTCAAATCCTAGGAAACACCTGGAAACAACATTTTGGGGAAAACAAGACTCTAGAATAATGATGTATGTCAGATGATTCTTCTGAGAAAGGTCATCTGGTGTCACAGAGCCCCTAATTTTATGAGCGATCAAATTTCTTTGCTTCTTACATTTGTATCTATTCTTCCATCGTAGACTGACCTGGTCATTTCTTTGGAGTCTTTTTTGGTTGATTCAAATCAGTGTCTGCATCTCCAGAGTATTCATAGCAACGCATTTTCCACATCAAGTTATTCTTGGAGTAATTGGTGGTAAATATGATCCCTTCCCTCTGGTTGTGTCATTTGAAAGCTTTAGTGTCATTTGTTTTATGTTCTCAGATTCTTCCTGGCGATCAGTTCCCCATTCTAGGTAATTCTGTTAAGCGACTGATGCTTAATGCTACCCTGGGAGCTTAAGTGATTCAACACACCTCTCAAATCCTCCTTGTGCACAATGGCAGAGTCTCACTTAACAGTATAAACGCTAACCTCTTAGTGAGTTGAGCTTCTCTGAAATGTGACTAGAGTTAAGTCCAACTTCCAGACCACCACTTCAGACAGCCTGCTTGTGTCTTGGCTTGGGGGACTTAATAATGGCCTTCCAACCTGTACACCATGCCACTCTCTCTGAAACACCTGAAATGATGATTACATAACTATGAACTTCACTTAGCCGCTGCTTTGTATTCTTGAAGCGGCATTCACCATGATTGAGTTTCTGCCATTTAGCCCCCGCATGCTTTTCAAAGGCTAAGTTAATTGGCTATGGCAATTGAAATATTAATTGCAAGCACCTAGATCAGTGTTCTGCCTATAAAGTGGGTTTATCACTCAGTGACGTGGATTCCTGAGAGATCCACCTGTCCTAGTATGGATGGCGAAAAACCATGGGGCAAGTGTGTGTTACTGCTTTAAGAAAGGCTTTGGAAAATGGATAGAACCTAGGTGTCTAAAGCCCTTTACATTGAAAACTACAGCTAAATTCTTTTTTTGTTAATATATTTTTATTGATTTCAGAGAGGAAGGGAGAGGGAGTGAGAGATAGAAACATCAATAATGAGAGGGAATCATTGATCAGCTGCCTCCTGCATGCCCCACACCAGGGATGGAGCCCGCAGCCTGGGCATGTGCCCTGACCAAACTGTGACCTCCTGGTTCATAGGTTGATGCTCAACCACTGAGCCACACCAGCTGGGCAGCAGCTAAATTCTTCAATGTGGGGAGGAATGATTCCCCAGGAGCTCAAGGGCACATAGTCGCTTTCAGTGTCTCTTTCTAATCCCCAGGCATGCTTGTGGCAGAGGCCTTTGAACACACTCCAGGCATCCAAACGGCGAGCCTGAGCACGTACCTGAAGACCAACCTTTTCCTCTTCCTGTTTGCACTTGGCTTTTACCTGCTTCTCAGGCTGCTTGACATTGACCTGCTGTGGTCTGTGCCCATCGCCAAGAAGTGGTGTGCCAACCCCGACTGGATCCACATTGACACTACGCCTTTTGCTGGACTCGTGAGAAACCTTGGGGTCCTCTTTGGCTTGGGCTTTGCAATCAACTCAGAGATGTTCCTCAGGAGCTGCCGAGGGGAAAATGGCTACAAGCTGAGCTTCCGGCTGCTCTGTGTCGTGGCCTCGTTGACCACACTACAGCTCTACCATTTCATCAAGATCCCCACTCACACAGAGCATTTATTTTATGTGCTGTCTTTCTGTAAAAGCGCGTCCATCCCACTGACTGTGGTGGCTCTGATTCCCTACTGTATTCATGTGCTAATGAAACCAAGTGAAAAGAAGATTGACTAGAGTTGTGCGGAGTTAGTGCTCTGTGGTCCCAGGAGGCAGGCACTATTCATTTATCACAATCTCAGCATCCCAACAGGAGCCCCAGTATCAGATAGCTTTATCATCTTCAAATGCTTCTGGCTCTTGTAGGCATTTTAGTGGCAGTCAACTCTAACCCCCCAGTTTTCAGATAAGGTATTGAAGGCTCATTTAGGTAAAATATAAGAACAGAAATTAGAATTCAAGTCTTTGGGCAAATATTTCCATTACACTATATTTTGTTTGTTCATTTTCAAGAGGTAATAATTTGTAAGATTCCATGTTTATTCTATGATAATTACTATGTAAATCAGCTATTTTTCAAAAAATAACATTAAAATGCCACATCTAGTTTGACTTAAACCATGCATACAGTCTTGAGGGGGCAGCGATGGTTCTAGATATGGATATGTATGTAAGTGAAAGGAAACAGGCCAGGTTATTGTGGACTTGAACTCCTGTAAAGCTCCTGGTCTGTTTTACAGAAGTGATTTCTAATATGTCAATAAATGCTATTGAAGATTCTCTGCTTATAACATTATTTAGCCCTAAAAGGTTTATCTCTTTACTATGACATCCTTATACTTTCTTTTTAAGGGTCAGTTTTTCAAAACTAGGGAAATCAAGTGCCTTCCTCAAGGTCATGCTCCAACCAGGAAAAGTATAAAATGCTTATAGTATCTGTCAGCCGTGTTAACCTCTATATATACTGAACTATGATTAAAATCTGCAGGTTTACTTTATAAAATGTTATTGATGGAATATTATGTTATACTAAGAATTTCTCAGTAAGGTTTTTTCTTATTGGACCTAGTAATTCCGGACTTTAAGTTGATACCTCTGTTATTTCAATCAAGTACATTTTGAGTCAGATTTTGCTGCATATCTTAGTGAACTGTGATCTACCATAGTGTTTCATCTAACTCTTTTCAAGGATATCAATACATGATTTATTTTAGATGATGGCATATTAAGTAACCCATAAATGTTTATGAAACCGTGACAGTCGAATCAGTGCTATTTGACAAGATAGTACTTGAGAATAACAAAACCTCTACAACTCAAAGTAATTATTGGTCCATTTCTAGGTGTATTTATAGAGTATATGTTGTTGCTTTTACAAAACACACTTAATAGCTTTCTTTTTAAAAGGTAACTGAACTTGATTTCAGTAATTGGATGATTTCTAAGCAAAAAGCTGAGATATAATCAAATATTTAATTTAGTTTTTATTTCATCAATTATAGTTTACAGTCAATATTATTTTGTACTAGAGGCCTGGTGCATGAAATTCGTGCACGGGGTGGGGGTGGGGGGCTCCCCTCAGCCTGGCTGCACCCTCTCTCAATCCAGGACTGCTGGCTCCTAACTGCTCACCTGCCTGCATTCCTGGTTGCCCCTAACTGCTCACCAGCCTACCTGATCATACCCAACTGCTGGTATGCCTACCTGATCGCCCCTAACCACTTGCCTGCCTACCTGATAACCCCTAACCACTGGTCTGCCTGCCTGACCACCCCTAACCACTCTGCCTGCCTGCCTGATCACCCCTAACCGCTTGCTTGGGGTTGGGGCCAGCCTAGTGAGGGGCCATGGTAGTTCTGGTCTCTGGTCGTTCCAGTCATTATGCTATGGTGACTGGCCTTTTATTATATAGGATGATTAGTTTTGGGTGTACAGCATAGTGGTCAGACTTTACAAAGTATTCACTCAATATTTCCAGTACCCACCTGCATCATACATAGTTATTGCGATATTATTAACTATATTTTCTATGAAGTACTGAAGAAACATTATCTTAAGAATGAAATTTTTCTCATGCTGAGAAGACATTTGGGGTAAAAGAGGGAAGAATAATTTTTAACATGTGAGCTTTGTTCATTGGTTCAAGCCTCCCAGTTGGAGTGACCATACAAAATCACTTCAATCCTTTCACACTTTACGATGCATTTGTCTCCTCACACACATTCTTCTGCATTTTTCAGAGATCTCATTCCTGTGTAAGAGCTCTTTCTGACAGTTTCCATTGAGATTAGTAATGTTAATATTGAAGAATCTTCCAACCCAATATGGTTTCAGCCTGCTCTTACCAAGGCCTGAGGAAGCTAGGCATGGATAGTCAAAGGATTCTGCTACAATATGTGACTCCATTATAAATCCCTTCTCGGTTGTCTTCAGCCACCCACAGTGAGCGCTGTGGGCTGGATGATCTATGATCCTCAGAAGGGGAATATGCTGAGGTTTTGGCTCATTTTCTAGAATTAATCCCCAACTACTATACCTTATTTGCCATAAAGCTCTGGTGTCCTCATGTGGTGAGGTTTCCCTCTTTACTCTAATTGACATCTCCTGGAGGGATCCATAAGGTGACAAATGGCTTTTGCAGTTGAAACTACATAGGCAGGAAGAGGAATAGCTTTTCACAGCCTTGGAGAAAATATCTGCTTTTAATAGGAATGGAAAAGACTCTTCTGCTTCCAATTTATTTGCCAAAAGTAAGTGGATTTGGGTTCATTTGACTTGCTGTTACTATATCCATGTATTCAAAATGTCTGCACACCTACATATTCAGGAGAAAAATGAGCTTTCAGGATAGAAAAAAATCTAGACAAGTGACTTGAGAAACTGTCCAATCAAACATGTATTTGAAAAGAAATGCAAAGGAGTTTATTATTGCTGAAACTAGCTATCACGAAGAGTGTTGGATCCCTTTCCTTTGACAACATAGGGATGGGACATCTGTCTCAGAAGGTTAAATTGGTACCTTCTTTGGAACTATTTCAGTATAACAGAAAGGTAATTAAAAATTTATTATAAGATGTCCTTGAAACTCAAAGTTATATCTCTAAATGTTTTTATTTATTCAAAATCTATAAATAAATCCAAGATCAAATTAATACATATAAAACATAAAAACCTCGATTTAAGAGGAATTAAAAAAACCTTGGTTTTATTTTTTTAATTTATCTTTATTGTTGAAAGTATTACAGATGTCCCCCATTTTCCTCCCATTGACCCCCTCCACCCGACTCCTGCCTTAAATGTGATTGATTTCTTGAGTATATTAAAACTGTATATTCCAACACTTTTTAACTGGACTTTTATATTGATGGAAGTATTCTGTGTTGTCCAAAATGGTAGTCTATAACTAAATGTAGCTATTGAGCTCTTGAAATGCAGCAAATACAATTGAGGAAATACATTTTAAAATTTTACTTACTTTAACTTTAAACTTAAATTTAAATAGTCATGTGTGTTTAGTAGCTATTAAAATGGATAGCACAAATCAAGTCCCACACTGCATTTCCCTGAAAAAAAAAAATAAGTCTTTTTAAAAATATTGTCACCTATACCACATTCCTGTGAGACAACATGAATCAGTATTAACTGCTTTATTTTATATGAAAAAAATTGATTTGTTGGCAGAACATGGACAACGGATGCTTACCCCAGCCCAGGAATCTCTTAATTAGCCCACAGATGCTATTTTCCAGTTGAAAATATAATAGTGGTGATTGGTAAATCCCATTGTGATCTTTACACATTCATAGGAAACATTTAGGTTGTGGGGTAACCGACACTAAACAATTTCTGGGGCTGGAAGGATTAAAGCGACTACAAAAAGTTAACAGTAGGCTCTGCTGTGTTCTTATGGAGGCCCTCTACAGATCTGGGGTTCTCTCTCTGCAGTTCCCTTCTCTCTTCCTCTGTCCTGTGAGCTCTGTCCGCCTAGGTCTCCTGGGACTCTTAGCTCTGTTGCCTCAAAGCAGGGAGTCTGGCTACCCTTCTCTGCTCCATGTCCTGGAGGCCCTCACAAGGCCACAGAACTGGGTGAAGTTTTACCAACATCTATGACCACGTTCTGGGTGGCTGGATGACTCTCTGCCAAGTTATCCTGCTTGTCTGGGTCTACCAGCCCTGCATGCCGGACACCAGAACTTCTGTGGCTATTCAGAAACTGTTTGTAAAACGAGTTACCAGTATCCATTTGCACCTGAGGATTTTACCCTCATTGACTGACTGTCCCAGTCACTCTGGAAATTGCAAACAGCTTTCTGGATGAATACTGGGACCTGAGTGTTGCCAAGAAACTAAGGTGGTATTCCTAATCTTTTCCCTGTCCCCTGACCTTTAATGCTTTCCAATAGTTATTTCACACTAAAGGTAATATGATACCATTTGCTCGTTTTTTAAAAAAGACTTTATTTTGTTTTTCTTTAAAAATAAAATGTTAACAGCAAGAAAGGTCTACAAGAATCAACAGTTCCAAAAACTTCTTCCAAAAGATGACAACTTGTGGGAGAATTCTAAGAATTCAAAGTGCTTCATTTCAGCTCTGCAAAGGACAAATGTACTTTTTGACCAATTTGGGGTGGTTTGATGTGGAGTACTAATACTAATTACTGTCTTTGCTGCTCTTTGATGGAGATCACAGTAATGACTTAGAAGAAATTACATCTCATTTCCTTCGGCAGCACAGAAGTGATTGTTCTCAAGGAGGGAGAAAATTCAAAGATTGAGGTTAGAGAGGTTAGCATCAAGCTGATTAATTATTTTCTGTTTTGAATTTTAAAATTTCTTAGAATCTTTTTTCTTCTTACATTTGCCATGTGGTTTCTGAACAGAATCTGCTTCAGTTAAAAAAAAAAATTGTGACAGTTCCTCAAAGAGCACTATGTTCTGAAGGAGCTGCCAGGGCAGGGGCAGGCGCAGGTAATGAGGGAAGGGCAGCCGCTGTGGTCCTGGTGAGTGGGCTTGTGGCTTAGATCAGGCACTGCCAAGAGGAACGTTTGCTCTGGCAGCACCTTGCCCACTTCCGGTGCTGGCACCAGCAAAGGCAGAAACCACTTCCCTGGGAGGACCTGCTGTGTGCCCTGCAGGAGGAGCAGGCCATATGCCTGTCTGGGAAAGAAACCCAGAACTAATTAAGAGCTTCTTCCCTCCTCTAGCTCTCACCTACCCTTGCACATCAATTGGGCCAGTCAGTCACACTCTAATTTCCGTTCAGAGAATTGACTTTTTCCTGGACGCAGCCTGTCATCCTTGTTCACACATTCTGCCATTAATAGAAGGAGTTTTCTAAAGCTGGACATTGCATGTGCTCATCACTGCCTTTCATAGACAACACCCTTGCCCTCACGCTTCATAATTGTGCATGCAAAGCATCTGACCCTTGAGATCTCTTTTTCTGAAGAATCATTCTAAACTCTGTCTTTTAACAATTTTTTTAATGAAAGAAATGGTAGAGGCCCTGCTATCTATCTATATAAAAATTGCATTTGGCTTAACAAAGGGAAAGTAAATGCCTCTGTCTGAGTTTGTGAGATTTTATTGTGCTTCTTAAAGTCCTTTAGTATTGGAATGTTGATGGTGGTGCCAGGTCCCTATGTGGATCCCAAAGGGTGTCATAATACAAGAGGGCAGGTGCTAGCAAGTTCAAGGACAAATAGATGTACAAAAGACTGTGGATTTTGGCAGCAAGCATTGTGGACTGGAGTCATCAGACCTAGGTTTTAGTCTGTCTCTGGATCTAACTACTGTGATGCTGGGAGGCCATTTAACATTGGTGGGTTTAGTTGACTAATTTCTCAAATCAGGACCTTCAAGTGGACATGGAATGGCAGATTCATTCCAGCTCTGATATTCTGCAGCTCTAAAGATCTTCTTTAATGAAATTGGAAGAAGAGCCAGAGCAGCCCTAGCCAGCATGGCTCAGTGGATAGAGCGTCAGCCTGTGGATTCTGGTCAAAGGCACGTACCTTGGTTGCAGGTTCCTCCCCAGCCTGGGCCCTGGTCGGGGCGCATGCAGGAGGCAACCAATCGATGTGTTTCTCTCACATCGATATTTCTCTCTGTCTTTCCCTCTTTCTTCCACTCTCTCTAAAAATCAATGGAAAAATATCCTCAGGTAAGGATTAAAAAAAAAGAAGAGCCAGAGTATATTAAATTTTACTTACATGCAATGAATAAGGCTGTAAATTCTAAACAGTACTTCATTTTATAATTTGCTTTTCAATAAACAATTTTAGACTTATATAATACCTTTCAGATTTTAAAACATTCTATTCCGATTAGAATCTGAATTTTATAGCTATGTAAAGAGATGCATGGAGACATGAAATAATGTGACTGATGTTATAGGGCAAGATTATTAACATGAGAATATTCATAGATTTTCTGCTCACCTATTTTACAAAAGAGATCCCATAATGAAATTACCGGCTCCGTTTCCCCTTTCTTAACAACTTAAAAAGGAAGATGTTCTTGCTAGGAGAGATACTAAGGGGTTATTTATAACAGGCTGAGTGAGAAGAAGTTTGCTCGGTGGGAGGGGAGTTGGAGGTGCTTAACTAAACTGCACTGTATGAGGGAAGTGACTAGAAATTTGAAATATCCTGTTAGTAAGTTTATTGTGGACTAATTACAGATCTCTCGAACACATAAAGATAAGTTTTAGTTTTTAAATTTCATGGTTGCTGTTGTTTTTCTTGAATGCACCACAAGTCTAACATCAAATTATATGATGGCAAGATTTTTGAGGATGATCATGCTAAATGACAAGTAGAGATCCAGTTCCAAGTAGCTTCTAAGATCTTTTCAGGCTCAAACAGGACCCCTTCTGTCCTTGCTTTTCTTTTCTCTCTAACCTCCCTACCACCCACTGTCAAACACTTATTAAATCATTTAGGTGTTAGATATGCGATATGCAAGGGGTGACTTTGATATAGGCCTTTCCCTTGATGAGACCCACAGGGGTTCCAGGCTTACCTGCTGCAACTGTGGGCGGACACCAGGGCTATCTCTGGCCTGTGGGCTTGAACTGAATTGAGACCATACCCAGCTACAAGTTAGCTGGTAACATTATTCCCCATCTCTTCTAACCCACCCTATTTCAGATTCATTCTCTTTTTTTAAATTTATTTTTTATTGATTGATTTCAGAAAGGAAGAGAGAGGGAGAGAGAGAGACAGAAACATCAATGATGAGATAGAATCATCGATCAGCTTCCTCCTGCATGCTCCACACTGGGGATCATGCTCCACACTGCGGATTGAACCCACAACCCAGGCATATGCCCTGACCAGAAATTGAACCGTGACCTCCTGGTTCACAGGTTGACTCTCAACCACCGAGCCACGCTTAAATCACTTTCTTTTCAACTCTGGCTATACCCTGCCAATGGAGTTTGGATCATTCCTAGACTAACACCAATTTTATCATATGAGAGAATGAGAAAGCATAATCACAAAACACCAAGTCCCTAAGTAAAAACCTCTTCACTTAAAGCAAAATAAAGGAAGGTACATGAAATGTTCTTGGAAAACCACTAGAATGAGCTGTGAGGACTTCCATCCAGTTATATCTCTTTTCATAGCAATGACATTTGAAAAGAAAGACTATGATTAGTTCTTTCTTTCAATCAGTATTTTTGGAAAACCTCTAGATGTAAAGGTCATATTTTAAGGTCATTTAAACACAAATCAATACTTCAATGTTGCATTCTTTTCTTTATATTTATGTTTCAGTATTTTTATTAATAAAACTCTAACTGTATCTATTAATTATGTTAATTCCAAATTAACAACAACAACTACAAAAGAAAAAAAATGACTTCAGGGCTTAAGCAGGTGAGAGGTGTCTTTTTCTTGTGTAATAGGATGGCTGGAGTTAGGCAGCCCAGGCTGGAGCAACTTCTCAAGGATGTCCAGGAATCAGACTCAAGTTGTCTACCTGCTCTGCCATTTGTAGTCATGTCCAAATGACCACAGCATGGCTGCTGTGCATTCAGGAAAGAAGAAAGAAGAATAATTGGCTTTTGTTTTTCAGGCTTTATTCGAGAAGGGACAGCCTCAATAGAGACTTGTGTCTATATTTCATTGGCCGAAACAGTATCACATGGCCTCCCCTGCAAGGGAGTCTGGGAAGGTGACTACTTTACTTTCCAGCCTCTGTAATAGAGGCAAGCAAAGGAAATGGGGTAAGATGGGTGTAAGTGAGCTAACCTATGATGCCTGACATAGTGATTTCTCATACATATAACAATGAATACAACTTACAGCTACATTCCTCCCCTGCAGTCTACTAGATGGTTTCACAATAACATACAAAGATTATACAGGAAAAATGTTTTCTAAATTATAAAATGCTTTGTGAATGTTATCTCTGAGGTATATTTAAACGATTAATTGGATTCTCAACTTCCAGAGAATTGGCTTTGATTCCAAACTTGGCATACAGAAATATATATTCTCAACCAATATGATAGCATTATTTTCTCTCTTTTCAGTAATCATCTATAATAATAAAAGCATAATATGCTAATTAGACCAGACAGCCGAATGACCTTCCAGATGTCATTCCAGATGTCATTCCAGGTGTCCTTCCGGACAAAGCTGCAGTGGCGGGGGCTGAAGCAGAGGCAGTTAGGGGCCATCAGGCAGGCAGGCAGAGGTAGTTAGGGGCAATCAGGCAGGCAGGCAAGTGGGCAGGAGCCAGCAGTCCTGGATTGCACGAGGGATGTCCGACTACCGGCAGTCAGACATCCCCCAAGGGGTCCCGGATTGCGAGAGGGTGCAGGCCGGGCTGAGGGACACACCCCCACCCCTGTGCACAAATTTCATGCACTGGGCCTCTAGTTGTTAATAATCGTAGATACTGTTCTGGGTCACCTTGGGTGAACATTTCCTTTTTTATCTCCAGCCATTCTGTTGTCCTCACATTTATCTCTTTGTATCTGAAAGTAGAAGCTGTACCTGAATTACAAACAGTAGGGAATTGCCAATTCACCATCTGGCTATGTATTCTTCTTCCTTAATCTACTGCACATTTTGTCCAAGTGCTGATTTATTGCATTGAGTAATTGCATCCAGACAGCTATATGCCAATCATGTGTATCCTGATTACTCATTATGAGCCTTAGGATACCATACAACTCACTAATGAGCACATTATAATGCTGGCCAGTGCCAATTAGATGATAATCATGTGCACTGCTTTATTTACAGTCCATCCATTTAAATTAATTGGGCATTTAATTGAACACAGTGTGAAAGAAATTGGAATTGCATTTCTCAGTTTAACTTACTTTCATCTGTCATCTCTTACATAGCAGGTGAGATTATTCACTTGATCTGGAAATTTAAAGCAAATACAAATGGACATAATGCTTATTTTATAATGGCACACATATGTAAATTTACCTCAAAATGTGTTAGAAAACAGCAATAAAATTTGCAAATTTTTAATCTCCACTAACAGCCTTATGTGACCTGATTACAGAGAGAATCTACATGTATAAGAGAATACAGCTCTCAGCTGGAAATATGAGGTGGAATCTTAAACCAACCTTATGATAATGTCCTGATATTTTCTTAGGATAGGAAATTTACATTTAATTCATGAATAAATATGTGGCAAACCATATTTAATTATGATCCTATGTATTTTTCTCTTTCAGGACATAGTATCAAAACATTTCAGGATCTACATTTTTCAGTGAGTGTTTAATTTCCAAATATTGCATCCATGAATGTATCACTAAATTTAAAGTGTCTATTCATTGAAATAATTTCCTAAAAGCACATGTAGAATAGACATAGAGTAACTACATGAAAAATAGTTTTCTAGACGAAAAAATCTAGAGGCCAACTCTTCTACTTTTTTTCATAGTCACATTTCTGGTTTATGGATATCTGCCTCCATATAGTTTTGAGAAGCATTAAATGACTGAGGGTCTCTTCCCAAAATAAGTAGGAAGATGTGCTGCTCCAACTATTCAAAAGAATTCTTCATAGAAAAAAAATCATAAACGATTCTAATAAGCTAATTGGAACTAAACATGTTTTGGAAAGAAGACCTTGGTGGAATTAATAATATGCCAATTTTTAAAGTTATATTGTGTTACACTAAGCAACCTTAGTTCTTTCCCTTTTTGCAAATCAATTCAAACAGGTGATGCAAATAAAATGAATGATGTAAAAATTTAAAAAATATATTTTTCATTTTTTAAAATATTTTTTATTGATTTCAGAGAGGAAGGGAGAGGGAGAGAAAGATAGAAACACCAGTGAGAGAGAATCATTACTTGGCTGCCTCTTGCACGCCCCCAACTGGGGATCGAGCCTGCAACCCAGATATGTACCCTTGACCGAAATGGAACCTGGGACCCTTCAATCCACAGGCCAACACTCTATCCACTGAGCCAAACCAGCTAGGGCTGGGCTCATGTTTTTATAGGACTTGAAAGAAATAACTGAGGCTCAGACCAGGAAATACATGAACCTGGATTCTCTAACCCTGATGTCTGATAGAGTAGTCTCTAGTCACATGTTGCTACTGGGAATTTGACATGTGGCTAGTCTAAACTGAAATATGCAGTAAGTGTATGTGGAAATTTAATATGATAAAATAACAAAATATTAATAATTTTTATATTTATTACATGTTGTGATAATATATTGAATATATCAGCTTAAATAAAATACATTATTAACATTAATTTTACCTTTTTGTTTTCCTTTCTTTAATGTAACTAGAAAATTTTAAATTACACATGTGGCTTGCATTAGTGACTCATTATATTTCCATTGAAAGACACTGTTCTATCTTAATGGGAAGAATGAACATTTCCCACTTTTGTTGTCTTGGGGATAACAAATTATGGGCTCAAAATAAAAAAAAAAATAAAAACACACACACAAAAAAAACCCTCTTCTGCCCTTGAGGAATTCAAAGTCTCATTTACTCCAAGACTTCTCGTTGATTCCCATGGAGCAAGGGGGACTGGCTCCTGCATGGAGTAAGCACCGGGTGATGCCTGAAAAGCTGCTAGACATTGGCTTTTCACTCACATTGGACCTACCTTATTTCATTTTTCTATATATAGGCATTTATAACTAAATTATTATCAAAGGTCATTAGAAGTTAGCTTGGATCCCAATGTATGACAAGGTGTGTGAAAGTAAAATAATCATCATTATCTTCTTAAAGGAAAAAGATAACCCATGGCACTTGTGTAATTGGTGCATCGACTGTGCATGAAATTCTAGAGTCAGGTCAACTGATAGGGGCTCCTGTGGTGACCAGTTTGTAGTAGGCTCCTTTCTGGGCCATCAGTTCTTTATGGGTCCCCTTCTCAATCACTGTCCCCTGTGACATGACAGCAATGATATTCGAGTTCTGGATGGTGGACAAACGGTGGGCAATGACAATGCAGGTCCGACCTTCTCTGGCTTTGTCCAGGGCAACCTGTACCGTCTGCAAAGAAAAGGTAGAAAGATGATGCAAAGGTACATGCTTGTTCCCAGGGCCACCATTGCAAGAGTTCTAATTCCACCTGAGTAACATCGCTACAGTCAGGGGTTAAACCCAAAGGCTTGACATAAAAGAAATAAATATTTGCTGAATATATTGCACCGATGGTTTGAATTGCAGTCCATAGGCTGAAAAATGTCAGTGAAGCTAGAACAGTGGTCGGCAAACTGCGGCTCTTGATCCACATGCGGCTCTTTGGCCCATTGAGTTTTTAGCAAAGGCCAGCTTAAGAGTACCCTAATTAAGTTAATAACAATGTACCTACCTATATAGTTTAAGTTTAAAAAATTTGGCTCTCGAAAGAAATTTCAATCATTGTACTGTTGATATTTGGCTCTGTTGACTAATGAGTTTGCCTACCACTGAGCTAGAATGAACCAAACTATGAGGTAATTTCAAAATACCTGATAGTGTAGTTTGCTAAAATGAAACCAAGGAAGCAAGGTAAGTTAGAAGTCATTGATCATTCCTGATTTTGTTCTTCACCGAGGATATTTTAGCTGTCAAATGGAATCCTAGTTTTTAAGGAGTTAATAAATAGTAAATTTCATAATGGTGTTTTGCTCAATTGCATCTCCTTTCATTCAAACTGCACAACAGATGCCACCTCTTACTTGGTGTTGTATGCTGCCTACCTGCTCTGCACAGAACTTTAGAACTATAAAAATGGCAATGCCCAACAAATGAAATGGATTATTTTACTTTACTTGATAAAGCTAATTACTGGCCTTTGAAAAAAAATGTCACCAAGTTTAGAGAATCTTAAAAACAATTTTTATTTTAAAGTTAAAATATTTTCTTAATTTGAAGCAACCCTATTTTAAATTACTCTAGTTCAGCGATTTTCAACCATTGAGTTGCATGAATCTTTTAAACATGCAATACCTGACTATGTAATCGGGGGCACTGACCTCTTTTCCCTTAGATTGTCAAATAAAAAATGACAACAGCCAACACAACAATAGCCATCCAGTGTGAATGAATCAAAATTACATCTATTTTTTATCAGATCGACAAAAAATGTATATATATTTTTTGGTGTGTCACAGAATTTTAGTAGCTAATGTGTGCCATGAGATGAAAAAAGTTGAAAATAACTGCTCTAGATTATTGTCCTTGGCTCCACAGAGTACTGGTAATTTCTACTATAAATGAATCAGAAAATTGAAAATAGTGCCATTTTAGAACAAATATTACAGGAAAAGACTCATTTATAATAACCTAAGACTTCAGAAAATCGATACATACCTTTTCACTTTCTGTGTCTAAGGCAGAAGTAGCTTCATCTAGTAGCAAGATTTTAGGATCTCTCACAATGGCCCGAGCAATAGCAATGCGTTGTTTCTCTCCCCGAGAGAGTTGAGACCCCTGGGACCCAACATTAGTTTCATATTTCTGGAAAAAGTATGATAAGTTTGAAAACCAGTAGCAGCCATTGCTCCTATGCTGTATGGGGCCCCCATCAATGATCCCTCTGGGAACTGAAACAATTTGTTGTTTTTTGAAATTGGAAATAGTGAATGGGTCCTTCTACATTGGATGTCAAATCCATTTAGAAATCTGCGACAAACATGGAGTTTGTGATCTTTTCCGCTGGGAAACCAGGGGCCCTTTTACACCCTTCTCTGCATTTCCTTTAGTTTTGTATTTGGATCTCTTTCTCCATGTCTGAGATTCCTCACTGCCTCAAGATTCCCTGATTTCCAAACTCCTCTGTGGAAGATCTAAGACAGAATAATCCTAGGAAAAGAGGGCCTTGTGAGAGATCTCCTAGTCAAGTCCCCTGTGGAGGAGGCATCATTCTAGCACACAAGCCTCGAAGTGAATCTCCATTTTGCTGCTACAAGCTCTGTGGCCATGAGAACATTATTTACTTTTCTTTGAGGAACAAACCAGTCTGAAAGATGTAGATGTTAATAACTAGTTCACATATTTGTTGTGAGTTTTAGATGAAATTATGAAGGAAAATTCCTAAGTACATTCCTGGCATGACTACATAAAAATAGTTAACACTGATGGACTATTTACTAGGCAATTGGTATTGTGCCGAATAACTATTCTAGTTAGATTATCATTTAACAATCACAAAAGTCATTTTCTCCCTATTTTACAGATTACAAAACTTAGGCACACACAGCTAAGAAAATTGTGTAAAAATAGATAAATAGCTGTGACAGTGAATTCTAAATCCAGGTGTGTCTGGCTTCTGAACTTTTGCCCTTGACCATTACTCTGCCTGCCTTCCACGATAGGTCTGCCTCTGCCTCCCTTGCCTCCTGACAAATGCTCAAACAAGCCTAGTGAGACTCATAATAACCTACTTTGTCCTACTTTCATCACTGGGAAAAAGTGCTCAGTGAAAGGTATTATAGACAAGTCTATCTGAGAAAGTGGCAATAAATTAACTCTAAGCCAGTGTCTTCCACAAAATGAGTAGGTGCTCAACAAATATTTGTGCAATAAATGAATCTTTCAATGGACACAAGTTTTGCCTTTAAGTCATGTTACAGCAAATAGTCATTTCCACATTAAGCTACAAGACAGAATGAGGTCAGAGCCCAAGACTTAGAAGCCTTTGTGAAAAAAGAAAGGAAAAAGCCCACCACAAAATTTATGAATGTAATCACTCACAAAGAAAAGCAATTTCCAAGTGGTATTTAAAAGAAAGAAGTGGAAAAAATTAAATGTAATATTTGGCTCCTAAAATCCAGTTTCCACGTCTTAATTTTCTTTGTGATCAATCACCAAGAGAGACTTGGTAGATGAAAAACTTCAGAGTCGATATTGAGCGAAGTTCACACGTGGCTCCGGAAGAGTGTGATACTCTAAGGCAGATGCACCTTACCCCACCAGCTGCACTGGTTCCTGGGAAACCATTCCAGCTGCAGTCTATGCTGCCAAGTAATGAAATTATGATGACAATAACAGCAGCAGCTTTCTTTTTGTGGCTATTATATATAGTCTTTCATTTTAATGCTATTTTTTACACTTTGCAGATGACTGAGTCTCAGACAAGATAAGTAATTGTCCCAAAGTTACACAGCTAGTAAGTGACAGAGCTTGGATTCAAACCAGTCTGCTTTAAATCTCAGGACTTTTTTTCACTCTGCTAGGCTGATGTTCAATGTGCTACTGCTTTATGTACTATAGCATCCTTTGTACCTGATAATATAATATTTTCCAAAAGTAAAAAGTAGTTGATGGACATTTATTTTGTTTAAAAGACTGAGGTGAACCCCAGGCACTGAGAAGTAAATGGTGTTGCCTTTGACTTTCTCCTTGAGCCCAAATCATAATACTCTGGTTATACCCTCTCCCCCCATCACCATCTCCCCTAGGGAATCACTCTGACGCAGTACTCACCTCTGGGAGTGACATGACGAAGTCATGCAGCTGAGCCTGCTTTGAAGCTTCTATGACTTTTTCCATGGGAATGTCTTTGGTGTTGTCCCCATACTTGATATTGTCTGTTATGCTACAGGCAAACAACACCGGTTCTTGGGAGACAATTCCAATGTTGGAACGGAGAAACTGGACATTCACCTTTTTGCTGTCATGCCCATCTATCATCTGCCAACAGAGGTAACAACCAGGGCATTAAGTTTTAGAATTCAGGCAGCAAGGAAAGTTTATATTGTAGAATTAATATTATGTAGGACATTTGCTATGCTTAAGAGACAACAATCCCTGGACTCTTAGAAATAAATTATATTGCCTTTGACCCTTGGAGGTGGTGTCTATCAGAATGGTGTCAAAGTTATAATCAGACTATGGTTTTGTTTGCTTCCCAAACTTTAGCTCTACAGGTGGTACAAATGAGAAAGTACTCAGGACAGTATTTAGTTGTTGTTTTTTTATGTTCTTATTGATTTTTAGAGAGAGAGGAAGGGAGAGGGATAGAGAGATAGAAACATTAATAAGAGATAAACATCATAGATTGGCTGCCTCCTGTACACCTCCTACTGGGATGGACCCCACAACCCAGGCATATGACCTGACCAGGAATTGAACCAGTGATCTCTTGGTTCATGGGTCGATGCTCAACCACTGAGCAAGACAGGCTAGTTTGTTTTTGTTTTTCTAATAAATCTTTATTGTTCAGATTATTAGTTGTTCCTCTTTTTTCCCCCCATAGCTCCCCTCCATCCGGTTCCCACCCCACCTTCTGCCCTTACCTCCCCCTCACTGTCCTCATCCATAGGTTTACGATTTTTGTCCAGTCTCTTCCCGCACCCCTCACCCCTTTTCCCTCCGAGAATTATCAGTCCACTCCCTTTCTATGTCCCTGATTCTATTATATTCACCAGTTTATTCTGTTCATCAGATTTTTTATTCACTTGATTTTTAGATTCACTTGTTGATAGATATGTATTTGTTGTTCATAATTTTTATCTTGACCTTTTTCTTCTTCTTCCTCTTCTTAAAGAATATCTTTCAGCATTTCATATAATACTGGTTTGGCAGTGATAAACTCCTTTAGCTTTTTCTTATCTGTGAAGCTCTTTATCTGACCTTCAATTCTGAATGATAGCTTTGCTGGGTAAAGTAATCTTGGTTGTAGGTTCTTGCTGTTCATCACTTTGAATATTTCTTGCCACTCCCTTCTGGCCTGCATAGTTTCTGTTGAGAAATCAGCTGACAATCATATGGGTACTCCCTTATAGGTAACTAACTGTTTTTCTCTTGCTGCTTTTAAGATTCTCTCTTTGTTTTTTGCTCTTGGCATTTCAATTATGATGTGTCTTGGTGTGGTCCTCTTTGGATTCCATTTGTTTGGGGTTCTGTGCGCTTCCTGGACTTGTAAGTCTATTTCTTTCACCAGGTAGGGGAAGTTTTCTGTTATTATTTCTTCAAATAGGTTTTCAATATCTTGCTCTCTCTCTTCTTCTGGCACCCCCATAATTTGGATGTTGGTATGCTTGAAGTTGTCCCAGAGGCTCCTTACACTATCTTCATATTTTTGGATTCTTTTTGCTTTTTGCTTTTCCGGTTGGGTGTTTTTTGCTTCTTCATATTTTAAATCTTTGACTTGATTCTTGCGATCCTCTAGTCTGCTGTTGGATCTCTTTATATTATTCTTTATTTCAGTCAGTGTATGCTTAATTTCTAGTTGGTCCTTTTTCATATCCTCAAGTGTATCACTAAATTTATTGGCCTTTTCTAGAAAATTCTTGAAAAACCTTATAACCATGGTTTTGAACTCTATATCCAGTAGTTTGCTTTCCTCCATTTCTGTCATTTGTGACCTGTTTCTTTGTCTCCACATTTTGGCTGCTTCCCTGTGTTGATAGAGTGGCTTTGTGTGCTAGGTGTCCTATAGGGCCCAGTGGCTCAGCCTCCCCAGTCACCTGAGGTGGACACTCTTAGTGCACCCCTTTGTGGGCTGTGTGCACAGTCTTGTTGTAGTTAAGCCTTAATTGTTGTTGGTATCACTGGGAGGAATTGACCTCCAGGCCAATTGGCTATGAGAATCAGCTGTGTCTATGATGGGAGAACTTCTGTGCTGGACACACCCTTATGGGGCAAGACTTGCTTCATTGGGGCTTTGGTGCTCACTGAGTCTGCCCCCCTGAGTGTGTCCCTTATGGATCTGAGGAGTTGTAATCTGGATGGTCCCACTCTGACCACTGGATACACTGACTCTTGGATCTCTAAGGAGGTGCTAATTTAGCCTCTGCCTGAGGCCATCCAGCAGGAGATACGGAGAGATCTGCAGATTCCTCTTCTTTGTTTGGGTTTTGGAAGTGCCCAGATGAGGCCCAGCTGTGAAGCAATGCAAGCTGCTGTGGGACCTTGGCCCTTCTTTTGGATGTTCTGGGTCTCTCTGACCCAGCTGCAGTTTGTTAGGTAATTTTATATTGCAAAGGGCCAGGCCATTCATATGCAAAAGCCTCTGAGCACAGCTTGGATGGGGTTTCAGGGAATTAACAGGGTGGAGCAAACAGCTATGGCTGATTCTCAGCCCTGCCCTAAGAGGCCCCCGGGTCTCAGTGTCCCTTGATAATCGCTGCAAGCACCTCTGAGAGAAAGCTGCCCTTATGTTCCGGCCCGATGCCAGACAGGCCAGTTTTCCCCGTATGAGTCTGGGTCCCCAAAGTCTCACCTGGAACTGGAGTTCAGAGCAGTCAGGAGCTTGTGTCTCCCTTCTGATTGAAAAAGACAACCGTGTCTTCAGTTGCCAGCCCTTTCCGCGCATGCGCCTCCATACCTCTGCACTTTACTTCCGCACCTCCTCTGTGTCTCAGTGTGCTTTTCTCTTTCCTTTTAGTTGTAGAATTTCCACTCAGCCAGCCTTCCTGTGGTTCTGGATGATGTCCATTTTGTCTTTTAGTTGTAGTTTTGAAGTGGTTGTGCGAGGCAGCAATTTCAAGTGTTTACCTATGCCGCCATCTTGGTTTCCTGTTTGTTTTTTTAAGGTCCCTTTATACTTTGGTGCAGGGAACCCTCCACAGGTTTAGCAGAACTGCTCAAATTTGAGACCCCATGGGTTATAAAATTGGACCACATAAGAATCAAACCTGTTTTCACGATCTTACTGACACCAGCCTCTGCATAACTGAGATAATAGACCCGAGTAAGAAAGGAATACATGTATTCACTTAGTCAACAAACATATATTGAATTCCCTACCACAGAGGCACTATGCTAAGCAGTCTTTTGCCTGCTATAGAAATAAAATATAATCTTTTTTTAAGGAATTCACCCCTTCGTTAGGCAGTTAAGTATAGGAACTCAAATATCTACCATTTGAGCTGGTTCACTTAAAAGCATTAACATACTACTGTAAAGTATTTGGCCTTTTGATTTCAGAAAAAGACTATGGTAAATGGTGTGAGCATATTATATTGTAGATAATATCTCAGCAATGAGAAAAGCAAACACTGTTAGAAAGAACATAAAGCATTCCTCAACAATTAGCCCTCTCTCATTTTCCTCTACTAATTTTCCATAGTTTGTATAGTCTGCAAAGCACAATTAATACTTAATTAAATACTGGAGCTGTTTGCTAATTGTTGCACATGTGCTAGTATTGTAAGCTCCTAGAAGACAGAGACATACTTCATGGTCCTTAATGTCTCCCACAGGGCCCAGTGCAATCCTGCACTCCATAGGTAGCCAATTAAATGTTGAAAAGGTTGAATGCTTGCATTCAGTAGCTTCCTTAAGAGCAAAGAGGATTTTCAAAATTGCATAAAAGGTGGTATTTTTTTCTACTTAAAAATGTTATGGAAACGTTTTATAATGATAACAAAATATATTGAGTCCACGAAATGCAAGGAATCATTTTGATTTCCTCATGGACATTGCTCTCTACCTGGGCCCAGAACGTTCACTGAGCACATTCAGAGAAATATACATAATATGTGTGTTTTTCTCAGCATTTCTCTTCATAAAATTATCTATGTTCATTGAAATGAAGATTAAACTATTCAGGGAAATAAAAAAGGTCTTTTTCAAAATATTAAGATGAAACAGTCAATCAAGTGTGGAGCAGAATAAAGCATTTTCAGACCCATGCCTCTGCCTCACATCTTAGAAAACTACTGTGGATATATTCCAATAAGTTAAGAGTGAAAAGCAAGAAAGAGGATGATATAGGGACTAGGAAATGATAGATTAATCTAAAAAAATATTGCAGGAAACTCAAGGTGAAAATTATTCAGCAGGTACAGGTTGTAATTAGCCAAGGCAGTGGCAGAAATGAGGGAAAGAAGCAGATCCCTCAGAATAGGTAGCAGCATAGAAACTCTGGAAGAACATAAAGACTTATAAAGGCAGGGAATACCAGAAAATGAAAGTCTCAGAAAAACCAGAAAGAAAATGTAATGCTAATAGACCTCACTACTTGACTAAGGGATAAACACTATTTATTTATATAATCAGAATAAAAGTTGTTCATTGATTTTCAACTTTAAGAATCAGCCTAGAATGAGAGCATGAAAGATAAGAAATTTTATAAACAGAATGTGAGCATTTTGTATTCTTGATCCTATAAAAGTATAGTTAATAGGACTTACAGGTTAAAGGACAAAGAGGTAAAAATAAAGGTAGAATTGCTAATATTCTCATCATAGAAAGGGAGAATTCCAGAGATGTTATCTATATGTGGTAAAAAAGAAACAGAAGTATATTAGTTAAATTTACAAATAGAGGAGCTTTTATATATCTATATTGTGAGGGGGTGGGTAAAAGGAGAAAGAGTGGTGAGGGCCAGCTAAATTTTCATCTCTTCAACAGAATCTAAATTTGTTAAATCACAAAACAGCAGCATAAGCATATTATTTAGAGGCATTGAGGTAATCATTGGCGATCTGAGAACATCAGTGGTCAAAATAGTTGCCTCTGAGCAGAGAAATGGGGGAGTGGTAGAAAGGGTAGAATAAAAACTTGTTTTTCATTACAAATCTTTCTTATTTCATTTTGTACTCCTCTGCATATATTCTTTGGAAAGAAAGAAAATAAAATAAATGGAGAGAAAAGAGAAAGAAATATTGTGGAAAATAAACAACAAAGCAAATCTGCCAATTTTTCAAATATTCTCATCAAAGCTTTATGGTGCATGACTACCATTTGAGTTCCTTATACTATTTAGACTTAAGCTTCTTAAACCAGGATTGTCTCAGATTTCTTCAAACCCCCGTTCTTGCTCATCTATCACCATGTCCCTTATCACCCCCACTTTTTTCCATTCCCAGTCATTAGTCTCCTGATTAGTCTGCACTTTCTGCTCCATTTACGGGTAAGTGAATGCTTCTGTTAAATACACTCATCTCCAGCTTTGCAGTGTGCCCGGTTTTCCTTGCCTAACTGGTCAGCAGGCCATCTGGAACTGGAAAGAATCCGATATTAGAAATTGTGAGGTAGAATCAGGTCAACCAGCAAATGACTGGTACTGGAAACTATCCACATGGGGGAAAGGCCAAGGCTAGTGCCTTAGAGTGAGTCTGGCAAGGCTCAATCTTGAAGACCACTTTCAGGGGTGGGAGATATTCTGCAGAAAGCAAAATCCCCTAAAGCATTTATTTGCATTGCTTACCACCTTCCCTTGATCAGGATCATAGAAACGCTCCAACAGCTGGACACTGGTGCTTTTGCCACATCCACTGCTTCCAACAAATGCCAGTGTTTGCCCTGGACTAACCGATATTGACAGCCCATTCAGAACTTGTACATCAGGTCGAGAGGGATATGTAAATTTACAGTCAACAAAGTCAATCTGCCCCTGGAAGTTGTCCTGTGGATAGGAAGATTGGGATTATAAATATACCTACTAGAATCTAGAATATGGAAAATGCACCTAAATCTGAGTTTTAAATCCCTGCTTAAGATACCTTCAGCACCATGCTGCCAAAGTGCAAAGCACAAAGACAGCTATTTAATGAATTCCCTATTCCAGCAGGTGCAGAATAAAGGGAGGCTTGAGCCATGAAGTTAAGGATATTTGAGCTCTTATTCCCATTCTAACCTAAGGGATTTCCTTGTCATCCATTACTTGACATCCTGGAAGAATGTCAAATGGAAAAGAATAGCTAGAATATATGATTACATCATAGAAGCCAGAAACTGTCCAAACCCTCTAGCTCTGTTTCCCCAAAGATTTCAAATAATAGCATTACACTTGAAATGACTTAGAAAGTGACCTAAGCCCTGTACTGCAAACGTGAACACCTTCAGTTGCACTATCTGAATTATGAATTCTAGAAATGGATAGATATATAATAGATCACACAGAGACTTTACTTTTATTGGACTAAAAGAGAAACAGGTCATTTGATCAATGTAAAGAAATTTCTGAATTTAGTTTAGCTTTACTAGAGTTTAGATTTTGTGTTGCTCTCCTGAACATATTAGGATATTTAAAAATAAACAGAGAAGATTAAAAGCTACCTGTGGAGACTATAAATTAGAAGAGATATCTTGTTAAGATCAAATTAATTTTCTAGCCACCCATACAATAAGCTAAAACTTGAACACAGATAAACATGAATTACATCAATATCACTGGACAGGAAAAACTGGTTTTTCTACATTCCATACTAGAACATCAGCAGAAAACATGGTGTTTGGGTAGCTTCATTATTCTGGAACTAAGTGTGTTTTATAGTACACAGAATCTAGCATTCACTGGATCTTGTTGTCTTCTTCAAATGTTTGCTTTATAAATGATTTTTAATGCTAATTTACTTCATTTCCTTACATTTATTAATCTGTCTGTCCATTCTGAGTGCGTATGAATGAACCCATGTACTGCAGGAATTCAGAAGCTATGTGGTGGTGGTGTAAGATCAGCACCAATGGCTGTTCTTCACACACCCATAAGCACAACCCTCCTTTACTGCCCTCATATCCCCAACTCAGTACTCACCCATTTTACACCTGCACCACTGTATACATTGATCGGGGGTCGTCGGTCCAGCAGTTGGAAAAAGCGTGCCGCTGATATCTTAGCTTTGGCATAACTTGGGGTGTAAGAGTAGGCTTTTCCAAGAGCTGTGCCACTCAGTACAACTGAAGAGATCACCCTGCAATTGGACAGACACCCATGTAGAGAGGAATGTGGTGTGTTTGGTGTGATGGCCTGGAAGGCAGGAGTTTGGGGGTCTAGTCCTGGTTCTGTTAGCAAAGAACTGAGCAACCTTGGACAGGTCACTTTAGACGTGTCTGGGGAGTTGGGTTGGAGAGATTAGCAGTGTTCAAATTGTGTACTATGAAAAAAGGGTGAGGGGAGGATTAAACAAGAGAAGCTCAGACATCCAAACCCTGCTTCAACTACAATAGCTTCTTTTTTAAAATTGTGTTTGAGAAAAGAATTCTTTAAAAAAATAAAAATAAAGGGGGCAACAGATTGGTTTGATTTTTTTTTTACAATGCTAACATCTTTTGAACCTATCATAAGTGCATAAAAGAATGGTGATAAATGCATCAATCTGTACCAAGCATGCATATAATTCATGCTTCAGACAGTAAGAAAGATATAATTGCTTGTATCCTTTTATTTGGCCCAGCCTCTAACTATATTCAACATGTGTGTAATTAATGAGCAAATGAGTGGATGAATAAATGAAAGATGAACATGGTAAGAGATAGCTCTGTTGCTATATACACTATGATACGACGGGCACCCTAAAAAGTTGTCCCAGGCACAGAGGACCTGACTCAATAGTGGGGGCGGGGGCAGTGTCTTTATGTGTTTTATGGCTCAGTTCATAAGCAGGAACTGTCTTAGGCCAGACTTGCAAACCCAAACATCTCCAGGAGCCCAGTCCAAAGCTTAAAGCAATGAAAAGCAACTGGAATGAAATTGGAAGTGGTGGAAGGTGATCTAAAGAGAAGCCAGAAATTAGGAGCTTTCTACAGTCTCTGAGTTTTTACGTGTTGGCTAATAAATAACTCTTCAAAAATCTTATATAAACTAAATAAGTCAACAGTTTGTGATTCAGGACTTAAGTTAGTAAATGAGCAAAAATTTAGAAAAGAGACTTTCCTGGTTGGGGTCAGTGTAATGGGGCAAGAGGGAAAAAAATTCTTCTATATTGAATATCAAAGGCAAGAAGACAGAACTCATGACTTGGGAATGAGCCCAAAAGAACAGATTTCTATTAGGAGCACTTTCCTTAATGCTCTCCATTCCTTTCTCAGGCCATTTCCCCCCGCCCCACTTATGCCCTCCCACCCACCACACCACACCCATATACATGTCCCTTGGTGCCCTGACACCCTTAGGCTCTCTCCTCTGGAAATGTGACAAACTGGACTCAAAGTGAATCTCATAGCAGAGCAGGGTCCAGCTTTAAGAAAGGAACATGATTCCCCTCAACTGCCTTTTTCCATCTTTACCTAGAAAGAGTCAGCTGGAAACATGACCTTTTGGTAAGAAGTAAAGTTTAAATAAGGTAGTTCTCTGAACCATCCTATTCAAGGCCTCTAGATTTTCTCAGCATTAGCCAGACTGGTACATTATGAAAATGGTTCATTCATTCTATTTATATGTATGCACCCCTTTGCAATACAACTTTTTTACTCCTCTGTGACATTGTGATTTATAATGAGAAACATTTCACTTTTCCCAGTTCCTGACAGAGCACCTAAGCCCTTGAAATTTCCCATATATAAAGAGCAATCATGTTAGTGAAATAACTTTCGGAAAGGGATGTAACTTTCAGTCTCTTCCACCACATTTCACCTCCAGGGAAGGATACAGGATCGGAGGGTTCTGAGGGTGGTAAGGTGGGTGGCCTTGTAGGACCATGTTCTTCACGTGTGGGCTCTGATGCTATCTCCAGGCACATGGTGCCAGAATGAAGTTGAGTTGTAGGACTCTCGTGTCAGAAGTATTGTGTGATAGTAGGATGAGAATAAAGGAGAAACATATCAGATACTTTCATCAAAAGGTGGACTACAGTTCTCTAGTCTTTAAATATGGGCTTGGTTCTGTGACTTTCTTTGGCCAAAGATATATCCTATACAATAAAAGCCCAGCAACCAAACAGCAGAATGACCAGTCAACCAGTCACTATGCCATGCACTGACCACCAGGGGGCAGATGCTCAATGCAAGAGCTTCCTCCTGGTGGTCAGTGCGCTCCACAGTGGAAGCACCACTCGGCTGACCGGGATGAGCGGCGCTCCCACAGTGGGCCGATCTCCACAGGACATGCCCCCCACCAGTGCACAAATCCCGTGCACAGGGCCTCTAGTTAGAAAATAAGATGCATGCAGACTTGAAAAGTGCTTGCACATTGGGACTTGCTCTCTTTGGTGCACTCGGAACTCTGAGACCATAATGTGGAGAAAACAAGCTCACCTACTAGAGCGTCCCTGTGGAGACAGAAGCCCACTCAGAAGCTTGACTGAGTTGACCCAGTCCAGAAGAACCACCCCAAAAATCTACAGAATCTTGAAAATAATAAATCCCAGTTGTTTAAGACATCAAGTTTGGGATGGTTTTTAAGCAGCAAAAAGCTAACTTACAGAACCAGGCTATTCTTCCCAGAATATTGGTCTTTTATGACCTTGGCCTACAGTCCTCACCTGAACACATAGCTGAAATGGAGCCCCTCGTTGTAGATTAAGTAACCTCCATATCTGTAGGAAGCAGAATTAGCAACAAACACAATGCATTGGGAAAAACCAAAGCAGAATCCATAAACATTTGCTTTTCGAATGGCTGTCTTGAATGGCTTCACCAGCTCTCTCTCAAATGCTTCAATAAACTGCCTCTCCTTCCCAATTCCAGCAATAGTGCGGATATTACTCAGGGCTTCACTTGTAATCTGAAAAATGAAAGAGAGTCTTAGGAATAAAAGAGCAGAAATTGCTTTCGTGACATTTCAGCTGCTACATGGATTAGATATAGTGCAAATGGCAGAATCTGGTACAAATCGCAGACAAAGGCATCATCGGGGAACACAGCGAAGTTGCTGGAGATCAACTCAATAGGACTGCAAGACATTCTGCCAGCTGAACTCAAGTTCTACTTCATACTAACATAGCTGTGTTGCTTCCACTTGTGGAAGAGAGGAGATGGGAGATACACATGGTAATCCTTAAAAGCTTTTTATCTTCATCATTAATTCATTTAAAATGTCTATAATGGGTCTGGCAGGTGTGGCTCAGTGGTTGAGTGTCGACCTGTGAACCAAGAGGTCATGGTTCGATTCCCCGTCAGAGCACATGCCTGGGTTACAGGCTCGATCCCCAGTGGGGGGCATGCAGGAGGCAGCCGATTGATGATTCTCTCTCATCATTGATGTTTCTATCTCTCTCTCTCCCTCTCCCTTCCTCTCTGAAATCAATAAAAATATATATGATAAAAAAAGGTCTACAATGGTATCTTTAGTTCTTCTGAGACAAAAGGTTATTTAATAATATAAATTTAACATAGCTTCTATTTCCTTAAAAATTAATCTGACCAAATATTATTTAAGATAAATTAAGTGTAAAGTTTATCTTTTAGTTTATACTCTGACTTTGTTTCAATCTATGCTCAGGGTAAATAATCAGTTTCTGAATTAGGGTCCTGTCCTAACAAAGACACAACCATTGACATATAAAATCCTTTTGGCTTCTGCCTGCTCAGGCAGTGTTCACGTTCTCTCTTTTAAAAGAGACAAAACCTAGATTCTAGTAAATTTGTTTAAAGAGTAAGGGTGAGTATATGCATGATTTCTTATACTTAATAAATGTCCATGCTGCCATTCCCTCATTTGCCCCCTGATAACCAGATATTGATTAGAACATACTTTTAAAAGTGCATAACTAAGCTTGGCCAGTGTTGCTCAGTGGTTGAGCATCTATCCAGGAACCAGGAGGTCACAGTTGATTTCTGGTCAGGGCACATGCCCAGGTTGCAGGCTCAATCTCTGGTGGGGGGGCATGCAGGAGGCAGTCAATCAATGATGTTTCTCTCTCATTGATGTTTCTATCTCTATCCCTCTCCCTTCCTTTCTCTTTAAAAATCAATAAAAACATTTTTTTAAAAGTGCATAACAAAAACTTAATTGTATTTGAAATCTAAGTTGTACCTCATGGTTCTGTTTAGGAAAGACATTTGCCACAAGTCTAACAAGCACTAAAGTGTGAAAATTAAAAGTGTGTGCCATTAAAAAGATAACTCTTCTCCAAGAGCGCTGCATGACCTGGGGAAATCATTAAGATGAAAAAACTGAACAGACGGAAAGCTGAATTATCTGGTCTTGCAAATAAGAATACACCAGATTGGGATGTGGGAAAAATGACTATATTGAGAGGAAATTGAACATGTAACCAAATTGAACATGCCCCACTATCAGTCCACACCTACTCAAACCCTGTGTCAGAACTTGATTGTCACAGTCTCTGAGCAGAGGCACATATGAAAAGGGCTAGTGGGAGGTTGCTAACCATGAAAGTTGTAGGTGAACAGCTTCCTAAGTCTCTTTGTACTACACACTCATTCTTATAACAGTGACAGCCGTTCAGCCATAGTCAGTCTAAAAACCGGGTCCGTAAGGTTACCTGTCCCGCTGTCTCCAGAGCCTGCTTGTCTTGAGAGGCAAATCCTGTCAACATTTTGGTCTGTACGGCTCCCGATAAAGCCAGGAAAGGGAGGAAACACACTATGACCAAGCTTAACTTCCAGCTACAGAAGAAGGCAATGATCATGGCCACAGTGATGTTAGTGAGGGAATTGACCATCATCCCAATTTGAGAGCCAGCAGCCTGCAAACCAAAAGGAATCAAGCAAGCTCAGACGTGCAGTCTCTTTTACCAAATACCATCATGTGATGAGGCTATTTTATTCCAAAAAGATCATTTTTTAAAAATTATTATGATAAAAATATATAGCATCATGTTTATTATTTTACCCATTCATAAGTGTACAATTCAATGGCATTAAATACATTCACATTGTTGTGTAACCATCACCATCATCTATACCCAAAACCTTTCATCATCCCCAACAAAAATTCTGTGCCCATTAAATAATAGCCCCCATTTCTGCCTCTCCCAAACCCCTGATAACCTCTATTCTATTTTCTGTCTTTATGAATTTGCTTTTCTAGGTACCATATATAAGTGAAATTATACAATATCTTTCTGTGTCTACCTTATTTGACTAAGCATAATGTTTTTAAGATCTGTTTGTGTTGTAGCATGTATCAGAATTTTATTTCTGTTTTTAAATCAAAGTATAGTTAACATACAATATTATATTAGTTTTTACAACATAGGGATTTAACATTTAAATATCTTAAAAAGAATCACCATGATAAGTCTAGCAAGCATCTGTCTATCACCATACAAAGTTATTATATTCCCTATGTTGCACATTACATCCCTATGACTTATTTTATAACTGAAAGTTTTACCTCTTAATTCCCTTCACCTATTTCACCCATTCCCCCACCTCCTTCTCCTCTGGCAACCATCAGTTTGTTTCTTATATCTGTGAGTCTGTTCATGTTTTGTTTCGTTTATGCATTGGTTTTGTCTTTTAGATCCCACATATAAGTGAAATTATATGGTATTTGTCTTTGTCTGACTTATTTCACTTAGCACGATACTTTCTAGGTCCATCAATGTTGCTGCAAATGGCAGTGTTTCATTCTTTTTTTTTATGGCTGAGTAGTATTTCATTATATACTAGAAGCCCGGTGCACGAAATTCGTGCACGGTGGGGGGTTGTCCCTCAGCCCAGCCTGTACCCTCTCCAATCCGGGACCCCTCGAGGAATGTCCGACTGCCCGTTTAGGCCCGATCCGACTGGGATCGGGACATCCCTCTCACAATCCAGGACTGCTGGCTCCCAACTGCTTGCCTGCCTGCCTTCCTGATTGCCCCTAACCGCTTCTGCCTGCCAGCCTGATCACCCCCTAACCACTCTGCTGCCAGCCTGTTTGCCCCCAACTTTCCTCCTCTGCCGGCCTGGTCACTCCTAACTGCCCTCTCCTGCAAGGTTGATCACCTCCAACTGCCCTCCCTTGCAGGCCTGGTCCTTCTCAACTGCCCTCCCTTGCAGGCCAGGTGCCTCCCAACTGCCCTCTCCTGCTGGCCATCTTGTGGTGGCCATCTTGTGTCCACATGGGGGCAGGATCTTTGACCACATGGGGGCAGCTATATTGTGTGTTGCAGTGATGATCAATCTGTATATTACTCTTTTATTAGATAGGATAGAGGCCTGGTGCACGGGTGGGGGCCAGCTGGTTTGCCCTGAAGGGTGTCCCTGATCAGGGTGGGGGTTCCCTTGGGGTGTGGGGCGGCCTGAGCGAGGGGCCTGTGGTGGTTTGCAGGCCGGCCACGCCCCCTGGCAACCCAAGGGGAGGCCCTGGTATCTGGAATTTATTTTCCTTCTACAATTGAAACTTTGTAGCCTGGAGCGGAGCCAAGCCTGGGGCTCCAGTAGCCATTTCTGTGGCAGTTAATTCACCTTCTACAATTGAAACTTTGTAGCCTTAAGCGGGTGAGCTGGGCCAGGATGTGCGGAAAGCTTTGCTTCCCCTGTTGCCGCCGGCAACCCTGGCCTGTTCTCTCAAGCTCCATTCTGCCGCCATTTGTTTGAATATGTTTACCTTCTACTATTGAAACTTTGTAGCTTGAGTGGAGGCTTAGGCCTGCAACGGCTATGGAAAGCTTGGCTTCCTCTGTTACCTGGGAAACCTTGCTCTCTGTGGCTGTAGCCATCTTGGATTGGGGTTAATTTGCATACTCGCCCTAATTGGCTGATGGGAGTGGCTTGGCTGGTGGGCGTGGTTTGTGTAGCAGAGTGATGGTTAATTTGCATATTACCATTTTATTAGAGAGGATTATATCTTCTTTATCTATTCATCTGTTGATGGACATTAGGTTGCTTTCATATCTTGGTTATTTTAAATAATGCTGCAATTAAGGGGTGCATATATCTTTTGAAATTAGTGTGTTCATTTTCTTTGGATAAATACCCAGAAGTGGAATTGCTGGGTCATTTCTTTTAAAGCTGCATAATATTCCATTGTATGTATAGATCACACTTTGCTTATCCATTCATCTGTTGATAAAACACTTGGGTGTTTTTACCTTTTGGACATAACAAATAATCGTGCTATGAATATTGGTGGACAAATATTTGTTTGTGTCCCTGCTTTCAATTCTTTTGGATATATATCTAGGAAAGGAATTATGGGGTCATACGGTAGTTCTATGTTTAAAAAGGTAGGTTCTTTTAAATAATGGGCTTCCCTAATGCATTTGAAGGCTGGGTTAATAAAAATTTATTTTATTCACAGCTTCTTGGGATCTGTTGCCTGATCTCATTTCACGGGTGTCAGAGCTAGAATAGGCAGTGTGAAATTAATTCAGTCCTAAGCATGGGCTGCATGTCTGTCAGGTATTTATGCATTTGGCTTCCTTGAAAATACTCATGCATTGGGCTTGTGGTAATATTACTTATTATTCAGTGAAGGTTGATGCTTGCTCTATAATTACCATTTTAAAATTCATACAAGACTATGAAAAGACACCACGTTGATTCTCACTGAAGTTAGCCTGCTCATTGGTACCAAGTTACAAGCTGACTTAATACACAGATGTTTAGCCAACACAGAGAGACAGAATGGATTCGGTCTCAATATAGGTAGAGACTGGAACACTGTGGTGATTATTTATATTAATCAAAAGTATTCAAGAGTTCCAAGTCTTCATTTCACTTGCAGCTATGCAAATATGACCAAAGGTTGGTGCCTTCTGTGTAGAAACACGTGGGTGGGTACAAGTACAGGACTACTTATCAAAATTGAAGAGACTTTAGCATTATTTAAGGCAACCAAAGGTAAGCTATTAGACAACCGTAGGTGCTAAGGCAGTGCTATTAAAAAATAATCTGCATCTTCATACTGTATTCAAGAACCAAACAGAATATGAACACTGTGGTCAAAAAATTTCCATGTGTTGGTACTAACTGCCTTGAAGACAGGAATAAAACCTAAATTAAGAATTTCTTATTTTTATACCTATGTTCACAGCATCATTATCCACAATAGCCAACGTGCCTATCTATGGAGGAACAGACAAAAAGTTGGTCTACACATGCAATGGTATATTATTCACCCTTAAAAAAGAAACGAAAGTATGACACATTCTATGATATGGAACCTTGAAAACATTAAGTAAAAGAGGCCAGTCACAAATAGACAAATTTTGTATGATTCCACTTGTATGAGGCTCCCAGAGTTTATAGAGACAGAGTAGAATGTGGTTATCAGGGGTTGGGAGAGAACATTGGGAAGTTATTATTTAATGGGTCCAGAGTTTCTATTGGGCTGATTAAAAAGTTCTGGATATGAATAGTGGGGATAGTTGCATAATAATGTTAATGTGCTTAATGCCACAAAATTGTATGCTTAGAAATAACTAACATGGTAAATTTCATGTTATGTATATTTTACCACAATTTTTTAAACAAGAATTTCTGGTTGGAAAGAACTATCAGGCATTATAGAGTATTTGAAAACCAGCTGTGCAATTTTTCTTTGGGATATTATTTTGTTTCCTTTTACATTTTATTCAATTAAAGAAGTCAAGATGATTTGAAAGTTCATTTAGAATAATCAATGTCCAGGAAAATATAAAGAGAACATTTTGAAGAACATCATTGTGCAGAGATCTGCCTTACCAGATAATAATATATAAAGTTATAATCATTAAAACAGTAAGGTTCAGGCACAGAATAAATAAAATTGGCCAATGAAATAGAACAGAGAATCCCCATATAGTTCTAATTGTACATGGGAAGTTGATATTCACAATGGGCAAGAGGATTTCAAATCAATGGAAAATAGAATTTACATTAAATATTTTTAAAATATCTCTATCCATCTTGAAGGAAAAACAAACAAACTTCTACCTTACACCAATATTAAAGTAAATTTGACCTGGGTTAGTAATCTCATTTTTTAAAAAATATTAGAAAAACTCTTAGAAACCTTTTATTCAAAGGACAAACAACATTTTTGTGAGATGATTAGATGCTACTCTCTAAATTCTAGTGAGAGTGAATAATCTTTAAGATCCCCTTGCAGATTGAAGGACACAAAAATAGAAAAGATTATGGTTTATTTTACATAACCCAAGTTCAAGAATAAGGTGAATGAGACACTAGAATACTCAAATGATGAGAGTGAAATTGATACAGACTTTCTCTAAGCAGCAAGACAATGCTTATTAAACCTTTTAAAATGAGTATACCTTCAGTATAAGCCAATGATTACACTGTGAGAACAACGAACAATGAAGGATGTGCTAAACTACTTAAAGAGGCTTCTTCCCACACACTTTGCCTCCACCCTGAGAGGAAATCCAAAACCCTGGTATATTTTGATGCATGCCATAACATTAGTTATGGGCACTGCCTGTTTCTCAGCATTGGAAATGCAGGGAAATTTGGCTCTGGGGTATCCCAATACTTTGAGGTCCTATTTCATAGGAAATACATAAGTGATTGTCTGAAGGCTCAAAAGAAAGAAAATGTGCTCCACTTACACCAGCCCTAGCACATACCCTTTAAACCCCCACCCCCTCCATAGCTTACCCCTTGAACTTGGGAAGCATCTGTAGCAAGCCTTGTTGTCAGTGCTCCAGGGCTATTTCGGAGGTCATCAAACCAGCCAATGTCTTGCCCCAATATTGCTCTGAAACCAAATTTACGTAGCCTTTTTGTGAGGAGTTCTCCAGATTTAGCAAAAGCGTATCCCTAAAACATAAAAGAGTATTCAGTGATATGTTAACAGGGAAAAGAGGGAAATAGCGAAATCACTTATTTAAAAATGAAATTCCTTACCTGCAGAAATTGAGTGCAAAGGGATACACAGCCCATTGCTACAAAAAGCAGGCACACACCATTGATCTGTGACCTTTGTTCTTCTTTATCAGGAAGTGAAAAAGTCTTTGCAAGACAGTAAGCAAGAAAGTAATTTTATTATTACCAAAAAATAAAATTTCTTTTAGAAATTTTTCTTAAGCATTGAGTTAAAAACGATTTCACTTTAAACATTAAAGTGAATAATGTTTACTAGTAATTAAACCAAAGTTAACTTTGAGTGTGTGTACTTTAATTCCCAGTGGGAAAGGAATGAAAATCAATGGTTATGATTTATAGAAATTTTGTCTGATATAGGCAATTGTGTTGGCTTTCCTTTGATATAGATGAAAAAATATGATGAAATGCCTCAAATCCTTTATGTAATTAGGTAAAGAAAATAAAGGAAGGAAAGAAGGAAGGAAGGAAGGAAGGAAGGAAGGAAGGAAGGAAGGAAGGAAGGAAGGAGGGAGGGAGGGAAGGAAGGAAGGAAGGAAGGAAGGAAGGAAGGAAGGAAGGAAGGAAGGAAGGAAGGAAGGAAGGAAGGAAGGAAAGAAGGAAGAGAGGTTACTTGAGAATCTGAGAATGTTGTCTGGGACAAAACTCAAAGTATTATGACCTCTGTCTTTCTTCAATAATAGATTCAATAAAGATGATGTTCCCACTCAGGTACATTGACTATTTTATATATATATATGCAGCTAGCTATCAAGGTATTGACTGGAATTGGCTTAGGAGAGAAAAAAGTTTCCATCCATCTGAGGCTGAGGTTGTTGCCTCTAAATCACCAGACGCTGAAAACATTTTCAAAACACTATGAAAATTGTGAGTGGGTTTTCTTAGCCTATGTTAAGTAGTAAACTATACTTACAAGAACCTATATTCTGCACTTACAGACATATGCTCAGGTAATGGATTGGGGACTAAGCTGTTGCAATATGAAAATGAAGAGAACAGCCCCATATTCTAATGACATTGCCTTACAGTGAAAGGGGTTTCAGGTACAACAAAACCTTCCTAATTCAGATTAAATGAGAAAACTGGGAGAGTTCAGAAAAAAAAAGCATACATTATAGAGCTATAAAATAAATCCTTATTTATTGCTCAAAGGCAACCAGTTATTCAGTAAGTATTTATTAAGTACCTGCTATATGTCAAATAAATATCCTGAAAACAATGTATACTACTCCATTAACAGATCCTTTTTTGTAAGGCCAACATATATGTTTTAAAAATATATATCTTATTGATTTCAGAGAGGAAGGGAGAGGGAGAGAGAGATAGAAACATCAACAATGAGAGAGAATCATTGATTGGCTGCCTCCTGCTTGGATCGAACCTGACCAGGAATCAAACCGTGACCTCCTGGTTCATAGGTCGACACTCAACCACTGAGCTATGCCGGCCAGGCCAAAGTAACTAGTTCTAACTATCACAAATTCCAAAGTGGGAAAAGGGTTCCAGATGAATGAGATTTACTCTTTCTAGGACAGAAAGTTTCTAGAGCCTTCATGGTTCTTTATACAAGTAAAAGTGGGTTCAGGAGTCACCACAGTCATTCTTCCCAGCATAGAATAGCTCACATTTTTACTTCATAAAGTTTAAAAGTTCAGGACTTTAAAGATATATTTCAGTTTGCTTTTTTAAAGCACTATACAAATCCCCTGCAAACCCAAACTGTGATGACACGATGTCTATTCCTCCCTAAGGTCACCTATTATAATCACAGACTACAGTATAGAGCTGTAGATTAGCCAGTTTAACTCTTATTTTCCAGATGGAAAACTAAAGCCAAAACATCAAGTCTTTTTTGCAAGTTCATGTAGCTAGTGGTTATTATTGGATAAAGAAATGACCATATTTCAGATTCCAGTGCAATGGTTTTCTTCTGAGCATACTCTTTGGCTCTTGGTATTACCCATCTTCTCAGTGTTAAAACAAACAATATTTGGTAAATGTTAAATCCACATAACTGTCCAGAGCAAAAATGGTCATCTATCTATCCATAATTTTTTTTAAATAACATTCTTCCCCATAAGTTCTTTGTACTTTCTTTGTTCCTGCAACCCAAACAGCTATCCATCAATAGGTTCCTCTGTTCTTAGACTAGTGGTTTGCGCATACGTCAGTGCCACTCTTGTAATGGAAATCCGTTTAAGGTGAAAACAAACATTCACTACACTCTTGCTTTTTAACAGATGCCAAATGTGTTGCTTAACCTAATTTAACTTGTAAGGACTTCCTTAAATCAGGATTCTTAAAACAACTCAGTGAGGTAGATTTTCTTGCCCCATGTAACCGATGAGGAGACTAAGGCTCATCAGGGAGAAGCCCCTTGCTCAAAAGCACAGAGTTCAGAGCAAAGACCTACTAAAATCCAGGGCTAGCTAACGCCACAGTTCATGCTCTCCCCATCCAAATTGCTGTGCTTGGAACACTTGGCACATTTTCCAAGTCAAAAAGACCCAGGGAAGGTGAGTCAGATAAATTATGCCTTATATGTACATTGAGGCTTCACTAGATTAGCAATCAGGCTCCTAATAATTCCCAATAATTTGCTGAGTCCATGTGCCAAACTGTTGTCTCAATACACTAATTGTGAACATTGTGCCCTTTACATATGTCAGAATAAAAATAGCGCAATTAAAAGCAGACTATTATCTGTCTCATGATTATAAAAATATCATGAATCTACTAATGAATATGTGATAATTATGCTAAGAAACAAACAGAAACAATCTTCTTTACCAGAGAGGAAAAATAGTAGTTTGTTTGGCATCATTCTCTTAGCAAATATAACTCTGTGAGGATATTAACCATGAGTAGACTTTGGATTTCACCAACTAGACCAAGACCCTGCTACTCTGATCCTGCAGCCCTTAAAGTGAACAGCTCAATTGCTCGAGCTAAGTTTTTCCTAAGATTTCTGGTTGTGACCAGAAGAATCACAGAGAATATTCTCAGCACCAATAAATAGTGGGTGCTCTAGGTGGGCAGGGGTTATAGATGAATAATCAAGTTTTTTCTGTCTTGGCCATTTCATAGACCACTAGAGCTGGAAGGTCTCTTAGAAATTATCTTTGTCAGTCCTTCATGTTAAAGTTCAGGAAACAGAGGCCTAGAGAAGTGGTATGATGGGATCCCAGGGTATATGACTTGTGAAGCTCCTCTCCCTCCACACCCCCTTCCCCCTCCCCCTCCCCACCCTACCCTTATCCCCAATTATGGGCTCTGGCTAGGTTTTGATGGAAATTGCTGAATTCTACACCAAAAGCAAATAATAATAATAATAATAATAATAATAATAATAATAATAATAAATATAGTATTTGGTAAGTAACTAACAGAGACAGTTTCGGGAGTAAAGTCTCCTGACAGGAAAACCAAGATTCTTTCCACGGCAGCTCATATATAGGGTGAAGTTGGGTGAGTATATTCCTTATTTTACTTTTATAAAACAGAAGGAAATGATCAGCAAAGATGCTGACCTCCTGGATTTACTTTAAAAACAAACATCTAGGGTATAGTCTTGGGTCTTTATAGACTCAACTCCAACCCCTACACCTTCTACATCTACATCACTGCTAAGTACAATGCATTTCCAGAGCTTCTCGCTACTAGAATAGCAGCTTTATGAGAGCAGGAAGGGGCTTTGATTTTCTTGGTCTCCACTCTATTCCCAAGACCAGCAACAGTGTCTGATAAACAATAAGTGATCAATAAGTATTTGTTGAAAAATGAGATGATGAGTGGATTTTTTTGTTGTTTAATGTCTGTCTTCCTCATAGACTTAAAACTCCATAAAGAAGACACCATGACTGATAACTGCATTTCCAAGTTCTTAGCACTGTGTCTAGGGCAGATGACAAATATCTGCTGAGTGAACAAACATTTCTATTATTTTAGAACATTGCACTTAATAGACATTAAGGTATATAAATTAATCATTTAAAAGATTTTCATCGTAAAGGTTTTACATAACCAGAAATTCAATTTATCAGAGTTGAAGGGCCTTATGTTTCCAATTACCCCTCCCTGAAGTGAACACGATTTCCTCACTTACCACAAGGGGGCAGTGTGAAAATTGAAGCCCAGGCTGGGGCCCTCCCTACACAATTGACTTGATTTTGTCTGTGGACTATCCAGGTCTTTCTGTACAACTCATGCATGTGGGCACATTTTTTTCTGGTCAGGAGCTCTGCTAGAGAGACAAGGAGAGAGAGAGAGAGAAAGAGAGAGACAAGACAGAGAGATACAGAGACAGAGAGTGAGACAGAGGACAGACACAGAGACAGAATAACTAAAACTTAGGACTTCTACTAAGCTCTGACAATGTGGTGTGATGGCAGATCCTTTAGACTAGGCTTCCGAAAGGCTGGGTTCTAGTCCTGGCCCCATAACTTAATGCCTATGTTACCTTGAACAAGTTAATAAAGTTCTCTAGATTCTAGGTTTGCCTTCCTATTGACCTCACAAGATAGTGTGTGTGTGTGTGTGTGTGTGTGTGTGTGTGTATGTGTGTGTAAATTTCAAGAAAACTTGATAGCATTTTGATAAATAATTTTGCAATGATAACGTTTTATTAGAACCCGACTCTATAGTCATACTGCTTGGATTTGAATCTTAGATTCACTACTTGCTATCCTTAGTTCTCTATGCCTTGGTTTGCTTCTTTGTAAAATGGGAACAATAAGAATACCTACTGCGGGTGGTTATTAGGAGAGGTTAATGTACTGTTTTATGAAAGTGGTTAGCTAGTGTCTAATTACTGTTTGTAGTTATTTTTTATTATAGCAATGAAGTCAGATGGAGAATATTCAAAAGGTCTAGGCAGTGAAAAACTGTCATAAATTTAATCTTTTCCCATTCCTATTTTACTTCATTCTCCTTTTCTCATTTTCTCTCTAATCAGCAGGAAAGCAGCGAATTACAAAATGTACTCTAATACTTGCTATTGTAAGTAAAACTTTGTACCTCAGCTGTTCAGCAAGATTAAAATAGCCCTAAAACTCTTCTGTATTATTCAACAAACCTGTTTGCATTCTGATTTGGTTTGCATGTAGGTAAATTGCCCTCTTCTAACATTAAATTTGAAGCCTTAGTGCAGTTTTTACAGACTTGACGACGACGAGTGTCCTGCCAGCCCAAATGACAGTACTTAGCTTCGCCTTCTTACCTTCTATGTGATGCGATACTTGAGGCATTTTAATTCTTTAGAGATGAGAAAAAAACTAAACACATTAAGTAAAGAGCCAATCTATCAAAAATGACAATATCCACTGATAGAAGCACCAAAGGTAAGGAGAATAAAGATAGTCCAGCCGTTTGCTTACCCCAAGAATCTGGCTGAATAAAAAGGCATAGAGGGGTGTGACTGCCCCATTGACAGCTGCACCCACAGACCCCACCACCATGTAGGGCCATTCTGGAGCATTGAGTTTCAGAATCCTTCGAACGGGGGCAGGTTCAATTTCTTCTTCCACAGGAATGTTCTTGTCCTGGAGGGGAGAGAGGGTTAGATTAATCATTCAAATGTACACACAGACACGTTTTTACATACTTTTTTTTTGTTATATATATAGCAGGCCCTTCAGCATTCACAGGTGGAAGAGTCATGTTTTGACTGGTTATGGGGACCTCAAAGATCTATAAGGAGTGGTGATTTGTTATTTTGTGAGGACTGGTTTTCAATTTCTTGAGACCCAGCTGTCACTGGAAGGAAGGAGCCTAGAGGGGCTACTCCTCTGAAAGTGAGTTTATGGTTCTCATTTCACAATTGCATATGCATTGACTCTTGGGGAGAAATAAATATGTTGGATCTTTGAGAAAAATAAACTCCTCATTTAAAAAATATATTTGTGTTATAGTAGTATTTACATATTTGAGGACTTGTGAAATTTTCAAAGTTCCCAAGGCAAGACAGTGTATCTAAAACAGAGGCAAAATAACTTGAAATTTGTGAAGTTGTGTCAACAATTCTCATTTACATGTTTTCTGTAAGGTTTACCTTAATTAGTACCCAAAATTAAACTGTAATCTATTTGGATTTCTAAATTTCACGTTTTCTTCACAGGGAGTGAGGATTATTTTAATATTTCCCTATTCTGATCTTTTTATTTGCCATTAAAGTGTCAGAGCTAGCAAATTTTTATCTTCTTGAAGGCAAATATTATATTCAGAACCTCATTTTTACCATCTTTTTCCTTGGCTATAGATATTACTCAGTGCTTTTGTCTTAGGCCCATGTATTCAATAGTTTTTTAATTTATTACCCACTTTATTTGAGAAAGTATTTTAGGTGGCTTATATAGATCTATAATAATTTTTTTCTTCTATTAAAATACACTATATATATATATATATATATATATATATATATATATATATATATAGTTTTTGCATGTACCTGTCCAATTTTCCCAACACCATTTATTGAAGAGACTATTTTTACTCCATTGTATGCTCTTGCCTCCTTTGTCAAATATTAATTGAGTACAATGGCTTGGATTGATTTCTGGGTTCTCTGTTCTGTTTCATTGATCTATATGCCTATTCTGTACCAGGCTATTCTGAGTACAGTGGCTTTGTAGTCTAACTTGATATCTGGTATTGTGATTCCTCCAACTTTGTTCTTCTTTCTCAAGATTGCCATGGCTATTCGGGGTCTTTTTTGGTTCCATATAAATTTTTTGAGTATTTGTTCTAGATCTGTGAAATATGCTGTTGGTATTTTAATAGGGATTGCATTGAACCCATAGAATGCTTTGGGTGGTATGTACATTTTAATGATGTTGATTCTACAAATCCATGAACACAGTATATTCTTTCACTTGTTTATATCTTCCTCTATCTCTTTTTTCAACATTCTATAGTTTTCTGATTACAGGTCTTTTAACTCCTTGGCTAAGTTTATCCCTAATATCTTAATTTTTCCGTTGCAATGGTAAATAGGATTTTTTTTTTTTTTTTTTAGCTTTTCTTTCTGAGAGTTCATTATTGGTGCATAAAAATGCTGTCGATTTCTGGGTGTTAATTTTGTATCCTGCTGCATTACTAAATTCATTTATTAAATCTAGTAGTTTTTTGGTGTAGCCTTTAAGGTTTTCTATGTACAATATCATGTTATCTGTGAATCATTTAACCATGGAATCCTATGCAGCTGTAAAGAAGGGGGATCTCTTACCATTTCAGACAGCATGGAGAGACCTGGAAAGTACGCTAAGTGAAATAAACTAGTCAAAGAAAGATAAGTATCACATGATCTCACTCATATGTGGAATCTAATGAACAAAATAAATTGCTGAACAATATAGATCCAGAGATAAAGAAGCATGGAACAGACTGATGAATCTCAGAGGGAAAGTAGGGGTTGAGGGATATTAACCAGGGAACTTATATGCATATATGCATAGTCCATGGACACAGACAATAGTGTGGTGAAGGCCTGGAAGGGACAGGTGTGGGTGGAAGGGGTCACTGGGAAAAAAAGAAAAGGACATCTATAATACTTTCAACAATAAAGATAAATTTTTTTTAAAAATTAAAGGGGAAAAATATATCACACACATAGTAATGTACCCTTTTCGTAGCTGAACATAATGAACATACAACAGCAAGGAATTTCAAAGGCTTTCTTTTTGCTTATAAAATCGAAGACCATATTACCAATTCAATTTAAATAAAAGCTTGTATCATGTCTATGCCGTTATAGTTGCAAGCCAGATAGGATGGAGGAAGGCAGCTTAGCTGGAGATGGGTGTGTTACTGCCTTCATTTCAAGTTCTCTCTTAGCCTGCCTTCAACATTTGCACTTGTCATTACTACTCACTCATGCAGCAAATCCTTCTGTTCAATGGTTTTATTTCTGACAGCTTACTAACTCTAGGAATCAATGCCAGAGAGGAAGACAGGAGCCTAGGAAAGCTGAGTGGAATAGGCATAGAAAGAACGGGATTCTTGGACAAGCCACACACAGCCAACAATGAGATATATCACTGAGCACTTTAGCTTTTTGAGTCTCAGTTACCTGATCCTCAACATGAGAGAGCTGGACTAAGTTATTTTGAGGAGACAGTTCTCCAAAACATGGCTCTCTCATGTTGCTGCACATCTTGTGAACAGAAGCACTGACTCCCTTTGTTCAGACTATTTTTTCAAGGACGTTTGTATGGCAAATAGCCTTGGAGGACACAGATGGTGTCTCCATCCCAGGAAAAGGGTAGATGTGTTTACTGCCCATTGTAAGAGTCAGGCTCCTTAAGCCTGAGATTCTTCGCCCTTCATGGATGGGTATCATCTGGCCCTCTATGCATCACAGACCAGGATTCCCCAGGGCAGGAGCTGAGACCTCCCTTGCTGTCCTGATGTCCCCTGGAAGAGGCCATTTTCCAAAGGGATGCAATCTTTTTGTTGTTGCGAATCCTCCCCCAAGGGTATTATTTCCATTGAAACTGTCCTCTTACCCCAAAAAAAGAGTGGCTATCGAGATTGAATGATGCAAAAACGAAGAAATCTGTCCCTGAGTCATTCACTTTTGATTGACTTTCATTTGGTGTAGCTAAAAGCATAGCAAAAGAATAAAACAAAATGTAATTATGTACGGAATGGTTTTCTCTCTGATTTTGTAAATCTAACGATAAATTTACTCATCCAAAAAAAGCTAAAGATGAATTAAAATGACTAAAGGAAAGATGAAAAAATTCATGGCAAACCAGTAACTCAAACAGAGAGATAAAATTATAAAAACGCATGTGTTTCCTCACTGCAGAGTCCCTGCCTGTATGATAGCAATGTCAAGTTGCACAATGCTCATTTGTTTATTATACGTAAAGAAGTATCCTGCTAGCAACTCCAGTGCGTGGAGAAGGGCAGTGGCCCACTCATCCTTGCATTCCTAACACAATACCTCACACATAATAGATGTGCAATACATGTTTAATGGATGAAACCTACTATGTCGATGGTTAGACACTGGGCTTTTCTCAGTTTCCTTCCTTCTATCTCCTTGTATAGGTAGGTGAAAATATAAATTCCTATTTAAATTTTATGCCCTTCCATCTACATTTTGTTATACTGGTTTCTGCATGCCAATTCATGGAAACTTCTGCCTCAATATTGACTTTAAGAAATGGTAACTATGACAAGAAGTAGAGGTTCTTCAAATGAATAAATACTGGTAGTCACTTTTATAGGTCATGTCTCTGTCATACCTTTTAAACAAATGCCTAAGCCCTATTCTATACGTTAGCCATGATGCAGTGATGGGTTTCTAGTAATTGACACTTTAGGGCAGTGATGGCGAACCTATGACACGCGTGTCAGCACTGACACGCGTAGCCATTTCTGATGACACGCGGCCGCTGAGGCGGCCGCATGCTGAGGATGAAACATTTGCTGCTCCTGAGGATGAAACATTTGCGAAATAATGTTTTTTCCTCAAAGTGACACACTACCCGAGTTATGCTCAGTTTTTTGGCGAAGTTTGACACACCAAGCTCAAAAGGTTGCCCATCATTGCTTTAGGGGAACAGGAGTTCACACACCCCAAATATGTCTTTTTGGTATGAGAATTATTTGAGGCTGACTATTTTTAAGAAACAAAAGTCTCAGGAACAGATTTCTACCTCCCCCTTAACTGCCTAAAGGAATTTAGATAGAGGCCTATTCCAGGAATGGAGCTATATAAGCAGAGATATCTACAAAGAATATGAGCTAGGTGTGGTAGACAGCGGGGAATTTAGCAAGGCCTGCTTAGTCAAAATTCTCCCTGTGTCCCTTGTCTTTGCACAGCTCGGCAAACATTTGTTTTTCCTGTCTTCCTGTGAAATTTTTCCTGCCCTTTGAAGTCCCAGACCCCTAACGCCTTCCCTTCAGCTCTGGATGATATATAAGGCTCAATTGTCTGTCTGTCTTTGAACCTCATATTATCATGAAGCCCCCATATGCCAATTTAATCCTTAGACAAAGCCCAAAGAACCAAGAGGGGTAGAAAGACATTGTTCCTCCCCAACAGGTTTAATTGATTTCATATATACAGGCATGAGCAAAAGTAGATTCGCAGTTGTGAGGATACAAAACATAGAGTTTATTATTGTAGTATTGCCATTTATTATTATATTATTTATTATTATTAACCTACTTTTGCCTCCCCTGTATTCTTTTTTTTAGAAATATGTTTTTATTGAAATTAGAGAGAGAGAGAAAGGGAGAGGGAGAGAGAGATAGAAACATCGATGAGAGAGAAACACTGATGGGCTGCTTCTTACATGGTCCCTACTGGGGATCGAGCCCACAACCCAGGCATGTGCTCTGACCAGGAATTGAACCAGCAACCTCTTGTTGCATGGGATGACACTCAATCCACTGAGCCACACCGGCGAGTGGAATACCCCTATATTCTACCTCATCTTTTCTAGTTTTCCTGAAAGAGATGCCTAGATATCAGAGATTGAAACCTCTAGCCTGCAGGTTTCCCCTAATTCTAAGATGAATTTTATCAGCATTACCACTAAAATCAGACCCCATTTCTGGGGGCCAAAAGTGCAGCTTGGAGAGTGAGGAGAAATGGGCTGTAGTCTCAGCTCTGACCCAGCTAACGATGAGACCTTGAGCCAGACTCACCACTTAGAGTCTGGAAACAGACTTATGAGACTTTCTCTTCTAAGTTTTCGGAGTCAAAACTCTAAGAAACCACAAGGTGGAGATAACTTCTTTATGTAATTAAACTTTTGGCAACAAAAGATATAACATTTCCCAATTTTACAGAAGATAAGGTTAGAGCTTCTACATCAAAATGAGAAAAAGGAAGAATTTCACCAGTGCTTGGGCAGAATTTAGTTAACTATAAAAATACTTTAAAAATTACTTGGGATTAGAACAACCCAAATATTTAAAATACTTTAAAATTCACCAGGATTAAAAAATCCATAAGTTAAAATTTACTAACCCATAGTCTACTGTTTTCTTCTTAAAAATGTTTAATTCTTTAAATCTAAAAGGCTCTAAGATAATTATCATACAAGTAAGCAGTATTAATAGAAGCATAAGATCTTTTCCTTTTGAAGTTTTAGCAAAACCACATTGGCTTCCCTGTCCTTTTCTTCCTCTTTCTTCTTTTGTCTCCCTTTAACTAGAGAGAGAATATAAAGTGGCACTTTTTAAAATTATACTGGTTAACATTTAATTGAGTTTAATTGTTCCATTCTAATTTACAATTCTAATGAGTAGACTATAACATGGAGCATTGTTATATCTCTAAAACTAATCTCTCTATTTGATTTGTTTCCCTTTATTTAAATGGCTCCCTTTGGCGTTTTCCCGGCAGTAAAAGCACTCCATGGGAATGTGACTCCAGGGAATCTAATTGTTCTCTGCAACTATGCTGGGCCATCTACCAGTTTCAACAACAACAACAGCAAAATCCCATTTCCTTTTTCTTCTTCCTAACTCTTGCTTTTATTGTCAAATGTTTACCCAGAAACTAGGGGAAAAAAACATAAAAATGTAAAAATTGACTATGATTGGTGCTGCTGTGTTTGAAATTTCAAAGTCGTATTTGGATCTTTCTCCCTGGAAGCTCTAGTAAACTCCCTACGTCATGTTTCTTGTAGTTATTAGTGGCAGCACCTGACCATAAATGAAATACCTGTTTCTAGAACCAGACGGGGGGCTTGAGCCCTTACCAGCAAAATGCAGTAAGCAATCATGCTTGCTAAATGTTTTCTCTCACTGCGATTCATCCTGCTGCTCGTCTATGAAACATACTTACAACAACTCTATATTAGGTAGTGGAATCTCTTTCTATTCATGATTAATACACTGAAACCAAAAAGAACCTTAAGAGTCCTTCTTAGTCATAAGGTCATAAATAGTACTGTACTTTCTTCTAATTCTGTCACTGTGAGCCAATGCTAACAATTACTTCCAAAATGAATTTTTAAAGATAATTTGAAATTACATCATGCATAATAAATGTGCTTGTAATTAAAATATTCTCCGACTTATTTGCTTTCATAAATAGTGGTTTAGGCTTTATTTTATTGTAACAATTCCATTTTTTATACTAGTTTTAAAACCTTCTGATGTCCTACTAGGTGCAGCCACTGAGCAAGGTGCCCAAGTTGATACAAATACAAATGATATATAGTCACTAACCTTAAGAAGCTTATAGTTTAGCAAGGGGATAAGACAACATGACCTCAAATACTAGTAAAGTTCAATAAGAAGAGTTCCATAAAAAGAGTCATGTGAAGAGGATGGGGGATCAAAAGTGAGAGTGTCAGGGCTGAAGAATAAAGTGCAATGATTTCAGGAGGAGGATGGTCACTTTATGTGAAAGTTAGTGCCACAACAGCTCTGGATACATGCATCCCGGTGAAGAAAGTTTTATATTGCTACTAGAGGCTTGGTGCACAAAATTCATGCACAGGGTACGGTCCCTAGGCCTGGCCAGAGATCAGGGCTGATCAGGTTCCCCACCTCCCGGCCTCCCCGCCTCCTCCTTCCCTCACTCCCTCAGTGCCCCGCTGCCGCTGGTTGCCTGCCACATTCCGTGCCGCCCCCTGGTGGTCAGCACACGTCATAGTGAGTGATCGAACTCCCAGTCTCCCAGTCTCACTCCCAAAGGGACAATTTGCATATTAGCCTTTTATTATATAGGATATGGGTTGAGTCCTCTCCTATCTCTTTCATCTTTGTGTTTTGAATTGTGTTAAAATTAATAGTATTGATTAGTTACCACAGATGGTAACTAGACTTATTGTGGGGGTCATTTTGTAAGGTATGTTGTATGTCAATTAAAAAATTTTGTGATAACTTGTATAAAGTTACCCTTATCAAATACCTTTGTTGATCAAACACTTTTGCCAAGGTTATTACAATTTAAGAATGAGACTTAAAATTTGGGGGGGGGGGAAGTTTTCAGATATTCTTAAAAATTTTTAAAGAATGCCTACATAATGAAGTAATCTGCTGAGTACATATAATTTGCCTGTATTTACTAGAATGGTACATTTAAGAACTATTTACCATTAATAGTCCAGTTTTAGTTACCATGCATTCTTAAAAGTAATTAATTAATATATCTTTCTTTAAAAACATTGTGTAAAATTTAGAGTTTCCATCAGGTCTTAATGTGTTTTCCCCTTTAGTCCGACAGTGAAATATTGCTAAATATAGGCCTTGAAAGCTCATATTCTAGGCTTAAAGTGCAAACAATAGTCCCTAGGAGAGGCTTCTTCTATTCCCCCATGAGTGATTGGTGCCTGACCTTTCTGTCTTCTTCATAAGTAGATTTATGATCTACACCAGCTAATGAAGGTTCATGTACCAGGTAAGAAAGCTGAGTCTTGGAGCGTTGCCGGATGGAAGCTCTGTAAATAAAAAGATTAAACAGTCTGTAGATTGCGGGCAGGTTGGAACAGAAGTCAACTGGTATCCAAGTTTACAAGACATATGTCAAATAAACAGAAATGTTTTCCAGGTCACCTGGTAACCAGATAAGGAATCTTTCTGGTTAGATTAGACAGAGCTATTCTTAGGGCAGAATTAATCAGTGGGGTTGCTCTGGGCCCTAAGCTAGACCTTGACCCAGAAGGGAGAAAAAGAAGGAGGGCGAAGTTGTCCTACTAGTTTACCAGGAAAAGGTGTAAGACTCAAATCCATTCTGAACCCACATGGCTCTGCTAATTGCTATACTAGCAATAGGCCATTGCCTTTACTTCCCTTCTCACTGTATTTTTATCTACCCATCTCCCCCTCCCCCCAAAATCACCTTATGTTTTGTTTACTTCAAAGTTTTGCCACCTCTATACAAATGAGCTTGTCTGAGAGGAAATAGAACCCCTAGTGAGATTTTCTCCAGGTTATATATCACCCCTAGTTATGCATTTAATCAACAAATATCTTATTGAAATATAATTTAACTTGATGTGTTCATTCATTCATCCAACAGAGGTTTATTGGGCACCTACAGCATGCAATATTCCAGGGGCTGTGGGGGATACAAAGACTGATCAATGACAGACTTCTCCCTCAAGGAGCTTAAATCGTATAGAGGAGCAACACATATACAGCCAATCCTGATGTAAGGAAGAATGTGCTAAGTGCTATAAGGCAGATTTGAATAAAGAGTATGAAAATTTAAAGGAAAAAGAAATGTATGGCAGGTGTTACCATAAGAGACTTCTAGGAAGAGGTGACTACGGCAGGGTTTGGGTTTTTGTAGACTAGAAGGAAAAGCATTTCTGATTGAGAGAACAGTGTAAACGGAAGCATGAAGAGAGGAGAGAACAGGAACACTCATTAGATATACCTAGTCCAGGACAGATACAGGAAGTGATTGGTTCAGGTTGTTTTATTTCATTTTCCTGTGATTTCTGGGAAAGAGATTCTACTCTCCTCTAGATTAAGCTTGAGAATATGTAGCATTGGGAGCTGATGGCAATTATGTTGAAACTCTTAAGGAGAGAAGCTTCCCCTAAAATAAAGCCAGTAGTGGAAAAAAAAGTAGAGCTAAGGAGAGAGACTTGGACAAATCACTGATACCCCAGCCTCGCCTGAAGCCAAAGCATCCTCCTGGGACTATTTAGTTATGTCAACTGCTTCTCTCCCTTTAAAGGTTAAACCAGGTCCAGTTAGGTTTTCATTCATTTGAAAATAGTGTCTTCAGTGATAAAGGCAATGCTGAAGACTTGGAAGGAGGGAAGTTTCCTTATTGAAGCACCTAATTGGAAGTCATATGGTGTGAAAGAGCAATGTAAGAGATGAAGAGACCTATATCAACTACTTAGTGCAAGCCAGATGGAACCATTCACAAGCTTCTATCATTTGTATCCAGGTGAAATTGGACTAACACTATTATCAGGGTGGACCCTGCCTGTTACACATGCTCATTTAGCCTTCCTGAGAAGGCAGTAACACATTGACTTAATTAATCTGATTTGTTACCACGTTCTGTTAATGGTACTGCCATCCTCTTAGTCACCCAGTTTCAACAAGGTGCATTTATCTCAATTCCTCCCTGTTCCTTGCTCTTACATATTCAAACTCTTGCCAAACCTCATTATGAATAGGCATGAAGCCACTCCTTACCCCTACGGCCTGCTACCAAACTGGCTCCCCCTGGGGCACCCCTTTTCCCTCCCAATCTGACCTGAAGCTCTATAGCAACAGAGTCATTTCTTTGTTTTTGGTAACTAAGGTGGAATTGTCTTCTCCAGATGGTGTAAGGAATAGGCATGTGTCACTTGGAGAGAGCAGAGTGCATGATAAGGCTGAGGCTTAAGTTCATGGGTCTAAAATAAAACTCAGAGCATTAGAAGCCATAGTAGGAGTAAATGAAGAGAAGAAGGCATCAAGATATACTTGACTACCTCCCAGTCTGAGCATGGGAAGACCTATATCCTTGTCCCCTCGGATTTCTACTACTTTAATCTTACATTTCATAAGCCTCTCTCTCTCTCTCTCTCTCTCTCTCTCTCTCTCTCTCTCTCTCTCTCTCTCTCTTCCTATCCCCCACACCATTCCACCTGTATAGCATAGGCTCTCCCAATGAGACAGCTAGGCAGGCACCCTACCTGCCAGGCAGTTCACCCTCTGATCTATCATAAACACCAGAGTTATAATTCTACCTCAGCCCTTCCAGAAACCTACAACATCTGCTACTCCCTTTCTCAGAAGCTGTTTTAGTACTTCTCAACGCAAACAAAAGCAGCTAAATTGGGAAATAAATTAGCTGAATAAATAATACTTGCTTTCAACATTATTATTTAGAAAATTAATTTCTTCATCCATTAAATTGTTCTTGAACCTAAAATCTATAACTAAGAGAGACTTAGCCTTCAGAAAGACCTTAGGCAAGGAAATAAGATACAAATTAACATTCCACTTTGTCATCTTTTAGCAAAAAAATTAAAAATCTGTCAGTCTACACAAGAGGTATTTTTAACCATCTTTTCATTTAACTTATAAATCTTTCTCTGCAGGAAGTTAATAGCTTCTTTCTGTGTATAGATTGTATTTCTGGATTTCTCATCCTAGTCACCAAAATCTAGACTTTGTAAGAACAAATGGTCAAATAGGAAATGTTTCTATTAAAATGGTTATCTGGTCCTAATAATAGATTGTAAGTAGACTACTTAGAACAGGTGGAATTTGGTTCATCAAGCTATCAATTTATTCTTTTCTAAATTCAATAAATTCAATAAAACTAGCATTTCATGAAATTTTCCTGAATGATCTGTTCTCCAAAGGAAAAATAAAAAACTCTAAGCATAAACCTAGTGAACTACCCTTTGAATATTAAAAATAAATAAATTTATGTTTGTACTACTTAAAGTTGTTACATGAATGTTTTGTTTTAAGCTCTTTAGCCATTTTTCAATAAATTATTAGCTAGTTATCTTGAATGAGCAAGTCCTGAATTAAATAATCTAGAAATGTAAGAAAATGTTAGAGAAATATGGTGTAAGTTCATTGCCTACTGTAGTATCCTAACTTAAAAAAAAATCTTTGATAACATTTTCATTAATATGGACAATGTTCCTGAGCAGAATTCTTCTTAATTCACAGTCTTTTAGTATTAAAGGAATTATTTTATTAAAACTCTTAAACCAGAATGGAAGCCTAAATTTACAGTCTTGCTAATAGCATACAACAACAAAAATATGTTTTGAGAGTGAATACCCATATATTTATCCATAGAAAAATAAATACCTAAAATAAAAACTAAATAAATACATAGCTGATGTTTGGGGAAATTACCTTTAAACATTAGAAAACTAAGTGACCCGGTGCATGAAATTTGTGCACATTAAAAGGGAATTAATTAGAGGAATATTTTAATATTGCTATTTTCCCTTTCTCCATAATAGAAGTGTCAGAGATGAAAGAAAATTAGTAAAATGTATATGAAAATAATATATAAATTTATTAATAAATAAACAATCACAACATGATATAACAACAACAAAGACATGATATAAAAACATCATGTAAAAACAACACTGATGCAATCATTTGTGAAAAAGCCAGGAGGTTACCAATCATTTGTGAAAAGCCAGGAGGCTCCCTCCTCCCTCTTGTCAGGGTCCAGGGTGCAGAGGAATGGGATTCCTGGCTGGCAGGCCGCTGACAGCAAGCTGTCCAATGGCTGATTCTGCGAAGAATGGGGCTCTCTCCTGTCAGGGTCCAGTTTGAAGGCTGGCCACACCCCTGATCACTCAAGACCCAGAGTTCTGCCATGCCCCAGCCGGGGCTCAGAGCTCCCTCCCGCCACTGCTACACCCAAACCAGGGCCGGGAGGGAGCTCCCTCCTGCCGGCAGCCTGCTGTTCAGTCTTCTGTCCAGTCATTTAGGCCGTGATGGCCCCTGGCTTTTTATATATTAGGACTAGATGACCGGTGCATTAAATTAGTGCACGGGGGTGGGGGGAGGTGCCTCAGCCCAGCCTGAACCCTCTCTAATCTGGGGCCCCTCGAGGGATGTCCAACTGCCCATTGTAAGAGAGACAGTCAGATATCCCTCTCACAATCCAGGACTGCTGGTTCCCAACTGCTTGCCTGCCAGCCTGTCTGATTGGGAACACTCTGACTGCCAGCTTGATCACTCCCTAACCACTCTAACCACTCTGACTGCCAGCTTGATCACCCCCTAACCACTCCCCTGCCAGTATGATCGACGCCTAACTACTCCCCTGCTGGCCCGATTGGCCCTAACTGCCCTCCCTGGCTGGCCCGGTTACCCATAACTGTCCTCCTTTGCCAGCCTGGCTGCCCCTAACTGCCCTCCTCTGCAGGCCTGGGTCCCCCCAACTGTCCTCCCCTGCAGGCCTGGTTGCCCCCAACTGCCCTCCTCTGCCAGCACAGTCACTCCTAACTGCCCTCTCATGCAAGCCTAGTCCCTTCCAACTGCCCTCCCCTGCTGGCCATCTTGTGACAGCCATTTTGTGTCCACATGGGGGTGGCCATCTTGTGAGTTGGAGTGATGGTCAATTTTCATATTACCTCTTTATTATATAGGATGCATTTCTTATTTCATCTAATTAAAGCATGTTTGACTTCAGAGGGTTACTCTGGAAGAAATATTTGAATTCAATTGCAACTCAGAAGAGCTAAAGAAATGAATCTGACCTCCATGTAAGATGGTAATTCATACCACAGTTAGCTTTGGTGTGAAAGACTCAATACAGATATTTTCTAAAACAACCACGTTTCTAAGTTTAATAAACAACATTTTAACTATAGAGCATCTCTATCATGACCCTAACCCTAATAAGATGAGAAGCTAAAGTTAAACAAAAACTCACCATTAATTAGAAATAGGACTGTCAATATAGCAACCAAGAATTTACTTGCAAGAATGACAAGACTTGGGCCTGGGCTTAGGGCTCTCCTGGTAGTAACCAAAATGTTGCCTAAGGGTCGTAGCTAAAGAAGCCTCCTAAGAATATTTGAAAACCTTAAAATCTGCCCCATGGCTCGAACTTACCTTAAACTATCCCGGTAGCTCCCTCTCCTAAAGGTCTGTTTGCTCTCGAGTAAAGCACCTTCAGTATCATCTTTTCCTATTTCAACACAGCATGAGGGATTCCTTAGTGTATGCAATAAACAGAACCATATCAAAATAAAATTACTTACTATGCTTGCCTAGCACATAATTGCCATGTCTGATGCTAAAAAAGACATTAACTACTAACTTTATTGCAATAAGTAAAATAGCCCTTGTCCAGCACATAAGTAAAATAGCCCTTGTCCAGCACATTCTAACAAAAAATTTCAAAATACTTAGCAAGATTGAATCTTTCAAACTGCATATGTATAATAACCTATGTGTTATCACCACAGAAACAAATATCTTATTGCATAAATCATAAAAATCTTAAGGGAAGCCCACTAGAAGTAGAAAAAAATGATAGACTCACCAAATTAAAAAAAAAATCATTTCAGAATAAATCACACATGTTATATGTATATAGTCATATTATTATATACAGTTACAGACTATACAATTATACCTAGTGGAATTCAAAAATTGATATCTGACATGGTAGAGAAAGTGTGGAGTGGTTGATTAATGTAGGTTAAGAAAAACCACCTAAACTGAAAATTCAGATTGAAAAAAAGAAGTTGTGCTAGGGCCTGAAGTATCTATTTACACTAGTGAAAATAAGCACAAAACATTTAGTCATTGATTCATTCACTTAACCAACAAGAACAGAGCTCCTACTGTGTGCAGGACACTATCGGGAGTCTCTCTTATTTGCAAAGTGTGTGTGTGTGTGTGGGGCGGGGAGTGGAGTAAGAGGGAGGGATGAAGTTGAATGTTCTTCAACAGAACACCTGGGCTCTATGACTTGATCAAATAACTGAACCTCCTGAGTGCCTGTCCTTTCCTTTATCATTTATATAATGCCTTCAAGGGCTTTTGGGAGAACAAATAAGACAGAGTACATTAAAATGCATAGAAAAACATAAAGCATTAATACATTAACTATTTAATACAACATATAAGCATAGTGAAAAAGGCACTTACCCTTTATGCTCTCCTCATTAAGGGCTTGATCTCCTTGACTTTGCAGAGTCACTAGAGTGAAGTAAACTCCTTTTCTTTCTAACAATTCTTCATGTGTGCCTCTTTCCACTGCTGCACCATGTTCAAAACCAATAATGACATCTGCAGCTCTAACCGTGGATAGGCGATGAGCGACTGAAATGATGGTATGCCCATGCTGAATCTGTAACAATGCATAGTGCACCATTAAATGAGACTGTAAGACAGAGCTGGCATCGACCTTTGGTTCATCTCAGAAGCCACAAGTAAGTCAGAGCCTCAGTCCCTGGGAGAATCCTTAAACGGCTGTGCAGACATTAGAAATAGCCAGCACACTTTCTCACATTGTTTGTCCAGTTGTTGATATTACTCAACAGCTAAAAACAAAAAAGGAAAATTTAAAACTCACAGATTTTGCCCTAGTCAGTTTGGCTCAGTGGATAGGGCGCTGACCTGCAGACTGAAGGTTCCCGATTCGATTCTGGTCAAGGGCACATACCTCGGTTGCAGGATTCTCCCTGGGTTGCACCCTGGTCAGGAAGAGTGCAAGAGGCAACCAATCGATGTGTTTCTCTCACATCAATATTTCTCTCTGTCTTTCCCTCTCTATTCCACTCTTTTTAAAAAATCAATGGCAGAATATCCTCGGGTGAGAATTAAAAAAGAAATAAAATAAAACTCACAGATTTTAAGTTAGACCTAACAAGATTTTAACTTTTACATTTGCAACTTCTGGGAGCAAATCATAACTGTCTTCTGTTCAACGGTGAGGAACATTGGAGTCAGCCAATGTTTTCTAAACAGTCAGACTGGATACACCGACCTATGGAGCACCTCTCTCTCTCTCTCTCTCTCTCTCTCTCTCTCTCTCCTCCCCCCATCCCCTCAATAAGCAACCTTTCCTACAACAGCACAAACATTTCCACATGTAAAATGAACTCAGACTTTCAACAAACCTTACTCAATGCCTCCTGCACCATGGCTTCACTCTCATTGTCCAGTGCCGAGGTGGCCATGTCCAAAAGCAGGATTTTGGGATTTCGAACCAGGGCTCTAGCAATGGCTACTCTTTGTTTCTGGCCACCACTCATCTGGCCTCCTCCTTCTCCAACAAGAGTGTCAAATTTCTAGGAAGAAAGTGAGCCCAGTAATGAATGGGAAGAATTTGAAGACTCCTGACTAATCCATCATGAGGTCCTTTCTAGTTTCCTCCTCAAGCATGAATTTTCATAGGTCTAACTTTTACTGAAATACCCTTTCCTGAGAAAGGTCTCATCAATATTTTTGTGTTTAAGATAAAGAAATTGATTTAATCTCTTATTCCCAGGTTCACTGGCTTTATAAATGTTTCTGGTTAGCTCAACTTCAAATAAAATGTTTCCACCAAGCTAAAAGTTGATTGAGACCCTAAAAATCCATTTTAGTGGATTAGAGCACTTATCAGATCTCATCTCTTTTCTCTAGCTAGACAACACAGAAAAACACAATGCTAAAGCTGTCTTTATATTGTGAAATACCAAACCACCTTTATAATCATCACCATCGACAGCAAACAGTTGCCAAGTATCTTGCATGTCTAGCATTATATAGGAACCTCACAACAGGTCAGACTCTTATCTTGCATATTACTAACCAATGTGAGTTGAGCACTCACCATGTATAAAGAAAGCACAGAGCTGAGCTTTACACATATCATCTCATTTAGTCCTCACAGATGTCCCATGAGGTAGATACTACTATTCCCCTCAATTGATAGATAAGGAAATGCTGAGGTGCAAGGGGGTAAGGTAACTTCTCCAAGTTTATAAAGCTGGCAAGTGGAGAGAAGCTGGGGCCTGTATGGAGGAAGTCTGATGCCAGAGTTTTATGCTCTTTAATCACTAGACTATATTACTAGCATACTCATGGCTGTAATCCTATTCATACAGGAAATTTAGAAGGTGGGCTAGAAATTGTTCTAGAGTACAGACTCTGGAGCCAGACCACCTGAGTGTGAACCTTGTCTCCCCTGCCTTGAGCAAGTTATTTGACCTCTCAGAGGGCTAAATGAATTAATAGATTAAAGTGCTTAGAAGAATGCCTGGTTTGTAGTAAGCACTATACTAGCATATGTTTTAACGAATAACAATGCTTCTTTGACTTAGCTAACCATTAGCAGCAAGCAAAATTCATATAATAATATGGAATTGGTTTTGTTGTCATTGTTGCTGAAAATGATGAAAAAGGGGGAATTTTGGAATGTGTTAGATACAGTGCTGAGGACACATATTAGCCACCTAAGTTCAAGAAAATTAAACAACAATGGGAGAATCAAAAGAGCATTGTGCAAGTTATTGCCACATAACAAATTTATCATCTGCTTTGGCAAATGCTTAATAGATAGAATAAGGAAATTGTAACTATGTCAAAGGGAGCTTTTAAAAGAACGTTCCCCAGCTTGGTAGACTTTTAGTAGATTAACAACATGGTTTCAAACAAAGGGGAAAAGTACTCATGGGTACTTTTCCAGCCTGACACAAAAACATGACATTAAAAATTTAATGATTTAGGATTCAAATGAAAAGAAATACATCTCCTAGGACTTTTTTCCCTTCTACCATTCACGAGTTTCCCTCTGGAATGAGAGGCTAGGGGTACCTGTGGCAGCTCCATGATGAAGTTATAGGCATTGGCTTCCTTGGCAGCTCGGACTATATCTTCCATCGTCGCCCCCTCTCGGCCGTAGCGAATATTCTCTGCAATGGTGGTGGAGAACAGAACAGGCTCTTGCTCCACAATTCCAATCTGAGCTCTAAGCCACTGAATGTTAAGAGAGCGAATGTCATGGCCATCCAAAGTCACCTAGAGAACGTGAGCACAACATCACATCTCTCAGAATCCTTCAGGGTCTGGATCGTAATACTATGTTGTACTTAACCCATGGGGAGAAAAAGTAGAGATCAACAAGATGGTAAAGGAAACAATTCCTCTTATAATATGGTTGCTTATATAAGAATGACAATATACTATTATAATTAAAATCAAATATAGCTATAGGATAATTCATTGTAGAAACATAAATGATGTAAAGGTCACTTAATTTAACGTGATTGGCAAAGGGTTTTACTTCCTCAATAAAGAGTACAGTCACATGTGTCTCTCTCTCTCCCTTCCACTATCTCTAAAAAAAAAAAAAAAATCAATGGAAAAATATCCTCAGGTGAGGATTAACAACAACAAAAAGAGACAGTTATTCACCATACTTTGAATATTTTTACTATGTTTTTTTAAAATATATATTTTTATTGATTTCTGAGAGGAAGGGAGAGGGAGAGAGAGATAGAAACATCAATGATGAGAGAATCATTGGTCAGCTAACTCTTGCATGTCCCCCTCTGGGGACCAAGCCCCCAACCTCAGCATGTGCCCTATTGGGACTTGAACTGTGACCTCCTGGTTCATAGGTCAATGGTCAACCACTGAGCCATTGTGGCCAGGCACTATGTTTTGACTTGTGACCTAAAATGGACTTCAAAAGATGCAATGAAAATAAGCAATGATTCCTATCTTGTATATATGTTTTATAGTAAAGCTTACTTTCTGGCTAGATTCACCAAAATAGTACTTTGCTATTCAACAGCAATTGAAACTGTGAGTGGGATGAGAAAATTAAATTACTATTAGCAAAAATATTAAAATATTACATCAAGAAACCATGATTTTAATATATTTAGAGTATAGTTATGCTGGTATGAGGCCAAGAATATCCAATCAGAGAATGACATGTCTGTGACATAGGAAAATTCTGGTTTGTTTGCCATGTTAGTGTAATAGTACATGCACTATAGAGAATTCATTGCATTCAAGTATTTAATATGTACTCAAACGATTCTATCTTGATAAGAATGATTTAGAGAGTGAAAAGCCCTTGGCACTTAACAGACCTGGGTTTAAATCGGGGGCAACTCTCAATCTCTTTGACTCTTCTTCCTCATTTGTAAAATGATATTTACCTTTGATAATCATTGTGAAAATAAGTAATCATTTTTATAAAATATTTTAATTATAATATGTGATAAATAAATGGAAATTATTATATTTATTTTCTTACTTTCAGTTTAATGTTTATAATCAAATAAACACAAGGGGAAAAAAGACTAAGTAATTTGTGAATTTATATAATTTTTTTAAAACCTAACTTCTCAAAGCTATAATAACTGTTCTCTGTTAATTCTGGCAATGGAAGCTTTCCTATACTTAGCATTTGAAGAGCTTCAGGAGAACTATAATAATTTTGTTATTATACAAAGAAGTAAATGAAAACTTTAGTTCACTGAGGAGGCGCCACTTGGAATGTATCCATCAGAGAATGGAGTGGTTGTTCAGTGAGCAAGGTCATGCAAGGAATTAGTGCAGTCATGGCAGTCAAAATCATTAAGTCAACCCCGCATGTGTCAGGATGGTCTCAGTGTATGCTAAGCCTTTGGGCTTGATTAAGTTATCACCATTTGCACTTTCCCATCCCCTGTAGTGAGAAGTTTCTGGAAGACACACACCATGCCTTTACTGGGATCGTAGAATCGCTGGATGAGCTGCAGGGCTGTGCTCTTCCCAGCTCCACTGGATCCTACCACAGCCGTCATTTCCCCTGGTTTGATGACCATGCTGAGGTTATTTAAAATCTGCAGAGAAAAGAAAAGAACAATGTTAGCAGCTAAGCTGCAAGTTAGGATGCTTTGTGAGGATATTGTGTTTGTTTAATTGTGATGATGGGGCAGCCATCTTGTAATGACGTGGGGTGGCCACCTTGTGATGTGAGGGTGTGAGGGTCAATTTGCATATTACCTCTTTATCATATAGGATAATGTAAGTGTATATGCATATATGTGTGTGTTTATCTGCATTATAGATATGCATTATCAAAATTAATTTCATGGGATTTAGTACTGTGGGGATAACAGAAATATTATTAGGAAAGGGTGGCTAGAGGTACTCTGTTAAAATTAGGAAAAAGTCTCATTTCAAAGACAATTTATTCAGGGGGAGTAGATCCTAATTTTCCTGTAGAGTAAATTGCCTTTAAAGATACTTGTTCATTAGGTACAGGAAAACCAAATTTTCTTCACCATGGGTGACTATGAGCATATCATAAGATTACCTTTGCACCAAGGACTGATATATTGGCCCTGATGAAATTACAGATAGGAAGTAAAAAACTGCAAAGACAGCAGCTTTCCTTTGCCACTTCATATCCTACCTGCTCTGAGTGTTCTACCTTCTGCACTCTCTAAGGAGGTGGTTTGACATAGTTGTACTTCTTAATTGTTCTGATTGCCTTGCATTTTATTGAACTCATGGCTACAATGACAGGGCCTGACACACTCATTTCAACAGAGTCATAAAGGTGACTTAACCAGAAAGTGCTGCCAGACTGTGTTCTTACCAAAGGGGTTTGCACAGCATTGTCATCATGAAGGAATGTGGTTTGGTGCTTAAGAAATAATATGACACCCAAGGACACTTCCAGGGAAACATGCTTCTGTTCCATGTTCCTGGAAACTGAATCATGCTTCAGAAAAACAAGCAATTCGTGGCTCTGGAAATGAATCACCAGGAATAAAATGCTGTTGTTCCTGGAGGAAAGATTGGCACTTACCTTCACCTCTGGTCTGGAAGGATAGTGGAAGGTCACATTATGGAATTGAATTTCACCTTTAATTCGATCCAACTTGTAACCATCTTCTGACATGCAGTCAATAACAGGTTTCTGGAAGAGAATGTAAAAGGGATATAGCAACAACATGTATTAGATGCATTTACTGTCCATCTCAGTTTGAATCTACTCATAAAAGAGAATAACAACCAGGTAAGACATTGCAGAGATATGCTAAAGATAAGTTTCTTCCACATTAAATAATTATTAATAATAATAATTAGCATTTATGGAGATATTATATTATGATATATTAATGGTATTATGCTATGTTACTATATAATATATTAGTATATAATATGTTATATGTATTATGTTATATATTAATATACATATACATTTTATCTGTATTATATTATATATGTTAACATCTTATCTAATAAAAGAGAAACATGCAAATTGACCGTACCTCTGCTACGTCCACAAGCCACGCCCACCAGCCAATCAGGAGCGAGTATGCAAATTAACCCAACCAAGATGGCGGCGGCCATGGAGCTAGAGCAAGCAGGAGGCTTGGGTTGCCCCCAGCGATGGAGAAAGCCAAGCTTCCTGCCCGCCCTGGCTGGCCCTGGCTTCCGCTCAAGCTCAAGGCTACAAAGTTTCAATTATAGAAGATAAATAAGTCCCAGATACCTGCTTCCAGCCAGCCCTGGCCTCCGCTCAAGGAGGCACTGAAAAAAAAAAAAAGCAAAAACGGAAGGGCTGAGAGCTTGGGTTGCTGGGGGCCATGGCCAGTCTGCAAACAGCAGGACCCCCACCCTGATCCAGGACACCCTTCAGGGCAAACCAGCCAGCCCCCACTCATGCACCAGGCCTCTATCTATACTAATAAAAGGGTAATATGCTAATTAGACTGGGAGACCTTCCAGGAGACCTTCCGGACGTTCTTCTGGACAAAGCCATGGTGGCGGGGCTGAGGTAGAGGTGGTTAGAGGCCAAGAGGGGAGGGCAGTTGTGGGTGATCAGGCCAGGATGGGATGGCAGTTGTGGGTGATCAGGCTGGTGGGGGGCGGGGCCGTTGGGGGTAAGCAGACCAGCATGGGGGCCAGTTGGGGGTGAGCAGGCCATCAGTGGGGGTCAGTTGGAGGTGATCAGGACAATGTGGGGGGCAGTTTGGAGTGAGCAGGCCAGCAGGGGGACAGTTGGGGGCGAGCAGCCCAGAGGGGAGGGGAGGTGGGGGCAAGCAGGTCAGCAGGGGGGGCAGTTGGGAGTGAGCAGGCCGGCAGGGGAGGCAGTTGGGGGCAAGCACACTGGCACAGGGGGCAGTTGGGGGTGATCAGGCTGGCGGGGGAGGGGTAGACATTTGGGGGCGAGCAGGCCGGCAGGGGCAATCAGGCAGGTGAGCGGTTAGGAGCCAGCAGTCCCAGATTGCAAGAGGAATGTCCGACTGCCGGTTTAGGCCTGATCCCTGTAAACTGGCAGTCGGACATCCTTCAAGGGGTCCCAGATTGGAGAGGATGCAGGCTGGGCTGAGGAACACCCCCCCACCCCTACCCGGTGCACGAGGGCCACTAGTATAATATAATATAATAATATATAATATATAATATAAATAACTAATATATACTTAATTTTAATTTATATAAAATATTATGCCAATTAATAAAAATTATATATCACCTTAGTTAATTTAATTATTTATTGACATGTTACTATGACATTATTATTTAACAACATACTAATATAATATATAGCACTGATCTATATATTAAGATTATTACATATAATTATATTACTAAAATACCATGGAAGACAATGCACTAGGTGTTTTAGTGTACTTTTTTTCATTTATGTAATTGTCACTGTAACCTAACAAGACATTTTTTCACTTGAGGAAGTTGAGAAATCTCAGAGGTTAAGTATCTTGCCTAAGGCCACACAACTAGTCAACCACTCCGGGGTCTAAGATTTGAGTAACTGAATGTCCTCAGGGGATGTCTTCAAACACTATCAACTTTCAGTTGATTTGCTGAATTTCACCTCTGCTGTTGTTAGTAGTGAGCCTAATCTAGAACTTAACCATTCCAGTTCATCAGACAAGGGTCCTCTCCTGCTACCAGGACATCCCCAGGTCAGCTTCTTACTCTTCCACACTAGTGAGAGAAATTCATTACCATATCTCTATTTGGGGCTATAGTGTAACCTACTTTCTTCTTGGGTCTCCAATAAAGATAATAAAATAATTTTTAAATGCCTTAATTTTTTGACACAGTTTAAGGGGCTTTTTAGACTCATCATTTTACCTGAGCATATAACAACCCAAGAATGAGAATTTGGATCATTCAACAGGCCTATGTGGTTTTCAATAATCTCTTTATATCCCAATACATAAAACCCCAAAGTATAAAACGGATGAAGTGATGAGAAATTTTCTCAGGAAGGTTATATGCCTCATAAGTAGCTATGATTTAGGGAACCCACGAAGCACCGCCTAGTTATGATTTAGGGAATGCACAAAGCATTCTTGGATTTACTGGGCTTCTGACTCTTAGCCTAGGGCATTTTTTTCAGAGAGAAAGAACATGTTGCCATTTTCTCCTTCTGTTCTTGGATTTTGACTTTCTACCTTGACCTCCAATGATTTAATAGATTAACTAGAAAAATTCTAGCCACACTATCATTGTCCTTTTCAAGCTGGTACAGACTTTCCGTCACATTTACAAAATAATCCAATCGTGTGAACTTGGCTTTAAAGTCCTGCATGATCTGGCCCCTTCCCATCCCTCTAGCCTCCGTCCCCTGCTCACTCAGTTTCATCACACTGGCCCTGTTTTAGCTTCTTGCATTCACCAAGCTATTTTCCAAACTGAAGGCCTTTCTTCTATGAATACCCTCCCATTCACCACCCCCAGTCTCCCTTTGCAGGGCCAACTCTCTTTCCTTTGGTTCTCAGCTCATATACTACCTCCTCAGAGATAATTCCATCATCATCACTTAATTTAAACACTCCTTCCCACCCCCAATTGCTATCACATTGACCTATTTAAATTCCTTCAGTGTACTCTTTAATATTATCTTCTCTTTAAATGTGCTTATTTCTTTTTAAAAATATATTTTTATTGATTTCAGAGAGGAAGGGAGATGTAGAAAGATAAGAACATCAATTATGAGAGAGAATCATTGATCAGCTGCCTCCTGCACACCCTACACTGGGGATCAAGCCTGCAATCCAGGAATGTGCCCTGACCGGGAATTAAACAGTGTTCTCCTGGTTCATAGGTCGATGCTCAAACACCTGAGCTATGCCAGCCCGATAAATGTGCTTACTTTTTTATTGCCTGTTTCCCAGTTATGATATGAAAGCAGGTGCCTTATTGGTTCTGTTTCACTCTTGCACTCCCAATTCAGAACAGGGTCAGGCTCATGACAGCACTTATTGAATATTGCTGAATTAAGGGCATTCTGATAGTTCCTGATAGTTTTTAACACTGAGGGTAAATTCTTTAGGAGTTCATTCCTCTTCCCACCCCCAACCTATGAATAGCCTTTACCTTTGGCCTTTTCATACCTGGTCTATTGTCTCAAAAATGCTGGTGGCCGCTGCACGTCCAGTGGCAAAGGCTTCCAAACAAGAAGATGCATTGCCAAGATTTAAAGCTCCCACTATGACACTGAGGAAAATCTGAAGTGAGAAGAGATAAACATGGTGTTCATGTGTTTTTGGGCTATCCAGGTGAATTCAGAGATTTCAATCAACACAAAGTGGGTTAGAATAGTGATATGATAATTTGATTCATTATATAAATAGCCTTATTATGGTTTTCCTGGTGAAAGTGTCCCTGAAATAATAAAGACAATATGATTAGCTTGATTGTCCTAGAACTTGGTACTCACAATATAGATCTGCTACTACTATTACTGCTATATTACTCCTACTAGTATACTAGCTATTAGAATAACTACTACTACTACTACTACTACTACTACTACTACTAGTACTATACAACTACTAGCAATAATAATAATAATAATAATAATAATAATAATAATGTTATGTTTCTATGTGCTTTATCCTGTATTGCTCCATTTAATCCTTAACAGAGGTGTGTGGAGGTTACCTAACTTCACATATGTCACAATATATATTAAGTGGTAGAGCAGTATCTAACCCCATTCATGACTGACATTCTGTCTACCTCCCAGGTCCATCTGCTGGAGGTTGCATGCAGGTGGAGTGGCCAGGTTCTTGTGCAGAGCTGGGGAAGCTGTCATTGATTCACCAACTCAACCATCTCATTAGGTTAGGTAAAGGCGACCTGATCATGACCCAATAGCACTCTGTTTTTATCAATTTATAAAGGAAGAGAAAATTCCTCACACTGGCCTCCAGGAGGAGCACAAGACTCCTTCTCTCCACCCTTCCAACCAAAGATTGATTGCCCAGTCACTTAACTCAAATGGAGGATATCTCAATGGTCGCCATCTATAAGCGACTACAGTTATTTGTTGAGCTAAATATTGACTTTTGCATGAATGTAGTCTTTTTCGGGTAATCATTTCAGATGATCCTGGTCTGTGGTGATTTCCATGAGCTGGATTCTGCCCAGAGTCCCTTTCTACTCTCTTCCTTATGGCTGGACCACGGGGCTTCTCAAAGGCTCCCAGCCATCTCCCTCCCTCTTCAGTCACCTCTCCATTCCACACACCAGGATTATGTGGGCCAGCCCCCTCTTGACTTCTCCCTGAATTCCCCACTCTATGTAGGGGGCAAACATCTCTTCATCTGTCCTTCTTGTTCCTTTTCCTTAATTATGGCAGGTAAGTCCTCCCATGGGCAGATTACTTAATCTTTCAAGCCCCAATTTTTTTTATCTATAGCACAGAGATAATGAGAGTATGTACCTCATGCAACTGTTATGAGCATTAAATGAGATAATGCATGTAAAGGTGATTAATCCAGTTCAGCCATATAAATAATAGTAATGATGATGAAGAAAGAAGCATGATTTCACAGTTAGGAAGTGATAAGATGAACAAACAGAACAGTAATTGTGGTGTAGTTTGGGTTAAGACCACCATATTCCAAAGTCTTCCTATCTGAGCAAAGGAACCCTTCCATGTGTACTAGCTCAGGGGTCAATAAACATCTCCAAACAGCCAGGTGGTAATAGTTTAGGCATTTAGGCATTACTCAACTCTGCTATCTAGTACAAAAACAGCCATAGACACTATTAAGCAAATGGCTTCTGGCTGTGTTCCAATAGAACTTCATTTACAAAAACAGGCAGCAGGCTGGCGTTAGCTTGCAGGCCATAGTTTGCTAACCCCTGGTCTAGATTCTAGACTGACTCACTAGGTTACTAAACTGTTTGTGCTTAAATCCTCACTCAGCTAGGCTTTGCAAGCATTACCTCAAATAAAGTCTCTCTCAGGGTTCTTAGGAGAGCAGTGAGTGAGATAGGACAGGGACATGCAACTAATACCTCACAAAGCTGGCACACATCCCAATAGACCCTCATTGCTCACTCCAAATATCACTCTTTAGCCCTATGGACTAGTGTGGGGAAAGGGAGGGCTGGAAGGACCACTGGGAAGCAATCTACCTGAGGGTGTGCTGTGCTGGAGAAAAGGGGATCTGTGACTACTTGGAAGACAGATCCAGAGTCAGGAACACAGTGGTTAATGGGTCAGGCCCCCAACACTTGAGTTCAAATCTGACTTTATACCACTCGGCACATATTTCTCAACCTCATGGCTCTATTTCATTTTTAAGTGGTAGTATAATAACATCAATTACAGAATAAAATTATATTACCTATGATAATTTTATTAAATACCTCACTCAGTGCTTCACACCATGTATATAATTAATAATTTTATTTTCTATTACTGCTATTATTTTTTATTGTTGAGTCCTGAAACTTAAGAGGGGCATGAAAGAGCAGCCTTCTTCACCATTCAGTTCCCTTACATTTTTTTCCCTCATAGATCACAGAGTATGATTTTCGTCTGGGTACAAGTAATACTAATTACAATAATTTATGTGAACTCCTTACCATTTATGCTCAATTACTATGCAGCCAATAATGATTTTGTGCATCACAAAATGCATTAGATTAACCTAATTGTTAATTAGTTTAGTGGATTAAAAAACTCAACTCTTGCATACTCAGTCTTCATAGTTTGCTGCTCAAGCATGAGTGAAAGAGAAGTGGGGTGGAGAGAGAAGAGGGGTGGGAGAAGAAAGAGAGAGAGAAAAAAAACAATCAATGCTTATTCTGTTAAAGGATGTCTCCCACTTGCCCAAAGAAAAATTTCTTAAGGTGTAAGAGGAGGCTTGCAGGAAGAGGTTAGAAGTAAAAGGCAGGTTTATAATTGATGACTAATATAGGGAATATAGTCAATAATATTTTCATGAATATGTATGGTACCAGGTGGGCAATGGAAATATCGGGGGAGCACTTTGTAAAGTTTATGACTGTCTGATCATTATGCTGTACACTTGAAACTAATACAAAATAATAATGAATGTATATTATAATTTAAAAATAAATTGTTTAAAAGCTTTACAAAATAAAAAAGTATTGATGACTAAAATGTTAGAGAGATGTAGTATGCATGTCTGCATATAGTAGGTACTCAAGAAATATTAATTGGGAGAATGAATTATCTACAGAAGGTAAGAGTAGTCCACAATCAAACTGGAAACTCAAAGGTGAGAACTGTTAAATTAATTAAACAAGGAGGTCATTAGACTGAAGTGGTTTTATGTCTTAGTATCTTACATAAGCAAACCAAAACCTAAGCCTGAAATTGCCTCAAGGTTAAGAAATCAAAACCTACAAGCAACCAATCACAAAGAGCCAATTAGTTTTTTTCAAATAAGACAACTGCTTAAGCTATAACCAATCAAATAATGTCTTTGTGTTGCTTCCACCTCTTCTCTATAAAAGTCTTTGCCCTCATTTCTATCATGAAGCCCTTCTAACAACTTCTATTTTGGCACCACTAAATTAGTATTATTTTTGCTCAAATAAACTCCTAAAAGTTTTAATATGCCTCAGTTTTTCTTTTAACAGAACCATAAAATTGGATTCTTGTAAAGAGAGCTCCAAGGTTTTTTTTTAAAACTCACTCTTTCCAATTGGAATCATATATTATTTAATTTTCAATTTACCAATTTATTTTTTTCTGTCCTCTCCTTGCAGGCATAGAATGAAAGGAAAGATGTCTTTTCTCAATGCTTGTACTTCTGCAGAATGAGCAGATATAAGCATCTGACCAATAAAATACGTTTGCATTACCTGTTCAGCTGAGGATTTTATTGGCTTGGCATTTTAATAACTCATTATGTTTTCACAAATATGTTCATTAGCACATATATTGTGTTACTATTAAGCTCAGTTATATGAGCTGTTAATTTTTAGCTGAGAAATCACTGACTTTCAATTTTCATGCCATATTATCTTTTGGACTCAGTCAGAAAAATGGTTGTTTTGCAGCTATAAAATCTTTATTTAATTGAAAATCATTAAATTGGTGGTCTCATCAATTCAAATGCTCAGCATCCCTTTACTATAAAATGCATTCGTGTTGTTCATTTCTGCAGATGGACTCCACCGAATCATTGACACTGTCCTCCCTCAGACAGTAAAGGAATAAACAAAACGCCTTAACTGTGGGCTTTTCTGAGATGCCAACAGGAAATGTTACACGTGGGTCATCAAGAACCAAGTACCTGGACAAGGGCTCCTGCTGTATATTCTCCATCATCCAGGACGAGTTTGGAGCCGTACCAGAAGGCCAGTGCATAACACAGGAAGATGAGACACCACATGAAGCCAGTAAAAAATCCCATCACTATCCCTTTTCTAATCCCCCAACGCTGGGCAAACACAAGGTTTTTCTCATACCTGTGAAGAGAAAACATTTGGGCCTATTTCATCAGCAGCAGTAGCAGCTCAAGCTGGAATATTTAATTGAGGAAAGCCAATGATGATAAAGGCATCTAAACACAGAACAGCTTTAGGGAAAGAAAACAATAACTTCTGTGTAGTTATTTAATGTTTGTCTCAACCTGGCAATGAAATGAGTTGAAAGGATGATGCCTAACAAAATCTCATAGTTGATTACTTCAGGGATGAGTACAGTGGGGTAAGCTTTGCCCCCAAGAGAAAATAATTGTTCAGCACACATGTCTAAACATGACGGATCCAGTACTGTTTGTGCTTATATTGTTTCATTAAGTCATGTGACATGCTTTCTTTCAGTTTTCTTCCAGGTTTGAAAATAGCGTTCGCACCAACTCATCTGCATGTACTCACTCACCTATCTGCCCTGTGACCAAGAATGCTATGTTGTAACATGATGGGTCAGATTCACAGCCATGGTACATGGATAACTATGTGGAAATTCAGTCCAAACACTAAGCTTCAGTATTTCTATCATTTAGCCATTAATAATGGGCATTGTCTTAAAGCATAGTCATTCTGTAACTGCCTTCCTATATCTCAAAAAGTAAATTTGTGGAGAATTTTAACATTTCATAGGACAAAACTGAAGGTCTAGCCTATGTTTGTTAATTTTTAAAACATTCACACTGCTTGTTTTATTAACAATAGAAGAAGATATCTTTCATAGTGAAGGAAATATGCTACTGAAATTTTTTAATGAGAAATAAGAAAACTTCATTCCACAAACCAAAAGAAGCAAACGAAAAATAAAAGAGGAAAAGAGATAATTAGAGACTGTAAATCCTATTCTCTTTTTTATTTGGTGAATTTGCTAGCATTTGAGAATGTGTAGTTGACTAGCTGAATAAAACACATTGAATAAAAAAAGTGTTCAATAAAAATGTGTGAAATTGCACTTTAGATCATGTAGGCCTTTCCTTGATGGCATAAACTGTTACAGCTGGGAATGCAGTACAGTATGTGTGCATACACCCACCAGAGTTAGAAATAAATATCTAACCCAAGATGGCTTTTTAAAAATTACCAACTCTAACATCTTCCAGAACACATAGCTAAGGGCTTGGGAGTCCTTGTAGTGCTCTGATCGCTCTCATTACTCTGCCAAGCTACCTCTGAACAAAAGCTCCTTCTGGGTACCATAGACCAAGGTGAATATGCCACTTTACACAAAAAAATGGAGAAGCTTCAGGGTAGTATATGGATCAAGGAAATTCAGGAAAGTGGCAGACATTTCAATTAACCAACCTTTCAACCTCTTTTTTCTCACCGCCAAAAGCAGCCACTGTGCGAATGGATGAAATGACTTCATCAGCCACTGACCCTGCTTTCGCATAGGCCTTCAATTCACGGTCAGTAAACGTGGACACACTCTAAAATCCAAAAGAAGAAAATAATATCTGAAGACCAGGTAATTAAGTCAGTCTGTCACTCAGTGATTCATTTAGGTGAGTAAACAGGTGTCATGGTTTAACACAAGACTACATTCTCGCCAAGGAAGGATTTGGTCTAAAGTTGATGTGTGCTAAGCCTCATGCACCAGTGTTTGGTTGTTGCATTAAAAGTCAACCTCAAAACCATCAACAAAACAACAAGAAAGCCCACTACATGGGAGAACATATTTGCCAATGCTATTTCAGATAAGGGTTTAATCTCCAAAATTTACAGAGAACTTATACAACTTAACAAAAGGAAGATAAATAATCCAATCAAAAAATGGGCAAAGGACCTAAATAGACACTTTTCGAAAGAGGACATACAGAAGGCTCAGAGACATATGAAAACATGCTCAAAGTCACTAATCATCTGAGAGATGCAAATCAAAATAACAATGCGGTACCATCTCACACCTGTCAGAATGGCTATCATCAACAAATCAACAAACAATTGCTGGCGAGGATGCGGAGAAAAAGGAACCCTCCTGCACTGCTGGTGGGAATGCAGACTGGTGCAGCCACTGTGGAAGACAGTATGGAGTTTCCTCAAAAAGTTAAAAATGAAACTCCCATTGACCCAGTAATTCCACTTCTAGGACTATATCCCAAGAAACCAGAAACACCAATCAGAAAAGATATATGCACTCCTATGTTCATAGCAGCACAATTTACAATAGCTAAGATTTGGAAACAGCCTAAGTGCCCATCAGCTGATGAATGGATTAAAAAATTATGGTACATCTACACAATAGAATACTACGCTGCTGTAAAAAAGAAAGAACTTTTACCACTTGCAACAACATGGATGGAACTGGAGAGCATCATGCTAAGCGAAATAAGCCAGTCAGAGAAAGATAAATAACACATGACCTCACTCATATGTGGGATATAATGATCAACATAAAATGATGAACAAAAATAGACCCAGAGACAAGGGGCAGGGGAGGGGGCATTAGAGATCAACCAAAAGACTTGTATGTATGCATATTAGCATAACCAATGGACACAGACACTGGGGCAGTGGGGGCTGCCCTCGGGGGTGGGAGTGTCTGGGAGGGTCAATCAGGGGGAAAGGAGACATATGTAATACTTTAAAAAATAAAAAATAAAAATAAATGATACTGCTCAAACTAAAAAAGAAAAAAAATTCAGCCTCAAAACCCCTCTCACAGAGTAAGTCCCAACTAGGGCATTCTGTGAGACCACAGTGTTTCATCATTCCAGTAAATAAGTTTTCAAGTCAAAACACAGCGGGGGTAGATGGGTAGGTGGCTGTGTTTGTGGATGGGTGGGTGGGAAGATACCAACCAAAGAACTTGTATGCATATATGCATAACCCATGCACACAGACAATAGGGTGGTGAAGGGGTGGGGGTGGGCTAGAAGTGGTCAATGGGGGGAAAAGAGGGACATATGTAATAATTTCAACAATAAAGTTTTAAAAAATAAAAAAATACAGCCATTATTAATTATTTTTTAAAAGTCACATTTCATTGCTACTGGCCAAAGACCATTGCACAATTCACAGACAAACATCAGAGGCAAAGGCCAGAGGTCAGTGCAGGCATCACGTTTTTAGAATATAGAATGACAGAGAGGTACCGAGCCTGCAAAGGCATAATGAGGCAGAGTTAATTGCACAGGAGAAAGCTTCAGATAAATACTACACTATTTATCTACCAACTACCTTTGCTTTTCACAAAAAGAAATAAAAAGACATTGTACTTAATATTAAACAAGTTACTTTTTCTAAAATTGGACTTAGATCGAATCCTAGTTAGAATTAACTACCAACAAAATTCCTGGCACAGATGAAGAAACAAGGAGGGGAAAAAGCAAATATTGTGGAAAATTATCTTATTCAGCAAACCTAAAAAACATATAGTACCCACACTAAGGATTTCTCTTCCAAGTTTTTCTAAACTTTTAGCAGCAAAACTCTTATCAAACAAACTCTTAAGCACAATTCTAGGATATAAAATAAGTAAAAGTAGTATTTTATTGCAATATATTTATCTCACAAGTCCACATTTTATAAAACTTCTGTGAATTGAAAAGGCAACAATAAGAAAAGTGAGGCTACTTTCATCAACATTTAAATTTGGGTGTTATGGATAACTGTAGTTTTTACCACAATCCGTTTCTAATTTATTTCACGAATATGTACTGGCGGCATGGTAATGAGATAATTAAGTAGTTATGAATGTTATCAATTTTTGTTGTAATGACACATTAATAATCTCACTGAAACAGATACGGGAGCTTTAAAAAATGTAGATTGGGGAATATCTAACAATTGCTCATGTTTCTCATCATAAGTATAAAAGTCAAAGGAAAACAAAACCCATAATATCTTCCACCATGTCATATATTGCCCCTCCACCTTTTCTTGCCTTGTTTCGAATTGAGCCCAGGGAAGATGCCTGTATCATTTTCCACAAACAGGCACAGACTTGAAGTCAAGAAGAAACCAGCGCAGAGCCATCACGTTGCAAATCACTTGAAGTTGAAATATGGGCACTGAGACAAGGGAAGCAGTGCTCTCAGCCTGTGTAAAGCCAAGGAAACCAGGCCACGTTGTTGGTCTCTTAAAATGTGTCATGTGATCTGGTAGAGTGTGAATATTAATTTATCATGGGTTTCAAGAAAGAGGTTACATGTATTTGGCAGGAAAAATTTTTAATCAAATATTTTCAGAATCCCCACAGACCTTCCACAGAAACTGAGGCGCCTCTGGAGTGCAGCTGGAGAGCATTTGGTAGAAAAGACTTATGCAAAGCTTGCATGATATGGTGGATTGGGAACAAATAAAGGCTAATAACTCTTTAGTAATTAATTCTGTGTCAGGTGCTGTGCTAAGTGCATAACATGGATTATGTCTTGAGTCATCATGATGACTTTGGGAGGTATTATCCTTGTTTTTAAGATGAGAAGACTGAAGTTTTGATGAGTTAAACATACCTTTGTTAAGCCAGGTTGGGACCTAGTTAAGTGCAGTGAGCTCTTTGCTATGGTCCCTCTGTATTACCTGGCTCTATTGAATAATAGAGCAAGTGGACTGTAGAGAATATTTTTCTAGAAAAATATCACCTGGAGATTGGTACATGTTGCTCAATAATGTCAGCTTTTCACTTGAATTCTACTCTCATTTACAGCAAATTATTAGTGTTGCCAGGTCCCAGGACCTGCTATCTAATTTGGTTGCTCTAATAGTAAACTATAATAATTTCTCAATCCTTGGGAGTGTGTTTTAACTGGGATGACCCAAAATTCCTACTCCTACACTTTTTCTTGGCCTGTGCACCAGGGCAATGGAGACTGCTCTTGGGAAACTGCTGGGAATGGACCAAGTAATCTCTCTCTGAAACTGATCAGATGGAATGGAGAGAGAACACAGTTGTGATTGCAGAAATTTCTTTTAGGTGCTTGTTACTAATATGGGTATATTTGTTGGGCCTTTTTGAGGGAGCATCTGAGGTTGGGAGAGCAGGGGAGCAATAGGCATTAGAGAGTGTGTGGGACATTAGAGTCAGTCTCCCTTGAATTTGAATTCTATCCTGTCACTCACTATCTATGCGGTCCCTTTACCCCTCTGAGTCTCCATTTCTTATATGTAAAATGGCATCAATACTTCATAAGATTGTCGTAAAGATTAGAGATCATGTGTATAAAGCTCCTCATAGTGCCTGGCACAATAGTAAATCCTCAATAAGTGTAGTTGTTATTGTTATTAATACAGGAATATTCATGTTATTAAAATATCATTAATCCCTAAGCTATGGAATGTTATTTGATACTGAGGAATAACCAGTCAAAATAGTGATAAAGATGTTGACTAGCCATACTCAGGGGAAGGGACTCGAACTTATATTTTCGGCTGTTCCTCAGAGCCAATGTCTCCCCATGGAAAGCAATGAGAAGACACCCTTACCAGACCAATGACGGCTGCTCCCATTCCAATGAGAGGGCTGACGGAAATGATGACCAAGGTCAGTTTCCAACCCTGGTAAAATCCCAACAGGAACCCACAGATGCTTGTGGTCATGCGCTGAATGAAAATGGCCATTTGGTCAGCAATGGCATCATTGATTTTATTAATATCACTAGAAATAAGAAAGGCTTTGATCATTACAATGGAATTGGTCAATTCAAATGTCTTACTGAGAAATCTCAGTCTTTCCCTTCTAAACACTCCTATCTCTGTACCCCATTGCCCTTGGGAAACATAACTGACTCTCACATCTGGAAAAACTTGCTGCAGCTTGGGAAGTCATCAAGCCTCTCCTCTCATAGCCAAGAAAGTTTGTCATTAACCCAGTTTTCCCAACTGGTGTCCATTAAATATTGGCAAAAGCTTTTGGAAACTATCTTATTTGTCTCCTTTTTATAGTTAATACTAGAGGCCCGGTGCACAAAATTTGTGCATGGAGAGGGGTCCCTCAGCCAGGCCTGCACCCTTTGCAATCCGGGACTGCTGGCTCCTAACCGCTTATCTGCATGCCTGCCTGATCACCCCTAACCACTCTCCCTGCCTGCCTGATGCTCCTAATTGATCGCCTGCCTGCCTGATCACCCCTAACCACTCTGCCTTATCGCCCCTAACCACTCGCCTGCCTCCCTGATTGCTCCTACCCACTCTGCATACCTCCCTGATCGCCCCTAACCGCCTCTGCCTCAGCCCCCACTGCCGTGGCTTCATTTGGAAGGACGTCCAGAATGACGTCTGGAAGGTCATTCAGCTGTCTGGTCTAATTAGCATATTATGCTTTTATTATTATAGATATCCTTGATCTGTTCTGCAGAGCCATTCTTCCCTTCTTTACTGCTGCTAAGTCCTTTTAGGTTCTGGTCACATACCAACTAATTAATAAAAAGTTATGTAATTCCCCAGAAAGAAGTAATATTTTCTTCCCTATATTTCCTTAGCAATGTAACTAATCTGTATACGTGTGTGTGTGTGTGTGTGTGTGTGTGTGTGTGTGTGTGTGTGTAATTGTTGCATTCTGCTTATAGGCAGTATAGAATCATGGTTAAGAGGTCAGACTCTAGAGCCAGACCCTGAGTTTAAACACAAGCTATTCTTGAGCAAGTTACTTAACTATCCTGTGCCTCAGTTTCCTCATCTGTAAAATGGAGAGAATGACAGATCCTACCTCAAAGGGTAGTAATGAGGATTAGCTAATATATGTAAAGCATGTAAAACAGTACCTAGGATATAGTAAGCAGTCAATATGTGTATGTTCTGGTTATTTATGTGCTTGTACCTTTTATCATCCTACTAAGCTGTAAGTTCCTTGAAATGAGGAGTTCTGTGGTTTATGTTTATGCTTTGCATAGAGTAAATGTTCCAGAATATTGGTTGAATATAGTTACATTAAATTAACATTCCCATAATCTTTTGTCCAGATGGAGCAAATAAACATTTAGGACTAGGTAGCAAAAAATTACCTGAGACATTATGCAGAGATCGGACAATTGTATTCTAGCAAGGCTATGTATCTGTCCAAGGTCACAGTAAGAGGCAGAATGAGTGCTGGAATTTAAGGGTCCCAATATTCAGTCTACTTTATTTTCACTACATTGCACACTATCTTTAATGGGACTTCAAAGTTTCATTCCATTGAACTGGTTCTAATTCCTCATGGTTCAACTGGTTCTAATTACTCAGGGCTCATTCAGAATCACTGGGCGGGGGGGTGGGGGGGGGGCGCGGGGAAGGGGGCTATTAATGACCCAAACTAGTATTCAGGAGTAAACTGGATTTACAGACAGTTTTTTAGTTTGAATCTTTCTCAAACTATTATGGATTTTTTATTTTTGTTTTTATGTGCATAAAAATTACCTCAACAGTCAAAGCAAGGGAATTTGTTCTAGTTATATTGTTAGATACTTTATAGATACCTAGATTGTGACATCCCTCAATTTCTCCTTTTGAGGCCAAATAACCTACTTCTTCTAACTCTCTTCTGTAATGTCATTTCCAGTAGTTTAATCAAAGGCCTGCAAACCAAATTATAGTATCCTGGCTTTCAATTTATAATGACCATATTTGATAAAACATCACCCATGAAAAAGCCATACCTATAAAAGCCCAACTTAAGAGACAAAACATATAAAAAATAACTGAGAATGATAAAATAAACTAGCAAAGTGGAGACAGACTCATAGATACAGAGAACAGACTGACAGCTTTCAGGGGGTGGGGACTGGGTAAGATGGGGGAAAGGATTAAGCAAAGGGAAAAAAAGAAAGACTCACGAACACAGACAACAGTATAGCGATTGCCAGAGGGAAGGAGGGTGCTGGGGGGAGGTAGAAAAGGGTAAAGGGGGGATAAATGGTAATGGAAGGATACTCATCTTGGGGTGGTAAACACACAATACAATATAAAGATGCTATATTGTAGAATTGTATACCTGAAACCTATATAATTTTATTATTCAATGTCACCCCAATTAAAAAATAACTGAGAATGTTTCCAATTGTTATTTAATTTAGAAATAAGAGTTTATTATAAAAAAATCTACATACATACGTAAAATGTCCTACCAGCCACTTACTCAGAAAATCTTGTATTCAGCTCTCCCACTGAATTGCAGTCGAACCATCCTATTTCCATTCTCATTATTTTTCTAAAGTAAAGTTTTCTCATTTTCTGTATTTGACGAGCTGAGGCAATTACCCAAGAGCATATCTGGAAATGGAGCAAGGCATGTTTAACATTGCAATTAACATTGTTAGTTCCTTCTCTTTTCAGAAGAAAATACTTCCAATGTAACAGTTGAGAAAAGGAGGGAAGTAATTCACAAAATGCCTCTTTTGGGGATCTGAGGTGTAAGTGCTGGCATCTGCTCCTGTTGCAGGGAAGCCAGAAGTCCTGGGTTTGAATCCAGCTCTGCCACTTTTAGACTTAACCTTACTGAGCTTCACTTTCCTCGTGTGTAACATAAGCCTCAAAGCACCAAAAATAATTATTGCTTTTAACTCACTAGTCTTGCATGGCACTTCTGAGTGAATTTTTCCCTTGAGAGGCCTGCCAACAAGCATTTATGCATAATTTTCAAGCTTTTAGACAACAATTTTCAGAGAAAGCAAGACAACAATTATGACATAAGCTAATTGTTTACCCCAACCAAGTAAAGTAAGCCCATTATTAAAACTCCCAGTGCCAAATAGGAAAAACTGATGCATTTCTCTCTTCATCTAGCACTAACTTCCTAGAATTATTGATTGAATGGGGGGGTGGGGAGGTTTATTATTTTTTTCTACAGGAGGTGGCAAAAGATGAAATGCTTTTTCCCTTAATAAGGGTTAAGTGACTCTAGGTCTTTCCATAGCTTAAATCTAGAATGTGCTCTACATTTAGTTTACAGAATTTGGGTTGAAATGCAGTTGGGTGAGACTTTAGCATGAAAGAGAAACAGTAAAGTTTGCTTTCCTCCAACTCCCCATGTCTGGCTTTCTCCAGACCACTCACTCACCCTCTACTCACCTGCAGTGTCTATTTCTGAGTTTAGAGAAGCGAGTGCGAAGTAGGGAGGGCAGGGAAGGACAGGACATTGAAATTAAAGGTCTATCTCTGTCTCTCTAGACAACTGCTTGTATCCTCTCCAAGTGAGAGGAAGAATCTTTCACATTCTCTCATGGCTCCTCTCCCTCCCGGAAAAACAAACACACCACTGTAGTCCTCAGGGTTTCTGAGTAACTTAAAAGTTAAAGAGTACACTTTGCATTTCATTGTAATGCCTTTGAACCCAGATGTTGATCAAGAAGTAAAATGGCCCAAGTGGCTCAGTGGTTGAGCATTGACCCAGGAACCAAAGGTCACTGGCTTGATTCCCCTGTCAGAGCGCATGCCTGGGTTGTGGACTCCCCAGTGGGGAGTGTGCAGGAGGTAACTGATCAATATTTCTTTCTCTCTCCCTCTCCCTTCCTCTCTCTCTCTAAAAAATAAATAAACACATCTTTTTAAATGAAAAAAAGCCCATGATGGTTAAAAATGAAGTAAAATATAGGTGCTACTAACTTGAATATATCCTGTGATGAGAACTGCGACAGCGGTTCCAGCATAGTAACTGGCAAATTTGATCATTTCACTTTCAATGTCCATCAACCTTCAAAAGAGAGAGAAAATGTCAAGACTCTCAAGGAGGATCAAGCTACCAAAGATTACATTTGTGGGTACAGAGAAATTTAAAATACATGTATTATATGTTTCTATTAAATATAGATAAGGCTTTTTATCTATATAGAATTATGAACAATCCAAAAAAAAAAATCCCTAAATAGATCTCAAGGTACCAATCACAGCCGAGATGCCTACCCCCTTCATTTTTGCAGGCCGAGATGCGAGGGTTGTGGGAAGCCCGGGGACCCTCGATGGCAGCCCAGTGGTCTGTGCACTGAGGCCCCTTCCCTCGGGCTCTATGTGCAGTGATAGAGCAATCACAGCTACAGGGAGATGTGTGCTGTAAATCAGGAGGCTTACTATTCCTCCTTCAGGAATCCAAGCCGCTTTGCAAGTCTTCCATCTCAGAGTGACACTGTGAGGAATGTCATCTTCCCACAGAGGCAGAAAAGCGCTGTATTAGCAGAGCCTTTCTGCTGACGACAGCCCAGGAAGCTTCACTCTCCAGGGCGCTTTCTAAGGCTGAAGCTAAAGAATTTATGGGGAACAGCAAGAAAGCTCCACAGCATTTTCCAGCACAGCTATCACGCTGCGGCATAGGGTTTGGGATTGGCAGGGGCAGGGAGGGGAGGAAATCGCTTTTAGGAAATAAGGAACTTGATAATTAGAAAATTAACACGTTGGTTGATGACTGTCCTGATCCTCAGGGACAAGTTAAATGATATGGAGTCCATTTCTTTAGAAAATCAGAAAACAGCGTCTTCGGCATAGATGCTCTCACCCCACAAGCTTCCTGCTTTCTATCAGGACTTCCTTTTGTGACCAGGCTAGAAGTGATCTCTCCTCTACTGACCTCAAAGCAAGTATCAAAGTATAATTCATTTAATTAAGAACAGACTGTTATCTGTGACAGATTTTATTGCCACCTTGCACTATTATTCAATATATACTCAATGTAATACAAATACATTTACATCGATATATATACTGTATATACTCGATGTAAATACACATATATTTGTTTTCCATGCTAGTACATTGCAAGCTACTTGAGGCCAAGGACTGGGTTTAAGCTGCTTGCCTGAAGCCTGGTACAGTATCTTCCACATAGTAGGAACTTAATAAATGTTTCTGGATTTTGCTTTGACTTTGAAAATACTAGTGAAAGGGAAATATCTGCCTTGGTCAACCCCTCTGACAATCTCTAAACCAGCTAATAAGGCTGTGTTCACCCCATTCCAAGGTTTTCATAGTGATTTAAGGGAACCCTGAGAATGAACAAGACCTAGAATATAAAAAATGTATATATAAGTATCCACAGTCAGAGGCTTTTACAAAAGCTAATGATAGAGTGTATAATGAGTAAAGCCTTCTAATGTATAAATGAGTCCATACTCTGAGTTCTCTGTTTGTGAAATGGAATTTGGGTGTCCAAAACCAGAAACCTATGAGCATTTGTAAGAAAGTTTTCCTTAGCCTTCCTGTGGTGCATCCATTCTATGGACACTCTAAGCAGAGGTGATTTAGTGCCTGTCATGAAAAACGCAGCTGCCAGTTATGAACAAACCTACAGGGATTTAGAGAACTGAGCACCCAGCCAGCCCTGGGATTTACTGGAGTGGAACGTCAGGAGAATTATGTCATCACTGCGTGGCGTGGATAAGGGCACGTGCAGTTTATGATTCTTTTCACTCCTGAGGCACCTCAGGGATAGATGATTAACTCGTTTTTGTTTTATTATTGGGTAGAAAAGGTTATCAGCTTTAGAGACTACTTGAGAATATTTCTGGAACAAGAAGACAAACCTCTCGGGAAAACTGACAGGAAGGAAGAGAGAGGCTGGCTTAGTTCCTTTGACTGCACATCCAACTCTTCATCATGTGCCTGGTGGAAAGCTCTTTTGATTATAAAATCCTGGAAAGGATTCTATAAATTGTGCAGGTGCTTTTGACCCCAAAATGGCACCTTTTTAAAAAAAAAAGCAGAGTTAACTTACATCTACTTAAATAAATTAAGTTTTCCCTGACTCGTTCGTTGAAGAGAGGAGAGGGGAGTGAGGACAATTAGAGGGAAAGGAAAGAGATACTTTACAAATTATTAACATATGAGGATTCTTACCTCGCTTTTTATAAAAAATAAATGCATCAGGATATTGAATCACTCAATTTACACCTCAGAGTTTCATATTTACTAGAGTCATAGGTTTTTCACTTAAAATACCTAGGAGGTCATTATGACAAGGTGCATTGCTTAGCGAGAAATTTTTTTTTCAATGGTTCTCATGCCCTGTAGACATAGGCGCACTGGCACAGTAGAGTGAACATCCATGTCAGCTCAAAACTGAGCATCACGATCCGGCAGAAATGTGTTCATGTCCTAGCTTCAAGATGTTGGAGACTCTGTATTCCTTAACGCAAGGGATATGTTGCTAGAACACCCATACATGAGGGTAGCATACTGCCAAAATAGCTAGGTCTTACTTCCAGAGAACCCACAACCATTTTTTATTTCACCCAGGAATCTACTTTTTGTTTATTTTTAATCAAACTTTTTATTTTGAGGTAAGTATAGATTAGGATGCAATTGTGAGAAATATTACAGAGAGATTATGCGTGCCCTTTCCCAGTTTTCCCCAGTGGTACATCTTGTGAAGCTATAGGATAGTATCACAATCAGGATGTTGAAATTGAGTAATTAAGATCTGGGCGGTCTCATTGCCACAAGGATTTATCATGCTGCCCTTTTATATGCATCCATGCTTGTATGTGGCCACTCCTCCCTTAACCACTGGCTACCACTAATCTGTTCTCTGTTGTTATAGTTTCGTCATCTAAAGAATGTTCAATGGAATTACACAGAATGTAACCTTTTAGGATTGGGTTTTATTTCAATCAGCATAATTCTTTCAAGTTTCATTAACAGCCCATTCCTTTTTATTGTTAAGTAGTATTCCACAGTATAGATGAATCACAGTTAGTTTAACCACTCACCTATTGTTTCCACTTTTTGTCTATTACAAGTAATGCTTCTGTTTCTTACATTTAAGTTCATTTCTCTGGGACACATCCCCAAGAGTAGAACTGCTGGGTCATAAAATAGTTGCATGCCTAGCTTTTTAAAAATTGCCAAACTGTTTTCTAGAGTGGCTGCCCCATTTTACATTCCCACCAAGGTATGAGTGATCCAGTTCCTCCACATCCTCACCAGCAGTTGGTGTTATCACTATTTTTTTTATTTTAGTCATTCTGACAGGTACATACTGATCTTATTTTGATTTTAATTTGCATCCCCTAACACTAATGTGAACATCTTTTCATGGGCTCATTTGCCATCTTTAGATCCTTACTGAAATGTCTGTTCGTGTCTTTCCCCCATATTCTGAATTTTTTTTAACTATTGAGTTTTGAGAGTTGTTTAGTTATTTTAGATCCTAGTCTTTTGTTAGATATATGATTTGCAAATATCTCTCCTGGTCCGTAGTTTGTCTTTTCATCCTCTTAACAAGGTCTTTGTAAAAACTTTATTTATTAATTTTGAGAGAGACAGAGAAGCATCCATTTGTTGTTCTACCTATTTTTGCTCATTGGCTGCTTTTCATATGTGCCCTGACCAGGGATTGAACCCAGAGCCTTGTCATACTGAGCAGTGCTCTAACCAACTGAGCTACCTAGCCAGGGCAGTTAACATGGTCTTTTGCAGAGCAAAGTTTTTAATTTTGATGAAGTCCAATTTATCAAATTTTCTCGTTATGGATTATTTTTGGTGTCAAGCCTAAGTACTTTTTCTCTGGCCATAGAAAATGGTCTCCTATATATTTTTCTAAAAATATACGGTTTATTTTTTACATTTAAGGTCATAATCCATTTTGAGCTCATTTCTGAATATGTTTGGGATGTCCAAATACTTCCCCACCATTTAATAAAAATTTTATCTTTCCTTCATTGAACTGATTTTCCACCTTTGTCAACAAACAGTTGGCCATATTTACGTGGGTCTGCATTCTCTATTCTGTTCCTCTGTCAATATCATACTGCCCTGATTGCTATGGTTATATGATGAGTTAAAATTGGGTATATTGTTTCCTCGCACTTCATTCTTCTTTTTGAAATTTGTTTTAGATGTTCTAGTTCTTTTGCCTTTTCATGTACATTTTAGAGTGATCTTGTTTATATCTACAAAAAAATCTTGCTGAGATTTTGATAGAAATTGTATTGAACATGTACATCAGTTTGGGAGAACTGACATTGTTACTGTATTGAATCTTCCAATTGATTAACATAGTATGTGTCTCCATTTATTTTGGTCTTCTTTGATTTCTTTTATCAGCATTTTGCAGTTCTCAGCATAGAAATCCTGTACATGTTTTGCTAGGTTTACACATAAGTAGTTGTAAGCATTATATTTTGAAATTTGGTACCCACATTTTTGTTGCTAGTATATAGAAATACTATTGAATTTTGTATTTTAACTCGTATTCTAAGACCTTGTTGAACTCATTTATTGGTTCTTGGAGATTTTTGTAGTTTCTTTGGGATTATCTGTGTTGAAAATCATGTCATCTGCCAATAAAGATATCTGTAATTCGTCCTTTACATCTTCAAATATTTAATTGTAGTAAAAAAAAACAAACCATAAAATTTTCTACCTTAGCCATTGTGAATGTACAATAAGTATTATATCAATATTTTTTACCTCTTTCCTTCCTAATTGCACAAGCTAGAACTATGTTAAATAATAGAAGTGAGAGCATATATTCTTACCTTATTTCCAGTCTTAGGGGAAGGTACACAATCTTTCAATATTAAGTATAATGTTAACTGTTGGATTTTTTGTAGATGCTCTTTTTTAAAGGGAGGGTTTGCTTTTTGTTCTTTTCATCATGAATAGATGTTGAAATTTTCAAATGCTTTTCCTCATCTATGGAGATGATCATGTGGTTATATTTATTAGCCTGTTAACATGGTAGATAACATTGATTGTTTTTTCAAATATTGAACCAGCTTTGTTTCTCTAGAACAGTGGTTCTCAACCTTCCTAATGCCGCGACCCTTTAATACAGTTCCTCATGTTGTGGTGATCCCCAACCATAAAATTATTTTCGTTGCTACTTCATAACTGTAATTTTGCTACTGTTATGAATCGTAATGTAAATATCTGTGTTTTCCAGTGGTCTTAGGCGACCCTGCTAGTGGTTCTCAAGACTATTCAAATTACTTATACCATATTGTATGAACTGTGGTAAATTTGTATTTTCAGTCAATGGGTCCATTTCTCCAAGTTGTCAAATTTAAGTGTGTAGACTTGTCTATAGTAGTCCCTTATTATTCTTTAGAAGATCTTTGCAAGATCTGTAGCGATCTCATCTTTTATTCTTAATATTGGTAACTGTGCCTACTCCCTATTTTTTTGTCAGCCCTGCCAAAGGTTTCAAAGGAACAGCTCTTTGTTTATTGATTTCCTGTATTATTTTTCTGTTTTTTATCTTTATTATATTATCTCATCTGCTGGCTGTTTATCTTCACAAAGATAAAATTAATAAACCTTCAGCTGGACTGACCAAGAAAAAAAATAGAGAAGATTCAAATAGTTAAAGAAATAAAAGAGGGACATTACTACTGGTCTTCCAGCAATAGAAAGAACTATAAGCAAATATTTTGAACAACTGTATGCCAACAAGTTACATAATTTAGATGAAAGGCAAAAAATTCTTAGAAAGCACTAATTTGTACATGTTAAATGGGTGAATTATATGGTGTCTGCATTGTATCTCAATAAAGCTGTTTTTAAGTGTGTGGTCTTAAAGTGTCTAAATTCAAAAGAGTGCTTAGACACAGAGACAGTAAAGCACCGACCAGACTGTCAAATTACAGCAGGAAGGCTGGGGAGTGTTGGGGAGGCAGGGAAAGAGATCAACCAAAGGACTTGTATGCATGCATATAAGCACAACCAATGGACACAAGACACTGGGGAGTGGGATGAGGGCATGTGACAGGGGGAGGGGAGGCTGGGGGAAGTTCTATGGGGGGAAAAAGGACATATATGTACTACTATATGTAATACTTTAAACAATAAAATAAAATTAAAAAAAATAAAAAATATAAAAATAAAAAACCAACAAACAAACAAAAAAAAGTGCTTGAATGCATAAGCTACATGTACATTGCTAAGAAAATAGATTGAAATCCAAGAGAAAATAGAGACTCAGATTTCTATATTAATGCATCCATATGTGGGGCAATTGAGGACAGTAACTTCCCAATGGCTTTGGTCATCAGCCTGCATTAAGCCCCTAATGATTCTTGTCTTCTGGTATTCACACTGTTTTGTGGTGCCCTCTCAAATTGTACCAGGGTTGGTCTGTGTGACCAACAGAATATGGCAGAAATGACAGTATGTCACTTCCATGATTTCATTAGTTTTTCAGAATTTATTTGCTCAGAATAATCAAATAGTAAGGTGAAAGATTGAAAGAAGATAAAAGAATGGAAGTCCAAATATCAAAATGCAGTTTACTTCTATCCAATTAAAGTGTAAAAACCGGTAAGTTAATCAGGAGGCCTAGTGTTCTGTAATCTTTTTCAGCCTTTTTCACTAAGAGCCATTTGAAAGGCTTTAGCCTATAAATTCCATCCAATAGATTACAATTGATATGTGGAAACCAATATAATAAAAGAGAAAAACTAGCTCCTACTATTAAACATGCATGCTTATGTTGATAAAATCATTGAGTCGCCTTGTATAGTCCAAGACTGATAGACCTATTATAATAGATGGAGAAATTGGACTTTTAATGATATGCTTTTTCAAGAAAGCAAGTTGCAAGGAGTTGGGTAATTTGGGAAGCATATTAACTACTTAGAGGGAAGAAAATGTCCTCTCCCTTTTCCTCTGTGCCACTCAGCTCCATTTTCTCAGTGATCTTACTACATGAAAGCTAAACAAACATAGTAATTCAGAGGTGTAACAGTATTAATGTCAGGGACCATAATAATTCACAATTAAAGTATTTAACTCATCAAAGGAGTTCCTAGTAAAGAAATGGCCCAAGAAAGGTGTGGTCTGCACAATCTGAGTTACCACATGAATTTTTTTACATGTTTGGTATCATGTGGACTCAGCTAAAGCCAGTGAACTTCTGAAAACCACTATTTGCTTTTCACTATTTGCTCACCTTGAAGTACATGACCCAGTAATAGTGAATAAAGCCCGAGTAATGGATATCCACAGTGAATTCCTTTCTAATGGACATTGGTGATGCAGAATAAAGGTAGATTCATTCTTTAATTCATCTAATAAATATTTATGAGCACTTGGTGTCATGGATATATCTCTAATTTTTATTTATTTATTTATTTATTTATTTATTTATTTATTTATTGGTAAATCCTCACCCAAGGATATTTTTCCATTGATTTTTAGAGAGAGTAGAAGGGGGAGAGACACAGAAAGAAACGTCAATGTGAGAGAGACAGATCAATTGGTTGCCTCTCGTACCACCCCAGACAGGGGTCAGGGATCAAGCCTGCAACCAAGGTATGTACCCCTGCCTGGAATCGAACCAGGGACCCTTCAGTTCAAGGTCCAACACTATCCACTGAGCAAAATCAGCCAGGGCAATTTGGACCCTTCTAATAGTTATTTCCAATAATAAGGTATACTTTCAGGAATTTTCCCTTGAAAAAATTTATCTTCATGATTTTTATTAAGGACTTGGGTCTATTTACATCATAAAGAAGTCTGAATGCATTTTTTTTCAAAAGGGGGAGTGATTAACTTTACATTTTGTAGTTATTTCATTCTGTAAAAAGCAGTTCATCTCTGTCCTCCAATGTAAATGAAAGACTTAAAAGATAGTCACTGGAGATAGTCACTCTTTCATACAAACTGTTCTGAGTCTTACTTCTAAATTTAGAAAAGAAACATATATATGGTGTTCAAAAAATGTTCAAAAATTTTTGGTTAAATGGGTGAATGAATAAAACGCCGTTAAGAGTAGATAATGTTATGGACAGAGTGACTTAGAAGGGTTTTTCATAATCTGGAATTATGAACTTTTAAATGAAGGTGAAAAATATAAATTCATTTAGGAAAGCCATTCCAAGTGTCTTTCTAGCCAGGATGTGCCCTGCCCTTGGTTCTTAAACCTGAGCATGTGGGTTCATATGTGCAAATGACCTTGTTCTGTCCCTGAGGCATTGTGAGGCAGGCTACAAAGTCCAAAACAGTGAGTCAACCTGTGTACTCTAACTCCACTGATTACCAGGCAGCTATTGGGATTATCACAAAGAAAACAGTAGTAGCACAGCCAGCTCTGGCTAATCCTGCATGGTTTCCTTCTGTTTATGACACCATACCACTCTTCCATAGAAATTCAACTACTAACTGAGACCAGTGGCCCCTACTTGAAGGCCTCTGGCATACTAATAAAATTCCCATTATACAAAAAAGGCTGGGGATCATTAGCCGTGACCACAGAAGCTAAGGAATGGACGAGAGCTAGGAAAAAAGGAAAGGAAGTCTTGTATCTAAGACATGACATAGGACTCAAGTAAAATCCATGGGTCATCTTCTTTTGGCATTAAGTATTGGTAGCCCCATCCTCAAACCTATACACTACAAAGTGGCTAAATTTGGATGTTGCATTTAATGGGCAATTCCCAAATATGTTTTTTGTTAGGATTTTAAAACCTGGTAAGATAGGAGAACCTCAGGGCAGAGTAATTTGTAAAAATATGGGTAAATTTATGTTTCTGTGTGCTCTATATTAGATACCATTCCAGCTCAGTCAATATGTTTTCTCTACACATTTTTAATTACAATTTAAGATGTGAACAAAAAAGTAAAAAATAGCAGCCTACCCACAAGGCATTCCATTTGTCACGTTCTGGCTGAGGGAGCTGTTGGTCCACACGATGGTGTTATTTACACATGCTTTTCCAGGGATCTGGAGTTCTTGTAATTCAGTTTCATAGTCAATAAAAACATCTGTCATGGTGCCAAAAATGAGTAGCACGCCTGGATGGGCTAGTCCATGGAGAAATGCACATAAACCTCCCACAAACATCAGCCAAATGTCAGTCGTTGAAGAAAATCGAAACTTGAAAAACAAAGGATTCAGAGATCATCTATGGGTGAAAAGCAGGAGAGGTAGGAGGACTATTTAATTTTAGTTACTAGATTCTGATAAGTAGTATTCAACATCAAATTTTGTGGGGTCATCATATTGAATAACAGAGTTCTCACTAATTATGTCAAAATGAATGGTATAGTTATCTAAAACATTAGACTCTTACATTGTCAGTCCATGTTATTTCTTTCCTGATCTCTGAATTTACTTTTTTTATCTCAAGAGCTGACTTTATTAGTCTTATTACCAATTGAAAGAAGCCAACTTAGCAATTTGTCCACAACTTATGAGGGAAACAATCACTGGCACTGATACCAATGGCATGTATACTACGTAGGACATTCAGCAATAACATACATTGGCTCTTAGAACTGATGATGGCAATGAAGAGTGCCTATTTGTGCCTAGAAATGCCTTCATCATGAACAATGTGGAGAAAATACCTATGCTGTACTATTTCTAAAGTCTTGTCATAAGAATAAATATGCACAAGATGATTTCTGTGATGATTTTCCTTACTAAAATGATAATTATAAGTAGTGATTATTTTCCAGGACACTTTTCTGATCTACTGAGTAAGATTTGTGTGTTTAATCAGCAATACATTTCTAATTGCTAGTCAGCATGTTATCACATAGACAAAGTTTATGACTGAAAAAGGAATCACTGTAGTTAAAAAACCTGCCAATATGACTAAAGATTTAACACTTCCTCCACAATCTGAACGATTCATAGTTACAAAGCCTATGTCATAAGTCAGCACAGTCTTATTACCAATTGAAAGAAGCCAACTGGACTGCTGTCACCTTTCTTCTCATTTTGTAACCTGAAGAGAGAAAATAGGGATTTACAGACCATCCTTCCCAAACAATGAGAAATTCTCCCTAGGTGGTGAGTCAATGAGTCATTTTTTAGCAAGGAAAAAAGCTCCCTCTGGTTGAGAAATTCTTGCCAAACCTGGTATCTTAAAAATAAGCTTTTATTCTTCAGATTTACCTCTTATAGAGATTTCAGTATAGCTTTATTTCATGTTCAGGAGAGATTCATTGATGTTTTTCTGAAGGCACTGAGAGAAAATAAAAAGTACTCCATACTCTCAGTTATACTAATAAATAACTATTAGAGTTCAGCTTTAACCCTTGATCTATTTCTTTTTAAAACATTTATTTATTTATTTATTTATTTATTTATTTATTTATTTATATTGTTGACAGTATTACGGATGCTCCCCATTCCCCTCCCCCCTTTTTGTCCCACTCCACACAAGCCCCATCCCACCCCAGGCCTTCCCCACACTATTGTCTGTGTCCATGGGTTATGCATGTATGGATATATCTTCTTAGGTTAATTTTTTCCCATCTTCTCCAACTCTCTCCCCACTGAGATCTGTTATTCTGTTCCATTGGACCTATTTTGTTCATTAGATTCCACATATCAGTGAGATAATGTGATATTGACCTATTTCCTTGTGGTTGGATTACCCGATTTAAAACTTCCTTCTAGCACGTAAAACATTTTACAACTACATTAAATAGTGTTGATGTGATGAAAAGTTTCCCTTAAACTCCCATACTTCCCATTAAATTATATTTCCTTAGTATTTCTTACTCATTTTGTTTCTCAGAAAGTTATACTTAACCCATCTTTGACCTTCTCAACTCCAAGGATCTCTACTTCAGCTGAGTCATTCATTCATGGATACACCCTGGACCTTGCCTTCACCAGGAACTACTCTACTCCATCGCATACCGGGACAGCTCAGGCATCTTGTTTCCTCACTTCCTTCTCCCTTCCACAACTATTTGTCATCTCACATGAGACATGCAGTCCCTTAAGCCCTCCATTTACTTATAATTGCTAAACCTCATAAAGATTTGCTTTCTTCCCCATGCATTCCCAGGTCCCACTGCCTGCCAATTGAACCACACTCTCAACATCATCCTCAATCATTTTCCCCAGAACCTTCCTTGGAAACTTCACCTCTGCATCCATCCCGCATGTTTGCCATCTTCTCCTGAAGCCAGGCTGCTGGGCTGGCTGGAGACAAGATCTCCACCATGTGAACTGATGCCAACATTTCATGCCATGCCTAGCATTTGGTTACCCTGAGTTTCCCTTCCAGCTCAGAGTAGAATCCCATGTCCTTGGTGAAGTATTGAAGGCCCTCCATGGTCTGGCCAACTGGCTCTCTGACCTTGTCTCCTCTGACTGCATGCCAATTCTTGCCACCTGAGCCATATGGCCTCTTTACAGACCTTTGTCCATGCCAAATTTGTTTCCTCCTCTGGGCACTTGCACTTCCAATTTTCTCCCACCAGAATGCTGTTTTATCTACTTGGTCAATTCTCTCTCCTTCTTCAGACCTTCCCTCATAAGTCACCTTCTCAATGGGGCCTTTTCTGGCCAAAGTTGGTAAAATTTCAACTTTCCCCCACATCATTTCATAACTCCATTCCATGTTTACTTTTTCCTTTGTGGAAAGAAACTGATAGATTATCACTAACTACCATGCTATATATTTTATTTACTTATGGTGTTTATGATGTGTCCCTCACTAAGATGTTAGCTGTAAGCTCCTCAAGGGCAGAATTTTTTGCCTAATTTGTTCTTTTCTGTACCTCAGCACTAATTTTAATGCCATACATCTAGTAGGCACTCAATTAATATTTGTGAAATGAATGAATGAGAATGGTCTCCAGCCTTAGCTCAGGTACTTTATCCCTCTAGAGATGTTCCTGTTCCCCCCAGCAGCTTTATCAAACTTTCACTCTTATATTCTCATTCTACATTATTACATCTCCTCTAAAAATCAAAGAAGAAAAAAAGGGAAAGAAAGAGAGAAAAACTTATAGACACAGACAATAGAGTGGTGATTGCCAGAGGGATGAAGGGAGAAGAAGAAGGGCATAGGGGGGCATAAATGGTGATGGATGAAACTTTACTTGGGGTGGTGAACATATAGTATGGTATATACTAGCAGATGTGTTACGGAATTGTGCACCTGAAACCTGTATAATTTTGTTAACCAGGTCACCCCAATAAATTCAATTTTAAAAAGAGTAAACTGAAGAAATGTATAAATAAAAATAGAAAACAAAGAATTCATTCAAACTTCCTGGTCATTCTCTCATTGCTTTTCAGCTACATTCACACCCATTTTTCTCTCTTTCCCACCCAGTGTGATTCTTCTAGGCCCAGGCTAGTCCTACCACTTCTAGTCCAAATAATGTTACCACACCCAACACCTCCCTCTGCCATGAATTACTTACTTAAAATTTCTTAAATACTTCAACCTCTCCCTTTCTACCACCTTTATTTCAGAAACTTGCCTGGCACCTCCCAAATGTCTTCTAAATTAGACTCCATCTAATTTTACCGTCATGCCAATGTGTGATTAACTAAAATTTATTTTATACAAGAATTTAAACTCTTAAACTAAATAGGAAAATGTAATAATTAAGTTTTAGGTATCTGCTATTTGCTTATGGAAGAATTGGGGCTTGGGAACTTCCCCTGCACTCACAAAATCATACTTGTACACCTTCCCTACTGTTTAGGTTGGAAATTCTGTGCTTTTCCTGAATACACAGGGGGAGATTTAGACCTAGTCTAAAGGGATATGCCAAAAGGTTTTTGAAATCAAATTATAATAATGTTTTAAAAAGAAAAATAATAGATTATTTATACCATTTTATAGGAAGTGCAATGTACGTAAAAATATTTCCTCTGCTTTGTGCCTATCATAGGAATATTGTAAAGTTATTCTAGAAAAAAAATACATTGTTGAAATAGTCACTTACTGTGAATTCTTCTCATTGTTATCTGTCAGAATAAAAACAATGCACAAGGCAGTTAATAATGACTAAGTGAAACATAATCATTTACAATTTTGCTCTAGAAAAACACCATTCCTATACATTATTTTTTATTGATGTAACATAGCAAAATGATAATTTGCTTTTTCTCCTTTTTTATTCTCTCTTTCTTTCTGTACATAAACGTATATATAACGAAGATGTTATTTCAGGATTAGGGCTGCAGGCTTGATTATATCTCTGCATGACTTTTCTTCAGGATATGAAATATTTGTATCTTCTGAATATCAACTAGAGACCAACATTTCTAAACTAAATGAAGAAAATATGATTTTTTTGAACTACCAAGTAAAATAAATATTTATTTATTATTTGTTTCTTTAGAAACATCAGAATTTACCCACTTAGAATTTAGACCACAAATTAACCAGACTGTATAATGCTGTTGCCACTTGCATGCCAGTAGAAGCTGTGGGACTGAGCTGTATATTACTTTCCCAGCATAGGTCAGAGCAGATGTAGGGTAGGAAGCAAAAGGGTCTAAGTAGGGAAACCATAGGGAAAGGAACCCAAGATGCTAATGTCAACCATTACCATGGAGCAGCACATCCTGATCCTCCTGGCATGTTAATTTAATTTAATTAAGAGTTAAGTGGCATTATAGTACAGATAGAGATTAATATCTTGGGTTTGGGAATTAAACAGAACTGGGTTAGGATTATGGCTCCATTATGAGTCATGTGATCTTTGCCAAGTTTTAAAAAGTGTATTCAAGTCTTAGTTTCTTCTCCTGTAAAATTATAAGATTTGCTTAAAACAATAAAACTTGCCCGACCGACGTGGCTCAGTGGTTGAGCATGCACCTATGAACCTGGAGGTCACGGTTCCATTTCCGGTCAGGGCATATGCCCAAATTCTGGGCTCGATCCCCAGTAGGGGGCATGCAGGAGGCAGCTGATCAATGATTCTCATCATTGATGTTTCTGTCTCTCTCCCTCTTCCTTCCTCTCTCTGAAATCAATAAAAACATATTTTACAAAAAAGATAAACCGTAAAACTTGCTTAGAATCATCTGTGCTCACTACATGCTAGGTACTAGCCCCTTTCCATTCTGCCAGCACAGTCTTGGTGTAGTTCCTCTTGGGAAGCAGTGCTCACAGAATAATCTATACTAATAAAAGCCTTGGGGGTGATCAGGCCAGCAGGGGAGGGTATTTGGGGGCAATCAGGCCTGCAGAGGAGCAGTTAGGGGGCAATCAGGCCAGCAAGGGAGCAGTTAGGGGGCAATCAGGCAGGTAGGTGAGTGGTTAGGAGCCAGCGGTCCCGGATTGTGAGAGGGATGTCCAACTGCAGATTTAGGCCTGATTCCACAGGGATCAGGCCTAAACCTGCAGTTGGACATCCCCCAAGGGGTCCCATATTAGAGAGGGTGCAAGCTGGGCTGAGGGACACCCTCCCCAGTGCACGAATTTCGTGCACCGGGCCTCTAGTTACTGCTATAATTAATTATTACAAGATATAAATAAAGTTAATAATCATAGCCAATGCTGGAACAACCCTACTCTCTCTAGGAAACAGATAGTAATAGATACTTCCCTCACCCATACTTTATGCATCTTTACCTTAACACTTTCAGACATTCCATTACATGGATTCTAGGGAGAACCACCCATTCATGTGTGAGAAACATGTTTGGTGATAGTTCTAAATATTGTTGATGATTTGTCTCTGCCCCTTGAAACCTCACTAGTTTGTTCCACTTTTGTTCTAACCTGTGACTGTGCAATAGGCAGTGAGAGAAAAGGGCCACTTACATGATCCATCTGATTCAAAACCATGATTCTCCTCTCCAAATTTCTTCACACTGCGAAGAATTACTGAGTCAGACATGGCAATTGCAATCTGCAGCCAGTAACCCTATAAAATAAAATAAAAGAATGATTATAATGACCTCTTTTTTAACCAAAGTAGCCAAATGAAAGAACAACTTGGTTCAATAAATAACCTTCTCTAACAATCTCATGAAAAGCAGATTTAAAAATATATAGCATCAATAATGAGAGAGAATCATTGATTGGCTGCATCCTGTTTTCCGCACACTGGGGATGGAGCCTGCAACCCAGGCATGTGCCCTGACTGGGAATCAAACTGTGATCTCCTGGTTCATAGGTCCATGCTCAACCACTGAGCCACACCGGCCAGGCAAAAGCAGATTTTTTAAGTGATTAATAACTCCATGAAAGAGTCTAATTATTAGGAACGATAAACCCAAATCATTGATTATGGATTTCTCAGGCTGATGAATGGATAGCTGTTTTTCATTTATCTGTACTTTCTGCTTATCTATTCATCCTTCCTTCTTTTCTTTCCTTTGTTCTTTCTTACTGGTAAAAATAAAAACCACTAGAAGGGCAAAACCAATTGGCAACATTCATGAGTCAGTGTGTCTAACCAACAACACGCAATCCTGGTGGGGAGCCCTCAGTGCTCCTTTGTAAATACAGCAAGTCAGTGTGAACCAGAAGAGCTGCTATCCAGCTCCTTTTATAAAACAAGTATAACCTTGACATCAAAACAAACAAGGATGTCATAAAAAATTATAATTAATTTTCAAAATAGATTTAAAATCACTAAATAAGATATGTTAATTATAATTCAGCAGTTTATGAAAACATAATGAGCAATGTTAATTCCTATGCACTGAAAAATTATTGATCATTTTGATATATGCAGAAAAATATTCAATAATAGCAATATCCATTCCTGACTTAAAATCCTATAAAATTAGAAAAATCATTATTTTGCAACCCAATAAATAAATAAATATAGGAAAATAACCAGCAATGAGTACTAAAACCATTAATTGAAATACTGGTGAAAAGTAATTTATCCAATAGTGCAAAGTGTTGTGAGGATGTAAAAGAAAGACATTAGATTAAGTCATCATAGTTCCTTAAGCTCCTTCTGGCTGTGACAGTCTCTTATGCTTTTCTTGTTTTGATGACCTTGACAGTTTTGAGGAGTATTGAGCAGTTGTTTTGTGGAACGTCCCTTAAAATGATATTAAGTGATATTTTCTCAGATTGGACAAATATGTATTTTGAGAAGGAAGACCACGGAGTAAAGTACTCTTCTCATTACATCATATCAAAGCTACTATCAACATGATATAATTAAGCAGTTTATGAGGTCAGTATAACTAAAAAAACTAGATGAACCAGATACAAAATTATTTTACTCATCAACAAAATTTTAATATAGAAATATTACATTCAGAGACTGAAAATTTTGCTGGTTCTATCAATTCTGAAATTTTAACCAAAAAAAAATTTTTTTCATGAAGCAAAGAAAGAAACTCTTTGATAATGAGAAAATAAGAAAACAACTTTAACAATAGTTATAATAGTGCATCTCTTAATTTTAAAATAAGACAATTTTTAGAAAATTCGGCCTCCAATGATAGCTTTCCTGGCTGAACTCTTCATTTAAAAGCTTTCTTTCTACTGGTGTGTAAACATTTGGCAGTATTTAAAGGCCATTGGTGTAGTGTCTTGCCCATGAACTCTGGAGTCTCACAGATCTTGGTACTGCCCATGGCTTCACTCTGTTATTGGGTATGTGTTTTAACTTCTCTCTAGGCCCAGATTTCCTCATATTTCAAGTCAGGGAGTGGTGGTGATGGTAAAATCTGCCTTGCAGGACTGGTGTGAAATGAAATGAATCTGTGTCTGTACTTCAGGGCACAAATGAAGAAGGTAGCTAAAGTTCCCTTTGCCCTTCAAGCTTAGTGACTGAGTCCCTCCCCCTTCACCCCCACTCCTGCCCCCAACACACACACATACTTCCTTCCCCTCCCTTCTGAGGTCATTTGTAGTAAGTCAGGCTCTGTTAAGGAAGAGAATGCTGACCAACGAACCTACTCTCTTTGCTTCCCCTCTACAGAGAGGAATTCTGTACATTAGGTTTCACATTAGGTTTGCTTACATTTTCCTTCTTTCTGAATGCAATGATTTTTGTGATCTCTATTTTACTATTAAAAAGTAATATTCTCAGACAAAAATTTATGCACAGCATGGATTTCTACTCCCATAGCATCCCCATGTCCTTCAGCCAAAAACCACCAGGAATACACCTGTAGTTGAAAAATCTGGATTTATTACTTGTTGTAGTGAAAGAGAACAGACTGTGGGGGACCGTGGGTGTCTCAGTAAGAGGGTTGTTAGGAATAACCAATTATAGGGTGTGAGCTTTAGTTAGATGATTTGGGAGAGAGTCCAAAGTGGGGGTTTGCTCCAGATTGGAAGCTGTCAGAAAGCCAGAGTAATTTTATGGTTGGTTAAAGAAATGGCAGTCATTCATTTAGCAAGAGAGAGGGATGTTTGGTATTTTGTGGGTTTCACAGTGATCCTATTTTGTCCTGTGCTTGGGCAAAATTATGAAATGGGCTTACTTTTTCTCATTTTTATCTTCAGACAAATGACCTTGCCTGATGTTGATGGGATGGTTAATTTTATGTGTCAATTTAAGTGGGCTAAGCGATACCTAGATCATGGGACTTGTCAGCCTCCATAATCATGTGGATCAATCCCTCATATTAAATCTTTTTCTTTTTATCGTATTGGTTTAGTTTCTCTGAAGAACCCTGAATAATACAGACTGTATTCTGTGAGATTGTTTATTTCTCAAAAGAGCATTACATGGTTTAGGTGTGAATGCCAGCTACGGAATATCTGGGGCTATTCTTTTGTTTGCTTGTTTTCTTTTTCAGCATTCAGTGCATCAATCTGAACTTTGAAAGTCCACTGTTCCCTTTTGATACACCAAGGAGCCATCCTTCGAAAGATGTACACTCTCCATTGCTACAGGGCATGCATTGCATAACATTTGACTGTTGCTCAATAGAAATGGAGGCTAGATGCCTTATCTCTGGCCAGTTTAGAAATGGCAATGATGACTTTTGAAAGCCATTGTGCTGAAAATGTTAATTGCTTGCGTGCACCCACAAAGACAGTGGCAATTTTTGTGACACCAAGTTTGGGAAGATGCAATTAGATTACAAAATTACTAGAAAGAACAAACAAGGCAGTGCTTGTGATATTTTCCAGAAAAGGCAATGTTTCCAAAATTAGATGTTACATATATTGCTTCATCTATATATATAAAAGCCAGCAACCGGAACACCAGAACGACCAGAACGACTGGTTGCTATGAAGCCCACTGCAGCCAGCAAACTGGCGGGCACCCTGCATTCTCACCGCACCTCCATCCCCATCACCCCCCTCCCCCAAGTAGCCGGTGAGAGGTCACAGCCCCCTGCCTGAGTGCCGTGGAAGGCTGGTTGCCACCATCCACCCCCAGTTCCCCATCCTAGCCTGGGGCTGAGCCCTGATTGGGCAATCAGGGCCTGCTGGTTGCCGATTCCAGGGTGCATCACCGTCTTGCAAACTGGGACCCCTTGGGGGATGTCAAAGAGCCTATTTCAGCCCAATTCCCGCAGGCCTGCTGGCTGCTGGTTGCCATCTGTGTGCCCGCCAAGCTCATTCTCACTCCCCCTACTACCCTCCCCTGGGATTCCAGGGCTTGCACACCAGGGAAACCCCCGTGCTCAGGTGCCAGGTGCCTGTGAGAAGCCCACTCCACCCCACCCCCCATGGCATCTTCCAGGTAAGCCGGGCCACAGCCACTGGGACTGCAGGGGTCGGTCAGGCTCACCATGGGTTCACACAGGAGCTGGTCTACAAGGCTGGCTGTGAGAGAGCACGCTGCCTGCCCAGCTTCCATGCAGCACCGCTGGGTGGCCCAGAGGTCCATGCTGCACCCCGGTCTGTGATGTCCAGCTGTGCTTACCACATCTCTGCATGGGAACTTGGGCACTGTGACTCAGGCTGAGCAGGGCATGTGGGGGCCCAGAGGTCAGCTGGGTCCTGCCCTTTCACACCAGATGCTTGCACTATGATCGCCAGCCAGTCCTAAGGATAGCACCTGTGCACAATTTTGTGCACCGGGCCTATAGTTTATAATAACAAAATTTTACTTTAACCAGCACAAAAGAACTCAGTGTTAAAAAATAAGATACTATGCTCTTTCCTTTTCACTCTGAATTTTTATAAAGTCTCCTAAAACTTCTGGGAACAAATTTCAGGGTCTTTCAGAAAAATATATTTTTCAATAAATTTGAGAATATAGAAGTTTAAAGTAGGAAATCAAGATTTCTAAGCACTGATTGGCAGACTTTAGCCACCTAATCATGCAATCCCCCAAGAATTCTTAATTGTTCACGCCAACACCAGTGTTTCTCTTTGCTAAATGGCATGTACGCTATAGCCTGTGTTCTACATGTGTTTCTGTTTAACTATCCAGGCTTGAAGGTTTTAATTTATTTGATAAAATGTGTAATCCTATCCACACAGAAACCCACGCTGAAGGACAGTCTTCTGACCTTTACTGGTAGACATAGCAAAGAGTTTTCTACCTTAGGACATTAGCAAGGCGAGTGGATGGGGTAACCTTGGAGGAGGTGCCTGGTTGATTCCTTGGGACTTGGTAATCCTTAACATTAAGGAGCTGGGATCTTGTCCCAAGGACAATGGTAACTAATAAAGGCTTTCAGGCAAAAGAAGGGTTTGATCACATTTATATATTTTTTTAAAAAATTCAAAACTCTGATAAGGCTTGAGATTTGGGAATCCACACCTAGAGAGAGATACAAGGGAATCATGTTGGGAAGGTCAGAAATCCCCCCAGATCAAGCAGCGGCTCCCCCTCCTTTACTAAGGCCCAGAGTATATTATAGTTCAAATCACTCCGCGGCCAATGTGCCTGAGGTCACCAAAGGAAACATGCTGTGTGATGTAACACAGCCAAGCCAATGGTGCCCAGGTTCTTGTCACTTTAGATGGTTTCTTGATTCTGTCAGTGTTCAAGGCTTTGAATTTTTTTTTTTTTTTTGGGGGGGGGGGGGCGGGGCAGGGCGGTGGAGCGGGGAGATTTGTTCTGCTTCCCATTCCATTTTCTCTCAAATACTATCTTTAAAACATGTTGGTCTTGCCTAGACTGAATTCAGGAGGAAGAGGCTGAGGATTTTCCACACCCAGACCAACATGGTAAGGAGGAACCCTGACAGCCACTGAGGAGCTGAGGGCCAGCGCGGGGAGAGGGCCAGCTCAGGAGTGGAGTGAATACTCTCCTGACTCTTAGGAAGTTGTTCCCTCTGTCCCCAAGCTCCACAAACTCCCCTTCCCTGAGCTGCTCAGAGAGAAAAGCGGAACTGCTCCTGCTCCTCTTGAATTTGGAAGTCACTTTCCAAGCCACAAATTTCGATTTTTCTAAAAATCCCTTGCCCTAGCAGGTTTGGCTCAGTGGATAGAGCGTCAGCCCAGGGACTGAAGGGCCACGGGTTCAATTCCAGTCAAGGTCACGTACCTCAGTTCCAGGCTCGATCCTCGGACCCAGTCAGGCTTGTGCAGGAGGCAACTAATTGATGTATTTCTCTCACATCGATGTTTCTCTGTCTCTTCCACTCTAAAAACCAATAGAAAAATATCTTCTGGTGAGGGTTAACCAAATCCTCTCTAATAAAATGGTAATATGCAAATTAACCATCACTCCGCTACATAAGCCACGTCCACCAGCCAATCAGGGCGAGTATGCAAATTAACCCCAATCCAAGATGGCTACAGCCACAGAGAGCAAGGTTTCCCAGGTAACAGAGCAAGCCAAGCTTTCCATAGCCGTTGCAGGCCTAAGCCTCCATTCAAGCTACAAAGTTTCAATTATAGAAGGTAAACAAATTCAAACAAATGGCGGCAGAATGGAGCTTGAGAGAGCAGGCCAGAGTTGCTGGCGGCAACAGGGGAAGCAAAGCTTTCCGCACACCCTGGCTGGGCCCACCCGCTTAAGGCTACAAAGTTTCAATTGTATAAGGTGAATTAACTGCCACAGAAATGGCTGCCGGAGCCCCAGGCTTGGCTCCGCTCCAGGCTACAAAGTTTCAATTGTAGAAGGAAAATAAATTCCAGATACCAGGGCCTCCGCTTGGGTTGCCAGGGGGCGTGGCCAGCCTGCAAACCACCACAGGCCCCTCACTCAGGCCGCCCCACGCCCCAAGGGAACCCCCACCCTGATCCAGGACACCCTTCAGGGCAAACCAGCTGGCCCCCACCCGTGCACCAGGCCTCTATCCTATCTAATAAAAGAGTAATATATAGATTGATCATCACTGCAACACACAATACAGCTGCCCCCATGTGGTCAAAGATCCTGCCCCCATGTGGACACAAGATGGCCACCACAAGATGGCCAGCAGGAGAGGGCAGTTGGGAGGCACCTGGCCTGCAAGGGAGGGCAGTTGTGAGGGACCAGGCCTGCAAGGGAGGGCAGTTGAGAGGGACCAGGCTTGCAAGGGAGGGTAGTTGTAGGTGATCAACCCTGCAGGAGAGGGCAGTTAGGGGTGACCAGGCTGGCAGAGGAGGGAAGTTGGGGGCAAACAGGCTGGCAGGGGAGCAGTTAAGCATCAACCAGGCTTGCAGCAGAGTGGTTAGGGGGTGATCAGGCTGGCAGGCAGAAGCGGTTAGGGGCAATCAGGAAGGCAGGCAGGCAAGCAGTTGGGAGCCAGCAGTCCTGGATTGTGAGAGGGATGTCCGACTGCCCGTTTAGGCCCGATCCTGGTGGGATCGGGCCTAAATGGGCAGTCGGACATCCCTCCAGGAGTCCCAGATTGGAGAGGGTACAGACTGGGCTAAGGGACAACCCCCCGCCGTGCACGAATTTCGTGCACTGGGCTTCTAGTAAATAAATAAATAGCCTTTAAAACATCTTTCACTGCTGCCATTGAGGAATGTAGGTAGGACTCCTGTGTTATCATCAAACCTAACAAATGATTTATTTTTCCCAAGGATCATTAAAGAAGAGAAGAAGTATTAACTTATACTAAGAAGCAAGAAAAATGTATCTTGTAGGTTGTGGGATGATGGTGTGTGTCAACAATGTGGGAGACGCTGTCCAGAGATGGAATAAAAATGGGGCCCTTATAGCCCGGAGGGGAAAGGAATACACAGGGATCCTCAAGGGACACACAAACATCCTTTCTTCCCAGAGTCACAGCTGAGATGGAGGACTAAGGAATAGCTCCCGAAGAAAGTGGAATTTAACAGTGCAGTTACTCCCAGCTCTCCTTGGTCTCTCCATGCATAGCCCTTTCATCTTCACCAAGCAACATAGCGCTCTAATACATATTCCTACAGTAGAACTCAGGCATTTTTTAGCAATTTCAGTGTCTTTTAAAACCAGAGTGGGCAATTTTCCCCCCTAAATTACTTCCTAATTCACTCCCAGCATTCATCAGCAAATATTTGTCACCACTACTCTTAGTGGTAGGACTCAAATTAGTCAAGGGGCTTACAATCAAGTGGGGGAGGGGTGTGTAAACAGTTACTCCTCAGCAGGGAATGGAGGCTTCAGAGATCATTACAGAGTTACAGAGCGAGCCCAGGAGTAACTAAGTCTGGAGCTGTAGGGGGTTTGTGGGGGTAGGTTGGCGGGTACCTGCACATAGAAAGAACCTCTATTAAACAAGAGCCTATACATAAGTCAATACTTTAAAAGTTTAATAATAATCACTATTAGATCCCAATATTAAGAGTCTAAGGTACAATCATTTTAATGTGTCTCTAAAATGTCTAGAAAGCTATTCCTCCCTCAGAACATTTAGAAAAAGCGCACTTAATTCCAAGTTTTAAATGTGTATGATATTTGATCTATGCATTCAAATCATCAGCAACATGTAATTTCTACTAGCTAGGGAAACATAAAAACTAAAATTAGACTCTAGAAACCAACTTTTTCCCCTTTAGCCAGGTATCCAGAGCTCATATTTTTCAGTATCTAAATTATTAAAAACTAGGGGAATGAGGAAATGAGCATGGTGTTGGAGTAAAAAGGTAAGTCAGTATAGTTTTTTATTAAACCAGCACCAGTTTTCTGGGGTAGGATTTGTGGTTATCAGTGCAAACAGAATTATGCTTTCATAAAGCCAAGTTAAGAAACTTCACTGGCATTTTTCATTTTTGGTAGATTATTCACTCTATTCACCCATTTGTACAACACATCCCCATACACCACAGATTCTCAAGAGAATTGATTCATAAAATAGCATTGCTACAAATTAGGAGTCATCTGTATTGTATATAATATTATGAAATAATTCATTATTCTGCAAGTCATATTATTTATCGCATGACAAGAGGCCACCCTTTAGTAAATAAAAAACACAATGCCCCACACAGTGAGCTTTAGAGGAAATGAACTTGCAGAACATAGGCCTCAAATGCTGTAGAAATTATAATTCGCTTACCTGTGAAAGTGAACTTGAGGAAGCCAGAAGAAACAATGAACTCCACTGTGGAGAGTCAAAGGGTTTTTCCAACTTCGGTGTTCATTATAAAGCATTCGACAGAATTCAAACTTTTTCGGGAACATTGTCTATTTGCTTAAGGGTCAATGCCCTGAAGGCCAGCCTAAGCACAGTTCAGTGACATCTGAGAAAAGGTTGAACACGCTCAGAGTAATAACCCCAAACACAGAGTGTGCTGGGGAAATGCTCTGAGGGGTCAACGGGCTGTGGAAAGTGCTGATTTGTCTGGGAAAGAGAGGCGACTTGCAGGCAAGGGGGTCTCAGGGGAAAGTACTGTGATTCTGGCTATACCTAACGCTTCTTTTCATAGATCCTTCTTTTTAAAAAGTTATTTAAAAACATAATAAGGCAAAACAAAACAAGAACAAAATCTTTAAACTTCCCCCCTCAGTTTAGAAAGATTATTCTTGGAAAATCCCTAGGTTGCAGGTCCCCAGATTTTCCAGGAGACAGATAACCTAAAAGAACACCTGAAACAGCTTTTGCTCCAATGACCCTTGCACCTGGCCTGAATAGTCAATAACCTCAAGCCCTACTTCATCTACAGATGCAGTCCTGTGTGAGTAGATCAATGATTTTTTAAAAGGTTCAAATTAACAGAAATGTACGTCAAATAAACAGAGATAGCTTATCCAATAGTCTTGTGTTGCCCATATCTGTTCCTCTTGGTTTTTTTTTTTTGTTGTTGTTAATCCTTACATTTTCTCAAAATGCTCTTATTTTTTTTATCTTTCTCCCTGCCTGAGCTAACCCTTGCCTAAGCACGTCTTATTATGGCCTTCCATGATGAATAACAGCCAACAGTGGTCAAGCCCATGTTGGGTGCCTGGCTCAGTTGAAGTTTTATTTGTACTACCTTATTTAGGCTTCTCAATAATCCTAGAAGTTAGATGCTATTATTGAGGAACCTGAAGCACAGAGCGGTTAAATAATCCACCCAAGGGCATCTAACTAATAGGTCCAGAGCCTATGCTCCTGACCACCCTATGCTAACATTCCTCCACTTGTGCTCTGAAATGCAGTCAGTGGGCCATTGCTTCTCAGTTTGCAGAAAATCAGATCAATTTAAACAATAAGTATACATTTTCTCAATTTAAAAGTTTTATTTAAAATTTAGCATCCAGCCCAGCTGGTGTGGCTCGGTGGTTGAGCATCAACCTATGAACCAGAAGGTCATGGTTTGATTCCCTGTCAGGGCACATGCCCAGGTTCTGGCCTTGATCCCCAGTGAGGGATGTGGTGGGAGGCAGTTGACCAATGATTCTCTCTCATTGAAATTTCTATTTCTCTCTCCCCTTCCCTTCCTCTCTGAAAAAGAAAGAAAAAAGACAGAAAGAAAGACAGAAAGAAAGAAAGACAGAAAGAAAGAAAGAAAGAAAGAAAGAAAGAAAGAAAGAAAGAAAGAAAGAAAGAAAGAAAGAAAGAAAGAAAGAAAGAAAAGAAAAGAAAAGAAAATTTAGCATCCCACTACTGTTTGTCTCTACTAGAATGTAAATATATGATAGTTCATTATTTAGCCCCAAATTCTTTATATTTATATTTTAAAAGCTCAAGATATCAAGGTCAGCAAAGCAAAGGAAGATTTCTTTATGTTCCCTATCTGACCTAGTTTGAGCAGTCCTGGAATGGAATGACTTGTGAGGTGACATAAATGTAATAATATCCTATTTGACACCAATTAAGACCCAGAAAAAAGAACTTTGCTTTATAAAACCAAAAAGGAAGCACAGCTGCAGGATTGTAAATTTGATTGGGAGAAAATTCTCAATAGAATTTTGTTATCTTTGTTATGGCAGTTATTGACAACTGTTAAAAGGTGAAAATGCTAAGGAGAAAAGTGTCACCTCAGAACCAGAGTGGAGCATCTTGCTGGTCCTAGCACCCTAAGACTTCCTTTGTGTGGCATGTAGACCTAGGGGAAGATGAAGCATAGAGTTTTAGAGCTGGGAACATTGCAGATACAGTAAGTCCTCACTTAACATCGTCAATAGGTTCTTGAAAACTGCGACTTTAAGTGAACCAATGTATAATGAAACCAATTTTACCATAGACTAATTGATACAAACAAAAGTGAAGTTCCTAGGGCATATTTCTGGTCATAAAAACATCACCTAAACATTGAAATAAATGTGAGCTCCACATACATTTAAGGAAGATGAATGAAAACATTATTTTCCAACCCACTTATTCCCAGTTCAGTGTCAGGGTGGCCAGAGCCTCTCCCAGCAGCCCAGGCCATCAGGAAGGAGCCCCCTTGAACAGGACCACACACACACACACACACACACACACACACACACGCGCGCGCGCGCGCATCCCACCCCCTACACACACATACATACACATACACTCACTCAGTCTGGGACAGTGGAGACACACCCATTCACCTCACATACTCATCTTTGAGGTGTGGGAGGCAACCAGAGTCCCCAGAGAAAATGCAGATATGGGAGAACGTGCAAATTCCACACAGAGGCCCTGTCTGGGAATCAATTTTTTTCCTCCTCATCAACTTTATAATGAAACTAGAGGCCCGGTGCACGAAATTCGTGCACAGAGGGGGGTTGTCCCTCAGCCCAGCCTGTACCCTCTCCAATCTGGGACCCCTCAAGGGATGTCCGACTGCCTTGAGGGCAGTCGGACATCCCTCTCACAATCCAGGACTGCTGGCTCCCAACTGCTTGCCTGCCTGCCTTCCTGATTGCCCCTAACCGCTTCTGCCTGCCAGCCTGATCACCCCCTAACCACTCTGCTGCCAGCCTGTTTTCCCCCAACTTCCCTCCTCTGCCGGCCTGGTTACCCCTAACTGCCCTCTCCTGCAGGGTTGATCACCTCCAACTGCCCTCCCTTGCAGGCCTGGTCCTTCTCAACTGCCCTCCCTTGCAGGCCGGGTGCCTCCCAACTGCCCTCTCCTGCTGGCCATCTTGTGGTGGCCATCTTGTGTCCACATGGGGGCAGGATCTTTGACCACATGGGGGCAGCTATATTGTGTGTTGCAGTGATGATCAATCTGCATAGTACTCTTTTATTAGATAGGATGACATTTCTTTTTTTTTTTTATCCTCACCTGAGTATATGTTTCCATTGACTTTTAGAGAATGTGAAAGAGAAAGGGAAAGACAGAGAGAAACATCAAAGTGAGAGGAATACTTAGATTGCTTGCCTCCTTCCTGAGCCCTGACCTGGGCCCCAGCCAGGGAGGAGCCTGCAACTTAGGTACATGCCCTTGATCAGAATCTAACCTGGACTCTGCAGTTGGCAAACCTAGACATTATCCACTGAGCCAAACCGTGTAGGGCAGGACATGACATTTCTTAGCCCTCCAGCAGCGGACCTTCATTTTTTTCTCCAGGAGTGTGGTGGAAAAGCCCTAGATCACTTTTTTGGATTCTTATACCCAAGTTACTAAGAATATTACCAGTGGCATACAGGGAGCTTAGCCAATGAGTGGTCAGAAAAGGTATTTCCTCTGTAGTTCACACCTATCTCCTGTGATCTCCGGCTCCACCCCTGCCAAGGCCTAAAGCCTCCAGCCCTGGGCAGGGACCCCCAGCTGGCTCTGATCGCCCTGCTCTACCCCCAGCCAAGGCCGCAAGCCTCTGTTTGAGGCTCGGGCCCTGGGCAGGGACCCCCAGCTGGTTCCAATTGCCCACAGACACCCACAGCTGGCTCTATCGCCCGGCTCCACCCACGGCCAAGGCTGCAAGCCTCTAGGCTTGGGCTCTGGGCAGGGACCCCCCAGCTGGCTCTGATCGCCCACAGGGGACCCCAGCTTGCTCTGATTGCCAGGCTCCACCCCAGCGGCCAAGGCCGCAAGCCTCTGGCAGAGGCTTGGGCTCTGGGCAGGGACCCCCAGCTGGCTCGGATCACCTGCAAGGGACCCCAGCTGGCTCCGCTGGAGGGCTCCACCCCAAGCCAAGGCCTAAAGCCTCTGGCTGAGGCTTGGGCCCTGGGCAGGGACCCCCAGCTGGCTCCAATCACCTGCAGGGACCCCCAGCTGGCTCCGTTCGTGGGCTCCACCCCCAGCCAAGGCCTAAAGCCTCTGGCAGAGGCTTGGGCTCTGGGCAGGGACCCCCAGCTGGCTCCGATCGCCCTCAGGGGACCCCAGCTGGCTCTGATCGCCAGGCTCCGATCACCAGGCTCCGCCCCAACGGCCAAGGCTGCAAGCCTCTGGCCAAGGCTTGGGCTCTGGGCAGGACCCCCAGCTGGCTCTGATCTCCCCGCTCCGCCCCCATCCAATGCCGCAAGCCTCTGTTTGAGGCTCGGCCCCTGGGCAGGGACCCCCGGATGGCTCTATCCCCCGCTCCATCCAAGGCAAAGGCCTCAAGCTTCTGTTTGAGGCTTGGGCCCTGGTCAGGGACCCCCAGCTGGCTCCAATCACCGCAGGGGACCCCAGCTGGTTCCAGTGGCCCAGCTCCACACCCAGCCAATGCCGCAAGCCTCTGGCTGAGGCTCGGGCCCTGGGCAGGGACCCCCAGCTGGCTCCGATCGCCTGCAGGGGACCCCAGCTGGCTCTGATCACCTGTGGGGGACCCCCGCTGGCTCCGATCTTCCCCTCTGATCTTCGGCTCCAATATCCCAGTTCCAACAACTGCTCTCCGAGGCTGCAGCCATCTTGGTTAGGTGTATTTGCATATTCCCTTTCTGATTGGCTGGTGGGCGTGGCTTGTGAGTGTAGCAGAGTGATGATTTGCATACTACTGTTTTATAGATAGGATGACATTGGGTGAAATGATGTTATTCAAGGACATGTTTTTCTTCTCCGACTACCTCATCTTGTAGATGAGAAAAGTAAGGACAAAGCAGCAACCTATCCTGAGCCCTTTGGAGGGTTAATGGTGTCTTCCTTTTCTCTTTCAGTCTGGCCCCTGACAGGCCTTGGGGTATCGAGTTAATCATTTCTAATCTGTTTCAGCAGTGGGCAAGTTTTCTTTACTATTTATGGTCTGAAAATGGGTAAGGTTACATTTCCTGCTGTCCTCCCATTAAAACAACTACTTTTTGAGTGCTTACTATGTGCCAAAACTGTTCTAACCTCTGGGATGCAGGAAAGATCAAAACAGATGAGAATCCCTGCCCTCTGTAATTTACATTCTAGTGGGGCAAAGAGTAAGCAATAAACAAATCAGTAAAACATAAGTGAAGACAGACAAAGAAGGGTTTTCAATGCCAGTAGAATGAGTCCCAGTCAGTCTATGACTGGAACTCCAGTTCAGGGGAAGTCTTGCAAATGTACACCAATGACAGACTCTTTAGCTTGATCATCACCACCGTGGAAATCAATGTAAGTTGTAAAAAGCCAGATTGACAGAATATAATTGGCTGTGTTTTGTGGCCGAAAAACATGTCTAAATTAAAGCTTCCTTGGGTAGTTTTGTGTTTTTAAAGCAAAATGTGTAGAAGGATACAATTTTTGTAGTTTAGCTCAATTCAGAGGGAGGTAGAATGGAGCAGTGAAAAGAGCATAAGATCCCCTTTGCTCAGTGTACAATCTGTCCCCACCCTATGTCATGGCCTTGGCTCCTGGAACTCCTCCAAGCACCACTTTTTGGGCTATTTAGAGTAAAACATTTGACACATACAAAATTTTATCATGGTCTTCAAAGCATGGTTTCTTATAGGGAAAAAAGTTGAAAGTAGTGAGTTGAGTAACTTCAATATATATTTTAAACTAGAGGCCCGGTGCACGAAATTCATGCACGGGGGAGGGGGGTGGTGTCCCTCAGCCCAGCCTGCACCCTCTCCAATCTGGGACCCCTCGAGGGATGTCCGTCTGCCTGTTTAGGCCTGATCCCAGTCGGACCCCTCGAGGGATGTCCATCTGCCCGTTTAGGCCCGATCCAACTGGGATCGGGCCTAAACGGGCAGTCGGACATCCCTCTCACAATCCAGGACTGCTGGCTCCCAACTGCTCGCCTGCCTGCCTTCCTGATTGCCCCTAACTGCTTCTGCCTGCCAGCCTGATCACCCCCTAACCACTCCCCTGCCAGCCTGATTGATGTCTAACTGCTTCCCTGCCAGCCTGTTTAACCCAACTTCCCTCCTCTGCCGGCCTGGTCACCCCTAACTGCCCTCCCCTGCAGGCTTGATCACCCCCAACTGCCCTCCCTTGCAGTCCTGGTCCCTCCCAACTGCCCTCCCCTGCTGGCCTGATCACCCACAACTGCCCTCCCTTGCAGGCCTGGTCCCTCCTAACTGCCCTCCCCTGCTTGGCCTGATCACCCACAACTGCCCTCCCTTGCAGGCCTGGTCCCTCCCAACTGCCCTCCCCTGCTGGTTATCTTGTGGTGGCCATCTTGTGTCCACATGGGGGCAGAATCTTTGACCACATGGGGGCAGCCATCTTGTGTGTTGGGGTGATGGTCAATCTGCATATTACTCTTTTATTAGATAGGATAGAGGCCTGGTGCACGGGTGGGGGCCAGCTGGTTTGCCCTGAAGGGTGTCCGGGATCAGGGTGCGGGTTCCCTTGGGGCGTGGGGCAGCCTGGGCGAGGGGCCTGTGGTGGTTTGCAGGCTGGCCATGCCCCCCGGCAACCCAAGTGGAGGCCCTGGTATCTGGGATTTATTTATCTTCTACAATTGAAACTTTGTAGCCTAGAGCAGAGCCAAGCCTCCTGCTAGCTCCATGGAGGCAGCCATTTCTGTTGGGATTTATTTATCTTATATAATTGAAACTTTGTAGCCTTAAATGGAGGCCAAAGCAGGCCAGGGCTGCAGAAGCTTGGCTTCCTCCATCGCCGGGGGCAACCCTAGCCTCCTGCTCTCTCCAGCTCCGTGGCTGCCCCCATTTTTGTTGGGATTTATTTATCTTCTATAACTGAAACTTTGTAGCCTTAAGCGGAGGCCTGGGCCGGCCAGGGTGTGCAGAAAGCTTGGCTTCCTCCATCGCCGGGGAAACCAAAGCCTCCCTCCTGCTCTCTTCATGGCCGCAGCCATCTTGGTTGGGTTAATTTGCATACTAGCTCCTGATTGGCTGGTGGGTGTGGCTGGTGGGTATAGTGGAATGATGGTTAATTTGCATATTACTCTTTTATTAGCTAGGATGTTTATGTTCCCTCTATAGAAATAAGACCATTTAATCACACTCTTATCAAGTTGTAATTTACAATTATCTAAATGAGATGTATACATTGATCTTATCTACTTCGGCACTCAACACATGGTCAGCATTTCTGTTTTTGTTTACCTCTCTAGTGAAGGAAACTGGCACAGACTAGACTTCACTCTTAAGCAAATATTTTCTCATATTTTCAGTGTAGTTCTTATCTGTTCCTAAAGGCTCATCATTGCACACATCATGTCAAATACTAAAAGAAAAATTTATAAGGGAATATCAGTAATTGGAGAAGGGAGAGGAATAGGTGAACTAAATAAAAAAGAAGAAAAACAGAAGAAAATTTATTAATAAGTGGTTGTGCCTATGGTGTTGAGTAGACATCTGAACTGTCAAATGAACTCATTTCTCACTGGAAAGCGGCAAGCCTGCCTGAACCTTTGGGTGGATTGAGATTTCATGCCTCAGCTTCTTAAGGTGACGCATCAGTCTTGGAAACCATTCCTTTGTTGGGATATTAATAGTCAAGCCTAGGTAATGGTGATCTATGCTAAGTAGTTATATTTTTAAGGTGTGAGTAGTATCTATTACTCCCTAGCCTAAAGCAAGGCAATTCATTCCTAATACAACCTACCTTTGTAACAGTAAATCAGTTTCACCAAATTCGTCAATCATGTCTTTGGACAACAATCCCAAAGCCCCATAAATCCAAAATCCAGTTATCTATATAAGCTTTTCAATCCAGATGGATGTTGGTAAACTAAAATTTTTAACTTTGAGGGGAAAAGATGAAGGGAGCCACATTACTTTTATTGCTATGTTGCAACTGGCTGTTCAGAGCTCCCCACTTCTACTCTTGCTAATTCTAGGTGACTCCTTAATACATCAGGACACATAACTTGTGAAAATCTGCTCTAAAGTAGTCAGCTACTTAGACCTGATTCACTAATTCATTGCTTCTCACTTGGGAATGTCACAATTTTAAATAATAATAATTAATAGTGATTAACTAGGGGATCCTGGTCATCAGCATCAAACCTCAAACTTAGGTAGGATAAAATGAATGAATGAATGAATGAACTGAGTTTGGCAGCCTGGTCTGATAAAGATGTGGGCTGCCATTACACTGAGGACTCTTTCCCAGTTCAGCCCAAGAGTTTCACCAGACCTTCTGTGGGAGCCCACACTTATCTCTCCCAGGATGCAATTACTCATCCTTATCTTTAGAACACAGCCCATCCAACCTTGGCTGATTTCCCACATCCTTATCTCCTTATTGGGTATAGAAGTGTGGTTGCCTGCATTCTCAGGAATTCATTTCAGATGCTCACATGTTATTATGGGCATATAAACTAATGATAGTTCTGGTGTTTATTTTCTTCTGGGCTGTTATATATGCCTTTATTTTTATTTTTTTAATCCTCACCTGAGGATATGTTGAGAGAGAGAAAGAGAGAGAGAGAGAAACATCAATTGGTTGCCTCCCATATGTGCCTGGACTGCGATCGAACCCACAACCTTTTTGGTGTACTGAGCCATCCAGCCAGGGCTATGTCTTTATTTTTAGTACTAATGAATGTGGTATGTGTGTGTGTGTGTGTGAGAGTGCGCGCGCGCGTGTATGTGTGTGTGTGTGTGTGTGTGTCAAGCAAAAGCAAACACATCATGTATCATATTCTAAGTTATAGTATTTGCCTACAACTCAGAATTTACGGACTTATTTCTAGTGACTAAGAGGTGACATACTGAAAAATGAAGAGCCACACGCTGAGGATAGCAGGGTGGAGAGGTGGAAAGAGCCTCAGCTTTGATGATATGACTGAGCCACTGACCCGACCCTGAAATGAAATGCTTCCAGATTTCATATAATGTGAAATAATTGCTTTTATTACTTAAGGCACCTTTACCAGGATATTCTTTCCTGTGCAACTAGATATATGCTATCTGATATCCTTATCATTCCTAGATAGCTCCGGAAACTAAATTGCATCATTACTTTTTGAGGGGGTATAGGAAAACACATATCGATAGACACACGCATACACACACAATTTTAGACATTCTGAAGATTTGATCATAAGGAATTCAGAAAATAACGCAAGAAAGTAAGAAAAAAAAAAGAGGAAGAAACAGTCTAAATGACTCTTCAATGATTCGTCTCAAATCTTGATTGCAATGACTTCTTGTGGCTTCTCTGAGTGATTCCCCCACCCAAGTGATTACTGACTTCCCTCCCTCACCCTGACTCCTGGTGTGTCACTGCCAATTCATATCTATTTTTTTTAAAATATATCTTATTGACTTTTTTACAGAGAGGAAGGGAGAGAGATAGTTAGAAACATTGATCAGCTGCCTCCTGCACACCCCCCACTGGGGACGTGCCCACAACCAAGGTACATGCCCTTGACCGGAATCGAACCTGGGACCCTTCAGTCTGCAGGCTGACACTCCATCCACTGAGCCAAACCGGTTTCGGCCAATTCATATCTATTAAAACAGGAAACATTTTCCCCCTCCACATCTCTACTTGTTGGCCCTCTTTCTTATAAAATATCTATAGTTAACTCAGTCAGCCCTCTGGGTGACAAACTTTCCACCCCGGAGCCATGGTTAACCACTGAGAAGGCTCTGGTGTGAGACATGTTGCTGTGACTTAAAGCCTGGATTAGCCACATTTTGCATGACCTTAAGGTTGAGCTGGTTTCTCTAACCACTGCTGAGATTCTTACAGCTAATTAAAGCTAAATTTTCTATGCCATTTAAGAAAATATCAAACAACTAGCTGACCACTAAGCAGAAGAAATAGAGATTGTAGGGATCAACCAAATACATTCTTCACTAAAATAGATTAGAAAAGTCATTCAACAACCAACCACAACCCACAGCAAAAAAGAAAAAAATCACACAAGAGATTCTAGAAAGATGAAAACCTGATTTTCAGAGTTTTTAATGGAGAAAAACTATGGTCTTTTATTTCTTTTTCCAATATATTTTATTGATTTTTTTACAGAGAGGAAAGGAGAGGGTTAGAGAGTTAGAAACATTGATCAGCTGCCTCCTGCATGCCCCCTACTGGAGGATGTGCCCACAACCAAGGTACATGCCCTTGACTGGAATCGAACCTGGGACCCTTCAGTCTGCAGGCTGATGTTCTATCCACTGAGCCAAACTGGCCAGGGCAAAACTATGGTCTTTTCAACGAAGGATGCTGGAACAATTGGATATCCACCTACTTCTATTTAAATTTCTACTTAATGTTCAGAGCTTCTCTTATGTCCACTGTTTCTCAAAAAAAACCAGCCTACAATAATCCTATGCCTAAGAGACATATTTTTGGTGGCAAAGTCTGCTCTCCTACACTCACGTTTGGTGGTTTGGTGCTGGCAAATGGCTGTGCCACACGACTCCAGCAACCTAGCCCAGACTTTCTATGGTGGCAGCATTACAAAAGGCAGGTTTTTTAGCCTGTCCTTGCATCACTTCTGCCAATGCCCCATTTCCTGAAACAAGCCATGTGGCCAAACCCAGATTCAATATGGGAAGGGACTACACACAAGGGAATGGTTAGGGAGGGGGCTTGTCCGTTACTGAAACAATCTACCACAAACTTCATAGAAAGATGCTTAAATAGTATAAACTTTAGGAATGTATTCTAAGTAAACAATCAGAGGTATGCAAAGACATTCATTTAAACATGTTCTTCAAAGCATTTTTCATGATAATGAAAAACTAGAAGCAGTCTAAATGCTCTTTTATAAGAGGTTAGACAAGAAAACCCATATGGTGGAATATAATAAAACTTTTAAAAAATCACTTACCAAAAGAATATTTATTAATATCAGAAAATGTTTGCAATAAGTTGATGGTAACCCTTTTACAAAGCTGCCAGCTCCTGGTACATAGTAAATATAAGGCGCAACGTTCATTTGGGACATTTAACAAATGTTTGGCACTGCACTGGAGGGCCACTGATAGCTGGGAAGTTAACCTGCTTTAGGACAGATCTACTTCACTATGAGACGTTATCTGTGCTCCAGCCGACCAATTTCAGCAGGGTATTATAACAATACCCCTTTTACTTTTGGTAAGTTTCGTTAACAACATGGCGATTTCTAGAATGTGATGTTTGGCACTCAGCTTAGTGTACAGGCAGTTTGCTTTCAAACAAATACCCATCTTACATATAAATAAAAAAGTGTAGTTATATCATGTTTTAAACTTTTTATAATAGAATATTTAAACATACAAAAAAGTAGATTAGTATTCTGATCTCCCATGTACCCTTCACTAGCCCCGCCATACATCCATGGCTAATCCTGGCTCATCCACACCTGCATCCTCTCCTGCCACACCTGTAGATTTTAAAACAATTTCCAGCCATCATATTATTTCATACATTAATCTTTCAGTAATTAACCTAAACAATAAAGGCTCTTTTTTTTTAAGCCTCACCTGATGATTTTTTTTTTAAAGAGAGAGAAAGGGAGGGAGAGAAAGAGAAATATCAGTGTGAGAGAGAAACATCAATCAGTTGCCTCCCATACATGTCCCAACCAGGGATCAAATCCACAACCTAGGTATGTACCCTTGTGGTAGGAAGTTAGACAGGCATGAGCAGAGCAAGGACAATGGGCCAGGTACAGAGGTCACCAGGGTGGAAAGTCCTGGGTGCTTAACAAAGAACAATTGTAAGGTGGGACCTCATACCCATGGTGACCTTTTCTCCCCTAGCATATCCTTGGTAATTCAGTTTAGACCCCCCCCTCCCGCCCCCCAACCCTTCCTCTCTAGAGATAAAACATCTAGGCCTCAGTTGTATTTCAGCTCCAGGCTCAGAAAAGCAGCAAAACTAGACAAATGACACTGAGGCTGACCTCAGAACCAGCTGCAGTGGATAATGACCCGCTGCCCTAGCACCAACCAATCAATCAGTAGAGCCCTAGACCCTGAAAGGACACACCTGGAATGCTACTGAATATTCCATTAAGATCTTCCTGTGGGACCGCCCCTAAAATCTCTACCCTGAAATCCCTTAAAACCCAGGATCCAGGGCGCTCTCCCTCCCAGGAGCATGCCCCAGCCTTTCTCTTCCCTTTCCCAGGCACCTACCATGACCTTCCTCACTCCCCAGCTCCACGGGCCCTTCCTTTACCTCTACACCTTGTTTCCTAAGCCCATTTCTTCTACAAATTACCTCTTCTACCTCAGTGATTTTACAAATGAATGTTATCTTATAGGTTCCGTCTTGGCTCTGAATTCTTTCTTAGCCAGAACTCAAGTACTGAGGTTGCTGAACCCAGTTCTGGTCCAACCCCACCAGTCTAACACCTGGTGCCATTCCACTGCCTACAACACTTCCCGTGACAATAACTCTGTTCCCGTTCTTGTTGGCACGTCCAGTTCATATATACAGATGTACTGGCTTTTGTTTTAATAGGTTGGCTTTCCAGGAGTGGGATTGCTGGGTACAAAAGTAATATGTTATTTTTTTAATAGATGTTTCCAGATAGCTTTCAAAAAAAAAGGCTGTGGAGATTTACAGATAAAGATGAGATCACCCTTCCCCACATAATCTAACACAGACCACACTGTAATAATCAGAACAATAAAGATATAAATAAATAAACAAATAACACAGTCTCAAGGGGCAGAAAAATAGTCACAATGAGAGTCACAAGTTGGGAGCCAGCAAGAAGTGGGAGTCATTCAAGGAGAGGGAAAAGCTCCATGAGGTTCTCCTTGAATGACTCCCACTTCTTGCTGGCTCCCAACTTGTGACTCTCATTGTGACTATTTTTCTGCCCCTTGAGACTGTGTTATTTATTTATTTATTTATTTATTTGTTTCTCAATAGAAAAGTCCCTATTTATTCATCTTTGTATCTCATGAGCCTAACACAGACCTGGCACAGAACAAACAGTTCAGAATACCCACCAACGTGGTCTGAAGACAGTTATCTCAGACTGCTGAGTTATCTCTAATGCTCTCCATCTTATGGATCCAGTGTGTTCTTTCCTACAGGATAGTACTTGCACATTAAACAATCGGATGTAGCATCTGCTCTTAGTTTCATTAGATTCTTTATTAACTAAGCTAGAATTCTAGGAAAAAAGATGTTTTGGATTAGAAGAAAACAGGAAATTTAGCAAGAAAATCATTCTTAGGCCAGGGAACTTTTTTTTTAATTTCTGATTTTTATTTTATTATTATTTTTTTTAAATCCTCACTTGAGGATATCTTTCCATTGATTTTTTTTTTTTTTTAAGAGAGAGAGTGGAAGAGAGAGGGAAAGACAGAAAAACATTAATGTGAGAGAAACACATTGCATGGTTGTGCTCCAACCAGGGCCTGAGCCAGGGATGAGCCTGCAACCCAGGTGCGTGCCCTTGACCGGAATCGAACCCCAGGACCCTTTGGTCTGCAGTCTGATGCTTTATCCACTGAGCTAAACCGGTTAGGGCAACTTTTTTTTTTTTTTTTTTTTTTAATGCTGTACATGTGATGGTCAAGTTACCATTCTTAGCTAGTGATTAAAAGGAAGAGAACAAGTGAAGCCAGAGATTGTTGAGCCTGGTCAGCTGGGGACACTGAGCCTGTTTGCTTCACCAGGAAGTTACAGCTTCACACGCTCTCCAGGGGATCAGAGCATTGCTCACCAAGGAATAACACCCCTCCCCTCCCCTCCCGGGGAGATAAGCACATGCACAGTAAAGTCAAAATTGTACTTAACCATAGAGGACTGTCAGTCAAACCTGGGAAAAGATCTTTGGCTAGGGGGTGGACCCCAATGCAAGCCTGCGAAAGTTTGGGAATTTGATTGGCTATTTTGAAAAAGCTCCGGGTTATAATCCCAGGAGACAAAGAGCTCTCTCTCTCCCTCTCCCTCTCCCCCTCTCCTCTACTCCCCCTCTTCCCCTCTCCCCCTCTCCTCCTCTCCTCTCATCTCTTTCTCTCCCTTTCCCTCTCCCTCTCCCTCTCCCTCTCCCTCTCCCTCTCCCTCTCCCTCTCCCTCTCCCTCTCCCTCTCCCTCTCCCTCTCCCTCTCCCTCTCCCTCTCCCTCTCCCTCTCTTTCTCTCTCACTCAATGACCTGTACTGGCCCTTTTGATCGTGCACACTCTTACCCCCAGAGCACAGGACCATGCCAGTCTAGTGGCCACCTGGGACCCACAGAAGACTGACCGGACTCCAAAGGAATATGAAGCAGAAACTCTGGGCACTGGCCTTTGTCTTGGCCTTGCTGAAGATGAGATTAGACTTTTTCCATGGCAGAACGGAGACAAATAGAACATTGGAAGTGCAGGGGCAGACATCCCGAATAAATCTTTCCATGAGACTGCAATCTCCTGTGCATGGATCCTTGAAAAGCTTTTCTTCAGATCCTGTGGAAGAGCCTGTTTTCCACCCACAACAGTCACACCAAAAGGAGCACCCACCTCCCCCCTGATCAAATAGGTCTGATCAAATGATTGAATCGATACCCCTTCTCCTGGGAACTGACCTTTAGACCACTTCACAACCGACATTCCCTTTCGCTTAGACCACAGTCCACTTGCTAAGACCATTATCCTTGCCTTCGGGACCCTCCCAGGAGTGAGCAGGACCCACCCAGAGAGTTGCCCACTGAAAAAGCCCGTCTAGAGTCCTTTAACACCTCTGACTCCCCATCCCTGGGTGCTGGTGCCATTTGGGGACTCAGCCCATCTGGTCTCCAGATGACCTAATAAATTTATAATTCTTTACCCCTTTGGGCCTCGTGTGTTCCTTCTTCAGGGATCCTAACACTCTCCTCTGTGAGAGTCACATTTTTCTTTTTAAGTCTCCCATCTTATTTCTTGCAAGTCTCCCTGTTTCCAGGCATTCCTAGTGTTTCTGGTCCTTTACCTTCCTTCTCACCCATCTCTCTCGCTCCTTTTCAGGACAATGCTCTCCAATATAATACTCCTCACCCTACCTTTTAAACTAAGATCTCTTGTTTGAGTAAGCTAAAAAGGTTGTGTGTTCTGCAAATAAGAAAAATCTTTCTTCAAAGAATCTACCAAAAGTTCCCATGACTCAGTCCCTAATAGTATTTCTAACGATCTTACAGTGTAGAGGAACAAAAGATTAGCCCAGCTTCATTTTACAGTCAGGAAATGCCAAATGAGTAACAAAGCTCCTAGTTTTGACCAAGCCTCGCTATGCATTCATGGGCATCATTTGCAATTCACCTGCTCTGCTCCATTGTCAAAGGTATTGTTGGTGTAGCAAGGGAGACCTCTATAGTGGAAATAAAAGAGCTGTTCTGTTGATAAAGGGAGGAGATAGAAATTACAAAATGCACTTTTAAAAATATAAAGTCAAATACCACATGATTTCGCTTATAGGTGGAATCTAAAGAACAGTATAAACAAACAAACTAAACAGAAACAGACTCAGATACAGAGAACAGAGTGATGATTGCCAAGGGGAGAGGGTTTGGGGAAGTGGATGAAAAAGGTGAAGGGATTGAGAAGTACAGATTGGAAGTTACAAAATAGTCATGAGGATATAAAGTACAGCATAGGAAATATAGTCATTAATATTGTAATAACTACGTGTGGTGCCTGTTGGGTGTTGAAAATATTTGTAAAGTATATGAGTGGCTAACCTTTATGCTGTACAACTGAAACTAACACAAAATAATATTGAATGTAAACGGTAATTTAAACATTTTTAAAATACAACAAAAATTTTAATAAAAAATATATAGTCCTAGTACCAATTCATAGTTATTCAGAGAAATGCACTCCACTGAGGGTGACCTTGGAGAGAGGATTCTATTATTATGCCAGGAAGGGGGTGGTCAACATGCACACTCCACAACAGCCTTGGCCCCCACCACCCTTACAAGAGTAACACCAGCCACACTCCTGCTGGAAGTGCTTTTCTCCATTCGACTCCCATTTCAGGATTATCTTGGCCTGCTCCATGTTCAGCCCTGTGCAGTTACCAAATGTATGTCATCTGAGAGGCCTAATGCATGTCACCTGAGACAGCCATGAATCTGGATATTCTCTTTGTATTGTGGTGTCTGAAAAGGGTGGAGAAGGCACCTTTGGAGGGAAACATGGGGACCTATGAATTCAGAAGGAAAAGGAGAGTCATGTGTTTAGTGTTTTGCAGTATCTAGCCTAACCCCTCTATAGTTACCATCCAATTGTCAACATTTGCATTTAAATGAAATCCACTGTGCAATCTTCTGTTTTAAAAAGGAATTAGGAAAAAAATACTATGGCAATTCAGTTTTGGATTTTTTACATCACCTTGGATGACCAGAAGGCTAATGAAGGGTGAGTTCTGAACAAAATAGCACTTTCATAGGTTGCCTTATTACAGAATGGAATGAAAGAAAATTTAGCACTTAAGAGGTGAATTTGAAGGCAGATATAGTTACAGTCCGGATAAAGTGCTGCTGGCAAATGATCCATTAACTGAACACCTAAATGAGATCATTTGACAAGGGGAGCAAATGTTCCAACCCTGGTGCCAGGGCTACTGCAACTGAACTCTTAAAAATGTGTCCACTGGATTGAGGGGTCCAGACATAGGAAGAATTCTAGTTCTCAATATACAAATCAGTCAATACATCATATTTTTTTAGTCTATTTGGTATTGATGTAAGAAATTTCTAAACCTGTACATAATTTTTATGAGTGTTTTTGAGCCAAACTGACAACAAATGCCAGGAGGCAAAATCTCAACAGATTGAGAGAATGGCAGTTTTGCAGTTTATTTTATATGTTAGAGTCAAAGGAAGAGAGGTAAAAAGGGTTGCATGAAAGCCATTAGTGGTAGATTAGTGGGGCAGGAGAGACCAAATCAGGGGATATCTCTGGGATTGGATAAAAAATAAGATGGAGAGACATACAGTTCTTGTTTGTTGTAGTTAATCCTTACCCAACTTTCTTTTTCCATTGATTTTTAGAGAAAGTGGAAGGGAGGGGGAGACAGAGAGAGAAACATTGATGTGAGAAAGACACATCGATTGGTTGCCTACTGCACCCACCTGACTGAAGCAGGGATTGTGCTTGCAACCGAGGTACATGCCCTTGACCAGAATTGAACTCAAAACCCTTCAGTCTAAGGTGTGGGGAGGGAACACTCTATCCACTGGGACAAACCGTCTGGCTAGCATGACACAGGTTTCTTTTACCTTGGTGGCTACAGGGTAATATTAATAATTAGCATTCACAGCATATACTAGTAGAGTTGTTATTCTGGGAACAAGATAACAACGAGGATTCCTGGGATCTGGTGCTAGGGGAGGGAGGCTGTGCCCTGAGTGGTCTAGAAAAGGAGATTACTCTGATATTTCAAAGGTATATTATCTTAGATCAGGGGTGGGGGACCTTTTTTCTGCCAAGGGCCATTTGGATAGTTATGACATCATTTGAAGGCCATACAAAATTATCCATTTAAAAATTAGCCTGCTGTATTTGGTCCAACATTTAATAAACTCACCCCTAATACCTTGGCAGGGCCAGACATTAATGATTTCTCGGGCCTTATAGGGCCAGCAGGCCGGAAGTTCCCCACCCCTATCTTAGATGCAAAAGGACAATAGACAGGCTCACTCAAGATAAAGACTGACCTTTGTTAAGGAAGCAACATACCTAGGACGTGACTACACACCATGACCTGCTTTTAGTCAGGAATTTTTATGTTCAGACCATCATCCTATGTGGTTACTTCAGTCTCTGAATTTGTAAGGCCCACCATCCTGAGTTTGTCAGGTGGCCCCTTTTTCGACCATATTGGGATGTTTAGCATGTGGCCCCTTTTTCGACCATATTGAGATGTTTTTAAAACAGACCTACACTAGACTAGAGTATTGAATCAGCAAAACTTATGTAGCCTTTTCTTTATCCTTTGTCCTTCTCTACTTCATGGCCATCCAGGTGTCTGCAACTCTCTCCACCTCTCAGTGACAATAGCTTGCTCACAAGAAGGGTCCGATATTAATCATTTATACCTTTCCTCATACGGATTTAAGTCAATGTATTATTTCTCTAAAAGGTTTTCTCTTTAAGTCTTACTTTGACTTATGGGATGTTAAAGGGGAAAAGTATATTTGGCACATTTTTGGTACCCTAATCTTTACCTGAGGAAATGAAATTTCAGTCTTGCTTTGTTCTTGTGGAGAAAAAAAGGAAAAAAAGATCCCCCACTTAACTTATAGGATAATAGCAACGTCTAGACTTAACCTAGACAGATATGTTTATTCATCCACTCACCCCAACTAAATCTTAATAAACTGCATTTTTAAAAGAAGGAACACAGAAGAAGCCTGGGGAATGTGAGATGTATAACCATAAACTGGTATATTAGGAAACTGAAACTAAGCAGTTTCAGTAGAGTTTATACCCATCCATCAGCCTGCATGCCTAAGGAGAAGGTGCAAGGCTGGAGGGGTGGCGCATATTAGCAGCATGTCTTCCCCCCTCATCTCCTGTAGCCTCAATACTTTTCAGGATATGCCTGGTCAATTATAATGCACTCTGAAACAGATCAGCTCTGGGGAGGGAGGGGCATCCTTTCCTATTCTCAGTGATCTCAGTTCCCGTGACCACTTCAGTAAGATCTTCCTGTCATACTTTAAAACACTCATAAAGTAAGACTCAAAATAAATGCAAAGCCTCGTTTCCTTAAATTGTTTTGGTCTCCTTGCTCACCAATGGTTTTATATATATTTTATTGATATTTTACAGAGAGGAAAGGAGAGGGACAGAGAGCTAGAAACATCGATGAGAGAGAAACATCGACCAGCTGCCTCCTGCACACCCCCCACCAGGGATGTGCCCGCAACCAAGGTACATGCCCTTGCCCGGAATCGAACCTGGGACCTTTCAGTCCGCAGACCGACGCTCTATCCACTGAGCCAAACCGGTTTCGGCATCACCAATGGTTTTAATAAAAGTGGTAAAAAATAATAATCAGAGACTCATTTCCCCTACCAACTCTCCTAGGACCGAAAGGGTACTAAATCAATAAAGGCACAGTAATGAAAGAAAGAAAGGAAGGAAGGAAGGAAGGAAGGAAGGAAGGAAGGAAGGAAGGAAGGAAGGAAGGAAGGAAGGAAGGAAGGAAGGAAGAAAGAAAGAAAGAAAGAAAGAAAGAAAGAAAGAAAGAAAGAAAGAAAGAAAGAAAGAAAGAAAGAAAGAAAGAAAGAAAGACAGACAACAAACAACCTAGAGATCATGAACAATAATCACAATGCAAGCCTGGTGCCAGGCAGTTTACAAAATGCTTTAATGATATAGTATTTCAGCTGCTGAATTTGGCCAAGAAATTGTCCTCACAGTTAAAGGAATGTTATTGGTCATTTTTAAGTCCCTTCTGAAAGTTGCTAAAGTTAATTTGCTAAAGATACTGTCTTTTGGAAACACATGACCCACAGCTTCTTGGCTTACTTCATCGATAGAAGAAAGACTTAGTCATCATCAAGTGTCACAACGAGGGTGACTCACAGAGTGAGGAGGGTGCCTGACGCTTCCTTACACATGTAGGTACTCAGAGCACCTGCACTTCCAGAGGATCAGCCCGGCCAGAGTGACACAACGCTTCCTTCCCCAGCACAGACGGCAGATCGCAATCAGCCCAGCAAGTCCACAGCAGCGTCCACTCCCAGGTCATCTTTAAAAAGGTAACACATGGCTCAGCTTTGTCATTTATTCCTTCGTTGCTCATGTCAATCTTCAAACTGTCTTTGATTACAGAATTAATCAAGTTGTCTGTCATGTTGTGGTTAACTGTTGCTATAAAAAGAAAAGAATTAACATGTTGTACTAGGTCCATCTCACAACAGAAGTGATCTCAGTGTCACCTAGGACCTAGCCTTGAGCTCCGCAGTCTCTCCTTGAATGTTCTTTAGTTCCCTAGAGTTACAATTAAATTTATGTCTAGTTATTTTCTCAGGGACTATTCAGTACCATCTGTGAAACTGCAGTGAGGAGGGGCTCCCCAAAAAAATAGGAATCTTAGTTGAGTTTCTTACTGGAACAACAGGGCTGCAGGGCTGATGTGTATCTATCTGCTTCACCAGTGTTATCAGACGTCCATGTAGACGAATGTGCACACACACACTAAACTGGTGCGAATGCCTGCTGGGTCAGCAGGACAGGGAGATTCCTCCCAGTGCACACTGGACTCCCGGATCTCCAGCTGACAGCAATAAACCTGCTTCAGATTTTACTCTTCATTTTTATAGGATGCCGTGGTTGATGTTTTCACTTGGACTTCTTTTAAAGGAGAAAGTTGGGTTAGTGGTTTTGTTGCTATTTAATCCTGGCAGCCCTTGTTTAAGGCTTTCTGATTCAAACAGTGCTGTGATGCTTTCTCTCCATGGGCTGATTTTCGAAGTTGGGGAAAGAGTTTAAATAAAACACATTGAAATTAAAAATCAGTTTGGGGTTGTACAAATGGCTCTGAAATGTCCTGCTATACTATTTGCTCAAGGATAAGAACTATGTTTATCTTAATATCCTTTGGCATATATTAAGTGCTCTAAAAATATCCTTGGCTAATTGTTGCATAAAATGAAATCGAAATGTTATATCATCTTTGCATTGTATTTTTGAGATTTGAAAACTGTGCCCAATTTTTAGAACAAACCTCAATGTTCAGATGTAAGAAAAAATTATTATTACATACATTTCAAATGGGGAAAACGGAAATTGGCCTTAAAACTCTTACAACAAATTCCACTTTCCTAAGATATCATCTTTAAAAACTCAGATCTTTTCTTCTGCTTGAAGATAACTATGATTGAAAAAAATATATTGAATACTTGAACACACTTTCTGCATCTATCTATAGCATTCTCTCTATATTCTAAGCTTTCTTTGACTATCAAGTACAATATTTACAATATATAATCTCTTCCAGTTAGCAGTTTTTATTTAGTGACCATAAGTAAAGGAACCATGGCTTTGACAATAATTCTTTTTTTTTATTTAACCTTGTCTTTTTTTTAATTAATTTATTTATTGATTAAGGTATCACATATTTGTCCTCATCCCCCCATTCCCATCCCACACCCCTCCCCACGCATGCCCCCACCCCCTGTTGTCCTTAACCACTGGTTAGGCTCATATGCTTGCACACAAGTCCTTTGGTTGATCTCTCCCCTTTACCCCACCCTTCCCTACCCTCCCTCTGAGGTCCGACAGTCTGATCCATGCCTCCTTGTTTCTGGGTCTGTTCTTGTTCATTAGTCTATGTTGTTCATTATTTCCCCTAGATGAGTGAGATCATGTGCTATTAGAAAGACAATAATTCTTAACCTGCCGGTACTGTCAGGAGGCATACTGACAAAGTAATAAGACTAGGAGGGACTGGGAATAATTAATTAATAATTATGGGTGTTATGGTGAATATAAGAGTTTTGAGAGGAGGCAAAAGAAAATCAGAGATACTTTTATCCTTAGAACTAAAAATATTAAGCATAAATCCACCAAGTCTTCTACATTGAGAGCGGCTGGCACACCTCTGCGCCGAGACTGAATGAGTCTGCAGAGGAAGAACTACCTCTCCATGCCTCGCTGTCCCCCCACCCCAACCCCTACACAAAGGGCACTCAGGGTACCCCGAGCCCCTCTCTCCTGCAGGAAGCAGGATGCAAGGGAAATGGACTGGGTGCAGGAGCTTCTTCATCCCATTGAGTGAGGGATCAACGCCATCATAAGTAGCATCATCATCATTGTTCCTGTTATTTTAATAGATCCTCAAAGGAGCATTTGTTGCTTAATGTAAGCATATTCCATGTAGAACCCCTTGGCTCCATCTTAAATTTCTATTTAGACTTCTGGTGCCTAACTTGAACATTTTTTCCCCACAGAAACATAATTCATTAGTCATTTAGTTGTGTCATTTGGCCCAAATGTGTTTTATTATTATTATTAAATAAAAAATACATCAGAAATCTGTGAAAGGTTACTTGGATTTTTAAAAAAAACACAGAATTTCTTACTTCAATGAAAAGGTCAACCCAAAAATGAATTCCAGTGTAAGTTAACCAGGTTTACAATATTTAAATGTTCAAGAGACTGACATGTCTAGACTGCTGTCAGTATTAAGAAAGCCTGTGCAAGAAAACCTCAAGAAGAGAGTATTTTAGAAAGCTATTGCTAAATGCTCTCTATTAAATGTAGGTAAATAACTTAATTGTTGATTCAAGTTAGGCCCGATTACAATAAATTAAAGGTAAATAAAGATGCTATAAATTCCTATCAGTGTTGACAGTTTTAGTACTGCTTTCTAAAACAAAGTCCTCTGTGGAGCTATGTGGAAATAAAATCAAGTGGTGTAGAAAGAATTCAATGTTCCGTATAAAAAGTATACTTTATAATGCCATTGAGACATTATTTTCCATTCTTGTGTGTGTCATTTATTTTTAAAGGGCAGAGGAAGATGAATAAAGGAAGTAATAGCAAAAGATCTTATTTTAGATGTTCTGCTAGGAAAAGAAAGCCAGAAAGAGAAAGTTAGAAGAAGCAGAAGTGAGCACGGACAGCAATCAAGTTGCAATATTTTCCTGTAGCTGCCGTCAGGTGGTTACCCTTAAGCACTTTGCCTGGCCAATGAAAGAGAAAATTACTTCTCCTTTCTCTGTTCCTTTTGCATCTTTGTGGCATGGTAGAGAATTTTGATAAAGTATCTTCATTCTTCCTGTTGACTAATAATGTGTCCATCTCTTTGTAGTTCTCCCTTCTCATTTTACAGTTTAGTTCAGAGAAGGAAGCTTCCGTTCTAGCCATTCTCTGGCAAATAACCTTACCTATGATACGTACCCTACTCGGCTCACAGAGCTAGTTTGACAATTAAATGACATAAATATTACTTGAACACGTTTCAAAAAATTTTGAAGTTATCTAATTGGAAGTGTGACTATTATTATGAATTATTCCCTGATCATTGGGAGGGCTCAAAGATTAATCCAATCATCACTAATTGGATTAATCAGCGATAGAAAGAGTGGAAACTTCTTTCTTTTCTTCCTCTCTTTCCTTCCACAGCATGTATTTAGTTAATGCAAGTATCACAAAAGGCACTGGCCATGTAGAAGAGTGTACACACAGCCAGACTTCCAGAGTTGGGAATCCAGGGGGCAGCGGAGCAGAGGATGAAAGCGTGATGGTGGAGTAGAATGGCCTAGAGATCAGTTCCAGAAACAGCACTACAACTGTATCTTAAGGCAATTAACCTGCATTTCTGAATTTGTTTCCCCATCTATAAAACAGAGATAATTTTATTATAAGGTTTAAATGAGATAAATATTTATAGATCGTAGCAGAGGGCCTAGAACATGGTAAGCTTTCTATAAATTATAGCCATTTCTATCATTCCTATCTGATGCAGACACCTGTAAAGCCCAAGGACCATGGGTTGTCTAGGAGCATATTCTGACCTCTGTAGCGTCAACAGGCCACCCATCTGCAGGGCACCCTCAGAGGAGTGTATAGTGGCCCAAACTCAAAAGCTTCAGCCAGAATGTAGGCTTCACAAATGCAGCGAGTACTAATTTAGTAATTTCTAAATTCATAAATAGTGTCCTGTGCTAATTTGGTTTTGTTCACTGCTTCCTATCCTTCTGATGGCAAAAAGGCTTTTATTTTAATCCTAGAAATTAATACTTACAGCAGCAGGATATGAGTATCATTTATAAGTATCAAAACTTTTCTGTAAGACCATTTAAAAAAAAAAAACAACTCTCATCAATATGGCATTACCAAGGAATTAATGACTGAGTTTGCAGAAAAGTAGTTCTGGATGCTGTGAAGTTCTGGACCCCCAAGGTGAGGAAGCTTTAGACCAGTGGTTCTCAACTTGGGGTGATTTTGACCCCCAGGGCACATGGCAATGTCTAAAGATATTTTTGGTTGTCACAACTAGGGAGAGGGGGCTACTGGCATCGAATGGGTAGAGGCTGAAGGTGCTGCTACTAGTAAACATCCTGCAAAATACAAGACAAGTAATTTCTAGGCCAAAATATCCAACGTGTTGAGGTTGAGAAACCTGTGCCTAGATATGAGCAGTGCATGGAGCAGACCCTTCACACAGTGAAAGCCACTGATCCTGACATCACCATAAAGGCCTTCCTGTGTAGCAGGCATTTAGTCATCTTATTTTACCAGGCACTCTCCAAGGTAGCTATTATCTCTATTTATAGATAGGAAAGTAGAGTCTGAGAAATGATAATTTGCCCGAAGACCTTCTGATGATAGAGCAACTGGGACTGAACTTCTGCTGGTCAGATTCTGAGGCCTGAGCTAACCTGCACGTGTGTGTGTGTGTGTGTGTGTGTGTGTGTGTGTGTGTGTGTGTGTGTGTTGCATGTGCCTGCATGGTGCCAGTCCTTGCTGCCCAGATTTTTACTAGTGAAGTGGCTAGTGTTTATTTTGGCTTAAGAAAAAAAATCTCCATGGCCAGTTCATCAGAGGATGCACATTTAGTACTGCACCTGTCCTCAGGCGCTGCGGCCTAGGGCTGCAGATCTGCTTGCTCTTACTTTATTCCCAAACTTGCCCAGCACCTAGGCTCACAGCCACTGGGTGCTAAGAGAACTGTTACAGACCGAGGGGCTTATTCCCTTGAACCAAGAGATTTGTACCTCTATTAAGCAGTTTTCTGTGAGAGAAATTGGAAGGTAGAAAAATAAGCAAACAACCCAAGCAACTCAGGTTAGTGTCCTGAGTCTCTGAATTGCTGGAATCAGGGAGCCATGTGGAGCAGGGTATGGTTGAAGCGGCCCTGTTAGTCACTGTTACTCATTTACTTCTTGGTGGTCAATGAACCAATGGGCCACCAATTGGCTTCTGTGTACAGGTCATGTTCCCAATGACTCTGACCGAGGGCTGCTGCTCAGAGGTGGCATCGTGGCTAAAATCCTATTAGAGGTCAAAGTTAGTTTTTGGCTGACTTGGTCCAATGACCTAGAGGAATGTGAACCTTAGGGACTGAGAAAGAACCAGTATGTTTGAACAATAGTATTTGAGTTAAGGACAGGCTTTGCAAAACTCTAGGTCAAGTTGGTAGTCAGTCCCTTGGATGCAGAATGCAGGCTGCAGGCTGGGACACTAGCATCAGAAATGACCCTTTGCCCAGAGGTGAACCTCATAGAGACAGCGCAACTTCTTTTTCCTTTTTCTTATTGATTGATGGATGAGAGAGAGAGAGAGAGAGAGAGAGAGAGAGAGAGAGAGAGAAAGAAAGAAAGGGAGAGAGAGAGAGAGAGAGAGAGAGAGAGGGATCAACTTGTTTTCCACTCATTTATGTATTCATTGGTTTCTTTTTTTGTGTACCCTAACTGGGGATTAAACCCACAACCTTGGCATATTGAAACAACATTATAACCAACTGAGCTACCTGACCAGGGCCTGACAACACAATTTAATATGAGCCCCTTTTTAACAACTAAAAAGTTCCTCTCTGTCTTCTTGTTACCAGATAAAAATGGGTTTGGTTAGGTAAGGAATAGGTTGAGAGGGAGATGGGAAGGATGAGAAGGGAAAGGGAGGGAAAAGAAAAGAAGGCAGGGGAAGGGAGCGGAGGGGAGGGGAGGGGAGAGGCTGACTGCTTTGGTTTGAGTTTTTATTTTTCTCCAGAAGGTGTGGAGGTGGACTTACCAGAAAGTAGAAGGCAGAAAACTTGGTGCACAAAGTCACTAGATACTGAAGTCCTAGAGTTCTTACCTATTTTTTGCATGAGACACAAAGCAATTCAATGAAGCCTTTTCTTAGAAAAATGTTTTATTTTCCCTTGCCAAATTTTCAACCTTTTATTTTGAAATAATTTAGAACTTATGAAAAGTTCTACCTAGATTTTCTAAATATTAACATTTAATCACATTTTATTCTCATTCTTTCTTTATGTACATATATATGTGTTTTATATGTTTGTTTATTTGTGTACATATTCTTATTATTTTCTAAATTGCTTGAGTGTAAGTTGAAGATACGGTGCTATTTAATCTTCAGATATTTCAGTGTGTATTTCCTAAAAAGCAGGACACTTTCAAAATAATCATAGTAAAACATCAAAATTGAAAAACTAATATTAATGCAATATTATTTATCAGATCTAGAGATCTCACTCAAATTTCACTAGTTGACCTAATAATGTTCTTTTTGGTGAAAGAAAAAAAAAGATTTTCTGGTCCAGGATCACATGTTGTATTGGGTTATCACATCTCTTTAGTCTTCATTTATCTAGAACAGTCCTCAGTCTTTGTTCTCCTTCAGGACTTTGATGTTTTTGAAGAGTACAGGTATGCATTAAGTAGAACTGAAAGATATGTCTGTGCATGGTTAGCTGCTGGTTATGCATATACGTGCTCTGCGTCCTTCCCAGTGTGGCATCTGGAACAGTTCTAAGTCTTTCTTTTTTAAAAAAGATAATAATACAAAGGTCATTATTAGAGATCAGAATAAAGGAAGTGAAGTGGAAACCATGCTCTTAAGAAGTTGCCATGTTAGGACACGGTGGCTTTGCAGGCCGCTTTATGAGCTCTTGCATCAAGGTCATGGTGGTAGCAGTTTCTCAACTTCCCTACAAGCTGCAGCTTCTCCATGCTCCAGGGCTTCAGGCTGACATCACTAAAGATGTCACTAAAGAGATCACTTCCTGATCTCTCAGCTTCATCCTCCCAGGCCTTCACTCCCCACAACCACTGTAATCATGTAATCCCTGATTCCCATATTACACTCTTTGTTTCTATAATTGTTATAGTGACTCTCATTTTATGATCACACTCAGACTGATACAGCTGTATTCCTATCTTTCTTTGCCTTCATGACTTTGAGGGTTTTGAAGAGTGTGCCATAGCAGGAGGCACATTACCTTGGTATGTCCAATAACCAGTAGGATTAATTTTTATTTCATATGTAGAGATTTTAAGGAAATTTTATATTTATAAATTCAACTAGTGTAGTGTTTTGCTTAAGTGTGACCTTGATAAATAATCTTTGAATAACCCAATATTGACTGTTTTCCCTGAATGGAATCTGTAGGCTTCATTGCAATTCAAATCCCATGGAAATTATTTGAAAAAGGCAAATGCCCATGGGGTTTAATATCTCCTAGAGCAGAGAGTGGAGACTCTGTGTTGTCATGTTTTGCCAGGGGCAAGCATAAGGGGAGGAACAGTAAAACAATGGCTTACCTTTGTGAAACCTTCTACACTGCACTTTTACAGGTAAGTTGATTCAGGTGGTTGTCTGTTGGATTTCTCCACTGTGAAATTACTATTACTCTTTTTTTAAAGTTAGTATGCATCTTATGGGGAGATTCTTTGAAATTCTATAATTATTTTTTTCTCATCAGAGTTTCACCCACTAGTTTTAGCATCCATTGAATATTCTTGCCTGAAAAAATTGGTAGTTTTCTAATTCCATCATTCCTTTTACACTTATTAATTGGAATATTAGTTCTTCTGTAAAATGAGGCAAATAATGTGCCCTGTCTAACTTACAAGGTTGTTGAGAGGATCAAGAGTTAAACGTAAATGTGCAGAGTAGGAGGCTTCAGAAAGGTAAGCCATTGTTTTATTGTTTCTCCCCTATGCTTTTCTCTGGCAAAACAGGACAACACAAAGAGTATCACTCTCTGCTCCAGGACACATTAACCTGTGTGAGCATTTGCCTTTTTCAAATAATTTCCTTGGGATTTGAATTGCAATGAAGCCTACAGATTCCATTCAGGAAATATTCAATACTGTATTTAGTTATTCGATAATTATTTACCAAGGCCAGACTTAAGCAAAACACTACACTAGTTGAATTTATAAATATAAAATTTCTTTAAAATGTCTACATATGTAATTTTATAAAAGTTAGTTACACCCCCACCCCCAAATTATACATTTTAACGTATTTATGTATTTGAGAAGTGGAAATCCTGCTACGTGGACAGTGATTTGCAACAAATCAGTTAACTCCTACACAGGAAAGATTTGGGGAAATGACACCAAATTATTAAGTCAGTGTAGTCTAAACACTGGACTGCTTTAGAAATAATCACAGCCATACCACAAGAATCAACTCGTTTGCCCAAACCTACCTTTTTGTTGTAGTTGTTAATCCTTACCCATGGAGACTTTTCCATTGATTTTTAGAGAGAGTGAAGGGGAAGGGGAGAGACAGAGAGAAATATCCTTGTGAGAGAGACACATTGATTGGTTGCCTTCGGCACACACTACAACCAAGGTACGTCCCCTTGACTGGAATCAAACCTGGGACCCTTCAATCCACAGGCCAATGCTCTATCCACTGAGCCAAACCAGCTAGAAGCAAACCTACCATCCTATATAATAAAGAGATAATATGCTAATTAGACCGAACAGCAGAATGACCATGCAGACGACTGTCTGGACCCAGGCTGTGAGGGCCACGGCAGCCGTGGCTGCAAGGGCCAAGCCCCTTGCATGAATTTTGTGCATCGGGCCTCTAGTCTATATATACACTGAGTGGCAAGATTATTATGATCTCTGAACGCATAATAATCTGGCCACTCAGTGTATATCCTATATAATAAAAGGATAATATGCAAATTGTCCCCTCCACCAGGAGTTCGACCAGCAGGCCAACTGCCCATGTCCCCTCCCCCTGGCCAGGCTGGCTCGACCCCACCCATGCATGAATTCATGCACTGGGCCTCTAGAATTTTAATATTTACCTCTGACTAATTTTTATCAATTGACAGTTTTTTTTATCCTTTCTTTCTTTAGCTGTAGATCTTTTGTCAGGGGAAAAAAGTGAAAGCAGAACCTAAAATTTCCTTGAGAAGTTTAGAAAATATATTACATTGAGTTATCTTTTATCTGAAACGATATGTTCCTTATAAAGCAGTAGAAATAAAATAGCCTGTATGTGTGCACACAAGTGTGTGTATGTTTAATTTTATCTCTCTGTGTGTGTTTAAGATCTTTATTATGGGGAGAATATTTATATACAAAGGAAAAAAACTAGGAAAAAACCCACAAAATATTAAGAGTCAAATGTGATAATCATTACTTTCTCTTTTTTTTCTGCATTTGCTAAATATTTTTTACCATGAGCACAAGTCACTTTTATAAGTTGAAAAAAAGAGCAATTTAAAAAAAGGAAAAGCCAGAATATATATATATAATCATATTAAATATTATTATATTTAATATATATATTAAAAAGCCCAAACAAAATTTATAAAATTCCTTGGCCTTGCCAGTACTTTTTGAACACAGTGTCTATGAGCAGCCATGATTCAGAAGCATCCATGAAGCCTGAACTTGAACTCAGGGCCTATCTATCCATTGTCCTCTAGGAGGTACTTAAGGCCTCTCTTGATTCTAAGGGTGTTTCCAGGTCCGGGGTAAAGGTGTGTGTGGACCTACGGCAAAGTGAGGGAACTTTCTGAGGCTCCATGGGGGAAGGAATAAGGTCTTTCTCACATGGATGTTCTCTGTGGCCTCTATTCCTTCCATAAGCAGAGAAAGCCAATACAGGCCATGGGCTGCTCCTATGTGGGGTGGGACCTGATCATCTTCCTTTGGGCTGCCTTATGGCTGTGAGGTAGGAGGCCTGGACTGCCTTGATGCACAGACCTGAAGCAAGTAGGCAAAGCCCTACAGTTCTTATCTATTTCCTCCTACCAGATGGCTTGCTCTTCCCCAGACATCATTATCCACAGTAAAAGTAATAGGGCTGGCTGTCTTTGTAAATAACACTGTATTGTACATGGAACTTTATATCCTAAGATTGTCTGAAATATTTTCCTGTGATAGTTTTGATATTACACTTCCAAATTATTATTATACTTATTTTCAATGATACAATGCCTCACTCATCCACAACTATTATTTTTCTAGAGGCCTGATGCATGAAACTCATGCAAGGGGCTTGGCCCTCGCAGCCCCGGCTTCATCTGGAAGGTCATCTGGAAGGTCATTTGGCTGTTAGGTCTAATTAGCCTATTATACTTTTATTATTATAGATAGCCAAACCCTGTACAATATTTAGTGGACCTTTCAAAATGGCATATACATTTAAATGGTCAAGACTAAAATTCTTATAGTACTGTTTCTTTAACATTTATTCTTAACCTAAAAATAATTGTGAGAATTCTGAATTGCTGCAGTAAGTGTTCATGAAATAATAAAATTTTCTTTAAAAAAAATTTTTAAAGTGATTTATGCTCAGGGGAAATGCAGATGCAGACTTCTTTCTGCCTAATTTATTTTAGGCTCGAGGTTGTCTCCAGTCCTGACAAAAATTAGTTTTCCTGGTCAGTCTCCTGCATCTATGGTCAAAGCCTCACAATTTTAAAGTATGAATTGGCTCGGCTTTGTCCTCTGTACATGTGATCTTTTTTCTCCCAGGAAGCTGGAATCCAGAGAGATCAGAATCTGAGGATTACTGATTCTGGTTTGGGATTTTGTGCCCTTGACCATCATCTCTCTTTCAACTCTTCCTATTCATCTCACCCTCTCTCGGTGAACTCATTGGTGGCCATGCACTTCAACACTGTCTGCACTGAGTTGTCTCAGAGTTCTCTCTCTCTCTCTCTCTCTCTCTCTCTCTCTCTCTCTCTCTCTCTTTCTCTCTCCCCCCCCCCCCCCCACTTACTTTTTCTTACTATTACTTGGTTAATTTTTGCATTACTTTAGAGAAGTGGTTTAGCACCTAAATGGCCATCTTCCTAACCAAATGAGTTATTTTTAAAACTATTTATCCACTCAAATGTATTAAAATACCTCAAGTTCATCAATCCTGGGTCTGATGCTTTGATGGTCCTAATTTGAATTTTCTTTCTAATTTTGTACACTCAGGACAACATCTTATTTTATTGTTCAAGAAAGAAGTAATCTTGTGTGTACAGGAAAACAATGTTCTTATGGGTGTTAGCCCTCCTCGTCCTTTGCGGTTTTCTATGGAACTATACTAGTAAAAGACAACCAAAGATTGCAGACATCACTGATAAGTATATTTTCATTACGGGGTGTGACTCGGGCTTTGGAAACTTGGCGGCCAGGACTTTTGATAAAAAAGGATTTCGCGTGATTGCTGCCTGTCTGACTGAAGCGGGATCAACAGCGTTAAAGGCGGGAACCTCCGAGAGGCTTCACACTGTGCTTCTGGACGTGACCGACCCAGAGAATGTCAAGAGGACTGCCCAGTGGGTGAAAGACCACGTTGGGGAAAAAGGTGAATGACGTCGGGCTGGGAAGAATGGAAGGGGTGTTGCGAAGTAATTAAAGCTAGTAATATGTGCTTGGATAGTAAGTGGCCTTTCAAGAAAATGTCTCTTAAATGCCCTCTATACACTGGAGAAGATTGGAGAAATCTTAGGATAGCCTTTAATGGTGTACATGAGAAACACAGCTCAAGTTATCCTCAGGCTTAAGATCCACTGGTGAATTTAGAACTGAGATGGACGTTGAACTTTTCCTGGCCTTCTCCAGGGAAATGCTACTCTAGCCACATATACAGAAAAGGAACTTGGGGTTAAAATCTACAGGAGAATGTGGGAATAATCCCCAAATTGTCATCTGGATACCTGAAATCTGCTTCCCACTGCAAAATGGTTCCAGAGCTTATACATTTTCAAAGGCCAACGTAGAAAATGGCCTCAGAATTTCAGTATAGGTGTCTTTGATAGTCATGGTAGAGTAGTGAGCCACTGGGCCTAATTCTGCTAAGATGGCAGCATTCTGAACTAGAGGACTTTTATTGGCTTGAATGAAGTTTGAAATATTCTCATGGATGAAGATATTTAATGGGTCCACAAAGGAAAAAACACACAAATGTTTTTCTCTATCACATCTTCATCATATAGTTGAGAGTCTATTCCTCAAAACCAATGGTTTGATAGACTCCACATAATTTTTAAAGCTTGAATTCCAAACACCTTTGCACATAATAAATGTTTCCCAACATAAATAAGCCAAGTGAATGATGGGATTTTTTTTACCAAAAATAAATGTGAGGTAGATGGATGTTGCTCTTCATCCATATAAACAGTTTATCAATATGCTCTGGCCTTGCCATCTAGAAAGGTAGAAAAATAGACCAATTTACTCTATATCAGAGATTAAAAAGCAGAAGTCCCACTGAGTATCAGCATTCGACATTCAGAACCAGAAAATAGAATAACTGTGATACTGGCTTCCAGTAACAGAAGTTCAACTATTTCAGTTCAGCCTCCCACCCTTTCTGCTGTCACTTCCCAAAACTGTAGAGTATTTCAAAGCAGGAGTATGACTAGGGGAGGAAATGACACCATTGTGAAAAGCAGAGGCTATATTTCCATTAAGGATGCCTCTACCACATCTCCTTTCCTTCCTCTCTGTTCTAGGGCTCTGGGGTCTGATCAATAATGCTGGTGTTCTCGGCGTGCTGGCTCCAACCGACTGGCTTACAGTGAAGGACTACAGGGAACCCGTAGAAGTGAACCTGTTCGGACTCATCGACGTGACCTTAAATATGCTTCCCTTGGTCAAAAAAGCTCGAGGGAGGGTCATCAATGTCTCCAGCATTGGGGGTCGTCTTGCATTTGGTGGAGGAGGCTATACACCATCCAAATATGCAGTAGAAGCCTTCAATGACAGCTTAAGGTAAAGCAAATGCTATATTAAGAAATAATAGTGGCTAAATTTATTGAATGTTTATTATGTACCAGACATTCTATTTAGTGCTTTAAATTATTCCCAATAGATAGCTTATCACAAGCATGTCAAACTCAAAGGCTAACACGGGCCAAGTAAACAAGGTTTAAGTTTATGTGGGCTGCAAAAAAAAAAAAACAAAAAAAAAAACACGTAGGTTTTTTTCAATAGAGACATGCTGAATACAAAGGGCTGAAATAAATGAGTAATCATTAACACAAAGTAATAAAACATTTTAATAAAAATTAATATTTTCTTGAACATTAACTTGCCAGACACTGAATAACTGCACAAATTAATAAGCGTAATGCAAATAAACCCATTTTTCTTGTTCTCCGAAAGTGAAATATTTCCTGTTGCGCACACCAAACAAGTCAGTCCAAGACTAATGACGTGGCCATTGGCTGCTAAAATATTCGCTGCCAGTATTAGTGTAGAGAAATGGTGCGCCTGCGCATAAGGCGCAAAAGGGAAATGAATGCAACACGATTATAGTAAATCAGTCATTAGCGAACATTGTAGTTCATTATTAATAATTATGTATAACAGGATATTGTAAAAATTAAGTTACAAAATTTTTATTAAAACATTTCTTACATACCATTATATTGGCTGGGCCACAAAAATATTCATTGTGGGCCACATGAGGCCCACGAGCCACGAGTTTGACATGGTTGGCTTATAACATCATTTTGTTATGTGTTATCAGAGAAACCCTGAGCTCAAAACAAAGTACCAATTTAAAAAATAAATGCCCTCAGTGCCCCCAAGCATGGATTTCTTTGGGTTTATAATGATTGAGATTTACTGGGCTTCTTGAATCTGTAGGTTTATGTATTTTGCCAGATTTTGGGAGTTTTCAGCTATTAATTTTTTAAAACTTTTGTTTTGTAATCCAGTCTTTCTTCTCCTTCTAAGTCTCTATAACACAAACATTAGAACTTGGGTTGTCCCACAGATTCCTAACGTTCTTTTCACTTTTTTCATTGTTTTTCTCTCTGCTGTTCAGATATTTCTAATGATCTATCTTTAAGTGCACTGACTTTCCTTCATTTCCATTCTGCTATTGAGCCCAACAAATAAATATTTTATTTGGGTTATTGTATTTTTCTAGTGGTTCAGTGGCACTTCAAAACATGGTCTTCTTCCCTCCCTTGCCTACTAACACCTGCATTTTAGAGCTCTTAAATAGCTGTCCATGCATTCTGTCCAGGTTTTGTAGCTGCATTCAGTGGGAGAGACGGGGGAAGTAATCTATCTTACTTGGAACCAGAAGCTGTCACTCTCAGTTCAAAGCCCCTAAGTTGCAAGAGGTTGTATCAATCAAGTTTCTGGTAGGAAATGGAGGCACATTAAAACTGGGTAAATGGAGCAGAGTTTACTTCAAGGACTATTGGCAAGCATGGGAGTCATGTAGTGAAATCCCAAAGGGTAGTGTAATAGCCAGGGAATTAATGACAGCGGAACATCTCTACCCACAAGACTGAAGGGAGAAGGAAGGGCAGTTTCCAAAACCTGGATGCATAGAGGCGGTCACCTTCAGTTGCGGGATAAAATTAACCAGTGTCAACATCACAGGAGTAGTAACTAGTCCAACCTCTTCCCATTGCTTCCTCTGATCTTCCTCTGGTGCTCCCAATTGACTGAACCAAACAGAAGCTAAAATACAGTTAATACAGGCAGGCCTCCCAGCGTGGAGTGCAGACACAGGGGTGGAGGGGACTAGTGGAGCAAGTGGAAGGTATCCAGTTGAGTGTGCTATGATAGGAAAGAGAAAAGATGAAATTACATACAGTCTTTTCTTCAGTTCAACCATTTATTTATTCAACTAGTTGCAGGTACATGTTAGAGTTATGATCTACACCATGGATCTAGATGTAGCTTACTAATAAAAAGTTAGATTATTCTACAGAGATTAATAGAGAGAGCAACTCCATTTTGCCATTTGATCAGGTTGCCAGGTTTGATTCTTCCAGGAAATAAACACACAAGACAATGTCAGAACAATGCTTCTTCAATGTCAATGTGCATATGAATCGCCTCGATCTTTTCAAAAATGCAGGTTTCTGATTCAGTGGGTCTGGGGCGGGTCCTGGGTTTCTGCCTTTATAACAAGCACCCAAGTGCTACCCGTGGTTGAGAGATGACACTTTGAGTAGCAAGGCCATGGAGGACCTCCATTAGTCTGCTTGGTTGCCCTTTGGTTCCACTCTCTCAGCAACAGTGTCATAATAAAATGTTAGTACACTTAGAGACATACTTAATTTTAAAAAGATATTTCAACTGAAGGGTTTGTGGGATTGCAACGCGGCTGTGCTATGCCTGAAACTAATCAGTAGAGAGTGTTTATATGTTTCAGATGGAACTTTATTGGAAATGGTGTTGTGCATGCAGGCCACAGGCCAGTGGCAGCGCCAGGAGGGCTTGGGGGCAGCTGTCCTATTGGGGAAGGGTTGGGGCTCTTTAAAGCTGTATTTGCTCAGCAACATACTGGTTTCCTACTGGTTTTACTCACCTGGTAAGGTTCATTGGATGACTTAAAGCCATTTGTCCCTCAAGGATGTTATTTTTATGAGTGGATGGGGAGGAAAGTTTTTCCATATACCCCTTTAGCACTGTCCCTTTCCAAACCCAAAAGAGATTGGAAGATAGGCGAGAAAAATACAATCAGGTTGAAAAATATCTTTTTTATTTCAATGCAAGCAACATACCCTTCAAACAATTTAAAATCAAGCTAATTTGCATTTTTGTAAAGGATACTTCAAACTAAACAATAGGTGTGTTGCTAGAAAGCAAAATGTAAGATCAATTAAATCGCATTTTGAGGTTATTGGTAAAGTTCTTAGTAAGTCTTAAGGTTGATAGAGTCTTTTGTAAAATGAATAATTACTTCCTTATATACTCCTGATAGAAATATAAATTAAATATAGGAAATAATTATTCACATAATGGTTTGCTATACACTGGGTTGCTTTAAAGAAACGGGGACCATGATTTCGCCAAAACTCTGCTGCCTGGTAAATGCATAGGTTTAGGTTTTCTGCAGTGAGATGATGAAAGAGCTTGCTGAGTGGCCTAAGGAACAGGTTAGTCAAGTCATACTGTGTTCCTCAGCATATCCTCATTCATGCTGCAGTCTCCTCACGTTCCTAGAATGGAGGTAAACTTGTCCAGCCAGACCAGTCATCAGTCAATTTCACCATAAAGTACCCTACGTACTGAAAAGAAACCTGTTCTCAGCCCAAATGCTTGTCAATTCAATGAGAGGAGGCTCAGGGGGAACACTGGGCTGGGGGTGGGTCTACCCAGGTCCCTGTCCTGTTCTGTCACTAAACCAGCCCTCACTTCACCACCCTGACCTTCAGATCTGCAAACTGAGAGGGTAGAACAAGATGCACCTTTCCAATGCACCCGATTCTGTGATCCCATGAAAAGTTTCACAAGAAAATGTCACAAACATTTTCCAAATGAACCTCCACTAAACATCATCAATGGTTTGGTGTGGTTTTTTTTTACACAGGCGGGACATGAAAGCTTTTGGTGTGCACGTCTCTTGCATCGAACCCGGATTATTCAAAACAGGATTATCAGATCCAGTAAAGACTGCTGAGAAGAAATTTGCCATTTGGAAGGACCTGTCTCCAGATATCAAACACCAATACGGAGAAGGTTACATTGAAAAATGTGAGTTTTGAGGATGGACCCAGGGTCCTAGGCAGTATGCAGGAGATTCAAACATATATTAAAAAATGAGGTTCTCATAGTAATAGGGATCTTAAATATGGATCAGGTATTCCTACTAATTCCAGTGTCATCTCTTGCTCCTCTGAGCATTTACTAAGTGCCAAGTTCTATACTGAGCATTTTATAAATTATGTGTATCATTTGCCCCTCAAAAAACCCACAAAAGCACTATAGGAATAGTAAGCAGAGTCTTGGGAAGGTGAAATGGCCTACCCAAGGCAAAACAACTCCTGATCTTCACCTCTACACAAAACTCCGCTACCATTCAATCACTCAACATTGTTCCAGGATGTATGGAGATTCCAAAACATAAAGACTTTGACTCTGACCCTTAACTAGCTTATAATCCAGTTAAAAACAAAAAGTAACCAGAAGAGACTATAAAACAATGAGACTGTACAGCACGAAGAAAATCAATTCTTTTCATCTTAGACATAACCCTATAGTCCAGAAGGGTGCTAGATGGTGTGGTCTCTAATTGCCCAAGGAATTCAGACCAAGATTTAAAAATGCTGGCTAAGAAACCTTTATGGGACAGGTCAGGTTTGAATAAAGCCTAAAGTACAGGAAGGAATTATTTGGGTAAAAAACTTTCTGGAACAGGAATGCATGGGGAGTGGAGATAGAAGAAGTAAATAAGTCCAGAGATTGAGTCAGGGATTGAGGAATAATAATAAAGATTAGATATGATGACTAACATATAGTGAACATTTACTGTGTACTTGTCCCCACTATAAGAGCTTTACATGATCTTTCATTTAAAATACTTAAATAAAAAGTAAATAGATAAAATGCCCAAATAATCCGTATGAAATAGATACCACCTTATTTTATAGAAACAGAGAAGTAAGTTGCCCAAAGTTGCCGAGTTGTAAGTGGAAGTACTAGATTTGAACACAGGTAGCCTGACTTTGCACCACACTATAATGTCAACAGGCATTAAGGAGCTAGTCGAAGTTCCTGTATCAGGATTGCACCTCCACCTCCAACTTCCTGGCCCTGCCCCACCTAACTTTATGTCACTCTATTCCTCCAAGCTGTAATCTGGCCTCTTCATCAATGGGCTTGGTAAGACAGCCAACTGTGGTAAGGTTCAAGGCCAGTAGTTCACAAGGTGGAGCAAAGACCAAGGCAGATCCACCTAGGGATGTTTTTAGAATGACTGACTCCCTCAACCACCCCACCCACTATACATACACACATACACACACACGCACACAGAGATGCAAACATATACACATATACAGGGTGTCCCCAAAAATGAATATGCACTTTTAATTATTATAAAGTCAGTGTTTATTAGCATACAGTTCATTTTCAAACTTTTAAATAATCTGCAGAAATGAATAATTTTTTTTGTCAATGCCTGTTTTCATACTCATGACCATTCTGATCCAGGCATCACTGATAACTCGAAGCAATGGAGTGGCAAACATCAAGAATCATTTTGTTCAGTATTTATGTGCCCTTGATTCTTCGACTGTTGCTTTGATTCTTCGACAGTTTTGTACCATAAACTTTATCTTTTATGTATCCCCATAAAGAAAAATGTCTAGCAGCACTTTAGGATAAATTTTCTTTGTTCAAAGTTTAGTCTGGCTTCACCCATTATTTCAAATCAGTTAAAACTGAAAAGGAGTGAAAATTAAGTGAATTATCAGCTGTTAATACACACACACACACACACATCTTTGGGGGACACCCTAAATATCAACTATAACTTCTGGTCTGACAAACCTCCCAGTGCTAACATGTCACTATAGATTTAAACCCACTGCCATTAAATACTATTCCTCACTCACCAAGTCTGAAGGTTCTAAGTAGATTCAGAAACAAAACACTCTTTTAAAAGCGTTCTCTCTACTTGATACTAACATTGATACTTTATAAATGCCTATGAGTATATCACCAACTTCCATCTCAAAATTATGTTTGCACTAGCCCCTGGTTCAAGTGTCCTGTCTCAGAAGTACCACGTGGCTTTGGGCCCAATGTTACACTGGTTGCTCTTTTTAGAGTTTTCCAAGTCAGGATTTGGAGATCAGCCAGACTCACTGTTCCGAAGTAGAACACAAATTTAAGCTCACCTTTCTTCGTTTCCCAGGCTGGAGTAATAGGAGTTTAAAATAGCCACTAAGGCTTATTAGGTAACCTCACTTAGACTCTTTGATCAACTTGTGGCTACCTAGGGCCTGAAGTTGAAAAGAAGATTTAAAATAATAGATTTCTTTTAAGAAGACACAATTCAGGTATTTTTTTTTCTTTTAAAATATTTTTATCATTTCAGAAAGGAAGAGAGAGGGAGGAACATCAATGATGAGAGAGAATCATTGATTGGCTGCCTCCTGCAGGCCTGGCTGTCGACTGAACTCGCAACCTGGGCATGTGCCCTTGACCGGAATTGAACCTGGGACCCTTCGGTCCTTCTGCTGATGCTCCATCCACTAAGCCAAACCAGCCAGGACCTCAGGTATGTTTTAAGAGCACAGGAGGCCCTCTCTGGTTTGGCTCAATGGATAAAGCATCAACGCACAGACTAAAGGGTCCTGGGTTTGATTCTGGTCAGTTGAAGGCTCAATCCCTGGCCCAGGTTGCATGTGGGAGGCAACCAATCTATGTGTCTCTCTCACATCGATGTTCCCCTCTCCTTCTCTCCATCCCTTCCACTCTTTCTACAAATCAATGGAAAAATATCCTTGGGTGAGGATTAACAACAACAACAACAACAACAAAAAGAGCACAGGAGGAATGTTCCAAGTCATTACCAATCCCTTGATGACACACCAGTCTCTTCAAAAGTATCTTAGCTCATTACTCAAACACTTCACTTACCTGAGGAGCAGGATCTCTTCAGCTTCCTGAGTCAGGGCTTTGGAGTGATGATTCTCTCTTTATTCACTGGATTATGGAGGCACATGACACATGCGTGCACGCACACACATGCTTAAGTGCACATGCATTCCCACATTTCCTGTAAACAAAGTACTCCCTCAAAACAAAACCAAAATCAAACCCATCACTCCCTGGGCTCAGGAGCCTCATATACTTTATGAAGCTTTTTTCCCTCATTGCTTTAAAGTAGTGCCTCTCCAAGTTTGGTCTCTGGACCAGTGCCATCAGCATCACCTGGAAACTTGATAGAAATGCAAATTCTTGGGCCCCACCTTACACCTGCTGAAGGTGGGACCCACCAATCTGGGCCTTAGCAAGCCCTCTAGGAAATTCTGCTATCCACTCAATTTTGAGAGCCAGCAGTCTAGAGAAAGCATTGCTGCATTATTTTCTGATAAATAGAAACCCATTACAATGGGCCTCGATTATAATGGCAAATTCAAAATTCCCACTAATGCATCTTCCCCTTTGTACCCTCACCTTTACAGACTCCTTTTCCCCTTTCGCCAAAGAGTAAATACACTTTTTCTCTTTTTACAGGTATGGACAAACTGAAGGGCTCTGTATCCTTTGTGAACGTGGACCTCTCCCTGGTGGTGGAGTGCATGGACCATGCTCTCACAAGTCTCTTCCCTAAGACCCGTTATGCTGCTGGAAAAGATGCCAAGACTTTCTGGATACCTCTGTCTCACATGCCAACAGTGTTGCAAGACTTTTTATTGTTGAAACAGAAAGTAGAGCTGGCTAATCCCAAGGCAGTGTGACTCAGCTAACCACAAATGTCTGCTGCGGGCTATGAGTTTGGCTGATATCAAGGACATACCTCCTTTTTAATTTTATTCCTTACCTAATCCAACCTGGACTCATTTAGATCATGCTTCTTTTGATAAATGAAGAGATCCCACCATCCCTGGTGATGTCCCAGAGTCCCTTCTCAAGCCTTCCTTGAAAAGAAGGGCAGGGATGGCATATCACAAAGAAGGGCAGGAATGGTACCTCCTCAATATTTAGGCTTTGCCTGTTTGGTCTGATGTAAGAGAAATTAAAAGGTTTCCCCATCCAAAATGATATTTACCACAGCTTAACCCATACTCCCCACTCCCATTCCTAAATGTTTAATATATGTCCCTTATCAAAATGTTCGGAGATAAGGAGACTACTTTCATAAGTGGGTTAGATGTGTTCTGTTATCTTACTGAGAATAAGACTCTGAAGGACTGGAACTCCGTTCTGTAAGCTTTGATGGGGCAGGAGAAGAAGGGTTAGGAAGTGTTATGTGTCTGGTATAAGCTAAAGGGCAGTGAACAACACTAGGGAGGACTGGAAATAGGAGGGAAGGAAAAGGAATAGAGGACTGAAAAACAGAAATGGGTATAAAAGTGGAGGCAGGGAGATTCCAAGGCAAGGCTTCCTATCCTAGAGGGGACTAGGGAGGATGAACAGCCCATTCAAGGACACCGTGAGCGCCGATGCACACACAGCTGTCTGGAAGAGAAGTGGTAACAACAGAGTAACCAACCATTCCAAAAGAACAAAAATGTAGGGAATATGTATGTTTATTCTGGTGATTGTAAATAGAACAAGACTAAAGATACCTGATGTAATTTATATCTGAGGTGGTTGGAAATCTGCATTTGAATGGTCTCTGAAGCCCCATGAAGATATAGAACTAAATTAATGACTCTTTTTACAGCTATACTGTGAGCAGCTCTGCTCCTTGCTCATATTTATGGTTCCAAATTGGATTGGCCCTAGACCCACACACCATCCAAAAAAAATGGTTCTCTAAATGGATGCTTCCCCAGATTCTAATATCCATATCACTCACAAAGTTTTGCTGAACATTTACATAGAAATGCATAAAATGTCAGAATTCAACATTTGTTGCAGAATCATATAGAGTGAAAGAGCCAGAGAAATTATCTAACACACACACACACACACACACACACACACACACACACCACTTATTATGAAGAGAATATTTAAATCTGCAGCTTAAAATCATGTCCATTTAAATATATCAGTAATTCTGTCTATTATCATTTACCTTCTGGAAACATCCGCCTATGAGGCAATGTCTTCCTTTCAAGTGTACAACATATCTATGACTTTGAAAAATCAAATTACCAATGGTATCAGCCCACCTGGATACATATGTCATGATTTTGAAGGAAGATACACTCATCATTTTTGCATGAAAATGAAGAAAAACACAGCAAGATCAGGTAGAAGAATTCTCAGGCAAAGTTAGCTAACCTATTGTCACTACCTACCTGTGAAGTCATCCCCTGCTTGACCCTGGCCCTAAAGACAGTTCATCTGTTTATCTCTGAAAACTTCTGATTACATTAACCACCTATGGGTTAGGCGACCCTCACTCAATTTGTCCTTGGAACAGAAGTTCATCAATGTTGTTTGCTGTGGCTCCTTCTTCTCACCTTGAATTCCCAGACCTTGGTTTCATTTTACTGCTTTAAAAATGTCTGGCCGAAACAGGTTTGGCTCAGTGGATAGAGCGTCGGCCTGCGGACTCAAGGGTCCCAGGTTCGATTCCGGTCAAGGGCATGTACCTTGGCTGCGGGCACATCCCCAGTAGGGGGTGTGCAAGAGGCAGCTGATCGATGTTTCTAACTCTCTATCCCTCTCTCTTTCTCTCTGTAAAATAACAATAAAATATATTTTTAAAAAAAATGTCTGGCCTGCTGCTCTCTGACCTTCCAGGGCTCCAGGGCTGCCAAGACTTTTAGAATCTGAGAGATCCTCCTTTGCTGAATTTCAACCAGTCTAGTCCTGTTTGGGGGCCTACCTAATAGTGTTATATCCTTTGTTTTGCCTGGACCTGCTTTCTTTGCTCATTTCTCCCCGTAGTTACAATTGGTAACTCCCAGTTTCATCTAACCAAAGAAAAGTTCTACTTAAATGAAAGCTTCCCAATATGATAGCACCGCAAAATAAAACCAAATATTTTCACCCACAACTTTCAAAGCTTTTAAAACTAAATGAAAAGGTGGATGTTTGGAGTATAACGGCATAAGTCTCAACAGAAGCACAAGACCAGAGAGAGAGGTGGAAGGGACATCAGAAAGTCGCTGCACAGGAGTCTGAGGTGTGCGTTCCTAGACTTCTCTCCATCTTGCCATTGCTAGTGTTCTTCTCTGTGCTCTTGGGAAAATTATTTTTCTCTGTAATATTTTTGGAGACACATGTGCTGGGAATTCTGCTAAGCACTGGCCTGCAGTATGGAACACAGTGGATATGGTCCCTTCCTTCACAGAGCTTACTACCATCCAAAGGCTGGAAGCCACTACTCAGGATGCCTTGGAGGAGCTTCTCCAGGAATCCGTGACCAGGATGAACGGAGATGCTGTCTTCTACCACCTCTAGCTTGGGGGATCCCTCCTCATTTATTTTGGAGGAACCAGGATAATTTCCTGGACTCTCCTTCTGATCTGATCTAAAAATCCACCAGTGTCCTGTATCTGGACACCCACAATGTAAACAGATCTGCAGTCTCTAGCTCCTTTGCCCCAAATATGCTTTCCCAGTCCAGCACCAACACTGTTAATTTTGTCCCCTAAGGAGATCTCAAGTCCCTCTACTTCTCATCACCTTCAGTGCAATCATCTCTTCAAGCTTCCGTCATCTCTTATCTCAATGTAGCATATTCATCCCTGTGTACCTTCAATGATTTTCCCTCACAGTCAGAATTGTTCAAAATTAAAATCTGATCATTCTACTCTTCTCCTCACCACCACTTTCTGAAACCCTCCAATGTGTTCCCATTGCACTTTGGCTAACGACGAAAATGCATACTATGCACTACATTGCCCTAGCACTCCTCACTAGCCTCATTTTATTTTTTTAAATATATGTTATTGATTTTAGAGAAGAAGGAAGAGGAGAGAGAGATAGAAACATCAATGATGAGAGAGAATCATTGGCTACCTCCTGCACGCCCCCCACTGGGGACCGAGCCCGCAACTCAGGCATGTGCCCCTGGCCGGAATCGAACCCAGGACCCTCCAATCCACAGGCTGACGCTCTATCCACTGAGACAAACCAGCTAGGGCCTCACTAGCCTCATTTTAGGCTGCTCTCCTCATTTTGCCACCTCAGGCCTTTGCCCATGATCCTCCCTGGAATGTTCTAATTTTACATGCTTGTCTAGTTTCCTCCTCCTACAGATCTCATCTTCTTCCTTGGAGAAGCCCATACAATTCCAAATTCTGACCACTACCTTTTCATCCCAGCTAGGTTCCCATCTTATACATTCCACTGTGTCCTATAATTTACACTTACCAAGTCTGTAATTATTTGTGTGGTTAGTTTATATTAGTCTCCCCTATCAGATGTTAAGTTCCACGAAATCAGGAACCATGATGCTTTGCTTATTTTTGTATTCCCTTGCCTAACACACTTGGCACATACACCAGTGTCCAATAAATATTTGTTGAATGAATTCAGAAATCAGCATATATCAACCTTTCTGACGAAGGGGCAATCTATCACTTAAGATCAAGCTTGCCAACCTCATTAGTTGTGCCATCAATGTGTCAGTTCACTTAAAATCCTGTAGCTTCCTTAAGCCTTTGAGTACTTCTACAGGGACTCCTTACCTATGGTTCCTCAGAGACTATTCGGTGTTGCCATAGTGATTTCTCATGCCCTGCTAGTCCAGAAACACTGTGACGGAGCCTCCCTCCATGGTGAGCCGTCTGGGACCCAGTGGTCACAGAACAAAGAGCTTCAGGGATCATTTTATCCATTTCTCTGTCTGTGGACAGGACATGGCCAAGCCATCCAGGCTGAAGAAAATCTCTTCAATTTAAAATCTCCCCAGAGCCGAAACCGGTTTGGCTCAGTGGATAAAGCATCGGCCTGCGGACTCAAGGGTCCCAGGTTCAATTCCAGTCAAAGGTATGTACCTTGGTTGCGGGCACATCCCCAGTAGGGGGTGTGCAGGAGGCAGCTGATCGATGTTTCTCTCTCGTCCATATTTCTAGCTCTCTATCCCTCTCTCTTCCTCTCTGTAAAAAAAATCAATAAAATATATTTTAAAAAATAATAATAAAATAAAATCTCCCCAGAAATTCCATAACTTCTTTGGGCAACCCAGCCCTTATTTAATGAGGAGAACTTGTAAGAAAAGTGATCAATTTGGTATCTTTTCCATACTATTAATCTCAATAATTCTCAAGAGCATGAGAGATTACAGTCTCATTGGTGGAGGAAATAGCTAAATATTCTCAAAATGAAAAGCTTTTTAATATCTATAAATCAATTGTGACAACTTAAACTCAGGCACAGTTTATGAGGATGAGGGAGGGGAGAAGGGAGGAAGGAAGGGAAGGAAAGAAAAATTAGTGGGTTTTAAAACCCAAAATGCTTTCTTAAACTTCATTCAGGGTGTGGAGCCATCCTAAATGAAAAACTCTGAAATTCTGAGTGTTGAAAGCATAAGTCAAGCCTCCTGGCCAGTGATCCCCAGCTTCTGCATGCTCTTGGATCCTTGAGAAAAATGATAACCAGGGTATATAGGCACTTCTCATTCTCCTACTCACTTTCCACCTCTTGCTGCTAACACCCTTTTAACAAATAGGGCGTTTCTTCATGAGCAGAAATGTAAACAGGTATCTCCATACTTTACAAATTCCAACGTACATTCTGAATGAAATAAATAAAAGTGTCTGGTCAGGAAACTCTCTAAGCACTCAAGTCTTCCTTGGGAACCCCTACTCCCACCAGCCACTTCACCTCCAAAGTGGAATGGAATCTGACTGAGTTCTGTCCCTGAGAGGAGCACTTGTCATTGATTTAAATGAAGACACAAAGGCAGGTTTGTAAACCCACCACGGGAATACATGAGGTGATAGAATCTGGATCTAAAATGTTTCTGTGAGTTCTAACCATGGATTAACAAGATGGAATGATAGAGGGGGAAACCCAGGGCTTTGCTGTGGCTCCCAAAAAAAGCAAGCATGGGATTCAGAGCCACATCGTGGAAATGACTGAGATATTTTATGCAATAGTCACTCTAAGTGAGTCAACAGAGTGATGCAATGCTATGATGTAACTGCCTACCCCCGACCCTGTCCCTGCAAGGAAAAAAAAGAAAGCAAATGATGCTTTGATCTTGGTTTAAATTTTAAACTAGCAACATATAGAGCAAGGTTGGTGATGGTTATGTGCACTTGCAACTGCTCAGAGCATGGTAAACTTTTGCCATTGCTGCTGGGAAGCTCGCTCTCATGTAGCCACAGACATTCCAGAGAGGGTGGCCAGAAGATCAAGGTTACCTGAAGATCAGGTTAGCTGCAATAGAACTAAAGACTCTGCAGTCGTTTACTTGGAAGAAGAGCCTGATGGGAGACAGGGCAGCCCACTTGAAGGGGCCTCACAGGAATTCAACTCACCCCAGGTGGCATAGAATGGTGTCCTTGACCAGAGTCATGGGTGGAAGTTACATAGAGTTCAAGTTTAGCACCATTTAAGGAGGAGTTCCTTAGCCAGTAAGAACTTGACGGAATGGCAAGCACAGCTGGTGGGCAAGCACGAGAAGGACAGCCCTTTTCCTTCCCAGGGGGATGCTGGGAAGGGACTCAAGCACTATGAGGTCAGGGTGGCTGACTTGCGTGACATTTGAAGATTCTCACAAACCTAAGATTCTATGTTTGGGGCAAGAGGCTCTCCTCAAATATGACACATCCTAGTATACGTAGAATGTCCAGTCTCTAAAGCCTGAGGAAGACACAGGCCTGACATTTTATTTCCTCAAGCCTTTGAAAGCTTGTCGTAGACTTTGGAAGGAGAAAGGAGAGAATGAATGCTCAAGAGGGAGATAATTGACATCAAGATGAACTTGAGAAAAACTTCAGTCTGGGCTCAGAGGTAGCCCCAGGGCCAATGCCCCGGCCAGCGGGGTCTTCTAACGGGGGTACCGAGGCGGCACACCTAAGAGAATGAGAGACAGACAAGGGACGCGAAGAATGGAGGCAAGTCAAATGGGTTTCTGATCAAGCCTCCAAATTTTATTCTTACAGTGTTCCTTATATGTGGTTTCTAGAAGGGGAGATGCCTAGGAGGGGTGGGGGCTGAGCGGGTCATATGGGCTTAGATAATTTGGCTAAGGTCGTAAAGGGTGCTGACTATAGATAAAGGGCAGCTATGTGAAGAATGCTTTGTCCTCAGGCCTGAGGAAGTAAGCCTATGGTGAGGACCAAGTTTCCGTGAGATTCTGCTTCATTAGCTCACTGAAACAATGTTAGAATTAATTTGTGATTGACTCTTGGCTCCTGACAGGCCAGCACAGGGAAGGGGAGGCTTATGTGGCATTGGCTTGGCAGAATCATGGAGTAAAAGCAATCCTTAGGAGCTTGTCTAGTCCACCTTCTTGCTTCTAAGCATCTTTCCCAGATGACTGCCTTTTAAAAATTGTGATATATCTGTCTAGAATTGATTCACGAGTGGTTAAGAACAAAGACTCTTGGATCAAGTTGCTGGAGTCAAACCTCATTTCTTCCCTTAGCATTGGCTTCACCATTGGCAGGTCACTTAATTTCTGTAAACCTTAGTTTTCTCACCTGTAGACTGGGAGTAACAAGAGTGCCTACTTCAGACAGTATAAGAATTAATGAATTCATGTCAAAGCTGAGTGCTCAATAAATGTTAGCTATTGTTGTTTTCATTTTGTTGGCACCTTTTTAAATTAGCTTAGGTACATGGCAGAACTTAGCTGTAGGTCAGCCCTATCTTGGCCTGGTATTTGAAATGGATTGGCCAAAGACAAGGACTAGAGAAATTTTTGTCCTTAATTTTGTAAGTTTAGTGTGATAAGAAGGGATTAGACCTCCAAGAGAGCACTCAGTGATAAAAAGCAGAACAGCCACACAGAACTTCTGCTGGTCACCATTTCCTCAGCACCCACTGTGTGGAGAGTCTTACCTGAGGTGCTGTCATTACAAAGGACCAAGTCTGAGCCCTAGCTGGTTTGGCTCAATGGATAAAGCATCAGCCTGCGGACTGAAGGGGCCCAGGTTTGATTCCAGTCAAAGGCACATGCCCAGGTTGTGGGCTTGATCCCCAGTGGGGGGCGTGCAGAAGGCAGCTGGTCGATGTTTCTCTCTCATCGATGTTTCTAGCTCTCTATCCCTCTCCCTTCCTCTCTGTAAAAAATCAATAAAAATAAAAAATAAATAAAAATTAAAAAATCAGTCTCAGTGCACATAAACCTGAACCATTGTAATGCATTCCCTATATCAAACTTACTCTTTAAAAAAAAACACAAAGAAGTTGTATATTTGTTATCAGTGAAGTATATTCATGTGGTCTTCCATATAGAGTCTGTGAAGACTATCATTACCAAAGGTAACCACCACAACCATCTTGGTTCTCATACAAAATCTTTGGTGACGTTGGGTCCGGTCTTGATTGCCTTTGTGCTACCGTAAACTTGCTGAAATCTTCACTTTTCATCAAGATAATGACATAGCAGTATTTCCTCTTGTACTTTTCTAGTAAGGTGCAATGAAATGCAGTGGCAGGAAATACTGTGGTTGGGTGTTGAACTTGGGCTTAAACACTGTGGAATAAATAAAAGGGGAAACATAATGAGAGGTTCTGGCTCTTCTTTAGGTGACAAAGCAGCGCCTGGGGATGACAAACGAAACATTGCTTGGAGCACCTGACTTATGGCAAATCAGGGGCACCCCATTTGGGACAGCCCTCAGCTCCCAGAAGCAGTGTGCTAGCAGGAGAGAACATGGGAAGATGACTGCATGTGTAAGTGCTGGCATGTTTCCTAACAGTCAGCATGCATCTGGCTCTAAGTTAGGAGACAAGCCTTTCCTCAGCACCTTCTGTTTTCAGAGCCAAGTGGAGGGCTGGCAGAATGTCCTGTGGCGAGATTGCTTAAGACCTCCCTCTGCATCTTATCTCTAGGTGGTTAATGTAGCAGCTGCTCTTCAATTGCAGCCGGAAGTGAAGTAAGGCCACCTTTACTTCTGTAAATTGCCAAGGAAACTTGCAAAAGGTACATTGTGAACCCAAGATAAGTTAATGAAGAAAATGTGAATGAATAATAGTAGACATACATTTATTGAGCACTTTTTATGTGAATGTGCGCGATAATGCATTATCAGATACCATTTCCTCAGCAACCGTATGGTAGGCACTATTATGATGCCTCATTTTACAGAAGAGAAAACTAGGGTCTTGGGAGAGGTTGAGTGTCATGCCCAAAGACACTCACAGACACCGACACACACACACACACACACACACACACACACACACACACACACACACCTGACTGACCTGGAACTCAGTGCTGGTGCATCAGACACTAGTGGGTGCCCTGCTGCCCCTTCCCCCACACACCAGTGATCTATTCATGTGTTCTAATTCACTCCCCTTTCTTTTAAGTAGTTAAGGCTACAGTAAAAGAAGTGAATCAGTAAAATATTTCCGCATTTAACTACCATCTAGGCTTACCACCGATTCCTCTTTCCACCCTCCTTAGTAAGACTGAAGGGCAGAGGAGTCCTTTCTCTTTTCTTTCTTCTTCTTCTTCTTCTTCTTCTTCTTCTTCTTCTTCTTCTTCTTCTTCTTTTTTTGGTTAATTCTCACCCAAGGATATTTTTTTCCCATTGATTTTTAAAAAGAATGGAAGGGAGGGAAAGAAAGAGAGAGAAATATACACGTGAGAGAGACACAGTCACACACCCTGATTGGGGCCGGGGATCAAACCTGCAACCCAGGTATGTGCCCTTGACCAGAAATCGAACCCACAACCCTTTGGTGCCTGGTGCTCTAACCTCTGAGAACACTGCCCAGTGTAGAAAAGCCTTCTAATCCATCTGAACTCTTCTATGATAGAAAGCTGCCCCAAATAAAAATAAGAGAAAAGTAAAAACTAACCTGAATTGAAACCTGTTAGGAAAATATTTTGATGTTACATCAGAGTGAGTTACTAGGAAAATCTACTCATGACTTTTAGTGAAGCCAGAGGCACTATAGCAGCAAGGGGAGAGCTGTCGCTATAGGAGAGTCGGCTGGCAACTCCAGGGCAGCCCATTAGCAAGTGCATCACCTCATTTGACCGAAGATAGCGCAGGCTTGAAAGCTCAGCAGTTCCTCATAATTGTCAAAGAGCAAATGGCCACATCTCGGCTGGAAATGGTTACGTGAGCTATTTCAGGGTCAAGTTTGAGGGGGATTTACTATTTAAAATCAATGAAACCAGGAAAAAAAAAATCCACAAAACCTCACAAATCTTTATAATATTTTTATAGACAAAAATAGCACATTCACGAAGCCAGCCGATGTCGTTGTGTGTGGAGGGAATTGGATCTAGGAAGCTGTCTCAAATGTGGGATAAGGGGCAGGGAAGAGACAAAGAGGACTAGGATTTACTGAGAGGCACTTCCCACGTCGTCTCATCCACACAGAGACCAGGAACCACCTTATTCCCGCCGCTATCCTAAAGAGTAAGTGCTTGGTGCAAGGTCACACTGTTAGTGGCTAAACTAGAGGTTGAGCGCTAGTATCTTTAATTCCCAAATCCAACCGCTCTCCACAGTATGGGCCCCGTCTGCGTGTGGCGATAGTGAATGAGGAACCATGGGCACTGTTGGCTTTTCCTCCTAGGCGTCTGGGTGCAGGAAAGTATCCAGGGGACTGGATAAGCCACATTCTGAAGCCGGCTCCCTCTTTCCTCTGTTACTCCCAGGTCCCAGGCACAGATGAAATTGAGATGAGCCCTCCTCCCCTGCGCTGATTTGGTCAGAATTAAAGCATGTAAACCCAGTCTGCCATTTGGACACCAGGGGGCGCCTGGTGCTCACAAAATTCCTGGTATTCCCAAGAAGGGTCCTGCAGTTCCTGTTTATCTTATTGGGAAGGAACATAATCTATCCCTCTACGTCTAAGAAGTACCACTTCTAATGGATCAAAATCTACCATGTTTTGCAACACACTCGTGTCTTGGATCAATAGCTTTTCCTAGTGGAGAATTCTTCCTATTAGACCGTCTGAATCCAACATGCCCCTAGTTCAGTGCTATGAGAACACCATGTAAGAACAGATCCCTCTGTCTCATAGAAAACCATCCTCCTCCCAGCCCCGCTACTGCTAGTCTCAAGGGTAAGCCAGTAGGCCCTGGCCGGTTTGGCTCAGGGAATAGAGCATGGGCAGACTGAAGGGTCCCGGGTTTGGTTCAGGCCAAGGGCACATGCCCAGGTTGCGGGCTCCATCCCCAGTGGGGCGTGCAGGAGGAGGCAGCCGGTCCATGATTCTCTCTCATCATTGATGTTTCTGTCTCCCTCTCCCTTCCTCTCTGAAATCAATAAAAGAATATATTTTTTAAAAAGGATAAGCCAGTATAATACGGATCACAAGCAGCCAATGATAAATGTAACTTTTTAAAAAGGAGATAAAAAATACTCCGAGGCACAAAAGGAAAAGTACCCCCATCTCCAAAGTCTTGCCCATCTCCTGTGGCCATCGCTCGCTGTGCTTACACGTCTGAGGAAGGAGCGTGGATGGGTGAAGCCAGCCACTTGGAGAAGCTGTTGTGCATTCCACCCAGAGGAGCCCCGAGAGCCGCAGAGAGAATGGGAGTGGCAGGGTGTCCTCATCCAGCAAAGCCCCCTGCAGGGGCCCCAGGGGCCCCCCACATGCTGAGGCCTTTCCAAGCTGGGCTCTTGGCAACACCCTTTGAAATCCCCCGAGTGCTGGCAACACAGGTTTGACATGAATATGCAAATAAGAATACTCAAGTCTCCCACTTCATGCCTTTGGATCTTTTTAAAAATTCAGCCACTAACCATGACTAACAAAAAATAGAGGAGAAAGAAAAAGTGGTCTGACCTTCACTTCGTTTCTCCCACTGACCTTCTTGTGCTGGAGCCAAAGCACTTTTCAGAAGAGAGAGAAAGACGGCTGGGGTCTCACTGAGGAGATGGGGCCACTAAGTGCTAAAGACGTTTCCACCTCCCCTCTAACAAAAGCTGCGGGGCGGATAAATGGACGCCACTCAGTTCTGTCAATCAGCCGTCCTTGCTCCATTTTCACTGCTACTAAGATGTATAAAAGCTAAAGTTTGCTACAAAGCCCCCATCAACGTATCCAGGGAAATCATGGGGAGGCTTAATGAGTCATGTCTGTAAACTTGCCAGGCCGCTAATTGTGCGTATCATTTCCTTACAGCCGCTCCATCCTGTCACTCTGGTCCCAATAATCACTTTGGCTTCCATACTCCCTCTTTGTTTGTCCCCTCCCCTGAGATGGGCTTGGACGGAGGCGCCTCGGAGGCAGGCGCGTCTCTCTAACAAGATGCGACAGTGAGTTTGGGGAATGTGCTGGCTGACCATAATGATGAAAAAGAAGTTTGCATCGTTACCCACTGCTTGTCCAAGGCAAGAACGAGTGGTAAGGCTCCCCTGTCCCCACCACACTGAGGACAGGCGCGGGCACACAGCAGGTACCGAGGGCTGACCCACCCTGCCCGTGGGGAAAGGGACACGTTTAAATGAGGCCTGAATCAGCTGTCAAAGCAAGCCCAATACAAACAGCTGAATGCCAAAGAAACAAAAGGGCTTGTTTAGAAGACGAATTACACCCATATTCAAAATTCCTGGCACCCTTTGAGAGGAATTGGCATTTGGAACATTTCTTTGCCTTGATATTGGTAAGTGGGGGATTTAAACTTTTGCCGTAAGGATAGTCATGAGAGGTAGGGCGGGAATTGGGGCCAAGACGGTAGGTACTTTATCTGCTAGAGCAGACCCGGGACGAGGTGGCCTTGCTGTCAGATGGGACGTGACCATCGTACCAACAGGAATGAAATGGAAACCCTCCCAGGCCCCAGGCTGGTTGGCAGGAGCTTAGCGGCCTGTCCCCACCCCACACACACCCTTCCCACAACATTCTCCAGCTCCCAGCCCCAGTTTTGCTATCTGACCTTGACTTCGGTATGAAGCACAAACAATATGCACCTGCTGCTTCTTAGGCACCACCCTTCCCAGAAGCCTTCCCTGAGCCTTCAACACCTTTTAATGTTTCTTGGATTTTATCTCCTTATTGAGATCGGGACAGGTATTAGGAGTCACATGTTTTCGACGGGAAAAGTGAGCCCAGGGACCACGCATGACCTTCTCGGGGCACAGAGGATCAGCACGGGCGTAAGAGGATCTCCAGGCCACAGTGAACTCCCCATTGAGGGGACGCGCCCTTGGCCCGTGTCCTTTTGTCTCTCCCTGACGATCAATTGAGTCACCTCAGGGCCTTAGAGCTTCCACTGGGCTCTGGACACAAGTGGCTTTTTTTCTGGCAAGTCTCCTTGGTGGGGTGGGTGCAAGGGTGTGGGTGGGGTCGAAACCACTTGCTAATTTTAGGCTTAAAACTTACCTATTAACTTCCCCCATGCAATCCCTCTCCCCTCCCCCACTCCCCCCCCCCACCCCTAGCCTTCATCATTGGGATTAATTAGGATGTGCTGGCATGCTTTTTAAAGATAATTTAATGTTTTATAATCTGTCAAAGGAACTTCGACGCTCTAGAGAAACACAAGGTCCACACAGCACATTGGGAACTCTGCTCACTGGGTCAGCCCCCGGTGCCCCATGTCTTTTTTCCTTTGGCAACAGTTCCCAGCATTCTTACTGAGGGCAGGAAGAGGGGAAGGAGGCGGTGGGAAGCGATCTGGCTGCCCTTTGGGTGAAACTCGGTCAAATCAGTTTGCTGCAGCTAAGGAGGGGAGGCAGGGGACCAGCAGGACACAGTCCTGCTTTATGTAACCTGTTTGGGCCATGAACATGTTTGCCCATCTGACCTGCTCCTCATAGTTGTCCTGTTTCTTCCTCATTAGAGGGAAAGTGGGAGGAGACCCTACACTGAAATCCCCACATTTCAGATGGGTAAATCCCCACATTTTACAAGTTGTGTGTCCCAGAAATCTCTCTATAAGAATAGCTCCAGTTCTGAAAGGAGCCAAGAAGGTTACACTCAAGTGGGGTGGGTGAGGCTCTAGGTCCTTCAGGCAACCTGGAGACTGTAGGGACCTACATCTCCTCTCTCAGCAGCCCTCATCCCTGTGGTGACCAGGTTAGTCCTCCACTGCTGAAGAGTGATCTGGTCATTGTCCAACATCCCCCGCACCCTCCCCAACCCTGATATGGCCCCAGTGTCTGCTCTCCCAGGTGAGAGGACCCCACCCACTAGCATGATCAATCCTTGATGAGATCCCTAAAAAAGGACTTCCTTCTCTGGGTTTCTTGAACACCTGTTGTGTTACACGTCTTTCCTTGGCCTTGCCTGCCATTTAATGTCTCTCCCCAGGCATGTGCCCTGGGCCCCTTAGGAGCCTGGCTGGGAGAGAATATGAACACTTACATGGCCACTCTCAAGATGTTCCTTGCTGCTGAACCCACCTAGCCTATGGACAAGCTGGTGTAGCCTCATTCTCTCTTCAAGTTGAGATCTTCTCCTACAAGAACACTTTCTAGAATGTTTACACCCTCCAATTTATCAAATTTCCTGCCATGGGGCTGACTGTCAGATCTGCCTCCACTCTCCCTGGGGGCCTGCCAAGTCTTTATTATGCAAACAAACTCCCAATGCCCACCACCCAAAACAAGTCCTGATTTGTCTGGACTAATCCAGGACAGGGTACAGAAAGGGCTTCATTCTGAGACCTATCCCATTAATCATATGTTTGGAACTGAAAGTAAATTTCTCATGGAAACAATGTGTCATCTGGAGGTTTGGGTCCCTGTCCAGCTAGCGGAGCCCATTGAACCAAGTGTGGCTCAGCTGTACAGCTAATGTAGTCAGTTCTGTTCTGTGATTTGGCTACAGAAGTCACACAATCAAGAGGGAGAGGAATATAGAAGAAGAAAAAAAAGGAAAACATCTTTCTCCTTTCTTGCGTACAGAGCTGGTCCTGGGAAAGTTCATAAAGCAAACCAAGCACGTTGTATCTTTGGCTTCCTGCCATCTCTTCTATGCACCCCTCCCCTAGGACCTAATGGCCTCCCCCCAAGCATTCTGGGACTCCTGCTATTTGAAATCCCTCAGTTAGTCACCCCACCCAGCCTGGCCTACTCCAGAGCAATCTGCAGGCACCAACATTAGACCTGCTGCTCCACCCCACAAACCCTCTACAGAGAGGACCCACCCACCAGCAAGATAAATCTGAGCCTGCTCTCTGAATTGTAGAAGGAAGGCAGCAAAATCAACTCTTGATCAAGTATGAGGCTGACTGTGCTTTGGCCCTCCCAGGTGGGGAAGCAACAATGGCGGAGCTCCAGGCCCTGGGCTAAGTGGTATCTACACTTATAAAAGAGAAACATGCAAATTAACCATCACTCCGCTATACCCACAAGCCACGCCCACCAACCAATCAGGAGTGAATATGCAAATTAACCCAACCAAAATGGCCATGGAGCGAGCAGGAGGCTTGGGTTTTCCCAGCAATGGAGGAAGCCAAGTTTTCTGCCCACCCTGGCCAGCCCTGGTCTCTGCTCAAGGCCACAAAGTTTCAATTATAGAAGATAAATAAATCCCAACAAAAATGGCTGCAGCCATGGAGTGAGCAGGAGGCTTGGGTTTCCCCGGCAATGGAGGAAGCCACACTTCCTGGCCTTCCCTGGCCTCCGCTGAAGGCTACAAAGTTTCAATTGTAGAAGATAAATAAATCCCAGATACCAGGGCCTCCGCTTGGGTCGCCAGGGGGTATGACTGGTCTGAAAACCACCACAGGACCCTTGCCCAGGTCGCCCCACACCCCAAGGGAACCCCCACCCTGATCCAGGACACCCTTCAGGGAAAATCAGCTGGCCCCCACCCATGCACCAGGCCTCTATCCTATCTAATAAAAAAGTAATATGCAAATTGACCATCACTCCAACACACAAGATGGCTGCCCCTATATGGTCAAAGATCCTGCCCCCATGTGGACACAAGATGGCCGCCACAAGATGGTCAGCAGGGGAGGGCAGTTGGGAGGGACCAGGCCTGCAAGGGAGGCAGTTGTGGATGATCAAGTCTACAGGGGAGGGCAATTAGGGGTGACCAGGCCATCAGAGGAGGGAAATTGGGGGCGACCGGGCCTGCAGGGAAGGGCAGTTGGTAGGGACCCAGGCCTGCAGGGGAGAGCAGTTGGTGGGGACCAGGCCTGCAGGGGATGGCAGTTAGGGGCAATCAGGCTGGCAGGGGAGCAGTTAGACATCAATCAGGCTGGAAGGGGAGTGGTTAGGACGTGATCAGGCTGGCAGGCAGAAGCGGTTAGGGGCAACCAGGAAGGCAGGCAGGTGAGCAGTTGGGAGCCAGCAGTCCTGGATTGTGAGAGGGATGTCCGACTGCCCGTTTAGGCCCGATCCTATTAGGATCGGGCCTAAACGGGCAGTCGGACATCCCTCGAGGGGTCCCAGATTGCAGAGGGTGCAGGCTAGGCTGAGAGACACCCCTCCCTGCCCCCCTGTGCACAAATTTCGTGCACTGGGCCTCTAGTACTATATAATTTATTCAGCAGGATTTGGGAACCAAGAACAATGAGCACTAGGGCTATAGCACAAATGAAAAAAGTCACTGTCCTCATGGAGCTTACATTCTTGTGCATGATCTCATTCAGTTTCACAGTTACCTAGACACTTGCTACTGCCATGTCTTGTGACCTTGACTTTCTTAAGTGTATAGATATATAGCACACATTTTAATGTCTAATATTAGAAGTGTTTGGGTCTTTATTTAGTGCTTGGCCATGTTTTTTGTGAGCAGAAATATACCATAGGAATTTAACTCTTGTATCTGTCAGTTAGCCTATGGTAAAATTGGTTTCATTATAAGCTGTTTTGCTTAAAGTCACAGTTTGCAGGAATTTTCCCACGACGTTAAGTGAGGGCTCCCTATACTGTGTACTGTGTCCAGAGCAGCACGCGCTGACTATTGGGTGGACACCAGCTACCAGAGCCTGGGCTCTAAAGGCCAGAACCCAGAGTGGCTTTGTGAGTGGCTCTCAGCAGCCCTGTCTGGGCAGGATCACTGGTAAATTTTAGGGATTAAGTGACACGGAAGATGGAGCTTCGCTACCTACATCCAGGTGGACTTTTAGTAATGTCTCCTTTCTTCTCAGGAATCTTTCTGGAATGGTGTGACATTAACTCTTCAGATGTCTTTTAAACAACATTTGACCATCTTAGTCAATCAAAAGCCTTTATAAGTCCCAGGAGCTTAGAAGAAAAAAGTCAAGCTATAAGTGTCAGTGGTACCTATGGTGACCAGCACAGCACCACACGCATTAACTCCTCTGAGCCACCCTGTGAGGTGGGCAGGACAAATGTGTGCCCATGACATCATCCCTCTTTCCCTGCAGGCTCCAGATTCATCGAGAGGATTTCTTTCTTGCCTTAGTTGTAAAGTACTTCTTTTAGAGTCATGAGCCACATAATGACGCGGTCCCACAAGATTATAATAAAGCTGAAAAATTCCTATGGCTTGGTGACATCGTAGCCATCACAGCACAATGCATTACTACGTGTTTGTGTTGATGCTGGTGTAAACAAATCTGCGCTGCCAGTCATATAAAAGTATAACACATACAATTATAGACAGTGCCTAATAGTTGGTAATAATAAATGACTATGTTAGTGGTTTATATATTTATTATACTACCTTTTACCATTTTAAATATACTCTACTTATTTAAAAAGTTTGCCATAAAACAGTAGCCACCTCATCCATCTTCACTGTGCCTCCTTGTTGCATCATTTTCTCTTGTGTTTAACTTCATGTTTGTATAGTAATAGACTTGTAGAATAGGAGCCACAGGCTATACCATCTAGGTTTGTGTAAGTGCATTATATGACGTTCATACAATGAGGAAATCACCTGACAATGAGTTTCTCAGAACATATCCCCATTGTTAATCGGTGCGTGACTGTATTTATTTGCCGAGCTAATGTTTATTCGGCATTTATTAAGTGGCAGGTGCACTATTAGGGGCTATGGATACAGGAGTGGAAGCTAGCCATTGTCCCCAATATATTTACACCGGGTAGGAGAGAGATTCTGGAAGGATGATAATAATGTGTGACAAGACTAGAATGGAGGTGAGCTTGGAAGGTCCGTGAGAGTGCAGAAAGAGCACATGCATCCACTTGATTAAGGAGAGACGACCCAGGAAATGACAAATAAAAATCAGGATAGGTTAGCTAACTGAGCTGTTTGTTTCCACCCTCCGTTTTGAAGCAGAGCTCAAAAAAACTCACATTTGTCTGCCTCTTTTGTTTCCCAGGAACCAGCGTCTTGCATAATCAGACACAGCAGGAGGCAGACCACTAATAGCCTGTCCTGGCAGATCTATTTCTCTACAGAATAAGCCAAGGCATTGGTTTGTTATGTATATAAATGCTAACGACTCATGCGAAGAAAAAGCTAACGCTGGTGGCACAGCTAGTCAGGGCTGGCTTGGCCCTTCAGAGCTGGAGAAGCCAGCACCCAACCTGGGATGGAGTTCCCCAAAGCCAGTCTAGCACAAGGAGGTCCCTCATGTGAGCGAAGCCCTCTCCTCCAAGGGCTTTTATTAATTTGCATTCGTGCTAACTGAAGGCAAGATAGTAATGCACGTGGGCCAGAATCCATTTCTCTGCCCTCAATAGCCTCCAAGTCACTGAAGGCTCCCTTTGAACAGGAAGTTTTGGTAAGAGTTAAGAAAGGTTTTAGGACTAGGAAGCTGCTGGGCAGTAACCCAGAAATGAACTTAAGCAGGAAACTCGCTCTCAGAAAATAAATTCTCCAGAATAAATTTCTTATTGAACTTAAAGTCCAAGACAAATATGAAAGCTGGGGATTGCCAGCATTTTCAAGAACGGGTTCTCTTGGCTCCCTTTCACTCTTGGTATGCAGTTCCTGATACAGCCCTCACCCCCGAGTTAGGACATCAAAATGCACCACTGAAGCGGAATCCCAGTTCTGAACCAAACCCTCTCCAGCTGTGACCATCTGACCCTCAGCAGTGGGTACTCTGGAACAGTTAGATACACAATGGGGAACCTGGTTTCCCGGCCTAGAGTATAAGGAAGGAAAAGGAGCGGTGGAACTTTAATTGCTTTGAAAGGCAATTAAAGGGGCTGCCCACTCAGAGAGTCCAGGTGGGAACCTAGAGGAAGTCTCCTTTAGGTTGGCTTATTTTTTTTTTTTTTTTTTTTTTTTGGTAAGAGAACTATTAGGTAAATCACAGAGGTAGAAAAAGTAATTCCTAGAAGAAACAGGCTTAGGAAACTAGTTCTAGAGGTAACGGAAGGGCGCTTGGAGCTTGGGCGTGAGGAAGCTAATGGTAACGTGACTGGGGCCAGGAGGGAGAGAAGCAGGAAGGGCCGGGAAGGGCTTGGGCTTGCTCCCGGGAGGGAGGCAGGTTAGCTTACTCTTCTTTCTGAGGCCTCCCCCGCCAGGCCCATTGTGGCTGAATGCTCACAGTCCCTCTCCTCTGCTTCTGCCTAGACCCTTTCCAGGTTCCCAAGCTCTCTGCACAGCAAAACACAAGATTCATGGCCCAGGCTGAAGAATTACACAGAAGAAGTCTGATAAAATACACATTTATTAGAAAATTTTCAGCAGCATCATTTCCATTTGCTTTTCTAATCAACATACATTTCAAAGTAATTACAATGAGCACTCAAAATTCGGGCAACAAATATTCTGAGAGCTCAGGAATAAAATAATCAGTAGTACATGTTTCATTCATTCATCCATCCGTCCATTCATTCATTCATTGTTTTTAAAATGTGCAATATTAGCACAGAGAATCAGGGATGCTACTTATGACAATGGAATATTCCTGCCATTGTTCTGGTTGTAGAGTCTAGACCCATTACTCAAGGGCAGGGCTGGACTCTACAGTGCATTCTGATAGAAATGTATGGTTTAGCCAAAGAACCTTAAAAAAAGGCTCAATAAGAACAGTTTCCCTTTCTATTCATGTTCAACTTAGGAAATAAATAGTCATTATAATGACATTTTCACACACAGAAACAAAAACCCAGCTGAGGCTTTGCTTAGCCAGTAGTTGTTTCGCACCTTACTTTATGAAGTCACAGATTTGGTTTTAATAATTCAGCTACTGAGCTCCAGTGTCTAAGGCAGGTGACCACCTGAGAAGCTAGGCCAGGACATGAGTCACCCTGTGGTCCATCAAGTGAAACAGGTCATTCAATTAGTCTATACTCTCTGCAAACTAACTTGTGCTTAATGAATGGGACTTTTTTCACAGACGTGACAAATAAAAATGTTGCCTGGGTGACTAGTGAGATAATGTGAAACAGAGTGTTCTGGTTAGACAATGCAAATGCACAGAAGGGTGAAATGGAATCGTTTTCCACCTCTTGCATTATCTGAGGTGTCTACAGTCAAATCCAGAGGTCTGTGCAACACACAGTTCCCTCTGCCAATGCACCTATTAACCAGGTTACCTGTGATATGGAACATTAGGTGCTGATGTGTAAAGATAGACCTAATGGTGGGGCCTGGATTCCCTTCCTGGGCAATTCTACAGGGAGTACAAGGGGAGCCTCTTAGACATGGCTATGGACCGCAAGTCCAATCCTCTCCTCATTGGATCATTTTCTGTGATGACCGCCCACCAATTCAGCAGGTAGTTTCCTTAGCAAATTTCATGTTGTGATCATCTCTCCCAAATTTACAAATGTACAATATATTTATAGCATTACCTTTAGATAGAGCTTCAGTGCAAAGATATACATATAGTACATTGTGATAATTATTTGTAAAAATATGAGATGGCATTAAAGTAAAAAAAATAAGACACACAAGGCATAGTTTCCACAGACATTTCCAACTACAGGTGAACAGGGGAAAATATATTTTTTCATAAAGTACTGAATGTTAACATTTTTTTATCTGTTTGTAAAAAATATATGTGCAAAAGTGTGTTTCTAATTATTCCCTAAATAACTGTAGCACAGCTACATATCGGAGTCTTCTTTAACAAGGGTTGCTGTGTCTTTAAAAGTGTCTTCTGTAGCAGTGTAGGCAGGAGCTGGGGTTCCTTTCGCATGCACTTTCGCAGGGGGAGAAGGGGACGGAGGTGGGGTCCCAGCAGCACTTTCCTTTTTGTCATTCTCCATCTGAGACCACAAGGAAACACAAATTAGCCATTTACGCCCCCCAACCTGACCGGAAACAGTTTTGTGTAAAGAAGACGGACCTTTGCCAGTTTGCTCAGAATATTCCGATTGTATGTCCAATTTAGCCAAGCAAGTGATTATTGCTAAGGAATGTCTGTGCTAAGAAAAATTGTTAAAAATTACCTCTGCGTAGATTGGATTTTCAAAGTTGGTAGTTTGTTTCAGTTTTCGTTTGAAGATATTCCACTTTGTTGCCTAAATGGAAAAGAGGAATCAGAAAACCTTCAGTGATTTTTTTTTATGGGTTCCCTCCACCCTCCTACCCCACCCCCATGTAGGTTTTAACGTTTCTTCTCACTGAAGCAATAAGCAATTTGGGAGCTAGGACCATGTGACCTGGCCCATGTGGTGAATTGTTCAATTCTTCTTCCAATGGTCCCTGAACAGAAACTGAAACTCTCTGGGCTCTTTTCATTGAATAATTTTAAAAAACACTTCCTTGGCTTGAACTTTATAGTTCATAGGATGTGTGCCTATAATATCTAGAAGCTTTGATAGAGATAGGGAAGAGGTTTCTTCTGGGGCTGCTGATATTTTAAAGAAAAGGCCAGATTGTAACTCTCATTTCATAAAATATCTTGATCCCTGGTCAACTCAAGCATATCCCTTCTTCCCTCATCATTTCCACCTGTAATCATAGTAATTACAGGGATAACAAACACAACTAACATTTACTTGCTATGTGTCAGGGACTTGCAAGAGTTTTGCAAGTTTCTGTTTTATCTTCCCAATAATTCTGTGAGCCAAGTGCTCTTTATTATCTTTATTTTACAGATGAGAAAATGGAGTCACAGCAAGATTATATAACTAAATTGTAGGTAGAAGAGTAGGCAATGACTATAGGACTCAGAGCCCATAAACAAAAGAATCCAAAGAGAAATCATCCTAGGCCCGTGGTCAGCAAACTGCGGCTCGCGAGCCACATGCGGCTCTTTGGCCCCTTGAGTGTGGCTCTTCCACACAATACTACGGCCTGGGTGAATCTATTTTGAAGAAGTAGCATTAGAAGAAGTTTAAGTTTTAAAAAATTGGCTCTCGAAAGAAATTTCAATCGTTGTCCTGTTGATATTTGGCTCTGTTGACTGATGAGTTTGCCGACCACTGTCCTAGGCTATGATGGATGGTCCCTGCCTTGCTGAAAAGTTACTGGTGGTGGCAGTGCTGGCATAGGTCTGGCTGCCAGATGAAAGCAGACAGGGAAGGGTAGACAGGGGACAGTCTCTCAGGTAGCTAAGGTATCTCATGTTTTATGGGGTGCCTCTTGCTGTGAAAATAGGGGACCGATTTGCAGAGGGGGGAGCGCATGACTATAAGAGAAGTAGAAGAGACCATTCCCTTTAACCCATATTTAAGTGTGGGTCTCTTTTAGACGTGGCCACCACGAAGGGTAAAAGCATTCGTGTCAGAGTCCGCCCCCTGGAAACTTACACTTAAATGGGAAAGGCCCAAACTCTTAAAAGTCATTGCTTCAGTATAGAATGACTAGCTAGAATTAAGTAATTACTAACCAAAGAAATGGTGGTGATTTTCATTTTTATCTCCTTGGGAAATCCAATGCAGGTCAACTCGACTTTTAGAAAATGACAGAACTTAGTTATTGGAGTTCATGTTCTTTGAGTCCCTTGAGCAGATTTATTGATGAAAGATAAATTTGTGAGCCTCTTTGGTACATTAATGTCAGCCTAGGATGGTACTAACCAAGTGCCTCTACTATTTTTATTTTGACCTGAGCAAGCAGAACAAATGTTTGACGTACTGAGAAATAAGGATTATATAAAGTGATAAGATTTCTAACTACCCTGAGACTTGTGTTTCTTTGTATTACTTCACAGAAGAGGACATAGAACCTTAGAACTGAGACATCCGGGTCCTATTGTTTTCAGCCTGGGATCACAGTGCATTGTGGGACACACGATGATACTTAGTGGACAGGAGCTAAGAATTCTAAAATGCCCCGAAATGCATAAAATAGTTTCATACCACAAAGAATCATCCCAACCAATATGCCAACAGTGCCCTCGAGGGGAAACATTAAGGACTCTAGAGCTCAGATACCTTCTTATGTGTCCACAAAAACTAGTGACACCGAATTTTACATAAAGCCCTGGCTAGTTTGGTTCAGTGGATACAGTGTCAGCCTGTGGACTGAAGGTCCCAGGTTTGATTCTATTCAAGAGCACATGCCAGGGTTGTGGGCTCGATCCCCAGTAGGGGGTGTGCAGGAGGCCACCGATCAATGATTCTCTCTCATCATGGATGTTTCTATCTATTTCTCTCCCTTCCTCTCTGAAATCAATAAAAAAATATATTTTAAAAAAGTTTTGCATAAATTAATTTATTGAATTTCTCTCTGTAGACCAAATAATCTAAAAATTTCAAGGGACTATAGGAATGGTTAAGGAAGCTCTATGTAGAGGTTTGTTTGTTTTCTTTTAATCTCTGGTATTAAATACTATGTCTGGCACAATGAGGGCAATAATGGTTGGACAGTGGACAGATAGATGAAGAGGGTATAAGTTAGTGCCATCTAGTGGCGAACATAGGTGACAGTAATAGAACTAAGAACAACATACATTATTAGGGGAATACACTTAGAAAAACTGTATTACACAGGAAAGGAAAGGGTCTTCTCTATGTACGTATCCTTGACCCAGGGAGCTCTTTATTCATATTCAATCATTCTCTCAAATAAACGCCTCTGGTGTGAAGATGCTGGACCCAGAAGTCTGTTGCCCTTCTCTCCTGCGTGATCTCCCATGTCACAAAGAACATCATTCCCATCTCAATGTTAGAATGCAGATTTATTTGGTGGGAAAATGTTCAACTTATAATTTCTCAAAAATTATCTTTATTAACTGCCTACACATTTTGGGCTCTATGAGCCTATCGGGGTCTCCCTAGTTCACCCAGGATAAATAAAGCCAGCAATTCCAAAGTCCTCTCCAAACCCCACGTCTTTTCAGAGGTTAGCCATTACCTGAGTTCCTTCAGCACTTGGGGAAGGTGGCTTTGTGTCTGGAGCCATCTCAGAAGGATTTATGGGACTTCCATAGTTCTTGTTCTCCACATTTTCAGATGCAGTCTCCTGTGTAAACATTAGAGGCCATTATCGAGTTTTGAAAGAAATTTTGCTGTAAAGTTTCTTACTAAGTCGTTGGTTCTGTTTTGCCCACAGACATGGTCAGGCACCAATTTTATTACATGAGGCTGACCTTGGAGCCCAGGAATAAATACCCCTCCCATCTCCCCAAAGTCAGGAGCACCAGCCATGAAGTCATCTATCTCATGCCTTAATCCTGGGAGGCAAATACATCCACCACTGGTCACACTCTCACTTAGTATCAGCAATTTCTATTATTTTCTCCATGCCCCCTTCTTCCCACTGTGGACCATATTTTTGGGTAAAAGATACTCTGGTTATACACTGGCAGCCAAAATCCTGGGAGAACAGCATGAATTATTACCAAACTCACTAGTAAACTAAGAATCTTTGGATATTTAGGATAAAATTAATAATTTCAGCAAACTGCTTAACAGGGGTTAAATTTTTTTTAATTTTTTGATTACAGTTTACATTCAATATTATTCTGTATTAGTTTCAGATGTATGGCATAGTGGTTTAAAAAATCATGTCCTTTATAGAGTGGTCCTCCTGATGTTTCAAGTACCCACCTGGCCCCACACATAGTTATTATGATACTATTGACTATATTCCATGTGCTGTAATTTACATCTCTGTGACTATTCTGTAACTACCAGGGGTTGCATTTTTTAAATTAGGTAAAATGGAATTAATACTCCTCTAGACATTCCCTCTTAAGCCCAAATTACCATGGATATATATAATCAATAAATTACAGGATAGAAATTCCCTCCTTTTCCTATATTTTTACATTCACCCCTTCATTTCTTCTCGAACTTGGGTATGTGTTTGTAAACATGACCTCATTTTATTTCAAGTGAAAATGCCAAATTAAATATTATATATATATATATTTTTAAAAATATATTTTATTGAGTTTTTACAGAGAGGAAGAGAGAGGGATAGAGAGTTAGAAACATTGATGAGAGAGAAACATCCATCAGCTGCCTCCTGCACACCCCCTACTGGGCATGTGCCCGCAACCAAGGTACATGCCCTTAACCAGAATCGAACCTGGGACCCTTGAGTCCGCAGGCCGACGCTCTATCCACTGAGCCAAACCGGTTTCAGCTAAATTAAATATTATATTGATATTATCATGGAACCAAAGTTTTGCTAGCTGGCTACCAGAGGAATAGGTGAAATGTTTCAAGATTCAAATATTTCTGATCTTAAGAAAGCTATTCATAAAATAAACATTTCTATCTTGTGTTAAAATGTACCATTATGATTACAGAAGAAGTTTAGGTGTTAATACTAAAACCGTATTTCCCTGAGGCCACGGTGGTTTTGAAAGAAGCAGCACAGGCCAGCCGTGGACAGGCACTGGCAGTAGTGTTGGGGCTATTGACCTAATGAAAAGGTTTTCCCTTCATGCATCCCCTGTCTCTCATCGCCCTGCTCCTCTGCGAGGTCAGTGAGCCGTGGGGCTTCACCAAAGAAATGTCAGTATCCGCCTCTCAGCTTTGGAGATGTTTTTACTTTTCAGAAAAGTAGGAGAAAGGCAAGCATAGGGAGGTCGCCTCAAATCACACCTTTGTGAAACCAGTAAGAACCCAGCGAGTACAGCCCAAATCTCTGCATGATGACCTGTCAGTCATTCACTCTTTCATTTCTCTAATATTTATAGGGAGCCTCGTGACTCAGGCACTGTGTTTACCAAGCCTCTGAACGGATTCAGAGTGAATCCTCTTGCTTTGACCGCTCAGAATAAAAAGGTTAAAAAAAAAAAAGAATAAAAAGGTTCTTGGAAGGCCGGTGTGGCTCAGTTGGTTGGGCGTTGTCCCATGCACCAAGAGGTTGCCGGTTCGATTCTGGGTCAGGCACATGCCTGGGTTTTGAGCTCAATCCCCAGTGTGTAGGAGGCAGCCAATGGATGTTTCTCTCTCGTCCATGTTTCTCTCTCTCTCTCCCTCTCCCTGCCTCTCTCTAAAAATCAATAAAAACATTTTTTTTTTTCAAAATGGAAAGGTTCTTGGTCAGCACCCCCAGAATGGTTGCCAAATATCAACAACTGTACAACAAAACAGGATTCTGGTTGTATTCAGGTCTCGTGTCCTTGGGTCAGTCTTGTTACCTCAGATAGAGAAGCTGAGGGTTGGACCACATGCTTCCTTCCATCTGAGGGAAGGTGAGACCCCTACGGGGCATTCATTACTCAAAAGAACAAGGCCCAGTAGTCGTAGCACCTGAAAGGAAGGTCCGTGTGAGGGCTCACCTGGGCCTGCGGAGCCTCTTTGGCAGCACTGTCCCGGGTTGCATACATTGGGTTTTCAAAGACTATGGGCTGCTTCCCCATCTCCATGGTGAAGTGATCACTCTGGTAAAGGAAAAAAGGTTATGCCATACTGACCTGATTCACACATACAGGAAGGTGTTCTCCTCATGCCTAGAGGCATGCTAGGTGCTATGTCAAATTTACCCCAAATGGCGAAAATACGTAAATAAATAAACCCCAGCAGAGATACAAGGCCTGCTCCCAGCAAACCACTATGTAAAGCAGCGATTTTCAACTTTTTTCATCTCATGGCACGCATGAACGAATTACTAAAATTCTGCAGCACACCGAAAAATAGATATTTTTGCTGAACTGACAAAAAAAATAGAAATAATTTTGATTCATTCACATCAAATGGCTATTGTTGGGTTGGCTGTTGTCATTTTTTTTTATTTGACCAACTAAGGGCAACAAGGTCAATGCCCCTGACTAAACTGTCAAGTATGGCATGTTTTAAAAATTCTTGCGGCACACGGGATGAAAATTGCTGATGTAAAGTAACATAATGCACTAACCAGTCAGCTCAAGAAAATGGAAACACTCTTCCTATGTCTAGGCACCTTAACACTTGGGGATTGGGTTTGAACAACAGAGAAAAGGGTGGGTGGTGGAAAAAGAGCAAAGTAGAGAAGAGGGAAGGGGAAAGAAGAAAGAAGAGATAATTTTGTGCTTTTAGGCAGGGGCAAAAATGAAAGCTTGGAGAAAAGGCAGAATGCTGAAATTGCTTTCCCTATACTGATTAACCTGTACTAGCCCACTCATGAAATATCCATTTGGGCCTCAGAGGAGGCATTTTATACAGATGGAGGCAGGTATTATTGTACCCATTGTACAGAGAGGTCAAGCTCCATGCCTATTAATACATATTTAGAAGGCAGCAGAGTTATTATTGCAACCAACCGCTGACTCTAAAATCACTGTTTATTCCATCACTATACATTGGTGGGAAAATAAACAACACCAGGGAACATATAGTTCCTTACTCCTTCCTTTAAAAATACAAAGGTCATCAAATAAGAAGAGAATATAATGCTCTATTTCCCCTCCTCTCCCAAAAATCTGTTTGAGATTCTAATTAAACTTAATTAAGACTACTTAGGATTCCAATTCAACAGTGTGGCACAGAGCAAAAAAAGTTTCAACTTTATTACCATTTTTCGGCACATTTCTGCAACAAACCTAATGTTTCCTAGCTTGTATGTATAGTGAAGAGTTTCTTCTGAGAGACATACAATTTTGTTTTGTTTTCTAGCTTAATTTTATTCTTTATATAAAAAAAAGTGCTTCTTTTGTAAAACAGTAAAAATGAGAACCTTGACACAGTCATTTTGAAACCACACTCACCATCACCATTGCTCTGTCAATAGCAGACTCAGGCCCAAAACCAGACACTCCAATATCCATATTAACATCGGCCCCTGATCTGAAGGTCACCCCATTCCCAGTTTCAGAGGATTTGACAAGACTGCTTAAGCTGAGAAAAGAAGTCATCGAAACAGTGTTATTGTTGTTGTTTTTCTAACAAACCTTTTGCAATAGTACCCTTTCCTCCATATTGCTCAGTCTTACTAAAAGGAAGACGGTTCAGAGTTCCCACTCTAGTGCATCCCCTTAGCGCCCTGGAAGTGTCAAAGCTTGAGATCTAATAGAGGGCCAGCCTCCCCCAGTCACACAGCCGACTTCTCTCAGCCTAACCCGAATGCCCACCAGCAGGCACAACCCCTTGGACTAGAAAATGTGATTTGCATTCAGGTTTCTTTGAAGCACTTGATTAAGAAGTTGTGATTTGAAGTGACTGCTTTAAGTTCCCTCCTTTTTGTTTCTGCAGAACAGGTGAGCTATGCATTGTGCTTTTTTAACTTTAAAAAAAACAACACACAACTAAGTTCGTTGTGTTCACGTGGTCCCATCACACAGGCTTCTAAAAATCAATGTTCCACATAATGAAACTGACCTTGGCAGCTTGGGCAGGGAGGGCAGAAGGGAGCCAGTTTTCCTGTAGTGGAAAAATCCTAATGCTGCCAGAGCTCCAATGATGATGATCAGGATGACTGTCAATAGCACGGCCATTGCTGCCATCGAGGAGGGGAGAAGAAGCGAACACATTAACATGGGAAGGAGAAGAGCCAGTCTTAGCTGTAGAAGCTGAGGACTAGCACCATCTATTCTTCAAAGACTGGGTCACACAGAATAGAAATAGCATTCAATTTAGGCACTGTGAAGTATTTCCAGAGAGCTCATATTCTTCAAACTTACTTGTTCCTGGAGAAATGCCTTTCGAAAGCCCTATTTCACAGTAATTTCCCATGTAGCCACTGGGACACCTGAAAGGAAAAGAAGAATTGTTCACAAGATGTTGCCTTCTTAGGCGTCTATTGCAATTTTATAAGCACATTTTGAGGTAGAGAGAAGTTTGACTGAGTAAATTTATGTTGAACAATATATCCCACATGACTTCCATTTATTCTGCCAAGAGATGAAGAGCAGGATGAACAGTAATCTAACTTTGGAAATTTACTTTCAATGCAATAGCTGTGGCATCTACAAGGTCAACCTCATCAAATAAACCTATTGGTGTCTTCTCTAACCCATCCGACTTTTCCTTAAGGAGTAAAAATGGAAACCATTATTGTGTTCTTCCCTTTGATGTGATTTCATTACTCTTAAAGACCTCTATTTATCTTGTTCTGTGTTAGAGCTTTCTCAACAATTCTCTCCTTCCCAAGTCTTGAGCTCAGTCTCTGCTCCTCATGTATGCCTGGTCTTGAAGCAGCTCTGCTGAACAGCCCCTCTCCCATTATCCAGTTGTAATTAACAAGAGCAGATGAGTAGGAGAATGTGGTAGTTGTCATTTCTCTAACTCCTCTCTCCCTGCAAGGGTGGCGGCCCACAATTCTGTGGCACCTCCTGGGAGCTTGTTAGAAATGTGGAATCTCTTGAATAAGGTAGATGGGGCATTTGATCCAGATCCCAGGTGGTCCTTAGGTGCCATACAGTTTGAGAAGCACTGCTTTAGTTCTCTGTGGATTCCCCAAGGGAGGGCAAGCTGGTTAAGATGGGATAATTAGTGAACTGGCAAGGTTCCTATCCTTGTTTTTCTGGTTACTTTAAGGTCTTGAATTACCCCAAAAGCAAATCCTACAGCTCAGACCTCAACATTCAGACTTACTTGCATTTGGGGAGGTCATTCTCATCAAAATAGCAATTTCCTCCGTGCATACACCTGCATGGGGGGGGCATGGTGATAGGATTGTCCACGGCTGCAGAAAGGGAAAGCCATGCATGTGTTAGTCAGCCATACTCAGCAAAGCACCCACAGCAGGCAACCCTGCTTCCAGCCCAGGGTGGGGCTGGGGTGGTTGGGTCAGGGCATCTAATTACTCTCCCTATCAAAACCTTCCCTTCTCTTTCAGTCAGATGAATGTCCTTATCAGTAATAAGGTCTTGGAGAGTAACATACATTTGGTGGGAAAAGGAGGCCATTTATATAATTTCCCTCAAAAACAATTAGACCCCAGAACATACATTAATAGTTCAAAGGAACTATGGTAAAAAAAAAAAATATCTTAGGAATTCCCTTTTCATTTGAAGTATTCATAATTTTCCTCTGTGAAATCCATTAAGATCAAGAGTTCAATTACACCTCCAAACTTCAACTAAAGGCTCCAAAGTATCAGCGAGCCATCAACCAATAAACAGACACATAGATGCAGACATGGAGATGCTTGACAGACAGCTGGTTAGAGACCTCATTTTTTAAGTCTTCCAAAACTGCCCTTGCTCTGGGTCCCTGCTCCAGCTCAGGTCCTAAGTACTCCCTGGATGTGCCTGATGGGTCATTGGTGTGTCCATGTGTAATACTTAGAAGTACTGTGTGTTTACTCAAATACCCTTCTGGCACAGTTCCTCAATTTGAGTCTCTACTCAAAGGACCCTTTATCAGAGAGGCCTTCTGGAAAACTCTATCCCACTCTCACCCCAACCTTACCCCTCTTACCCTGCTTTAGTTTTCTCCTTTCACCACCTGACATCATATGTTTATTGTCCTGTTAGAATATAAACTTAACAAGAGCAGGGAATGTGTCTGTTTTGTTCACTATCCCCAACCCTTAGAACAGTGCTTAGCACATAGTAGGCACTCAGTAAATATTTATCAAATAAATTGATTAATATACCAAACCAAGACCACATACAAATGACTACCATCATTAATGTGCTACCTTTGGTTCAAGTTCTTTTAAATGAGAATCTTAATATAATCCACTTGGCAATACATGTAAATGAGCAAAGTAGTAGATGAAGTGACAACCTAGACATCGCTCCTTCAATGTGAGGTTGTAATAAATGTCAGCACACCCATCTACAGCAAAGAACAAGTCTCAAAAGCTTTAAATTGTCATTTTGTTCAAAATCTTGCAAAATAGTATAGTCTTGCCAATATTTCCCCACTAGCACTGGGACAGGGGAAGGGAGGCAGAGGGAAGCAATTTCTTTACCCCGAGTTCATTCTATAAACCTGCCAACGTTTCAGCCTGGTTGGGAAGAGTCACAAGGCAGTGCCTTAATCCTCTTCACCCCCCGTTGTCTAAAACTGGGGGATGTGAGCCATCAAATGGGCCACTAGTGAACAAAAGCAGTATGATTTTTTTTTTAAAAAAGAACTTTTCAAGTTTGGACACTAGTTATTCCCCATCGGTTATTAGCTCCTTAACTTAGGAATCATTGAAAAAACATCTTGCCATGCATAGATTATCCATAGCATTTCTTGCTCTGGCCTCTATCTCCCAACAGCACAGATATATTTTATAATGTCGTCCTTTGCAATTGTCAAAACTTTGAAATGAGCAAGTGAGGAAAACAGCCTTCCCTTCTATAAGCCCTCAGCCCCCACACTTCTACTCAGGTAAGGCTGAATGGATTCAGGGGTGTAGTCATCCAGGATAGGGTGCGAAGGGAAAGAAGGCCGTATGGAAAATTCCATTTTCAAAATGTCTTTGCAAAGCAACACAACTATAGATTTATGGGCACTGAATCTATCTCTGAAGTTCTTAGCAAATAATTCTCAGAAATCATCAGAACACAGTTCCTCCATCTCTCGTCCCTCTTCCTAGCCATCACCTCTCCATTCTGCAATGGACCTCGTACACAGGATTCTTCAGGCTCCTGAAGGAGGTGAAGCATGAATAGGGAATCTCCTAAAGAAGGCAGAACGGCTCTCCCAGGCCCCTGAGGCTGTCCAGGCAATGCCCCTACCTGCATCACACTCAGTCATGCTCCCCTCCAAAAAGGTGGAGCCTTGGGGACAGGCACAGCTATATCCCGCGGGTCTCAGGAGGCAGAGATGGCTGCAGACATTCTTACAGCGGTTGGGCACTGAAAAGCAGATGAGAACCACGGTTAGGTTCTGAGGCGGAAATGATTAACCCAACCAAGGATATACCCATCGACTGAGTTGTGTCCCTGACAGTTGACATCCCAGCACCTCTAGGCCATGTGCCACCTGGTTATCACCCTCATTTACACTGCCATCCCATGCCACCCACCAAAATGGCACAGTCCCTCCCTGTGCCCTCCACCCTACTTCTGCACCACTCACATTTTCTATGGGCATCACGATCTCTTTGCCCTGGCAGGTTTGACAGATAGGTGCCTGACCACTGCATGACCTCAAAAACTAATCAGTGCTAAGCAATTTGAGATAGTTCAAAAAAAACCACTAAGACTCCATTATTACAGCAAGATTTATCATTGCCCACATTTGGGTAGGTCAGAATGTGTGGCCCATCCAAAGCATATACTGGATGTGATTTCCACCCTCACCCTCCAAGGAGAACTTCCTTCTGGGCTTCAGTTTCCTTATTTGTAAGACAAGGGGATTTCGAGCTGTGATTATCAGAATCAGATGGGAGCTATTCACAAGGATGGTGGCCCAGTCACAGGAATTTATATTTACATTGGTCTGGGATAGAGCTCCATTATCACTATTAAAAAGTCCCTCACGTAATTACAGAGTCATCTAAATTCTACCTGAGCATATGTTATGATTTATCAAAGGATTAGATGACCTCTAAATTCTTTCTCACACTGACATTCTGTGATCCTGATTCTCTGTCACCTAAAATGTAACCATAGACAAGGCATGGTGATAAATAAAATAAAAAGGTACATTCCAAAAGCCTTGTTCAGAACCTATTCCATTACCATTTCTTCAGCTCTCTAGAGCAGAGCTTTCAAATTTTAACGTAATACAAAACGCCCTGGGAATCTGACTCCAAAGGGCTGGGCAGGGCCTGAGAGCCTGCATTTCTTGCCAGCTCCCACAGGATACCAATGCTACTGGCCCATGGCCCACACTGTGAGCAGGGCCTGGAGCAGGGATTATCAAAATGGGGTCCTGGAACCAGCAACTTTAGCATCAGTTGGGAACTTGTTACAAATGCAAACTTCTTAGGCCACCTCAGGCATATTAAACCAGAATTTCTGTGGGTGGGGCACAGCAATATGTTCAACAAGCTTTCTAGATGAGTCTAATGCATGCAAAACTAGAACTATGGGTCCAGAGCAAATGTAACCTGGCACAACTGAGCTGTGTCTCTGGCTTACACAGCAGCACTCAGCACTTTGCAAAGCGGGCCAGAGCCTGAGCTGACTGAGCTTTTCCTTCAGGGACAGTCTCCAGATTCCCCTCTGCCTGATTCCTGGGCAGCCTTTTCCACAGGGGCCAGAGGCTCACCAGGTAAACGGTGCTCTGCCTTTAAAACCATCCAGTGTGAGAGCTGCAGGAGCGGTTAGGGCAGGAGAGCTGGGGTGTTTTGGAAATGGGTTGGAGAACCAGCAATCACTATCAGCAACACAAGGCAGTGAGGCCTCAGAATGGGCATGTGCCACCAGTGTCATCTCCTGGGAGGTTTATCTCTGAGCTCCAATTTGTTAAGTCTGATTCGGGGTCTCAGAGGGTCAGTGAACTTAAGGGGACCTTTGTTTTGCATACAGGGATGGGAAGGGAAGCAACTAATCGAAGGTCCCGCCATGACAGAATTCAACCTGGATCGAGGTATACTAATCACAGCTTGAACGGAAAGACGTTGAGCTCTGGGTTCAATGGAATTTTAAAATCATTTCTAAGTTTAAAATGCACCTGTTGGTTGTGCAACTTGGGCATATGAGTTACTTAATCTCTCCTATCCTCAGTTTCCTTATGTGACACGAGAATCTGACATCTAGAATTTAAGAGTCTATGCCCTTTCCTCACTTCAAAAATGTCCCTTCCCTTTCATCTTACAACTAACCTGAGGAAGCGGAAACCAGAACTAAGAAAATAAGAAAAGGCGGGAGGGGTAGAAGTGCACCTGCCTGACAATCTCAGACTAAGGCTCACACAGCCAGGATAACTCGACTAGCCTCGTTGCAAGGGATGGGTCAAACTGATGATGTCCAGGAAACCCTCACTGTGACTTGTTAAGGCAACTCATTGTTAGCAGGGGTCTGATGCCTGTTGGATGCTGTGGCTGGAAATACGTACCCATAACTCCAAACGGCGAGGACTGAAATATTGTTACTTCATATCTGCTGGTGGCATATATAATATCATCCAATCTCCAATGAAAACACACACACACACACGCACACACACACACACACACACCCCTTTCATGCACCAAGAGATCAACCTATTATAATCCATTACATTTTCCAACACTACAGCCATTAATTTGAAAGAATGAGGAACATGTATTCCAAGGTTAGTGGTTACCTGACTGATTGTATCTATGTTGATGAAGGACGCGAACTTGAGTGAGCCAAGGGCTCACAGTTATCATTTTCTCTTTCTTGTCTTGCCCAAATTTATCTTGTGTCCATACTTCTCCTTTATCCTTCGATACCCAGTATAACTGGCCTTCAAAGATGTCAAGACTGTAAGGGTCCACTGCTGCTTACCCACAGGAAGGAAAAAAAACAGGTTACTGAAAAGAGAACCTAACCCCACCTCCATGTCAGCCTTCATTCTACATGAATTAATCACTAATGCAATGCCTGACAATCCAGAACAGTCAGGCAGTACACAAGACCACAGAAGTATGCTCCCCTGGGAGATCAAGATAACGAAAATTAAACTAGATGAGTGCCCACTGGCTAACCCCAGTGGTAGGGGACTTGCTCACTTTCAAGTTGCTGATTTTATTTTACTTTTGGAAAACAATTTGTATGGCAGAGAATTTTTTTTTCCTTGAAAACAACACAGCTTATCGGGAAAACCTGGTATGTGCTGAATTCCTGCAGTTAGACAATCTAGATAAGAAAGCAAAATATTTTGTCTCCTTCTAGATGTTTCCGGTTGTGTAAAATGAACAATCCAGCATGATAAGAACAAATGTGTCTAAAGTGGTTAGACATGGGTTACCCCGGCCCACAGGACCGCCTCCTCTCTCAAGGTAACTCAATTGGAACCTCAATTATTTTAATATCTGCTGCTGAGAGCATTTTTTTAAAATTATGTAAAAAGAACAAAAAGAACTTAATTACAGTATTACTAAGGAGTTCATTTGCATTTAAATCAGCAGAGGAGAGCTGGGGAAAGTGATATTTAAGAATTAACATAAACCACTTCTTAAAATCGGGGTTCTTTTCTGAGAAAATAGGCAAAGAGATTGGAAAGATATTAATTGATTACTGAACATTAAATTTGAACTATTTCTAACCTGCACTGGCAACAATTCTTCTATCAGTCCCATCATATTTTATGGTTTCAATCGTTTTCTCCTTGAAGTCGCTCCAGTAGATCCGGTCATTGTTCAAATAATCAATAGAAAGACCGGTAGGCCAACCGAGGTCCTCACGGACCAGGATGCTCCGATGCTGCCCATCCATCCAGGCGGACTCGATTTTCGGTTCCTTGCCCCAGTCCGTCCAGTACATAAGCCTGTAACAGAAAGTCTCCTCATTGTAGCATTTCATCTAGTGAGGCTTCTCCCCTGAAGTGGAGCATGGACTTCCCACAGGAAGGTCAACTGTTTTTCTTTGAGCCCTAGTGCTAAGTGATGCTATTTTTATACTTGGGAAGACAGAGAGAAAAGGGGCAGCCGAGGCATCTGTGAGCTCTCCTTCCTGAAAACTGCACCTTCTCAATAGAAACTGGCCAGCCCTGCTCAATGATATACACCCAGACCCTTTAAAATATATACATCATTAAAAAAGCTGTTCCTTCTTCAAAAAATATTTATTGAATGCCTCTGTGCGAGAGGTACTATTCTGTGTTGGGATGTCTCAAGAGATCAAACACAGATTCCTACCCTCAGGGAGGTTACAATAAAACTATTTTAAAAGGTATTATTTTGCATCCAATTAAGACTTAATTATGAAAGAATTGAGTAGACCAGGGATTGTGCCACTTCAAATCCCTAGAAAAGATCAGGCAGGCCAGATAAATGCATGGAGCAGAGCAGTTATAAACATGAAGGGCAGACAAAGTCCTGTCTAAAAATTCCAGGCAACACTACATCAAGGAAGGCATACCTACCTAGTGTTATCACTTCTGATTTTCAAGTACCAAATACAGATTTTTAAAACTTTAAAAACGTGAGCAACTCAGTAAGTCAAATATGCTTATGGGCCATATTAGCCCACCAGCCACCACTTTGCAGCCTCTAGTCTAAACCAATCATCAGGTATAGATCCATCCTTAAATTCTTTTGAGGAATGTATGGAATTTAGATTAACTGGGGTTTGGAAAATATGTGGCCAGAAACTTCCCCTTACACAGCATTGATCTGAAGCCTGGTTGGTCCTAAGTGATCTTTTGGGCATATTATAATTCTTGAAAATAGTCATAGATGTCACTCCAAAAGAGTCAAAAGACAATTTTAGTGCAATGAGGAAAAAATAATCAAACACATAAATTTATTTTGAGAAATGAAGTCGAAAATATCTAGAACATTAAAATGTTCCTTCAAGTACTTACCCTAGTTTGGGATTCACAACCACTGCAGCTGGTTGATCTAGTTGGGTGGTAATCAGCCACTTTCTGTACCTTCCGTCAAGTTTAGCCACCTCAATCCGTTGACTCCTGGCATCTGACCAGTAAATATGCCTGAATTTAAAGGGGCACAGTTAAACAACCAAAAAGTCTAGACTTGTCACTTCTAGGAGTTCTGAGGGTGAGAACATTTAGTTTGGAAATCCCAGCCGGCACGACAGCTACTCAGATGCTAGTGACCTGAGCATAGTCTCCCCCTTTGAGGATTGCCAAGGGGACATCTGTGGAAGGTTAAAAGGGGAGAAGAGACGGAAGTGGGGGACTCCTGCTTGATCAGTCAAAGCAGCTGAATCTGCCAGGATCAAATGAAGATGGACCTCACATCTGGCATTCTTATGAGACATGTCCTTCCAGGAAGAAGCTTTAAGCAATTTTGGGATGGCCCTTTCATTCTGATTGCCCGTGAGTCGGCTTCCTCCTCAGCAAAGAGCCCCATTGGAATCAGTAGGAATCTGGCATCATTTCCAAGGATGAGTGGAAATAGCCTTTCAAAATAACAAACTCAGCCAGGCCATCCTGCCCTTCCACCCTTAAATCTGTGGCAATCCTTCCCTTCTTCTATCCCTAAGACTGAGGCCATCCTGCCCTCTTCCATCCCTAAGACTTGCAGTTCTCAGTCTCTCCCAGGCGGAAAGATTTCCATCTGTTTCTTAATTCACTCATTCATTAAGGCTGAGAAAGAAATAAAACTTCAAACAGGAAAACAGATCTGGCATTGCCTGCTTGGTTTTGAGGAGGAAGTGTTGAAGTCAAGAGTTTCAAGTTCCTGCTTCTCTGAGGCCTTGATTCATGGCAGAAAATGCTAGGAAAAGTATCTCCTGTTAGCCTGCAGGCACAGTGGGGACCTCATTAACTTCAGAGATGTTGAAATCTTCCAGGAACACCAGACAGGTTGTTTAAAGGTAAAAATTAATTAGTATGACAAGTGACTCTCCATTCTCCCAGAGGACAGCAAGCCTGAGCCTTCCCTTGCAAACATTTTCCCACTGTTAGTTCACTTTCAAGGACACGGGATTCTATGAACGCCTGAGCTCTGGTTCTAATGTTACCGCTTTGCCACCAATGCCACTCCAGTGCAAGGCTCTTCCATGAAGAAGGAGCTTACTGACTTTACCACATCAGTTTGCATCTCATGCATCTACCTTAGGATAGACCTGCTTAAAAGTTCTTCCTTAGAGATCATCCAAAATGTGTGGCTCTTCTCCCTGGGGTTCTAGAAAATCTAAAAGAGGACAATGGAGCCTATATCTCTTAACAAACAACCCAAAGGTTACAGCAAAGTCAAATTTCCAATCTGTTTAGACAACACAGCCTGCTCAAAACACAAGGTGTGGATTATTCCTCCCTGAAATAATTATCACGGAGAAAAATGTTTCATCCAAACTGCTTTGCTGGGAGAATTGTGAGTATGTCCCATTTCTTCCCAAAATAAACAGTTCTGCTATACAAGTTAATTTTTGGATCCAGAACCCTGTTGGCAAGAATGTTCTCCTAAATATAAATATAGTCTTCACCTTTGTTCTTTCCCAGACTCTTTCAAGGCACAGCCTATATAATAAAAGCCTAATATGCTAAGTGTCCAAACATTCGACCAGTCTCTATGACGCACTGACAACCAGGGGACAGATACTTCAACCGGTAGGTTAGCTTGCTTCTGGAGTCCTGCTGATTGGACTGGGCGAGAAGGGCTGGACACGCCCTGGAGCCCTCCTGTGGTCCTTCCCAGGCCCGATCCTGCACCAATGGGGTCTCTCAGCCTGGCCTGCACCCTCTCACAATCCGGGACCATCAGGGGATGTTGGAGAGCCGGTTTCAGCCCGATCCCCACAGATCAGGTTGAGGGACCCCACAGGGGCATGAATCTATGCACCAGGCCTCTAGTATAAAGTAAATGATAATGTTTATAGGACACATTGGTTTAAGCAGAGGTGTTTGCTGGGGCTAGAGCAAGCACAGGCATTCCCTAGCTGCACCAGTGGCTGAGCGTACCCATATCCGGGTCCAGCTTAACTCATGTGCCCAGGAGAGCAGGAAGGAGCTCTGACCAGGTAAATAGAATGGGCAAGAGGGGAATGTACACTAAACTTACCTTCCAACCCAGTCCACTGCTAATCCATCTGGCTGCACTATGTATTTCAGGCCCAGGTCAATTATCTGCACATGGTTGTTACTGCCAGATTCAAAGTTGGGGATGTAGGCACGTTTGATAGCACCAAAATTAGAGCCATGCCCTAGCACAGTGTAATATATGACACCTGCAGAGGCAAGACACACACATCAGTTTCATGTTAAGAACATCAGGTAAGACTGGACCTGGGGTCTAGTTAGATGAAATACAGTTCATTTATTGACATCTATACCTCCTCATTGTTCCTATATTAGTAATAATTCAACTATAACCTATGATCAAACCTCAAAACCTCTCATACTTGAATAGCGATTAGCTACACATGCTTCAATTGATAACACTAATACAGACTTAATTGTTTTTATTTAAAGGTAATTCATTAAAATACATTTCAGCCAAGAGTCTATTTACTCTCATTAGGATGAAGTTCTAGTTTCCAAAATAGAATATATAGATAAACCAGGGGCAGGCTGTTGAGAGTTTGAAATCATACAAAGTAACAGTGACAATCAAGGAGCCATGCAGATGTGAAGTCTTATTTTATGTACAGACTAAAAGATAGCAGGCAGCAGGCATTTTGAAAAGCATAGGACGATTGTGACTTTTAAAGCATATACTTTCCTAGATATATACTAGTCTTAAAAAGCTTATTGTATTGCATAACTGTGTGAAAACATAATAATAAATCATACATTGCCCAGTTATTGATAGTTTGCAAAGCATATTCATATCTATAATCTCATTTGATCTTCAATACAACTCTCAGAGGCAGGCAGGCAGAATGAGATTTCTGCTCTTACTTTACAGATAAGAAACGGCAATCCAGAGAACTGTTACAATTAGTTAAGGTCACAAATTGTAACCTTACAAAGCTAGTAGAGGAGGGAGACAGGCATAGAAGGCATGTTTCCTGACTGCCGCCCCATGACCATGTCCCACACACCATTCAGAGACATCAAAGGCTCCACATAAGCATTATTCAATTTTTCATTATTAAACTAAATTTTTTGAGCACCTACCATGTATACTTTACTAGATGTTTGGTCAGGTAATAAGTATGTAGACATGAATTAGATTCAACATCTAGTTCCAGAGAGCACATGGTTAAGAAAGAGATTGGGAAAAAATATGTGGACAAATCACCATACTCAATGTAACCCGTGCTTTAGAAAAAGCATGTATAAAATGTTACTGGCTCAGGGGTGACCAATCACAAAACTGTGCCAGGAGGAATTATGGAAGTTGTCACAGAGGAGGTGACATCTGAATTGGGTCTTTGAAGTTTTAGTAGAAATCTTCCAAGTGTATAACAGAGGGGATGAACAAGATCTGTGTGAGCAAAGACAAGATATTAAACAAAGGGCTATAAATGGTACTGAAAGGATAATCCCCAGGGATGGAAAAAGGTTCAGTGAGAACTTGGGAAAGGTTGGCTGGGACCTATGGCCAGGCTAAGGTATCTGGAGCATGCTGGGTAGAATAAGCTTCTGTTTCCACTCACGCAACAAAATTGACTCATTACAAATAAATTCCCGAAGGTTCAACACCTTATAAGTCAATTAATTCCATTAATATCAATGACAAATGTCAAGTTCATACTCACTGAGAGCTATGCCCTCGGGATCCCAATCATAATCGATAGCCTGAATACGTTCTTGTTCTTCAAGATAATCTGCATACTTCTCAGATGACAGATTATATTTTCGAATTCGCACGTTTTCAGGAAGTAGCAACAAAGGGGGGTCACCTACAAACAAATGAAGGGTTGCTTTATCTGTTTGATATCGACTTGAACTCTTTATACATATAAAGTAGGTTATAAAATAGCAGGTATCCTCCCCCCTTTTAAAAAAATGAGGTTTTATAGGAATCTATCTCTGCTAACCAAGTTGGATATCTATCCAACTGGGTTGCAAAATCCATTACTATCTCCATAATCCATTCTTATCTCCATTCAGGTGGAAAGCTAGGATTTCTATTAGGGGCATTATTCATTCTTTATTCTTTGTCCTCAGTGGACAACAGTTTAGAGCAAGGCAAGACTGAAACTCCCTAGGAAGTGTCCTCTTTTCCACTATTTTTTTTTCTTTATTTACCAGCAATAAAACAGACAAGATGGTAGACATTCAGTCTCACAGAAGAAATACAATTATGTATAGTCTTACTAAAAGTTTACCAGGAAGTCCTCATTCCTAACTCTTTACTGACAGATTTTATGATTTTTTTTTAACAAGTAATCAGCTCCATGACTCAATTTAGCTCCTAGCTAATGACAAAAAAAACAACAACCCAGCTTGTTCTTGATTTATTTTTTTTTTAACCTAAAGCAGCTATTTTAATGGTGACCCATCCTGAGTTGCAGTGTCTAAATTTTTTTTATTTCATATACTTGCCTAATGTTAATCAAATTTAATTTAAGTAACTTTTGGAAGTTTATTTTATAAATTTCCTATCTTGACATTATTATGTTTTATATGAATATTCTAATTTATTGCAGCCATCTCCTTAAAAGATTGAACCACTTTTTAAATTTGCTGCTTAATTACCAGACCAACTGTTCAAATGCCTTTGCCCTAGTTTTCATTCAGTGTCAAAAATGTTTAGAGGGTAAAACACTTAAATATGCTAGTCAAATGTATACAATAAAAGCCCAACTTGTATGAAGAAATTAAAGTCATTTTACCTTTAATTTTTAAAGTAAAATGCCACTTTTTTTTATCAAGTTCCTTAAACCTTAGTACAAACTTTAAATTCAAATCCGTAAGATCATAAAATCCTATACACCTTAAGATGGGATATGCTGATTTCAATCAAACCCCTAGAAATTTGGGCTATAATATTTCTAACCTAACAATCTTTCTCTTTTGTACATTTCTATATAGTATTTGTTACTGCTTTTTGTGAGACTGATTCTCAGATACTTGAATTAACTAAAATGCAGAAGTAATAATTGAAATTTTGAATGTGCCAGGTTTTCTGGCATGTTCTCTCTGTCTGTGATCACTAGTCCATGAACAATAAAATAGGGATATGTCAACAAGGTGTCTTTGATGTTCCTCAATTGAATGTGACTCTTTTTGTGATCCATCTTGAATTACAGGACCTCAAACATTGATCTCAGTGGAGTGGAAGTTGGAGAGCTTCATTAATTTCCTAATATTATTGACCATCCTATAAGAATGCTTTTATTGTTTGAATCTTTTGGAAGGTGACATCTTTTCTACCTTCTTAAGTTTTTATCAAGGTGGACAAGAGCCTAAGTCCAGAATAAAAAGTAATACCTGACTCTTGCTTGAATCCCTAATTATTTGTTGGGAAATTGTAATTTTTGTTTTAATCTAGCAAGACAGGAAAGAGGAGAAGAGGCAGGATGGGTGTTGGAAGAGAAGTCACTGATGAATTAAAAATAAGACTTTAAGTCTCAAATTTATTTTCTGGTATATTGTACTCATCAGCATTTATTTCTCAGAGAGTCAATCAATCCCGACATGAACCCATCATACCATCAGCTTCACACCGATGTCGACGGATGCCACTAAAGGACCTGAAGCCTTCGGCACAGTAACACTCATAACTTCCTTTAGTATTTTGGCAGTTCTGTGGACACGTTGCAAATTGCTCACACTCGTTGATGTCTGTAGGCAAAATAAAACCAAATATGCAACATCTGCTCCCATCCATTCTTTAGAAACCCTGCTTCTGTTTAAATCCATATTCACAAACAATGAGGACTAAAAAGACTGCCGATGAAAACAAGCAGATACCAACGTTTGTAGAACACTTTCCATATTTCTCCTCCTATTTAATCATCCAGAAAGACTCTATGAGGTATGGATTGTTATTAAACCCAAAGTTTCAAAGCTGGTAAGCAACGAAGACGGGGTTTTAACTGAAGCAGAACCAACATTTCCCTTTGGGGAAGGAGATGTTGTCATCACTACTTCCCCTTCTGCCAAGAGAAACGGGAGTAATTGATTTTTGGTTTTTCAATTGAGTTCTTAAGCTTCAGCTTCCAAAAGAACTCTTCCAATCATCTGAGTATGGCACTTCATGTGTTAGAAACAGTAAATTCAAATAATAAAAGACACTTAAAATCATACTCATAACTTAATAGCTTGAAGAGCTATCTTCTGACTATACCTTTAAACTCATTCATGTCTGGCATAAGTGTGTGTTTAATAAATATGTTGTTTAACTTAAGATAAAAAATTAAGATTTGTGCTTGTTAAAAATAATTTGAACTTACATAATGATACAATAAACAACCATCATCACTGAAGCATTCATAAATCATATTAGTTTCACAGATATTACTGAGGATGAGCTATCTGCCTAGCACCCTGCTAGGCACTGATAAGATAGCATAGAAAAAAAGCACTTGGATCCCTGAATTTGTGTGTTTTCTCACAACCCCAAAATTTAATGGGGAAAATAGATCTTGATATTTGTCATCTATGGCTATATATATTTAATTAATTTATAACTTATAACCAGATTTAGAACGGATCACCACCCCTAACAGTAAAATTTTGGTGCACCTGAATACTTTAATGAGCCAGAACAATGAGTTCAGTCCCATTCAATGAATTAAACGGTGGTTTAATAATAGGGAATCAGTGAAGAACAGAAAAAGGATAAAGTTCTCCTAATAGGAATTGGGAGGAAATATATTCTACCATCACAGGAGTTTCTGTCTGAAATACTGGCTTTGAACCCAGGTCTACAGGAGCAGATAAATCCTCCTTCACTTAATTGGGTACAATTTTGTTCACATAGATTTTCAGCACATGATCTTTCCTTTCCTTTATCTGAAAAACAAAATCACAATATTACGAATGGAAGGTATAAACCAGACCAATCACAAATATCCATTGCTAAATAACTGTTAGCCAGAACACAATAAAATGCATATGTTAGTCATAAGTCATATCACTGCCAATAGGACAATAAATTGGTATACATGGAGAGGAATTTTGCAATATGTATATATCAAGGATTTCAAAACATTCATACTTTTACCCAGTTATTCCACATAAATAAATTTTTCTCTCAAGAAGGAAAAAACATATGCACTATGATTTATGTTTAAGGATTACAATATTATTTATAATGAGAAAATTTTGAAGGCAACTTGAATGTTCATTTAACAATAGGGAATAAATTATGATATACTGTATTTTATCAAATCTAAGTCACCTCTAAAGCACCATTGTTTTATGTAACACTAAAATAGAAAAGATCTGGGACTTACACTATACTATGGCATGTTATCAATTGTAAGATGTATCCTAGTTTCAGAGATATTAACAGTGAAACTAAACAGGCACTTTAGAATCAATGTTTATTTACGATTATCTACAAAATGGATTGCAATGTAATAATTAAAATTCATGGTTTCAAATGACACTTTGACATGGGAAATATCTATAGTAAAAATGGAGAAAAATATTGTAATACTATTTAGCATAAAATACTTCTTTAAAATTTTTAAATATTAAGAAATACTTTTTTGCACATGTACACAAAAGGACAATAAATTTGGAGATTAGTTCTCTCTTAACGATGTGAGTCACGTGATTTTTATTTTTGATTGTTAATATATTTTCTGGATTTTATAACTTTCATAATAAAAATAATCATCTAATAGTTTATCTTTGCAGGGCCTATATGAATGACTCAGTATTCCTTATCTCTGCCAGTATCCATCCAAGCTATCTGGCTTTCATTCTTGTCATTCTTATCAGTTTGCTTGTTTTATCCCGAGTCTTCATCTACCTCCAGACCTAGGTCTTACAGGGAAGCTGACAAAGATAAACATAGTGATAATGGAGGGTGAGGAGGATAGGGATGGGAAAGGTGGTTTTCTCCATAAAGGATTCCAGCTTCATCTACTTCTGAAATGAAATGTGTCTTCATCACAGGCTTAATATTTTAGTCGAAGAGACTGTGGTATCTCCTGGCTCAATTCTTTCAAATCCAAATAGATTATTTAAAAATTTATCTTTATTCTTGAAAATATTACAGATGCCCCCTTTTCTTTTACCACTGACCCCCCTCCATCCCATCTCTACCCCCAGGCCTTCACCACACTATTGCCTGTGTCTATGGGTTATGCACATATGCATATAAATGCTTTGGTTAATCTCTCTCTACTTCCTCCCCCAGCTCCCACCCCCCTCACCTTCCCTCTGAGATCCATCAGTCTGTTCCATGCTTCTGTGTCTCTGGATCTATTTTGTTCATCAGCTTATTTTGTTCATTAAATTCTATATATGAGTTAGATCATGTGATACTTGTCTTTCTTTGATTTGCTTAATTCACTTAGCATAATATTCTCCAGTTCCCTTCATGCTGTCTCAAAGGGTAAGAGGTCCCTCTTTTATACAGCTGCATAGTATTCCACAGTATAAATGTACGGCATCTTTTTTATCCACTCAAATAGATTTTTATCTGTCTTCAACAGTAGGCCAAAGAGGTGAACTTCATCACTTCTCAGAGTCCTTTAGGTTGCAGTGATTATATATGTGGTTTAAATAAACTAAAATCATGGAGTTTCAAAAAAAGAAGAATAGCCACAAAATAAAGCACAGTGGCATTCAATGGAATGCTGCCCTTGGAGTTCATATTTCAAAGCTGTACACATGAAAGCCTTATAATAAAGTCAGAACTCTTAATAACTACACATTGATAAATAAGTCTTTTTAGATTTTCTATTTCCTCTGGAGTCAGCTTCAGTATTTTCTGTCTTTCCAAGAATTTGTCCATTTAACCTAAGTTGTTGAATTGGTTGACATGAAGTTTCTCATAGTATTCCCTTATTATCTTTTAAATTTCTGTAAAACAGGTACTGATGCCTCCTCTACATTGCTAAATAAATGTGACCTATTTTTATAGATAATCTTGGCCCTATCACATAACCTCTCTAAGTCTCATGTGCATTATTAAACTCTGTAATCTCCTCCCAGCTCCAAAATGATTAGGGGCTCCAGGAGGTTAAAAAATTCTGAACCAATTGCTCCCTTGCAAATCCTGTCATGTTTATGCTTTTTAAATGTACATAATCAAGTACTTCACAATATAAATAAATAAATAAATAAATAAATAAATAAATAAATAAATAAATTCCAAACCCCACTGAGAAAGTACATGAAATAAAGGGCAAGTCAACTTGGTATGGCAGGTTACCTATCCCTCTTTGCTCAACATAGGAGCAAAGCTGCCAAGTCTCTGGGATGCCTCAGGAAAATGTGATTGAAGCCCAAGAAGTTGAAAGCATGTGGTGCTAAGTTACAGGCTCCTAGAGTTTGAAGAACTCCCTCCTTTTTCCTCTAAAGAAACCAAGCTGGTTTGGTTCACTGGATAGAGCATTGGCCTATGGACTGAAGGGTCCAGGTTCAATTCCAGTCAAGGGCACGATTAGTTACAGGTCCCCGATCCTGGTTAGGGTCATGAGGGAGGCAATCAATTGAAGTATCTCTCTTATATCGGTGTTTCTCTCTGTCTCTCCCTTTCCCTTCCACTCTCTCTTAAAAAAAAAAAAAAAAATCAATGGAAAAATATCCTCAGGTAAGGATTTAAAAAAAAGAAAAAGAAAAAGAAAAAGAAACTAAGTCCTGGAGAAGTCAATAGTTGCCCAAAGGGGCACAGCGAGTGGTAGAGGAACTAAAGGGCAGCTCTCCTAGCCTGGCGTCACGGGACAGTTCCAGGTTCTGCCTCTGTCACTCTATGTGACTTCAAGCGTGTTCCTTACGCTCTCTGAGCCTTATTATACAGAGAGACATAATAGCAGCGACCCAATGGAGCTAACTTGTGTGACAAATTAAATAATATATGTGAAAGCATTTCCTAAAAACTATAAAGGACTACAAAAGTGTGAATTATTAACATAACATTCCAACATTTCCATGACACTATTGAGACAGAACCATCCCTTTTGATTGTGTTCACCATCTTTTTCCCACACAAACTTCTCCCTCTAATTTAAAAATAAAAATAAATGTTTCCTTCCAAGGTCCCCTGTTACATTCTCATCTTTACCAACTATCCTTAGAAGCTTTTCCCCTAAATGCCAAGGATACTGCATTTGGCTTAAAATGAAAAAAAAAAATGTGAAGACAAACAAAATATGTAGCTGAGAGGCACCCAGTGAACTGGGAAGAAGTACTCTGCAGCCCTAGATGGTTTGGCTCAGTGGATAGAGCTTCACAGCCTGCGGTCTGAAGGGTCCTGGATTCGATTCTGGTCAAGGGCATATGACCGGGTTGCGGGCTCGATCTCTAGTAGGGGGAATGCAGGAGGCAGCCGATTGATGACCCTCTCATCATAGTTTCTATTTCTCTTTCCATCTCCCTCTCTGAAATCAATACAAATATATTTGAAACAAAGAAAAAAAGTAGTACTCTGCAGATAGGTAGATGGGAGTCAGTTCAAAGCCTAGCTCAACCTCTTACTGAAAGACATGGCCACTTTATTTAACCTCAAAGCTGGGCTTCTCATTTGTAAGGAGAGGGAGAAGGAGAGAGAGCTCACAGGGTTGTTGAAAGAATGAAATGAGATAGCACATGCAATGTGTAGCACTGTGTCTGGTATAGAGTAACAGGCGGCTGTGGGCTTGAATGCAGCTCAGCGCACAAAGTCAATTAAAGAGAAGCAGCGGCTATCATCTACTTTGTTATTCATGCTTTCACTAGGTAAACCTGAATTGACACAATGAAATATGAGAACACGTCTTTACTTACTGCAACCTGTTTCATCAGACTGGTCACCACAGTCGTCAACATCATCGCATGCAAGGTGCTGTGAAATGCATTTCTTGTTGTTGCACTTAAATTCATCTTCTGCACAAGGTCTCGGGGTCGGACCTACACCTGTAATCGAGGAACAAATTAAAGTCAAAACTTTTTCTTCGGTGAAACAAGAGGCTTCCCTCTGTGGCAGGGACAGTGGCTGCTCACCAATAAGCTCGTGCTTCCCGACATTTCCCAGTCTCCCTTGCAATTATGTTAGGACCATGTGACTAACTTTGGTCAATAGATTCTGAGTTGGAAGTGACATGTGTCATCCTGGGCTGAAGCAATTAAAAGCTCATGTGCCCCACCCCCAGCCCCTTTGGAAAGCCATATGTTTGAGGTGGCCTCTTAACAGAAACATCATCTGGTTTTGGCTTCACACTCAGGAGGCAAGCAATGAGGACACTGATGTTGGAGGCAGGAGAGATGGAGACCTGGGTTCTGCAATGGCAAAGCATTAGTAAGGCTGTCACCCTGGAAACACTGGAAGGCAGACCACATGCTAGCTGCAGTTGTCAGTCTCGGGAAAGAGGTTGGAAAACAGAGGGTTAGTAATATACACTGCTTGCCATTACCTGAGTCTGGCAAGGCAGTATATGAAAGAAATAAGCTCAGGGAAGAAGTGGTTGGTTTACAAGCAGAATTGAAAGAAAGAAAAGCCCAGAAATTTGGAGTATGGGAAAAACTGATTGCTTTTATATCCCAAACAGTAAGAGTCTAAAGTTTAAAAGGCTTTGAGACACAAAGGCCCAGTAAAACTTTGGTTGGATGAAATGACCGCCCATTCATTTTTCACAATGGCCTGGATGTAACTGACAAATAGTTGAGGCAAAGGTGCATGAGGGAAACAAAGCAAAGAAACAGAGCAGATTCAAGAACTATGTCTCCTAAGAAACACTGAGTGAGGTTATTGGCAAATAGTGGTAGATCCAAAGCCTGCTCAGTTTCCGAGAGAAATACATGACCAAATAAAACAAAATACCATGATTGAGACTCTTAAAAAGCTCTTGGGCCCCAAACCTTCTATAAACAGGGAGTGGGCTGAGAAAGCTGTGCAGCTCCTAAGGAGCACATATTTCCACTCCCTCTTTATTTGAAGAGGACAATAGACAAGGAAACCCTCCCAAAGGGTAGGGCAGAATCAGTGAGAAGCCGTGGACACAGGTGCTCCTTCCTGAGCACAGCTATGACTCATCAATGAACCTCCTTCACTCCCATAGTGGGAGCCCTCATAATGTCCTCAGAGGGTAATCAAGTAATTTGTTCTCCAAATCAGTGTGCTTTTGAGAGTGAAAGGGGCACTCTTAATTCCACCAGGCCTAAATCAGGACCGTCCTGGGCCAAAGTGTCACCTTAGCCCAGTGGCTTTTCAGAATTCTTAGGACTGGTGACTACGATGAGTCTCTAATTCTTTCTTCCCCAATGAGAATATTTATTTCTATTATGCTGCCCCTGTTCTAGCTTTGTCTATTGAGGGGAAGGCGGTGGGGGTACAAATAAAGTTGGTCTATTGGTTTATGGATCTCCAGACCAAAAGGAATCACATCCAAAATTGGTGGCATGACTACTGCCCAGTACCCAGAGCTCCTGGATTTCAGTTATTGGTGGGACCATGAGTTACATCCCTTGGGGAGAGGTTAAGGGTGTTCTCCATGTGCAGGAAGAAAAGCAAAAAGGGATTTTTAGTGGCACAAGGACACATTATGGTAGAAATAACTGGTGTTCACTAAATATTCACGCACTTCCCTGTGTTTCCCAGTCTCCTTTGCAGTTCCAGCCAAAGGACTGTGAACACAAGGGATATCTGTCACTTCCAGACACAGGAAACTAAGAACCTGTGTGCCTCCTCCACTTCTCTCTCTCCTGTCCCAGCAACCAGATGGCATATCGACTGGATGAAGGAGGGTTGCCTGACCTTCATCACACTTTACATAAGTGAAAATTTATCCCCTGCTATTTGAAGCCATTGAAATGTTGCCTAGAGTGATGGCTAGCAGTGATTCCTCTGTCTGATATCCTGCTCCTTGGGGAGAATAGTATTTACTACCTCTTTTTTCCACTCTTGGACTTGGACCACATGCTCCAAATGTCTTGCTCCATTAAAAAATGACATTTGTAGTAGGGAAAGTGGGACAAGAAAAGGTGGTCAAATTGTAAAAAAAAAAATGTTTTAGCTTCAAGTTTCCATGCTTTTGTGCTATGCCTCAAATAAACATGTCAACAATGTTATAACTACATGTTCATCTTTACCGAAAACAGGGAGTACAAGTGAACTTGGCAATAGTGTCAGAGTCCTCTCTAGCACACAGTCCTTTCTGGGATGCAAGCTGGCCATGAGCATTTTAAGGCCACATTAATACAAGGGCCAGAAAATAGAAAAATTAGGCATTTGTATAAATTTTCCCAGAAGATTTTCTTTTAGGAAAAAAGTAGCTGGAGTCAGGGGAAATAATTTTCCTCACTGACTTTTTCTTAGATAAATTAAATTGCCCAGATAATTAATCAACTCTCCTGTTCAATGGATAGATTTTAAAACATCTCAAAATATAAAAGCACAGATTCTTCAATATTAAAAACATTAAATTCAGCCAGTTTGAAACTTCTATCTTAAAACAATCTATCATTTTTCTCTTCTGAGCAATAAATTTTCATTTTAAAGAACGTTAGACAAGCTAACACCAGTGTTGCCATATTTCACACCGTCTTTTCAGCTTCACATTTATAAGTTCAGTCATAGATTAACAATTAATAACTCTATCCTGAAGAGTGACCAAGCCTCATCTTTAAAAAAACAAAATCATTAATCTGTGAAGTGTGACTCAACCAGTATTTTGTGTTTGTTTCCATTTTCTTGAGAGAAATATGAACTGAATATTCAAACAAAGGCAAAAATTATAAGGGACTTGCCAACAGCTCGCTCAAATGAGGAAGGAATAAGTGAGGGAGGGTTGCATCTGAGTAATACATGTTTACAAGGTCTGGTATAAACAATTATGTCGGCAGAGATCTGCAGTCACAGGTGCAGCTCAAGCCTCTGCAGAACCAAGTGAAATCCCAGAGGTACATTCTGAAGATTGCAGACAATTTTGGGTCCTTCGTTTTCCCTTCTTTCTTCTGACTTACAGTTTTCCTCTTTCTCATCACTTCCATCTCCACAGTCATCATTATGGTTGCACATCTCGTGACTATAAATGCAGCGATTGTTGTCACACCGGAAACGGTGTGGTGACTCACAGGGAACACTCACTAAAACAAAAGACGGAAAAACAAAAATACAGGTTAAGAGTAGAATATAATGTCAATATCTAAAATGCCCCTATGTCTGCACCACGCTTGCTTGATTCAGCCATTCATTTGTTCATTCAATTCACCAGTAGACAAATATTGGTATATCTTGAGTATCTGGTATACACCACAGTGCTGTGCTAGACATCAGAGTCAATGGGAAACAAGAAAGCCACAGTCTTTGTCCTCATGGAACTTTCATTCTAGCAGAGAAATGGACTTTACAAATTAACCATTCAACTACAACTGTGATAGAGCCACAAAGGAGATATGCTATGAAAGCATCTACTGGGGGTACCTGATATATCTTGGGGATAAGGGGTCAGAAGAGGCATTCACAAGGGAAGATTCTGAGTCAGGAAAGAGCATGGTAGGTTTGGGGCCTGAATAAAAGGTCTCTGTGGATGGGGCACAGAGTGAGGACAGTGGTGGCCATGAGGCTGGAGGGCAGCAGGACAATACATGCATGAGCTCTTAGTCTCAGTCAGAAGGCCATTGCTTGTCCCTCTGACATCAGTTGTCATTGAGCCTCCAGAGCATGAAGTTTTACACAATGATGGACTCACATTCCTGAATTCTCTCACTGATTACATTTAAAGTTGAAATCTCACATTCCAACCTGGACTCATTTTGTTATCCAGCGTCAGACCACCAGCTGATGCTGGTGCACCTATGCAGAGCCCAAGGGTAGAACCCAGGTCCCTTATTTGGTACAGGAGCATGGTTCTCTATGCATGTGCCAGGAAGTCAGTGAACTCAACACACATGTGTGTTCTCCTTTCACATTGAGGGCTTGGGCTGTTTGATTCCCTTCTTCCTTTGTACCACACACAGGGAGCAAGAGGAGAGACTTATAATGATGTTGGTTTTGGGAGGGAGAGGGAGGTCAGATCCAAGAGCTGGTTCTTAGAAGTACAGTTAATAGAATTATTTGCTATGAAAGGCAAGAGCAACACAATAAAATAGTGTTGGTCACTTTTTAAAGTGGCTGTGTCTCCACCGCTCCAAAGTTTAATTTTACTAGCTATGGGCACTTTATCTTATAGAGGGAAGCAACTTCCTAAGTACTTATTCTTTGAAAGTTACATATGCTTAAGATATTTTTCAAGATTCATTAAGTTAAAACAAAACAAAACATGGTTAGTTACTATAAAAAAAAAAGAGATGGTAAAAAAAAAAAAAAAAAAAAGAGATGGTGCCTACCCGGTGTGCTCAGTGGTTGAGCATCAACCTATGAACCAGGAGGTCACGGTTCGACTTCCCAGTCAGGGCACATGCCCGGGTTGCAAGGTCAATCCCCAGTATGGGGCATGCAGGAGGCAACCGATCAATGATTCTCTCATCATTGATGTTTCTATCTCTCTCTCCCTCTCCCTTCCTCTCTGAAATAAATAAAAATATATTTTTTTAAAAAGAAAAAAAAAAGGTGGCAAGAAAAATGCAGGGATGCCACTGTGAAAATATAGTGTATGCTAATTACAGTTCTCTGAAGGAAAGGAAATATTCTGATACATCCTTTTCCAGAGTCAAATTCCTGGGCTAAAGAAACCAATGGTAAAGATGATATGAACTCCAGAAGCAAAGTGCAGTGGAGTCAGGCTAGGAGCTAATCAAGAGTTTCAGCAGGAGTGTTTCTAGAGGTGCCTTCTCCTGTGTTACGGGTTTTTACTTACACAAAATTCTTAATCCTAAACTTGCTTCAGAATCCTTTGTAGGGTTTATTAAATGCGGAGATTGGTAGGCCCTACTGTCAGAGACCAGTCTGAGGCAGGTCTGGGGTGGGCCCATAACTTTTGCATTTCTAACATGTTCCTAAGAGATAAGATGGACTCTCCTAGTACAGGGAGGTAACTTTGAGAACTACTGCCTTAGAGTCTCTCCAGTGACTACAAACATGTAGCAAAAAGGTTAAAAAAAAACAAAAACTGTTTTTATTCACTTTGTTAAAATCAGTAGTTCTCTACAAGGGGATTATAGTAAAAGCTAAGGAGCTTTTAAAATAGACATCTGCCCGAGCCCCATCCTTGGAGATTCTGGATCATTAGGTCTAAGCCTGGGGTGGGGCCAGAGCATGTGATTTAAAAGTATTTCTTCCCAAGTGATTCTGATGTGAACCCAATTCACTGGTTTAAAACATAAATATGCAACATACAACAGAAGGGAATTAGATGGCCTTGAACTATTATGAAGGAAAGTGACTTTAAAGATGAGCTAGTCTTAAAAAAAAAAAAAAAGATGAGCTAGTCTTAAAATTGCCTATTGTGTTCTATAAAGCTCTAGGGGTTTAGAAGAGATGCTTTGAGGGGCACCGAAAGTAACATGGAGCAGGAGAGGTGCAACACCCCTACCAGACTCCAGCCACAACAGATCTGCCTCCAGTTATGCACAATGGGTTTCTAACTAAGACTTCTTTAGAAGAAATTATCTTTTAAGGCCATAAAATGTTTAAAACCATGGATGTTTGGCCAACTTTCTCATGTTCCAAGTAGAGAACTAAAAAGGGAGGCCAAGTGAAATCACAGTGAAGCAGATCGTGTGTCCCATTCTCAAAATTATACAACTGCCTCCAGGAACCCATGCTCCACATCAGAAACAGGTTTTCCAGACAACACTGCTCCGTGCACTGCATATTTCCCTCCCTCTTACAGCACAGATGGAGTTCTTCATCGGAACCATCGCCACAGTCGTTGTCACCATCACATATCCAAGATGACTGAATACAGACGTGATTTTTACATTCGAACATAACAGCTGGGCAGTATGTCCCATTGGGAAAGCGAGTGGCTGTTGGAGGGAAGACACATATTCAAATTATTAGGAGTTACTAGCTTTGGAAAGCTGACCTGCTATTGCTCCTTTAGCTCTTTCTATTGTCATCTGCTCTTCCTTCCTCATCCAGATGTACTGGGGCCTTGAACTGCATGAAATTCTGATGAAATATTTCTGAAGGACAGTTGTCCAAGCCCAATTTCCAATGACAGGAGTCATTCTGTGGCTCGCACTGGACTTTTTCTTTAGAGGCAAGGGCAAAACCTCAGCTCTACCCCTGATGCATTTATGTAGTTAGTCTTTTTGAAAGCAGGTTTTATGGCAACCTCATCATCAACAATACCTATCATGAATATTCATCAACAGTTATTGTTTACTCAGTGATTTATTAAGAGTAAAATGTGAATGATCATATTGGCATTACATTTTTAAATAACTTTTCTATCATGCAATTCAGAAAAATTTTAACACTGTAAATTCAGTAATCCAAGTTCTCTATGCCCGTTTAGTCATTGTTTGAATATTCCTTTTTTAAAATTTCTTTATTAAGGTATCACATATTTGTCCTCATCCCCCCATTCCCATCCCACACCCCTCCCCATGCATGCCCCCACCCCCCTGAATATTCCCTTTTTTAACCTGCAATTTTTTACCCAATTAATGATTTGTATAATAACTGATAATTATAAGTACTTTTGGTAGCACAGATACTTAATATATTTTTATTTAAAATATTATTAATGCCTTGAATGACTACTGTGAATATATATGGATATGGGGACTCAAATCCCAGGTGAACTGATAATTACCAGTGAGTGCTAAGTAGAAAATACCTATGGCCTTTTAATCTAAAAAGTGGTGGCTGATGAACAAATGGGGTCTAACTGTCATATCTGTACAATTCATACAAGCAGTGCCACAGATGTAGAGGAACTTACGACAAACAGCTTCATCAGAGGCATCCAAACAGTCACTGATTCCATCACACTGCAAATTGTCGGGCACACAGTGTCCACTCTTACACTGAAAGAGTCCTGGATGGCAGGTCCGCATCTCTGAAGAGAAAAGACTGTCATTTCCAGAAGGACTTGGCATTCTCAGACAGGTATTAGCTCCAGGGGGAGTAGTAAGAATTCAATCACATTCCAATCCACACTCTGTCACTGGCTCCCAGCAAACCCACAACTTACAGTTATAATAAACAATGAATAAACTCAAAGCTCACACTTCCCCCATTCAAGGAGGAGGGTGGGGTGGAGAGATGAAAGTACCTATCTCTCTTCTATCTCTTAAGTTTTTCCTCATCAATCTAAATTCCCCAACTTTTAATGTTTGCTGACTTTTCTCAGGCCCAACACTTATTCGGTAAAGAGCTATGAAAATTACGTGGGGTTTCTGATTCCTATTCCAATGCTCTGCCTTCCATACCAGAGAACTATAGTACCATTCCCCTTAGGGCCACTTGCTGGGCAATAGTAGGAACCAGTGTTTTTATTTGTTTACTAGGCCAATGCAGATTAAAGTCTGCTCCTAGGAAATGTTTAAGTTAAAATAAGATTTTAAAAAAATCTCTTGCTGCCCTAGCCAGTTTGGCTCAGAGGACAGAGCATTAGCCTGCGGGCTGAAGGGTCCCGTGTTCGATTCTGGCAAGGGCACATGCCCAGGTTGCGGGCTCGATCTCCAGTGGAGGGTGTGCAAGAGGCAGCCAATCATTGATTCTCTCTCATCATTGATGTTTCTATCTCTCTCTTCCTCTCCCTTCCTCTCTGAACTCAATAATATATTTGTAAAAAAGAATAAAATTTAAAAAAATCTTGCTTCTCCCGCCCCCCATTATTATTTATCTAGAATACTATAAGTTAAAAATAAAGCATAGAAAAACAGAGCAGAAGGTTCTATGTAATGCTAAGGTTTACATATTACCTAAGTTACACAAAAATCATTTTACTCTAAAAACCTTACAAATAATCATTTGAAGGCCCTACTTCTGTCAAATGTGCTGACTTCAGTACAACACTCTACAGAAAGCCTCCCAGAGAACTGTGACAGTTACCACAGTCCCGCTCATCCGAGTTGTCTCCACAGTCATTGTTAAAGTCACAGATCCATCGAGAGGGAATGCATCTCTGATCGTCACACCGAAACTCACTCTCTGAGCACTCCCGAGGGACTGAAAAGGAAAACCACATGGCCATCAGTGGGTACCAGGAATCACACTCAACACAGGTTGGTGAGAAGGCTTAAGAGCCCTGGGTGCCCAAAGCTCTCTGGGTCTCAAGTCACAGAGGTCTGCTTGGGCAGACTATCCATCCTCCAAAAACAGACCTCCCACCCCAATTTTAAATCTGTAAGAGGTGATTTAATCTAAAGGTAATTTTTTTTTAGCATTCTAGTCCTAGATTTATTCAACACAATTCTTTTACTCTACACAACAAAGTATAAACACATTATCTAAAATGCTACAAAGTTACAAAAAATTCAAAACAGAAAATTCATAGTACTGACTACAATAATAGCTGAAAAAGCAATGTACACGTTGTCAAGGTAACCCCAAAAACCACCACGAAGAGGGAGAAGGTCTGTGATGACCTTGCAGAGCTCTCAATTTGCTCACCAATTTCAGAGAAAAAAGGAGATGTGCCATATGGATGTATGTACATGAGCACATGTGAAAACAGAACCACTTACAGCAACTAACATGGGATGTTTCTCTTTATTTCATGAAACAAACTCTAGATAACCTCCAAGCTTCAACATAAACTTTCTTATAAACAAGAAGGTGCCAATTGGATTGCCCTTTTGTATAAGAAGTTTTGGCCAATTGATATTTGTGGTGTAATCAGTATACTGATATTTTCAATTGCCTATGGCAAATAATGATCACTTCTTACTTCCATAAGGTGACTAAAGTTAGAATGTATTGCATATCAGTCCATCTGAAATTGACATATATCATGAGTCTTTGGTGTATGTTCAGGGAAGGGTCTCACTAAAACTGTCTTCAAAACACATCTAACTATTCTATCTAGTTTGGTGTGACCCAAATGTTTGGTTTCCTTTCCTTATCCTTCCTTTCTAATTTCTTATAGTCAGCACCTTCACTGGGAGAGAAGAACCAAAACCTGACCTCTTATTTAATCATTAGACCTAACACAGTCACTATTCCAGGTAAAATGACCATGTAAAACACAAGTTCCCTTTCCTCTGCTATTAAGGCCATTTGGGAGCAAGATCTTTGAATGAGCATCGTTTCTTATTGTATTTCTCTCAATCTTTATTTTTTTATTTCTATTCTATTTATCATATTATATTTGCCCTTTATTGTAAGTCACCTGAAGTTCTTTTTGGAAACAAAAGTTGGGTGTAAATAAATTCAACAAACAAAAGATATACTCAGATAAACATCCTCATCCCAAAGTTTGATTATAAGCATCTCAGGAGATGCTTATGTCCTTAGTTAAAGACAAAGTAGAAATGTACCTGTTAGCAGAAGGTAAGGACAAATGGCATAGACAGTTGAATTATGGATAAAAAAGCAGACATCACAGTTCTGGTATCACATAAAGATGATAGAACCCTGAACACTCACCACAGTTTTCCTCATCTGAGTGATCTCCACAGTCATCATGCCCGTCACATTTCCAGCGAAGAGGGATGCATAGGTGATTATTACAGCGGAAAAACCCCACAGGTTTGCACGTCATCTCCTCTGCAAAGCACAGTCATTGCAAAGACTTCAGAAGCCAATGGTCAAGAAATGTCAAAGGAGTGCTGGCTTTCTTGTGAGAGTTCCAGAATTTGCTACCATATTTCTCAAAGCTCCCAGAGGGGGGATTGCCAGCAACACTCACTGTCACTAATCCTCTTTTGGCTAACCTGAACCTATCCTACCACTTGAAACTACACCCGTTCTCTTTTGTAGCAACAGTTCAGTTTCTGCAAAATGAATTGGTATCTGGCTTGTAATTTGCAACGAAGGCCTACACTGGAAGAGTAAGTGGTGCCACCAGCAAACGGAACATTTCTATCACATTGTCTTCACTTAATTAGATTCAGTTTTATTAAAATAACCCATTCCCTTCCTAACTGTTCTTCAGACTAATATAACACACACTCATAGTCACTTTGGTTTCAAGTTAGAGAATATGCCTAATCTTCACAAATTCCATTAATTCATTTGGCTTTTGTCCATAAGTTATTTATTGTTGCCAGAGTGACTGCAGCTGACCAATAGATGACATTGAAAGTCAGAGAGACATTCAGAATATAAAAATCTCAAAATAAGAAACACTGACTTTGAAATACCCTTTTACGTGTAGATGCTAAATCTTTTCTCTAGCCTCATCAACTTCAACCAATCTTAAAGAGTAGACAATTTAAACTTATCAAGTGGAAATAAGGGTTCAATTTAGGAAAAGTTTTAGAAGTTCCTAATCTACACATTAAAAAAAAACTCAATATGCAAAGAAACTGAACGGCAGAACAACTGAACAACTGGTTGCTATGATGTGCGCTGACCACCAGGGGACGCACACGGAACATGACGGGCATCGGCAGCAGGCGGTAGAACGTGGAACATGGTGGCCATCAGCTGCGGCGGGATGGTGGAGCAGATGAGTGGGGATGCCAGACAAAGGTGGGGCACCAGTCACTGTCCTGGGGCAAGCCTCTGGGTTACTGAAAATTCTTTGCTCCTGCACACCACGGTCCCTCGGGTGCTTGCACCTGCTGCTGGCACCAGCCCTAATCACTCCTCAGGGCTTCTCCACCTCCCCCTGCTCCTGAGGGGCAATCAGGGCAGTCGCTGCTGCTCACACCCGCTGATGGTGCTGGCCCTGCTTGCACCTGCTGCTGGTGCCAGACCCAATCGCTCCATGCTGTCTGTGGGTGCGAGTGGGGCCAGTATGTGGGAGTGGTGGTGGCAGGAGCGGGGCTGCCTGCAGACAGGGGACCAGGGGCCATGGCAGGAAGGGCCAGGCAGGGGCGCAGAGGATGGGCCAAGACCCACCCCTGTGCCCACCACAGCCTCGCGGCCCACAGTTCCTTTCAAAGTGCATGAATTTGTGCACTGGGCCCCTAGTATCTTAATAATGCCTTTCCTAATTATAGCATCCTTTGGGGATAAGATTTCATTTAAGATGCTATAAATTAAACTCCTCCAATAACCCTGTAAAATGCTACAAAAATGTAACATGTTATTAGAAGAATCAATAGGTAGTCTTTTTCCAGGTGTAAACAAAGGAAAGATTAAGTGGGAAATACACTCTCATCTCCTGATAATAGCACTGAACACTTACATTTTCTTGTCCCTCCCCACTTCCCTGCAGCCCCTCCTACCACAGCCTTGCTCATCGCTGTTGTCCCTGCAGTCATCAACACCATTGCACACAGCCAACTTTGGGATACAGCGGTAGTTTGTTTTACAGCTGAATTCCGTATGGTTGTCACACCGATAGGCAGGGCCCACTGAAAAGAGGAAGAAGCAATGTCAAAACTGAAGTCTCAGTACTGCTGGGAAATGGCACCAAAAGATACCTTCCACTGTCACATTTAGGAAGTGGGGCTAATGAGTATCAACATCACCCACTAAATTGACTCTGGTAACATGTGTCTGTTTTAGGTGTGATCTGTTCACCACGGAAGGAAGTTTTCTCTTAATATTACTCATTTGTGTTTCTTTTGTGGCAAGAAAAAGGACTAGGTGTGAAATTTAAAAACTGGGGTTGAGCCCTAGCGGGTTTGGTTCGGTGGCTAGAGCATTAGCCTGCGGACTGAAGGGTCCCAGGTTCGATTCTGGTCAAGGGCACATGCCTGGGTTGCGGGCTCGATCCCCAGTAGGGGGCGTGCAGGAGGCAGCCTATCAATGATTCTCTCTCATCATTGATGTTTCTAGCTCTCTCTCTCTCTTCCTCTCTGAAATTAAAAAAACAACAACTTGGTTTTAAAACAAAAAAACAAACAAACAAAAAAAACTGAGGTTGAGCCCTAGCTGGTTTGGCTCAGTGGATAGAGCCAAATAAAACTGGGGTTGAAGTGTCAGCTCTGCCACGAAATAAAATAAAAAAAATGACCATCCATTAAATGTGAACCTGTTTCCTCATCTGTAAAATGGGAATTGGTAACAACCATATTTCTGACTTGATATATTTCTCAGAGGCTCACATGAGAAAGTACTAGATATACAAATGTAAGTTCTCATTATCATATTCTGAACAGATAGACATTCAATGTATCAAGAGGAGAAATCACCGCGTTCAGAAACAGGAGTCTGGCTCAACCTGCAGGCCACATAGCTGGCAATTCTTTGTCTTGCAGTGCCAGAGCAGAGAAAGCCAAGAAGGGTGTCCCACAGGGATGAAACAGGAAGCTCAACACCTTCTCTCAATCCACACAGAGGTTCCCCTTGTTTTGTGCCCCTGGCAGGCCATGCCCCTCCCACAGGCACTTACTGCATTCATGGACGGGCTCATCTGAGTAGTCTCCACAGTCATTGTCTACATCACACTTCCAGGTCTGAGGGATGCAGCGGCCATTGGCACACTTGAAATAACCAGAATGACAGGTCCTGCTGGCACAATGGGAACTGTCTTCATCTGAGTCATCCCCGCAGTCATTCACCCCGTCACACTGCCAGGCTTCTGGGATGCAACGTTTGTTGGCACACTGCCATTCATTGGACTCACACTTGTGGTGCTCTATAGGCAAGAGCATCTGGTTATCAGCTTGGAGGGTATCAGGAATAGACGCTACTACTTTATACTGATAGATCCTGGAGAACTCAATCATAATTTATTTTTAGAGGAATTATGTCCTAATGCACTTATTACCAACAGTACTACTACATGAGCAATTGACTATACTGTTTCCTAAATCATTAAATAATTTTTTCTTGCATGCAGAATTAGGGGATAAGGACTGAATCACTGATGGCCCACTAACTTCATCTTCCCAAGTTCCTGTTGCCCTAATGGATGTTTTTTGAAGTTTGTGTTTTAAAAATATACAAAAACTTTGTGTTTGTTGTTGTTGTTGTGTTGTTATTAGATTGGATGGGTTTTTTTTAATTTTTTAAAAAATGGAAACATAAATAAACATTACAACTGAGAGTCCTGAGTAATATGGGGGTGGGAAACCCTTATTTCCCCCTCAGTGTTAGCTGTTGAAGTGGATTCTATATATAGCATATGGTAAAGAACCACCAATACAGTCAACTTACTATCTACCTCAACTATTTGCCTTGTATAGCCCTTAGGAATTCTAAAAAACAACTCTATAAAAATAGACAATAGGGTGGAGTTTTCTCCTAGGACATTGGACTGGTTTTTAAAAGGTTTATGACATTGCCTGGCCAGGCATGGCTCAGTGGTTGAACATTGACCTATGAACCAGGAGGTCCCGGGTTCAATTCCTGTCAAGGGCACATGCCCAGAATGCGGGCTCAATCCCCAGAGTGGGGCATGCAGGAAGCAGCCAATCAATGATTCTCTCTCATCATTGATGTTTCTATCTCTCTCTCTCTCCCTCTCCCTTCCTCCTTGTAATCAATAAAAATATATTTAAATAAAAGGTTTATGACATTCAGAAAATCCATTTGTATACAATCAACTTATAGAAATAAGCAAAGAAGGCATAAAGCAATTCAACGCACCGCAAAGAACGAGGTCTTCATCAGACCCATCAGGGCAGTTTTGGTGAGTGTCACATAGGAAGTATGGGCTGGTGCAATTGCCATCCCTGCACTGGAACTGTGATAGCTGGCATAAGCGCGGTGGGCAAGTGGGGGGTTCATCGGAACCATCCAAGCAGTCTTTCTGTCCATCACATTTCCACCAGATAGGAATACACCTGCACGGAGAAAATATACCACTCCTCTTAGCAAAGCCCCGGGAGCCGGTGGGTAGAGGAGTGGACAATGGTTATCTGGAGAGAAGAGGCAAAACTGAATTCCAAGTAATGACATGCATGAGTTCTCTCATGGCCTTAGAAGAGAATCAGTTAAATCTTGGTTACTGTGGTATATTTTCAGAGAAAACATAACTAGATGAGATAGAACAGGTTTGTTAAGATTCAGATACATGCTGAGAAAATCCTTTGAGTATGATGATTCAATTCTGCCACAACAAACAGTGGAGTATGTGTTTGGAACTGTGGTTCTGGTATCAGGGATGGTCTGGAATTGTCTGCCTGGTCATATAAAAGACATTGGATATTGGTTGCTAACATTTGTTGAGAGCCTAAGTCATGATAGGTGTATTCTCTCTCTTTTTTTTTAATCATCAAAATAATCTTAGATGCTATGATTCACATTAACACCTGTCCTCACCCCACTCTCTGACTCAGTCCCAAGTGATCAATGGCCTGTGGCCATTGTCAGGAAAATAATCTGTGGCCATGTTTCACAGCAAACACATGATCAAAAATGAATTTGCATTCATAACTCTGGATCCTCTGGTAGAGTTAGCTAAGAAGCTAGGCCAGTATACACGAAAAAGATGAGAGAACTTCTATCACTCTTGAAGGCTATTTTTCAGTATACACATATCTACTATATGTTGGCCCTGACACTTAGGACAATTTATTAGAAATAAAAAAACACACAATAACTTAGTTTCCTTTCTACAGATATAAAAACTTGCACTGGTTAATAAGTTCCTTCCATTCATGAAAGAAATTATCTGAAATTAGGGACTGAGGTGAGTCTTGGTGTGTTCTAAATAAACCACATTAATTAGCCAAAATCTTGATTCATTTGAAAATTCCCATCCCCTGGAGCCTTAAATTTCAATGTGTATCCAAGCCTTACTTTTCATTGTTAGCACAGAGGAACTGGGTGCTAGAGCACATGGGCAAGCACTGCGTGCTGTCAACCAGCTGGATGGTCTTGAAGTCATCTGGACACTCGCAGGTGAATCCATTCCCTCCTGCTTCGATGAGGCAGAGATGAGAACATCCACCATTGTTGGTACCACAGGGATTATTCACTAGTGAAAGAAGAAAGAAAATAAATATGTTCATTCACCGAGAAAGGCTATCAAACACAAATGAGCTGATTAGCCACTTCAAACTTATCACCTCTTAGTAAGAAAAATCATTATCCTAGTTTCATGCTTTTTCCACAAGTTTGTAAATAAGACAGATGAGAGAGCTGCATAAGCAACCCTGTGCATTGAGAAAACTGATTTGTGCGCTACCAGAAGTGAGACATACCCACTGGTATTAGGGGGTAGTCTTTGGAGAGTAGGTAAGGAACTTAGCTTATATTCATATATCCAGAACCTAAGTTAAAGTTTTAATTTCCAGCAGATGCTATATTCTCTCATTCTTAAGGATATAGGCAAACGAAGTATGGCCAAGGATGAGGTGGATCGGTAAACTAAGCGGCATCTTTACTAATTTTCTGGGCTGCCATTTGGAAATAAAGACTAGTTTGAAAAAAATAACATGAAGAATATTAACTTCTAGAAAGAAATACTGAATATCTTTATCTTGCCAACTCTCATTTTCTTATTTCCAAGTTTATCAAATGTTTTAGCAAAACACAACAACCATGCAGGCTCATAAAATCCATTGTACCCCCAAAATATACTCCAGACTTTTGCTAGAATATCTGTAAATCATATAATGACTTTAATTGCATGAAGGGGAAAATAAGTTCACAAATAAATAAAAACAAGTTCCCTAACTTATGATACACTGAAGTGTGTTTTTCTCAACATTTTGACCTTCTAGAAGACAAGCAAAACATACATTAAATACAGAATACACAAATGGCATATGCAAATAGATATTTAATATGATTTTTTATAATTCTCTTTTAAACACTTCTTTTAGATCAATCATTTCAATAGATCAATCTTAGTATTAAGGAATTATTGTTATAACTACATCTAAATAATTATAATACATCCCTTAGGTATTAAAATTTATTGTGTTTATATAGGAAATGTCCTTATTTTTTGAAAGTGTTTCCTTAAGTATTTAAGACTGAAATGTGACAATATTTTTAATTCACTTTAAAATACTTCAATATCTAACCAAAATTGATAAAGTAAATATGGCAATATAACAACTGTTAATTTTCACTATACACAAAAACCCAAATTGATTTTTAGGAATAGAGCCATTGTTAAGAAAAAGAGTTATAAGCAGCCTTTTCAGGAGGAGAATAACTCCAAAGATATTCCATACCCTCAGCTTTCAATGTTCTGTAGAAAACATTAACAAGTAACACCATTCCCTTTATAAATCATGAGGTTTATGATGAAATAAACAAGAATGTCATGCACAAGAACCTAAAGCAACTGTGTCAAACTTCTGGATTATCTACTCACCGATTGGCTGCCTGTATGGATGATATACATGGATGTCATACGGTCTATGTGTTGTGTTCACCAGTATCATCCTATCTGATCCATCATACTTGTTTCCCTTTTCAACTGTCTTTGTATTCCAATCTGTCCAATAAATAGTGTCTTCAAAAATGGTAATAGCAAAAGGATGAGACAGGGTTCCATCATACACAGTGTGTCGATTTTGGCCCTCCAAATCAGAGTACCTGGGGTAGGAAAAGAAAGTCACTCAAAAGGGTCACTCGGTGTGGTTCAGTAGTTGAGCATGGACTTGTGAACCAGAAGGTCACAGGTTTTATTTGTGGTGGGGGCACATGCCTGGGTTGTAGGCTCAATCCCCCAGTAGGGGGGGCATGTAAGAGGCAGGCAATCAATGATTCTCTCTCATCATTGAGGTTTTGATCTCTCCCTCTCCCTTTTTCTCTGAAATCAATAAAAGTATATTTTGGGGAAAAAAGAGTCACTCAATGAAGATAATTCCTCTCTTCTAATGCCTTCAAGCATAGAGAAATTGATAAATTAACCAATAAATTCTATCTTCTAGAGGTAACTGAAGTTCAGATCCTCCCTAAAACTCCTTGTCTTTAATTAAAACAAAACAAAACAAAAAAGTAAGTAATGAACTACAGATGGAAATGTTGAAAAGGCAATGCCTTAAAAATAGGAATAGCCAGAGCAGTTTAAATCATCACAAACTCCTAACCACAGCTGTTTTCCTGCACATACAGCTAGTTCAGCTATTGTATGTTCTTCATTAAGCATTCTTTCGATATCCTGGGACAAAAACCAGTTTTGTTTCATAAGTCATTGGAAGAAATCAGAGGATAACAATACTGAGCTGGAATACTGTTCTGCCTTCTCGTGAACATTTTGGGGGAGAAGCTGTTCTAAAAGACAGCATATACTAGCTGAATTAAATTATAGGCCTGCAGGATTAACTATGCATATACTGGCAGCACATTTATTATTATTAATCATTCCCTGGGCACTATTAATGAATACTATTCCAGATAATAAACCTCCAGAGGAGGTTCTCTGATTTCAAGATGTCACAGAGCATCCACAGCCAAATATCTAGGTCCTCTTAGTTCCATCTCATTCATTTCTCTGAGTCTGTCAGAATAATTTTTAACATATTTTTATTGACTTCAAAAAGGAAAGGAGGGAGAGAGCGATAGAAACATCAATGATGAGAGAGAATAATCAATTGGCTACCTCCTGCACACCCCCTACTGGGGATCAAGCCCGCAACCTGGGCATGTGCCCTTAATTAGAATCGAACCCGGGGCCCTTCAGTCCGCAGGCTCTGTCCACTGAGCCAAATCAGCTAGGGCAAGTTTGTCAGAACATTGATATTAATTATTTTTAAATTTTGGAGCTAACTCTAAAAACTCCAACAGGAAGTGAAATGAGTTAGCAACTAAGAAACGTGATCATGTTAGCCATATGATGTCAGAAATATGATTGATGGTAACTTATTAAAAAAACTTGAAGACTTCCTTGGCCTCTGTTGATAAGACTGCAGATAAATGACCACAACTTAGTCACTATCTGTGGGCAAAGGATCTGAATAGACACTTCTCCAAAGGGGATGTGATAGTACATCCCAACGTGTACAAGAATGGATTGTATGTTCCATAAAAATGTGTTTACTTATGTAGTCCATGAAATGTACTTCTGAACACAGGCATTGCTACCCCTCCAAGAGTTTATCAAGTCAAAATGACTACATGGATATTAAAGATTCATTAATTCCCAGATCACAGAGCCTGATGTTAAGATTGGACTTTTAGGCAGTAACCTACTGCCTGAATTTTAGAATCCAGCCACACAAATTTTATCAAAAAGGGAGCAGAATATTAAGTAGCTAGAAAATTCCTTTATGCATTTCATGCTCCTTAAAATAAACCTCCAAGTGTTCAAGACCAAGAATAACCTACAAGTCCTTTCCTACTGACCCTAAACATACTTACAACTAAACTAATTCCAAGGGACTGAACTCAAAACAGGTGTTAGGGAGAAATAGAGGCTGGTGGCATAGCCTATCAAAACAATTCAGTGTCCTCTGCTTTCCAGGATAGGGGTGCCAGAGTCTTCATCTCATGTGTCAACAGCGGAGAATTGTAGGGAAATGTCCCAATTAACTATGATTAACTATGGGATTGATTAATTATGTCTGCCATGAGCACAGGATAGAGCACTGGAATGTGTGCCAGGTATTGTTTCCTTCTCAGTGGCATGTTCCCAAGAGAACATGGAATGAGAGAACTTCAAACATTTCTACACTGACTTTGGCAGTAAAATAAACAGAACAACAAAAATCTTTAAAGGCCTTTAAAATAACTCTTTTGGGTTAATGATAATTCTATGCTTTTGAATGTAACAGGCTGTTGAATAAACATTTATGGGTAAACATTTATGATTACCTGTTCATAAATGTTTACCCAGAAGACATTACTACAGTCCACCTAGAACATAACTAACAATGCCCCAAAATAAACATGTACTGGTTGGTTAAGAAAGGATATTACCCTGTTTACAATGAGTATTTTTCATTGAACAGTATAATATTTAACACTTTTTAATTGCTTTTACTAGAATGATTTGAATGCATTATCATATTAAGTAAATGTTAACAAATTTTACCTCTATATAAAACACATCAATTTATTTATAAATGAATGCATCAAAGTTATTTTTAACACTTTGTTCTTTTTCTGTTTGCACATGCTAAATGTATTAATTGTGTATTTGGGAGGGAAGACAAAAATAAAGAAATAAGGAAATTAAGATAGATTGAGCACTAAGCTGACTATCATAGAGGAGAAATTACTAGTTCCACTTTTTTAGATATATATAAAAAAAAAGAAAAACAATAAGTGAAAGCACCAGGACAAAAACCTGAGCTGTATGACTTCAAAGTTCACTCTGTTTCTATTGCATCATACCACAGAGCTCAGTGAATTGCCTATGGGCAGTTTTAGATAGAAGTGATCTCAGAGTGACCTTCAATTCACAGGCCAATTAGAAACTGCCTGGCAACATAAGCCCTGGTGTTTGGCATAAACAGTTACCCAGTTTGTTTTATTATTTTCTATATACGTACTCAATGTAACCCAGGTGAGCATCTGCCCAATAGAGTCGATCATTGGTGTAATCAATGGTGAGGCCATTGGGCCACGCTATCTTGGTAGAGATAATTACAGATTTATTGATTCCATCCATGCCTGCTCTTCCAATGTATGCTCTGCGGGTCCAGTCTCCCCAGTAGACATACCTGTTGGAGCAACACAAAGGGTCAGTTCCTGAAGCCAAAAGAAGTCAATAGCCAAAAGACATGGCTCTTTTCGATTAGATAAAGTTTACATTCTAAAAAGCCTCTCAGAAAGGAAAGAGAACCAATAGAAAATAATCTAAAGGGGAATGATATACAGATAATGCTCAAGAATGAACATTATTAACTGAGAATTTCAGTGGACTTGGAAGGGCAAGTCCAGTAAAGGTGGACTATTTTATTTTGTTTTTACCATTTTTTTTTGCATGCAGCCAAAATATGACTTGAAAAGTGAGAGTCATGACAATGAAAATAGAATAGCTCATGAATATTATTTGAATAAGCCATGCTACTAAACCATTTACCAGGTAGAAAAAGCAGGAGACAAATCCCAGCAAGACATTGGCCTTGAGATAACAGAGGCAGAATAAGGGCAGGAAAGAAGAGCCCGAGATTACAGGGAGACAATACCCATATTGAGGGTGAAGGACAATTCCTCTGGGATTATCAAAGCAGAAAGTGTTGTTGGCATCCAAACAGTGTTCGACCAGCCTGCGGTGGTATCGACCATCAAGGTCGGAGACAGAGATGCACTTCAGGTAGGCATCCACCCAATAAAGTTTTCTGAAATGGAGAGCACAGGGTTACTCATGCAGACTTTTTGTCTGTGAAACATTGCAGTTAACAACCCAACTTCCTATCCAAGCTACCCTGGAATCACACATACAATTATTAGGAGGCACTTTTCCCCAGGCAAACAAGGGCAAGGAGGAAAAGTTGGCCTTCCTACAATGGGATAATGAAAGATGAAATATGTGCTACAGTCCCCCCTTTAAGATGATGTCACTTAGGAAATTCTGGGGCCACACCTCACACAAGGATTCTGGCTTTACTTTCTTTCTTTATTTAAAATATATTTTATTGATTTTTTACAGAGAGGAAGGGAGAGGGATAGAGAGTCAGAAACATTGATCTGCTGCCTCCTGCACACCTCCTCCTGGAGATGAGCCCGCAACCAAGGTACATGCCCTTGACTGGAATTGAACCTGGGACCCTTCAGTCCGCAGGCTGACACTCAATCCACTGAGCCAAACCGGTTAGGGCTGGCTTTACTTTCTTAATACTTAGTTCTATTCCTGCAAATCATTAATTGCTATGCTTTTTTACACCTAGTAGGGCTATAAAATACACATATTCATAGTCAATATTTTATTAATTATTCAGCAGGCACTTATTGAACACCTATGGCAGGCCAGCTACTACTTAGGTAGAATTAGGGAGCAAACTCCCTCATCCCCATTTTAGGATCTTTACCCTTGAGGTCGTCAAATAGAGAAGAAGTGGAAGAGTCCTCTGTAAGACTGGGCTGACTGTAGCATAACATTAGCAGATATGGTCCTGCTCAAATCTGTTAATCACAAAGCCAACTACTTTACACTGCCGAGTATCTGACAGATTCAACATTCAATAGAGGTGTAAAGAAGTGTTGTTGATTCTATAAAGTTTAATTAAAATATCCCTAGCTTACCTTAAAGATCCTCAGTTTCTAGAAGGACTAGCTTAAAACAAAAGTTTCAGGTTAGCCTTCTGCTATTTTGTAATCAGCCCAGGCTGGGAATGACTAGTGCAGTAAACCAGACTGTGAACTCAGGACAGCAGGGCTGCTCAGGACTCCCAGGGCCAGGTCCGCTCCACAGTGACCGAAATTACCAGTGAGTGCATGAGTCATCCTTTAACACAGTGTTTAATACAGTTCCTCATGTTGTGGTGACCCCCAACCATAAATTATTTTTGTTGCTACTTCATAACTGTAATTTTGCTACTATTAATGAATCGTAATGTAAATGTCTGTGTTTTCCAATGGTCTTAGGCAACCCTGCTAGCTGTTCTCAACCTGTGGGTCGCGACCCACAGATTGAGAACAGCTGCTGTAGAGCCTAAGACCTTCGGAAAACACAGATATTTACATTACAATTCATTAACAGTATGAAGAGCAACAATTACAGTTATGAAGTAGCAACAAAAATAATTTTATGGTTGGGGGTCACCACAATATGAGGAACTGTATTAAAGGGTCATGGCATTAGAAAGGTTGAGAACCACTGCTTTAACATCACCTCTAGTTAACTGAGTGGCCAGGATTAACAGAGCACCTTTCTCATTTGTGATACCCCTCCCCAAAAAATGATAGCATACATTTTTAAAAACACTAGATTTAAGGTTCTGTGGTATCCCATTTAAGTAGTAGATACACAACAGGGAAAAAAAAATATGCAGAGGCATTAAATGTATCCACATATTAACCAAGTTGAAAAAGATCAACTCCCTGTTAAAATGAAAACATATGTTAGAAATGTTTAAAAATAATTTTTTTTTAACTTTTAAAAAAACTCCTGTTTTCTTACCTGGCAACCCAGTCTACAGCCAGGCTTTCTACACCTGGTAGTTTGTGCTTCATGATTGTCTCCCTGTTTGTCTTGTTCAGAAACATTCTCTCAATGATGTTTTTCTCTATATCGATCCAGTATAATCTCTTTTCTACTCGGTCAAAATCCAGTGCCACAGCATTGCCCAGTCCTTGCAAGATGAGGGTGTAAAAGGAGCCATCTATAGTTAGGTTTCTCAAGTAATAACGGTTGCTAAATATGAGATAGGGCTCGATGTTACTGTTCTGCCGGCAGCTCTTTCCATCTGGTTCTCGGATGTAGCCTGGGGCACACTTACAGATGTAAGAGCCGATTACGTTCTCACACTTCTGGCTACAAACAAAGGGTGTCTCCTTGCACTCATCAATATCAATACAAGTCCTCTTGTCAGACATAAGCTTGTAACCAGGAGGACAAGAACAATAGAAACTGGTTAAGGTGTCTGTGCAGTATTGGCTGCAAACATTGAGTGTAGGGTCATTGCATTCGTTAATGCCTGGAGGTAAAAGAAAGTTATTAGAGAACATAAAATGTCAACAGTGGATTCACCATAATGGCCCAAAGCCAACATTTCCCCTGTGAAGCACCAATCCTTAATCATGCTAAATGATTATTTACATATACAATATTTACATATACGTATTTACAATACGGGATTTCTCAAGGCCATAGATTAGTTTTTTCAATTTCCTCTCCAACTTAATCACTTGACCAATTATTTTAACAACTAATATAACTAACAAGCTTAAGTTTGACTTTGAATCCTATACTGATATGTAGAATCTTCCATTTCAATGATGCGGCTACTCACGCCATGGCCAATTTCAGGCTACTGGTGTGACGGCACTAAACAGGTATCTGGGAAGAGATACACACATTTGGCTCTCATGGGATGAGCCACCCCGCACTCCATTGGGTGTCCCTTTGGCCTGTGACACATGGCCAAACTAACGAAAAAACTATCTAAACAGGGAGGAGAGTGTGTTCTTGTCAATCTTATATTTTATAAATTCTAAAGTAGTTGACTTGTGGGGGTTGGGGTGAGAGGGAGGTTAAACCTCACCCCTTCAATCATCTGAGTATGAAGATGAAGAACAGGCTAAGAAATCCCAGCAGAGGGGCAAGCTCACGCAGCAGGTCATTCCAAGGGTTCAAAGAGAATCAATGCTGTTAGGTACTAATTGTCTGACTATGCTCATCTTCTGTTCTCTGTAATGAACTGCCTAACTGACCAATAAGTCCAGAAACATGTGTTCACTAACCTTATGTACTGAGTAATCCTTGCCTTTGATAGACAAGGAAAGTCCTGATAAGTCATAAAGGGTTGAGAATCTATATTCAGTCTCCCCATTTTCCTTTTCCCAAATCTTCTGTTATACTCACCACATCCTTTCTCATCACTGTTGTCTAAACAGTCATCTAGGTGGTTGCAAACTTTTATCATCTCGATGCAATTCCCATTATCACACTTGAACTGATGAGGGGGGCATGTGGTTTCAGGGACATGGCACAAGTGCTCCAGCTCGTCAGAACCATCTCTGCAGTCATTAGTCCCATCACAGACGAAGGGTTTATAAATGCAGAACCCATTCTGACAGGTAAACTGATTCTGATTGCAGGTGGGGTATAAGCAGTTCCTCTCATCACTGTAGTCACCACAGTCATTGTGCCGGTCACACCTGTTATGAGACCCAGTATAACTCTTGCAGAGGTTGACAAGTCTCAACTATTTCTTCTACCTGAATACCAGGTCAACTATTTCAATAACAACATCCCCAAATGTCATTAGTCTTCCTCTACCAGAATCTTCATCTCCCACCAATCTCCAGCAATGGAGGAATATAATAGCACTCCACACAACTTCCCCAGATACTGGTTGCTACCATTGGAAATGTGGGCCTAGAGTTATTTTTAAAATTGCACTCATTTTTCCCCAGTTGATAAATTCATTAAATACAACTTTTATAATTTTGGTGTTCAAAATATCCATTCATCAGATGAGATAGCTTATGGGCATAAGAAATATCCTGGGTGCCATATGCTAAAAGTGCTGACACTCAAGTAGATACTCATAGGATGAGTGCTATCCTTTATAATAAAAGCCTAATATGCAAATCGACCAAACAGCAGAACAATGGCCAGAATGACCGGTTGCTATGATGTGCACTGACCACCAGGGGGCAGACACTCAACACAGGAGCTACCTCCAGCCTGCAGGCCCCAGCCAACCAACGTGGGTGCTAGCAGGGGCCCCCCGATGACCCCACCACTCGCCCCCTAGATTGGCCCTGATCGCCGGCCAGGCCTAGGGACCCTGCCCATGCATGAATGTCATTATAAATGATGACATTATTAGATATGTCCTCTAAGAACACATATCTTCCAATTGAAGTAATGTTTGCATAAGCAGTCATGTTACTTCCATCTTTCATTGTAATACCCCTGCCACCTACCATGGTAATGACTATGGGAAAGAAAAACTAGTAGGTTAGCATGGACTACTGTCAAAGGAAAAAAGCATTTCATAGTTCTAGAAGTTATTTTGGGACCCAACATTCCTAGGCATCATGAAGACAATGAAATTGCCTACAACTCTGTCAGCCAGACTATTCTTTCTCCTCTACATTGTTCCAAGATCCCATGAAAATCATAATTACTGAAGGGGTTCCTGCTAACAGTAACAAAACTCATCATAAGTATAAAAGCATCTTGAATAAGGATAGGCAAAACTAATGTTTGACAATTCATAAAAGAACATACTATGGAGGGCATAAGAGTTGGAATCAGCATTATGAGACATTAAAGTATCAAAGCTGAATGTGGTCAATTTTACAATGGATGTATGGACAGATCTTCTAATCAGCACTCCCATCCACAAAACTAGGGCACTGCCAATGTGATTTATACCAAAATGTGAGCATGTAACTGTAAAGAAAGCTGCAATCAATGCAAGCTAGCTCAACCCCATTTGGTCTCCTGGGAGCTATTTAACTCATTTCCAACTGATTTAAGATACCAATGCTTTCTTCCTCTTATTTAGATGCAATTCAAGAGGAAAAAGTAAGCTGCTTAGGCAAGCAAATCATCAGGTTTTTAGACACAATTGCATGTCAGTATTCCAGCGAGCTACTCACAACTCAGTCTTATCTAAGTTCTTCAGCAACACTGGTAATGAGTCAAGAGAAAAAGTCAATAGGAAATATGACCACTGTGCCAAATGGGCAGGTAGACATTCTGACAAGCAAGCAAAAACGTGCACATTCACAGTGTGCTTAGTAGAGGCTACTGGCACTCGAGGCAAACAAATTTAGAGCTATTTTAGACCCTTATAGCTCAAGTTTCCAGACAAATAGAACCTCTTCTCTTCTACCATAGCCCTTGTCAAAAGCAACTCAGAAGGCTCAGGGGAGGAAAAAAAAAGAGGGAGAGAAAGAGGAAGGAAGGAAGAAAAGATGAATGAAATCAGTAGTCTGGTAGGGCAGGTAAGTCAGATGCTAGTTCATTGTAATAATGAAGGTAGAGCTCAGAAATCCCAGAAAGGAAGTGAAGTAACCTAGAATAATTTAAGAACTGATATAATTCTATTCCCTACATCCTATGCCTAGGTTTTCAGAATATATTCAAGACTGATGGTATTGCCGAAACCGGTTTGGCTCAGTGGATAGAGCGTCGGCCTGCGGACTCAAGGGTCCCAGGTTCGATTCCGGTCAAGGGCATGTACCTTGGTTGAGGGCACATCCCCAGTAGGGGGTGTGCAAGAGGCAGCTGATCGATGTTTCTCTCTCATCGATGTTTCTAACTCTCTATCCCTCTCTCTTCCTCTCTGTAAAAAATCAATAAAATATATTTTTTTAAAAAAGACTGATGGTATTAAATATTAATTAGATTCAGAAGAACCAAATATCAGTACAACAAAAATCTTGAGCAAATAGGGAGAAAATATAAAGATTATTCACTTCCTTGCACAAAGACAGCATCTATAGATCACATCCATATAAGTTAAATATACACAAAGCAGATTGAAATGCAAGTTCACTAAAGAAAGAACACAGCTCTGCCTCCTGAACATTTTCAGGTTGTCAATATTCAAACTGCCACCTCTCTGCAACACCTGTATTGGCTTCACTGGGGGATGTCATCCCACAAGAGGACACTTTTTAGACAACTTTTATCTACCTCTTTAATCACTACTATTTTTAGTCATAATGTCAAGTCCCTGCTCCTTTCACATCCTTCACAGGATGACTTAACTTTCTCGGGCTTCCTCGGCACCACCATCGTGAGCGCACAGTTCTGTGCCCTGCTCTATTCCAGGGCTGCTTGCGCCTAAGCAAACAGTCCCTGGAGCTCTGCTGCTCTGACCTTGGGCAGCTTCATATATCTTTCCCGTCTCCTTTCCTAGCAGGCTGTGAGCTGACAGATCTTGTTCTCTCAATATAGATGTGCAATATCTCTTCTTAGCTCCAGTTCCATGTGTCTGAATGTCAAATACATATTTTCACCTCAGGAAATCCTAATACATCAAACTCACCATCCATCTTGAGCGAAGTCTCTTCTGGACTCTGCTATTTTATTTTAATATTCTTACTATTCTCCTAGTCCATCAGGATTGAAACCTGTACATCATATTTCTTCTCTATTTCCCACACTATCTAGAAAGTTGCTAAGTGAGGATAATGAGATCTTAGGGCACTAAAAAAAAAAAAAGAAACTTTTCGAATGGCTCATTTTGGAGAAAATAATGAGAAATCAAACACCATCCTATCTAATAAAAGAGTGATATGCAAATTGACCATCACTCCAACACACAAGATGGCTGCCCCCATGTGGTTAAAGATGGCTGCCACAAGATGGCCAGCAGGGGAGGGCAGGTGTGGGCAGTTAGGGGTGACCAGGCCTACAGGGGAGGGCAATTGGGGGGGACCAGGCCTGCAGGGGAGGGCAGTTGAGGGTGACCAGGCCTGCAGGGGAGGGCAGTTGGAGGGGACCAGGCCCACAGGAAAGGGCAGCTAGGGATGACTGGGCCAGCAGGGGAGGGCAGTTGGGGGCAACCAGGCTGGCAGGGGAGGGCAGTTAGGGGTGACCAGGCCAGAGGGGAAGGCAGTTAGGGGCAATTGGGCCAGCCAGGGAGCAGTTAGGTGTCGATCAGGCTGGCAGGGGAGTGGTTAGGGGTGATCAGGCAGAGGCAGGCGAGCGGTTGGGAGCCAGCAGTCCTGGATTGTGAGAGGGATCCCAGATTGGAGAGGGTGCAGGCTGGGCTGAGGGACCCCCCACCCCATGCACAAATTTTGTGCACTGGGCCTCTAGTAATATTATAGGAGAGGTTCCTCCAAACTGGCAGGCTGTGAGTTAAGTCCATTTGATTGACATAGTGTTATAAGTTTAAAACTTGTTTCCAACATTGAAAATTCTAAATATTTCATATGAAATATCCAGATTTCCAACTTCTCTTGAAAAAAAAAAAAAAAAAAAAAAAGCATAGAAGGTTTGGCTCTCCTGCCGCTCCTGCACAATGCTGAAAGCCGGAGCATGTGCTCTAGTTCACCTCACCTGTCTCTTCCTGTCTGAGCCCAAGGGCCAAGCTCCATTTATCATCCCACTTGCAAATGTCATTTTTCTCATGGAAAAGAAGAAAGTGAAGCATTTCTTACCCCCATGCCTCTATTCCAAATGGAAAACCAAGAGGGTCACCTGCTTTAAGGAAAAAGTTTTCTTATATCAAGCCCACTTCATTCATCTCCCAGGCCCCTGTGCAAGGTCACATCATGTCTTTCATGAGCCCTAAGCACATGCATTTTCATGAGCCCTTTCCTTCATAAAATACTTATATTTAATAACAACATTGGTATAAAGGCAGATATGTATATAAATGTTATATATTAAAATACTTTCCTTGGCTTAAAATGTCCCTGTTTTTCCTTCTGATTTTATAAGAAATCTAAACATTTTCATAGACCACTGAAAGTACCACAGGCCCTAGGTACTGAAGCCACCATGCCTAATGGATAAGTCAGCTCTATTCCCATGGATGTCTTAAGTTTCCGGGGAAATTTTAATCCCCAATTCACCTGTAGGAGTCCGGGATACACCGTCCATCATTACAAACGAAATAGTTTCCAGAGCAAGACCCCCGGGTGCAGTTCTGCCTCTCATCAAAGCCATCAGTACAGTCTTCGTCGCCATCACACACCCAATCCTTGGGAATGCACCTACTGGCTGGAAGCTCGGTGTTTATACATAAAAACTCAGAGTCTGTGCATCTGTAACGGTCTGAAACAAAGCACACACAGATCAGAAACTACCTGAGAGCTCATTCTAGCAGCCAAATCCCCTCTAAACCATTATTTCTCTTATTTTATGGCACTTAATAGTCTAAGGGATGAAAGGAAATTAGGAGAAAAAAAGGCCAATAAATCACATTGCTATGGTAATAACAGATCATAATAAAAACACCTCCAAAATTCCATTTTAATTGCTTTGGACTGTGGATTTTTTTTTTTTTCAGAAGAAGTAAACATAATAAAAATCTCAGTTTTCCATAAAATTAAGATCATATTTTTCCCTTAGGGCTACAGAAAAAGACTTCCATTTTGTTAATTGGATACCAAAACAATGCCTTACATTTGGTAACATTTTTCCGTTACAAAGCATAACCACACAAACACAATATGAGATAGGTATTTTTATATGAATTCTACAGATGAGAAATTTGAAACTCAAAATGGCTAACTAGATGGCTCAAAGCCATAGAACTTTCCAAAGAGCTAGCTAGTGCTTCAAACCTAGGTCTTTTTTTCTCCAAATGTAGTGCTTTTTAAACTACATTATAGCTACCACTTAAAGTAGAATTAGAGTATATAGGAGGAACAAGAGTATCAGAAACCATGATCCTGTCAGGAAAGAGGTTAGGAAAGGCTGCTATAGCATTAATGCCTCCATATAAAAGAGCAGCTGTTTTACTTAGTCTTATTGTGGGTGAATGGGAGACAAAAGTAAGGGTGTCTTGGTGAAGGGAGTTGGGAGAAAAGCACATGTTGTAATCCATGCTTGTGCAGCTCCAATCACCCATTTCAGTGAATGGAGTGTTTGTGGAGCTATGGACCACCAGTCACTGACATGAAGTTATGATCAAATGTAAACATCAGAGAGAACCCAAGATGGTGGCATAGGTAAACACCTAAACTGCTGCCTTACACAACAATTTCAAAACTACAACTAAAAGACAAAACGTCTATCACCCAGAACCACGGGAAAGCTGGCTGAGTGGAAGTTCTACAACTAGAAGGAAAGAGAAAAGAGCATTCAGTGCACAAGCGCTGAAAAGCTGAGGTACAGAGGTGTGCACGATCCGGGCTGGTGGCGGGCATTGCTTTCTTCAACCAGAAGGGAGACAAGCTCCCGATTTCTCTGAAATCCAGTTTCTGGGGAGACGCGCGGGACCCAAACTCCTAGGGGGAGAAGCTGGACTGTCTGCCATCGGGTCGGAAAGTGAGGGTGGCTTGCTTGCAGAGCTGCGCGCAGGAATAATTGCTTGCTGCGCTGGGGTGCGAGACGTGGGGACATGGTCGGAGGCGCGGGGACGGCAGCCATCGCTGTTGGCCATGCCCTATCCTGGTGATGCCCTGAGACCCCACCCCGCACAATCTACAAACCCACCCAAGCTCCAAGTGGCAGCTTTTGCATATGAATGGCCTTCCCTATCGCAGCTTAACCTAGCAAACTTGCAACCCGGTTAGACAGCTACAAAACCTCCAAATCCCAAGGTAAAGAGGAGAAAACTAGTTCTCGCTGTAGCTCCTGCAGGTTGGCCTCAGACAGTAGCTGACCTCCACCCCATTGGAGATCCAGAAGCCAGTGTATCTAGTGGTCAGTGTGAGACACCAGATTTCAACTCCTCACATCCATAAGTTGCACATTCAAGAGGCAGACTCAGTGAGCACCAAAGCCCCACTGAAACAAGTCCTGCACCATAAGCGTGTCTCCAGCACAGCAGTTCTTCCATTATAAACACAGCGGGTCCCCACAGCCAATTGGCCTGGAGGTCAATTCCTCCCAGTGTACCAACAGCGATCAAGGCTTAACTACACCAAGACTTTGCACTCAGCCCACAAAGGGGTGTACCAAGAGCGTCCACCTCAGGTGATTGGGGAGGCTGAGCTACTGGCCCCTATAGGTCAGCTACTACACAAAGACACTCCATCAACACAGGGAAGCAGCCAAAATGTGGAGACACAGAAACATGTCACGAATGAAAGAAATGGAGGAAAGCAAACTATGGGACGACATAGAGTTCAAAACCACATTTATAAGGTTACTCAAGAATCTTCTAAAAACCGCTGAGAAACTTGATGAGACCTTCAAGGACCTTAATGAAAATGCCAAAAAAAAAAAAAAAATGGAAAAGGACCAGTCAGAAATTAAGCATACACTGTCTGAAATAAAGAATATATAGAAACTCAACTGTAGATCAAACTACCCCAAGAATCAAACCAAAGATCTGAAATATGAGGAAACAAAAAATACCCAACCAGAAAAACAAAAAGAAAAAAGGATCCAAAAATATGAAGATGGTGTAAGGAGCCTCTGGGACAACTTTAAGCGTACCAACATCTGAATTTTTGGGGTGCCAGAAGAGAGAGAGCAAAATATTGAAAACCTATTAGAAGAAATAATGACAGAAAACTTTCCCTACCTGGTGAAAGAAATAGACTTACAAGTTCAGGAAGCACACAGAACCCCAAACAAGAGGAATCCAAAGAGGACCACACCAAGACACATCATAATTAAAATGCCAAGGGCAAAAGACAAAGAGAGAATCTTGAAAGCAGCAAGAGAAAAACAGTTAGTTACCTACAAGGGAGTACCCATACGACTGTCAGCTGATTTCTCAACAGAAACTATGCAGGTCAGAAGGGAGTGGCAAGAAATATTCAAAGTGATGAACAGCAAGAACCTACAACCAAGATTACTCTACCCAGCAAACCTATCATTCAGAATTGAAGGTCAGATAAAGAGCTTCACAGACAAGAAAAAGCTAAAGGAGTTCATCACCACCAAACCAGGATTACATGACATGCTGAAGGGTATTCTTTAAGAAGAGGAAGAAGAAGAAAAATGTAAAGATAAAAATTATGAACAACAAAAAGACATCAAGTACATACCTACCAACAAGTAAATCTAAATATCAAGTGAATGAAAAATCTGAAGAACAGAATGTACTGGTGAATATAATAGAATCAGGGACATAGAAAGGGAGTGGACTGACAATTCTCAGGGGGAAGGGGGTCTGAGGGATGTGGGAAGAGATTGGACAAAAATCTTACACCTATGGATGAAGACAATGGCAGGGGGTAAGGGCATGGGGTGGGGTGGGGAACCAGGTGGAGGGGAGCTATGGGGGGGGGGGGGAGAGGAAGAGGAACACCTGTAATAATCTGAACAATAAAGATTTATTTTTTAAAAATGTAAACATCAGGGAGCCATTGTTTTATTGTTCTACCATGGAAAGATACTTTTCTAAGACACCTTAGCTAAGCATTAGTAATGCTCTATTGGTAATGAAAAATGGTATTCCACAGTCTGTTCAATAGCCCTTCTCCAAATAGCAGCTCTAAGGCAGCTATTTTCAACTGGTGTGCCATGGCACACTGGTGTGCCGAAAGAATTTTAAAATACACCACACCTGACTATTTGTTCAGGGGCACTGGCCTCTTTTCCCTTAAATTGTCAAATTTCAAAATGGCAAGAGCCAATACAACAACAGCCATCCAGTGTGAATGAATCAAAATTAGGCCTACTTTTTTGTCAGGTCAGTTGAATTGTAGTAGTTTAGGTATGCTATGAGATGAAAGGTTGAAAATCACTGCTCTAAGGAAATAGATGAAACTGAAGGCTTCATTAATTGCTACACTGTAAAAGCTGCTATTAATTTTAAGTGTGGCCAACAGAATTCTCTTAATCTGTTCTGGAAATGTAGGACATTATTGCCCTCAGCTAAATGGAAGAGTAAGAAAATAAAATTTAAAATTATTTTTCATCTTTATAAAAGCACTTAAGTACATGATATCAAAGAATTCCACAGTGGAAAAATAAAGGTAATGTTCTATCAGTGTGTACTCAGCTAAAGAGGAATCTGTCTGATAATCCTATTATCTGAGGACAGAAAAATCAATCTGGTGAGTTTCCCTGGAATGTGACTTTGCAGAACTCATTGGTTGCACTTACCACAGTGGTGTCTTTCATCCTCATCGCTCATGTCCCCACAGTCATTATCACTATCACAGATCCAATCTTTTTGTATGCACTTCCCATTGTCACACTTGAACTCATCACTCGAGCATGTTGATTCAGCATACTCTAAAGACAAAAATAAAAAGCACCCTTGGTGAAAAGAACAATTTTTAGTCCAGTAACCATGAAAGAAGGCTGCTATAGCATGGGTCTAGAACACTGATTCAAATTCTTTAATCATATACCCACATGTGCCTACTCAACTAACCAAGTTATCATAGACTCATAAACCAGGAAAGAAAATTTAATTTTATTTAATACAGCACAAAGATAACAGTAAGAAGAAATAGGACTTTTTATAAGCTGGTAAAAAGGAGTGTAAATTAAAACAGCCTTTTGAAGAGACATCTCCTTTGACACAGCAATACCACATCTAGAAAGCTAGCCCATAAGAATTTTCCCACATTCGCACAGAGGTTTCTAAAAGGATGTCGAAGAGGTTCAGAACAGGCCTCTCTAAGATGTGCTTCCTTGACATGTGGGTTATGTTGAGTTGAAGGCAATTGAGACCCTAGGGACTCAAGGAAAAAACTTTTACTTCTCCCTTAAACAACTTAAATTGGGGCCTTGGCCATAATAAGTTATCACCAGAAATAACATTTTATGACCTATCCATAGGGCAGAGCAAACTTCTGATTACTGCATAAATGCTCTTCTTATCATTCTGTGAATGACTTTCCTCCCCTCTGAAGCTCCAAGAAACTTTCCCTCTCATCCTTAGCTCAGAATATCATATATACCTCATTTTCACTTTCTGTCTCTGAACCTCTCATATTTGTGGGTATCTGACTCTCTCAAGTATATAGGGTTCCCATGCATGGGTATGCAATTAAATCTGATTATTTTCTGTTAATAATCTGTGCCATGTAAATTTACTAGACCAGCCAAAAGAACCTATAAAGGTAGAGAAAATTTTCTTTCTCTCCCACAATATCCATTCCAGCATTATTTTTCAAAGTGAAACCAATGAAAACTACCTAAATGTCCATCAGCTAGGAAAGAGATAAAAGACACATGGAACATCCATACTTGAGAGTAATATTCAACAGTGCAAAGAAATGAGGTAAATCTATATGTACTAACATGCTGACAAGATGTTGTTAAGCTCAAAAAAAAAAAAAGTAGAGCAAATTGCAGAAAAATGTATATAGTAAGATCCCATTTGTGTTTATAAAACTACCTATCAGGATGTGTAGGTAAATGTAAGATGACACCCACCCTTAATAGTGATTATCTCTGGAGAGGAAGAGTACTGAAGAAGGGTGAAGAAATGTGAATCTTACTTTTTTATATACATCTTATTATTTCTTCAAAATAACACCACTGCATGATATGAGAATGTATTCATTTAAATGTCAGGCAGTTGGTACAAATTGCTATTACTATGACTTTGGTTTCCATAAATATGGAACTCCTCATTATTTTATTTATGGATCCTCAAGACACTATGTGCCCTTTGTTTCCTACAAAACTTTCAGTGTTGGGAAAAAGAACTTGGCAAAGAATTTCAAGTAATCACTCTCCAACTATTTGCCACAGAATTTAAACCTGAGAGAAAATATAGGAATAGAAAATCCTCTTAATTCAGCTACAAAACTATGTGAATGGTCCTAAGAAAATATCCACAAAATAAAAAGTTTTATATATGATGGTATTTATGGCTGTGATTTTTTTTAAAACATATTTTTATTGATTTCAGAAAGAAAAGGAGAGAAACACCAATGATGAGAGAGAATCATTGATCAGCTACCTCCTGCACACCTCCCACTGGGGATGAAGCCACCCACAACTTGGGCATGTGCCCTTGACAGGAATCAAACCTGGGACCCTTCAGTCTACAGCCCTACGTTCTATCACTCAGCCAAACTGGGTACAGCTTGCAATGATATTTATAATAGAAGCAAAATGTAAGCAATCTAAATGCTTAAAATAGAGGCGATTAACTCAGTGGTAATCAGTGGAATATTATAGGGCCATTAAAAAAAAAAACATAACAAGGGTCACAAACTTTCTCTTAACCAGCTAGTAAATACTTTAGGCTTATAGGCCGTATGTTCTGTGTCTCACCCACTTGACACTCCGTTGTAGCACAAAAGAAGTCATAGACAATATGTGACCACATTCTAATAAAACTTCTATAAAGATAGGAGGTTGGCCTGTGGGCATAGTTTTCTGACTGCTATATAACAATATGATTTGACAGATTTAAAAGAATCAAAGTAAAATATTGAATCTTTATATTTTTACAATTATGTTTAAAAATGTGCATAAATATAGGTTGAAATTTGCAAAAGTAAACAGCATCTTCCAAGCAGTAAACAAGCACAAACACCTCTAGGAAAACCAAAGGGTCCCTGGAATTTCTTGGAAAGCTCAGATGGCTACGAGACCTTACCATAAGGTGGTACATGGCAGAAGAAGAAGAGAATATGTGACCCTAATATGCCCCTTGCCCATGTATGTGAGGATTCCAATCACTTTTGTAACCTCCCACAGTCATATGGGTCAGAACGCAGCCAAATACCAAAATTCCAATTCAGAGTCAATTAAAATTAATAAGCTCTCCAAGCCAGGTACCATATTAGGTGCATCACCAACATAATCTCATTTCATCAGCGTCCATCAGCAGCCTCCATATCCTGATTAGCAGCCCACACCATGCACTGCACTAACACATTTTTAATGAAAGACTGCTGAGTGGTTGCAGCATCTCAGCTGAGAGCAGGGGCAGGACGTGGGAACATCCAGCAGCCAGAACAGTCACTTGTGTTTAAAGTACTTGGAAGAGTTTCTCTAGCTGCACCATAATGCTTTTCGTGCTTGCCTACTTTCTTACCACAAGTGGCAGGTTCATCAGAGCCATCAAGACAATCTCTTTCTTGATCACAATACCAATAGTAAGGAATGCAGGGTCCAGATGTGCAGTGGAACTCACTGCTGCTACAAGTGCGACTGGCTGTAGGAGAAGAGAAAGAAGATAAAACCCATGAGCAAAAACCAGCTTTCTCCCATCAATCTTAATATGTCTCAACTGAATAAAGAGTTGCCAAGAAAGGAGACCGAGGCCTAGGAAATGGGATTTTGTATATGCACTTTCCATGGGGATGGAGGGTAGGGAGGAGAGAAGGCAAACATACAGCCCATTTTTCTGGAATATTTTTCCTGGATTCCATAAATCCCCAAATAATTATATTTGTTAGAAATACCAAATAACTATCCCTTTGATACATGAAATCACAAATTATGTGCGAGAAGACTTGTTTCTGTTTTCTGTGGTAATATAAAGTTAAATTCTATTGAAATAATAATTAAAAGCAAAAACAGCAATATGACCATACCTGAGCTCACCCATACACAACCTTTAGCCATGTTAGACCATCATTCTAGAGTTAGCAACGTTCTGCTCTTATTCATCTTAGTATATGGGGCCTTTATCTGAGTAAAATGATTCTGCCTATGTTTGAATGTTGGTTCTTTTCTCAACTAACCTTAGGTAGCTCTAGTCAAATGTATTTTCTAGATTGTTATGTGGGCATAAACCAGAATCAAGTCTTATCATTCTTCTGATCTACAAGGCTTCCTTGCTTTGGCCCATTATATCTTATAATTTGCCTGGGGGAAAAATACTGATAAGGAAGCAGGGGTCCCCAAAAGGTCAGCATTAGCTCTGATCTGCATGTCCCTATGTGATGGCTGCATCCTGAATTCTACTGCTTCTTGCTGCTGTTACTACAACTGACTCCTGCTCTTGAACTGTAGTCTGGCCTGATGATTATTACTGAATTGTTAACTCATGTATCTATTTACATTAATAGTCTCAACGTTATCAAGCTTAAGAAAGGGCTTTTAATTTGAGCTACTAATTAAAATTAGAAAAATTCTTTCAGTTACTAATGGTCATTATAATTACATTAAGCATAAATGTAAGGGCTTAATGTGCAAATTCTGCCTGGAGTTCCTACAGACAAAAGGCTTTAAACTCTAGGAGAAATGGCTTTGCATTTGTGGAAGGTTACATATCGGAGCAGGTCTCTGGAGGAAATATTTGGAGTTGGGCCTTCAGCCAGGGAACAGAGAGGAGGGGCTTCTTAAGCCCCTCCAATCACATCCTGAGGTAATCGCCTACTGCATCTACTTACAATGTCAGTTAGAGATGACAAATTGAAATGAGCCCAAGCGCCCAGGCCATGTATGTTTGTATTAGCTCAAGACATGCATCCCCAAAACCACAGAAAGAGAAGCAGGCTTATATTACCGCAAAAAGTGGGGTTTTCGTCACTCATATCTCCACAGTCATTGTCTCCGTCACATAAGTAATGATGAGGAATACAAATATTTGTAGTGTGACACTTTGTGAATCCAGACTGGCAAGTGCGATCGGCTTGAAAAGACAACCAGATACACATTTGGAACATACCCACCACACGTGTCCCATAAAAAATGCCCATGTTATAATGGATCTATTGCAGTATTCAAACACCAGAAGGGAGGCTTTTTCAAAGCTATTCCACAGGCATGATCTGTGATACTTATGTGACACCACACATTCTAGTGTAAAAAGATATAGTCCCAGCTGGTACTGCAGGACGGAGAGGAGAGGCTTGCTTTGTAATCATTTTCATTATTTAACAGCACCACTAGGAGTCCCAATGCTTGGTTAAAGAAATTATGGCATATCCACACAATGGAGTAATATATGGCTATGAAAAGCTATATATTGATAAGAAATGATGGTTTGATCTCCAGAATAGATTGTTCTTAATTCTTTGTGGGTTTGTTGTTTTTTTTAAGAAAGCCCTTGTTTTCATATAAAAATTTCATCCCCCATGATCCAAGATTTCAGATCCCAAAGCACAATAAGTACTCAAGGTGAACTTACGGCAATTTTTCTCATCTGAAGTATCATTATCATGGCAGTTGTTTATACCATTGCAGACAAACTGAAGAGGTATGCACCTTTTATTGTTGCAAGTAAATTCTGTGGTGGCATTACACGCACTGAACAGGCACCCTTCCTCATCACTGTTGTCACCACAGTCATTGTAGTGATCGCAGCGATAATGATATGGGACACATTTCCCATTATCACAAGTGAAGGCTGTCGAATGGCAGGTGTGAAAAGCTAAGAGGAGGGGAAAAAACATTGAGGAAACCTCTTGATTAAAGCATCATCCTAATTTCTAAACAGATACAATCAAATAGAACAGACACTTAGAGTTTATCTTCCAAGGCAAAAACGGCTGCAAAATGGACTGCATGTAAAGTGAGATAACACTTTTAATTAGTTTGATTAAGCAAAATACGATGTATGGTTTTAACAAATGAAGTATTTTAAGCAAATGTCAAAGTCACTACATTTCTCTATCATCTCAATTTAAAAGTTATTTCAATCACAGAAAATTATGTAAGTACAGTTTCTTTGGGGAAAATAAAACTCTTAGCTCCTACAATGTACTAGAAAAAGGTAACTAACCTCAAAATTTCCTAAGAAAGTCTTCTATGTCTTACTCACCTCACTCAGATGGAAGATGAATATTGGGAGTGACTTCAATATAATTATTGAATTAATCATCCTTCTGCTATTTAAATTAATAAAATGATAACAATCACCTATTGGAGCCCTTAGTTCCATGCTAAGTCATACTTAACATGCATCAAGCCTCATGTGTTTTTTCATATTGTTTCTCTTAAATCTCACATGAATCCTAGTAATAGCTCCATTTTACAGATGAGATATCTGAGGCTCAGAGAGGTTAAGCAATTTTCCCAAGGCTATTGAGATTGTGTAAATGGCATAACCAGGATTTTCATTCAGCACCTTTGCTTTTAATCACTACAGAGGGGCTTCCTAATGAAGCTAATCCATGGCACATATATCAGCTTATATGTGATTTAGCAGAAATGCAGTCTGGATTCTCAGAGTAAATGCTTTTCAGTTCTAACAGGATGCCCAAGGCACAAATTGCAAACCTATTCACACACAGCAAAATTCTGTAACAAACACTTGACATAAAGACAAGGCAAGCTCCTAACAAAAGCTCCAATGGCCCAACTCACCACACACGCTTTCCAGCTCATCACTGCCGTCACCACAATCATTGCTGTTGTCACATCTCCACTGCTCCGTGATGCAGCGCCCATTGAGGCAGGTGAAATTGGAACCAACACACCGTACTCCATTGTCCACAATGCAGTGCTTATTATTGTTGGCCAGATACCAGTGGCCCTCCTGTGGACACTGGCACTCGGCACCATTAGGACCTGAAGAAAAGTAGGCCCAGAAAAAGCAAAAGATTTGTGTCACAAACATTCATAATTTCTCTTCCAGAAAAGCACTTAGCAATAGCTTCTATATTAAATGTGCTATAAAACAAGCCACGGAAACTGCTCCCATCAACCTTTCACTGATATTCTGAGTCATTTTTCTATCAAGAAGAACAACCACCAATTAATAAATGTGGCTATTTCACCCTAATCTTTATAAACTTCTCATCTACACTGAAACTATTGCAATGATTCTGCCTCCTCAGAAAATCTCAAAACATTGGTCTCCAAAGGCACATCTTCCTGTGAATGTGTTGTTCTCTATAACACCCACTAGGAAGCACATCATACATAGCATCAGTACCTCCTAAATGGAAGAATTAAACCCCAGACCCAACTTTATTTCTACCTCCATCACGCTTGAATCAAAAATGCCTTCATAAGAGGGCTCCATATCAAATAGAAAAAAAAAAACTGTCAAAGTCTTCCTCTCAACATACAAAACCCCAAATCTATTTTTTTAATTACCCGAAATCAAGAATTTGGATTTCATTCTCCTTTTAGAGCTGAATATTCCTTCAGCTTTCCCTAAGTTGTCATCATTATTATTACTCTCCTCGAATCTGTCTCCATGGGCAGTGCCTTACCGGGTACACAAACGTGGCTGCAGCCCCCGTTAAACTGGTCACAAGGATTGCTGCACTGCTGTGGGTGGTCCTTCACAACAACACGAACACTCATAAGCCGGAATGGAAAACTCGTGGTCATTGCAGTCTGGTCGGATCCATCATATTTGTTAGCTCGGTAAATTTTCCTTGTGGTCCAGTCAGTCCAGTACATATACTGGCCATTGATAGTCAAGCCAAAAGGACGCAAGATTGTGGTGACAATGACCTCACGCTCTGTGCCCTTTAGAGTGCTGCGTTCAATCTTGCGCCTAAAAAAAGTAAAAAAAAAAAAATGCTGGAAGCCAGAAAGAGTTAGTTCCTCAATTGGCAGTGCAATGCCTGGGCCTAACCATTGCTTTACACCTTTGACTTTCCAAGTGGAGCATATGCCACAGGAAATGTTTCTTCTAGTAATGGGAGGTCTTAATTTGCTTTATCAAACAATGGTCTGTATAAATAATTAATTTCCAAATATAATCTACAAGTAATCCTATAAAAAGGACCAGGCTGACATTAATAACAGGAGAATATTGTGAAATAATATATGTAAAGCATAGAACTCAGTGTTTAGCACTCAGTAGTCACTCAATAAAATGTTAATTACATTTTCCTTCCAACTGCCTAAATAAATTTTTTGATTTGTCATTTACTGAGTATCTTGACGTATTTACCAGGAATAATCCAAATTTAGACACAAAACATCGCTATTTTGTTTCAAATGAGAAAAATGAAGAAAAGATCAGGTTGTCAGGTATGCAGTGTCTCAGGGCCAAAAACATAAGAAAACAGTCAAGAGAAATGAACATTCCTGACATGCAGATACCAGCCATAATAAACAAAACCATCTCATCTCTTCAGCTATCCCATTAGGATGATGGGAATGTAATTTCAAAGATACCTGGAGAAGTTACATATAAAATTAGAGTTGACAAACTTATCTAAGGAAAACATTATGAAAGAACCTATTTAAGAAGTTAACTGAAGTCAAGACTAAAGCAAAACACTAAAGCCCAGAGAAAACTTCATATCAGTATGCATTTAAAATATGCATATTTTATGGTAATCACATGGGTCTGGTAAATTATAAATTGAGTGATGACATAATTCATCTAGTAATGCATCTTTGGGTGCCTTTTAGTTCATAATTATTCAATCTCATAACATAAATTTTCACAGATACATTCACCAATCTAGAATATAGTTCCTAAAACTGTGATTCTACATTTGGCTATGTCTATTTGGCATTTTATATTTTCATTCCATTAAGCATTCCATTGTAAGTGGGAAGAAGAAACCACACCTACATGAATAACCAAAGACACATACAAACTAGCATCTGCCCAGTAGAGAAGGTCTTCTTCATGGTCCACAGTGAGCCCACAGGGCCAGACCAGGCTGCTGTTCACAACAGGTTCCCGGAAGTTGCCTCCCACTGTGGCTCTCTCGATTTTGGCATTAGTGCCCCAGGAACTCCAGTAGATATACCTAGTCATCCAAAGGGAGTCATAATTAATTCATCACAGGGAATGTCATAATCTTTACTTGAAAAAGAATGTAAGCCATCTCCAACTACAAGTTGACATTAATAAGGCAAATGTAACCCTACTCCATTCCCACCCACACAACTTGCCCAAAAGGGATGTCCTGAGCGTTGGGAGCATGCTACCAAAATTTCTAGCGTCAGAGTGAGCTCCTTCCCAGGTAGAGTCGCTCATGCTCTTTCACCCTAGTTACCTAGTGTCACAAGCCCAAAAAAAGGTTAGCCCTCTATGAACATAAAATAATGTCAGGCCCCTCTCCCTACAGAAGTAAGCAAACAGAAATATAATAAAGAAAATGATGGCATACCCTCCGCAAGGATCTAACACAACTGCTCTTGGTTTTGTAACGTGGGCTATCACAGCACGCTGAGACCCATCCTCAGCCATGGAGTTAATTGTCTGGTTGGTGTAGTCACTGTAATAAATTCTTCTATTAATCCAGTCAAAAGCAATGCCATCAGTAGTCCCTATATCTGGTGATACACCAACAAACACACATACATTAGTCTCAATATGTATTTTAGAATTACCGGGTCATCCATATGTATTGTTCTCACTGTGTCCAAGGTAGGCTACACCTGGAGTGCTCTTACCTGAAACAACGACAGTGGGAGAACTGATCCCTGAATTAAGGTCTATAAATGAAATCTGGCCATGGCTAGCTTCTAAATTTTGTGTAAAGTAAATTCTGTTATCGTTGCTGTCATAGTCCAGGGCCATGACATGTCCTCCCACACTTATTGCTTGGAAAGGTAGGCTATGATCTTCAGGATCCAAGTGTAAGCTTCCCAAGGAATTCTCCAAGGCAAAAATGAGGAAATTTTCTTTCGGAATGACGCAGCTTTTCCCATCACGGTCCAGGGTTCCAAAAACACAGCTACAGTTAGGAGTGTGCAACCCAGGCAGAGCAAAGCAGAGATGGGGGCATCCACCATTATTTTCCAAGCAAGGGTTGTTATTGACCTCTGTTGGTGACCGGGGTTGGACACTCTGGTCAAAGACGGTCACATCTCTTAGCCAATCGATATTGTCCCTTATCACTGTTGGCGGTTCTGTGTTCCCTGGTTCCTTACTAGCTTGGTAGATTTTTTTTAAGTTTCTGTCTACCCATATGATAGAATTTCCAAAAACCGTGATGGCATAAGGAGTTGGGTAACGACTTCCATAACGAATCACTTTCAATTCCTTTCCCTCAATATCGATCCTTGAAATTACATCTAAAGTATCATCAACCCAATAAACATAGCCATTGCTATGGTCCACTGCTAAGCCCCGTGGTGTGACAATGCCCTCTGATACAAGCACAGTCCGATTTGTACAGTCAAGAAAAGCACGTTCAATCTTCGGGTTTTGTCCATAGTCAGCCCAGAAGAGGTATCTGTTCTTGGGGTCTACAACAATATCCCTGGGCATATCCACTATGACTCTAAGGAGAACACGGCGGTAGGTGGTATTGATCCGCAGAACTTCTATCATTGATTCAGACTCAAAAGCATTTATGAAATAAAGATTTTCTGTAGGAAAAAAATGAAAGAACATATTGATGAATGGAAAACCAAATTCAAAACAAAAATATGTAAGGTTGAAGTTTGGCTCAGTATATATTGTCTTTTCCAAGACGATAAATATCTCAGTTTAGACTTAGAAAAATGATTATTTACTCAGGATCTAAAGAGATTGTTGCTTCAAATATAAAGAGAATGTGCCTATCTTCAGCTTCTAAAGCACATTAGAATTCCCAGCAAATGTCCGAACCCACTTTCTACTGAAAGATATATTTTCGCCCCAGCTGGGCAGTTCAGTTGGTTAGAGCATTCATCCTGATATGCCAAGGTTGTGCGTTCAATCCCCAGTTAGGGCACATACAAGAAGCAACCAATGAATGCATGAATAAGTTGCCCAACAAATCAACATTTCTTTCTCTCATCAATATTTTTTTTAAAAAAGGTATGTTTCCAATAATGTCCTTCCTTTCCTACCTGAATAGTTAACACCTGAATCTTCAAAGACTCTAAATATACATCATCATGGTATACCTTCTACTTCAACATGATAAAAAGGAGTAAAGAGGGACAAGTCATCAGGTTGTTGATCAATGTTATTAATGCCCCGTGTGCTTAGCATTAACATGAGGTCTTTTCCTAGTCTTTCTAACTAGCATAGATATTTTCTTCTAAAGCCACAGAAACAAAAGTGCATTAATGTAAATGTAAGAAGAAAAAGACCATGATGGCCCAGCTGGTGTGGTCCAGTGGTTGAGCATTGACCTATGAACCAGGAGGTCATGGTTCGATTCCTGGTCAGAGCACATGCCCGGGTTGCCGGCCCGATTCCCAATGTGGGGTCTGCAGGAGTCAGCCAATCAATGGTTCTCTCTCATCAATGATGTTTCTATCCCTCTCTGTCTCTGAATCAATAATAAAAATAAAAACAAAAAGACCATGATGTTCAGACAGTATAATGGAGAGTGATTCCTAATGGATTCCATGTAGTTAAAAGTCTGTTGTTAAACTATCTTCCAAGGCATATCTACTTTGTTCCTATATCTGACTCAAACCTGTTCTGGAGAAATCAGGCCAATATGCAGCTACTGATCTTTTCATGACCTATCTCTAACTGGACTATAAATATATTCCAATCTGTCAATCCAGGGTTGGCAAACCTTTTCTATAAAGACTTGTTAATAATAAATAATTCTGGCTTTGCAGAGTATATGGTTCTTTCACAAACACTCACTCTGCCACTGTAACATGAAAGCAATAATAAACAATACATAAATGAATGGGCATAGCTGTGTTCCAGTAAAACTGAACTTACAATAGGCAGTGTGCTGCATTTGCCCCATAGGCCACAGACTATTGACCCCTGCTTTAACTATACACGCAAAGTATCATAGAAAATTCATAATCAAGAGTGATATTTAGGAACCAAATTAAAGACTTATCTAACCATACTACCATATTTACTATTTGCAATAAACTCTTATTATAGTACCTAAATTTTTATAATAAATTTTAATATTTCTATGTGATATCTACTTATTAAGCTGGATAACACTCAGTGCTACCTATTTTTATAGAATGGCATTATATTCTAAAAATTATAACACATTTAATACATTTTATTCTCAGTGTACCATTAAAAATTAGTAGTATTTCAAAGTTAAGCTTGTGAAACAGTGCAACTATTAATGTAATACTGGGTCAGGCATTTCAATAGAACTACAATAGAGAAAGTACCCAATCAAAGAGGATTTTATAAATTAACAAGAGGAAGCAATTAATAATTTGGCAACTAAAATTTCTCAGCTATAAAATAAATAGTTGCCATTTCATGGTTTAGATTATATTTTAATATCAGAAAAAAAAAGATCTGTAGCATGTATAATGTTAGATTAAACTTTCTAGAATAAAAGAAGGTAATAGAGATACAAATATAAAAAGGTTTTTCAATAAAATCAGTATATAGTTTACCTACCTGCTACCCAGTCCACTGCAATACCTCTTACTCCATTTTCTCCTATCCCTTGTGTAATGACGTTTGTAAAATTAGACCCATTGGGTTTGATTCTACGGATTGCATTATAAGATTTCTCAGAGATGCTAAAATCACACCAATAAATAAAGCCAGAAGATACATCAACATCCACATGCAGTGCATTTCGTCCTAGAATATTTAAGAAAAGATCATTAAGGCTCTAGCTGAAAGTAGAACTTTTAAATGCCTGCTCTTCCCCTCAAACCCTCGTTCCCAACGCCCTGTTCTGCCTATGCCCCCATTACAAATAAAACTATTTGATTCCCAGTTGCAATAAGCAAACCTACCATCCAGATGTTGGTTTCTCACATTTCTCACAATAAGAAGCACTGGCTCCTGGGAGAAATGGCTGATTATAGTTTTGGAGTGGGAAGGTATGAGGTGAGCCTGGAACATCTTAAGAAGCAAGGAAGCACTCAAATACTAATGGCATCATGTCAAAAGAACAGAGGCAGGCCGCCTAGCCGGTGTGCTCAGTGGTTGAGCATCAACCTATGAACCAGAAGGTCAGGGGTTTCAGTCTTGATCCCCAGTATGTGTGTGTGTGTGTGTGTGTGTGTGTGTGTGGTGGGGGGGGGGGGGTGCAGGAGGCAGCCAATCAATGATTCTCTCTCATCATTGATGTTTCTATCCCTTTCTCCCTCTCCCTTCCTCTCTCTGATATTAATAAAATACATGTTAAAAGAAAAAAAAAAAAAGAATACAGGCAGCCACTTCAAGAGGTTCTCCCTGGTCAACATGGATCAACTGGAGCCTCAGAAGAGTAATTATGTCAAATGATTTATAAAACATTGAATTAAAAAAATAAAAATAGGATAGCTCTCCTAGAAGAATATCATCATACCTAATAAAATGGTAATATGCAAATTACCATCACTCCGCTACGCCCACGATTGGGCCGGCTGGAGGCGTGGGGGGCGGGACTCAGGGTGGCCGATTGGCTGGCGTTAGGAGCGGGGGGCGCGGACTCGCGAGTCCCCGACCCCCGCGCCTCCCGCTGGCTTAAACGGCCGGCGCTGCTTAGGCGGGCGCTGCGGAAGACGCTGGTTGCGCAACTCGGGTGGCCGATTGCGTGGCTGCCAGCACCAGTTTTCCACCAGCAGCAGTTTTCCTCTGGCCACCCGCCCGATCGGAGCGCCTCCCGATCGGAGTTCCTCTCGGGGTGGCCGATCGTGCTGGCGGGAGGCGCTCTGATCGGCAGGTGGCCAGAGGAAAACTGCTGCTGGCGGATAACTGGTGCCGGCAGCCAGGTGAAGGAAAAGTCTATTGCACGAAACTTCGTGCAACGGGCTCCTAGTTATCTTATAAATGTAGAAGAAATGATAGAATAAGAAAATCACCATTTTGCAATCCTAATTAAATAATCATTTCAGACAAGGATCATCAATAACTACTAAAACCAATGGGTAAAAGGCACTTGTGAAGCAAAATATCCACAGAGTGTTAAAGTGTGATGCCAAAAATTTCACACAAATTACCAAGGGAAAAATATACTTTTTAAAAGGTAGGGATTTTATGGTGACTACCTTAACCAAGTGATCAAGTTTTAAGTATCACTAAGAGAAGAACAATTTTTTTTCTTCTTAGTAAGATTCTGTATCAAGAACATAGCATCACCATGAAGTATTCTTGCCAAATGTATTCAACTCCAATCTAATCAATTAGACCTAAGTTTCATTTCTTGAGAAATGCTAAGTAAAACTGAATAACAGGTTAAGTGACAACAGACGGAAATAATGAGACAAATCCTCTAACCAGTCTGTCACTTAAAAAAAAAAATCAGGGGCAACTACTATAGATCAAAAGAAACTAAAAAGACATTCCAAATATAATGCATGAATCTTGATTAGATCTTGGCTGCAACACAACAGCTATAAAAAATTTTCTGAGGCAAACTACAGAAATATAAATATGAATATTGGTGACAATGTCCGTAAAGAGTGGGGCAAACGTAGGTTTACAGTTGTGAGTTCATGAAACAAATTTATTCTTGCATCATTATTTAATAATTATTGTATTCTTCCCCATATGAACAACTGTAAACCTACGTTTGCCCCGCAACCACACACAAATTGAGAGCTCAAATGTGGTCACAATTGTTGAATCTAGATAAGCACATAAGAATGTTTAACTGTACCTTTCAACTTTTCTGCACTTGAATTTTTTCAAAATGAAAAGCTGGGAGGAAAAATTTATTGATTTTATAATATCTTTACAAGATAGTAACTTGGATGCATTACTTTTTAAATGTGAGAAAACAAAGATGTGTCAGGAGAACATGTGATGGTCATGAAGCAGGAGTAGGTGTGGTGCCAGACACCTTCATCTATGCTTTTCTATCTCTTCTGACCATTTCTCCCAACGTTCATTCCCTTCATCCTTTGTCTTCTATTTCTACCTTTTATTTCTATCATTAGCCTGTGACACTCTCCTTCTCATGCTACTAAAACTTAGTTCCTCTTTTGGTAGCATACATCTAGAAACCTCTGGGCTCACCTCGGAAGCAAGTGATCATTTTATACATTCACCGTATATAAGCCTAAAGTGCTGCAAAAATATAGTTACTAAGGAGAGACTAACACTTTCAGCTCATTTATTTCAAGTCATTAAATATATATTGATAATGATATTTCATTATCATTCTAAATAATAGTATACTTTCTACCCTAAATCTCCATTAATACTCAGAAATAGGTCCAGTTCACCTGACCATCAAGTCTGTAGTACTTCTTGCAACCTTATGCTACATTCTATATTGTTCTAGGACTGTCATTCTCACTGTGGTCCATGGACCAGTAACATCAGCATGTCCTGGTAACTTGTTAGAAATGCAGTTCCTCTAGCCCTACCCCAGATTACTAAATCAGAAAAATCTGTGGATAGGGTCCAGGTCTGTGTTTTAAAAGCCGTCCAATTCTGATGCATACTAAAATTTGAGAAACACTTGAGGCTGAACCAGTTTCTTTAAAGGGAAAGAAAGACAAGATTCATTATATACTGAACCCAAACATGGAAAAATGCTTTGCAGCACCAAAGATTTCCATATGGCACCAGATGAAGTCAAATCTTACTCATACTGTACTCGACATACCTTGGCCTGCCACTGGGACCATGGCTTCTGAATGATCAGACAGGTCCAAGCTAAAGCCTCTGATTGCAGACAGCATTGAAACAACAATGAAAGAGCTGTATGGAGAGCAGGTCTGATGATCAGGATTGAGTTTAAATCCAGTGGCACAGGCACATGAGAAGAGTCCTCCCGGTACCGGCAGGCACATCTGCTGACAGGCATTCACGTTGTTGCTACAGCCATTTGAGGATCCAGCAGAGCCTGAATGAAATAAAAAATCAGTGACCCTTACTTGCCTCTCCATCTCAAACTTTTAAAATTGGGTCACCAAATAATTCATTATAAAAATTAATAACAAAATATGAGGGGTGGGGAAAGATTAACCAAAGAACTTATATGCATATATACATAACCCAATGAACACAGACAATAGTGTGGTGAAGGCCTGGGGGGGGGGGGGAGGATCTGTAATACTTTTCAGATCAATTTTTTAAAAATATGATATCTGAGTGCACAATTTAAAAAACAATAGTAGAAAAACTAGAGCTTATACAACTAACACCTAAAGGTATGAAAACAGGACCACGGTTGTTATCTACACTAATAAAAGAGAAACATGAAAATTAACCATCACTCCACTATGCCAAGCCATGCCCACCAGCCAATCAGGAGCGAGTATGCAAATTAACCCAACCAAGATGGCGGCCGGCCATGGAGCTGGAGCAAGCAGGAGGCTTGGGTTGCCACGGCAATGGAGGAAGCCAAGCTTCCCGCCCACCCTGGCTTGCCCTGAACTCCGCTCAAGGCTACAAACTTTCAATTATAGAAGATAAATAAATCCTAGATACTTGCTTCCAGCTGGCCCTGGCCTCTGCTCAAGGAGGCACTGAAAAGAAAAAAAGGAAGAGCTGGGACCTTGGGTCGCCGGAGGGTGATCAAGCCAGGATGGGATAGCAGGGGCCAGTGGGGATAAGCAGACCAGCAGGGGGGCCAGTTGGGGGTGAGCAGGCCTTCAGTGGGGGTCAGTTGGAGGTGATCAGGACAGCAGGGGGGGGGCAGTTTGGAGTGAGCAGGCCAGCAGGGGGCTAGTTGGGGGTGATCAGGCTGGCGGGGGAGCTTTTGGGGGTTAGCAGGCTGAGGCGAGCAGGCCATCAGGCAGAGTGCTTAGGGGCAATCTTGCAGGCAGGCAGGCAGGTAAGCGGCTGGAGCCAGCAGTCCCAGATTGTGAGAGGGATGTCTGACTGCTGGTTTAGGCCCAATCCCTATAAACCAGTAGTAGGACATCCTTCAAGGGGTCCCAGATGGGAGAGGGTGCAATCCGGGCTGAGGAACACCACCCCCCCCTCCATGCACGAATTTCGTGCACCAGGCCTCTAGTTGTATAATAGAGAATGGAGCATCAGTTAATTGTATTAAATGACAAGTGGTTGCTTCTGGAAGAACAAATCATGCAAGAATTAGGGTGATCAGTATACAAATTCTAATCTTTTTTTCCCCCATCTTGGCCTATGTACTAGCATTTAAAATGATATTCATTTAAATATATGATCAACAATGTGATAGGCATTTGTTATAAAATATATTAAATAAGAGTATTGAAAGGTTTTTTCCACATGCAATAAATATAATACCATTGACAACCAAGGTAATAGAACAGCAAATTGTTTGATCATCTTTGGTCAGTCACTAAAAGCTATAAAATATGTCAAAACTATAAAAATAATCTTTAGATCATAATTTAAAGGGGCAAAACAAGTTAGATTATTTCTGGAAAAAAATATGTTGAAGTAGGCAACATGTAAAAGTATTCCTTTTAAAATTAAAAATTCTATCCTTTTAACACTTTCCCAGCAGTCATCCAATTAATACATAGTAAGCAATATTCCAGAACTCTTCTAGTTACTGGGTAGAGAGCATGAAACAAGACAAACAAAGTAACTGTCCTTATGGAAGTTATATTCTAATGAGAAACTCAGGCAATGAACCAATCGATAATATGTCAGCGAGTGCTGTGAAGCAAAAGCAAAGTAAGGAGTTGGGGGAAGCAAAGTAAGTGATGGGGGAAGAATGGGAATGAGCTCACTCTGAAGTCAATCTGGCCTTTCAGAAGACAGATTAGTCTCAGACACTTAGCCACACTTAAGACATGGTTATCATTTTTAAAATATTTGGGGTAATTTCAATTTGCATGCATGTGCATGTACATTGGTCTGTGTGTGTGTGTGAATATACATTGTACATCCATGGATGTGTATGTTTCGGTGACAAATACTTACTGCGTCTGTGGTAAACGCGAAGTCCCCTCAGATTTGGAGTATTATCTCGCAAGACTACTTTGTTGGCCCCAGTGGACTTGTCAACTCTTTCAATGACCTCATAATGCTCATCCGTATAATAGAGGAAGGAACCGTAGACAGCAATTCCCCAGGGGTGGGAAAGATAGTTTACCAGGACCATTCGACTGGTGCCATCCACGTTTCCCCTTTCAATCTAAAAGATCAGAATTTTGTTACTGACTGATTCATAGTAAAATGAGAGGAACTTTTAAAACTAATATAACTGACTCTGTACTTTTTACAGAACTCATACTTTACAGAAATTTTTCATATCTATTTTCTGATTTGATAGCCACAACTATACTAAGCAGTTGGCCAGGCAGATGCCACTGTGCCCATTTCATTGATAATGAAGCTGGAGTTCAAATAAGCCAATCAATTTTCTCAGGTGGCATGGTGAAGAAATGGGTACCAAACCTCTTTCATCCCTAAATGTGATATTCTGGTCAAAGATACACAATCACTGTCTCCTTAAATAAATCCAACGGTGGGCCATTACACAGGAGTTGACTGACCCTGCATTTATCATCATCAACAATTTCTGCAACGGGGATAGGAAACGTGATCCCTACAGTCATAGAAGATAGCAAGACTGGTGGGGCAAAGGTAGTGTTGGTAGAGCAGAACAGGTAACAAGCCTTAGTCAAAACGACTTGGTAAACTAAAAAATGTGCCAAAAATGAAGTTCCTTCTGGAAAATGACAAGTGGTTGCTTCTGAAAAAACAACAAGCTGTAGACACAGCTGGTCTGGTTTCATTCCAAAAACTTGTCTCAAGTGCTTCCTCTGTGCCAGGATCTGAACTGAGTACTGACAAGAGAGACAAACAAGGTCTGGCCCACTGCCTCACAGGACACGGGAACCCAGCAGTTGAAAAAGCAGGTTGTGCCTTAAGAACTGACAGAAGTCCCAGAAGGCTAGAGCACAGGGAATAAGGTTGGAGGGGATCTGCTGAAGGAGTAATCTGGAGCAGATTAGCTGACCAATTCAGCTGAAGTGTTTGGAGCTACTTCTCTATGCCGGCGTTCTAGGCTGAGCGATTATCAAACCTATTTGTTGTGGTTTTATGAAGGCAACGTGTCTCCATCATGAAAGCAGGTCAGATAATGAGGGACATGGTCTAGTCAAGGTAAGAGAGAGAAGTGGCTCAGAAGGGGGGAGGTGGCAGAAAAAGGATGGACCTGAGAAAAGAGGCAGAGGACAAGGATTTTGTAATGATTACGGATGGACATGGTTGTTAGAGTGAAGGAGAAATAGGAGGTTCTAGCCTGGGAGAAAGGATGGAGAGTCACACCAGCAACAAGCTCACACGTTCAGAAGGGCAGAGCAGAAGTAGAAATGGGAAGGTGAGTGCTGTGTGGGTCACGCTAAGTTATATGCAGAAATCATAGCATGTGACAAGAGCTTCCTCACCACTGCACACATTCCAGACAGCTCAGAATAATCAGTATCAGCTTCATGAGCTCATCAAGGAAGACCAACAAGACTAAAAGGATGCTCATACCACTCCCCTGCTGGTGACCGCCCAGTAGAGTTTCTGATCCTCGATATCAAGAGTGAGAAACTCCAGGTGTTCCAGGTCTCCAGTGAAGAGGGTCTTTGGAGATGTGCCATCCATGTGAGCACTTGCAATCTTTGCAGGAACTCCACTGTCAGTTCCTTGGTCTGACCAGTACAGTTTCCTACAACCATGAAAAACACCAGTATTAATGAAATAGAAGGTGTATTAGAGTAAATGGCATCTCCAACTTCAATATTTAAATTAAAATGTATATTTCTTTTCCTCAAAATGCACATAATTTAGTGGAGGAAGTCTGATACATCAATATTTAAAAAAAAACACACACACACACAATGTGGAGGAGTACTTAACCAGAATCAATGTCTATATATCTCCTAGCTATTGCTGGGGCAGAGGCCATTTTAAATAATATCTTATCCAGGGGGATATCGTCCACCATTAGTGTGTGATCCTTTAGCTTTGTCAGGTAGGTTGAAGGTTTATGACTGAGAAGGAGCCTACTTCAACAGTCAATCACTTTCAAAGAATCGCATATTGCCCAGTACACAGGGAAGGACAAAGCTAATGTGAAAGTTGTTGAGTACCTCCCTGCTCCTCTCAGGCTTCTTATTTAATTCTTTAAATCATCATCTATCACAAGACCATCTACTTTCTTATCTAATCTGATTCCTTTGATGAAAAATACAAAACAATAGAAGAAAAAAATAATACTTTTCTGAGAATGGAATCCCACTGGCATGCTGATATCAGGATATACAACTTTTCCTACCTTTCCATTTCACAATGAACTAGACTCCATATATACACATGAACCCCAGTTACCACAGAGAATTGCCAAATCCATGATATACCAAAGTTTATCAAAATATAAGAAGGGCAGGTTTCCAATGAAGACATACTTCTAGAATTGAATCCAAGCTTTAATTTCTTTCTATCTCTTCTGCCATAGCCACAATAGACAATCCTCTTCACTCTTTTCTCACAAGTCCTTACCCTTCTTAATTACAATCATCTTCCACTACCAATCCATTATAATCATCCCATGAATCTCATCCTCAAGTCTAAACTTCTCTCCCTCTAACTTCTCAAACTCTGAAATTCTCTGCTTTGACAAACTCTCCCATCTCACCCCTGCTCCTATTTTATTTCTCCCATTGAAGCTTCTTGGCCCTTAAAACTCGCTTGAACTCCCAAACCTCCAGTCCTTCTATGCCTGGACTTCATCTGTAACCATTTAAATAATATTCTTATTTATTCTCTTGATCTCCCATTGTGCCTACCTTGTTAAACACCAACCCTGCATTCCTGTCATTATTTTCTTTCTCCTCTCCCATTCCAGGTTTTCAAAAGTTTGCTGAACAAAGTTACAAAACTCTTGTGAATTCTGAGTTCACTAAAATTTAAGCTTCCTAATCTTAGCTGAGAACAATCATCCCTAGCTCACTGTATCATGTTCTCCTTATCAATTCTTTCAAGGTCATTTCTACTCTAATTCCTGGCCCATTATTTTCACTCTCAATTATTTCATCACTGACTTTTCATCTGCTCTTAAAAAATATGCTCAGGTTTCCCTATTCTAAAATTTTTTTCCTGTTACATTTTGACCTACACTTGTTCATCTTTTTCTAATTTTTCAATACCAAACTCCTAAAACAAGTAGTTGCACTTCCTCACCATTCTTTCATTGTTTAGCTCCTTTATATTTCCAGTGAACATCCTCTGTCACATGTCACCAGCAACTCTATAATTGCCTCAACGCTTTATTAGTAATCATCCACAGAAATCATTTTCTGCAACATCTGATTCAATAACATTGACCATAACCTTCTGAAGATTTTTCTCTTCACTGAGCATCCAAAACATTATATCCTTGAGTGTCTATCCTATTTCTTTTCCCAATTCCCCTAAAAAAATCATTGCCTCCCAATCCAACTGGGCTTCTCTTAGTAATCTCAGCATGCCCTCCCTTTTCTGCCCCTGCTCTTGACTTTCCTTCCTTCATAGAATGGAAGATATCTTCAAAGTCGTTCTACCAGGTGAAATTTTATGTATCTTTTAAGAGCCAGTACAAATAGCATCACTTCCATCAAGCTGAAAATTTCTCTCTGCAGAACTATCATCCCAATTTTTTTTTTGGTCTCTCTTATGGCTTTTAATCATATATACACCTGGGTAATTGTTATTTAAGCACAGGACTTATCCAATTTACCAAGCTATAAATGCTTGAAGTTACTAAATTATAGATTATGACTTTAATAATCTTTGTATATAACCCTGACCTTGGCAGAGACTGCTTTCACTTGTCAAAATCAGTGTCTTCCTCTTCTTTATTGGTTAAAAGCTGGCTACCTTGCCTAATGACTGAATTCTAACAGAAGGAATGTGAGCAGAAGAAGTAGAATGTACTCCTTGTAGGCGTGGCTCATAAAAACTACCCAGCACATTCTTGAATGCTCTTCCTTTTCCTGCTCAAAAGATTTCAACACCCAGGATGACCTTGAGAATCTCCAACTGAAGACCTGATCAGCCTGGGTCCCTGAATGACCGTATAGAATAGAGCTTCTCCCACTTTCTACCCAAACTCCACTGCCCAAATGAAAGACAAATAAACTTCTATTTTCTTTGAGCCATTATACATTTGAGTTTGTTTCAATAGTTGTTAACTGATCCTAAATAATAGACCACCCAATAATGGGAGTTTGATGAATAAAAATGTTTGATGAATGAATAATACATGTGTTTACGTTTCAAAAGTAGAACTTTAAATCTAAGGTGTTCCTTTGTCTAGAAAGGATAACTGAAAACTAGGGCAAGTCAGCAATCATGGAATAGAATTTTTACTTTTAATACCCTGTAAAATTGAGATTGATTTGCACATCATCCTTACTTGAAGCAGAGAGCTAATACAAATTGCTTCTTCAGTTCCCTTCCAGGACTGAGAATCTGCTGTCAAGCAGAAAATCAAAATACATGTGGGATGTTTTAACTGTTTTTTTTAAAAAGTCAATGCTCTTATTTATAATTTATCATTCTAGTTTATAATACAGTATAAAATAAAATAACTAATCAAAGAGACCAGAGGACTCTAGTCCATATCACTAATTCCATTCTATCCTGTTCTTCCTGCCCCTGTCCTCTTTCCACTCCAATCCTGACCAATCTTTCTGAAATACAGACTTGGTTCCATCACTCCCTTCCTCCAAATTCCCTGCTGGCTCCTTATTTCTCTAAAGAAGCAAGTTCAACTCCTCAGCATGACATGAAAGCTCTCCAAGATTTGTCCCCAAAAGACTTTATCTGCTATATCTCCCATCTGGTGAACTGTCCCCTGCTCTAAGTCTCTAGCTCCAGCTCTCTGCACAAGCACTCTAAATACCACCCTCACGCTTCTGCACCTTCAATGCTCAGTTGGCTTCAAGTATCACTCCCCAGTTACAACCCATTCTCCACCTACTAGAAGCCTTCTCTTCCTACAAGGTCTTTTTCAAATATTATCTAACCCGTTAAAGTTTTCCACATTCACTCACAATCAGAATGTATTGCTCATTCTTATAATTCTATTTTTAAATCCCTGAAATTATTGCTTGTTTGGAATTAATTTTTAGTCCAATGTTATTAATTTGAAGAACACAGAACAAAAAATATATTATATCCTTCACATTAAATATACCACAAAGCTATTTCTCTTTCTCACTGAGATCTATATTTTTCAAATATTGGCATATGAAATCAGAAAATGTCCTAGGTCTGAAATCTTCCATTTTATCAGATCATAATATTTACAAGAATGGTGCTGTATAGAAGGCATGTGCCGTTTATTGACACTCACCCGTTAGCAGGATCAATAGTTATGCCAACTGGAAAACCAACGCCAAGAGCTGTCCCATCGTTGGTAATCAATGTTTTCCTGTATCTGACATCTCCCCTGAGTGTCAAAACCTAGAGCATAAAGTCACTTATTAGAACTGAATTTCATAAGGGGAAAACAGAGAAAGTTGAGATGAAGGAGAACTTAAGACACAAAGAATGCCAAAGCATGATTAGGGACAAATGGGAGGTTATGGAGGAGGTTCAGAAATTGCATTTCTGGGCTCAAAGAAAATCCTCTCAATAGAAAATGAGAGCAAGAAAAGTAAAATCACCGCTCAAATTCCTATTTTCAATTCACCTAAATTTCAGGAGGGGAAATGTATATGAAGAAACAACAGACTCAAATAACTGCTAGAAAGAAACTACAAAAACCGCCTTCAGAAAAAGAAAATTCTGGAAGACAAATGGGTATCCCACAGCTCTCACGCATCAGAGTAACCAGGCCATAGCACCTAGTAGCCCATCACTACAAACACAGGGTGAATTCACTCAGAGTTAAAGTGAATTCTGTTCCAAGATTAACTTAAAATTCAGGAGTTCAAATCCCTGCCCTGCCAGCTCTGACTGTATGACCTGAGGCAAGTAAATTTATTTAAACTTAGTTTCTTTGTCTTTACAAAGTGGGTGACAATGGCATCTTGTACACAGAGCTCACAGGACAACGAGGTAACACACACATGGTAACTGACACAAGTGTGTTTAATAAATGTTTCCTGTTTTTGTAGTGGTCCACTTATTGGGCACTTAGTATGCACAGGCATTATGTTAAACATTATTGGATAATCCTCTGGCTAATCCTGTGAGGTAGATACCATTATGCCCATATTATAGAAAAAGAGGCCTAAAAGATTTAGTGTCTTTCCCAATGCTATTTTTAATTATTATTGCTATTATGTAATGATCACAATGCTAAAGAACCCTGACATCACAGAGAAATATGGATTACTGGACTAGAAGCAGTTTTTCTAGAAGCAAGGCTATTTTAATAGGCACCTGAGATTAGTCTGAGGGTAGAAACAGCTAGTAAGAAATTAGAAAATATCTGTTGATTTGCATGAAGGTCTTTCTATAAAATTGTTTTTCAGTACAAATAGTTATTTGTATATCTGTGTTTATGTTTCTCTCTGTGTCTCTACATGTATTTCTCTCCCTCTTTCTCCCCCCAACCACCACACACACACACACACACACACACACCCTTCTCTCTCTTTCACACTTCTCTCTAAAATTTTCTCTGATAACTTTCTTTCTCTCCTACTTAGACTAAGATAATTTTTCTCTTTTCAATTAGCCTCTTTCTACTATAATTTCTCTCTGTTTCCTAGGCTTACAGATCTCTTTATTTCAAAGGAAATTTCCTTCCTTGTTTTGCCGAGTATGTCAAGGCATTCTGTCAGCTTCACTTTCCAGCTACAAAATTGCTATTAGTGAATGGGCTTACAGCTACCCCTAGTGGAAAACAGTTTCTCAAATGTTTCTCTTTTACCCTGAAATGGGACTTGAACCTGAATTACTCTTGTGCTGGAACGGATATTATACAGGTAAACAATGAACACTATTCTTGTTTTCTTAAGCAAGCTAACATTCTCCTGGAAGAGTCACAGTTGATAGCAACAAAGGAGAAAAACAATAAAAACACTAGAAAGGCAATTTACCTTTGAGTCATTATTGTCAGGGGTCTTTATGGATATTCTAAATATATTTGTGAATTTATTTATTAGGGAATTAGGGCACTGTCTTCATAGGTCACCTTAGTGTCATGAAGTACATTTACTTATTGAGCTACTAACCCCATTTTACAGGTAAGGAAAGAGAGGCTCAGAGAAGTTAAGTAATTTTCCCAAGGTCAAACAGCCTGTGAGTAGAGAAAACACACTGCTCTCCCCAGTCACATAATGCATCTTCATATCTCAGGGTTTTGAAAAGAGTGTTTTTCTCTATCTTGGCTGCCTCTTCCTACTTCTCCATTTGATAGAAATAAATATTAGTCATCCTTTAAGACTCACCTCAACAATAACCTCTGCCCCCAACCACACAGCACTTTATATTCACTGCTCGTGCCATACAGAACTTACCATACTGGAGCAAAGGTACTTATGTGTCTAGCACTCAGATGTGTGAATCATTCAAAAGCAGAAAAAAGTGTTTTATTTATCTTTGAATGACCATGAGACTGATCCATAGAAACCATTTACTTGTGTTTGTTGAATGAATGAGCATGCAAGTCAGGCTCAAAGCCAGGTCTTTAGATTCCAGAGCAAATTGTCTTTCCTCAGTACCTCACTGCATTGGGGAACAATTACAAACTTCAGGTTTATATGGATAAAGCAGCCTTACCCATACATACACATGTGCGCGGCCACACTCAGCTATTCAACTGGTACCTCTCATTCTACCTAACACTGATAGCGGAGACATACTTCCTGCTCTTGGAAAAGTAGAAGGGAAGACCCCCATTTACAAGGCAAGAGACCAAGAGATAGAATAAGAGCAGATTGTCATTTAGAATTAAGATAGCTTTGCACTGAGTGGAGTCTAGAGAGATGTAAGTTCCATATTAAGGGTCGTGGGCTGTAAATTTTGCCCATGTTTTGATGGAAGGTGATATTTTCAGTTGACATGAACAAGTATCTTCTGTCATCGACAAAGGGGGTTAAAATCAGACCAATTGCTGGAGTTGTGATTTGTAACAGGGCAAAGTTAGAACACTGCCCAGTTAAGCCAAATTCTTAACTTCTATGGACTTCAAGTTGTTATTTTAAAAACGAAGGGCTTGCCCCAGCTGGTTTGGCACAGTGAATAGAGCGTCAGCCTGTCGACTGAAGGGTTCCGGGCTCGATTTCAGTCAAGGGTACGTGCCCCGGTTGTGGGCTCAATCCACCGTAAGGGGTGTGCAGGAGACAGCCGATCAATGATTCTCTCTCATTACTAATGTTTCTATCTCTCTCTCTCCCTCTCTCTTCCTCTCTGAAATAAATAAAAATATATTTGGGGGGGAAAAAAACAATGAAGGGCTTGAAACAGATGACCCTCCAAGTATCCCCTCGTGTTAAGAGTTGATGATTCTTACCCCGTTTGATAAATTCTGGGGGATTAATGTTTGTGCATATTGCAATTGTCCCCCTCAATGTGAATGGTTACTACACTTGCCTGCACTTGGGAATGTTGTGAGGATTAAATGAGATGATGTTTGTGGAAGACCTTTGTCAACTGTAAAGCACTGTCTGGCGTGAGCTCCTCCTATCTGCTGTAAATTAGCCACTTGGTTGCTATATGCCTTCCTCATCTGTGGCATTTTTCTTTCTGAAGGTCCCAAAGAGAACGACCTTACTAGCTGGTGCCTAATCCAGAGCAGTGACTGTCACTCTACACAGCCCTGCTCATGGGCCCTCTCACAAGACCCTCCCTTTGCTTTAGGAATTTTCACTTTCAAAATTATTATAAATTAATAATCCCCCACATGTTTCAACTTTGTCCCAGAGTGGAGAAAACCAATACTAGTCAAGTTACTTCTGATCTACTTCATGTGATTTCATACCTGCACCCCATCTAGAATTTCTTCTGGGAATTAGAGTTAAAAAAGAACAGTTATCGCAGAGTAGAGAGTATCAAAGGAATCAGAATCAAGTTTCTACTTTCTGTTTCACTGTTAGAAAAACTATATTGGAGCCATAGAAAGATTTCCATCTTAGAACAGAGGTAACCTATAAATTAGGTTTACTACTAAAATAGCATTGAAGATTTGATGAGAAGAGATAGTGAAAACTCCCTGCTATTATAATCTTGCTTTTATGCTGAATTCTTACATAATTTTTTATTTATTGTTTTATATAGTTTTATAAAATATCTCAAATCCTCCTAACAGGAACAAGTTAGTATTGATAGCTAGGAGGAAACAAAATAGGTCAGTAAAAAGTTTCAAAAATTTATTTTTAAGTTGGTTTTCCTCCTTAGCTTTGATACAAATATCCCTTCACTTTTGTTTCTGCTTTAAAACAATTTCAAAATTCCATAGAAGTGTTTCCTGAGAATAGATTTTAAGTGAATCAGAAACTAGTGTTTGTGTACAGAGTATTATGGAATCATTACCTCAATTGACTGAGTCCCGGGATTGGTGTAATAAAGGTTTCTTGATATCCAGTCTAAGGCTAGGCTCATAGAGGAGCCCAAACTAGACAGAGGAACAAACACAGTCCTGTTGGTGCCATCTGTCTTCACTCTGTGAATTTCACCCTAGAGAGAAAGACATGGAGAAGTGAGCTGTTTGAAGGCCACATCTTCTCCATGAAAATACTTCCTTCGCTGTGGCTACTGACGGCTGCTATGTTTCTTTAAACTCCTCAGACTTGGAGAAGAGGCCAAGGTTCGGCACCATTGGGTGGCCTCACTGTGTACAATGCTAATGCCAGCCACACTTAGAAAACACTTGATTTCACTTGTGTCACGGGAATACACAGGCTCACCATTCAGACTATCTCTGATACTGGCTACAGAGACTTATTTGTTAATTACCACTGGCCAGAGTCATAAACATAACCCAAGTCACAGGCGAGAATCAGGAGGCCAGAAGTATGTTTTGCACAGTGGGGACGAATAGCAAACACAAAGATCTTCTCTCGCTCCCTCATTTGTATTCTCTTTGCCCCTTCCCCACCCTAAAGGGTGAGGAGGGGGCGCAATGGGAAAGCGATTGGAGAAGTTTTATGTTTATCCTTGAGGCAAAGATCTGAATGAGGGCCCCAGCAGTCACAGCAAATGCTTTCCTGAAATCCCTAGGGAGCTCCTGCTTTTTGTCTTGAGTTATGATCATTGTTATGTTAGTCTAATATCTTCTACAGGCTTAAAGCTCCTTAAGAACAATCTCTGTGACTGCTGCTTCTAGGCATGTATTCTGCAGTTGGAACCAGATAGTTCAGTGCAGGGCAAACAGTAAGCACTTAATAAGTACTTGCTGCATGAATAGAAAATGCCCAATAGCTTAAGTGTGCTTATTATTCTAAAGCTAAAGTGTTTTCTGATCTTTGCTCCAGGACAACCTCCCATTTATATCCCTCACTGAATCAAATAATAACTTAGTGGTAATTTAGTATTTCTGGATCATTGCCCTTTTATCCACCCAGCAAACGTTTGCCTATAAGGAGGTATCAGGGCAGGATCTGTGAAAACAAGTTACAGATTTTGAACGGTATTCAAAACTTACTGGATTCTCAACCCAATAGATGAATTCCTCTGAGTCATCAAATTCAACATCATAACCGTTCTGTATCCCTGATATAGGAACCATAGCATCATTGCTCTTCACCTCAGGATGAAGGGAGATTCCAAAAATTACACTGCGTCTTACAGTTATTAAGAAAGGTTGATTATCTGTGAAAATAGCAGAGTATCAGTCAAAATTATATCCCACTCTTCCCAGACACTTAGAGTAATGAAAGGCAGTGGATTGTTAACATCTTATGGAATAAAATATAATTGCAGCATTTCAGCAATAAATACAATGCACAGTAGGTATTATATCCTAAACGAAAGTGACTATGTCTGATTTACTCACTATTATATTCCCAGGGTCTGGTATATAATAGTTGCCTAATAAATATTTGTAACTAAATGAATGACCACAAAAATGAATAAATGTGTGGGTGCATAAGTGGATACATAAACAGTATCTTCTAAAGCTCTCAAAAAATATCTGTACATTGAAACTTAAACATCCTCATAATATTTTACTCAAACTATCAGTTCACTTAGTCTCCTTAATACAATGAAGTACTTTTTCAAAGATAATCTTGTCTTAGCTGTAGTCTCATTATTTTAAAAAAAATCTAAATGGATGAAATTCAAGAGTGGGTTTTATTTTATCACCAGAGGCACAGTGCACCAGTGGGGTCCCTCGGCATAGCCTGCAGGGCCAAAACCAGCAGTCCAACATCGCCTGCCGCCCCCGCTCATCCCGGCCCCGCTGCTGAGGGCTTGCACCCACCCAGTCAGTCCCAATGGAGAGGGGCTTGCGCTGCTGCAGCCGTGCTCACCAGCCGTGAGCCCTATGTCTGGTGCCCATCAGTCAGCCAAGCGGCACTCCCACTGTGGGAGTGCACTGATCACCAGGGGGCAGTTCCTGTGTTGAGCATCTGTCCCCCTGGTGGTCAGTGTGCATCATAGCAACCAGTCGATAAGTCGTTTGGTCCTTCGGTAGCTTAGGCTTTTATATACACTGAGTGACCAGATTATTATGATCTCTGAACGCATAATAATCTGGCCACTCAGTGTACTTCTCTTGAGTACCTCATTTATTTGATATCAAAGATACTATAAATTGTGCACCTGATCAGTTTTTCCCTTTGCACTGGCTGATAGAAAGCTCAGGGCAAATAGGTGGTTGATCTCCAGCAAAAGTCTAGAATACTTTTGGTACCCATTTGAGATACAAATACACTGAGTGGCCAGATTATTATGCGTTCAGAGATCGTAATAATCTGGCCACTCAGTGTATATAAATTTCTCCAAGAAGAGGAAAATGTGAGTTTGTGTTATGAAGACATATATGACATATAATTTTCATGGACTAAAGATAATGTTTCATTATTTTGATAATCTGAGAAGCTTTACATCTCAGCAGGATTGTTTTGACACTTTTATATATTGTTGTTGTTGTTAATCCTCACCCTAGAATATTTTTTCCATTGATTTTTTTTTTTTTTTTAAGGAGAGTAGAAGGGAGAGAAGGGGTGAGAGAGAAAAAAAAGCAAAACAAAAAAAACATCGATGTCTTACATCAATTGGTTGTTTCCCGCACGTGCCCCAACTGAGGCAGGGAAATGAGCCTGCAACTTGACCAGGAATCTAACCCAGGGCCAGTTGGTTTGCAGGCTGACACTCTATCCACTGAGCATTACTGGCTTAACCTTATTCCCTTAACCTTATCACTTAAGCATTTCCAAAGATATGCCAGACACTGAGTAAACACTATTGTAAAGGCTGGTGAACATGTAAATCAAGTAAAATGTTTTCATCTACAATTGTTAACAAGTCCTCTAAGTTTCTTGTTGAAAAAATGTGTAACTTTTAACACACACTGACACTCAGTTATCCAACTGGTACTGAGAAACCATTTGGGAAACTGAAAATTTTCCACCTCACTAAACTCGGCGCATGGTAAAACTACTAGTGGAATTTTTGTGAAACAATCAAAGGTACTATTTAGAATTGACATTTATCAATCACCATCATATAGTAATACTGATTACACCAATTCCCAACGCATAGTTCAAGAATCTGTGCTGAAAGAATGCTTTGTATCCAAAATGTCTATAGCCCAGTTTAATCTTCTGCTGAAAGACGATGAGGACACACTAAATTAAACAATGTCAGCAAATATTAGCTTCATAATAAGTCTGAAGAAAAATTGCAAATGCCAATCCCTTTGTAAGAATTACCAATAATTAAAATCTGTCATCAGGAAAGTATCATTGCAAAACATTACATGGAATAAGCCTACATCTGCATAATCTGTAAACACCATAAATTTCCTAGATTCAGCATATATTTTGCATTTGAAAACTAAATCTTCCTCTAGACTAGGACTCTAGTTTCTCTTACTTTAGGAATTTTTTATCAGTAAACATTCAATTTGAATTTATGTACAGCCATTTTTAGGAGTAGCAAAACAAATTCACTCCTCTTCACTGAGAAATGAAAGAAACTTAAATTTATAACTCTTTAGATTTTTAAGCAAAGATGAATGATTTTTTAAAATAATTTATTATAGCCCTAGCTGGTTTGGCTCAATGGATAGAGTGTCGGCCTCCGAACTGAAGGGTCCTGCGTTCCATTCCAGTCAAGAGCACATGCCTGGGGTGCTGGCTCCATCCCCAGAAGGGGGCGTACAAGAGGCAACCAATCAATGATTCTCATCATTGATGTTTCTATTTCTCTCTCCTTCTCCCTTCCTCTCTGAAATCAATAATTATGTATTTTTAAATAGATCAAGTACATATTCCAGAAGAAATCTCTTTTGTAGATTGACTACATCTTTTCCTTCCTTTCTTACTCCCTAAAGTACTTAACATAACCCTTCACATATCTTCAATCAACCCAGTAAAATATTTAGGGGTTAGGTAAAGATTAAATTGCTCAAATAATCACTTAAATATTTCATACAGTGGAAACATATTTTAGAGTATCAGATAATAATAGTAAAGGTATTGAAACTGGAGTGGAAGACCTAGGCTACAACACTCATCATTGGGCTATTGGCTATGAGAATAAAAATGAGATAAAGATCCTGAAAAATGAAGCCATACAGTGATGTCAAGACAAGTACCATATATTTCACTCATAGGCGGAATCTAATTAACTAACAAGCAAAACAGAGACAGAGCAGATTGACAGCTGTTGGGGATAGGGGTTGGGGGTTGTGTGGAGGAGTGGGGGGATTGAGAAAAAAAAGAGAAAACTCATGGACATGGACAGTGGCATAGTGATAGCTGGGGGGATGGACAATGGAGGGGGTACTGGGGGGATAAATAGGGATGGGAACAGACTTGACTTGGGGTGGTGAACACACAAGACAGTGTACAGATGATGTGTTGTGGAATTGTGCGCCTGAAACCTGTATAATTTTGTTAACCAGTGTCATCCCAATTAATTCAATAAAAGGAAAAGAAAAAGAAAAGAAATTTTTTAAAAAAAGAAGAATTTTGACTTAAGTGCAGAATTTGGAACTTTCCATTACCATTGCTTGTCTAACTGTAGCCAGGTAAGAGAAAATGGGAGGCTAGAACTGTTGAATCACATGCACACATAACATTAGCTTTATATTCAGAAATGATATAACAACTGAGTACTCAATTAAGTCGCCCCATACACATGCACGCCCCAGATACTGCTCAATCAAAGGGAATGCAGCACACACGCCATCAGCAAGTGGTTTAGAGCTTACACTGCTTTGCACGGACTATGGCAAGGCCACCTTCAGGGCACACTGTACCTACCTCTCTGGCAAGTCACAGAATCATGAGCCAGACTCCACCCAGAGGGACAAGCACAGGAGTAAAGCTGTGGCCGCTTTGAGGAAAGCAGGCATAGGTGGCTGCAGGGGGCAGTGGCACAGGAATTTACATCTGCAATAGACAGAGAAGTAAACATTGCTTAATGGAAAAATCCCACATAGAAGTGTACAGAATGAATGGGCAAAGAAAATGTGACATATTTACATATACACATACACATATGGAGTATTATTCAGCCATAAAGAAAGGAAATCCTGCCATTTGCAACAACACGGATGGACCTTGATGGCATTATGCTACCGTATTTTCCGGTGTGTAAGTCGACTTTTTAACCCAGGAAAATCTTATATGCCCAGTTGTCTTATACGCCAGAAAATACGGTAAGTGAAATAAGTCAGAAAAGATAAATGCTATATAATCTCATTTACATGTAAATAAATAAAAATGAAATCAGTGAAAACAGATTGGTGATTGCCAGAATCAGGGTGGGGCTGAGTGAAATGGTGAAGGCAGTCAAAAGTATTAGCTTCCAGTGATAAGACACATTAATTTTGAGGACGTAATACACAGCATGATGACTATAGTTAACAATACTGTACTGCATACTTGAAAATTGCTGAGAGTAGATCTTAAAAGTTTCATCACAAAAATGTTTTTGTAACTGTGTGATAATGGATGTTCACTAAACTTATTGTCGTGATCATTTCACAATATATATATATATATATATATATATATATATATATATATATTTCAAATCATGTTGTACACCTAAAACCAATACATGTCAAATTATATCTTAATTTAAACAACTACATTTTTAAGCATGCTCTGTCACACTATTAGTGTCCCCCAAAGGCCCCTAATATATGAAGTCACAAGTACATAAAGTTACCTCTGTTGGTTTGGGTTTTTTCCTTGACTCCTTTGCCCTTCCCTAACACCCAGCTTTCATCATAAAATTCATAAGAGGCAAAGAAGGAGGAGTGACTTGCCCAAGGTTACAGATCAATCCTGTCAATACCTGATTATGAACAAACAGCCACTGAGTAATCCTGAGCTTAGTATGGAAATATGATGCTAAATATTATTGTCTCCTTGCCTGACCTAAAAGAGACCTTTTTACATTAAATGAAATCAAGGTGTGTGTCCCGATGTGACCTTTACATTGACTCACTGTTGACCACATTTGGTTAGATAACAATCTTTTATTTTTCTAATGATGACATATTTGTGTGTCTCTGCTCCTTGACAAGAGTGATCCTGTGTGTATCCCAAGCTCACAGGATGTTCTCTATACCTTACATGTTCTTATTACATACCTTATCATATCTATTAATCCATTCATTCACTCTACAATGTTAAGCCTTTACCATATACTAAACACCATTCCACACACTGGGAATACTGTAAACATGGGACAGATATTCTAGCAAAGGAGACAGAACTAAACTCATAAATTGTGTGATTTCAGGAGGTACAAGAGAGTAAAAGGAGAATAAATAGTGATGGAAGGAAACTTGACTTTGGGTGAACACACAATACAATATGCAGATGATATATTAGAGAATTATACACCTGAAATCTGTATAATTTTATTAAGCAATGTCACCCCAATAAATCCATAATAAATAAATAATAAATTGTGAATGCCAAACCAGTGTGGTTCAGTGCTTGAGCACTGACCTAGGAATCAAAAAGATTACAGTTCAATTCCTACTCAGTGCACATGCCCAGGTTTCCGGCTATATCCCCAGTAGGGGGCATGAAGGAGGCAGCCGATCAATGATGTTTCTTCTCTCATTGATGTTTCTATCTCTCTATCCCTCTCCCTCTTTCTCTAAAAATCAATAAATATATATTTTTTAAGTTAAAAATATAAATAAATAAATTGTGTGATTTCAGAATATGAGGATAAATAGCAAAATAACTATGAGAAGGGAAGGCTAATTTAGGTAGGGCGATTGAGAGCCAGCAGGAGCATTTCATAGAATCCTAAATGACATGAAGAAACAGCTGATGTGGAAATCTAGAGGAGAGATATTCCAGGCAGCGGGAAGAGCTAGTGCAAAAGTTCAGAGGTGGGGCCCCCGGCATGGCTCAATGGTTGAGCATTAACCTATGAACCAGGAGGTCATAGTTTCATTCCAGGTCAGATTGTGGGCTCAGTTCCCAGTGTGGGTGTGCAGGAGGCAGCCAATCAAAGATTTCTCTCATCATTGATGTGTGTGTGTCTCTCTCTCCCTCTTCCTTCCTCTCTGAAACTAGTAAAGATATTTTTAACCCTTTGCACTCGCTTGCTTTTTTCTCGATTCCTTTATTCTAATGCTAACCGTGTTGAGTCACACTCGACATTCGAGTGCAAAAGGTTAATAAAAAAAAGATACAATGACTTAAAGATAGCATCCCTGGAAAGTAGGTGGGCCTAAGGCAGGCATAAACTCTGCAAAAAGTTCAGAGGTGGGAAGTTGCCTGGTATGCTTCAGGACACAATGAAATGTAATGAAGTCCAATGTGACAAGAGTAAGGAAGTGGGAGAAGAAACCAGGGAGATAACAGGGGCCAGATTCTGAATGTGATGAGAATCCACTGCAGAGTTACAAGGAGAGAAGATTAAGTGACTTATTCCTTCCTCACACTACCAAAGTCAAATTTTTAAATTGCCTCTCCACCTACACCAGGCACTCCAGCAAGATGGGGTAGCCACAGCAGAGAACCTACAGGGCAATGGTGCCATAATAAAAAAGTCCAAAAAATAGGTGGAAGTGATAAAAGGGATATAGTATGTATCTGGTCTATGCTGTATTTGTCAGCCGAGGAAACTGAGACTCAGAAAATTCACAAAAGCAGTAGCCAATTGCTAAATAAAATGATACAATTTATACCTGCTGTTGTTACATACAAGATTTGAGTTTTCCATGGTAAATAAAAGTAATGGAAATGTTAGGATAAGCGTAGTAGGTAAAGTGGAAAGGAAAATTCATTGCCCAAACAAATGTGTCTGCAACACTGTGCATTTTACATTTCCAGAATAAGTGTTTTCCAAGCTATTTTCAGGCAGAGTGTTTCTCTGTCTCTCTCTATTGTCTCTCATTTACCATTTGGCTGTTTTGCAGGATGAACCGCAACAATCCCAAGAGGCTGTTGCACATTATAAATGACAACAGACTGTTGCCCTCCATGCCACTTGTTGGCTTGAGTGACCTGCTCAGTTGCTCGGTCAGTCCAGTACACCGAATCTTCAAAGACAGTTAGGGCATAGGGATGCCGCAGAACCTGCGAGGCAGAAGAGAACAATGAGATCTCACACCCAGAAATAAAAACCAAGGGGAACAAAGTAGAAAAGGATGCTGAATAGATGGTTTCCTTTAGCATGCAATCTATAATAATAAAAAGAGCATAATATGCAAATTAACCGAACGACCGAACAGCAGAACAACCTTCCAGACAACCACGCTATGACATGCACTGGCGCCAGGCCAGCCAAGGTGGGTGCGATGTGATTGGTAGGGGGCCCACCATCGCCCCACCATCGCCCTGCAGAGGGAGGCCCAGGCCAGGGGCCGGGGGGCGGTCAATGGGAAGGGGGGGGAGGGCTCCACAATCGCCCCAGAGAGGGAAGCCCAGGCCACCCTCTGCAGGGAGATCCATCAGGGGATCCGCGGAACCGGGGAACCAGGCTTGTGTGGCAGCAGAAGCGGGCAGTGCCAAGGCGGGAATGGGTGGGGGGCAGGGCCACAAGGTAGACAGGGCCACGGCCATGATGGCCCCGGCAGCTGGGGCTGCAAAGGCCTACCCTTGCATGAATTTCGTGCATCGGGCCTCTGGTTATTTAATAAAAACACAGGGAAGTCACTGTTTAAGAGACAGATCAAAAACATACTGCTTCACCTATCTCCCACTCTACCACTCAAAATCCCTTCTCGTGAATGTGTCATTTAGTCTTCATTTTTACTCTGGTAATTACACTGGGCACCCATTTACAAATGAAAGCAAAACTGAAGCACAGAAAATGAAGTGCCAGGTCCAGGGTCCCCACCACCCCATTATCATCTCTCCTTCTCCAGTGCTATTCCCACCATCTTGTTCTGCCACTCACAGATGTACATAAACCTGATACAGCTTAGATGCATATTTTCTGAAGGTGGGGAGGCCCTCCCAGGGTCTCTTCAAGTCACAAAACTGTAAATAATGACAATCTTAAATAGAAGTCATTAATAGTTCTTTGGGGGGAAAATTCATTTTCTGTATTTTACCATAACTTGTGAGAATAAAATCCACAGAATTTCCTAAATAAAAATACAAAGCACATAACAGGCTATGATTAATTGAGAATGTAAATATAATTAAATTGTTAATACTTGTTTAACTCTTTGTAAAGGTACAGAAGCAACAGATTAGCACCTACAGATCAACTAAAATACACAAGCAATCTGACCATGAACTAAAATAAAAATACATATTTTCAGTTAGTGTAAAAAAAAAAAAAAAGATGGATTGGCCCTTATTCCTGTTAATATTCCCTGGATTGATCATGCAATGTCTATAACACAAAAATTAAGTTCTTCATATTCTTGTTATTCTGTCTGTTTTCCACTCAGTTACTGTTATGGTTACTGAGGTGTTTTTTTTCCTCACTACCAACTTACCAAACCACTGGCTATCACCTGCCTCCGATGTTGTCCATCATAATCACAAAAATCTAAGTAATCAAGATAGGCATCCAAGAAGTAGAGCAGTCTGTTGGGGTAGTCAATAGTTAAGCCATTGGGCCATAAAATCTTGTCTTGGACAATAACAGTGCGCGAACTGCCGTCCATGCTGGCTCGCTCAATACGAGGGTGATGGCCCCAGTCAGACCAGAACATCAGATGTGCACTGTGAAAAGAAACTAGTTACCAATCGGAGAGGACATATTTCAACTTAGAAAAATAACTGTCATCTTAAGTAATAGGACATCATATATACACTCTACTTAAAATAACTAATCGCCAATTCAGAATATATGCACAGAGCTTATTCTTTCCTCTGAGCATTGCAAAGGAAAACTGTAATCATGATGCAACCACAAGCCACCTAGGTGTTTTTTATCCTCTCTAATAAAATGGTAATATGCAAATTAACCATCACTCCGCTACATAAGCCACACCCACCGGCCAAGCCACGCCCACCAGCCAATCAGGGCAACTATGCAAATTAACCCCAATCCAAGATGGCTACAGCCACAGAGAGCAAGGTTTCCCAGGTAACAGAGCAAGCCAAGCTTTCCATAGCCATTGCAGGCCTAAGCCTCCACTCAAGCTACAAAGTTTCAATTATAGAAGGTAAACAAATTCAAACAAATGGAGGCAGAATGGAGCTTGAGAGAGCAAGCCAGGGTTGCCAGCGGCAACAGGGGAAGCAAAGCTTTCCACACACCCTGGCCGGGCTCACCCGCTTAAGGCTACAAAGTTTCAATTGTAGAAGGTGAATTAACTACCACAGAAATGGCTGCCGCCCCAGAAATGGCTGCCGCCCCAGGCTACAAAGTTTCAATTGTAGAAGGAAAATAAATTCCAGATACCAGGGCCTCCCCTTGGGTTGCCAGGGGGCGTGGCCGGCCTGCAAACCACCACAGGCCCCTCGCTCAGGCCGCCCCACACCCCAAGGGAACCCCCACCCTTATCTGGGACACCCTTCAGGGCAAACCAGCTGGCCCCCACCCCTGTACCAGGCCTCTATCCTATCTAATAAAAGAGTAATATACAGATTGATCATCACTGCAACACACAATATAGCTGCCCCCATGTGGTCAAAGATCCTGCCCCCATGTGGACACAAGATGGCCACTACAAGATGGCCAGCAGGAGAGGGCAGTTGGGAGGCACCCGGCCTGCAAGGGAGGGCAGTTGTGAGAGACCAGGCCTGCAAGGGAGGGCAGTTGAGAGGGACCAGGCTTGCAAGGGAGGGCAGTTGGATGTGATCAACCCTGCAGGAGATGGCAGTTAGGGGTGACCAGGCTGGCAGAGGAGGGAAGTTGGGGGCAAACAGGCTGGCAGGGGAGCAGTTAAGCATCAACCAGGCTGGCAGTGGAGTGGTTAGGGGGTGATCAGGCTGGCAGGCAGAAGCGGTTAGGGGCAATCAGGAAGGCAGGCAGGCAAGCAGTTGGGAACCAGCAGTCCTGGATTGTAAGAGGGATGTCCGACTGCCCGTTTAGGCCCGATCCCACCAGGATCGGGCCTAAACGGGCAGTCGGACATCCCTCTAGGAGTCCCAGATTGGAGAGGGTACAGGCTGGGCTGAGGGACAACCCCCCGCCGTGCACGAATTTCGTGCACCGGGCTTCTAGTAATGTTCATAAAGCTTGCAGTATATTATGACTCTGAAATGTCTCAATGCCAACTCATGTTTCTGTACAATCCACAAATATTTGATCTAGAAAAATCCATCTGTCCTTGATTTTCTACCCTGTCATGTCTAAAAGGGTCAATTTATTTCTCATCAGAGATTCATCATAAATTTCACTGGTGTTTAATCTCTGCAATATCTAGAAGTCTATATCACACTGAACATAATTTGCCGAACTCGTCATCCTGCAGACAAGAATCTAAGTTAGAGAATCTAAGCAAATTCAAGAGAGGAGGCCTGCAGAGGTTTCTAAGCATGTGGGAGAATTTCTTTTTCTTTCCTTTAGGAACAACAGGCAAAATTTTTCTCCCTTGTATTACATAAAAGGGAACTCTAGGAAACAACATGAAATCAAAGCAGAAAAATCTGGCTTCTATTTTATATTTTTTAATGAAACCATGAAGTATCAAAGTTACAGCAAGCTGGCCCATCTATAGCATATTACTGTATACATTCATTAGAAACTTAATTATATAATTCTACAACCATCATATCAATAATTGTATTGCCAAGCTAATAAATCAATGCAGTCTGAAAGTGAACAATCAATTGCCCTTGTGTACTTTATGGCAAACACTAGGTAAAGAAATGATAGCAACAACCAGTTGGATGCCGACCACTTCTATAGAGATGTTTAAACAATGAATTATTTTAAATTTTATGATATGCATATCAGTGACATCATGCTCCTGTAATTTTTCCTTCATGATAATCATGTCAAGGCAAGATCATTGAAAAAAAAAAAAAGTCTTACCTAAGTCTGGGATCTAATGCTAGTCCCCTTGGCATTGTTACATTTTCACTAATCAGCACAGTCCTGTGGCTCCCATCCAGTTTAGAGACTTCAATTGTTTGCAGAGCGTAGTCTGTCCAGTAAAGATTGCGACCCACCCAATCTACCACAAGACTTTCAGTCATGGTGATGCCACTGTCAAGTACCTAAAGACAAAAGTGAATAAAGAGTGAATTCTAAAGGGAATGAGTGATAACATGAAAATCTGGAATATAGCATCTAACTAGCTTGTGAGCATTATGAAATTTTGTCTTCCCATGTAGATAACGACCTAATCAACACTACATTTTTATAGAAAAAACATACAGGATTTTGTGGAATTGATTGGATTAGTATGTGGTTTCATTTTGGTTTCAAAGTATTTTCAATTAACAAAAGCTCTATCCATTCCCTAAATTGGCAATCCTATGAAAATTTATAATGCCAAGGTACCAAAAGTAACATCTTGATTAAATGCAAATTATTATAAAATAAAGTTCTACGGGGCAGAGGAAACATAACCATCAAAGGTCAAGAAACAAATTGGGAGATAGAATGAAAACATAATTAAATTAAAACTATGGAAAGCAACCTCTTAACTCCCCTGGCGCTTCCTTCTGCTCTCATACACCACAAAAAAAAATTGCAAAGAGAACCTCATAGATTTTGTGAAGTCTCTACATCATGTGACCTGGAATTCAAAATAATGGATCGGCCTTCAGAGACCACTTCCTTATCTAAAACACGCATAGATTTGGAGTTATGAATGTCCAGGCCTCTTGGGTACAATATCACCCAAAGGGGAATATGAGAGCTACCTAGTATGCAGTAGGATCTTCTCTCACTGGAGAGTAATAGCAAACAGACCCACGACAGTGGAATTAGGCCAAAGGTCAGTAGAAATGTACTTACTACTTTTCTGTCTGTTCCATTTTGAAATGCACTCCAGATTTTGCCCTGAGTTCCATCAGACCAAAAGACACGACCACTGACTGAATCAAAATCAACAGCTACAATGTGAGAACCACCCTCGATAAGTGCATAGATATTGTGGACCTGGGAGGTGATATTGTCAGCAATAATTTGGTTCTGACTTGCCACAAGTAACAGAAGACTTTCAGATGCTGTCAAAGAAGAAAATGCAAAAGTGTCACTGATTCTGGAAGAAAACAAAGCTAAAGCATCTCAAATACTTGATGTAATACTTTTGGTAACAGAGGAAGATGTAATTCCAAACTATAGTAATGGGGAAATACAAAAATCTCTTTAAAAATCTTTTTAATTATTCCATGCCTTGCCTACATTACATAGTTAGCTGATTTTCACAAGTATTTAAAGTAAGCTTTTTCCAAAATATTTTTCTTCCTTTAATTATATTGTCTAAATATCAATATGGAGTGAACTATACTTGCATTCTTCCTATTCCTAGTTACTTTCATACTTTGCTTATCTTCTTTCCTAAATTATAGGCTTCTTGAAAGCAGAAATCATGTCAAATAATTTTTCCAAAGGCATTCAGCTGTGTCAGAGACTTCTAATTATCTCACAATATCCCCTCTACTTTGTTTTAGCCTCCTTTATTTGCAGTTGAATTAATATCCTAATATATAGTGTAATCACTTTCACATAATAGAAATTGAACTAATATTGGGCAAATTGAATGCATTATGCTCATTATATAAAGATATTAAAATACAGAAATCATTTTTAAATAATGTAAAAAAACATGTTATTATTCTAAATAATTTTTTAAAATCATCTTCTGCTGTATATGTTTTGACCTCTATTTTCCAAAGTACAAGATCCATCATTTGACTCCTAATCAACATTTTCGAATATCTACATACAACATTTGATCTTGAGCTTTGGGGTATGTTGTTAACTGGAGTTAGTTCACTTTCAAGTTCAGTCATTACCTGTAACTTTGCAAGTCTTCCCATCAGTGTCTAACATGTATTCTTTATCACACCAACACCGGAAAGAACCTCTTGAATTGTAACAATGTTGGCTACAAAAGCCTGGATTATCACATTCATCTATGTCTTCGCAGGTCTTAGAATCATTAGCAAGCAGGTATCCCAAAGGACATAGGCATTGAGCCCCAAAGGGCCCTTGAACACACTGGTGAGTACAACCAGCATTTAAAGTTGAGCAGCTCTCCTGGTCTAGAATAAAGAAAGAGAATAAGAAAGGGGGAAAGTGAAGAATCTTTGGTTCACCCTGCTGCAAATATTTGTCATATAGTCTAAGGCTACCTTCAACATAAAACCCAGGTAAGAGCTGAGAGCAGCACTCACTTGGATGAATTCCACAGGCTAGTCAGTGTCTGCTCTGATAGACCTAAGGATTTATTATTCTTCACATCCATTGGACTTGGACCATTTTCTTCGCTACACCCCTCTATTATAATTCCATTTAGACCAATGTGAGAAACTTGGGGAAATATTGGTGACATCAAGAAACACAACTGTCATTGATCAAGCATGCAAAGACACCTAAATTACTTCTCATTTGCTTTCTGTTATTCTACCCATATAGAAATAGAAGATAAGACTGACATTATGAGCAAGGGCTGGAATGTTTATGAAAGTGAATAAATGGAAGGGGAAAGGCAACTGGAATACTAGAGAGCACAGGGCCACAAACATCATTCTTTAAGTTCAGGGCCAAAACAGCAATGCCTGAGGCCACCCAAACATAGCTCACATGCCTGGAGATGCAAATGCCCTCTATTTCCATGTAACTTATTATAAGAGTGATGGCACAAAACATGCACTAGAAGGGGAAGTAAGTCAAATTGATTAGAACATTTTCAGCACAAACACAACACATATAAAATCATAAAAATAAATACTTTGCATTCGTACCTGGCTGAGGTTCATCTGAGAGTGAGCATTGATTAAAGAGGGAAGAAAGAAAGGACAGTAATTAGGATTACATGCCAATCACAGAATTCTAATCACAGCAAACACAAATCCCTGGACTTCATTTGTTTTGTGGCAAGTTCTGATTGAAATTAGAAAATATTAAAGTTAGAAACTTTTGAGTCCATTACCAATAGAACCAAATTTAATTAGAGAATCTAATGGCCTCAGTTAGTCTTATTTTTTAAAATGATTACATAAAAAAGAAGTACAAACACAGAACCAAGTGCAAAGGATTTAATGAGAAATATTATCCAGTGATGATTTATTTGAATCATGATGCTTATCCCTACACAGATTTGAACTCAGAGAGGAACTGAAATCTCTTCCTCAAAAGCTACATGGTGATTATGACAATGGTTATGCACAGCAGGCCGCTGGTCAGAATGAACTTATGGCCAGAAAACTGGGAACTTACTGCAAAGTGGGGATTCATCTGTCCCATTGGGGCAGTTAGAGACGCCATCACATACTGCACTCAGATTCACACAGATGCTATGGCCAGGGCACTGCCATTGCCAATTGGGACAGCGAAAGGCTTGAGTAGGGCAGTCCTTCTCATCACTCATATCCCTGCAGTCATTGTCCCCATCACAGACCCACTCTCTGTGGATGCAGTTTCCATTGGCACAAAGGAAATGGGTTGGGGAGCAGGTCTTGAGCACACAGCCATTGTGCTCATCAGATCCATGGATGCAGTCTGGGTGCCCATCACACTCCCAGACCCCTGGGATGCAGAGACCATCTGATTGGCACTGAAATTCATCTGGGTGGCACATACCAGGAGGCCTGGTTTCTAAAAGAAAAGCATGGGGAAGATAGGCTTGTGAATGCAATTTTTAATTCCTTTTATATAATCCCTATAGGAAACAGTTTTGGATCAAGGATAGGTTTATAATAATGACTAAAATAAATATTAAAATGTAAAAATGATACACATAGTGTATTCTCCAATATTGTGGTAAAGAGAAATCTTTATGTGTCTGATTCGTTGATCGGACAACAAAAGAACATGGTGCACAGCTCTTGAATAGAAGATAAATCCCTCAGTCAAAAGAATATTCTATTTCCTGCATTTATTATGTTCATTCAATTATAGAATAAATCATAAAATACAGCTGTCTCTTTATTAAAGAATCACGAGAGCATTTCAATTGTACTTAATTAGCTATGGTTACTTTGACTTTCATGTGTTCAATAATACATTTGGATGTCATAATTGTTCCTCAAATGAGCTGTATCCGATGAAACCAGCACACATTAAGCAAAAGGTGACAGTAAGCCCTTAATTCTTTGCAAAGTTTCCACGGTTCATCAAGTAATTCTTGAGAGATAGATAAGAACTGTCTCCCTATTTCACAGAAGTAAGCCCTAATCTCCCCAACCCCTCAGGAAACTAGAAAGGCAACAGCAAGTCATTAGTACCTGGAACTGTAACCTCAGATCATCACAGAAGTCTGTTTTCAATGTGACATAGGAAAATCAGTGACTAAGAATTTCTGGGTGTGGTGCACACCTATAAAGCATGTAATCATTTTATTTAACTTTTCTTTTTATCCATAGATTTAAGCACTTCTTTTCTGATTGAGTAGAATTGATAGAAACCTACTGTTTATGGTCCAAAATACCATTATTTAAAAAAAATACCATTATTCAAACAAATGACTACTTCACGGACAATTTTTTACAAGTTTAAAATCCACGTAACACAAAAAGTAGGCAATTGCAAACCCTGTTCATTATAGGTTTCCAGCCTTTGTAGAATGTAGGTCTATTAATTTATATTCCACGAAGTTCTCCTTGAACCCTCTGAGCAGAAGGGGTTCTCTGAGCCTTCATAGAATTTCATCTGTATCATTTCTAAGGCCCTTGTAACTGACCACCTTGCTTTATTATCTCTTACGTTCTATAATTACTCTTACTAGACTCTACTAATACTTAACATATATATCTTAGCAGATATTCAACCAAAAACCACTGAAAGAATAAATTAATTAGAGTCAATATGTAATTCTGCTCCATATTACATTCATACCATGATTTGACCTATATATTGAAATTTTTAAGAAACCATTAAAACACCATTTTATATGCTAAGTCTCAAAAATTTGAGACACACTAATTTGGGATGGCCTAGGAAAACTTAGTAGTAAAAACAAAAATATCTAAGAAATAGTTAAACTACCTAAGAAACTATGTGAAAGTTCCCATTTATACAACTAATTCACAAATCATAAATCATTACTTGGTAATGTGTTGGCAACTTCATTACTTGTTTAATACTGCATTCCTTTGACAATACTTTGTAATTCAGACTACTGTCTTCCCTCTAGTTTGTCTAAGCTAGAGAATATCTGACAGAATTTCAATGCTGATAGAATGAAATGATTTCTTTATCTGAAACATGCTGGGTCTAGGGTACTTACGACAGTCTTCCTCATCAGAGTGGTCGCTGCAGTCAAAAACACCATCACAATGATATACATTGCTAATACACTTATTCTCACTGGCACATTTGAATTGAGAAGCAGTGCAATTAATTACTAAGAATGAAAGAAAAGAAAGCATTAGAAATCAGCTCAATGAGATTGAGATTTTTCTAAACATCATGAATAAAAAGACAGCAATCCTCTTACCACAACCATTCTCATCAGATCCATCAACACAGTCCTTGTCCCCATCACAGACATAAACCAGGTCAATACACCGATGGTCAGGGCAATGAAACTGACTTGGCAGGCATGTCGCTGTAAAATCTAATATCATCCAAAATCAAAACCAAATAAAAGTTTATTTATTGTTCAATGTGCAGCAGAGCCAAATTGAAAAATGTTAAAGAAATAGATGATATTTTAATTGTACATACGTTCAAAATTCCTTCAACTTAGCTACATTGCCAAAGTCAGACCAGCAAGAGCACTCAAAATTAGGACAGTTTTTTAAAAAAAGGAATAAAAAGACTACCAGTGAATCTCAGAGGAAAGGGAGAGAGAGAGGGGAGGGGAATTAACTAAAGAACTTATATGCAGATATTCATAATCAATCGACACAGACAATAGTGCAGTGAAGGCCTGGGGAGGGGGCAGAAACGGGGAGGAGGGGGGTCAATGGGGAAAAAAGGAAGACACCTGTAATATTTTCAACAAAAAAGATAAATTTAAATAGTAATATTAATAATAATAAATAAATAAACTAGGCTATAAAAAAGAATATCGTGGGCAAAGTCCAAAACAGTGATTACACCCTGAAAAGTAGACCACACTTAGAAATTTAGCATCAGGGGTTTGAACTGATTACTAGTAAGTCCAGCACTCCACTAAAGCTAAGCAATGGAGCCCAACTAGGCAGCATTCATTAGCCTGATCTTCATGCTTAGTAGCAATAGTGTATAGACCGATCATGATAACTGGATTTAATCCAGAGTCTACTCAGAACAATTCTAAAAACCCAGGGCCTGCTTTGCTGAAGAGACCCAGCCTTAGAATCAAGTGTGCTGGCTGCCCATCCACTGAGGAAGTTGCATTAAATATCTGACATAATAAAGAGCTAATATGGTAATTAGACTGAACAGCAGGACCACTGTCCGGACAACCTTCCAGATGAAGCCAGGGCTACAAGGGCCGGCTGAGGCTGTGAAGGGTTGCAAGGGCCAAGTCCCTTACACGAATTTCTTGAATCGGGCCTCTAGTAGATTTATAAAATGTGAAAGCCAGAAGGGATCGTAAAGCTCATCTATTCCAGATCTTCATGATTCGTAGCAATAGTGTATAAACCGATCTATACACTATTGGACTAAATTCTAGTTTTGGTTGCCTAGTCATGCAACCAAAACTAGAATTTAGTCCAGGGAAATTCACTCCACCTTAAACTATTATCAAAGACATGGCAACCTAAAGAAAATTAGTACTGGCAAGATAAAAAGCAGATGGGTAAGATTAGTGATAATTTAAATGTTCCGTACCTCTATATTCTACTGCCTTCTTCAGTATCAAATGAAAAGAAAAACAAGAGTAAAATATCTGGATATATTTATATGATTTAGGTGGGGGGGGAAACAAATTTGTTTTAAATATCTGAACAGTTAGTTGAGAGATCTTTTTCAGTTTCTATCTGGGTGTTAGACATCAGAGACAGTCCTCATTTTGCTTCCAAAAAAACTCAATATTTAGGGGGAGTCTAAGCCTCCCATACCTTTGCTCTATAGCCTTTTCATACAAGGATCGACAGATGGAATAACAGTAGCTAAGATACAATGAAAATTGTGTGAGCCTTAGAGGAAAGTGTGCAAGGCCTACTGATGGTTTAAATCTATTTACTAGGATGATCATCAATCAACCAAGAGAAATCCATTCAAAACTTACTGCAGTGCTTCTCATCAGATCCATCCCCACAATCATTATCTGTGTCACAGACCCAGTTCCAAGAGATGCAGTGGTGATTATCACAGGTGAAGTAAGATGCAGGGCAGGACGTGAGTTCCTGGGTGGGGCAGTTCTGCTCATCACTGCCATCCACACAGTCACTGTGCCTGTCACAGTGCCAGTATGCAGGGATGCACTCTCCTCCGTGGGCACAGGTGAACGCTGACGGTGAACAGGAATTATCTGTAACAGAAACAAACTGATCATGAAGACACTTGATTTTACAATCTTTTATGTGAGTTCTTGCCTTGTAAAGGCCCAATTCTTCTCCTTTTCCCATAGGAGCATTATACAAAATAAGGAGAAATGTGCATCATTCAAATGATCCTTTTCCTTTCCCTCCTCCTCCTCCTCCTCCTCCTCATCATCATCATCATCTGGCATTTACTTAACAATGATCATATTCCAGGCACTTTTCTACATGCTTTATATTTTTTTCTCTCTCTTAATCCTCATAAGAATATAGTGATGTACACAAAATTATCTGCATTTTACAGATGAGGAAACTGAGGCTATGAGAGATTTAGGAATCTGCCCAGGATTAAAGCATAAAATGTGACTTTGAGGCCTGTCCTTTACTTTTAAGCTTATTTCCTCCAGTAACAGTTTCAAATTCGGTGTTCTCATTGCATGGTGTTGAAGATCAAAACCAAAAATATGTAAAATAAAGATTGTTTATGGAACACACACACAAAAAAAAATCTCAGTCTACAGAAAGCTTGACAGTGTATCATTTGAAAAATGCAAATTAATAAAATGTTTCAGTAAAAATCTGCACTTTTAGAAAGATGAAAATAATACACAAAAGAAAAAAATTTTTAGAAATTTCAGAAAAATGTACAAATGGGCATGTTCACTTTCAAATGTCACTTTTTTTTTTCTATAAAAAGACAATATTAATCTCACCTTGGTAGAAATTTCTGAGATTTCAACTGTCCACCATCTTTTATTTTTTAATGGAATATTTTTGTATGTTGCCATACCATTTATTAAGCTCCAAAATTTATAAACTAGATTACCATAAAATACATAAATAAAGAGCACCATTTCATTCCTAATTCATTTTATACCAAAGGAGGGATAAGAGTGGAATACAGCCCATGAGATTTTCATAAGCTATTAGTATAAATCCTATTCTGTGATTACATTATCTCAGACACTAAAGATTCTATCTAGTTTGTTTTGATTTGACTTTTTGAGGAGCTTGACAACATGGAAAGACTGCACTGGCCCAACAGCCAATGTCAAAAATATGTATTTTACTGAAGATAGTCCAAATCAATGTGAGAAATCATTTGCAACATTGTCTATGAATGATATTTATTGTTCAGCTTCCTAAAATCTGAAATCTTTCAAAATACTTTTTCCCATAGAGATAACCCATGTTTTCCTGTTAAGCCCACTTCTTTCTATTCATCCCAGAAATTATCTCCAGCCTATAAGCTACTTACTAAACATCCCACATAGATGCTCATCACTGTTATCATGACAGTCATCAATGCCGTCACAGCGGTAGTAGCTGGGCACACATCTGCCATTGGTACACGGGAAGGAAAAGGAGCCACATTGCTCCATGGGCGGTTCGTGGGATGGGTCTTCCACGCACGTCAAGTGATTAGAAGTCAGGCTCATTCCATAGGGGCAACCACACACCCGCTGGAAATTTGGCACTGGGAAGCAGAAGTGGCTGCAGTCGCCATTTGGGTTGGTGCGTCGACTACAATAGTTAGAACCTGAAAAAGCAATGTCCAGAGATAGTGAGTTAATCACAATTCCATTAGGTTGATCACAGGTATTATTTGTGAAGAAAAACAAATGGGAAAGAAAACTTTTCAGACCCAATACCAAAAAGCACCTTCCTCTTGGAAATCAGCATGCCAAATATAACATTCAATATGAAAATAGAAAAGTGCTAAACTGTATTTCTTCCAGCAACACGTTTAGAATTAGCAGAGTTGAACTGAGATTTTTTTTTAAGTAAGTCTTGCAGTATTAAACTATCTGGGTGATAGGAATATAAAACTATCAATATCTATATTAATTAATAAGTACTTAAAGAAAAATATTTAAATACATCCATCTAAAAGAGCGTGGCAATCTCACTCACCAATCTGGGTATTGTCATCATATGACTTCACATGCATTATATTACTGATGCCACTCCGGATAACTGTCATTTCTCCACCATCCGTTTTCCTGACTCGAACAATAGCACCCAGTCTCCAGTCAGTAAAAAATACATAGTCTAAGAAGAAATATGGGTGATTAGTATTTTTGTCACAGCTCACTTTTAAATCACTTAAAAATATGCAATAGGTTTGTAATGTTTCTTGCAAATGTCAGAAGCTTCTCCCATAAATGCCTGAAATATGTTTGAGTACTCATTTTCCATGACTTGTTACTCTCTAAAAAGGACTCTTAATGTCCTGTATATTTATTAGTACTAGGGTTCATATTCAGGCAGACATGGATGGAGTATTGTGATGGCATTTAATAGCAGTTAGGTTTAGACTTCCATGGGTGAAAGTAAAATATTAAGAAACCTCAGGATTCTTCTAGAGAACATTGGAGGGTGCCCCATAAGACTGAGCTCTAGCCAAAACCGGTTTGGCTCAGTGGATAGAGCGTCGGTCTGCGGACTGAAAGGTCCCAGGTTCGATTCCGGTCAAGGGCATGTGCCTTGGTTGCGGGCGCATCCCCAGTGGGGGGTGTGCAGGAGGCGGCTGATCGATGTTTCTAACTGTGTCCCTCTCCCTTCCTCTCTGTAGAAAGTCAATAAAATATATTTAAAAAAAAAAAAAAAAGACTGAGTTCTTACCCAGCTAAAGTACTAACCTGATCAGTGCTGCTAGGCAAATACTTAACTGTGTGAAGGCTCATTTTCCTTGGAAAATTAAGGCAATAGACTATAACTCATCTCTAAGCTTCCTTCCAGGTCAAAAATTCCATATCCCATGTCTTAGTGGGATATACTTTTTAAATATATTTTTCAATATATTTTTTTAAAAAAACATTTTACACTCAGTTTTAATAAAAAATTGTTGAAAAGGAAAAGTGCAGGTCTAGTCCAAAAAGGAACTTTCAAGATATGTTTGGGGGTCAATAAAAATTATCCACAGAAGTGTGCCTATACTTACAACCACATTAATGTTCCAAGAAACTCAAAATCCTTTCTAATAAAAGGGTAGTATGCAAATTAATCATCACTCTGTCACAAAGATGGCCACGCCCATAGCCACATGATGGCGGTGCCCAGTCCTCTCAGCCCCGCCAAAGTCCCCCAGTCCCAGGGGGGTGGCTGCTGAGAGCAGGCAGCGTGAGTGGCCTGGCGGAATGCTTGCTTTGTCACCACAGCAATGAGGCAAGCATTACACGCCTGGCCACGGATGGGCCTCTGGGCCGCAGAGAGCCTCTGGGCAGTGGGCGTGGAGCAGCCAGGCCCTGCAGAGAGCCACTGGCACGTTGATTCGTGCGCAGAGCTACTAGTAGTAAGATAAAAATTTAATCATATTCACTTTACACAACAAAAGCAGAAAAGTAAACATACACATTTTGATGCTTTCTAACAAGAATTAAATCAAAGTGGATTTTCTCTTTAACAGCAGCACAACCCAACTAAAAATTCCAACTAACCAGATAATGACTGAGATGTCACAATTTTTATCATTAGACCAGTTTTCCTTATCTACGGTCTAATCAATGACTCATCAGTCCATGGACGCACTAAATATTATCTGGACTGACTGGCAATCTCAGTCCCCCCACTCATGAAGGAATTTTACTGCACTTAAATAGACAAGGAATCCAATAAACCTTTTTGTCCTGTGTGGTGTGACAGTCAAGCAAATCTAGCCTTTGTTAAAAAGATGTATAATTTAAACAGAGTTGCACAATAAAAGAAATTTCCATAAGGGCAGTGTTGGAAGAAATTATTATTATTATTATTATTATTATTATTATTATTTTGAGGATACTGTGCTTTCATGGGTTTGCACTCAAATTTTTTTCACACTGATGAAACCAAAAGTCACTGCAACTACATTTTTATTCAATCCCAGAACATTCCAGCAAAGAGCAGATAAAATTTTAACATTTCATAATGTTCCTGTGTGACAGCAAATAGCATGTAACTGACATCATTATTGAAAAGGCGGGGGGGGGGGGTAAATATAATTGACTCATCTATGGGGGGGTAAATATAATTGACTCAAAAATCTCAGAAAAGCAGCTGAAACCGGTTTGGCTCAGTGGATAGAGCATCGGCCTGCAGACTGAAAGGTCCCAGGTTCGATTCCGGTCAAGGGCATGTACCTTGGTTACGGGCACATCCCCAGTAGGGGATGTGCAAGAGGCAGCTGATCGATGTTTCTCTCTCATCGATGTTTCTAACTCTCTATCCCTCTCTCTTCCTCTCTGTAAAAAATCAATAAAATATAATTTTTTTAAAAATCTCATAAAAGCATTGCTTAAATACTTTTAAGAACCATGCACTCCTCCACAGATAAACAGACAGCAGGATGGAATACGCAATATATTTACTAGCTATTCATTCCACATTATATGCATGTGAGAAAGTCTTTGATTTATAGTCAGTGTCTAGTTTTTTATAAAGCACTGTGCTGATTATTCAGTAGGAGGTTTCAACCATGGACACAACTAGCATTATGGGTAAGGCCTTTGGTTGATCACAAAAGGGCACCCCACCACCAAACTGGGCTACTTACAATTTGCCAAACAAAACCGGGGTAGATTTTAGTCTCTCCTCACCCTCTTGGCCTGGCCGTTGAAGCTATACAATTATTCACAGAACCATGTCTTCAGGACTAAACAAATCTCCTGTTTTATGTGCCAAGCTACATTCTTATTCCCAGCAACTCAATTCAAAACTGAGCATGCCTACTACATGTAATTGTAGCATGCCTACTACACTCAGGAGTGGAGTTGAGCCCTGGCTAGTGTTGTTCTGTGGTTAGAGCACTGGCCCGTTCATGGAAGGGTCATGGGTTCGATTCCCAGTCAAGGGCATGTACCTGGGTTGCAGGTTCAATCCTGCATGCAGAAGGCAACCAATCAATGTGTCTCTCTTACATAGATGTTTCTCTCTCTCTCTCTCTCTCTCTCTCTCTCTCTCTCTCTACCCCTTCCTCTTTCCCTTTCACTCTCTCTAAAAAGCAATGGGAAAAACATCCCAGGGTGAGGGTTAACAAAAAACAAAACACACCAAAAAAAAATTTTTTTTTAAAAAAAAAGGGGGTCAATGGGGGGAAATAAAGGGGACATATGTAATACTTTCAACAATAAATGTTAAAAAAAAAAAGAGGAAAGCTGAGAAGGAAAACTGATACATTAGTGTGATCACTGTTGCTATAGTTTCCCAAACTCCATGCTCCCAGCAATCTTTACTAGTAGCATTAAATTATTTAGAAAAGAAAAAAAAAAAACAACTACATCTTGCTATATTATATTCTTCATAAGCCATATCCTAACATTTCTATATAACAAAGATAATGTTACCCAATATTGTGACTAAAAAGCTTCAGTTATTCAGTGAGTATACAGTTGATGAATATATATAACTAGAGGCCCAGTGCATGATTAAATCATGCACGTGTAGGGTCCCCTACACGCTTTCGCTTTCGATCGCGGGGGAGCTGGTACACCAGGCCTTTCAGAAGCCTCCGCCATGCTGGAGGCTTCTGAAAGGCCTGGTGCCGGAGCAGACAGGCACCCAGCTCCCACGCTTTCGCTTTCGATCGCAGGGGAGCTGGGTGCCTGTCAGCTGGTGCACCAGGCCTTTCAGAAGCCTGCGGCGCGGTGGAGGCTTCTGAAAGGCCTGGTGCCTGAGCGGGCAGGCACCCAGCTCCCCCGCTTTTGATGGTCCGTGGTGGGACGTGAGCTCGCTGCCCCAGAGGCCCCTTCTGTTCCACAGCACAGCCATGGCACAGACGCTGAGCTCGAGCCGCAGCTGGCGACGCAAGCTCAGCGTCCCGCCGGCCCAATCGGCTACCCCGGCCACCCCGAGTCCCGCTCCCCGGCGCCTCCTGGCCAATTGTGGGCATAGCGAAGGTACGGTCAATTTGCCTTTTTGTCTATTATTAGGTAGGATAGTTTTTCCACAAAAATTCTGAAGAGGTTCTTGCAACCATCAGAGAATGAAATGATACAATGTTACTGCAGCTCTGGATGTTTTAGTCTTCAAAATGATGAAAGCCGTAATTTACTATTTCTTTGTTTAATATTTATATAATAGAGTACTTGGTATGTTAAATTGTATAGTACGTGTATTCTATAATGTGCTATACCCATAAAAGTTGTCAATATTATTATCTAACAGTATTTTAAACAAAAAATATATTCTAAAAGTGAAATATTCAATCAAAAAACCAAGCATTTTGCCTATACATAATAGCACCATTTTCATTTTTGTATTCTAATGTGAGATTTACCAGAATTGTGAGATTGCTAAATGAGAGTGAGTCTACTATTACAACTTGCGAAGGATAAAAACAGCACACACTTTTATCACTTCAAAACATACCTTGAAAGATGGTAAGTCCAAATGGATGTGTCATCTGCTGTATATGGCCCAGGACTCGTCTGTCTAAACCATCAAAGGTGCTGTGCTCAATTTTATCCAATAAGGCATCTACCCAGTACAATCGTAAAGCACTAAAATAATAAAGTTATTTAGTTAATAGTTATCCAGAAAATAGCAAATGAGGGTATTCAAAAACAGTATGTTCAGTTGACACATTTAATAAACATTTTTAAAACTTATACTCATTAAAAATTCAAGTTTTATGCATTCCCCCCACCCTCACCTCCCCTACAAAAAAAGATATAGCTACTTTTATGAAGTGATTTTCAATTAAGTGTCTTAGGAAACTTGAAATGTTGTCGAGTTAGGAATTTTTCTCTTTATTAAATAAATAAATGAAGAAAAATATTGGTAGCTAATTATGTTTGAAAAGTTAAATATATTTCTTCCTTTTTTTATCCTATAAACTACTTTGGCATATCTGTAAGCTTATTTGCCCTGTCACTTTTTCCTGTATTTACTATATCTACCTCAAAAATTCTACTTCAAAAATTCTCCCAGCCCTAGCCAATTTGGCTCCGTGGATAGAGCATTGGCCTATGGACTGAAAGGTCCTGGGTTTGATTCCGGCCAAGGGCACATGCCCAGGTTGTGGGCTCGATCCCCAGTAGGGAGTGTGCAGGAGACAACCGATCAATGATTCTCTCTCATCATTGATGTTTCTTTCTCTCTCTTCCTCTCTGAAATCAATAAAAAAATTTTTTTTTAAATTCTCCCAGACTAAATATAGACAAATATACATTTGATTGACACAAAGATTTCCTAGCCTCAAGATGCTCCTTCTAACAATTACACATGACCTCCATTTCATCAAATCCCTATCCTACTTCTAATGAGGTTTAGGCCTTGTCTTCTCCATACTGATCTTCCACAAGGTCATATCATTCTGCTCCTCTAGCAATTTCCTCAGAATATTCATGAATGTGGTAGTTTTTGTCCCAGCAGAAACTGGCTTACTGTGTTTGTGTCTTTTATGTTGTTATAGCATTCCAAGTCCTTCTCTCATTGGCAATCAATGATGTAAAAATACATGAGGGCAAGTAGTACCAGTTTCTTCACTCCATCATATTTTCACATATTGTCTCTTAGGCGTTCCTCAGTAAATGGGAACTCAATAATTTGGGATGATTCCTACTTACCTCCAATCAATGGCCAATCCATTGGGCCATCCAAGAGTAGTATTTACTATAGGCAAAAGGTTAGATCCATCACCCCACGCTCTCAAGATTTTAGCGGGACGGAACCAATCAGTGAAGAATATATACCTAGAAAAAGCAGTGATAAATCAAAGATGTTAACACTGGGACATATTACATACCTTAGAAAGATTTAGCACAAGCACAGATTCTCAAGGGACTTGCTGCAAATAATTTCATTTTCTTTATTGGGCTTACATTGGGGGGGGGGGGGGGGAGACGTATCGTTTATTAAGCATATTTAGTATACAACTGATCTTAATTCTTAATTAAAGGCTCAATTTTCAATATATAACCAAATTCACAAATACACATAACATGAAATGGACATCCAGAGCAGAGCCACTGTTCCAGACATAGAACCTACAATTATTGTCACCAAGTAGATTTTTTAAAAAGGCACAATTCAGGTTATATTTTAAATATTCCATGTTGTTCAAATGAAATAATAAGCTGTGAGCAAGGAAATTATTTTCTCTCTGGATTTAACATCCAGGATCCACTACATCACTCTTCAGTCATCTTCCACGAGAAACAGATTAATTTGTAGGGAAGCATTTCAAATCGACATGACTCTTAAACATTATCTTACTCAAGATATCTCTTTTTATTCTGTGGAGCAACAAAAAGATAAGACTTGGGTGGGGGAGGGGGATTTTTTCTTTCATTAGAGCATTAGGAATTAAAATTAGTCTTTTCTGAAATATGACTTCATATTATTTAAATGTAGTCATTAAGAAAGGAATGTAACAGCTTTTCAAAACCAAATGCCAAAGATTTAGTTTAACATAAATTCATTCAAAAATAAACAATTTAACTCTCTAAAGGGTAATAAAATTTCATATCAATAGTATCAGTTTTCTTATATTTATTTCATAAGGAGAAAATTAGAATATAAAATATTCTAGAGACCAAATACAGAATTGTTAGACCAAATACAGAATTGTTAGGCTTTCCACTCAAACAGACCTGAAATTTAATTACCTGTTGCTTAAAAAGTGTGGAACCCTCACCATGGTTGAGCATTCACCTATGAACCACAATTCCCATCAGGGCACTTACACAGGTCGCAGATTCAATCACAGTAGAAGGCGTGCAGGAGGCAGCCAATCAATGAGATCTTGTCATTGACGTTTCTCTCTCTCTCTCTCTCTCTCTCTCTCTCTCTCTCTCTCTCTCTCCTCTCCCCCCCCCCCCCTTTCCTCTCGGAAATATTTAAAAATATATATATTTTTTAAGTGTGGGTTCCTGGGCAGGTTACTTTTATCTCTCTGAGCCTCAGATTAATTATCTCTAAAACAGGTATTATATATACCCCACTCACAAACTAGCTTTTGGATTAGATGACATTATACATGTACAGTGCTTACTATGTGCCAAGTGAACAAGGCTTTAGTGAATTATCAGTCTTTTTTTCTTCTGTTTTTCCATTCAAATACAACTGGTGCTGGGACTGGGATGGTCTTATTGTGGTGTAGTGTGGCAGGATTCCAAGCAGGGCCACCCAGGACCACCTTGCAGACCCAGACCCATGCTAGGTACCAGCAGGGGCCATGGCACCCCACCAGCTCCTTGCTCTGCATTAGGTGAACTTGGGTGAGTTTTTTTGGAATTCTGGACCTCCCTGTCTTAAAGTAAGGGGCCAATTTTGTCTGAGCTGTCTTTTTCTCAAAAAAATCCTTGAGGTGGAGCTAAAGGTTAAGGGTTAAGAGAACATAGACTAAAGATAAGAGTCAAGATAACTAAGAGGGGGTGTTTTTTTTAACTTTGGCTTTTCAACTGCGATTGCTAAGTTCTGCTGCATATTCATTCCTTCCCTAATGAATCTGTATCACGCTGTTTGGTCCGCTGTAACTGTGGGAGAAAAACAACCACTTCTATTAAGACGAGGGAAGCCGAAACTAAGAAAGTTTTTTTGAAGGAGATGAAGTGATTACTTACACGGATAAAATTTAAGGTGATTTTAATTTATATAGTTAATCTTATATTTGCTGAACTTGCCAAATCCCTATGACATCACTTTTCATTAACTTTAAAAGCTATTCAGTTTCAAGCTCTCGGGAAAACATGAACACGCTTACCCAGCAATAGGATGAACTACGATTGATCGTGGGTTATTTAAATTCCGGATTATTTCTCGTCTCGATTTATCAGCTAGCCTCATGACACTCACGCTCCTATATGAAAGGTCTGTCCAGTAGAGATTCTTTGAAATCCAGTCAAAAGTCAAACTTTCAACACTTTCCACCCTGTTAGCTGTGAGAAGTTCTCTTCCTGTAAGTTAAAATATGGACATGGTTTAAACTAAGCATATTTTAGACATACATTTTCCTATTGCTGCATATATAAATTTTGTGTCAGAGTTGGAGCACATTTCAGTAACATTCAAAATTCTTTTTTTAAAAAGAAACTGAGCTACAACATGAGATGAACCTAGAATATATCCATGCCCAAAAGTTTAGCTCTCAAAGAATGGATATAATTCTGATACATAGAACCAGGAATGATATGGCTTGGGTTTCTTCCCTTGTTCGAGGGGAAAAAAAATAATTCTCATTGCAGAACATCTGAAGAAGAGATACCTGAGTTCACATCCACACAAACACCACCCTCAGACAGCTCAGATAAGCCGACACTGCCAGGTACGACTGGGGATATCTCTGAGGTATGACCGCACAGCCCTCTCATCAACAGCCTTACATAGCCACAGAGTTGCCAAGTTTGGAAAAGACCAGCAAAGATACCAGAAAGGAAATCAGAACTAGGTACAAGGGGGAAAAAAAGAAAAGAGAAAAGACCACTTTCCTCTTTGTGAAATTTTTATGCCTTTTCCCCTCTTTTCCCTTTTCTCGCCATAGAAAATCTAAATCAGGGTAAACTATCTCACCTTCCTTTCAAAGTAGGAAATACAACCCTTGTGCTTTCTCCACTCATTTTCCAGAAAACTGTAAAAACATTCCACCAGAACAGATTTAGAAAACACAATATTGCTAATAGTACTACTAATAATAGCTTGTATTAGCACTTACTTTGAGCCAAGAACTGGCCCACATACTATTGTACAGATGAGGAAACTGAGTCATAGAGAAGTGGGGACACTGCCTTCAAGGTATTTATAATGAAGTGAGAGGGGGAAGGATACAAGTAATCTGAGTGGGTGCTGTGATGGAGGTAGGCACAGGATGGTATGAGAGCAGTCTCTGAATGGAGCATATGGCAAGGTGGAAGTGTGGAGAAGTTTCCCAAAGGCAGTGGTGAATTAGGGGGCTATAGGAAAGCAAGGACTGGAACTGAGAGAGAGAGAGAGAGAGAGAGAGAGAGAATTTCACATGATCCAGAGCATGGCTGGAGGTTAATGAGTTAATCAGAGAAGCTAAAAGAGTGGAAGGAATAGGGGGAGGATGGAAAAGGTGAAGTTGTCATGTTCCTGAGGCAGGAGGTATGTGAGAATGGGATAAAGGTGTCTGTGTAGATATACTGGTTTTGAGGTGGTTGTGGGATGCCCAAAAGGCGACTGACATTATGAATCTGAACCTCAGAAAGCTTGAGAGAAGATTTTTATCAGCACCTGCAAGAAGCAGCCTTCCCAGACCTTGCCCTCATTCCCCAGGTTAGGGGAGAAAACATCCAGTAAATGCCCTATCAGAAGTCTCCCCACACTGACTTATAATTCCAACACAGATGGCAATCAAAGACATGGAAGGTCCTTTAGTAAAGGATGCTGCTTAAGAAGTGAATGCAAAATTTTACTAAGCAAATTATATTTATTAGCCTTATTATTGAAAGCAGAATTCTCACCTGTGCCATCGATCTTTTGTTTATAAATCATGTCTACTGATGTATCTGAAAAAAAGAGTGTTTTCTCCTGGGCATCAAAATCAATTCCAACAAAGAAAGAAGGATTTCCTGTCACTGGAACCATGACATCCTCCTGGGTAGAGATGTTGAATGGGATCCCTCGCACAGCCACTTCAGATGAAAAGATCAGGAACTGCTTAACAGCTATAGGAAGGAGGGCACAGCGTGGTCAGCCACAGCATGGTTCATACTCTCTCTGAATTACATACAAATTACTTATACATCCATAAAGCACATTTTATAATTCTGAAATAAACATTAAAAAAAAAATCTGCAGCCCGGCTATCATGGCTCAGTGGTTAATTATCGACCAATGAAACTGGAAGTCACGGTTCTATTCCCTGTCGGGGCACAGGCCCGGGTTGTGGGCTCATCCCCAATAGTGGGTATGCAGGAGGCCGCTGATCAGTGATTCTCTCTCATCATTGATGTTTCTATCTCCCTCTTCCTCTCCCTTCCTCGCTGAAATCAATTTTTTTAAAAAGAACTCAAAAGGAAATCCTATGGGATTTCAAAAGCATAGTTAAAAAGGTAGACAAAGATTTTGGGAAGGAGACAAAGGAGAAAGGGAGCCCCAGGAGACCCTACATGTGGAATTAAAGACGAATCCCAAGAGATAGACATGTTGCTCAAACACAGCTCTGTGTATAAAGGGGAGAGATGCCTGCCGAGGAAAACGTCCTGTGGGCTACAGAAAGTAAAATAGTGTGACAGGGCGATGGCCCGAGGCCACGAGCAGCACATAACCCTGTGCCACCTCCAGAAAGACAGTCCAAACCAACTTCTTACCAACACAGCGGTGGCCATCCACATCCAGGTTGAAGCCAAAGGTGCACTTGCAGCGGTAACCCAGGCCGTCGTTGTCGGTTCTGTGGCTGAGGACACAGACCTGTTCGCAGCCTCCATTGTTATCTCCACATGGGTTGCTGGCTGGAGGAAAAAATGCACAGGGTAAAATCTCAGTTAGAAATGAAGACACATGAAGCCACTTTTGTGCCCTGTAGGTAAAATAAAATAATGGCTTTAAAATTCAGAGACATTGCTATGGGTAGCTACTATATACACTCACCCCTAGATGCACTGGCCCTCTCAATTTCACTTCTCTCCCAAATACTCTCAAAGTAGTGGTGGCAACAAAAAACAAGATTCCTGCAACTGGATCATTTGGGAGGTTCCTTTTCCCCCATAATTGTGTCTGCTAGCCTCAATGATTGGGAAATAACTGCTTCCCTCCACCCCCTCAAAAAAATACCTTAAGTGTTATTTTACCATTCATAAGATATAACTATAACTCACTGGATGCTCACTCTGTAAGTAAACCAACTCACAATCAATGAATCTAAAAGGTAAGTAGTAGTACCCCAATTCCATAGAAGAGGAAATCAAGTCTCCAAAGGATAGAACAATTTGCCCAAGATTATTCAGTGGCCCACCAACCAGCTACACTCAATTCAGATCTGACTCCAAAACCCTGCAAATTTGCAACAAACCAGTTTATACTTCCAAAAACCGCCCTCAAACACAAGGACCTTGGGAAGCTCACTGTACACAATGCTGCCACAGATAAAAATGTTACATGTGCTTTTGAAATTCTCTTCTTGGCCTTTGACTTATTCCTTAAAATACTCTCTTTATCATCTCAGGTGGATTGATTTGGAGAAACATCAGCCAGATATTATTCTGAGGCAAATAATAGAAATAAGTTGAATGATATAAAATTGGGCAATATATTTGGTCAAAGGCTCATGAATTGACTATTCCAAATAGAAATTTCAGAAATGTTTTCAGATACAGTATGTATTTTCATATAAAGTGTATGTTTTCCAAGGAGAACTACATTGAAGGACATTGATCTGAATGTTTTGGTTCTAGTGGATGGTTTCTTTTTTAAAAAAATCAACGTAATTATAGTCTTTCTCCTTCAAACAGGTGGGATCAAATATCTGACTCAAAGAGGCAAGAGTGGCGGTTTAGGGGAGATTCGAGATCTGTCACTTAACACAAAGAGTTTTAAAGTGAATGGTCATTCTCTGAATGACTGTTCACTAATATTAAGCTTTCTATAATCATAAATCTTCATATCTTTTATTTGATATAAAAGCAAATACAGGAACTGTATATAGTCCAGATAGTCATGTCAATCTAAAACCGTGAAACACAAACAAAACTTACTATAAGAGACTAAACAGTGCCTATATAAAAAACATCTTTTTTTTTTAAATAAGTGACCAGACAGTCACCAAATCCAATTTGCCTGTGGCAGACCTAATGCAAACTAAAGGACAGATAGATGTCTTACATGTATAACAGGGAAGAAGGGGAAATGGCTCTGACAATACCTAAAGTGAGCACTTCGGCATGTCATTGTCTTCTTCTGGGACTCGGTTTCCTCAACTATGATATTATAGGGTTCTATTACAAGATTCCTCCCAGTACAATGAAGATAGTTATTTTGGTTTGTTTTGTTTCCTGCTATCACCACAGGATCTAGCCAGGATCTGGCACATTACAGTGACAATAAATATCTGTTAAATTCATCTCTAAGTTCCCCGCAGAGTCAATTTCAAAAGATTTAACTTTCTAGGTAACCATTCACATATTTGAGAATACCATCCAAATCTCATGCGATCCCCAATCATTAACTTTATAGCTTTGAGAAAACCTTTCTTCCAAGGCCAGTACCTGATGGTTTCTATTGCTGTGGGGCTTACCATGGGGCTGCCTGACGGAGTGGAAAACAGTCACTCCAAAGGGCCTCAGGGAAGACTGGTAGTACACTTGTGGGTTGGTCTCAGTGAACTTGTTTGCCTTCATTACAGCCATCTTTGTCCAATCCGTAAAGAATACACTATCTTCAAACAAGCTTATTCCAAAGGGATGAGGAATGCGTGAGCCTCCATGAAGCACGGTCTTCCTGTTATAAAAGATACACAGCATACAATTTTTGTTTGTTTTGCTTTATTTTGATTAAAAGTCAAATTAGTTCAAGCAAATGCATAAAAGGCTAAATAAATTTCTTGTTACATATTTAGAATTTATAGATAAAATAGATATATTTCCATCTACATTTGATAGAAGTATAGTCATGTCTCTTGAAAAAGACCCTTGAAATTTAAATTCCAGGCCCAATCCTAACTTGTTCTAGATTTTTTTTTATTTTTTTTTTTTAGCAATTGCCATTTTCACACTTGGTGATTCATTTTAAGGTTGCCCCACATAGAAAAGGGCTAAGATGTGACATGTCATTTTGAAATCCATAGGTGAAGGAGTGTAACAGGGATCGGAAGTGTGGTAGAGGATGCCTTCTACATTGACCTCACACTGGACCACTGACCATTCCTCGGCAATTAGGGTGCAGGTCACTGAGTGGGCGAGTTCAGTCCACAGCAATCACACAGACCTGTTCTTGATGTCAATCTAGTGCTGGGGTGGGCAACCTTTCTTCTGCCAGGGGCCATTTAGATATTTATAACATCATTCGAGGGCCATACAAAATTATCAACTTACAAGTTGGCCCACTATATTTAGTCAAATATTTAATTACCTCACCCCTAGAGCCTTAGCAGGGCAGGCCAAATGATTTCTCGAGCTTTATACGGCCCAAAGGCCTATCGCTCCCCACCACTGGTCTGGTGAGAGCCAAAAAACAGTGCTATACCACTCTAAGGCTCTATTTGATGAAACTCTAAATTAATCATACTTGTAATAGAGGCGCAGCATGCCCAGAGTTATTTAAATGGGGAGAAAACAGAAGTGAAAGGTGCCAAACAGTGCCTGTCAGGGCAACATCCACATGAATGATTAATTCAGTTAGGCCATATTTTAAAAAGTGAAGTGGAAAATAACCCAAGGAAAAACTCATTCTTTTTGTTTGTTTGTTTGTTTTCTTTTGGCATAATAAGACAAAGAAAAATCTGAGCAGCCCCTGAAAACTGAAAAGCACAATAAAACTCAAAGACTTGAAGATACTAACACTGGAAATACTATAGGAGAGAAGAAAAAAAAAAGAAGAAATCTAAGGTGGCAAGTTAGCACACACTTTGAAACATTCAGTAACGACATGGTACGTTAAGATTGGAGAATGGTTTTCTTTTTCAGTTAGCAAATTCCAGAACCCTGAATGCCACCTGCTGGCAAAGCAAGAGGCAATGACTTTATGACTTCAGCTGTACTCGTGAGCTTTATTATCTCTTTGCTGTTTCCTCACAGCCAGCAAACTACTCATATCTTTCTGAAACTCTATTAATTTTTATCTTTTATGTTTTAGTTTAACCTTTGCATAAAAATATTTGGATTATATAATATAATGCTGTGAAAGAGAAAAAATAGGGCATTTTTCAACTGCTCTTATATGATTTATCAGGTCAACAAATATTTTTTCATTCAATTAATTCATACTCTCACTATAGGAAACAGTTTCAATGATAAAAAGTCATAGCCTTAATGTCCAATCACTTGATTTAACTAAGTAGAGACTGTTCTAAGCACATATAATCCACTGTGATACCATCCTTATGAAAGATATAAAGGAGAAAACAAAACTATATAATATGCCTTTCATTGAGAAGGCAATAAAATCCAGACATTTTGAAAATTTTAACTGGTCAATTTATTGGCTGAATGCACAAAGTAATTTATCTTGGCAATTTTAAGACCAATTTTTGAAAATACCAAAAGAAAAGGACCTAAAATAGTTAATTTAAATAATATATAGTTAGTTCTAATCAGACTAATAAGATGAAGAAAATACATGCCATAGTCTATGTTCAAATATTCTGTTTATGTAAGTATCTTTGAAGTATATCAGGTAAAAATACGAGTCAGAATTTCTCTTTGAAATTTGAAATATAAACAAGGGCAGAGTAAAATCCAATTATTTTCCACCAGAAAATGTTAAATAAATAATAAATCATTTATTTATTGGGGGGATGTTAGAAAGCTTAAAGACAAAGTTATCTTTCAAAATCAACCATAAGGGACCCAGAGTATAATGTTCCTGGATATAAGTGAACTCAGGAATTAATGAAAACAATGTGCTTTATCTAAGAGTGAAAGAGGGGTTGGGAGGAGAAATCAAAGAACAATGTTCTAGGTAATATTTAATGACTGTGCTATGGAACACAAAAGAAGTTAAAACTAAGAGCAGGTCACCATGCGAATGTCAATACAAAGGTCATTCAAGCTATAATGTCAACCAAAACCAATATTTTTAAGTATGGTCCTTTGGTATCCCTTCCCATAAGTACTTTCCCTAAACTCATAAAGTTATAAAAAGTACTTCTTACCTTTGAGTTCCATCATAAGTTACAGTCTCAATGTAATCAAACCGGGAGTCAACCCAGTAAACTCGCTTTAATACCAGATCCAGAGTTATCCCAGCAGGCCATCCCAGCTTTGTTTTAACCAAATCTTTACGGTTAGTGCCATCCATGAAAGCCCTTTCCACCGTAGGTCCCCCAGAAAGGCTGTCCAAATCTGAGAAAAATAAGTATCTATAAAAGAAAAACAAAAGATGAAAGAAGAGTCAGTTACTTGACAAGCTTACCTGAAATATTTTTTTTTTAATTTTGTTTAGATCAATGGAAATTTCCTCCAGCTGATTAGAGAACTGGGGGTATAAAATAACACAGAAATTAAAAAGCATTAAAAATCAGAGACTAAGAAGGCCAGTCAGGAGAGGCAACAATTCCAAATAACAACTACTAAAATGCACTAATAAGGTAGCCTAAAAATTCATATCCACCCTCCTAACTTTCTCCCCTGCCCCCTGGCTTTTTCACTTCTATTTTTTACACCCAGGAAAGCTTACAAATACATTTTAAAATAGCTATCAAGCCATTTTCCTCCTTCATTCCCCATTCTAAGGCTTAGTCTATAGAACATATCCATTTTCAAGGAAGAACAGCAGATATCAGGAAGTAGGAATGAATAATCACCATTCACCAACACTTTAGTAGCCTCAAGTTTATTCAAGGTTCCTAAGACAGCTGAGAAAAACCTAAGAGAAAGCTACATTTTCTATAACTGTTCTCAAATGTGGAGATCAGGAATATTTGGATGTATACCTGGAGAAAAGTAAGCATTATCGGTCTTACTGGGTTGATCTACACTAAACAACTTGTACTGCGTTATTAACATTGACATCCCAACCCCAGTCTGTAACAAAACAAAACAAAACAAAACAAAAACAAAAAAACACTAAAAGGGATAATTCAGATCTTATTTCCCCAATTTAAAAAACTTACAATTCTACAGCCAATTCATGCTAGAGTGATCATCTTAATAATAGTGAAACAAAAGTAATATTTAGTTGTAACAATATTATTAGATTGAGTCAGAACAGAGTCCAATCTCTCAGCCAAGCAAATATGGCAAACATTAAGAATAAAATTTATGCCCTAGCTGGTTTGGCTCAGTGGATAGAGCATCAGCCCAGGTTCGATTCCGGTAAAGGGCACATGCCTGGGTTGTGGGCTTGATCCCCATTGGGGGACGTGCAGAAGGCAGCCAATCAATGATTCTCTCTCATCATTGATATTTCTATCTCTCTTTCCCTCTCCCTTCCTCTCTGAAATCAATAAAGATTTTTTTAAAAAAAGAATAAAATTCATACACCTAAAACATCACATTTTTAGTATTCCATATGTTTTTGGATTACATATCCTCAAATGAGGTTCTACTTAGCCAACTCCTTTACAGCTTCTAGGAACAGAAATATAAAGTAAACATAGGTTCTAGAGCACAGAGCCTAAAAAGAAATCAGAATTAACCTTAAATTAGTCCAATGGATGTCTTATGTATAGGGAAAGAGACAAAACTCCAAAAATACTGGAATCAGTACACCTTCACATCACTTACCCAACAGTTGGGTCCAGGGCAATTCCTCTAGGATGCCCCAAGTTTTCTGTTATAAGGATAACCCGGTGGCTTCCATCCAAATTGGCCATATCTATACGGTTGACCTTGGTCTCCACCATATAAAGTTTATTATTGACCCAGTCCACAGCCAGATTCTCGGGATCATCAATAGAAACATTGATAACTTCTTGGATATCTAAACCATTAATATTAACTGAAAAAACCTGTAAGAAAAACCCAGATTATTATACCTCTTAAAAATCCTATACAACTTAATTGAATTAGAATTTTATTAATGGTACAAGTAAATGTAAGAGAGAGAAATAAAATTCCATGTAACTCTTTAGGAGTCTAAAATTTGTTTTAAAAATCACCACCACATTACTCAAAGTTGAAGTTAAATCCATCACACTTTCCAGATAAGTCGGTATAATAAAAATTTGGCTGTTAGTCAAAATACTGTCAATATTTGTTACCCAACCCTCGATTATGATTCCATTTAGAAGATGAAGGTAAAATCTGATTTTTATCATACGGGATAGCAGAGTACTTTTTACATTTTAAATGATCAAGTTTCAAAAATTACTACCAAATATCTATCCAGTTTTGAAAGAATGTCTACTATTTCTTTTAATTAGGCTTTTGGACTCCATTTCGAATAAAATTAAAAGTTGCTCAAGGCTAATCCATATAATAGACTGCTTTGTTTAAAGTTCCCATGTAATAGTATAGCATGGAAAAAGGTGCTGATTAACATAAAATATCTCAAGGGCCTTTTTTGTTAGAAAACAAAGAAACTTTTCCCTCTTCTCCCCCCAAAGTAAAAAGCTATCAACACTTTGTGCTTGGGGTTCTATCAGCTCCCAAGCTATGCTCCTGAAATTTCTATTTACCTTATCTAGCACGGTGTCAGTCCAAAAGACTCTTTGTAGGTGATAGTGAAAATCCACACCCACAGCCACTCCACGATTTTGAGATGCTACCAGGACCTCAAAGGATCTTCCATGAATATCACCAATTAGCAAATCTTGACCATTGGAGAAGATAACAGAGGCCTCACGAGCTAAATGTGAAAAAGGAAGCCATTATCACTCCTTCAAATGAACAAAGATGATGATGTAACTTATAATTAATATGCTTTTCTGCTGTTTCAAATATGTTCTATGTATTTCTTATTTAAAAATAAACTTCTGAAGCAGACATATAGGTGTCACTCTATCTATTTTACAGATGGGCAAACTGAGGAACAAAGATTATTAAGGAAGTGTCCAAAGTCACAGTAAATTAGGAACAGAGTCTGCCAAGATTTCAAGTGTCCTGACTGCTAGTCCAATGTACTTTCAATTAAACTGGGGGGATTATATCAGATTTTTTTCAAGAATCCTTGATGAAATAGGCACTTTATCCCAGGTGCATTTTTAGATTGTGTAAAACAGACTCATTTTAAGAATTACTGGGAAATCACATGGCAATGATGGAGCTAAATCTTCTATATTTATATACCCACAAACATGCAAAATGAGTAAGATTATACATCATGGTCCTATTTACAATAGCAAAGGGAAAAAAAAAAAACACCTCATAAACACAAACAGTATGGTGGTTACCAGAGGGAAGGGGCTGGGGTAAAGGGGGTTATACACATGGTGATAGAAGATGACTTGACTTGGGTGGTGGACCCACAATAGGCAGATCATGTGTCATAGAAAAATGTACACTTGAAACCTACATAATCTTATTAACTAATGTCAACCCAATAAATTTAATTTTAAAAATTCTTTCAGCTTGAAAGTGTTTTCAGCTTTAAAAAATTTGATGTAAAAGTCCATTAGTAGGGGACTAGTTAAATAAATTATGTACATCCAAAACAATGGATTAGGTCACCATTATGCTACTACTAGAATGAGAAAGAGCTCTCTGCATTGATATGAAAAACTCTTGAAAATATATTGTGTAACATTAGCAAGATGCAAAACTGTGTGTAGCTTACTATTATATATGTAAAAATAAGGTTAAATATCTATATTTGTATATTCTTACTTATGCATTTAACAATCCCTAGTATTGAAATAAACAATGACTATCCATGGGAAAGTGGAAATGAAAACTGGGCATAGGGGAACAGATGAAGAAGATATTTTACTATTTACTTTAATTACTTCTTGTAATTAAAATTTTTAGTGTATGAACATATTATCTATACAAAAATAAATTTCTTAAAAATCAGCTGTACCTAAAAATTAATGCACAGTAAATGAAGTATTTCTACTCAAAAATAACTAGCCATTCATCAATCATGTGAGCAGATAATTAAGTTTCAGAAGGCCACCAAAGGCACTTCAAAATCAAGTGGGGGGCAGGGGAGCTGGGAAAAAGAGTCAAGTTGAAATCTTCTCACCTAAAAATTCATAGTGACAAAAAGTGCTTTGGGAGAGTTATCTTTTTTAACAGATTTTCCCCATGATTTTTCTCTACTATGGTACTCTTAGATTGATTCCAAGAAAACACCCAGAAACAGGGCATTCTCACAAACTGTGATCCAAATTTAGCAAGTCCATTTTGAACCATCCCTAAATTTTGCATAAACAATGCCAAAATTATTTCTATAGATACCTGTCACCTACATTTGTGGTAGGTAAACTAATTAAAATATAGATGCTCAAGTAGGTCAAATGTAGGCATAAAATTTATTCCACGATTAAATGTGGTGGGTGACATAATAGTCCAAGCCCCAAGTGAACAAGCAACCAATAAAAAAAAAATTATTAATGATCATCATTAATTCACAAATTAGTCCCTAATAATCAAAGTGGAAATTCATGTTGACCCAGGCGCCACTCTTGATTTGTGATGATTAATCCTGCCATCTGCATAAATGCTGTTATTTCTTTTGTCATCTGCTCTGGAAGGAGGAAATTAGTCACAAGTATAGTGTTCAGAGATACAAGTGTCCTTTTACTCACAGGAAGTATTGGCTTTGCAATGCCGCTCATGCTCCAAGACATAGCCTTCTGCACAGTGGCACCGGTGATGGCCTACTCGGTCTTCACACATCTGGTCACAAACTCCCCATACCTGGCAATCATCAAAATCTGCCATATGGGAAATAAACATTGGCAATGATGTTTACCAGCATTTCTTGATCACCCTCTGAAAAAAATCTTGGACAAGCTGTACCAGAATATGGTGACAACCCTGTCTAAATAAACACCCTCTGAAGGTAGCACAGAATCTAGAAATACAATAAAAATAGGAATTCAGAGCAGGCATCTGTAGGGTGAGGAAAACCCAACAGCATTTAAATAAGTTTTTAAAAGTCTACATGAAGACAACTTTACAGAAGATGCACAATGCTGCCTGGATTCCTAGTCCTGTGGAATTGCATTTCGTTTATTAATATTGGTTTATAAAATATCTGAATTTTTATGTAAATGCTTCCCTTTAAAACTGTCCTTTATTATATGGTAGCCACTAGCTTTCTAAGGCTTCTTAGATTTTTACTTAGATTAAATAAAATAACCTGCAACATTTTAAGTGCTCAATAGCTACTTATGATTAGTGTTTACCATACTGGAGAGCACAGATATGGAACATCTCCATCAAAGCAGAAAGTTCTATTGGATAGTGCTACTTCATAAAAAGTAAGGCCCACCCATCATCCTCTTCCCCTTCTTGGAAAAAAAAAAAAAAAGTAAGACCTGCTTTATATGCAGCCCCTCAATAAGACACAAATCTGTGACGGCAATAAACTACTTGGAAAGGTCTCTTCTAATGTCAAAAATCAGCCCTAACTGGTTTGGCTCAGTGGATAGAGCCTCGGCTTGCAGACTGAAAGGTCCCAGGTTCGATTCTGGTCAAGGGTTGCGGGCATATTCCCAGTAGGAGGTGTGCAGGAGGCAGCTGATTGATGTTTCTCTCTCATCAATGTTTCTAATTCTCTATCCTTCTCCCTTCCTCTCTGTAAAAAATCAGTAAAATACATTTTTTTTTAAAAATCATCCTGGCTACTGTGGTTCAGTGGTTGAGTGTCGACATATGAACCAGGAAGTCAAGGTTTGATTCCTTGACTTGGCCTTGGTTGCATCCCCATTAGAGGGTGTGCAGGAGGCAGCTGATCAATGATTTTTCTCTCATCATTTCTCTCTCCCTCTCCCTTCCTTTCTGAAATCAATAAAACTATTTTTAAAATCATAACCAAAATGAAATTAAAATTATTTTGACATGAAAAGTACTTCTCTTCTGCTTTTCATTAACTTATTACTCATTCATTTAATCACTGTTTATTGAAAGTCCATTACATGATAGAGCTCGGTTCAATGCCATCATAGTCCCACTGTGTAAAACAGTGATTCAAACCCTGGCTGGGTGGCTCAGTTGGTTGGAGTGCCACCCTATACACCAAAAGGTTGCATAACCTCAAGTCTAGAATCGTCTAGATTTCTGGATCTGATTATATTTACAGCAAATGTCAGAGTTTTGAATTGGATTCTACCACACCTGCTGATGGCCCACCATCTCATGACTCCTTAACAAGAAATGGGAATAAGCTAATGGTCCTAGTCTTCTCAAATATAACAACATGCGCCAGAATATTTTTCTTTCCAAGGATTGTAACTAATAAAAAAAAATTGATCTAATTTGAACATGACAAGATAAAAGGACATGTGACTAAATAAAAAAGCCTTCATTGATCTATCTCTTCTGTGCCCTCCCCTCCGCCCTGAGAAAACAGCACCTGAGGCTTCGCCTCAGTAGGAATGAAAGTACAGAACATTCGCCCTCAAACTTCTAGCGTGTCATGACCTCGTCTGGAATGCAAGACAGGGTCTGAAGTCACCTTGGAGAAAACCAAAAGTAGAAAAGACATAACTAGAATTTGGGGGTGCAAATACCCCTCCTATCATGTGTGTATAAATCCCTGTCACTTTTAGTGACACAAAGCTATATTCTCCATTTGCAGAAAAATAAAGGCTAATTAATATCCATTGTCAATTAAACCTAAAGGCAAGAAAGTAGACTTAAGTATTTTTTTTAATCTTCACCTGAGGATATTTTTCCGTTGATTTTTAGAGACAGTGGAAGAGAGAGGGAAAGACAGAGAGAAACATCGATGTGAGTGAAACACACCAGTTGGTTGCCTCCTGCATGTGCCCTGACCAGGGCCCGGGCCGGGGAGGAGCCTGCAACCTCAGTACATGCACTTCGCCAGAATCAAACCCGGACACTTCAGTCCGCAGGCCAATGCTCTATCCACTGAGCCAAACCGGCTAGAGCTAGACTTAAGTATTTTCATGAGCATGGGATAGGTAGTGAAAACTATATAAAAAACTAACATTGCTTTACAATATCCACCTCCCACCCTGTTACTTTTCTTTCCTTTTTACTCTTTGTCCCTTCCAACTAACAAATACTGGTTTGAAAATAATTCAAAAATCCTTGGAAATGCTCTAATCCTTGTGGCTGTGTGAAATCCCACCATGCTGAATGACCTTTCTGCCCTAACTCTGCACCACGATGTCATTCCCTCAGCAAATAGCCTGTCCTGTCAATCAGAAACAATAGTCCTGTAACTGCCTCAGCACACCACCAGGTCAAGACTACCAGCAGCAGATGAATGGGTTCCTTGTCAGGATTATTTAATTTTATTTTTGATCATGACTGAGGCATTCACTGGGGAGCCATGTCCAAGATGATAAACGTTGCATAGGTTTTCAACACCTGATGCTTCAGTAATGAGCCAGCCACACAGAGGATGACAGCCATACAGAGAGTATTTGTCAAATTAAAATGCGTGAAAGAACAAACCAGAAAGATTTGAAGATGGCGGCATAGGTACTCACCACCTCCCACAACCACATCAAAATTACAACTAAAATATAGAACAACCATCATCCAGAACTGCTTGAAAGCTGGATGAATAGAAGTCCTACAACTGGAGAAGTAAAGAAGAAAGTATACTGAGACTGATAGGAGGTGGGGAGGCATAGAACCGGCTGGTCCAGCACCCACATGTGCCGCTTTTTTAATCGGGAGGGAGGTCATCTCTGCAGAGCCTGCCCAGAGAAGCAAGGGCTCCCAGCCCCACACCAGACCCCCAGCCCAGGATCCCAGACCTGGGAAAAGAAGTGCCTGTGGGCAGTGAGAACTACAGGCTGTAAAAACCAGTGCGGATTGGGGCTCAGTGACACAGAGGCTGCTGGAGACACAGCTGTTTCCCTTAAAAGGCCAGCACTACAAACTGAACTTTTAAGGTCTGCTTCTTCTGAGCTTCAGCACCAGGGTGGGGCTCTGGGAGACACATACAAGGAGGAACTGGATTACTGGGGCAGGAACTCGGGGGCAGCTTTCTCCCTGACAGACGTGCCCACAGGAATCATTGTTCCTATGCTGGGACCTACCAGGTCACAGGGCTCACTGACAGTCATTTCTATTTACTCCACCCTGACTATTCCCTAAGACTCTGCCTCATCCATTTAAAACCCCACCAAAGCTGTGTGCAGCAGCTTTTGCATATGAATGGCCTGTCTTTGCTCAGGCTAAAATCTGTCAAACAAGCTGCAGCTGGGTCTGGGAGCTCCAAACCTATCAATAAAAGGCCCAATACCTGGCACCAGCAACAGCCTGCCTTGCTTCATAGCTGGGCCTCATCTGGACACTTCCAAATCCGATACAAAGAGGAGGAATCTGCAGATCTCTCTGAAGATCCTGCTGGGTGGCCCCAGGAAGTGGCTGATTTTGCACCTCCCTGGAGACCCAAGAGTCAGTGTACCCAGTGTTCAGTGTCAGACCATACCAAATTACAACTCTACACATCCATAAGCAACACTCAAGGGGAAGACTCAGTGAGCACCAAAGCCTTAAAAACAAGTCCAGCTCCATAGAGGTGTCTCCTGCACAATAGCTCTCCCACTGTAGTCACAGCTGATCCTCACAGCCAATTGGCCTAAAGGTCAATTCCTCCCAGAAACACCAACAGCAATCAAGTCTCAACTATAACAAGATGTGCTCACAGCCCATAAAGGAGTGCACCTAGAGCTCCCAGCTCAGGTGAATGGGGAGGCTGAACCCCTGGGCCCTACAGGACACCTACTACACAAGGCCACTCTACCAACTCAAGCAGACATAGCAGTTCTACGTAATACACAGAAACAAACACAGGGAAGCAGTCAAAATGTGGAGACAAAGAACCATGTCACATATGAAAAAAATGGAAGAAAGCAAACTACTGGATATAGAGTTCAAAACCACGGTTATAAGGTTACTCAAGAATCTACTAGAAACCTCCCAAAAATGGAAAAGAAACAGTCAGAAATTAAGCACACACTGACTGAAATAAAAAATAATATACAGGGATTCACTGCATTATGGGGGTGCCAGAAAAAGAGAGAGAGCAAGATATTAAAAACCTATTTGAAGAAATAATGACAGAAAACTTCCCCTACCTGGTGAAAGAAATAGACTTACAAGTCAAGGAAGCACAGAGAGTCACAAACAAGAGGAACCCAAAGAGGACCACACTGACACATCATGATTAAAATGCCAAGGGCAAAAGACAAAGAGAGAATCTTTAATGCAGCAAGAAAAAAACAGTGAGTTACCTACAAGAGAATGCCCATACGATTGTTAGCTGATTTCTCAACAAAAACTATACAGGCCAGAAGAAAGTGATGAATAGCAAGGACCTATAATCAAGACTACTCTACCCAGCAAAGCTATCATTTAGAATTGAGGTCAGATCAAGTGCTTCTCAGACAAGAAAAAGCTAAAGGAGTTCATCACCACTAAACCAGTATTATATATGAAATATTGAAGTGCATTCTTTAAGAAGAGGAGAAGGAAAAAGAAAAAGGTAAAGATAAAAAATTATGAACAACAAAGTGACAACAAATACATACCTATCAACAATTGAATCTAAAAATCAAAATAAGTAGAATAAGAATCTAATGAACAAAATAAACTGGTGAATAAAATAGAATCAGTGGCATGGAAATGGAACAGACTAATGATTCTCAGAGGGAAGGGGTGTCAGGGAGTGGACGAGATTAAACAAAAATCTTATATGCATATATGCATTACCTATGGACACAGACAATAGGGTGGCGAAGGCCTAGGACAAGGCGGGAATCGGGAGAGAGGGGCAACGGGGGCGGGGGGGGGGGAGGAGGGAAGAGGGACATCTGTAATAATCTCAACAATAAAGATTAAAAAATAAAATAATAAAAATAAATTTAAAATAAATAAATAAAAATTCAAAATCATTTTAAAAAGAGAAAACAAAAGCAAATCTTCTAAAAGTTCAGCTGAAATAACTGTCAACTGGTTTCATAATGTCATGTGTTGAAACTAATGAGTTCTCTTTACAAAGAGTGCAACATATAGTCTTCTTTGAAATAAATGTTAACTCAGCTTCAAAACTCGAGGGCAACAGAAACATTCTCCAAGGACAGGATAGGTCACAGAAAAGGTCTCTGCAGGTGGCAGGGGCTCACATTCACAAAAGCCCTCAAATGTAGACTTCTGAGCTGGTCACCAAATGAGGTTATCTATACTAAAGTCCCAGGCACATACTAAAGGAAATGAAAGATGTTCATCATGGAACTTAAAACCAGTGCCCCCGAATCAGACCACACTGCTTCCAATGTGCTATGAACTGAAGCCTTCCTATAAATCCTGAAATTATCTTGTGTATCATATTGCAATTTTCTGTATTACATTCACTAATAGGTTCAATATAAAAACCATGCTCTGATGGTTTTTCATTTCTTAATGGCTGCAAAAAAAAAATTTTTTTTTGAAGTGGCCTAGATTTCTGGCATATAAGAAGTCCTAGACACTTGGAAATATAACCCAAAGTTTATCAAGGACTTAGATCTTGGGGAAAGTGTTGGAAATTGTGTTATCTGGGCTCCATGAGAAAAAGAAGCCTGAGAACAGGTTGTGGGGAATCACAAGACTGAACTATGGATTCTGAAAGAGTAAGTAATTTTTACTGAAAAGATATAAGGCCTATCAAGTTCCAACTGCAAGGCAATCTAGCCCCAACTCCTCTTTGGGGATTGAGAAAGGGAAAATAGAGAAAAGCTGATGTAATGCTGAGAATGTGGCTTCTGGTATTTCTATTGGAATTCCTTTTCTACTAAGAGAAAGAGGCAATGCCTGGACAACTGTAAGACTGGAAATCGGATTGGCATCTGGGTGGCTGTCAAGAGGGGTGGAGAAGCTGACATTTGCCAAAGACAAAGGAGCAGCCTACACTTATGGATGAGCTGCCTCACAGCAAAGCCAGGGAGCACAGGCAAGGGTTCCAAAGTCAGTTAGCCACCCAACAAAGGAGGACATTCGTGTCAAAAATATTTTTAAATTTCTTAGGTGCATCCCCAGTGTAATGATAATGATAAAACACAAAAAGCGTTCTGCAATCTCAATTAATGCCAGCTGAAGGTCATAATGGCTTATTTATAAAGTGTTTTGAAATTATTAGAAATTTGGGGGGTTCTTAAATAATTCTGAGTAATCTCTAAGTCTTCAGGATCTCTCGCACTGACCTACATAAAGCACTTGATCTCAAAATGTCTTGTTGAATATAGTTAAGGGAGCAATCAGATCATGGGCAAACTTCGGGACACGGTACGTGATATTAGAAACCTAAAATTCCCCACTTTGAACACCACAAGGACAACCTCAATTGGATTGTTTCACCACACACACACACACACACACACACACAAAAAATAGTCCTGTGTTTTTTGGCCTATAACAGTAAATCAGCCCCATTAATACAGTTCTCAATAACAATGTGGAATAGACTTTCTCAAGATTCCAAGTTTAATTTGTTAAACCAGAGTTTATTTCTGGCTTTACAAGTTTTTTTAGCTATGAGTAGTTATTAAGATTAGCCATAATTATTAAAGAATAATTAAGTTGGAGACCATAAGCTGAGATTAAAGACTGAATAACTTCATTGGGTTTATCCAACTTCAGCCTTTTGGACCAAATTATATGAATATTTTAGAAATTACTTCAGAAGAGACACTTTTATAGAAGTATTTCATATGTATGCCATGTTTGTTTTTATCCAGAAAGCCCTGAAGAATCTCAAATTTCTAAGGAATATCAAATGAACACAAATATCCTGGGAAAACTAATTTTAATGAATCATTTCAGTTGCCTTCCAGATGCCTTTCCCAACACCAGCAAAAACAAATTTTTTTCATTAAGCCTCTATGGTCACTTTCTGCTGCTACTACATTCATTCACATATCAGAGATTAGAAAGAAGGAAAAGAAATCAGAGCATTAGAAAGTCATGTTTAAATCTTGAAAACCTGAAAATCATGACTAGACATGTCTACTTTTCCCATCATCAGAGCCCATCCTAATCACCGGTGCCTAGTTCAATACCAGCCATCAGCTGGAAGCAACATGATAGACTTTGTTCTTTCTTTTTTTAAAAAAAAAAAAAATATGTTTTTGTTTATTTCAGAGTGGAAAGGAGAAGGAGAGATAGAAACATTAATGATGAGAGAGAATCATTGATTGGCTGCCTCCTGCACACACACACACACACACACACACACACACACACACACACACACTGGGGATCGAGCTGCAAGCTGGCCATATGCCCTGACTGGAATTGAACTGTAACCTCCTGGTTCATAGGTCAGTGCTCAACCACTGAGCCACACCGGCCGGGCAAGTTGGTTCTTCTTGAATGTTAGCTTCAAGTAGAGGTAAAAATCAATGGGATTAACAACCAGCAGAGCACGGGCCAGTGTGGTCAGTGCAGCAGTGACCTTTTGACCTTCTGCTGTGTACTACTCTCTAGTTGCTGGACCCAGAAGAGGTTTGAGCATACTAGAGAAGAGGCCAGGGGATCAAGGTAGGGTACATCATGGAATTGAAGGCAACAGCCATAGCCATATACCAACCGCATGGAAGTATTTCAGTATTTAATAACCAATATGGCCGTAGCAACCCTACATCCAAATTTTTAAAAAGAAAATACAAAAGACTATTTCCATCATCAGGTAGTAGACAGGTATCCATGTGGCCAGTCAACTCACTCACCACAGAACCACTGTTTTGCCTTGTGTACCTCACAAAAACTCCATATTGTGCCCTAGCCGGTTTGGCTCAGTAGATACAGCAATGGCCTGCGGACTGAAGGGTCCCAGGTTCAATTCCTGTCAAGGGCACATGTGTGGGTTGTGGGCTCGATCCCCTGTAGGGGGCGGGCAGGAGGCAGCCCATCAGTGATTCTCTCTCATCATTGATGTTTCTATATCTCTCTCCCTCTCTCTTTCTCTCTAAAATCAATAAAAATATATTTAAAAAAAAACAAAACTCCATATTGTTCAGGTGTTCTGGGAGGACTGTTGCTCTTTGTTATACAGACCATCACTCCTACCCACAAGCACAAACTCTTTTTTGTCAAAGATCATAGACCTCATCAGTGTGGCAAGCACCGTGATTAAAGACCACGTGTTCCCACCTGTCACTTACCGACACATTTCCGGGTGTTATTTTGGTCCACAACATAACCTGGAGGACAATAACACGTCCCTCCAAATGGTGCTATGTGGCACTGATACTCACAGCTCAAGTAAGGACACAAAGTCACATCTAAACAAAAACAAAAAAACAAACACTTTGTTAACTGAATGGTCATCTCATGGTGATGGAAAAAAATATATTAAATTAAATTTTTAAAGAAAAAATAAATGAATGGTCATTTCTGAACAAGACTCATTTACCTATGAAGTAAGTACTGCTTCTTTCAAACGTAAAAGCTAAGTAACCATGTAGTCAAAGCACAGAAAATCTGTCACCATTCAAGCCTAACTGCAATTTGTGGTAAGAAAGTTCAATTCCTATTTTTAAGAAGTTCTTTTTAAAGTTATAACTATGTATAGGTCATCATAAGAGCTGTTTGTGGAAAAATCGGGTCATAAATCTGTCTTTGTCTACATAATACAAAGGGTCAGGAATTCCCAAGTGACAGAATTGAAAATAACACCAAAAACATTAACTGTGGCTAGCTAGCTTCAAGTAGTAGGATTGCAGGTGAGTGCTTTCTTTCTGTCAATTTTTCTATTTTGTACTATTTATTTTTGTTTTGCACTGTGACTATATATCTCTTACTAATTTTTTAAAACTTTTCAAAAAGTGCCTCTAAATAAAATGGGGTGAAGAGGGAAGAATGCCATGTAAGTCTCTGCATATTTAAACATTACATGTCTTTTTCAAAGAGAAAAAATAAAAGAGGCCTTAGGTTTACAGGTACATAGTTGCTTCTAGGCAAATACTGGATACTTGAGAATGCACCATTGATGAAATCAAGGTCATATATTGTTATTCTCTTACAGGACAGTCAGCTGTCCAGAGTTCACGGGTTGATGGTGGGGTGAATATTCTACAGCAACAGAAAAAGAAGAAAAACAACTAACTCAAGTATATAACCCAGGAACCAGAAACTTCTTTTTTGAAAATAACCAGACAAGACTTTTTTCATAATTATAAGCGAGGGAATAAAATCTCCTTTAGAGTCATTAAAATTTCTATTAAATTCATTGTGCCTGGGTAGAAGAAGAAAAAAAGCTACAGATATTTGAAGCACCTCCTATCAAGAAGTGAAGCCTATTTCTTCAATCCATTGACACTGTACTTGGCCAAATGACTTGCTTTGGCCAATACAACATGATATACACAGAGGCTTAAAAAGAGCTTGTGCACTAGGGTGTGCCCTTTCTACCACCATGTAAATAAGCCTGGACTAGCCAGAGCTTTTATCGCAACATCCTGACAAGGGAGTGAGCTGGTCTAGGTCAGAACTCCCCAGGCAACCCACAGAACTGTGAGAAATAATAAATGCGGATTTAAGCCACTAAGTCTTAGAATAGCTTGTTATGCAAACACCAACTGATATTCTCTATATTTGGGATTCTGTCATTAAAAAAACTGAAGCATATTTATCTGAAAGATCCCCAGATAAATTTCCATACTCACCACAACGCCGTAGCACAGTGGCATTGCCTTCATCTTCCCCTGATGGACAATCTAAAATTCCATCACAGACTTTTGTAATTGGGATGCATTTTCCAGACTTTGGACAAGCCCATTCACCTGGGTAACATTTATGAAAATGATGAGGACTGCTTTCTGTGGAAAGGGAAAAAGAAAGAAAGTTACAACCACATGAGAAATGGAGCCAGTTATTTTTATTTTAACCCATGGTTAAGAGAGGATATACTAGTAGATCAGGTAGAAGTCACAAATGGCCTATATCAGTGATGGCGAACCTATGACACACGTGTCAGCACTGACACGCGGCCGCTGAGGCAGCCGCATGCCGAGGATGAAACATTTGCTGCTCCTGAGGATGAAGCATTTGCGAAATAATGTTTTTTCCTCAAAGTGACACACTACCCGAGTTATGCTCAGTTTTTTGGTGAAGTTTGACACACCAAGCTCAAAAGGTTGCCCATCACTGGCCTATATATTCCTAATTCTACTGGTGAACTCTTCTTGAGCTTCTAAAGAGTGGCAAAATGGAATTATTTAAGTTTCGCTCTTTCTGGGGGATGCAGCCCCCAACCAGTTTATAAAAGTAAATTGCAGGTATGGATCTGGATTATCAACAAACTAGATGAATCACCCCTAAAGGAAGATTCAGTTACTTAAGTCACAAATTACAGAAGAGAGGCTATTAAGGTAACACCAGGATTTCTGAGTTTTTATTTTGTTATTTTGTTTATTTGTTTCCTGAGGGAAACGTCAATAGTGTATGAAAAACTCTAACTCAAATGTAGAAAGACTACTCGTTGGGACACCAAAATGTGAAACGAGTGGATGTGTCCAGAACAAGCATCGCTCCTGCTATATGTGGGGCTGGCACAGTATAAGTAACTTGCTTTATGGTGTGGGTGTTAGTAACTGCTGAACTATTAGAGGTATTGCAGAGTGAAGAGAGTGACTATTATTGGCAATTTCCTTCTCATAGGATCTCTGAATGCGTCCCTGGAGAGCAGCCCCTCCTGCAAATACCAACCCCTGGCTCCACCTCCCATGGTGCCTCTGTGGCCGCTCTTCCACCACTGGATGTCACGCACTCATTATTTGCAAATCAGAATTTAAAAACAAAACAAAACTGAACTGGACTTTTACCAAGATTCAAAGTCATTTTTAAAGGTTGGGTCAAAGACAAATCACATTTCCCCGTTTTCCCTCCTTCTCCATCCCACTCCTGTGCTATATAAATCTAGTTAAAATAAGCAGTCTTAAAGGGAAAGAGTAAGCTATAAGAAGGGGGAGAGACTACCTTACTATATTGCCTTAATAGTAGAAGGGAGGAAATTATAATTTATGCTATATCTGAGTTCTAGGTCTTTTTAGTGGAGTCTCTTGCTTCCCCACCCATTAAGTCCCTTAAATCCCAGACAATCCTGATACATGCTTGACACACAGATAACTTTCAACAAGGAAAATCGGAAAAACAAGTTCTGGAAACACTTTAAGAAAACACTTTTCAATCAGAATCTCTTACCACATCCATCTTCATCTCCATTATCTGCACAGTCGTCGTCTCCGTCACAAACCCAGTCTTGATTAATGCAGCGGCCATTGGGGCACGTGAACTGATTACCTCTGCAGGTCTCGTAGTCTGGAAACAAACCACAGCTGTACTCCAAAGACGCAAAGCACTCGGAAAAATTCACAATGCTCACCCCACTGCCTAAATGGAGCTCCTAGAAACTGAAATGTCTTTATCAATTTAATTAAGTATCTTGACAAAAATGAAGAAAAGAAGGAAGAGAAGGAGGAAAATAAGGAGCAAAGAGCAGCTCTGGGTCCAGGAGGTGAACTCAGGTGCTGGTCGATGTTTCTCAAGATTAAAAATAGGACAGTATGCTATAGGTTAACACAGAATAGCAAATGCAAACTAATAAAGATGCTACAGACATGCCAACAGCTAACGTTCTCCTACTTTACCACAAGCACTGGGATTGCTATTTAGGACCAAATGATTCTTAATCACCTACTCCATGATGTCACGTTCTTCTTTAATATGGTCTCTAAAATAAGCCAAGGCACCAGAAAGGAAATCAGGCATGGCTCATAGAAAATTAGGGTGATATTGAAAATACTGGATTACCCCCATGGCATGGATACCAATTCATCAAAATGGGTGTGAAGAAAAATCATAGATTTTAGTAAATAAATTACCACAAAAAGCTGGCAATTTTTTGGAATTAGTAAAACACTCTCAGACTTCAAGCTATATATTCCAATAAAGTGAGTCCATAGGTGGCAACAATAAGAGAGAGATGGCTTGCATTGCAAGCAGCAGCATGGAAGGAAAAGCAGGATCAGAGTGGGAAAGTGGAAACAATGAAAGCCCCCTGCATCACAATAAAACTCTCTGACCCTCCAATTTCAATGCGGTAAGAAATTCAAAGTAAAGAGGAAAGTGAGGACCATTGCTATTCCGGACCTTCTTCTCCTTTCTCCCACTGGACCATCCACGTTATCAGACCAATTCCTGAGGTCTGGGTAACCTGAGAGTCCAGTGATACAGTACACCCTGTACCATTGTAGCCTAAGGAAAGAATGCAAACTGTCCATCAGCAACCCTTCAACTCTACACAGATCCTTAGGAGATAAAGGAGCCCAGGTCCAGTAACACTGCTGAGGCTCATGCCATGGGCCCTAAATGAACTTCTGGCTCCATCTGCCATCAGACATAATGACCTTTTTGTTTGAAAAGAGTGATACATTGATAGGATGTTTGCGGGGGGTGGGGGGGAGAACCACTCCTAACAACAGGACTGGCATAAGGAAATCACCGTACTGCAAGAATGCTCATCGCTGCCGTCTTTACAATCTGGGATGCGGTCACAGACGTTGTCATGAGAGAGGCACTCCCCACTGCCACACTGAAACTGGTTGTGAGAACATCCTTCAGCTGGGACACGAGGTTAAGAAGGGAAAGAAAAGAGAGAATTTCAATTCCACTGTAGCCATTTAATCTCATAGGAAGACTCTGTCTCGTGTTTAAAAAGAAATTCTTATTATTCAGTAGTATGCTCGTAAATGTCTAAAAACTAGTTCTCCAGGGACAAAAAGACCCTGAATTATATTGTTTGCTAGTTTCCATGATGTAAATACTCCCACCATGGCTGACTTCAAGCTTCCAATATGAATTCATTGAACACGAACTTGAGAAGAGATATGCATAATTGGCCAATAGAAACCAACTTCAGAACATCTTGTGTACATTACTTACTGCAGTTGTTTTCATCAGAGAAGTCTCTGCAGTCAACTTTCTTATCACATCTCTGACTAGTGTTATAGCAGGCTCCGTTGGCACAAGTAAGCTGCTCACATGTTGGGTATCCTAAAGGAATAGAAATAGTTCAAAAACCTTAAATTAAGCCATTCCTATAACAAACACTGCTTGAGTAACTACTACATGCTAACATTAAATGCTGAGCATATATTGGTAAACAACAGGCATGCAGATTACAGTTGGCCTCATGGAGATTGTGGTTGGATAGGAGAAAAATACACTGATCAAATAATGACACCAACAGCAAATTACAAACTGGGTTATGTGCTAATGTAGGAAGTAGAGAGTGCTGTGAGGGTGCATAGTAGGGGGGTCTGGGAGCCCAGGGAAGTCTCCCCTGAAGAACTCAACTGCTTTTGTCATCTCAGAGATGAAGAATGAGAACGAATCTTACTTATTTCAAAATGGAACCTTCTTTTACATGATACAAATAGCATCTCAGGAAACTAATGTATCTCCCCGCATGCTTTGGGGGGGGTGACGGGCTGTTTCTTTCGCTGGAGGATCATAGAAAGAAAACAGGCCTAGAAGTCGGGAGACCTGGGGCCTGGAGTACCACCCAGTAGCTCTTTACTCTTACTCAAAGCTGCCTATCCTCTCTGCGTCACCACTTCCTTATCCATGCATTTAGATAATTTACTTCACACGATAGAGAACCTCAAAAGACAATGTCTAGTAAAGTACTTTGAAAAGAGTAATGTGCTCTATAAGCATGAAAAATCATTACCACGTTATGTATATATGGTCACCTCACTGCTATTAACCAGATGCTTAACCCTGGTTTTCTAGGGTGCAGTGGAAATAATCAAAATATCTCTTGCAGGAATAACATGCTGTCAGTCTCTCCACTGTGCATCCCCAACTTGGAACACGTATTTTTTTTATGATCCCTGGCTGCATTCTGTTGGCTGTTTATCTGTTTCCCCTGTGACATAAGAAAATCCTCTGAGAACACGGATCCTGTCTTACTCACTTTAGAGTCCCCAACACAGGGATTAGGTCCTTAATGTGCTCAAAAAATGCTCGCTATTGCTATTGAGTTATCACAGTGAACTTTTTAGTTAAAAAGCTATTAAAAATATTTTGAATTCCTGCCTTTTATGACTTTTTATAACCTCCTTCTCACAAATATGATACCTTTCTTAGTTTGACTTTTTTTTCCATTTGGTTTGACTTTTTTTCCCATTAAAAATTGTTTTCATAATGATTTTGGTTGTCTTCAGATTTCTTTTCGACTAAGGAAAAGGTATGTCTTAGGATCTCAAAGAACAGAGAGCACAGTCTCACTTTGAAGTTCAGTTTTGCATTAAAAAGCCTATTTGGGGTCTCACAGACATAGACAGATTCTTCAGATGATTCTTTGGATAGTCCCAAAGTCTCCTTCAAGCACAAGCAGTACACAAATTCTCTGCTGAAACTATATTAAACTTGTCTAGTGTTAACAAGTCGTACTTTTGAAAAGGATGAAGTCTGAAGTAATCTTTTTCCATTTTGTGTACATTGAAGGAATAAGCCCAAATCTTCTCATCTCCAGAAGTTCAAAAATGAGTATATTAAGTGTCTTTAAATATCTAAATTGCCAAAGTTACATGTAGTCAACCATGTATTAAAGTGGAAGGTATTTTAAAATTACTGATTAACATTTTAAATTTTTTTCTGGATTTTTTTTCTGAATAGTCCAAGAATCAGATAATGCTTTGGGTTATTGCTGTGTTTTTATCATTGCCATGGTATGCATTGCAAGTGTGCCTTCAAAGGGTCACCCAACTTTGTTTATTAATTCTCCCTTCAAGAGATGCAAGAGGCCAGTTGAGTCCGGCAAGCAATTCCCTTCCTCCTTTGTGCTGGATAGCTTGTAGAGTTAGTATGTTATCTAACCTTTTAAGGGCAGCAGCAAGCAGGAGAGGAATCTCAGAAAATTCAGCTCTTTGCAATAGATAAGATATCTGTCAGGAGGGAAATTTATTTGTGCTTAGATTGTAACTAGCTCTTAAAGCGATTATTGTAGATATGAAGGATCTGGGGTAAATATGCTGGGCAGATCTCTTGTTCTCCCCATCCTGCTTTTCAGGAATCACTGCCATAAAACTGAAAAGGGAAGAACTAAAACAGTATCCACTGACACGACTAAAAGTTTGCTGACATGGCTCATCCTCCCGGCAACAAACAACAGGCCAGCTTGATGTCATCAGGGAGAGTACGGTGATGGTCAGAGGTCAGTAGTTTGACACTCGGAATGAGGAACAAACAGCTTTCTTGTCTCCATCCTTGCTGATAACAAATCTCCCTCAGTCAGCTTAGGACCTGCCTCAGCCCCTGCCCACCTTCTGGTCTCTTCTGTGTATAGTTAACTGAATGCATATAGGAAAGACTGCACAGAGCTACCTGACTCCATTCAACACTGAAAATATTTGGAAATCTCTTTTCCAAGGTACTTCCCCCTTTGGAGACCTACACAGAGGGAACAAGTCCAAATTGTTCACACTGAGCAAAGTAAGAAAGGAACTGATTCTACCTTAAAGATTTTTATTGCTAAAGATGTTAATTAATGAGTTTCAATCTACCCCAGGAAACAAGAAGTCACATAACTTTGGTATTGGGGGATATCTAAAATCTTATTTTTCGGTTTATTCGTTTGAAAAGTCTGAGTCTAGTCTTGTAAAGTTTCTTCTATGGAGCAAAGCCATCATGTAGATTAAATGTCCTGCAGGATTTTAAGGGCAAGTACAATAAGAGAGGAGTTGATATACAAGAATACCAGAGAAATTCATCCTAAGTTTTATCTTAATGAAAAGATTGACAAGTAAGTATTAACTAAGCCCCGGACCTCTGAAGTTTACCTGACACAAAAATGCGAGGACACCCTGGCACACCCTTGCTCACACTACCTTTGCCCTCTCCCTTCCTTACTCTCATCAAATTCCAAATGACACATGTACAGGTATGTTCCCCCAAAATTGGGAGTTGCCCCTAAATATACATATGACATCTGCGCTTTAAGATTTTTAAAATTTTTTTCTCTGCTAATGATTTGGTTTGAAGCAAGAAACTTCCATGCTATAGTTCTTTTTATACAATCAAGGAGGAAGATGTGGTTTGAGGACCTCCCAGACCTCCTAGAATGGAAATCACTCACAGCAGAGTAAGATGCAAATATTAGGCACCACTCTTTATTATCTTGACAGGAAGGCTGTAAATACATTCTATTGTCAGAACTCGACAAGATGGCCAAAAAGAACATAGAAAATAAGATAAACTGATTATAAAGAAAGAGAAGGCACCTTAAAGGTAGATTATGAAACTTACTCCAAGATTTAAAGGAAAACAAGAAGTTACTGATACAACCTCTGCCCAGACACCTAGGACTTTTCAAGGTTCTCGAGTCATCCTTTGTAAGTTACTAGGCAGGCTAATCCAAAGTAATGATTTGCTAGAAAAAGTTTACTAGTTTGGCCACCAGCACTTAGTTGCAAGTACTACCCACAAAGTTAAATAAACACTAACAATAATAATAATCAATAGTATATACTGAACACTATGTGCCAAAAACCCCAAACTACTCAATATGTATGAATTCATCTCAGTCTGTAACAACCCTATGAGGTTGATACTATTACTACTCCCATTTTATAGATTTATATTTCATAGATTTCATATGTGCCTCTCTGAGGTACAGAGAGGTTATGTAACTAGAAAAAGGTCATACAAGTGGTAACTTGGAGAACCAGAACTCAGTCTGGAGGCAATCTGGCTCCACAATGCATGTTCCTACATTAGATAGAACTACTGCTAATAAGCTTCAAAGTAAAAGGAAGAAGCAAAAAATTACAGAAGAATGAAATTGAATGAAAGTAAATAGAAACTCTTCAAAAGATAATATGAAAAGAGAAGTAACCCAAGGGGAAAATTTTTTCTTTCTTCCATTCAGTTTCCCATTCCACCTTGGGAAGTCTGGAGAAGTGAGGCCAATTCTAGATTTCAACAAGTTATGGCATATTCTACTAACGACTTCAATCAGGTATAATTTAGAAATTCCAGGAAACCCTGGGCTAGGAAATAGAGTTTTCTTGGAGTACCAGGACAAAAAAGAAAGTCAATTAAAAAAAAAAAAAGAAAACAGACCACAAGCCTGCAGGAGACTCACCTCCTCTCCTATCCGCCCACCCCCATCCCAGCCCCAAATTCAAGTCCCTGATGTGACTATCATCACAGATTAGTACCTATGGAATGCAGCAATATATAAGAGAACAACAGAGAAGCATTTCCTGCTTCTTCCTCAAAATAATTTGAAGTTGTTTTCAATAAAAAGAATATACATAATAAGATTTATAAAAAGGAATCAGCCATTCAATGGCTTGGAAAGAGAAAGCAAATATAGTCATCCGGAGGGCTAGTAGATTGGACTGACATCAAGTTTAGTCTGAGCAGCTTTCGGGAAACTGAAGTCAAAGATGGAAACATTAGGTTATCTAGTTTTCCTTGCTCTGCTCTCCTTGAACTACTGGGTCTTAAGTTGCAAATCTCATTCTGGTCTCTACCCACACTGACCTGATCTTAGACCTAAACTAGAAATGTGCCTGACAGGTGAAGTAGAAATTCCCAAAGCTTTTTTAAAAAATATATTTCATTCAATGAATAACTATTGCATACCTATAGCAATACTAGGTACTAGAAATAAAGGGATGAATAAAGTCCCTACTCTCATGGAACTTACATTTTACTTGGAACTTACACTTATGGAAATACAGCAGGGTAGAATGATAAAGGGTGACAGTGAGGAGTAGCTCTCTCTGATAAGGTGATATTTGAACAAGAACCATAAGATTTAGCAAAATGAAGGTCCGTGGTGGCATTGACAAGAATGTTTTCAGGAGACCAGTGGAGATGAATGACTGTTTTCAGTGAGTTCAAGAAGAAAAGCAGCTCCCTGACTGGTTTGGCTCAGTGGATAGAGAGTCGGCCTGCGTACTGAGGGGTCCCAGGTTCGATTCCGGTCAAGGGCATGTACCTTGGTTGCGGGCACATCCGATGTTCCTAACTCTCTATCCCTCTCCCTTCCTCTCTGTAAAAAATTAATAAAATATATTTTTTTTAAAAAAAGAAGGAAAGCAGGAGAGGAAATGAAGACTGATTAAAGACAACCCTATGTAACCTTATTGGAGAAGAGACCAAAGAAATTGGGCAATAGCTGAGAGAGATCTTAGGTGGGAGATATTTATAATGTGCTTGAATGATGGAGACTCAGGCAAACTTCTCTTTCTTCAAGGTGTAGGGCTCCGAATCCTATCTCAACTGTAAGAAGGTTAAAAAGGTGCATCCGTGATGTGATATGTAAGATGGGGTCAGTCTCTGCTTCTGCTTTCTCATCTAGAGTAGAGAGAGGATGGGAAGAGCAGGACTAGCTGGGCAGCTTGCTTACATGTGGAACTGAGTTTGAAGAACAAATATGTTTTTCATGAGCCGTCACAGTCCACGGAGTGATTTTAACCATCCTCTCTATTCCCCTCCAACTGCTTACCTGGGTAGAGTTTCAGCAGTTAGATATATAAAGGAAAATGTTTAAATTCTAAAGAACAGAAAGTCAATAGAAATAAAACTTCAGGGACAAAGCAGCCCCAGTTGCAGGCAGACCAAATACTGCTGATTAGCAACAAGAAAGCCTTCATTGTAGCAGGGATTTTACCCTTTCTTTGGCATTCCTAAGTAACAAAAGAGAAGTGCTACAAACCAATGATAATTAGCAATAGTTTTACACCGAATTCATTCTAAAATGGTACTTGATAAAAGCAAAATAATCTATTTACTTAAAGGGGGGGGGGGATGTACTATTTTTGAGCAACCAAAAGTCACTGAAATATATTAATGGAATGACCCATAATTGCTGCATTGTTCGGATGTTTATCTTAAACTCTGCATGAGTGGTTTTCCTTGACGCTAATCCCATTAGAAGTAAATGGACTGCAGTTTGAATCTCTCTGCTCCTTAAAAAAAATTTTTAATTGAGAATTTGTTTAATAGCCGGTACCATTTTACAGATGGCCAGACTGAAGAGTAAAATAACTTAGGGGAAAATGAGCTTTAGCCTATTTCACAGATTATATATATTCAGAAATAGTTCTCAAACAAATAACCAAAAATATAGCAGACAAAAAGACCAAACACAATAAGAATCATTTATCCTACACCAAATTTATTTCAAGGATAATCTTTTTATTGGGAGCTTAATACCCTCGCCTTCCTCACCATCTCACCCATTCTCTTACCTCCCCTCTCCCTGCCTCCCTGGGAGGACTCTTACACATCATTCTTTGTTCTGTAAAAGGAATGCTTGGAATGGACACAAGGTGCTCAGTCTTGGAACTCTATGATTTGATCTTATAAGCTTGAATGGGTGGGGACTATAACCTAGGGGTTTGACCTGACAGGCAAGACTATCAACTACAGAAGCAAGCTTCCTGATCCTTTCAAATAATTGGGGTAAAGAATTAGTCCTTCTTTGGAGCTTTTCTAATATCCATTACAATATTTAAGTGGTTTCTAGGTGCTTACAAGTAATGTATTAAGATCCATTCCTAAAGAAATCCTATTTCTGAGAAAGAGAAAAATATAAATCATATTAATAAGCTGATTCAAATTTTGTCCTCAAGTATTGATTCCTATATATCATGACTGCAGAAACAACAGGATAAAGTGTTATATCTCACAAAATGATTTCTAGCCGAGCCTCATTTAATCCTTGACCATGTAGGAACATTCCAATTTTAAACTACTAATAAATAGCTGCTATATAATTGAAGTGGCACTTAAAATAGTTAAATGGGCCCTGGCCAGGTAGTTCAGTTGGTTAGAGCATCAAGGATGCAGGTTCAATCCCTAGTCAGGGCACATACAAGAAATAACAATGAATACATAAATAAGTAGAGCAACAAATTGATGTTTCTCTCTCTCTCTTCTTTCTTTCCCCTTTCTCTTTCTCTCTTTTTCTCTCTCTCTTTCTCTCTTTCTTTCTCTTTCTCTCTCTCTCTCTCTCTCTCTCTCGTCAATCAATAGCTCTAACTGGTTTGGCTCAGTGGATATAGCATCGGCCTGCAGACTGAAGGGTCCCAGGTTCTATTCCAGTCAAGGGCACATGCCTGGGTTGCTGGCTTGATCCCTAGTAGGGGGCATGCAGGAGGCAGCTGATCAACAATTCTCTCTCATAATTGATGTTTCTATCTCTCTCTCGCTCTTCCTTCCTCTCTGAAATCAGTAAAACTATATTTTTAAAAATCAATCAATAAATTAAAAATAGCAAGTACCTCCATGACTAATGTATCTCAACGAAGATCAGCAATGGCTGCCAATGTCACTACTATTGGAAATGTATGCCTTATATACAAAGTATGTTACACACACACATACACACACACACACACACACACACACACACACACACACACGAAAAAAATCATTGCATCATCTGTTCAAGCCTCTACACTAGCGCTATTCTGAATTAGACCAAGGGAAGGGAGTACATTTTGCGTTAGAGGACATTTGGCATTGTCTGGAGACATTTTGGGTTGTCACAACATTTTTGGTTTGGGGGTTAATGCTGGCTTCTAGTGTAGAAGCCAGATATTGTTAGACTTTCTATAATGCACTAGAAGCTCCCCACAATAAAGAATTATCTGGGCCCACGTGTCATTAGTGCCAAGGCCAAGAACCCTTGCTCCAGATCTAGCTACCAACTTCCAAAAAATACAGGGGACAGAAGAACATGTTAAATGACATCAAAGGATACAATGAGCAAAACCCGGACTGTGGGAAACTCCAGGACAACTGACTTGGTTTCATAAACAAATAAATTGATAATTAACATAATAACATAAGTACAAAGAGATTCATTATATAATTCATCCTGCTTTTGGTTATGTTAAAAATCTTTCATAAGCTTTAAACAATCACTTTTTAAAAAATAAAAGAGCTAAGTAACCTTCAGACAAAAATAGTTTGTAAACTTCCATTACTAAAGAAAAATATTCTGAGAGCCCGGGCATAGGGTAACATTAAAGTCCCACCTCCTCTACCCGTGCTTCTTAACAATCTTCACAATCTCTTGAAAATGGCCATCACATCTGCCTTGTAGTCCTGGTGTAAAAATTGCCTAAGACAGTAACTGGTGCTTGGTGAGCAGCAATTCCCTTTCCCACTTCACATAAGAGCTCCAAGAGGAAAAACAAAATGAGGCAATCCTGCCCCCTATACTGGCACTTTCTAAAGACTTCTATCCAATCGAGGCCATTCATTTCCTTCCTGTTCGAATCTGGCTGTGGCCGGGAGATCAAAGCACTAACCAGGAAGTATGAGGATTCTTTTCTTAATTTCCTCTGATTTGTTAGATTTTTTCACACTCCTCCATCACTAACACATAATAAATAAACAAAGCAGAGAGGAATAGAAAATAGTACATCGTTGTAAAAACACCCTTACATGTGTGAGGTTCATTTTAGGGCCACGAACCCTGAAGGGTTCATGACTTGTATAATTCCAGAAACAATGAGCTATAAATCTGGTTCTCTTTCCTTAACAAATCCTCCTTTCACCAGTTACTTGTGCTTTAAAAAAAAAAAAAAATACAAACAAAAACTTGATTAAAAACTCCTGTGCAGATATTTTATAAAACGTACTTCCTTTCCTTCATTCCTTTCTATAACAGCTGCCTGCACACTGTACCCTGCCAGCTTTTTGCCGGAAGTTCCATTGGCAAAGTCGTCAGGCAGTTCTACTGGTGACTTTAGACTTGGGTGCAGATTATTCACATGGAATAAATCCAAACAATCTGTTTCGATGGCCTTTTCTTTTCCCTGAAGTAGCATTTCCTTCATTCCCGTTGCATTTGCAATAAAGCACTCATTTTTATCCACTTGTAAATAAGGAATACAGACACGGACTGTTGGCTGGAGGCACAGGCCTCCGGTTCTCTCTTAAACTTGCACAAGGCAGAACTTTCTCCTTCTGTGAAAAAGGACCTTCATGAAGAATAATTACCAGGCTTGGAACCAGAAGATGGGTTGAGCACTAGCTCTGCCACACATCATACTACCTTGAACAGGACACGCGACACTTCGCAGTTTTAGTTTCTTTGTTCATAAGAATGTATAATAATACCTGCCGTGTTGTCTTTGTTGAGAAACCTAATAATAATAACTGGAATTTATATAATGTTTTGAAGTTTACAAAATACTGCAAAACATAATATAGTCATGTGCCGTATAATGACACTTTGGTCAATGACAGACCGCACATAAGACAGGTCTCATGAGATTATGATGGAGCTGAAAAAATGTCTATCGCCTAGTGACATTGAGGCCATCCTAAAGTTACATGAAGTGCATTATTCACGTGTTTGTGGTAATGCTGGTGTAAACAAACCTACTGCATTGCCAGTAATAGAAAGGTGTAGTATATACAATTATGGACATTACATAATTCTTGATAATGATAATAAATGACTACGTTAATGGCTTATGTGCTTGCTGTACTAACTTTGCTATCATTATTTTTAGAGTGTACTCTTGGTACTTTAAAAAAATGTGCTGTAAGTAAAACAGTGTGTTGTGTTACACAAACAGCTGCCTCACACACCTTGTGTCTCTTGAGTGCATTATTTTCTTTTGCGCTTGAATTAAGCTTGTGTTGTTTGTACAGCAACGTGCTGTACAGGATTGTAGCCTAGGAGCAATAGGCTATATCACACAGTCTGAATGTGTAGTAGACTATACCCCCCTATGGGTTTGTATAAGTACACTCTGTTATGTTTGCACAACGAAATCACCTAACAACACATTTCTCAGAACATATCTTCATCATTAAATGGCACATAACTTTATATGATTTACCGTTATTATTAACCAAAATATTTTCTTCACTTGCCTCAATAAAGGACCTATTGTATGCTTAACAAAAAGTCCTTGACTCATGGACTTGCTCTTTCATGACATCCAGAAACACCCTATCATCTCTAAAATTACCAGTGCTAAGTCTAAATTCTCTGCAAAATGTCTAAAGTGAAGGGAGACCCAAACAAGGGGCAACATAATCTCTTTCAAAAGAGAATACTTAATTAGAAAATATACCAGAACAGAACTATGCCAGGAACTCAGCTAAGAAATAGAGATACAAAGACAAATAGCATAGACTCCTCTCAAAGAAAAATAACATACAAGGAACAAAGCATTGGAGGAAAGGTGTTGTTTTTTAAAATGTGTGTGATATGATGTGCAGCATGAATCGGGGCCTGTTTGGGTCCAGACCTCTCCTTTTCATATATATAAGTATTTCTTCTATCAAAATTCTCAAACAATAGAGGAGATGTCCCATGAAAATAGGTTAAAATTTATATCTTTAGGTGGAGCCATGATAACTAATTAAGTTTATGATCAAGGTTTCTAATGTACATAAAATTTGTCTACCAATTATTTGAATATTGACTTTATAATAACTCTTTGAAGAAAAAAATTCCTATATTCCTGTATTCTAACAATCTATAATGATAAAAGCATAATATGCTAATTAGATAGGATAGCCAAACAACCTTCCGGACTACCTTCCAGACATCCTTCTGGACGAAGCCACGGTGGCAGGGGCCGAGGCAGAGGTAGTTAGGGGCAATCAGGCAGGTAGGAGAGCAGTTAGGGGCAATCAGGCAGGCAGGTGAGCAGTTAGGGGTGATCAGGCAGGCAGAGGCAGTTAGGGGCAATCAGGCAGACAAGTGAGTGGTTAGGGGCAATCAGGCAGGCAGGCAGAGGTGGTTAGGGGTGATCAGGCAGGTAGGCAGAGGTGGTTAGGGGAGATCAGGCAGGCAGTCAGAGGTGATTAGGAGTGATCAGGCAAGCAGGTGAGTGGTTAGGGACAATCAGGCAGGCAGGCAGAGTGGTTAGGAGTGATCAGGCAGGCAGGCAGAGTGGTTAGGGGTGATCAGGCAGGCAGGCAGGCAGGCGAGCCAGCGGTCCCAGATTGCCCAACTGCTGCTTTTGGCCCAATCCTGCAGGGATCCCTTGCGGGATTGGGCCTAAATTGGCAGTTGGACATCCCCCAAGGGGTCCTGGATTGCAAGAGGGTGTAAACCAGGCTGAGGGGTCCCCCCTCCCATGCACCAATTTCATGCACTGGGCCTCCAGTCCTATATAATAAAAGGCTAATATGCAAATAGATCGAATAGCAGAACAACCAGTCTCTATGACATGCATTGACCACCAGGGGGCAGATGCTCAATGCAGGAGCTATCCCCTGGTGGTCTGGGAGCACCACTCGGCCAGCAGCCCTGAGCCGGGCTTCCAGCGCCTCTGCAGCATTGCTAAGGATGTCCTACTTTGGGGAGCGGACCTAAGCCAGCAGTCGGAAATTCCCTGAGGGCTCCCGGACTGCGAGAGGGTGCAGGCCAGGCTGAGGGACTCCCCCGCCCCCTCAGTGCACAAATTTCATGCACCAGGACTCTAGTGCTACATAAACCTCAAGAGAGGCAGATTACTCTTAACTTATTTGTAAGTAGTGCCTTATGCACCATGATCGCACTGTCTTATTTTGGTTATTATAATATTTAAACATTGTACACAGAATTCTGTGATTTATATGCCTGATCTTGTTGTGATCAGTTACAAACTAATATAGTATGCTATCATTCTAGGGAAAGCCAAATATAACACTTGTCCAAAAGCAATCTGGTAAAAAAAAAAAAAAAAAAATTGAGTCCATAAGAGCACAAAACTAATGACTAATGCGACAGTTGACCTACAAATTTACCATAGTAATGTAATAAAAGTTATAATTGACCAAACTGGCCTTTGTACTCAATGTATTCAATGACCTTTCAGGATTATATGTTAATGTTGAAAGTTTCTTAATTTAAAAAATACAGAGAATTTATGTACTAAGGCAGGACACACTCAGAAGGTTTTCATAAAAATAGATTTCTATCAGAACATCACCTCTAATCCACAAAAGAATCTGCCTAGAGATTTCAATAACAAGAGGCATATTGTAGGCATTTCTGTCCATCAACAAATCTAACAAGTTGCTTAAAATGCCAAAGGGACAAATGTGAAACCAAATACAGTGCAAAGACTGAAAGGGACTCACTGCAGTCTTTCTCGTCAGTTCCATCCGAGCAGTCTCTGACGTGGTCACACCTGTATTCTTTTGGAATACATTCACCACTGGAGCATGTCATCTGATGGCTTGAGCATGTACTCCCAGCTGTGACGGGGGAAAAAATGTTACTTTATAATTACTGCCGAACACACACCAACCCACTGGCATTTTTTAAAACAAAGGCAAGTAGAGCATACATTGAACATAAAATTCACAGGGTCATAAGGTAAAGTATGCACCCAGCTAACCCAAGGAAGGGAGCTTACAATACAAAAGTAAAAGTATTATTATCAGGAATCTATCAAAATGTCCATAGAATCATATCAACACTCAAGTATGTTAGTGTAGTTATTTTATCAACATGTATTGAGAACACAATATAGATTAATGAGCTGTATGATAAAGAAGATAAATAAAATAAGTATTTTGGCCCAGCCAGTATGGCTCAGTGGTTGAATGTTGACCCATGAACCAAGAGGTCATGGTTCAATTCCTGGTCAGAGCACATGCCCGGGTTGCAGGCTTGATCCCCAGCAGGGGGCATACAAGAGGCAGCCAATCTATGATTCTCATCACTGATGTTTTCATCTCTCTCTCCCTCTCCCTTCCTCTCTCTGAAATCAATAAATATATTTTTTAAAAAACAAATTTTGCAGTTATAGGTATTAATCAAAGATTGGTAAAGTTCCCCTCATTGAAATCCTGTTTAAACCAGAATGAAATATGCCAAAGGCTTAACAGAGGATATTTCTAAATGGTAGGAATACCTACGGTAATTTTATTGAGTTTTCCCTATTACATAAGTTTTCTGTATTGCACATGTTTCAGGAGGTTTTTTGTTTTTGTTGTTTTATTTTTATTGTTGAAAGTATTACATATGTCCCCTTTTTCCCCCATTGACCTCTCCCAGCCCACCCCCACCCTCTCCCCAGGCCTTTACAACCCTATTGTCTGTGTCCATGGGTTATACATATATGCATACAAGTTCATTGGTTGATCTCTTCCCACCTGCCCACCCTCTCCTGACTTCCCTCTGGGGTTTGTTGGTCTGTTCAGTGCTTCTATGTCTCTGTATCTATTTTTGTTCATTAGTTTATGTTGTTCATTAGATTCCACATAGACTATGTGTCAGTCTTACAGAGAAGGGAAATAATTTAAGCTAGTTTACATTTTATACTATGTTGATTAGGGTAAGTAAAAGCAGGACATCATTTTATCAAACTTGCCTTCAGATAAATCTGAATATTAATGCCTCAAGTATCATGTGAAAGTTATTCTGCAAGTCTCAGCAAATATCATAAGATTCCTTTAATTTCCACATAAAAAGAAAAGCATTCAGGGAATAATGTGATCTGCTAAAATAATATAATCAAATGGAAGAATAAATGTCCCCTACAATTTTTCATTTCCTATGCTTCTATATTATTGTAAAGACACTTAAGTTCATCAAAATTTGAATTTCAATAAAATTATAAATCTGTTAAGGGATATGCCATCAAAAGAAGCTTTCTAAAGAATAAATGAACAATGACAGCATTAGAGTACTTAAAAATTCAAACACAAACATTACCATGTGATAAATATTATGTAAAAAATTTAACAAAAATTACTATCCTTAACTGATCATCTCTTGTTCCTTCGTTCTGTTTAATAAAATAATTCATTACAAATACGTCAAATAGCAAACAAAATTTTTCTAGTCAGCCTATTTCTGATACTTTGGCAGTATGATTTCATATCTTCTCCAAGTACCTTATATCTGTAGGTTAAATTTTACTTCTGTTAGTAAAGATATAATACACCAAATTTTCTATAAGTCATTTAAATGTCTGAATTCTGCCCACAATTTCATGTGAATAAGATTGAAAAGCTTAATACTAGTATTTTCTGAGTGGTAGTATTTATTAAATTTCCATATAATTAATTTAAGTATATATTGCCAATTTCCACATAAAATTAAAGAGCTTTCTTTTTTTCCTGAAAAAGCAAGTGATGGGTAGTCTTTTCTTTTTTTAAGAATAGTTTATTGATTATTTTAGAGGGAGAGGAAAGGAGAAGAGAGAAACATCAATGTGAGAGCAGAACATCAGTAAGCTGCCTCCTGCACGCCCCCTATTGGGAATGGATTCCACAACCCAGGCATGTGCCTTGACCGGGAATTGAATCAACAACTTTTTGGTGCACCTGATGATGCCCAACCAAGTGAGCCACACAAGCCAGGGCAGTGATGGGTAATCAAACAAAATATGAAAAAATGGAATCTAGTGCAGCCCGGCTGGTGCAACTCAGTGGTTGAGCATCAACCTATGAAGCAGGAGGTCATGGTTTGATTCCCCTTCAGGGCACATGCCTGGGTTGTAGGCTTGATTCCCAGGAGGCAGCCGATCAATGATTCTCTCTCATCGTCGATGTTTCTATCTCTCTTCTCTTCTCCCTTTCTTTCTCTGAAATCAATAAAAACATATTTAAAAAATAGATATTCTCTCTAAAAAAACATACTGCCAATATTATTTTAATTATTTTGGCTTTCTTCTTAATTAAACTGAAGCCCAAATCATTCTATATTTGGTGCTTAAGATTTCAAAGGGTTTACAAGGGAGCAATTAAAAGTTCATTCAAATGCCCTAACTGGTTTGGCTCAGTGGATAGAGCATTGGCCTTCGGTCTCAAGGGTCCCAGGTTCGATTCTGGTCAAGGGCATGTACCTTGGTTGCGGGCACATACCCATAGGGAGTGTGCAGGAGGCAGCCAATTGATGTTTCTCTCTCAGCGATGTTTCTAACTCTCTATCCTTCTCCCTTTCTCTCTGTAAAAAATTAATAAAAATACATTTAAAAAAATAAGTTCATTCAAATGTAGAGAAATGATGAATTAAAATTATGTAGTTTCATCAACCAATCTAGTGCTGGGATTCACCTAGTTGTCATTACACAAACATCTACTGAGAGCCTATTATAGGTCAAAAAGGGCACCAACAATGGGAACATCAAGATGATTAAGGCACAATCCCTACCCTCAAGGAGCTCATAGCTTTTGGGGGGGGGGGGAGAGGGTGTGGGCGGGAGAACTTTAAGAAATAATTAGAAAACAATGATGAAAGTGGATTATAGGTACACAAAGAATTACAAAAGCATCAGAGAGGGGTGCCTAATTCACTCTGGGATGGGACGTGAACAGGGATAGCTTCCTTGAGGAGGAACACCTTACCTGGGTCTTTAGGAGAAGCAGCAGTTAGCTAAGACAAAAGAAAGGAAGGAGCATATAGAAATGAGCGTTCAGGCAGCAGGCACAGAAGTAAAAGGTTAGGACTCTGTGTGGTATGCCCAAGTGAACCACACAAGCACTGCCCTGAACCCTTTCAGTGCCCAGAAATGCAGCAGTTACTAATAACTGCTATTACTTTCTTTGCCATGGTAGTTCATCCCGCAGTGGCTTTGGCAGCAGTCACTGGAACAGCCACCAATAAAGCCTCCAACAGACCTACCTACTTGCTCCACTCAATTGAAATTAAGAGAGTTCAGTACTGGGGCAGAGGAGGTGGAAGGTTTGAAAGCAGAGTGTGCTGCTGGATCAAAAGGGCCATCCAAATGCCAACCACACAAATGAATACCCCACCCATAGATACCAATAAATGCTTCATCTCTTTCTTGAGCATAACATAATCCAAATTAAAGACTAGGAACCTATCTAGCCATTTCCAAATTGCCAGGGTATAATTATAATCCTTCAGCACATTCACACTTTCAATATCATCCAATCTGAGCAAGAATGCTGGCATTGTTGTGTAAGGCTCAACTCAGCATTTACAAAGAATCGTCCCATTATGTTTTGTATTTGTATCAGGTTAGGTTTTAGGTGTCCAAAGTACCAAAACAAGACTCCTCCATAAACACTTACAGCAATGCTGATCTTCATCTGAGCCATCATCACAGTCCTGCTCACCGTCACACACCCAGGAGTTAGGGATGCATAGCTCTTTATGATGACACTGGAAATAGTCTGGCTGGCAAGTAGCGGCAGCTAAAACAAACCAGGAAAAGACTCATTATGTCAAACAACCACCCTATTATACCAACAAGCAATGCTTATTTCAAAAGCCTATATATCAACTCCTGCTCAATATATTTGATGGCAAATAGTAAACAACCCTATACTAGAGTGTGTGAACTCCAGTCAGATTTCACTACAATCTCAGCAATAGCATCACAAGAAACTGATGACCCAAGGCAATATGAAAATATAGAGAATAAAACAGCCAAACACACATATGTACAAAGGTATGACAAAAAAATATTAAACAAAATTTTATTTAAGTAAAAGTTAACCATGAATTATTATTAAATTATCTGAAATGTTTTATAATAACTATAATTGTAATAAAGCATCATGATGAATTGGAAAACTCTTGAAATTTGGATAAAAAGACACAGTAACATAACTATTATTTTTACAATTTACTTGCTTTAGAATCTTTGGCAGATTCTCTGAGCCACAATGTATGCAGCTAAAATGGAAGCTATACTTACTCTATCTCATGGTTTGCTATTGAAAAACAAGTTAAATAATGTATGTGAAAGCACCATATAATGTTTGTTGCTATCACTATTGTCATTGGTATTGTTATCATCACTAAAATATAATAACAACCTCTGAAGAGTTGTTGGTATAACTGTTCATTTATTCCTTTATCTCAGAATACACTCTTATTGCTCTTTAGGTTTAACATAAAATGAACTCAGTAAGCCCAGACGAGGCAAATAAATAGCACATGATCATGTCTCTACAAATAGAACTACTCTCTTGCTCAAAGTATGGTTCACAGACGAGCAACATCAGCATAACCTGGGAGTTTGTAAGAAATACAGAATCTCCGCTCCCACCTCAATCATATGGAATCCAAATCTGTACTTTAATCCATTTGTACATGAAAGTTTGAGAAGCACTTCTCACTCTTCCTCCCATTTTCAAATGCATTGCCATTCAAACATTACCCCAAAGTTTGACTGTTCTGTTGTGCCATAGTTTGGTCAACATTTCAAAACAAAATTACTTTTCCACCTGCTTTCCTAGTTTGTGGATGATAACCCTTCTCTGCACACCTATCAGAATGAATAAAATTGCAGGAATGTGATTGATTGCCTGTGGCATTTTGGGAAAGCAATGGATATAAGGGTTGGATTGGTGCGCCAACTGGGGAACCTTTAATAAATGACTTACTTCTCTAAGCCTCAGTTTTCTAATATGAAATTTACCTCAGAATATTGCTGAGAACTAAAGGAAGAAATACATGTGTACTAGTAAGTAATTTTATCACTAGTTAATTTGGGGGGGTACATTATCATGTTCTTAAATAAATTTTTTAAAACATAAAATCACATTAGCCACTTCTGTGATCTCTTTATGATAATTCACACACATTATACTACATCCTTTATATTAAAACAGACTCCTGGAGTTACAAATCACCGTAGTTCAGGTAGCATTGTGTGTTTTTTGTTTGTTCTTATTGGTGCACAAAATTTCCAGAGTGAATAATCTGAAATAGTCACATACTGGCTTCAGAAAACCACTTCCAAATTGGTTTCCATATCAAGGTCACATGATACAAGGTAAAATGGAAACTGATGTGAATTGAGCCCCTTCTTCAAGGGGGAGTGAGACAATTATTAATACCATCAGTTTTCTATTCAACCACACAGATCTCAACAGACTTGCACCAAGTCCTGTATCTACCACTAAAGACACAACCCTTTTGTTACAGCTGAAATCACCATGAAGGACTTGTGTTTCTCAAAACAGAGCTTAGAGTAGCCACGCCCCACTTACGGCAACCAACTTCATCAGAGTCATCCAAACAGTCTTTGGTCCCGTCACACCTCCAGGATACAGGAATGCAATGCCCATTTTCACAGCGAAAATGCTCAGTGCTACATTCTGCAATCCCACAAACAACAGGAAACCAGTTAAAAAGAAAAAGAATAGATATTTCACAGAAGAAATACAGTTTTTAATAATGATGAAAAATCATTCACTAATTAGTAATCAAAGGAATATATGTTATCTTATAAAATTAGAAAAACATTTTTATAATGATTATATCCTCAGTCTTAGGGTCTGCAGGAAGATCATTTTTATACATGGCTGATGATTAGAGTATATATGGAAAGCAATTCAACAACGTGTATCTTGCTTTTTTAAAGTGCTAATTCTGTAACTTAGTACTTTACTTCTAGGTATTTTTTCTAAGGAACTAGAGATTTGTATCACTTAATTCAGGCGTCCTCAAACTACGCCCCGAGGGCCACATGCGGGTGTTTGTGCCGTTTTGGTTTTTTACTTCAAAATAAGATAAGTGCAGTGTGCATAGGAATTTGTTCATAGTTGTTTTTTTTTAACTATAGTCAGGCCCTCCAACGGTCTGAGGGACAGTGAACTGGCCCCCTGTTTAAAAAGTTTGAGGACCCCTGAAATTATTTATAATAAAGAAAATTGAAAACCTCCTAAATGTCCAATGATAGGAAAATATCTATATTTTAGGAACTCATTAAAATGATTATGAAGGACTGTTAAATGATTAAGAGAAATATTTGTAATATAATGTAGCAAAGACAAGGATGCAAAATTTTGCCTATACCAGAGTCATATATGGATGTGGGCTAGAAGCATAAAAAAGATCAGTATTGACAGTGGTTATCTTTGATTGATAACATCAAACATCATGAGTAACTTTTCATTGCTTCACTGTGCTTTTTGCAGTTCTCCACCCTATATTTTTATTAAAGTGCCTTCTTACTACATCATTTAGAGCAATTTATGGTCCCCTCATTCTTAGATTCAGATTAAGAGCTTTTTGTTTAAGGAATTTGTAAGATGCCAGTTCTATAATTTCATCTCTAAAAAAAAAAAAAGTTTTTAAAAAAACATACAAGTATTTCTGCAGCCAACCAGAGTGCACAAACTTGGCACCAAAAGTTGCCACATTTCCAAGTGGCAGTGATTATCCCATGTTGATACCAGAGAGAGTGTAACTTAAACAAGTTCATTTCATTTAACCAATATATCCTGTGATTTTCCTGGGTCTCCCCAGGGGACTAATTTCCTGGGTCTCCCCAGGGCAGTTGGAAATCCTCTGAGCTTCCCTGAATATCTGACCAGTAATCTCCTCATGCATTATGTGCCAAGTAGAAAAATTTTTAAAGACTGTAGCCAACACAAGCACAACTTGGAGAAGACTCAAAATTACTCTTCCACAAACCCAAGGTGGGAGAGAAGCAATTTGGGGTTTGGAAGAATAATTGTATTTTCCCCATGTACTTTAAGCAATCATGCTAAATTACCCATTTCAATTTTTGGCTCATTAACCCCAAATTAGGTAAATATACAGATCAATTGCCTACTCCTAAAATAAATAAACAATGTGCTATCCTGACTTGTGCAAATGCAGGCATATCAACAGCATGACATAAACATAGTTAAGTGATCTATTCCTAGGGGATATAGGCTACTTTGTTCATGGAATGTTCAAATCTGATTGTCTGTTAGTGACATCCTGATTTATAATGTATGCTGCAAATGGTCAGAAACTTCCCTTGGCTAAATGGTGGTACCGAGTGGTACAGGAATACGTACACCCAAATACCTTCTATAGACTAATGCATGATGGTGGTTGGTGGTGCAGGTCTGGGGTTGGTGGTGCAGGTCTCTTATCAACTACCTTTAAAGCACAACAACCTCCCTTGCAAAAATGCCCCTAAGGAATGTACAAATTCACTCTGGAATCCCAGAACTTCTCACTGGATTTTATTCTACAAAGCAATATTTCCATGGGAGATTAGGGGCTTTGGGGGTTTAGCTATTAACACAACATATATTAAATCACTTTTATCAATTAGGTCTATTGTTAGTAACCCAACATATTACATTTGAAAGTTCAGTACATTTGTTTCCCTTAGTATCTAATAACTTCAGGTTGAAGAATTATAACAATCCAAAGGTCAGTCCACTTACAAAGAGCTTAATATTGGTATGGAAAAAGGAAAAGCATAAACTTAGAAACTAAGTATTCAGAAGAAAATTCAGAGCAATATATTGCCTGTCTTGAAAATACATATACTTAGAAATATTTCTCCTTTTTCCTCAAACTCAAGTTTATTTTTGGAAATGTTAAGTATGCTTGTGTAATCAGATGGCTTTTGCTATGTAAAAAATCATCCCAAGGATTTAATGGCTTAAAACAGCAAACACTGATTTAGCTCCTGATTCTGCTATTTAACAGTAGAACAGTATTTCTTAAGCAATTCAAGTCAGATTTTGAGGTCTGGTTTTTTTTATTGTTGGTTGTGGTTTTTTGTTTTTGTTTTTTGCTAAACTACAAAATTAAACACATCATAAAAAAACACATACACACAAAATAGACACCTAAGACATATTTTTAAAGCACTTCAAAGCCAGTTATTTAAAATCAATCACGTAAAATGTAACCCAATAGGGGAAATTTTGCAATTAACTAACTCTATAATTAGTGCCATTTACATTTGATCTCCCAAATAGTTATCTAAAGTAATATATCAAAAACCCAATTTACCAAAATATCCATGATAAATCATTTGTCAAATTCACTTTTTTAATATTAACTTCCATGCCTGTTATAACTCCCAAGTGATTAACACTCTATCATTGCTGGGTAGTCTCTTGGCCATCAACCAATATGCTCCACTAGGGTCAGAAGCCTGTCGTTCGTTCTATTATAAAGGTAACATGTACTGTTTACAAAAACAAACTGCTGGAGAAACAAACAACAGTATGATGAATACCAGAGGGAAAGAAGGTTGGGGAGGTAGAAAGGGGTAAAGGGGGGGGGGGGGGGGGGTATATAGTGATGGAAGCAGGCGTGACTTTGCGTGGTGAACATACAATACAAAATACAGGTGATGTATTATAGAATTTTATACCTGAAACCTATACAATTTTATTAACCAATGTCTCCCCAATAAATTCAATAAAAATTTTTAAAAAACTGTTGGTGGCCTGGACAGCGTGGCTCAGTGTTTAAGCATTGACCTATGAACCAGACCACAGTTTGATTCCTGGTCAGGGCACATGCCCGGTTTGCAGGCTCAGTTCTAAGTAGGGGGCCATGCAGGAGGCAGCCAATCAATGATTCTCTCTCATCATTGATGTTTCTAGCTCTTTCTCTCCCCACCTCTCTGAAATCAATTAAAAATACATATTTTTTTAAAACGGCTGGTGAATAGATCTAGATCTGGCCTGATAAACAGTTGCAGGTGCCCCTAATTTCAAGTATGCACTTTATTTTCTGAGTGTTTTATTTTAAATGAGTAGCCTTTACTTACAACCTCTCTAGAAGTTATTAGACATTATCTACACTTTACAGTTCAATAACTTGAAGTGCAAAAAACAATGGAAGTGGGAGTGAATTTCACTGGAACCAAACAAACTTTATGGGAGAAAAAAATCTAAGTAGAGCAAAATTTAAAACTTTTTTCAGCAAATGGTCTCTAAACATCCATATTCAACCATACCAGTTTTAACCAAAGGTTAATTTTGCAAACAATAGCCTTAAATGTTTCTCCTCTAATAAAATATAAGGAAGAAAACATCATAATGCATGCTGGGAGAGAAAAGCTTTTGTTAAAAAACAGGCAGCTATTGACGAGGAACCTTTAGAACCAAATGGACACCCTATCTCTCCAGTACTACCCTTTCCCAAGAATAAAAATAGATGGTGCAAACATGAGAAAAAAATGCACATGTGGTACTTAAATGCATACACTGATCTAAGCACTTTGCCAATGTTATCATTTCATCTTCATAACAACCCTATGAGATAGCTACCATTATTCTGAACATAAAAAAATTGAGGCATAGAGCAGTGCAGTAACTTGCCCAAGATCAAATAGAAAATATGTACAAAGCAAGGATTTAGACCTGACAGTTCTGTTCCAGTATCAGTGCTATATTGACCACTGTTCTATGTTTCCTTTCACACACACACACACACACACACACACACACACACACACCTACCAAACTCAAGAATCAGTATAAAAATTTGACATTTTTCCAAAGTTGCTATCAACATTAATTGAGTTCATTAATTGGGCTGGTATGGAATCCATAGCATATGCTCATGTAATCCAATTGGAGACTAGTAGCCTACCTGGCAGCAAACGTTGCACATGAAAATTCTTAGGAAAATTTGCAACAATCAAAAACAATTCAAGGAAATTAAAAGGGGGGGGGCGGTTCTAGCTCTTCAAAAAAAATTATATTAGATGTAAAGATAAACTTATTTTCCGAACCCCACAGAGCCCCAAGCTGCAGAAAAAAACAAAAGTAACTCATTCTTTATAAATAGAATATCACAAGCTTTCTGGTCTAAGTGTTGGACTAAGAATGTGCTAAGATAAGATATTAGAGTAACAGGTAGTGCCTAGAGGAGGGAATAAATCGTGTGTTTTTCCAGGATGGGGAGGAACAGTGGATTGAAAACACCACTTCTGCCGAAACCGGTTTGGCTCAGTGGATAGAGCGTCGGCCTGCGGACTCAAGGGTCCCAGGTTCGATTCCGGTCAAGGGCATGTGCCTTGGTTGCGGGCACATCCCCAGTGGGGGGTGTGCAGGAGGCAGCTGATCGATGTTTCTCTCTCATCGATGTTTCTAACTCTCTATCCCCTCTCTTCCTCTCTGTAAAAAATCAATAAAATATATATTTTAAAAAAAAGAAAACACCACTTCTGTATATTGTACAGCCTCTAGCTCTGGGCACACAGGAAACAGTCAACATATATTCATGAGGTAATAAAGATTCTTCTTTATAAAATTCAGTCTCTTGGGATGATTATATATCAGAGATATATAAAACCATCAAGGCAAATAATGAGACTTCAAATTGGAATTTACTCTGTTTTAAAATTATACCAAAAATGAAATCTGGAATAATTTAAAATAAGAGGAATATTCAGAAGTTTGCAAAAGGAGAAAAACATTGAGTCACATTAATAACCATCTCATTATTTTACCCTTTCCTTATAAGTTTCTCTTCTGGCTCATGAATTCTCTTCTTAGGAGAGAAAGGCAAGTTAGTCAAGAGAACATTGCCAAAAGTTAACAGAGTAAGGTCATTTATATGGCAAATCCTATTTTCCTGATAGATCCTCTTAATATGTGCTGGTCCTTCCAGACACGTGGTGCTCTTTTTAAAACTGCATGTGCCCAGCTGGCGTGGCTCAGTGGTTGAGTGTCAAACTATGAAGCAGGAAGTCACGGTTCTATTCTTGGTCAGGGCACATGCCCAGGTTGTGGGCTCAACACCCACTGTGGGGCATGCAGGAGGCAGCCGATCAGTGATTCTCTCTCATCATTAATGTTTCTATGTCTTTCTCCCTCTCCCTTCCTCTCTGAAATCAACAAAAATACATGTAAAAAAAATACAACATGACATTTTAATAGTACCACTTCATTGAACTCAAAGAGACAAATAAGTTTTAACAGGCAATTCCTTAATTCATCCGTAATTTTACTTCACTTTTTCTGTACTTTATTTTTATTCCCTTGATATTGATAGACATACTTCTGATGTTTATAAGTTGGGTGATGGTTCACTATAATTCTCACACCTTATGCACACTAGCAAGGCCAGTCCTCTTTTGAAGATTTAATTGCTTGCTTATTTCTAAAACTTTACATTGCAGCCACGACAGCCAAGGGTAACAAATTGTGTGGAAGACCCTGTTCTGCCTAATGTCAACTGATGGAACCGTCAAGGACTCAACTGATGGAACTGAAACAAGACATGCTCAGCAAGCCAACCTACCCTCTCTTTCTGTGCAGTATTTTTGCTGCCTGGTTTTATAACAGACCACTAAATAGGTGGCCAGAATGTGTGTGTGTGTGTGTGTGTGTGTGTGTGTGTGTGTGTGTGTGTGTGTTTTAACACAGTTTGCAAACCACTGAATTGACTGCTCTTTCCAAATTATTGTTTCAGAGCCCTGATGTTTTGATAGAGCAAAACAATAGTAAGAGGACATTTCAAGAAATCAAAGACTTGGAAGCAAAACCTACAAGTCAATTGATGAGTGATCATGTACACACATCACTTAAGTGCAATAAAAATAAAAAGGAACAAATGAATGTGATTCAGATTCAATAAAGCCACAAAAAAGTCATATCTACTAAGTGCAAAACATTGTTGTAGGGTTTGTGGAATAAATAAAGAAAGCTAAGATATAGTCCTTTTCATAGTTTATAAATTTATTCATACATTATAAATTAAATAACCTTGCAACAACAATAACTGCTATTTATTGAGCTTGCTATGTGTCAGGCTTTATACACATCCATTAAACCCTCTTAGACATATTATGAAGTGGGATTTGTACTTATTTAATAGAAGGGAAAATTGAACCTCAGAGATATTAATAAGTTTCCCCCAGGGTCTCAGAGGTAGAAAATGTCAGAGTCTAATTCAGAATAGGACCTGTGTGATTCCAGGGTCTACGCTCTTTTTCATCCCACTTCCCACAAAACAAATGACACCTTTCAATCACCACCCAGAATTTCTATGTGCCAGAAGTATTCAAGTGCTTTCTATATATTATCTCAGTTGTCTTCACAACAACCCTGTGAGATAATATTGATAACCCCATCTCATAGATGAGGAAACTGAGGTTTGATCAAATCTCACAGCTAGTCGACCGTGGATCAGGAATTCACATCTAGGCAGCCTGACTCCAAAGCTATGCCAAATGACAACAGATGCTTTGGTTCCACGTAAGCAGCAGAGACAATTAAGAACCAACTGGTCTTGGGGAGAAAAAAAATTAACATCACAGCTAGAGTGATCCGAGGAGCCTTCATGAAGGAAAGCGGCACTGCACTGGGGTGTTGGGATGAGCAGGAAGGGGCAGGCAGTGTGGAGGGCTCAAACAACTTGAGAGAAGCCTAACATGGGTGAAGGCCTAATGACCAGGCCTCCATGGACAAAGCACAGAAAACCTCTTGTAGAGTGGTAGACAACAAGGCTGGGGAGATGGAAAAGAGGGGATCTTGAATACCAAGCAAAGGAATGACATGATCAGCCCTAGCCAGTTTGGCTCAGTGGATAGAGCATTGGCCTGCAGACTGAACTTTCCTGTGTTCGATTCTGGTCAAGGACACATGCCCGGGTTGTGAGCTCGATCCCCATTAGGGGGCAGGCAGGAGGCAGCTGATCAATGACTCTCTCTGTCATCATTGATGTTTCTATCTCTCTCTTCTTCTCCCTTCCTCTCTGAAATCAATAAAAATATATTTCACAAAATAAAAGAAAAAAGAATGACATGACCAAATGGATTGAGAGTGAGAAACGTTAGAAATCACTTAGTGCCAGTAACTGTGTTGATACTAAAGGTCCCCTCTGGGCAGATGCAAGCCTGGACTTTGGCCATGAAAAGAATTTGGGGCTCCACTTCATTCCTCGGAACCTTGCCCAGAGCATGAGCTCAGTGAGCAGGCTGGTGGGCAGCTCACTAACAGGCTGCTAGCAGAGATGGGCTTCACCTTGCAGTCCCTCTAGTTGTCCCAGGCCTAATCCAAAGCCACTCCACTTGCATGACAAATGGCCAACATGGTCCAGAGATGCCACCAAAAGTTCTCTCTTGTCCTTTCCTCACCGTCCTCTCCAAGCTGAATGTGACTGAACATCCAGCCTACATAATTCAGTCAACCCGCAAAATAGTCAGTTGATCTCAAAGATTGTTTAAATAATTGCTTAATTTTAAAGTGTATTTTCAATGGTCAAAAGCCAGCAGAATAATGTGATGCACTATCAAAGTAGACCCTCAATTCTGAGAAGTGGGAAATTAAGTTTCCACCTTTTCTGATTGAGCTACTCTTCTCCATTTTCATCTAAACACTAGCTACCTACCTTTCTCCTCTTCCCCGTAGTCTCTTACATCCACTTTATTTTTCATTGAGTACCTCCTACCCCTACAACTAGTGTCAATCAACTCTGCTCACTTCTCAGGTGCTCTTGAGAGGATGCTGGGCATACATATAGGGTGAAGCAATTATTCAATTGCCCTGGGCAAAGTAAGATGTATAGTGTCCCTGGCCCCCACATGTGGGATTCCAGTAGTGCCCATCCCCTAGTCACTGTAACAACCCTATACATGACCAAACACCCCCTAGAGCGTGGCAGTACCACCACTATTTGAAAACATCTTAGAACCTCTAAGCAGCTTGGACATTCAGAGCTCAAAACGTCTTAACCCACATGAAAGAGATCATCTAAGAAAACCCCTATAATAAATTCTTCCCTTCTAAAGATAATAAAAATTTTTAAACAGCAATCCCACTCCCTCCCACCCATCAATAAGAGGGCCTGGGATTGGGCAATATCAGGCTGCAGCTGCTAGTACCAGCAACTTGAAATGAACTCCCCTGGGAGTGTGATAAAGAATCTAAGTTCCAGGGAGGCCTGTTTCACCCTGGAATGTTCCACAGTCCGTCCACAGGCTTCCCCACTGGGGAGGGGGGTCAGGGGGGAGGCAGAGTTGAGGCGGAGGGGGGTGGGGGCGCCTCACACCAGGGGGAAAAAAAGCAAATCTAAAACCCTCAGTTCCTCATTAACATAAAGGATTGCTGCTATGAAAACCAAAGTCCTAAACACACCTGCTTTTTGGTGCAACCTTTCACATCTGTATAATTATCAGAACAAAAAATAATTTCTTCAAATGTCCTCTCCCTACCCCTACCACATACACTCATTACATATATATATATATATATATATATATATATATATATATATATTCATGTAAGTGCCTAAAACATTCAAAAAAATTTCCCAAGCTTTTACCAAAAATGCTCAGCAATGAAAACTTCCTGTCAGCAAATACCCAAACACTGAAATGTATTAGTCTTTATTGCTACTTCCCCCAATAATTCACGCAGTGCTTTCTCTATCAGCTAAATCTGCTGAGGTTACTATAGATGAACTCCTCCTCCGCATGGAAGAAAAATAAGGCCTTAGTCACCACTCCTCCCAAGGGTCTAACTGGTTATTTACTTCTTTAATGGCCAAAGAGCTATACTTATGTAGGATTTGAAAAGAACACTATCCAAACAGAAGAAAATTTAAGAGAGTCTGCCTGCTCAGTAAATAAGTACCCAATGAATCAGACTACTTAAGAAAAGAGTAAAATGCCCTTCAGCACTTAATGATTTAACACACTTATACCAAAACTATAAATCACCCCAATTTAAAGAACTTATTTCTAGCCCAAATTGCCCAAAGTATTCCTATATGGCTTCTTAATTAGCAATATAAATATTGGAAAATGGTTAAATGAAATCAAACACTCAAAAAAGAAAGAGAGAGATTTGTGAGAAATAAGCAACTATATGCATCTCCATGCAGGCAGCTTTCCTGCTTAAGGTTTATAAATGGTGACAGACCCACTATTAACCCAAACACAGCATTTATAGACAGCATCAAACCAGGGTTTTTCTGGTTAATTAGACCCAAGTGTTGAACCATAATCAAATTAATACAGATGTGTTAAAGCTTCAAGAATCTTTTTTGGTCAGTTTAAGAAGCAGATTAACATCAGATTATCAAATAAACAATGGCTTGATCCTGGAAATTACAACAATAGCAGCAAAAGGAGAAGAAACTGACTCCCAACTGGTGGATTTGGTAATTCTCTAGTCATAGGCTAAATCATTCGTAATTCTTGACCGAATTGTGCAAACACCTTGCTATATTCCTCTTCTCTTACTCCATGTTATTTAGTTATTTAGTTTAAAAGCCTGTTCTTGGATAATAAGTACTGATAATTAACCATCTGGTAAACTAAAGTCAACATTTTTAATAAAAATGTATTGTCATTACTTTTTTAAAGAGCTGGTTTTGCTAGTGTTTTACAAAGTGTTTTTGTATTTTTTTTTTCCTCTAGGGACAAGTTATATCTCAGAAAGGGTTTTATAAGCAGAAACCCTATTCTCCAACCATGACATGATATAGAGAACAGAAGAAGCAGATGCAATTAAATAACCAAAAGAAGAGTGATAGTAGGTGACAGTAATTTATTATGATTCTACCATGAACAGAACATTATTCTAAACCTTAAGCTCCTAAGGCAGGAATAAATACTTCTGTAATCCCAGTGCCTAGCACAGTACCTCCTAGTACCCAGATGACCCTCAATAAATGAACAATATATGGTGCATTAGGATATATGGGTGAGGCCAAGATGAGTTCCAAAAGATAAAGTCTTGAGATCTTGATGATTTGTGGACTTTTATAAGGGACCCTGCTGTTTAAAGTCTAAAAATAATTCAACAATTCAACAGTCATTTTCCATGCTGACTTGCATGAAGACTCTAAGAAGTCAGCCCCAAATCCTTGGGAGCCTATTTAGAAGTTCAGGTCATTCTCTGCTAATTCAATGAAGAATGAGACTGCTTCCCCTCGCCCCCATATTATGCAAAATATTATTTATATCCAGCATTACCCTGAAGTGGAGAGTACTCTGCACACTGCCCCTCCCCCCAAAAAAGGCTACAAGAGAACATCTGATTCTACAAATCAAAATTTATAATTTTTATTATAAGCAATTCACTAACATAACATCATGAGTTTAGTTTCCCTAGACAGAGACAAAGGTAAAGCTGATTTTGTTAACTTGGGAATCTATAAAATAGGACCTTTTATATTTGCAAAGATTTTCAAGGTAGAATGACACTAAATTTCTTGTGTCTCCTCTTATGTTGATTTTAACAGATTGACCCAAAGAGAACTTCAGAACATGCCAAGTTACAGCAGGTTATCTGTCACACCAGGTGTCCTTTGCCCTGGTTTGTTCTGCCTGGGCTCAAACAGCATTTATAGGTCTCCAAATCACTTCCAGGCTCCATAAATGTCATCACTTCATGTTACAATGTGATTGTGATGACTTGAAACAACTCAATAGTTTGTTGACATAGAATCAACAACATTATATTGTCATCAACTGATATCTATGTGTAATGAGATGGTGTTTGAGCTTCTGACTATATATGGTGAACTTATAATGTCCCAATATTAATGGCAGGTTAAATAGAATTATGAATTCATTAGCAATGGATTGCCAGAAGCAAGAAGAAAAAGGGTAAAGTATATTTCCTAAGATATTGCCTAATCTGTATTTTAAGTAATGACAGTAAAAATTTTTAAACCATCTATTAAAATAGAAGCTTAGAATTTTATGGAAAAAAGTAATGGTTTTAGTAATAAACTGTACTAGGAAGTACCTACAATAAAATCTCTAATAACTGACACAAATAATTAAAACCATTGCTTACTGAAATTTTGCCTGTGTTACACTTTTTAAAAAGGCAATCACATTTAAGAATTTGGCCAAAAATAGAGTTTTCAGTGGCTGTCTCATTTCTGAAAATTGGGTGACAGTCCTGAATTAGACAATATATGAGTGGGACCTTAGGTATTATAATAATTAAATTAATTCCTTTTAGTAATAAATGCAGAGTTTTTTATGAGTTAAAATAAAATACTAATGGAAGAGTTGGGAGATGATGGCCCTATAGAAGAGGTCAAAGGGGAAAAGGGGGGTCATATATAATACTTTTAACAATAAAGATTTTTAAAACAAAAAATAATCCTATACAATAAAAGCATAATATGCTAATTAGACCGGACTACCTTCTGGATGAAGGTGGGGCTGCGAGAGCTGAGGCAGAGGCGGCAGCCCCAGTGGCGGGGGCCGAGCCCCTTGCACGAATTTCATGCATCGGGCCTCTAGTAATAAAATAAAATAAAATACTAATGGAGAAAATACCAGATTAAGAGCCAAGAGGCACATCAGTTTCAACTCTTGCAATAGCATTGACTGTCCCCAAATCAAACTAAACTCTAAGTTCCATGAAGACAGGAGCTGTTCCTCTTATTCCCATTGAATCTTCACTCAATATTTGCTGCTTAGCTGACTCAGCTTGGTGAATTTGGATTTAAACTCTCTGGTATGCAATGTCCTTACCTGCAAAATCTCTGACCTGCAAAATCAGGTTCTGGTGAGGATTTAGCGCAATGCCTGAATTCAGCAATCCCTCCATAAAGAGTGGTTCCCTCCTGGGCATTCCCATCCCTCATTCAATTCTAACATTCTAGGAAATAAAATACTCAAGGATCAATACCTTCACCAAATAAGACCTGTTTAGTCCCCATTTCCAAAACCTTGCTTTTAGGAGCCACTTTGCCCCTAGGAGGCTCAGAATTGAGAACAAGAATGTGTGGTGGTTGTGTTGCCTCCTGGCCATGAACAAGTATCCATTGGCCCAGTCTGGAGTCAACGGCAAGCCTAAACATCAAGATTTATTCCAAGAAACAGAGGTCAAGCTAGAGCCAAAACCAAGCCTGCCATTGGTTTCTTTTATCTTCTTCATGCACTTTTCTATTTTCCTACAATGAGAATTTTTACATTTTTGTCTATTTTAAATCACTCAATCTCAGATGATCCTCTGGAGTTTTTATGTGGAATATTGTAAGTGTATAATTTCAACACCAAAAAATAATTGAAAATAAATATACAGGCTTTCCCAGAGTAGACCTTAAATCCTTACACTGCACATTAAACTTGGACATAGTTACCTTTCTATAATTATAAAAGGATTCCTATTAACCTCAGCTCAGGCCTCAACATATGGCAGAGAACTGGGGACATGAAGAAAATCAGGATTTTAATCAACTGAAACTAAGCTTTATAAGTTTTCCATATAGAAAGTTCAGAAACTCTGCAGGTCCTAGGTTCCAAAGAATAAAATTTCAAATTCTTCCCAAAAGTGATAAGATATTCATTAACCTAGTTCTCTAAACTTTCTCTTATAGGTAGAAAAATGCTACAAACATTCTTTGACTAGAATTATTTGTGATAATGCCTTTACAACACATCCACAGGAAAACTTGATCATTTTAAGTTGTTACCTTCTTTCTGATTGAATGAGAATGGATTTATGTAAACCTAGACATCTAACCATTCCAAAAGGAATAAAATATCCCATTGCCATAATCCCAGCCCTAGGCTTCCTGGTAACAGAGACCATACGACCCTCCTAACAAGTCTCCACCTCACAGAGCAGAGGCTCCAAACTCAATTCAACCCAACAAACATAAATTGAAGTTTTATCTGTGTGCTCTTAAGGACGTAGAGTAACAACCGTTAGGACACTACCAGCCCACAGCAATGTGGCTCTCCTCAAGCAAGCAAATACAACCATCCCATTTCCTGCCAGAAACTAAGTGAATCCAGTTTTCCAAGAAGGGTTATGTTCACTGTTTATTAAGACCACTCAACACTTCACTACATTTTGTGGGTAAAGTTACAAAGAGGGGAAAGCAACTTAAACTTAAAAGGCTCTTCTGATAGCCCAGGAATGAGGCGATTAGGGTCTTATCTACTTCAATGGTCCTACCTCTGGTTCATTTCCCCACCCTTGTCTAAAAATCCTTTCCTTCCCTCTCCCTTGGATTCCTATATTGTGGCTGGAGTTTTCGTGGCTTTCTACCTGGCCTGAATTGGCAATGAATGACCTTCAAAATCTGCTCCCAGTGAACTTACATCAATATTTAAGGGATTTTTAAAGCCCTTCCATGGGTATTTGCACTTTCAGCAGAAAACAGGAAGCCCTCAAAAGAATGAATCTTCTCACTGTGGCATTTTAGGCATTCTCTAGTGCCCAAATACCTTCCTTGCCAACTTGATGGGACAGATTTTAGGTGGATACCATATCTTATCAGAGCTCCTGATACCGTACCACATAGGTGGTGGGACCTGTACTAGGCATCTTTGCTGATACCAGAAACCTCTTCAGCAACATTTTTCCATACAAGCACAGGCCAGTTAAGGGCTTTCCAGGAGAACTTGGAGACATCTCTGGATCAATGTAATTTGTCTTAGATTAGTCTATGCTGAAGAAAAAGGCCCTGAGGCAATATTGCGAAAGCAATGATTTCAAAGGCCTAGAAAAACAAGTAACAAATGAACATGACTTCCTGAAACACGGTAGTTTGGGTTCTTTTGTAAACTGAAACCCCTTACTCTACTATTTATAGCCAAGACTCCCTCCACTGTTAATACAAGATTCTCCAATTCTTCCCAGTATGTGTGTGTGTGTGTGTGTGTGTGTGTGTGTGTACATGGTGCACTTTAGGAAAGCATATCAAATCTAAGAATCTATATTTCCCTTCTTCCATTCAGCCCAGCATGTCTAAAAGCCAACAGTTTTTCCACAGAAGGTTAAGAAAGAAAGGCTGCATGCTTGATATGCTACTCTAAAACTGGGGTGGGGAGGTAAGGAAGGGGAAAGCATAGACTGCTTAGAAGCCAAGCGACTTTGCAGAGGTAAGCCCTGGAGTCATGCAGCCTGGGTTCCAACCCTAGCTCCATCTCTTATTAATACTATGGCAGGCATGTTTCATTTTCATGTCTCAGTTTCCCCATCTAAATATGGAAATAATAAGGGCTCCTGCTCATAAGATTAATACAAAGATAGAATAAGGACTATGGGCCTGGTACATGAGTAAGTGTTCAACCAATGAGAGCTATCGTTACTATTGTTGGCCAAGTGTTTTCTGATACTTTAAACTCTACATATTGTCTCCCTTTGAATTTTTTAGTGGTTTTTTTTTTCTGTTTCATATATACAGGGAAAAAATAAGTTCACAGTTGCATTGTGACATTCTTTTGAATTAATAAGGCTCTTGTAATAACCATTACCTAAATATCTTTTTCATTATTTTTTTCTTTTTTATTTAATTTTATTTTTCAATTACAGTTTGCATTCAACATTATTTTGTATTAGTTTCAGATGTACAGCATAGCGATTAGACAATCATATACTTTACCAAGTGTTCCTCCCACTATTTCAGTTACCTACCTGGCACCATACATAGTTATTACAATATTATTGACTATCTATTCCATACTCTATGTCTTTTTCTATACAAACAACTGTAAACCTACTTTTGCCCAATGCTGTATTTGCTTATACTCCAGAACTTCTATATTCATAATCTGCAACCCAGTTTGAGAATCTTTCTAAATTAACCTAATTAGAATGATAGCTGATCCTCTCCCCTGCCAAAATAAAGTTGACTCAATACATAAATTTTATATTATCTTATTACTACATTATACTTTTATTTTAAATTATACTCTGTACTTAAGTAAATATTTCTTAAATCCCAGGTTCACAAGAGACAAAAATATCTATATTCAAAATAAAAGTGAGCTAAAAAAATATAACTTAATTCACAAAAATAGGCAAGTTTTCATGCACTTTTACTACTTGATGAAATAAATTAACTCTTTGCTAGTTTATTTTTCTGTTTGATAATACCTTTAAGATGTATTCAACACTTACATTTCAGGAGTGTTTAAAATGCTTGTAATAGCCCTAATCAGTTTGGCTCAGTGCATAGTGTCAGCCCATGGACTGAAGGTCCTGGATGCAATTCTAGTCAAAGGCATACACCTCGGTGGTTGCAGTCTTTATCACTGTCCCTGGTTGGGGTGCATATAGGAGGCAACCAACTGATGTCTCTCACTCTGTCTCTCCCCCGCCCTTCCACTCTCTCTAAAAAAATCAATGGAAAAATATCCTTGAGTGAGGATTAAGAAAAACAAATAAATAAAATAAAGATCTCTTTTTTTAAAAATGAATTCATATTTAACAAAATAAAATTAACCAGTTGCATAAACACAGGTATCTTAGTCCAAAGAAGTTGAAAGTGGCAATATTTATTGGATTCTGAGTTAGACAATATGGAATTACTAAACTCTGATATTAGTATCTACAATCTAAGACTTCTCAGTTCCCCTTAAGTGTGGAAACTGTTTTGACTTGACCTTTTGAAAAAGACTAAGCATGAAGGAAACAGAGACCACCTCTCACGAAAGGAAAAGTCCTGAGCTTTTCAAAATATAAACTTCTAACAGTATCACCACTATAGTAACCATTATCAAAGGGGAATCTATACTAATAAAAGGGTAATATGCTAATTAGACTGGATAGACCGCACACCTTCCGGACAAAGCCACAGTAGCGTGGGCCGAGGCAGAGGCGGTTAGGAGCGATCAGGCCGGCAGGGGAGGGCAGTTAGGGGCAAACAGGCCTGCAGGCAGAGGGGTTGGGGCGATCAGGAAGGCAGGTGGGTGAGCGGTTAGGAGTCAGAGGTCCCGGATTGCGAGAGGGATGTCCAACTGCCGGTTTAGGCCTGATCCCTGTGGGCTGGCAATCGGACATCCCCCGAGGGGTCCCTGATTGGAGAGGGTGCAGGCCGGGCTGAGGGACGACCCCTCCACCCCCGCACGAATTTCATGTACCAGGCCTCTAGTTCTGATATAAAGAAACAGAGAATCAGCAGTACTTATAAACTCAAAATCAAAGACTCACAGATGCATATATATGGTACACATCTCTACTATAAAAGGTCTTTACTATAAAGTTAAAAGAGAACTTAAAGTCTAATTCCAACATTCTTTTGGTGCATGCTATGTGCCTACAATTTCCTTCCTATCCTTAGAATCATTAAAAATAGGTTTTATCTTTCTTCCATAGGATGGTCCTTTGAATATTTGAAGAGAGAGCTAGCCATTGTTCCCCTGATTCTCCTCCAAACAAAAATCCCCAGTTTTTCCATCATTCCTCCCATAACATGATTTCCAGTTCTCTCATCATCCTTGGTTCTCTCTTCCAAATTCATTTCAAAATGTCTATGTCTCTCCCAAAAAAGTGGTCCTCAAAGCTGAACAAATGCCCAGTGTCACCTGGTCAAGACCACAGCAGCCTACCTCAATTTTCATCCCCCCTTTCTCTTCAGAAGCAGAATCCCAATTTTATTCAGGTGAACAATCTGGGCATTTTATTCAGGTAATATGCAAATTAACCCTCATGGCCTCACAAGATGGCTGCCTACGACCAGGCGGGGAGGGGGGGGGCAGTTAGGAGTGACCAGGCCAGCAGAGGGGGGCATTTGGGAGCGACCAGGCTGGCAGGGGGGACAGTAAGAGGCAACCAGGCCAGTGGGGGGGGGGGCAGTTAGGGGTGACAGGCTGGCAGGGGGGGTGCAGTTGGGGGCAACCAGGCCATCAGAGGGGGGCAGTAAGGAGTGACCAGGCCAGCGGGGGGGGGGGCAGTTAGGAGCAGCCAGGCCGGCGGAGGGGGGCAGTTAGGGGTGATCAGGCCAGCATACAGGGGCAGTGAGGGGCGATCAGGCTGGCGGGGGGTGGGAGGGGGCAATTAGGGGAGATGAGGCCAGCACACAGAGGCAGTAAGGGGCGATCAGGCTGGTGGGGGGCGGGCAGTTAGGGGCAACCAGGCAGGCAGGCAGGTGAGCGATTAGGAGCCAGCAGTCCCGGATTGTGAGAGGGATATCCGACTGCCGGGGATCGGGCCTAAAACTGGCAGTCGGACATCCCCAGAGGGGTCCCGGATTGGAGAGGGTTCAGAGTGGGCTGAGGGGACCCCCCGATCCCCATGCACGAATTTTGTGCTCCGGGCCTCTAGTGTGTTTATAAAAGGCTACATTTACCAGACTTCAGTTAAGTGTGGTCATCAATAAGATGAAATGCAAGCAGTAGTGTTATGTAGGACTTTCAGGAAGTCTTTTTGAAAGAGAGATGGCACACCCTTCTTTTTCCTCCTCCATTCCTACTACCTAGCCTGGAGTGGAGAAGGTTATGGCTATAAAAGCTATTTTGGACAATGAGGTGAAGTTAGGGATAGAAGCCACCAGCAGAGAATAGCAGAGTAGGAAGATAAGTGCCTGGTTCCCTGATGATACCATGGAAATACCAAGTAGCCTTCTACTGCTGGTTCTATAAGAGAGAAACAAATGTCTATCTTGTTCAAGCCCAACAAAATCCTCTCTACAGCACCAGTCCAGATTAGAGTGTGCCTATCACCTCCCTTAAATGATGGAGTTGCTTTACTACAATTCATGTAGTTCTTTAACCTTTCCTTTAACAAAAGATTTCTTTTTTTTGTTTAACAAAAGATTTCTTGAGTTCCAGCTCATTCAGGGCTCTGTGCCAGACACAGAATACAAGAGGAGGCAGGCATAACTCTTAGCATCAATGGTCCTATTCTAGAGGAAGAGATAAAATACATACATAAATAATTATAATTCATGGTATGATGAGAAGTGCTGTAAGAGAGGTTCAGATAACATTCAGTGGAGATCAAGAAAGGCCCTGTGGAGGAAGGTACACTTACGCTACAGCATGTGGGTCTGAAGGGAAGGTATGCCTGGCAGAGGAACAAACTGTAACTGGCACAGAAGCAGGGAAGTATAAGACATGTCCAATAAAGGGCCACATTCTTCATCCAATATCATTGATACATTCCTACAAATTATGAAGATCATGCTTGTGGCAGATTCCCTTTTATGGGAAGTGAGAAGCAAATTTGCAAGATCATGACCCCTCTAAAGTCACCATGGAGTCAATTCAATTCACCAGACATTTACAGAGCACCAGTTGTTTTATCATCAAATACGAATTTCTCCCAATCCATAAAGCCACTCTAATTTTAAACAAATGCCATCAAACATTTTTCATATTTTAAAAAAACACTTGGAGAAATTTTTCCAATATTCTACTAAACTGGAAGAAATGTTTCCAATATGTATATTTTGTAATATAATAAACTGTAAGTATACAACACAAATGTATTTCTCCTTTTCCTCTTATAATTGATGGATTTATTTTATTAAATTGAGTATGGGTTCAATAAAAGTTACAGAATCAGTAAAGTAAAATGTGGGGAAAAATAGAGCATTAGAGTTCAGTGCACAAGATCCAGAGCCAAACCTCCTACCCTGCCTCAGTTTACTCATTTGTAAAATGGAGATAGTAATAGCATTTACCTCCCTGGACTGCCACAAGCATTAAACTCTATAATTATGGGGACTATATCAGAGGTATGTAGTAAGTTTCAGGAAAATGTCACCTCTTACTACCAGAATTATTCCTCCCTGCATCTTTGTTCACTCCCTATCAACCAAGATGAGCTCTCACGGAGAAACTATTGGCATTTGGGATTGGACAATTCTTTGTAGTGTGCAACTGTCCTGTGTATTGCAGCTGGTTTACCATCCCTGTCCTCTGCCCTCTTACATGCTAGCAGTGACACTCAGGCATCGTGACAACAACAAAAAATACCCCTACACACTTCCAGATACTCCCTAAGGGAGCTACACCAATTAGGAATCAATGAGCCAAACCAAAGAAAACATCACATACCGTGCCCAGATGGCCAATAAGCTAGAACTTTTTCAGACAAGAGGATTCATAAATATCACCACGTATTTATGAATATAAATAACATGCGTACGTTGAAAAGACATTTCTAATATTCCCATAAATAAAACATATCAACGAATGGAACAAATAATGGAATTATCAAAAAGAGCAACAAATAAAAGCTTTCTCTACATTCCATGGTGACTCTCTCCCCTTCTGGTCACCTCCAGGTCCACAAGTTTAGTTCAACCCTCATCATCTGTCACTCAGATGGTTACAGTAATTCTCCAATACATCTGGTTTACCTGATTTTCCTCATTGCAGTGAGCATTACCTTTAGTAAATGGAAGTCAGATCATTGCACTCCCCAACTTATATTCTTCAAAGGCACTAAACTTCTTAACTTGACATACAAAGTCCCCCACAGTCTAACCAGAATCCCCTCTCCCAGCTCCAGCTCCTGCTGAACCACCCTCCCTCAACACTCAGTTCCAGTGCCAAATCTGTGCAGTTTTCCTTGGCTCTTAGCCCCTCAGGCCTACGTGACTTCATCATTCCTTTTCCTGACCTTCCATTCTAACACCTCCCATCTTGTAGCACAATGCTTATTTACCTATCTCATTCATCTGAGTCTGCAGTTCTCCAGTCACCATAGGCTCTCAGTTAATGTTTGTAGAGTAAACATATCAATGATAATATTTACTGTCATTATTAACAAAATCTAGTTTGATAGATTTCTCACCTGTTGAGCTTCTCACTGACCTTTCTCCTGTTTCAAGAAATAAGGAATGTTATAAGAGAGAGGGGAAAAAAACATCATTGTCCATCTTTGCATGTACTCTTCTTTCTAGAAATCCTTCTCCTTAACCAGAGGCACACCTGAGTTCTACTTAGACCCATGCTTTCATCATTCTTGTTCTGATTTAGAAACATCATCAGTAAACTCTGCATAGGACCCAGTTTACAGAAAGCATGCACAGGACACATGAAATGAAAACACTAAGCCCATTAAGAAGTTTGAAATTTTCTGTAACATATTTCAGATCTGTGCCTTTAAGACCTGAGAGGGTAAGGACCAAATGTTCTTGGATTATAATGGTAGATTTCAAGGCCTGTCTTCTAATGCTCCCTTGTCGAATAATTTCACCTCCTTAAAAAAAAAAAAAAAGGTATGTTTTTTTTTCCCGAGCAAGTTCTATGGATAGAGAATTTGACAAGTGATTCCAGTATTTCAAAAGACCACAGCATGGTGGCTGCTCTGCTGCGCTGACCTAACTAAGAGCTTGTCAACTATGAATGATTTAGCACCAGGTTCCCTGTGGGGCCAAATGTTTACTGTATGTTCACAGTGTCCGTTAAATATTCCCAGGAACCTGAGGGGTAGAAATTACTAAAGCTCACTGTATAGTCCAGAAAACTGAAGCTCAGAGAGGTCAAGTGGTGCAAGGGTACATATCTGAAAAGTGACCAAGCTAAATCTCAAAGCTCTAATACCAGGGGGCATACCAGCACCAGAAAGGGTTCAGCCACAAGTTAACTGTTTCCAGGGTAGGTAGATCCTTGAGACTGAAGATTCTTGGGCAGATGAAGAAGCAATAGGGGCATGGGGGCACAGCCAGAGTTTCTATAATAGTAGGAAGAGCCCAAAGTTTGGCTCGGTAGCTGGAGATTTAAATCTGTATCACTGGCTACAGTTCATTCCCATAATTTAAGCCACTTTCTATACCTTCCAGGAAACTAAGAATTTTTCCTTTACAAAATGTGAGTGATTTCAGCATAGAATTTTTGTAAATTTTTAAATGTACTGACTCTTCAGAAATTATTCAAGACACCAAATATTCCCTATATCATCCTTCCTACAATGCAAATCTCCCAAGCGTTCAATGCCTTTAAGAAAATTCAATAGCAGATTTAAGGACATGGGAGATAAGTTTGTAATGTGCCTGCTCACATGTCTCATTGGAGACCAAGACATAATAAAATCATGTAAGCAGAAAATTTTCATTTATAAGGATTCTAAAAAATAAAAAAAATTTAGTTGTATATTTTATGGTATTTTAAAACTACAGGCAAGCTTTACAGACTAATGCAATCAATATGCCCCAATATTTTTATATTTTCCCTCTAGAACTGAAATTATCCACAAGTTTACTTTCAGCTAACAGCGAAATTATTTCATTTTTTATTATATCTTCATTCAGTTTTAACTTAGAAAAAGTAAAATAAAACATTTTAAAACTTATAAGCTCATCCTAGAGTGAGTTTCCTCATTACTTGCTACCCTCCATTCTACCATAATGTCACCATGTATACGCTTACTTATTAAATTTCATTTCCCTAAATTACTTTCAAATTGTGCTGAAATGAAAGAGCAAAGCTGTCCTTCAACCTGACTTCTCCTTTAAACCATATATTAAAAGTTACCATGGCCCTAGCCAATTTGGCTCAGTGGATAGAGCGTTGGCCTGTGGACCAAAAGGCCCAGGGTTTGATTCAAGTCAAGGGCACGTATCTTGGTTGCAGGCTCCTCCCTGGCCCAGGACCTGGTTGGGGCTCATGCAGGAGGCAACCAATCAATATGTTTCTCTCATATCAATGTTTCTCTCAGTCTTTCCCTCTCCCACTCTTTCTAAAAATCAATGGAAAAATATCCTCAGGTGAGGATTAACAACAACAACAAAAAAAAGTTACCTTGGTGTGTTCCTCTCAACCTGTAGCTGGTTTAAGAGTTCTCATTTGTCAAGAAAGTTGTCAGGGAGGGAATGAGATGAGAAGGAGAAAATCTCTAATTTGTCATCAATAAAATAAATCAGGAAATAACCTTTAATCTAAGAGTAGAATTTACCGATTTAGTCATTTATTTACAAAATTGATGGAAATTGTTAACAAGAAGTTAATTGATTTAAGTCACCTGATTACCAGTTAATTAACCACACTGACTTAATCTTCTTTGAAAACATCAACTCATCATTTACAAACTGTCAAGGGGTAAATCATCAAATAAAAAATAAACCTCTGTCCTCCTCTTCAAGGGAGATTTCTTGAGTGTGTTTTCTTTGCAGATTCCAATCTAGCAATGAGCCGAGTTTGGGAAATCTTTTTTTGTGTGTGGCTATACTGAAAGAGCTGCCATCTTTCCAGAGCCTTTTCCTCCATTATGATTAAAAAAAAAAAAAGAAAGAAACAGCTTTGCAAGCTTACCATCCATGTCATTTTGAATTATTTCAAAAATGAGCTAGGAACACTTATTGAATAAAAAATGAACAAGCAAAACGTCATTGAGACTTTCATATGAGAAAGTGAGTTTTTTTTAAAAAAAAAAAAGAATTTAAAACCTACTATTTGCAGAGTATGACTATAAAAGAATAGCATAAAGGAATTTGGGGGAGGTGCTTGAACTGTTCTAATCCTGATTGTGGTGGTGGTTACAGAAACGTATACAGGTATTAAAATTTATAGGACTATACACATGCAAAGTCTATTTTAGTCTGAATTACTTTTTTAAATAAAAATAAAGCACTTCACTCATGTCAATATTCAAAGCCCATCCCTACGCAAACTATAAAATCTTATTCCTTTTTTACAGATAGAAAAATTAAGACCAACCACTTGCCCCCCACTCAAAAAGAGGAGGGGTGTCCTAAGAAAACCAGTCCTGTTGTAGAAAATCAGAAAGAATATATCCTGTGTGTCTCATGTCCATCCAGTTCTCAGTTAGTAGATCCACTGCTTCTCTGCAAGAAAAATAGAGCCATTTGTCTTTGATCTACTCATGTACCCACCGTGCAAGGAGGCTCTGGAGGGAACCAAAGTCCAGGTCACTGTGACAAATGCTTAGACCTCCTACAGGAAAAGAGTGCTGGGGCCTTAATAAAACACCTTTTCACTTCCCTTCATTTTCTCGCTCCTTCAAAATCACAGCAAAATGCTTGAAAAATAAATCTGGATTACAGTGGGATTTTGTTGCACATATTCACAATCAGCAACAACTATTAAAGACCTCTTTGATTTCCCTTTCAGGATACAATATGCATCCTTCTTAGCTCAAGCCCTACTTAGCTCAGGGTCCCAAGTTTTCTCTTGTCTGCTCTGCTGGGTTTAATTATTTACAGCAAGAATCATTTAACTTTTGCTGTCTTCCAGTTAGTACATTCAATTTTTAAACCGTGCATTTTGTTTTTCACTAGAATCTCAGCTTCCAATGATTACTTAGCAAATTCTTTCAACACCTCACTGCACCAAATATTAGGGAAGAAGTAAATTTTTATGTCAGAAGTGAACTGGGGGAAAAAAATCAAAGTTTTGGTACATAGAAATTAACTATTTAGCAATTGGCTTGGAATATGTGTGTTTTACTTTGTTCATTTGCAAATTCTTTTTTTTATTGCATGCTAACTTAGGAAAAAACAGGATTTCCTATCAATAGTCAGCATTATGGTCTAGAAAAATTATAACTTCCATGTACATTAAATCTCAATCTTACCTTGCACTGATGAATCCCTAAGGAATGATTGACAGAGTCTTGCAACTTTATAGCTTTTAGGGTCAATCTCTCCTTTTGTTCAAACAGTCCTATTTCAACTGAGTTAACTAGAGAGAGGAGAGCCAGACTAGAAGGTAAGTGGTTCTATCTTTGAGATCCATTTGACAGATTCACAGCAGAAACTCTCCATAAAGCCATCCTAAGAAAAAAGAAAAGCAGTAATACCCTCCCCCGCCCCTCACCCCCGAAAAGCTGATTTAGGCAAAATAACTAAAAGATGAAGTTGGCTCCCTATTAAGACTACTTCTCACCTCTGGGTACCTTCTTCCCTCCTTTCATTCCTCACGAAAACATACCAGCTTTGGGTCTCAGTCTTTCTGAACCTTCCTCTGGCAAACATTTACTGTGTTTTACCATCTCAACTACTTTACCGACTGGGGTAAATATTTCTGTATTTTAACCAGAATTTCAAGACTGGCTTTTATGGTGGCAGAGCAGACATCTTTGACCAGGGTCAGAGTTGCTTGGGGCCCAAAAGATCCTTCAGCACATCCAGCCCATGGGCAAATGCCTTCTCCATCTCTACAAGAGCAGCCTCCCCAGACATAAAGAGACTCAGTTCTCACTTGGTTGCTGATTCCTTTCTTCTAGGGCTTTGAATAAGAGAACTTAGTGGGAATTTTTTCATGAATACTAAACAACAGCCCAGCCCAGTCCGTTTCGCTCAATGGTTGAGCGTCAACCCATGAATCAGGAGATCAGTTTGATTCCTGGTCAGGGGACATGCCAAGTTGCGGGCTTGATATCCAATAGGGGATATGCAGGAGGCAGCCAATCGATGATTCTCTCTCATCATTGATGTTTCTAGCTCTCTGTCCCTCTCCCTTCCTCTCTCTGAAATCACTAAAAACATAAAAAAAAAACTAAACAACAACCTTTAAAAATCTCTGCCATCTCTAATGGGAAGTTAGAATAGAACTCTGACTGAGGGATCTTTTGAACTAAAACATGTCATCATAGAGAAGAGAACATTCCCAAATAATGAAATGATAATATAGGAGAAAGCCAGCAGACAGGACTCGGTCAGTACCTAAAGAGTACGGAGGCAAAACTGAGTTAAAATAGAAATGTACTCTTCTAAACAATAAACTGTTTTGGACAGGCCTATGTCACAGGAATCTCACTATCCTTTATTGTGCCTGATTACATCATGTCTGGAGCATGAGAAAGTCTCGATCAATGTGTATTGAATGAATGAATAACTGCCAAAAGTAGCACAAAAATGTCCAAGAGTAGGATTGCAAAGGTACCAACCTCTAAAATGAAGTTACCTTGTTATAATATGAGCCTCACTAAATGAGGCTTTGTTTGAAAGAGGCATTATCTTCCACTTGCTCCTACCAATCCACAGTGATAGCATGGAAGAAATAAGGGCTCTGGGTTCAAGTCCTGATTCCACCACTTAGTAACTGGATGGCTTTGGGCAAATTACCTTACCTTTCTTTGCCTTGGTCCTTTACTCATAAAATTTGATTGTTAATGAAAAAGCAAGTAAACTAATAATACCTGTAAAACACTTAGGACTGTGTTAGGCAAATAGAAAGCACTCCAAAAAATTTAGCCTTCATTATTTTAGCTCATTCCCTCAACTTATCTATACATGCATATAACTGAGCCATTCATCTGCCTCTGGCCTCTTCGGTCATGGTTGTATATGGAGTCCTTGAAAGAACGGGATCTAAAGTGAAAAAGATTGTGCCCAGGGGACAAGCAGCCCTGGGCATTTTTCAGCAGTTTCGGGACCTCTTTAGTTAGGCCCATTTTTCCTTCATTCATCAGGAACAAGATCCATGAACTTGACATGTTCTTTCCACCATAGTCCATGCCACCTCCCTGAATGGGGAAACCACTCCCCTCTTCAAAGAGGGCTTTTTGTCTGAACAAGGCTGTTTTCACTGTGCCATGGTTTCAGACAGCTTTCTTCTGTGTTCTGTTTAAATACAGAATGACAATCCACTAACATAACTTCCAAAGACTTTGACTTATCTTTTGTAAAAGATACTGTAACAAATCTATACCAAAAATAGCAAAATGACTCATTCTGAATGTACAGGGGATTCTCACAGGGTAACTAGGTGTCTGGGATGGAAGTGAAAAAGACTGACACAGAATCAGTTACTCTCAAATGCCTTGGGAATCAGCAGTAGTTGGGGGCAGTGAGGCAGAGGAAAGGGGAAAGTCAAATGAAGAGAAACAGCGTTGCTAAGCCACTTGTTTTGATAGAGACTGCAATGTTCTTTTTTCTCTATCAGGTCTTGATGGGGCCTCCAGGAGCCTGGGGGAATGAAGGGCTGGCAATAGCAGAGACATGGTGATAAACCAAGAATGCCCCTTCTTAGATTTAGCATTCCTGGTGGCATCTATCCATTCATTCTTCTTATATACCAGGGTGGGCAAAAGTAGGTTTACAGTTGTTCGTATGGAAAAAGGCATTCAGGTTAATAAATACAATGGCTTTATTAACTCAAAAGAATGTTGCAATGGCACAGTGTACTTACTTTTGCCTACCCCCGTACTTATTTAGCCCTATTCTGGACACTGAGGATAAAGCAATGAATAAAAAGGATAAAAACCCCTGCCATGGTGAACTTTATATTTTAGGGATTAAAAGACAAAAGTGAATAAATAAGCAAAGATCAATGGAAAATATAAATCAGGAAAGAATCAGAAGGCCACACTGAGAAGTTGCCCTATGGAAGGCAAGAAGCAAGTAATGCATAATCTGAGGCAAGAGCTCTCAGGAAGAGAGAAAGCAAGTATAAAGGCATTTAAGGTGCTCACCATATTGGGGTCGGGGGGCAAGGATATCACTGCATCTAGAGCATTGTGAGTGGAGATAAGGTCAGGGAGGTGATATGGAGGCCAGTTGGTTAGGATCCTGTGGACCATTGTAAGGACTTACACTGTGACTCTTTATGAGATGGGAAGCTACAGGAGACACACCCAGTGTCTTCTTCAAGGACTTTCTACATGACTCAGTTCTTCTGGAGTGCACAGCAGTGTAGAAAGGCACCTTCTCAAGCTCATGCTCTTCCCAGGACAGGCCACATCTAGTAACTAAGGAAGGCCTAACACAGAACACTCTCACAGCCAACTCCTGCTCCAGATTCCCCACTATGCTGACTAAGGCCTTGTCATAGTTCACCTTCTGCCCATCTCTGCTCCCTCCCTTTTCCTTCGCGAACATCAATCTTAATTAACAAACATCTGCACTCCAAACTCCATCGCAATGTCTACTTCTGGACAACTGAATTTGTATATGACAGAAACCAATTGAGTTTTTGAGCAGAGGAGTGGCATGATCTGACTGATGTTCTAAAAGGATATTGAAAGTAGGAAGAAGGAGCCCTGCCGGTGTGACTCAGTGGTTGAGTGTCAACCTATGAACTAGGAGGTCACTGTTCAATTGATGGTCAGGGCACATGCCCAGGTTTCGGGTTTGATCCCCAGTAGGGGGCATGCAGGAGGCAGCCAATCAATGATTCTCTCTCATCACTGATGCTTCTCCCTGTGCCCTTAAGTAGATAGAGGGGACAGAAGGAAACTACTGCAATAATCCAGGTGAGAGCTCAGTGTGACTTGGATAAGTGTAAGAAAACCAGGATGGTCTGTAAAAAAGCTATTGCAATAATCCAGGTAAGAGATGACAGTGACTTGTATCAGTGTAGTAGAAGTTAAAATGGTGAAAAGTGATTGAACTCTAGATATATTTTTAAGATTGAAATATGGGATTTTTCTGATGAATTTGAATATAAAAGACAAAAAGGAGACAAAACAGAGTCCAAGCTTTGAAGTCTGAGCAAGGCTGGAGCAGCCATTTATTAGGATGGGGAAGTCTATGTGGAAAGCAAGTTTGAGGCACTACTGGAGATGAGTTCAGTTTTGGACATAGGTCTGAGATGACTATTGGACAGCCAGGTGGTTATATCAAACTAGAGGTCCGGTGCATGAATTCATGCACCAGTGGGGTTTCTCTGCCTGGCCTGTGAGATTGGGCCAAAATCAGCTCTGCAATATCCCCTGAGGGTCCCAGATTGCAAAAGGGCACAGGCCAGGCAAATGGACCCTACCAATGCACAATCGGGGTCGGGGAGGGGTGTGGGAGGTTGGCCAGCAGGGGAAAGACCACGGAAGGGCTCCAGGGTGTGTCTCACTCAGTCCCAATCGGCTGGACCCCAGCAGCAAGCTAACCTACAGGTTGGAGCATCTGCCCCCTGGTGGTCAGTGCATGTCATAATGAGCGGTTGAGTGGCCTTAACATGTCATTAGCATATTACTCTTAGATTGGTTGAACCGGACACTTAGCATATTAGGCTTTTATTATATAGGACTAGTGTCCCAGTGCATGAAATTGGTGCATGGGGGGGGGGGGGGGGGATGGGTGTCCCACAGCCCAGCCTGCACCCTATCCAATCTGGGACCCCTCGGGAGATGAACCGGCAGTCAGGACATCCCTCTCACTATCCAGGTCCACTGGCTCCTAACCACTCACCTGCCTGCCTGCCTGATTGCCCCTAACCACTCTGCCTGCCAGCCTGCTAGCCCCCAACTTGCACCCCCTGCCAGCCTGATCACCTCCAACTGCCCTCCCCTCCTGGCCTGATAGCCCCTAACCAGTTCTGCCTTGGCCCTGCCACCATGGCTTTGTTGGGAAGGATGTCTGGGAAGGTCTCCTGGAAGGTCTCCCAGTCTAAATAGCATATTACTCTTTTATTAGTATAGATAGAGGCCTGGTGCATGGGTGGCTGGCTGGTCTGCCCGGAAGGGTGTCCTGGATCAGGGTGGAGGTCCCCTTGGGGGCGGGGCCAGCCTGGGTGAGGGGACTGGGGTGGTTTGCAGGCCAGCCACATCCCCATCGGGTGAGGGTCCCCGCTGGGGGGGCGTGGCCAGCCTGGGCAAGGGGCTGATGGCTGTTTGCAGGCTGGCCAAGCCCCCATCAGGGTGAGGGTCCCCGCTGGGGGGCGTGGCCAGCCTGGGCAAGGGGCTGATGGCTGTTTGCAGGCTGGCCACACCCCCATCAGGGTGAGGGTCCCTGGTGGGGGGCATGGCCAGCCTGGACAATGGGCTGAGGGCCATTTGGGGGTGGTTTGTAGGCCGGACAAGCCCCCGGCTTTGTCCAGAAGGACATCCGGAAGGTATCCATAAGGTCTCCCGGTCTAATTAGGATATTACTCTTTTATTAGTATATATCAGCAGTTGCATATTGGGTATGGAGTTTAGGGTAGTGGCATGGATTAAATTTATAAATTTGCAAGTTGTCAGCATATAGATAGTACTTAAAGCCATGAGAGGATAAGGCTACCACATAAGTAGTATAGATAGAGATGAAAAGTAGTCAGGGAGATGGACAGGAACAAGCATGAGTTTCCAAGGAAATACCAAGGAGAAGCCAACAAGGAAGGAAACCAGAAGAATGTGGTTTCTGAGAAGCCAAAATAAGTGTTTCATGGAAGAAGGCAGGATACATTGTGACTTATGCTGCTGAACAGGTAAGTAATCCAAGAGCCAAGAATGGGTCATTGGATTTAACAACATGGAGATCGTCAGTGATCTTGGCAAAATAAATATGTCAGGCGGATGGGGACTTGAATGGTATAACTTGAGAAAAATTGATAGAGAGAAATCACAGTGGATATAGACAAATATGCCAAGGAATTTTGCTATAAAGAGGAACAGGGAAAATAGGGTAATACCAGAAAAAAATGTGGGGATAAGAAGATTTTGTAAGACAGGAGACTATGTCTATAGGCTGAAGTACAGGTGATGATGGCCGAGTTATGATTGTAGAGTTCTCTTTCGATTGCTTCTATTGTCACATTTATAAGAAGCAACATCATCTGAGCAGGTGGTATTGCAGGTTTGAAAAAAAAAAGAGAAGTAGGGGAGTGAGTGGCCTAGTCAGATATCAGGCCCTAAATTTGAGATTAGTTTCATGAATTTAAAGAAAGATGAGTCAGCATAGTCTTGTGTTTTTCTCCTGCCACATTTAGCTACAGCAATACAGATATGGAAAATTAGATTTAACCAGTAGTGGGCTTCTACAGAGCACAACAAAGCAAGATCAAGGGCCAGATTGCTGAGGGTGTAGACATGGAAGTGATATTAATGATGGGCCATAAAACATTAATGATGGGAGGGAGGGAAGGAGGGAGGGAGGGAGGGAGGGAGGGAGGGAGGGAGGGAGGGAGGGAGGGAGGGAGGGAAGGAGGGAAGGAAGGAAGGAAGGAAGGGAGGGAGAACTGATTTAACAGAGTACAATTCAGTGCCACTGGAAGGAATTTACTGTGCCAAATTATTTCCTATCTGAGTTTCAGTTTACAAAAATAAAAATGATAGGTTATCTAGAACGTTGTTCCCAAACTGTCTGACCCTCAGAATCTCCTGGAAAAGCTTAAAAAAAAAAAAGTACCATACTGCTGATTTTATAAGTATAGGTTTTGGCCTAAGAATCTATATACTTTTTAAAGCTCCCCAGGTAATTTTGGTGATATGCCAAGTTTGGGGAGCTAGTTGACTTCTATCTAGGATCCATATCAATTACAATATTCTATAGGTTGTCATGAAAGAACATTTTTTGAGAACATAACTGAAATCTTCTCAAAGTTTAATTGCCCCTGGATTAAACCAACATGTAGCCCCATTTGCCCTGGCAGCTATAATGACAATATGGAAAGCCAGACTGAAAACAAAACTGAAATTTAGAGGGGAGTAGAGGCAAGAAAAACACAAAGAAAGAGAACTGGAGCCCTGACTGCACCTCACCTGAACCCCTCACTGCCTCAGAAGTTTTACTTACATGAGCCAATAAATACCCTTGATTGTTTAAGCCAGTTTGCAGTGGGTTTTCTATTTCTTGTTTCTTTCAACAAAAAGTATCCTCCACACCCTTCCCCACATGGAAATTAAATTGTTGTGGAAGTACAAGTAGGATTTTCTTTTTTAGTAAGGTTATAATGCAGGCATGATTGACATATTTCAGAGAACACTTTTCATTCTTAAATTTAACTTTATTTGAGAATTTCCCTATGAAATAAATTCTTTTTTTTATTTTTAGCCTTTACACGGAAAAGCTTCTCCTTGTTAATGAGATTAAAAACAAAAGAATTGGGCCCAAAGTGACAAGCAGATCTCTGACACTCTAAGACAGGACAGGACGTTTTTATATAAAAACCCAAGGAAGTCTAGCATAACAGCACTCAGAATTGTGGCTACTGTTTTATTCCCCATTTTCAGGTTTTCTCAAAACCCATTGGACCCTCAAAAATAAATACAGTAGGTCCTCGGGTTACGTCAGAGATCCGTTCCCACAGTATGATATAATGCAATTTTCGCCATAAGTCGGAATCCACCTACACAAGCACCTACGTCACTCACATGGAGCACAAACACAGCAGTAATGAAGTGAAACAGTAAAAAAAAATTTAAAAGACAGATAACAATTCCTGACCTTTACTTGTGGTAAATAAATAAATAAATAAATAAATAAATAAATACCAAAAAGCATATATGTACATAAATAAATAGGAGATGGCGACGTAACCACGATGTACCCCAAGGACTGCCTGTATGTTATAATGTGAATCAGTAGATCAGTGAGTAAAGTTACTAAGAATCTTCATGTGTTATTGGTTGATAGTACATCAACTTAAAGGAAACCTCTAGTGTTGCCTACAAACTTTGATTTCAAAATCTGGACAATAAACAAGCCATTGTGTCCATGGTAACAGTGGTTTAACTTTTCAATGAACAGAATGGTAATCACATTTCCTCCTTTCATTCATTTCTCACTGTTTCCAATAACCTTAGGGGTCAGGCATGACCTGAGGGTTAATGACCAAAAGCTTAGGAATTTCAAAATGAAACTTGGCACTGTCTAACCCTGACATTTTCTCAGAGAGACTTATATTTTCTTGCATTATGCTTTGGCATTGTCCTAAGTCAGAAATACTCTAATATACCAGTTAACCATCTCACTTTTGGAATGATGTTTCTAGTTTCCCAGCACATGCTATAAGAAACAGATATAAATTAAAACAAAATAACAATCAGCATAGAGTGTATGTATTGGGCATTACTGAATTAATCCTGGAATGTGTGAAAGATACCTGTTCTACCATATTTGGAAAAAAATCTCTAGGGTAAAAGCTAGGGACTCTTGGGTTTGCACCAAGATGTATTCTGTCTTCATAGAAGCATCTTAATATGTCTCCAAACCCTTCTCTCTACTCCATCTCATAGCTGAGGTCTAGTGCCAGGAAAAGGGACAAAGTATTAGAAATATAAACAAGGGAGTGAAGTAGAGTATGCAGGAGAAGTAGCAAGGGCCTAGGATTCACCAAAAAAATGAAATCATACAATAGATTCAAGAGCTCCTATATTCTGATCTCTCAGCTCAATTTCCAGAACTTTCCTGTCCATCACAAAGGTCTACTTCAAATAAGAACCCTTTATGCTACAAATAAACCTTCTAGAATTCCTCCTTTCTCCTGTTTTCCTTATAAACTTAAAGTTGAAACCTGATCAAATGAACATAAGCACCATGTCTTTTGCCTTAATGCTTCCAATACTTTTCTCCCTTCAATTTATTGAGCTATACCAGGTCTGCCTGCTCTTGAGTAATTTCTAATTGCTAATAATTTTGCCCTGCCCAGTGTAAGGTTGGTTAAGTGTTCTCCCATGCACCAAAAGGTCACTGGTTCAATTCCCTGTTAGGGTGCGTGCCCAGGTTGCAGGTTCGGTCTGGATCAACTGATCCATGTTTCTCACACTGATGTTTCTCTCTTTCTCTCTCCCTCTCTCTCTCTCCTCTCTCCCTTCTCCCTCCCTCCCTCTTTCTCTTTCTTTCTCCCTCTCCCTTCCTCTCTCTCTAAAAGCAATCAAAACATATTTTAGCCTGGCTGGTATGGCTCAGTGGTTGAGTGTCAGCCTATGAACCAGGATATCAGTGTTCTATTCCCAATTGGAACACATGCCAGGTTGCAGGCTCCATTCCCACCCAGTAGGGATGTGCAGGAGGCAGCCGATCACTGGTTCTCTCCCTCTCTGAAATCAATCTAAAAAAATTTTTAAACAGATTTTTCAAAAATTTCTATCGCCTTTTCAAGTCTGTCTTTATATAAAATTCAAATAACATGTTTGTTTTATCTGTTAAGGTGTTCTAGACACTTGTTTTCTTTGTGTTGTTGTTGTTGTTGTTGTTGTGTTTAGAAAAGCAAGCAAACCCTACCAGCATGGCTCAGTGGATGAGTGTCGACCTATGGACCAGGAGGTCACAGTTCAATTGCCAGTCAGAGAGCACATGCCTGGGATGCCAGCTCAATGATTTTGAGGCAGCTGATCAATGATTTTGTCTCATCATTGATGTTTCTATCTATCTCTCCCTCTCCCTTCCTCTCTGAAATCAATAAAAATATATTTTTTTTAAAAAGAAAAGAAAAGCAAGCAAGAATTTATTGGCCACTGTAAAAATATACTTAGGCCGAAATCGGTTTGGCTCAGTGGATAGAGCATCGGTCTGCGGACTGAAGGGTCCCGGGTTCAATTCCGGTCAGGGGCATGTGCATTGGTTGCGGGCACGTCCCCGGTGGGGGGTGTGCAGGAGGCAGCTGGTCGATGTTTCTCTCTCATCAATGTTTCTAGCTCTCTATCCCTCTCCCTTCCTCTCTGTAAAAAATCAATAAAATATATTTAAATATATATATATATATATATATATATATATATATATATATATATATACACACACACACATACATACATACATACACACACATAGGAGCCCTGGCTGGTGTTGCTAAGTGGTTAGAGCGCGTCGGCCTGCGGACCGAAGGGTCCCGGGTTCGATTCCCGTCAAGGGCATGTACCTTGGTTGCAGGCACATCCCCAGGTGGGGGCGTGCAGGAGGCAGCTGATGGATGTTTCTCTCTCATTGATGTTTCTAACTCTCTATCCCTCTCTCTGTAAAAAAATATATAAAATATATATAAAATATATAAAATATATATATATATTTAGGAGAGTGAAACAAGGAAAAGCTTAAAAGAAGCAACAGGAGAGCCTAGGCTGGGCTGCCTTAGCTCACTGGGAAGTCAAAGAAAAGGGGGGGAAATGGGGCCTTGGAGACAGGTTCAGAGGGTTAGCCCAGGATAAGCTGCTACTGCTCATTGCTTCCCTGGTTGCAAGTCTCATGGGCTCCCTTAGAGCTTAGGGATGGTGCCTGTGGGGAAAAGGGAGCGGGGAGGGAATGGCACAGGTGTGCTCCCTAGAGGGAGAGCACACCTAGACACTTGTTGCTTTTGCAGACCATTATCTCTTTACCATTCTCTTGGTAGCTTTACCCCAGTTTTCCTCTGGGGTCCATCCTTAGTCCATGAATTCAGGGACCAAGCATGTGACCCAAGCCTAAGCCATGGACACACTTCATGTCGCTGGATAGAATGACCGATTCTCCAACGACCTAAGCAAAACCCCTAAGATGCAACTAATACTGTTGCTGGGAATAATTAAGACAAAACTCTTGTTCTTTCCTAGCAAACATGACATGAAAGGCTGTGGCTCCAGGAGCCACAGACAATCATCTTGTAACACCAGAGGGAACACATTTGAACACAGAGTCATCTCATATTCCAGGAAATAGAGAAACCAGATCAGTATGATATAGGCTGGGCCTGCATTTTATAATACATTGAACCAAATGAAATTGCCAATATTTGACTATTTATAACCTAGAATCACAGCAATCCCATAAGGTTCCAACTAATAGCCCTATCTTTTCAATGACGTATTTCAATAAACTTCCTTTTTGGTTTCAAGTACTTTAACTTAGGTTTCTGTCATTTACAAACATGAGTCCAGTTTAATATGTGAAGTTGTTGTAGCCACTAAAATAGCATGTCAACATACACAAGTGCATCATTCAAACGACTACTTGTAAAAAATTAAAATATATGTTTTACTGAATTTCCAAGGTAGTAAGTGGCAGTCAGGAGTCACACCCAGATCTAACCCCAAAATCTCACTCTTCCCCCATCATCCCACAGTGCTGAGATTGTTGATAAATCACTTAGGAAACATTTGCACAGGCCCTTATGGAACATATGAGGCAACAAAGAAATCTCATTTCAAAACTACTACCAATCTGATCATTTTAAAGAAGCAGCCCAAAACTGTGGCTGAAACATGTCAAATCTTTTTTAATTGAATTTATTGGGATAACATATAGGTTAATAAAATTATATAGGTTTCAGGTATATAATTCTACATGTCAAATCTTTTTAATGTTGATGAAATCCTGACCAGGTTTATTAGAAACTGTGAATAACTGAGAATCTTAAATACAAAGGTGCAGTTTAATATAAGTATGAAATCTAGACCACTTTTTCATTTCTCATCCCCCTTACCCTTTTTCTAGTATTTATACTACTGACTCCCTAACACACTAGAGACACTTAATAAATGTTATGGAATGCCACACTGATGACATTTTTTAAAACTCAAGTTTATTAATAAAGTTAATAATGTATGATACAACTATTTGAGTTATACCAACAAAGGCTCCATCAAACTTATTTTCCCCATATTAGAACAGAGCTTCGCAATTAGTACCTTTCTAGTTCTATATCATGCAGTCAACCATGAGAATCTTTTTCCTTTCAATTCAATTAACTTTTGTAAGCACCCTCTACTTCCTTTCTTTAAAAAAAAAAAATCCTTGAAGGTGTAGGAATGGTATAGTTCTTGTAGAGAATCATCTACAATTAGGTGCTTACTATATTGCTTTCTTTGGGGAGGAATGTGATAACAATTGGTCAGAATGTGATAACTGTCCAGCCCATTGTCAGCTTTTTTAAAAATATTTTTTAATAGATTTCAGAGAGAAAGGGAGAGGGAGAGATAGAAACATTAATGATGAGAAAATCATTGATCAGCTGTCTCCTGCATGCCCCCTACTGGGAATGAGCCTGCAAACATGGCAAGTGCCCTGACTGGAAATCAAACCATAACCTCTTGGTTCATAGGTGATGCTCAACCATTGTGCCATGCCAACTGGACCTCTACTTTCTACATATCTTCTTCTAGTTACTAGGACTTAGCAGAAACTCCAAAGCCAACAGTACAATGTGCTTCTATTCACAAAGGAAATGTGTCTAGGTTCTTGACATCATTATCTTAAATGATGATACATTTTTTTAAATTAAACATGTTTTAAGCCTCAGTGTTCTGAGAGTGCCTGCCTAGAAAACATAGACATGATTAACCATGACCTATTATCTTGAATAAGACTAAAAACCAGTCATGTAGCAGCCTGCACTATGAAATCCAGAAATCTTCAGAAATTGGCTTTGATGGCCAGATATTGAAAACTATTTGAAAAATTAATGACAGAAAACTTCCCCTAACTAATAGAAGAAATAGACTTACAATCCAGGAAGCACAGAGTCCCAAACAAGAGGACCCCACATGCTAGCCAGTTTGGCTCAGTGGATAGGGCGTTGGCCTGCGGACTAAAGGGTCCCAGGTTCAATTCCTGTCAAGGGCACATGCCTAAGTTGCAGGCTCCATCCCTAGTGGGGAGCGAGCAGGAGGCAGCCAATCAATGATTCTCTCTCATCATTGATGTTTCTATCTCTCTCTTCCTCTCTGAAATCAATATAAATATATTGTTTAAAAAAAAAAAAGAGAGGACCCCAAAGAGACCCACACTAAGACACATCATAATTAAAATGGGTTAAAGACAAAGAGAGAATCTTAAAATCAGTAAGAGAAAAGCTGGGGCGGGAACTGGGTGGAGGGAGGCATTGGGGAGAGACATAACTAATACTCTCAACAATAAAGATTTAAAATTAAAAAAAGAAAAGAAGATTCACCAAGGTTATTTTTTCAACATATTTTGTCTCACCTGATAAGTCAGAACCAAACCCAGGCTGGGGATACTCAAAGAACAGGTATATAAACATTGTCAAGTGGAAAAACAAAATGAGGAACCTTGAGATCAGATTTTAGCTCTACTGAAGGCCACCAGCCCTGGGGGCAAAACATTTAACCTACACTTCCTTTCACTGTTTTCAGTCCCCTCCCTACCCTCCAGGGTTCACTAACCTATAAAAAATGCAAGTAGATCAGTTAATATCTAAGATTCCTTCCAGCTATAACAGTGTAAGTTTCTATTAAAACATTATTGAAGGGAGTTTAAGCAGACACCCAATAAAGACAGGCAAAGAAGAACTTCAAGCAGAGAAAGAGAAGCCAAATGTTGTGAAATAAAAGCAGCAGCAACATAGCAAAGGTATGAGATGTGATGGTCCAAAGGTTGCATGTTTGTTATTGGCCCCACAACCTTTTTAAACATATAAATGTCACTGGAAGATGGAATTGTAATAAAAGCTGATACTAACTATAAAGGGCATAACCAAATTTTTATTGGGTAAAAGAATATAACTTTGTTAAAGATCAATACCATTGTCTCAAAAAGTTTCAAATCAAATCCTTGGATCTGGGAATTCCTCAAAGAAATGTTAGTGAAAAATACTTAAAGACTTTCCTGTGTGCATTTGGAAACTGGGAATATGAATAGTAAATAAAATAATACATTACTTTAAGTCCTGGTCAATATAATAAATATAATTTCTAGTTTATGGTCAATGTCTACATGCCTTGCACCTTACACCACTCAAAGTACTTTTATCTCTTTAGGTTGATAAAATGCCACAGGATAAAATATTTTTGTATTGATTTCAGAGAGGAAGGGAGAGGGGAGAGAGATAAAAACATCAATGATGAGAGAGAATCGTTGATCGGCTGCCTCCTTTACGCCCCCTGCTGGGAATCAATCCCGAAACCTGGGCATGTGCCTTTGACTGGAATCAAATTCAGGACCCTTCAGTCCACACAGTCTGATGCTCTAACCACTAAGCAAAACCAGGTAGGGCTCTTATCATATAAATTTTGCAGATAAGCAATCTGAACCATGCAAAATGAAGTGGCTTCCCCAAGGTCACACAGCTAGAAAATGACAAAGTCATTGCTGGGCAGCTTGACACCAGAGTTCAGGCTTTCCCAAGTTTTTTTCTTAAAAAGCATTATACAGCCCTGGCCGGCATGGCTCAGTGGTTGATTCCTGGTGAAGAGCACTGGGTTGCAGGTTCATCCTGCATTCAGGAGGCAACCAATCAATGTGTCTCATATTAATGTTTCTCTCTTTCCGCCCCCCCCTTCCATTCCCTCTAAAAATCGATGGGAAAAAAAATATCCTTGGGTGAGGACTTTAAAAAAAAGTGTGGGGGTGGGGAAGCACTATACAAAATATGAGGAAAATGCAAATAATTTTTAGCTATAGATATACTATAATTTTTAAAAGACTAAGCATAAAATACTCAGAGTTCTTTTCTAATTTTTAATAATGCAAAGTTTACAGTAAGATCCAATGTAATCAGTTAGAATCAATATAACAGGAATCTAAAAATCTCTTTAATCTCCCAGGTTGAGGACATTCAGAGAACAAGCGTGTAAAAATGATCAAGTAGTAAGACTAGGAGTGAGGATACTTGGATTTGGGTCATAGGAACCTAGAAAGGATTGCTGAAAAAAATACCCAGATATAGAGCAACAAGCGGATATCATCATACATGGCAAAGACATACAAAATGCCCCTCAGCTTCTCTAGTAATCTCACACATCGATAGTAACTTAGCGAGCATAACATTTTTAGTACAAGAGGGAAGAAACAGAGCAACAGGGAGAGGGCCATCCTCTAGCAGTTAAATTATAGGCTCTGGAGTCTCTTGGATTTGCCCCACAGCTCTGTCATTTTCTAGCAGTGCGATCTTGGGCAAGTTACTTAATTGCTCTGTGCCTCCATTTCCCCTCTGTAAAACAGGGAGAGTAAGAGTGCTTACGTCAAAGGGGTACTATGAAGATTAAATGAGTCAATAAGTATAAAGTACTTAGAACAAGACTTGCCACATAGATATATATAGATATATAGATATATAGATATATAGATATATAGATATATAGATATATAGATATATAGATATATAGATATAGATATATAGATATATAGATATATAGGTATATAGGTATATAGATATATAGATATATATATAGAGAGAGAGAGAGATCTAAACTACCAAGAAGAAAGAACTGTTGGCCCAGAAAGAAACTCACTACAGACTGATTCATTTGCCTGTCACCATAACCATTATTGCTTGTCTCATTTTCGGTTCTTATAAGTGTATTTCTAATAGCACATGATCTCACTCATCTAGGGGAAATAATGAACAACATAGACTGATGAACAAGAACAGACCCAGAAACAAGGAGGCATGGATCAGACTGTCGGGCCTCAGAGGGAGGGTAGGGAAGGGTGGGGGTAAAGGGGAGAGATCAACCAAAGGACTTGTGTGCAAGCATATGAGCCTAACCAGCGGTTAAGGGCAACAGGGGTGTGGGGGCATATGTGGGGAGGGGTGTGGGATGGGGATGGGGGGATGAGGACAAATATGTGATACCTTAATCAATAAAGAAATTTTAAAAAAAATAAACTACCAAGAAGAGTAAGTACCGATTATTTGATGACTAAACTACCAACCGAGGGGAGAGAATTTATGTTTGGTTATACGAGGACAATCCAAATGTATCCCAGATGAATCCAGACAAGGTTTCCTTTTGCCAGGCACTGACAGGGACATATAGTAAATCCTATGGCTATATTTAGGACATGGGATATATATAACCCTAAGTGCCACGGAGTGGGTGCAAACCCTCTACAATAATAAATCCTCTCTGTGTTACCGACACAGAAAAGGTGTTCAAAGTAAGAATTATTAAGTCTCCTCCTGCCTCTCCTCCCTTTCCAAAGATTTTTACAAGACCGATGGGATTTGCTGGCCTTTCCAATCTTCTTCCCAGGAAGTCTGAAATGGGCACTGCTAGGAGTTGCTGTATAATTACTTAGTTGATTCTCTCTAAGGAGCTTACGTTAAGAAGTGAGGGGAAAAAAGCAGATTAACCATTTGAATACATGTCACGGCCCATCCACAAGCCCCCGCCCCCCCTCTCTCTCCACCATAAATGGGGGCTTCTACACTCCCCATCCGTCAACCCCCAATACGTGATCCAGGAAAAATCAATTTATTGCTTTGGCTAATCCTACAACAATAGGGGTTTCATTTTCATTGTAGGGCAATTAAGTTGTCCAACGAGAAGGAGCATGAGGGGAAATAGGGAGAGGGGTCTCTCCCATCCCCACAGACAGATTAGTTCCCGTGGAGGCAGCAGCGTCCGCTGTCTGTCTGGTGGTCGGTCACACGCGGCTCCAGGCTGCTACCTAGCAACGCAAAGCCAAGGAGAGAGCTCGCGGGTTCCCCTGCCTCCTCCTCGCCCTTCCCATTCATCCCTGGTGTGTTCTCTCCTCCTCTCTCTCTCTCTCTCTCTCTCTCTCTCTCTCTCTCTCTCTCTCCCCCTCCCTCCCTCCCTCCCTCCTTCTCCCTGTTTCCCTCTCCCTCTATCTTCAAGCTCTCTCTCCCCTTCCTCTCTCGATTATCCTCTCTACTTGCTGGTCTTCTCTGTCCTCTTCCCCTCTTACTGTTTTTATTCTATCCCTCTCTTTCTCTGCCTCTGTGTCTGTAAAAACGTAAACGGTCCGACAACTTGCGAGAAGTTTAAGACGCTCAAACCAGAAACTTTCCCCACTCCAGCCCTCAAAACTCTGGCCGCGCAGACGCGCCCCATTCATCAACACAAAAGCTCCCACCACCGGTTTGGAAAGGAAAACCCTGCAAGAAAATGCTCCAGTATATCAGCCGCACTCTCAGCCAATCCCGCCTCCCGGCCTTATCTTGGCTCGTAAATGACCTGTATCAAGATGCGGTCTCTTGGGGGTCACCGCGGGACCAAGTTTCCCTGGTGAAAGGAGGGGGTACCCTAGCCCGCAGCCCGGGCGCGCGAAGGGACCTCCCCGGCGGGGCGCTGCAGGTGGAAAGCCGCACGGAGCAGCGCCGAGGACCGCTCGGCGCCGAATAGACTAGGTCCATGGCGGGAGCAGGCTGCGCACTCGCGGGGGGCGACCTCCGCTCTCCGGGGTCCAGTCTCAGAGTGCTTTCCAGAAGAGTCGGGACAAACGCCCGTGGGAACAAAGACGGGATGCCCGTGGGGTGCGCTGTCACCCAAACCAGCGGGGCTGCTTTCTCAAGTTTGTGGCTGCTCAGTTCCAAAGCGGACCAAGGAAAGGGGGGTTCCCGCTCGCCTCTCGCTGGGCAACCTGAGCGCCCCAGGGGGGAGCCGCCGCCGTGTCCTGCCCCCCAACCTCACAACCCTCCACCCCCGGCCTCGCGCCCCTCCGCCCGCCGGCCGCCGCCAGGGAAGTCCGGCGCCCCGAGCAGAGCTCCGCCTGGCAGGCGCTTACCTTGGCCGCTGGCCGGCACCAGGCAGGCGGCGAAAGCCAGCAGCAGCGTGCACGCCGCCGCCGCCCCGCGCTCCATCCCGCCGACGGCCCTCGGCCTCGCCGTTCCTTCCCCGGGAGGTGGGCGCGCGTCGCGCACTGCAGCCGCGCCTCCGCTGGCGAGCGCTCCGTGAGACCCGCACCTCGGCGGGCTCCTAGCGGCAGGAAACTGGCCCGCCCGGGGCGTCCCGCTTTTCTACCCGCGCCAGTCCCCACCCTCCAGACGGAGCATAAAGCCCTTTAGACCCGACCGCCCCGGAACTAGCATGCGGGAATCCGGCGGGGCAGGCCCCCTGCCGCCCGGCCCGCCCCCTGCACTTTGCAGCGCTGGGAGGAGTGGGACTCGAACAGACGCGCTCACACACACACACGTACTCGCACAGCCTCACACTCACACCGTTGCACACGCTGCTCACTAGCAAACTGACGCAGTCTCACACGCGCGCGCGCACACACACACACACACTCCTCAGTCCACGTGCACGCACCCTTCCCCGCTACGCGCCTCCTTTCAGACGCGCACAGACTCCGCACAGTCACGCACTCCCTTGCGAAGACTCACACAGACACACTGACACCGCGGCACGGCCTCTCCGCAAGATCTGCCTCTGAAAAGTGCCACCGACACCGTCTAAGAACAGGAAGAAGAAGAAGAGAAGGAAGGGAAGGAGTCAAGAGCCTGCCGGAGAGATTGGTGGCCATTCTCCGGTCTGCAATTCCTACGTCCTCTAGGACACCCTGGGTTCCCCCCCCCCCCCCGAAAGTTGAGGCGCTGAGATGGGGCGCTCTGTGTGTTTCACTGGTTATGGAGGGGGCGTTGAATCCAGGTTGGGGAGGAGGTTGGATCCTTGTGCAGTTTTTCCTGAGTACCAGAGCTACAGGTGCCACAGCTAGACGGCGCTTCTTACAAGTCTGTTCATTTCGAAGCAAAGTGAGAAGAATGAACATCTCCATCGTGCTGGCGTCCCTGGTATTTCCAGGAGAAACACCTAAGAGGTGCAGAGAAACCCGCGGCTCCCTTCTTTGGGCAGCATTAGACTGGTTGGCGGGCGGGAGGGCGACCCCCAAGGGCACTCAGTGAGCCTTGCACGCACCCTCAGAGCATCCTCCGCACCCGGTACGCGCCACCAGAGGCGACAGAAAAAAAAGAAAGAAAAAAAAAAAAGAAGGGCTGGTGCAACCTAGTTCCTGGCCCTGGGAGCCCTGTGTGAGGAGGGGATGTTCCCGGGCCTAGGGTCGCCCCAGGATCTCCGGCCCCGGTCTCTCTGGGCCACCTCTGCCCCAGGGCCCCAGGCACTGGGTCCTGGTCCAAAGAGTGAGGAGCCCTTTCCGTCAGCTAAGGGGGCTGTGACCGTGGCGGCAGCCCTGTTCCCACGAAATCCCCGGGCAGGGTCCCTCCATCTCACCCTCCCCGGGGGCAAGACCCTGGCAGTCAATGCCACCCTTCCTCTCCAGAGCACGGATCATCCGGGGCTCTGCTACTCCCAATAGCTCGGATCGTGTGCCTTCCGCGGGCTTGGGAGGTCGGCGAAGCTTTGCGGGGCTGGGGGGCGGGGGTGGTGGAGGAAGAGGGGCGGCGATAGGTACTATTTTTTTGAAACACACAGAGAGCGGGGGGCAAATAGACAAGAAAGAGAAAACTAAGATTTCCCAAGAGCAGGATGTGAGAAAGGGCCGGAGAGAGTTGGCGGCTTCCTTTTCCAAGCGTCTGAATTTGGAAATGCAGAGTTCCCTGCTCCAAGTCCCTGAACCGCTCCTAGGCTCCCAGCTCAGTGCAGCGCAGTGCTGCTCCGAGGCGGAGGCAGGACTGGGGACCGGGGGCAGCGGGGGCCGGGGAGCGAGGGGGACGAGTCGGGCGGGAGGAGGGAAACGGCGAGGGGGCGCAAAGCTGCGCTTTAGTCTCCGCGGGTGATTTATGCCGGTTCCGGGCGGCCGGGGCGATGGTACGAGACCGCGCCGGGGTCAGGCCAACCCAACGCTCCCGGGCGCTGCTGCATAGTCAATGAGCGTCCCCGCACCCGCGGGTTACAAAGAGCGGCGGCGGGCGCTGCGGGGGGGGGGGGGGGGGGGGGGGCGGAGGGAGGTGCGCGCCTGGGTCCGCGGGCCGGCGGGGGCCGCAGGCGCGGACGGGGGGTCGCTCCCAGGACCCGCGTGGGCGCCTGTGGATGCGAGAGCTGGAGCGCGGGCCGCGAGTCTATCTGTGCGCGCGCGCGGACGTCTTTTCACTGTAGCCGCCGGGGCTCCAAACATTC